>NC_139217.1:156044082-158841582 GCF_055691185.1 Crinia signifera | reverse complement strand
CCTTAGAGAGGGGGTGATCAGAGTATAGAATTTTTTTGTTGTTAGTAATATATAGCTGCGGCCCTCCCCCGCCTTTCCGTCACTCCCCCGGCGGTGCCCACAGCCCCCCACACCCACTTGTCTCCCTGAAGTGGAGATGGGCAGGGATTCCGCTCCCCAGATAGGGACATGCATGCGTGTGAGACGGTCGTGCGTCCCCATCAGATGGAGTGCCTGTCCGCCGGCTCTCGCCAGCACAGGGGGTCTGGCGAGAGCTTGCGCTGAATGACAGGTGCCCTATCTGTAGCCTGTGATTACTACAGCAGACAGGAATCCTCACAGGCGAGTAATCAGCCAGGAATGTGATGCTGCATGGACACAGACAGTCACTACTGTGTTGGATCCCAAGCGATACACATCTTATTTATACGATAGTGGGCTGGGTACAAAGCCTTATATTCTGTCTCATTAGAGCCGAATTGTTCTATAGAGGATCTCTATATTCACACTATAGAAGATTCCACCAATGGTCGAATATCCCTGATTGCAATCGGTTTTGATTTCGGTTTGTCTGTGTGTGATACACACCCCATTCAGCAAGAAGTTTTCGGTTTGTTCTCGCCCCTGAGGAAGTCTTGACGAAACGCGTTGGACCCTATTCCTTGACCGACTTACTCCTATAGACTAATGAACTGTGCTGTAACACACTTATTGGCAGAGTGTCTATAAGTACGTGCAGTGTGGTTGTCAGACCTCACACTTAGAAGATATAACCAATTGGAGAGTTTATTCAAGTGGCAGGCTTGTAGGTTACAACAGTACTTTAGTAGTTAACTTCAAGCGGTAATACAACTGGTACATTTAGGATCACAGTGTCAGGTTGTTACTTAGCTGTAGCGTTTTGGCGCGTGCAGGGTCAATGACAGTTTGCTGGTTTACGCTGCGGTATCTCTCCCAGTCTCGCTGCTGCCAATGATGACTGATCTCCCTGTGCAAAAGGTCACGCTGGTAACGGGATTACAGCGGGGACTTGCTCCTATGCGCTCCGGTGCACGTGGAGCTACAAACAGCATGGACGGAGTCACATACGCTCTGAGGCACACACTACCCGGGGACTTCCTCACAGGAAAGGGACGCTGCCAGCAGGGTCAGGGGTCTCTGCCCTGCTATTCGCTTAAGCGAGCTGTCACTCAGGGTGACGCCTAGCTACGTTGGCTGCAAGGGGACAAGGCAGACTGTAAGCCTTACACTAAACAGTGTATGGAGACAGGCGCTGAGCGCTGCAATCTAACACTCCCCCTTGCTCAAGGCTGTCTTCGGCTACATAAAAGAACTTAATACAATTCTCTGTCCTTTTGTGATACCTGTAACCGAAATTATGGTTAGAGAGAAAAAGACATTCAGAACATCAGAACTTCAAATCAACATTTTGAACTTAGACAAGTCCACAGTCCTTCACGAACTTAATAAGCAAGTTTGTCGACAGTCCTTTAGTAAGCATGTCAGCGACATTCTGTTCACTTGCAATGTATTCAACATCGATGGACTTGTTCTCCACTAGTTCTCTGATGAAGTGGTGTCTTATCGCGATGTGCTTCGACCTTCCATGGTGCTTGGTAGTACAGGAAAGATCTATTGCTCCCCTGTTGTCACATGCGATACTGATAGTCTCTTCTTCATAAAGTAGACCTAACTCACACAAAGTCTCTTTGATCCAGAGTGCTTCTTTTGATGTCTCTGTAAGAGCCATGTATTCGGCCTCAGTTGTTGAGAGAGCAACTGTTGGTTGTTTTCTACTCGCCCAACTAACTGCTGCTCCGGCCAGTGTGAACAGGTAACCGGTGTGGGAACGACGATCATCTTCATCTGCTCCCCAGTCGGCATCGCAGAAGACTTTCAAATTTGAATTGCTTGTCTTGGCGAATTTTAATTTCAAGGAACTTGTACCTTTTAGGTATCTCAGAATCCTCTTCACCGCAATCCAGTGTTGTCTTCCAGGATTTATTGCAAATTGGCTCACCCGACTGACTGCATGAGTGATGTCTGGACGGGTTCCAATACTTGCATACATAAGACTTCCAACCACGTTCTTGTAAGGAACATCTTGCATTTCCTCTGCTTCTTCTTGTGTGGTTGGTGACATACCTTTTGTAATCTTGATGCTTTTGTCAATTGGTGTATTCACTGACTTGGAGTCTGCCATCCCATACTTCAAGGTTGTTGCCTCGATGTACATTTGTTGGTCGACTGTGACTGTTCCCTTTTGCAAGTTTTGAACAATTCTCATGCCCAACAGATGATTGGCTGGACCTAAGTCTTTCAACTTGAATCTCTGTTTCAGTTGATCTCTTACACTTGTGATGTGATCTTCGTGACCTGCTATAAGTATATCATCCACATAGACTGCTATGATGAACAACTTTTCTCCTAGAGTTTTGTGATAAAGGCAGTGGTCAGTCTCTGATCTAATAAAATTCATTTCAAGTAGTACTGTGTCCAATTTTATGTACCAGCAACGACCACTCTGCTTTAGGCCATATATGGATTTCTTCAGAAGACACACTTTCTCTGTCTGAAGTTCATTCTCATCATAATGATCTGGTGATTCCATATAGATTTCTTCAAGTAGCTCTCCATTTAGGAACGCTGAGTCGAAGTCTAGTTGGTATAGCAGTAAGTCTTGTAAGGTGGCGACTGCAATTACTAACCTGAGAGTGTTATACCTCGCAACAGGTGAGTATATCTCCCCATAGTCAATTCCGGATCTCTGTGTGTATCCCTTAGCAACAAGACGGGCTTTGTAACGGGCAACTTCTCCGTCCGAATTTAACTTCTTGCAGAAGACCCACTTGTTCTTGACTGTCTTGCGGTTGCTTGGCCTATCTACTATGGTCCAAGTATCGTTCTCTCTCAGTGCTGATAGCTCTGTGTCTATTGCAGATTTCCATTTCGCCCAATCACTGCACGCTTTCGCTTCTTGAATACTCTGAGGTTCACTGAAAGCAATATTCGCATATTCTTCCTCATATCTCCTGGCTGGTATGCCCTTGTTTCTTCTTACGGAAGCTCTATTAGTTGGTTCGCTTCCTTCTTCAGTATTTTCTGTTGCAGGTATGCTCTCTATTTCACATACCTCTACTAGTGCTTGCTTTTCTTGCTCTTTTGCTTTTGTGGGTGATGCTGTTTCTTGAAATATCACATCTCTTGATTTTAGAAGACGTCTGTTCTCTGCATCCCAGAGCCTGTACCCTTTGCTCTCCTCACAATAGCCTAGCAATATGCACTGTCTTGATTTTGGATCAAGTTTCTTCCTTTTTTCCTTTGGTACATGCGCATAAGCTCTGCTCCCAAAGACACGGAGGTGACTGATGTCTGGCTTCTTCCCAGACCAGGCCTCTAAGGGGGTTTTTCCCTTCACGGCCACTGTAGGTGTTCTGTTTTTCAGGTATACTGCAGTAGATACAGCTTCTGCCCAAAAACTCTTCTCCAGGCCAGCATCGTTCACCATCGCTCGTGCTCTTTCAACGATTGTTCGGTTCGCCCTTTCACTTACGCCATTCTGTTCAGGCGTGTAGGCCATCGTCAGCTGATGCTTTATGCCATGTTTTCTGAGAAAGTCGGTTAGGACTTCATTTTCGTACTCTCCCCCATTGTCGGATCTCAGGACCTTTAGCTTTAGGCCCGTCTGAATTTCCACTAGGTTCTTGTACTCCACAATTTTCTTGACCACCTCACTTTTCTTCCTTATGAAGTATACGTGTGTCATTCTTGTGGCGTCATCGATGAGAGTCATGAAGTATTTGTAACCACTGGTTGACTCCTCTTCCATTGGTCCGCACACATCTGTGTGCACCAGAGCTAATTGTGTTTCTGCTCTGCCTGCTGACTTGGGAAATGGGTTGCGGGTCTGCTTGCCTTTTATGCAACTCTCGCACACAGGTCTTCCTGTGTCCTTCACTGTGATTCCTGTTGCCATCCCATCAGCAAATTTCTGGACATTATCATATCCTAAGTGTCCCAAACGTCTGTGCCAGAGTTCCATCGACTCATTTTCAGCAGAGGCTGCCAAAGCTACACATTCATCTGTGTCTAGGACGTATAGTTGGTTGCATCGGGTTGCTGAAGCAATTACAGTCCCTCTTTCATTATGCACCATACACCTGCCCTTTGCAAACTGGACTCTGTAGCCTTTTGCCTCGAGTACGCTGATAGCGATGAGGTTACTTCCCAATTCTGGTACATACAGGACATCTTGAATATCTGTGACTACTGTCTGTCCCTCAATTCTTAGTCTCACTGTGATTGTCCCAACATTTGATGCAGTAAGGACCTTTTCACAAATCCCGGTAACTGTTGTGGGTGTACACTGTGTTAAAGAATTGAACCACTCCTTGTTGCAGCTGAAGTGTCTAGAGGCTCCCGAGTCCATGTACCAGAGATCCCTCCTTGGCTTGTCTGTTACATTCAGTGCTGACTCGTTCTTCTTATCATGCCGCTTGTGCATGCCACTAGTGTTCTTCATCCTGCATTCTGAAGCCTTGTGCCCTACTTTGTGGCACACATAACATTTGAATGTGCATTTCTTGGGTCTCGCACCCTTTGCTACTAAGGCAGAACCCTCAGCTATGGCATCCTTAAGGATTCTCTCTTGGAACTGTAGTAGCTTGGCTCTCAAAACTTCAGTTGTAAGCTTGGTTTCATTTGACTCTAGTGCGACAACCAGAAAGTCAAATTCTTCTGTCAAGTTCTGCAGCATTACCATCGCCACTTCTTCCTCATCCACTTTTGCTCCTACACATGCCAATTGCTGAGCTATCGATAGTATCTTATCAATATGATCGTTCATGTCCTTGCATGCATTCAGCTTTGTTCCATACAGTGTGCGTCTCAGACTTATCCTTCTCATTAAGCCTTTATTCTCATAAGCACCTTGTAGAGTTGTCCACATGTCCTTAGCGGACTCCTTCCCACAGATAGTAGAATAAACATGCTGCTCCACAGCCAGACCTATTGTGCCAATGGCCTTGTCTACCTCTTCTGGGTTTGGACTATCTCCTGGGGCTATTGTGACTTTCCATAGCTTCTCCCTCTTAAGCTGCATTTCCATAGCGAACTTCCATGTAGTATAATTCTCTGAGCCTTTGAGCTTTGGAAAGTTCATGCTATGCCCTGTACTGTGCATTCTCGTTAACTCTTCCACAAATGGCAATTCAGAAATAATTCCTTTGTGTTCTTTTATGTACTGCGCTAGCACTTTGTCTTCAGGGGGTTAATCTTCGCGCACGTGACGTGCTGGGCCCATAACCTATTGGCAGAGTGTCTATAAGTACGTGCAGTGTGGTTGTCAGACCTCACACTTAGAAGATATAACCAATTGGAGAGTTTATTCAAGTGGCAGGCTTGTAGGTTACAACAGTACTTTAGTAGTTAACTTCAAGCGGTAATACAACTGGTACATTTAGGATCACAGTGTCAGGTTGTTACTTAGCTGTAGCGTTTTGGCGCGTGCAGGGTCAATGACAGTTTGCTGGTTTACGCTGCGGTATCTCTCCCAGTCTCGCTGCTGCCAATGATGACTGATCTCCCTGTGCAAAAGGTCACGCTGGTAACGGGATTACAGCGGGGACTTGCTCCTATGCGCTCCGGTGCACGTGGAGCTACAAACAGCATGGACGGAGTCACATACGCTCTGAGGCACACACTACCCGGGGACTTCCTCACAGGAAAGGGACGCTGCCAGCAGGGTCAGGGGTCTCTGCCCTGCTATTCGCTTAAGCGAGCTGTCACTCAGGGTGACGCCTAGCTACGTTGGCTGCAAGGGGACAAGGCAGACTGTAAGCCTTACACTAAACAGTGTATGGAGACAGGCGCTGAGCGCTGCAATCTAACAACACTAACATCGGTTAACCACTAATCAAAGGAGATATAAAGTACCCAAAAACCCTTCTAAGTGTATGCAAACTGTACAATCAGTGTATAAATGTTTTTAAGACATGTTTTATGTGTCTGTATATGAATTGTATATTTTTATTGCAATAAACTTTGTATAATACAATTGTTAAACCACTCTCCAGCGCCCTCTGAAACCCCTTTTTTCTTTGCATATCTAAACCCTGGATTCTGCCTAACAGAGAATCCCTCAGAGGTGCTGCTTTTATATTCTCTGAGCGCGGGTTGGGGAACCTCTATATATATGGACACAGACAAGCCTGGGAACACTGGGAAACTGAGAAAACAAATGTGAACTAAATCAGGTTCATGACAGCGGCATATAATATAAAACTGATGCAGTAAGCTGTCTCTTTAAAAGAGTTCTAGTGACTCCCATGATTCCAGAGCTTGATAAATCTGACTGCTTTATACCAGGGTAAGGGGAAATGGGATATAGCCTATGCACAGTTTGCACTGAGTCAAATGTTTTGAATTGAATAATGGTTGAACAGATAGAGAATCTTACAGAAATCCACAATACTGCATGTATGATACGGTTGTATCAATTACTCGAGTGGAGGTGCTCCCTGGAGAGTAAAAATAATCTGGACAAAGCAAGAAGAGAATAAAGTAGTCTCTCTTTTTAGGGGCACGCTTATTAGTAGTCTAAAAATGTTACTTTTTATTCATTTGTATAAAAGATAATGGTTTTGTTTTAATACAGACACACAAAAACACCGTTTTTTTTTATAATGTGCAGAATATCAATAAGGAACAAGAACGAATCTTGTAGGCTTATGAAATATCAGTAATACATGTTTTGCAAACATAAGCAGTTATGTATCATATTACATATCTTTTTCAAGAAAAAAATCCTGTAAGCTTGTTAAATATCATTATTAAATTATTATGCAAATATCACCAGTTACTGTGTTTAATTTATGTCAAAAAAATGTAAGTCAGGCAGTTGTAATTGCCACTCTCCAATATTATTGAGATATCTACTGTGATATCCTTTTATAATGCAACTAGATGTTCCTAGATGTTTGCAGGTACAGCCTGATGAACTATCTATTATGAGATGACCCAATGTGACAATTATTGTACCAATAAGCTTTAACCGTATATATATAACTTAACAATAACTTACAAAAACAAAGACACTTACAAAGTATTAGGCCTTTCAAAACTGGTTAATCCTTTTTATGAAACCACCAAAAAGAAATACTAATCAACAGAACAGATATAGTGGCAGGGAAAAAAGGACAGATGCCTAGTTGCCAGCACTGAGCAATCTCCATAAGCAGGAACTTGGGGGTCAATTTCCTTTTACACAACAAGCTCAATGCTAACCAGCGCATGGCCAGACAGTCAATGCTGCTGCTCCCGGATGGGTTGAACTTAACCAGATCCATGGATTGCTAAAAAGTGCACCCAAATAAACATTACTGCACCTTCAATTAATGTTTGGACTGCAGTTCTTTCCCACCAAAAGGATTTATAATGTAATATCAAACCCCATATACCAACACATCTCTAAGCTTTCTCATTGGACAATATAAAATCCCAGTAGAATTTTCAAACATTCAATTATTAATGTTATCCAGTTGAATGGTGGATAGTGTCATGTATAAGGTGTACACCACAATGTTGACATGGTTCAAATTGTCAACAGGCACCAGATCCACATTCTCAAACTGTCACCAGGTTTACAACGTCTATATATGGAATATCACCATTTAAAATTGAAATTCTGAGGATGCCAGTAGTTTGGATAAGCCTGCATGGAAGGGCTTGGTTTAGGCTGCTGGGGGAGATAACCATTTGGCTTAACGGTGGGAGGGGTTAGATGCTGGAGTCACCAATTTTAAATGGAGAAGATAAGAGACCACTGGACCTCTGGAGATGGTCATGTTACCATTACATCCTTGTAGACCTGATGAATACAGGCATGCTAAGAATGCTAAGAATGCTGACATGATGACTGTGGACAAGTACCACACCCATATGATTCAAGCATACATAGTAAATTACATTGATTTAGAAATACAACTATAAGTCATGTCAGACTAATTTAATTAGCTTCTATGAGGAAGTCAGTAGGGAACTGGACTTATGGAAATCTGTTGATGTAATACTGCTTGATTTTGCTAAAGCTTTTGAAATGGTGCCTCATGAAAGGTTATTAATAAAACTAGGTAATTTATGGTTAGGAGATAAAATTTGTAATTGGATTAAAAACTGGTTGCACAATTGGAGACAGAGGGCCTTATTCTGCTTCGGTCTGTGCAACGTACATACGGTCCATTTCACAGTACATTTCCCGTAAGCGGACGGTGAGCGTAAGTCCGCCCACAAAACATCCGCATACGGATGGTCACAATCACCGACAAAGGGGAGTGGCGTACACTTGAGCGTACGCCACCATACACAAACAGATCCCCTCTTAGCCACCGATAACTGGCGTACAACAGAACGTACGCCACCGTATACGGACGGGTATCGTCCGTTTCCCCACCGACATCTTGCGTATATCTGAGTGTACGCCACAGTGCATGGACGGGTCTCGCGTTTTTTTCAATGGAAAACTCTGCGTGTGTCACCGATCGTGAGAGTGAGCGTACGTCCGTGCATGGTGGCATACCCTGCACATATATGGACCTGCACATCTTGCCTTTCAACTATAATTAAGACAATTAATTAATTATTCTGTTATTCAATAATTGTTTTCTATTAACTCAATTGTGTACCTTAATAAACACCCTAATAAAACAACATTTTAACCCTCATTACATGTATATTTATTATGTTCTAATGTTGCATTTTAATCACTATCTATGTGTCCCCACATTGGTTTTACTTTTAAATAAAGTTAAGTTGGTGTTAAAGTGAAAAAGTTGACACGTCGACTTCTGTGAATTGAGTGTCCTGCTTTTTAAAGTTTACAAAAACACTTACTGAATGGGTGTAGATGGTTATAAAATAACTACCTTGACATATGTAAGCAGGTCTTAGAATAAATATTATCTAAAATTAAAACAACCTTTACATGTAGAGAAGTGTAGAAAGATATGCTTCCAATGTGTTTGAGGTCTGTGTGTGGCTTGCAGGTAGTGAAATCATGGTTTTCACTTAATAGGTTGCAGCATTGCTTATTACATTTAGGTGTAGTAATCAGCGTTAATTAGAAGACCGAGGCGTCCGCTCTCATGCAGTATCTCTAGGGGTGGAGCTATCTTTGGCGTCTGCCTTTTTTTGGGCCCAAAATGCACGGTGAGTTCGTCGATCGAGCGGTTGTATCACCGTACATTTTTGGTGCACACCCCCGTGTATGCCCATGTTTACGCCCCGTTTCTCTCATTATTCCAGCCGGTCCCCCAAAAACGCCCCCATGCCGCCCAAAATGTCCGTACTCTTGCAGACAGGTTTTTTCGCACGGAGAGACCCGTCCGTGAGCGGTGCGGGGTCGCCGCACCTGCGCATTGCGAAAGCTACGCATGCGCAGATGAAAAAAAAAACCCGATCCGCCCGTTTACGGTCCGCCCGTTTACGGTCCCACCGTAGCGAGCAGAATAAGGCCCAGAGACCCACCTTCTTTAATATATTCATTAATCAAAAAGCAAGTGACATAGTGAGTAAAATTTAATATTTGCAGACGACATGAAATTGAGTAAGGAACTTAACTCTGGAGAGGATGTGGGTACACTACAAAGTGACTAATTATGCTGGAAAAGTGGGCGGAAAGGTGAAAAATGCAGTTTAACATTGACAAATGTAAAGTAATTCATTATTGGAACAAAAATTAACAAGCTACTTGGAGTTATTATAGGGAATTCTGCTGTAGAGAAGGACTCTGGGGTCATCATAGATGTAAAATTGGGATATAGGGCACACTGATCAAGTGCAGCAGCAAAAGCAAACAGGACACTGGCATGCATTAAAAGCGGATTCAATGTGCCAATATGCCAATGTGATAGTGCCTCTTTACAAGGCATTGGTGAGACCATACTTGGAATACTGTGTTCAGTTCTGGGCACTGCACCTTAAAAAGGACATACATGAATTGGAAAAGGTACAGAGGTCAACTAAGCTAGTAAAAGGTCTCGAATCACTAGAATACAAAGATAGGTTAACCAGGCTGAATATGTTTTTTACTGGAGAAACGAAGGTTGAGAGGTGATATGATTAGTATGTTCAAATACAGGATTGGAATCATATGGAACTGGGAGATGATTTGTTCACTAAGAGGCCTATACTTAGGACACGCGGGCATGTACTGAGGCTCAAGGAAAATAAATTCCGTACTGACTTAAGAAGAGGATTCTTCACCATTAGAGCAGTAAAATTCTGGAACTCATTGCAGGTGGGGGTGATTACAGCAACTACTGTTAATGAATTTAAATAAAAACTGGATACATTTTTGGCCACTAAGGGAATCCTATAGATATGATTCAAGTAAGTAGTTACAAGTCAAATAGGTTGAACTCGATGGACTAACGTCTTTTTTCAGCCTTCAGTACCAGTTTTTTCATATATTTATCTATGTGATTTATTTTAATAAGTGTATTTTTAATAAATGTATTTTTACCTTTACCTGTTGCATATTATTAGGTAAAAGCGCGGTTTCATACCCCCCTTTCTTTCCATATTTTGTGTTTGGGCTTGACACCCTTAATTACGAAACCGCTGCTCTAGTAAAGTTACCCATTTATAGGCGCCCTCACGGGACACTTTGTGCCCCACCCTCTTTTCTTCTTAATTACTATGTTACTATGTTAAGTAACATAACATTCAGTACATGCTTGTATATGCACTTGTTAGGTAATGCATGATAAATATGCAAAAGCTCTTTGTTATATATATATATATATATATATATATATATATATATATATATATATATATATATATATACACAGTATTGTTTCCAATGCACTCACGGTCATAGATCATCACAGGTGGTGCTCCCATCAGGCACACATTTTTCAATATGGTCCAAAGCCACAAATTTTTGAAATCAGGGCACTCACCAAACAGCAATACTTCAAGTGCTTTTTATTCCATCACTGGAAAAACATGTAGTAAGCCGACGTTTCGGACCTAATGCAGGCCCTTAATCATGGCGTCCTGTGTCTTACATAGAATGCAACTGATATATATATATATATATATATATATATATATATATGCTTAATATCACCATTTTCATATCACTTATGTAAGCTCAATATCACATTGATCATAAAACAATCAATCTTAATGAAATCACTCCTGCTATCTGTATCTATGGTTTAAAATCTTTACAGAGAAAGCTGAAGTAACAATATGCAGAGTGGGAGTTAGAAATAATGTGAAGGCATGCTAGTTTTACATCAATGCATTTGGTAACGATAAAAGGGAACATTTCTACTTTGTCTTTTTACTACTTGAGTATATGCTGATGTACTTCCTTTGTGACACTTGTGCCATATGCTAAGGACATCTGGTGTGGAGTAGATTTTAGTATAGCTTAAACATCCAAGCCAAACATTAGGAGAGACAGCTTCTAGGTAATGCACATCAGAGCCAGCTCTTTCATACCGTTGCCAACCATCAATACTAGATTATGCAGCATAGCAGTCTGCAGAGTCAATCTCACTGCTTATTTTTGATGGTGCCAGTCAGAAACGTTTTAATTTACTTAGCATTTAATTGAAAAATGTTTACTTTTCAATAGTTATATTCTTGGCAAAAGATTTAATCGATTCCTTTATTAATAAAGTAATTTCTTTTTTTATTTGATGACATAAATGAAGAAAGGCAATGATGATGTATCCTTCTCCGACGAACACATAAAATAACCCATGAACCCATGAAACTGAAATCTAATATAGCCTTGTAGTCTTTGCATCTCTTTCAGGTGCTCTAAACTTGTTAGTCATACCCTCACTATTGGATATAGGTTCCAGCCTATGCCGAATACTCCCCTGCCATGAATGGAGGTGTTAATTGTCACATGATTACTGTTATTTTCTGGTCACGGTACTGTTCTGTTTTCCATATTTATGTCGTTTTGGACCAATTGTGGCACCCTATAAATATAGTGTAATAATATTAATAATAATAATAATAATAATAATAATAATAATAATCTGTGTGTGACTAATTTAAATCTAATTTGCTTTACATCTGCATATGTGGTACTAGTAAAAGAAAAATCACATACAAATAAATAGCTCCAAATGCTGTATGTAGAATTCTGGATGTCCACATAATGGAAATGTCCTCGTAGTTCTTTAAAGACTCCAATCTCCACAATAGTTTATATGCAAAGGAAACACATAAAAAGAAGGATGGTCAGATGGAGAGCTCATATAATCAGATAGAAAATGGGGTCTACCAAAATCCATGGGTATATGGGCTCACATGTGCTTACAATCATGGGTGAACTCCTATCAAGGTATCTTTACGTGGTCACCAGGTGCTCAGTTGACATGCAATAAATGCTTACCTGTCCTTACTATACCTTAATATACCATGTCCTTACCTTGTAATTACTATAAGGGTATCTTTAAGCAAATGTTGATGTTCACACAAGCTTACTTGGGTTAACGTAGACTCAAACATCTAGTGGTTACTTTTTTTATTCCTCATGGAGGCAAGTGGATGCCATAGGAAAAACAAAAACCTCCTCATGGTGCAGATAATCACAAAAACATAAGGCTTTATTAAAACATTGGTTAAAAAACAAGGCGGTCTCGTACCATGAAAAATGGTATATAACATAATGTGGTATATTCAGCAGAATAATGGAACCCGGGTGTTCCTGCTGCGTCTTCATTAAATCAGGGTGTGTAGGGGCCTCCAAGTAAAACACTACTCCATCTATATGTGGTACTACTGTTTCCTCCAGACATCCACACACACACAATCTTACAATTTTACTACTAAGAAATCAGACAGGGGCGTAAGTGTTCCAGAACCACCATTGCAGCTTTCTAGTCTTCTTTGACACCTACTGAAGTCAACTGCGTAGATGTATACAGAATCCTATCCAGGGCTTAAAGTGGTCCTGGAGAGGTGGTGGAACTCCTTTCCCCTAACAACTCCCCCACCTCATTAGGCAGAGCCTAGACCAGTGCCAGGGAATTTGTGCCCTACCTCCCATAAATGATAATGGTCCCACAAAGAAGGGGTGTGGTCACACAATAATAACTCCAATTAAAATTACAACACACAGTAGCACAATCATATACACATTCCACCGCATGTAGTGCCCTTGTGTCATATTCACACAGCAGTGCCTCTTATACACTTTGGGCGGTATTCAATGAGAATACCTGCGAGGTGCAGCAAATCCTTTTTAGGATTCGCTGCACATTCGCCACGTTCCGGAGCCTCGCTGGTTCCGGTATTCAACGTGTCAGGGGCTCGCTGCCCCTGACTGGTGAATATGAGCTCCTGCGGCGAATGCCGCAGGGAGCCTGAGGACGGTGGCAGGCAGAGAGATGGAAGTCTCTCTGCCTGCCCCAGAACGTTTGTGGGGGGAAGGTGGGCTCCCCGGGTGCCAGGCAGCACAGGCTGCCCCCCGGGGGTGCCAGCAGGGGACCGTATATTCACTATACCCGATCGTAACGATCGGGTGCAGTGAATATATGAATATGTAATGAGCGGCTCAGCTCCGGCGCCCCCTGCTGGCTGCTGTGAAAAAAAATAAAAATAAAATTTAAATTAAATATATATTCATGTGCTTACAGCACATGAATAAAAATAGCATGCCCCTCTTTAGAATAAAATTCCTGATTTTTTTACACCAAATGTAAAAAACAAAACACTTTATTTTAAAAGTTCACATTCCACTTCTCCATAAAAAGATAGCGATTGCTACTCGGTGAATCATGGCGAAAAAACCTTCAAATGTATTCGCCATGTGGTCATTGAATAGGGTGATTCACCGTTTTTGTCAAAAATTCGCCAAACAGCACAAATTCGCCATAAAAACATGGCGAATCAGGCTCATTGAATACCGCCCATAATGTCCACAGTTGTGCTGCTTAAACACATCTGTCTTTATCATTTCAGCAGCTCTCTGTCCATGTCCCTCAGCAGCTCCATGCCCTGTGTCTCTCCAGTAGCTTCCCCACTTCTGAGTCCCTTAAGCCCCCTCTCACCCTTTCTTCAGCAAGGACAGAGTCTCATCTTCACTTCAGCGGCATTGATGGCATGACATCACATACACCATGCTAGCAGAAAAAGCCACTGGGAGAGGCTTTTCTGTTGGAACTGTTCTGGGCTGTGGTAGAGGTGGAACTCAGTTCCCCCAACCATTAGAGGTGGTGGAACTCAGTTCCACCCAGTTCCCCCTCACTTTAACCCCTGATCCTATCTATCATTAATATTCTTGTGCACAGTTAGGTAAGTGCCACAAGGAGTATCCTCTGATTGATTCATCTCAGTAAGCCTTTGTCTTCATATGATATATATAATGCAATACTCATTTCATGTGCGGTCATCTCCCAGTAAATAATGGTGTACATATGTTGGTCTACATTTAGATCTATTGTTCCCATAACTTTATAGGGATTAACACCTACAGATGGAGCCGCTCTCATTAGAGCGGCTCCTGGCGACTCTATCACCATGCGCTGTCCCCTGCCCATCTGCCAGAATGGGGTGCGCACACATAAAATGCTCACACGCCGCATTCTGTCAGAAGCCTTGCATCTGTCTCCCGCTTGCTGCCCATGTCTCCCCACTATCTCCTGCTCACTGCCCACTCCCTGTCTGTCTTTATGAAGCGGAGATGGGCTGGGAAGCACCCAATCACCGCCGCCTTGCAGAGTGGGACGCACAAGCAAGTGAGCTGCTCGCGTGTCCCCGTCTGCCTGCCAAGCCCTTCACCAACGCCCACCAGTGCTGTGGATATGTCATGCTGGTGGGCTGGCTGAGGCTGGCTCCATCTGTAGATCACTAGAAACTTTCCGTCATTTTTCCCCCACTTTCATTCCACCTGTAACGTCATTTCTGAGCCCACTAACTTGTCAATGTTCATACTTTCCCTGTACATTTTCAATGCACATGCAATAGTCCCACTAGAACAGTTCAGGATCCTAGTGCTGGACAGAGACAGCAGGGCAATATTGTCTGTCACCCACAGATACTGTACCTTCTCTGAAGCTATGACTCATGAAATACATTCTTCTACCACTTTGTAAATTATCTTCTGTTTAAATATTTAATGTTCTTATGTGATCTTGAACGGTGTGTGGTCTCTTTTAATTGGTATTTTAGAAACATGGGGGTAGATTTATGAAGCAGTGATAAGGGAGGAGAAGTGATACAGTGCCTGGTATTTTATCACCGGCCAATCAGCTCCTATTTAAACCCAGCCTGTAACTTAACAGTCAGAAGCTGATTGCCCGGTGATAAAGTACCAGGCACTTTATCACTTCTCCTCCCTTATCACTGCTTCATAAATCTACCCCATGGGGTGAAATTTAATAGGATGAGAGATTCAGAAAGTGAGAGATTTGGTAAGAAATCTCCAGTTTTTTAAACCAGCAATCATTTACACTGCAAAATCAGTTTGATTTTACAGTGTAAATGATTGCCGCTTTAAAAAACTGGAGATTTCTTACCAAATCTCTCACTTTCTGATTCTCTCACCCTATTAAATCTCACCCATTCCATCTCTGTATTTCAGCCATTATAGTTTGAATTTCTTTTTTCCCACCAGTGTTCTGTGCCCTTTGCTCTTTCTGATTACCCTGTATAGTGTATTGAATTACTGACTCTCCAGTCTTTCACTTATGTGCTTGGTTTATGAATGTTTTGTGCAACTTTGACCCTTGGTTACAGTAACCGACTTCTCTATGTGAACAGCATGCAATAACATATATTTTCTTCAGCATTGTCTTGCTGTTTGTCCTTGGAGTTTGTCCTGTCCAAAAAAATGTTGGCTCACTTTCTGATTTAAAATATATCTACAGTATATAGCAAGTGTCTTCAGTAGAATGCCCATGTTAATACATGTATCCCTTAATGTCAAATTAAATCACATTATGTTTAAAGAAATGCTCAATATCTTGTTCTTATTTAATACTCAAGGCCAGATACACTAAGCTTCAAAAGTGATAAAATGGAGAGTGATAAACAACCAACCAATCCGTTCCTGCCTGATGTTTTCAAACACAGTCTGTGACATGGCAGATAAGAGCCGATTGGCTGGTTGTTTATCACTCTCCATTTTATCACTTTTGAAGCTTTGTGCGTCCCGCCCTTAGGGTGAAAAGGAGATCACTTTGTAAATCCAAAACATCTTTCTTTGTGAGTGTACTCAAGATATTTCCATTTGATCTAAAGTTTTAAAAGTAAGATGAAAAAGATCAAAAATACTGAATGTGTCAGAATATAGTGCTTGATACTGAATGTTTTTCAAATTTACTTTTCACATCTCTGAAAAATCCTGAATTATTCACTTTAATGTTTGTTTGGGTTTACCAACATATTGTAGGTCACAAGTACAAAGAGATATATTTGTCAATTTGACAATTCATAAAGTGCTGAATCTTGGAAACATCAGAATTGTTATAGTTCATTTTGAAGGCTTGTTAGCTTGCGGATATTACAATTAGGATATTTATATTACAAACCAACTGTTTGTATTTCAGATAAGTTTGGTTTACATTCCTGAGCAGATTTCACCTGTCTTGGGGCTAATACTGTACAGTATGTCCTTCTGGCTTTTCTGATGAAATGTCACTTTACAGTGTATCAATTTGGTTACACTGGAAGGCTGTCACAATAATTATTCAAAAAGTTTTTGGCATATATTCAATGCCGTGGGCAAGCGGTGACTGCGAGCAGGACTTCTTGCTCGCAGTCACCGCTCACCCTGTCAGTATTCAACTGACCCCCCTTATTCGCAAATTCCCTCTCGCTCCGTTTTTTGAGCGAGGGGGAATTTGCGAATGTGCCTCCAAAAACTGCGAGAATCGAGGCTAATTACAGCGAGTTTGCTGCACTAGCCGCGGCTCTCGCAGTTTAGGGGAATCCTCGCAGTTCTGTGACTGCGAGGATTCCCCCGGAACGTTGCATAGTGCGAGCGGCCGGCGCGGGGGTTAAATTGCGAGGATCCCTGGTTTTCTGTGATCCTCGCAGTTTAACCCCCTCGCCGGCCGCTCGCACCGGCATTGAATAATTGCCTTTGAGTCTATTTCAACATTTATGTTACATTCTGTGATGGATGGGATTTCAGGGTCAATCGTAGCAATCTGAATTCAACCTCAGCCTCGATGATCAGGGTTTGCGCAAGCGCATTTCTGCAGATGTGCAAACTCCGATACTGAATGGCTTTGGTGAGTTAATCACTTGCCAGGCTGTTCGTTGTGTGGAGGGAGGGCTGGGGGCAAATGGGGGTGGAAACAGGGCTGAAACAGGGGATCTCGCAGCGTGTTATGAGCATCCCCATGAAAATGCTGGGTGTTCCCCAAGGAACGCAGGTGGGCCGATGCCTGCCGAGGCGGCTGATGTCACATGATGTCAACACCCACCCCCTCTACAGCGCACACTGACAGAAATAAGTTGGTTCAGAATGTCTTTTATTTTCGAATGATTACTGTCCCCTAGCTGCATGTGAGGAGATGTGTTCTCATACACATCCCCTCGCATGGCACCGAGGAGATTCAGCTAAGGGGGGGATGTGTTTCAGTTAATTTCACTGCATATTGAGCCAACCTGAATTCGGCCCTTCATTTTTTTCTTTTTATCCTTTTATATTCTAAATAGCATATGACATCACTATGTGCATGCCCAGAAACATGCCCACAGTATTTGTCTTCATGCTGCGACCTACAGTATATGATTCTGCCACTTATGTCTTTTGCACCTGAATAGGTGGGCTAGGGGTGTTCTATACGCATGCAGAAACAAATCTGCTGTTGCCCCTAAGAAAGCCCCATTATTTGCAGTTGGACAGGAGCAAGAGCAGCACGTCATCTGATTGTGATAACAACAGTCTCCTTTGTGATTGGCTGATGTCAAATAAGCTGCAGACTCTTTTCATCGCTCTGACATTTTGTCGGTGTTCAAGTAAAACATATCATTCCTACAAGCAAGAGGGCGTTGTTCCTCCTGTGTTATAGTATGAATGCATTTATTGCAAGAAAAACAATGGTTAAAAACAAGTGCTACATGCTGTACCCTAGAAATTATTTTCAAATATTGCTAGTGCTATATTGATACGTATCTTCAATGCTGTTAATTAGCATCTATTAATGAGCTGGATTACTACTATTAATGAGGAAACTGTATGTAGATTATTATATTATACATACCCGAAAAAGGGCCCGATTCAGTGATGGATACCGAAGCGCTTGTGGTGATGTCTGGCGGTCGCTTATATGCAAATTTATGATAATGTTACGGTTTCATACACATGTACATCCATGTGTAGGAAAGTACTAGGACTGAGACAACCTCTTGCAGCCAATGTTAAACCGACTGGTGCATCAGGGATGGACTGGGCCTCCAAATCGACCCTGGCATTTGTGCAGGCATGCATGCCCTACTGTTCCTGGCATGCAGGAATGAGGGGCATGGCCACGTGTTTTGCCCCCATCTCTCTTGGTCCCAATTAGGGCAAAGAGAGAGCCGCTGCTACCACTGCCTGTCTAAAATAAATCAACACTGGATGGACAAATCGGCCCACCTGGCCATCAACCCTTCTGTCATTTGCCTGAAGTACCAGATGGTCAGTCCGGCCCTGCATGCCACCATCGAAAATGGCACCTGACCTACAGCAGGTGCAGATTTTATACATGTGTATGGACTCCAAAGTGAATGATTAAGCATTTGAATATGCAAACACTTCAGTGGAATGCCCGTAACGTACCTCCCATCTGTCCCAATTTTTGTGTGACAGTTACAAATTTTTTGTGGCTGTCCTGCATCCTACACGGGGCTGGCAGTGTCCCATGAAGGGTGGGTGGGGGCACTTGGGAGTCCCTCTGTGCATCACTTCACTGCTTAGCAGAGCAGAGCACAGGGGAATAGATGCTGTGCGCATATGCATGTGTTTTACATGTGTTTCTAATGCAATATTGGTATGTGTGTTTTAAATGTTATATTTGTGAGTGCATTTTCTTGACGCATTCAAGTTTTCTAGGGGCATTTGTGCAAAAAAACCTTGCAGAAACTCTCTCTCTCTCTCTCATATATATATATATATATATATATATATATATATATATATAAAATATACATACAAATTTATGCAAACAGATATAGCTAACAGTGAATGGAAATATACTATATACAGTATGTGTGTGCTTGTGTATTTTGAAATGATATACAGTATGAACATATATATGCACGCATATCACCGGCCATGCTACTTTTAGTTGTTGCACAAAGTGCTGCTTAGCACCCTGCAGGGGTAGCACTTGTTTCCAAGGATGGTGTCCCTGTTTCCATGGCAATTGAACAGGATCAAAGCAAGGTGCACCCACTCTAGTGTGTGGGGGCAGAAGCCAACTGTAGAGCTCACAAATGAAAAATGATGTGTGGGAAGTGAAGTAGTACAGAGGTGGTTCATTTTATATATTTGTATGTTCATAAAAATTGCTATACTGAAAAGACATGAGTCACTTTTATTGTCTTAAGTTAAATTTAAGTTATTGCAAATTTCACATTGTAAAAATGGTAAATCAAAAATGTTCTAAAACATGAATACTAATCCATCAAATCTGTAGTTAAAATCATTCTATAATGAAAAAAAGAATTGATTCAAAATACATTAGTTCAGTTTATAATTGTTATAGTCTAAGTAATACGTCTCAGCCACTACAAAAATTAGACTGATTAAAGATATATGTAGTGTATGTAAGTCTATATATTTATTTGCATGTGTGGCACTTTATGTTTTTGGGGTCGTACTTTCTGGCAGATGTTACCACTTCAGAAATGTATTAAAGGTAGACCCAAAATACTAAATACTGGTGTATCTTGTAATGTAATGGAACTGTTAGGACTCTGGAAGGCACCGCCAACCCTGACCCCTAACTCTATTGCCTCTACCCATGGTCCACGGACACATGCGGTGCTAGACTTCACCTTTAACAGCCACGTTCAAAGGAGCTGGTTATGCCAGCTCCAACCCCGATGCCGTCAGGCCTTACATGAGACAACGTGTCCGCTGGGTGGGGAGAGTGCAAGAGGAAAACTAACTAAGGACCCTCTGAGGAATAAAAAACCAAGTGTAACAATACACAGATGAAACCGTAATAAAGAGAATAACAATAGCACAAGGTGATACTGAAGAGTTAACTACAGCACACAAACCCTGATTTATCAAGTCCAGAGGCAGGCAGGCAGACTGACAGGCTGTGAATGGAACCAGGAACTAGGAACAGGCTGGACAACTGGAAGCAACTGGCAGGCACAACAAATGCTGAACAGGCACGTCTGGGAACCGGGAACACTCTGCAGGCTAACAGGCAGCTAGGACAGAACTATAACCGGCAGGGCAGTGTTGGGGAGAATGCCTTAAAAAGGACTTAGGCATACCTCCCAACTTTTAGAAGCGCCGTGTCGGGACAGGCGATTTTTTTCGGGGCCTGGCCTACCGAGAAGGGGGCGTGGTCTATAATTGCAGCGCTGCCACGAGGCCATTCCCCCATTTTTCGCCACCGTGGGGCATGCCCAGCAGCTCTATGAGCTGCTGGCCAGCCCCCCTGCCTGCAAGAATAGACGCTGTGCGCATGCGCACAGCATCTATTCACGGACCACAGGGGGGGACTCCCAACTGCCCCCCCCACCACGGGACACTGTCGGCGGTGGTAGGGACGCTGGAATATCCCAAAATATCGGGACGTTCCCGCGATAAGCGGGACAGTTGGGAGGTATGCTTAGGTGATCAAGACACATGTGAAGGACCCAGCCCAATTCCCAAGCTGGGATAATAATGTCATTAACTCCCAGGCTTGTGCATTAATCAGCTCACAGAAGATTGAGCTGTAATGGCCCAGACCCACCACCGGAGGCCACCTGAGAGTCAAATACCAGGCAAAAACCACAGAACTGACATGACAGAAATGGGCCTTCTGACAGGAACAATTTATTCCACTAGTGTTGTAATGTCAGTGTTAGTTTTATGACAGTGGGGCAGATAAATTAAGCCTGTACAGTCTAAAATGGTTATGTAGTGGTGATAAAGTGGAAGGTGATAATGTACCAGCCAGTCAGCTGAGTTTGAAAAATGACAGATAGGAATTGATTGGCTGATGCACCTTCCACATTATCATTGCATTATCCCCACTTTAACACTTTACCAGGCTTAACGCTTTTTAGTGCTGACATCTCTGTGTGTGATGTGCAAAATATCCCCTAAAAATGCCAGCGTCCCTCACATTTGTTATATTAATTCAAACAGGGGCGGATCCAGGATAAAATGACAGGAGAGGCACCATGATAAAAAAGGGTTTGGGTGGGGGAGGGGCGGTGTTAGTGGTGCCAGTGTACATGCTAAGAGAGCGGCAGGAGAGGGTGGGAATGGAATTAAAAATAGGCCCTGGCATTTAAAGTACGCAGGCCCACCATGGCGACAAAAATGAAGGATGTAGTTGTGCGCGCGCCAAAGGCGCGCTCCGGAAAAGAGTGTGGCCACTCAACAGGGGGCGTGTCAACACCATATACAACTTCTACACATTATGCAACAAAATACTAGACCCCATTATACTTGCCCCTTACACATGATGCCAAATGGAATGAGCCAAAATTGACATAATGCCACATGGATTCGAGCCAAAATTCAAATAATGCCACATGGATTGTGTCAAAATTCACATAATGCCACATGGATTGAGCCAAAATTTACATAATAACACACACGGATTGAGCCAAAATTCACATAATGCCAAATGGATTGTGTCAAAATTCACATAATGCCACACGGATTTAGCCAAATGCATAAAATGCCATACGGATTGAGCCAAAATTCACATAATGCCACATGGATTGAGCCAAAATTCACATAATGCCACATGGATTGAGCCAAAATTCACATAATGCCACACGGATTCAGATAAAATTCACATAATGCCAAATGGATTGTGTCAAAATTCACATAATGCCACACGGATTTAGCCAAATGCATAAAATGCCATACGGATTGAGCCAAAATTCACATAATGCCACATGGATTGAGCCAAAATTCACATAATGCCACATGGATTGAGCCAAAATTCACAATACACTTCATAAACAGGGACATTGTCCACTAAAGGCTCGCATTAAACATTTACACCATAATCTCCATTACACGTTAAGTTACACGCCATTATGTCCATTATGTGTTATGCCAAACACCATAATGCCTATTAAAAATGATGCTACATAAGTGCTGCTTCTCTACATGCTCATTGCCAGAGGTTTCATGCTCATTGCCATGTGGGATTACATGCTCATTGCCAAGGGGGAATACATGCTCGTGGTAAATGGGGGACAGCCGCCGCCAGGCAGAAGTGATAGCCACTGACAGTGGCAGAGCCTGGCTGTATTCAGAGCACTGCAGGTCCCGGCTATTTGCAATAATACCCCTTTCACACCAGAAAATGCATTCCCAGGTTGGCCCCTTTTACAACAGCCTAGTCCCAGCATTTTCTGGTGTGAGGGGGAAAGAAAACCACCCCTCCCCCCTTTAACCAATTATCTCATTTAACCGGCTATAACTTCGGAACCAACTGACCCATTTACATGAGACAAGTATTATATTGAAGAACTTTTGATCGGGCTTTGAATGATTTTGGTCCAGTGAAACTGGAACGTTTGGTTCCAGAGTAATCTGCCCTCAAAGAACATGAACAGCTATGAAATTACATTTCAAAAATAAAAACATCGGTTTACACGCAATATCTCTGGAACCGATTGACCGATTTGGACCAGCCTGATATCATATTGAAGGCCCAGCGATTTGGAATTAAATGAAATGAACCACAAGCTTCTGTGATGCCAGGGCAGGAACTGGAAGCCGTCGGAACCAGGTGGGGGTCGGAATTGACGGGTCCCATATTATCCTATGGGGAAAAAACGTTACAGGTTTGCCAGGAGATATCTCTGGTTCCCGGGGGGCTAGAGACACGGGGCTAGGCTCGTTGGAAAGCCCTGGTCCTCAGCTACAAAATACCTGGGTGCCCCCCCCGATGAATCCGCCACTGAATTCAAATGAAAAACTGTTGTGCAAAAAAATACTATATTTCCTATATAAGGTACACATTACAGTTCATTATGATGAATAAAAATGTTTGCTTGCCAATTTTCACACTTATTTTGACAAATTCACTTGGCACTCAAATATATCTGCCCCAATATGCCTAATGCAAATGGTACATTCTGGAAAGATTTGCATAAGTTATAAAGAGTATATCATATATAATCACTGAACAAATACATGTTGAAAGGATTAATATTTGGTTCAGAACTAAACTTGTAGAATTGTTGGTACAGAACGCAACTGAGGTAATTAAAATAGTCAAAGTGGCAGCACTACTGGTAGGGTCTAAATTTTTAAATCAGGTAAACAAAAAACCCAAAAAACAAATGGCAAATGGTGTTTGTGGACTAAGAGAGAGATGCACTAAGTATCGGAGATAGAAAAAGTGGAGAGAGATAAAGTAACAGCCAATCAATGCCTAACTACAATGTTACAGGCTGTGTAACTGAAAGGAGCTGATTGGTAGTGTATCTCTCTCCACTTTACTAAGCTCCCAGGCATAGTACATATGACCTGAAACAGTCCCCAAATGGGGCCCAGGAATTAAATTATGGTGAAAACTCCAAGAAGCTGAAGCAGAATACTGTAGCAAACACATATTTCATCTCTTGTGGATTTTAAAACCATTTAATTATACATTGATAATGTAAAACACAATGTCACATTAAGTGAAAATCCTGAAACTTGCACCTTATATCATTTTCTATAGAACTTTGTTTAATTAATTTTAATTTAATTCCATAATTTAGCCACCCAAATGTGTAACTGTCCTCTGTTCTGATAAAAACAATAGTCTATTAATTGTCAGAAGCCAAGAGCAGAGTCAACCAGTTTATGGAAAAATGGGCACATGTATTAAGCCCGGTAAAGTAATAAAGGGGTCATATATTGGGTGATGATAAAGGACCAGCCAAACTGCTCCTAACTGTCAAGTTAAGGTTGGTTTTGAAGAATGAGAGGCTGGTCTGTTATCACCTTCCAGTACTTATGTGCAGATTTTGTCCGCATACAGTGCCAATATTAATGATTTTTTGATGCTGCGCATTAGTCCACACAACCAGTATCAGTATAGTCCAGAGGCTATCCATCTAGCCACAATAAGTAGAACTTTTCAGCATCCTTAGACTTGACCATCAGTCATTCCATAAAACTTGCACCAGCCTTATGCTAAGGGCCAGATGTACTAAGCTTCAAGAGTGATAAAATGGAGAGTCATAAACAGCCAGCCAATCAGCTCATACATTCCAGGTCACAGACTGTGTTTAAAAAATGTCAGGCAGGAGCTGATTGGATGGTTGTTTATCACTCTCCATTTTATCACTTTTGAAGCTTAGTACATCTGGCCCTAAGTGCAGACTCTTAGCCTTCATCCTCTTCTGCAACATGGAAGGAACAAAGAATTGGTAGTAGCGCTCAAATGATAGAGTGGGTGAATCAATTGCAGTTTAAAAATACATTTTTAATAAAACATGATTAACAATAAACACCTAATGGCAATAGCAGCAAGGGTTTCCTGATCCTGTAAATAATAAATAGTAATGAATCAATGGTAACCTGCACTGTCCACGTTAGACAAAAGTCCCAATCTTGGATGGGGTCCACACGGCAATGATCCTGAGTACTGTACGAGGGAGTGGCTGATGTATGGCTGCAGCCCACCTTCAACCTCACGGTACATCAGGAGAAAACACCAACGCGTTTCACTGGTCTAAACGCCAGCTTTTTCAAGGTCACCTTGAAAAAGCTGGCGTTTAGACCAGTGAAACGCGTTGGTGTTTTCTCCTGATCCCTGACCACCACTACTGGACCTACCTGCTCATTGTTCTGACCACTTGGATCCCACAAACCATTGCTTGTCCTCTGGCTAAATCCCCCTGCAGGGGCAAACGCAGGATTTTCAGAAGGGGGTTTCCAGAGAGGGGCAGAGCAAAGCATGGAGATGGACACTTAGGTGACCCAGTAGATGCCGGTCAGTTAAAGTATTATAGATAGACCAAATGTATATAAATAATAATAATTATATAAATATATATACATAACAGCAGAGTAGACCCCTGGGCATAGCACTGTATTGAGGCACCTACCTATCCTCCAGTGATAGGGGAGGGTGGTGCTATGAGCGGAAGCTTTTATGTCCTGCGGGTGGTAGGGGGTATTATATCAACCACTCAGCATGTAGGGCCTGGATCAGTAATTTCCACTTATTACCCCTTTACTGTACAGATAGTGGGAGATGGGGTGGGAGAAGTGGGCATTGACCTGAATGAAGGGGCCCCGATACATAACTTCCAGGGTTATATAGGATGTTTAATATGCAGAGGAGGGGTGTATAGTGGAGTGGGCTTATTCTTCATAATTTTCTGGTGGGAGGACAGCTTGCTTGACTGCAGATATCTCCAGTTCCCGGAAATAGATTTCTTAGATTTTAATGGAATTAAGAACTAGAGAATCCCACCTAACAAACTGGGGACTAGGGGATCAGAGTTCAGGAGGCAGAGCAATCTGCCAACCAGTATATAAAACTACATACCAGGTGTGTGGAGCTGGAGCAGTAACCAGCTGCTGGAAGGCTGATATATCTGGTTCTGGGAACAGTAGTGACAAGCTACTAATGTCCATCAAAGGAGGAGAGTCCCAGCTTTTGGAATATACCCTCAGAAAAACTCTAAGTCAGACAGAAACTGAAATATCTGACTGGGAGAGTAATTAACAGTCTTGGATGGGGACCCCTGCTTTGAAGTCAGATATCTCCAGTTCCCAAGGGCCGATTTTTAAAATTATTGTACCCATAGAAAGAGGGGACCCTCAGCTTTCAGAATAGGTCCATTATATTCCTGGGGGGGGGTTTCTGGGTACTCAAAACCCCCCCTGCGTGCGCTACTGCCCTGGAACATTTGGATATCATCTGCTGTGAGGTGGTAGGTGGGCTACAAACAACAAGCCACTCCCTCAGACAGCCACCAGGACATTGTACCGTGAGGTTGAAGGTGGGCTGCAGCCATACATCAGCCACTCCCTCGTACAGTACTCAGGATCATTGCCGTGTGGACCCCATCCAAGATTGGGACTTTTGTCTAACGTGGACAGTGCAGGTTACCATTGGTTATTTATTTATTTACAGTTTCTTATATAGCGCAGCAGATTCTGTTGCGCTTTACAATAGTAGACATTGATAAGACAAACTGGGTAACAACAGACAGACTTGGAGGTAGGAGGGCCCTGCTGCAAGTTTACAATCTTCATTACTATTTATTATTTACAGGATCAGGAAACCCTTGCTGCTATTGCCATTAGGTGTTTATTGTTAATCATGTTTTATTAAAAATGTATTTTTAAACTTCAATTGATTCACCCACTCTATCATTTGAGCGCTGCTACCAATTCTTTGTTCCTTTTGTGTATTTTCAGGGGACTGATCATCCCCTTTCTTTAGCAGCTGCTTTTTAGGGAAACCACTCGTGAAACGAGCGTTCTGGTTATCTCAACCAAGTGTTGAGCTCACACTTTTCTCCCTCTTCTGCAACATGTCTGTCACACTCCCATTACACAGCATGCTTCTGAATGGCCACCTTCCAGTCACTGCCCAGGAATACCATTACATTTGTGAAGACCTGTAGACTTACTTCTGGCATAGGTCACGTAGACAGAAAACAGATAAAGGCTAAAACAATACATTTATTAAAGAGTTATGTATTACCAGTACCCACAATGCTTGCAGGCACAATCCTCAGCACACTGGTACAACCTGGACTTTCACAACCAGTAGCTTCCAGATGCAAGAGAGCACACATGTTGGGGCTGAATCGGATTTACAGGCAAAAGGGCATTTAGCAGCATCTATTGGCTTTTGTCCATGTGCTAACTAATGCAAATGGCTTAAACTCCCATAAGCATATTTTTGCATTTGAGAATCCATGAGAAATCGCAGCCCCACATGTTATGTGTGCGCCTCTGAATCAGGCCCACAATGAGGTACTGTATGCACTTTGATGTACCCTGGGCAGACTGGGAGCTATGTACTTTGTAACTGATCTCCTGTGTGTGCCTGCTCATTGACAGTAATGCCAATGATGATCAATTGTTTGAAGAATAATGCATACAGTGCACAACACTGGAATAAAAGCTGCTGAATAAGCAGTACAGTGAGCTTAAATCCGGCTGCACAGAATGATAGGCCTGAGTGCCAAATGACAGGATCACAGTGCAATTTGGCTGCACACAGGGGCGGATTGGGGACTAAAAGTGGCCCTGGAATATTTCTGGAAGTGGCCTCATGTGGGCGGCAACAATTCAATAATGGGCGGAGCCAACATAACAGTAGACGGGATTACCACATCACTACACTTACATACCTCCCAACATTCGGAGACACCGGGGAGGGACAGGGGGGGCGTCAAATTTTCGGGGGCGTGGCCTTTTGGAAAGGGGGCATGGTCTATACTCACGGCGCTGCAGCGCCCCTTTTTCGCTGCGGTGGGGGCATGCCCAGTAGCTCTATGAGCTGCTGGCCAGCCCCCAGCCCCCCTACCTCCAAGAATAGATGCTGTGTGCATGCGCACAACGTCTATTCACGGACGACAGGGGGGACTCCCAACTACCCCCCCCCCCCCCCCCGGGACACTGCTGGCGGCGGGAGGGACGCAGGAATGTCCCAAAATACTGCGACGTTCCCGCGATGAGTGGGACAGTTGGGAGGTATGCACTTAGATAGATTGTTGACAGGCAAAACTAAAGCATCATAGTGTCTGAATATCAGATTCATCAATATTAACTTGTGTTGGTTAGTAAGACTGTAAAATATGGATGGACCCATGGTTGTCTTGCACTAACCCCTGACTTTACACACTCTCAACTTCAGGCTGTTGATACTGGACATTGTCTCTCTCTGGAAAGAGCCAGAAAACACTATATACAGTACACCAACCAGGATCACATCACCGTTATGCCCAGTACACAGTACAGCAGAAGCCGTTATGCCCATTACACATTACAGCACACGACGTTATGCCAAGTACACTCTGTAATGCCCAGTATATGTTATAGCACATGCCGTTATGCCCAGTACACATTACAGCAGACGCCGTCATGCCCAGTACACATTACAGCGCACTTTGTAATGCCCAGTATATGTTATAGCACGCCCCATTATAGCACACGCCGCTATGCCCAGTACACATTACAGCACACTCTGTAATGCCCAGTATATGTTATAGCACGCCCCATTATAGCACATGCCGCTATGCCCAGTACAGATTACAGCACACTCTGTAATGCCCAGTACACATTAAAGCACATGCCGTTGTGCCCAGTATATATTATAGCACACACCGTTATGCCCAGTACACATTACAGCAGACGCCATTATGCCCAGTACACATTACAGCACACACAGTTATGCCCAGTACACATTACAGCACACACTGTTATGCCCAGTACACATTACAGCACACTCTGTAATGCCCAGTATATATTACAGCACACTCTGTAATGCCCAGTATATGTTATCGCACATGCCGTTATGCCCAGTACACATTACAACACACTCTGTAATGCCCAGTATATGTTATCGCACACGCCGTTATGCCCAGTACACATTACAGCACACTCTGTAATGCCCAGTACACATTAAAGCACACGCCAGTATGCCCAGTACACATTAAAGCACACGCCAGTATGCCCAGTACACATTACAACAGACGCCATTATGCCCAGTACACATTACAGCACACTGTAATGCCCAGTACACATTAAAGCACACGCCGGTATGCCCAGTACACATTACAGCACACTCTGTAATGCCCAGTACACATTAAAGCACATGCCGGTATGCCCAGTACACATTCCAACAGACGCCATTATGCCCAGTACACATTGGGAGAGGGCACAGAGAGAAAGTCTGACGCGATTGGGCACAGAATGAGGGACAGACACGATGGGCCGCAAAGAGATGGATGAGAGGATGGGAGGGGCCACAGAGAGATAGAGATGGATGTGAGGGGCCACAGAGAGAGAGATGGATGGATAGGATGGGGCATAGATGGATGCACAGGCAGGACCCTCTCACCTGATTCTCTTCCTCGGCAGCAAAGATGTGCACTAGCAGTAGCCCTCCCGAGTTGCTCCCACACAGCCTCGCCAATGGCTCCCGCTGCAGCCTCCACGCCCACCATGAGCAGGTTATAGCTCTGTTTGGCGCCATATTTATACCTCTGGAAGGGCATACATCGCATACTTTGACCAGGGGCGGAGCTTCAGGAGACCCCAGGCAGAGAGGGAAGACAGTGACCATGCAGAAGGAGTGGTGTAAAGGGCGGAGCCAATCTTAGTCCAGAATCGCACCCAGCGGCGCAGCACTGCCCCCCTCCTTCTCCTCAACATGGACCATGCCATGCCAAGAATAATGAATAATGCCATGGTGATCCCATAATGTGTAAAATAAAAATATAAGTGATTCCCTGATCAGTGTCAACGCCGCACACAGTGCCCTGCTGGCTGCTGCTATATGCGGCCCCGCCTCCTCCCGCTCGCTGTTCTCCGAGTGACCGTGTACCGGAGAACAGTAGTAATGTGACTCGGTCACTCGGAGAACAGCGAGCGGGAGGAGGCGGGGCCGCATATAGCAGCAGCCAGCAGGGCACTGTGTGCGGCGTTGACACTGATCAGGGAATCACTTATATTTTTATTTTACACATTATGGGATCACCATGGCATTATTAATTATTCTTGGCATGGCATGGTCCATGTTGAGGAAGCTGGAGGAGGAGGGGCAGGCAGTGGACAGGTACAACAGCGTGCAGGAGGAGGCGGGTCCACTCTCATTGACGGCAGTCACCCACCAATGACAGGCGGAGGAGGCAGGGCCGCACACAGGGACTGGGCAAGCCCTGAGCAGCCCCGGCCTCAGCCCCAGCCTGTCGCTGTCAGTGTGGCTGTTCGCATGTTCGCGAGTCCACCAAACCCCGCCCGGCGAACAGCTGCGAATGGATGTTTTGCATAAACATCCATTTGCATGGCTCGGGTATCCGCCCACATCTTTCGATGGTCACTGACCATTGAATGATGTTTAGCGTGCACGCATATATATAAGTGACTTTTCAGTTGTGTACATTTGCGTGCACGCTGGGACGGATATGGGCGGGCAGCTGACATCCGGTGATGTCAGCTACCCGCCCCCCACACCCGCGTCATTGCCTCATTACCATGAGAACGCCCAGCGTTCTCATGGGAACGCCCATGGAACACTGGGCGTTCCCATATGGTAATGGGGCAGCCCAGCACCCCCCGCCCATCTCCGCCCCCCCCCCCATGGGTGCGTGCATCTGGCGAACCGAAAGGTCGCCATGGGTGCACACACCATACGCCTGCACATGCGCAGAGATACCCGCCTACGCAGACGTGCAACATCGGTACTGCGTACGAATGCACTCAGTACCGATGAGATCTGAATGACGCCCATAGTTTGCTGACAGTATTACTTGCTCTCACACACTTTTTTTTTTTACCTTTAAATGTGTGTGGCAGCTCAGCCTCATCCTCTCCTTTCGACCTTTCATCATCCCTGCTGGTGCTGTGCTTCCATGTAGCTCCGCCCCCTTGTCCCGCGTGGCTCCGCCCATCCATTCCGTGTAGCTCCGCCCCCTGTCAAGTCTCTGCTGACAATCACTGATCGTGACTGATGTACAGGGGGGTTGGGATATGGGTGCTGGGAAGGAGCTTAGCCGCCCTGGGCTTCATGTTGCTGGCGCTGCTGCCTGTAGTGTGACAGGCAGCAGCAGCAGGGAGGAGGGGGGAGTGTTCTCTTTGGCTTCTGTTCTGACTCCACGGACTGACTGGCACCCCCGCTGTCTTCCCAGCCGCAGCTCCGCCCCCTGAGCTGCTGGTGTTCGCTGCGGCTGGCCTCCGTCCTCTCCTCGGTAAAAATGCAGAAGCAGGAAGTGCGCAGCTATGGGTACAAATAAAGCTGGAGACGGGGACCACTTCCGGGCACGGCCACCGGCGCTAGTACACTCCGCGGTGGCCGGCCCCTGATTCAGTCACAGTGTTACAGGTAGCTGTCGGCCTCAGGTACGGCCGGCCTCCCGGGAAAATTCCCGGTGGCTTTAATGGCCAATCCGCCCCTGGCTGCACATGTATCTTACTGTACCAATTTGGATAAAACCTGACCTTTTACTTTTGTATTGTGTATAACTTATTTCTGCTGCAATAATGCCAAGCTCAATGTAACTCAATGCTCTGTTCCATTATAGAATACATATAGAATATTAGAACATTGTTACTGTATAATGCAGAAGACAGATGAAGATGCACATGTAGATTAATAGGGCCACCTGTAGAACATAACTGACTGTATTTCCGAACATGTTTAATAATATGCCAATTATTATTCTGAATTAATGTCATTATAGGTCCATGGTACTAATGTATATCAGGCCAAATTCATAGCAGAGCTTACAGCTACACATGCTGATCTGTTTGCTGATCTGTGCTGATCTCTGGTTTGCTGTTACTTTAATGTAAGAAATAAAGATTTCCTCTCCAGCTTCCTTTTGGGCAAATACCTAACAGATCAAATAATTCTAATTTCATATCATGTCTCCATAAGAAATTAACATTCCATGCTTGCATTGTTTTTCTCTGGGTACAGTGGCGTATCTAGTGTAAGGAAGCCCCCGCCGCTGCTTGGGGGAGCGACTTGAGCAGCATCGGGGGCTGCGTGGGCGCCGGCCCCCGCCCATGACACTGACAATTAGCTAGGGGGTCACCCTAAGGGAGGGCATACTGAACCAGCCTCCACCAGCCCACTGTGGCTGCACCGCAGGGTTAAAGCCGGCAATGCTGGAGCCAAGGACGACCCTGGCTGTGTGAGTACCCAGGAGGTGAAGGAGAGGACCCCCAATGGCCACGGAATTCCCCAGAGGGAGCCTGTCTGGAGAAAACCAGCCAGAAGACAGGAGAGAGGAACAACCCGCGTGTGATAAGGAGGAGAGACCAGAGGAGAATTCTTCCTCCTTCCGTTTCTTCATGCCTCAGAAGAAACAGAAGGGTGCGAAGGCACCGCGAATGATAACCACAGAGTTCTATGAAGGACCCTGGCGTCCCTCTCCTGCAGAAGTACAGCGCCTGCAGAGGAAGTTACAAGGAAGGACCTGGGCTGCGGCTGGTTCTTCGCTGACCTGGAGCCCTGTACAAAGAGCGCAGCCTGGAGTGGTGCTCTGCATCCCGGGCAGCGCTGAAGATTACAGCAGCTGGAGATCGAAGGGGGCAGATGCGCCACAACAGAGGGTGAGTCTCCACAAGGCCCTTCTGCTGCACAACTCTGCCCATGTTACCCCTTCCACTGCAATACTCTGCAATACAGGGCATATTTATGGGGCTGTGCTCCTCTCTTTAAAAATAATTTAAATTAACCAGTTGTTTGGTTTGGCAGCATCAGATGTGACCACACCAAGGTGGGCTTAGGACTGACAAAGTAGGCAGCCCTCCTCCCCCTGTTTAATAAAATAACTGGGCATACATAGGGGGTGGGCTCCCCTTCACACCCTCCTTTTCTCACATCAGGCAGCTTAGAGATCTCCTAATGTTTCACTGCGGGTTCCATTTTAAAGTTTCTTTGTGGGGTCCCGGTTCCCGGATATGTCCCACTCAGTGGGCAGAACTGTCTAATTCAGCCATTCTATGCTGGGTCCTAGTGTCCACCTGTCTACCCTTCTGCTGCCGCCAAGGGGGAAATGGATGTAAATTAATCACAACCATAATGGGGTTATTACAACAGTGACACCCCAAAATTCTGTAAAAGGAGTATCTACTATGGGGGTATTACACATGTAACCCCCCATGGCAATGAGCATGAAACCCCTGGCAGTGTGCATGTAACTCCTGGCAACGCACATGTAGGTAAAGCGCACTTATGTGGCACAATATGTAATAGGCATTATGGTGTGTAGCATACTATACAGGGGGGGGGGGGGGGGCGGAAACATTTTTGGCTTGGGGGTGAAAAATCTATAGTTACGCCACTGTCTGGGTACTCCAGTTTCCTCCCACAATCAAAAAATATACTGGTAGGTCAATTGGCTTCCAACAAAAATTAACCCTAGAATAATTGTGTGTGCGGGTACATGGGGTAGGGAACATTGATTGAGTAGACTAACAATCAGAAGCAGGGAGTAGGGCTCACAAAGGAGCCATTCTTTGTAATTTGCAAAGAAGTGAAATGACAGCAAAAGCAATCCTTTTTCTTCTACAGTAGATGGGGAACGATGTCTGTTCTGCGCATGTACGGTCTGCTGACTATACATGTGCTGTGGCAGGGGCTTAACTAGATCTTTATGGGTCTCATAGCAAAGTTTTGAAAGGGCCTCCAGCAATCCACCAGTATGATGGGGTCTTGGGGATCAGAAAAGAAGAGGTGGGGGGGGGAGGGGGCAGGCCTGACAGAGTGGACGGCAGGACCAGACAGGATGAGGATAAGGGTGGCAGTTATATATATCTATGTTTATAAGAGTGAAAAAAGCCTATGTATACATATTTTTTCTTCATAGGCTCCTACCTGGTTTCTTTCACATACCCGATCTGGAATAAAGAACCTCATTAACAAGGGTAATGACATGTCCCCCCTCCCCAGTCACTCCCCCGTTGCTCCACCCACATTTGGTCCCTTCTCATTGGCATCGGCAAGTGTATATGCACTTGCCAATGACAGCACTAAGGGTGGCCAATCCCAGGATTGCTGGGATCCCGGGATTTGGCCACAAAAATGCCAGGATTTAAATTTCTCTCGTCTGCGCGGCTCCTAGATGCACTGTCTGTTCTGCCCGCATTGCACGGCCTTCGTACAGACCCCCTGCCTTCCGCACTGACCCACTAGTTCAGCTCCCGCACCCGCCCGGCTTCTGGCTGCACCGGCATATGGTAAGTAAATATGTGGTGCGGCCAGGGCATTTTATTTGTTATGGAAGCCAATCCCGGGAATTGAGGTCTAGCTTCCCTACCAGCACCCCACCGTGCCTCCGCCGCCACTAATATTGCTAGGTACACACATTGCCTAGTGTGTACACAACTTTGGTCATAATGAACAAACATGGGGGAGTTATGTAATTTCCCACTACATATGCTTGTCTATTGATATTGGGTAATTCTAGGTGATAGTGGGAATATGGACTCTCATTCATTTAAAATATACTGTTTATCATGAGAAAATTCAGTAGATATTACCTGTAAATTGATTCAGCAGATAATTTCCCTTAATTAGAAAAGCTGTTATTAATTAGGTCAATGGCTATGTGTAGTGTGAGACCCCTAACAATAATATGCCCATAGTTAGCTTGATAAATAATGCAGCAGATTTTATTTACCAGTTTATTATGTTCCTCAACTGCAGTAAACACAGATCTTTAGTCTTAATTGGCAGTCAGGTAACTTGGCACACAGTACTGGCAACTCCTCTCAAAACCTGTTATAATCTCCTGGATTGAATATGTCATGCGCAGATTGAAATCCATATAGTAATATCTGTTTATACTTAGCCTAATGGTATTGTTATGCATGTAGGCATTTTTTAATCACTTGCCTATGCAAGTTGATTAACAGAAAGCCGGTGTTTGTGGGTGGTAACTGGCCATTTACTTAGAGTGAAAACGCAGGCATATGGTCCCGATCCGACCAGCTTCAATCGCAGCCGCCGAGTAAGTTCTGGGCTACACACAGACTGCAAATACTGTAAAAACCATTAGATGGTAAATGGCTTGAGAACGGATTTGCAGCTATTCGCCGATCCAGCTGATTTACACAAACTGTGCTTAACAATTCACAGGCTTGCACGGGGTGGGGCAGCGCCTATCTAATCACAGGTTGTTTACAGGGCACTGCTAATTTGTGCCATAGCTATCAGTTCTGAATATCCAACCATGACTAGATAGACTGGAATTGCCTACCTGTGATATATCACATGCAAACGGACCGCATGCGATATATCGCATGTGATCCTGCTGCCCGGGAGGCTCAGGGGCTATCGGCTGCACCTTCTCTGAGGGGAGAAGTCGCAGAAATGTATGAGATGCTTAAGTCGTTCCTGGTATCTCATGATGCTGGGTGTACAGTATATGTTCACATCTTTCTAGAATATACTGCTTTAGCCTCATTAGAAAAGAGACTGGACCAGTGAATCTTTCTCCTTTTAATTCAATGACAAGGAAAATGAATACTTCTTTATTCTGTTCATTAACTGTTCTTTATGCATGAAATTGTTAGAAAAATTACTTTCCTCAAAATTAAGTAAAGTGATGTTCACATGATATAAGTTTCACAGCTCACAAAATTCTCATTACTGCCCTCTTTTTCTTTGATACTAGACACCTTGGGCCAGAGCCGGATTAAGGCTCCATGGGGACCAAGATACTTAAGACAGGCGGGCCCCTAAGGTCTAAATAAACACAAAGAGGGCATACAGTACATACACAAACAGACAGCATACATACACAACACACACACACAGCATACATACATACCAGTGGCTTAACTAGAAATGTTGCTCCCGCCTGCCATAAATGTTTCTGGCTGTAACATCCCCCCCCCCCAAAAAATAAATAAATAAATAAATAAAATAAATAATAATAATGAAACAATAAAGAATTTGCACACAGTTTTGGCATTGCCTGTTTCAAAAACAGTGTGTGGCCCCCCTGCAAGGGGGTGTGGCCCTGCACTAAAAGACCACCTTATACCCCAGTTTTGGAACCTGCACACCCAGACATTGGCAACCACACAAAAAAAATGCCTGCTTCATCCATTTTTGTCATTTTTCCTCCTTCTAGTAATTCCCCTTACACATTATGCTACACACCGTAATGCTTATTACACAATATACCACACACAATAATTCCCATTACAGAATATTCCACACACTATTATGTCTATTTCACAATATGCCATATGCTGTAATGCCCCTTACCCAATATGCCCCACACTGTAATGACCATTAACCATTATGCCACACTGTTAAGCCCATTAAACATTATGCCACATCCTAAAATACCTTACACATTATGCTACACATTATAATGTTCCTTACACATTATGCTGCACATTGTAATGCCAATTACATATGGGATGAGGGGTTTAGTATACCGATGGCGGCATCCTGACTGCTGTCAGAACACTTGCACCAGAAGAACTTTGAAACACATAAGGATGCTGATGCTGGAATATTAACTGCAGACATCATGTAAGTATGCAATATGGGCACTTTTCAGCCAAGTCCGAGCCTCTGGATTGAGGGATCAGATAAAAAGTGGCTATATCGCATGCATTTTACTCCAACTCTGACCGCACAGGAGGCACTGACAGGTGCTGGGACATGGGGAGATGGAGTGTCTTCCCAAGTGCTCTCCAGGCTTCCGGCTCTCACAGCCACATCTCCAAAAACAATTTTTATGCAGTGCTTGAAGAGGGGCCCTTAAGAGACAGGGATAAGGTAGTGTATTCCCTGGGCCCCCTCTTAATCTTACTCTGCTTTGGTGTTATGATCCAGAGAGGGAATACCTGAGCAAACTAAATTAAGCAGGCTTTGAAAGATAGGATGTTCTGGGAAGGTGGTACTTGGCAAACGTCTTCTTGACAGTCACCCCGGTACAACCCCTTGTAAGACTCACAGGGGTCACCAGCAGGTCTTCGTGCTAATAATAGCCACATTGTCATAAGGTTTTATATGCCTACAGGTACTTAGATGCCACCAGGACTTATGCCCAGAGCCAGCCCTAGCCAAGTTGATGCTCTAGGCAAAATTTTGTCTGGTTTCCCCTAGCACTGTCACTAGTTCACCATATGCGACACACCATAATATCCGTTTCACATCATGTCACACACTAATGCCTGCGTCACATTATGTCACACATTGTAATGCCAGTGATACATTATACGACACATTATAATGCCCCTGATACATTATGCCACACACTGTAATGCCCGTGAATACATTATGCCACACACCGTAATGCCTATGTATACATTATGCGACAAATTGGAATGCCCATGATACATTATGCCACACACTGTAATGCCTCTAAATACGTTATGCTACACACCGTAATACCCGCGACACATTGTAGTATCCCTGACACATTATGCCACCCACCACAATGCTTATGATACATTATGCCACACACCATAATACCCATGCGAGAGTCTAATCACCCGAAGCCAATCAGGGTGATTCACTTGGTGTTGGCAAATTTAAAATGCTGCTGTCCAGGCCCATGAAAGATGTAGTGGCAGTACCCCCTTAAAGGCGAACCTGCGCAGCAGTGCACTCATGAGGGAGAGTGGAGCCATTGTGGCCTCTGCATGCTCGTTGCTATGCCACTGCACACACACACACATCATGTTCCCTTCAGTCCCTACACAAGTACACACAAATAGCCTGCTCCCCTTAGTCCCTACACAAAACACAGACTGTTCCCCTCAGTCCTTGCACAAATACACATGCATAGCCTGTTCCCTCCTATCATATCACACATACACACCACTCCCTCTGTTCTGCCATTACCAAAACAAGAATCACCTTTTGCTCCAGAGATCACAGGAGCCAACAATAGGAAGGACCAGTGGCCAGGGGACAGGTGCCAGGCTGGCTGCCGCTACTGCAAAGTGCAAACAGACTGCCCAGGCCTAGGTAACATTTGGGGTGTGGTCTAATTGTGGACCCATGGCTACGCCCCTTTAAATACAACACTAAAATCAAACAGTGTCTGGCTGCAGGAAGAGGCCAGGAGCAGGCACCAATAGCCATGGGGGCTGCGTGACCTGTCAAAAAAATTTCATGCTGCCGCTGAGTGCTGAGAGGTGTGACTTGGGGAGAGGGGGAGGGAGGCAATAGCCCCTGCAAGTACATAGAGCCAGTCCTATGCTAGGCAGGCTTGGATGGCTCTGCTTATGCCACTGGTGCCAGTGTAAGCTTACCAGGACCAAGGTTGGTGTTAATAAGAGCACAAGGAAAGATAAAGAAGAAGAAAACTACACTAAGCAGGGTACTACATAGTGTGTACGGGTGTGGTATAACACCCCGACAGTCGGGATTCCAACAGTCATTAGCCCGACATCGGAATTTTGACAAAAAAACCAAAGAGATAAGATACAATAATGGCTATAACCGGATATGTAAATAAGGCCAGAGGTAGCAATCCTTAAAACTGCCAGAGAAGTACATATAACAGATTGCATGACACATATAAAATCCAGGGGAACACAGCGAACTAATTGTAATGGGACCCGGCTAGAGATACGTATAGATCAGCACGCTGCGACTCCTAAACATCTTGGTCCCGCTACAGAACACTGCAACAATGTAGCAGAAGACATCTGTAAATTCACAAAACAATAAATGTTTCTCATCATCAGCACCAATAATAGTATAACAGTATAATAAAAAATAAAAAAAATAGTTTGCTTCTTATAATTATAACAATAATTTAGCCCCTAATACAGTAATAAAATAATATTGCCTCAAGAGAGTTATTATTGTAATTTGCCACCACTTTTAATTAGAGATGTGCGGGCTCGGATTCCTCAGATCCGAGCCAGCACGGACGTCATCAATCCGGGCCCGGATACGAGCAGCGCTCGGCGCTTCCCGCCTTACTCGAATCCGGGCGCACAGGCAAAACGTCATCGCCCGGCGTCGGATTCTCGCGAGATCACGGAACCCTTAAATTCCGCAACCTCGCGCCACCATCTTCACTCCAATCTCGGAGAAGGGTAGGGAAGGGTGTGCTGCTGCTGTGTGTGGTCTCTGCTGGGGCCTGTGCTGCTGTGTACTGTGTCTCTGCTGAGTGATCAAGACATCACCATTGCAAGGATGACTGGTGCTGTGTTCTGTCTCTCCTTTGTGCTGGGGCCTGACTCTGCTGAGTCTGCTCCTGTATAGTCAGTCACAGTGTGATAGTCCACTGGTGCTGCTAGTGCCACTGCCTGCCCTGCACTGCCTAGTGTCTGCTGCAGTCTGCTCTCTGCTGTTGCCACTGGCTAGTGCCTACCAGTACCTATTGCAGTATATAATTCCAGTGTGCTGTTGCCCCTGGCTATCAGTACCTATCACAGTATATAATTCCAGTTTGCTGTTGCCACTGGCAGTGGCTACCAGTATTTTATTTATTGCAGTATATAATTCTAGTCTGCTGTTGCCACTGGCTACCAGTATTTATCGCAGTATATAATTCCAGTCTGCTGTTGCCGCTGGCTACCAGTATTATTTATCACAGTATATAAAAATCCAGTCTGCTGTTTCCACTGGCTACCAGTATTTATCGCAGTATATAATTCCAGTCTGTTGCCACTGGCTACCAGTATTTATTGCAGTATATAATTCCAATCTGCTGTTTCCACTGGCTACCAGTACTATCAGTCCAGGGGTGCCCACATGTGTGCTGTATCCATCCAGGAGTGCCCACATGTGTGCTGTATTTGTCCAGGGGTGCCCCCATGTGTCCTGTATCAGTCCTGGGGTGCCCGCATGTGTGCCGTATAATTCCAGGGGTGCCCCATGTGTCCCATATCAGACCAGGGGAGCTGCCCTTTTTTTTAATGAAAATAAAATTAAGGTGGTTTTTTTTTTTTTTACTGCAAGGGCTGTTAAATGCGCTGTAGTCCAGGGGTGAGCCAAGAGTGCTGTATAATTCATGGGGTGGTGCTAAGTAAGGTGTGCTGCTCTTTTTTATAATTAAAAGAATACACATTTTTATTTTTACTGCAGTAATTTGTCTGCCGAATAATTCCATGCCTGCCGCCATGTGTGCCGTAACAGTCCAGGGGTGCCGCCATCTGTGCCGTATAATTCCATGTGTGCTGTATCAGGTCAGGGGTGCCACCATCTGTGCCGTATAATTCCTGGGGTAAGCTAAGTCTGCCGTATAATTCATGGGGTGCTGCCAAGTGTGCTGTATTAGTCCAGGGGTGATGCTAAGCGTGCCATATCAGTCCAGGGGTGATGCTAGGTGTGCCGTATCAGACGAGGGGGGATGCTAAGTGTGCCATATCAGTCCAGGGGTGATGCTAAATGTGCCGTATCAGTCCAGGAGTGATGCTACCTGTGCCATATCAGTCCAGGGGTGATGCTAGGTGTGCCGTATCAGACTAGGGGGGATGCTAAGTGTGCCATATCAGTCCAGGGGTGATGCTAAATGTGCCGTATCAGTCCAGGGGTGATGCTACCTGTGCCATATCAGTCCAGGGGTAATTCTAGGTGTGCAGTATCAGCCTAGAGGGTATGCTAAGTGTGCCATATCAGTCTAGTGTTTGTGCCGCACACTTGTGTGGCTTATCATAGTTATCCAGCTACCTCGGTGCAACCTTTTGCCCTAAAAACAATATTGTAAGGTGTGAGCTGTTCAGAATAGACTGTAAATGAGTGTAAATGATCGTTATTAAAGGTTAATATAGCGTAGGAGCAAAAAAAATAAAAAATTCTGCGATTTTAGCAGTTTTTATGCTTTTTTAACAAAAAAATCAGAACCCAAAACCCAAGAAATCCAAACACAAAACACTTAGGAGGTGTTTTGGCAAAACCCATTAGAACCCAAAACCTCAAGGTAATCAGAACCCAAAACCCAAAACCCGAAAAGTCTCTACTTTTAATTGTGAGCACTCTCCTTCTGGTTAGCAAAGTACAGTAGATGAAGCAGTTTTACGGCGATTTTGAAGCAGTTTTTTCCAGTGGCTTTGCCATTTGTGAACCAATGGATATTGCTGGCATTTTGAGTATGACTGTCCATATGCTGAACAGCAGTCTGAGCTCCAGCGGCACACTTGAGAGCTGCTCACGCCACACATGTGTGCCACGGCACAGTGGTTGAAAAACACTGCCCTAGCATAACTGCTATTTAGTATATTTTGTCTATATTATTCAATATGTTATAAACTAGTAAGCCCGCTCGAAGCAAATGCTTCGAAAGCTAGTAAGGCAGCTATATAGTTAAGTTCACACTTTTTAGTAACAACTGTATTGTTTGCAAGCAAATTTTGGTGCCTAATTAATTATTTAGTTATAATGTTTGGTGTAGTTGTATGCAGCAGGTTACAGAGAAAATATTGTTGCATATAAATTCTAAGAAGAACAAGCGAGGGCCAAATTGGCATGGTCCATGAGGGTAAGGTGAGCCCCTGCCATGATAGGTGCGTCAATTGGGCATGGTCCATGAGGCCCCGCCATGATAGGTGTGTCAATTGGGGCATGGCTCGAAGTAAGCAAAGCTAGAGCAGGAATCACTATTCCCTCGTTTAGGGTAATTACTGATTGGAGTAAAAAGCTGTGACCTTTTTAAGCCAAGCTGTACTGTGTCCGTGTCATTTTTTTTACACCTACACAGGGATGTTCAGTCAGGGGAGGCAGGGTAAGCAGTGCCTCTCCTGTCATTAATGATTTACATAATAAAATAATACAAAGAAAATACTTATGGTACATGTTATGTGTCATGACTATATGCTTTATATTATTCTTTTAGTTTTTACCCCATATTTTTTTTCTATTGGTTTCGGAGGCACTAAGCGGTTGTCAGCGTTAAGTGTTAAAGGGGCAGATGTATTTAGCCTGGCGAAGAGATAAACTGGAGATAAAGTTGACCTAAAGTGGAAGGAGATAACGCACCAGCCAATCAATTCCCATCTGTCATATTTCAAACACAGCTGATTGGCTGGTGCGTTAGCTACTTCCAATTTATCTCGACTTTATCTGCAGTTTATCTCTTCGCCAGGCTTAATACATCTGCCCCACTAGTGTTCCCAAAACATCTATATATAGATGATATGTCATTGATAAATACATTCTGCATGAAAAAGAGCCTATAGTTTTATTAAGTTGTTCACATTTTGTATCTTGCAGTGAACTAATGAAATTGTATTTATTGTACTGCAACTGGAACAATCTTTACATAACTAAGACAAAGGAAAAGCCAGGATTAGATAAACACACAAATGTAATCCTATCAAAGTAGGTTATAACAAGAAATTAAATAGCTTTGGAAATTAAAGATTTTCTTTATAAACTCAGTCTGTGTTCTAAAAGCAGTAATTCCCCCATGTATACGTATAGTTCAGCCAGATGCCTTTTTGAACCACAAATCTTCATTGATGAGATCACACTGAGTATGAGGGATAGTCTTAGCAGACATAAAACATAACCCAACAAATAATTTTTCTCTCTTGGCCTAGTTTCATGAAATCAGCCGTCAGGGAGATGTAGAATCTATCCGTGACCTGACAAGGTATTTTAACAACTGAGCTAAAGGGAGCAATTGCTCTGAATCATTTATTTTATTGTGACGCTCGCAGAGACGTTATTAAGTGAATGATTTGCTAAGGCATGGGATCTGATGCTGTATGGACCTTAGTGTGGGAATATGGAACACATATGCTTTCAAAATGATTTTTTTCTGAGTGTGTTATTCTCCATTACAATCATCACTGTTCGCCCATATTTCCGACAGTAGAAAATATCAGAACACATATATTTAATGTGACTTTTTCCAATTGCATTGAAGCCTGTCAAATTCAACTCTAAAATGTCCAATCTGCATGATCGAAAACGGCACTTGATTGTCAAATCACCGGCCGTTTATAACCAAATACTAGAATATTTTGACAAATCTACACGTATGCCGACTGTCAGATCAGAGCCGGCCCTAGGCATAGGCAAACTAGGCAACTGCCTAGGGCATTTGGAATGCCTAGGGGCAGCAGCAGCTTCTGCTGATTAAAATGATATGCAGCATGCCTATATTCTGTGTGTGAGTGAGTCGCACACAGAATATAAGCATGCCGCATATCATTTTAATAATCAGAAGCTCCTTGTGTGTCCTGGTCACATAACAATGCAAATAAGACAAAATCTCAGCAAAAAAGGCGGCATATGTGTAAGGGGCATTATGTGTGTCATGTATAAATGCATTAATAATGTGCGACATATGTGTAACAGGCGTTATGTGTGTCATGTGTATAGGGGCATTAATAATGTGCAACATATGTGTAATGGGCATTATGTGTGTCATGTGTATAAGGGCATTAATAATGTGCAACATATGTGTAAGGGGCATTATGTGTGTCATTATGTGTATGAAGGGTATTAATAAAGGTTGGCATAATGTGTAAGGGGCATTATGTTTATAAGGACATTAATACTGTGTGTCATGTGTAAGGGGCATTTTTGTGTGGTATTATCAGGGGTGCGAGAGAAAGGGGTAAGGGGGTACAAATTACCCAGGCCAAAGCCTGATGGAAGGGCCCAGTGGGGGCTCCGGGCCCCCTCCCCTTAAGTGACAGGAGCAGCAGTAGTTGCAGCTCTTCTCCTCTGCCTAGCACACACTGCTTTGTGCTGGGTTGCAGTGTGGCCATGGAGGTGCTTAAAATACAATATTTTCTCAGGATTTTTTTCTAAGGGTATAATGTGAATAATGTGAGGAGTAATGTATATAAGGTAAAGTGGTACTACTGTGTGATGTAACATGAATAAGGGACACCATCGCATGATATAATGTGAATAAAGTTGCACTACTGTTTGGCATAATTTGAATTGGGGGTACTATTGTGTGGTCATGTCCCTTCCCAGCAAGAACACACCCCTGCTTGGGCTGCGCACCAAATGTGTTCACTGTTTCTATTTAAAATATTGCGGGTAGGCGCACCAAAATGATTACTGCTATGATGAGTTGATGGTGCTGGGAAAGGGGAGCAGGGTCAGAGGTGGAACTAGTGGCGGTGCTAGGGGGTACCAGCCAAAATCTTGCCTAGGGCATCATTTAGGCTAGGGCCGGCTCTGTGTCAGATCACTTCCTACAAACAGAATATTGAATACCGACTGGCATCGGATTGGCCGTGATTTTGACTGTCGGAAATGTTTTGTCAGTCGGAATCAAACATGGAATATGTCCCTTAGAGTAGTAGCATAGAGGTTTCCAATTTGTTAACACATGGCCCCTGACAACGGGTTTCCTGTAACGTATATAGGAATAAAGCCTGGAGAGTGACGCCTCATTTTTACTGATCTTTACTATCTATCTATCTATCTATCTATCTATCTATCTATCTATCTATCTATCTATATGAATCTGGAGGCGAGGCTGCACACTCAAAGCTTTTCAATTACCAGAGTTCCAGGCTCCAAAATGGTATAATACATGGCGTATTATCAAGCCAGTAACATCCAGGTTATAGTGAAAATATCAAAAAAGATTTTATTGGCATATTCCTAAGTGCAAAAACAGACATAAAAACATCAGCAGGAACGGGGGTATACTTTGCTTCTATGCTAAGTATGCCCCCATTCCTGCTGATGTGTTTATGTAGCACTTAGAGATACTGTAGCGTAGGAATCACTATACATATTTAAAAGGCCGGCATCACCACTGGGACCATGTTGCAGGATCATAACCCCTTACTGACCAGACGGACAGAGTACAACTCAGCATTATCCGTCCAATCAAGGGGAAATGACAAACACTCCGATTTATCCCAGAAAAGGTGTGATGTCACAGCCATCATTCAAGCCCTGTGGGGACATCGTACCTAGCGTGTATATCCAGAAGGTTTCATGCATACTCAATTTCTTCAAGATATCTCCCCCACGCTCATCTAGCGTAACATGCTCTATAGCTTTAAATGTTAGATAATCTAAATTACCGCTATTGCAGTGTATGAAATGCCGTGGGATGCTATGCAGGGAAACTTTGTTCTTAATACTTCGTGCATGCTCCAATATGCTTATCTTGAGCAATCTCTTAGTTTTCCCCACATAGCGCTTACCACACTTGCATTCCAGCAGGTAAACCACATTTGAAGTGGTACAACACATATGACTTTTGATCTGAAAGGATCTGCAATTTTCGTGGTTAAAAACGTAACCCTTTCTTTGCTAGCATGTCTGCACATTTTACATTTGTTGCAGGGGAAGAAACCTTTAATTTGCTTTAACCAACTTAAGTCAGTGTTATTCTTTATATTTACTCTGTGCCAGAATTGATTTTAGGGAATTTGCTTTTTTGAAAACTACTTGTGGTTTTTCAGGTAACGTCGTCTTTAGGAGTGGGTCTAATAATAAAATGTCCCAGTGTTTGCTGAGAATCTCTTTTATCTGTTTTCCTTGAGAATTGTATGATGTAATAAATGGAACAAAGATCTCATTGTCATTGTCAACTTTTGTTTTATATTGCAACAACTCAGTTCTTTTTAGATTTTTTGCTTTAGTTTTGCATTTATTTATCAGATGTTCAGGATAATGCTTCTCACTGAATCTGTCATCAAAGATCTTGGATTGCTCCTCAAATTTGATATCAGTGCTACAGTTCTTCCTTATTCTCATGTACTGAGAATACGGTACATTATCGAGCCATCTCCTGTAGTGGCAACTGTTATAATCAACGTAGCTGTTGCTATCTACGCTTTTGAGGTGTGTGTTATGGGGCCTACACACATGCCGATTTTGTGCCATTTTCTAAGCGATTTAGCAAGGTCGCTTAGAAACTAAGCATACATCGGTGTGTGTGTGGGGGCTAAACCGATATAGATGCGCGGCCCCGCGCGTCTAAATCGCATTAAGATGAAGAATGAGCATGTCCCATCAATCTAGCAAAATCGTTTAGCAAGACCCTGCATATCGGGCGCCTTCTGTGTGGTGTCTTTTTTTTGTGCTCAAGTGACCACCGATTTTGCTCATCTGGACACTCCCTGAAGCCCTCCTCTCCATTCTGCACATGCTGCTGCTGTCAGACACCACGCGCTGTGAACCCTCCGGAGCTGGTAAGTACTATGCTCTCCACTATGCACCACCAACGCACTGATCACAGGTGGGGTAGGGTGGTAATGAGAGGGGTCCACTGTGCCACCAATGTAAACTTCATGGGTGAGGGTGTCACGTGATGCGCGCTGCACCCGCTGCGCGCTGCCCCCCCAGCGCAAGAATATGGGCACAATGATGTTTGGGGGGATGAGAGGCGCCCACTGTGCCACCAATGTTATAAAATAAAGCATGGGTGAGGGTGTAACGTGATGCGCGCTGCACCCGCTGCGCGCTCCCCCCCAGCGCAAGAATATGGGCACAATGATGTTTGGGGGGATGAGAGGCGCCCACTGTGCCACCAATGTTATAAAATAAAGCATGCTTCTGGGTGAGGGTGTCATGTGATGCCCGCTGCCCCCAGCGCAAGTTTGGAGAGGGGTGATGGCACATTGCTAAGCTAGCCATGTGGTTTTTGCTTGGATGCTCTGGGGTGTTGGCACATTGTAAAAGCTAGCCATGTGTTGTTTGCTTGCATGCTCTGGGGTGAAGGCACATTGTGAAAGCTAGTCATGTGGTGTTTGCTTGCATGCTCTGGGGTGATGGCACATTGTAAAAGCTAGTCATGTGGTGTTTGCTTGCATGCTCTGGGGTGATGGCACATTGTAAAAGCTAGTCATGTGGTGTTTGCTTGCATGCTCTGGGGTGATGGCACATTGTAAAAGCTAGTCATGTGTTGTTTACTTGCATGTCTATGATGGGGTAAATTGTCTTACCAGACCCCCTAAAAAAACAGTGAATGTGTGCGCATGTACATGTGGTAGGGACAATAGATTGTAAGCTGACCTAGTTTGGACTGTTTATGTACATAATGGTGGATGCATATTTGTTAATTATGTATTTACATTTTATACCATATTATTCACACAGAAATGGCAAAACAGAATAGTTCCAAGAAAATCAACACTGGGTTCATCGACATATATCGGGCCCATGAATGCCTGTGGCAAATTACAAGCAAAGACTTTTCAAACAAACAGAAAAGGGATCAGGCCTACAATGCTTTGCTGGCCTATGCTAAAGCCAACAGAAGTGATGCCACCATGGAATGTGTGAAGAAGAAGATAGCGAATTTGAGGACCGTCTTTGTGAAGGAGCACGCAAAAGTGACTGAGTCGCAGAGTTCTGGAGCCGGTGCCGATGACGTATACAAGCCAACGTTATGGTACTACGACCAGATGCACTTCCTGCTGGAGAAAGAATCGAAGACGCATGGACAGAATAGCATGGATCCTGTGCCTCCAATTAGGCAAGAGGAGGAGAGCCAGGAACTGGTAAGTGAGAACACATATAGTTATGCGACATGTCATCATTATTCATGGTCCTAAAGTATTTTATTTTACAGGATGCTACTCCGGAGCTGTTTGCGGAGACGTCCGAGACTACAGCGGCTACAGATCTAGAGTTTGAGGAAGTGGAACCCTCGACCTCTACCCCCCTGCCAACGCCACCACCCAGGCAGAGGAAGAAGACAGCCAAAAGATCTGTAGCCGGCAGCTCTGAGCAATTTTTTCAATTTGCGGAGGCAAGGCTTAATAAGCCTATTGATTCAATTAGGCAATTTTCAAACAATGTAGACTCGGAGATGCGTTCTATGGATGACGACACCCGTCGGAAATTCAAATGCATCGTGTACGACGCAATAATTCGTGCACAGGATAAAAACATTCCTGATTTACCTCAAATTAATGCGCGACCCGATGCATTACGCATCTGGCGGACCCCCACCACAGTATCCCTACCACCAACCCTATATTAATCCGGCGGCAAATCCTCCGCAGCTTGCCCCAGCTAACACGACGGGAGCCCCTTCACCCAACCCGCCCACATCAGCCACCACCAGCAGTCTGTCCAGTGGAATGTACTCAGCGTTCTCGAGTACACAAGGACAGGACGATGCTGTTTATTATCCATTATAATTTTCAAAACCAAAAAAATTCCAAATTTTAAAAGTTGAAAAAATTGCTCTTCCATGCGTTTTGGATTCTGTGTAGACTATAATGTCTGCTTGTATACGTCATTTGGCCCTGACTCCAGAATGATGCGTTATCAGTCACTGTTGTGTGTCATTCACTGAAGACTGTCCTTACCTTTGCTATCTCTTCTTTGCACATTTTGTGAGTCATCACTTCTGTTGGCTCTAGTATACAGTTGTGAGTTTGTTGGCCTGATCCCTTTGTTTGTTTGAAAAGTCTTTGGGTCAGAGGCATTTCTCGGCCTGATATTGTTGATGAACCCAGTGGTGTTCACTTTTATACTTTTAATATATTTAAAATAGTATTTTCAATAAATTTTAAAAAACACGGTATGGTGTCATTTCATTTCAAAATGTTATTTATTGTTAATTTTAAGTTCAATTATGTACAGGTATGGTTCCTCTTTGCAACACTTCTCCTGACTTCTCTCCCCTTGAAAAATAATCTTTTTCAAGGGGTGAGGAGTGAAGAGAAAGTACTGCAAACACTCTGGTAAGGTGCTATTATGTACAGGTACTCTTTGCAACACTTCTCCTGACTTCTCTCCCCTTAAAACTCCCCAAGAACTCCCCCAGCCCTTTGAACTGCCCATTTTTATTTAAATGAGTTTTTTTTTCTTTTTCCCATGCTTGAGAAGAATCTGGCATGCTTAAATCGCTAAGCAGAATCGCTGAGGCATATCGTTGACACATTTTGCACGTTCTAAGCAATATAGATGATTTTGTGCTCAAAGGAAATCTGCTATGCTAAATCTGGCATGCTATATCTCTGGCCAAAATTGGGATGTGTGTAGGCCCTTTAAGAGTTAATAGCCGAATCTACAGGCCAATGTTCTGTATCTAACACCAGATCGAGAAGTTTGATTTTGTTCTTACTTGAATTACTGGTGAACTTTAGGTGGTAATTATTTATATTTAATCCAGTCATAAATTGATTGAATGAGTCTGCATCACCCTTCCATATTATCATAAGGTCATCAATGTATCTTTTAAACCACCTTGCATTGCTCTTAAAATTGACATTAATGTCTACATTGTTTTCCTCCCATTTGCCCAAGTAAAGGTTAATGAGACAGGGGGCATATGGAGTCCCCATTGCAACTCTGCGTTGCTGGAGAAAATATTCTCCTTGAAAAATAAAATAGTTATTCTCCATCACAAATTGTACACATCTTAACAAGAACTAATAATATATACTAATAATAACAAATAATATTTAATTGCATTGATACCACCTAAATGCGGTATTGAGGTATATAATGCCTCAACATCGATTGTGCACTAAATCAGGTCTTCCTCCCATTGAAAAAGTCTGAGCTCCCTTAATACTTGTGTCGAATCTTTAAGTTATGAAGACATGCTTAATACATACTTTCATATGTGCAAGTCAACAAATTCTGACAAAGCAGATGTCGCCGATCCGATGTAGGCCACTATGCGTTTCCCAGTCGTTTCTCTAAGCGCGTATGCACTTTTGAGAGGTAGTAAAAAATAGTCACTGTGGGGTGTGGGATCATAATATACTGTGCTTCTTTGGCAGATAACAAATTATCTCTCACTCCTGCATCTATCATGTTTTTAATCTAATCAACTATCCCACTTGTTGGATCGCTGTTTAATTTTAAATAGGTGGCGGTGTCGTTTAATAGGCGATAGGACTCTTCAAGATAATCAATCTTATTTAGCCCCCCATTATCCGCCTGTTTGATAATCAGGTCATTATTTTCCTCTAAACTACGTATCGCTAAAAATTCCGCTTTAGCCAAGTGTTTCTTTTCACTCTTCATGTTACTGGGATTGTGTTTACATAATTCCTCAAAGTCTTGCTTAATGAGATTTGAGAATGTCTCAATATAGTTCCCCCTTGACTCTACGGGGTAAAATGTCGACTTGGGTTTTAAGCCAGTTTTATTATTACTCTCATTCCGTTTTAGTCATTGAAGTGTTGGAGTTCTTAGAAAAGTGTCTTTTCAATGTAAGGGTCCTAGTAAATTTACTAGCATCCAAAAACAATTCAAACCCTGCAGGTTCTTTTGCTGCGGCAAAAGATAATCCCTTGGATAGCAGTAAATTTTCATTTTTAGTCAGCATATGATCAGATAGGTTAAAGATACTGGCATTTACACATTTTGGCTCCTCATTTTGTACCCTCGTTCTGGCTCTCTTTCCACGTCTGGTAGCTTTTTCTTTTTAAGTTTAGAGATGGACTCTCCGCCTGTTTTGTACCTATATTCTCCCTGTCTCTCCATACTGGTCTGTCTAAAATTTTTTGCCTTTGATGTTGGTTAGGGGGGTTTCAAGATGTTTGAATCTATTTGAGATGGGAATAGTATACCTCTCATGTCTCTCATTTCCCGACGCTTCATACCTAATATTAACATTATGATATGTTTTTTCGGTCTAACCCAGTCATTATTCTGACCTCTCCAGTTAGTATCTCTTGGCCTACTTTATCTTTATATATATATATTGAAAAACTATTTGAAAAGACCTCCGAGTGCCGCCTGCTTCTTATTCTGTTGTTCATATTATGTGAAGGCACTGGGGCAGCTGTTATTGTGTATGGAGAGTGCCAGGCCGTAACCCCGCTAACTATATATATATATATATATATATATGCATCCAGTAATGAAGGCACTCGGAGACTGTATAATGAAAGCAAGTTTAAATCTGTATTTTGGTTGAGTACTTTCGGGAACCCAGTCCTGTCTTCAGAACCATCTACAACCACGAAGACGGGACTGGGTTCCCGAAAGTACTCAACCAAAATACAGATGTAAACTTGCTTTCATTATACAGTCTCCGAGTGCCTTCATTACTGGACGCTTGCATTGATCTTGATATGACACCGCGGCAGTTGTTGGTGTGGAGTGCCGGCATAAAGAGAATATATATCTATATATATATATATATCCTTCAAGAAAAGAAGCGGCACCCCAGGACTTATATAAAGAAGAAGTTACTCTTTATTCATCAATCTACGTTTCGGTTTAGTGGATGACGTTTTTTTCCACAAAACCGAAATGTAGATTGATGAATAAAGAGTGACTTCTTCTTTATACAAGTCCTGGAGTGCCGCTTCTTTTCTTGAAGGATACAAATTTGCTGTTGAAGGCACCGGGCATAACAGAGTGCCGGATATACTACTCGATATATATATATGTAGCAGATAGGATCCTCCACGAAGGCAGGTTCCAAGCACGGCACTGAAAGGACTTTCCATAAAATTAAGTTTATTATCTAAACGTTTCGGGGACTTGAACCCCGTCGTCAGGAGATACAGACAAGACAAACATAGATCACACAGCTCACCTTATGTAGAGAACGCTCATGGTGCATTCGCCACCCCCCCCCCCCGCCTCCAATCACCGGGATCACAGACACCTGTCGGTAACTCACAATGATGACGTCAGTGAGCCCGGACTGGGGATCCACTGTAGTGTCCCTGACATGATGGTGCTGGGAGCGCACGCTGGCAATCCATTGAGAGCTACCACATAGGCGGACAGAAACAAATTAAAAACTAAATGCACAATTCATGTGATTACATATTAAGATAAAAATACAGAAACATCAACAGTCAAGAATTACAAATACAATTATTACATTACAATACAGGCTACAAGTAATGTACATCAGACCATTACATTAAAGTATTCCAGGCTATTCGCTCATTTAACCCCTTGGGAGCCACAGTATCTAATCTGTGTATCTAAGCGGCCTCCAAACGCAACAATTTCTTGTTGCGATCACCTCCCCTGATACTTTCAGGTACTTTCAGGTAGACCACGCAGACGAAAAATATGAGACAAGAATAAGGAGGTCAATCTTTGGGCAGAAGGCAGACCATTCAGAGCAACAAAATGTGCCATCTTGCTAAATCTATCCACTACTACCCAGATGGTATCAAAGACTGTGGCAAATTGGTAATAAAATCCATGGAGATATGTGACCATAGCCTCCATGGTATGGGCAAAGGAACCAACTGACCAATGGGATAACTGCGAGGATTTATTTCTGTCACATACGTCACAGGACAACACCCAGGCCTTAACGTCTTTCTTCATGGTAGCCCACCAGACGGCCCTGGACAGCAAAGAAAACGTTTTATCCACCCCAGGGTGACCTGCAGACCTGCAATGGTGAAACTCGAAAAAAATCATGCTGAGGTGACTTACTTCCTGGGTAGTCTGACTTATACCCCATTCACACCAGAAATGCAGGGACAAACCCGGGAATTCAGTTCCCGGGACAAGCAGGGACATTCCCGGGTTTGGACCCATTCACACCAGAAATGTCCCTGCATTTTCTGGTGTGAGAAGGGGGCGGGAAGGAGGCCGGCAGGAGGTGCAGAGGAGGCGGGCAGGCGGCGGGATGGTGGCAGAGGTGGGGAGAATACTCACCACGGTTGCTGGTCCTCCGTGCAGGCCAGGGATCCACACAGGCGGCGGCACAAATGACGGGACAGGCTGCGGATGAAGATGACGCAGCTCTCCAGCGTCCTCACTGCCGCCGGAGAGCTGCGTCATCACCATCCACCGGCTGTCCCATCATTTGCGCCCGCCGCCTGCGTGGATTCCCGTCCAGACAGCACACCGAGGACACGGCAACCCGGGTAAGTATACCCTGTACCTTTCACACCAGCCAGGTCCCCGGGTTGAACCCGAGAACAACCCTGGTACCTAGCCGGGTTGAAATTTGCCCGGGATTTTGTCCCGGGAACCTTTCACATCAGCGCTAGTACCGGGTTGTTCCCGGACTCAACCCGGGAATTTAGGCTGGTGTGAATGGGGTATTACTTTCACTTAGTGCTTACCTCATGGTGAATAAAGACCATCTATGCTGCATTTGTGCTCGTGATTCTGCTACTACACACATCTACATGGTGTCATAAGACGGATTGACATGGCACACGGTCTGAGAAGAATAGATCTGCTGATATTTGATGAAAACGTTGCTGACAACTGAAGTTTAAAAGGGAATGGCACGTGTACTGCATAGCAGGTCTTGTAGACATATAAAAAAAAGCTGCTGAACCTCGCAGGCACCGATGCTGTGCAGAGCCAGATTAAGGTCTAAATGGGCCTGGAGCTGAAAATGATCAAGGGCCTATTATGCGCAATAATAGGGGTTGTGGCCAGCACCTAATAATTTGGGAGGCGTAACCAGTGTTCTGTTTGGGTGGTCTGCTCATGGGTGTGTCTGTGTTTGTTTAAATGCTTTCAACTAATTATATATGCCTGGAAAAGGCAGGAGGCTGGCATAAGAAAAATGCACGGAGATATATTGGCGGGTGCACTCCAAAGGTGCACCCGCAGGATGCCGATGTCCTAAGATACTTGCGGGGTGAGGCGGCACTCCAGTCATAAAAAAAATACTGAAAGACGAAACTTGGTAGACAACATTTCAGCACCTTTCATGTGGTCACCTTAGTTTACCACACCATATACCCCTTATACAAATCATGCAACACAATAGTAACCCCCTTATACTGTACTTGCCTCTTACAAATTATGACATATGGAATGAGCCAAAATTCACACCGATTGAGCCAAAATTCACACTATGGCACACAGATTGAATCAAAATTCACATTATGCCACACAGATTAAGACAAAATTCACATTTTGACACATGGATTGAGCCAAAATGCACACTATACCAGGTATGTCCAAACAGTGGCCCTCCTGCTGTTGTGAAACTACACGTCCCAGCATGCCTTGACATAGTTTTAGCATTCCCTAATAGCAAAACTGTGGCAATGCATGGTGGGACTTGTAGTTTCACAACAGCTGGAGGGCCATAGTTTGGACATGCCTGCACTATACCAAACAGATTAAGCAATAATGCACAATATTCTTCATAAATAGGGGCATTGCATGAAGTGTGCAGTGCATTACTGGGAGTTGACTAAGTCCCATGACACTTTGCACAAGAGGGCAGAGGCTGAGAGGTTTATGCTGAGATCTGAGTGGTGGAGCTCGTTAAATGCTTCTCAGGCCTATGGAGGACAGCAGCAGCAGCCTAGTCATGGGAGGGTTTTTAATCTGAGGCAGCACTGACACTGTGAGGTCTCCTACAGTCCTACAGAGTAAGCAGTTACCCATTGACCAAGTTTATACTCACTTTACTCTGTGTTTTGACAGTATAATATTCTCTCATGCAGTTTGTGGCCAGTAATGACAAGTGCAAGGGGGTCCCCCTGTCTAAAGTTCCCCAGGTCCCCCGAAGGCTTAATCTGGCATTTATTGACAGCCGGGCAGAGAGCAGGGGGCTGCCCGGCTGTATTCAGAGCACTGCATGTCCCTGCTATTTGAAATAATACCCCTTTCACACCAGAAAATGCAGGGACTTACCCGGGAATATGGTCCCAGGATCATGCAGGGACATTCTCGGACTGGCCCCTTTTACACAAGCCTAATCCCTGCATTTTATAGTGTGAGGGGGAGAGAAAACCACCGCCACCCCCCTTTGAACAAACAGCTATATCTTCGGAACCAACTGACCCATTTACATGTAGGCTTCGAATGATTTTGGTCCAGTGAAACTGGGCTATTTGGTTCCAGAGAAATCTGTCCTCAAACAAGATGAACAGCCATGAAATTACATTTCAGAAATGAAAAAAAAAAAATTGGTTTACCCACAATATCTCTAGAACCAATTAACCCATATGGACCAGGTATCAGATTGAAGGCCCAGCAATTTGGGTTAGACTGAGATCAACCTCGAGCTTCCGTGATGCCGGAGTGGGAACTGGCAGCCGTTGGAACCGGGTGGAGGTCGGAATTAGCGGGTCCCATGTTATCCTATGGGGACGACGTTCCAGGTTTGCCTGGCGGTATCTCTGGTTCCCTGGGGGCTAGCAAGACGGGGCTGGGCTCATTGTAAAGCCCTGGCCCTCAGCTACAAAATGGGCCTATTTGGAGAGTGGGCCTGGAGCTGTAGCTCCATCAGGTCCATTGTTAATCTGGCCCTGATGCTGTGGACAAGTCAGATGCTTTTGTATGCACTAATGAAGAAGACAGAGAGGATCCTGACACCCTACTTCTTCATGCCTGTAAAGAATGTCATTATGGACAGACATATCTTCAACAGCACAAACCAAAAGGGTGACGACACTATACAGTCCTACATTTCCACACTAAAGCTGCTGGCAAATAAGTGCAATTTCGGTATCCTCACAGACGAGCTCATCCGTGACAGAATCATAATCGTATCGCATACGCAACAACAAGTTATGTGCACAGCTGCTGCAGGAGAAGGGCCTCACATTAGAAACTGCCATAAGCATCTGTATGCTACATGAACAGTCTGAAAAGGGCACAAGGGAGCTAAAAAAGGGACGCTGAGGTGTCTGTCATGGCAGCCGTTCCACACCTGTGGGGTCACTGCTTTGTGATCCTGGCTGCCCTTCAAATGTCCTACACCCAGCAGATGCACCAGAGCCATGCCGGCCTGGATGACACCAAGCGTAGGGCCCAGGAAACCGCATTCTGGCCCTCCATATACAGTGACATTGACCGTGCTGTTTCACTTTGTGCACCATGCAATGCTTTACATCCACACCAGCCAAAGGAGCCCATGTTGCTCCATGACAATTCTGATCTTCCATGGTCCATTCTGGCAGCTCATTTATTCGAATGGAGGGGGGAGGAGTACCTGTTATGAGTTGACTCCTATTCAGGATGGTTCGAGATAAACTACTTGCCCAGCACCACAAGTCATATGGTAATTTCCAAGCTGAAAAGACACTGCAGAACATGGCACCCCACAACAGCTGATCACTGATAATGCCATGCAATTCAAGAGTAGAGAGTTCAAGGACTTTGAAAACACATGGGACTTCCAGCACATCACTAGTAGTCTGCTCTACCCATGGTTCAATGGCTTGGCAGGGCGTGCAGTCCGCTTTGCAAAGCACCTAATGGAAAAGTGTGCATGAGATCGATCAGACATATACTTGGCACTGCTAAACCTGAGAAACACACCCCGAGATGGGCTCCCATCCCCTGCACAATGCCTATTAGCACGGCGCACCTGCACAGGCATCCCAATGGCAAAGCAGCTCCTGCAACCCAGAGTAGAGCCGCAGGTTTGGGAAACCATCAGCAAGCGCAGAATGGCTGCCAAGGTTTCTTATGACAGATCAGCATACTGTTTGCCACCACTGCCTCAAGGCCAGCCAGTCCGCATGCAAACCAAGCAGGGATTTGACAGAAAGGCAGTGGTTCAGTATCCTGCAGTTCATCCAAATAGCTATGTGGTACAGTCTGATAATGCCCTCTATGAACGCAACCACCACCATCTGTTAAGTGTACCTGAAGGAAGCTCCACACAGCCTGACTCATCAGTTTCTACCACAGCTGCAACCAATGTCAGTGATGATCCACATTACATGGACAGTCCCTCCCCAGAGGCCACTCCTGAAGTAGTAGAGCCCTCTGGTGTCACTGCGGACATACTTATAGGTTACCAATATACCATTACCAGATCGGGCCGAGTGTCCATACCCCACCCAAAGTTTCAAGACTTTATTGTATGATATTAATTATTTTGCTCATGCCTAATATTGTTGCATTTGTTTCATTCATGTTTGTATCCTTCCAGTTTAAAAGGGGGATGTAAATGCATGCTGTGCATCCTGGGAGATAATGTCATGCTGTGGGGACTTACAGTATATCCTGGTTAGTCTCACTTACAGTACTTTCACTTGGTGTCTGCTTCATGGTGAATAAAGACCTGTGTTACATCTATGTTGCAGGTGTGCTCGTGATTCTGCTACTATACACATCTTCAATTTTATTGTATAAACCTATGGTAATGAGATTTAACATTTACTTTTAGCACAGTAATGTCAAATCCCTATGAATTCTACATGCTCTTCTCCAGTGTACCCCTGATACCTCTGACCAAACAGATGCATTTAAGGTTCCCATACACTAGTCCGATTTGGAAATCATATGTGTTTGATGTCCCCCTCATCCCCCCCCCCCACAGGCGCGGGGAATGGGGTCACATGCAATGTATCGTAGCTGTGTATGGCCATCCGACCCCCCTGAGTGTATGGCCATACACTGCTAGGATACATTGCATTTATTTCTTTACTTTTCCATAAATATTTTCTGAATGTATATTGTAAGTGTAATCACTGCATGAGCAAAATAGTTTGTAATTAATAAATTAATTCCATAGGAATCCAATAAAATAATCATGTCAAGCATGGAAATAATTATCGTATAGCATTAACAAATGTTAGTGAATATACAATATATATATACTTTTTAAACTTTTGTACCATTTGTATGCATCTATAGAAACATAGGGTGAGATTTAATAGGATGAGGGATTCAGAAAGTGAGAGATTTGGTAAGAAATCTCCAGTTTTTTTAAAGCGGCAACCATTTACACTGCAAAACCAGTTTGATTTTGCAGTGTAAATGATTGCCGCTTTAAAAAAACTGGAGATTTCTCACAAAATCTCTCACTTTCTGAATCTCTCATCCTATTAAATCTCACCCATAGAATTTGATGTCAGATAAGAACTCTTAGTCCCACCTAGTCTACCCTAAACACATACACACTCGGTTCATTTTTTGACAGGATCCAATTAACCTACCAACAATATATTTTTGATTTATGGGAGGAAATAAACACTTACTGGAAAACCACACAAACACAGGGAGAATATACAAACTCCATACAGTTAGGGCCATGGTGGGAATCAAACCCAAGACCTCAGTGCTGTGAGGCAGTAATGTTGACAATTACCGTTACTACTTTACTACTATTCTTGAATTACATAAATATTCTTGTGCTTGCCAGCATTAACTATATGTTACTGGATAGGAGAAAAGCTGTTTCACTGAAAGTATAGAAAGATTTATCATAATCTCATCAATGTTCAGAAAATACCAATCTATTATAAGAAGAATGCGCCTATAAATACATAATTGTGCCCCCCATTTTCCTTCTTAGTCACATTTAAATATATTCTCCAACCAAAAGCTCATTTTTTCCATCTACCAAAAAGAATTGAGTAGACACTACTGTGTGTACTCTTGGGAGCGCTTGGTTGGAGTTGTTGCCTCAATTAGAGAGCAGCTGCTTGAATGGGGAGGGTCAGTCCCCATATAATAGAAAACAAAAAATAATAACACAAAAAGCAGCGCTGACAATGAAGGATGAGTGAATCAGAATTCAAGAAATTATAAACAATTTATTAAAATACAATATTCCTTAAAATTTCATATGTAGCAGCATAACATTATGCAAAATAATCTTGCATTGTGTAAAAGAATGTATATGCACATATGGTTTATATATAAAAACAATAATGTTGACCAGATCTCACGTGTGTTTGAATTGCCCCATACGGGGTGGAGGATGAATGACCCGCACTGTCCACTCTATGAAGTAGTCCCGATTAATGAATAGGAGTCCAGTATAAAACGGCGATTTGTATTCCTGTGGGCTCACTGAGGGAGTGGCTGGTGTTGTAGTGAGCCTACCTTCAACCTCGTGGCCAGATATTCAGGTAGATGGTGAAATTGAGCCGTGGACTTCCAAAGGGAGTTGAAAAGGAAATGGTGGTCAGATAATTAAGCAGGTGGTCCTCCAGGTAATGTTGTCCAAGATCTGGTGTCAAGGTGCCAGATCTTGGACAACATTACCTGGAGGACCACCTGCTTAATTATCTGACCACCATTTCCTTTTCAACTCCCTTTGGAAGTCCACGGCTCAATTTCACCATCTACCTGAATATCTGGCCACGAGGTTGAAGGTAGGCTCACTACAACACCAGCCACTCCCTCAGTGAGCCCACAGGAATACAAATCGCCGTTTTATACTGGACTCCTATTCATTAATCGGGACTACTTCATAGAGTGGACAGTGCGGGTCATTCATCCTCCACCCCGTATGGGGCAATTCAAACACACGTGAGATCTGGTCAACATTATTGTTTTTATATATAAACCATATGTGCATATACATTCTTTTGCACAATGCAAGATTATTTTGCATAATGTTATGCTGCTACATATGAAATTTTAAGGAATATTGTATTTTAATAAATTGTTTATAATTTCTTGAATTCTGATTCACTCATCCTTCATTGTCAGCGCTGCTTTTTGTGTTATTTTTTGTTTTCATTTTTTCCATCTATTCTAGGTGCAGTTTCAGTAAAATTACTATATAAACAGAGCATTTAGTTAGAAATGCCCCTAACAGCCATTTCCAACTCTTACGAGACTTTTTGGCACTCCCAGAGATTCTAAACTCTTTAAACATACATGGAGTCAATCACATGTGCAGAAGTATAGGCAAATTATCACAAAACAGTATCTTTGCATTCAACGCACATTTTTAAACATCCATTATTAGCTGGGCGCATTCCAAACTCATATATGGACCCAAAAATAATTGGAGAATGAATGAATCCATAAAGCCAACTGGTGATTTAGTTTTGATTGGTCCAGTTCTTTCTACCTGTCAAATGATTTGTGCTGGTGCAGCATACTTAATGAAGTATAAGTATTATGCACCTTTGAAAACGGATTATATATATATATATATATATATATATATATATATATATATAGCTATGTACAGTAGGTACATTTTTTATTTTCTTAATTTTTTTGCCTACAACCTGCAAATTTGCCTAATGAACGTTCTTCAACTTTCTTTTTTCATTATTTTGCTGAGGATTATTTTTTATTACTTTTTAATTGCTTTGAATACGCCTTTTAAGTATGTTGTGGTTTTTGAAAATGTGTACTGTATATGATCTTATCTCCCCCAGGATACAGACTTTGAGATATACAGTAGTCCTACAAGATGTTAATACACACACATAGTTATACTTAAAGATCAATACAGAAATTTAAAGATCTTACACTGACTCATTATTTTTCAATTTGTTGCTTGGAATTTTGTTATACTGAAATTCAGATAAAACTTTCTTAACTGCGTATGAAAGCAAAATGCTCAAGCTATTTGAACTCTGCTCACGTAGTTAGATTATTTAAAAAGGTTTTCTCTCCTCATTATTACTAACCATCTGTTCCTAGTGTACCTTTCTATTATAGTTTTTCTAAATGTTATAAAATCTCTTTCAAAACATACAGTATCCTGCATAGTTTTATATAAAAGCCTACTTTCTTATGTTGCTATGCTATTAGGGTATAAATTGTTCAAATACCTAACAATGTAGAAGTGTGGGCACAAAACAAAGTACTGTATGCCACAGTATATGAACATTTTTTTTTTAGCTGTTCACTGAATGCATTTTTTGTACTGAAAGCTAAATGAAAAAATTATAGTATTTTATAAACCTACATTTTGGACAATTTAATTTTGATTGTTGTATTTTATTTAGAAATACATTTACAATCTACTAATTTTGATGGCTGCTGGAATAAATGCCATCGGAAATAGGGTGTCAGAGCTCCATGCAAATTGTGCTTATAAAATACTGATAAATACAGTATGTCTGCTTTGATATATTGTACAGTGAATTCCCTGCTATGAGACACAAGGGGTTATTAGTAGAGAATAGCGTTTTTTTATTCAACTCTGCAAATGACAGAGGAGAAAGTATTCGACGTACAATAAATGGTAAGTTGACAATAGAAGAACTGTTTCAGACTCGCTTGCTTTTTTAAAATCTCAACTTCATGCATGTATATATCTTGTTTTTCGTAAATAACTGCATCCCTTTTGGACCACTCTTCCAGATGTCACATCTCTATAACGCAACCTTATCTCACTATGGGGGTTATTCTGATTCACTCGGAAAGGCACAATCACTCTCTAATGGACAAAACCATATGCACTGCAGGTGAGGCTATGTAACATGTGCAGAGAGAGTTTTGCTCATTTAGGGAACACATTTGTACTGCAAACAGATCTGAATAAGGGCCATAATGTCCACAGTTGTTCATCTTAACTCTACATTACATACGCCATACCAGAAGAAGAAGCCGCTGGGACAGGCTTTTCTGTTGGAACTCCACCCCATTCCCCCTCTCTTTTACCCCTGTTCACCACCCTAAACCATGTCTTTGTACTTTGCTTTCATCTTGCACCCATATACAGTATACTTTATCATGGTGTACCTATATGTAATCAATGTAGATCTGAACAAGAGCCTTACTGCTAATGTCTATCATCAAAACATGTTAGAACATGCAGAGTGGTGTCCTCTAAAGTGGACAGATATCCTTATTTGTCCAAATTATTAGCATTTCCCCTAGCTTAATTTACATGCACCTTTCCGTACCTTCTTTAGTCAGCAATACTCCGCTTCTTTTGTGTATGTAAGCCTTATAAAGATGTATTCATAAAGAAATCAGTGGAGACCGTATCTGTTCATTGAGAATTGGGAGGTTCCTCCCTGATACCAAGTATCCCTGCTTTTCCTTCTGAGACCTAAGCTGTCAGAGAACCTATTCAGGAGAACCAAAGAATAAATTTAGGGAATCAAAATAAAGTGCTACACTATTTTTCATTAAAGACCCTGTATTGTTTACCACAGACTAAACACATAAACAATTAGGATAAATGGGGCAGATGTATTAAGCCTTAACAAGAGATAAATGCAAGGGTGATAAGGAGAGATAAACATCCAGCCAATCACCTACTAACTGCCATGTTACAGGCTGTGTTTGAAAAAAGTCAGTAAGGAGCTGATTGGCTGGACGTTTATCTCTCTTTATCAACCTTGCATTTGTTAAGGCTTAATACATCTGCCCCAATACCTCTTACTACTGATCTGCAAGCATCCCCAAAAAATGAAGTGAACTGCTGTGTTTTGAGAATTAGACCTCTTACAGGGTTTACAATTTTATAAGATTTAGAGTTGGAGCATCACAAACACTTGGTCATACGCTTCGGGTAGAGAAACAGCTGTCTTCGAGGAGACAGAGAGTGTGGCGCGCAATTATCAGCAGCTGGCAAGGGATAGTCACTCCCCTAAAAAGTACAATGGTATAAAAAGAGATATATGCCAGCACTGGCTGAAAAAAATCATAAGGTTCACAATCATAATATTTTAGTAAATATAATGGTACTGTTTACCTAGCACGGCGCCCATCGCGTTGATCGCATGTACATCGCATGCCATTATAGTGGCATGCGATGCCTGCGATGCGATGGGTGCGATTGTAGCGATTTTACATAGGGAACAATGTTAAATTACCTTCCAATCAACCAGATCAACACAATGGACCCGATTTTACATAGGGAACAATGTTAAATTCCCTTCCAATCAACCAGATCAACCCAATGGCCCCGATTTTACATAGGGAACAATGTTAAATTCCCTTCCAATCAACCAGATCAACCCAATGGACACAATTTTACATAGGGAACAATGTTAAATAGCCCCCAGACCACAAATTGAATTGAATAACCACCCTGAAGTGTGAAATGCCACCCCCCATTGTTAACGTCACCCCGCGGTCAACGTCATCCCGAAGCGTGGCAAGCGCAGCGAGCCCGCGATAGGCGTCGGTACGCGTCCTCCGACCTTTTCATACCCCCACTATCCACGTTGGCGTGGAGTTGAGAATAGAAAGTGTGGCGAGCGCAGCTCGCCACCGTGCCCGAAGCGTGGTGAGCGGACGCGGATACCTGTGAAGCCCGCGAGGGGACGCAGATACCTGTGAAGGCCAATTTTTTAAACATAATGCCAACACACCGCACACCCATTATATAGTATACCACATGCCATAATGGCCATTATAGAAACATAGAATTTGACGGCAGATAAGAACCACTTGCCCCATCTAGTCTGCCCCTTTTTTTAAACATGTTACCTCAAACCATATTTGATCCTTATTTTTTTGTAAGGATATCAATATGCTTATCCCAAGCATGTTTAAATTGTACTACTGTATTTGCGTCTACCACCTCTGTTGGGAGGCTATTCCACTTATCTACTACTCTTTCTGTGAAAAAATTCTTCCTCACATTTCCCCTGAATCTTCCTCCCTCTAGTTTCAGTGCATGTCCTCGTGTTCTGTTGATCCTCTTCCTGTGAAGAATGTCTCCCACCTGTACCTTGTTAAAGCCCTTGATATATTTGAAAGTTTCTATCATGTCCCCCCTTTCCCTTCTCTGCTCTAAAGTATACATATTAAGATCTATGTTTCTATAATGGCCATTATGGCATGTGGTATACTATATAATGTAATATTCATATCTCCCGCTGCTGGACCACTAGCCAATGGGCGCTCGCAGTCCAGCAGCCACCAGTTGATTGGCTGCTGGACCGCAAGCGCCCATTGGCTAGTGGTCCAGCGGGATATATGATTATTGCATAGCAGCACAGCACGTCTCTCGAGTCCCGGACAGTGCACAGCGGGGGAGCCGTGAGCGGGCAGGCGGTGCGCACATGGACGCACACTGACAGGGGGGCGGGCGGGGAAGCATTCCTGGACAGCCACTCAGCGCCGCGCGATCACACACACAACGTCCAGCATGATGCCGAGCCGCCTGCCCGTCCCCCCTGTCAAAGTGAAACTCCGCTAGTGTGTCGCCGTGACCCGAGACATGGCGGCACACCTGTCAGCTGGCCGCGGCACACTAGTGTGCCGCGGCACACCGGTTGAAAATGTCTGCCTTAGGGTTTGAGATATTTTTCCAAGTCCACAATAGATACCATATATACTCGAGTATAAGCCTACTTTTTCAGAACATTTTTTATGCTGAAAAAGCCCCCCTCGGCTTATACTCGAGTGAGGGTCCCACTTGAGTCAATAAGTTTTCCCAGTTTTTTTGTTGTAAAAATTAGGTGCCTCGGCTTATATTCGGGTCGACTTATACTCGAGTATATATGGTAAGCTCTTTGGGTCACTCTGATGTTGGGATCTGAAATGACGAAAATCACTATACTTAGTATAACCTTTTATCATATTCCGGCGGTGTTCCATAAAACGGACGTGTAATGGTCTCGTTTTCCATCCGATATATGGTAAATTACACCCTCATTTTAATAGATTAATTGATATAGTCAGAATCAAAGGTCATAAAAGATCTGAAAATATATGTTTTTTCTAATGATGAAATAGTAATTGACGTACTTCATCTTGGTATATACGAATACATATTGCATCTCGTCTTTCCACACCTGAAAAAAAACATTAGGTCTTTCAATAAGCCATGATGATTTTTATTAGCTTTTTTCTTTTGATTACATTTTTCTTTTTTAAGATGACTAGGAGCCAGTAATACTTTTAAAGAATTATTCTCTTTTGTATATAATGAGAGGTTTCTCAGTAATAATATCCGATAATACTTTATCGTGTCAAAATTCGATAGTGGAGTAACATAATGTTTTTCATATTATGCGCACAGTTGTTATACTTGCTTATAAATGCTACGTCCCTATCCTACATTTTTGCAGTTTTTGATTTTTTTTGGTTTTAGATTTGAATAAATTTACTCTGTTCATTTTGAGTACATCACAATATGGCAGGTATTCAATGGGTCGAATCGCAGGCAGCAGCGAATCCTGTGCAGGATTCGTTGCACTTTCGTAGCAATTCTCCCTTTAGGGAGATTTGCCCGGCAGCTGCCCCTCCGCCCTATTCAACGCCTCATGGGCTCTCTGCCCATGGCGTCGAATTTTAACCCCCCAGCGAATGCCGCCGGGGAGCTGGGAGACGGCTGCAGGAAGGGATATGGAAGCCTCCCTGCCTGCGCCGGACACTGTGGGGGTGAAGGAGGGCTGGCACTGACTCAGGGAGAGCCCCCTAGAGCTTGCAGGGGGCTGGGATAGGAGCCGCTGCACTCACTGGTCCCGATCCTGCATATGTAATGATCGGGACCAGAGTGCAGTGAATATATGAATATTAATGAGCGGCTCCCGGCTTCCGCCACTGCTGGCGAATGTGTAAAATAAAAATTGTTTAAAAAAAATTATATAATTACAAATATATTGCACATGAATAAAAATAGCATGCCCCTTCACAGAAAAAAATATCTGATTTTTTTACACCAAAAAAAAAAAAAACGCTTTATTTTAAAAGATCACATTCCAGTTCACCAAAAAAAGATGACGAATGTAAAATGGAGAATCATGGCGAAAATCAATGGAGAAAGCAGTTCTCCATTTGAGCATTGAATACACACTCGGCGAATCCCAGTGAAAACCCCATTGAAATACACCAGCGAATTGCAGCGAGCATGAAATGGAGAACTGGCCGGCATTCACTGTTCGCTTTCGGCGAACAGTGAACATTGAATAGGGTGAATCAGATTTTTAGTGAAAAAAATTCACCGCAAGGAGTGAAAACAGCCCGATTCGCTCCAAAAAACGGTGAATTGGGAGCATTGAATACTGGCCTAAGTTTGAAAAAAGATTTTAGTTGCCACCTGCGCTCACTTGGAAATGCAGCTAGAAGATACACCACAAAGGGATACCAACCCCCAATACAGATACACGTAACAATTTACAAGGTTGGATCTCCTCAGCGCTTTTCTCAGGGTAGACGGTTCTTATCCAGGTGTTCACCAACACATGGGACAGAAGAGAAAATAATTTTTTGGTTAACACACAGACTGAAGTTATGATTCAGTAAGGTGAAACAGCCACCGCAACTCACCTAGATTGACTAGGAGATGTTCACATCAAGGTATCTTTAAACGTCTATACACCAAACTTATAGAAAGACACTCACCGAGGGAACAGTCCCTATGTTCATCCAAAGGTTTCTTTATTCAGCAGAATATTCACACGACAGGTCCACCAGTAAAATTCTAATTTATTTAAAAATCAGCAAACAAAGGACCCCACACTTCCACGACTGTATATCTGTCCTCTCACCCAGAATAAGAGGTAGCAGCAAAACAGACAAAACCCAAGGATGGCAAAAGGGCTGGATAAAAGATGGAGGGTCCACATAAAAGTCCTTTAAAACACCAACGCGTTTCGAACAGCAATGTTCTTCCTCAGGGTTTAGTACAAATAAAATAGCTCCAGGCAGGGTATATATGCCTGTATCAAATGTGGTATACATAAAACCTGGCAGAGATCAGTACTCTGACATATTCATTAACATTCATAAAATGCATAAAATACAAATAATCTTATACATAATTAACAGTATTAAAAACGTTCACTACCTACTTTTATGTGTGTATAAAATAAGGGATATGTGGAGAGAGTAACATATATTTCATGTGTATAGAGGATCCGCTTCTTGTTTTTCTTTAATTGCACGGCGTCTGTGATGGATAGTATTTCCGGAATCTTACTGAGGTACTTTTCTTCCGGGATCCGTGCGTCATTTCCTCTCAGTAAAACGCAATTGCGGGTCACCGCCCGGCGTGTCACTTCCTGTCAATCAGCCTAAGCCTTTTCTAATAGATCTTCCGGATATTCTTTCTCTCTAAAAGATTCCAACAATTCTTGAACATTGCAAAGTCTGAATATTCATACAATTGCATCAAATGCGCATGATTTATCCCTTCAGGATGTTTCTTCGAGGACACCACTTTTTGGGGGGTCCAAACCTTCCTAGGAGTTCCAGCTCCACGAGGTGTGTCCTCGTGATATTGTATTTTTTCCCCAGTGTGGTTCAGCTGTGTGTTGGATATAGTAAAATATGGACCTTATTCTTTTTCACTCTCAGAGGCAAATTACTTCTCAAATGGATAAAACCATGTGCACTGCAGGGGGGGGTGGGGGGGTGGGCAGATGTAACATGCAGGGGCAAACGCAGGATTTGCAAAGAGTGATTTCCAGATTTTATATATGAACAAAATATATAAGTGCAGCACGAAAGTCCATAAATAAGCACAGACGCTGTATGCTTACATCAGTATTTCAGTGTATTAAGACCATCTTCAGGGTAAGGCGGTATTAGTATTCTGAAATGTTGATATAAGTATATATACTACTGTATGCCTGTGTTTATTTACTGACGTGACTGCCGCACCTTTGTACTACAGTAATTCTTGCTAGAAGGGGTATGCTTTCATGCATGTTCTCCATGTATGGTTGGCCCTCCTGGGCAACATTAACAATCACAAAAACAATAGTCCAATTAGCCAGCACCCTCCTTATCCATATTAAAGGCACAGCTATTGTGGTGCCAAGCCACAACAATGTACAAAACTAATCCAATTGGATTTGTTTTTAATATCCAGATCGTAAAACAAATGTCAGGAATCATGGAAGAATTGGCAACGTTTCACGGCTTTTTTTTCAAGCTAGAGACAAAAGAATATGAACACCAAACCCAGTGAAATAGTGTTTCCATCATCATGTGATTGCCTTGTACCGCCTCTGGCCGCAATCAGTACCACCTTATCATGTCTACCACTATACAACCCCACATATGTCAAAACAAATATGTTTATGAATTACAATAGAATAATACAATAGACTATTGCATACATAATAATAGCAACAAATATAGTGAAGAGGCAATTTTATATGAGAGAGAATGTCAGCTTTGCTGCTGCACTCATTGCTGCATGTGTTTCTTCCCCCATGCAGCCATCAGAGTGGGAGAGCCTGGCCTCCCCCCTGGAGTCCCGACTGGTAGGGAAAGTGTGAAGGCGGAGCTTGAACCTGAGGCACGCAGTCAGACACTGCCCCCTGTGAGTGGAGGCATAGGGAGGGTGGCTCCGGGAGCCGAAAGGGTCCCAAGGTGCACTGTGCGCTGAAGACAATTTCACGTCAACTTCCCCGCCGCGCGCTGCCCGCCTCCCACAGTCCACCGCTCGTACCTGAGAAAGTTTAAGCCAGCCCAGCAGCAGTGGATCAGCAGGAGCGTGGGGCAAGCAAGAGCCAGTAGTTCTCCTCAGCCAATCTCTGTGCATTTCAAAGCACAGAGAGCACTGCGGCAGCTCCCCAGCGATCATGCCCAATGGTATCAGTGTCGAGAGAGCTGAAGACAGAGTTGTCTCCGTCTAATAAAACAACAAATGTCTGCCCATGAGGGGGTTTTCTGGGTACTCGGAAACCCCCCCTGTGTGCGCCACTGACATGTGCATAGAGAATTAGATTTGGGTGAGTTATTTTGTTTCTGTGCAGGAAAAATACTAACTGCTTTATTTCTAAACTGCAATATAGATCTCACTTTGAAGAAAAACCCCACCCAAATCTTATTCTATCTGCACAAGTAACATCTACCCCACCTGCAGTGCACATGGTTTTGTCCATTTGAGAAGGAATTAACCAGAATAAGGCCCATAGTGATCTGTTCGGTGTTTTTCCCAAAGTGTCCTGCCACAGGCAAGTCTATTATCTCGGTGGTTTTAGAATCATTGGGGCAGATGTATCAACCAGCGTTAAGTGCAAAAATGCACTTAACGCTGGTTAACTGGGGGTGATTACGTCTATCCCTAATGTATTACTAGCGCACCTAACGTGCGCTAGTGACAGCCCGCCGAGTTACGCTCGGCGGGGCTGTCCCTGCAATCCCCCCCAGGGATTAACGGCCGGGGCGATGTATTAACAGCCTTCAAGGCGTTAATTCACCCCGGACGCTTCGCCAGCTCAGGGCTAGCGTTGAAAAAAACAATAGAAGAATAAAGCAGCGCTGAAATTACAATGAAAAATTTATTGTACACAATAATAAAAACATGAATTATACATTAAAAATTGAACCATTGGCATGTGCAGATATAGATATATTGGTGGACCCAATAATTATAATCACCGGTGTAGAGATGGTGTTTTGACCTGCTCTGATCCTGGGAAAAAGCTGGAGAGTCCTTATTTGCCACTTGGTGGTTTCCTGAAGCTGTTATCACGGACTACAACTGATGGCATCGATGGAATTAGCCTATCAGGAGTCCCACTACTGCGAGTGGTCAGGTGTCCAACGAAATTTGATGTGGCTTGAGACTTCCAAGGTGGTGGGCATCCGATAATTAGGCAGGTGGGACAATCCTTTAGCAACAAAAAGTTAGAGTCCTTGGGTGATTGGGGTCCAAGCAAAGGGGTCACCTATCCCCCACTATGGGGACAACGCTAGCCCTGTGTCTGGCTTGGGCTGCGCTGGAGATCTCGCGGTTTTAGCGAGATCTCGCGCATGCCCAGTAAGCCGGGCAGGGGGGGCGACGGCGAGGGCGCATGTGCGGGGCGGCGAGGGAGCCGATAAGGAGAGCCGTTAACGCTGGGGATAACGGCTCTCCTTATCGGCATGGGGGATGTTAATACATCTCCCCATAACGAGTGCCCGCTTCTCCTCGTTATGCAGGAGAAGCGGGACGTTATTTCTGAAGCGCAAAGGGGGGGGGGGTTAGTACATCTGCCCCATTGTCACATCAGTATTTGGTCAGTTTTAATTTAGAATTTTAGTAAATAATTGGATTCTAATCTTGTCTATATTACAAAGGAAGCAGGAACAGCTACGGTTCCTGCTTCCTCCAGGGCGGTTTTAAAAGCTATATTATGCAATGATGATCCATCTCAAAAGCTCCTTGATAAAGGTCTGGTTATGGACCGAAACGTCGGGGCTTGATGGAATGTAAATTGTAGGAATAAATACCGCTATTGTGATTTTACAAAAACCAGTGACTTTGTTTCTTAATGGAGAGTGTTCAATCCCTCCCACAATAGTGATGGGATAATTGGATTATATATATATATATATATATATATACTGAACCATAGCCTTGGCACTCCGTTCCTAAATAGATACTGCTGCTCCCGTGCCCTCCTGTGGGGGAACCGTCCGCCCGTTGTCGACTTCCGGTAACCGGGTGACGGCGGGTCCCGGTGGTGCAGCCCGACGCGGCAGGGTGAGGGTGACAGGCGTACTTTAAAAAGCCTTTTTGAGTGCCACCTCGTTTGTACACTAATATATATATATATATATATATATATATATACATACACACACACACACACACACATACAGTATATATATAAAACATACATCGTTTTTTAGATTAATACTATTAATCTAAAAAACTATTTTTTTTAACTATTATGCTAACCCGAAAAGTTGATGATGCACTTTTTGACACTAAAAGCACTTTAAAAAGCCTTTTTGAGTGCCGCCTCATTTGTACACTAATATATATATATATATATATATATATATATATACAACCTTCACCAATAGAAAAGGCACTCCAGACGTTTTTCCAAAACAAAGCTGTTTACTTCAGCGTGGATATCACCAAATGTACATTTTCGGGGTCAGCGCCCCTTCCTCAGGGTACAATCCACCACACACAAACGACAGTGTAACACAACATCTCCCCCCAGCACCCTGTGTTAAATACCTTATGATGCCTTCATGCCTCCTCCTCCTCCCTTGCTTGGCGCCAGGACCTCCGCTACCGGAAACCACCGGATCAGGACTTCCGAGGGGACGCAGTCTCCCATGCAGGACACTTCTGCGCATGCGCTCACCACTGGAGCGTCATGCCTGCGTTCCAACAGGGCATTTCCGCGTTCCACCTAGCTGTCCAAGAAACTGATGCGTGACAGCAGCAGCGCTAGCTCGGCAACACCTCAGCCAGCGGGGGGGATGAATGACAATGGCATCTAAAAGGCAAAGAACATGAGAATATATAAGACACACAAAAATATATACATATAATAAATACAAAGAGAGAAAGAAATACATATAATGAACAAAAGAGAACAAGAGAAAACATGAGAAAGCATGAATATTGTTAATAGTGAATGACACACCCACAAAGCATATATGTCTAGAACACGCAGCATATATATCATAAGAAATCTATATGAGGTTATATCAATTTATACAAGACTGTTCCAGTTAAGTTTTTCATTTAACCCCATAGGATTGATGGTTTTAAGCCTCAAGATCCATTGAGATTCTCTGAGCAACAGAGCCTTTGCTCTGTCACCTCCCCTGATACTGGGGGGAATGTGGTCTATAATAAAATAACGCAAGGTATCCAATGAGTGTCCAGCACTTTTAAAGTGCCTGGACACCGGTTGATCTATATCCTTGCCCTTTGCTGTAAGTCCAATGGCTGAACGGTGACCAGCCATCCGTTCTTTACAGAACGGATGGCTGGTCAACGTTCAGCCATTGGACTTACCCCAGTATCAGGGGAGGTGACAGAGCAAAGGCTCTGTTGCTCAGAGAATCTCAATGGATCTTGAGGCTTAAAACCATCAATCCTATGGGGTTAAATGAAAAACTTAACTGGAACAGTCTTGTATAAATTGATATAACCTCATATAGATTTCTTATGATATATATGCTGCGTGTTCTAGACATATATGCTTTGTGGGTGTGTCATTCACTATTAACAATATTCATGCTTTCTCATGTTTTCTCTTGTTCTCTTTTGTTCATTATATGTATTTCTTTCTCTCTTTGTATTTATTATATGTATATATTTTTGTGTGTCTTATATATTCTCATGTTCTTTGCCTTTTAGATGCCATTGTCATTCATCCCCCCCCGCTGGCTGAGGTGTTGCCGAGCTAGCGCTGCTGCTGTCACGCATCAGTTTCTTGGACAGCTAGGTGGAACGCGGAAATGCCCTGTTGGAACGCAGGCATGACGCTCCAGTGGTGAGCGCATGCGCAGAAGTGTCCTGCATGGGAGACTGCGTCCCCTCGGAAGTCCTGATCCGGTGGTTTCCGGTAGCGGAGGTCCTGGCGCCAAGCAAGGGAGGAGGAGGAGGCATGAAGGCATCATAAGGTATTTAACACAGGGTGCTGGGGGGAGATGTTGTGTTACACTGTCGTTTGTGTGTGGTGGATTGTACCCTGAGGAAGGGGCGCTGACCCCGAAAATGTACATTTGGTGATATCCACGCTGAAGTAAACAGCTTTGTTTTGGAAAAACGTCTGGAGTGCCTTTTCTATTGGTGAAGGTTGTATGGATCATTTAAAGTGCACCCAGCCCAGCTGACTAAGTGACGACGGAGTGCCGGCATATTGTGAACTGTATATATATATACACACACACACACACACACACACACACACACACACACACACACACAGTATATTTATAAAACATACATCGTTTTTTAGATTAATACTATAACTTAATTTTGTAAAGTCAGATGCATTTTCTCTTTTTGAAACTACGTTGCCTAGTTTTTTTTTTTACTGTAGTTTAATTATAGTGCTTTTAAAAAATATAGAAATTCTTAATTTCTCGTCTGCACAGTTACTTATTTTGTACAGAACAGTAGATGGCAGTACATGTTCAGTGATCAGCAAAACTACTGCACTCTAAAGGTGGCATCCCTCACACGTTTACAAGAATAATTTCTGGAAAAACATTACATTTTTTTTTTTATTTTGGTCATATTACAAATGATCATGGACATTTAAATTTTAATGACCTAATTTGCAATATAAACACTGAGCAAAATTGTGAATTTTACATCACTCTGCCACTTTAAAGATAACCGGGGGCTTAATTATTGCTATTTTATCCTTTGACCTGGCACTTAAGCTTGCCTGGCAATCCATGCCTATTAGTTCCCAATGCCCATGCTCTGCTATTGTGTTTCTTAATTCGAATGATTGTCCAAATGGAAAATTAATTCTCCAAATGGAATTCTATTGTCCAACCTCACACATGCTCAGATGAGATTACCTAGGGAAAAATTAATAAATGCTTGGGATAGGCCTAATACCAGATCCCAGAATAAACTAAAATATATTGCATCATATCTGTGTCCATACTTCTGTTAACCTGTAGTAAAGCCTTGCCTGGGTGCAAATGGAAAGTCAGTAAGTATGGTGGGTACGTAACATTACATTTTGGCTGTATACACAATTCACTAGTATTGTAGTCCACCAAATAAAGAAACAAACCATTAATGATCATTATACTGGATAAGATGCAGAATCACAATTTTAAAACTATAAAATAAGAAAAGTATAATTTACTTAGAAAGTGGCACATGAGATAACTGAATAAACGCAGATGCTAAATGTTCATAGCCCTGTGATAATATGAGAAAGGCCAATACAGATTTGTCATCAATGGACAATCCTAAATAGTGTCATGAAAGCTATTAACCTTTGTGCTCAGTTTGATTACCAAAAACCAAATCTATACGATTATACTATATCAATTCATCACCAGTAACTGTAATTCCACACAAGTACCTAAGCTCTTTTACAGCAAACAGGTCAGCTCTAGCAAAGTAGAATGCTGATTATATCTGCAGATTGCACATTTTATTAGACCTCACAAATGAAGCTCTGGAGTTGTGAGGTTGCGTGACCCTGGGCGCTTTATTTTCTGCAATAATTGAAAAAAATGAACACATTACACTGTTGCCATAGACTCAGAGACTTCAGCTATGGGTTCTCTGGTATAGTAAGTGTCAAGGTTATGCATTTTGTGAACCCGGCATGTGTGTGACGTCTGTGCAAGAGGGTGGAAACAGGCAAAGAGACAGAGATCAATCCCTGACTGGGAATCAAACCCGAGCTTTAGCAGAGAGCCGTATCCTGACCACTGGATCAGCAGGGAGTTGGTATTGGAAGCAGGATGATGAATGTATAGTTGTATGACTGAATTGTATTAGTTATTAGTATTCTATGGATGAGACAAGATATAGATAGGACTGTACCGGATCGGATACTGGAAACTACTGGACTGGCTGGATACAGCATATGACTGGAGGCCGGAATAATTGACCAGGAATACTGGACTGGACGACAGGAGGTGCACTGGTGCTGGAAGCAGGTGGTGCACAGGTGCCGGAAGCAAGGAATGCACAGGTGGAGCACTGGTGCAGGTGACTGGTAGATCCCAGGTGCAGGGAACTGGTGAGTCACAGGTGCAGGTAGCTGGTGAGTCACAGGTGCAGGTAGCTGTTGAGTCACAGGAGCTCGTAGACTGGAGGTGCACTGGAGCTGGTAGACTAGAGGTGCACTGGAGCTGGTTAACATGAACAGGGGAAGCCAGTAATTACAAACTGGAGGCTCAGATACCAAACTCACTGTGAGCTGCGTAACTTGAGGAACTGACAGCCTTGGAGTCCCAGGTCTCTGTATTTATACCCAGCTGATGGATGACTGGAGACAGGTGATAGAGAGAGTCAGGCTGACACAGGATTGGAGAGTTCATGGTCACGCGATCTGATCCTATGATGTCAGTACTCCAGGTAGGCTTTGAAGTGGAGGGAGTCCTAGTAGGCTGTAAAACACTGAAGCCTAACTCCTAACATGCACCAGGAATGCTGGCTTTCAGATCCAGATACCAAAGTGTTGATTGCAGAGCATAATCAAGGTTGCAAAGTTGTAATTCAGTGAGAGTTCAACTGGAGAAATGCTGAACTACTGCTAGCAGGGAGCTAAGAGGTTACAGCTGTCTAGAGTCCCTGGGCTAGAGTCAGTCAGGTCTCTTATTAGGGAAAGCTGACCATAGCATACCTCCCAACTTTTTGAAGGTGGGGATCTGGACACCCACGTGGCGAAAAGGGGCGTGGTCTTTATAAAGGGGGCCTGACCTCGCTGGATGAAACGTCCTCCGGCCGCGCCATCGTTTTCCGCCGCTCTATTCTTGTCAGGCTGGGGGGACCCCCAACCGCCCCCCCCCCCCCACCGCAGGACAATGGCGGCCCTGTGCAGGACGGGGGGAACGTCCCTGAATATTGGAATGTTCCCACGGTAAGCGGGACAGTTGGGAGGTGTACATAGTTTCACACACACACACAGTGATTGCAGCCTAGGTGCAGGCTGAATGAATCCAGGCAGAATACACTGAAAAACCTTGTAGAAATTGGAGAATGGAATAACAAACACCCAGGTTTGTGACAGTATGGGGGAAATTTACTAAAGGAAATTTGTAAAAAATAGGTGTATTTGTATCCAGAAATACACTTATTTTTGACATTTACTATCCCGAAAATACGGCGATTCGTCTTCGTATTGATAGCACATCAATACGAATACGAATAGCCCTATTTTCGGGATAGTAAATGTAAAAAATAAGTGTATTTCTGGATACAAATACACCTATTTTTTTTACAAATTTCCTTTAGTAAATTTCCCCCTATGTTGCTAATAATGTTAGGCAATGCTATTCTTAGGCACCGTCTCCTGTTACAGTGTGATAGGCATAGTCTCCTGTGGGCAGACTGCATCTCTATAACCCTTGGAGTGACAAAAATGGGATTTCCTGTGGCAGGGGGAGGAGTGGATCAGCCAAGAGTTAACACAGGAGGATGTTTTGTCATTTGGCCTGGGCCTCAATGAGTCACTCTCAATACAAAGCAGCCGCAGCATCTCTATACATGGACAAAGAGATCGAAGATGGCGCCAGAGTGACATGGGGAAAGGGCTTTGCACACATTGGGCGTTTTAGATGGACTTTCACTGCTCAGAAAAAGTATCTGTGCCCACCTCCAGCTGCCACCAGCTCTGAACCCAGTGGCTTCTGCTATGAAATGGGAAATGATGATTTTTCATGGGGTGTCTCTGAGCTGGTAATTCGATACTTTGTACACTTTTATATTCCACAGGGTACTCACATGCTCACTTCTTGCTGCCCTTTACTCAATCCCCCCCCTCTGCCACTGGTCCCCTTAACTGTCAGCCACTGGGTGCTCACCTGCTTTAACTTCCACTGTATATACCTGATAACAACCCCCCCTTCCCTGCCACTGGGTGTTCAACTTTGCCTACCGCCTGCCTCTAGGTGCTCACCCCCCCTCGGCCACTAGGTACTCATGATCTTTGGGAAAGCCAGGCCCACTAGCCACATCCTGTTAGCAACTGGAATCTGTATGGTTTTCATGTGTCCTGTTTTGGGAAGTCTGCATTTGCTGTAGCCATAGTTTCCAATTCTTCGCTGACATATGGAAGTGGAACCCAAGATAATAGGTACACTTACTGGGTAGTGTAAATATGAGTCAGAATGAAAGTAATTCAATTAAGGCTTATGGGAGGTCGAGTTAAGGGAACAGATTTTTTTTTAAAACAATTTCCCTGCCAAACAACCTGTTTATTTAAGCCTGTGGTAACTAGCCTCCGCTGTAGAAAATTCATTGCGAGCTGTAGATCATTAGTCATTGTCTATAGCAGGTGCATATAGATGCAATGAAATAGATGCAGCCACAGTGTTAGTTAAATTGTTACTTGAGGCCTTATTGCTGCATCTGTGTTCAGTGTTTCAAATCTCACAAACACTGTGCTTGTGGCCAGGTCCAGATAAACAATTGAGCAGATGGAGCTCCAGACCTGCACAAAATACAGATGGAGACACTCTCATCAGAGCTGCTCTCATGGTGCCGCCCCATGCTGCATGCCAGAATGGGGTGCGCACACACGGGACGCTCATGCGCCCCATTCTGAGCAATGAGATACGCGAGCACATGAGATGCTCAGAATCAGAATCACTTTATTGGCCATGTATACTCTCGTATACCAGGAATTTTTTGCGGATACAGTGCAGCTTCAAGCATGGTACAAGAGGGATAACAGGACATACATATACATACATTGCATCAGTTGCTCATACAAATGTCAATTCACATGTTATGATTTGAAGGTTAGACAGAGCAGTTAGGTGTTTAGATTAGCAGTATCTTAGAGTACATTGTTTATTAGCTATCGGGAAGAAGCTTTTTGTGGTTCTTGACGACTCGGCAGGGATGGACCTGAAGCAACTACTTGATGGGAGAATATCAAACAAGCTATGGCCAGGGTGGAGTTTGTCCGCCACGATCTTCCCAGCTCGCTTCTTGACCCTGCTAAAGTATTGTACCCTTACAGGGGAGAGGTCCATCCCAATAATCTTCTCTGCTGTCCTCATCACTCATTGCAGGCTTAGTTTGTCAGATTCATTGGCCCCTCCATACCAGACTGCAATAGAGGAGCATAGAACGGACTCCACAATATCAGTGTAAAGTAGCCGCAGCAGCTCCTGCGGAATGTTGAATTGTTTTCAGTTGCCTCAGAAAGTACAGCCGCTGTTGGGCCTTTTTGACAATTGAAATTATGTTGGGCTCTCATCTGAGGTTGCGAGAGATTTTTGTCCCAAGGAACTTGAAGGTCTCTACCCATGACACCACTCTGTTGGAAATTACTAGTGGGATCTTGACATTTGGTTTTCTCCTGAAATCTACTACCATCTTGACTGTTTTGATGGGGTTTAGTTCCAGGTTGTTTCTGCTGCACCACTGTGAAAGCCTGTCCACTTCCCAACATACAGTTCATACAGCTTTTACAAAACTACATATAATAAGACTCCAAAAGAAAAGGAAAAAAAGAGAAAAAAGAACAAAATAAAACAAAGTTAGACAGAACGCTGGAGTTATAGTGCACATACATTTTGAACTAGATTTGGATCGCATCACACGCAAATCACTTGTGATGCAATGCCATCTAGTCCAAAACGCATCCAATTATTGTACCGTGTATGGGCACCTTTACACTCAGTTATGCAATATTTTACTTTTAAATATCTAGAGAGAAATTGGGGCATATAGTGTTTGGGTTATATATGCCTACAAGGCATTGACCTCACCTCTTCCACTTCTCATAATAGGCCTTGAACATTTTCAGCTCCAGGCCCATGAGGCCTTTAACACTTTGAGTGACTCTGTGTGAGAGATGTGCAAAATAGCTGCTAAAATGCGAGCGTCGCTCACATTTATTATATAAGTTCAAATGCAAAATGTAGTCTAAAAACTGTTTATATTTCCTATACAGGTTGAGTATCCCTTATCCAAAATACTCGGGACAAGAAGATTTGGTACTTATGTAATATCTGGGCTCCCGTTTTTCTTATGAGACCGCGTCCCACACTATATAAATTCAACTCCATGCGTAGTTGGATAGTAGGGGTATGAAAAAATGGGGTGCATTTAACATGGGAGCCCAGATAATACATAAGTACCGAAGATTTTTGGATAACGGATTATTTTGTATTTTTGGATATTTTAATGAGGTATCTTGCATTTATGTTGTATAAACACATCAAACACATGAACTACACATACATATATGTTATTTGTGCATGAAACAAGGTTTTAAAACATGAAACAAAGTTTGTGTACAATCTCAGGTACTAAATTTGAATGCTAAGCAATCGTCCTTGCACATATTTAGTGCCAGTTACATGTTAATTCCCCAGTAGAGCCAGTTACAGATGTAGCAAGCAGGTTTAAAAAAAGAAAAAAAAAAGTATATCTTGGAGACTATGAGGAGATTACGGTTTTTCGAATAATTTGGATTATGGATATTTGGATAAGGGATACTACTCAACCTGTATAAGGTAAACATTACAGGACATTATGATTAATAAAATGACAAATTCATTTGGCACTCTTGGTTAATGCTTGTGGCAGCAAGATGATTGTGCCATATTGAAAAATGGCTATAACTCTAAGCCAGGGCTTGACAATTTTTTTAAAAATCTAGGAGCCAGGATGAAAGTGTAGGAGCCAAACAAACTAAGGGTGCCCATACACAGTGCGATGCGCATCATGCGTTTGCATCTAGTTCAAAAAGTACATGCTGCTCATATATTTTGTATCGTGTGATCCACAGGAACGTGCATCGCCTCTTACTGTACAAAATGTACCATGTATGGGCACCATCAATAACCCACAAAAAAAGCTAGAGGGAGGTTGGCCACCGCTGCCTGCGTTGCCGTTGATATGTCAGGAAGGGGGAGAGCAGTAGGATCATTCCCAGCAAACAAGCGATTTATGATAAATGTGCCCATAGAGAACTCTGTCTGTGGCTCCCTACTCCTACTACAATCATGTCACTGACCCATCACATGCACCCCTGTATTGAATAATACATCACTTAAATCCTGATATATCTGTGCTGCTGGGAAACCAGTACAAAGGGAGGCTGCAGGAAATGATCAGAGATCAGACCGACAATGATCCTTTGCCGGGAGCCCTGCTCTCTACAGAGCTGCCATTACAGGTCCTGCTCCCCAAATTCAAATTACGCCATAAAGTAGTGCAACCCTATTTACATTAAACCAAACAATAGTCCCTGTATTCACATTCCATCATGCATAAGTGTCCTTTATTCATGTTAAGCCACACAATAGTGCCTCTTATGGATGTTACACCACACTGTAGTGTCCGTTACTTTCATTACACCACACAGTATTGTTCCTTATTCAAATTAACCATACATCAATGCACATTTTACACATTCCGTTGTACAGTACTGCACCTAATTCACATATATAACTTAGGCAGCAGAGCTATACAACATAGGGCGGGGATGGTAAACCAGTGATAAATAAACGTAATTAAAAGATAAGTATTTCAAAATAAATTAAAGAGCTCTAGTGAAAAATGTCAGATTTAAAATATGGAATTTATTTAACCATATACAGAGTTTTAAGCAAAGGGGGGGGGGGGGGGGTAGAGGGAGAACAGACTATAGGAGAGAGGAGGAGGAGGGAGATAGGGAGAGAAATTGAGGGGGGGGGAGGGAGGGGGAGAGAGAGAGGAGGAGGGATGGAGAGGAAGAAAGAGGGGGAGAGAAATACAGAGTGGATGATAAAGAGATGGGGAGGGGAGAGAGATAGTTGGTGTGATGGAAGGAGGCAAAAGGAATAGAGGGTGAGAGAGTGAGGGGTTTGACGGGTAGAAATTTAATTAGAATGGGATATTTGTAAATATTACCCCAGTGCCTGTCTTCTGATGCATGTGGTTGCCAGTGTGCATCAGCTGTCTCATCGATGGGGAGGGTACCAGTAGTCAGTTCCAGCAGCTGTCCTGTGGAACCGTCTGCAGATCATGCTCCTCATGCTGTCCTCGAGAAGGCAGCATAATTACGTCAGACAGTCACCAGGTTATAGGAGCTGGGGTGAACACAGGATTAAGGAGGGGGGGGGGGGGGCGTGACAGGCGCCGGAGAATTTGCATCAGCAGCACAGTTTATAGTAAACTTCTTGGACAGACTGCTGCCTCGTCCAGACAGGCAGGGCCGCCTCCCTTAGCCACTCCCCTCACAGACTGTATAGACTCCCACACAATCCCTTCAAGCCTGTCCTGCAGCATCTGCCTCTGACAGGCAGACGTAGTCCTACTCCCCGCCGATACCTGCTGTCGGCAGAGCCAGCCCTATGCTTGGAAGGCATGCCCCTGAGATTTCCAACTGCTCTAGGCATTTGCATATGCCTAGGGCCATCTCTGCCTGTAGGACGAGGTCACAGAACCGAGTTTGAGAACCCAGTTGTGACCGTAGTGGTTCTGTGGCAGATATACTGGAAATGTGGGAGTTGACACGACTTCTCAGCAGAGGCGCGGAGTCTAACTGTCTGGAGGTGTTCACCAGTGACCCCCGCAAGGGAGTAGGGGCTTAGCTGCGTCCAGACAGCAGGTCTCGGCCCCCTGATAGAAGTTCCCATGGGTATCCAAGGTATGGGAAACAGGTAATGTAATCAGGCTGCAACAGGGATTCCAAGAATGGCTAGGCTACTTGAGCTGCTCCCTTTGCAGTAGCTTTGGAATGTCCTTAGACAGGAACTGTCTAATAACTGTGTATGCTTACTCAGCAAAACTTAATAAATAATGCCCACTTGGTAGAAACGTTGTAATGTTCCATTGGCAAATGGATGAAGTGTCCACTCAGCGGTAACTGAAATAATGCCTACTTGGCAAAACAGAAATAATGCCTACTTGGCATAACATCAGCTTGGCAAAAGGAATCTGGAGCACTAGAAACTAAAGGTTAAATAATAACTTGACAGATTGTCTATGCTAAAATAGAGGCTGGTCATAGAGGAATTCCAATTCATGGATGAGGATTAGCAACTCATGGACAAGTAGCGGGGATCCCGGAGTCAGCGGATAGCCAGGTAGCGGCCAAGGTCAGTATTGCAGCGAGGAAGCTGAACCAGAGCTGGAGTCTGGACCTCAGGTGGACATCCAGTCTGCAGATAAGGGCAGGATCAAGGAAACCACACTGCTGCTAAGGCTGGAAACTGGTACAACTGTAGCAGACAGGAGCAGTGGCGGAACTACCGTGGGTGCAGGGGATGCAGCGGCTATGGGGCCCGGCAGCTGGGGGGGCCCGGTGGAGAGCAAGCAGTCCCCTGCACCCTCGGTAGTTTAATTATTTTATAATAGAGCCTGGCGGGGGTAGCTACGCGCCGAGCCGACTGCCGGGCAAGGAGGAGAGGCAGCGTGCGGAAGGAGCCGGGCCGGAAGGGGGGCTGACGTCACAATGTAGGAGAAGCTGGACGGAGAGAACAAGTGATGCGCAGCGCGCGGGCCGGCGCTACCAGCGTGCTCTCCCTGCATTTGCTAACCTGCAGCTGCTGCCAGGTGACGCTGTGCCTGACAAGCTAAAAGGCAGTCAGCGGTGCCGGAACGGGGTTAGTGAAGCGCGGCTCCTCACTCCTCCCCCCGCTCCCCTGTATCAGGTACTCTGGCTTCCTCAGTCCTCTCACCTCCCCCTCCTCCCCAGCATCCAGGGTCCCCCTCCCCCTGCTCCCCTGTATCAGGTCCTCCGTCCTCTCACCTCCCTCTCCTCGTCAGCATCCAGGCTCACCGTGATATCTAGGCTGTATGGCCCCATGCATGGGGAACTTGGGCCTGCCAGAAACAGGCTTCGGCCGGCGGCTCTGTTCTTAAGAGGGACCAGTTCCCGTTGCCAGTAGCCACTGCCACTGTATACTAGTACTATATTTCTGTCCATCTACTGTACACTTACATATATATATATATATATATATATATATATATATATATACAGGTAGAGAAACCGCACACAAAAAAATTCCAACGGTGGGTGCCAGATCATGTAAAGATTATTATAGATATATTCCCACACTAGGCAGAAAAATGGCCTGCACACCAATGCATGTAAACTTGAAAAAAGCTTTTATAAGCAAAAAAATTCAAACAAAATAGCACATGGCAACATACTGTTTCAAAAAGATTTGTAACAAGTGGGAAGGTTACTTATCGATGGTCCAATGCATCCATAACAACTGCATACTCTATGGGACACCCATCACCACTTCAGAGCAGGTTACCCGACAGCCTGTTTCGGTGGTGCTACCACCTTCTTCAAGGGTACAAAGCAATACTGAAAATGCTGCCATTAAATAGAGCACCAAATGGCGCCAAAATCCACCAAACAAACCTCACCTGTTGATTTCACACACCTGGGCTAGAAAGCGTCACACAAATGCTGCTGGAACGCAGGAAGTGTACCATGGAACGCACAGATACTTCCTGTTGTGTTTAAGCATATATTGCCAGCGAAAATAACATAAAGACATACCGTGATGTCCGGAGTTATGGTGAACACAGCTACAGGGTGACGTTCATAACAGAGTGCGCCGCCGCTGAACGATGTTCAGCACACCAACGGTGCGCTTCCCATCAGCAGTTAAGCATCGCAACTGTCTCCGCGTCACTTCCTCCTAGTGGAACGCACAGAGCAGGGCAATGGAACGCACAGCCATTGCTCTGGCTCCCACCGCTATCACTCATTACTCACAAACGGAACATATTCGGCTGGCTGTAACAAACAGCCTCAATAAATATTCATATTACACTGGCAACCACTATATATTAAAAGTAACTGGTGTCAGCCTCTGGTGTTGACAACAATGAGGAATTACTGTTTGTGTTTGATTAAGGCCACCATATTGCTGCCCCATACAAAACCATCACCATGTGATATAAAGTGACAACATGTGATGACATACATGTCCCTCCCGGCTTGGACAAATTTAGTATGTCACCAAACATTATTAAAAAGAACACCATGTGTATGTCAGAGAAAAAAAAGTTCACCAAGTGACATACACGAAACATTATTCTGTACAAGTCAATACATCTGTATCCACATAGTCATCACACTACCACTGTATGTGGAAGATGTGTATACAGTTACATAAAAATATACTCAGATAGAACATCTACATGCGAGCAAACCCCTTCAGATGAAAACATTCAGATTAAGCTCTTCATTAAGTCCGTGAGGAGCCAATGAGTTGAAATTATAAATAAATTCACACTCCTTCCGTAGAAGCGAAAGATGTCGATCTCCTCCTCTTTTAGGAGGTTTAATCTGAAATAAAGGCATAAATTTGAAATCTCGTATTGTATGTCCAGCCTCAAAAAAGTGACGTGCCACTGGTGGAGTAGTGTGATCACGAACCAGCATTGCCTTTTTAATCGAGGAACGGTGCATCCCGATACGTTCCTTCAACATGCGAATTGTTTTGCCCACATAAACATAGTGACATGGGCAAACAACCGCATAAACAATAAATTTACTGTCACAATTCATCCGATGTTTTAACTTGAAGTCAGTCCCCGATTTTATATTGTGGAAGGTGTCGCCAGTGATCATAAACTGGCAGTTAACACAGCCGCTGCATCTAAAAGCACCATTTTTACCACCTAGCCAGGTATTTCTATTGGCTGTTGGCCCAATATCAGAGGAGGTGATCTGGTCTTTGAAGTTGCTGCTGCGTTTATAAGCAAAAAGCGGTTTCTCTACACAATATGGGCCCATGACAGGGTCGGACTCAAGTATGTGCCAGTGCTCAAAAACAATCTCTCGCATCCTCGCTGAGGCGATAGAAAATGTCGTAGGAAATATCATACGATGCACTGTCTTGTCACGTACAGGTTGGGAGAGGAGAACATTTCTATCGAGCTGAAGACATCTCTGGATAGCTCCTTTCACTTCCTTCGAATCATAACCTCTATCAATAAAGTCCTTACCCATGGCATCCAGAGCCTTAGGGAGTTCCAATGTATTCGAGGTAATCCTAACCACACGCAAGAGCTGGGAGTAAGGCATCCCTCTCTTCAGCGAGGGAGGATGAAAACTCTCTGCTCGAAGGACTGAATTGATATCCGTAGTTTTCTTGTATATGGAGGTCCCCAGCTTATTGTCAACTATCCTCACCTCTACGTCTAAAAAGCTTATCACAGTGGGGCTGCTCGCATGTGAGAACCGTATGGTACCTGGCAATCCATTAAGGTACTGCATAAAAAGCTCCAGCCTATCAGGGCCCCCGGTCCACAAAAAGAAAATGTCATCAATAAATCTAACATAAGATGATATGAATCTAGAAAATAGACCATTATTCAAAATATGTGATGTCTCATAATCATGCATAAAAAGGTTGGCATAGGCCGGGGCCATATTGGAGCCCATGGCCGTGCCCTGTAATTGCAGAAAAAATGAATTATCAAACAAAAAATAATTTTTATGCAAAATGAAATCAATCAGTAACATAAAATAATCGACCGGAGGACCCTTGTAGGCTGGACTCTGAGTAATGATGCGCTTAATGGCATCTGTTCCTGATGTATGACTAATATTAGTGTAAAGACTAGTGATGTCACAAGTGACCAATAAGCAATCATTAGGTATTTCACCGATTTTGTCAATGCGTGTTAAAAAATCCGTGGTGTCCCTCAAGATGGTGTCAATAACTGAGACCACAGCTTGAAGAAAAAAATCCACGAACTGGGACAGATTCTGGCATAACGAGTTCCTTGAGGATATGATAGGCCTCCCCGGTGGCTTGTGGAGGCACTTATGAATTTTGGGCAGTATATATATCAATGGGGTGACAGGATACTGCTGAGTTAAAAACTCACAAGTTGCCTCATTAATCCATTCATTAGTCACACCCATTGACAATATACTGTCCAACTCTTTAGAATACATGGTCGTGGGGTCATAACGTAATGGTTTGTAACACTGTATGTCAGACAATTGACGCTTAATTTCGGCGACGTAGTCGACGGTGTTCATGACCACCACGCCACCGCCTTTATCGGCGGCGCGAATTACAATATTTTTGTTGGAGTTTAAATCAGTAATGGCTTTTTTCTCATTTACAGAAACATTAGAGTATGATACACGTTGTTTCTTAATAAACGGTATAAGGTCTCGTCTGACCAATCTAATGAAGGTGGCAATCGACGGGTTAAGACAAGGGGGGTCAAAGGTGCTTTGCTTTTTAAATTGTTGAACGGGGGTGTTAGTAATGGGTTGTCTGGAGAAGTGATCTTTAAGTTTGAGTTGTCGGTGGAACTTATGAAGCTCCACCTCACAATCAAAAGCTTTTTGTTTAAAGGTCTGCACAAACGAAAGCCCTTTCTCCAACACCTGCTGTTCATCCGGGGTCAATATATAATCAGAGATATTAAAAACCGTCATCTTTTGGTGCCCCTGGGTGGTTGTTCCCTTCTTTCTGTCCCTCCGTTTGCTCCGCCTACATTTTTTCCTCGTCTCCGCCCTCTGGGGTTGCCTCCCTCTTTTACTCATACAGTGTGTGTGTAAATATATATATATCTACAGTGTATGTGTATATATATATATAATATTTGTGTGTGTGTGCACATATATACATCTATATTTGTCAATTTGGAGAGGCACAAAGTAACTCCCCCTGGCATTGAGCTTGTAAACAGCCATGGCAACTAGATGGTAATCCCCCTGTGCAATGAGTTTGTAAACCCCCTTCCACCTGTGGCGGAGATCATGTGACTCTTGGCAAGGAGCAATATTCTCTGTCATCGAGCAATTAACCTCTGGCAATGAGCATGTATACTCCTGGCAACAAGCATGTAGGTAAGCAGAACTTATGTGGCATAATATGTAATAGGCATTACAGTTTGTGGCATAATATGTAATGGGCATTAAGGTGTGCGGTATAATGTGTAATAGGCATTATGGTGTCTGGTATAATGTGTAATAATCATTATGGTATGCAGCATAATATATTAAGGGCATCGCAATGGCGGCATAATGTGTGATGGGCATTACAGTGTGTCACATAATGTGTAATGGGCATTTCCAGAGGGGGGGGGGCCCATTATACATTTGCTATGGGGCCCACAAAGTTCTCGTTACGCCTCTGGACAGGAGCCATGTGCAAAGGCCAGGTATCATCTGAAACTAAAGTTGGATGACAACATTGCTGAAGGCACTTCCTGGTCCTGGAGCTAAACCTTTAAACCCCTTGCTTTGTACTTTTTGGAAGGGAGTACAAAATGAACACTGCAATCCATGGCATGGACTCAGGGAGCTACAGTCTGAACTAACAGGTGTGAGAACATAGAACAGGCCACTGAATGGTTACAGATGATCTAGCTTCAGCCTGGATTCTTCCCAGGTGCGCAATCAATGAACCAGCAATGCACAGACTGACTGGGAGCATAATTGCAAACAGAACTGCGTCAGACTGAGACTGAAAAAAAAAAAAGAAGAAGCAGAATCACAAGTCTGGTGAGCTAAAAACAAGCAGATATGTGACACTGGCCTACCCAGGGCCGGATTATAATGGGGGCACAAGGGGTCAGTGCCCCTGGGCCCCCCTCTAGCTAGGGGCCCCCTGTGGTTGGCATGTATTTTTCTAAAAAAAAATATATATATATATATATTTTTTTTTTAGCTAAAGGTTTTGTGCATGGGAGTGGGGTAGTGCTGCAGCTTCACCTATCTGCCAATGTGACAATGATTAATGGTGCTGAGCATTGGGAGCCAAGTGTGCAGTGCATTACTGGAAGTTCACTAAGTCCTATGACACTTTGCACCAGAGATCAGAGGCTGAGAGGTTTGTGCTGAGCTCTGATTGGTGGAGCTCATTACATGCTTCTCAGGCCCATGGATAACAGCAGCAGCCTAGTCATGGGAGGGTTTTTAATCAGAGGCAGCACTGGGACTGTGAGGTCTCCTACAGAGTAAAGTGCAGAGGGACAAACACAGGCTTTTCATGTGGTATGTATGTATGTATGTATGTATGCAGGGCTATTTTTGTGCAGGCTCCAGCAGGAACTGTGGCCCTTATTCTAGCTCACTCTTTCTGACAAAATATTTCTTAGATGGACAAAACCATGAGCACTGCAGGTGAGGCAGGTGTTACTTGTGCAGAGATAATTAGATTTGGGTGGGGTTTTACTTCTGCCTCACCTGCAGTGCACATGGTTTTGTCCATCTAAGAAATATTTTGTCAGAAAGAGTGAGCTAGAATAAGGGCCACAGTTCCTGCTAGAGCCTGCACAAAAATAGCCCTGTATGTATGTATGTATGTACTGTATGTACTGTATGTGTGTATATATATATATCCCCCGAAGTTACCCATTGACCAAGTTTATACTGCCTTTACTCTGTGTTTTGACAGTGTAATATTCCCCCATGCAGTTTGCAGCCAGTAATGACAAGTGCAAGGGGGCCCCCCTGTCTAAAGTGCCCCGGGCCCCCCGAAGGCTTAATCTGGCACTAGGCCTACCATAATATATGCATACCCTCCAACATGACCCATTCCATTCGGTACACAATGCTCTGTTCCTGGACTTCCCTGGTAATGTATGATTGTCATCACCTGTGTTGAAACAAAGAGAAAGAAAACTAACCGAAGTTAGTGAAGAGCGCTTGTACCAGAGTAAGTGTTGTCAATAAGCTGCTGCTTGAAGGGAGTAGTCAGTTCCCAAGTGGAGTAAATGGTTAAAAAAGAAAACAGAAAGCAGCGCTGGTGGAACTTTAAATGTATATAAAATTTAATGGAAGTAAGACATAATAAAAATAATAATAATAATCACATAAACATATACTAAAATAATTTAAATGGACCCAAGTTTGAATAGTCACCAATTTGTGGAGAAAGGTAAGTCCTGCTCTGATCTTGGTATAGGGTTTTTTTTGGGGAGTCCGTATTAGCCAATGATGGTATCCTGTAGATTTTGGAGGTGGACTCAACCGATGGCACAGTTGGAAATTAGCCCAATCGGGAGTCCTCTCTGCTGCGAGTGACAGGTATCCAATTTTTGATGGCAAGAGACTTCCGGGGGTGGTAAGACGATCAGATGAAATAAGCAGGTGGAGCGAATCCTTAGATGTTAGTAGGTGACTCCTGGGGGACAAAGTTGGGTCCACTGGGCAAGCACCAACGCGTTTCGCAGTGTTCTCACTGCTTTGTCAAGGTGCACCTTGACAAAGCAGTGAGAACACTGCGAAACGCGTTGGTGCTTGCCCAGTGGACCCAACTTTGTCCCCCAGGAGTCACCTACAAACATCTAAGGATTCGCTCCACCTGCTTATTTCATCTGATCGTCTTACCACCCCCGGAAGTCTCTTGCCATCAAAAATTGGATACCTGTCACTCGCAGCAGAGAGGACTCCCGATTGGGCTAATTTCCAACTGTGCCATCGGTTGAGTCCACCTCCAAAATCTACAGGATACCATCATTGGCTAATACGGACTCCCCAAAAAAAACCCTATACCAAGATCAGAGCAGGACTTACCTTTCTCCACAAATTGGTGACTATTCAAACTTGGGTCCATTTAAATTATTTTAGTATATGTTTATGTGATTATTATTATTATTTTTATTATGTCTTACTTCCATTAAATTTTATATACATTTAAAGTTCCACCAGCGCTGCTTTCTGTTTTCTTTTTTAACCTGTGTTGAAACACCCTTTTCTTCAATTACCTAGTTCCACACAGGTGCTGGCAATTCTACATTACCAGGGAAGTCCAGGAGCAGAGCATTGTGTACCGAATGCAATTGGTCATGTTGGAGGGTATGTATATGTTTATTTGCATATCTCAACAATGTGATCCAACATTTTGCAGAATTAATTCAGTTGCCTCTCTAGTGGTCTCTGAGGAAAGAATATGCTTCATAAACCAAATATTAGCCATGGAGAAAAGGGGTAACTACAGTACTTTTCACAGGTAAACAGATGTGCATGCTGAATTAGCAATTATTGGATAAGGAACACACTGTAATAAGAAGATTAAAAAGCTTGATACTGTACCTTAGAATCATATTTGTTATTGCAGAAAAAAAAAGCATTACAGTAAATGAAATGCTTGGAAGATGTACGTTTGAAGTTCAATTGTTAGAAAATAAAGACGGTTACAGGAAATGTAATATCTACCAGTAACTTAAAAGTAAATTTATATTTAAAGAGTTATAAAACTCTTTAAATGACAGTACATTTATTATACAGTAACTGTATGTATTATGAGCTGAACACTATTATATGTGATAGAATACCAATTCCAGTGGAGGCTTCTGCCTTCAGACTTAAGGGGGGCTGCAATTTCCTGGCTACTGCTCATTGCAAATGGTCATGAATTATTTGCAGGTTATTGGTTTGATTTGCGCTGTACTCATATGCACACAAACACAGGTACAGAGCAAAATACACACTTTTATATTATAAATTAATTATTAATTAATAAAAGTACACTAAATAATATTAAAATAAAAAAAATTTCCATGCACTTCTCTGGTGCAGTGCATACCTTCCTTCAGCTGCATCACAATGAGTGACTCACTGAAGTCTGGTCGTGCTCACTGCAGAGGAATTGCTTCTGGGCTGCACAGACAGCAGCCCATAGAAGCACTGTAGCTCTGGTGATTTGCACAGAATGGCTTCCTGTTGGAAGCTATTGCTGTCATCACTCCATGTACTGGCAGCCCAAGAGAGGAAGGAGTTTCCAGCTCTGTGTATGATGAGCAGTAGCAGCTTCCAATAGGAAGCTACCACATGCAGGGTTGGGCTGTTGCTGAGCCTGCCATGCTGCTTCATGGAGCCTGGTGAGAGGAGGTTACCAGGGTGTCAGAGACACAGACAGCAAGCACCAGAACTCCGGAGGTAGCCCGCTCCACCAGAGTTCTGGTGCTGTCTGTCTGTGTCTCTGGTGTTATGATTTTAACTGGAGGGGCTGCAGTCCTGCAGCCCAATAGCAGGACCAATTGTGAGCTGAGGATTGCAGAGCTGGATCTAGACCTGCCAATTATACAGATGGAGCTGTCCTCATAAGCACGGTGGCGGGGAGAGCTTTCCCTGCCCATCTCCAGTTCAGGGAGATAGGTGGGGATCGGGGGGAGCAGGGGGGGCTGCAGGGGAGCTGCTGAGGATGGTGGAGGGCTGAGACGGAACGGGGAGCGTAAGTGTCTCATGCGCATGCCCCCTTCCATTCAATGGGAGCTGCTCCATCTGTACGTACTGAATGCTGTGCTTTGATAAAGCTGATTATAGCAGCGAAACGCATTATGGATACACTGCACTGCCAATCATCTGACCCCAGTATTGGAAGTTCTTTCTGTACCAGCCCCAGAAATCCTGTTTGGACATCTTGGATCCAGCAAGCCCTTCAGCCATCAGCAGTGCCTACTGTCGTCAGCATTCCCCCCCATGAAAGTAATCTGGAGGATCCAGTCCAGGTTTCGCAAGTAGTAGCAACATCCCAGGTGTGTAATCAGCAGCACCTGGGATTTCTTGATATAAAGGTTTCCAGGGCAGAGTCACCTTGCTCTTGATGGTGGAATAGCTACCGAAGTAATAGGTCGGGGGGCGGGGGGTTATCATAGGGACCATTGGAGCCATTCAGGAGTCTACTATGCTGAGAGTGCCTGTATGCTACTGCCTGTAATACTGACTGCAGATGGATTTAACCTGCTATGCTGTGACCTGCTGTTCAAAATAAACAGCAAAAGTCTTCATCTGAGTCCCCATGTTTGTGATCCTTGTCACACTACCTATACATAAGGAATTCAATTATTGAACTCTGATTGCATCTTCTCCTCTCATTTCCCACTGGATACTAATAACTTGCCTGCAAGGATGTCACCACATTGGAGGTACAGAGGTTACCAGACTTACTCTTTGGAATTCAGACAGTAACTGTATGTTATACCAATCACATTCTTATAATTATTATATGGTTTTAGCGATGATTTTTCTTCTTTCGGCTAGAGAAGAGTGCCTAGTGATAAGTCCTTTCATACTTCACATTATGTAGAGGTTGGGATTGGGGGTCTGTTGCACAAGACTATGGGCCAGATTCTGTAAGCTTCAAAAGTGATAAAATGGAGAGTGATAAACAGTCAGCCAATCAGCTCCTACCTGTGAAGCCCGTGAGGGGACGCGGATACCTTTGAAGGTATCCGCGTCCGCTCGCCACGCTTCGGGCTCGGTGGCTCGATGCGCTCGGCACACTTTCTATTCTCCACTCCACGCCGACGTGGATAGTGGGGGTATGAAAAGGTCGTAGGACGCGTACAGCTGCGCTCGCCCCGCTTTGGGTTTGCGTTGATAGTGGGGGTGGTACAGCCTCAAAAATGCCATTTGGGGGCCATTGGACATGTTTCATACTAATTCCAATGCATTTGGATGCTTTTCAGTGAAAAACCGTATGCGATCACATGCGATGTGATTTTTTCGCATACGATGGCCATCGTGGGAGCCGTGATAATCCACAAGTACCCAATTATCTGTCCATCTTTAATTGAATGCAGTATCAGGTATGTGGCAATACTGTTAGGTATCCGTGTTAGCCAAGGGTCAGTATATAATAGATGTCAATTTAAGCTGTACAACCCTGACTGTAACTGTAGTCACAATTGGTAGTGTATCAATATATTTTCACTCCCGTGAGAGTAATTGCAGATATATGAAGTATGTAGAGGCATATTATGGGTTATTCACCATATGGGGTTGAGTTATTATGTTCACTCATAAAGATGAACCCAATGCCTAGATGGTTGATGTCAGAAGAGTTGATACCTGTTGGTCGACATGTTAGGTGTCGACCCATATCTGAACTATATATAAACTGATAATTATTGTTGGTATCTGTTCTACATAAACATATACATGCATGTGGATTACTACCTCCAAGTTAAATACAAGTCATATAAATGCATTCTTGCCACATGTAGCATACAGTCCCTATGTGGGAACCGGAGCTGCTGGGCAGGTCAGTGTACAGGGAGCGGCACAGTTACCGCTTAGCGGCGAATGAAGTATTATTGCCGGCTCACACACATACTATAGGTACTGTCAGTTGTTAAACATTAAAAAGGACTAATAGATACATTTTGACACAGATTGAAATGATAGGAAGGCAGCGCTCTGGAAAACACCCGCACGGCTTGGTCGGCCGGCGTACGCTTCACAGATCTTCCTCAGGGCAAAAAAAAATTACTTCACATTATGGCAGTGGTTTCTAAACTTTTTTGAATCTGCTGATCCTGACATTACAGATTTAAAATGGCTGCTGTGTGCTATGTTGCACCTCAAGATGAAGTGGGTGGCACAGCCCTGACCTGATTGGTTGAACAACATGCCTTGGCCAAGCCCCTCCTGCTGATCCGAGAGATGTAGAGCTCAGCTATTGGAGACAAACATCAGGAAGCCAAGTCCCTTTTCAACGGCAGACCACAGTTTCTACTGAGAAAAAGGCACATTACAAAGAACTCACAGTTGAGAATTACATGGGAGAAAGAATGCCACATTCCTTCTGTAGCAGCTAACCAGAAGAGGGTCAGAAAGAACAGACTCATCTAACTGCTAAACCAGTGGAGCACTCTAAAGTAGGCAGGAGAGACAGAAGCCCCCTTCTGTCTCTCCAGCTCCAGCCCCCTTCTGTCTCTCCAGCTCCAGCCCATAACTTACCTTCTTTTGTGGATTATCTGGCTTTTGCTCCTCTTCACTGCTTTTCAGTTCAGGTGACTATTATCACCTAGTCTGTCAATAAACAAATAACACTTTATTGAATTGGTGGATACTGTACATGTCTGTTAGTCACAGCAGTGGCACAGGTAGCAATTATAGCAAGAATAGTTCTTATGCAGGGTGGTGTTGTAGGTGTGTGTGTGTGTGTGTGTGTGTGTGTGTGTGGGGGGGGGGGGGGGGGGGGTTGAGGGCTTTGCAAGTTGCTCCCAATGAATTGCATTGTTTGCCTAGGGAGAAATCACTGCGCACACACATGAACACGCACACACACACCTACCTACGCACGCACACACACACTCTCTCTCTCTCTCTTTCACACAGAAAAGTTAAGTAAATACGTTCTCAAAATCTTAATGGCATGTGGAGTTATTTTTTTCCCCAACAATATAATTGGTTTAAAACATCTGGCAAATCTTTCTAAAAATAACGGAAGACACAACATTGGGAGTAGTTATGCAAGAATTTTAAAAAAATAGTAAGAAATTTAGTGCAATATAAATTCCTATATTTTATATAGTAAAAACAAGTTAGGAAACAGGAAAAAAAATGTTCTGTGAGATACCGTAGACAATTTCTGTTACATGTTGTTTCTCTTAGGAGTATATATACTGTGATTTTGGCAACCGTCATCGGTAGGTTCACGCAGACCCAGGGTCTGAATGCATGTGAGTCCCCAGACACTAAGCAGAGGGAGCAGTTATCTCACTTATTGCCTCTCCACCAACAGTGGACATGCACAAGGTCAACACTGGCAAAAGGTTGACACAGGCAAAAGGTCAACATGAAAAAGCTTAACATATGAAAAGGCAGACATGAGTTTTTAAAAATTTTTGTTGCCAATTTCAACACCTGAGCACGTGTACCATGTGCATTAGTGTACCATGTCCCCTGGCATGCTTTGCTTGCCATGCTTTGGGTCAGGTGCCTCACTCCGTTATGCTTGACACACTTTACCGTTACCAATCGGAGTCCATATAGATGGTTTGAAAAAGTTAACCAAATGGAATTTTTTTTTGAAAAAAGCCCATATCAACCAAGTGATGGTTTGCATGTGCCACATTGGTGTGTATTCAGCCTGTGTGAGAATGCCACTTCCCACAACGGTTCCACCTTTCCAGATTTGGGTTTGACTCTAGAATTGCGTATTTGAGTTTCAAAACAAGCAGAAATCATATTTGCCTTTACTTTTTCTATCTTCTGAGAAGCCTGGATAGGAGACTTTCAGCAGCACTTCGGGGGGTAGGGACGGAGCCTGATGTTATCAAACCCCACCACTAGTACAGAAAATGCTAGGATAAGTGGGCAGGGGTAAATGTAACAATTTGCATGGGAGAAGGGTGTCCGGGGGCATGTGGGAAGCTTGCCCACCTTTCTGAGGGGGTGGGAGGGGGACCCGATATTTGGGAGCCTCCCAGCCAATCCGGGAGGGCAGGCAAGTTGGGCAAAAATACACCATTCCCACACTGTATAAACTTCTGAGGGTATCTCTTCAGTGGATTCAGCTTAATACTATTCTTTAACTAGTACAGGTTGAATATGGGTGTGGATCAGTTGGTCAACAGCAAGTTGTTAGACATTAGGTTGACACTATTAGGCCGACATGCATTTCGGTTGACATGTGTCTAGGTCAACATGCAGGAAGGTCGGCATGAGTCTAGGTCGACATGGTCATTAGGTCGACATGGGTAAGCTTGACAGGGTCATTAGGTCGACATGGGTAAGGTTGACAATGAAAAAGTTGACTTTTTTCTTATTTTTTTTTACCCTTATGTCGACAGAGTCAACAAACACTAAAATGTACCATGGCGTCCCCTCGCATGGCTCTCTGTACTCGGCATGCTTCGGGCAAGTCTATTTCTGCTTCGACCTGTAAAGCTGTGTACACACGGTGCATTATCGCTGGCAATATGGTGTGTATGCTACAGATCTTAGACCCTCAAAGTTTATTTATTCAAATGTTTTATTATTTTTAAATGGACTGGTCAGTTAGATTATTTTTCATTGCTGTTCTTTTAGTTTTTTTCTCCAACTACATTAACCACAACAACAAAAAAACTGATAGATGTGTGTGTAGGCAATTTCAGGAGCTGCATTTTTCTCATTTTGTAATGAGCAGGCAAAAAATATAACAGGCAAATAGATAGCTTGGCTGAACTCTCTAATCTCTATCCAACAAACAGTTATGGAACGAGATTTTTCCCTGGAAGTTTTCTTTGTTACACTGTGATAAATGATTATCTTAATGAGGGCTAACCAAATGTAACTGTTAATACAGCAGTACTGCATCTTTAGACAGTGCACAAAGAAAGAAAGATACAGCGCATGGTTTCACTGAATACAAAATATATTACCAGAATTTCATATTACAAATGTAATACAATAAAATGGAATAGCTATCCTTATAGTGAAAACAATCAATACATTAAAAAAAAAAATCATATTAAAATCGCTCCTTGGTAATGGTATTATCAAGTTGTTAACATTTTCAAATGGGTGTCTGTAGCAGAGTCCAAACCAATCTCCTGGGGTAAGGGGTAGTGTTCGGTAAATGATTTCAATAGGGTATAGTCCCGATCTATTGCGCAGCTGGACGCTAGAATTTACTCACAAATTATGAGAGTCTTTCCAATAGTTTGTATGATTAGCAAGGAGTCCTCACAATAGGTTGGAATGGCATGGAGATGGTGGTGGAATAGTCTTGTGGATGCAGTCACTGGTCCAGAGCTGATGTGCAAAAGAACTGCTCAACGCGTTTCACTGTTGCTCAGATCTTCTTCAGGAGCTGAAGACATCTTTACACAGTGTGCAATGACTGGAGCAGAAGGCATTGTTAGATTATCTAAATTATACATGTTAACAATAAGAAGTTGTACAACAACTACCTGAATACTGTATGTTTTATTTTTCAAAATGGTAAGCAGCAATTGTCTACAGCATGGGTCTTCAAACTGTGGCCCTCCAGATGTTGTGGAACTACATGTCCCAGTATGCCCTGACAGTTTGGGCATGCTCTTGTAGGAAAAAATGTGGCAATGCATGTTGGAACATGTAGTTTCACAACATCTGGAGGGCCACAGTTTGAAGAACCATGGTCTAGGTGCCCATACACGGTGCGTTTTCACCGTGAGATGTGATGCGCGCTCCTGCAGGCATCGCACAGTACAAAAAGTATGTGCTGCACATACTAATTTGTACTGCCCTCGCATCTCACGCAAATCGCATGTGAAATGCTCTATGATCTAGCCCATAACAGATCATCGCACCATGTATGGGCACCTTAAGGGTAAACTAAAATCATGCCATGGAAATATTTTAAGAATAACATTTATACCTCTTTTCACATTCTTGCAGATTTTATCTCCAAGGTTTACATATACAGAATATTTTCTGCTATATAAAATAAGGAGTGTACTTATTATCACTTAACCTTTTGCAGTCCAATTTTTATTTTTTTGCAATTCAAACAGTCTGGTATAAATGTTTAAATAAAGTGTAATTGTATTATTTTTTTTATTAAAAAATGGTCTAAATTAAATGTTGAACAATGTTATTGTTCTTATTTTAAAGTGGCTCACCATTGGATCTGCTACTAGAGCTAGTGCTGTTGAGCCTGGCTAGAAGTTGGACCCATGGGCAGGCTGAGCTGGGGGGCAGGGTGCCATGTGCCCCCCAGGCCGCTCTGGCAGGAGTGCTGCGGGCCGCGTCCGCGGCCGCCTTACCTATCCTTGCACTGCCGGCAGCCATGTTCCTGTAGTCTTTAAAAACATGTCTGCAGCTAAAGGAACATGGCCTCCGGCCTTCACGGCTACGTGGAGAGCCCGGGCCGACCGTCTGTTCCCTCTGATGCCTGGCAGTAGCAGATGCTGGGTGTGGACGTCATGACGATGACGCCTCCCACCCATGCGTCTGCAGAGGAAAGAAGCAGGAGCAGGCACTCGGCAGGCTGGAAGAGTCGGGGGGCTGACCTGTGGCTGCAGCAAGAAATATAGAAAATCTGGGAACCGCAGCAGGAGGGAGAAAAATACAGTAAGTGAGAATAAAACTCACAAATACAATTTTTTTTTATTTCTCTTGTTTCCTGAGGTGTCCCCCTGTATAATAATAATAATAATAATAATAATAATGCCATGACACTACAGGCTGCTCCCCCTGTATAATAATTAATGTGTCACGGCATTACTTTTATTATATTATACAGGGGGAGAAGCCTGTGGTATTATTTTTATATTATACAGGGGGGAGCAGCCTGTGGTGTCATGGCATTATTATTATAGAGGGGGAGCAGCCTGTGGTATAATGGCATAATGCCATGACACCACAGGCTGCTCTCCCTGTATAGTAATAATAATGTCATGACACCACAGGCTGCTCCCACCGTATAATAATTGATGTGTCATGGCATTACTTTTATTATATTATACAGGGGGAGCAGCCTGTGGTATTACTTTTATATTATACAGGGGGAGCAGCCTGTGGTGTCATGGCATTATTATTATACAGGGGGAGCAGCCTGTGGTGTCATGGCATAATGCCATGACACCACAGGCCTCTCCCCCTGTATAATAATAATAATGCCATGACACCACAGGCTGCTCCCCCTGTATAATAATTTGTGTCATGGCATTGCTATTATTATATTATACAGGGGGAGCAGCCTGTGGTGTCATGGCATTATAATTATACAGGGGGAGCAGCCTGTGGTGTCATGGCATAATGCCATGACACCACAGGCTGCTCCCCCTGTATAATAATAATAATGCCATGACACCACAGGCTGCTCCCCCTGTATAATAATTTATGTGTCATGGCATTACTTTTATTATATTATACAGGGGGAGCAGCCTGTGGTGTCTTGGCATTAACAATGCGCTGTTACTTATGGGCCAGTGCTCTGGACTTCCCTTTTTTGTGTTTTTTTTTTTGTTAACATGCTAGAAAAGGATATTCATTGTTTTTAATTTGAAAATGGGCAACGCCAACACAATAAATAAGTTTTGGCACTTAAGTGTGAATGCATACGTCCTCCATCGTAGCCGCTGATTTTGCTACCTACTTTTCAACCAAAATCTCATCTCTCAGGACTGCCATCACTGCTGCCATTACCTCACCCTCTCCCCCTCCCCTCCTACATCTCCACTCCCCTCCTTCCCACCCCTGTCCTCATTTTACCCCACAACTGCCGCTGAAGTCCACTCTATCCTTCAATCCGCTTCTCCCTCCACCTGCCCGCTCGATCCTATCCCCTCCAATATTATCCGTCGTCTCAGTCCGTCAGTCTGCTCTCACCTGGCTCACCTCTTTAATCTTTCCCTATCCTCTGGGATCTTCCCTTCCTCCTTCAAACACGCTCTTGTCTCCCCAATTCTCAAAAAAACATATCTGGACCCCAACTCTCCATCCAACTACAGGCCCATCTCCCTCCTCCCTTTTGACTCCAAGCTCCTAGAATGTCTGACCTATAATTGTCTCCTAAGCCACCTTACTGCTAACTCCATTCTAGACCCCCTCCAATCTGGGTTCCGCCCTTTACATTCCACGGAAACTGCCCTGACCATCTATCGGCTAAATCCAAAGGCCTCTTCTCTATCCTCATCCAGCTTGATCTGTCGGCTGCCTTTGACACTATTGACCACCCTCTCCTGCTCAACACCCTCCGCTCCTTTGGCATCACTGGCACGGTCTTCTCCTGGTTCACCTCATACCTCTCCGATCGCTCCTTCTCCGTCTCCACTCCGAGCTCCTCCTCTCCTACTACTCCGCAGCCAGTCGGTGTTCCCCAAGGGTCAGTCCTTGGCCCTCTCCTCTTCTCCCTCTACACCACCTCTCTGGGCACCCTCATCAGCTCCTATGGTTTCCATTACCACCTTTATGCTGATGATACACTAATCTATCTCTCCTCCCCCGACCTATCCCCATCACTCCTGTCCAAGGTCTCTGAATGCCTCACGGCCTGGAAGACCCAACACTTCCTGAAACTAAACATGGATAAAACTGAACTTCTAATCTTCCATCCCCCGAACATCCCCTCTTCTCCCACTATCTCCATCAGCATTGGTGAAACCGAGATCACCTCCTCTGACCAAACGTGCTGCCTGTCAGGAACCAGGTGAATGGTTCAGTCTGTTTTGTTTTCTGTTCTGTTTCTGTTTGGCATTTTGACTCACTGGTGGCCTCCAGTGGTAGGTCTGTTGCCATTACAGCCCTGTGTTCTTTGAGCTATTATTCACAGGCTGTGAGGTATTAGCTCGTTAATCAGGAGCAGCCTGGAGATCCACCAGGTGTTTCAATCACCTGAGGCCTTTATAAGCCATGCTCTCCTGGGGATCTGTGCCAGTGATAGCTTCCTGTTTAAGTTCCTGCTGCCTGTGCAGGGAACTTCTGTTTGCTCCCAGCCACGCTTTCTGGTCCCTTGTTCCGGTCTCCTGTTTGGATCCCAGGATATATCCTCTGCAGCTCAGCTTCTTGCTTCCCAAGCATTCAGCGCCCATACCCGGTCCCAGGATCTCTTCTGTTCCTGTCCCTGGAGTTCTCTCTATTTGTCCAAGCTCCCTAGCCGTTCTGTCTGCAGGATTCTCATCTTGTCCCAGGCTGTCCCTGTGCCTGTTCCCATTACCCTCCTTGCCTGTGGGTCACGTAAGTGCTACTTTGGAGCCTGGTTATTATTATTTGCTGTCACACCTCAGGCCCGCCGTGGCTGCGCCCCTCCGTGGGTCCATTATCTGGTTATTACATAAGTACCTGTCTTTTCCTCTGCTTTATTTTTGTCTGTCGCCCTAGCTTCTGTCAGGCAGGGGTTGTTCCCTTTTCCCACTGCACCTGGTTTTGGGGAATCATAGTCTCTCAGTGTCTCCATTCCGAGATTCCCTATTTCACTCATTGTGTCTGCGACTGGGTCGCTTCTCCCCGTTCTTGGCCAGGTGCCGGCAGTCAGGGGTTCTCCCCCAGTTAGGCCCGGTAGTTAGACGGTCCTTTTGAGATACTCCCTGGCGATCGCTTACCCCTTGTCATCTAATAACACCTGGCTGCATCGGGGTTAGAGCCGGCTTAACTGGCTCTTTCGAACGTGGCGGCTACAGGCGAAGCCTAGTACTCTGCAGGGGTGTTCCATCTGCCCGGGGGACTCAACAGAGTCAGTGTAGGTTTCGCTGTGGCCGTCCTAACCGGCGGTCCCAGCTACGGGCTCACGCCTGATCTCCAGCTCCCTGCCTCCTGCAGCACCACACCAACATCCTCACGTTCCTGTCTCCGGACTCCAACGGTGGGTAACACCCAAATCCATAACACTGCCTCTGTGTCATCATTGACTCCTCCCTCTCTTTCACCCCCCACTTTCGTGCTCTCTCACAGTCTTGCCACTTTCACCTACGCAACATCTCACGCATCAGACCATTCCTCTCCACTGATGCGACCAAAATTCTCATTCACTCTCTTGTCATCTCCCGCCTTGACTACTGCAACATCCTTCTCTCTGGGCTACTTCTCACCCGCCTCGCACCTCTCCAATCCATTCTTAATGCTGCTGCTAGACTCATCTTCCTCTCCCGACGCTCTTCCTCCACCTCCTCCCTCTGTCTATTTCTTCACTGGCTCCCCATTCCTTTCAGAGTTCTCTTTAAACTCCTCACCACCACCTACAAGGCTCTCTCCTCCACCACTGTTCCTTACCTCTCTTCACTGATCTCTATCCACACTACCTCCCGTCCTCTTCGGTCCATCGCTGACCGCTGACCGACCTCTCACCTAATCACCTCCTCCCACTCCCGTGTCCAAGACTTCTCTCGCGCTGCCCCCCCTGCACTGAAACAACCTCCCGCCACCCATCAGGCTTTCTGATTCCCTTACCTCCTTCAAGCGCTCCCTCAAAACCAACTTTTTTCAACTAGCCTATCCCTCCTCCTAACCTCTTTTGATCCTCCATCCGTTCCTACTTATCCTATTGTTTTTCGTTCGTCCACCCACCTCCTTTTAGTATGTTAACTCTTATGAGTAAAGCCCTCCTTCCTCATGTACTCACCCTACCTCTTTACCTCACCAGTGCTCCAGTCCTGTTCTTCCCTTCTTCTACTTCATCTTCAGTCTCCTCAACAATTTCGACACCTACTTCTGAACTGATGCTGATTTTAGTTCTACCAGCTATACCCCCATTTAAGCTGTATTTTATCAACACACCCTGTACGTTACCTTGTAATTTGTTTTTTTGTTTGCTATGTACGGCGCTGTGGACACTTTGTGGCGCCTTATAAATAAATGTACTACTACTACTACAACATCTAAAAATGTATATTCTCCCTAACAAAGATTTAATAATTAATAAACCAATAAAAAAAATTATGTATCCATTCTTTCATTTTCATCTGCACACTAGACAATTTTTGTTAACGCTATACATTTATTTATTATATATTTATTAACAGTTTCTTATATAGTGTATACATATTCCGCAGTGCTGTACAGAGAATAGTTGAACATTCACATCAGTCCCTTCCCCTAGGTTTCTAGGTTTAATTTGTTGGGAGCTAATTAACCTACCAGTATATTTTTGGATTGTGGGAGGAAACCGGAGTACCCGGGGGAAACCCACGCAAGCACGGAGAGAATATACAAATTCCGCACAGTTAGAGCAATGGTGGGAATCAAAACCATGACGTCAGTGCAGTGATGCGGTAATGCTAACCATTACACCATCCGTGCTGCCCCATACTATACATAATAGTTATTGTTATCAATAGTTAACGATGTGGCCTCCTTAGCAATTTCCTCCATCATCTGCTCATGCATAGAAGATGAAGCATATCGCTAATGAGGGCCATGTTGCAGATTGCAGCATGTCCCTCAATCCCATCCTGCCCCCATCGTTCAATCCTGGAGCTGGAATCCATCTGCAGAGAATATAATTGAAGCACTGACGATTTGTATCAGATTTCCCAGCATAGTTATCCCCACAGGTGGAAGGGGATTGGCTAGGCAGATGTGCTGGAAGCAGACTGGAAAGTATTGGCTAGAAAGGCTCCGCATTTATATGTGAATGTGAATGTCCAGGTTTTGCATGGGAGCACCCATGAAATGCTGGGCGTTCCCATGTTGGAGCACCACCACCGCCCCCTGTGCGAGTGCCACACCAACAGTGCAGGTCATTGAGCATGCTTACACAAAAGGCCTGCACATGTGCATATAATTATGCTGACACTGATTATTTGCATATTCACGGCACAGCCATCGCCCCCCCCCCCCCCCCCCCTGGAACGCATGGGGCATAGAATGGATTAGCCAAAAACACACATAGCAGAATGATGGTGTCAATTGTAGTGTCTGGGCCAAAAAAATCAAAGTTGCCTAAACAGCAAGTGTACCCCCCAAAAAAGATTAGTATTGTAATATGCAGCATATGTGTTTTGTGGCACAAGTCTAAACAAGATAAAGTACCGTATGATCATCACCTAAAAGACGGACACTTGTGGAGTTGAGCACCCCAAATATGTAATTTACTACAGGCATTTTACTATTTGTAAAATATTAATTGAAGATTTACCCCTAAGATAAAACACTCCACTGTGCAATTTTGAAAATGTATTAATAATTGTATGTTTGTAAACTTAAAAGTGCATAAAAATAAAATTTGTAGAGATTGTTAGAGGATGACCACAGACAGTGGTTTGTGCAGTTGAGCAGTGTGTAGAACCAACATGGAAAAACTACTTCTCTTGATTATATGTACAGATGACATATGGAAGTCAAAGATTATATATAGGAATAGTATCCTGAATAATTTCCATTTGATCTGTCCGGAGGTGGCCCCATCTAGGGCAGACATGTCTACACTATGAAACTACAAGTCCCATCATGCCTTACCACAGTTTTGCTATTCGGAATGTTAACACTATGGCAATGCATGGTGGAATGTGTATTTTCACAACAGCTGGGGGGGGGGGGGCAAGTTTGGGCATGCCTGGTCTAGGGTGTATTGGTGTGATACAGTTGGTATATCTTGCTGACAGTTCAGATAGGCAGTATACTCAATGGATGGTTGCATACTTTCTAAAAGTCCTAATTTGGTTGACGGCCACACCTCCCATGAAAAGTACCTGGGCCTGGCCAGACTCTCTACTGCTCTGCTCACGTGGCCAGCGCCAAAACAAATGTCGTTGAAACCAACACTAAAATACATGGGGTTAATACATCACTCCACCTTGTGTCAAACCTTGTGTCAAACCACAAGCCTATACTTTTCAAAAAATACCCCCCTCCTCCTCCATTAAGCAGATAAACAATTCCTTACCATAATCTACAGAATATCACAAATATATCCCCCCTTCCCCAACGGAGCCCAGAAAAACTCCAGAAATCATTACACTCCAGATAATACCCACTCTCTGTTTAACAGGTGTCACAATAATAGATATAGATAGGCATTCATCCTTCCCAAGATAAACTTGTAAAACTTGCCACTCCTACTGGAAGAAGGAGCCATCACCACTACAGGGACGTGCAGTCAGGGGAGGCAGTGCCTAGCCTGTCATAAATAATAAACATAATAATAATACAAAGAAAATACTTATTACACATATTCTGTCATAATTATATGCCTTATATTATTTTAATCATTTTTAATCCATTTTATTGTTTGGAGGCACCCGGGGAGGGGGTTTGGTTATCGGCAGGGGGGGGGGGGGGCATTGGCGGTGGTGGCCAGGAGGGGAGGAGAGGGTGAGATGGTGGTGTCTCTGTACAGTGCTTCTCTACACATAGCCACCACCGCACGTCACTGCACCACTATGCCTATGCTGGATGCTTTGCCCATTTTATGCTTCACAAAATGTTTTATGTTGTTGAAGTGATTTTTGGCCCCCTCCACAGTGCACTTCAGTGTACAGTTCATCTCCTCCAAGATCTGGTGCAAAAGAGTACACTTCTTCTGGTTACGGGTCCTGGAGGATTAAGATCAGGGGCGGATTGGGGACTAAAAGTGGCCCTGGAAAATTTCTGAAAGTGGCCTCATGTGGGTGGCAACAAATCAATAAAAGGCAGAGCTAACATTACTGTAGGCAGTATTATTACATCACTATACGTAGATACATCGTTGACAGGCAAAACTAATGCCACATTTTCGTAAAATAGGGACAACAGGGATAGTGCGCGCCGAAAATCGACACCGAGAGAGACAAGGAGAGCGCAGAGAGAGACAAGGAGAACGCAGAGAGAGAGAGAGAAGGAGAGCGCAGAGAGAGACAAGGAGAGTGCAGACAGACAGAGAGAGAGAAGGAGAGCGCAGAGAGAGAGAGAGAGACAAGGAGAACACAGAGAGAGTGAAGGAGAGTGCAGAGAGAGAGACAAGGAGAGTGCAGAGAGAGAGAGGCAAGGAGAGCGCGGCAAGGAGAGCGCAGAGAGAGAGAGGCAAGGAAAGCGCAGAGAGCGAGAGAAAAGGAGAGTGCAGAGAAAGAGAGACAAGGAGAGCCTAGAGAAAGACAAGAAGAGTGCAGAGAGAGACAAGGAGAGTGCAGAGAGAGAGAGAGACAAGGAGAGCACAGAGAGAGAGACAAGGAGAGCACAGAGAGAGAGAGAGACAAGGAGAGCACAGAGAGAGAGAGAGACGAGGAGAGCGCAGAGAGAGAGAGAGACGAGGAGAGCGCAGAGAGAGAGAGACAAGGAAAGTGCAGTGAGAGAGAGACGAAGAGAGCATAGAGAGAGGGAGACTAGGAGAGCGCAGAGATGGACAAGGAGAGCGCAGAGACAGAGAGACAAGGAGAGCGCAGAGAGAGAGAGACAAGGAGAGCGCAGAGAGAGACGAGGAGAGCGCAGAGAGAGAGAGAGATGAGGAGAGCACAGAGAGAGAGACGAAGAGAGCATAGAGAGAGAGATGAGGAGAGTGCAGAGAGAGAGAGCACAGAGAAGGACAAGGAGAGCGCAGAGAGAGAGAGAGAGAGACAAAAATAAGGGGGAGAGAGAGATAGAGAGAAAGAGGAGAGCAAAGTGAGAAAAAGAGACAGAGAGGAGATAGAGCAGAGAGGGAGAGAAAGAAAGAGAGTGAAGAGTGGGGGAAAGGGAGAGGAGAGAGTTGAAAATGGTATGTGTCTCCCCCCTCCCCCCCTTCCTTCTTCACTTTCAATATACAAGGCAAATAGTGTACCTGGTCAGGGGGGCAACAGCGGGTACCATAGAGGAGGCGAGTCCATTGGTGGAGGCAGAGGCGGCAGGTCCCGTAGAGGAGGCAGAGGCGGCAGGTCCCGTGGAAGAGGCAGGCAGAGGCGGCAGGTCCCGTGAGAGAGGCGGCGGGTTCTGTGTGGAGGGAGATCGGGCAGCAGTGGGTCATGTGGAGAAGACCATAGAAAATGAGGCCGCGAGTTCGGGGAGAGAGAGAAGGAGAGAACAGAGAGATGAGGAGAGCGCAGAGAGAGAGGCGAGGAAAGCGCAGAGAGAGTGAGGCAAGGAGAGCGCAGAGAGAAAGAAGCAAGGAGAGCGCAGAGAGAGAGGCAAGGAGAGCGCAGATAGAGAGAGGCAAGAAGAGCGCAGAGAGAGAGAGACAAGGAGAGAGCAGAGAGAGACAAGGAGAGAGCAGAGAGAGACAAGGAGAGTGCAGAGAGAGGCAAGGAGAGCGCAGAGAAAGAGAGACAAGGAGAGCGCAGAGAGAGAGAGACAAGGAGGGAGCAGAGAGAGACAAGGAGAGCGCAGAGAGAGGCAAGGAGATCGCAGAGAGAGAGAGAGACAAGGAGAGCGCAGAGAGAGAGAGAGACAAGGAGAGCGCGGAGAGAGAGAGAGACAAGGAGAGCGCAGAGAGAGAGAGACAAGGAGAGCTCAGAGAGAGGCAAGGAGAGCACAGAGAGAGAGGCAAGGAGAGCGCAGAGAGAGAGACGAGGAGAGTGCAGAGAGAGACGAGGAGAGCGCAGAGAGAAAGATGAGGAGAGGGCAGAGAGAGACGAGGAGAGCACAGAGAGAGAGGAGAGCGCAGAGAGAGAGCACAGAGAGAGACAAGGAGAGTGCAGAGAGAGAGACAAGGTGAGCGCAGAGAGAGACGAGGAGAGGAGAGAGAGAGAGAGGGGAGAGCAAAGTGAGAAAAAGAGGAGGGGAGGAGATAGAGCAGAGGGAGAGAAAGAAAGAGTGGGGGAAAGGGAGAGGAGAGGGTTGAAAATGGTATGTGCCCCCCCCCCATTTCTTCACTTTCAAAATAAGGCAAATAGTGTACCTGTTTAAAAAAGTCAGTCCACACAGTCTCAAGCGCTCTCCCCCTGCAGCTGCTGAATCCCAGGTGAAAATATTCAATCAATGGTTATTTCAATGGACAATCTCTATGCAAATTATCCAAACACAGGGAAAACCCGAAGGGTCACCACAGTGGCAGTGTGGTGCCTGAAGGGAAGAGTACCAGTGAAGGAGCAGCATTTCATCCTGCTAAAGAAATCCCACTGAGAAACATCTAAGTGGTAGGAGATTCTGCCCCCGAGAGGTCCGGTGAGCCTATTTTAAAACTTTTTTTCTGTAAGGAACGAGACTGTATACTGTGTTTTATATTTTGTATTTTTTGCAATTTTTTATTCATATCTTTGGGAAAAGTTTTTTACTTATATCTTTGGCAAAAGTTTTTTTGCATATATATTGGCTTCATAAATAAAAGTTTTTTAAGTAAAAGAAGAAAAAACTTCTGGAATAATCTGTTAATTTTGAAAACCTGCGAACCCCATATAAAGAATTGCACATTAACCCAGCGCTGCAGATAATCCCTGTTTCTGCATAGAAATAGTGTACCTGGTCAGGCTGGTGAGGTGGCGGGTGGAGGGTCCATTGGTGGAGTTTGAGGTGGCAGGTCCCGTAGAGGCAGAGCCTCAGATAGAACAGCGGATGGGAGGAGGCGGGGTCACTAGCTGTGACTGCAGCCATCCACCTCCAGTGACGCTGCCTGCCGCTGTCACACTGTAGTTGTCAGTGTGTGTGCAACTGCCAGGCAGCATCCCGGCAGCAGCATTAGGAGAGGCTCAGATAGAAAAGCGGGGGGGGGGGGGGGGGCGGGGTCACTAGCTGTGACTGCAGCCACCCAGCCCGTCACACTGTAGTTGTCAGTGTGTGCGCAACTGCGCATGCGCGACTTTCAGCGGCGGCGGCCTCACTAGTGTCGGCCTCCCGGGAAAGTTCCCGGTAGATATACTGGCCAATCCGCCCCTGATTAAGATCCAAGGAGATACTATAGTCATAATGGTGCATGATCACATTCTCCTCATATTTAAGAATGTGTTGTGCACTTATGAGTTGATGTATCAAGCAGGGAACAGAGTAGAGGAGAACTTGCCCATAGCAACAAATCAGCTTTGAGGTCCAGATGGGGCTGCTCTCATCCTTGCTGCCAGATGATATGTCACTGGCTTTAAGTATGTGCAAGAAAATGATTGTTTAGCATTCAAATTCAGAGCCTGAGATAGGACACAAACCTTGTTTCATTGTTTGAAACCTTGTTTCATGCACAATTAATATATATATAGTGTGTATTTCATGTGTTTGATGTGTTTTTACCATGAAAATGCAAGATACTGTACCTCATTGAAATATAAAAATATTCCAAAATAATCAGTTATCCAAAATACTACTGGTCCCCAGCATTTTGGATAAGGCATACTCAACCTGTACTATAAATTGATAGGTAGAAGCTGTTTGGCTTGCTATGGCCACTCTTTTCATCGGTGGATACCCCTCATTTCTCCTCTACATACTACCAGATCTCCTCAGCCCTCCTGATCTGACTATCCTCTTCTATCACAACAAAAATACTTAACACTCTTAAATCAAAGAAAATAATAAACCCCTTTACTGCTCACTCTCTCACAGATGTTCAATAGACACCCACACCACAGACACTCACAAATAATGACAAAACTGTCACGCCCAAGAAGACTGTGGATATAGCTCAGGATTTTCATTTGGTGCTGGAAAAGTACTGGGAAGTTCAAAGTTTGCTGGTTTGATGTGATGTGACCACATAGACTACCGACAACACAGAATTAGAAACCGATGAATGATGAGACCAGATGATATTGGAACTGGAGATTAAGTAGATGGATTGGACCAGAGTTTCTAAAAAAAAAACGGACCATGGAGATGATAACGGAAACAGAGATTATCCAGATGGACTAGAATGGAGTTAGTGAAGAAATACAGGGAGACATTTATTGGGATGAGATGTCCCGACTTTTGCAATTTTTAGGCAAAAATCTGTCAAATTCACAAGTTTATCCAAAATTGCCTACTTAATAGGATGCAAACTGGGATAAAAATCACACTGTTTGCCACGCGCATTCTGAACTGTCGATTTTTCAACACACTTCAATTCATCCAGATGTTTTCCCATTAAAAAGTATACAATTCACAAATTTATTAGGATGCGATTTTGGAAAATTGTTACCAAAATTTGCACAAAAACACAAACAGAGAAGGTTCTGAAAGATGATTTTGACAGAACCATGCACAGACCAGTGCGATCTTTGCATGGTTCTGTCCAAAAATGCGTAAAAGTTCAAAACATTTTTTAAAAATGGCGTTGGGTCACCTCCTGAGCATAACAGTCCCGGGCTCCTCTCTGACTCTCAACACAGGTGCTCCACATGGTGGTGTGCTCAGCCCTCTCCTGTAGGCGCCATTCACTCATAACTGTGTTGCAAAACACAGCTCTAATGTCATCCTCAAGTTTGCCGACAACACTTGGATCCTGGGTCTCATTACGAATAACGATGAGAGAGGAGGTCAAGGCACTAACTGGATGGTCCAAAGATAACAACCTCTCTCTTAATGTCAGCAAAACAAAAGAGATGATTGTGGACTAAAGGAAACATCAAGGAGATGGTCATAGGCCAATTTTTATTGGAGATACCAAGGTTGAAAGGATGAGCCTCTGTGTTCACATCACTGAGGATCTTTTTTTGCCTTTTCATGTTGATACTGTGGTGAAGAAAGCTTGTCAGCAGCTCTATTTTCTGAGAAGATTAAGGAAGTTATGGGCTCCAAAATTCTGACCAACTTTTAGAGATGTACCATTGAGAACTTGCTGACTGGCTGTGTTACGGTGTGGTATGGGAACTGTTCTGCCCAAAGTCGCAATTCACTACAGCGAGTAGCGAGAGTGGCTGAGCGAACCAGTGGCTTCCTGCCATCCAGGATATCTATCACCAGCGGTGCCTGTGGAAAGTTCGTAGTATTATTAAAGGCCATAGTCACCCAGTTCGTAGCCTTCTCTCCCTGTTACTATTGGGGAGGAGGTACAGGAGCATGGCTGCTCGCACTGCAAGACACAAAAATTGTTTATATCCTTAGTCCACTAGGTTGTTGATTCTATAGTACTGTATTTTCATTATGATTTTGGACATATACTACGGATGACAGGTCTTTTTATTTGTGACATTTGTATTTTATTTACATTCTTTATCCTTAAATGTATAACCTTAATGTTGCAGCTTTATATTTATTATTTAGTTGTTTTATTGCTGAGTTGACCAACTTTTTTTGGCCAGCACATTTCATTGTATGTTTACTTTGTGTAACACTGCATATGATAAATAAACAAAACTTGGACTTGAATAACCTGATTGGCCAGCCTGATCATGTGACCAAAAACAATATGGGAGCACCCCTAGCTGGTACCGGCAGGAAATGACCCCGCTGGGTCGAACAGGACCTTGTGTGTTCCTCCTGCAGCAAGCGAGGTGGTAGTTTCAGATTGAGGCGTGACATTTTTGTGTGTGCATACATCTTCAGAGATATTCTACTACTAATTATAGTGTCTTCAAATGTAACTTCCCATGCGAAATCCAAAAAATCAACACTAATTGCCATTCCACAAAGCAAATACATACACTATTGAAAGACAAAGACGCAAGTGAAAATGCTTGTTATTAAATGTGCGCTTTTTGTTCCAGTGATAATTGGCGATTAAGAGCAATTTATAATCTCACCCAAAATAGATAATTAGTATTACATTTCCTAAAGCTTCTAAAAATGAAAAGAGGTGATGTTGCGCATAGCAACCAATAATTTTCTAAGATGCAAAAGAGAAATGATAGACAGAATCTGATTGGGCAACATGACCTTTTCATTTTTAGAAGCTTTAGGGAATTAACCCCTTAATACCTTTCCGTCATGCAGTGCATCTTCTAGAGCAGTGGTCTGGGAACTCGGTCCTCATTACCCCACACAGTGCATGTTTTGCTGGTAACCGTGCAGGTGCACAGGTGTACTAATTATTCACAGACACATATTATAAGGTCCGCAGGAGGAGTTAATTATTTCACTTGTGATTCTGTGAAGAGACCTGCAAAACATGCACTGTGTGGGGTAATGAGGACCGAGTTCCCTGACCACTGTTCTAGAGATTTTGCTGTTGAATCTAAATACAGTATGTGCATTTTTTCTTACAGACACTAGATGGCACTCTTAGCATTTAAACATATCTTTCTTTTAAATCATTGGCATAATTTGAACAAAAAACGGTAATTTAAGGTAGAAATTAACTGTAATGCTTACTACATGCAAATCATAGAGAATCAGAAATCAAAATCTGTCCGGCCATTTGTCTTTACAAGTATCCACACGTCACGACAAAATAAATTACTTTTTACTTAATGCATAAAAAAAATGAGTGTCTTTGGATGAGAAAAAAAACCCCAATGGTTAGCAAGCCTCATTTAGGGCCCAATTCAGACCTGATCGCACATCTGTGAATTCACACGGTGTCCGATTATCGATACACTGCACTGGCGTATGGCTCCCAGTATGCATTCGCGACGCCATGCTGCGATGAAATCCTGCTACTATTTCTATTTGCAGGCCGCTCGCAATGGTGATTGACAGGAAGTACGTGTCTGAGGGGTGGAAACCAGCCGTTGAGTGGGTGTGCTAAGAAAAATGCTATGCGTACCAGAAAAAACACTGGGAGTCTCAGGGAAAACACAGGTGTAGAAAAGAAAACAAAGATTTCAAGCAGCGCTTGTGCAGAATAAATTGTATATTTACTTATTTACTATAATTTCATAAAAAATGTGTTGTGGCCAGCAACATGGACAGGACATACATACATAAATGACAAACAATTCCCCTTGGATACTAGTATTTAGCAGGTTAGTTTATGCATGCAATCATCCAGATGGTTAGTCTTAGGGCTTGATAGGTTATTATTAACGTTGTTAGTATAGATACAGTCCCCACTTTAAGTGTGTCTAAGCGTTTTAGGGGAGGGTGTGTGACGTCAGCTGAGTAAGTCTCTGGCTACTGTGAGCCTGCGATGAATTGTGCCCAGTGTAAAAATCATTCAATGGTGAGTCTGTTACAATGGGTTTTGGACATATTCGCACGGCTGAGACGGGATGTGTAGCCGTATGCATCAACTCACAAACCACACGCATTCATTTGCAAGGTGGGATTTCACTCTAAAGGGGCGGCATCTTAACTGAGCACTGGCTTTGTTTTATAGATAGACTTATTCAGTGGTGTAGCCAGGTTTTTAAGTAAGAGGGAGAAAGGGGTAACAAATAAGTGGATGCAGTGTTCGTCCCAAACCCCCTTCTATTTTAATCCTGCTCTGGATACACAAATGACATCCCATCAAATGGTGCCAAATTAAGGTCCACATGGGCATGCACAGTGGGAATGTGACTTGTGGTTTCTGGGTGGAACGAGTGATGTGGGGGTGTGGTATTCAAATGTTCTGGCCAGTATGTCAGTTGCACATGTCAAGTTGCATGATTTGTAGTGTAAATGGCATCACTTTAGTGGAGAAATATGTCTGATGTCCCGAAACAATAATTCTTCTAATACCTGGAGAGAATTAAGTGGTACTGTATTTATTTCATACTTGGCTACTAGGGAGCACACTGTGTGGTTAAAAGCAGCTGTTATAATCCTGTGATGGTATTCATTTATGCATATAGAAATTTGGCAGGGGTGGCAAAATCAACTCTGCATGGGATAGAGATGGCTATTGTTATGCCTATCAGCAATTGTTACAATTGATGTTGAACCTTTGTGCAATCACATATGTCGGCCCAGGGCCGGTGCAAGGCTTCCCAGCACCCTAGGCGAAACGTCAACCTACTCCCCCCCCCTCAGACCCCCCCAAAAAAAAGTGGTCATCCAAACCCCTGGGAAGGTGGCCAAGTCGCTTGCTTTTCCTGGAGGTCCTCTGCACCCTCCCCTTGCCACCCACAACAGAGTACAAGGAGGAGGGGGCAGCAATGTAGGAAGTATGACTCAAGGGAAAGTATAGAGGTGAGGTCTTAGAAGTTCCGCAGCAGCCACCTGCATTAAGTACAGTTAGGATCCTCATAGACAGCCTTGATTTTTTGATTTGCAGACTTGGTGGCCCCTCAGATCCCGGCGCCCTAGGCAGCTGCCTAAAGCTGCCTAGTGGTAGAGCCGGCCCTGTGTCTGCCATATACATCCAGGGGTGCCCTGTCTGCTGTAAAATCCAGTCTACTATAAACAATTGTGGTACCCCAACAACTTAGAAGAGTATTGGGAGTGATACTAGCCTATGTTTCTGTTTAATGAATTATTATTATTATTATTATTATTATTATTTCATATGTGTTTTTGTAAATAATTAGTGTATGTGAATATACAAGTGGATAAATCCCAGCAGCCTCGGCAGCTGCACAAGCAGATAGTAGCAGGTCACATGACTTTTGAAGCTGCTGGGACTGGCTGCAGCTTGCTGAGGTAGTCTGTTAGGGGAGTAGAGAGAGTCTCCTGAGGGTAGGAGTTGGAAGCGGCCATCTTAGTAAAAGAGCACGGCTGCGCTGACAGGGAGGCTGAGAGAAATCTTCTGAGGCAGCACTGATAAAGAGGCGTAGGAATCGCTTTGACCATGTTACTTTCCAGTAGCATAACTACAGAGGGTGCAGGAGATGAAGCTGCTATGGGGATTGGTGGCTTCGGGGTACCCAAAGGCCCAGCAGGCATTTCACTGCACCCTCTTGCAGAGGAATTAATAGCACAGCTTTAGTATTCTCCTCATAAAGAATAGTTTATTTGAATATAACAAAATTGCCTATTGGGACGCCAATAACAGCAGATTTGCAACAGTTAAACAGCAAACATATATTGTTAGTGTTAACATATAGTGACATTCAGCCGGTGTCAATTACCTTTGTATGTACTCTTGTGGATTACAAATAAGACCACTGTTCAGCGAAGGACTTTAGATTTGGGTGAGTTATTCTGTTTCTGTGCAGGGTAAATACCGACTGCTTTATTTTTACACTGCAATATAGATCTCACTTTGAAGTAAAACCCCACTCAAATCTGACTCTCTGCACAAGTAACATCTACCCCACCTGCTCAAAGATTGAATAGTAAAGTGACGCATACATGCTTAATTATCTAACATATATTGCTTTCAAAAGGCATTGTAATTTAACTTTGAAGGAGAGTTTGAAGAGATTCTACAAAGTTATACTTACCAGATTTCAGTCCCAGTATAATAAATTTATAATATCCTGAGTTAAGAATTATGGGTGAGTGGGTCCTGTTCTCTGAGAACCAGACCCCCTGGACTTCTCGAGCCGGGATCCGAGCCAGACATTTATTCCAGGAGGCAAAACATCATAATCCCACTGTCAGATTCTCATGGGTTTTGGATTCCATATAAATCTCTGCTGTTCTGCGCCATCTTCACTCCAGCTTTAGAGAGTGTGGGAGACAGACCTTTTGTCTGTCTATGGTTGGTGGCTGCTGCTATGTCTGCTGTATCAGTCCAGGGATGCCCTCTCTGCCAATTAATTCCAAGGGTGCTTCCCTGTCTGCCATATTTTTTCCAGGGTTGCTCCCTTGTCTGCTGTATAAATCAAAGGGTGCTGCCTGGTCTGACATATAATTCCACAGAAAGCTGCCATGCCTGCCATATAATTCCAGGGTTGTCCTGTCTGCTGTATAATTCCATGGGTGCTGCATTGTCTGCTGTACAATTACAGAGGTGGTGCATTGTCTGCTATTTAATTCCAGGGGTGTCCTCTCTTCCATATAATTCCAGAAGTGCTGCCATGTCTGCCTCATAAATCAAGAGGTGCTGTGCTGTCTGCTATATTATTCTAGGGGTGCTGCCCTGTTTGCTATATAATTACAGGGGTGCTGCCTTGTCTGGCATATAAATCAGGGAGCGCTCTGTCTGCTGTTTAATTCCAGGGGTGCCGTCTCGTCTGCTGCATAAATCAAAGGGGTTGTCTTGTCTGCTCTATAATTCCAGTGGTGCTGCCCTGTCTGCCATATAATTCCATGGTTTCCCTCTCTGCCATATAAATCAAGGGGTGCTGCCCTGTTTGACATAAGTATCAGGGGTGCTGCACAGTCTGCCATGTTATTCCAGTGTTGCTTCCTTGTCTGTCATATAAATCAAGGGGTACTGTCCTGTGATGCCATGTCTGCTTTATTTATCCCGGGTGCTGCCTTGTCTACCATATAAGTCAAGGGGTGCTGCCCTGTCTGTCATATAATTCCAGGGGTGCCCTGTCTGCCTTTTTAATTCCAGGGGAGCTGTTCTATCTGCCATATAATTCCATGGGTGCTGCCTTGTCAGCTGCAACAATTGGATTTGTGTTATCTTACAATGCCACCAATAAAGTGAGAGCATTACACCTGGGCACATTTCAACATGTCCCATGTTTTGCTCACACAATAGATATGGTGCAGATTTTTTTTTTTAAATAATAGGGGCGTGCAAGAGATGTTGTCGGTTACCTGAAAAATGTACTGCCAATTTCAATATTCAGTAACTACATGGACTCTTGGACTTACCCTTGCTATCACCTTAAGCAAACGGTACTTATGAAGTGGAATTCTACCCTTTACAGTATATACTTCAGAGGATGGAGGCATGGCCAGTGCAAGGCACTGGAGTGCCCCAGGCGAGGGGGGTGCGACTGGGGGGTGCGGCTAGCCTGTCCCATGGTGGGGGGCAGCTTCGGGGGGTCTGAGGGGTTCCTGCGGCGCTGTCTGCAAGCCACGGTTAGACGGGTCCCTGCAGCTCTGTGTATTAAGTTGGCGGGGCCCCTGCAGTGACTTGGAAATAACTAGCGCTATCTGCCAGGCGGTGGTAGGGGAAGCGCTTCTGATTTTGAAAACACTGGTCGCACGCTGATTGGCTGAATCAGACTGAAGGAGCTTACTACAATTACTGACATTTAATGCTGTCACCATTGAAAGAATGGTGGAGGATTATATCATTGATAACATCCAATTAGGCATGTCAGACAGTCCGTTTCTATACTGGGAGGAAAAAGAGGCAATTTTGGAGGACCTTGCACAAACTGAATTTGTTTTACCTAAGTTGCCCACCCTCCCATATGCACTCCAAAAGAGTTTTTAGCGCAGCCGGGAGCCTTGTCAGTGATTGGTATAGGAGGTTACTTCCACAAAATTTGAAAATATGATGTTCATCAAAATTAATTACAAATTCTACCAGGATGACCTTTACCAGCAAGTGTAGAGGGACTTGTAATGCCTCACAAGTAGAGATTAATTGCTTCTTTGTTTGTGGGGCCCCAAACAAACCAATAGTTGGGGCAGACGCTGTGAGTGGAAATTTATGTTATTGAGGTTAATAATACTGTAGGAACAAGCCCTATATTCTGGGATTTTAGCTGTTTTTATGATTTTTTAAAATAAATCCAGATCCAAAACCAAAACCCGCAAGGATTGTTTTGGCAATACCAATCCAGATCCAAAACACAAACTAGATGCAGATCCAAAACCAAAACCCCAAACCCTAAAAATGGCCAGGTGCACAACCCTAATGAAAATGCATGTACAGTGCCTTTCAAAAGTATTCACCCCCTTTGCTTTTTACCTATTTTGTTACATTACAATCTGTAATTTAAATGGTTTTTCTTAATCCGAATTTTATGTGATGGATCTGCACAAAATAGTCTAAGTTTGTGAATTGAAATGAAAAAAAAAAACAACTTCGGATTCTCGCAGGATTTGGATTCTATATAAGACGCACGCGTGCCCCGCCATCTTCACTCTATTATAGGAGAGGGAAGAGGGTGGTTGGGATCTGTGCTCTGTGCTGTGCGCTTTTGATGGTGCTGCAGTGCTCACTCGATTAGGGTCTGCACGCAGGGGATGCTGACTGTACACAAGTCCAGTGTACAGGGGCTGCAGGGGCTGTGTTCAGTGTGACAGGGGCTGTGTCCAGTGTACAGGGGTTGTGTCCAGTCTACAGGGGCTGTGTACAGGGGCTGTGTCCAGTGTACAGGGGCTGTGTCCAGTGTACAGGGGCTGTGTCCAGTGTAGAGGGGATGTGTCCAGTGTACAGGGGCTGTGTCCAGTGTACAGGGGCTGTGTACAGGGGTTTTGTCCAGTGTACAGGGGCTGTGCACAGGGGCTGTGTCCAGTTTACAGGGGCTGTGTACAGGGTGCATTGGCCAGTGTGACAGGGGCTGTGTCCAGTGTGACAGGGGCTGTGTCCAGTGTGACAGGGGCTGTGTCCAGGGTGACTGCCTTTGTCCAGGGGCAGTGTCCAGTGTGACGGCTATGTTCAGTGTACAGGAGCTGTGTCCAGAGGCTGTGTCCATTGTCCAGGGGCTGTATCCAGGGTGACGGGCTGTATCCAGTGTACTGTGTGACGGCCTGTGTCCAGGGGCAGTGTCCAGTGTGACGGTTGTGTCCAGTGTACAGGAGCTGTGCCCAGGGGCTATGTCCATTGTCCAGGGGCTGTGTCCAGGGTAACGGGCTGTATCCAGGGTCCAGTGTGTTGGCCTGTGTCTAGGGGCAGTGTCCAGTGTGAAGACTGTGTCCAATGTACAGGAGCTGTGCTCAGGGGCTGTGTCCATTGTCCAGGGGCTATGTCCAGGGTGACGGGCTGTATCCAGTGTCCAGTGTGACAGCTGTGTCCAGTGTACAGCAGCTGTGTCCAAAGGCTGTGTCCATTGTCCAGGGGCTGTGTTCAGGGTGACAGCCTGTTTTCAGGGGCAGTGTCCAGTGTGACAGCTGTGTCCAGTGTACAGGAGCTGTGTCCAGAGGCTGTGTCCATTGTCCAGGGGCTGTGTCCAGGGTGACGGCCTGTGTCCAGGGCAGTGTCCAGTGTGACAGCTGTGTCCAGTGTATAGGAGCTGTGTCCAGAGGCTGTGTCCATTGTCCAGGGGCTGTGTCCAGGGTGACGGCCTGTGTCCAGGGGCAGTGTCCAGTGTGATGGCTGTGTTCAGTGTACAGAGCTGTGTCCAGAGGCTGTGTCCATTGTCCAGGGGCTGTGTCCAGGGTGACGGGCTGTATCATGTCCATTGTCCAGGGGCTGTGTCCAGGGGCAGTGTCCAGTGTGACGGCTGTGTCCAGTGTACAGGAGCTGTGCCCGGGGGCTGTGTCAATTTTACAGGGGCTGTGTCCAGGGTAATGGGCTGTATCCAGCGTCCAGTGTGACGGCCTGTGTCCAGGGGCAGCGTCCAGGGGCAGTGTTCAGTGTGACAGGCTGTGTCCAGTGTAAAATAAGAAAAACAATAAATAAAATAAAAACTATTTTTTGGAGCATGATGGAGGAAGAAATAGTGGGAGATCAGCAACCTGATAGAAGTGCTGAAGCTGCTACCACCAGTCAGACTCATGATGACAAGGCCGATGGTAAAAGGCCTAGAGGCCATGTAAAATCTATGCAGAAATGTCATTTTACAATGGTCCATAAAAAAAAAAAATCACCTGCGGAGAGAAATAAAATTGGCAATATGCCATTCACCACCTTTGTTTCCGACTGATGGTACAGCGTCTCAGAAGAATGATGGTAGCCCTTCTCCTAGTACATTGACAAGAAGGAAACTTGTTAAGAAGACAAAGGCAAGTTCACAAATGTCACAAATCCCAGAGGAGAGTCGAAGTGTGTCCGCAGATGCCATATGTGAGCCGGACTTTTCAAATACTGTATATGAAGAGGAGGTTCATTCCACCATTTGCGTGCCCTCTGCAAGTGTGTGGAAGAGCATCCCCAGTCAAGATGCTGACCTGGTTATTGAGGATGCTTCTGAGGAATTGGATGAGTATGTGGGTTCTGTTGGTGTAGCTGGCACACAGAAGGATGTGGATGATGATGATGTTGAGGATGATGTTGTATGTTTCAAGGCACAGACGGAGATAGTTGTTATCCGGGGTATGAAAAGCCCATTCTCATGCCAGGGCAAAACACAAAAAAATCCACCTCGTATGTATGGAATTATTTCTACCCAAATCCGGACAACAACTGTCAAGCCATGTGTAGCGTTTGCAAAGCTATTGTAAGTAGAGGTAAGGACGTGCAGCACCTTGGGACCTCCTCACTGTTATGTCACTTGCAGCGCATCCATCAGAAGTTTTTGTCAAAAGAAACTGTGAACAAACATGTAGCAGCCTGCCCAGCGTCACCGTCCTGCTCCCCTGTCTCTTTTAGCTCCAAGGGCCTGCAATCTCCTCAAACACCTGGAGATTTATCCACATCCTCATCGATTATCGGATTGGGAAGTAGTCCTGCACCCAATGTCATGAGCCTGACTGAATCCTATCCTGGATTCCTCAGAAGCATCCTTAACAGCTACACCTGTTGCTTCTGCTGCTGCTGCTGCTGCTGCTGGTACTGCTTCCAGGAAGGGGACCAGGAATGGTAGTCCTGATCAGTTAACCAAACAACTGACTGTAAAACAATCCTTTACAAGGGGGATGAAGTATGCCAGAAGTCACCCCGTTGCACAACGTATTACAGACGCCTTAACAACTATGTTGGAATTAGACGTGCGTCCAGTATCCGCAATTAATTCTGTGGGTTTTACAGAGTTGCTTGTTGTCCTGTGTCCCCGGTACCAAATTCCATCTAGGTTCAAATTCTCCAGGAAGGCAATACCCAGACTGTACACGGATATTAAAAATAGCGTTGTTAGTGTCCTAAAAAATGCCACTGTACCGACTGTCCACTTAACCACGGATATGTGGACAACCGGAACAGGGCAAACTAAAGACTACATGACTGTGACTGCCCACTGGGTAGATGTATTGCCTTCAGCAGCAGCACCAACAGCAGCAGCAGCAGCAACATAATTTCCCATTGTCATTCAAAGGCAGGATACTCTGTGTATCACAGGTTTCAGTAAAAGGCATACAGCTGAAAACCTCCTAGAAAAACTACTGGAAGTCATTGCGCAATGGCTTACCCCACTTGGACTCTCCTCGGGATTTGTGGTATCCGACAATGCCACCAATATTGTGAATGCATTACATCTGGGCAAATTCCAACATATCCCATGTTTTGCTCACACAATAAATTTGGTGGTGCAACATTTCTTGAAATATGACAGGGGTGTTCAAGAGATGATGGCAGTTGTCTGGAAAATTTGTGGACATTTTCGCCATTCTGCAAGTGCGTGCAGGAGATTGCAACACTTGCAAGAAATGCTAAATTTGCCCTGCCATCAGCTGAAGCAAGAGGTGGTCACGAGGTGGAATTCCACCCTCTATATGCTTCAGCGGATGGAGGAGCAGCAAAAGGCCATCCAAAGCTACACCTCAACCTATGACATAGGGAGAGAAACGGGAATGCACCTGAGTCAAGCTCAGTGGAGAATAATTTCCGTGTTGCGCAAGATTCTGAAGCCCTTCGAGGTTGCAGTGGCGCATGCAGGGGGGTTTATGAGTACCCAGAAACCCTTCCAGGAATCTAAGGGCCCTAGGCTGAAAGCTGAGGGTCCCCTCTTTCCATGGGTACAAGAATTTTAAAAATCGGCCCTTGGGAACCGGAGATATCGGACGTCAAAACAGTGGTCCCCATCTAAGCCTGTTAATTGCTCTTCCCAGTCAGATATTTCAGGTTCTGTCTGACTTAGAGTTTTTCTGTATATTCCAAAAGCTGGGACTCTCCCCCTTTGATGGACACTAGTAGCTTGTCTTTACTGTTCCCAGAACCAGAGATATCAGCCTTCCAGCAGCTGGTTACTGCTCCAGCTCCACACACCTGGTATGTAGTTTTATATTCTCATTGGCAGATTGCTCTGCCTCCTGAACTCTGATCCCCAAGTCACCAATACCCCAATACCATTTGGTAGGTGGGATTCTCTAGTTTTTTATTCCATTAAAATCTAAGAAATCTATTTCCGGGAACTGGAGATATCTGCAGTCAAGCAAGCTGTTTAATTATGAATAATAAGCCCACTCCACTATACACCCCTCCTCTGTATATTACAAATCCTCTACCACCCTGGAAGTTATGTATCAGGGCCCCTTCTTTCAGCCCAATGCCCCCTTCTCCCACCTCATCTCCCACCATCTGTGCAGTAAAGGGGTAATTAGTGAAAATTACTGAACCAGGCCCTACATGCTGAGTGGTTGATATAATACCCCCTACCACCCGTGGGACATCAAAGCTTCCCCCACCCCTAGCGCTGGAGGATCGGTAGGGGCCCCAAATTTTTATTATTATTATTTATATACATTTGGTCTATCTACAATACTTTAACTGACCCGGCATATACTGGGTCATCTAAGTATCCATCTCTGGGCTTTGCTCCGCCTCTCTGGAAACCCCCTTCTGAAAATCCTGCGTTTGCCCCTGGGTTGCTACACGTGAAGTTAGTTCTGACACTGCCAGCTTGAGTCAGGTCATTCCTTTGATAGGCCTTTTGCAAAAGCAGTTGGAGAAATTGAAGGAGGAGTTGAAGCAGAATGAATCTGCTAAATAGGTAGGACTAGTAGATCACGTCTTTAATTCACTTTGCAAGGATCCAAGGGACGTCGATCTCTTAAAATCAGATCATTATATTTTGGCGACAATACTGGATCCTAGGTTTAAGTCTTACATTGTGTCTTTGTTACCAATGGGCACAAATCTCAAGACCTCTTGGTCCAAAAATTTTCAGCTGAAGCGGAATGTGGCAGGCACACAACTCCTCCTTCAGTTTCTTCCACTGGGGTTGTGAGGAAAAAACTAAATTTTCCTAAGAGACCCACTGCTATTCAGTCCGGAAATATATTTGACATCTGGTCCGGACTGAAGGAGCTTCCTACCATAATGGACATGTCTACTGCTACTGCCTATGATGCTATCACAATTGATAAAATGGTGGATGATTTGACATCTGGTCCGGACTGAAGGAGCTTCCTACCATAATGGACATGTCTACTGCTACTGCCTATGATGCTATCACAATTGATAAAATGGTGGATGATTACTTTAGCGATAGTATCTATATAGGTATGTCAGACTGTCAATTCTATTATTGGCAAGAAAAAAAGGCAATGTGGTGGCCTTTGCACAAACTGGCTTTGCTTTATTTAAGTTGCCCACCCTCCAGTGTATGGCCCTTATTCTGATGTGTGCGGCCGGAGCCGCATACGTTGCTCCGGCCGCACAAACCAATCCCCGCCTACAAGACGGATCGCCACGGCCATCCGTACGCGGACGGCTGGCGATCCGCATGAAAATGGTGGGGCGTACGCCTCCACCATGGTGGGAGCTGCCCCCTGCATTCGATGGTCGACGACCATCGAAGGCAGGGCCGCACGCTCCACCCGCTCACGCAAGCTTAGACCACACGGACAATCGTCCGTGTGAAAGCTTGTATTTGGGTGGAGAGCTGACATCCGGCGATGTCAGCTTTCCGCCCCCATCACTGGCGTCATAGCCTCATTACCATGCATACGCCCCGCGTTTGCATGGGAACGCCCATGAAACGCTGGGCGTATACATAGGTAAATGAGGCTATCAAGCCCCTCACGCCCCTATACGCCCCCTTTGCGACGTATAATTTTTGTGTGCGGCGATTTCGCCTGCACATGCGCAGAGTGACCTCTGCGCATGTGCAGAGTGAAAACATCGTCGGTACGGCCGCACGCGGGCCGTACCGCACAGATTAGAATAAGGGCCTATATTCTGAGAGAGTCTTCAGCGCAGCTAGGATCCTTGTTAGCGATCGGCGTAGGAGATTACATGCACAAAACGTGGAGAAGATGATGTTCATAAAAATGAATTTCAAATTTCAACAACTGGACCTCCTTCACCAGCACTTACGTCCTAATACACAAAGTCCTCCTGTATTGGTTGATTCCAGCAACGACGAATTAATTGTGTGTCAAGAAGAGGATGAGGGTGAGGAATCGGATGCTGAGGATGACATCTTGTAAAACCAGTTTGTGCACTGCCCATTGCCAGTTTGTTGACAATTTCATCTTGCACCTCTTTGTATTTTTTGCTCTTTTGAGCATTTTTTTCTTTTTTTTATGATGACATCTTGTAAAGCCAGTTTGTGCACTGCCCATTGCCAGCTTGTTGACAATTTCATCTTGCACCTCTTTGTATTTTTTGCTCTTTGGAACATTTTTCTTTTTTTATGATGACATCTTGTAAAGCCAGTTTGTGCACTGCCCATTGGCAGCTTGATGACAATTTCATCTTGCACCTCTTTGTATTTTTTGCTCTTTGGAGCATTTTTTTCTTTTTTTTATGATGACATCTTGTAAAGCCAGTTTGTGCACTGCCCATTGCCAGCTTGTTTTGTGGGGGCCCAAACAAACCAATAGTTTCAGCCAAATGTGACACTCCCTGCCGCTGAAGTCCCTGTTGCTGAATCAATTGGTTTGTTAAACTGTGCATGTCCTGTATACAACATAAGGGTGGGTGGGAGGGCCCAAGGATAATTTCATCTTGCACCTCTTTGTATTTTTTGCTCTTTGGAGCATTTCTCTTTTTTTAGGATGACACCTTGAAATGCCAGTTTGTGCACTGCCCATTGCCAGCTTGTTTTGTGGGGGCCCAAACAAACCAATCAATTCAGCCACATGTGACAGTCCCTGCCGCTGAAGTCCCTGTCGCTGAAACTATTGGTTTCTTAAACTGTGCATGTCCTGTATACAACATAAGAGTGGGAGGACCCAAGGACATCTTGCACCTCTTTGTAGTTTTTTCTTTGTATTTCTTTGGAGCATTTCTCTTTTTTGGGGTAGTTTATTAAACTGCCACCCTGTCTGCCCCTGCAGTGCCGCTCTGCTTCCAAGATGTGCTAGCTTAGTCATCCAGCTACCTCGGTATAACCTTTTGGCCCAACTACAGTCACTGAAAACAATTTTGTGAGCTGTGAAGTGATCAAAATTGACTAGAAATGAGTGGAAACTAATGTTGTTGAGGTCAATAATACTTTAGGGGCAAAAATAGGCCCAAATTCTGTTATTTTAGCCATTTTTAGTATTTTTTAAAAATAAATCTAGATCCAAAACCAAAACCCGCAAGGGTGGTTTTGCCAAAACCAATCCAGATCCAAAACACGAAGGGAGATCCAGATCCAAAACCCGAAAAAAGTGGACACCGCACATCTCTAATATATATATAGGAGGATCTGGCTTCCATGTGCCCGGCGGCATCTGACGCGGCTTCCGGTTGCGTCACCGGGGAGCATCAGCAAGCCTGGCAACAGTGCTCACGTCTAGGCTGTCATGACACCGCAGGCTTGCTGACGCTCCCCAGTGACGCAACCAGAAGCCGCGTCAGACGCCGCCGGGCGCACGGAAGCCAGATCCTCCTCCTGCACTCAGGCTACGGTATAAAGGTATCACATTTACACTTGGTTTTTATGTATTGTACACTTGAAGAAGGGGTGTGTGTATCCCCGAAAAGTCGTGTGTTTTACCACAGTAAAGAATTTTGCTTTCACAAGACCGCTGGAGTGCCTCTGCTTGTTCTAGTGTCACTCGCTATCCAATGTGCCCGGAAGGCACCCGCGGCAGCTGTTTCCATCTCACCTGTCTCTCTCTCTCTCTCTCTCTCTCTCTATTTATCTTTCTATATATAATTTTAAAACTAAAATTCTGAAAATTGGCATGTGCATTAGGGCAGGAGTGAAAAAATTCGCTACAGTGGAAAAGTTGTGACCTGAATAAGAAACATGCAAAAGCATTTTGCTCTGAGTCAACTGTTCTGGCAAGAGACCTAAAGTTTCGCTTTTTAGGTGAAAATAATGAAACCTATAAGGAAGAATCCGATCTAGTTAAAATTATGTCAGGATGTCTTAGAGTGGTTCGTTAATATACTTTAGCATAGTAAAAGAGAGTACGAGCTTGTCCTAGTGCAAGTGACTGACTTTGGCGGGAGAAAAAATCCCTGATAATTGACCCATTTTCATGGTCACAATTGTGAATATTGTGTTTTCTCCTGAACTCTATGTCTCGCACAAACCCAACACATCCCATCACCCCAAGGAAACCTTCCCTACAGTAAAACATGGTGGTGGCAGCATCATGCTGTGGGGATGTTTTTCAACAGCAGGGACTGGGAAAGTGATTTGATGGAAAGATAGATGGTGCTAAATACTGGGATATTCTTGAGAAAAATCTGTTTCAGTCTGCCTCTGATTTGAGACTGGATGGAGGTTCCCCTTCCAGCAGAACAATGACCCGAATCATACTGCGAAAGCAACACTCAAGTGGATTAAGGGGAAACATTTAAATGTGTTGGAATGTCCTAGTCAAAGCCCAGATCTCACTCTAATTGAGAATCTGTGGTCAGACTTGAAGATTGGGTACTTGTTTAGTTTCATGGATTGCGATTGCATGCGATTTCATCCGATTTTGTACCTGTTCATAACCCCACTATCCACTACACATGGAGTTGATTTGCTATAGTGTGGCGAGCTATAGTGTGCCGGGATCGGCACACCGCTGATCCCGAAGCATGGTGAGTGGACGCCGATTACTTTACATGTATTCTGTAAAGTAATCCATGTCCCCTCGTGATATCGCATCTGCTGCCGTGAAACTAAACAAGTACTGAAGATTGCTGTTCACAAGCAGAAACCATCCAACATCAAGGAGCTGGAGCAGTTTTTACCTTGAGAAAGGGACAAAAACCCAAATGACAAGAAGTGGCAAGCTCATAGAGACTTATCCAAAGCATCTTGCAGTTGTAATTGCCGCAAAAGGAGGCTCTACAAAGTACTGACTTTAGGGGGAGGAATAGTTAGGTACGCGGAAGTTTTCACAATAAAATATAAATAACATCTACAAAGTTGTAGGCATATTCTGTGAATGAAATGATGCAAACCTTCAAACAATCCATTTTAATTCCAGTTTGTGAGGCAACACATGCCAAGGGGGTGAATACTTTTGCAAGGCACATGTAAATGTTTTCAAATACTGTCCTTGTGCCCTAAAAGTGTATTATACTGTACCTTAGTAGAAAAATCATATATGCGTTTTGTTAGGAAAGACATTTGCAACATACTGCACAGTATCTGGGTAAAAGGACAAAAGGCTAGACAGTGAGCATGTAATAGTGATGACATTCTACAGCTGAGCATCAAATGGTGATGATATTTTTTTCCCCAATAGATCTTTTTCTAATGCTGTATAGTATATTTAAGTTAATAAAGTAGATTGTTTTCTGTGCTTTCTACCTTTATAATATGTGATAGAAGTACTCACTTATCTATCTATCTATCTATCTATCTATCTATCTATCTATCTATCTATCTATCTATCTAATTATTATATATAGTTAATAAATATTATCTATTATTGTGAAACCCTCTAAGCTATAATCATTCAGCCAGCACTGGCAAACCATGTATATCCTTTTTGAAATTTAGGGGAGTGACAACCCTTTGCCAGTTGCTGATAATAGCGCACCACATATCTACTGTTAATCAGCAGCAGCTTGTGCATCCTCATTTTGTGCGCAGTGGCGGATGGAGTACAGATTATGCATCACTTGATACAGGTTACCTTCATTATTGACAACCAAAACCATTTTGTGTGTTTAAGAATAGTTTTTTAAAATGTTTATATTATGCAAGAAAAAAAAAGTTGGGTACTTATGTAATATCTGGGCTCCCGATTTTCTTATGAGACCGCGTCCCCTTGCGGGGCTCGCTGCGCTCGCCACGCTTCGGGCACGGTGGCTCGCTGCGCTCGCCACACTATATAAAATCAACTCCATGCGTAGTTGGATAGTAGGGGTATGAAAAAATGGGGGCGTTTAACATGGGAGCCCAGATAATACATAAGTACCAAAAGTTGTAAGTAACATATCACATGGGCTGTTCATTAGGACACATCCTACTGTTTTCTAAAAAAAAACATAGCAAAAATCTACAATATGATACACTCTGTCCCATTGGTTGCCCATATCAAAATCCCTTGTGACCATCCAAGGTCTACGTTTAAAAGTCACCACTTTATATTTATTTATTATGCATCCTACATTGTACATCCTCTGGTGTAAGATGTTGGCAAAAATTAAGATAATACTGAAGGGAAATGGTGCATTAACCTCTCGTACTCAGTATACCATACTGTGGCTGGTGTAGTTCCCCGACAGTCAGCATTCAATTTCTCTAGCAGTCAACATTCATATTCTCTAACAGTCAACATTAAAACCTCTAACAGTCAACATTCAAATTCTCTAACAGTCAACATTCAAAATCTGTAACAGTCAAAAACATTCAAATTCTCTAACAGTCAACATTCAAATCCTGTAACATTCAAAATTCAAATCCTCTAACAGTCAACATTCAAATCCTCTAACAGTCAACATTCAAATCCTGTAACAGTCAACATTCAAATCCTCTAACAGTCAACATTCAAATCCTGTAACAGTCAACATTCAAATCCTGTAACAGTCAACATTCAAATCGTGTAATAGTCAACATTCCAATCCTCTAACAGTCAACATTCAAATCCTCTAACAGTCAACATTCAAATTCTCTAACAGTCAACATTCAAATTCTCTAACAGGTAACATTCTAATCCTCTAACAGTCATCATTCAAATCCTATAACAGTCAAAATTCAAATCCTCTAACAGTCAACATTCAAATCCTGTAACATTCAAAATTCAAATCCTCTAACAGTCAACATTCAAATCCTCTAACAGTCAACATTCAAATTCTCTAACAGTCAACATTCATGTTCTCTAACTGTCAACATTCAAATCCTCTAACAGTCAATAATCAAATTCTCTAACAATCAACATTCAAATCCTCTAACAGTCAACATTCCAATCCTCTAACAGTCAACATTCAAATTCTCTAACAGTCAACTTTCAAATTCGCTAACAGGTAACATTCTAATCCTCTAACAGTCATCATTCAAATCCTCTAACAGTCAAAATTCAAATCCTCTAACAGTAAACATTCAAATCCTCTAACAGTCAACATTCAAATCCTCTAACAGTCAACATTCAAAATCTGTAACAGACAACATTCAAATTCTGTAACAGTCAACATTCAAATCCTCTAACAGTCAACATTTAAATTCTCTAACAGTCAACATTCAAAATCTGTAACAGTCAACATTCAAATCCTCTAACAGTTAACATTCAAATCCTCTAACAGTAAACATTCAAATCCTCTAACAGTCAACATTCAAATTATCTAACAGTCATCATTCAAAATCTGTAACATTCAACATTCAAATCCTGTAACAGTCAAAATTCAAATCCTCTAACAGTCAACATTCAAATTCAGAAACAGTCAACATTCAAAATCTGTAACAGTCAACATTTAAATTCTATAACAGTCAACATTCAAATTCTGAAACAGTCAACATTCAATATCTGTAACAGTCAACATTTAAATCCTGTAACAGTCAAAATTCAAATCCTCTAACAGTCAACATTCAAATCTTCTACCAGTCAACATTCAAATCCTCTAACAGTCAATATTCAAATTCTGAAACAATCAATATTCAAAATCTGTAACAGTCAACATTCAAATCCTCTAACAGTCAACATTCAAATCCTCTAACAGTCAACATTCAAATTATCTAACAGTCACCATTCAAAATCTGTAACATTCAACATTCAAATCCTGTAACAGTCATCATTCAAATCCTATAACAGTCAAAATTCAAATCCTCTAACAGTCAACATTCAAATCCTGTAACATTCAAAATTCAAATCCTCTAACAGTCAACATTCAAATCCTCTAACAGTCAACATTCAAATTCTCTAACAGTCAACATTCATGTTCTCTAACTGTCAACATTCAAATCCTCTAACAGTCAATAATCAAATTCTCTAACAATCAACATTCAAATCCTCTAACAGTCAACATTCCAATCCTCTAACAGTCAACATTCAAATTCTCTAACAGTCAACTTTCAAATTCGCTAACAGGTAACATTCTAATCCTCTAACAGTCATCATTCAAATCCTCTAACAGTCAAAATTCAAATCCTCTAACAGTAAACATTCAAATCCTCTAACAGTCAACATTCAAATCCTCTAACAGTCAACATTCAAAATCTGTAACAGACAACATTCAAATTCTGTAACAGTCAACATTCAAATCCTCTAACAGTCAACATTTAAATTCTCTAACAGTCAACATTCAAAATCTGTAACAGTCAACATTCAAATCCTCTAACAGTTAACATTCAAATCCTCTAACAGTAAACATTCAAATCCTCTAACAGTCAACATTCAAATTATCTAACAGTCATCATTCAAAATCTGTAACATTCAACATTCAAATCCTGTAACAGTCAAAATTCAAATCCTCTAACAGTCAACATTCAAATTCAGAAACAGTCAACATTCAAAATCTGTAACAGTCAACATTTAAATTCTATAACAGTCAACATTCAAATTCTGAAACAGTCAACATTCAATATCTGTAACAGTCAACATTTAAATCCTGTAACAGTCAAAATTCAAATCCTCTAACAGTCAACATTCAAATCTTCTACCAGTCAACATTCAAATCCTCTAACAGTCAATATTCAAATTCTGAAACAATCAATATTCAAAATCTGTAACAGTCAACATTCAAATCCTCTAACAGTCAACATTCAAATCCTCTAACAGTCAACATTCAAATTATCTAACAGTCACCATTCAAAATCTGTAACATTCAACATTCAAATCCTGTAACAGTCAAAATTCAAATCCTCTAACAGTCAACATTCAAATTCTCTAACAGTCAACATTCAAATCCTGTAACATTCAAATTTCAAATTCTCTAACAGTCAACATTCAAATTCTCTAACAGTCAACATTCATGTTGTCTAACTGTCAACATTCAAATCCTCTAACAGTCAATAATTAAATTCTCTAACAATCAACATTCAAATCCTCTAACAGTCAACATTCAAATTCTCTAACAGTCAACATTCAAATCCTCTAACAGTCAACATTAAAATCCTCTAACAGTCAATATTCAAATTCTGAAACAATCAATATTCAAAATCTGTAACAGTCAACATTCAAATCCTCTAACAGTCAACATTCAAAATCTGTAACAGTCAACATTCAAATCATGTAACATTCAAATGTCAAATTCTCTAACAGTCAACATTCAAATTCTCTAACAGTCAACATTCAAATCAACATTCATATCCTCTAACAGTCAACATTCAAATTATCTAACAGTCATCATTCAAAATCTGTAACATTCAACATTCAAAATCTGTAACATTCAACATTCAAATCCTGTAACAGTCAACATTCAAATCCTGTAACAGTGAAAATTCAAATTCTGAAATAGTCAACATTCAAATCCTGTAACAGTCAACATTCAAATCCTGTAACAGGCAACATTCAAATCATGTAACAGTCAACATTCAAATAATCTAACAGTCAACATTCAAATTCTCTAACAGTCAACATTCAAATAATCTAACAGTCATCGTTCAAAATCTGTAACATCCAACATTCAAATCCTGTAACATTCAAAATTCAAATCCTCTAACAGTCAACATTCAAATTCTCTAATAGTCAACATTTAAATCCTATAACATTCAAATTTCAAATTCTCTAACGGTCAACATTCAAATCCTCTAACAGTCAACATTCAAATCCTGTAACATTCAAATTTCGAATTCTCTAACAGTGAACATTCAAATCCTCTTACAGTCAACATTCAAATCCTGTAACATTCAAAATTCAAATCCTCTAACAGTCAACATTCATATCCTCTAACATTTAACATTCAAATTATCCAACAGTCATCATTCAAAATCTGTAACATTCAACATTCAAAATCTGTAACAGTCAACATTCAAATCCTGTAACAGTGAAAATTCAAATTCTGAAACAGTCAACATTCAAATCCTGTAACAGTCAACATTCAAATCCTGTAACAGACAACATTCAAATCATCCTAACAGTCAACATTCAAATTCTCTAACAGTCAACATTCAAATTATCTAACAGTCATCATTCAAAATCTGTAACATCCAACATTTAAATCCTGTAACATTCAAAATTCAAATCCTCTAACAGTCAACATTCAAATTCTCTAACATTCAACATTCAAATCCTGTAACATTCAAATTTCAAATTCTCTAACAGTCAACATTCAAATCCTCTAACAGTCAACATTCAAATCCTGTAACAGTCAACATTCAAATCCTGTAACAGACAACATTCAAGCCGTGTAACAGTAAAAATTCAAATCATCTAACAGTCAACATTCAAATTCTCTAACAGTCAACATTCAAATGATCTAACAGTCATCGTTCAAAATCTGTAACATCCAACATTCAAATCCTGTAACATTCAAAATTCAAATCCTCTAACAGTCAACATTCAAATTCTCTAATAGTCAACATTTAAATCCTATAACATTCAAATTTAAAATTCTCTAACGGTCAACATTCAAATCCTCTAACAGTCAACATTCAAATCCTGTAACATTCAAATTTCGAATTCTCTAACAGTGAACATTCAAATCCTCTTACAGTCAACATTCAAATCCTGTAACATTCAAAATTCAAATCCTCTAACAGTCAACATTCATATCCTCTAACATTTAACATTCAAATTATCCAACAGTCATCATTCAAAATCTGTAACATTCAACATTCAAAATCTGTAACAGTCAACATTCAAATCCTGTAACAGTGAAAATTCAAATTCTGAAACAGTCAACATTCAAATCCTGTAACAGTCAACATTCAAATCCTGTAACAGACAACATTCAAATCATCCTAACAGTCAACATTCAAATTCTCTAACAGTCAACATTCAAATTATCTAACAGTCATCATTCAAAATCTGTAACATCCAACATTTAAATCCTGTAACATTCAAAATTCAAATCCTCTAACAGTCAACATTCAAATTCTCTAACATTCAACATTCAAATCCTGTAACATTCAAATTTCAAATTCTCTAACAGTCAACATTCAAATCCTCTAACAGTCAACATTCAAATCCTGTAACAGTCAACATTCAAATCCTGTAACAGACAACATTCAAGCCGTGTAACAGTAAAAATTCAAATCATCTAACAGTCAACATTCAAATTCTCTAACAGTCAACATTCAAATGATCTAACAGTCATCATTCAAAATCTGTAACATCCAACATTCAAATCCTGTAACATTCAAAATTCAAATCCTCTAACAGTCAACATTCAAATCCTGTAACATTAAAAATTCAAATCCTCTAACAGTAAACATTCATATCCTCTAACAGTCAACATTCAAATTATCTAACATTTAACATTCAAATCCTGTAACAGTCAAGATTCAAATCCTCTAACAGTCAACATTCAAATTCTGAAACAGTCAACATTCAAAATCTGTAACAGTCAACATTTAAATTCTATAACAGTCAGCATTCAAATTCTGAAACAGTCAACATTCAAAATCTGTGACAGTCAACATTTAAATCCTATAACATTCAAATTTCAAATTCTCTAACGGTCAACATTCAAATCCTCTAACAGTCAACATTCAAATCCTGTAACATTCAAATTTCGAATTCTCTAACAGTGAACATTCAAATCCTCTTACAGTCAACATTCAAATCCTGTAACATTCAAAATTCAAATCCTCTAACAGTCAACATTCATATCCTCTAACATTTAACATTCAAATTATCCAACAGTCATCATTCAAAATCTGTAACATTCAACATTCAAAATCTGTAACAGTCAACATTCAAATCCTGTAACAGTGAAAATTCAAATTCTGAAACAGTCAACATTCAAATCCTGTAACAGTCAACATTCAAATCCTGTAACAGACAACATTCAAATCATCCTAACAGTCAACATTCAAATTCTCTAACAGTCAACATTCAAATTATCTAACAGTCATCATTCAAAATCTGTAACATCCAACATTTAAATCCTGTAACATTCAAAATTCAAATCCTCTAACAGTCAACATTCAAATTCTCTAACATTCAACATTCAAATCCTGTAACATTCAAATTTCAAATTCTCTAACAGTCAACATTCAAATCCTCTAACAGTCAACATTCAAATCCTGTAACAGTCAACATTCAAATCCTGTAACAGACAACATTCAAGCCGTGTAACAGTAAAAATTCAAATCATCTAACAGTCAACATTCAAATTCTCTAACAGTCAACATTCAAATGATCTAACAGTCATCATTCAAAATCTGTAACATCCAACATTCAAATCCTGTAACATTCAAAATTCAAATCCTCTAACAGTCAACATTCAAATCCTGTAACATTAAAAATTCAAATCCTCTAACAGTAAACATTCATATCCTCTAACAGTCAACATTCAAATTATCTAACATTTAACATTCAAATCCTGTAACAGTCAAGATTCAAATCCTCTAACAGTCAACATTCAAATTCTGAAACAGTCAACATTCAAAATCTGTAACAGTCAACATTTAAATCCTGTAACAGTCAACATTCAAATCCTGTAACAGTGAAAATTCAAATTCTGAAATAGTCAACATTCAAATCCTGTAACAGTCAACATTCAAATCCTGTAACAGGCAACATTCAAATCATGTAACAGTCAACATTCAAATAATCTAACAGTCAACATTCAAATTCTCTAACAGTCAACATTCAAATAATCTAACAGTCATCGTTCAAAATCTGTAACATCCAACATTCAAATCCTGTAACATTCAAAATTAAAATCCTCTAACAGTCAACATTCAAATTCTCTAATAGTCAACATTTAAATCCTATAACATTCAAATTTCAAATTCTCTAACGGTCAACATTCAAATCCTCTAACAGTCAACATTCAAATCCTGTAACATTCAAATTTCGAATTCTCTAACAGTGAACATTCAAATCCTCTTACAGTCAACATTCAAATCCTGTAACATTCAAAATTCAAATCCTCTAACAGTCAACATTCATATCCTCTAACATTTAACATTCAAATTATCCAACAGTCATCATTCAAAATCTGTAACATTCAACATTCAAAATCTGTAACAGTCAACATTCAAATCCTGTAACAGTGAAAATTCAAATTCTGAAACAGTCAACATTCAAATCCTGTAACAGTCAACATTCAAATCCTGTAACAGACAACATTCAAATCATCCTAACAGTCAACATTCAAATTCTCTAACAGTCAACATTCAAATTATCTAACAGTCATCATTCAAAATCTGTAACATCCAACATTTAAATCCTGTAACATTCAAAATTCAAATCCTCTAACAGTCAACATTCAAATTCTCTAACATTCAACATTCAAATCCTGTAACATTCAAATTTCAAATTCTCTAACAGTCAACATTCAAATCCTCTAACAGTCAACATTCAAATCCTGTAACAGTCAACATTCAAATCCTGTAACAGACAACATTCAAGCCGTGTAACAGTAAAAATTCAAATCATCTAACAGTCAACATTCAAATTCTCTAACAGTCAACATTCAAATGATCTAACAGTCATCGTTCAAAATCTGTAACATCCAACATTCAAATCCTGTAACATTCAAAATTCAAATCCTCTAACAGTCAACATTCAAATTCTCTAATAGTCAACATTTAAATCCTATAACATTCAAATTTCAAATTCTCTAACGGTCAACATTCAAATCCTCTAACAGTCAACATTCAAATCCTGTAACATTCAAATTTCGAATTCTCTAACAGTGAACATTCAAATCCTCTTACAGTCAACATTCAAATCCTGTAACATTCAAAATTCAAATCCTCTAACAGTCAACATTCATATCCTCTAACATTTAACATTCAAATTATCCAACAGTCATCATTCAAAATCTGTAACATTCAACATTCAAAATCTGTAACAGTCAACATTCAAATCCTGTAACAGTGAAAATTCAAATTCTGAAACAGTCAACATTCAAATCCTGTAACAGTCAACATTCAAATCCTGTAACAGACAACATTCAAATCATCCTAACAGTCAACATTCAAATTCTCTAACAGTCAACATTCAAATTATCTAACAGTCATCATTCAAAATCTGTAACATCCAACATTTAAATCCTGTAACATTCAAAATTCAAATCCTCTAACAGTCAACATTCAAATTCTCTAACATTCAACATTCAAATCCTGTAACATTCAAATTTCAAATTCTCTAACAGTCAACATTCAAATCCTCTAACAGTCAACATTCAAATCCTGTAACAGTCAACATTCAAATCCTGTAACAGACAACATTCAAGCCGTGTAACAGTAAAAATTCAAATCATCTAACAGTCAACATTCAAATTCTCTAACAGTCAACATTCAAATGATCTAACAGTCATCATTCAAAATCTGTAACATCCAACATTCAAATCCTGTAACATTCAAAATTCAAATCCTCTAACAGTCAACATTCAAATCCTGTAACATTAAAAATTCAAATCCTCTAACAGTAAACATTCATATCCTCTAACAGTCAACATTCAAATTATCTAACATTTAACATTCAAATCCTGTAACAGTCAAGATTCAAATCCTCTAACAGTCAACATTCAAATTCTGAAACAGTCAACATTCAAAATCTGTAACAGTCAACATTTAAATTCTATAACAGTCAGCATTCAAATTCTGAAACAGTCAACATTCAAAATCTGTGACAGTCAACATTTAAATCCTATAACATTCAAATTTCAAATTCTCTAACGGTCAACATTCAAATCCTCTAACAGTCAACATTCAAATCCTGTAACATTCAAATTTCGAATTCTCTAACAGTGAACATTCAAATCCTCTTACAGTCAACATTCAAATCCTGTAACATTCAAAATTCAAATCCTCTAACAGTCAACATTCATATCCTCTAACATTTAACATTCAAATTATCCAACAGTCATCATTCAAAATCTGTAACATTCAACATTCAAAATCTGTAACAGTCAACATTCAAATCCTGTAACAGTGAAAATTCAAATTCTGAAACAGTCAACATTCAAATCCTGTAACAGTCAACATTCAAATCCTGTAACAGACAACATTCAAATCATCCTAACAGTCAACATTCAAATTCTCTAACAGTCAACATTCAAATTATCTAACAGTCATCATTCAAAATCTGTAACATCCAACATTTAAATCCTGTAACATTCAAAATTCAAATCCTCTAACAGTCAACATTCAAATTCTCTAACATTCAACATTCAAATCCTGTAACATTCAAATTTCAAATTCTCTAACAGTCAACATTCAAATCCTCTAACAGTCAACATTCAAATCCTGTAACAGTCAACATTCAAATCCTGTAACAGACAACATTCAAGCCGTGTAACAGTAAAAATTCAAATCATCTAACAGTCAACATTCAAATTCTCTAACAGTCAACATTCAAATGATCTAACAGTCATCATTCAAAATCTGTAACATCCAACATTCAAATCCTGTAACATTCAAAATTCAAATCCTCTAACAGTCAACATTCAAATCCTGTAACATTAAAAATTCAAATCCTCTAACAGTAAACATTCATATCCTCTAACAGTCAACATTCAAATTATCTAACATTTAACATTCAAATCCTGTAACAGTCAAGATTCAAATCCTCTAACAGTCAACATTCAAATTCTGAAACAGTCAACATTCAAAATCTGTAACAGTCAACATTTAAATTCTATAACAGTCAGCATTCGACTTCCGGTTCCGGCAGAGGGATGTGAAGAAGCTCTCTCCTGAGCTCCGCTGCCGATCCGGTCCTGACACATCTTTAACGGCTGTTACAGCCTCCAGAATCGCACCAAACCCCCCTCCGAAGTCTCCCCACACGCCAGACAAGCGGCATATGGACAGAAATCCAGCGGAGATGCCCGGCTCCCGTCCACGCGCTCAGAAGGGGAAAGACGCGGCGCCCGCCACATCCAAGATGGCGCCGACTCCTGAACCCCCGCGCCCGTCACGACAAGCAACGCCGCTTCCACAGCGGGTAAGAGGCTTACCTGATTCCCCTGAGAAGGGCTCCCTCCCCGCTCCCCTACTGCCTCTAGACTCCTCCATCCCTGACCTCTCCGCCCCGGTCACCTACGGTGACATGGTAGGGGCTATAAGGGCGGCAATAGCTCCTTTGTTTCAGGAGCAAACGGACAACATAAATAAGCAGCTAGCCCAGCTTCAAAAACGTGTCATGGACACGGAATGTAGAATGGGGGAGTGCTTTCAGGACATGGCGGAGATCAAACCCCTAGTTACCCAGCACTCTAAGGATCTGTTCTCCCTACATAACAAGCTCCAGGATCTCGAAAACAGATCAAGGAGAAATAACTTGAGGCTGGTGGGAGTACCCGAATCTGTAAAGGGCCCTGACCTGTTTAACTTCATTAGAAACACGCTTCCTGAGATGCTGGAGATCAAAGACCGCTGCACAGACCTTGTCATAGAAAGGGCACACAGGCTAGGACCCCAGCGTCCATCCAGTGATAATAGACCCAGAACGGTGATTTTTAAATCCCTCAATTACCTGCATAAGGAACTTTTTTGGGCAGCATCCCGCAAACACCGCAACCTTGAATGGGAAGGAAGCCATATCTTGATATTTCAAGATTACTCTGCCGAGTTGACAAAGCAGAGAAAAGAATTCTCTCCGATTTGCTCCAAACTCATACAGATGGAGCGCAAATTTGCCCTCCTCTATCCGGCGAAACTGCGAATATATGAAGGATCCTCTTTTAAGGACTTTATGACTCCCGCAGACGCAGGAGCCTACATGGAGGAAGTGTCATACCAATCCCCCATGCACCGCAGAGAATCTGAAGGTGACTAAGAACCTCAGCAACCCTACTCTCCAAATCACCTCAACCAAGTACCTCCATTCCTCTCCCCCACCACCCTCCCGTTTCCCTATATCAGTGCCACTGGCTTAGAAGACGACGTCTGATGTCAGATATATGCAAAATTTAGCTCTAAGCTACAAAAGGCACATACGAATGCCTCAATCCTGGCCCAATCTGATCCTGGCAACACCTAGCCTGAATTGCTACCCTGGCTCCAGGAAAAAACCACTGGGGAGGCGCTGTCCCTTCTCATGTCCCCCCCTCCCTTCCGGTAAGGGCTCAAAGATCATTCACCTCTGCAGACCCCCTCTATTCTACCACCCCAACAACCATGAAGAATTGCAAGCACCACCCCTCCACCCCCCCCAGGCTTACCCCTGATACAACCGCGAAGGAACTTAACCCCATGCATACCCAGGGACGGGGAAGGCTCTACCCCACTCCCACTTACCCCCTCCCCCTGAACTGCTACATGGAAGGTGACAGTGTCCCCATACACCTCAGAGAGGTGGACAGGAGAGAAGATGCCTTGCTTCATAAAACAGACATGGCCTTCACACCCACGCCCATTTAAGAACTCATACCAAGTAACGCGGTGACCCAAGGATGACCTCGGACTGTGAAATCCTCAGGAAACTGAACTAACATGACCCAGGAGGGTCTCTCCCCCCCCCCTCAATTGACTCTGACGTAACTTTTGGTGAATTCACTTATAATTGTTTAAGATGGGCCGTACTCGGCTCAGGAGCTAACCTGTGACCGTTATGAGAAAATCAGGAAGATTTCCTCCCACAGGCTCCGGAAGCTACCAAGTATGGTTTGTCGATTGTTTTGTATTGTTTTGTTTTTGTTTTGTTATGTTATTGTTCCCCTTGTTTGTCCCACATACCCCCCTTGCCCCCCATTCTGTGCAGAGAATCTACACAATGTCAAATGTAATTGTGATATATACACACCATAGTCCCCCCCTCCATGAAGCAATATGGCTTTACATGTAGGAAGCTGGAATGTCGGAGGGATTAACTCTCCGATAAAAAGAAAGAAAATTTTGATATATCTCAACAAACTAAGATTAGACCTTGTATTCCTTCAGGAATCTCATCTAATGCCGAAAGAAGTGGTAAAACTCAACATGCTTAAGTGGAAACTTTTAGCCTCAGCCCATTATAGCTCCAAAGCTAGAGGAGTACTAATACTGGCCAAAAATCATCTAGACATATCAATATCTAAAGTTATTGAAGACCCTGAGGGAAGATACGTGCTATGTTGCATGAAATATGATCAACAAGAGTTCGTCTGTCTAAATGTATACGCCCCTAACCAGTACTCCGCCCCGTTCATGAAATCCATTATAGCAATACTGTCCCCCTTCCTACACTTGCCCATCCTCACATGTGCGTACTTTAATCTGATTACGTTAGCCTCTCTAGACAAACAGAACACTTCCACAAAAACCCGCACATCCCCCAAATTAGGCATCCCAGAATTATGTTCCCGTCTCCAACTATTAGATGTGTGGAGAACCTTACATCCCACTGAGCGCGAGTTTACGTGCCTCTCGGCCTCAACGGGTCTAATGTCACGCATTGACTACACCCTGGTCTCCCATTTCCTCCTCCCAAGAATAGAAGCTAGCGAGATAGCACCAATTGTCCTCTCAGACCACGCAGTGGTACACTTTAAACTCCACTTTTCCCACCAACAGCCTACCTCAAAAATATGGCGTTGCCCATCCAACTTAACGTCCTCCCCCAAACTCAGAGAGATAGTGAATCAAACATGGGACAACTATGCCATAGACAACGAAAAGTTCAAAACTGAAAACCCCCCTCTATTTTGGCAGGCCTCAAAAGCTACACTTAGAGGTGAAATAACAGCTCAGACGATCAACTTTAAAAGAAAACTAAAAACAGATTATATTAAGGCCCAAGCGACCCTAACAGATGCCTTTGACAAGTACAAGTCCAACCCCTCCACTACACATAAAAATTCATATCTAGAGGCAAAGGCACTCTACGAGAGCATCATCGAGAAATCTGAATCACTTTATTCCTTCTCAAAATCATCCCGATTCCACAAATTCGGCAATAAGTCAAGCAAATTGTTATCTTCCCTACTACAGGGTCAAAGGACCCCAGCCACCATCCGCCCACTGAGGACCCCACAAGGCTCTCTGACCTCCTCCACCGAACACACGGCCCAAGTACTTCGAGACTTTTACGCGACCCTCTACTCACAACCCCAATCTGATTCATACAGGGCCACAAAATTCTGGGACTCACTCCCCATACCAGAGATGTCCCCTCTAAACGCAACAAATTTAGCCAGAGACATCACTCAGGAGGAGGTGGCTAAGGCAATCGCGGGCTTGAAATCCGGCAAGGCCCCAGGGCCTGACGGGCTCACCTCTGACTACTACAAACTATTGGCACCCAAGATATCCCCTATACTCACAAATGTCTTTAATCACATAATATCCAACAAATCAATCCCCCTCTATTTCAACACCGCCAACATAAGAGTCCTCCCGAAACAAGGCCGAGACCTTACACTCCCTAGCTCCTACAGGCCAATCTCATTATTAAATATAGATTACAAACTTTTAACAAAGATCATGGCAGAAAGACTCAAACTAATCCTCCCATCCCTTATACACATGGACCAAACAGGTTTTGTCAAAGGCCGCAATTCAGCCATAAATATAAGACGGGTGCTGTCTGCGGTGACCATGTCCCAGTGCGCCGTGTCGGACGCGCCAAAAGCCATCCTCTCCTTAGATGCAGAGAAGGCGTTCGACATGGTGCACTGGGACCATTTACAGTATGTCCTGAAACGCTTTGCCTTCCCAACTAAATTTATAGACTTTGTATCAACAATATACAGTAACTCCACCTCACACATAATAACAAACGGTTTGCTATCCCCTCCTTTCCCTATCCTCAGAGGCACGAGACAGGGCTGCCCTCTGTCGCCCCTCCTCTTCGTCCTAGCCCTAGAACCCCTGGCCATCACCCTTCGCAGCTCCCCGCTTTTTCAGGGGATAAAGATTCGCCACATTGACCTGAGGGTGTCGTTATTTGCCGACGACATGTTGATATTTCTTTCTCACCCGCAACATGCCATCCCAGTGGTCTTCCAGATTCTGAAGGACTTTGGGAGCTTCTCGGGCTATAAGGTCAATGTGGACAAATCAGAACTATTAATGATAAATGGACCCCCACCTGTATTTCATGAGAACGAGGAACTCCACTCCATCAAACTAAAAACAGATCAAATTAAGTACTTGGGAGTTCAAATACCCAAAGATCCTTCAAAACTAGAACAATGTAACTACCCACCCATCATACACAAAATTACAAAAACTATGCAAGACTGGAAAGACCTGCCACTTTCTATGATGGGAAGAGTCGAGGTAGTAAAGACAGTTCTACTGCCACGTCTATTATACCCCTTACAGATGCTCCCGATAAAACCTAAATCCACGGACATAGCTGCACTGACCCAAGCCTCTTCAAAATTCATATGGCAGGGGAAAAAACCCAGAATATCCCAGCCAAAGTTAAAGCTACTTAGGACAGACGGAGGATTGGGCCTCACTGATGTACAGAATTATTCAGGCGCCTTACTCTCCCGATATGCTTTGGGATGGCTGGCAAAAACTGACGCATTCTCTATATATGACCTAGATTGCGCCCTATTCTTCCCCTTCTCCCCAGGTGCTCTCCTACACTCCGTCCCAAAACTCATCCCCAAACATATACTAAACAACCCCCTATTTAAGGATATTTATAAATCATGGCGGCAAATATGCACAAAAGTAGGACTCAACCCTAACCAGTCCGAGTGGATACCAATCTGGGGTAACCCCATGTTTCCACCGGCCATCAATAGCCCAATCTTCAATCGCATGAAAAACAAGGGTCTCCAGACTATCTCCCAAGTGTTCGACCCAGGTGGGAAACTTCTCCCTTTCCCCTCTATAAGAGAAAAGTTTGGCTTGCCCCAAAACAGTTTATTCCCGATCATGCAGCTCCATCATTATGTGTTATCTATCGCCCCAAGATCCCTGGTCAATACCCCTCACACCACACTACACAGGTGGTTAGAAAAAGTTTATGACGGCTCCTTCAAAGCAAAGTTAATATATACAGAACTACAGCAACTTAACTCCTCCAACTCCCGAAATAAAACCACCACGGCCTGGCAACGAGACATTCCTTTATTAACATCTCAAGACATCTTTCAATATTTAGAAATTTCCTTAAAAATATTACAATCATCCACACTCCAAGAAGTACATTTTAAACTAGTTCATAGGGCATTTATATCACAAAAGCAGCGCAGCCACTTCGACCCAGAGGAACCTGGCTGCTGCCACAAATGCGGCTTCCACTCAGCATCCCTCGAGCATAACTTTTGGTCCTGTGGATACATTAAAAAATTTTGGCACAAAATTATTAACTATGTCAACAAAGCATTTCACTTAAAAGTAAAAATAGACCCAGTGCCACTATTATTTCTAAACTTCGATAACTGGGATCTACAAGGACCAAACAGGAGTCTCATTCCTTTCTTCTCCATCCTATTCACTGCTGCAAAAAAGGTAATACTAACCTCATGGATAGACAAACACGTCCCCACCCTGACAGATCTAGAGGGCCTAATGCTGAAATATATGGCGTATGATAGGTACAATTCCCACCATCACACCGGCTCACCCACTACAGGATATCTTAAGAAATGGGGCCCTTTCATCCACCTTAGATCGGGCGGGTCCCAATCCCAGATATGTGAGGCATTGGAACTGGTAATATAGTATAATAGGAATTGAATTCCATCTCAGATGGGAAGACAGGAGAGGTTGGAAATAGCTTTTACTTTATTACTTTAGTTACACATACCTGTATTAATTGAACTAGTTTGTATTAACTGAACGAGATGTTAACAAATGATGCCTTAACCCTGCTTACTAACCTGCCCCGACACACTACCAAATCACGACAAACCACTGAGATATAAATCGAAATGTTATAAGCTGCTCTGCCCTAATATATGCTACTGCACTTACCTCACAATTACTGGACCCCCCCCCCTCAGATTACCCTGCAAAGATATGGTGAATAACCCTGCATAGATAGTTCCCCCCCCCCCTACATCCCCCCCCCCTCTCTAGTTCTCAACCTCCCCTCCTCTCCCCCCCCCTCTCCCCATCTACCCAGGCTAACTACCCCTCCCCCTCCCCTCTCTACCCACCCCAGTACAACAGGAAGAAACAACCTAACCCGTGGAACCATAAGAAAGTTGGTCCCCCCCCTCAAAAATCGGTATACTTTCTTCCTCTCACCTCTCCATCCCTCCCCCCCCCTTTTATGTCTTTTCCCCTTCAACACCCCAGCTGGGATCCCTCCCATCTCTCCCCACCCTATTCCCCTCCCCAGTTAAACACAACTCTCGCAGTGATACAGAGTGCAACTACACCCCCCTATGCTATACTAAAGGGGAGACCCGAACGGAGTACAAAGAGAAAGGGTCAAGAGACCTCAAGGCTAGACTCCGACCAACCTGAATTTACCACCTCACAAAAACTCCCAGCCCTGAGACTGGGAATCCGGTAGTCACAGCCTACAACCAAATCCTAAAACCCATTAGGGTTTACAATGCTTACCACATGTACCTGTTCGGCGATCCCGATGACATTGTTATGTTGATGCCTTGATTACACCTGTATCAAAAAATTGAGATGTAAACTTGTTAATTCTGTATTTTGAAAAACCAATAAATACGTATTTAAAAAAAAAAAAAAAAAAACAGTCAGCATTCAAATTCTGAAACAGTCAACATTCAAAATCTGTGACAGTCAACATTTAAATCCTATAACATTCAAATTTCAAATTCTCTAACGGTCAACATTCAAATCCTCTAACAGTCAACATTCAAATCCTGTAACATTCAAATTTCGAATTCTCTAACAGTGAACATTCAAATCCTCTTACAGTCAACATTCAAATCCTGTAACATTCAAAATTCAAATCCTCTAACAGTCAACATTCATATCCTCTAACATTTAACATTCAAATTATCCAACAGTCATCATTCAAAATCTGTAACATTCAACATTCAAAATCTGTAACAGTCAACATTCAAATCCTGTAACAGTGAAAATTCAAATTCTGAAACAGTCAACATTCAAATCCTGTAACAGTCAACATTCAAATCCTGTAACAGACAACATTCAAATCATCCTAACAGTCAACATTCAAATTCTCTAACAGTCAACATTCAAATTATCTAACAGTCATCATTCAAAATCTGTAACATCCAACATTTAAATCCTGTAACATTCAAAATTCAAATCCTCTAACAGTCAACATTCAAATTCTCTAACATTCAACATTCAAATCCTGTAACATTCAAATTTCAAATTCTCTAACAGTCAACATTCAAATCCTCTAACAGTCAACATTCAAATCCTGTAACAGTCAACATTCAAATCCTGTAACAGACAACATTCAAGCCGTGTAACAGTAAAAATTCAAATCATCTAACAGTCAACATTCAAATGATCTAACAGTCATCATTCAAAATCTGTAACATCCAACATTCAAATCCTGTAACATTCAAAATTCAAATCCTCTAACAGTCAACATTCAAATCCTGTAACATTAAAAATTCAAATCCTCTAACAGTAAACATTCATATCCTCTAACAGTCAACATTCAAATTATCTAACATTTAACATTCAAATCCTGTAACAGTCAAGATTCAAATCCTCTAACAGTCAACATTCAAATTCTGAAACAGTCAACATTCAAAATCTGTAACAGTCAACATTTAAATTCTATAACAGTCAGCATTCAAATTCTGAAACAGTCAACATTCAAAATCTGTGACAGTCAACATTTAAATCCTGTAACAGTCACAATTCATATCCTCTAACAGTCAACATTCAAATCCTCTAACAGTCAACATTCAAATCCTCTAACAGTCAATGTTCAAATTCTGAAACAATCAACATTCAAAATCTGTAACAGTCAACATTCAAATCCTTTATCCCCTTACCGACGCAGCCTGTTTTTGCCTTCCTGACAGAGCCCTTTTTTTCAAATCTGACATGTATCACTTAAGTGGGGATAACTTTTTTTTGCTTTATTTATCCCAGTGATTTTGAGATTGTTTTCTCGTGACACATTGTACTTCAAGTTAGTGGTAAATTTTGGTTGATACAGTCTGTGTTTTTTTGTGAAAAATACCAAAATGTCGTAAAAAAATGGAAAATTTAGCAATTTGCAAAATGTTAAATTTTCTGCTTGTGAGACAAATAATCATACCACTCAAAATAGTTAATAACTAACATAGACCATATGTATACTTTATGTTTCCATCATTATTTCAACCTCCTTTTAATTTTTTTGGACACTAGGAGGCTTAAAATATGAATAGCAAATTCTCAAATTTTCAAGAAAATTTCAAACACTGATTTTTTTAGGGACCAGTTAAGTTCTGATGTGACTTTGAGGGACTTGTATGTGAGACACCCCCATAAATGATGCCATTTAAAAAAACTGCACCCCTCACAGTATTCAAAACAGCATTTTGGAAGTTTGTTAACCCTTTAGGTGTTTCACAGCAATTAAAACAAAGTGTAGGTGAAATTTCTAAATTTAAATTTTTTTGCAGATTTTCAATTTTAATACATTTTTCTAAGGAACACAGTAGATTTTACTAGAGAAATGTGACTAAAAATTGATTCCCCCAATTCTTTTGTTTTCATAAATATCCTATATGTGGCCCTAGTGTGCACGTTGACCAAACCACAGGCTTCATAATAGAAGGAGCACCTACTTGATTTTGGAGCCTCCTTTTTATGAGATTATTTTTTAGGCACCATGTAGGATTCTAGGCACCATAAGATGCTAAAAGTTAGGAACCCCCCACAAGTGACCCCATTTTGCAAACTACACCCCTCAGGGAATTCATCTAGGGGTATAGTGTACATTTCAAACCCCCAGGGGTTTCACCAATTTTGGTACAACTGGGCTGTGAAAATGAAAAATTACATTTTTTTACACAAAAATGTAGTTCTGGCTCAAAATTTTTCATTTTCACAAGGAATGAAGGAGACAAAGCACCCCAAAATCTGTGCCGCAATTTCTCCCGAGTACGGCAATGCCTCATATGTGACCAAAAAATACCATTTGGGTGCATGGCAGGACTCAGAAGGGAAGGAGTGATATTTGGATTTTGCAGCACAGATTCTGGTGGAATGAATGGTGGGTGCTATGTCGCATTAGCAAGACCCCCGAAGCACCAATACAGTGGAACCCCCCACAAGTGACCCATTTTGCAAACTACACCCCTCAGGGAATTCATCTAGGGGTATAGTGTACATTTCAAACCCCCAGGGGTTTCACCAATTTTGGTACAACTGGGCTGTGAAAATGAAAAATTAAATTTTTTACCCAAAAATGCAGTTCTGGCTCAAAATTTTTCATTTTCACAAGGAATGAAGGAGACATAGCACCCCAAAATCTGTGCCCCAATTTCTCCCGAGTACGGAAATGCCTCACATGTGACCAAAAAATACAATTTGGGTGCATGGCAGGACTCAGAAGGGAAGGAGTGATATTTGGATTTTGCAGCACAGATTCTGGTGGAATGAATGGTGGGTGCTATGTCGCATTAGCAAGACCCCCGAAGCACCAATACAGTGGAACCCCCCACAAGTGACCCCATTTTGCAAACTACACCCCTCAGGAAATTCATCTAGGGGTACAGTGTACATTTCAAACCCCCAGGGGTTTCACCAATTTTGGTACAACTGGGCTGTGAAAATGAAAAATTACATTTTTTACACAAAAATGCAGTTCTGGCTCAAAATTTTTCATTTTCACAAGGAATAAAGGAGACAAACCCCCCCAAAATCTGTGCCCCAATTTCTCCCGAGTACGGAAATGCCTCATATGTGACCAAAAAATACCATTTGGGTGCATGGCAGGACTCAGAAGGGAAGGAGTGATATTTGGATTTTGCAGCACAGATTCTGGTGGAATGAATGGTGGGTGCTATGTCGCATTAGCAAGACCCCCGAAGCACCAATACAGTGGAACCCCCCACAAGTGACCCCATTTTGCAAAATACACCCCTCAGGGAATTCATCTAGGGGTATAGTGTACATTTCAAACCCCCAGGGGTTTCACCAATTTTGGTACAACTGGGCTGTGAAAATGAAAAATTACATTTTTTTTACACAAAAATGCAGTTCTGGCTCAAAATTTTTCATTTTCACAAGGAATGAAGGAGACAAAGCAACCCAAAATCTGTGCCCCAATTTCTCCCGAGTACGGCAATGCCTCATATGTGACCAAAAAATACCATTTGGGTGCATGGCAGGACTCAGAAGGGAAGGAGTGATATTTAGATTTTGCAGCACAGATTCTGGTGGAATGAATGGTGGGTGCTATGTCGCATTAGCAAGACCCCCGAAGCACCAATACAGTGGAACCCCCCACAAGTGACCCCATTTTGCAAACTACACCCCTCAGGAAATTCATCTAGGGGTATAGTGTACATTTCAAACCCCCAGGGGTTTCACCAATTTTGGTACAACTGGGCTGTGAAAATGAAAAATTACATTTTTTACACAAAAATGCAGTTCTGGCTCAAAATTTTTCATTTTCACAAGGAATGAAGGAGACAAAGCACCCCAAAATCTGTGCCCCAATTTCTCCCGAGTACGGAAATGCCTCATATGTGACCAAAAAATACCATTTGGGTGCATGGCAGGACTCAGAAGGGAAGGAGTGATATTTGGATTTTGCAGCACAGATTCTGGTGGAATGAATGGTGGGTGCTATGTCGCATTAGCAAGACCCCCGAAGCACCAATACAGTGGAACCCCCCACAAGTGACCCATTTTGCAAACTACACCCCTCAGGGAATTCATCTAGGGGTATAGTGTACATTTCAAACCCCCAGGGGTTTCACCAATTTTGGTACAACTGGGCTGTGAAAATGAAAAATTAAATTTTTTACCCAAAAATGCAGTTCTGGCTCAAAATTTTTCATTTTCACAAGGAATGAAGGAGACATAGCACCCCAAAATCTGTGCCCCAATTTCTCCCGAGTACGGAAATGCCTCACATGTGACCAAAAAATACAATTTGGGTGCATGGCAGGACTCAGAAGGGAAGGAGTGATATTTGGATTTTGCAGCACAGATTCTGGTGGAATGAATGGTGGGTGCTATGTCGCATTAGCAAGACCCCCGAAGCACCAATACAGTGGAACCCCCCACAAGTGACCCCATTTTGCAAACTACACCCCTCAGGAAATTCATCTAGGGGTACAGTGTACATTTCAAACCCCCAGGGGTTTCACCAATTTTGGTACAACTGGGCTGTGAAAATGAAAAATTACATTTTTTACACAAAAATGCAGTTCTGGCTCAAAATTTTTCATTTTCACAAGGAATAAAGGAGACAAACCCCCCCAAAATCTGTGCCCCAATTTCTCCCGAGTACGGAAATGCCTCATATGTGACCAAAAAATACCATTTGGGTGCATGGCAGGACTCAGAAGGGAAGGAGTGATATTTGGATTTTGCAGCACAGATTCTGGTGGAATGAATGGTGGGTGCTATGTCGCATTAGCAAGACCCCCGAAGCACCAATACAGTGGAACCCCCCACAAGTGACCCCATTTTGCAAAATACACCCCTCAGGGAATTCATCTAGGGGTATAGTGTACATTTCAAACCCCCAGGGGTTTCACCAATTTTGGTACAACTGGGCTGTGAAAATGAAAAATTACATTTTTTTACACAAAAATGCAGTTCTGGCTCAAAATTTTTCATTTTCACAAGGAATGAAGGAGACAAAGCACCCCAAAATCTGTGCCCCAATTTCTCCCGAGTACGGCAATGCCTCATATGTGACCAAAAAATACCATTTGGGTGCATGGCAGGACTCAGAAGGGAAGGAGTGATATTTGGATTTTGCAGCACAGATTCTGGTGGAATGAATGGTGGGTGCTATGTCGCATTAGCAAGACCCCCGAAGCACCAATACAGTGGAACCCCCCACAAGTGACCCCATTTTGCAAACTACACCCCTCAGGGAATTCATCTAGGGGTATAGTGTACATTTCAAACCCCCAGGGGTTTCACCAATTTTGGTACAACTGGGCTGTGAAAATGAAAAATTACATTTTTTTTACACAAAAATGCAGTTCTGGCTCAAAATTTTTCATTTTCACAAGGAATGAAGGAGACAAAGCAACCCAAAATCTGTGCCTTAATTTCTCCCGAGTACGGCAATGCCTCATATGTGACCAAAAAATGGCAGGACTCAGAAGGGAAGGAGTGATATTTGGATTTTGCAGCACAGATTCTGGTGGAATGAATGGTGGGTGCTATGTCGCATTAGCAAGACCCCCGAAGCACCAATACAGTGGAACCCCCCACAAGTGACCCCATTTTGCAAACTACACCCCTCAGGGAATTCATCTAGGGGTATAGTGTACATTTCAAACCCCCAGGGGTTTCACCAATTTTGGTACAACTGGGCTGTGAAAATGAAAAATTACATTTTTTTACACAAAAATGCAGTTCTGGCTCAAAATTTTTCATTTTCACAAGGAATGAAGGAGACAAAGTACCCCAAAATCTGTGCCCCAATTTCTCCCGAGTACGGCAATGCCTCATATGTGACCAAAAAATACCATTTGGGTGCATGGCAGGACTCAGAAGGGAAGGAGTGATATTTGGATTTTGCAGCACACATTCTGGTGGAATGAATGGTGGGTGCTATGTCGCATTAGCAAGACCCCCAAAGCACGGTGAAATGATGAACCTAATGATCCATAGATGTGTGGTATATTTTAAAGCACTCCTTCATACATAGGCCGGGTTTGTCGGGGCAAGTTTCACAGTGGAAAATAGTTTGCTTTCGTATTCCCTTTTTATAGCAAACTTTGCACCTTTTTTGTGTCCTGCCCTTTTTTCCAGTGGAGGGGATTTCGTTAGGAAAATGCTGCCCTGATACAATACGGGGGCCAGTACTAGAAGTACTGGGGCCAGTACTAGAAGTACTGGGGCCCTCTGCCTGCTGGTTCCCAAATATTAGGCCCTTTATGACTTCCTCTTGAAAGTGCATAAATGTCCCCGTCTGGCTGGTAGAACGGAATAGTACGTAAGCGTTATACAGTGCCATCTGGATGATATACATGGCCAGCTTCTTATACCATATTTTTTTTTTCCGCAGGGCACTGTACGGCTTCAGTACCTGATCTGAAAGATCCACTCCGCCCATGTACTTATTGTAATCAAGGATACAAATAGGTTTTGAGGTGTGGGTACTGGTACCTCGTACAGGGACGGAGGTGGTACTGTCTCCGTGAATTGTTGTCAGTATAAGGACATCCCTCTTGTCCTTATATTTGACCAACAACATATTTTCGGTGCATATTCCCCTTCTTTCACCCTTTATCAGTAATTGGGCAACGTGCGTTTTTGGGAGGCCTCTTTGGTTCTTGCGCACAGTACCGCAAGCTGCTGTACCTCTTGAACCAAGGGCCTTAAACAGGGGGATGCTGGTGTAAAAGTTATCCACATAGAGGTGATAACCCTTATCCAGGAAGGGGTGCACTAAATCCCAGACAATCTTTCCACTAACACCTACGAGGTAGGGGGGGCATTCTGGCGGTTCAATTCTTGTGTCCTTCCCTTCATATACCCTAAACCTGTGGGTGTACCCTGAGGTACTTTCGCACAGCTTATACATTTTTATGCCATACCTTGCCCTCTTATTGGGAAGGTACTGGCGGAATTTAACCCTTCCTTTAAAATGTATAAGTGACTCGTCTACACAAATGAATTTTTGGAGGATGTACATCTCAGCAAATTTGGCGCTCAAATGATCAATGACCGGCCTGACTTTGAATAGCAGGTCAAAGGTGGGATCACCTCTGGGTGGGCACTGTGCATTATCGTTGTAATGCAAAAATTTAAGGATCGTCTCAAAACGAGTCCGGGTCATGGCCATACGATGAAGTGGGGTGCTGTACAGAACATCTGTACTCCAATATTGCCTAATTTCTGGCTTTTTAACTATGCCCATATGTAACACCAGACCCCAAAACATCATCATCTCTACTGCATCTACAGGGGTCCACCTAGCAAATGATGACGTGGGGTTTTGGGCAATAAACTGCTGGGCATATAAATTACTTTGGTCCACCATTAAATTTATAAAATCATCAGAGAAAAAGACTTTGAAAAAGTCAATTTCTTTGAGGCCTGTACTATCAAATTGGATTCCTGGGTTGGCCAAAAACTCAGGAACCTGGGGCTTAAAATTGTCTGGTGGTGGGGTCCATACGAGATCAATCATTGGGGGGGGGGGTCTCAGCTGCTCTACGGGGGCGTCTTTGAGGGGGTCCCTCATCACTAGAGGAGGAAGAGGAGCTTAAGACAAATGCCAATTCATCGCTTACTTCACTGGCTGTGTCAGTGTCAGAGGCAAGAAGGGCATATGCCTCCTCTGCTGAAAACAGTCTTTGCGATGATTGGGACATTTTTATTATTTTTCAAGTGTAGTGTTTCAACACGTGTATAGTGTAGGGGGGGTACAAACTTTATTTCAACACGGGGGGTATGTAGTGTGTATGTAGTGCTTTAACACGTGTAAGTTAAAAGAAAAAAAAAAGCTCCTGCGCCAAAAATTGAGCACAAATGTTGGTCAGTAACGTCCGTCACTGATCAGCGCTCAGCGGGCACAGAACACCCACAAAGCACCGTGGGTGTAAAAACAATTTAAAAAAAAAAACCCACAGCACTCTCCAAAAAAAAAAATTAAAAATAACTGCTGATGAGTCAAAGGCAACAGAAATTTGATCAAAAAAAAAAAAAATAGATCAACCCTGTGCCAAAAATGCTGATCAGTAATGTACGTCACTGATCAGCGCTCAGCGGCCACAGGACACCCACAAAAGCACCGTGGGTGTAAAAACAATTTAAAAAAAAAAACCCACAGCACTCTCCAAAAAAAAAAAATTAAAAATAACTGCTGATGAGTCAAAGGCAACAGAAATTTTATCAAAAAAAAAAAATAGATCAACCCTGTGCCAAAAATGCTGATCAGTGATGTACGTCACTGATCAGCGCTCAGCGGCCACAGGACACCCACAGAAGCACCGTGGGTGTAAAAACAATTTAAAAAAAACCCCCACAGCACTCTCCCAAAAAAAAACAACTGCTGATCAGTGATGATTAGCAGTGAGGGGCAGCAGGCACACAGCTGTGGGTGCAACCTGACAGGGTATATATATATATAAAAAAAAAAACCTGCACCCCAAAAAAGGTGCTGATCAGTTAGTTTATACTGATCAGCACAAAAGGGGGGCAGCAGATACAAAATTATATCACACAATATCTATATCTCTGATACAATGACGCTGCAGCAGCAGCACAAGCAGACAGGAAGCAAGAGCAACCAGGAAGCAACCAATAGCTGGCAGCACGGATGCCACCAACGCTGATCAGGTAAGTATAGGACACAGATGGGCACGGAGACCGCTCTGCACGCTGTTCCTGACCGGAATGGCGGCTGCAGGGCTGTCTCCGTTTCCTCATTTGAGGTGTAATGGCTGTGATTGGTCCGTCGGTCCGACGGACCAATCACAGCCTTTGGGGGCAGGTGGGGTGAGGTGGGGTGACCACCAGTGACACCCTTACACCCCGTGGTGATTGGTGCTGTACTTAACAGCACCAATCACCACCGATCCCTGTGTCACCGGCGAACGTTATTCGCCGGTACACAGAAAAGGCTGTAATTGGCTGTTCACATTGAACAGCCAATCACAGCGATCGCCGATGGGCGGGGGCATCGCTGCCCCCCCTGGGCAATGAGGGAAGATGTCTGCTGTCAGGGACAGCAGACATCGTCCCTCTGTCACCGCGTCTATAGACGCGGTGACAGTTAAATGGCATGACGTACATTTATGCCATGTGTCGGGAAGTACATCCCGACCATGACGTAAATGTACGTCAAATGTCAGGAAGGGGTTAACAGTCAACATTCAAATCCTCTAACAGTCCAAATTTGGTACTTATGTAATATCTGGACTCCCGGTTTTCTTATGAGACCGTGTCCCCTCGCGGGGCTCGCTGGGCTTGCCACGCTTTGGGCACGGTGGCTCGCTGCGCTAGCCACACTATATAAAATTAACTACATGCGCAGTTGGATAGTAGGGGTATGAAAAAATGGTGTGCATTTAACATGGGAGTCCAGATAATACATAAGTACCCAAAATTCAAATCCTCTAACAGTCAACATTCAAATCCTCTCACAGTCAACATTCAAATTCTCTAAGAGTCAACATTCAAATCCTGTAACATTCAAAATTCAAATCCTCTAACAGTCAACATTCATATCCTCTAACAGTCAACATTCAAATTATCTAACAGTCATCATTCAAAATCTGTAACATTCAACATTCAAAATCTGTAACATTCAACATTCAAATCCTGTAACAGTCAACATTCAAATCCTGTAACAGTGAAAATTCAAATTCTGAAACAGTCAACATTCAAATCCTGTAACAGTCAACATTCAAATCCTGTAACAGGCAACATTCAAATTATCTAACAGTCACCATTCAAAATCTGTAACATTCAACATTCAAATCCTGTAACAGTCAAAATTCAAATCCTCTAACAGTCAACATTCAAATTCTCTAACAGTCAACATTCAAATCCTGTAACATTCAAATTTCAAATTCTCTAACAGTCAACATTCAAATTCTCTAACAGTCAACATACATGTTCTCTAACTGTCAACATTCAAATCCTCTAACAGTCAATATTCAAATTCTCTAACAATTAATATTCAAATCCTCTAACAGTCAACATTCAAATCCTCTAACAGTCAACATTCAAATCCTCTAACAGTCAACATTCAAATCCTCTAACAGTCAATATTCAAATTCTGAAACAATCAATATTCAAAATCTGTAACAGTCAACATTCAAATCCTCTAACAGTCAACATTCAAAATCTGTAACAGTCAACATTCAAATCCTGTAACATTCAAATTTCAAATTCTCTAACAGTCAACATTCAAATTCTCTAACAGTCAACATTCAAATCCTCTAACAGTCAACATTCAAATCCTGTAACATTCAAAATTCAAATCCTCTAACAGTCAACATTCAAATTATCTAACAGTCATCATTCAAAATCTGTAACATTCAACATTTAAAATCTGTAACATTCAACATTCAAATCCTGTAACAGTCAACATTCAAATCCTGTAACAGAGAAAATTCAAATTCTGAAATAGTCAACATTCAAATCCTGTAACAGTCAACATTCAAATCCTGTAACAGGCAACATTCAAACCATGTAACAGTCAAAATTCAAATCATCTAACAGTCAACATTCAAATTCTCTAACAGTCAACATTCAAATAATCTAACAGTCATCGTTCAAAATCTGTAACATCCAACATTCAAATCCTGTAACATTCAAAATTCAAATCCTCTAACAGTCAACATTCAAATCCTGTAACATTCAAAATTCAAATCCTCTAACAGTCAATATTCAAATTCTCTAACAGTCAACATTTAAATCCTATAACATTCAAATTTCAAATTCTCTAACGGTCAACATTCAAATCCTCTAACAGTCAACATTCAAATCCTGTAACATTCAAATTTCGAATTCTCTAACAGTGAACATTCAAATCCTCTTACAGTCAACATTCAAATCCTGTAACATTCAAAATTCAAATCCTCTAACAGTCAACATTCATATCCTCTAACCTTTAACATTCAAATTATCCAACAGTCATCATTCAAAATCTGTAACATTCAACATTCAAAATCTGTAACAGTCAACATTAAAATCCTGTAACAGTGAAAATTCAAATTGTGAAACAGTCAACATTCAAATCCTGTAACAGTCAACATTCAAATTCTGTAACAGACAACATTCAAATCATCCTAACAGTCAACATTCAAATTCTCTAACAGTCAACATTCAAATTATCTAACAGTCATCATTCAAAATCTGTAACATCCAACATTCAAATCCTGTAACATTCAAAATTCAAATCCTCTAACAGTCAACATTCAAATTCTCTAACATTCAACATTCAAATCCTGGAACATTCAAATTTCAAATTCTCTAACAGTCAACATTCAAATCCTCTAACAGTCAACATTCAAATCCTGTAACAGTCAACATTCAAATCATGTAACAGACAACATTCAAGCCCTGTAACAGTAAAAATTCAAATCATCTAACATTCAACATTCAAATTATCTAACAGTAAACATTCAAATGATCTAACAGTCATCATTCAAAATCTGTAACATCCAACATTCAAATCCTGTAACATTCAAAATTCAAATCCTCTAACAGTCAACTTTCAAATCCTGTAACATTCAAATTTCAAATTCTCTAACAGTCAACATTCAAATCCTCTTACAGTCAACATTCAAATCCTGTAACATTAAAAATTCAAATCCTCTAACAGTAAACATTCATATCCTCTAACAGTCAACATTCAAATTATCTAACATTCAACATTCAAATCCTGTAACAGTAAAGATTCAAATCCTCTAACAGTCAACATTCAAATTCTGAAACAGTCAACATTCAAAATCTGTAACAGTCAACATTTAAATTCTATAACAGTCAGCATTCAAATTCTGAAACAGTCAACATTCAAAATCTGTAACAGTCAACATTTAAATTCTGTAACAGTCACAATTCATATCCTCTAACAGTCAACATTCAAATCCTCTAACAGTCAACATTCAAATCCTCTAACAGTCAATGTTCAAATTCTGAAACAATCAACATTCAAAATCTGTAACAGTCAACATTCAAATCCTTTAACAGTCAACTTTCAAATCCTCTAACAGTCAAAATTTGGTACTTATGTAATATCTGGACTCCCGGTTTTCTTATGAGACCGTGTCCCCTCGCGGGGCTCGCTGGGCTCGCCACGCTTTGGGCACGGTGGCTCACTGCGCTGGCCACACTATATAACATCAACTACATGCACAGTTGGATAGTAGGGGTATGAAAAAATGGTGTCCATTTAACATGGGAGTCCAGATAATACATAAGTACCCAAAATTCAAATCCTCTAACAGTCAACATTCAAATCCTCCCACAGTCAACATTCAAATTCTCTAACAGTCAACATTCAAATCCTGTAACATTCAAAATTTAAATCCTCTAACAGTCAACATTCATATCCTCTAACAGTCAACATTCAAATTATCTAACAGTCATCATTCAAAATCTGTAACATTCAACATTCAAAATCTGTAACATTCAACATTCAAATCCTGTAACAGTCAACATTCAAATCCTGTAACAGTGAAAATTCAAATTCTGAAACAGTCAACATTCAAATCCTGTAACAGTCAACATTCAAATCCTGTAACAGGCAACATTCAAACCATGTAACAATCAAAATTGAAATCATCTAACAGTCAACATTCAAATTCTCTAACAGTCAACATTCAAATTATCTAACAGTCATCATTCAAAATCTGTAACATCCAACATTCAAATCCTGTAACATTCAAAATTTAAATCATCTAACAGTCAACATTCAAATTCTCTAGCATTCAACATTCAAATCCTATAACATTCAAATTTCAAATTCTCTATGAGTCAACATTCAAATCCCCTAACAGTCAACATTCAAATCCTGTAACATTCAAATTTCAAATTCTCTAACAGTCAACATTCAAATCCTCTAACAGTCAACATTCAAATCCTGTAACATTCAACATTCAAAATCTGTAACAGTCAACATTCAAATCCTCTAACAGTCAACATTCAAATTCTCTAACAGTCAACATTCAACTTCTCTAACAGTCAACATTCAAATTCTCTAACAGTTAACATTCAAAATCTGTAACAGTCAACATTTAAATCCTCTAACAGTCAACATTTAAATTCTCTAACAGTCAACATTCAAATTCTCTAACAGTCAACATTCAAATTCTCTAACAGGTAACATTCTAATCCTCTAACAGTCATCATTCAAATCCTATAACAGTCAAAATTCAAATCCTCTAACAGTCAACATTCAAATCCTGTAACATTCAAAATTCAAATCCTCTAACAGTCAACATTCAAATCCTGTAACAGTCAACATTCAAATCCTGTAACAGTCAACATTCAAATCCTGTAACAGACAACATTCAAATCATCTAACAGTTAACATTCAAATTCTATAACAGTCAACATTCAAATTATCTAACAGTCAACATTCAAAATCTTTAACAGTCAAAAACATTTAAATTCTCTAACAGTCAACATTCAAATCCTGTAACATTCAAAATTCAAATCCTCTAACAGTCAACATTCAAATCCTCTAACAGTCAACATTCAAATCCTGTAACAGTCAACATTCAAATCCTCTAACAGTCAACATTCAAATCCTGTAACAGTCAACATTCAAATCCTGTAACAGTCAACATTCAAATTCTGTAACAGTCAACATTAAAATTGTGTAATAGTCAACATTACAATCCTCTAACAGTCAACATTACAATCCTGTAACAGTCAACATTCAAATTCTCTAACAGTCAACATTCAAATTCTCTAACAGGTAACATTCTTATCCTCTAACAGTCATCATTCAAATCCTATAACAGTCAAAATTCAAATCCTCTAACAGTCAACATTCAAATCCTGTAACATTCAAAATTCAAATCCTCTAACAGTCAACATTCAAATCCTCTAACAGTCAACATTCAAATCCTGTAACAGTCAACATTCAAATCCTGTAACAGTCAACATTAAAATCCTGTAATAGTCAACATTCCAATCCTCTAACAGTCAACATTCAAATCCTGTAACAGTCAGCATTCAAATTCGCTAACAGGTAACATTTTAATCCTCTAACAGTCATCATTCAAATCCTCTAACAGTCAAAATTCAAATCCTCTAACAGTAAACATTCAAATCATCTAACAGTCAACATTCAAATCCTCTAACAGTCAACATTCAAATTCTGTAACAGTCAACATTCAAATCCTCTAACAGTCAACATTTAAATTCTCTAACAGTCAACATTCAAAATCTGTAACAGTCAACATTCAAATCCTCTAACAGTAAACATTCAAATCCTCTAACAGTCAACATTAAAATTATCTAACAGTCATCATTCAAAATCTGTAACATTCAACATTCAAATCCTGTAACAGTCAAAATTCAAATCCTCTAACAGTCAACATTCAAATTCAGAAACAGTCAACATTCAAAATCTGTAACAGTCAACATTTAAATTCTATAACAGTCAACATTCAAATTCTGAAACAGTCAACATTCAATATCTGTAACAGTCAACATTTAAATCCTGTAACAGTCAAAATTCAAATCCTCTAACAGTCAACATTCAAATCCTCTACCAGTCAACATTCAAATCCTCTAACAGTCAATATTCAAATTCTGAAACAATCAATATTCAAAATCTGTAACAGTCAACATTCAAATCCTCTAACAGTTAACATTCAAATCCTCTAACAGTCAACATTCAAATTATCTAACAGTCAATATTCAAATTCTGAAACAATCAATATTCAAAATCTGTAACAGTCAACATTCAAATCCTCTAACAGTCAACATTCAAAATCTGTAACAGTCAACATTCAAATCCTGTAACATTCAAATTTCAAATTCTCTAACAGTCAACATTCAAATTCTCTAACAGTCAACATTCAAATCCTCTAACAGTCAACATTCAAATCCTGTAACATTCAAATTTCAAATTCTCTAACAGTCAACATTCAAATTCTCTAACAGTCAACATTCATATCCTCTAACAGTCAACATTCAAATGATCTAACAGTCATCATTTAAAATCTGTAACATTCAACATTCAAAATCTGTAACATTCAACATTCAAATCCTGTAACAGTCAACATTCAAATACTGTAACAGTGAAAATTCAAATTCTGAAATAGTCAACATTCAAATCCTGTAACAGTCAACATTCAAATCCTGTAACAGGCAACATTCAAACCATGTAACAGTCAAAATTCAAATCATCTAACAGTCAACATTCAAATTCTCTAACAGTCAACATTTAAATAATCTAACAGTCATTGATCAAAATCTGTAACATCCAACATTCAAATCCTGTAAAATTCAAAATTCAAATCCTCTAACAGTCAACATTCAAATCCTGTAACATTCAAAAATCAAATCCTCTACCAGTCAACATTCAAATCCTCTAACAGTCAACATTCAAATCCTGTAACAGTCAACATTCAAATCCTCTAACAGTCAACATTCAAATCCTGTAACAGTCAACATTCAAATTCTGTAACAGTCAACATTCAAATCCTGTAACAGTCAACATTCAAATCGTGTAATAGTCAACATTCCAATGCTCTAACAGTCAACATTCAAATCCTCTAACAGTCAACATTCAAATTCTCTAACAGTCAACATTCAAATTCTCTAACAGGTAACATTCTAATCCTCTAACAGTCATCATTCAAATCCTATAACAGTCAAAATTCAAATCCTCTAACAGTCAATATTCAAATTCTCTAACAATCAACATTCAAATCCTCTAACAGTCAACATTCAAATCCTCTAACAGTCAACATTCAAATCCTGTAACAGTCAACATTCAAATCCTGTAACAGTCAACATTAAAATCCTGTAATAGTCAACATTCCAATCCTCTAACAGTCAACATTCAAATCCTCTAACAGTCAGCATTCAAATTCGCTAACAGGTAACATTTTAATCCTCTAACAGTCATCATTCAAATCCTCTAACAGTCAAAATTCAAATCTTCTAACAGTAAACATTCAAATCATCTAACAGTCAACATTCAAATCCTCTAACAGTCAACATTCAAAATCTGTAACAGACAACATTTAAATTCTGTAACAGTCAACATTCAAATCCTGTAACAGTCAACATTCAAATCCTGTAACAGGCAACATTCAAACCATGTAACAGTCAAAATTCAAATCATCTAACAGTCAACATTTAAATTCTCTAACAGTCAACATTTAAATAATCTAACAGTCATTGATCAAAATCTGTAACATCCAACATTCAAATCCTGTAAAATTCAAAATTCAAATCCTCTAACAGTCAACATTCAAATCCTGTAACATTCAAAAATCAAATCCTCTACCAGTCAACATTCAAATCCTCTAACAGTCAACATTCAAATCCTGTAACAGTCAACATTCAAATCCTCTAACAGTCAACATTCAAATCCTGTAACAGTCAACATTCAAATTCTGTAACAGTCAACATTCAAATCCTGTAACAGTCAACATTCAAATCGTGTAATAGTCAACATTCCAATGCTCTAACAGTCAACATTAAAATCCTCTAACAGTCAACATTCAAATTCTCTAACAGTCAACATTCAAATTCTCTAACAGGTAACATTCTAATCCTCTAACAGTCATCATTCAAATCCTATAACAGTCAAAATTCAAATCCTCTAACAGTCAATATTCAAATTCTCTAACAATCAACATTCAAATCCTTTAACAGTCAACATTCAAATCCTCTAACAGTCAACATTCAAATCCTGTAACAGTCAACATTCAAATCCTGTAACAGTCAACATTAAAATCCTGTAATAGTCAACATTCCAATCCTCTAACAGTCAACATTCAAATCCTCTAACAGTCAGCATTCAAATTCGCTAACAGGTAACATTTTAATCCTCTAACAGTCATCATTCAAATCCTCTAACAGTCAAAATTCAAATCCTCTAACAGTAAACATTCAAATCATCTAACAGTCAACATTCAAATCCTCTAACAGTCAACATTCAAAATCCTCTAACAGTCAGCATTCAAATTCGCTAACAGGTAACATTTTAATCCTCTAACAGTCATCATTCAAATCCTCTAACAGTCAAAATTCAAATCCTCTAACAGTAAACATTCAAATCATCTAACAGTCAACATTCAAATCCTCTAACAGTCAACATTCAAAATCTGTAACAGACAACATTTAAATTCTGTAACAGTCAACATTCAAATCCTGTAACAGTCAACATTCAAATCCTCTAACAGTCAACATTCAAAATCTGTAACATTCAACATTCAAATCCTCTAATAGTCAAAATTCAAATCCTCTAACAGTCAACATTCAAATTCAGAAACAGTCAACATTCAAAATCTGTAACAGTCAACATTTAAATCCTGTAACAGTCAAAATTCAAATCCTCTAACAGTCAACATTCAAATCCTCTACCAGTCAACATTCAAATCCTCTAACAGTCAATATTCAAATTCTGAAACAATCAATATTCAAAATCTGTAACAGTCAACATTCAAATCCTCTAACAGTTAACATTCAAATCCTCTAACAGTCAACATTCAAATTATCTAACAGTTAACATTCAAATCCTCTAACAGTCAACATTCAAATTATCTAACAGTCACCATTCAAAATCTGTAACATTCTACATTCAAATCCTGTAACAGTCAAAATTCAAATCCTCTAACAGTCAACATTCAAATTCTCTAACAGTCAACATTCAAATCCTGTAACATTCAAATTTCAAATTCTCTAACTGTCAACATTCAAAACCTCTAACAGTCAATATTCAAATTCTCTAACAATCAACATTCAAATCCTCTAACAGTCAACATTCAAATCCTCTAACAGTCAACATTCAAATCCTCTAACAGTCAACATTCAAATCCTCTAACAGTCAATATTCAAATTCTGAAACAATCAATATTCAAAATCTGTAACAGTCAACATTCAAATCCTCTAACAGTCAACATTCAAAATCTGTAACAGTCAACATTGAAATCCTGTAACATTCAAATTTCAAATTCTCTAACAGTCAACATTCAAATTCTCTAACAGTCAACATTCAAATCCTCTAACAGTCAACATTCAAATCCTGTAACATTCAAAATTCAAATCCTCTAACAGTCAACATTCATATCCTCTAACAGTCAACATTCAAATTATCTAACAGTCATCATTTAAAATCTGTAACATTCAACATTCAAAATCTGTAACAGTAAACATTCAAATCCTCTAACAGTCAACATTAAAATTATCTAACAGTCATCATTCAAAATCTGTAACATTCAACATTCAAATCCTGTAACAGTCAAAATTCAAATCCTCTAACAGTCAACATTCAAATTCAGAAACAGTCAACATTCAAAATCTGTAACAGTCAACATTTAAATTCTATAACAGTCAACATTCAAATTCTGAAACAGTCAACATTCAATATCTGTAACAGTCAACATTTAAATCCTGTAACAGTCAAAATTCAAATCCTCTAACAGTCAACATTCAAATCCTCTACCAGTCAACATTCAAATCCTCTAACAGTCAATATTCAAATTCTGAAACAATCAATATTCAAAATCTGTAACAGTCAACATTCAAATCCTCTAACAGTTAACATTCAAATCCTCTAACAGTCAACATTCAAATTATCTAACAGTCAATATTCAAATTCTGAAACAATCAATATTCAAAATCTATAACAGTCAACATTCAAATCCTCTAACAGTCAACATTCAAAATCTGCAACAGTCAACATTCAAATCCTGTAACATTCAAATTTCAAATTCTCTAACAGTCAACATTCAAATTCTCTAACAGTCAACATTCAAATCCTCTAACAGTCAACATTCAAATCCTGTAACATTCAAATTTCAAATTCTCTAACAGTCAACATTCAAATTCTCTAACAGTCAACATTCATATCCTCTAACAGTCAACATTCAAATGATCTAACAGTCATCATTTAAAATCTGTAACATTCAACATTCAAAATCTGTAACATTCAACATTCAAATCCTGTAACAGTCAACATTCAAATACTGTAACAGTGAAAATTCAAATTCTGAAATAGTCAACATTCAAATCCTGTAACAGTCAACATTCAAATCCTGTAACAGGCAACATTCAAACCATGTAACAGTCAAAATTCAAATCATCTAACAGTCAACATTCAAATTCTCTAACAGTCAACATTTAAATAATCTAACAGTCATTGATCAAAATCTGTAACATCCAACATTCAAATCCTGTAAAATTCAAAATTCAAATCCTCTAACAGTCAACATTCAAATCCTGTAACATTCAAAAATCAAATCCTCTACCAGTCAACATTCAAATCCTCTAACAGTCAACATTCAAATCCTGTAACAGTCAACATTCAAATCCTCTAACATTCAACATTCAAATCCTGTAACAGTCAACATTCAAATTCTGTAACAGTCAACATTCAAATCCTGTAACAGTCAACATTCAAATCGTGTAATAGTCAACATTCCAATGCTCTAACAGTCAACATTCAAATCCTCTAACAGTCAACATTCAAATTCTCTAACAGTCAACATTCAAATTCTCTAACAGGTAACATTCTAATCCTCTAACAGTCATCATTCAAATCCTATAACAGTCAAAATTCAAATCCTCTAACAGTCAATATTCAAATTCTCTAACAATCAACATTCAAATCCTCTAACAGTCAACATTCAAATCCTCTAACAGTCAACATTCAAATCCTGTAACAGTCAACATTCACATCCTGTAACAGTCAACATTAAAATCCTGTAATAGTCAACATTCCAATCCTCTAACAGTCAACATTCAAATCCTCTAACAGTCAGCATTCAAATTCGCTAACAGGTAACATTATAATCCTCTAACAGTCATCATTCAAATCCTCTAACAGTCAAAATTCAAACCCTCTAACAGTAAACATTCAAATCATCTAACAGTCAACATTCAAATCCTCTAACAGTCAACATTCAAAATCTGTAACAGACAACATTTAAATTCTGTAACAGTCAACATTCAAATCCTGTAACAGTCAACATTCAAATCCTCTAACAGTCAACATTCAAAATCTGTAACATTCAACATTCAAATCCTCTAATAGTCAAAATTCAAATCCTCTAACAGTCAACATTCAAATTCAGAAACAGTCAACATTCAAAATCTGTAACAGTCAACATTTAAATCCTGTAACAGTCAACATTCAAATCCTCTACCAGTCAACATTCAAATCCTCTAACAGTCAATATTCAAATTCTGAAACAATCAATATTCAAAATCTGTAACAGTCAACATTCAAATCCTCTAACAGTTAACATTCAAATCCTCTAACAGTCAACATTCAAATTATCTAACAGTTAACATTCAAATCCTCTAACAGTCAACATTCAAATTATCTAACAGTCACCATTCAAAATCTGTAACATTCTACATTCAAATCCTGTAACAGTCAAAATTCAAATCCTCTAACAGTCAACATTCAAATTCTCTAACAGTCAACATTCAAATCCTGTAACATTCAAATTTCAAATTCTCTAACTGTCAACATTCAAAACCTCTAACAGTCAATATTCAAATTCTCTAACAATCAACATTCAAATCCTCTAACAGTCAACATTCAAATCCTCTAACAGTCAACATTCAAATCCTCTAACAGTCAACATTCAAATCCTCTAACAGTCAATATTCAAATTCTGAAACAATCAATATTCAAAATCTGTAACAGTCAACATTCAAATCCTCTAACAGTCAACATTCAAAATCTGTAACAGTCAACATTCAAATTCTGTAACATTCAAATTTCAAATTCTCTAACAGTCAACATTCAAATTCTCTAACAGTCAACATTCAAATCCTCTAACAGTCAACATTCAAATCCTGTAACATTCAAAATTCAAATCCTCTAACAGTCAACATTCATATCCTCTAACAGTCAACATTCAAATTATCTAACAGTCATCATTTAAAATCTGTAACATTCAACATTCAAAATCTGTAACATTCAACATTCAAATCCTGTAACAGTCAACATTCAAATCCTGTAACAGTGAAAATTCAAATTCTGAAATAGTCAACATTCAAATACTGTAACAGTCAACATTCAAATCCTGTAACAGGCAACATTCAAACCATGTAACAGTCAAAATTCAAATCATCTAACAGTCAACATTCAAATTCTCTAACAGTCAACATTCAAATAATCTAACAGTTATCGTTCAAAATCTGTAACATCCAACATTCAAATCCTGTAACATTCAAAATTCAAATCCTCTAACAGTCAACATTCAAATCCTGTAACATTCAAAATTCAAATCCTCTAACAGTCAACATTCAAATTCTCTAACAGTCAACATTTAAATCCTATAACATTCAAATTTCAAATTCTCTAACGGTCAACATTCAAATCCTCTAACAGTCAATATTCAAATCCTGTAACATTCAAATTTCGAATTCTCTAACAGTGAACATTCAAATCCTCTTACAGTCAACATTCAAATCCTGTAACATTTAAAATTCAAATCCTCTAACAGTCAACATTCATATCCTCTAACATTTAACATTCAAATTATCCAACAGTCATCATTCAAAATCTGTAACATTCAACATTCAAAATCTGTAACAGTCAACATTCAAATCCTGTAGCAGTGAAGATTCAAATTCTGAAACAGTCAACATTCAAATCCTGTAACAGTCAACATTCAAATCCTGTAACAGACAACATTCAAATCATCCTAACAGTCAACATTCAAATTCTCTAACAGTCAACATTCAAATTATCTAACAGTCATCATTCAAAATCTGTAACATCCAACATTCAAATCCTGTAACATTCAAAATTCAAATCCTCTAACAGTCAACATTCAAATTCTCTAACATTCAACATTCAAATCCTGTAACATTCAAATTTCAAATTCTCTAACAGTCAACATTCAAATCCTCTAACAGTCAACATTCAAATCCTGTAACAGTCAACATTCAAATCATGTAACAGACAACATTCAAGCCCTGTAACAGTAAAAATTCAAATCATCTAACAGTCAACATTCAAATTCTCTAACAGTAAACATTCAAATGATCTAACAGTCATCATTCAAAATCTGTAACATCCAACATTCAAATCCTGTAACAATCAAAATTCAAATTCTCTAACATTCAAAATTTAAATCCTCTAACAGTCAACATTCAAATCCTGTAACATTCAAATTTCAAATTCTTTAACAGTCAACATTCAAATCCTCTTACAGTCAACATCCAAATCCTGTAACATTCAAAATTCATATCCTCTAACAGCAAACATTCATATCCTCTAACAGTCAACATTCAAATTATCTAACATTCAATATTCAAATCCTGTAACAGTAAAGATTCAAATCCTCTAACAGTCAACATTCAAATTCTGAAACAGTCAACATTCAAAATCTGTAACAGTCAACATTTAAATTCTATAACAGTCAGCATTCAAATTCTGAAACAGTCAACATTCAAAATCTGTAACAGTCAACATTCAAATCCTCTAACAGTCAACATTCAAATCCTCTAACAGTCAATGTTCAAATTCTGAAACAATCAACATTCAAAATCTATAACAGTCAACATTCAAATCCTTTAACAATCAACATTCAAATCCTCTAACAGTCAAAATTTGGTACTTATGTAATATCTGGACTCCAGGTTTTCTTATGAGACCGTGTCCCCTCGCGGGGCACGCTGGGCTTGCCACGCTTTGGGCACGGTGGCTTGCTGCGCTAGCCACACTATATAAAATCAACTACATGCGCAGTTGGATAGTAGGGGTATGAAAAAATGGTGTGCATTTAACATGGGAGTCCAGATAATACATAAGTACCCAAAATTCAAATCCTCTAACAGTCAACATTCAAATCCTCCCACAGTCAACATTCAAATTCTCTAGCAGTCAACATTCAAATCCTGTAACATTCAAAATTCAAATCCTCTAACAGTCAACATTCATATCCTCTAACAGTCAACATTCAAATTATCTAACAGTGATCATTCAAAATCTGTAACATTCAACATTCAAAATCTGTAACATTCAACATTCAAATCCTGTAACAAACAACATTCAAATCCTGTAACAGTGAAAATTCAAATTCTGAAACAGTCAACATTCAAATCCTGTAACAGTCAACATTCAAATCCTGTAACAGGCAACATTCAAACCATGTAACAGTCAAAATTGAAATCCTCTAACAGTCAACATTCAAATCCTATAACATTCAAATTTCAAATTCTCTATCAGTCAACGTTCAAATCCTCTAACAGTCAACATTCAAATCCTGTAACATTCAAATTTCAAATTCTCTAACAGTCAACATTCAAATCCTCTAACAGTCAACATTCAAATCCTGTAACATTCAACATTCAAAATCTGTAACAGTCGACATTCAAATCCTCTAACAGTCAACATTCAAATTCTCTAACAGTCAACATTCAACTTCTCTAACAGTCAACATTCAAATTCTCTAACAGTTAACATTCAAAATCTGTAACAGTCAACATTTAAATCCTCTAACAGTCAACATTCAAATCGTCTAACAGTCAACATTCAAATCCTGTAACAGTCAACATTCAAATCCTGTAACAGTCAACATTCAAATCCTGTAACAGACAACATTCAAATCATCTAACAGTCAACATTCAAATTCTCTAACAGTCAACATTCAAATTATCTAACAGTCATCATTCAAAATCTGTAACATCCGACATTCAAATCCTGTAACATTCAAAATTCAAATCCTCTAACAAGCAACATTCAAATTCTCTAACATTCAACATTCAAATCCTGTAACATTCAAATTTCAAATTCTCTAACAGTCAACATTCAAATCCTCTAACAGTCAAAATTCAAATCCTGTAACATTCAAAATTCAAATCCTCTAACAATCAACATTCAAATTCTCTAACATTTAACATTCAAATCCTGTAACATTCAAATTTCAAATTCTCTAACAGTCATCATTCAAATCCTGTAACAGTCAACATTCAAATTCTGTAAGGGTGAAAATTCAATTTCTGAAACAGTCAACATTCAAATCCTGTAACAGTCAACATTCAAATCCTGTAACAGACAACATTGAAAATCTGTAACAGTCAAAATTCAAATCAACTAACAGTCAACATTCAAATTATCTAACAGTCATCATTCAAAATCTGTAACAGCCAACATTCAAATCATGTAACAGTCAAAATTCAAATCCTCTAACAGTCAACATTCAAATTCTGAAACAGTCAACATTCAAAATCTGTAACAGTCAACATTTAAATTCTATTACAGTCAATATTCAAATTCTGAAACATTTAACATGCAAAATCTGTAACAGTCAACATTTAAATCCTGTAACAGTCACAATTCAAATCCTCTAACAGTCAACATTCAAATCCTTTAACAGTCAACATTTAAATCCTCTAACAGTCAACATTCAAACCATGTAACAGTCAAAATTGAAATCATCTAACAGTCAACATTCAAATCCTATAACATTCAAATTTTAAATTCTCTATCAGTCAACCTTCAAATCCTCTAACAGTCAACATTCAAATCCTGTAACATTCAAATTTCAAATCCTGTAACAGGCAACATTCAAACCATGTAACAGTCAAAATTGAAATCATCTAACAGTCAACATTCAAATCCTATAACATTCAAATTTCAAATTCTCTATCAGTCAACGTTCAAATCCTCTAACAGTCAATATTCAAATCCTGTAACATTCAAATTTCAAATTCTCTAACAGTCAACATTCAAATCCTCTAACAGTCAACATTCAAATCCTGTAACATTCAACATTCAAAATCTGTAACAGTCAACATTCAAATCCTCTAACAGTCAACATTCAAATTCTCTAACAGTCAACATTCAACTTCTCTAACAGTCAACATTCAAATTCTCTAACAGTTAACATTCAAAATCTGTAACAGTCAACATTTAAATCCTCTAACAGTCAACATTCAAATCCTCTAACAGTCAACATTCAAATCCTGTAACAGTCAAAATTCAAATCCTGTAACAGTCAACATTCAAATCCTGTAACAGACAACATTCAAATCATCTAACAGTCAACATTCAAATCCTCTAACAGTCAACATTCAAATTCTCTAACAGTCAACATTCAACTTCTCTAACAGTCAACATTCAAATTCTCTAACAGTTAACATTCAAAATCTGTAACAGTCAACATTTAAATCCTCTAACAGTCAACATTCAAATCCTCTAACAGTCAACATTCAAATCCTGTAACAGTCAAAATTCAAATCCTGTAACAGTCAACATTCAAATCCTGTAACAGACAACATTCAAATCATCTAACAGTCAACATTCAAATTCTCTAACAGTCAACATTCAAATTATCTAACAGTCATCATTCAAAATCTGTAACATCCGACATTCAAATCCTGTAACATTCAAAATTCAAATCCTCTAACAAGCAACATTCAAATTCTCTAACATTCAACATTCAAATCCTGTAACATTCAAATTTCAAATTCTCTAACAGTCAACATTCAAATCCTCTAACAGTCAACATTCAAATCCTGTAACATTCAAAATTCAAATCCTCTAACAATCAACATTCAAATTCTCTAACATTCAACATTCAAATCCTGTAACATTCAAATTTCAAATTCTCTAACAGTCATCATTCAAATCCTGTAACAGTCAACATTCAAATCCTGTAAGGGTGAAAATTCAATTTCTGAAACAGTCAACATTCAAATCCTGTAACAGTCAACATTCAAATCCTGTAACAGACAACATTGAAAATCTGTAACAGTCAAAATTCAAATCAACTAACAGTCAACATTCAAATTATCTAACAGTCATCATTCAAAATCTGTAACAGCCAACATTCAAATCCTGTAACAGTCAAAATTCAAATCCTCTAACAGTCAACATTCAAATTCTGAAACAGTCAACATTCAAAATCTGTAACAGTCAACATTTAAATTCTATTACAGTCAATATTCAAATTCTGAAACATTTAACATGCAAAATCTGTAACAGTCAACATTTAAATCCTGTAACAGTCACAATTCAAATCCTCTAACAGTCAACATTCAAATCCTTTAACAGTCAACATTTAAATCCTCTAACAGTCAACATTCAAATCCTTTAACAGTCAACATTTAAATCCTCTAACAGTCAACATTCAAATCCTCTAACCAGGGCTATTTTTGTGCAGGCTCCAGCAGGAACTGTGGCCCTTATTCTAGTTCACTCTTTCTGACAAAATATTTCTTAGAGGGACAAAACCATGTGCACTTCAGGTGTAGCAGGTGTAAAACCCCACCCAAATCTAATTATCTCTGGACAAGTAACACCTGCCTCACCTGCAGTGCACGTGGTTTTGTCCATCTGAGAAATATTTTGTCAGAAAGAGTGAACTAGAATAAGGACCACAGTTCCTGCTGGAGCCTGCACAAAAATAGCCCTGCCTCTAACAGTCAATATTCAAATTCTGAAACAATCAATATTTAAAATCTGTAACAGTCAACATTCAAATCCTCTAACAGTCAACATTCAAATTATCTAACAGTCATCATTCAAAATCTGTAACATTCAACATTCAAATCCTGTAACAGTCAATATTTAAATCCTCTAACAGTCAACATTTAAATTCTCTAACAGTCAACATTCAAATCCTGTAACATTCAAATTTCAAATTCTCTAACAGTCAACATTCAAATCTTTTAACAGTCAACATTCAAATCCTGTAACATTCAAAATTCAAATCCACTAACAGTCAACATTCATATCCTCTAACAGTCAACATTCAAATTATCTAACACCATCATTCAAATCCTCTAACAGTCAATATTCAAATTCTGAAACAATCAATATTCAAAATATGTAACAGTCAACATTCAAATCCTCTAACAGTAAACATTCACATTCTCTAACAGTCAACATTCAAATTCTCTAACAGGCAACATTCAAATCCTCTAACAGTCATCAATCAAATCCTCTAACAGTGAAAATTCAAATCCTCTAACAGTCAACATTATAATCCTCTTAACAGTCAACATTCAAATTCTTTAACAGTCAACTTTCATATCCTGTAACATTCAAAATTCAAATCCTCTAATAGTCAATATTCAAATTCTCTAACAGTCAACATTCAAATCCTGTAACATTCAAATTTCACATTCTCTAACAGTCAACATTCAAATCCTCTAACAGTCAACATTCAAATCCTCTAACAGTCAACATTCATATCCTCTAACAGTCAACATTCAAATTATCTAACAGTCATCATTCAAAATCTGTAACATTAAACATTCAAATCCTGTAACAGTCAAAATTCAAATCCTCTAACCGTCAACATTCAAATTCTGAAACAATCAACATCCAAAATCTGTAACAGTCAACGTTTAAATTCTATAACAGTCAACATTCAAATCCTGTAACAGACAACGTTCAAATCCTGTAACAGTCAAAATTCAAATCATCTAACAGTCAACATTCAAATCTTCTAACAGTCAACATTCAAATCCTCTAACAGTCAATATTCAAGTTCTGAAACAATCAACATTCAAAATCTGTAACAGTCAACATTCAAATCCTTTAACAGTCAACATTCAAATCCTCTAACAGTCAAAATTCAAATCCTCTAACAGTCAACATTCAAATCCTCTAACAGTCAACATTCAAATTCTCCAACAGTCAACATTCAAATCCTGTAACATTCAAAATTCAAATCCTCTAACAGTCAACATTCAAATTCTCTCTCTAACAGTCAACATTCAAATCCTGTAACATTCAAATTTCAAATTCTCTAACAGTCAACATTCAAATTCTCTAAAAGTCACCATTCAAATCCTCTAACAGTCAACATTCAAATCCTGTAACATTCAAAATTCAAATCCTCTAACAGTCAACATTCATATCCTCTAACAGTCAACATTCAAATTATCTAACAGTCATCATTTAAAATCTGTAACATTCAACATTCAAAATCTGTAACATTCAACATTCAAATCCTGTAACAGTGAACATTCAAATCCTGTAACAGTGAAAATTCAAATTCTGAAATAGTCAACATACAAATCCTGTAACAGTCAACATTCAAATCCTGTAACAGGCAACATTCAAACCATGTAACAGTCAAAATTCAAATCATCTAACAGTCAACATTCAAATTCTCTAACAGTCAACATTCAAATAATCTAACAGTCATCGTTCAAAATCTGTAACATCCAACATTCAAATCCTGTAACATTCAAAATTCAAATCCTCTAACAGTCAACATTCAAATCCTGTAACATTCAAAATTCAAATCCTCTAACAGTCAACATTCAAATTCTCTAACAGTCAACATTTAAATCCTATAACATTCAAATTTCAAATTCTCTAACGGTCAACATTCAAATCCTCTAACAGTCAACATTCAAATCCTGTAACATTCAAATTTCGAATTCTCTAACAGTGAACATTCAAATCCTCTTACAGTCAACATTCAAATCCTGTAACATTCAAAATTCAAATCCTCTAACAGTCAACATTCATATCCTCTAACATTTAACATTCAAATTATCCAACAGTCATCATTCAAAATCTGTAACATTCAACATTCAAAATCTGTAACAGTCAACATTCAAATCCTGTAACAGTGAAAATTCAAATTCTGAAACAGTCAACATTCAAATCATGTAACAGTCAACATTCAAATCCTGTAACAGACAACATTCAAATCCTCTAACAGTCAACATTTATATCTTCTAACAGTCCACATTCAAATTATCTAACAGTCATCATTCAAAATCTGTAACATTCAAATCCTGTAACAGTGAAAATTCAAATCCTCTAACAGTCAACATTCAAATCCTGTAATAGTGAAAATTCAAATTCTGAAACAGTCAACATTCAAATCCTGTAACATTCAACATTCAAATCCTGTAACATTCAACATTCAAATCCTGTAACAGTCAACATTTAAATCCTCTAACAGTCAACATTCAAATCCTCTAACAGTCCCCGTTCAAATCCTCTAACAGTCAACATTCAAATTCTCTAACAGTCAACATTCAAAATCTGTACCAGTTCAAATTCTGTAACAGTCAACATTCAAATTCTCTAACAGTCAACATTCAAATCCTGTAACATTCAAAATTCAAATCCTCTAACAGTCAACATTCAAATTCTCTCTCTAACAGTCAACATTCAAATCCTGTAACATTCAAATTTCAAATTCTCTAACAGTCAACATTCACATCCTCTAACAGTCAACATTCAAATCCTTTAACATTCAAAATTCAAATCCTCTAACAGTCAACATTCATATCCTCTAACAGTCAACATTCAAATTATCTAACAGTCATCATTCAAAATCTGTAACATTCAACATTCAAAATCTGTAACATTCAACATTCAAATCCTGTAACAGTCAACATTCAAATCCTGTAACAGTGAAAATTCAAATTCTGAAACAGTCAACATTCAAATCCTGTAACAGTCAACATTCAAATCCTGTAACAGGCAACATTCAAACCATGTAACAGTCAAAATTCAAATCATCTAACAGTCAACATTCAAATTCTCTAACAGTCAACATTCAACTTCTCTAACAGTCAACATTCAAATTATCTAAGAGTTAACATTCAAAATCTGTAACAGTCAACATTTAAATCCTCTAACAGTCAACATTCAAATCCTCTATCAGTCCCCGTTCAAATCCTCTAACAGTCAACATTCAAATTCTCTAACAGTCAACATTCAAAATCTGTACCAGTTCAAATTCTGAAACAGTCAACATTCAAATTCTATAACAGTCATCATTCAAATCCAGTAACATTCAAAATTCAACTCCTCTAACAGTCAACATTCAAATCCTCTAATAGTCAACATTCAAATTCTCTAACTATCAACATTCAAATCTTTAACAGTCAACATTCAAATTCTCTAAATGTCAACAATTAAATCCTCTAACAGAAAACATTCAAATTCTGTAACAGTCAACATTCATGTTCTCTAACAGTCAATATTCATATTCTCTAACAGTCAACATTCAAATCCTGTAACATTCAAAATTCAAATACTGTAACAGACAACATTCAAATCCTTTAACAGTCAACATTCAAATCCTGTAACAATCAACATTTAAATTCTATAACTGTCAACATTCAAATTCTGAAACAGTCAACATTCAAAATCTGTAACAGTCAACACTTAAATCCTGTAACAGTAAAAATTCAAATCCTCTAACAGTCAACATTCAAATCCTCTAACAGACAACATTCAAATCCTGTAACATACAAAATTCAAATCCTGTAACAGACAACATTCAAATCCTGTAACAGTCAACATTCAAATCCTGTAACAGTCTACGTTCAAATCCTGTAACAGTCAACATTCAAAATCTGTAACAGTCAACATTCAAATCCTGTGACAGTCAACATTCAAATTCTCTAACAGTCAACATTCAAATTATCTAACAGTCATCATTCAAAATCTGTAACATCCAACATTCAAATCCTGTAACATTCAAAATTCAAATCCTCTAACAGTCAACATTCAAATTCTCTAACAGTCAACATTCAAATCCTGTAACATTCAAAAGTCAAATCCTCTAACAGTCAACATTCAAATCCTCTAACACTCAACATTCAAATCCTCTAACAGTCAATTTTCAAATTCTAAAACAGTCAACATTCAAATCCTGTAACAGTCATCATTCAAAATCTGTATCATTCAACATCTTTAACATTCAACATTCAAATCCTGTAACATTCAACATTCAAATCCTGTAACAGTGAAAATTCAAATTCTGAAACAGTCAACATTCAAATCCTGTAACAGTCAACATTCAAATCCTGTAACATACAACATCCAAACCCTTTAACAGTCAAAATTCAAATCATCTAACATTCAACATTCAAATTCTCTAACAGTCAACATTCAAATTATCTAACAGTCATCATTCAAAATCTGTAACATCCAACATTTAAATCCTGTAACATTCAAAATTCAAATCCTCTAACAGTCAACATTCAAATCCTGTAACATTCAAATTTCAAATTCTCTACAAGTCAACATTCAAATCCTGTAACATTCAACATTCAAATCCTGTAACATTCAAAATTCAAATCCTCTAACAGTCAACATTCATATCCTCTAACAGTCAACATTCAAATTATCTAACAGTCATCATTCAAAATCTGTAACATCCAACATTCAATCCTGTAACATTCAAAATTCAAATCCTCTAACAGTCAACATTCAAAATCTCTAACAGTCAACATTCAAATCCTGTAACATTCAAAATTCAAATCCTCTAACAATCAACATTCAAATCCTCTAACACTCAACATTCAAATCCTCTAACAGTCAATTTTCAAATTCTGAAACAGTCAACTTTCAAATCCTGTAACAGTCATCATTCAAAATCTGTAACATTCAACATTCAAAATCTGTAACATTCAACATTCAAATCCTGTAACAGACAACATTCAAATCCTGTAACAGTCAACATTCAAATCCTGTAACATACAACATTCAAACCCTTTAACAGTCAAAATTCAAATAATCTAACATTCAACATTCAAATTCTCTAACAGTCAACATTCAAATTATCTAACAGTCATCATTCAAAATCTGTAACATCCAACATTCAAATCCTGTAACATTCAAAATTCAAATCCTCTAACAGTCAATATTCAAATTCTCTAACAGTCAACATTCAAATCCTGTAACATTCAAATTTCAAATTCTCTAACAGTCAACATTCAAATCCTCTAACAGTCAACATTCAAATCCTGTAACATTCAAAATTCAAATTATCTAACAGTCATCATTCAAAATCTGTAACATTCAAATCCTGTAACAGTCAAAATTCAAATCCTCTAACAGTCAACATTCAAATTCTCTAACAGTCAACATTCAAATCCTGTAACATTCAAAATTCAAATACTCTAACAGTCAACATTTATATTTTCTAACAATCAACATTCAAATTATCTAACAGTCATCATTCAAAATCTGCAACATTCAACATTCAAATCCTGTAACAGTCAAAATTCAAATCCTCTAACAGTCAACATTCAAATCATGTAACAGTGAAAATTCAAATTCTGAAACAGTCAACATTCAAATCCTGTAACATTCAACATTCAAATCCTGTAACAGACAACATTCAAATCCTGTAACAGTCAAAATTCAAATCATCTAACAGTCAACATTCAAATTCTCTAACAGTCAACATTCAACTTCTCTAACAGTCAACATTCAAATTATCTAACAGTTAACATTCAAAATCTGTAACAGTCAACATTTAAATCCTCTAACAGTCAACATTCAAATCCTCTAACAGTCAACATTCAAATCCTGTAACAGTCAACATTCAAATCCTGTAACAGTCAACATTCAAATCCTGTAATAGACAACATTCAAATCATCTAACAGTCAACATTCAAATTCTCTAACAGTCAACATTCAAATTATCTAACAGTCATCATTCAAAATCTGTAACATCCGACATTCAAATCCTGTAACATTCAAAATTCAAATCCTCTAACAAGCAACATTCAAATTCTCTAACATTCAACATTCAAATCCTGTAACATTCAAATTTCAAATTCTCTAACAGTCAACATTCAAATCCTCTAACAGTCAACATTCAAATCCTGTAACATTCAAAATTCAAATCCTCTAACAATCAACATTCAAATTCTCTAACATTCAACATTCAAATCCTGTAACATTTAAATTTCAAATTCTCTAACAGTCATCATTCAAATCCTGTAACAGTCAACATTCAAATCCTGTAAGGGTGAAAATTCAATTTCTGAAACAGTCAACATTCAAATCCTGTAACAGTCAACATTCAAATCCTGTAACAGACAACATTGAAAATCTGTAACAGTCAAAATTCAAATCAACTAACAGTCAACATTCAAATTATCTAACAGTCATCATTCAAAATCTGTAACAGCCAACATTCAAATCCTGTAACAGTCAAAATTCAAATCCTCTAACAGTCAACATTCAAATTCTGAAACAGTCAACATTCAAAATCTGTAACAGTCAACATTTAAATTCTATTACAGTCAATATTCAAATTCTGAAACATTTAACATGCAAAATCTGTAACAGTCAACATTTAAATCCTGTAACAGTCACAATTCAAATCCTCTAATAGTCAACATTCAAATCCTTTAACAGTCAACATTTAAATCCTCTAACAGTCAACATTCAAACCATGTAACAGTCAAAATTGAAATCATCTAACAGTCAACATTCAAATCCTATAACATTCAAATTTCAAATTCCCTATCAGTCAACCTTCAAATCCTCTAACAGTCAACATTCAAATCCTGTAACATTCAAATTTCAAATCCTGTAACAGGCAACATTCAAACCATGTAACAGTCAAAATTGAAATCATCTAACAGTCAACATTCAAATCCTATAACATTCAAATTTCAAATTCTCTATCAGTCAACGTTCAAATCCTCTAACAGTCAACATTCAAATCCTGTAACATTCAAATTTCAAATTCTCTAACAGTCAACATTCAAATCCTCTAACAGTCAACATTCAAATCCTGTAACATTCAACATTCAAAATCTGTAACAGTCAACATTCAAATCCTCTAACAGTCAACATTCAAATTCTCTAACAGTCAACATTCAACTTCTCTAACAGTCAACATTCAAATTCTCTAACAGTTAACATTCAAAATCTGTAACAGTCAACATTTAAATCCTCTAACAGTCAACATTCAAATCCTCTAACAGTCAACATTCAAATCCTGTAACAGTCAAAATTCAAATCCTGTAACAGTCAACATTCAAATCCTGTAACAGACAACATTCAAATCATCTAACAGTCAACATTCAAATTCTCTAACAGTCAACATTCAAATTATCTAACAGTCATCATTCAAAATCTGTAACATCCGACATTCAAATCCTGTAACATTCAAAATTCAAATCTTCTAACAAGCAACATTCAAATTCTCTAACATTCAACATTCAAATCCTGTAACATTCAAATTTCAAATTCTCTAACAGTCAACATTCAAATCCTCTAACAGTCAACATTCAAATCCTGTAACATTCAAAATTCAAATCCTCTAACAATCAACATTCAAATTCTCTAACATTCAACATTCAAATCCTGTAACATTCAAATTTCAAATTCTCTAACAGTCATCATTCAAATCCTGTAACAGTCAACATTCAAATCCTGTAAGGGTGAAAATTCAATTTCTGAAACAGTCAACATTCAAATTCTGTAACAGTCAACATTCAAATCCTGTAACAGACAACATTGAAAATCTGTAACAGTCAAAATTCAAATCAACTAACAGTCAACATTCAAATTATCTAACAGTCATCATTCAAAATCTGTAACAGCCAACATTCAAATTATCTAACAGTCATCATTCAAAATCTGTAACATCCAACATTTAAATCCTGTAACATTCAAAATTCAAATCCTCTAACAGTCAACATTCAAATCCTGTAACATTCAAAATTCAAATCCTCTAACAGTCAACATTCATATCCTCTAACAGTCAACATTCAAATTATCTAACAGTCATCATTCAAAATCTGTAACATCCAACATTCAATCCTGTAACATTCAAAATTCAAATCCTCTAACAGTAAACATTCAAAATCTCTAACAGTCAACATTCAAATCCTGTAACATTCAAAATTCAAATCCTCTAACAATCAACATTCAAATCCTCTAACACTCAACATTCAAATACTCTAACAGTCAATTTTCAAATTCTGAAACAGTCAACTTTCAAATCCTGTAACAGTCATCATTCAAAATCTGTAACATTCAACATTCAAAATCTGTAACGTTCAACATTCAAATCCTGTAACAGTCAACATTCAAATCCTGTAACAGTCAACATTCAAATCCTGTAACATACAACTTTCAAACCCTTTAACAGTCAAAATTCAAATAATCTAACATTCAACATTCAAATTCTCTAACAGTCAACATTCAAATTATCTAACAGTCATCATTCAAAATCTGTAACATCCAACATTCAAATCCTGTAACATTCAAAATTCAAATCCTCTAACGGTCAATATTCAAATTCTCTAACAGTCAACATTCAAATCCTGTAACATTCAAATTTCAAATTCTCTAACAGTCAACATTCAAATCCTCTAACAGTCAACATTCAAATCCTGTAACATTCAAAATTCAAATCCTCTAACAGTCAGCATTCATATCCTCTAACAGTCAACATTCAAATTATCTAACAGTCATCATTCAAAATCTTTTAACATTCAAATCCTGTAACAGTCAAAATTCAAATCCTCTAACAGTCAACATTCAAATTCTCTAACAGTCAACATTCAAATCCTGTAAAATTCAAATTTCAAATTCTCTAACAGTCAACATTCAAATCCTGTAACATTCAAAATTCAAATCCTCTAACAGTCAACATTCAAATCCTGTAACATTCACATTTCAAATTCTCTAACAGTCAACATTAAAATACTCTGTCACCATTCAAATCCTGTAACATTCAAAATTCAAATACTCTAACAGTCAACATTTATATCTTCTAACAATCAACATTCAAATTATCTAACAGTCATCATTCAAAATCTGCAACATTCAACATTCAAATCCTGTAACAGTCAAAATTCAAATCCTCTAACAGTCAACATTTAAATCATGTAACAGTGAAAATTCAAATTCTGAAACAGTCAACATTCAAATCCTGTAACATTCAACATTCAAATCCTGTAACAGACAACATTCAAATCCTGTAACAGTCAAAATTCAAATCATCTAACAGTCAACATTCAAATTCTCTAACAGTCAACATTCAACTTCTCTAACAGTCAACATTCAAATTATCTAACAGTTAACATTCAAAATCTGTAACAGTCAACATTTAAATCCTCTAACAGTCAACATTCAAATCCTGTAACAGTCAACATTCAAATCCTGTAACAGTCAACATTCAAATCCTGTAACAGACAACATTCAAATCATCTAACAGTCAACATTCAAATTCTCTAACAGTCAACATTCAAATTATCTAACAGTCATCATTCAAAATCTGTAACATCCGACATTCAAATCCTGTAACATTCAAAATTCAAATCCTCTAACAAGCAACATTCAAATTCTCTAACATTCAACATTCAAATCCTGTAACATTCAAATTTCAAATTCTCTAACAGTCAACATTCAAATCCTCTAACAGTCAACATTCAAATCCTGTAACATTCAAAATTCAAATCCTCTAACAATCAACATTCAAATTCTCTAACATTCAACATTCAAATCCTGTAACATTCAAATTTCAAATTCTCTAACAGTCATCATTCAAATCCTGTAACAGTCAACATTCAAATCCTGTAAGGGTGAAAATTCAATTTCTGAAACAGTCAACATTCAAATCCTGTAACAGTCAACATTCAAACCATGTAACAGTCAAAATTGAAATCATCTAACAGTCAACATTCAAATCCTATAACATTCAAATTTCAAATTCCCTATCAGTCAACCTTCAAATCCTCTAACAGTCAACATTCAAATCCTGTAACATTCAAATTTCAAATCCTGTAACAGGCAACATTCAAACCATGTAACAGTCAAAATTGAAATCATCTAACAGTCAACATTCAAATCCTATAACATTCAAATTTCAAATTCTCTATCAGTCAACGTTCAAATCCTCTAACAGTCAACATTCAAATCCTGTAACATTCAAATTTCAAATTCTCTAACAGTCAACATTCAAATCCTCTAACAGTCAACATTCAAATCCTGTAACATTCAACATTCAAAATCTGTAACAGTCAACATTCAAATCCTCTAACAGTCAACATTCAAATTCTCTAACAGTCAACATTCAACTTCTCTAACAGTCAACATTCAAATTCTCTAACAGTTAACATTCAAAATCTGTAACAGTCAACATTTAAATCCTCTAACAGTCAACATTCAAATCCTCTAACAGTCAACATTCAAATCCTGTAACAGTCAAAATTCAAATCCTGTAACAGTCAACATTCAAATCCTGAACAGACAACATTCAAATCATCTAACAGTCAACATTCAAATTCTCTAACAGTCAACATTCAAATTATCTAACAGTCATCATTCAAAATCTGTAACATCCGACATTCAAATCCTGTAACATTCAAAATTCAAATCCTCTAACAAGCAACATTCAAATTCTCTAACATTCAACATTCAAATCCTGTAACATTCAAATTTCAAATTCTCTAACAGTCAACATTCAAATCCTCTAACAGTCAACATTCAAATCCTGTAACATTCAAAATTCAAATCCTCTAACAATCAACATTCAAATTCTCTAACATTCAACATTCAAATCCTGTAACATTCAAATTTCAAATTCTCTAACAGTCATCATTCAAATCCTGTAACAGTCAACATTCAAATCCTGTAAGGGTGAAAATTCAATTTCTGAAACAGTCAACATTCAAATCCTGTAACAGTCAACATTCAAATCCTGTAACAGACAACATTGAAAATCTGTAACAGTCAAAATTCAAATCAACTAACAGTCAACATTCAAATTATCTAACAGTCATCATTCAAAATCTGTAACAGCCAACATTCAAATCCTGTAACAGTCAAAATTCAAATCCTCTAACAGTCAACATTCAAATTCTGAAACAGTCAACATTTAAAATCTGTAACAGTCAACATTTAAATTCTATTACAGTCAATATTCAAATTCTGAAACATTTAACATGCAAAATCTGTAACAGTCAACATTTAAATCCTGTAACAGTCACAATTCAAATCCTCTAACAGTCAACATTCAAATCCTTTAACAGTCAACATTTAAATCCTCTAACAGTCAACATTCAAATCCTCTAACCAGGGCTATTTTTGTGCAGGCTCCAGCAGGAACTGTGGCCCTTATTCTAGTTCACTCTTTCTGACAAAATATTTCTTAGAGGGACAAAACCATGTGCACTGCAGGTGTAGCAGGTGTAAAACCCCACCCAAATCTAATTATCTCTGGACAAGTAACACCTGCCTCACCTGCAGTGCACGTGGTTTTGTCCATCTGAGAAATATTTTGTCAGAAAGAGTGAACTAGAATAAGGATCACAGTTCCTGCTGGAGCCTGCACAAAAATAGCCCTGCCTCTAACAGTCAATATTCAAATTCTGAAACAATCAATATTTAAAATCTGTAACAGTCAACATTCAAATCCTCTAACAGTCAACATTCAAATTATCTAACAGTCATCATTCAAAATCTGTAACATTCAACATTCAAATCCTGTAACAGTCAATATTTAAATCCTCTAACAGTCAACATTTAAATTCTCTAACAGTCAACATTCAAATCCTGTAACATTCAAATTTCAAATTCTCTAACAGTCAACATTCAAATCTTCTAACAGTCAACATTCAAATCCTGTAACATTCAAAATTCAAATCCACTAACAGTCAACATTCATATCCTCTAACAGTCAACATTCAAATTATCTAACACCATCATTCAAATCCTCTAACAGTCAATATTCAAATTCTGAAACAATCAATATTCAAAATATGTAACAGTCAACATTCAAATCCTCTAACAGTAAACATTCACATTCTCTAACAGTCAACATTCAAATTCTCTAACAGGCAACATTCAAATCATCTAACAGTCATCAATCAAATCCTCTAACAGTGAAAATTCAAATCCTCTAACAGTCAACATTATAATCCTCTTAACAGTCAACATTCAAATTCTTTAACAGTCAACTTTCATATCCTGTAACATTCAAAATTCAAATCCTCTAATAGTCAATATTCAAATTCTCTAACAGTCAACATTCAAATCCTGTAACATTCAAATTTCACATTCTCTAACAGTCAACATTCAAATCCTCTAACAGTCAACATTCAAATCCTGTAACAATCAAAATTCAAATTCTCTAACAGTCAACATTCATATCCTCTAACAGTCAACATTCAAATTATCTAACAGTCATCATTCAAAATCTGTAACATTAAACATTCAAATCCTGTAACAGTCAAAATTCAAATCCTCTAACTGTCAACATTCAAATTCTGAAACAATCAACATCCAAAATCTGTAACAGTCAACGTTTAAATTCTATAACAGTCAACATTCAAATCCTGTAACAGACAACATTCAAATCCTGTAACAGTCAAAATTCAAATCATCTAACAGTCAACATTCAAATCTTCTAACAGTCAACATTCAAATCCTCTAACAGTCAATATTCAAGTTCTGAAACAATCAACATTCAAAATCTGTAACAGTCAACATTCAAATCCTTTAACAGTCAACATTCAAATCCTCTAACAGTCAAAATTCAAATCCTCTAACAGTCAACATTCAAATCCTCTAACAGTCAACATTCAAATTCTCCAACAGTCAACATTCAAATCCTGTAACATTCAAAATTCAAATCCTCTAACAGTCAACATTCAAATTCTCTCTCTAACAGTCAACATTCAAATCCTGTAACATTCAAATTTCAAATTCTCTAACAGTCAACATTCAAATTCTCTAACAGTCACCATTCAAATCCTCTAACAGTCAACATTCAAATCCTTTAACATTCAAAATTCAAATCCTCTAACAGTCAACATTCATATCCTCTAACAGTCAACATTCAAATTATCTAACAGTCATCATTTAAAATCTGTAACATTCAACATTCAAAATCTGTAACATTCAACATTCAAATCCTGTAACAGTGAACATTCAAATCCTGTAACAGTGAAAATTCAAATTCTGAAATAGTCAACATACAAATCCTGTAACAGTCAACATTCAAATCCTGTAACAGGCAACATTCAAACCATGTAACAGTCAAAATTCAAATCATCTAACAGTCAACATTCAAATTCTCTAACAGTCAACATTCAAATAATCTAACAGTCATCGTTCAAAATCTGTAACATCCAACATTCAAATCCTGTAACATTCAAAATTCAAATCCTCTAACAGTCAACATTCAAATCCTGTAACATTCAAAATTCAAATCCTCTAACAGTCAACATTCAAATTCTCTAACAGTCAACATTTAAATCCTATAACATTCAAATTTCAAATTCTCTAACGGTCAACATTCAAATCCTCTAACAGTCAACATTCAAATCCTGTAACATTCAAATTTCGAATTCTCTAACAGTGAACATTCAAATCCTCTTACAGTCAACATTCAAATCCTGTAACATTCAAAATTCAAATCCTCTAACAGTCAACATTCATATCCTCTAACATTTAACATTCAAATTATCCAACAGTCATCATTCAAAATCTGTAACATTCAACATTCAAAATCTGTAACAGTCAACATTCAAATCCTGTAACAGTGAAAATTCAAATTCTGAAACAGTCAACATTCAAATCATGTAACAGTCAAAATTCAAATCCTGTAACAGACAACATTCAAATCCTCTAACAGTCAACATTTATATCTTCTAACAGTCAACATTCAAATTATCTAACAGTCATCATTCAAAATCTGTAACATTCAAATCCTGTAACAGTGAAAATTCAAATCCTCTAACAGTCAACATTCAAATCCTGTAATAGTGAAAATTCAAATTCTGAAACAGTCAACATTCAAATCCTGTAACATTCAACATTCAAATCCTGTAACAGACAACATTCAAATCCTGTAACAGTCAAAATTCAAATCATCTAACAGTCAACATTCAAATTCTCTAACAGTCAACATTCAACTTCTCTAACAGTCAACATTCAAATTATGTAAGAGTTAACATTCAAAATCTGTAACAGTCAACATTTAAATCCTCTAACAGTCAACATTCAAATCCTCTAACAGTCCCCGTTCAAATCCTCTAACAGTCAACATTCAAATTCTCTAACAGTCAACATTCAAAATCTGTACCAGTTCAAATTCTGTAACAGTCAACATTCAAATTCTCTAACAGTCAACATTCAAATCCTGTAACATTCAAAATTCAAATCCTCTAACAGTCAACATTCAAATTCTCTCTCTAACAGTCAACATTCAAATCCTGTAACATTCAAATTTCAAATTCTCTAACAGTCAACATTCACATCCTCTAACAGTCAACATTCAAATCCTTTAACATTCAAAATTCAAATCCTCTAACAGTCAACATTCATATCCTCTAACAGTCAACATTCAAATTATCTAACAGTCATCATTCAAAATGTGTAACATTCAACATTCAAAATCTGTAACATTCAACATTCAAATCCTGTAACAGTCAACATTCAAATCCTGTAACAGTGAAAATTCAAATTCTGAAACAGTCAACATTCAAATCCTGTAACAGTCAACATTCCAATCCTGTAACAGTCAAAATTCAAATCATCTAACAGTCAACATTCAAATTCTCTAACAGTCAACATTCAACTTCTCTAACAGTCAACATTCAAATTATCTAAGAGTTAACATTCAAAATCTGTAACAGTCAACATTTAAATCCTCTAACAGTCAACATTCAAATCCTCTATCAGTCCCCGTTCAATTCCTCTAACAGTCAACATTCAAATTCTCTAACAGTCAACATTCAAAATCTGTACCAGTTCAAATTCTGAAACAGTCAACATTCAAATTCTCTAACAGTCATCATTCAAATCCTGTAACATTCAAAATTCAACTCCTCTAACAGTCAACATTCAAATCCTCTAACAGTCAACATTCAAATTCTCTAACTATCAACATTCAAATCTTTAACAGTCAACATTCAAATTCTCTAAATGTCAACAATTAAATCCTCTAACAGAAAACATTCAAATTCTGTAACAGTCAACATTCATGTTCTCTAACAGTCAATATTCATATTCTCTAACAGTCAACATTCAAATCCTGTAACATTCAAAATTCAAATACTGTAACAGACAACATTCAAATCCTTTAACAGTCAACATTCAAATCCTGTAACAATCAACATTTAAATTCTATAACTGTCAACATTCAAATTCTGAAACAGTCAACATTCAAAATCTGTAACAGTCAACACTTAAATCCTGTAACAGTAAAAATTCAAATCCTCTAACAGTCAACATTCAAATCCTCTAACAGACAACATTCATATCCTGTAACATACAAAATTCAAATCCTGTAACAGACAACATTCAAATCCAGTAACAGTCAACATTCAAATCCTGTAACAGTCTACGTTCAAATCCTGTAACAGTCAACATTCAAAATCTGTAACAGTCAACATTCAAATCCTGTAACAGTCAACATTCAAATTCTCTAACAGTCAACATTCAAATTATCTAACAGTCATCATTCAAAATCTGTAACATCCAACATTCAAATCCTGTAACATTCAAAATTCAAATCCTCTAACAGTCAACATTCAAATTCTCTAACAGTCAACATTCAAATCCTGTAACATTCAAAAGTCAAATCCTGTAACATTCAAAAGTCAAATCCTCTAACACTCAACATTCAAATCCTCTAACAGTCAATTTTCAAATTCTGAAACAGTCAACATTCAAATCCTGTAACAGTCATCATTCAAAATCTGTATCATTCAACATCTTTAACATTCAACATTCAAATCCTGTAACAGTCAACATTCGAATCCTGTAACAGTGAAAATTCAAATTCTGAAACAGTCAACATTCAAATCCTGTAACAGTCAACATTCAAATCCTGTAACATACAACATTCAAACCCTTTAACAGTCAAAATTCAAATAATCTAACATTCAACATTCAAATTCTCTAACAGTCAACATTCAAATTATCTAACAGTCATCATTCAAAATCTGTAACATCCAACATTTAAATCCTGTAACATTCAAAATTCAAATCCTCTAACAGTCAACATTCAAATCCTGTAACATTCAAATTTCAAATTCTCTACAAGTCAACATTCAAATCCTCTAACAGTCAACATTCATATCCTCTAACAGTCAACATTCAAATTATCTAACAGTCATCATTCAAAATCTGTAACATCCAACATTCAATCCTGTAACATTCAAAATTTAAATCCTCTAACAGTCAACATTCAAAATCTCTAACAGTCAACATTCAAATCCTGTAACATTCAAAATTCAAATCCTCTAACAATCTACATTCAAATCCTCTAACACTCCACATTCAAATCCTCTAACAGTCAATTTTCAAATTCTGAAACAGTCAACTTTCAAATCCTGTAACAGTCATCATTCAAAATCTGTAACATTCAACATTCAAAATCTGTAACATTCAACATTTAAATCCTGTAACAGTCAACATTCAAATCCTGTAACAGTCAACATTCAAATCCTGTAACATACAACATTCAAACCCTTTAACAGTCAAAATTCAAATAATCTAACATTCAACATTCAAATTCTCTAACAGTCAACATTCAAATTATCTAACAGTCATCATTCAAAATCTGTAACATCCAACATTCAAATCCTGTAACATTCAAAATTCAAATCCTCTAACAGTCAATATTCAAATTCTCTAACAGTCAACATTCAAATCCTGTTACATTCAAATTTCAAATTCTCTAACAGTCAACATTCAAATCCTCTAACAGTCAACATTCAAATCCTGTAACATTCAAAATTCAAATCCTCTAACAGTCAGCATTCATATCCTCTAACAGTCAACATTCAAATTATCTAACAGTCATCATTCAAAATCTGTAACATTCAACATTCAAATCCTGTAACAGTCAAAATTCAAATCCTCTAACAGTCAACATTCAAATTCTCTAACAGTCAACATTCAAATCCTGTAACATTCAAAATTCAAATCCTCTAACAATCAACATTCAAATCCTCTAACACTCAACATTCAAATCCTCTAACAGTCAATTTTCAAATTCTGAAACAGTCAACTTTCAAATCCTGTAACAGTCATCATTCAAAATCTGTAACATTCAACATTTAAATCCTGTAACAGTCAACATTCAAATCCTGTAACAGTCAACATTCAAATCCTGTAACATACAACATTCAAACCCTTTAACAGTCAAAATTCAAATAATCTAACATTCAACATTCAAATTCTCTAACAGTCAACATTCAAATTATCTAACAGTCATCATTCAAAATCTGTAACATCCAACATTCAAATCCTGTAACATTCAAAATTCAAATCCTCTAACAGTCAATATTCAAATTCTCTAACAGTCAACATTCAAATCCTGTAACATTCAAATTTCAAATTCTCTAACAGTCAACATTCAAATCCTCTAACAGTCAACATTCAAATCCTGTAACATTCAAAATTCAAATCCTCTAACAGTCAGCATTCATATCCTCTAACAGTCAACATTCAAATTATCTAACAGTCATCTTTCAAAATCTGTAACATTCAACATTCAAATCCTGTAACAGTCAAAATTCAAATCCTCTAACAGTCAACATTCAAATTCTCTAACAGTCAACATTCAAATCCTGTAAAATTCAAATTTCAAATTCTCTAACAGTCAACATTCAAATCCTGTAACATTCAAAATTCAAATCCTCTAACAGTCAACATTCAAATCCTGTAACATTCACATTTCAAATTCTCTAACAGTCAACATTAAAATACTCTGTCAACATTCAAATCCTGTAACATTCAAAATTCAAATACTCTAACAGTCAACATTTATATCTTCTAACAATCAACATTCAAATTATCTAACAGTCATCATTCAAAATCTGCAACATTCAACATTCAAATCCTGTAACAGTCAAAATTGAAATCCTCTAACAGTCAACATTCAAATCATGTAACAGTGAAAATTCAAATTCTGAAACAGTCAACATTCAAATCCTGTAACATTCAACATTCAAATCCTGTAACAGACAACATTCAAATCCTGTAACAGTCAAAATTCAAATCATCTAACAGTCAACATTCAAATTCTCTAACAGTCAACATTCAACTTCTTTAACAGTCAACATTCAAATTATCTAACAGTTAACATTCAAAATCTGTAACAGTCAACATTTAAATCCTCTAACAGTCAACATTCAAATCCTCTAACAGTCCATGTTTAAATCCTCTAACAGTCAACATTCAAATCCTCTAACAGTCAATATTCAAATTCTGAAACAGTCAAAATTCAAATCCTGTAACAGTCAAAATTCAAATCCTCTAACAGTCAACATTCAAATTCTCTTACAGTCAACATTCAAATTCTCTAACAGTCAACATTCAAAATCTGTAACAGTCAACATTCAAATCCTGTAACAGTCAACATTCAAGTTCTCTATCACTCAACATTCAAATCCTCTAACAGTCATCATTAAAATCCTCTAACAGTCAACATTCAAATCCTCTAACAGTGAACATTCAAATTCTGAAACAGAAAAAATTCAAAATCTGTAACAGTCAACATTCAAGTCCTGTAACAGTCAACATTTAAATTCTATAACTGTCAACATTCAAATTCTGAAACAGTCAACATTCAAAATCTGTAACAGTCAACACTTAAATCCTGTAACAGTAAAAATTCAAATCCTCTAACTGTCAACATTCAAATCCTCTAACAGACAACATTCAAATCCTGTAACATAAAAAATTCAAATCCTGTAACAGACAACATTCAAATCCTGTAACAGTCAACATTCAAATCCTGTAACAGTCAACGTTCAAATCCTGTAACAGTCAACATTCAAAATCTGTAACAGTCAACATTCAAATCCTGTAACAGTCAACATTCAAATTCTCTAACAGTCAACATTCAAATTATCTAACAGTCATCATTCAAAATCTGTAACATCCAACATTCAAATCCTGTAACATTCAAAATTCAAATCCTCTAACAGTCAACATTCAAATTCTCTAACAGTCAACATTCAAATCCTGTAACGTTCAAAATTCAAATCCTCTAACAGTCAACATTCAAATCCTCTAACACTCAACATTCAAATCCTCTAACAGTCAATTTTCAAATTCTGAAACAGTCAACATTCAAATCCTGTAACAGTCATCATTCAAAATCTGTATCATTCAACATTCAAAATCTTTAACATTCAACATTCAAATCCTGTAACAGTCAACATTCAAATCCTGTAACAGTGAAAATTCAAATTCTGAAAAAGTCAACATTCAAATCCTGTAACAGTCAACATTCAAATCCTGTAACATACAACATTCAAACCCTTTAACAGTCAAAATTCAAATTATCTAACAGTCATCATTCAAAATCTGTAACATCCAACATTTAAATCCTGTAACATTCAAAATTCAAATCCTCTAACAGTCAACATTCAAATTCTCTAACAGTCAACATTCAAATTATCTAACAGTCATCATTCAAAATCTGTAACATCCAACATTTAAATCCTGTAACATTCAAAATTCAAATCCTCTAACAGTCAACATTCAAATTCTCTAACAGTCAACATTCAAATCCTGTAACATTCAAATTTCAAATTCTCTACAAGTCAACATTCAAATCCTCTAACAGTCAACATTCAAATCCTGTAACATTCAAAATTCAAATCCTCTAACAGTCAACATTCATATCCTCTAACAGTCAACATTCAAATTATCTAACAGTCATCATTCAAAATCTGTAACATCCAACATTCAATCCTGTAACATTCAAAATTCAAATCCTCTAACAGTCAACATTCAAATTCTCTAACAGTCAACATTCAAATCCTGTAACATTCAAAATTCAAATCCTCTAACAGTCAACATTCAAATCCTCTAACACTCAACATTCAAATCCTCTAACAGTCAATTTTCAAATTCTGAAACAGTCAACTTTCAAATCCTGTAACAGTCATCATTCAAAATCTGCAACATTCAACATTCAAATCCTGTAACAGTCAAAATTCAAATCCTCTAACAGTCAACATTCAAATCATGTAACAGTGAAAATTCAAATTCTGAAACAGTCAACATTCAAATCCTGTAACATTCAACATTCAAATCCTGTAACAGACAACATTCAAATCCTGTAACAGTCAAAATTCAAATCATCTAACAGTCAACATTCAAATTCTCTAACAGTCAACATTCAACTTCTCTAACAGTCAACATTCAAATTATCTAACAGTTAACATTCAAAATCTGTAACAGTCAACATTTAAATCCTCTAACAGTCAACATTCAAATCCTCTAACAGTCCATGTTTAAATCCTCTAACAGTCAACATTCAAATCCTCTAACAGTCAATATTAAAATTCTGAAACAGTCAAAATTCAAATCCTGTAACAGTCAAAATTCAAATCCTCTAACAGTCAACATTCAAATTCTCTAACAGTCAACATTCAAATTCTCTTACAGTCAACATTCAAATTCTCTAACAGTCAACATTCAAAATCTGTAACAGTCAACATTCAAATCCTGTATGAGTCAACATTCAAGTTCTCTATCACTCAACATTCAAATCCTCTAACAGTCATCATTAAAATCATCTAACAGTCAACATTCAAATCCTCTAACAGTGAACATTCAAATTCTGAAACAGAAAAAATTCAAAATCTGTAACAGTCAACATTCAAGTCCTGTAACAGTCAACATTTAAATTCTATAACTGTCAACATTCAAATTCTGAAACAGTCAACATTCAAAATCTGTAACAGTCAACACTTAAATCCTGTAACAGTAAAAATTCAAATCCTCTAACTGTCAACATTCAAATCCTCTAACAGACAACATTCAAATCCTGTAACATAAAAAATTCAAATCCTGTAACAGACAACATTCAAATCCTGTAACAGTCAACATTCAAATCCTGTAACAGTCAACGTTCAAATCCTGTAACAGTCAACATTCAAAATCTGTAACAGTCAACATTCAAATCCTGTAACAGTCAACATTCAAATTATCTAACAGTCATCATTCAAAATCTGTAACATCCAACATTCAAATCCTGTAACATTCAAAATTCAAATCCTCTAACAGTCAACATTCAAATTCTCTAACAGTCAACATTCAAATCCTGTAACGTTCAAAATTCAAATCCTCTAACAGTCAACATTCAAATCCTCTAACACTCAACATTCAAATCCTCTAACAGTCAATTTTCAAATTCTGAAACAGTCAACATTCAAATCCTGTAACAGTCATCATTCAAAATCTGTATCATTCAACATTCAAAATCTTTAACATTCAACATTCAAATCCTGTAACAGTCAACATTCAAATACTGTAACAGTGAAAATTCAAATTCTGAAAAAGTCAACATTCAAATCCTGTAACAGTCAACATTCAAATCCTGTAACATACAACATTCAAACCCTTTAACAGTCAAAATTCAAATTATCTAACAGTCATCATTCAAAATCTGTAACATCCAACATTTAAATCCTGTAACATTCAAAATTCAAATCCTCTAACAGTCAACATTCAAATTCTCTAACAGTCAACATTCAAATTATCTAACAGTCATCATTCAAAATCTGTAACATCCAACATTTAAATCCTGTAACATTCAAAATTCAAATCCTCTAACAGTCAACATTCAAATTCTCTAACAGTCAACATTCAAATCCTGTAACATTCAAATTTCAAATTCTCTACAAGTCAACATTCAAATCCTCTAACAGTCAACATTCAAATCCTGTAACATTCAAAATTCAAATCCTCTAACAGTCAACATTCATATCCTCTAACAGTCAACATTCAAATTATCTAACAGTCATCATTCAAAATCTGTAACATCCAACATTCAATCCTGTAACATTCAAAATTCAAATCCTCTAACAGTCAACATTCAAATTCTCTAACAGTCAACATTCAAATCCTGTAACATTCAAAATTCAAATCCTCTAACAGTCAACATTCAAATCCTCTAACACTCAACATTCAAATCCTCTAACAGTCAATTTTCAAATTCTGAAACAGTCAACTTTCAAATCCTGTAACAGTCATCATTCAAAATCTGTAACATTCAACATTCAAACTCTGTAACATTCAACATTCAAATCCTGTAACAGTCAACATTCAAATCCTGTAACAGTCAACATTCAAATCCTGTAACATACAACATTCAAACCCTTTAACAGTCAAAATTCAAATAATCTAACATTCAACATTCAAATTCTCTTACAGTCAACATTCAAATTATCTAACAGTCATCATTCAAAATCTGCAACAGTCAACATTCAAATCATGTAACAGTAAAAATTCAAATTCTGAAACAGTCAACATTCAAATCCTGTAACATTCAACATTCAAATCCTGTAACAGACAACATTCAAATCCTGTAACAGTCAAAATTCAAATCATCTAACAGTCAACATTCAAATTCTCTAACAGTCAACATTCAACTTATCTAACAGTCAACATTCAAATCCTCTAACAGTCCACGTTTAAATCCTCTAACAGTCAACATTCAAATTCTCTTACAGTCAACATTCAAATTCTCTTACAGTCAACATTCAAATTCTCTAACAGTCAACATTCAAAATCTGTAACAGTCAACATTCAAATCCTGTAACAGTCAACATTCAAGTTCTCTATCACTCAACATTCAAATCCTCTAACAGTCATCATTAAAATCCTCTAACAGTCAACATTCAAATCCTCTAACAGTGAACATTCAAATTCTGAAACAGAAAAAATTTAAAATCTGTAACAGTCAACATTCAAGTCCTGTAACAGTCAACATTTAAATTCTATAACTGTCAACATTCAAATTCTGAAACAGTCAACATTCAAAATCTGTAACAGTCAACACTTAAATCCTGTAACAGTAAAAATTCAAATCCTCTAACTGTCAACATTCAAATCCTCTAACAGACAACATTCAAATCCTGTAACATACAAAATTCAAATACTCTAACAGTCAACATTTATATCTTCTAACAATCAACATTAAAATTATCTAACAGTCATCATTCAAAATCTGCAACATTCAACATTCAAATCCTGTAACAGTCAAAATTCAAATCCTCTAACAGTCAACATTCAAATCATGTAACAGTGAAAATTCAAATTCTGAAACAGTCAACATTCAAATCCTGTAACATTCAACATTCAAATCCTGTAACAGACAACATTCAAATCCTGTAACAGTCAAAATTCAAATCATCTAACAGTCAACATTCAAATTCTCTAACAGTCAACATTCAACTTCTCTAACAGACAACATTCAAATTATCTAACAGTTAACATTCAAAATCTGTAACAGTCAACATTTAAATCCTCTAACAGTCAACATTCAAATCCTCTAACAGTCCACGTTTAAATCCTCTAACAGTCAACATTCAAATCCTCTAACAGTCAATATTCAAATTCTGAAACAGTCAAAATTCAAATCCTGTAACAGTCAAAATTCAAATCCTCTAACAGTCAACATTCAAATTCTCTAACAGTCAACATTCAAATTCTCTTACAGTCAACATTCAAATTCTCTAACAGTCAACATTCAAAATCTGTAACAGTCAACATTCAAATCCTGTAACAGTCAACATTCAAGTTCTCTATCACTCAACATTCAAATCCTCTAACAGTCATCATTAAAATCCTCTAACAGTCAACATTCAAATCCTCTAACAGTGAACATTCAAATTCTGAAACAGAAAAAATTCAAAATCTGTAACAGTCAACATTCAAGTCCTGTAACAGTCAACATTTAAATTCTATAACTGTCAACATTCAAATTCTGAAACAGTCAACATTCAAAATCTGTAACAGTCAACACTTAAATCCTGTAACAGTAAAAATTCAAATCCTCTAACTGTCAACATTCAAATCCTCTAACAGACAACATTCAAATCCTGTAACATACAAAATTCAAATCCTGTAACAGACAACATTCAAATCCTGTAACAGTCAACATTCAAATCCTGTAACAGTCAAAATTCAAATCCTCTAACAGTCAACATTCAAATCATGTAACAGTGAAAATTCAAATTCTGAAACAGTCAACATTCAAATCCTGTAACATTCAACATTCAAATCCTGTAACAGACAACATTCAAATCCTGTAACAGTCAAAATTCAAATCATCAAACAGTCAACATTCAAATTCTCTAACAGTCAACATTCAACTTCTCTAACAGACAACATTCAAATTATCTAACAGTTAACATTCAAAATCTGTAACAGTCAACATTTAAATCCTCTAACAGTCAACATTCAAATCCTCTAACAGTCCACGTTTAAATCCTCTAACAGTCAACATTCAAATCCTCTAACAGTCAATATTCAAATTCTGAAACAGTCAAAATTCAAATCCTGTAACAGTCAAAATTCAAATCCTCTAACAGTCAACATTCAAATTCTCTAACAGTCAACATTCAAATTCTCTTACAGTCAACATTCAAATTCTCTAACAGTCAACATTCAAAATCTGTAACAGTCAACATTCAAATCCTGTAACAGTCAACATTCAAGTTCTCTATCACTCAACATTCAAATCCTCTAACAGTCATCATTAAAATCCTCTAACAGTCAACATTCAAATCCTCTAACAGTGAACATTCAAATTCTGAAACAGAAAAAATTCAAAATCTGTAACAGTCAACATTCAAGTCCTGTAACAGTCAACATTTAAATTCTATAACTGTCAACATTCAAATTCTGAAACAGTCAACATTCAAAATCTGTAACAGTCAACACTTAAATCCTGTAACAGTAAAAATTCAAATCCTCTAACTGTCAACATTCAAATCCTCTAACAGACAACATTCAAATCCTGTAACATACAAAATTCAAATCCTGTAACAGACAACATTCAAATCCTGTAACAGTCAACATTCAAATCCTGTAACAGTCAACGTTCAAATCCTGTAACAGTCAACATTCAAAATCTGTAACAGTCAACATTCAAATCCTGTAACAGTCAACATTCAAGTTCTCTAACAGTCAACATTCAAATTATCTAACAGTCATCATTCAAAATCTGTAACATCCAACATTCAAATCCTGTAACATTCAAAATTCAAATCCTCTAACAGTCAACATTCAAATTCTCTAACAGTCAACATTCAAATCCTGTAACGTTCAAAATTCAAATCCTCTAACAGTCAACATTCAAATCCTCTAACACTCAACATTCAAATCCTCTAACAGTCAATTTTCAAATTCTGAAACAGTCAACATTCAAATCCTGTAACAGTCATCATTCAAAATCTGTATCATTCAACATTCAAAATCTTTAACATTCAACATTCAAATCCTGTAACAGTCAACATTCAAATCCTGTAACAGTGAAAATTCAAATTCTGAAACAGTCAACATTCAAATCCTGTAACATACAACATTCAAACCCTTTAACAGTCAAAATTCAAATTATCTAACAGTCATCATTCAAAATCTGTAACATCCAACATTTAAATCCTGTAACATTCAAAATTCAAATCCTCTAACAGTCAACATTCAAATTCTCTAACAGTCAACATTCAAATTATCTAATAGTCATCATTCAAAATCTGTAACATCCAACATTTAAATCCTGTAACATTCAAAATTCAAATCTTCTAACAGTCAACATTCAAATTCTCTAACAGTCAACATTCAAATCCTGTAACATTCAAATTTCAAATTCTCTACAAGTCAACATTCAAATCCTCTAACAGTCAACATTCAAATCCTGTAACATTCAAAATTCAAATCCTCTAACAGTCAACATTCATATCCTCTAACAGTCAACATTCAAATTATCTAACAGTCATCATTCAAAATCTGTAACATCCAACATTCAATCCTGTAACATTCAAAATTCAAATCCTCTAACAGTCAACATTCAAATTCTCTAACAGTCAACATTCAAATCCTGTAACATTCAAAATTCAAATCCTCTAACAGTCAACATTCAAATCCTCTAACACTCAACATTCAAATCCTCTAACAGTCAATTTTCAAATTCTGAAACAGTCAACTTTCAAATCCTGTAACAGTCATCATTCAAAATCTGTAACATTCAACATTCAAAATCTGTAACATTCAACATTCAAATCCTGTAACAGTCAACATTCAAATCCTGTAACAGTCAACATTCAAATCCTGTAACATACAACATTCAAACCCTTTAACAGTCAAAATTCAAATAATCTAACATTCAACATTCAAATTCTCTAACAGTCAACATTCAAATTATCTAACAGTCATCATTCAAAATCTGCAACATTCAACATTCAAATCCTGTAACAGTCAAAATTCAAATCCTCTAACAGTCAACATTCAAATCATGTAACAGTGAAAATTCAAATTCTGAAACAGTCAACATTCAAATCCTGTAACATTCAACATTCAAATCCTGTAACAGACAACATTCAAATCCTGTAACAGTCAAAATTCAAATCATCTAACAGTCAACATTCAAATTCTCTAACAGTCAACATTCAACTTCTCTAACAGTCAACATTCAAATCCTCTAACAGTCCACGTTTAAATCCTCTAACAGTCAACATTCAAATCCTCTAACAGTCAATATTCAAATTCTGAAACAGTCAAAATTCAAATCCTGTAACAGTCAAAATTCAAATCCTCTAACAGTCAACATTCAAATTCTCTAACAGTCAACATTCAAATTCTCTTACAGTCAACATTCAAATCCTGTAACAGACAACATTCAAATCCTGTAACAGTCAAAATTCAAATCATCTAACAGTCAACATTCAAATCTTCTAACAGTCAACATTCAAATCCTCTAACAGTCAATATTCAAGTTCTGAAACAATCAACATTCAAAATCTGTAACAGTCAACATTCAAATCCTTTAACAGTCAACATTCAAATCCTCTAACAGTCAAAATTCAAATCCTCTAACAGTCAACATTCAAATCCTCTAACAGTCAACATTCAAATTCTCCAACAGTCAACATTCAAATCCTGTAACATTCAAAATTCAAATCCTCTAACAGTCAACATTCAAATTCTCTCTCTAACAGTCAACATTCAAATCCTGTAACATTCAAATTTCAAATTCTCTAACAGTCAACATTCAAATTCTCTAACAGTCACCATTCAAATCCTCTAACAGTCAACATTCAAATCCTGTAACATTCAAAATTCAAATCCTCTAACAGTCAACATTCATATCCTCTAACAGTCAACATTCAAATTATCTAACAGTCATCATTTAAAATCTGTAACATTCAACATTCAAAATCTGTAACATTCAACATTCAAATCCTGTAACAGTGAACATTCAAATCCTGTAACAGTGAAAATTCAAATTCTGAAATAGTCAACATACAAATCCTGTAACAGTCAACATTCAAATCCTGTAACAGGCAACATTCAAACCATGTAACAGTCAAAATTCAAATCATCTAACAGTCAACATTCAAATTCTCTAACAGTCAACATTCAAATAATCTAACAGTCATCGTTCAAAATCTGTAACATCCAACATTCAAATCCTGTAACATTCAAAATTCAAATCCTCTAACAGTCAACATTCAAATCCTGTAACATTCAAAATTCAAATCCTCTAACAGTCAACATTCAAATTCTCTAACAGTCAACATTTAAATCCTATAACATTCAAATTTCAAATTCTCTAACGGTCAACATTCAAATCCTCTAACAGTCAACATTCAAATCCTGTAACATTCAAATTTCGAATTCTCTAACAGTGAACATTCAAATCCTCTTACAGTCAACATTCAAATCCTGTAACATTCAAAATTCAAATCCTCTAACAGTCAACATTCATATCCTCTAACATTTAACATTCAAATTATCCAACAGTCATCATTCAAAATCTGTAACATTCAACATTCAAAATCTGTAACAGTCAACATTCAAATCCTGTAACAGTGAAAATTCAAATTCTGAAACAGTCAACATTCAAATCATGTAACAGTCAACATTCAAATCCTGTAACAGACAACATTCAAATCCTCTAACAGTCAACATTTATATCTTCTAACAGTCAACATTCAAATTATCTAACAGTCATCATTCAAAATCTGTAACATTCAAATCCTGTAACAGTGAAAATTCAAATCCTCTAACAGTCAACATTCAAATCCTGTAATAGTGAAAATTCAAATTCTGAAACAGTCAACATTCAAATCCTGTAACATTCAACATTCAAATCCTGTAACAGACAACATTCAAATCCTGTAACAGTCAAAATTCAAATCATCTAACAGTCAACATTCAAATTCTCTAACAGTCAACATTCAACTTCTCTAACAGTCAACATTCAAATTATGTAAGAGTTAACATTCAAAATCTGTAACAGTCAACATTTAAATCCTCTAACAGACAACATTCAAATCCTCTAACAGTCCCCGTTCAAATCCTCTAACAGTCAACATTCAAATTCTCTAACAGTCAACATTCAAAATCTGTACCAGTTCAAATTCTGTAACAGTCAACATTCAAATTCTCTAACAGTCAACATTCAAATCCTGTAACATTCAAAATTCAAATCCTCTAACAGTCAACATTTAAATTCTCTCTCTAACAGTCAACATTCAAATCCTGTAACATTCAAATTTCAAATTCTCTAACAGTCAACATTCACATCCTCTAACAGTCAACATTCAAATCCTTTAACATTCAAAATTCAAATCCTCTAACAGTCAACATTCATATCCTCTAACAGTCAACATTCAAATTATCTAACAGTCATCATTCAAAATGTGTAACATTCAACATTCAAAATCTGTAACAGTCAACATTCAAATCCTGTAACAGTGAAAATTCAAATTCTGAAACAGTCAACATTCAAATCCTGTAACAGTCAACATTCAAATCCTGTAACAGTCAAAATTCAAATCATCTAACAGTCAACATTCAAATTCTCTAACAGTCAACATTCAACTTCTCTAACAGTCAACATTCAAATTATCTAAGAGTTAACATTCAAAATCTGTAACAGTCAACATTTAAATCCTCTAACAGTCAACATTCAAATCCTCTATCAGTCCCCGTTCAAATCCTCTAACAGTCAACATTCAAATTCTCTAACAGTCAACATTCAAAATCTGTACCAGTTCAAATTCTGAAACAGTCAACATTCAAATTCTCTAACAGTCATCATTCAAATCCTGTAACATTCAAAATTCAACTCCTCTAACAGTCAACATTCAAATCCTCTAACAGTCAACATTCAAATTCTCTAACTATCAACATTCAAATCTTTAACAGTTAACATTCAAATTCTCTAAATGTCAACAATTAAATCCTCTAACAGAAAACATTCAAATTCTGTAACAGTCAACATTCATGTTCTCTAACAGTCAATATTCATATTCTCTAACAGTCAACATTCAAATCCTGTAACATTCAAAATTCAAATACTGTAACAGACAACATTCAAATCCTTTAACAGTCAACATTCAAATCCTGTAACAATCAACATTTAAATTCTATAACTGTCAACATTCAAATTCTGAAACAGTCAACATTCAAAATCTGTAACAGTCAACACTTAAATCCTGTAACAGTAAAAATTCAAATCCTCTAACAGACAACATTCAAATCCTCTAACAGACAACATTCAAATCCTGTAACATACAAAATTCAAATCCTGTAACAGACAACATTCAAATCCTGTAACAGTCAACATTCAAATCCTGTAACAGTCTACGTTCAAATCCTGTAACAGTCAACATTCAAATCCTGTAACAGTCAACATTCAAATTCTCTAACAGTCAACATTCAAATTATCTAACAGTCATCATTCAAAATCTGTAACATCCAACATTCAAATCCTGTAACATTCAAAATTCAAATCCTCTAACAGTCAACATTCAAATTCTCTAACAGTCAACATTCAAATCCTGTAACATTCAAAAGTCAAATCCTCTAACAGTCAACATTCAAATCCTCTAACAGTCAACATTCAAATTCTCTCTCTAACAGTCAACATTCAAATCCTGTAACATTCAAATTTCAAATTCTCTAACAGTCAACATTCACATCCTCTAACAGTCAACATTCAAATCCTTTAACATTCAAAATTCAAATCCTCTAACAGTCAACATTCATATCCTCTAACAGTCAACATTCAAATTATCTAACAGTCATCATTCAAAATGTGTAACATTCAACATTCAAAATCTGTAACATTCAACATTCAAATCCTGTAACAGTCAACATTCAAATCCTGTAACAGTGAAAATTCAAATTCTGAAACAGTCAACATTCAAATCCTGTCACAGTCAACATTCAAATCCTGTAACAGTCAAAATTCAAATCATCTAACAGTCAACATTCAAATTCTCTAACAGTCAACATTCAACTTCTCTAACAGTCAACATTCAAATTATCTAAGAGTTAACATTCAAAATCTGTAACAGTCAACATTTAAATCCTCTAACAGTCAACATTCAAATCCTCTATCAGTCCCCGTTCAATTCCTCTAACAGTCAACATTCAAATTCTCTAACAGTCATCATTCAAATCCTGTAACATTCAAAATTCAACTCCTCTAACAGTCAACATTCAAATCCTCTAACAGTCAACATTCAAATTCTCTAACTATCAACATTCAAATCTTTAACAGTCAACATTCAAATTCTCTAAATGTCAACAATTAAATCCTCTAACAGAAAACATTCAAATTCTGTAACAGTCAACATTCATGTTCTCTAACAGTCAATATTCATATTCTCTAACAGTCAACATTCAAATCCTGTAACATTCAAAATTCAAATACTGTAACAGACAACATTCAAATCCTTTAACAGTCAACATTCAAATCCTGTAACAATCAACATTTAAATTCTATAACTGTCAACATTCAAATTCTGAAACAGTCAACATTCAAAATCTGTAACAGTCAACACTTAAATCCTGTAACAGTAAAAATTCAAATCCTCTAACAGTCAACATTCAAATCCTCTAACAGACAACATTCAAATCCTGTAACATACAAAATTCAAATCCTGTAACAGACAACATTCAAATCCTGTAACAGTCAACATTCAAATCCTGTAACAGTCTACGTTCAAATCCTGTAACAGTCAACATTCAAAATCTGTAACAGTCAACATTCAAATCCTGTAACAGTCAACATTCAAATTCTCTAACAGTCAACATTCAAATTATCTAACAGTCATCATTCAAAATCTGTAACATCCAACATTCAAATCCTGTAACATTCAAAATTCAAATCCTCTAACAGTCAACATTCAAATTCTCTAACAGTCAACATTCAAATCCTGTAACATTCAAAAGTCAAATCCTCTAACAGTCAACATTCAAATCCTCTAACACTCAACATTCAAATCCTCTAACAGTCAATTTTCAAATTCTGAAACAGTCAACATTCAAATCCTGTAACAGTCATCATTCAAAATCTGTATCATTCAACATCTTTAACATTCAACATTCAAATCCTGTAACAGTCAACATTCAAATCCTGTAACAGTGAAAATTCAAATTCTGAAACAGTCAACATTCAAATCCTGTAACAGTCAACATTCAAATCCTGTAACATACAACATTCAAACCCTTTAACAGTCAAAATTCAAATAATCTAACATTCAACATTCAAATTCTCTAACAGTCAACATTCAAATTATCTAACAGTCATCATTCAAAATCTGTAACATCCAACATTTAAATCCTGTAACATTCAAAATTCAAATCCTCTAACAGTCAACATTCAAATCCTGTAACATTCAAATTTCAAATTCTCTACAAGTCAACATTCAAATCCTCTAACAGTCAACATTCAAATCCTGTAACATTCAAAATTCAAATCCTCTAACAGTCAACATTCATATCCTCTAACAGTCAACATTCAAATTATCTAACAGTCATCATTCAAAATCTGTAACATCCAACATTCAATCCTGTAACATTCAAAATTCAAATCCTCTAACAGTCAACATTCAAAATCTCTAACAGTCAACATTCAAATCCTGTAACATTCAAAATTCAAATCCTCTAACAATCAACATTCAAATCCTCTAACACTCAACATTCAAATCCTCTAACAGTCAATTTTCAAATTCTGAAACAGTCAACTTTCAAATCCTGTAACAGTCATCATTCAAAATCTGTAACATTCAACATTCAAAATCTGTAACATTCAACATTTAAATCCTGTAACAGTCAACATTCAAATCCTGTAACAGTCAACATTCAAATCCTGTAACATACAACATTCAAACCCTTTAACAGTCAAAATTCAAATAATCTAACATTCAACATTCAAATTCTCTAACAGTCAACATTCAAATTATCTAACAGTCATCATTCAAAATCTGTAACATCCAACATTCAAATCCTGTAACATTCAAAATTCAAATCCTCTAACAGTCAATATTCAAATTCTCTAACAGTCAACATTCAAATCCTGTAACATTCAAATTTCAAATTCTCTAACAGTCAACATTCAAATCCTCTAACAGTCAACATTCAAATCCTGTAACATTCAAAATTCAAATCCTCTAACAGTCAGCATTCATATCCTCTAACAGTCAACATTCAAATTATCTAACAGTCATCATTCAAAATCTGTAACATTCAACATTCAAATCCTGTAACAGTCAAAATTCAAATCCTCTAACAGTCAACATTCAAATTCTCTAACAGTCAACATTCAAATCCTGTAAAATTCAAATTTCAAATTCTCTAACAGTCAACATTCAAATCCTGTAACATTCAAAATTCAAATCCTCTAACAGTCAACATTCAAATCCTGTAACATTCACATTTCAAATTCTCTAACAGTCAACATTAAAATACTCTGTCAACATTCAAATCCTGTAACATTCAAAATTCAAATACTCTAACAGTCAACATTTATATCTTCTAACAATCAACATTCAAATTATCTAACAATCATCATTCAAAATCTGCAACATTCAACATTCAAATCCTGTAACAGTCAAAATTCAAATCCTCTAACAGTCAACATTCAAATCATGTAACAGTGAAAATTCAAATTCTGAAACAGTCAACATTCAAATCCTGTAACATTCAACATTCAAATCCTGTAACAGACAACATTCAAATCCTGTAACAGTCAAAATTCAAATCATCTAACAGTCAACATTCAAATTCTCTAACAGTCAACATTCAACTTCTCTAACAGTCAACATTCAACTTCTCTAACAGTCAACATTCAAATTATCTAACAGTTAACATTCAAAATCTGTAACAGTCAACATTTAAATCCTCTAACAGTCAACATTCAAATCCTCTAACAGTCCATGTTTAAATCCTCTAACAGTCAACATTCAAATCCTCTAACAGTCAATATTCAAATTCTGAAACAGTCAAAATTCAAATCCTGTAACAGTCAAAATTCAAATCCTCTAACAGTCAACATTCAAATTCTCTAACAGACAACATTCAAATCCTGTAACATACAAAATTCAAATCCTGTAACAGACAACATTCAAATCCTGTAACAGTCAACATTCAAATCCTGTAACAGTCTACGTTCAAATCCTGTAACAGTCAACATTCAAAATCTGTAACAGTCAACATTCAAATCCTGTAACAGTCAACATTCAAATTCTCTAACAGTCAACATTCAAATTATCTAACAGTCATCATTCAAAATCTGTAACATCCAACATTCAAATCCTGTAACATTCAAAATTCAAATCCTCTAACAGTCAACATTCAAATTCTCTAACAGTCAACATTCAAATCCTGTAACATTCAAAAGTCAAATCCTCTAACAGTCAACATTCAAATCCTCTAACAGTCAACATTCAAATTCTCTCTCTCTCTCTCTCTCTCTCTCTCTCTCTCTCTCTCTCTCTCTCTCTCTCTCTCTCTCTAACAGTCAACATTCAAATCCTGTAACATTCAAATTTCAAATTCTCTAACAGTCAACATTCACATCCTCTAACAGTCAACATTCAAATCCTTTAACATTCAAAATTCAAATCCTCTAACAGTCAACATTCATATCCTCTAACAGTCAACATTCAAATTATCTAACAGTCATCATTCAAAATGTGTAACATTCAACATTCAAAATCTGTAACATTCAAAATTCAAATCCTGTAACAGTCAACATTCAAATCCTGTAACAGTGAAAATTCAAATTCTGAAACAGTCAACATTTAAATCCTGTAACAGTCAACATTCAAATCCTGTAACAGTCAAAATTCAAATCATCTAACAGTCAACATTCAAATTCTCTAACAGTCAACATTCAACTTCTCTAACAGTAAACATTCAAATTATCTAAGAGTTAACATTCAAAATCTGTAACAGTCAACATTTAAATCCTGTAACAGTCAACATTCAAATCCTCTATCAGTCCCCGTTCAAATCCTCTAACAGTCAACATTCAAATTCTCTAACAGTCAACATTCAAAATCTGTACCAGTTCAAATTCTGAAACAGTCAACATTCAAATTCTCTAACAGTCATCATTCAAATCCTGTAACATTCAAAATTCAACTCCTCTAACAGTCAACATTCAAATCCTCTAACAGTCAACATTCAAATTCTCTAACTATCAACATTCAAATCTGTAACAGTCAACATTTAAATCCTCTAACAGTCAACATTCAAATCCTCTATCAGTCCCCGTTCAAATCCTCTAACAGTCAACATTCATGTTCTCTAACAGTCAATATTCATATTCTCTAACAGTCAACATTCAAATCCTGTAACATTCAAAATTCAAATACTGTAACAGACAACATTCAAATCCTTTAACAGTCAACATTCAAATCCTGTAACAATCAACATTTAAATTCTATAACTGTCAACATTCAAATTCTGAAACAGTCAACATTCAAAATCTGTAACAGTCAACACTTAAATCCTGTAACAGTAAAAATTCAAATCCTCTAACAGTCAACATTCAAATCCTCTAACAGACAACATTCAAATCCTGTAACATACAAAATTCAAATCCTGTAACAGACAACATTCAAATCCTGTAACAGTCAACATTCAAATCCTGTAACAGTCTACGTTCAAATCCTGTAACAGTCAACATTCAAAATCTGTAACAGTCAACATTCAAATCCTGTAACAGTCAACATTCAAATTCTCTAACAGTCAACATTCAAATTATCTAACAGTCATCATTCAAAATCTGTAACATCCAACATTCAAATCCTGTAACATTCAAAATTCAAATCCTCTAACAGTCAACATTCAAATTCTCTAACAGTCAACATTCAAATCCTGTAACATTCAAAAGTCAAATCCTCTAACAGTCAACATTCAAATCCTCTAACACTCAACATTCAAAACCTCTAACAGTCAATTTTCAAATTCTGAAACAGTCAGCATTCAAATCCTGTAACAGTCATCATTCAAAATCTGTATCATTCAACATCTTTAACATTCAACATTCAAATCCTGTAACAGTCAACATTCAAATCCTGTAACAGTGAAAATTCAAATTCTGAAACAGTCAACATTCAAATCCTGTAACAGTCAACATTCAAATCCTGTAACATACAACATTCAAACCCTTTAACAGTCAAAATTCAAATAATCTAACATTCAACATTCAAATTCTCTAACAGTCAACATTCAAATTATCTAACAGTCATCATTCAAAATCTGTAACATCCAACATTTAAATCCTGTAACATTCAAAATTCAAATCCTCTAACAGTCAACATTCAAATCCTGTAACATTCAAATTTCAAATTCTCTACAAGTCAACATTCAAATCCTCTAACAGTCAACATTCAAATCCTGTAACATTCAAAATTCAAATCCTCTAACAGTCAACATTCATATCCTCTAACAGACAACATTCAAATTATCTAACAGTCATCATTCAAAATCTGTAACATCCAACATTCAATCCTGTAACATTCAAAATTCAAATCCTCTAACAGTCAACATTCAAAATCTCTAACAGTCAACATTCAAATCCTGTAACATTCAAAATTCAAATCCTCTAACAATCAACATTCAAATCCTCTAACACTCAACATTCAAATCCTCTAACAGTCAATTTTCAAATTCTGAAACAGTCAACTTTCAAATCCTGTAACAGTCATCATTCAAAATCTGTAACATTCAACATTCAAAATCTGTAACATTCAACATTTAAATCCTGTAACAGTCAACATTCAAATCCTGTAACAGTCAACATTCAAATCCTGTAACATACAACATTCAAACCCTTTAACAGTCAAAATTCAAATAATCTAACATTCAACATTCAAATTCTCTAACAGTCAACATTCAAATTATCTAACAGTCATCATTCAAAATCTGTAACATCCAACATTCAAATCCTGTAACATTCAAAATTCAAATCCTCTAACAGTCAATATTCAAATTCTCTAACAGTCAACATTCAAATCCTGTAACATTCAAATTTCAAATTCTCTAACAGTCAACATTCAAATCCTCTAACAGTCAACATTCAAATCCTGTAACATTCAAAATTCAAATCCTCTAACAGTCAGCATTCATATCCTCTAACAGTCAACATTCAAATTATCTAACAGTCATCTTTCAAAATCTGTAACATTCAACATTCAAATCCTGTAACAGTCAAAATTCAAATCCTCTAACAGTCAACATTCAAATTCTCTAACAGTCAACATTCAAATCCTGTAACATTCAAAAGTCAAATCCTCTAACAGTCAACATTCAAATCCTCTAACAGTCAACATTCAAATTCTCTCTCTAACAGTCAACATTCAAATCCTGTAACATTCAAATTTCAAATTCTCTAACAGTCAACATTCACATCCTCTAACAGTCAACATTCAAATCCTTTAACATTCAAAATTCAAATCCTCTAACAGTCAACATTCATATCCTCTAACAGTCAACATTCAAATTATCTAACAGTCATCATTCAAAATGTGTAACATTCAACATTCAAAATCTGTAACATTCAAAATTCAAATCCTGTAACAGTCAACATTCAAATCCTGTAACAGTGAAAATTCAAATTCTGAAACAGTCAACATTTAAATCCTGTAACAGTCAACATTCAAATCCTGTAACAGTCAAAATTCAAATCATCTAACAGTCAACATTCAAATTCTCTAACAGTCAACATTCAACTTCTCTAACAGTCAACATTCAAATTATCTAAGAGTTAACATTCAAAATCTGTAACAGTCAACATTTAAATCCTGTAACAGTCAACATTCAAATCCTCTATCAGTCCCCGTTCAAATCCTCTAACAGTCAACATTCAAATTCTCTAACAGTCAACATTCAAAATCTGTACCAGTTCAAATTCTGAAACAGTCAACATTCAAATTCTCTAACAGTCATCATTCAAATCCTGTAACATTCAAAATTCAACTCCTCTAACAGTCAACATTCAAATCCTCTAACAGTCAACATTCAAATTCTCTAACTATCAACATTCAAATCTGTAACAGTCAACATTTAAATCCTCTAACAGTCAACATTCAAATCCTCTATCAGTCCCCGTTCAAATCCTCTAACAGTCAACATTCATGTTCTCTAACAGTCAATATTCATATTCTCTAACAGTCAACATTCAAATCCTGTAACATTCAAAATTCAAATACTGTAACAGACAACATTCAAATCCTTTAACAGTCAACATTCAAATCCTGTAACAATCAACATTTAAATTCTATAACTGTCAACATTCAAATTCTGAAACAGTCAACATTCAAAATCTGTAACAGTCAACACTTAAATCCTGTAACAGTAAAAATTCAAATCCTCTAACAGTCAACATTCAAATCCTCTAACAGACAACATTCAAATCCTGTAACATACAAAATTCAAATCCTGTAACAGACAACATTCAAATCCTGTAACAGTCAACATTCAAATCCTGTAACAGTCTACGTTCAAATCCTGTAACAGTCAACATTCAAAATCTGTAACAGTCAACATTCAAATCCTGTAACAGTCAACATTCAAATTCTCTAACAGTCAACATTCAAATTATCTAACAGTCATCATTCAAAATCTGTAACATCCAACATTCAAATCCTGTAACATTCAAAATTCAAATCCTCTAACAGTCAACATTCAAATTCTCTAACAGTCAACATTCAAATCCTGTAACATTCAAAAGTCAAATCCTCTAACAGTCAACATTCAAATCCTCTAACACTCAACATTCAAATCCTCTAACAGTCAATTTTCAAATTCTGAAACAGTCAGCATTCAAATCCTGTAACAGTCATCATTCAAAATCTGTATCATTCAACATCTTTAACATTCAACATTCAAATCCTGTAACAGTCAACATTCAAATCCTGTAACAGTGAAAATTCAAATTCTGAAACAGTCAACATTCAAATCCTGTAACAGTCAACATTCAAATCCTGTAACATACAACATTCAAACCCTTTAACAGTCAAAATTCAAATAATCTAACATTCAACATTCAAATTCTCTAACAGTCAACATTCAAATTATCTAACAGTCATCATTCAAAATCTGTAACATCCAACATTTAAATCCTGTAACATTCAAAATTCAAATCCTCTAACAGTCAACATTCAAATCCTGTAACATTCAAATTTCAAATTCTCTACAAGTCAACATTCAAATCCTCTAACAGTCAACATTCAAATCCTGTAACATTCAAAATTCAAATCCTCTAACAGTCAACATTCATATCCTCTAACAGACAACATTCAAATTATCTAACAGTCATCATTCAAAATCTGTAACATCCAACATTCAATCCTGTAACATTCAAAATTCAAATCCTCTAACAGTCAACATTCAAAATCTCTAACAGTCAACATTCAAATCCTGTAACATTCAAAATTCAAATCCTCTAACAATCAACATTCAAATCCTCTAACACTCAACATTCAAATCCTCTAACAGTCAATTTTCAAATTCTGAAACAGTCAACTTTCAAATCCTGTAACAGTCATCATTCAAAATCTGTAACATTCAACATTCAAAATCTGTAACATTCAACATTTAAATCCTGTAACAGTCAACATTCAAATCCTGTAACAGTCAACATTCAAATCCTGTAACATACAACATTCAAACCCTTTAACAGTCAAAATTCAAATAATCTAACATTCAACATTCAAATTCTCTAACAGTCAACATTCAAATTATCTAACAGTCATCATTCAAAATCTGTAACATCCAACATTCAAATCCTGTAACATTCAAAATTCAAATCCTCTAACAGTCAATATTCAAATTCTCTAACAGTCAACATTCAAATCCTGTAACATTCAAATTTCAAATTCTCTAACAGTCAACATTCAAATCCTCTAACAGTCAACATTCAAATCCTGTAACATTCAAAATTCAAATCCTCTAACAGTCAGCATTCATATCCTCTAACAGTCAACATTCAAATTATCTAACAGTCATCTTTCAAAATCTGTAACATTCAACATTCAAATCCTGTAACAGTCAAAATTCAAATCCTCTAACAGTCAACATTCAAATTCTCTAACAGTCAACATTCAAATCCTGTAAAATTCAAATTTCAAATTCTCTAACAGTCAACATTCAAATCCTGTAACATTCAAAATTCAAATCCTCTAACAGTCAACATTCAAATCCTGTAACATTCACATTTCAAATTCTCTAACAGTCAACATTAAAATACTCTGTCAACATTCAAATCCTGTAACATTCAAAATTCAAATACTCTAACAGTCAACATTTATATCTTCTAACAATCAACATTCAAATTATCTAACAGTCATCATTCAAAATCTGCAACATTCAACATTCAAATCCTGTAACAGTCAAAATTCAAATCCTCTAGCAGTCAACATTCAAATCATGTAACAGTGAAAATTCAAATTCTGAAACAGTCAACATTCAAATCCTGTAACATTCAACATTCAAATCCTGTAACAGACAACATTCAAATCCTGTAACAGTCAAAATTCAAATCATCTAACAGTCAACATTCAAATTCTCTAACAGTCAACATTCAACTTCTTTAACAGTCAACATTCAAATTATCTAACAGTTAACATTCAAAATCTGTAACAGTCAACATTTAAATCCTCTAACAGTCAACATTCAAATCCTCTAACAGTCCATGTTTAAATCCTCTAACAGTCAACATTCAAATCCTCTAACAGTCAATATTCAAATTCTGAAACAGTCAAAATTCAAATCCTGTAACAGTCAAAATTCAAATCCTCTAACAGTCAACATTCAAATTCTCTTACAGTCAACATTCAAATTCTCTAACAGTCAACATTCAAAATCTGTAACAGTCAACATTCAAATCCTGTAACAGTCAACATTCAAGTTCTCTATCACTCAACATTCAAATCCTCTAACAGTCATCATTAAAATCATCTAACAGTCAACATTCAAATCCTCTAACAGTGAACATTCAAATTCTGAAACAGAAAAAATTCAAAATCTGTAACAGTCAACATTCAAGTCCTGTAACAGTCAACATTTAAATTCTATAACTGTCAACATTCAAATTCTGAAACAGTCAACATTCAAAATCTGTAACAGTCAACACTTAAATCCTGTAACAGTAAAAATTCAAATCCTCTAACTGTCAACATTCAAATCCTCTAACAGACAACATTCAAATCCTGTAACATAAAAAATTCAAATCCTGTAACAGACAACATTCAAATCCTGTAACAGTCAACATTCAAATCCTGTAACAGTCAACGTTCAAATCCTGTAACAGTCAACATTCAAAATCTGTAACAGTCAACATTCAAATCCTGTAACAGTCAACATTCAAATTCTCTAACAGTCAACATTCAAATTATCTAACAGTCATCATTCAAAATCTGTAACATCCAACATTCAAATCCTGTAACATTCAAAATTCAAATCCTCTAACAGTCAACATTCAAATTCTCTAACAGTCAACATTCAAATCCTGTAACGTTCAAAATTCAAATCCTCTAACAGTCAACATTCAAATCCTCTAACACTCAACATTCAAATCCTCTAACAGTCAATTTTCAAATTCTGAAACAGTCAACATTCAAATCCTGTAACAGTCATCATTCAAAATCTGTATCATTCAACATTCAAAATCTTTAACATTCAACATTCAAATCCTGTAACAGTCAACATTCAAATCCTGTAACAGTGAAAATTCAAATTCTGAAAAAGTCAACATTCAAATCCTGTAACAGTCAACATTCAAATCCTGTAACATACAACATTCAAACCCTTTAACAGTCAAAATTCAAATTATCTAACAGTCATCATTCAAAATCTGTAACATCCAACATTTAAATCCTGTAACATTCAAAATTCAAATCCTCTAACAGTCAACATTCAAATTCTCTAACAGTCAACATTCAAATTATCTAACAGTCATCATTCAAAATCTGTAACATCCAACATTTAAATCCTGTAACATTCAAAATTCAAATCCTCTAACAGTCAACATTCAAATTCTCTAACAGTCAACATTCAAATCCTGTAACATTCAAATTTCAAATTCTCTACAAGTCAACATTCAAATCCTCTAACAGTCAACATTCAAATCCTGTAACATTCAAAATTCAAATCCTCTAACAGTCAACATTCATATCCTCTAACAGTCAACATTCAAATTATCTAACAGTCATCATTCAAAATCTGTAACATCCAACATTCAATCCTGTAACATTCAAAATTCAAATCCTCTAACAGTCAACATTCAAATTCTCTAACAGTCAACATTCAAATCCTGTAACATTCAAAATTCAAATCCTCTAACAGTCAACATTCAAATCCTCTAACACTCAACATTCAAATCCTCTAACAGTCAATTTTCAAATTCTGAAACAGTCAACTTTCAAATCCTGTAACAGTCATCATTCAAAATCTGCAACATTCAACATTCAAATCCTGTAACAGTCAAAATTCAAATCCTCTAACAGTCAACATTCAAATCATGTAACAGTGAAAATTCAAATTCTGAAACAGTCAACATTCAAATCCTGTAACATTCAACATTCAAATCCTGTAACAGACAACATTCAAATCCTGTAACAGTCAAAATTCAAATCATCTAACAGTCAACATTCAAATTCTCTAACAGTCAACATTCAACTTCTCTAACAGTCAACATTCAAATTATCTAACAGTTAACATTCAAAATCTGTAACAGTCAACATTTAAATCCTCTAACAGTCAACATTCAAATCCTCTAACAGTCCATGTTTAAATCCTCTAACAGTCAACATTTAAATCCTCTAACAGTCAATATTCAAATTCTGAAACAGTCAAAATTCAAATCCTGTAACAGTCAAAATTCAAATCCTCTAACAGTCAACATTCAAATTCTCTAACAGTCAACATTCAAATTCTCTTACAGTCAACATTCAAATTCTCTAACAGTCAACATTCAAAATCTGTAACAGTCAACATTCAAATCCTGTATGAGTCAACATTCAAGTTCTCTATCACTCAACATTCAAATCCTCTAACAGTCATCATTAAAATCATCTAACAGTCAACATTCAAATCCTCTAACAGTGAACATTCAAATTCTGAAACAGAAAAAATTCAAAATCTGTAACAGTCAACATTCAAGTCCTGTAACAGTCAACATTTAAATTCTATAACTGTCAACATTCAAATTCTGAAACAGTCAACATTCAAAATCTGTAACAGTCAACACTTAAATCCTGTAACAGTAAAAATTCAAATCCTCTAACTGTCAACATTCAAATCCTCTAACAGACAACATTCAAATCCTGTAACATAAAAAATTCAAATCCTGTAACAGACAACATTCAAATCCTGTAACAGTCAACATTCAAATCCTGTAACAGTCAACGTTCAAATCCTGTAACAGTCAACATTCAAAATCTGTAACAGTCAACATTCAAATCCTGTAACAGTCAACATTCAAATTATCTAACAGTCATCATTCAAAATCTGTAACATCCAACATTCAAATCCTGTAACATTCAAAATTCAAATCCTCTAACAGTCAACATTCAAATTCTCTAACAGTCAACATTCAAATCCTGTAACGTTCAAAATTCAAATCCTCTAACAGTCAACATTCAAATCCTCTAACACTCAACATTCAAATCCTCTAACAGTCAATTTTCAAATTCTGAAACAGTCAACATTCAAATCCTGTAACAGTCATCATTCAAAATCTGTATCATTCAACATTCAAAATCTTTAACATTCAACATTCAAATCCTGTAACAGTCAACATTCAAATACTGTAACAGTGAAAATTCATATTCTGAAAAAGTCAACATTCAAATCCTGTAACAGTCAACATTCAAATCCTGTAACATACAACATTCAAACCCTTTAACAGTCAAAATTCAAATTATCTAACAGTCATCATTCAAAATCTGTAACATCCAACATTTAAATCCTGTAACATTCAAAATTCAAATCCTCTAACAGTCAACATTCAAATTCTCTAACAGTCAACATTCAAATTATCTAACAGTCATCATTCAAAATCTGTAACATCCAACATTTAAATCCTGTAACATTCAAAATTCAAATCCTCTAACAGTCAACATTCAAATTCTCTAACAGTCAACATTCAAATCCTGTAACATTCAAATTTCAAATTCTCTACAAGTCAACATTCAAATCCTCTAACAGTCAACATTCAAATCCTGTAACATTCAAAATTCAAATCCTCTAACAGTCAACATTCATATCCTCTAACAGTCAACATTCAAATTATCTAACAGTCATCATTCAAAATCTGTAACATCCAACATTCAATCCTGTAACATTCAAAATTCAAATCCTCTAACAGTCAACATTCAAATTCTCTAACAGTCAACATTCAAATCCTGTAACATTCAAAATTCAAATCCTCTAACAGTCAACATTCAAATCCTCTAACACTCAACATTCAAATCCTCTAACAGTCAATTTTCAAATTCTGAAACAGTCAACTTTCAAATCCTGTAACAGTCATCATTCAAAATCTGTAACATTCAACATTCAAAATCTGTAACATTCAACATTCAAATCCTGTAACAGTCAACATTCAAATCCTGTAACAGTCAACATTCAAATCCTGTAACATACAACATTCAAACCCTTTAACAGTCAAAATTCAAATAATCTAACATTCAACATTCAAATTCTCTTACAGTCAACATTCAAATTATCTAACAGTCATCATTCAAAATCTGCAACAGTCAACATTCAAATCATGTAACAGTAAAAATTCAAATTCTGAAACAGTCAACATTCAAATCCTGTAACATTCAACATTCAAATCCTGTAACAGACAACATTCAAATCCTGTAACAGTCAAAATTCAAATCATCTAACAGTCAACATTCAAATTCTCTAACAGTCAACATTCAACTTATCTAACAGTCAACATTCAAATCCTCTAACAGTCCACGTTTAAATCCTCTAACAGTCAACATTCAAATTCTCTTACAGTCAACATTCAAATTCTCTTACAGTCAACATTCAAATTCTCTAACAGTCAACATTCAAAATCTGTAACAGTCAACATTCAAATCCTGTAACAGTCAACATTCAAGTTCTCTATCACTCAACATTCAAATCCTCTAACAGTCATCATTAAAATCCTCTAACAGTCAACATTCAAATCCTCTAACAGTGAACATTCAAATTCTGAAACAGAAAAAATTTAAAATCTGTAACAGTCAACATTCAAGTCCTGTAACAGTCAACATTTAAATTCTATAACTGTCAACATTCAAATTCTGAAACAGTCAACATTCAAAATCTGTAACAGTCAACACTTAAATCCTGTAACAGTAAAAATTCAAATCCTCTAACTGTCAACATTCAAATCCTCTAACAGACAACATTCAAATCCTGTAACATACAAAATTCAAATACTCTAACAGTCAACATTTATATCTTCTAACAATCAACATTAAAATTATCTAACAGTCATCATTCAAAATCTGCAACATTCAACATTCAAATCCTGTAACAGTCAAAATTCAAATCCTCTAACAGTCAACATTCAAATCATGTAACAGTGAAAATTCAAATTCTGAAACAGTCAACATTCAAATCCTGTAACATTCAACATTCAAATCCTGTAACAGACAACATTCAAATCCTGTAACAGTCAAAATTCAAATCATCTAACAGTCAACATTCAAATTCTCTAACAGTCAACATTCAACTTCTCTAACAGACAACATTCAAATTATCTAACAGTTAACATTCAAAATCTGTAACAGTCAACATTTAAATCCTCTAACAGTCAACATTCAAATCCTCTAACAGTCCACGTTTAAATCCTCTAACAGTCAACATTCAAATCCTCTAACAGTCAATATTCAAATTCTGAAACAGTCAAAATTCAAATCCTGTAACAGTCAAAATTCAAATCCTCTAACAGTCAACATTCAAATTCTCTAACAGTCAACATTCAAATTCTCTTACAGTCAACATTCAAATTCTCTAACAGTCAACATTCAAAATCTGTAACAGTCAACATTCAAATCCTGTAACAGTCAACATTCAAGTTCTCTATCACTCAACATTCAAATCCTCTAACAGTCATCATTAAAATCCTCTAACAGTCAACATTCAAATCCTCTAACAGTGAACATTCAAATTCTGAAACAGAAAAAATTCAAAATCTGTAACAGTCAACATTCAAGTCCTGTAACAGTCAACATTTAAATTCTATAACTGTCAACATTCAAATTCTGAAACAGTCAACATTCAAAATCTGTAACAGTCAACACTTAAATCCTGTAACAGTAAAAATTCAAATCCTCTAACTGTCAACATTCAAATCCTCTAACAGACAACATTCAAATCCTGTAACATACAAAATTCAAATCCTGTTACAGACAACATTCAAATCCTGTAACAGTCAACATTCAAATCCTGTAACAGTCAAAATTCAAATCCTCTAACAGTCAACATTCAAATCATGTAACAGTGAAAATTCAAATTCTGAAACAGTCAACATTCAAATCCTGTAACATTCAACATTCAAATCCTGTAACAGACAACATTCAAATCCTGTAACAGTCAAAATTCAAATCATCTAACAGTCAACATTCAAATTCTCTAACAGTCAACATTCAACTTCTCTAACAGACAACATTCAAATTATCTAACAGTTAACATTCAAAATCTGTAACAGTCAACATTTAAATCCTCTAACAGTCAACATTCAAATCCTCTAACAGTCCACGTTTAAATCCTCTAACAGTCAACATTCAAATCCTTAACAGTCAATATTCAAATTCTGAAACAGTCAAAATTCAAATCCTGTAACAGTCAAAATTCAAATCCTCTAACAGTCAACATTCAAATTCTCTAACAGTCAACATTCAAATTCTCTTACAGTCAACATTCAAATTCTCTAACAGTCAACATTCAAAATCTGTAACAGTCAACATTCAAATCCTGTAACAGTCAACATTCAAGTTCTCTATCACTCAACATTCAAATCCTCTAACAGTCATCATTAAAATCCTCTAACAGTCAACATTCAAATCCTCTAACAGTGAACATTCAAATTCTGAAACAGAAAAAATTCAAAATCTGTAACAGTCAACATTCAAGTCCTGTAACAGTCAACATTTAAATTCTATAACTGTCAACATTCAAATTCTGAAACAGTCAACATTCAAAATCTGTAACAGTCAACACTTAAATCCTGTAACAGTAAAAATTCAAATCCTCTAACTGTCAACATTCAAATCCTCTAACAGACAACATTCAAATCCTGTAACATACAAAATTCAAATCCTGTAACAGACAACATTCAAATCCTGTAACAGTCAACATTCAAATCCTGTAACAGTCAACGTTCAAATCCTGTAACAGTCAACATTCAAAATCTGTAACAGTCAACATTCAAATCCTGTAACAGTCAACATTCAAGTTCTCTAACAGTCAACATTCAAATTATCTAACAGTCATCATTCAAAATCTGTAACATCCAACATTCAAATCCTGTAACATTCAAAATTCAAATCCTCTAACAGTCAACATTCAAATTCTCTAACAGTCAACATTCAAATCCTGTAACGTTCAAAATTCAAATCCTCTAACAGTCAACATTCAAATCCTCTAACACTCAACATTCAAATCCTCTAACAGTCAATTTTCAAATTCTGAAACAGTCAACATTCAAATCCTGTAACAGTCATCATTCAAAATCTGTATCATTCAACATTCAAAATCTTTAACATTCAACATTCAAATCCTGTAACAGTCAACATTCAAATCCTGTAACAGTGAAAATTCAAATTCTGAAACAGTCAACATTCAAATCCTGTAACATACAACATTCAAACCCTTTAACAGTCAAAATTCAAATTATCTAACAGTCATCATTCAAAATCTGTAACATCCAACATTTAAATCCTGTAACATTCAAAATTCAAATCCTCTAACAGTCAACATTCAAATTCTCTAACAGTCAACATTCAAATTATCTAATAGTCATCATTCAAAATCTGTAACATCCAACATTTAAATCCTGTAACATTCAAAATTCAAATCCTCTAACAGTCAACATTCAAATTCTCTAACAGTCAACATTCAAATCCTGTAACATTCAAATTTCAAATTCTCTACAAGTCAACATTCAAATCCTCTAACATTCAACATTCAAATCCTGTAACATTCAAAATTCAAATCCTCTAACAGTCAACATTCATATCCTCTAACAGTCAACATTCAAATTATCTAACAGTCATCATTCAAAATCTGTAACATCCAACATTCAATCCTGTAACATTCAAAATTCAAATCCTCTAACAGTCAACATTCAAATTCTCTAACAGTCAACATTCAAATCCTGTAACATTCAAAATTCAAATCCTCTAACAGTCAACATTCAAATCCTCTAACACTCAACATTCAAATCCTCTAACAGTCAATTTTCAAATTCTGAAACAGTCAACTTTCAAATCCTGTAACAGTCATCATTCAAAATCTGTAACATTCAACATTCAAAATCTGTAACATTCAACATTCAAATCCTGTAACAGTCAACATTCAAATCCTGTAACAGTCAACATTCAAATCCTGTAACATACAACATTCAAACCCTTTAACAGTCAAAATTCAAATAATCTAACATTCAACATTCAAATTCTCTAACAGTCAACATTCAAATTATCTAACAGTCATCATTCAAAATCTGCAACATTCAACATTCAAATCCTGTAACAGTCAAAATTCAAATCCTCTAACAGTCAACATTCAAATCATGTAACAGTGAAAATTCAAATTCTGAAACAGTCAACATTCAAATCCTGTAACATTCAACATTCAAATCCTGTAACAGACAACATTCAAATCCTGTAACAGTCAAAATTCAAATCATCTAACAGTCAACATTCAAATTCTCTAACAGTCAACATTCAACTTCTCTAACAGTCAACATTCAAATCCTCTAACAGTCCACGTTTAAATCCTCTAACAGTCAACATTCAAATCCTCTAACAGTCAATATTCAAATTCTGAAACAGTCAAAATTCAAATCCTGTAACAGTCAAAATTCAAATCCTCTAACAGTCAACATTCAAATTCTCAAACAGTCAACATTCAAATTCTCTTACAGTCAACATTCAAATCCTGTAACAGACAACATTCAAATCCTGTAACAGTCAAAATTCAAATCATCTAACAGTCAACATTCAAATCTTCTAACAGTCAACATTCAAATCCTCTAACAGTCAATATTCAAGTTCTGAAACAATCAACATTCAAAATCTGTAACAGTCAACATTCAAATCCTTTAACAGTCAACATTCAAATCCTCTAACAGTCAAAATTCAAATCCTCTAACAGTCAACATTCAAATCCTCTAACAGTCAACATTCAAATTCTCCAACAGTCAACATTCAAATCCTGTAACATTCAAAATTCAAATCCTCTAACAGTCAACATTCAAATTCTCTCTCTAACAGTCAACATTCAAATCCTGTAACATTCAAATTTCAAATTCTCTAACAGTCAACATTCAAATTCTCTAACAGTCACCATTCAAATCCTCTAACAGTCAACATTCAAATCCTGTAACATTCAAAATTCAAATCCTCTAACAGTCAACATTCATATCCTCTAACAGTCAACATTCAAATTATCTAACAGTCATCATTTAAAATCTGTAACATTCAACATTCAAAATCTGTAACATTCAACATTCAAATCCTGTAACAGTGAACATTCAAATCCTGTAACAGTGAAAATTCAAATTCTGAAATAGTCAACATACAAATCCTGTAACAGTCAACATTCAAATCCTGTAACAGGCAACATTCAAACCATGTAACAGTCAAAATTCAAATCATCTAACAGTCAACATTCAAATTCTCTAACAGTCAACATTCAAATAATCTAACAGTCATCGTTCAAAATCTGTAACATCCAACATTCAAATCCTGTAACATTCAAAATTCAAATCCTCTAACAGTCAACATTCAAATCCTGTAACATTCAAAATTCAAATCCTCTAACAGTCAACATTCAAATTCTCTAACAGTCAACATTTAAATCCTATAACATTCAAATTTCAAATTCTCTAACGGTCAACATTCAAATCCTCTAACAGTCAACATTCAAATCCTGTAACATTCAAATTTCGAATTCTCTAACAGTGAACATTCAAATCCTCTTACAGTCAACATTCAAATCCTGTAACATTCAAAATTCAAATCCTCTAACAGTCAACATTCATATCCTCTAACATTTAACATTCAAATTATCCAACAGTCATCATTCAAAATCTGTAACATTCAACATTCAAAATCTGTAACAGTCAACATTCAAATCCTGTAACAGTGAAAATTCAAATTCTGAAACAGTCAACATTCAAATCATGTAACAGTCAACATTCAAATCCTGTAACAGACAACATTCAAATCCTCTAACAGTCAACATTTATATCTTCTAACAGTCAACATTCAAATTATCTAACAGTCATCATTCAAAATCTGTAACATTCAAATCCTGTAACAGTGAAAATTCAAATCCTCTAACAGTCAACATTCAAATCCTGTAATAGTGAAAATTCAAATTCTGAAACAGTCAACATTCAAATCCTGTAACATTCAACATTCAAATCCTGTAACAGACAACATTCAAATCCTGTAACAGTCAAAATTCAAATCATCTAACAGTCAACATTCAAATTCTCTAACAGTCAACATTCAACTTCTCTAACAGTCAACATTCAAATTATGTAAGAGTTAACATTCAAAATCTGTAACAGTCAACATTTAAATCCTCTAACAGTCAACATTCAAATCCTCTAACAGTCCCCGTTCAAATCCTCTAACAGTCAACATTCAAATTCTCTAACAGTCAACATTCAAAATCTGTACCAGTTCAAATTCTGTAACAGTCAACATTCAAATTCTCTAACAGTCAACATTCAAATCCTGTAACATTCAAAATTCAAATCCTCTAACAGTCAACATTTAAATTCTCTCTCTAACAGTCAACATTCAAATCCTGTAACATTCAAATTTCAAATTCTCTAACAGTCAACATTCACATCCTCTAACAGTCAACATTCAAATCCTTTAACATTCAAAATTCAAATCCTCTAACAGTCAACATTCATATCCTCTAACAGTCAACATTCAAATTATCTAACAGTCATCATTCAAAATGTGTAACATTCAACATTCAAAATCTGTAACATTCAACATTCAAATCCTGTAACAGTCAACATTCAAATCCTGTAACAGTGAAAATTCAAATTCTGAAACAGTCAACATTCAAATCCTGTAACAGTCAACATTCAAATCCTGTAACAGTCAAAATTCAAATCATCTAACAGTCAACATTCAAATTCTCTAACAGTCAACATTCAACTTCTCTAACAGTCAACATTCAAATTATCTAAGAGTTAACATTCAAAATCTGTAACAGTCAACATTTAAATCCTCTAACAGTCAACATTCAAATCCTCTATCAGTCCCCGTTCAAATCCTCTAACAGTCAACATTCAAATTATCTAACAGTCAACATTCAAAATCTGTACCAGTTCAAATTCTGAAACAGTCAACATTCAAATTCTCTAACAGTCATCATTCAAATCCTGTAACATTCAAAATTCAACTCCTCTAACAGTCAACATTCAAATCCTCTAACAGTCAACATTCAAATTCTCTAACTATCAACATTCAAATCTTTAACAGTTAACATTCAAATTCTCTAAATGTCAACAATTAAATCCTCTAACAGAAAACATTCAAATTCTGTAACAGTCAACATTCATGTTCTCTAACAGTCAATATTCATATTCTGTAACAGTCAACATTCAAATCCTGTAACATTCAAAATTCAAATACTGTAACAGACAACATTCAAATCCTTTAACAGTCAACATTCAAATCCTGTAACAATCAACATTTAAATTCTATAACTGTCAACATTCAAATTCTGAAACAGTCAACATTCAAAATCTGTAACAGTCAACACTTAAATCCTGTAACAGTAAAAATTCAAATCCTCTAACAGACAACATTCAAATCCTCTAACAGACAACATTCAAATCCTGTAACATACAAAATTCAAATCCTGTAACAGACAACATTCAAATCCTGTAACAGTCAACATTCAAATCCTGTAACAGTCTACGTTCAAATCCTGTAACAGTCAACATTCAAATCCTGTAACAGTCAACATTCAAATTCTCTAACAGTCAACATTCAAATTATCTAACAGTCATCATTCAAAATCTGTAACATCCAACATTCAAATCCTGTAACATTCAAAATTCAAATCCTCTAACAGTCAACATTCAAATTCTCTAACAGTCAACATTCAAATCCTGTAACATTCAAAAGTCAAATCCTCTAACAGTCAACATTCAAATCCTCTAACAGTCAACATTCAAATTCTCTCTCTAACAGTCAACATTCAAATCCTGTAACATTCAAATTTCAAATTCTCTAACAGTCAACATTCACATCCTCTAACAGTCAACATTCAAATCCTTTAACATTCAAAATTCAAATCCTCTAACAGTCAACATTCATATCCTCTAACAGTCAACATTCAAATTATCTAACAGTCATCATTCAAAATGTGTAACATTCAACATTCAAAATCTGTAACATTCAACATTCAAATCCTGTAACAGTCAACATTCAAATCCTGTAACAGTGAAAATTCAAATTCTGAAACAGTCAACATTCAAATCCTGTCACAGTCAACATTCAAATCCTGTAACAGTCAAAATTCAAATCATCTAACAGTCAACATTCAAATTCTCTAACAGTCAACATTCAACTTCTCTAACAGTCAACATTCAAATTATCTAAGAGTTAACATTCAAAATCTGTAACAGTCAACATTTAAATCCTCTAACAGTCAACATTCAAATCCTCTATCAGTCCCCGTTCAATTCCTCTAACAGTCAACATTCAAATTCTCTAACAGTCATCATTCAAATCCTGTAACATTCAAAATTCAACTCCTCTAACAGTCAACATTCAAATCCTCTAACAGTCAACATTCAAATTCTCTAACTATCAACATTCAAATCTTTAACAGTCAACATTCAAATTCTCTAAATGTCAACAATTAAATCCTCTAACAGAAAACATTCAAATTCTGTAACAGTCAACATTCATGTTCTCTAACAGTCAATATTCATATTCTCTAACAGTCAACATTCAAATCCTGTAACATTCAAAATTCAAATACTGTAACAGACAACATTCAAATCCTTTAACAGTCAACATTCAAATCCTGTAACAATCAACATTTAAATTCTATAACTGTCAACATTCAAATTCTGAAACAGTCAACATTCAAAATCTGTAACAGTCAACACTTAAATCCTGTAACAGTAAAAATTCAAATCCTCTAACAGTCAACATTCAAATCCTCTAACAGACAACATTCAAATCCTGTAACATACAAAATTCAAATCCTGTAACAGACAACATTCAAATCCTGTAACAGTCAACATTCAAATCCTGTAACAGTCTACGTTCAAATCCTGTAACAGTCAACATTCAAAATCTGTAACAGTCAACATTCAAATCCTGTAACAGTCAACATTCAAATTCTCTAACAGTCAACATTCAAATTATCTAACAGTCATCATTCAAAATCTGTAACATCCAACATTCAAATCCTGTAACATTCAAAATTCAAATCCTCTAACAGTCAACATTCAAATTCTCTAACAGTCAACATTCAAATCCTGTAACATTCAAAAGTCAAATCCTCTAACAGTCAACATTCAAATCCTCTAACACTCAACATTCAAATCCTCTAACAGTCAATTTTCAAATTCTGAAACAGTCAACATTCAAATCCTGTAACAGTCATCATTCAAAATCTGTATCATTCAACATCTTTAACATTCAACATTCAAATCCTGTAACAGTCAACATTCAAATCCTGTAACAGTGAAAATTCAAATTCTGAAACAGTCAACATTCAAATCCTGTAACAGTCAACATTCAAATCCTGTAACATACAACATTCAAACCCTTTAACAGTCAAAATTCAAATAATCTAACATTCAACATTCAAATTCTCTAACAGTCAACATTCAAATTATCTAACAGTCATCATTCAAAATCTGTAACATCCAACATTTAAATCCTGTAACATTCAAAATTCAAATCCTCTAACAGTCAACATTCAAATCCTGTAACATTCAAATTTCAAATTCTCTACAAGTCAACATTCAAATCCTCTAACAGTCAACATTCAAATCCTGTAACATTCCAAATTCAAATCCTCTAACAGTCAACATTCATATCCTCTAACAGTCAACATTCAAATTATCTAACAGTCATCATTCAAAATCTGTAACATCCAACATTCAATCCTGTAACATTCAAAATTCAAATCCTCTAACAGTCAACATTCAAAATCTCTAACAGTCAACATTCAAATCCTGTAACATTCAAATTTCAAATCCTCTAACAATCAACATTCAAATCCTCTAACACTCAACATTCAAATCCTCTAACAGTCAATTTTCAAATTCTGAAACAGTCAACTTTCAAATCCTGTAACAGTCATCATTCAAAATCTGTAACATTCAACATTCAAAATCTGTAACATTCAACATTTAAATCCTGTAACAGTCAACATTCAAATCCTGTAACAGTCAACATTCAAATCCTGTAACATACAACATTCAAACCCTTTAACAGTCAAAATTAAAATAATCTAACATTCAACATTCAAATTCTCTAACAGTCAACATTCAAATTATCTAACAGTCATCATTCAAAATCTGTAACATCCAACATTCAAATCCTGTAACATTCAAAATTCAAATCCTCTAACAGTCAATATTCAAATTCTCTAACAGTCAACATTCAAATCCTGTAACATTCAAATTTCAAATTCTCTAACAGTCAACATTCAAATCCTCTAACAGTCAACATTCAAATCCTGTAACATTCAAAATTCAAATCCTCTAACAGTCAGCATTCATATCCTCTAACAGTCAACATTCAAATTATCTAACAGTCATCATTCAAAATCTGTAACATTCAACATTCAAATCCTGTAACAGTCAAAATTCAAATCCTCTAACAGTCAACATTCAAATTCTCTAACAGTCAACATTCAAATCCTGTAAAATTCAAATTTCAAATTCTCTAACAGTCAACATTCAAATCCTGTAACATTCAAAATTCAAATCCTCTAACAGTCAACATTCAAATCCTGTAACATTCACATTTCAAATTCTCTAACAGTCAACATTAAAATACTCTGTCAACATTCAAATCCTGTAACATTCAAAATTCAAATACTCTAACAGTCAACATTTATATCTTCTAACAATCAACATTCAAATTATCTAACAATCATCATTCAAAATCTGCAACATTCAACATTCAAATCCTGTAACAGTCAAAATTCAAATCCTCTAACAGTCAACATTCAAATCATGTAACAGTGAAAATTCAAATTCTGAAACAGTCAACATTCAAATCCTGTAACATTCAACATTCAAATCCTGTAACAGACAACATTCAAATCCTGTAACAGTCAAAATTCAAATCATCTAACAGTCAACATTCAAATTCTCTAACAGTCAACATTCAACTTCTCTAACAGTCAACATTCAACTTCTCTAACAGTCAACATTCAAATTATCTAACAGTTAACATTCAAAATCTGTAACAGTCAACATTTAAATCCTCTAACAGTCAACATTCAAATCCTCTAACAGTCCATGTTTAAATCCTCTAACAGTCAACATTCAAATCCTCTAACAGTCAATATTCAAATTCTGAAACAGTCAAAATTCAAATCCTGTAACAGTCAAAATTCAAATCCTCTAACAGTCAACATTCAAATTCTCTAACAGACAACATTCAAATCCTGTAACATACAAAATTCAAATCCTGTAACAGACAACATTCAAATCCTGTAACAGTCAACATTCAAATCCTGTAACAGTCTACGTTCAAATCCTGTAACAGTCAACATTCAAAATCTGTAACAGTCAACATTCAAATCCTGTAACAGTCAACATTCAAATTCTCTAACAGTCAACATTCAAATTATCTAACAGTCATCATTCAAAATCTGTAACATCCAACATTCAAATCCTGTAACATTCAAAATTCAAATCCTCTAACAGTCAACATTCAAATTCTCTAACAGTCAACATTCAAATCCTGTAACATTCAAAAGTCAAATCCTCTAACAGTCAACATTCAAATCCTCTAACAGTCAACATTCAAATTCTCTCTCTAACAGTCAACATTCAAATCCTGTAACATTCAAATTTCAAATTCTCTAACAGTCAACATTCACATCCTCTAACAGTCAACATTCAAATCCTTTAACATTCAAAATTCAAATCCTCTAACAGTCAACATTCATATCCTCTAACAGTCAACATTCAAATTATCTAACAGTCATCATTCAAAATGTGTAACATTCAACATTCAAAATCTGTAACATTCAAAATTCAAATCCTGTAACAGTCAACATTCAAATCCTGTAACAGTGAAAATTCAAATTCTGAAACAGTCAACATTTAAATCCTGTAACAGTCAACATTCAAATCCTGTAACAGTCAAAATTCAAATCATCTAACAGTCAACATTCAAATTCTCTAACAGTCAACATTCAACTTCTCTAACAGTCAACATTCAAATTATCTAAGAGTTAACATTCAAAATCTGTAACAGTCAACATTTAAATCCTGTAACAGTCAACATTCAAATCCTCTATCAGTCCCCGTTCAAATCCTCTAACAGTCAACATTCAAATTCTCTAACAGTCAACATTCAAAATCTGTACCAGTTCAAATTCTGAAACAGTCAACATTCAAATTCTCTAACAGTCATCATTCAAATCCTGTAACATTCAAAATTCAACTCCTCTAACAGTCAACATTCAAATCCTCTAACAGTCAACATTCAAATTCTCTAACTATCAACATTCAAATCTGTAACAGTCAACATTTAAATCCTCTAACAGTCAACATTCAAATCCTCTATCAGTCCCCGTTCAAATCCTCTAACAGTCAACATTCATGTTCTCTAACAGTCAATATTCATATTCTCTAACAGTCAACATTCAAATCCTGTAACATTCAAAATTCAAATACTGTAACAGACAACATTCAAATCCTTTAACAGTCAACATTCAAATCCTGTAACAATCAACATTTAAATTCTATAACTGTCAACATTCAAATTCTGAAACAGTCAACATTCAAAATCTGTAACAGTCAACACTTAAATCCTGTAACAGTAAAAATTCAAATCCTCTAACAGTCAACATTCAAATCCTCTAACAGACAACATTCAAATCCTGTAACATACAAAATTCAAATCCTGTAACAGACAACATTCAAATCCTGTAACAGTCAACATTCAAATCCTGTAACAGTCTACGTTCAAATCCTGTAACAGTCAACATTCAAAATCTGTAACAGTCAACATTCAAATCCTGTAACAGTCAACATTCAAATTCTCTAACAGTCAACATTCAAATTATCTAACAGTCATCATTCAAAATCTGTAACATCCAACATTCAAATCCTGTAACATTCAAAATTCAAATCCTCTAACAGTCAACATTCAAATTCTCTAACAGTCAACATTCAAATCCTGTAACATTCAAAAGTCAAATCCTCTAACAGTCAACATTCAAATCCTCTAACACTCAACATTCAAATCCTCTAACAGTCAATTTTCAAATTCTGAAACAGTCAGCATTCAAATCCTGTAACAGTCATCATTCAAAATCTGTATCATTCAACATCTTTAACATTCAACATTCAAATCCTGTAACAGTCAACATTCAAATCCTGTAACAGTGAAAATTCAAATTCTGAAACAGTCAACATTCAAATCCTGTAACAGTCAACATTCAAATCCTGTAACATACAACATTCAAACCCTTTAACAGTCAAAATTCAAATAATCTAACATTCAACATTCAAATTCTCTAACAGTCAACATTCAAATTATCTAACAGTCATCATTCAAAATCTGTAACATCCAACATTTAAATCCTGTAACATTCAAAATTCAAATCCTCTAACAGTCAACATTCAAATCCTGTAACATTCAAATTTCAAATTCTCTACAAGTCAACATTCAAATCCTCTAACAGTCAACATTCAAATCCTGTAACATTCAAAATTCAAATCCTCTAACAGTCAACATTCATATCCTCTAACAGACAACATTCAAATTATCTAACAGTCATCATTCAAAATCTGTAACATCCAACATTCAATCCTGTAACATTCAAAATTCAAATCCTCTAACAGTCAACATTCAAAATCTCTAACAGTCAACATTCAAATCCTGTAACATTCAAAATTCAAATCCTCTAACAATCAACATTCAAATCCTCTAACACTCAACATTCAAATCCTCTAACAGTCAATTTTCAAATTCTGAAACAGTCAACTTTCAAATCCTGTAACAGTCATCATTCAAAATCTGTAACATTCAACATTCAAAATCTGTAACATTCAACATTTAAATCCTGTAACAGTCAACATTCAAATCCTGTAACAGTCAACATTCAAATCCTGTAACATACAACATTCAAACCCTTTAACAGTCAAAATTCAAATAATCTAACATTCAACATTCAAATTCTCTAACAGTCAACATTCAAATTATCTAACAGTCATCATTCAAAATCTGTAACATCCAACATTCAAATCCTGTAACATTCAAAATTCAAATCCTCTAACAGTCAATATTCAAATTCTCTAACAGTCAACATTCAAATCCTGTAACATTCAAATTTCAAATTCTCTAACAGTCAACATTCAAATCCTCTAACAGTCAACATTCAAATCCTGTAACATTCAAAATTCAAATCCTCTAACAGTCAGCATTCATATCCTCTAACAGTCAACATTCAAATTATCTAACAGTCATCTTTCAAAATCTGTAACATTCAACATTCAAATCCTGTAACAGTCAAAATTCAAATCCTCTAACAGTCAACATTCAAATTCTCTAACAGTCAACATTCAAATCCTGTAAAATTCAAATTTCAAATTCTCTAACAGTCAACATTCAAATCCTGTAACATTCAAAATTCAAATCCTCTAACAGTCAACATTCAAATCCTGTAACATTCACATTTCAAATTCTCTAACAGTCAACATTAAAATACTCTGTCAACATTCAAATCCTGTAACATTCAAAATTCAAATACTCTAACAGTCAACATTTATATCTTCTAACAATCAACATTCAAATTATCTAACAGTCATCATTCAAAATCTGCAACATTCAACATTCAAATCCTGTAACAGTCAAAATTCAAATCCTCTAACAGTCAACATTCAAATCATGTAACAGTGAAAATTCAAATTCTGAAACAGTCAACATTCAAATCCTGTAACATTCAACATTCAAATCCTGTAACAGACAACATTCAAATCCTGTAACAGTCAAAATTCAAATCATCTAACAGTCAACATTCAAATTCTCTAACAGTCAACATTCAACTTCTTTAACAGTCAACATTCAAATTATCTAACAGTTAACATTCAAAATCTGTAACAGTCAACATTTAAATCCTCTAACAGTCAACATTCAAATCCTCTAACAGTCAATATTCAAATTCTGAAACAGTCAAAATTCAAATCCTGTAACAGTCAAAATTCAAATCCTCTAACAGTCAACATTCAAATTCTCTTACAGTCAACATTCAAATTCTCTAACAGTCAACATTCAAAATCTGTAACAGTCAACATTCAAATCCTGTAACAGTCAACATTCAAGTTCTCTATCACTCAACATTCAAATCCTCTAACAGTCATCATTAAAATCATCTAACAGTCAACATTCAAATCCTCTAACAGTGAACATTCAAATTCTGAAACAGAAAAAATTCAAAATCTGTAACAGTCAACATTCAAGTCCTGTAACAGTCAACATTTAAATTCTATAACTGTCAACATTCAAATTCTGAAACAGTCAACATTCAAAATCTGTAACAGTCAACACTTAAATCCTGTAACAGTAAAAATTCAAATCCTCTAACTGTCAACATTCAAATCCTCTAACAGACAACATTCAAATCCTGTAACATAAAAAATTCAAATCCTGTAACAGACAACATTCAAATCCTGTAACAGTCAACATTCAAATCCTGTAACAGTCAACGTTCAAATCCTGTAACAGTCAACATTCAAAATCTGTAACAGTCAACATTCAAATCCTGTAACAGTCAACATTCAAATTCTCTAACAGTCAACATTCAAATTATCTAACAGTCATCATTCAAAATCTGTAACATCCAACATTCAAATCCTGTAACATTCAAAATTCAAATCCTCTAACAGTCAACATTCAAATTCTCTAACAGTCAACATTCAAATCCTGTAACGTTCAAAATTCAAATCCTCTAACAGTCAACATTCAAATCCTCTAACACTCAACATTCAAATCCTCTAACAGTCAATTTTCAAATTCTGAAACAGTCAACATTCAAATCCTGTAACAGTCATCATTCAAAATCTGTATCATTCAACATTCAAAATCTTTAACATTCAACATTCAAATCCTGTAACAGTCAACATTCAAATCCTGTAACAGTGAAAATTCAAATTCTGAAAAAGTCAACATTCAAATCCTGTAACAGTCAACATTCAAATCCTGTAACATACAACATTCAAACCCTTTAACAGTCAAAATTCAAATTATCTAACAGTCATCATTCAAAATCTGTAACATCCAACATTTAAATCCTGTAACATTCAAAATTCAAATCCTCTAACAGTCAACATTCAAATTCTCTAACAGTCAACATTCAAATTATCTAACAGTCATCATTCAAAATCTGTAACATCCAACATTTAAATCCTGTAACATTCAAAATTCAAATCCTCTAACAGTCAACATTCAAATTCTCTAACAGTCAACATTCAAATCCTGTAACATTCAAATTTCAAATTCTCTACAAGTCAACATTCAAATCCTCTAACAGTCAACATTCAAATCCTGTAACATTCAAAATTCAAATCCTCTAACAGTCAACATTCATATCCTCTAACAGTCAACATTCAAATTATCTAACAGTCATCATTCAAAATCTGTAACATCCAACATTCAATCCTGTAACATTCAAAATTCAAATCCTCTAACAGTCAACATTCAAATTCTCTAACAGTCAACATTCAAATCCTGTAACATTCAAAATTCAAATCCTCTAACAGTCAACATTCAAATCCTCTAACACTCAACATTCAAATCCTCTAACAGTCAATTTTCAAATTCTGAAACAGTCAACTTTCAAATCCTGTAACAGTCATCATTCAAAATCTGCAACATTCAACATTCAAATCCTGTAACAGTCAAAATTCAAATCCTCTAACAGTCAACATTCAAATCATGTAACAGTGAAAATTCAAATTCTGAAACAGTCAACATTCAAATCCTGTAACATTCAACATTCAAATCCTGTAACAGACAACATTCAAATCCTGTAACAGTCAAAATTCAAATCATCTAACAGTCAACATTCAAATTCTCTAACAGTCAACATTCAACTTCTCTAACAGTCAACATTCAAATTATCTAACAGTTAACATTCAAAATCTGTAACAGTCAACATTTAAATCCTCTAACAGTCAACATTCAAATCCTCTAACAGTCCATGTTTAAATCCTCTAACAGTCAACATTCAAATCCTCTAACAGTCAATATTCAAATTCTGAAACAGTCAAAATTCAAATCCTGTAACAGTCAAAATTCAAATCCTCTAACAGTCAACATTCAAATTCTCTAACAGTCAACATTCAAATTCTCTTACAGTCAACATTCAAATTCTCTAACAGTCAACATTCAAAATCTGTAACAGTCAACATTCAAATCCTGTATGAGTCAACATTCAAGTTCTCTATCACTCAACATTCAAATCCTCTAACAGTCATCATTAAAATCATCTAACAGTCAACATTCAAATCCTCTAACAGTGAACATTCAAATTCTGAAACAGAAAAAATTCAAAATCTGTAACAGTCAACATTCAAGTCCTGTAACAGTCAACATTTAAATTCTATAACTGTCAACATTCAAATTCTGAAACAGTCAACATTCAAAATCTGTAACAGTCAACACTTAAATCCTGTAACAGTAAAAATTCAAATCCTCTAACTGTCAACATTCAAATCCTCTAACAGACAACATTCAAATCCTGTAACATAAAAAATTCAAATCCTGTAACAGACAACATTCAAATCCTGTAACAGTCAACATTCAAATCCTGTAACAGTCAACGTTCAAATCCTGTAACAGTCAACATTCAAAATCTGTAACAGTCAACATTCAAATCCTGTAACAGTCAACATTCAAATTATCTAACAGTCATCATTCAAAATCTGTAACATCCAACATTCAAATCCTGTAACATTCAAAATTCAAATCCTCTAACAGTCAACATTCAAATTCTCTAACAGTCAACATTCAAATCCTGTAACGTTCAAAATTCAAATCCTCTAACAGTCAACATTCAAATCCTCTAACACTCAACATTCAAATCCTCTAACAGTCAATTTTCAAATTCTGAAACAGTCAACATTCAAATCCTGTAACAGTCATCATTCAAAATCTGTATCATTCAACATTCAAAATCTTTAACATTCAACATTCAAATCCTGTAACAGTCAACATTCAAATACTGTAACAGTGAAAATTCAAATTCTGAAAAAGTCAACATTCAAATCCTGTAACAGTCAACATTCAAATCCTGTAACATACAACATTCAAACCCTTTAACAGTCAAAATTCTAATTATCTAACAGTCATCATTCAAAATCTGTAACATCCAACATTTAAATCCTGTAACATTCAAAATTCAAATCCTCTAACAGTCAACATTCAAATTCTCTAACAGTCAACATTCAAATTATCTAACAGTCATCATTCAAAATCTGTAACATCCAACATTTAAATCCTGTAACATTCAAAATTCAAATCCTCTAACAGTCAACATTCAAATTCTCTAACAGTCAACATTCAAATCCTGTAACATTCAAATTTCAAATTCTCTACAAGTCAACATTCAAATCCTCTAACAGTCAACATTCAAATCCTGTAACATTCAAAATTCAAATCCTCTAACAGTCAACATTCATATCCTCTAACAGTCAACATTCAAATTATCTAACAGTCATCATTCAAAATCTGTAACATCCAACATTCAATCCTGTAACATTCAAAATTCAAATCCTCTAACAGTCAACATTCAAATTCTCTAACAGTCAACATTCAAATCCTGTAACATTCAAAATTCAAATCCTCTAACAGTCAACATTCAAATCCTCTAACACTCAACATTCAAATCCTCTAACAGTCAATTTTCAAATTCTGAAACAGTCAACTTTCAAATCCTGTAACAGTCATCATTCAAAATCTGTAACATTCAACATTCAAAATCTGTAACATTCAACATTCAAATCCTGTAACAGTCAACATTCAAATCCTGTAACAGTCAACATTCAAATCCTGTAACATACAACATTCAAACCCTTTAACAGTCAAAATTCAAATAATCTAACATTCAACATTCAAATTCTCTTACAGTCAACATTCAAATTATCTAACAGTCATCATTCAAAATCTGCAACAGTCAACATTCAAATCATGTAACAGTAAAAATTAAAATTCTGAAACAGTCAACATTCAAATCCTGTAACATTCAACATTCAAATCCTGTAACAGAGAACATTCAAATCCTGTAACAGTCAAAATTCAAATCATCTAACAGTCAACATTCAAATTCTCTAACAGTCAACATTCAACTTATCTAACAGTCAACATTCAAATCCTCTAACAGTCCACGTTTAAATCCTCTAACAGTCAACATTCAAATTCTCTTACAGTCAACATTCAAATTCTCTTACAGTCAACATTCAAATTCTCTAACAGTCAACATTCAAAATCTGTAACAGTCAACATTCAAATCCTGTAACAGTCAACATTCAAGTTCTCTATCACTCAACATTCAAATCCTCTAACAGTCATCATTAAAATCCTCTAACAGTCAACATTCAAATCCTCTAACAGTGAACATTCAAATTCTGAAACAGAAAAAATTTAAAATCTGTAACAGTCAACATTCAAGTCCTGTAACAGTCAACATTTAAATTCTATAACTGTCAACATTCAAATTCTGAAACAGTCAACATTCAAAATCTGTAACAGTCAACACTTAAATCCTGTAACAGTAAAAATTCAAATCCTCTAACTGTCAACATTCAAATCCTCTAACAGACAACATTCAAATCCTGTAACATACAAAATTCAAATACTCTAACAGTCAACATTTATATCTTCTAACAATCAACATTAAAATTATCTAACAGTCATCATTCAAAATCTGCAACATTCAACATTCAAATCCTGTAACAGTCAAAATTCAAATCCTCTAACAGTCAACATTCAAATCATGTAACAGTGAAAATTCAAATTCTGAAACAGTCAACATTCAAATCCTGTAACATTCAACATTCAAATCCTGTAACAGACAACATTCAAATCCTGTAACAGTCAAAATTCAAATCATCTAACAGTCAACATTCAAATTCTCTAACAGTCAACATTCAACTTCTCTAACAGACAACATTCAAATTATCTAACAGTTAACATTCAAAATCTGTAACAGTCAACATTTAAATCCTCTAACAGTCAACATTCAAATCCTCTAACAGTCCACGTTTAAATCCTCTAACAGTCAACATTCAAATCCTCTAACAGTCAATATTCAAATTCTGAAACAGTCAAAATTCAAATCCTGTAACAGTCAAAATTCAAATCCTCTAACAGTCAACATTCAAATTCTCTAACAGTCAACATTCAAATTCTCTTACAGTCAACATTCAAATTCTCTAACAGTCAACATTCAAAATCTGTAACAGTCAACATTCAAATCCTATAACAGTCAACATTCAAGTTCTCTATCACTCAACATTCAAATCCTCTAACAGTCATCATTAAAATCCTCTAACAGTCAACATTCAAATCCTCTAACAGTGAACATTCAAATTCTGAAACAGAAAAAATTCAAAATCTGTAACAGTCAACATTCAAGTCCTGTAACAGTCAACATTTAAATTCTATAACTGTCAACATTCAAATTCTGAAACAGTCAACATTCAAAATCTGTAACAGTCAACACTTAAATCCTGTAACAGTAAAAATTCAAATCCTCTAACTGTCAACATTCAAATCCTCTAACAGACAACATTCAAATCCTGTAACATACAAAATTCAAATCCTGTAACAGACAACATTCAAATCCTGTAACAGTCAACATTCAAATCCTGTAACAGTCAAAATTCAAATCCTCTAACAGTCAACATTCAAATCATGTAACAGTGAAAATTCAAATTCTGAAACAGTCAACATTCAAATCCTGTAACATTCAACATTCAAATCCTGTAACAGACAACATTCAAATCCTGTAACAGTCAAAATTCAAATCATCTAACAGTCAACATTCAAATTCTCTAACAGTCAACATTCAACTTCTCTAACAGACAACATTCAAATTATCTAACAGTTAACATTCAAAATCTGTAACAGTCAACATTTAAATCCTCTAACAGTCAACATTCAAATCCTCTAACAGTCCACGTTTAAATCCTCTAACAGTCAACATTCAAATCCTCTAACAGTCAATATTCAAATTCTGAAACAGTCAAAATTCAAATCCTGTAACAGTCAAAATTCAAATCCTCTAACAGTCAACATTCAAATTCTCTAACAGTCAACATTCAAATTCTCTTACAGTCAACATTCAAATTCTCTAACAGTCAACATTCAAAATCTGTAACAGTCAACATTCAAATCCTGTAACAGTCAACATTCAAGTTCTCTATCACTCAACATTCAAATCCTCTAACAGTCATCATTAAAATCCTCTAACAGTCAACATTCAAATCCTCTAACAGTGAACATTCAAATTCTGAAACAGAAAAAATTCAAAATCTGTAACAGTCAACATTCAAGTCCTGTAACAGTCAACATTTAAATTCTATAACTGTCAACATTCAAATTCTGAAACAGTCAACATTCAAAATCTGTAACAGTCAACACTTAAATCCTGTAACAGTAAAAATTCAAATCCTCTAACTGTCAACATTCAAATCCTCTAACAGACAACATTCAAATCCTGTAACATACAAAATTCAAATCCTGTAACAGACAACATTCAAATCCTGTAACAGTCAACATTCAAATCCTGTAACAGTCAACGTTCAAATCCTGTAACAGTCAACATTCAAAATCTGTAACAGTCAACATTCAAATCCTGTAACAGTCAACATTCAAGTTCTCTAACAGTCAACATTCAAATTATCTAACAGTCATCATTCAAAATCTGTAACATCCAACATTCAAATCCTGTAACATTCAAAATTCAAATCCTCTAACAGTCAACATTCAAATTCTCTAACAGTCAACATTCAAATCCTGTAACGTTCAAAATTCAAATCCTCTAACAGTCAACATTCAAATCCTCTAACACTCAACATTCAAATCCTCTAACAGTCAATTTTCAAATTCTGAAACAGTCAACATTCAAATCCTGTAACAGTCATCATTCAAAATCTGTATCATTCAACATTCAAAATCTTTAACATTCAACATTCAAATCCTGTAACAGTCAACATTCAAATCCTGTAACAGTGAAAATTCAAATTCTGAAACAGTCAACATTCAAATCCTGTAACATACAACATTCAAACCCTTTAACAGTCAAAATTCAAATTATCTATCAGTCATCATTCAAAATCTGTAACATCCAACATTTAAATCCTGTAACATTCAAAATTCAAATCCTCTAACAGTCAACATTCAAATTCTCTAACAGTCAACATTCAAATTATCTAATAGTCATCATTCAAAATCTGTAACATCCAACATTTAAATCCTGTAACATTCAAAATTCAAATCCTCTAACAGTCAACATTCAAATTCTCTAACAGTCAACATTAAAATCCTGTAACATTCAAATTTCAAATTCTCTACAAGTCAACATTCAAATCCTCTAACAGTCAACATTCAAATCCTGTAACATTCAAAATTCAAATCCTCTAACAGTCAACATTCATATCCTCTAACAGTCAACATTCAAATTATCTAACAGTCATCATTCAAAATCTGTAACATCCAACATTCAATCCTGTAACATTCAAAATTCAAATCCTCTAACAGTCAACATTCAAATTCTCTAACAGTCAACATTCAAATCCTGTAACATTCAAAATTCAAATCCTCTAACAGTCAACATTCAAATCCTCTAACACTCAACATTCAAATCCTCTAACAGTCAATTTTCAAATTCTGAAACAGTCAACTTTCAAATCCTGTAACAGTCATCATTCAAAATCTGTAACATTCAACATTCAAAATCTGTAACATTCAACATTCAAATCCTGTAACAGTCAACATTCAAATCCTGTAACAGTCAACATTCAAATCCTGTAACATACAACATTCAAACCCTTTAACAGTCAAAATTCAAATAATCTAACATTCAACATTCAAATTCTCTAACAGTCAACATTCAAATTATCTAACAGTCATCATTCAAAATCTGCAACATTCAACATTCAAATCCTGTAACAGTCAAAATTCAAATCCTCTAACAGTCAACATTCAAATCATGTAACAGTGAAAATTCAAATTCTGAAACAGTCAACATTCAAATCCTGTAACATTCAACATTCAAATCCTGTAACAGACAACATTCAAATCCTGTAACAGTCAAAATTCAAATCATCTAACAGTCAACATTCAAATTCTCTAACAGTCAACATTCAACTTCTCTAACAGTCAACATTCAAATCCTCTAACAGTCCACGTTTAAATCCTCTAACAGTCAACATTCAAATCCTCTAACAGTCAATATTCAAATTCTGAAACAGTCAAAATTCAAATCCTGTAACAGTCAAAATTCAAATCCTCTAACAGTCAACATTCAAATTCTCTAACAGTCAACATTCAAATTCTCTTACAGTCAACATTCAAATCCTGTAACAGACAACATTCAAATCCTGTAACAGTCAAAATTCAAATCATCTAACAGTCAACATTCAAATCTTCTAACAGTCAACATTCAAATCCTCTAACAGTCAATATTCAAGTTCTGAAACAATCAACATTCAAAATCTGTAACAGTCAACATTCAAATCCTTTAACAGTCAACATTCAAATCCTCTAACAGTCAAAATTCAAATCCTCTAACAGTCAACATTCAAATCCTCTAACAGTCAACATTCAAATTCTCCAACAGTCAACATTCAAATCCTGTAACATTCAAAATTCAAATCCTCTAACAGTCAACATTCAAATTCTCTCTCTAACAGTCAACATTCAAATCCTGTAACATTAAAATTTCAAATTCTCTAACAGTCAACATTCAAATTCTTTAACAGTCACCATTCAAATCCTCTAACAGTCAACATTCAAATCCTGTAACATTCAAAATTCAAATCCTCTAACAGTCAACATTCATATCCTCTAACAGTCAACATTCAAATTATCTAACAGTCATCATTTAAAATCTGTAACATTCAACAATCAAAATCTGTAACATTCAACATTCAAATCCTGTAACAGTGAACATTCAAATCCTGTAACAGTGAAAATTCAAATTCTGAAATAGTCAACATACAAATCCTGTAACAGTCAACATTCAAATCCTGTAACAGGCAACATTCAAACCATGTAACAGTCAAAATTCAAATCATCTAACAGTCAACATTCAAATTCTCTAACAGTCAACATTCAAATAATCTAACAGTCATCGTTCAAAATCTGTAACATCCAACATTCAAATCCTGTAACATTCAAAATTCAAATCCTCTAACAGTCAACATTCAAATCCTGTAACATTCAAAATTCAAATCCTCTAACAGTCAACATTCAAATTCTCTAACAGTCAACATTTAAATCCTATAACATTCAAATTTCAAATTCTCTAACGGTCAACATTCAAATCCTCTAACAGTCAACATTTAAATCCTGTAACATTCAAATTTCGAATTCTCTAACAGTGAACATTCAAATCCTCTTACAGTCAATATTCAAATCCTGTAACATTCAAAATTCAAATCCTCTAACAGTCAACATTCATATCCTCTAACATTTAACATTCAAATTATCCAACAGTCATCATTCAAAATCTGTAACATTCAACATTCAAAATCTGTAACAGTCAACATTCAAATCCTGTAACAGTGAAAATTCAAATTCTGAAACAGTCAACATTCAAATCCTGTAACAGTGAAAATTCAAATTCTGAAACAGTCAACATTCAAATCATGTAACAGTCAACATTCAAATCCTGTAACAGACAACATTCAAATCCTCTAACAGTCAACATTTATATCTTCTAACAGTCAACATTCAAATTATCTAACAGTCATCATTCAAAATCTGTAACATTCAAATCCTGTAACAGTGAAAATTCAAATCCTCTAACAGTCAACATTCAAATCCTGTAATAGTGAAAATTCAAATTCTGAAACAGTCAACATTCAAATCCTGTAACATTCAACATTCAAATCCTGTAACAGACAACATTCAAATCCTGTAACAGTCAAAATTCAAATCATCTAACAGTCAACATTCAAATTCTCTAACAGTCAACATTCAACTTCTCTAACAGTCAACATTCAAATTATGTAAGAGTTAACATTCAAAATCTGTAACAGTCAACATTTAAATCCTCTAACAGTCAACATTCAAATCCTCTAACAGTCCCCGTTCAAATCCTCTAACAGTCAACATTCAAATTCTCTAACAGTCAACATTCAAAATCTGTACCAGTTCAAATTCTGTAACAGTCAACATTCAAATTCTCTAACAGTCAACATTCAAATCCTGTAACATTCAAAATTCAAATCCTCTAACAGTCAACATTTAAATTCTCTCTCTAACAGTCAACATTCAAATCCTGTAACATTCAAATTTCAAATTCTCTAACAGTCAACATTCACATCCTCTAACAGTCAACATTCAAATCCTTTAACATTCAAAATTCAAATCCTCTAACAGTCAACATTCATATCCTCTAACAGTCAACATTCAAATTATCTAACAGTCATCATTCAAAATGTGTAACATTCAACATTCAAAATCTGTAACATTCAACATTCAAATCCTGTAACAGTCAACATTCAAATCCTGTAACAGTGAAAATTCAAATTCTGAAACAGTCAACATTCAAATCCTGTAACAGTCAACATTCAAATCCTGTAACAGTCAAAATTCAAATCATCTAACAGTCAACATTCAAATTCTCTAACAGTCAACATTCAACTTCTCTAACAGTCAACATTCAAATTCTCTAACAGTCAACATTCAAATTCTCTTACAGTCAACATTCAAATCCTGTAACAGACAACATTCAAATCCTGTAACAGTCAAAATTCAAATCATCTAACAGTCAACATTCAAATCTTCTAACAGTCAACATTCAAATCCTCTAACAGTCAATATTCAAGTTCTGAAACAATCAACATTCAAAATCTGTAACAGTCAACATTCAAATCCTTTAACAGTCAACATTCAAATCCTCTAACAGTCAAAATTCAAATCCTCTAACAGTCAACATTCAAATCCTCTAACAGTCAACATTCAAATTCTCCAACAGTCAACATTCAAATCCTGTAACATTCAAAATTCAAATCCTCTAACAGTCAACATTCAAATTCTCTCTCTAACAGTCAACATTCAAATCCTGTAACATTAAAATTTCAAATTCTCTAACAGTCAACATTCAAATTCTTTAACAGTCACCATTCAAATCCTCTAACAGTCAACATTCAAATCCTGTAACATTCAAAATTCAAATCCTCTAACAGTCAACATTCATATCCTCTAACAGTCAACATTCAAATTATCTAACAGTCATCATTTAAAATCTGTAACATTCAACAATCAAAATCTGTAACATTCAACATTCAAATCCTGTAACAGTGAACATTCAAATCCTGTAACAGTGAAAATTCAAATTCTGAAATAGTCAACATACAAATCCTGTAACAGTCAACATTCAAATCCTGTAACAGGCAACATTCAAACCATGTAACAGTCAAAATTCAAATCATCTAACAGTCAACATTCAAATTCTCTAACAGTCAACATTCAAATAATCTAACAGTCATCGTTCAAAATCTGTAACATCCAACATTCAAATCCTGTAACATTCAAAATTCAAATCCTCTAACAGTCAACATTCAAATCCTGTAACATTCAAAATTCAAATCCTCTAACAGTCAACATTCAAATTCTCTAACAGTCAACATTTAAATCCTATAACATTCAAATTTCAAATTCTCTAACGGTCAACATTCAAATCCTCTAACAGTCAACATTTAAATCCTGTAACATTCAAATTTCGAATTCTCTAACAGTGAACATTCAAATCCTCTTACAGTCAATATTCAAATCCTGTAACATTCAAAATTCAAATCCTCTAACAGTCAACATTCATATCCTCTAACATTTAACATTCAAATTATCCAACAGTCATCATTCAAAATCTGTAACATTCAACATTCAAAATCTGTAACAGTCAACATTCAAATCCTGTAACAGTGAAAATTCAAATTCTGAAACAGTCAACATTCAAATCCTGTAACAGTGAAAATTCAAATTCTGAAACAGTCAACATTCAAATCATGTAACAGTCAACATTCAAATCCTGTAACAGACAACATTCAAATCCTCTAACAGTCAACATTTATATCTTCTAACAGTCAACATTCAAATTATCTAACAGTCATCATTCAAAATCTGTAACATTCAAATCCTGTAACAGTGAAAATTCAAATCCTCTAACAGTCAACATTCAAATCCTGTAATAGTGAAAATTCAAATTCTGAAACAGTCAACATTCAAATCCTGTAACATTCAACATTCAAATCCTGTAACAGACAACATTCAAATCCTGTAACAGTCAAAATTCAAATCATCTAACAGTCAACATTCAAATTCTCTAACAGTCAACATTCAACTTCTCTAACAGTCAACATTCAAATTATGTAAGAGTTAACATTCAAAATCTGTAACAGTCAACATTTAAATCCTCTAACAGTCAACATTCAAATCCTCTAACAGTCCCCGTTCAAATCCTCTAACAGTCAACATTCAAATTCTCTAACAGTCAACATTCAAAATCTGTACCAGTTCAAATTCTGTAACAGTCAACATTCAAATTCTCTAACAGTCAACATTCAAATCCTGTAACATTCAAAATTCAAATCCTCTAACAGTCAACATTTAAATTCTCTCTCTAACAGTCAACATTCAAATCCTGTAACATTCAAATTTCAAATTCTCTAACAGTCAACATTCACATCCTCTAACAGTCAACATTCAAATCCTTTAACATTCAAAATTCAAATCCTCTAACAGTCAACATTCATATCCTCTAACAGTCAACATTCAAATTATCTAACAGTCATCATTCAAAATGTGTAACATTCAACATTCAAAATCTGTAACATTCAACATTCAAATCCTGTAACAGTCAACATTCAAATCCTGTAACAGTGAAAATTCAAATTCTGAAACAGTCAACATTCAAATCCTGTAACAGTCAACATTCAAATCCTGTAACAGTCAAAATTCAAATCATCTAACAGTCAACATTCAAATTCTCTAACAGTCAACATTCAACTTCTCTAACAGTCAACATTCAAATTATCTAAGAGTTAACATTCAAAATCTGTAACAGTCAACATTTAAATCCTCTAACAGTCAACATTCAAATCCTCTATCAGTCCCCGTTCAAATCCTCTAACAGTCAACATTCAAATTCTCTAACAGTCAACATTCAAAATCTGTACCAGTTCAAATTCTGAAACAGTCAACATTCAAATTCTCTAACAGTCATCATTCAAATCCTGTAACATTCAAAATTCAACTCCTCTAACAGTCAACATTCAAATCCTCTAACAGTCAACATTCAAATTCTCTAACTATCAACATTCAAATCTTTAACAGTTAACATTCAAATTCTCTAAATGTCAACAATTAAATCCTCTAACAGAAAACATTCAAATTCTGTAACAGTCAACATTCATGTTCTCTAACAGTCAATATTCATATTCTCTAACAGTCAACATTCAAATCCTGTAACATTCAAAATTCAAATACTGTAACAGACAACATTCAAATCCTTTAACAGTCAACATTCAAATCCTGTAACAATCAACATTTAAATTCTATAACTGTCAACATTCAAATTCTGAAACAGTCAACATTCAAAATCTGTAACAGTCAACACTTAAATCCTGTAACAGTAAAAATTCAAATCCTCTAACAGACAACATTCAAATCCTCTAACAGACAACATTCAAATCCTGTAACATACAAAATTCAAATCCTGTAACAGACAACATTCAAATCCTGTAACAGTCAACATTCAAATCCTGTAACAGTCTACGTTCAAATCCTGTAACAGTCAACATTCAAATCCTGTAACAGTCAACATTCAAATTCTCTAACAGTCAACATTCAAATTATCTAACAGTCATCATTCAAAATCTGTAACATCCAACATTCAAATCCTGTAACATTCAAAATTCAAATCCTCTAACAGTCAACATTCAAATTCTCTAACAGTCAACATTCAAATCCTGTAACATTCAAAAGTCAAATCCTCTAACAGTCAACATTCAAATCCTCTAACAGTCAACATTCAAATTCTCTCTCTAACAGTCAACATTCAAATCCTGTAACATTCAAATTTCAAATTCTCTAACAGTCAACATTCACATCCTCTAACAGTCAACATTCAAATCCTTTAACATTCAAAATTCAAATCCTCTAACAGTCAACATTCATATCCTCTAACAGTCAACATTCAAATTATCTAACAGTCATCATTCAAAATGTGTAACATTCAACATTCAAAATCTGTAACATTCAACATTCAAATCCTGTAACAGTCAACATTCAAATCCTGTAACAGTGAAAATTCAAATTCTGAAACAGTCAACATTCAAATCCTGTAACAGTCAACATTCAAATCCTGTAACAGTCAAAATTCAAATCATCTAACAGTCAACATTCAAATTCTCTAACAGTCAACATTCAACTTCTCTAACAGTCAACATTCAAATTATCTAAGAGTTAACATTCAAAATCTGTAACAGTCAACATTTAAATCCTCTAACAGTCAACATTCAAATCCTCTATCAGTCCCCGTTCAATTCCTCTAACAGTCAACATTCAAATTCTCTAACAGTCAACATTCAAAATCTGTACCAGTTCAAATTCTGAAACAGTCAACATTCAAATTCTCTAACAGTCATCATTCAAATCCTGTAACATTCAAAATTCAACTCCTCTAACAGTCAACATTCAAATCCTCTAACAGTCAACATTCAAATTCTCTAACTATCAACATTCAAATCTTTAACAGTCAACATTCAAATTCTCTAAATGTCAACAATTAAATCCTCTAACAGAAAACATTCAAATTCTGTAACAGTCAACATTCATGTTCTCTAACAGTCAATATTCATATTCTCTAACAGTCAACATTCAAATCCTGTAACATTCAAAATTCAAATACTGTAACAGACAACATTCAAATCCTTTAACAGTCAACATTCAAATCCTGTAACAATCAACATTTAAATTCTATAACTGTCAACATTCAAATTCTGAAACAGTCAACATTCAAAATCTGTAACAGTCAACACTTAAATCCTGTAACAGTAAAAATTCAAATCCTCTAACAGTCAACATTCAAATCCTCTAACAGACAACATTCAAATCCTGTAACATACAAAATTCAAATCCTGTAACAGACAACATTCAAATCCTGTAACAGTCAACATTCAAATCCTGTAACAGTCTACGTTCAAATCCTGTAACAGTCAACATTCAAAATCTGTAACAGTCAACATTCAAATCCTGTAACAGTCAACATTCAAATTCTCTAACAGTCAACATTCAAATTATCTAACAGTCATCATTCAAAATCTGTAACATCCAACATTCAAATCCTGTAACATTCAAAATTCAAATCCTCTAACAGTCAACATTCAAATTCTCTAACAGTCAACATTCAAATCCTGTAACATTCAAAAGTCAAATCCTCTAACAGTCAACATTCAAATCCTCTAACACTCAACATTCAAATCCTCTAACAGTCAATTTTCAAATTCTGAAACAGTCAACATTCAAATCCTGTAACAGTCATCATTCAAAATCTGTATCATTCAACATCTTTAACATTCAACATTCAAATCCTGTAACAGTCAACATTCAAATCCTGTAACAGTGAAAATTCAAATTCTGAAACAGTCAACATTCAAATCCTGTAACAGTCAACATTCAAATCCTGTAACATACAACATTCAAACCCTTTAACAGTCAAAATTCAAATAATCTAACATTCAACATTCAAATTCTCTAACAGTCAACATTCAAATTATCTAACAGTCATCATTCAAAATCTGTAACATCCAACATTTAAATCCTGTAACATTCAAAATTCAAATCCTCTAACAGTCAACATTCAAATCCTGTAACATTCAAATTTCAAATTCTCTACAAGTCAACATTCAACTCCTCTAACAGTCAACATTCAAATCCTGTAACATTCAAAATTCAAATCCTCTAACAGTCAACATTCATATCCTCTAACAGTCAACATTCAAATTATCTAACAGTCATCATTCAAAATCTGTAACATCCAACATTCAATCCTGTAACATTCAAAATTCAAATCCTCTAACAGTCAACATTCAAAATCTCTAACAGTCAACATTCAAATCCTGTAACATTCAAAATTCAAATCCTCTAACAATCAACATTCAAATCCTCTAACACTCAACATTCAAATCCTCTAACAGTCAATTTTCAAATTCTGAAACAGTCAACTTTCAAATCCTGTAACAGTCATCATTCAAAATCTGTAACATTCAACATTCAAAATCTGTAACATTCAACATTTAAATCCTGTAACAGTCAACATTCAAATCCTGTAACAGTCAACATTCAAATCCTGTAACATACAACATTCAAACCCTTTAACAGTCAAAATTCAAATAATCTAACATTCAACATTCAAATTCTCTAACAGTCAACATTCAAATTATCTAACAGTCATCATTCAAAATCTGTAACATCCAACATTCAAATCCTGTAACATTCAAAATTCAAATCCTCTAACAGTCAATATTCAAATTCTCTAACAGTCAACATTCAAATCCTGTAACATTCAAATTTCAAATTCTCTAACAGTCAACATTCAAATCCTCTAACAGTCAACATTCAAATCCTGTAACATTCAAAATTCAAATCCTCTAACAGTCAGCATTCATATCCTCTAACAGTCAACATTCAAATTATCTAACAGTCATCATTCAAAATCTGTAACATTCAACATTCAAATCCTGTAACAGTCAAAATTCAAATCCTCTAACAGTCAACATTCAAATTCTCTAACAGTCAACATTCAAATCCTGTAAAATTCAAATTTCAAATTCTCTAACAGTCAACATTCAAATCCTGTAACATTCAAAATTCAAATCCTCTAACAGTCAACATTCAAATCCTGTAACATTCACATTTCAAATTCTCTAACAGTCAACATTAAAATACTCTGTCAACATTCAAATCCTGTAACATTCAAAATTCAAATACTCTAACAGTCAACATTTATATCTTCTAACAATCAACATTCAAATTATCTAACAATCATCATTCAAAATCTGCAACATTCAACATTCAAATCCTGTAACAGTCAAAATTCAAATCCTCTAACAGTCAACATTCAAATCATGTAACAGTGAAAATTCAAATTCTGAAACAGTCAACATTCAAATCCTGTAACATTCAACATTCAAATCCTGTAACAGACAACATTCAAATCCTGTAACAGTCAAAATTCAAATCATCTAACAGTCAACATTCAAATTCTCTAACAGTCAACATTCAACTTCTCTAACAGTCAACATTCAACTTCTCTAACAGTCAACATTCAAATTATCTAACAGTTAACATTCAAAATCTGTAACAGTCAACATTTAAATCCTCTAACAGTCAACATTCAAATCCTCTAACAGTCCATGTTTAAATCCTCTAACAGTCAACATTCAAATCCTCTAACAGTCAATATTCAAATTCTGAAACAGTCAAAATTCAAATCCTGTAACAGTCAAAATTCAAATCCTCTAACAGTCAACATTCAAATTCTCTAACAGACAACATTCAAATCCTGTAACATACAAAATTCAAATCCTGTAACAGACAACATTCAAATCCTGTAACAGTCAACATTCAAATCCTGTAACAGTCTACGTTCAAATCCTGTAACAGTCAACATTCAAAATCTGTAACAGTCAACATTCAAATCCTGTAACAGTCAACATTCAAATTCTCTAACAGTCAACATTCAAATTATCTAACAGTCATCATTCAAAATCTGTAACATCCAACATTCAAATCCTGTAACATTCAAAATTCAAATCCTCTAACAGTCAACATTCAAATTCTCTAACAGTCAACATTCAAATCCTGTAACATTCAAAAGTCAAATCCTCTAACAGTCAACATTCAAATCCTCTAACAGTCAACATTCAAATTCTCTCTCTAACAGTCAACATTCAAATCCTGTAACATTCAAATTTCAAATTCTCTAACAGTCAACATTCACATCCTCTAACAGTCAACATTCAAATCCTTTAACATTCAAAATTCAAATCCTCTAACAGTCAACATTCATATCCTCTAACAGTCAACATTCAAATTATCTAACAGTCATCATTCAAAATGTGTAACATTCAACATTCAAAATCTGTAACATTCAAAATTCAAATCCTGTAACAGTCAACATTCAAATCCTGTAACAGTGAAAATTCAAATTCTGAAACAGTCAACATTTAAATCCTGTAACAGTCAACATTCAAATCCTGTAACAGTCAAAATTCAAATCATCTAACAGTCAACATTCAAATTCTCTAACAGTCAACATTCAACTTCTCTAACAGTCAACATTCAAATTATCTAAGAGTTAACATTCAAAATCTGTAACAGTCAACATTTAAATCCTGTAACAGTCAACATTCAAATCCTCTATCAGTCCCCGTTCAAATCCTCTAACAGTCAACATTCAAATTCTCTAACAGTCAACATTCAAAATCTGTACCAGTTCAAATTCTGAAACAGTCAACATTCAAATTCTCTAACAGTCATCATTCAAATCCTGTAACATTCAAAATTCAACTCCTCTAACAGTCAACATTCAAATCCTCTAACAGTCAACATTCAAATTCTCTAACTATCAACATTCAAATCTGTAACAGTCAACATTTAAATCCTCTAACAGTCAACATTCAAATCCTCTATCAGTCCCCGTTCAAATCCTCTAACAGTCAACATTCATGTTCTCTAACAGTCAATATTCATATTCTCTAACAGTCAACATTCAAATCCTGTAACATTCAAAATTCAAATACTGTAACAGACAACATTCAAATCCTTTAACAGTCAACATTCAAATCCTGTAACAATCAACATTTAAATTCTATAACTGTCAACATTCAAATTCTGAAACAGTCAACATTCAAAATCTGTAACAGTCAACACTTAAATCCTGTAACAGTAAAAATTCAAATCCTCTAACAGTCAACATTCAAATCCTCTAACAGACAACATTCAAATCCTGTAACATACAAAATTCAAATCCTGTAACAGACAACATTCAAATCCTGTAACAGTCAACATTCAAATCCTGTAACAGTCTACGTTCAAATCCTGTAACAGTCAACATTCAAAATCTGTAACAGTCAACATTCAAATCCTGTAACAGTCAACATTCAAATTCTCTAACAGTCAACATTCAAATTATCTAACAGTCATCATTCAAAATCTGTAACATCCAACATTCAAATCCTGTAACATTCAAAATTCAAATCCTCTAACAGTCAACATTCAAATTCTCTAACAGTCAACATTCAAATCCTGTAACATTCAAAAGTCAAATCCTCTAACAGTCAACATTCAAATCCTCTAACACTCAACATTCAAATCCTCTAACAGTCAATTTTCAAATTCTGAAACAGTCAGCATTCAAATCCTGTAACAGTCATCATTCAAAATCTGTATCATTCAACATCTTTAACATTCAACATTCAAATCCTGTAACAGTCAACATTCAAATCCTGTAACAGTGAAAATTCAAATTCTGAAACAGTCAACATTCAAATCCTGTAACAGTCAACATTCAAATCCTGTAACATACAACATTCAAACCCTTTAACAGTCAAAATTCAAATAATCTAACATTCAACATTCAAATTCTCTAACAGTCAACATTCAAATTATCTAACAGTCATCATTCAAAATCTGTAACATCCAACATTTAAATCCTGTAACATTCAAAATTCAAATCCTCTAACAGTCAACATTCAAATCCTGTAACATTCAAATTTCAAATTCTCTACAAGTCAACATTCAAATCCTCTAACAGTCAACATTCAAATACTGTAACATTCAAAATTCAAATCCTCTAACAGTCAACATTCATATCCTCTAACAGACAACATTCAAATTATCTAACAGTCATCATTCAAAATCTGTAACATCCAACATTCAATCCTGTAACATTCAAAATTCAAATCCTCTAACAGTCAACATTCAAAATCTCTAACAGTCAACATTCAAATCCTGTAACATTCAAAATTCAAATCCTCTAACAATCAACATTCAAATCCTCTAACACTCAACATTCAAATCCTCTAACAGTCAATTTTCAAATTCTGAAACAGTCAACTTTCAAATCCTGTAACAGTCATCATTCAAAATCTGTAACATTCAACATTCAAAATCTGTAACATTCAACATTTAAATCCTGTAACAGTCAACATTCAAATCCTGTAACAGTCAACATTCAAATCCTGTAACATACAACATTCAAACCCTTTAACAGTCAAAATTCAAATAATCTAACATTCAACATTCAAATTCTCTAACAGTCAACATTCAAATTATCTAACAGTCATCATTCAAAATCTGTAACATCCAACATTCAAATCCTGTAACATTCAAAATTCAAATCCTCTAACAGTCAATATTCAAATTCTCTAACAGTCAACATTCAAATCCTGTAACATTCAAATTTCAAATTCTCTAACAGTCAACATTCAAATCCTCTAACAGTCAACATTCAAATCCTGTAACATTCAAAATTCAAATCCTCTAACAGTCAGCATTCATATCCTCTAACAGTCAACATTCAAATTATCTAACAGTCATCATTCAAAATCTGTAACATTCAACATTCAAATCCTGTAACAGTCAAAATTCAAATCCTCTAACAGTCAACATTCAAATTCTCTAACAGTCAACATTCAAATCCTGTAAAATTCAAATTTCAAATTCTCTAAGTCAACATTCAAATCCTGTAACATTCAAAATTCAAATCCTCTAACAGTCAACATTCAAATCCTGTAACATTCACATTTCAAATTCTCTAACAGTCAACATTAAAATACTCTGTCAACATTCAAATCCTGTAACATTCAAAATTCAAATACTCTAACAGTCAACATTTATATCTTCTAACAATCAACATTCAAATTATCTAACAGTCATCATTCAAAATCTGCAACATTCAACATTCAAATCCTGTAACAGTCAAAATTCAAATCCTCTAACAGTCAACATTCAAATCATGTAACAGTGAAAATTCAAATTCTGAAACAGTCAACATTCAAATCCTGTAACATTCAACATTCAAATCCTGTAACAGACAACATTCAAATCCTGTAACAGTCAAAATTCAAATCATCTAACAGTCAACATTCAAATTCTCTAACAGTCAACATTCAACTTCTCTAACAGTCAACATTCAACTTCTCTAACAGTCAACATTCAAATTATCTAACAGTTAACATTCAAAATCTGTAACAGTCAACATTTAAATCCTCTAACAGTCAACATTCAAATCCTCTAACAGTCCATGTTTAAATCCTCTAACAGTCAACATTCAAATCCTCTAACAGTCAATATTCAAATTCTGAAACAGTCAAAATTCAAATCCTGTAACAGTCAAAATTCAAATCCTCTAACAGTCAACATTCAAATTCTCTAACAGACAACATTCAAATCCTGTAACATACAAAATTCAAATCCTGTAACAGACAACATTCAAATCCTGTAACAGTCAACATTCAAATCCTGTAACAGTCTACGTTCAAATCCTGTAACAGTCAACATTCAAAATCTGTAACAGTCAACATTCAAATCCTGTAACAGTCAACATTCAAATTCTCTAACAGTCAACATTCAAATTATCTAACAGTCATCATTCAAAATCTGTAACATCCAACATTCAAATCCTGTAACATTCAAAATTCAAATCCTCTAACAGTCAACATTCAAATTCTCTAACAGTCAACATTCAAATCCTGTAACATTCAAAAGTCAAATCCTCTAACAGTCAACATTCAAATCCTCTAACAGTCAACATTCAAATTCTCTCTCTAACAGTCAACATTCAAATCCTGTAACATTCAAATTTCAAATTCTCTAACAGTCAACATTCACATCCTCTAACAGTCAACATTCAAATCCTTTAACATTCAAAATTCAAATCCTCTAACAGTCAACATTCATATCCTCTAACAGTCAACATTCAAATTATCTAACAGTCATCATTCAAAATGTGTAACATTCAACATTCAAAATCTGTAACATTCAAAATTCAAATCCTGTAACAGTCAACATTCAAATCCTGTAACAGTGAAAATTCAAATTCTGAAACAGTCAACATTTAAATCCTGTAACAGTAAACATTCAAATCCTGTAACAGTCAAAATTCAAATCATCTAACAGTCAACATTCAAATTCTCTAACAGTCAACATTCAACTTCTCTAACAGTCAACATTCAACTTCTCTAACAGTCAACATTCAAATTATCTAACAGTTAACATTCAAAATCTGTAACAGTCAACATTTAAATCCTCTAACAGTCAACATTCAAATCCTCTAACAGTCCATGTTTAAATCCTCTAACAGTCAACATTCAAATCCTCTAACAGTCAATATTCAAATTCTGAAACAGTCAAAATTCAAATCCTGTAACAGTCAAAATTCAAATCCTCTAACAGTCAACATTCAAATTCTCTAACAGACAACATTCAAATCCTGTAACATACAAAATTCAAATCCTGTAACAGACAACATTCAAATCCTGTAACAGTCAACATTCAAATCCTGTAACAGTCTACGTTCAAATCCTGTAACAGTCAACATTCAAAATCTGTAACAGTCAACATTCAAATCCTGTAACAGTCAACATTCAAATTCTCTAACAGTCAACATTCAAATTATCTAACAGTCATCATTCAAAATCTGTAACATCCAACATTCAAATCCTGTAACATTCAAAATTCAAATCCTCTAACAGTCAACATTCAAATTCTCTAACAGTCAACATTCAAATCCTGTAACATTCAAAAGTCAAATCCTCTAACAGTCAACATTCAAATCCTCTAACAGTCAACATTCAAATTCTCTCTCTAACAGTCAACATTCAAATCCTGTAACATTCAAATTTCAAATTCTCTAACAGTCAACATTCACATCCTCTAACAGTCAACATTCAAATCCTTTAACATTCAAAATTCAAATCCTCTAACAGTCAACATTCATATCCTCTAACAGTCAACATTCAAATTATCTAACAGTCATCATTCAAAATGTGTAACATTCAACATTCAAAATCTGTAACATTCAAAATTCAAATCCTGTAACAGTCAACATTCAAATCCTGTAACAGTGAAAATTCAAATTCTGAAACAGTCAACATTTAAATCCTGTAACAGTAAACATTCAAATCCTGTAACAGTCAAAATTCAAATCATCTAACAGTCAACATTCAAATTCTCTAACAGTCAACATTCAACTTCTCTAACAGTCAACATTCAAATTATCTAAGAGTTAACATTCAAAATCTGTAACAGTCAACATTTAAATCCTGTAACAGTCAACATTCAAATCCTCTATCAGTCCCCGTTCAAATCCTCTAACAGTCAACATTCAAATTCTCTAACAGTCAACATTCAAAATCTGTACCAGTTCAAATTCTGAAACAGTCAACATTCAAATTCTCTAACAGTCATCATTCAAATCCTGTAACATTCAAAATTCAACTCCTCTAACAGTCAACATTCAAATCCTCTAACAGTCAACATTCAAATTCTCTAACTATCAACATTCAAATCTGTAACAGTCAACATTTAAATCCTCTAACAGTCAACATTCAAATCCTCTATCAGTCCCCGTTCAAATCCTCTAACAGTCAACATTCATGTTCTCTAACAGTCAATATTCATATTCTCTAACAGTCAACATTCAAATCCTGTAACATTCAAAATTCAAATACTGTAACAGACAACATTCAAATCCTTTAACAGTCAACATTCAAATCCTGTAACAATCAACATTTAAATTCTATAACTGTCAACATTCAAATTCTGAAACAGTCAACATTCAAAATCTGTAACAGTCAACACTTAAATCCTGTAACAGTAAAAATTCAAATCCTCTAACAGTCAACATTCAAATCCTCTAACAGACAACATTCAAATCCTGTAACATACAAAATTCAAATCCTGTAACAGACAACATTCAAATCCTGTAACAGTTAACATTCAAATCCTGTAACAGTCTACGTTCAAATCCTGTAACAGTCAACATTCAAAATCTGTAACAGTCAACATTCAAATCCTGTAACAGTCAACATTCAAATTCTCTAACAGTCAACATTCAAATTCTCTAACAGTCAACATTCAAATCCTGTAACATTCAAAAGTCAAATCCTCTAACAGTCAACATTCAAATCCTCTAACACTCAACATTCAAATCCTCTAACAGTCAATTTTCAAATTCTGAAACAGTCAGCATTCAAATCCTGTAACAGTCATCATTCAAAATCTGTATCATTCAACATCTTTAACATTCAACATTAAAATCCTGTAACAGTCAACATTCAAATCCTGTAACAGTGAAAATTCAAATTCTGAAACAGTCAACATTCAAATCCTGTAACAGTCAACATTCAAATCCTGTAACATACAACATTCAAACCCTTTAACAGTCAAAATTCAAATAATCTAACATTCAACATTCAAATTCTCTAACAGTCAACATTCAAATTATCTAACAGTCATCATTCAAAATCTGTAACATCCAACATTTAAATCCTGTAACATTCAAAATTCAAATCCTCTAACAGTCAACATTCAAATCCTGTAACATTCAAATTTCAAATTCTCTACAAGTCAACATTCAAATCCTCTAACAGTCAACATTCAAATCCTGTAACATTCAAAATTCAAATCCTCTAACAGTCAACATTCATATCCTCTAACAGACAACATTCAAATTATCTAACAGTCATCATTCAAAATCTGTAACATCCAACATTCAATCCTGTAACATTCAAAATTCAAATCCTCTAACAGTCAACATTCAAAATCTCTAACAGTCAACATTCAAATCCTGTAACATTCAAAATTCAAATCCTCTAACAATCAACATTCAAATCCTCTAACACTCAACATTCAAATCCTCTAACAGTCAATTTTCAAATTCTGAAACAGTCAACTTTCAAATCCTGTAACAGTCATCATTCAAAATCTGTAACATTCAACATTCAAAATCTGTAACATTCAACATTTAAATCCTGTAACAGTCAACATTCAAATCCTGTAACAGTCAACATTCAAATCCTGTAACATACAACATTCAAACCCTTTAACAGTCAAAATTCAAATAATCTAACATTCAACATTCAAATTCTCTAACAGTCAACATTCAAATTATCTAACAGTCATCATTCAAAATCTGTAACATCCAACATTCAAATCCTGTAACATTCAAAATTCAAATCCTCTAACAGTCAATATTCAAATTCTCTAACAGTCAACATTCAAATCCTGTAACATTCAAATTTCAAATTCTCTAACAGTCAACATTCAAATCCTCTAACAGTCAACATTCAAATCCTGTAACATTCAAAATTCAAATCCTCTAACAGTCAGCATTCATATCCTCTAACAGTCAACATTCAAATTATCTAACAGTCATCATTCAAAATCTGTAACATTCAACATTCAAATCCTGTAACAGTCAAAATTCAAATCCTCTAACAGTCAACATTCAAATTCTCTAACAGTCAACATTCAAATCCTGTAACATTCAAAATTCAAATCCTCTAACAATCAACATTCAAATCCTCTAACACTCAACATTCAAATCCTCTAACAGTCAATTTTCAAATTCTGAAACAGTAAACTTTCAAATCTTGTAACAGTTATCATTCAAAATCTGTAACATTCAACATTCAAAATCTGTAACATTCAACATTTAAATCCTGTAACAGTCAACATTCAAATCCTGTAACAGTCAACATTCAAATCCTGTAACATACAACATTCAAACCCTTTAACAGTCAAAATTCAAATAATCTAACATTCAACATTCAAATTCTCTAACAGTCAACATTCAAATTATCTAACAGTCATCATTCAAAATCTGTAACATCCAACATTCAAATCCTGTAACATTCAAAATTCAAATCCTCTAACAGTCAATATTCAAATTCTCTAACAGTCAACATTCAAATCCTGTAACATTCAAATTTCAAATTCTCTAACAGTCAACATTCAAATCCTCTAACAGTCAACATTCAAATCCTGTAACATTCAAAATTCAAATCCTCTAACAGTCAGCATTCATATCCTCTAACAGTCAACATTCAAATTATCTAACAGTCATCATTCAAAATCTGTAACATTCAACATTCAAATCCTGTAACAGTCAAAATTCAAATCCTCTAACAGTCAACATTCAAATTCTCTAACAGTCAACATTCAAATCCTGTAAAATTCAAATTTCAAATTCTCTAACAGTCAACATTCAAATCCTGTAACATTCAAAATTCAAATACTCTAACAGTCAACATTTATATCTTCTAACAATCAACATTCAAATTATCTAACAGTCATCATTCAAAATCTGCAACATTCAACATTCAAATCCTGTAACAGTCAAAATTGAAATCCTCTAACAGTCAACATTCAAATCATGTAACAGTGAAAATTCAAATTCTGAAACAGTCAACATTCAAATCCTGTAACATTCAACATTCAAATCCTGTAACAGACAACATTCAAATCCTGTAACAGTCAAAATTCAAATCATCTAACAGTCAACATTCAAATTCTCTAACAGTCAACATTCAACTTCTCTAACAGTCAACATTCAAATTATCTAACAGTTAACATTCAAAATCTGTAACAGTCAACATTTAAATCCTCTAACAGTCAACATTCAAATCCTCTAACAGTCCATGTTTAAATCCTCTAACAGTCAACATTCAAATCCTCTAACAGTCAATATTCAAATTCTGAAACAGTCAAAATTCAAATCCTGTAACAGTCAAAATTCAAATCCTCTAACAGTCAACATTCAAATTCTCTAACAGTCAACATTCAAATTCTCTTACAGTCAACATTCAAATTCTCTAACAGTCAACATTCAAAATCTGTAACAGTCAACATTCAAATCCTGTAACAGTCAACATTCAAGTTCTCTATCACTCAACATTCAAATCCTCTAACAGTCATCATTAAAATCCTCTAACAGTCAACATTCAAATCCTCTAACAGTGAACATTCAAATTCTGAAACAGAAAAAATTCAAAATCTGTAACAGTCAACATTCAAGTCCTGTAACAGTCAACATTTAAATTCTATAACTGTCAACATTCAAATTCTGAAACAGTCAACATTCAAAATCTGTAACAGTCAACACTTAAATCCTGTAACAGTAAAAATTCAAATCCTCTAACTGTCAACATTCAAATCCTCTAACAGACAACATTCAAATCCTGTAACATAAAAAATTCAAATCCTGTAACAGACAACATTCAAATCCTGTAACAGTCAACATTCAAATCCTGTAACAGTCAACGTTCAAATCCTGTAACAGTCAACATTCAAAATCTGTAACAGTCAACATTCAAATCCTGTAACAGTCAACATTCAACTTCTCTAACAGTCAACATTCAAATTATCTAAGAGTTAACATTCAAAATCTGTAACAGTCAACATTTAAATCCTCTAACAGTCAACATTCAAATCCTCTATCAGTCCCCGTTCAAATCCTCTAACAGTCAACATTCAAATTCTCTAACAGTCAACATTCAAAATCTGTACCAGTTCAAATTCTGAAACAGTCAACATTCAAATTCTCTAACAGTCATCATTCAAATCCTGTAACATTCAAAATTCAACTCCTCTAACAGTCAACATTCAAATCCTCTAACAGTCAACATTCAAATTCTCTAACTATCAACATTCAAATCTGTAACAGTCAACATTTAAATCCTCTAACAGTCAACATTCAAATCCTCTATCAGTCCCCGTTCAAATCCTCTAACAGTCAACATTCATGTTCTCTAACAGTCAATATTCATATTCTCTAACAGTCAACATTCAAATCCTGTAACATTCAAAATTCAAATACTGTAACAGACAACATTCAAATCCTTTAACAGTCAACATTCAAATCCTGTAACAATCAACATTTAAATTCTATAACTGTCAACATTCAAATTCTGAAACAGTCAACATTCAAAATCTGTAACAGTCAACACTTAAATCCTGTAACAGTAAAAATTCAAATCCTCTAACAGTCAACATTCAAATCCTCTAACAGACAACATTCAAATCCTGTAACATACAAAATTCAAATCCTGTAACAGACAACATTCAAATCCTGTAACAGTCAACATTCAAATCCTGTAACAGTCTACGTTCAAATCCTGTAACAGTCAACATTCAAAATCTGTAACAGTCAACATTCAAATCCTGTAACAGTCAACATTCAAATTCTCTAACAGTCAACATTCAAATTATCTAACAGTCATCATTCAAAATCTGTAACATCCAACATTCAAATCCTGTAACATTCAAAATTCAAATCCTCTAACAGTCAACATTCAAATTCTCTAACAGTCAACATTCAAATCCTGTAACATTCAAAAGTCAAATCCTCTAACAGTCAACATTCAAATCCTCTAACACTCAACATTCAAATCCTCTAACAGTCAATTTTCAAATTCTGAAACAGTCAGCATTCAAATCCTGTAACAGTCATCATTCAAAATCTGTATCATTCAACATCTTTAACATTCAACATTCAAATCCTGTAACAGTCAACATTCAAATCCTGTAACAGTGAAAATTCAAATTCTGAAACAGTCAACATTCAAATCCTGTAACAGTCAACATTCAAATCCTGTAACATACAACATTCAAACCCTTTAACAGTCAAAATTCAAATAATCTAACATTCAACATTCAAATTCTCTAACAGTCAACATTCAAATTATCTAACAGTCATCATTCAAAATCTGTAACATCCAACATTTAAATCCTGTAACATTCAAAATTCAAATCCTCTAACAGTCAACATTCAAATCCTGTAACATTCAAATTTCAAATTCTCTACAAGTCAACATTCAAATCCTCTAACAGTCAACATTCAAATACTGTAACATTCAAAATTCAAATCCTCTAACAGTCAACATTCATATCCTCTAACAGACAACATTCAAATTATCTAACAGTCATCATTCAAAATCTGTAACATCCAACATTCAATCCTGTAACATTCAAAATTCAAATCCTCTAACAGTCAACATTCAAAATCTCTAACAGTCAACATTCAAATCCTGTAACATTCAAAATTCAAATCCTCTAACAATCAACATTCAAATCCTCTAACACTCAACATTCAAATCCTCTAACAGTCAATTTTCAAATTCTGAAACAGTCAACTTTCAAATCCTGTAACAGTCATCATTCAAAATCTGTAACATTCAACATTCAAAATCTGTAACATTCAACATTTAAATCCTGTAACAGTCAACATTCAAATCCTGTAACAGTCAACATTCAAATCCTGTAACATACAACATTCAAACCCTTTAACAGTCAAAATTCAAATAATCTAACATTCAACATTCAAATTCTCTAACAGTCAACATTCAAATTATCTAACAGTCATCATTCAAAATCTGTAACATCCAACATTCAAATCCTGTAACATTCAAAATTCAAATCCTCTAACAGTCAATATTCAAATTCTCTAACAGTCAACATTCAAATCCTGTAACATTCAAATTTCAAATTCTCTAACAGTCAACATTCAAATCCTCTAACAGTCAACATTCAAATCCTGTAACATTCAAAATTCAAATCCTCTAACAGTCAGCATTCATATCCTCTAACAGTCAACATTCAAATTATCTAACAGTCATCATTCAAAATCTGTAACATTCAACATTCAAATCCTGTAACAGTCAAAATTCAAATCCTCTAACAGTCAACATTCAAATTCTCTAACAGTCAACATTCAAATCCTGTAAAATTCAAATTTCAAATTCTCTAAGTCAACATTCAAATCCTGTAACATTCAAAATTCAAATCCTCTAACAGTCAACATTCAAATCCTGTAACATTCACATTTCAAATTCTCTAACAGTCAACATTAAAATACTCTGTCAACATTCAAATCCTGTAACATTCAAAATTCAAATACTCTAACAGTCAACATTTATATCTTCTAACAATCAACATTCAAATTATCTAACAGTCATCATTCAAAATCTGCAACATTCAACATTCAAATCCTGTAACAGTCAAAATTCAAATCCTCTAACAGTCAACATTCAAATCATGTAACAGTGAAAATTCAAATTCTGAAACAGTCAACATTCAAATCCTGTAACATTCAACATTCAAATCCTGTAACAGACAACATTCAAATCCTGTAACAGTCAAAATTCAAATCATCTAACAGTCAACATTCAAATTCTCTAACAGTCAACATTCAACTTCTCTAACAGTCAACATTCAACTTCTCTAACAGTCAACATTCAAATTATCTAACAGTTAACATTCAAAATCTGTAACAGTCAACATTTAAATCCTCTAACAGTCAACATTCAAATCCTCTAACAGTCCATGTTTAAATCCTCTAACAGTCAACATTCAAATCCTCTAACAGTCAATATTCAAATTCTGAAACAGTCAAAATTCAAATCCTGTAACAGTCAAAATTCAAATCCTCTAACAGTCAACATTCAAATTCTCTAACAGACAACATTCAAATCCTGTAACATACAAAATTCAAATCCTGTAACAGACAACATTCAAATCCTGTAACAGTCAACATTCAAATCCTGTAACAGTCTACGTTCAAATCCTGTAACAGTCAACATTCAAAATCTGTAACAGTCAACATTCAAATCCTGTAACAGTCAACATTCAAATTCTCTAACAGTCAACATTCAAATTATCTAACAGTCATCATTCAAAATCTGTAACATCCAACATTCAAATCCTGTAACATTCAAAATTCAAATCCTCTAACAGTCAACATTCAAATTCTCTAACAGTCAACATTCAAATCCTGTAACATTCAAAAGTCAAATCCTCTAACAGTCAACATTCAAATCCTCTAACAGTCAACATTCAAATTCTCTCTCTAACAGTCAACATTCAAATCCTGTAACATTCAAATTTCAAATTCTCTAACAGTCAACATTCACATCCTCTAACAGTCAACATTCAAATCCTTTAACATTCAAAATTCAAATCCTCTAACAGTCAACATTCATATCCTCTAACAGTCAACATTCAAATTATCTAACAGTCATCATTCAAAATGTGTAACATTCAACATTCAAAATCTGTAACATTCAAAATTCAAATCCTGTAACAGTCAACATTCAAATCCTGTAACAGTGAAAATTCAAATTCTGAAACAGTCAACATTTAAATCCTGTAACAGTAAACATTCAAATCCTGTAACAGTCAAAATTCAAATCATCTAACAGTCAACATTCAAATTCTCTAACAGTCAACATTCAACTTCTCTAACAGTCAACATTCAAATTATCTAAGAGTTAACATTCAAAATCTGTAACAGTCAACATTTAAATCCTGTAACAGTCAACATTCAAATCCTCTATCAGTCCCCGTTCAAATCCTCTAACAGTCAACATTCAAATTCTCTAACAGTCAACATTCAAAATCTGTACCAGTTCAAATTCTGAAACAGTCAACATTCAAATTCTCTAACAGTCATCATTCAAATCCTGTAACATTCAAAATTCAACTCCTCTAACAGTCAACATTCAAATCCTCTAACAGTCAACATTCAAATTCTCTAACTATCAACATTCAAATCTGTAACAGTCAACATTTAAATCCTCTAACAGTCAACATTCAAATCCTCTATCAGTCCCCGTTCAAATCCTCTAACAGTCAACATTCATGTTCTCTAACAGTCAATATTCATATTCTCTAACAGTCAACATTCAAATCCTGTAACATTCAAAATTCAAATACTGTAACAGACAACATTCAAATCCTTTAACAGTCAACATTCAAATCCTGTAACAATCAACATTTAAATTCTATAACTGTCAACATTCAAATTCTGAAACAGTCAACATTCAAAATCTGTAACAGTCAACACTTAAATCCTGTAACAGTAAAAATTCAAATCCTCTAACAGTCAACATTCAAATCCTCTAACAGACAACATTCAAATCCTGTAACATACAAAATTCAAATCCTGTAACAGACAACATTCAAATCCTGTAACAGTTAACATTCAAATCCTGTAACAGTCTACGTTCAAATCCTGTAACAGTCAACATTCAAAATCTGTAACAGTCAACATTCAAATCCTGTAACAGTCAACATTCAAATTCTCTAACAGTCAACATTCAAATTCTCTAACAGTCAACATTCAAATCCTGTAACATTCAAAAGTCAAATCCTCTAACAGTCAACATTCAAATCCTCTAACACTCAACATTCAAATCCTCTAACAGTCAATTTTCAAATTCTGAAACAGTCAGCATTCAAATCCTGTAACAGTCATCATTCAAAATCTGTATCATTCAACATCTTTAACATTCAACATTAAAATCCTGTAACAGTCAACATTCAAATCCTGTAACAGTGAAAATTCAAATTCTGAAACAGTCAACATTCAAATCCTGTAACAGTCAACATTCAAATCCTGTAACATACAACATTCAAACCCTTTAACAGTCAAAATTCAAATAATCTAACATTCAACATTCAAATTCTCTAACAGTCAACATTCAAATTATCTAACAGTCATCATTCAAAATCTGTAACATCCAACATTTAAATCCTGTAACATTCAAAATTCAAATCCTCTAACAGTCAACATTCAAATCCTGTAACATTCAAATTTCAAATTCTCTACAAGTCAACATTCAAATCCTCTAACAGTCAACATTCAAATCCTGTAACATTCAAAATTCAAATCCTCTAACAGTCAACATTCATATCCTCTAACAGACAACATTCAAATTATCTAACAGTCATCATTCAAAATCTGTAACATCCAACATTCAATCCTGTAACATTCAAAATTCAAATCCTCTAACAGTCAACATTCAAAATCTCTAACAGTCAACATTCAAATCCTGTAACATTCAAAATTCAAATCCTCTAACAATCAACATTCAAATCCTCTAACACTCAACATTCAAATCCTCTAACAGTCAATTTTCAAATTCTGAAACAGTCAACTTTCAAATCCTGTAACAGTCATCATTCAAAATCTGTAACATTCAACATTCAAAATCTGTAACATTCAACATTTAAATCCTGTAACAGTCAACATTCAAATCCTGTAACAGTCAACATTCAAATCCTGTAACATACAACATTCAAACCCTTTAACAGTCAAAATTCAAATAATCTAACATTCAACATTCAAATTCTCTAACAGTCAACATTCAAATTATCTAACAGTCATCATTCAAAATCTGTAACATCCAACATTCAAATCCTGTAACATTCAAAATTCAAATCCGCTAACAGTCAATATTCAAATTCTCTAACAGTCAACATTCAAATCCTGTAACATTCAAATTTCAAATTCTCTAACAGTCAACATTCAAATCCTCTAACAGTCAACATTCAAATCCTGTAACATTCAAAATTCAAATCCTCTAACAGTCAGCATTCAAATTCTCTAACAGTCAACATTCAAATCCTGTAACATTCAAAATTCAAATCCTCTAACAATCAACATTCAAATCCTCTAACACTCAACATTCAAATCCTCTAACAGTCAATTTTCAAATTCTGAAACAGTAAACTTTCAAATCTTGTAACAGTTATCATTCAAAATCTGTAACATTCAACATTCAAAATCTGTAACATTCAACATTTAAATCCTGTAACAGTCAACATTCAAATCCTGTAACAGTCAACATTCAAATCCTGTAACATACAACATTCAAACCCTTTAACAGTCAAAATTCAAATAATCTAACATTCAACATTCAAATTCTCTAACAGTCAACATTCAAATTATCTAACAGTCATCATTCAAAATCTGTAACATCCAACATTCAAATCCTGTAACATTCAAAATTCAAATCCTCTAACAGTCAATATTCAAATTCTCTAACAGTCAACATTCAAATCCTGTAACATTCAAATTTCAAATTCTCTAACAGTCAACATTCAAATCCTCTAACAGTCAACATTCAAATCCTGTAACATTCAAAATTCAAATCCTCTAACAGTCAGCATTCATATCCTCTAACAGTCAACATTCAAATTATCTAACAGTCATCATTCAAAATCTGTAACATTCAACATTCAAATCCTGTAACAGTCAAAATTCAAATCCTCTAACAGTCAACATTCAAATTCTCTAACAGTCAACATTCAAATCCTGTAAAATTCAAATTTCAAATTCTCTAACAGTCAACATTCAAATCCTGTAACATTCAAAATTCAAATACTCTAACAGTCAACATTTATATCTTCTAACAATCAACATTCAAATTATCTAACAGTCATCATTCAAAATCTGCAACATTCAACATTCAAATCCTGTAACAGTCAAAATTGAAATCCTCTAACAGTCAACATTCAAATCATGTAACAGTGAAAATTCAAATTCTGAAACAGTCAACATTCAAATCCTGTAACATTCAACATTCAAATCCTGTAACAGACAACATTCAAATCCTGTAACAGTCAAAATTCAAATCATCTAACAGTCAACATTCAAATTCTCTAACAGTCAACATTCAACTTCTCTAACAGTCAACATTCAAATTATCTAACAGTTAACATTCAAAATCTGTAACAGTCAACATTTAAATCCTCTAACAGTCAACATTCAAATCCTCTAACAGTCCATGTTTAAATCCTCTAACAGTCAACATTCAAATCCTCTAACAGTCAATATTCAAATTCTGAAACAGTCAAAATTCAAATCCTGTAACAGTCAAAATTCAAATCCTCTAACAGTCAACATTCAAATTCTCTAACAGTCAACATTCAAATTCTCTTACAGTCAACATTCAAATTCTCTAACAGTCAACATTCAAAATCTGTAACAGTCAACATTCAAATCCTGTAACAGTCAACATTCAAGTTCTCTATCACTCAACATTCAAATCCTCTAACAGTCATCATTAAAATCCTCTAACAGTCAACATTCAAATCCTCTAACAGTGAACATTCAAATTCTGAAACAGAAAAAATTCAAAATCTGTAACAGTCAACATTCAAGTCCTGTAACAGTCAACATTTAAATTCTATAACTGTCAACATTCAAATTCTGAAACAGTCAACATTCAAAATCTGTAACAGTCAACACTTAAATCCTGTAACAGTAAAAATTCAAATCCTCTAACTGTCAACATTCAAATCCTCTAACAGACAACATTCAAATCCTGTAACATAAAAAATTCAAATCCTGTAACAGACAACATTCAAATCCTGTAACAGTCAACATTCAAATCCTGTAACAGTCAACGTTCAAATCCTGTAACAGTCAACATTCAAAATCTGTAACAGTCAACATTCAAATCCTGTAACAGTCAACATTCAAATTCTCTAACAGTCAACATTCAAATTATCTAACAGTCATCATTCAAAATCTGTAACATCCAACATTCAAATCCTGTAACATTCAAAATTCAAATCCTCTAACAGTCAACATTCAAATTCTCTAACAGTCAACATTCAAATCCTGTAACGTTCAAAATTCAAATCCTCTAACAGTCAACATTCAAATCCTCTAACACTCAACATTCAAATCCTCTAACAGTCAATTTTCAAATTCTGAAACAGTCAACATTCAAATCCTGTAACAGTCATCATTCAAAATCTGTATCATTCAACATTCAAAATCTTTAACATTCAACATTCAAATCCTGTAACAGTCAACATTCAAATCCTGTAACAGTGAAAATTCAAATTCTGAAAAAGTCAACATTCAAATCCTGTAACAGTCAACATTCAAATCCTGTAACATACAACATTCAAACCCTTTAACAGTCAAAATTCAAATTATCTAACAGTCATCATTCAAAATCTGTAACATCCAACATTTAAATCCTGTAACATTCAAAATTCAAATCCTCTAACAGTCAACATTCAAATTCTCTAACAGTCAACATTCAAATTATCTAACAGTCATCATTCAAAATCTGTAACATCCAACATTTAAATCCTGTAACATTCAAAATTCAAATCCTCTAACAGTCAACATTCAAATTCTCTAACAGTCAACATTCAAATCCTGTAACATTCAAATTTCAAATTCTCTACAAGTCAACATTCAAATCCTCTAACAGTCAACATTCAAATCCTGTAACATTCAAAATTCAAATCCTCTAACAGTCAACATTCATATCCTCTAACAGTCAACATTCAAATTATCTAACAGTCATCATTCAAAATCTGTAACATCCAACATTCAATCCTGTAACATTCAAAATTCAAATCCTCTAACAGTCAACATTCAAATTCTCTAACAGTCAACATTCAAATCCTGTAACATTCAAAATTCAAATCCTCTAACAGTCAACATTCAAATCCTCTAACACTCAACATTCAAATCCTCTAACAGTCAATTTTCAAATTCTGAAACAGTCAACTTTCAAATTATCTAACAGTCATCATTCAAAATCTGCAACATTCAACATTCAAATCCTGTAACAGTCAAAATTCAAATCCTCTAACAGTCAACATTCAAATCATGTAACAGTGAAAATTCAAATTCTGAAACAGTCAACATTCAAATCCTGTAACATTCAACATTCAAATCCTGTAACAGACAACATTCAAATCCTGTAACAGTCAAAATTCAAATCATCTAACAGTCAACATTCAAATTCTCTAACAGTCAACATTCAACTTCTCTAACAGTCAACATTCAAATTATCTAACAGTTAACATTCAAAATCTGTAACAGTCAACATTTAAATCCTCTAACAGTCAACATTCAAATCCTCTAACAGTCCATGTTTAAATCCTCTAACAGTCAACATTCAAATCCTCTAACAGTCAATATTCAAATTCTGAAACAGTCAAAATTCAAATCCTGTAACAGTCAAAATTCAAATCCTCTAACAGTCAACATTCAAATTCTCTAACAGACAACATTCAAATCCTGTAACATACAAAATTCAAATCCTGTAACAGACAACATTCAAATCCTGTAACAGTCAACATTCAAATCCTGTAACAGTCTACGTTCAAATCCTGTAACAGTCAACATTCAAAATCTGTAACAGTCAACATTCAAATCCTGTAACAGTCAACATTCAAATTATCTAACAGTCATCATTCAAAATCTGTAACATCCAACATTCAAATCCTGTAACATTCAAAATTCAAAAAACAAAATTCAAAATTCAAAAACAGTCAACATTCAAATTCTCTAACAGTCAACATTCAAATCCTGTAACATTCAAAAGTCAAATCCTCTAACAGTCAACATTCAAAATCTGTAACAGTCAACATTTAAATCCTCTAACAGTCAACATTCAAATCCTCTAACAGTCCATGTTTAAATCCTCTAACAGTCAACATTCAAATCCTCTAACAGTCAATATTCAAATTCTGAAACAGTCAAAATTCAAATCCTGTAACAGTCAAAATTCAAATCCTCTAACAGTCAACATTCAAATTCTCTAACAGACAACATTCAAATCCTGTAACATACAAAATTCAAATCCTGTAACAGACAACATTCAAATCCTGTAACAGTCAACATTCAAATCCTGTAACAGTCTACGTTCAAATCCTGTAACAGTCATCATTCAAAATCTGTAACATCCAACATTTAAATCCTGTAACATTCAAAATTCAAATCCTCTAACAGTCAACATTCAAATTCTCTAACAGTCAACATTCAAATTATCTAACAGTCATCATTCAAAATCTGTAACATCCAACATTTAAATCCTGTAACATTCAAAATTCAAATCCTCTAACAGTCAACATTCAAATTCTCTAACAGTCAACATTCAAATCCTGTAACATTCAAATTTCAAATTCTCTACAAGTCAACATTCAAATCCTCTAACAGTCAACATTCAAATCCTGTAACATTCAAAATTCAAATCCTCTAACAGTCAACATTCATATCCTCTAACAGTCAACATTCAAATTATCTAACAGTCATCATTCAAAATCTGTAACATCCAACATTCAATCCTGTAACATTCAAAATTCAAATCCTCTAACAGTCAACATTCAAATTCTCTAACAGTCAACATTCAAATCCTGTAACATTCAAAATTCAAATCCTCTAACAGTCAACATTCAAATCCTCTAACACTCAACATTCAAATCCTCTAACAGTCAATTTTCAAATTCTGAAACAGTCAACTTTCAAATTATCTAACAGTCATCATTCAAAATCTGCAACATTCAACATTCAAATCCTGTAACAGTCAAAATTCAAATCCTCTAACAGTCAACATTCAAATCATGTAACAGTGAAAATTCAAATTCTGAAACAGTCAACATTCAAATCCTGTAACATTCAACATTCAAATCCTGTAACAGACAACATTCAAATCCTGTAACAGTCAAAATTCAAATCATCTAACAGTCAACATTCAAATTCTCTAACAGTCAACATTCAACTTCTCTAACAGTCAACATTCAAATTATCTAACAGTTAACATTCAAAATCTGTAACAGTCAACATTTAAATCCTCTAACAGTCAACATTCAAATCCTCTAACAGTCCATGTTTAAATCCTCTAACAGTCAACATTCAAATCCTCTAACAGTCAATATTCAAATTCTGAAACAGTCAAAATTCAAATCCTGTAACAGTCAAAATTCAAATCCTCTAACAGTCAACATTCAAATTCTCTAACAGACAACATTCAAATCCTGTAACATACAAAATTCAAATCCTGTAACAGACAACATTCAAATCCTGTAACAGTCAACATTCAAATCCTGTAACAGTCTACGTTCAAATCCTGTAACAGTCAACATTCAAAATCTGTAACAGTCAACATTCAAATCCTGTAACAGTCAACATTCAAATTCTCTAACAGTCAACATTCAAATTATCTAACAGTCATCATTCAAAATCTGTAACATCCAACATTCAAATCCTGTAACATTCAAAATTCAAATCCTCTAACAGTCAACATTCAAATTCTCTAACAGTCAACATTCAAATCCTGTAACATTCAAAAGTCAAATCCTCTAACAGTCAACATTCAAATCCTCTAACAGTCAACATTCAAATTCTCTCTCTAACAGTCAACATTCAAATCCTGTAACATTCAAATTTCAAATTCTCTAACAGTCAACATTCACATCCTCTAACAGTCAACATTCAAATCCTTTAACATTCAAAATTCAAATCCTCTAACAGTCAACATTCATATCCTCTAACAGTCAACATTCAAATTATCTAACAGTCATCATTCAAAATGTGTAACATTCAACATTCAAAATCTGTAACATTCAAAATTCAAATCCTGTAACAGTCAACATTCAAATCCTGTAACAGTGAAAATTCAAATTCTGAAACAGTCAACATTCAAATCCTGTAACAGTCAACATTCAAATCCTGTAACAGTCAAAATTCAAATCATCTAACAGTCAACATTCAAATTCTCTAACAGTCAACATTCAACTTCTCTAACAGTCAACATTCAAATTATCTAAGAGTTAACATTCAAAATCTGTAACAGTCAACATTTAAATCCTCTAACAGTCAACATTCAAATCCTCTATCAGTCCCCGTTCAAATCCTCTAACAGTCAACATTCAAATTCTCTAACAGTCAACATTCAAAATCTGTACCAGTTCAAATTCTGAAACAGTCAACATTCAAATTCTCTAACAGTCATCATTCAAATCCTGTAACATTCAAAATTCAACTCCTCTAACAGTCAACATTCAAATCCTCTAACAGTCAACATTCAAATTCTCTAACTATCAACATTCAAATCTGTAACAGTCAACATTTAAATCCTCTAACAGTCAACATTCAAATCCTCTATCAGTCCCCGTTCAAATCCTCTAACAGTCAACATTCATGTTCTCTAACAGTCAATATTCATATTCTCTAACAGTCAACATTCAAATCCTGTAACATTCAAAATTCAAATACTGTAACAGACAACATTCAAATCCTTTAACAGTCAACATTCAAATCCTGTAACAATCAACATTTAAATTCTATAACTGTCAACATTCAAATTCTGAAACAGTCAACATTCAAAATCTGTAACAGTCAACACTTAAATCCTGTAACAGTAAAAATTCAAATCCTCTAACAGTCAACATTCAAATCCTCTAACAGACAACATTCAAATCCTGTAACATACAAAATTCAAATCCTGTAACAGACAACATTCAAATCCTGTAACAGTCAACATTCAAATCCTGTAACAGTCTACGTTCAAATCCTGTAACAGTCAACATTCAAAATCTGTAACAGTCAACATTCAAATCCTGTAACAGTCAACATTCAAATTCTCTAACAGTCAACATTCAAATTATCTAACAGTCATCATTCAAAATCTGTAACATCCAACATTCAAATCCTGTAACATTCAAAATTCAAATCCTCTAACAGTCAACATTCAAATTCTCTAACAGTCAACATTCAAATCCTGTAACATTCAAAAGTCAAATCCTCTAACAGTCAACATTCAAATCCTCTAACACTCAACATTCAAATCCTCTAACAGTCAATTTTCAAATTCTGAAACAGTCAGCATTCAAATCCTGTAACAGTCATCATTCAAAATCTGTATCATTCAACATCTTTAACATTCAACATTCAAATCCTGTAACAGTCAACATTCAAATCCTGTAACAGTGAAAATTCAAATTCTGAAACAGTCAACATTCAAATCCTGTAACAGTCAACATTCAAATCCTGTAACATACAACATTCAAACCCTTTAACAGTCAAAATTCAAATAATCTAACATTCAACATTCAAATTCTCTAACAGTCAACATTCAAATTATCTAACAGTCATCATTCAAAATCTGTAACATCCAACATTTAAATCCTGTAACATTCAAAATTCAAATCCTCTAACAGTCAACATTCAAATCCTGTAACATTCAAATTTCAAATTCTCTACAAGTCAACATTCAAATCCTCTAACAGTCAACATTCAAATCCTGTAACATTCAAAATTCAAATCCTCTAACAGTCAACATTCATATCCTCTAACAGACAACATTCAAATTATCTAACAGTCATCATTCAAAATCTGTAACATCCAACATTCAATCCTGTAACATTCAAAATTCAAATCCTCTAACAGTCAACATTCAAAATCTCTAACAGTCAACATTCAAATCCTGTAACATTCAAAATTCAAATCCTCTAACAATCAACATTCAAATCCTCTAACACTCAACATTCAAATCCTCTAACAGTCAATTTTCAAATTCTGAAACAGTCAACTTTCAAATCTTGTAACAGTTATCATTCAAAATCTGTAACATTCAACATTCAAAATCTGTAACATTCAACATTTAAATCCTGTAACAGTCAACATTCAAATCCTGTAACAGTCAACATTCAAATCCTGTAACATACAACATTCAAACCCTTTAACAGTCAAAATTCAAATAATCTAACATTCAACATTCAAATTCTCTAACAGTCAACATTCAAATTATCTAACAGTCATCATTCAAAATCTGTAACATCCAACATTCAAATCCTGTAACATTCAAAATTCAAATCCTCTAACAGTCAATATTCAAATTCTCTAACAGTCAACATTCAAATCCTGTAACATTCAAATTTCAAATTCTCTAACAGTCAACATTCAAATCCTCTAACAGTCAACATTCAAATCCTGTAACATTCAAAATTCAAATCCTCTAACAGTCAACATTCAAATTCTCTAACAGTCAACATTCAAATCCTGTAACATTCAAAATTCAAATCCTCTAACAATCAACATTCAAATCCTCTAACACTCAACATTCAAATCCTCTAACAGTCAATTTTCAAATTCTGAAACAGTCAACTTTCAAATCTTGTAACAGTTATCATTCAAAATCTGTAACATTCAACATTCAAAATCTGTAACATTCAACATTTAAATCCTGTAACAGTCAACATTCAAATCCTGTAACAGTCAACATTCAAATCCTGTAACATACAACATTCAAACCCTTTAACAGTCAAAATTCAAATAATCTAACATTCAACATTCAAATTCTCTAACAGTCAACATTCAAATTATCTAACAGTCATCATTCAAAATCTGTAACATCCAACATTCAAATCCTGTAACATTCAAAATTCAAATCCTCTAACAGTCAATATTCAATTTCTCTAACAGTCAACATTCAAATCCTGTAACATTCAAATTTCAAATTCTCTAACAGTCAACATTCAAATCCTCTAACAGTCAACATTCAAATCCTGTAACATTCAAAATTCAAATCCTCTAACAGTCAGCATTCATATCCTCTAACAGTCAACATTCAAATTATCTAACAGTCATCATTCAAAATCTGTAACATTCAACATTCAAATCCTGTAACAGTCAAAATTCAAATCCTCTAACAGTCAACATTCAAATTCTCTAACAGTCAACATTCAAATCCTGTAACATTCAAAATTCAAATCCTCTAACAATCAACATTCAAATCCTCTAACACTCAACATTCAAATCCTCTAACAGTCAATTTTCAAATTCTGAAACAGTCAACTTTCAAATCTTGTAACAGTTATCATTCAAAATCTGTAACATTCAACATTCAAAATCTGTAACATTCAACATTCAAATCCTGTAACAGTCAACATTCAAATCCTGTAACATACAACATTCAAACCCTTTAACAGTCAAAATTCAAATAATCTAACATTCAACATTCAAATTCTCTAACAGTCAACATTCAAATTATCTAACAGTCATCATTCAAAATCTGTAACATCCAACATTCAAATCCTGTAACATTCAAAATTCAAATCCTCTAACAGTCAATATTCAAATTCTCTAACAGTCAACATTCAAATCCTGTAACATTCAAATTTCAAATTCTCTAACAGTCAACATTCAAATCCTCTAACAGTCAACATTCAAATCCTGTAACATTCAAAATTCAAATCCTCTAACAGTCAGCATTCATATCCTCTAACAGTCAACATTCAAATTATCTAACAGTCATCATTCAAAATCTGTAACATTCAACATTCAAATCCTGTAACAGTCAAAATTCAAATCCTCTAACAGTCAACATTCAAATTCTCTAACAGTCAACATTCAAATCCTGTAAAATTCAAATTTCAAATTCTCTAACAGTCAACATTCAAATCCTGTAACATTCAAAATTCAAATCCTCTAACAGTCAACATTCAAATCCTGTAACATTCACATTTCAAATTCTCTAACAGTCAACATTAAAATACTCTGTCAACATTCAAATCCTGTAACATTCAAAATTCAAATACTCTAACAGTCAACATTTATATCTTCTAACAATCAACATTCAAATTATCTAACAGTCATCATTCAAAATCTGCAACATTCAACATTCAAATCCTGTAACAGTCAAAATTGAAATCCTCTAACAGTCAACATTCAAATCATGTAACAGTGAAAATTCAAATTCTGAAACAGTCAACATTCAAATCCTGTAACATTCAACATTCAAATCCTGTAACAGACAACATTCAAATCCTGTAACAGTCAAAATTCAAATCATCTAACAGTCAACATTCAAATTCTCTAACAGTCAACATTCAACTTCTCTAACAGTCAACATTCAAATTATCTAACAGTTAACATTCAAAATCTGTAACAGTCAACATTTAAATCCTCTAACAGTCAACATTCAAATCCTCTAACAGTCCATGTTTAAATCCTCTAACAGTCAACATTCAAATCCTCTAACAGTCAATATTCAAATTCTGAAACAGTCAAAATTCAAATCCTGTAACAGTCAAAATTCAAATCCTCTAACAGTCAACATTCAAATTCTCTAACAGTCAACATTCAAATTCTCTTACAGTCAACATTCAAATTCTCTAACAGTCAACATTCAAAATCTGTAACAGTCAACATTCAAATCCTGTAACAGTCAACATTCAAGTTCTCTATCACTCAACATTCAAATCCTCTAACAGTCATCATTAAAATCCTCTAACAGTCAACATTCAAATCCTCTAACAGTGAACATTCAAATTCTGAAACAGAAAAAATTCAAAATCTGTAACAGTCAACATTCAAGTCCTGTAACAGTCAACATTTAAATTCTATAACTGTCAACATTCAAATTCTGAAACAGTCAACATTCAAAATCTGTAACAGTCAACACTTAAATCCTGTAACAGTAAAAATTCAAATCCTCTAACTGTCAACATTCAAATCCTCTAACAGACAACATTCAAATCCTGTAACATAAAAAATTCAAATCCTGTAACAGACAACATTCAAATCCTGTAACAGTCAACATTCAAATCCTGTAACAGTCAACGTTCAAATCCTGTAACAGTCAACATTCAAAATCTGTAACAGTCAACATTCAAATCCTGTAACAGTCAACATTCAAATTCTCTAACAGTCAACATTCAAATTCTCTAACAGTCAACATTCAAATCCTGTAACGTTCAAAATTCAAATCCTCTAACAGTCAACATTCAAATCCTCTAACACTCAACATTCAAATCCTCTAACAGTCAATTTTCAAATTCTGAAACAGTCAACATTCAAATCCTGTAACAGTCATCATTCAAAATCTGTATCATTCAACTTTCAAAATCTTTAACATTCAACATTCAAATCCTGTAACAGTCAACATTCAAATCCTGTAACAGTGAAAATTCAAATTCTGAAAAAGTCAACATTCAAATCCTGTAACAGTCAACATTCAAATCCTGTAACATACAACATTCAAACCCTTTAACAGTCAAAATTCAAATTATCTAACAGTCATCATTCAAAATCTGTAACATCCAACATTTAAATCCTGTAACATTCAAAATTCAAATCCTCTAACAGTCAACATTCAAATTCTCTAACAGTCAACATTCAAATTATCTAACAGTCATCATTCAAAATCTGTAACATCCAACATTTAAATCCTGTAACATTCAAAATTCAAATCCTCTAACAGTCAACATTCAAATTCTCTAACAGTCAACATTCAAATCCTGTAACATTCAAATTTCAAATTCTCTACAAGTCAACATTCAAATCCTCTAACAGTCAACATTCAAATCCTGTAACATTCAAAATTCAAATCCTCTAACAGTCAACATTCATATCCTCTAACAGTCAACATTCAAATTATCTAACAGTCATCATTCAAAATCTGTAACATCCAACATTCAATCCTGTAACATTCAAAATTCAAATCCTCTAACAGTCAACATTCAAATTCTCTAACAGTCAACATTCAAATCCTGTAACATTCAAAATTCAAATCCTCTAACAGTCAACATTCAAATCCTCTAACACTCAACATTCAAATCCTCTAACAGTCAATTTTCAAATTCTGAAACAGTCAACTTTCAAATCCTGTAACAGTCATCATTCAAAATCTGCAACATTCAACATTCAAATCCTGTAACAGTCAAAATTCAAATCCTCTAACAGTCAACATTCAAATCATGTAACAGTGAAAATTCAAATTCTGAAACAGTCAACATTCAAATCCTGTAACATTCAACATTCAAATCCTGTAACAGACAACATTCAAATCCTGTAACAGTCAAAATTCAAATCATCTAACAGTCAACATTCAAATTCTCTAACAGTCAACATTCAACTTCTCTAACAGTTAACATTCAAAATCTGTAACAGTCAACATTTAAATCCTCTAACAGTCAACATTCAAATCCTCTAACAGTCCATGTTTAAATCCTCTAACAGTCAACATTCAAATCCTCTAACAGTCAATATTCAAATTCTGAAACAGTCAAAATTCAAATCCTGTAACAGTCAAAATTCAAATCCTCTAACAGTCAACATTCAAATTCTCTAACAGTCAACATTCAAATTCTCTTACAGTCAACATTCAAATTCTCTCACAGTCAACATTCAAAATCTGTAACAGTCAACATTCAAATCCTGTAACAGTCAACATTCAAGTTCTCTATCACTCAACATTCAAATCCTCTAACAGTCATCATTAAAATCATCTAACAGTCAACAATCAAATCCTCTAACAGTGAACATTCAAATTCTGAAACAGAAAAAATTCAAAATCTGTAACAGTCAACATTCAAGTCCTGTAACAGTCAACATTTAAATTCTATAACTGTCAACATTCAAATTCTGAAACAGTCAACATTCAAAATCTGTAACAGTCAACACTTAAATCCTGTAACAGTAAAAATTCAAATCCTCTAACTGTCAACATTCAAATCCTCTAACAGACAACATTCAAATCCTGTAACATAAGAAATTCTAATCCTGTAACAGACAACATTCAAATCCTGTAACAGTCAACATTCAAATCCTGTAACAGTCAACGTTCAAATCCTGTAACAGTCAACATTAAAAATCTGTAACAGTCAACATTCAAATCCTGTAACAGTCAACATTCAAATTCTCTAACAGTCAACATTCAAATTATCTAACAGTCATCATTCAAAATCTGTAACATCCAACATTCAAATCCTGTAACATTCAAAATTCAAATCCTCTAACAGTCAACATTCAAATTCTCTAACAGTCAACATTCAAATCCTGTAACGTTCAAAATTCAAATCCTCTAACAGTCAACATTCAAATCCTCTAACACTCAACATTCAAATCCTCTAACAGTCAATTTTCAAATTCTGAAACAGTCAACATTCAAATCCTGTAACAGTCATCATTCAAAATCTGTATCATTCAACATTCAAAATCTTTAACATTCAACATTCAAATCCTGTAACAGTCAACATTCAAATCCTGTAACAGTGAAAATTCAAATTCTGAAAAAGTCAACATTCAAATCCTGTAACAGTCAACATTCAAATCCTGTAACATACAACATTCAAACCCTTTAACAGTCAAAATTCAAATTATCTAACAGTCATCATTCAAAATCTGTAACATCCAACATTTAAATCCTGTAACATTCAAAATTCAAATCCTCTAACAGTCAACATTCAAATTCTCTAACAGTCAACATTCAAATTATCTAACAGTCATCATTCAAAATCTGTAACATCCAACATTTAAATCCTGTAACATTCAAAATTCAAATCCTCTAACAGTCAACATTCAAATTCTCTAACAGTCAACATTCAAATCCTGTAACATTCAAATTTCAAATTCTCTACAAGTCAACATTCAAATCCTCTAACAGTCAACATTCAAATCCTGTAACATTCAAAATTCAAATCCTCTAACAGTCAACATTCATATCCTCTAACAGTCAACATTCAAATTATCTAACAGTCATCATTCAAAATCTGTAACATCCAACATTCAATCCTGTAACATTCAAAATTCAAATCCTCTAACAGTCAACATTCAAATTCTCTAACAGTCAACATTCAAATCCTGTAACATTCAAAATTCAAATCCTCTAACACTCAACATTCAAATCCTCTAACACTCAACATTCAAATCCTCTAACAGTCAATTTTCAAATTCTGAAACAGTCAACTTTCAAATCCTGTAACAGTCATCATTCAAAATCTGTAACATTCAACATTCAAAATCTGTAACATTCAACATTCAAATCCTGTAACAGTCAACATTCAAATCCTGTAACAGTCAACATTCAAATCCTGTAACATACAACATTCAAACCCTTTAACAGTCAAAATTCAAATAATCTAACATTCAACATTCAAATTCTCTTACAGTCAACATTCAAATTATCTAACAGTCATCATTCAAAATCTGCAACATTCAACATTCAAATCCTGTAACATTCAAAATTCAAATCCTCTAACAGTCAACATTCAAATCCTCTAACACTCAACATTCAAATCCTCTAACAGTCAATTTTCAAATTCTGAAACAGTCAACTTTCAAATCCTGTAACAGTCATCATTCAAAATCTGTAACATTCAACATTCAAAATCTGTAACATTAAACATTCAAATCCTGTAACAGTCAACATTCAAATCCTGTAACAGTCAACATTCAAATCCTGTAACATACAACATTCAAACCCTTTAACAGTCAAAATTCAAATAATCTAACATTCAACATTCAAATTCTCTAACAGTCAACATTCAAATTATCTAACAGTCATCATTCAAAATCTGCAACATTCAACATTCAAATCCTGTAACAGTCAAAATTCAAATCCTCTAACAGTCAACATTCAAATCATGTAACAGTGAAAATTCAAATTCTGAAACAGTCAACATTCAAATCCTGTAACATTCAACATTCAAATCCTGTAACAGACAACATTCAAATCCTGTAACAGTCAAAATTCAAATCATCTAACAGTCAACATTCAAATTCTCTAACAGTCAACATTCAACTTCTCTAACAGTCAACATTCAAATCCTCTAACAGTCCACGTTGAAATCCTCTAACAGTCAACATTCAAATCCTCTAACAGTCAATATTCAAATTCTGAAACAGTCAAAATTCAAATCCTGTAACAGTCAAAATTCAAATCCTCTAACAGTCAACATTCAAATTCTCTAACAGTCAACATTCAAATTCTCTTACAGTCAACATTCAAATTCTCTAACAGTCAACATTCAAAATCTGTAACAGTCAACATTCAAATCCTGTAACAGTCAACATTCAAGTTCTCTATCACTCAACATTCAAATCCTCTAACAGTCATCATTAAAATCCTCTAACAGTCAACATTCAAATCCTCTAACAGTGAACATTCAAATTCTGAAACAGAAAAAATTCAAAATCTGTAACAGTCAACATTCAAGTCCTGTAACAGTCAACATTTAAATTCTATAACTGTCAACATTCAAATTCTGAAACAGTCAACATTCAAAATCTGTAACAGTCAACACTTAAATCCTGTAACAGTAAAAATTCAAATCCTCTAACTGTCAACATTCAAATCCTCTAACAGACAACATTCAAATCCTGTAACATACAAAATTCAAATCCTGTAACAGACAACATTCAAATCCTGTAACAGTCAACATTCAAATCCTGTAACAGTCAACGTTCAAATCCTGTAACAGTCAACATTCAAAATCTGTAACAGTCAACATTCAAATCCTGTAACAGTCAACATTCAAATTCTCTAACAGTCAACATTCAAATTATCTAACAGTCATCATTCAAAATCTGTAACATCCAACATTCAAATCCTGTAACATTCAAAATTCAAATCCTCTAACAGTCAACATTCAAATTCTCTAACAGTCAACATTCAAATCCTGTAACATTCAAAATTCAAATCCTCTAACAGTCAACATTCAAATCCTCTAACACTCAACATTCAATTCCTCTAACAGTCAATTTTCAAATTCTGAAACAGTCAACATTCAAATCCTGTAACAGTCATCATTCAAAATCTGTATCATTCAACATTCAAAATCTTTAACATTCAACATTCAAATCCTGTAACAGTCAACATTCAAATCCTGTAACAGTGAAAATTCAAATTCTGAAACAGTCAACATTCAAATCCTGTAACAGTCAACATTCAAATCCTGTAACATACAACATTCAAACCCTTTAACAGTCAAAATTCAAATTATCTAACAGTCATCATTCAAAATCTGTAACATCCAACATTTAAATCCTGTAACATTCAAAATTCAAATCCTCTAACAGTCAACATTCAAATTCTCTAACAGTCAACATTCAAATCCTGTAACATTCAAATTTCAAATTCTCTACAAGTCAACATTTAAATCCTCTAACAGTCAACATTCAAATCCTGTAACATTCAAAATTTAAATCCTCTAACAGTCAACATTCATATCATCTAACAGTCAACATTCAAATTATCTAACAGTCATCATTCAAAATCTGTAACATCCAACATTCAATCCTGTAACATTCAAAATTCAAATCCTCTAACAGTCATCATTCAAATTCTCTAACAGTCAACATTCAAATCCTGTAACATTCAAAATTCAAATCCTCTAACAGTCAACATTCAAATCCTCTAACACTCAACATTCAAATCCTCTAACAGTCAATTTTCAAATTCTGAAACAGTCAACTTTCAAATCCTATAACAGTCATCATTCAAAATCTGTAACATTCAACATTCAAAATCTGTAACATTCAACATTCAAATCCTGTAACAGTCAACATTCAAATCCTGTAACAGTCAACATTCAAATCCTGTAACATACAACATTCAAACCCTTTAACAGTCAAAATTCAAATGATCTAACATTCAACATTCAAATTCTCTAACAGTCAACATTCAAATTATCTAACAGTCATCATTCAAAATCTGTAACATCCAACATTCAAATCCTGTAACATTCAAAATTCAAATCCTCTAACAGTCAATATTCCAATTCTCTAACAGTCAACATTCAAATCCTGTAACATTCAAATTTCAAATTCTCTAACAGTCAACATTCAAATCCTCTAACAGTCAACATTCAAATCCTGTAACATTCAAAATTCAAATCCTCTAACAGTCAGCATTCATATCCTCTAACAGTCAACATTTAAATTATCTAACAGTCATCATTCAAAATCTGTAACATTCAACATTCAAATCCTGTAACACTCAAAATTCAAATCCTCTAACAGTCAACATTCAAATCCTGTAAAATTCAAATTTCAAATTCTCTAACAGTCAACATTCAAATCCTGTAACATTCAAAATTCAAATCCTCTAACAGTCAACATTCAAATCCTGTAACATTCACATTTCAAATTCTCTAACAGTCAACATTAAAATACTCTGTCAACATTCAAATCCTGTAACATTCAAAATTCAAATACTCTAACAGTCAACATTTATATCTTCTAACAATCAACATTCAAATTATCTAACAGTCATCATTCAAAATCTGCAACATTCAACATTCAAATCCTGTAACAGTCAAAATTCAAATCCTCTAACAGTCAACATTCAAATCCTGTAACAGTGAAAATTCAAATTCTGAAACAGTCAACATTCAAATCCTGTAACATTCAACATTCAAATCCTGTAACAGACAACATTCAAATCCTAAAACATTCAAAATTCAAATCATCTAACAGTCAATATTCAAATTCTCTAACAGTCAACATTCAACTTCTCTAACAGTCAACATTCAAATTATCTAACAGTTAACATTCAACTTCTCTAACAGTCAACATTCAAATTATCTAACAGTTAACATTCAAAATCTGTAACAGTCAACATTTAAATCCTCTAACAGTCAACATTCAAATCCTCTAACAGTCCACGTTTAAATCCTATAACAGTCAACATTCAAATCCTGTAACAGTCAAAATTCAAATAATCTAACATTCAACATTCAAATTCTCTAACAGTCAACATTCAAATTATCTAACAGTCATCATTCAAAATCTGTAACATTCAACATTTAAATCCTGTAACATTCAAAATTCAAATCCTCTAACAGTCAACATTCAAATTCTCTAACAGTCAACATTCAAATCCTGTAACATTCAAATTTCAAATTCTCTACAAGTCAACATTCAAATCCTCTAACAGTCAACATTCAAATCCTGTAACATTCAAAATTAAAATCCTCTAACAGTCAACATTCATATCCTCTAACAGTCAACATTCAAATTATCTAACAGTCATCATTCAAAATCTGTAACATCCAACATTAAATCCTGTAACATTCAAAATTCAAATCCTCTAACAGTCAACATTCAAATTCTCTAACAGTCAACATTCAAATCCTGTAACATTCAAAATTCAAATCCTCTAACAGTCAACATTCAAATCCTCTAACACTCAACATTCAAATCCTCTAACAGTCAATTTTCAAATTCTGAAACAGTCAACTTTCAAATCCTGTAACAGTCATCATTCAAAATCTGTAACATTCAACATTCAAAATCTGTAACATTCAACATTCAAATCCTGTAACAGTCAACATTCAAATCCTGTAACAGTCAACATTCAAATCCTGTAACATACAACATTCAAACCCTTTAACAGTCAAAATTCAAATAATCTAACATTCAACATTCAAATTCTCTAACAGTCAACATTCAAATTATCTAACAGTCATCATTCAAAATCTGTAACATCCAACATTCAAATCCTGTAACATTCAAAATTCAAATCCTCTAACAGTCAATATTCAAATTCTCTAACAGTCAACATTCAAATCCTGTAACATTTAAATGTCAAATTCTCTAACAGTCAACATTCAAATCCTCTAACAGTCAACATTCAAATCCTGTAACATTCAAAATTCAAATCATCTAACAGTCAGCATTCATATCCTCTAACAGTCAACATTCAAATTATCTAACAGTCATCATTCAAAATCTGTAACATTCAACATTCAAATCCTGTAACAGTCAAAATTCAAATCCTCTAACAGTCAACATTCAAATTCTCTAACAGTCAACATTCAAATCCTGTAAAATTCAAATTTCAAATTCTCTAACAGTCAACATTCAAATCCTGTAAAATTCAAAATTCAAATCCTCTAACAGTCAACATTCAAATCCTGTAACATTCACATTTCAAATTCTCTAACAGTCAACATTAAAATACTCTGTCAACATTCAAATCCTGTAACATTCAAAATTCAAATACTCTAACAGTCAACATTTATATCTTCTAACAATCAACATTCAAATTATCTAACAGTCATCATTCAAAATCTGCAACATTCAACATTCAAATCCTGTAACAGTCAAAATTCAAATCCTCTAACAGTCAACATTCAAATCCTGTAACAGTGAAAATTCAAATTCTGAAACAGTCAACATTCAAATCCTGTAACATTCAACATTCAAATCCTGTAACAGACAACATTCAAATCCTGTAACAGTCAAAATTCAAATCCTCTAACAGTCAACATTCAAATCCTGTAACAGTGAAAATTCAAATTCTGAAACAGTCAACATTCAAATCCTGTAACATTCAACATTCAAATCCTGTAACAGACAACATTCAAATCCTGTAACAGTCAAAATTCAAATCATCTAACAGTCAACATTCAAATTCTCTAACAGTCAACATTCAAATCCTCTAACAGTCAACATTCAAATTATCTAACAGTTAACATTCAAAATCTGTAACAGTCAACATTTAAATCCTCTAACAGTCAACATTCAAATCCTCTAACAGTCCACGTTTAAATCCTATAACAGTCAACATTCAAATCCTCTAACAGTCAATATTCAAATTCTGAAACAGTCAAAATTCAAATCCTGTAACAGTCAAAATTCAAATCCTCTAACAGTCAACATTCAAATTCTCTAACAGTCAACATTCAAATTCTCTTACAGTCAACATTCAAAATATGTAACAGTCAACATTCAAATCCTGTAACAGTCAACATTCAAGTTCTCTATCACTCAACATTCAAATCCTCTAACAGTCATCATTCAAATCCTCTAACAGTCAACATTCAAATCCTCTAACAGTGAACATTCAAATTCTGAAACAGAAAAAATTCAAAATCTGTAACAGTCAACATTCAAATTCTCTAACAGTCAAATTTCAAAATCTCTAATAGTCAACATTCAAATTCTCTAACAGTCAACATTCAAATTCTCTAACAATCAACATTCAAGTTCTCTATCACTCAACATTCAAATCCTCTAACAGTCAACATTCAAATCCTCTAACAGTCAACATTCAAATCCTCTAACAGTGAACATTCAAATTCTGAAACAGTCAAAATTCAAAATCTGTAACAGTCAACATTCAAATTCTCTAACAGTCAAAATTCAAAATCTCTAACAGTCAACATTCAAATTCTCTAATAGTCAACATTTAAATTCTCTAACAGTCAACATACAAACATTCAAATTCTCTAACAGTCAACATTCAAAATCTGTACCAGTTCAAATTCTGTAACAGTCAACATTCAACTCCTCTAACAGTCAATATTCAAATCCTCTAACAGTCAACATTCAAATTCTCTAACTATCAACATTCTAATCTGTAACAGTCAACATTCAAATTCTCTAAATGTCAACAATCAAATCCTCTAACAGTCAACATTCAAATTCTCTATCAGTCAACATTCATGTTCTCTAACAGTCAACATTCATATTCTCTAAAAGTCAACATTCAAATCCTGTAACATTCAAAATTCAAATACTGTAACAGACAACATTCAAATCCTTTAACAGTCAACATTGAAATCCTGTATCATTCAAAATTCAAATACTGTAACAGACAACATTCAAATCCTTTAACAGTCAACATTCAAATCCTGTAACAGTCAACATTCAAGTCCTGTAACAGTCAACATTTAAATTCTATAACTGTCAACATTCAAATTCTGAAAGTCAACATTCAAACTCTGTAACAGTCAACATTTAAATCCTGTAACAGTCAAAATTTAAATCCTCTAACAGTCAACATTCAAATCCTCTAACAGCCAACATTCAAATCCTGTAACATTCAAAATTCAAATCCTGTAACAGTCAACATTCAAATCCTGTAACAGTCAACATTTAATTCCTGTCACAGTCAACATTCAAAATCTGTAACAGTCAACATTTAAATCCTGTAACAGCCAAAATTCAAATCCTCTAACAGTCAACATTCAAATCCTCTAACAGCCAACATTCAAATCCTGTAACATTCAAAATTCAAATCCTGTAACAGACAACATTCAAATCCTGTAACAGTCAACATTCAAATCCTGTAACAGTCAACATTCAAATCCTGTAACAGTCAACATTCAATTCCTGTAACAGTCAACATTCAAAATCTGTAACAGTCAACATTTAAATCCTGTAACAGCCAAAATTCAAATCCTCTAACAGTCAACATTCAAATCCTCTAACAGTCAACATTCAAATCCTCTAACAGTCAATATTCAAATTCTGAAACAGTCAACATTCAAATCCTGTAACAGTCAAAATTCAAATACTCTAACAGCCAACATTCAAATTCTCTAACAGTCAACATTCAAATTCTCTTACAGTCAACATTCAAATTCTCTAACAGTCAACATTCAAATTCTCTTACAGTCAACATTCAAATTCTCTAACAGTCAACATTCAAAATCTGTAACAGTCAACATTCAAATTCTCTTACAGTCAACATTCAAATTCTCTAACAGTCAACATTCAAAATCTGTAACAGTCAACATTCAAATCCTGTAACAGTCAACATTCAAGTTCTCTATCACTCAACATTCAATTTATGAAACAGTCAAAATTCAAAATGTGTAACAGTCAACATTCAAATTCTCTAACAATCAAAATTCAAACATTCAAATTTTCTAACAGTCAACATTCAAATTCTGTAACAGTCAACATTCAAATTCTCTAACAGTCATCATTCAAATCCTGTAACATTCAAACTTCAACTCCTCTAACAGTCAACATTCAAATCCTCTAACAGTCAACATTCAAATTCTCTAACTATCAACATTCAAATCTGTAAAAGTCAACATTCAAATTCTCTAAATGTCAACAATCCAAACCTCTAACAGTCAACATTCAAATCCTCTAACACTCAACATTCAATTACTCCCCTTCGCATTGACGGCTGACACTGCCTTACTCCATATGGTGGCTTTATGAGAAGCAGACACCTTTTGTGCCTGAGGCCCAAGGAGCTGCCAGTGGTACTGGTGGATAACCCTCACCAGGGCATTGCTCTCAGCATTGGTGAACTTCACCATGTGCGACTTTTTGCCACTGGGCCCAGAAACCTCACCGGGAGACCCCTCACCAGAGTATGTCTGCTCCTCCCTCACCTCCTCCCATGCCTGATTACTCTCACTATTAGATGTATACATTGCACATACAAGAACAAACATCACACTGTAAAATAAAGTACATATATAAGTCAGTACATATGCGATGAGCATTGTGACAATGGACGGCAGGTTGTACTATTACTGCTTGGTGCATCCAGCCCTCTATCACTCCAGGGCTAAAAGTTGCCAGCCAGCCCCTGCTCCAACCTCTCCTGCACTCTCCACACCACACCTATCTAACCCACAAGAAGCTAGTGAGCGTGTGGGTTTTGTTTTATATGGCTGGGAGAACACTCCCAAGTTTATACGTTAAGCCAATCACAATGTTACTTTCTGTTAAGCAAAATTTACATGCGTATTCTTCAAAATCCGTACGTATAAAACACACACATACAAGGCATAAAAAAACAGCAAAAATACATACGGAAACCAAAATAAGAAAACGAATATGCAAACAACAATACGACTCCATATGACCAAATACGCCATAGAAAAATTCAAATTGTAAAAATAAACAAGTTAGTAGATTTAGGAAAAAAAATATGTCTTCCAAATACAAATACACTACCGATGCCAGTCGTATTCAGTCATATTTAAAATACGAATACGAATGAGATGTAGACGCATTCTTAGAATATTGCCCAATATAGGGAAAATGAACATGAGCTTGTTTTCTGGTTTAGATCTGTCAACAATCGTATGGCTTTTAAAGGTGAGACAATCACTAACACAACTCCTGAATTAGCACTAAGGGGCAGCTTTTACAGGTTTTAGATAAATGAACTTACCTAGGGTGCATGAGAAATCTATCATCACAGAATGGTTTATTAAAATTGAACCACATATATACAGTACATACATACAGGATACCACTGCACTCGCCATTCCTACAAACTACAAATGGGGTTCAAACAGCATGCCATTCCCAGGTTGGGGTGCAGTGACCACATGTTCTAATAAATACAGATACAGGGGGCTCAACACTCACCATAATAAACTAATTCACCTTAATACACAATCAACATGAACACTAAAAAGTACACCGCTACGCTCGCCATGCTTCGGGCTTGGTGCCTCGCTATACTCGCCATTCTTCGGGCTCAGTGCCTCGCTACATTCAACACACTTTTATATTCTCTCTCCATGCCCTAGTGGATGGTTGGGCATAAAATACCACCTGTCGGTTGCTGGTTCCCAAAAATTGTGAAAAACACACGTCGACCTTTTGACTGTCAACCTTACCAATGATGACCTAATGCTTGTGTCAACCTGATGACCCTGTCATCCTCGAAAATTTGTATAAGTCTATCTACAATTTTTCTATGAACCTGCATCTACGGGACTAGGATTTAACAGAATAAATGAGATGTCAGGAAAAAATGACACTCTGAATCCAGGACAGGGGTGCACCACAATCTCATCAAGGATGAGAGGACAGCGTTACAGAACTTGAGCAAAGATCAAGCAATTGTCATTAGCCTGCCGATAAGGGATTATTCAGAATCTTGAGAGCTACAATCAGAAGTATACAGACAACTGGGGACACAGATGTGTACAGGCCTTTACCAAGTGATCCTACCCAGGAATTCAATCGCGAACTGTGCACATTATTGAAAACAGCAGTAAAGGATGGCAATATCACTGAATACACCAAAAAAGCCCTGTTTCAGAAATACCTGATAGCACCAGTGCTGTATACTCTCCTGAAGATCCACAAGGACCAGGTATTGCCTTCAGGATGCCCCATAATATTGGCAAGGGACTCAATATACTGGGGGAAATTTACTAAGATGTGAAATACACTTCACAGGTCATGTTGCTATGGGCATGTTGCCATGTTACTATGGGCAATCAGAAGCTACTTCTTATTTCTTTTTCACCCTCTAGGAGATAGTAGACAGGATCTGATTGGTTGCTCATAGCAACCTGTTAAGTGTATTTCACATCTTAGTAAATTTCCCCCACTATGTTGTCTCAGCATAACTGGACTCATTCATACAGCTGGTGATCCAGACTCAACCGACCTACAGAAAAGATACGACTAAATTGATTCTGAAATTACAAGCTCTACCATACCCTCTCCCAAATTATTACTTGTGTACACTTGATGTGGTATCCCTGTACACCAGTATCCTCAGGGCCGGCAACAGAAATCTTGGGGCCCCATACACTAATATCTGTCCGGGCCCCCATCCCTTATGCTGGAACATAAACTGGAAGCGCCCTGTGGCCATTACTGGATTGCTGGGGAGCAGGGAGGGGGTAGATTGGGATGGAAACCAGCCTAAGAAATTTCATGGAGCAGCCCTATTTTTCTGCGGCCTGCACTCTATCACACTGATGCTGTCCCTCACCCGGTGGCCTGCACTTTATCACACTGACGCAATCCCTCACTCTGCAGCCTGTGCTCTATCACAATGATGCTGTCCCTCACCTGGAGGCCTGCACTTTATAACTCTGACGCACTCCCTCACCCTGGGCTCTTATCACACTGACGCACGCCCTCATCCTGCGGCCTGTGCTCTATCACACTGATGCACTCCCTCATCCTGCGGCCTGTGCTCTATCACACTGACGCACTCCCTCACCCTGGGCTCTTATCACACTGATGCACTCCCTCATCCTACGGCCTGTGCTCTATCACACTGACACACTCCCTCATCCTGCGGCCTGTGCTCTATCACACTGACACACTCCCTCATCCCGCGGCCTGCGCTCTATCACACTGACGCACTCCCTCATCCTGCGGCCTGCACTTTATCACACTGACGCACTCCCTCACCCTGCGCTCTATCACACTGATGCACTACCTCATCCTGCAGCCTGCGCTATATCACACTGACGCTCCCTCACCCTGCGGCCTGCGCTCTATCACACTGACGCACTCCATCATCCTGCGGCCTGCGCTCTATCACACTGATGCTTTCCCTCACCCTGCGGCCTGCACTCTATCACACTGACGCACTACCTCATCCTGCAGCCTGCGCTATATCACACTGACGCTCCCTCACCCTGCGGCCTGCGCTCTATCACACTGACGCACTCCATCATCCTGCGGCCTGCGCTCTATCACACTGATGCTTTCCCTCACCCTGCGGCCTGCACTCTATCACACCGGTGCGCTCCCTCACCTTGCTCTCTATATTGTAGGGGCAATGGGTGGCGTAACTTGTGTGCCCGTAAATGGGACACATGCACACCCCATTTAATGTAATAGCCGGAAGCCCGACTGTCATCATTCAAAATCTGTAACATCCAACATTTAAATCCTGTAACATTCAAAATTCAAATCCTCTAACAGTCAACATTCAAATTCTCTAACAGTCAACATTCAAATCCTGTAACATTCAAATTTCAAATTCTCTACAAGTCAACATTCAAATCCTCTAACAGTCAACATTCAAATCCTGTAACATTCAAAATTCAAATCCTCTAACAGTCAATTTTCAAATTCTGAAACAGTCAACTTTCAAATTATCTAACAGTCATCATTCAAAATCTGCAACATTCAACATTCAAATCCTGTAACAGTCAAAATTCAAATCCTCTAACAGTCAACATTCAAATCATGTAACAGTGAAAATTCAAATTCTGAAACAGTCAACATTCAAATCCTGTAACATTCAACATTCAAATCCTGTAACAGACAACATTCAAATCCTGTAACAGTCAAAATTCAAATCATCTAACAGTCAACATTCAAATTCTCTAACAGTCAACATTCAACTTCTCTAACAGTCAACATTCAAATTATCTAACAGTTAACATTCAAAATCTGTAACAGTCAACATTTAAATCCTCTAACAGTCAACATTCAAATCCTCTAACAGTCCATGTTTAAATCCTCTAACAGTCAACATTCAAATCCTCTAACAGTCAATATTCAAATTCTGAAACAGTCAAAATTCAAATCCTGTAACAGTCAAAATTCAAATCCTCTAACAGTCAACATTCAAATTCTCTAACAGACAACATTCAAATCCTGTAACATACAAAATTCAAATCCTGTAACAGACAACATTCAAATCCTGTAACAGTCAACATTCAAATCCTGTAACAGTCTACGTTCAAATCCTGTAACAGTCAACATTCAAAATCTGTAACAGTCAACATTCAAATCCTGTAACAGTCAACATTCAAATTATCTAACAGTCATCATTCAAAATCTGTAACATCCAACATTCAAATCCTGTAACATTCAAAATTCAAATCCTCTAACAGTCAACATTCAAATTCTCTAACAGTCAACATTCAAATCCTGTAACATTCAAAAGTCAAATCCTCTAACAGTCAACATTCAAAATCTGTAACAGTCAACATTTAAATCCTCTAACAGTCAACATTCAAATCCTCTAACAGTCCATGTTTAAATCCTCTAACAGTCAACATTCAAATCCTCTAACAGTCAATATTCAAATTCTGAAACAGTCAAAATTCAAATCCTGTAACAGTCAAAATTCAAATCCTCTAACAGTCAACATTCAAATTCTCTAACAGACAACATTCAAATCCTGTAACATACAAAATTCAAATCCTGTAACAGACAACATTCAAATCCTGTAACAGTCAACATTCAAATCCTGTAACAGTCTACGTTCAAATCCTGTAACAGTCATCATTCAAAATCTGTAACATCCAACATTTAAATCCTGTAACATTCAAAATTCAAATCCTCTAACAGTCAACATTCAAATTCTCTAACAGTCAACATTCAAATTATCTAACAGTCATCATTCAAAATCTGTAACATCCAACATTTAAATCCTGTAACATTCAAAATTCAAATCCTCTAACAGTCAACATTCAAATTCTCTAACAGTCAACATTCAAATCCTGTAACATTCAAATTTCAAATTCTCTACAAGTCAACATTCAAATCCTCTAACAGTCAACATTCAAATCCTGTAACATTCAAAATTCAAATCCTCTAACAGTCAACATTCATATCCTCTAACAGTCAACATTCAAATTATCTAACAGTCATCATTCAAAATCTGTAACATCCAACATTCAATCCTGTAACATTCAAAATTCAAATCCTCTAACAGTCAACATTCAAATTCTCTAACAGTCAACATTCAAATCCTGTAACATTCAAAATTCAAATCCTCTAACAGTCAACATTCAAATCCTCTAACACTCAACATTCAAATCCTCTAACAGTCAATTTTCAAATTCTGAAACAGTCAACTTTCAAATTATCTAACAGTCATCATTCAAAATCTGCAACATTCAACATTCAAATCCTGTAACAGTCAAAATTCAAATCCTCTAACAGTCAACATTCAAATCATGTAACAGTGAAAATTCAAATTCTGAAACAGTCAACATTCAAATCCTGTAACATTCAACATTCAAATCCTGTAACAGACAACATTCAAATCCTGTAACAGTCAAAATTCAAATCATCTAACAGTCAACATTCAAATTCTCTAACAGTCAACATTCAACTTCTCTAACAGTCAACATTCAAATTATCTAACAGTTAACATTCAAAATCTGTAACAGTCAACATTTAAATCCTCTAACAGTCAACATTCAAATCCTCTAACAGTCCATGTTTAAATCCTCTAACAGTCAACATTCAAATCCTCTAACAGTCAATATTCAAATTCTGAAACAGTCAAAATTCAAATCCTGTAACAGTCAAAATTCAAATCCTCTAACAGTCAACATTCAAATTCTCTAACAGACAACATTCAAATCCTGTAACATACAAAATTCAAATCCTGTAACAGACAACATTCAAATCCTGTAACAGTCAACATTCAAATCCTGTAACAGTCTACGTTCAAATCCTGTAACAGTCAACATTCAAAATCTGTAACAGTCAACATTCAAATCCTGTAACAGTCAACATTCAAATTCTCAAACAGTCAACATTCAAATTATCTAACAGTCATCATTCAAAATCTGTAACATCCAACATTCAAATCCTGTAACATTCAAAATTCAAATCCTCTAACAGTCAACATTCAAATTCTCTAACAGTCAACATTCAAATCCTGTAACATTCAAAAGTCAAATCCTCTAACAGTCAACATTCAAATCCTCTAACAGTCAACATTCAAATTCTCTCTCTAACAGTCAACATTCAAATCCTGTAACATTCAAATTTCAAATTCTCTAACAGTCAACATTCACATCCTCTAACAGTCAACATTCAAATCCTTTAACATTCAAAATTCAAATCCTCTAACAGTCAACATTCATATCCTCTAACAGTCAACATTCAAATTATCTAACAGTCATCATTCAAAATGTGTAACATTCAACATTCAAAATCTGTAACATTCAAAATTCAAATCCTGTAACAGTCAACATTCAAATCCTGTAACAGTGAAAATTCAAATTCTGAAACAGTCAACATTCAAATCCTGTAACAGTCAACATTCAAATCCTGTAACAGTCAAAATTCAAATCATCTAACAGTCAACATTCAAATTCTCTAACAGTCAACATTCAACTTCTCTAACAGTCAACATTCAAATTATCTAAGAGTTAACATTCAAAATCTGTAACAGTCAACATTTAAATCCTCTAACAGTCAACATTCAAATCCTCTATCAGTCCCCGTTCAAATCCTCTAACAGTCAACATTCAAATTCTCTAACAGTCAACATTCAAAATCTGTACCAGTTCAAATTCTGAAACAGTCAACATTCAAATTCTCTAACAGTCATCATTCAAATCCTGTAACATTCAAAATTCAACTCCTCTAACAGTCAACATTCAAATCCTCTAACAGTCAACATTCAAATTCTCTAACTATCAACATTCAAATCTGTAACAGTCAACATTTAAATCCTCTAACAGTCAACATTCAAATCCTCTATCAGTCCCCGTTCAAATCCTCTAACAGTCAACATTCATGTTCTCTAACAGTCAATATTCATATTCTCTAACAGTCAACATTCAAATCCTGTAACATTCAAAATTCAAATACTGTAACAGACAACATTCAAATCCTTTAACAGTCAACATTCAAATCCTGTAACAATCAACATTTAAATTCTATAACTGTCAACATTCAAATTCTGAAACAGTCAACATTCAAAATCTGTAACAGTCAACACTTAAATCCTGTAACAGTAAAAATTCAAATCCTCTAACAGTCAACATTCAAATCCTCTAACAGACAACATTCAAATCCTGTAACATACAAAATTCAAATCCTGTAACAGACAACATTCAAATCCTGTAACAGTCAACATTCAAATCCTGTAACAGTCTACGTTCAAATCCTGTAACAGTCAACATTCAAAATCTGTAACAGTCAACATTCAAATCCTGTAACAGTCAACATTCAAATTCTCTAACAGTCAACATTCAAATTATCTAACAGTCATCATTCAAAATCTGTAACATCCAACATTCAAATCCTGTAACATTCAAAATTCAAATCCTCTAACAGTCAACATTCAAATTCTCTAACAGTCAACATTCAAATCCTGTAACATTCAAAAGTCAAATCCTCTAACAGTCAACATTCAAATCCTCTAACACTCAACATTCAAATCCTCTAACAGTCAATTTTCAAATTCTGAAACAGTCAGCATTCAAATCCTGTAACAGTCATCATTCAAAATCTGTATCATTCAACATCTTTAACATTCAACATTCAAATCCTGTAACAGTCAACATTCAAATCCTGTAACAGTGAAAATTCAAATTCTGAAACAGTCAACATTCAAATCCTGTAACAGTCAACATTCAAATCCTGTAACATACAACATTCAAACCCTTTAACAGTCAAAATTCAAATAATCTAACATTCAACATTCAAATTCTCTAACAGTCAACATTCAAATTATCTAACAGTCATCATTCAAAATCTGTAACATCCAACATTTAAATCCTGTAACATTCAAAATTCAAATCCTCTAACAGTCAACATTCAAATCCTGTAACATTCAAATTTCAAATTCTCTACAAGTCAACATTCAAATCCTCTAACAGTCAACATTCAAATCCTGTAACATTCAAAATTCAAATCCTCTAACAGTCAACATTCATATCCTCTAACAGACAACATTCAAATTATCTAACAGTCATCATTCAAAATCTGTAACATCCAACATTCAATCCTGTAACATTCAAAATTCAAATCCTCTAACAGTCAACATTCAAAATCTCTAACAGTCAACATTCAAATCCTGCAACATTCAAAATTCAAATCCTCTAACAATCAACATTCAAATCCTCTAACACTCAACATTCAAATCCTCTAACAGTCAATTTTCAAATTCTGAAACAGTCAACTTTCAAATCTTGTAACAGTTATCATTCAAAATCTGTAACATTCAACATTCAAAATCTGTAACATTCAACATTTAAATCCTGTAACAGTCAACATTCAAATCCTGTAACAGTCAACATTCAAATCCTGTAACATACAACATTCAAACCCTTTAACAGTCAAAATTCAAATAATCTAACATTCAACATTCAAATTCTCTAACAGTCAACATTCAAATTATCTAACAGTCATCATTCAAAATCTGTAACATCCAACATTCAAATCCTGTAACATTCAAAATTCAAATCCTCTAACAGTCAATATTCAAATTCTCTAACAGTCAACATTCAAATCCTGTAACATTCAAATTTCAAATTCTCTAACAGTCAACATTCAAATCCTCTAACAGTCAACATTCAAATCCTGTAACATTCAAAATTCAAATCCTCTAACAGTCAGCATTCATATCCTCTAACAGTCAACATTCAAATTATCTAACAGTCATCATTCAAAATCTGTAACATTCAACATTCAAATCCTGTAACAGTCAAAATTCAAATCCTCTAACAGTCAACATTCAAATTCTCTAACAGTCAACATTCAAATCCTGTAACATTCAAAATTCAAATCCTCTAACAATCAACATTCAAATCCTCTAACACTCAACATTCAAATCCTCTAACAGTCAATTTTCAAATTCTGAAACAGTCAACTTTCAAATCTTGTAACAGTTATCATTCAAAATCTGTAACATTCAACATTCAAAATCTGTAACATTCAACATTTAAATCCTGTAACAGTCAACATTCAAATCCTGTAACAGTCAACATTCAAATCCTGTAACATACAACATTCAAACCCTTTAACAGTCAAAATTCAAATAATCTAACATTCAACATTCAAATTCTCTAACAGTCAACATTCAAATTATCTAACAGTCATCATTCAAAATCTGTAACATCCAACATTCAAATCCTGTAACATTCAAAATTCAAATCCTCTAACAGTCAATATTCAAATTCTCTAACAGTCAACATTCAAATCCTGTAACATTCAAATTTCAAATTCTCTAACAGTCAACATTCAAATCCTCTAACAGTCAACATTCAAATCCTGTAACATTCAAAATTCAAATCCTCTAACAGTCAGCATTCATATCCTCTAACAGTCAACATTCAAATTATCTAACAGTCATCATTCAAAATCTGTAACATTCAACATTCAAATCCTGTAACAGTCAAAATTCAAATCCTCTAACAGTCAACATTCAAATTCTCTAACAGTCACTATTCAAATCCTGTAAAATTCAAATTTCAAATTCTCTAACAGTCAACATTCAAATCCTGTAACATTCAAAATTCAAATCCTCTAACAGTCAACATTCAAATCCTGTAACATTCACATTTCAAATTCTCTAACAGTCAACATTAAAATACTCTGTCAACATTCAAATCCTGTAACATTCAAAATTCAAATACTCTAACAGTCAACATTTATATCTTCTAACAATCAACATTCAAATTATCTAACAGTCATCATTCAAAATCTGCAACATTCAACATTCAAATCCTGTAACAGTCAAAATTGAAATCCTCTAACAGTCAACATTCAAATCATGTAACAGTGAAAATTCAAATTCTGAAACAGTCAACATTCAAATCCTGTAACATTCAACATTCAAATCCTGTAACAGACAACATTCAAATCCTGTAACAGTCAAAATTCAAATCATCTAACAGTCAACATTCAAATTCTCTAACAGTCAACATTCAACTTCTCTAACAGTCAACATTCAAATTATCTAACAGTTAACATTCAAAATCTGTAACAGTCAACATTTAAATCCTCTAACAGTCAACATTCAAATCCTCTAACAGTCCATGTTTAAATCCTCTAACAGTCAACATTCAAATCCTCTAACAGTCAATATTCAAATTCTGAAACAGTCAAAATTCAAATCCTGTAACAGTCAAAATTCAAATCCTCTAACAGTCAACATTCAAATTCTCTAACAGTCAACATTCAAATTCTCTTACAGTCAACATTCAAATTCTCTAACAGTCAACATTCAAAATCTGTAACAGTCAACATTCAAATCCTGTAACAGTCAACATTCAAGTTCTCTATCACTCAACATTCAAATCCTCTAACAGTCATCATTAAAATCCTCTAACAGTCAACATTCAAATCCTCTAACAGTGAACATTCAAATTCTGAAACAGAAAAAATTCAAAATCTGTAACAGTCAACATTCAAGTCCTGTAACAGTCAACATTTAAATTCTATAACTGTCAACATTCAAATTCTGAAACAGTCAACATTCAAAATCTGTAACAGTCAACACTTAAATCCTGTAACAGTAAAAATTCAAATCCTCTAACTGTCAACATTCAAATCCTCTAACAGACAACATTCAAATCCTGTAACATAAAAAATCAAATCCTGTAACAGACAACATTCAAATCCTGTAACAGTCAACATTCAAATCCTGTAACAGTCAACGTTCAAATCCTGTAACAGTCAACATTCAAAATCTGTAACAGTCAACATTCAAATCCTGTAACAGTCAACATTCAAATTCTCTAACAGTCAACATTCAAATTATCTAACAGTCATCATTCAAAATCTGTAACATCCAACATTCAAATCCTGTAACATTCAAAATTCAAATCCTCTAACAGTCAACATTCAAATTCTCTAACAGTCAACATTCAAATCCTGTAACGTTCAAAATTCAAATCCTCTAACAGTCAACATTCAAATCCTCTAACACTCAACATTCAAATCCTCTAACAGTCAATTTTCAAATTCTGAAACAGTCAACATTCAAATCCTGTAACAGTCATCATTCAAAATCTGTATCATTCAACATTCAAAATCTTTAACATTCAACATTCAAATCCTTTAACAGTCAACATTCAAATCCTGTAACAGTGAAAATTCAAATTCTGAAAAAGTCAACATTCAAATCCTGTAACAGTCAACATTCAAATCCTGTAACATACAACATTCAAACCCTTTAACAGTCAAAATTCAAATTATCTAACAGTCATCATTCAAAATCTGTAACATCCAACATTTAAATCCTGTAACATTCAAAATTCAAATCCTCTAACAGTCAACATTCAAATTCTCTAACAGTCAACATTCAAATTATCTAACAGTCATCATTCAAAATCTGTAACATCCAACATTTAAATCCTGTAACATTCAAAATTCAAATCCTCTAACAGTCAACATTCAAATTCTCTAACAGTCAACATTCAAATCCTGTAACATTCAAATTTCAAATTCTCTACAAGTCAACATTCAAATCCTCTAACAGTCAACATTCAAATCCTGTAACATTAAAAATTCAAATCCTCTAACAGTCAACATTCATATCCTCTAACAGTCAACATTCAAATTATCTAACAGTCATCATTCAAAATCTGTAACATCCAACATTCAATCCTGTAACATTCAAAATTCAAATCCTCTAACAGTCAACATTCAAATTCTCTAACAGTCAACATTCAAATCCTGTAACATTCAAAATTCAAATCCTCTAACAGTCAACATTCAAATCCTCTAACACTCAACATTCAAATCCTCTAACAGTCAATTTTCAAATTCTGAAACAGTCAACTTTCAAATCCTGTAACAGTCATCATTCAAAATCTGCAACATTCAACATTCAAATCCTGTAACAGTCAAAATTCAAATCCTCTAACAGTCAACATTCAAATCATGTAACAGTGAAAATTCAAATTCTGAAACAGTCAACATTCAAATCCTGTAACATTCAACATTCAAATCCTGTAACAGACAACATTCAAATCCTGTAACAGTCAAAATTCAAATCATCTAACAGTCAACATTCAAATTCTCTAACAGTCAACATTCAACTTCTCTAACAGTCAACATTCAAATTATCTAACAGTTAACATTCAAAATCTGTAACAGTCAACATTTAAATCCTCTAACAGTCAACATTCAAATCCTCTAACAGTCCATGTTTAAATCCTCTAACAGTCAACATTCAAATCCTCTAACAGTCAATATTCAAATTCTGAAACAGTCAAAATTCAAATCCTGTAACAGTCAAAATTCAAATCCTCTAACAGTCAACATTCAAATTCTCTAACAGTCAACATTCAAATTCTCTTACAGTCAACATTCAAATTCTCTAACAGTCAACATTCAAAATCTGTAACAGTCAACATTCAAATCCTGTAACAGTCAACATTCAAGTTCTCTATCACTCAACATTCAAATCCTCTAACAGTCATCATTAAAATCATCTAACAGTCAACATTCAAATCCTCTAACAGTGAACATTCAAATTCTGAAACAGAAAAAATTCAAAATCTGTAACAGTCAACATTCAAGTCCTGTAACAGTCAACATTTAAATTCTATAACTGTCAACATTCAAATTCTGAAACAGTCAACATTCAAAATCTGTAACAGTCAACACTTAAATCCTGTAACAGTAAAAATTCAAATCCTCTAACTGTCAACATTCAAATCCTCTAACAGACAACATTCAAATCCTGTAACATAAGAAATTCTAATCCTGTAACAGACAACATTCAAATCCTGTAACAGTCAACATTCAAATCCTGTAACAGTCAACGTTCAAATCCTGTAACAGTCAACATTAAAAATCTGTAACAGTCAACATTCAAATCCTGTAACAGTCAACATTCAAATTCTCTAACAGTCAACATTCAAATTATCTAACAGTCATCATTCAAAATCTGTAACATCCAACATTCAAATCCTGTAACATTCAAAATTCAAATCCTCTAACAGTCAACATTCAAATTCTCTAACAGTCAACATTCAAATCCTGTAACGTTCAAAATTCAAATCCTCTAACAGTCAACATTCAAATCCTCTAACACTCAACATTCAAATCCTCTAACAGTCAATTTTCAAATTCTGAAACAGTCAACATTCAAATCCTGTAACAGTCATCATTCAAAATCTGTATCATTCAACATTCAAAATCTTTAACATTCAACATTCAAATCCTGTAACAGTCAACATTCAAATCCTATAACAGTGAAAATTCAAATTCTGAAAAAGTCAACATTCAAATCCTGTAACAGTCAACATTCAAATCCTGTAACATACAACATTCAAACCCTTTAACAGTCAAAATTCAAATTATCTAACAGTCATCATTCAAAATCTGTAACATCCAACATTTAAATCCTGTAACATTCAAAATTCAAATCCTCTAACAGTCAACATTCAAATTCTCTAACAGTCAACATTCAAATTATCTAACAGTCATCATTCAAAATCTGTAACATCCAACATTTTAATCCTGTAACATTCAAAATTCAAATCCTCTAACAGTCAACATTCAAATTCTCTAACAGTCAACATTCAAATCCTGTAACATTCAAATTTCAAATTCTCTACAAGTCAACATTCAAATCCTCTAACAGTCAACATTCAAATCCTGTAACATTCAAAATTCAAATCCTCTAACAGTCAACATTCATATCCTCTAACAGTCAACATTTAAATTATCTAACAGTCATCATTCAAAATCTGTAACATCCAACATTCAATCCTGTAACATTCAAAATTCAAATCCTCTAACAGTCAACATTCAAATTCTCTAACAGTCAACATTCAAATCCTGTAACATTCAAAATTCAAATCCTCTAACAGTCAACATTCAAATCCTCTAACACTCAACATTCAAATCCTCTAACAGTCAATTTTCAAATTCTGAAACAGTCAACTTTCAAATCCTGTAACAGTCATCATTCAAAATCTGTAACATTCAACATTCAAAATCTGTAACATTCAACATTCAAATCCTGTAACAGTCAACATTCAAATCCTGTAACAGTCAACATTCAAATCCTGTAACATACAACATTCAAACCCTTTAACAGTCAAAATTCAAATAATCTAACATTCAACATTCAAATTCTCTTACAGTCAACATTCAAATTATCTAACAGTCATCATTCAAAATCTGCAACATTCAACATTCAAATCCTGTAACAGTCAAAATTCAAATCCTCTAACAGTCAACATTCAAATCATGTAACAGTGAAAATTCAAATTCTGAAACAGTCAACATTCAAATCCTGTAACATTCAACATTCAAATCCTGTAACAGACAACATTCAAATCCTGTAACAGTCAAAACTCAAATCATCTAACAGTCAACATTCAAATTCTCTAACAGTCAACATTCAACTTATCTAACAGTCAACATTCAAATCCTCTAACAGTCCACGTTTAAATCCTCTAACAGTCAACATTCAAATTCTCTTACAGTCAACATTCAAATTCTCTTACAGTCAACATTCAAATTCTCTAACAGTCAACATTCAAAATCTGTAACAGTCAACATTCAAATCCTGTAACAGTCAACATTCAAGTTCTCTATCACTCAACATTCAAATCCTCTAACAGTCATCATTAAAATCCTCTAACAGTCAACATTCAAATCCTCTAACAGTGAACATTCAAATTCTGAAACAGAAAAAATTCAAAATCTGTGACAGTCAACATTCAAGTCCTGTAACAGTCAACATTTAAATTCTCTAACTGTCAACATTCAAATTCTGAAACAGTCAACATTCAAAATCTGTAACAGTCAACACTTAAATCCTGTAACAGTAAAAATTCAAATCCTCTAACTGTCAACATTCAAATCCTCTAACAGACAACATTCAAATCCTGTAACATACAAAATTCAAATACTCTAACAGTCAACATTTATATCTTCTAACAATCAACATTCAAATTATCTAACAGTCATCATTCAAAATCTGCAACATTCAACATTCAAATCCTGTAACAGTCAAAATTCAAATCCTCTAACAGTCAACATTCAAATCATGTAACAGTGAAAATTCAAATTCTGAAACAGTCAACATTCAAATCCTGTAACATTCAACATTCAAATCCTGTAACAGACAACATTCAAATCCTGTAACAGTCAAAATTCAAATCATCTAACAGTCAACATTCAAATTATCTAACAGTCAACATTCAACTTCTCTAACAGACAACATTCAAATTATCTAACAGTTAACATTCAAAATCTGTAACAGTCAACATTTAAATCCTCTAACAGTCAACATTCAAATCCTCTAACAGTCCACGTTTAAATCCTCTAACAGTCAACATTCAAATCCTCTAACAGTCAATATTCAAATTCTGAAACAGTCAAAATTCAAATCCTGTAACAGTCAAAATTCAAATCCTCTAACAGTCAACATTCAAATTCTCTAACAGTCAACATTCAAATTCTCTTACAGTCAACATTCAAATTCTCTAACAGTCAACATTCAAAATCTGTAACAGTCAACATTCAAATCCTGTAACAGTCAACATTCAAGTTCTCTATCACTCAACATTCAAATCCTCTAACAGTCATCATTAAAATCCTCTAACAGTCAACATTCAAATCCTCTAACAGTGAACATTCAAATTCTGAAACAGAAAAAATTCAAAATCTGTAACAGTCAACATTCAAGTCCTGTAACAGTCAACATTTAAATTCTATAACTGTCAACATTCAAATTCTGAAACAGTCAACATTCAAAATCTGTAACAGTCAACACTTAAATCCTGTAACAGTAAAAATTCAAATCCTCTAACTGTCAACATTCAAATCCTCTAACAGACAACATTCAAATCCTGTAACATACAAAATTCAAATCCTGTAACAGACAACATTCAAATCCTGTAACAGTCAACATTCAAATCCTGTAACAGTCAACGTTCAAATCCTGTAACAGTCAACATTCAAAATCTGTAACAGTCAACATTCAAATCCTGTAACAGTCAACATTTAAGTTCTCTAACAGTCAACATTCAAATTATCTAACAGTCATCATTCAAAATCTGTAACATCCAACATTCAAATCCTGTAACATTCAAAATTCAAATCCTCTAACAGTCAACATTCAAATTCTCTAACAGTCAACATTCAAATCCTGTAACGTTCAAAATTCAAATCCTCTAACAGTCAACATTCAAATCCTCTAACACTCAACATTCAAATCCTCTAACAGTCAATTTTCAAATTCTGAAACAGTCAACATTCAAATCCTGTAACAGTCATCATTCAAAATCTGTATCATTCAACATTCAAAATCTTTAACATTCAACATTCAAATCCTGTAACAGTCAACATTCAAATCCTGTAACAGTGAAAATTTAAATTCTGAAACAGTCAACATTCAAATCCTGTAACATACAACATTCAAACCCTTTAACAGTCAAAATTCAAATTATCTAACAGTCATCATTCAAAATCTGTAACATCCAACATTTAAATCCTGTAACATTCAAAATTCAAATCCTCTAACAGTCAACATTCAAATTCTCTAACAGTCAACATTCAAATTATCTAACAGTCATCATTCAAAATCTGTAACATCCAACATTTAAATCCTGTAACATTCAAAATTCAAATCCTCTAACAGTCAACATTCAAATTCTCTAACAGTCAACATTCAAATCCTGTAACATTCAAATTTCAAATTCTCTACAAGTCAACATTCAAATCCTCTAACAGTCAACATTCAAATCCTGTAACATTCAAAATTCAAATCCTCTAACAGTCAACATTCATATCCTCTAACAGTCAACATTCAAATTATCTAACAGTCATCATTCAAAATCTGTAACATCCAACATTCAATCCTGTAACATTCAAAATTCAAATCCTCTAACAGTCAACATTCAAATTCTCTAACAGTCAACATTCAAATCCTGTAACATTCAAAATTCAAATCCTATAACAGTCAACATTCAAATTCTCTTACAGTCAACATTCAAATTCTCTAACAGTCAACATTCAAAATCTGTAACAGTCAACATTCAAATCCTGTAACAGTCAACATTCAAGTTCTCTATCACTCAACATTCAAATCCTCTAACAGTCATCATTAAAATCCTCTAACAGTCAACATTCAAATCCTCTAACAGTGAACATTCAAATTCTGAAACAGAAAAAATTCAAAATCTGTAACAGTCAACATTCAAGTCCTGTAACAGTCAACATTTAAATTCTATAACTGTCAACATTCAAATTCTGAAACAGTCAACATTCAAAATCTGTAACAGTCAACACTTAAATCCTGTAACAGTAAAAATTCAAATCCTCTAACTGTCAACATTCAAATCCTCTAACAGACAACATTCAAATCCTGTAACATACAAAATTCAAATCCTGTAACAGACAACATTCAAATCCTGTAACAGTCAACATTCAAATCCTGTAACAGTCAACGTTCAAATCCTGTAACAGTCAACATTCAAAATCTGTAACAGTCAACATTCAAATCCTGTAACAGTCAACATTTAAGTTCTCTAACAGTCAACATTCAAATTATCTAACAGTCATCATTCAAAATCTGTAACATCCAACATTCAAATCCTGTAACATTCAAAATTCAAATCCTCTAACAGTCAACATTCAAATTCTCTAACAGTCAACATTCAAATCCTGTAACGTTCAAAATTCAAATCCTCTAACAGTCAACATTCAAATCCTCTAACACTCAACATTCAAATCCTCTAACAGTCAATTTTCAAATTCTGAAACAGTCAACATTCAAATCCTGTAACAGTCATCATTCAAAATCTGTATCATTCAACATTCAAAATCTTTAACATTCAACATTCAAATCCTGTAACAGTCAACATTCAAATCCTGTAACAGTGAAAATTCAAATTCTGAAACAGTCAACATTCAAATCCTGTAACATACAACATTCAAACCCTTTAACAGTCAAAATTCAAATTATCTAACAGTCATCATTCAAAATCTGTAACATCCAACATTTAAATCCTGTAACATTCAAAATTCAAATCCTCTAACAGTCAACATTCAAATTCTCTAACAGTCAACATTCAAATTATCTAACAGTCATCATTCAAAATCTGTAACATCCAACATTTAAATCCTGTAACATTCAAAATTCAAATCCTCTAACAGTCAACATTCAAATTCTCTAACAGTCAACATTCAAATCCTGTAACATTCAAATTTCAAATTCTCTACAAGTCAACATTCAAATCCTCTAACAGTCAACATTCAAATCCTGTAACATTCAAAATTCAAATCCTCTAACAGTCAACATTCATATCCTCTAACAGTCAACATTCAAATTATCTAACAGTCATCATTCAAAATCTGTAACATCCAACATTCAATCCTGTAACATTCAAAATTCAAATCCTCTAACAGTCAACATTCAAATTCTCTAACAGTCAACATTCAAATCCTGTAACATTCAAAATTCAAATCCTCTAACAGTCAACATTCAAATCCTCTAACACTCAACATTCAAATCCTCTAACAGTCAATTTTCAAATTCTGAAACAGTCAACTTTCAAATCCTGTAACAGTCATCATTCAAAATCTGTAACATTCAACATTCAAAATCTGTAACATTCAACATTCAAATCCTGTAACAGTCAACATTCAAATCCTGTAACAGTCAACATTCAAATCCTGTAACATACAACATTCAAACCCTTTAACAGTCAAAATTCAAATAATCTAACATTCAACATTCAAATTCTCTAACAGTCAACATTCAAATTATCTAACAGTCATCATTCAAAATCTGCAACATTCAACATTCAAATCCTGTAACAGTCCAAATTCAAATCCTCTAACAGTCAACATTCAAATCATGTAACAGTGAAAATTCAAATTCTGAAACAGTCAACATTCAAATCCTGTAACATTCAACATTCAAATCCTGTAACAGACAACATTCAAATCCTGTAACAGTCAAAATTCAAATCATCTAACAGTCAACATTCAAATTCTCTAACAGTCAACATTCAACTTCTCTAACAGTCCACGTTTAAATCCTCTAACAGTCCACGTTTAAATCCTCTAACAGTCAACATTCAAATCCTCTAACAGTCAATATTCAAATTCTGAAACAGTCAAAATTCAAATCCTGTAACAGTCAAAATTCAAATCCTCTAACAGTCAACATTCAAATTCTCTAACAGTCAACATTCAAATTCTCTTACAGTCAACATTCAAATTCTCTAACAGTCAACATTCAAAATCTGTAACAGTCAACATTCAAATCCTGTAACAGTCAACATTCAAGTTCTCTATCACTCAACATTCAAATCCTCTAACAGTCATCATTAAAATCCTCTAACAGTCAACATTCAAATCCTCTAACAGTGAACATTCAAATTCTGAAACAGAAAAAATTCAAAATCTGTAACAGTCAACATTCAAGTCCTGTAACAGTCAACATTTAAATTCTATAACTGTCAACATTCAAATTCTGAAACAGTCAACATTCAAAATCTGTAACAGTCAACACTTAAATCCTGTAACAGTAAAAATTCAAATCCTCTAACTGTCAACATTCAAATCCTCTAACAGACAACATTCAAATCCTGTAACATACAAAATTCAAATCCTTTAACAGACAACATTCAAATCCTGTAACAGTCAACATTCAAATCCTTTAACAGTCAACGTTCAAATCCTGTAACAGTCAACATTCAAAATCTGTAACAGTCAACATTCAAATCCTGTAACAGTCAACATTCAAATTCTCTAACAGTCAACATTCAAATTATCTAACAGTCATCATTCAAAATCTGTAACATCCAACATTCAAATCCTGTAACATTCAAAATTCAAATCCTCTAACAGTCAACATTCAAATTCTCTAACAGTCAACATTCAAATCCTGTAACGTTCAAAATTCAAATCCTCTAACAGTCAACATTCAAATCCTCTAACACTCAACATTCAATTCCTCTAACAGTCAATTTTCAAATTCTGAAACAGTCAACATTCAAATCCTGTAACAGTCATCATTCAAAATCTGTATCATTCAACATTCAAAATCTTTAACATTCAACATTCAAATCCTGTAACAGTCAACATTCAAATCCTGTAACAGTGAAAATTCAAATTCTGAAACAGTCAACATTCAAATCCTGTAACAGTCAACATTCAAATCCTGTAACATACAACATTCAAACCCTTTAACAGTCAAAATTCAAATTATCTAACAGTCATCATTCAAAATCTGTAACATCCAACATTTAAATCCTGTAACATTCAAAATTCAAATCCTCTAACAGTCAACATTCAAATTCTCTAACAGTCAACATTCAAATCCTGTAACATTCAAATTTCAAATTCTCTACAAGTCAACATTTAAATCCTCTAACAGTCAACATTCAAATCCTGTAACATTCAAAATTTAAATCCTCTAACAGTCAACATTCATATCATCTAACAGTCAACATTCAAATGATCTAACAGTCATCATTCAAAATCTGTAACATCCAACATTCAATCCTGTAACATTCAAAATTCAAATCCTCTAACAGTCATCATTCAAATTCTCTAACAGTCAACATTCAAATCCTGTAACATTCAAAATTCAAATCCTCTAACAGTCAACATTCAAATCCTCTAACACTCAACATTCAAATCCTCTAACAGTCAATTTTCAAATTCTGAAACAGTCAACTTTCAAATCCTGTAACAGTCATCATTCAAAATCTGTAACATTCAACATTCAAAATCTGTAACATTCAACATTCAAATCCTGTAACAGTCAACATTCAAATCCTGTAACAGTCAACATTCAAATCCTGTAACATACAACATTCAAACCCTTTAACAGTCAAAATTCAAATGATCTAACATTCAACATTCAAATTCTCTAACAGTCAACATTCAAATTATCTAACAGTCATCATTCAAAATCTGTAACATCCAACATTCAAATCCTGTAACATTCAAAATTCAAATCCTCTAACAGTCAATATTCCAATTCTCTAACAGTCAACATTCAAATCCTGTAACATTCAAATTTCAAATTCTCTAACAGTCAACATTCAAATCCTCTAACAGTCAACATTCAAATCCTGTAACATTCAAAATTCAAATCCTCTAACAGTCAGCATTCATATCCTCTAACAGTCAACATTTAAATTATCTAACAGTCATCATTCAAAATCTGTAACATTCAACATTCAAATCCTGTAACACTCAAAATTCAAATCCTCTAACAGTCAACATTCAAATTCTCTAACAGTCAACATTCAAATCCTGTAAAATTCAAATTTCAAATTCTCTAACAGTCAACATTCAAATCCTGTAACATTCAAAATTCAAATCCTCTAACAGTCAACATTCAAATCCTGTAACATTCACATTTCAAATTCTCTAACAGTCAACATTAAAATACTCTGTCAACATTCAAATCCTGTAACATTCAAAATTCAAATACTCTAACAGTCAACATTTATATCTTCTAACAATCAACATTCAAATTATCTAACAGTCATCATTCAAAATCTGCAACATTCAACATTCAAATCCTGTAACAGTCAAAATTCAAATCCTCTAACAGTCAACATTCAAATCCTGTAACAGTGAAAATTCAAATTCTGAAACAGTCAACATTCAAATCCTGTAACATTCAACATTCAAATCCTGTAACAGACAACATTCAAATCCTGTAACATTCAAAATTCAAATCATCTAACAGTCAATATTCAAATTCTCTAACAGTCAACATTCAACTTCTCTAACAGTCAACATTCAAATTATCTAACAGTTAACATTCAACTTCTCTAACAGTCAACATTCAAATTATCTAACAGTTAACATTCAAAATCTGTAACAGTCAACATTTAAATCCTCTAACAGTCAACATTCAAATCCTCTAACAGTCCACGTTTAAATCCTATAACAGTCAACATTCAAATCCTGTAACAGTCAAAATTCAAATAATCTAACATTCAACATTCAAATTCTCTAACAGTCAACATTCAAATTATCTAACAGTCATCATTCAAAATCTGTAACATTCAACATTTAAATCCTGTAACATTCAAAATTCAAATCCTCTAACAGTCAACATTCAAATTCTCTAACAGTCAACATTCAAATCCTGTAACATTTAAATTTCAAATTCTCTACAAGTCAACATTCAAATCCTCTAACAGTCAACATTCAAATCCTGTAACATTCAAAATTAAAATCCTCTAACAGTCAACATTCATATCCTCTAACAGTCAACATTCAAATTATCTAACAGTCATCATTCAAAATCTGTAACATCCAACATTCAATCCTGTAACATTCAAAATTCAAATCCTCTAACAGTCAACATTCAAATTCTCTAACAGTCAACATTCAAATCCTGTAACATTCAAAATTCAAATCCTCTAACAGTCAACATTCAAATCCTCTAACACTCAACATTCAAATCCTCTAACAGTCAATTTTCAAATTCTGAAACAGTCAACTTTCAAATCCTGTAACAGTCATCATTCAAAATCTGTAACATTCAACATTCAAAATCTGTAACATTCAACATTCAAATCCTGTAACAGTCAACATTCAAATCCTGTAACAGTCAACATTCAAATCCTGTAACATACAACATTCAAACCCTTTAACAGTCAAAATTCAAATAATCTAACATTCAACATTCAAATTCTCTAACAGTCAACATTCAAATTATCTAACAGTCATCATTCAAAATCTGTAACATCCAACATTCAAATCCTGTAACATTCAAAATTCAAATCCTCTAACAGTCAATATTCAAATTCTCTAACAGTCAACATTCAAATCCTGTAACATTTAAATGTCAAATTCTCTAACAGTCAACATTCAAATCCTCTAACAGTCAACATTCAAATCCTGTAACATTCAAAATTCAAATCATCTAACAGTCAGCATTCATATCCTCTAACAGTCAACATTCAAATTATCTAACAGTCATCATTCAAAATCTGTAACATTCAACATTCAAATCCTGTAACAGTCAAAATTCAAATCCTCTAACAGTCAACATTCAAATTCTCTAACAGTCAACATTCAAATCCTGTAAAATTCAAATTTCAAATTCTCTAACAGTCAACATTCAAATCCTGTAACATTCAAAATTCAAATCCTCTAACAGTCAACATTCAAATCCTGTAACATTCACATTTCAAATTCTCTAACAGTCAACATTAAAATACTCTGTCAACATTCAAATCCTGTAACATTCAAAATTCAAATACTCTAACAGTCAACATTTATATCTTCTAACAATCAACATTCAAATTATCTAACAGTCATCATTCAAAATCTGCAACATTCAACATTCAAATCCTGTAACAGTCAAAATTCAAATCCTCTAACAGTCAACATTCAAATCCTGTAACAGTGAAAATTCAAATTCTGAAACAGTCAACATTCAAATCCTGTAACATTCAACATTCAAATCCTGTAACAGACAACATTCAAATCCTGTAACAGTCAAAATTCAAATCCTCTAACAGTCAACATTCAAATCCTGTAACAGTGAAAATTCAAATTCTGAAACAGTCAACATTCAAATCCTGTAACATTCAACATTCAAATCCTGTAACAGACAACATTCAAATCCTGTAACAGTCAAAATTCAAATCATCTAACAGTCAACATTCAAATTCACTAACAGTCAACATTCAAATCCTCTAACAGTCAACATTCAAATTATCTAACAGTTAACATTCAAAATCTGTAACAGTCAACATTTAAATCCTCTAACAGTCAACATTCAAATCCTCTAACAGTCCACGTTTAAATCCTATAACAGTCAACATTCAAATCCTCTAACAGTCAATATTCAAATTCTGAAACAGTCAAAATTCAAATCCTGTAACAGTCAAAATTCAAATCCTCTAACAGTCAACATTCAAATTCTCTAACAGTCAACATTCAAATTCTCTTACAGTCAACATTCAAAATATGTAACAGTCAACATTCAAATCCTGTAACAGTCAACATTCAAGTTCTCTATCACTCAACATTCAAATCCTCTAACAGTCATCATTCAAATCCTCTAACAGTCAACATTCAAATCCTCTAACAGTGAACATTCAAATTCTGAAACAGAAAAAATTCAAAATCTGTAACAGTCAACATTCAAATTCTCTAACAGTCAAATTTCAAAATCTCTAATAGTCAACATTCAAATTCTCTAACAGTCAACATTCAAATTCTCTAACAATCAACATTCAAGTTCTCTATCACTCAACATTCAAATCCTCTAACAGTCAACATTCAAATCCTCTAACAGTCAACATTCAAATCCTCTAACAGTGAACATTCAAATTCTGAAACAGTCAAAATTCAAAATCTGTAACAGTCAACATTCAAATTCTCTAACAGTCAAAATTCAAAATCTCTAACAGTCAACATTCAAATTCTCTAATAGTCAACATTTAAATTCTCTAACAGTCAACATACAAACATTCAAATTCTCTAACAGTCAACATTCAAAATCTGTACCAGTTCAAATTCTGTAACAGTCAACATTCAACTCCTCTAACAGTCAATATTCAAATCCTCTAACAGTCAACATTCAAATTCTCTAACTATCAACATTCTAATCTGTAACAGTCAACATTCAAATTCTCTAAATGTCAACAATCAAATCCTCTAACAGTCAACATTCAAATTCTCTATCAGTCAACATTCATGTTCTCTAACAGTCAACATTCATATTCTCTAAAAGTCAACATTCAAATCCTGTAACATTCAAAATTCAAATACTGTAACAGACAACATTCAAATCCTTTAACAGTCAACATTGAAATCCTGTATCATTCAAAATTCAAATACTGTAACAGACAACATTCAAATCCTTTAACAGTCAACATTCAAATCCTGTAACAGTCAACATTCAAGTCCTGTAACAGTCAACATTTAAATTCTATAACTGTCAACATTCAAATTCTGAAAGTCAACATTCAAACTCTGTAACAGTCAACATTTAAATCCTGTAACAGTCAAAATTTAAATCCTCTAACAGTCAACATTCAAATCCTCTAACAGCCAACATTCAAATCCTGTAACATTCAAAATTCAAATCCTGTAACAGTCAACATTCAAATCCTGTAACAGTCAACATTTAATTCCTGTCACAGTCAACATTCAAAATCTGTAACAGTCAACATTTAAATCCTGTAACAGCCAAAATTCAAATCCTCTAACAGTCAACATTCAAATCCTCTAACAGCCAACATTCAAATCCTGTAACATTCAAAATTCAAATCCTGTAACAGACAACATTCAAATCCTGTAACAGTCAACATTCAAATCCTGTAACAGTCAACATTCAAATCCTGTAACAGTCAACATTCAATTCCTGTAACAGTCAACATTCAAAATCTGTAACAGTCAACATTTAAATCCTGTAACAGCCAAAATTCAAATCCTCTAACAGTCAACATTCAAATCCTCTAACAGTCAACATTCAAATCCTCTAACAGTCAATATTCAAATTCTGAAACAGTCAACATTCAAATCCTGTAACAGTCAAAATTCAAATACTCTAACAGCCAACATTCAAATTCTCTAACAGTCAACATTCAAATTCTCTTACAGTCAACATTCAAATTCTCTAACAGTCAACATTCAAATTCTCTTACAGTCAACATTCAAATTCTCTAACAGTCAACATTCAAAATCTGTAACAGTCAACATTCAAATCCTGTAACAGTCAACATTCAAGTTCTCTATCACTCAACATTCAAATCCTCTAACAGTCAACATTCAAATCCTCTAACAGTCAACATTCAAATCCTCTAACAGTCAACATTCAATTTATGAAACAGTCAAAATTCAAAATGTGTAACAGTCAACATTCAAATTCTCTAACAATCAAAATTCAAACATTCAAATTTTCTAACAGTCAACATTCAAATTCTGTAACAGTCAACATTCAAATTCTCTAACAGTCATCATTCAAATCCTGTAACATTCAAACTTCAACTCCTCTAACAGTCAACATTCAAATCCTCTAACAGTCAACATTCAAATTCTTTAACTATCAACATTCAAATCTGTAAAAGTCAACATTCAAATTCTCTAAATGTCAACAATCCAAACCTCTAACAGTCAACATTCAAATCCTCTAACACTCAACATTCAATTACTCCCCTTCGCATTGACGGCTGACACTGCCTTACTCCATATGGTGGCTTTATGAGAAGCAGACACCTTTTGTGCCTGAGGCCCAAGGAGCTGCCAGTGGTACTGGTGGATAACCCTCACCAGGGCATTGCTCTCAGCATTGGTGAACTTCACCATGTGCGACTTTTTGCCACTGGGCCCAGAAACCTCACCGGGAGACCCCTCACCAGAGTATGTCTGCTCCTCCCTCACCTCCTCCCATGCCTGATTACTCTCACTATTAGATGTATACATTGCACATACAAGAACAAACATCACACTGTAAAATAAAGTACATATATAAGTCAGTACATATGCGATGAGCATTGTGACAATGGACGGCAGGTTGTACTATTACTGCTTGGTGCATCCAGCCCTCTATCACTCCAGGGCTAAAAGTTGCCAGCCAGCCCCTGCTCCAACCTCTCCTGCACTCTCCACACCACACCTATCTAACCCACAAGAAGCTAGTGAGCGTGTGGGTTTTGTTTTATATGGCTGGGAGAACACTCCCAAGTTTATACGTTAAGCCAATCACAATGTTACTTTCTGTTAAGCAAAATTTACATGCGTATTCTTCAAAATCCGTACGTATAAAACACACACATACAAGGCATAAAAAAACAGCAAAAATACATACGGAAACCAAAATAAGAAAACGAATATGCAAACAACAATACGACTCCATATGACCAAATACGCCATAGAAAAATTCAAATTGTAAAAATAAACAAGTTAGTAGATTTAGGAAAAAAAATATGTCTTCCAAATACAAATACACTACCGATGCCAGTCGTATTCAGTCATATTTAAAATACGAATACGAATGAGATGTAGACGCATTCTTAGAATATTGCCCAATATAGGGAAAATGAACATGAGCTTGTTTTCTGGTTTAGATCTGTCAACAATCGTATGGCTTTTAAAGGTGAGACAATCACCAACACAACTCCTGAATTAGCACTAAGGGGCAGCTTTTACAGGTTTTAGATAAATGAACTTACCTAGGGTGCATGAGAAATCTATCATCACAGAATGGTTTATTAAAATTGAACCACATATATACAGTACATACATACAGGATACCACTGCACTCGCCATTCCTACAAACTACAAATGGGGTTCAAACAGCATGCCATTCCCAGGTTGGGGTGCAGTGACCACATGTTCTAATAAATACAGATACAGGGGGCTCAACACTCACCATAATAAACTAATTCACCTTAATACACAATCAACATGAACACTAAAAAGTACACCGCTACGCTCGCCATGCTTCGGGCTTGGTGCCTCGCTATACTCGCCATTCTTCGGGCTCAGTGGCTCGCTACATTCAACACACTTTTATATTCTCTCTCCATGCCCTAGTGGATGGTTGGGCATAAAATACCACCTGTCGGTTGCTGGTTCCCAAAAATTGTGAAAAACACACGTCGACCTTTTGACTGTCAACCTTACCAATGATGACCTAATGCTTGTGTCAACCTGATGACCCTGTCATCCTCGAAAATTTGTATAAGTCTATCTACAATTTTTCTATGAACCTGCATCTACGGGACTAGGATTTAACAGAATAAATGAGATGTCAGGAAAAAATGACACTCTGAATCCAGGACAGGGGTGCACCACAATCTCATCAAGGATGAGAGGACAGCGTTACAGAACTTGAGCAAAGATCAAGCAATTGTCATTAGCCTGCCGATAAGGGATTATTCAGAATCTTGAGAGCTACAATCAGAAGTATACAGACAACTGGGGACACAGATGTGTACAGGCCTTTACCAAGTGATCCTACCCAGGAATTCAATCGCGAACTGTGCACATTATTGAAAACAGCAGTAAAGGATGGCAATATCACTGAATACACCAAAAAAGCCCTGTTTCAGAAATACCTGATAGCACCAGTGCTGTATACTCTCCTGAAGATCCACAAGGACCAGGTATTGCCTTCAGGATGCCCCATAATATTGGCAAGGGACTCAATATACTGGGGGAAATTTACTAAGATGTGAAATACACTTCACAGGTCATGTTGCTATGGGCATGTTGCCATGTTGCTATGGGCAATCAGAAGCTACTTCTTATTTCTTTTTCACCCTCTAGGAGATAGTAGACAGGATCTGATTGGTTGCTCATAGCAACCTGTTAAGTGTATTTCACATCTTAGTAAATTTCCCCCACTATGTTGTCTCAGCATAACTGGACTCATTCATACAGCTGGTGATCCAGACTCAACCGACCTACAGAAAAGATACGACTAAATTGATTCTGAAATTACAAGCTCTACCATACCCTCTCCCAAATTATTACTTGTGTACACTTGATGTGGTATCCCTGTACACCAGTATCCTCAGGGCCGGCAACAGAAATCTTGGGGCCCCATACACTAATATCTGTCCGGGCCCCCATCCCTTATGCTGGAACATAAACTGGAAGCGCCCTGTGGCCATTACTGGATTGCTGGGGAGCAGGGAGGGGGTAGATTGGGATGGAAACCAGCCTAAGAAATTTCATGGAGCAGCCCTATTTTTCTGCGGCCTGCACTCTATCACACTGATGCTGTCCCTCACCCGGTGGCCTGCACTTTATCACACTGACGCAATCCCTCACTCTGCAGCCTGTGCTCTATCACAATGATGCTGTCCCTCACCTGGAGGCCTGCACTTTATAACTCTGACGCACTCCCTCACCCTGGGCTCTTATCACACTGACGCACGCCCTCATCCTGCGGCCTGTGCTCTATCACACTGATGCACTCCCTCATCCTGCGGCCTGTGCTCTATCACACTGACGCACTCCCTCACCCTGGGCTCTTATCACACTGATGCACTCCCTCATCCTACGGCCTGTGCTCTATCACACTGACACACTCCCTCATCCTGCGGCCTGTGCTCTATCACACTGACACACTCCCTCATCCCGCGGCCTGCGCTCTATCACACTGACGCACTCCCTCATCCTGCGGCCTGCACTTTATCACACTGACGCACTCCCTCACCCTGCGCTCTATCACACTGATGCACTACCTCATCCTGCAGCCTGCGCTATATCACACTGACGCTCCCTCACCCTGCGGCCTGCGCTCTATCACACTGACGCACTCCATCATCCTGCGGCCTGCGCTCTATCACACTGATGCTTTCCCTCACCCTGCGGCCTGCACTCTATCACACTGACGCACTACCTCATCCTGCAGCCTGCGCTATATCACACTGACGCTCCCTCACCCTGCGGCCTGCGCTCTATCACACTGACGCACTCCATCATCCTGCGGCCTGCGCTCTATCACACTGATGCTTTCCCTCACCCTGCGGCCTGCACTCTATCACACCGGTGCGCTCCCTCACCTTGCTCTCTATATTGTAGGGGCAATGGGTGGCGTAACTTGTGTGCCCGTAAATGGGACACATGCACACCCCATTTAATGTAATAGCCGGAAGCCCGACTGTGAATAGTTGCTGCAACGTGTATGCCTGTGCATAAAACAAGCAGCGGCACTCAGAGGCTGAGGTTATTTTTACTTAATATACTGTACATGTATAACACACAATGATGCCTATATATATATATATATATATATATATATATATATATATATATATATATAGACTCCAAACTCTGGCACTCGCTATAATTCAGGAAACGTCCCTGTTGCCTTCCGTTTATAATGGGTTAGATAGCCCACAGGTAAATAGATGATGGAGAACGGCGGCACTCAGGTATAAATAACGACACATGACACATGCCACTTAAAAGCCAACGTTTCAATGTGCAGAAATCACATTTTCCTCAGGGCAGTACAAAAGCATAAAATACAAACTCACCATATATAGCAGTGCACCCTCACCATAGACGTCCATCACGCAAGAGCCCCGGCAGCCGCCCGCCGACGTAAGCGCTCGGAGATGACGTCATCTCTGTGTGCTCCCATCACCATAGTTACGTAAATACACTGTCAACATTAAGCAGTATACGGAGTTACAGCATGAAAAACAATTAATGCAAGAGATCGCAAGAACAAGAATATAACTGGGCATACAAGAACATGATTTACAAAAAACAGTTTAGACCCATAGTTTCATTTAAACCTTGCGGGCTAAGGGAGTCTAACAAAAAAATCCACCTAGCTTCACGCTGCAAAAGCAGCTTAGACCTGTTGCCGCCCCTTGTCAACGGGGGAATGTGATCAATTATCATGTGTTTTAATGCTGTGGGAGAATGACCCATAACAGCATAATGTCGGGCGACCGGCTGTTCACTATTGCCTTTGAGAACTGCCGATCTAATGGCTTGTCTATGCTGTGCCATTCTGATTTTAAATTCACAATCTGTTTTCCCTACGTAATATTTCCCGCAGGGACATACCAAAACATAAACAACAAACTTTGAGCTACAAGTGAGTCTAAAGTTGATTTTAAAGGTTTTGGCAGAGAACGGATGTTTAATAGCAGTACCTGTCCACATGTAGCCACAAGTGGTACAGCCTGTACATTTAACGCAACCCACTTTGGGCTTACCCAAAAAGGTATCAGATGCCCGGTTGCCCATAGTAGAGATGTCATTATGAACGAGCATATCGCGAAGATTTTTTCCTCGAGAATAGCAAGTCATAATTTTCTTGTTAGTAAGAGAAGGCAATTCTCTGTCCGTAGTAATAATGGGCCAATTGGTTTTAACTGCCCTTCGCGCAATATCGCTGGCAGTATTGTAGCGATTGGGCCAAATCACAGTATCTGACAAAGTTTTTTTGTTATGTTTAAGGAGGGTTCGCTCACGGGGAATGCTCAATACTTTCTTTTTAGTTTCTAGCAGACTATTCCGATCATACCCTCGTTCCACAAATTTAGAGATCATGAGATCCATCTGGATTTCTAAATCCAGTGGATCACTACATATCCTTCGTACTCTCAATAACTGAGAATAAGGTAGACCTCTGGTAACCGATCGCGGGTGAAAGCTATTAGGGGACAATACCATATTACGATCAGTGGGCTTGACAAATAATGATGTTTGAAGAGTACGCCCCACTTTACTGATACGAACATCCAAGAAGTCAATCTGGGTATCAGAAATGTTGCAGGTAAGTTTAACCGGGCTATCACTGGAATTATGCAGGTCAATGATGGACAACAAACCATCCTTGGTACCCCGCCAAATCAGGATCATGTCATCAATATACCTAGCATAATAGATCACCTGTTTGGCAATTGCCTCATTAGCAAAAAATATTTCTTTTTCAACAGAGATCATAAAAGCGTTAGCATACGATGGGGCCACTGAGGACCCCATCGCACACCCCGCTGTCTGCAGAAAAAACTGCTTATTGTAATAAAAATAATTCTTGGTTAACACCATTTCAAGAAGTTCACAGAAAAAATTGATGTCAGGCCCTTTATAAAACAAATTGTCGGTAATCAGTTGCCTAGTAGCCGCTATCCCCATAGAGTGGGGGATGCAGGTATAAAGCGACGTAACATCAATACTACACAGTAAACAATCAGGAGGTAAGTTAGTAAACTGTTGTAATGACTGTAATAGCATAGTAGTATCTTGTAAGACAAACATGGAATTTTGAATTACCGGTTGAAGATAAACATCAAGGTACATAGAGACTGGTTGAAAGATAGACCCCCTGGCTGAGATGATAGGTCTACCAGGGGGATTATCCAGTCTCTTATGTACCTTGGGCAGCGTATATAAAATGGGCCTGACAGGGTGATCACAAGATAAAGCTTTTTTAATGTTGTTGGAAATAATCCCGCTAGACACAGCATGCAACAAATAAGTATCAAGATCCCTTTTAAATGTAATAGTGGGGTCAGAAGGCAAAGGCTTATAAGTGGTAACGTCCGACAGTTGGCGATCAATCTCAGCTTTGTAAGCAACCAAGTCCTGGACTACGATTGAACCGCCCTTGTCCGCAGATCTAATGACAATGTCCTCACGTTCACTTAGACATTTAAGGGCGTCACGTTCAGATTTAGTGAGATTGGGATAAATATTGGGGGGATTGGTCTCAATTTGATCTAAAGATGATTCTACCAATCTCACAAACGATTTAATCGAAGCGTTGACCGATGTAGGTTCAAAGTTCGATTTCACAGATAATTTGTACAATTCCGGTGGCAGGGGGTCGGCACATATAGTGGAAGGTTTAGTCCCAAAAAATTCTTGCAGTTTTAGCTGACGATTCAGCTTAAACGTCTCTGTTTTCCAGAGAAAGCGATCAAAGCGTGTGGTTGGGACATAATTCAGTCCTTTGTGTAATACACTCAATTCGGGATCAGTGAGGGGAGTCGACGATAAATTGAAGATCACTTCTTTTGTATTGGGGGTTTGAGGCTTCTGGATCCGTTTCCACTGCCCCCCTCGTCGGCAGTGTTGGCGCCTTCTGTACGAAGTTGTCTCCTCGTACGTACAGCTAAAGGGATAGGTTGTTTCTTTTTATACGTTTTGCGCTGATATTGCTCATTATCACTGGCAGATGTACCCGAGCCATTGGAAGTGTCAAATCTGGTCTGGAAACGGCGTCTGTTGTATTGCCGTCTCGGGTTTTCTGGATTACCAGTGAGCCAAGGGTACACATTTTGGGACTCATAATCTGCATTCACCTTGTTGAATTTATCACGTTTGTACTTCACTAGATCACGTTTGTAGGTCTCTACTTGTGTATGCAATTTCTCCATCCAATTAATTGAGGTGTCCTCCACTAGAGCTTGTTTGTGCTGGGTCTCAAATATGCTGGTCTTTTCACGAGCAATGTTCAGCTCTCTAGTGGATTCCTCAATCACCAACAACAGCAAGTCAAACGAACATTTGTTGAGAATAGCGCACCACTTTTTGCAAAAGGGTACGCTGTGTCTGCCGATAGTGGGAACGTTCTTAATGCGAAACCCACGTGGTATTTTCTTGGTGGAGTAATACTCTGATAAAGTTGCGCCGTGATAGTAGTAATCAACCTCTTTTCTTTTATGTTTCATCAGATCACGAAATATATCAGCAGTCGACATGTTAGCTGCTGACGCAAAAACTTTTTCTTTGTAAAGAATGCCACCCGCATCCAAATCCGAATATGAGTGCATATCACCAGTCTCTAATACCACACGCTCCTGTGTAGCATCCATATTACTTGTAATGTATAACAGGAAAAAAGAAAATCGTAGGGATATTGTCCCAAAGGTCAGCAAAGGTGTAGACTTGCCTTGCTGTCCCACAGAGTATAGATGAGGGATAGACCCACCAGGGTGCCGGAGATAGGTAGGTAATCAGCTAGCAGATGAGAAACCTCCAATGTGTAGACTCCAAACTCTGGCACTCGCTATAATTCAGGAAACGTCCCTGTTGCCTTCCGTTTATAATGGGTTAGATAGCCCACAGGTAAATAGATGATGGAGAACGGCGGCACTCAGGTATAAATAACGACACATGACACATGCCACTTAAAAGCCAACGTTTCAATGTGCAGAAATCACATTTTCCTCAGGGCAGTACAAAAGCATAAAATACAAACTCACCATATATAGCAGTGCACCCTCACCATAGACGTCCATCGTTGTGGAACGAGGGTATGATCGGAATAGTCTGCTAGAAACTAAAAAGAAAGTATTGAGCATTCCCCGTGAGTGAACCCTCCTTAAACATAACAAAAAAACTTTGTCAGATACTGTGATTTGGCCCAATCGCTACAATACTGCCAGCGATATTGCGCGAAGGGCAGTTAAAACCAATTGGCCCATTATTACTACGGACAGAGAATTGCCTTCTCTTACTAACAAGAAAATTATGACTTGCTATTCTCGAGGAAAAAATCTTCGCGATATGCTCGTTCATAATGACATCTCTACTATGGGCAACCGGGCATCTGATACCTTTTTGGGTAAGCCCAAAGTGGGTTGCGTTAAATGTACAGGCTGTACCACTTGTGGCTACATGTGGACAGGTACTGCTATTAAACATCCGTTCTCTGCCAAAACCTTTAAAATCAACTTTAGACTCACTTGTAGCTCAAAGTTTGTTGTTTATGTTTTGGTATGTCCCTGCGGGAAATATTACGTAGGGAAAACAGATTGTGAATTTAAAATCAGAATGGCACAGCATAGACAAGCCATTAGATCGGCAGTTCTCAAAGGCAATAGTGAACAGCCGGTCGCCCGACATTATGCTGTTATGGGTCATTCTCCCACAGCATTAAAACACATGATAATTGATCACATTCCCCCGTTGACAAGGGGCGGCAACAGGTCTAAGCTGCTTTTGCAGCGTGAAGCTAGGTGGATTTTTTTGTTAGACTCCCTTAGCCCGCGAGGTTTAAATGAAACTATGGGTCTAAACTGTTTTTTGTAAATCATGTTCTTGTATGCCCAGTTATATTCTTGTTCTTGCGATCTCTTGCATTAATTGTTTTTCATGCTGTAACTCCGTATACTGCTTAATGTTGACAGTGTATTCACGTAACTATGGTGATGGGAGCACACAGAGATGACGTCATCTCCGAGCGCTTACGTCGGCGGGCGGCTGCCGGGGCTCTTGCGTGATGGACGTCTATGGTGAGGGTGCACTGCTATATATGGTGAGTTTGTATTTTATGCTTTTGTACTGCCCTGAGGAAAATGTGATTTCTGCACATTGAAACGTTGGCTTTTAAGTGGCATGTGTCATGTGTCGTTATTTATACCTGAGTGCCGCCGTTCTCCATCATCTATATATATATATATATATACCACAGTGGCGTAACAACCTAACTGTCGCCCCCCCCGCAGCATATTTTTTGGCGCCCCCCCCTCCCCTCGACGTACCTGCCCGGCCGCATCTACCTGTCACGGTCCCTTCTCTCTTAGAAAATGGCTGCCCCCATACTGCAGACAGAAAACTGTCTGCAGTATGGGGGCAGCCATTTTCTAAGAGTCCGTTTTCATTATAGCAGCAGGAGCAGGCGCCAGGAGATACGGGACCGTGACGGCAGGACAGCAGCGGGTAAGTGGTAACTATAGCCCCGCAGACCCCCGGAGCCCACATGTTCTCTGCACCTCCCCGCCACCGCAGGGGCTGCGGAGCTATAGCTACGCCACTGATATACCAGCAGCATGTTTTAAGCATTTCTTAAAGTAGCCAAGAGTGCCGCATCTGCCTGCTAGTAACTGTATAGCACAAGAAGGAAGTGGCACTTGGAGACAATGAATAAGTGAAAAAAATTGATGGCTCTTTAATCCAAATAGCCACAAATAGCCAAATTATATATATTATTATTATTATATAAGATATATATATTATATAAGATATATATATATATTATAAGCCCCAGAGCAAAGGTTAAAACAGTATTAAAAGGAAGTGCAGCCTGTCTTACTTTTGTTGCTGACAGGTAGACAGGACATACTGTACTCAAAACAGGCCTGCACATGGTCCATGGATGGTTCCTCTCTCCTGGAGCAGCATTGCAGTGCACTCCTCTGCAGCAGCATCTCAAACGCTGAGGCAGGGCTGGGATATCGCCTCCTTCTTTCCTGTAGCCTGCACGCTCAGCCAATCACTGGGCCGCAGGCTGCTGATTAAAACACCAAGGGACAGATGAGCCGTCGCTCAGCTGCCCTCTTCTGGTAGTCGCTCCGGCGGCTGTCAATCATGGCAGCAGGAAGCCTAGTGGCATGGGCCGGGAATGCAGCACCGCAGATCGGATTGGTAAGCGATCCGATCTGTGGCAGGGGGCCCCTTACTCTGGCTCTGGGGAAGGGGGATGCCTTGGGGCCCGGGACAGCTGTCCCCCTTGACCCCCCTGTCGCCGGGCATGAGTATCCTGCAAGATTCTGGTCTACAGGCGACACGTAAATTACTTACAGAGAGCATAGCCTATAAGGGCCCTAACATCGAGCTATTTACATTATGTCTCTGTTGGAGTTAATCAGAATCAGAATAAGTTTTATTGGCCAGGTATACTTGCATATACTAGGAATTTGATTTGGATTGCTGTGCAACAGCCGTTTAGGTAACAGTTTAACAGTGACAGTACAGATATACATAACACATACAGATATACGATATACGATATACGTATGGGATTGTAGACACAGGGAACATATATTCTCTGAGCTGTACAGTGCCTAGGCAGCCAACAGTGGCGCCACTGGTAATCGCAACAGCCAGGTAGGTAACAATATAAGCAGAGACAGTACAGTTATCACACAGGGAACACCTACCCGCCGAGCTGCGCAGTGCCTAGGCAGCCATTAGCAGCGCCACTGGTCATTGCAACAGCCAGGTAGGTAACAATATAAGCAGAGACAGTATAGTTATCACACAGGGAACACCTACCTGCCGAGCTGCACAGTGCCTAGGCAGCCAACAGCGGCACCACTAGTCATTGCAAACAGCCAGGTAGGTAACAGTTAAGCAGGGACAGTACAGTTTTAAGTTGCTATTCAGTGTGTGAGACAAGGGACACCCAGGGATTCTTATGGCTGAGTGGCACAGTTCCTAGGCAGCCATTTGCAGAGCCATCTTGATCATGGCAAAGGCAGCAGTAATAATAATTTTTTTTATTTATATAGCACTTTTCTTCCATAGCTGGCACACCCTGCCAGCTTGTTGCTGGCAGGGTGTGCAACCAGTGATGGTACAGCATAAAAATCATGGTAAAGAAACAGTAATCAAAAAATTAATACAGCAACCTTTCATCAGCTTAGAGGCTGGGAGAGATGGTAAATGGTGAAAAATAAAAATAAAATGATGCAATGTGCGGGTGTTAGTCCAAATCCAGTCCAAACTCCAATCAAACTCATGCTTCAGATGACATGCTTAAAATGCAGGCTTAGATGGCAGGCAAGCCTTTGAGCAGGCTTCCAAATATTTCCTATTTTAAATGAAAGTTTGGGTTAGCTAGTACAGGGGGAGGGGTTGGACCCCACGCCATTTTTTAAAATTAATTAATTAATTTTTCTATTTTTTTTACACTGAAGCCTGCATGATCTGACTGATCCGTGCAGGCTTCTGCCAAATACGACAGGAAAATAAAGTGTATTTTCCTGGCGTATTTGGCCAGCAATTCGCGGACGAATTAGGAGTCACCATTCTTTTGAATGGAGAGTCCTATTCGTATTCTATCGATGATGTATTTGTAAATACAAATACGAATGGCCCATCAATACAAATACGAAAAATCGTATTTTTGGCATAGTAAATGCCAAAAATCCGAATACGCCCCCAAAAATTGTATTGTACTGTGAAAATACGATTTTTTTTTATGATTTTAGTTTAGTAAATTTCCCCCACAGGGACAGGGGCTCCAAAAGTAACCTATCCCTGTCATCAGTGAAGAGTAATGTAATCACTCCAGGTAAATCCTGTGGAAGGTAGCTCATACTAATACTGTACTACTGTGGGTAATGGGCAATACTATGGGCATTGTGTGTAAAGGGTACAAATGTGTAGATCAGGCATGTCCAATGTCAGGCCCGGGGGCCAAATGCGGCCCCTGCTGTCATTTCAAGCGGCCCGCAACCTCCAGCTGGAAGCGGGCAGAGCATCAGATGTGGGAAGCACAGCACAGGACACAAAAGGTGGGGCCCCCACGAGCGTGCCTTTACCTTGCTGTCTGCTGCAGTGAGGAGGTGCCGGCCACCACAGTCAGATGTGTTTGGCGTCCTACCCCTGCTGCTGCAATCAAATCTCACCCTACTCCATAATCACAGTGACAGCAGTATTTGGGGAGGGGGCAGCAAGGGGGAAGCTTGCTCCCATAACCTGCAGAGTGGAAGAGAGAAGCAGCAGGAGCCCAAGCATCTCCTGTCCTTGCAGTGCCTGCTTTGCCTCTCCTTCCTCTGGCTCACACAAGGGGCTGGGAAACATACAGAGAAGGGGGCAGAGTGGGGGACATACAGTGAAGGAGGGTCAGGCTGGGGGACATACAGTGAATGGAGGCAGTGATGGCCATTCAGAGAAGGGGGAGCAGGGGCAGGCTGGGGGGCATACAGTGAATGGGGGCAGAGTGGGGTACATAGTGAATGGGGGTCATACAGTGAATGGGAGTCATACAGTGAAGGAGGGTCAGGCTTGGGGACATAAAATGAATTGAGGCACTGATGGACAGTAAGAGAAGGGGGCAGGCTGGGGGACAGAGTGAATGGGTGCAGAGTGGGGAACATACAGTGAATGTGGGACATACAGTGAAGGAGGGGCAGGCTGGGGGACCATTCTGATGTGATTAATGATTCAAAGAATGTCAGGCTGAATGGTCGGCCCACACACATTTACACTTCACCAAATCTGGCCCTCATCGCAAAAAGTTTGGACACCCCTGGGGTAGAGTAATGTGTATAAGGAGCACTACTGATTGTCATAATGTGAACAAGGAATACTACTGTATTCTGTGATGTATGTGAATCACCACTATGCAATGTTAATACTATTGTACTACAGTGTGTTGTAATTTGGTAATATGGTACGGCTACACCCCTCCCCAGTAACACCACAACCTTTTTTGCGATGCCCTCCGAAGGGTGGATGGGCACAAATTATAGTTTGCAGGGGGTCACGGAGGACCCTATCACCAGCCCTGCTCCCTTGTTCTGCTATTTTCTGGCTATCCTCCAACCTCTCTGACCATTGCTTCTCTGTCTTCTCTCATGACTCCCTTATCCCTGCACCTAATAGTAGCTGCCCACAAAGGTTTTGTTTTTTGGTCTTCTGTTTTTCTCTCTATATATGTATTCTTTAAGTGAGGTCATTCACATATTCAACTTCCAATATCATTTCTATGCTGATGATACAATCACAATTTCACTTTCTACAGAATTAAAAGTACATCTATCTTCTCTAGCCCCCACGAACACTGCCTAGGTGTTATTCTTCATTCCTTCCTCTCATTTACACCACAGATTCAGCAGATCTCGCAGTCCTGCTGTTTCTACCTCAAAAGAAAATCTAGGACAAGACCCTTTCTCACCCAGGATGCTACCCTTATAGACTCATGGGTTATCTCCAAATGGAACTACTGTAATCTCCTCTTATCTGGCCTCCCGGACCAGTACCTATCTAAACTCCAATCTATCCTCAATGCAGCTGCCCAGTTCATCTTCCTCTACAAACGTACTATACTATACAGTAGCTCCTCTTCCACCTTCAGAATCCAATTCAAGCTCACCGCACTCACTTACAAAGCCCTCACCCATTCCTCTCTCACCTGCATATCTGATCTTATCTCTCTTTACACTCCCACTGGCCTTCTTCACCCCACAATTTTTTTTCTCCCTCCCTCTCTTCCTCCCCCCACTATCTCTCCCTTTCTATATCCCTCTCCTTCCCTCTCTCTCTCTCCCCTTCCCTCCCTCCCTTTTTTCTCTCTCTCTCGCCCTTTCTTTCACTCCCTTCCCTCTCTTTCTGCATTACCTCTCTCTGGGCCTTATTCTGGTTGGTGCGTACTTTTCCGTATACTTTCAGATGGCATTTTTTAGCCGTTTGCGCATGCGTGGGGAACGCTATGCGCATGTGCCACGCATGGTCTCCGTACTTGTACTCACTAATACCGTACAGAAATGTGCACCGCAATCACTCGTGAAATATGGGCGTATTATGGGCGTCATTCGGAATGACACAGGGGCGTAGTTTCAAAGTGGGCTAAACTGGGCGGAAACATGGGCGGACACGGGGGAGTGCACTTATTTTGGTGGGCGTGCATTCGGACAGCACACCGAATGCACGCGAACAAAAAGGCTAGAAATATGCGGTGTCCATAAGCAAGTATTGCTTTGCGGACACCACTCGGTCATGCGCTAGGCAATCGGAACGCCTAATCAGGACGGACGCACCTCAACCAATGTCAGCTGAACACAATACAATTATCTACTTTACTCATTACTTGTTAATTACACACTTGTCACTGCTTCAATTGGAACCATTGCAGCTTAAATGGAACATTACTAAACACACACATATATGCTGCACTTTTCACACACTTTTACACTGCAAATAATGAACACAACTTAATATTAATAATACAAATACACATGTCACTTCGACATGTATCAATTAAACCACACATTTGGGGGAAACAAAAAAACATTTATTAAATGAACTTATCAAATAAATTTGAAATCGCCACAAAATAAAAGGTAGCATAGCAGGAAGACAATTAAATAATATATAATAAATCCATGTATTCTAGACATACATAGCCACAGCAGAATCATTAGGAACACATCAGGTGGCTTCACAACAAAAGTATAGCACCAACACTTCAAGTACAGCAGACAGTAATGCTAGACGAAACAGGGCAACAGGGGAACCAAACATGACATTCGAAGAAAGGGCAAATGTGGGTACCCTCGGCACGGAATTGGACACAGGAAGCTGACACACACAGCTCAAAGAGAGATTTGGGAAGACATAACGGTGGAGATTAATGCGGACACAAGTTCATTTGCGGGCACGTTTGCCCCTGGCAGGCTCCTTGCCACGTGCAGCAGCTCTTCGCCCACGGCCACGGTCAGATGGTGGCCCAGGTGGAGCAGATGCTGGGGAGGGGGTGGCTCGTCTTCCCCCTCTGGCAGCAGGGAGTGCTGATGGTGATGCACCAGAAACGGATGACATTAGGACCTTATTGCTGTCAACTAGCTCCACCATAAGATCATTATGGCAGAGGAGGAGGTCATTTTGCCACAGGGCTTGATCAGCCAGCACCTGCAGGCTAGCAGCAATTGATTGCTGGGTGGCAGTCATAGCCTGCAGGCTCTCAGCGATAGTCTGCTGGCTGCTGATCAAACCCTGCAACACCTCCTCGGTCCTACGCACCCGCTCTGATGCCGACTCTCCCTGCTGCTGAATATTGCCAAGCACATGCCCCCACGTGGCCAATTCAGCCGCGGTCAGTGGCTGCTGCTGCTGCACAGGCCTGCTACTGGGGCCAGGTGGCACAGACTCCTCAACCTCCTCAAGAGATTCTTGACCAAGCGGTGGGGATGCTGGTGAAAGAGAACATTACAATTACAACACATTCCATGCAAAATTAGAACCAGCTACTTATGGCATGGCAAATAATTACCTTCAAGCAAAGAAGCCATGACTTCCGCTGGGGACTCGCTGTCCATGGTACTCACCCCCCGGACCTCCTCCACTGCAATGCAGCACTCGGCCATCTCTTCCAGGGGGGTGAGCTTCAGCTTTCCAGGCATGGGGCCAGCCCCAGAGGTGTGGCTGTGTTCCCACCGCTGGGTCAATTTCTTCTTGAGGTTCGTTTTGAAGTCATGCCACCTGCAATCAAAGTTTACATATTAATACATGTCACTCCTCATGTTTGCTGTAGCACCCATTGCAATCTGCAACATAATACAACATGTGCCTCATGACACCAAACTTAGAATATATTAAATTTGAAAACCAACCCTTAGAAGATACACTCACACTCACCCTACAATAACTATCAATTAAATGACATGGCAAACATGTCTGTGCCTCCAAGCAACGTGACCGCCCATTGACCAACTCCATCTAATATCTAATGTAAACATTACTGTACTGCTCAAATGTAACACACATGAACTTGCCTCTTCTAAACGTGCTCCGTCTCACGAGCTTGTGGAGCCATGTTTCTGGTGGTTGGTTCCTCTGTTGCCCTATTTCGGCCACGGCCACGACCACTGGCACCGCCACGGCCACCTGTCGCTTTACTTGAAGTGCTGGCCAGGCTACTCTGTTGGGAAGCCACCTGCTGTGTTCCCAATGATTCTGCTGAGGCTGAAGATGGGCCAGCTGCCGATTGGCCTGATGTCGATGGCCCATCTGGCTGCTCTTCCCCCAATGGCTGGTCTGGGTTGATGGGCACATAGGTGGTGCTGGAGTCCATGCGTGCAAATAGGTCCTGCCACTCCTGCTCCTCCTAAGATAGAGATGCAGACATGTGTGCAACAACATTGCATTTGTCAAACACACCTTTATATACTATTTCTGTAATTGGCGTACATCAGCGACACCCTGCGTTCCGTACGGCCGCGTTCCGTACGGCAGCGTCAACCATGCGGCACATAGGCCACGCCCCTAGCTGCGGAATTTTTTTTGAAAAAAAACTGGGAAACTTAGTAAGTCTGATTTAGTAGGTAAATGCAGATTTGTACACCAATGACCAAATAAAACTGAGGTCAGACATGAAATGTATATGTGAATGTACATCTGTACTGAGCACTTGTTTGGTATGTAATACAAATGACAATACCCATTCCATATGTAAATCCACTCCACCACTTATGCACAAGTAATCAGTGCTAGCATCCAAATCACATGTGAAAGCTCTCCAAATTCAGCCTTGATGCTAGCTACTTTTCATTCCACCTCTCTAGTGTGGCCCAGTAGAAGGTAAGTGTACACATGGCAGCATGGCCTAATTTTGGGAAAAGGTCTGGCACTATTTGCTATGTTTCAGCTGCATAGCTTTCACTATAAAAAAGCTGTTTAGTACCTTGTGGAGTTAGGTGTAAGTGGCTAGTGATGCAGACTATTTCACCTGTTGCTTATACCCATGTTTGGTGAATGTAATAGATTATATATAATGGGTTACCATCTTATTGTACACTGTTTGTTTAGGAGATAGTAAGTAATGGCATGGTCTGCTAAACTATGCACAGGTACAGCAAGTGTGGGTTTGCGATGCAATGGGTTAGCCGTCTGTCCTGGCGCATACACGCTGTTACTGTCAAAATGAACAATAAAGTTAATACCAAATATCACTCTGATCAACCAATGACAGGACATGATTGTTTGAATTGTGCCATTGCTAAGATGGCGGCCTATGGTAGAGCAGCACCCTTCTCTGCCGCGGAGCTGAGGGCACTGGTCTCCGTTATGGAGACCAGGCTGGGGCGTGCGGGGCCCTTCATAACAAATCGCCAGAAGCGCCAGGCGTATGCGGCTGCCCGCAGGCGCATATTCGCGCGCACCCAGGTGCGCAGGACCATCGCCCAGCTGGAGCGGCGATGGTCTGATCTGAGGCGCCGGGAGCCCGAAAAGCTCCGGCAAATAAGGGCCAGCATTGCACGATGTAAGTGTTTACACATTAAATGGCCAATTGTACATTAATGCTTACATAACCTTTTTTGTCCCAATAAGGTAACCTGGTTCATCATGAGTTAACCATGACATACTCTATCTGTGTGGTACCTCATGTTAGACATGCTGTAATGTGTGTGTAATATGTCATTTTTTGGGATGCAGGATGAATGAACAATTCATGTGACTTATTTAACACTCTGCATTTTGATTTCCCTTACAGCACGTGACCGTGCAAGACGGGCCCGTGAAGAGGGCCAGGAGGAGGAGGCCCCCCCGAAGAAGTGGCCGAGGAGGAGGCCACAGAAGTGGCAGAGGCGGAGGCCACAGAAGTGGCAGAGGCGGAGGCCACAGAAGTGGCCGAGGAGGAGGTGGCCACTGAGTATATGGCCCACGAGGAGGTGGCCGAGGAGGTTGTGGAAGAGGAGGAGGCATGTGAGGTGGTGGAGGAAGAAGGAATTGGTAGGTAAACATAAGGCATCATTAATAATTGGTGGTAGTACTATTTGTTAGGTACCACTGGTGAATCTAGTGTGTTTTACTCTATTATTAATAAATAAACTAAAGTGGGTTACAACAGACACACTTAGGGGTTAGAGGCCCAAGCTGCAAACGTGGAATCTAGAGCCTCAGGTAGGTGATGCGTTTTTGTTTATGGAGGGCCTTTCTATTTGTTTGGTGTAAGGAAGCGGCTTAGTGCAGCAGCTTCACCTATCTGGCAATGTGACTATGAATCCGGATTTAAGGGGTAGAGGGACTAGGCTAGCCTTTAAATGTGGTATCCATCCATCCATCCATGTTTCTATCTATCATGCAGTTTAGCTAATAAGCAGTGACATGCAGGTATATATGTATGGCAAAATGTGGCATGTTGTATTGGATGTTGCTTTCTAGTAGATTGGTGAGTGTTAAGGCAGGAGATTTTTCAGTCACATATTCATTAGTGTAAGCCAGTGTGTGTGAGGGCCCATTTTTATTTTTACCATTACAAACAGTATTGGCTATGTAATTGTTTTTATGTATGAATTCTCATGCTGTAGGTACTTAAGATTGACTGTACAAGGTCAACCTGAATAGCATAATTAATGTTGTTCCCCCTTTAACATGCCCACAGATCCACAGAGGCAAGGCGACAGCTTAAGAGGGGCCCTACTCAGGCTGCGGCAGCACCTTCTTGTGATGGCCGCAGAGGTGGAGGCTGTCTGTGACCTGCTGGTCTAATTTTTTATTGTATTTAAATATTTTGTAAATTTCTAATAAATATTTGTGTTGACAGTTCGAAGTGGTATGTGTGTTATTATTTTATTTTACAGTATAAATATAACTATAAGTATATATCTTTAAATAATGGTGTTTAGTTATGTAAGGTGCAAAAGGTATATACATATTCATAGATAACACATGGGCGTAAAGGGGCAAGAAAAAACGTTGTGCACTTAGCATGATGAAAGGGTTAATGTAAAGTGGTAGTAAAGTGTTTAATGATCAATTAGAGAAATAATAGATGACCATTAAAAACAATCCCTTTTGAATGAGGTTGGCTAATTGCATAAGCGGGTAATGGCACAGATTTGGGTCTTATGAGAATAGTGTTGATTTGGGCGTAAATACTCCGCATCGGTGCATACGGCCAGCTTCCCGTACGTTCTGACGCGGTAAGACCGTGCTTACGCGGTAAGGCCGTGCAGAATCTGTACGTGTCCACCGCAAGGTTTATATGTCGTCCGTACACGCGCCCTGTTCTTAAAGAGTGAGTCCGTCCGAATGCGGGGGCTCAATGGGCGTTTCTACGGACGATGTCCGCATAGCGTGGCGTGTGGCCCGCTCCGTAAGAAGTTGGGAAAGTACGCACCGACCAGAATAACCTCCACTGCGCATCCTCTCTCTTCACTTTTTCTCTGTGCTCCCTCTCTGCGCTCCCTCTCTCCACTTTCTTTTTCTCTGCACTCCCTATCTCTCTCTTCACTCTTATTCTCTCTCTCTCTGCTCTTCTTTCTCCTTCTTATCTCACTCTCCCTCTCATTTTTTTCTCAATCACTCCCTCACTTTCTCTCCTCCCTCCCTTTCTCTCCCGCTCTCCTACTCCTTCCCTGTCTCTCATCCTCCACTATCTCTCTTTCTCTCTCCATTCCTTTCTCTTTGTCTCTCTCTCACATTCTCTCTCTTTTTCTTCCTCTCATTCTCTCTATCCCAATTGCTAAATTAGGATGTATAACTTAAGAAGAATTTTAAAATAGCCAAAAATGTGGTGCCTATGGTCGGCCTGACACTTAAATCTGGCACTGCTGCCAACTGGTTAATTCCTCCCATTCCTGTCTCTAAGTTTTCTGTTGAGCTCTTTATCTCTGTATTTCTCTACCCCCTATCAGACTCTACACCTCCACGCACATTTTTAAATGGGCACTTAAGACCCACTTCTTCATTAAACCCAGCCATCTCTCATTCTGAACTTCTGTAACAGTTTATGTGTCGATACATCCAAGTGAGAGCAGCTATTTTGGAGATGTGAAATGATTGTTACAATTTATTACTAACCAGCTAATTTGTTGCCCATTTGATAAATTATGATGAGGAAATTGCTTATTTGGAGACAGTCTATGAAGGCATTTGCTAACTGCATAGCACTGCACTAAAAATGTTTTATATGCATTTCTAATGGTTTCTAATCTCCATATGCAGCATTATTGTTTATTTAAGCGATGTGGCATGATGGTAGTTGTTTAAATATTTAACACCCACTGAGTATTTTATTGTTTTATATATTTTAATAAATGTTATTTACATTCTTTTGACAAATAGCACTTCTTTTTACTGTCATTTACTGTATCTGTTGTGCCCTACGCACAGGCGATTTCAGGGAATTTTCAAAGCGATCTGACTAACGCTGGCCATACATCTACAGATTGATTGGCAGTGGCTCCATCCTCCTCTAGCAACCTTAAAAATGGTCTGCTGTATGGTGGCAGGCATTTTCCGAGTGCCACACAGGGGGGCGGGTTTGTTTGCCCTACGGGGACGACAACGACGCTGCCAACATTTTTGGCAGGGGGGCGCCAAATTAATAGTTACGCCACTGCAGATTGGGCTGGTTGGAACAACCTGGTAATGGATGAGAGCAAATGACAGTTGGCCATTTGCTTTAAAATGTTGGAAAACTGCCAAAAACTGTTAATCAGATCTTACCAGGTTTTTGTTCCAACTAGCCCAATCTGACAATCGATCTGTAGATGTATGGCCACCTTTAATTTACTAGAGCACTTAGAAAATGCCCCTACATATCTCCTTGTGTAGGGGCCATAGCGATAGCATTGTGTGACCCCTCGCAGTGCTATTGCCCAGGGATTAAGATCCAACATGCTGGATAAATATAGTTAGATAGCCAGTTAGGGCCATTGTTCTTACCGGAGAACACTGGCCCTGACAGATTGCTCAGCACTGTGCAGTGTTGTGTGCTGAGCGATCTGACAGATCTAGCATCACTCAGATCGCTTAGCACTAACTAGATTTATCCAGCATGCTGGATCTAAATTGCTGGGTGATAGCAACGCTATCGCTATGGCCCCTCCAGAGCGATGTATGGGCATTTTCGAAGTGATCTTATGTGGACCAATTAAAGATTTGACCACAGGACAAAATTTTCTCACATTAAGACCTTTATTTAGATCTGATCGCAGTACAAATTTGTTTGGAAAATGGGCAAAACCATGTGCACTGCAGGTGGGGCAGATGTAACATGTGCAGAGAGAGTTAGATTTGTGTGTGTGTGTGATGTTACACGCTCACGCCGCACACAGCCGGGGGAAGGAAGTAGGGCCGGGCAGCAGGAGCGGGGCAGCCGCTAAAGCTGAGCACAGCGCTGATCTCAGCTGCGCTGCTGGGCGGGAGGAAGTGCCAGTCAGTGGCACTCCCACTAGTGGTGTAACAATAGCCCCGCAGCCCCCGTGGTAGCGTGGAGGCACTGTGTAAGTGCGGGTGCCGGGGGGGCTGTGGAGCTATTGTAACGCCGCCACAGACCCGCAGATTTAATTGTCCTGGCTCCCCTCCACTGCGGTCCCGGCTCCCCTCCTGGCTTGTTCTGATGCTATGGAGATGGTCCATCATAAAATGTTCACCCCCATATAGCAGACTGTTCTCTAAAACTGCTGTATGGGGGTGGACATTTTGTGATGGTCCATTTTTCATTGCAGAAGCCAGGAGGGGAGCCGGGACTGCACCAATGAAGTTCTGTGGGTCCCTGCTGCACGGAGAGGTAAGGCACGGGGGGTAGGGGACGGGGTACGGGGGTAGGCACTGGCGGCCGGGGGGCACTGGCGCCTGGGGGGGGGGTGTGGCGGGGCGCTGCCATAATATCAGCGGGGGGGGGGGGGCGCATAGAATATAGTTACGCCACTGACTCCCACAAATTTTCCGGGTTAGCCAGTCTGCGCACTGGAGCAAAAATTCTCAGGAGTGCCACTGTAGGGGTTAAGGGCCTTATCAGCATGGATCGCAAAGGTAAATTAAGTATTTGCATTCCAAAGGAGAAATGCTCAAAGTAAAGAAAGATGTGCTTGCAGTCTTAAATTGAAAAGGATTTACAGAATTCTGCTTAAAGTAACCAAACAGGAGAAAGTAAACAGCATTGTTATTATTGATGAAAACTCTGGGTATTAATCATTTTATGCAACTGCAGGACAGCTTGAGGGAGGAAACACTCATTGTAAGTAAGAGGCCAATTAATCTGTTACTATGGATGAATGAGTTGAGGCAGTGGCGTAACTTTAAATTTCGTGCACCCCTGCCAAAAAGTCTCTGGTGCCCCCCCCCATCACTCATTAACTTAATGGAGTTTCTTTCTCATTGCCAGAGGTTACATGCTAGTCGCCAGGGGTTTCTTGCTCATTGTGGAGGGTTTGCTGCTCATTGACAATTGTTACATGTTTGTTGCCATGTGGGTTCAATGCCCGTTGCCCTCTGTGCAGCTACCACATCTACATGATGGCTACTGCTGGGCTCCTGCACTGTCACATGTGTGCAGAAGCCTATCATGGAAAGGTTGTAGGAGACACACAGATACGTACGCTACAGCCTCTGTCGGGTGGATGGACCATGGCAGGGACCTCAATTCGGGGGAAGCTGAGGCATCACTTTATAAATTACGGGGGGGGGGGGGCACAGCATACTGGCATAATTCTTAAAGGTATGCCATTACACACTGTACCTCCTTACTTGCACCACTGTCCCCAGAGCAATCGGTAGAAACCTCTAGTTCTGCTAGGCTACCTGTGTGATCAATAAATCCAACTGATAACATGTTTGTTTATTACTGTCAGTTTCCTGCAGCAGCCCGCCCAGCATACTGGACAGATCTGGTCTGTGCAGTGTGTGGAGGACAGAGGAGGCGTAAAGCCAGACATTTAGTTTAGAGTCTCCCTCTGCTGAGAACTAAATTCTCCTTCACCTTAGTGACCTTACCCAAAGTCTCCCTCCAGCAGCTGACAAGCAGGAACAGCTTCCAGAGCAGAGCTGAAGGAGGTGGGGCTGCTGCTAAACCTCCAAGAAGGCTGCTGCTGCTACGCAAATTGACAGCCAGCGCCACAGAAAGTAATTCAGGGGCTTGGGGGCATGTAGAATGGTGGCGGTGCTGCATCCCACTCAGGCAGTCTTTGCATGGCTTCTGTGGCCCACACTCTGCATCTGCTGCTGCTGGGCTCCTGTACTTACCTGTGTGCAGGAGCCAATGAGCAGAAACAGTGGATTTATCTCTGGGTGGGCAGGCCGTGGAGGCATTAATTAAAAAAAATCCCGAACGAGCGCATCAGGGGGCACTGGCCAATTAAAGATTTGACCACAGGGCAAAATTTTCTCACATTAAGGCCTTTATTCAGATCTGATCGCAGTACAAATTTGTTTGGAAAATGGGCAAAACCCTGTGCACTGCAGGTGGGGCAGATGTAATATGTGCAGAGAGAGTTAGATTTGTGTGTGTGATGTTACAAGCTCACGCCGCACACAGCAAGGAGAATGAGGTAGGGCCGGGCAGCAGGAGCGGGACAGCCACTAAAGCTGAGTGCCGCGCTGATCAGCAAGAGGAAGCGCCGGTCAGTGGCACTCCCACCAGAGGCGTAACAATAGCTCCACTGCCCCCGCGGTAGCGGGGAGGCGCTGTGAAAGTGTGGGTGCCAGGGGGCTGCATGGCTATTGTAACGCCACCGCCGCCTCAGACCCGCAGATTTAATTGTCCCGGCTCCCCTCCCTTCCCCACTGCGAGTGTCCCAGTTACCAATATTTTCAGCAATAGCCTGGACACCGCTGGGGCAGCTGCAATGTTGCTGTGCTTTGCGCTGCCTGTGTGACATGCGCGGGACATGCCTGGAGCTGCAGCTACAGCATGGACAGCCCTGCTTTCTCTTCACTGCCTAGGGTAGGTGTACTAGGCTGGCTGCAGTGGCGTAGTTGTGTAAGGCAGCCCCCGCTGCCGCTTGGGGGAGCGGACGGCAGCGAGGGCTGTGTGGGCGCCCGGCGCACTAAGTGACATTAGCTGAGTCTGACAACAGTATGTGCTGCTGCCTGCCGCTGGCTGGGGACTGAGCACGATGCAGCAGCCCTGAGCCCGCCCATCCAGTGGTGTCACTAGGCACACACTGTACACTTCCACTGCAGCTCTGCTTCGCCACGCTGCCTGCAGCTCCGCGTTACTGAGCACTTCAGCACGCCGGGCTGGGTGAGTGTGCACACTTACTGTGACTCAGGCTCTGGGGGCTTGGACAGAGGGGAGAAGACGAGGGGGACACTCAGCCATGCCATTCAGGCAGAAGGGGATGGTTCTCCGTTGACAAATGCCGCAGGTGCTCACTGCTCATAAGGGGGCTTGGACGGGGCAGAAGATGAGGGGGATGCTAAGAAATATAAGGTAATTCTGCAGCTTGCATTGAGGCTTGGCTGCTTGGAGGACATGGGGAGGGAGCCTGAGAGACATTTAGAGGAGGCTGAGAGACATTTTAGAGGAGGCTTAAAGACAGAGGCTGGCAGGGAGGAAGGTTTAAAGACACATGGGTGGGTGGCTAACAGAGAGGGAGGCTGAATGACATAAGGGAGGGATGCTGAGAGGCACAAGGAAGGGAGGCTGTAAGTCATGGGGAGGATGAGATACACAGACAAGGGTGGCTGAGAGATATATAAATCCATGTCACCTGCTGTACGGGCAGCATCGCACATACAGGCCAAGCCCCCTTCTGATAGGCCATGCCCCCATTTTTTTTGCGGCAAGCCTCCGGCGCGCAAAGGCCTCCTGTCTGTGTGTGTGGGGGGTAGGGGAGAGGAGAGAAGGATGTGGGATGTGTAGTTGTTGTTACTAGTGTCAGGGGGTAGTAAAGGAAGATGTGTGAGGTGTCTGTGAAGTAGTTGTCAGTAGGGGAAGTGCGTGCGTTTAAATTTGTTAGTGTTAGGGTAATATGTCTTTGGTGGGTTTATAGTTGGAGTGGGAGGGTTTTCCTACATATTTCTTTAAAGGCATGGACACACAGTATAGTGTGAGGAACATTACAAGTGTGTCATTGTGTGAGGCATATAGTGTAATGGGCATTAAGGTGTGCGGCATATAGTGTAAGTAACATTACAGAGTGTGGTGTATAGTGTGAGGGGCATTATGGTCTGATATGATGGTGTGCTGTGTAAATGGCATTACGGTGTGTGGTGCAATATGTAAGGGGCATTATGGCGGGGGGGGGGGCGCCCAAAACTATTTTGGCTTGGGGGAGAAAAATCTATAGTTAAGCCACTGGCTGGCTGCTACCAACCCCAAAACAGATGGGAAAGGGGGTGGGGTAGGTTGTGTTGTAATAAACACTTGCTGAGTGCTTTCACCCTAGACCACCAGGGAAAGCAGAGTTATAATAGATAAACTGCTTATTTTAAAATCAATTAAATATGCTTATCTAAAACCACACAAATTAAATGTAAGACATCATTATATATACTGTATGTATATATATATATATATATATATATATTGCCTGACCCTGACCCCCTCCTTGCCCCAGTACTGTCAAAACTGCTATCTACCTTTACCATATAAGCATTTAATGGTAACTCCATGGCAACCCCTAGTAAGGAGCATGCAACCCCTGTATTTGAGCAAGAAACCCCTGGCAATGAGCATGTAACTCCTGGCAATGAGCAAGTAGGTAAGTGCCACTTATGTGGCATAATATATAACCGGCATTACGGTGTGTGGTATAATATGTATTAGGCATTATGGCGTGTGTTATAATATGTAATAGACGTTACGGTTGTGGCATAATGTGTAATAGGCATTACAGTGGGTTATAACATGTAATGGGAATTATGGTGTGTGACAATGTGTTATGGGCACTACGGTGTGTGGCAATCATGTGTAATACGATTTATGGTGTCAATTTTGCCGTGCGCCTTCGCCGCGCACTATCACTGGTTTTGCTGTCTGTTTGTGTGTGTGTGTGTGTGTGTGTGTGTGTGTGTGTGTGGGGGGGGGGGGGAATTCGTTTTCTAACACAGGGCACCAAAGTGTCTACATATCTACATATGGTATTGCTGCTACTAAGCCCATTATGTGTTTTTTCATCGTGCACCTTCAGCAGGCATTGAGGGTGCAAATTTTTAGTTTGCAGGGGGGGCACCGAACATCCTAGCACCGGCCCTGGTAACTGGTTAAGGAGGGTGGCAAAGATGTATATACATTTTATAAACTGTTATGGGAAAGGCTAAGAGAGTGAATTGAATACCAACTAGCATTCAAAAAGGGTTTAATCAATTCTGAGCATCTGGGGCTGGTATTGAAATGTGTTTACCCCACTTAGTAAAGAAACTTTGAAAACCTGTTTCCACATTCAAGTGTAATAAAGTTAGTTTATCAAACTATAGTAGTTGTAACAATTTTTGCTTAACCTAGTTTAAGGTGGGGGATGAAACGAGATGTCCGGTGGATGGTGATGATTTTTTTCGAAATGGTTAAAATTGTTGCCAAGAGAGGAATGACAGATTTTTCGGATTTAATAAAGTGTCAATTTCCAAAATGCATAAAAATACAAGCAGCAATATCAGGGGAAATAAAAGCATCAAGAAGGGAATTGAGAAATGCAATGACTTTATATCAAAATCGTCTAATAAACCCACACTCGCAAACACATTGAATGAAAGAGGCAGAGTAGTAGTGACATTTTTGGCAATCCTACCTGGGATAAACCCACACACACTAGGAGATTTAGAAATTGTATCAACCCATACTCCATAATAAAGAGTAATACCAATCCATTATCCAATATCTGTCTACTGTGAAATATTGAAATATTGGCTCATATTGAGGGATACCCTCACACACAGCAACCCCTCAGACACGGAGAGGCACAGACAAAGGATCACCCATTACCATAACCTCTACAAACCCACCCGCCGCTTTCTGTGACTATATGCCAATTTGAGCTATCAGATACGCTGCAGGGTCCGAAATACAAGAGGTGCTAATAGGAGAAGTGATCAGATTAATAGGAGGTATTGCATGTCAGTACCGCACGTGCAATTTTTTTTTTAAACCACTGTATTCACTGTTCAATGTTTTATGTTAAGTTTGTATATTTCGCAGCTTTTTAAAATAAACCCAATAAAAGGTATATTTTATGAGTCTAATTAATTTCCCTACTGGTGCACCACACTTGTGACAATCCCTACCCTCTCTCAAAGCTTACTCTACCTAACCATTGTCCTTGGTTGCACACCCCTGCATCCCTATTGGATATCCAACAATACTAATACATACAGGGGGCCTAATCCCATATATCATATTCCAATAATCAAGTCTTGTGCGATTTACCCCCAAAAAAACCCTATCTCATTTTTGGCAATACCCAGTTTCCTCAGGAACCCAGTGTTTATGCTGAGCGACTGGGGGAGATATAGGCTCTGTGAAGGAAGCGTAAGTGCATCTTTTGTAAAAAGGCTGAGTGTAAGAAACGTAAGGCTGAGTCAAAGTGTTTGTAAAGTGCACTTATGTGGTGTATATGAGGAATATCAACAGTCCAGGGAGTAAGGGTTAATTTCCAGTGATCATCTAGATCAGGGCTGGGCAACACCGGCCCTCCAGATGTTAATGAACTACACATCCAAGGATGCTTTGCATTAGTTTTGCTATGTGGCCATGCTGAAACTGATGCAAGGCATGCTGGGATGTGTAGTTCATCAACATCTGGAGGGCCCAGCCCTGATCTAGATGTAGGGTAATAAGTTGAGAATGCAAATGTCTGGTGCGATAGGGAGACAAACACGATGAGCGTAAGAGGGAGATAATTACATTTAGTGAATGTAAGGAACATATACAAAAGTCTAAGGATAATGCATAGTGGCGAGCTTGGATTTACATGAAGAAGTGTTGATTGGGTAGCGCATATTGGTTTTGCAAATCTACAAAGGATAGTACACCTCCAGGATCGAAAAACCTTGGAAATGACAGAAAGACCTTCATCCTTCCAGTTGTGAAATAATAGATTACGTGTGGAAGGGGTGAAAGCAGGAACAAATGATTGGACCCAGTGACGTAACAATAACCCTGCAGACCCTGCAGTGGTGGGGTGGCGCTAAGTAAGTGAGGGTGACGGGGGTCTTAGGGTGCTATCGCTGCACCCCTGCCAAAACCTGCAGATCTACTTGTCTGCGGTCCTAGCGCTCCTCCTGCTGCTAAGAAAAATGCCCCATATAAAATGTCTGCCCCTAACAGCAAACCGTTTTAAGGATGCTAGAGGAGGCAGCCTCCTCTACTAGCATCCTCAAAAACTGTTTGTTGTAAAGGGGCAGACATTTTGTGAGGGCCATTTTTAATTAGCAGCAGGAGGAGCGCTGGGACCGCAGCAAGTAGATCTGCAGGTTCCGGTAAGGGTGCCGCGATAGCCCTCTTAGAGCCCTGGCCAATAGAAGAAGAAAATCATTGCAGATGAAATGGCATTCTGTATATGTCCCCAATAACATAACACAAATCATGCTCACTAGTCTTAGTTATTTAGGGACTGATTCAGTGCCATACGCTAGGCCACTACTCAGGCAGTTTTTGCAACTGCACAAATACAAAATATCTAAAAGCTCCAATAGTTCATGCCTTACACAGGGTAAATGCACAAAGGTGTTGTTTTGATTGGGATAAAGTATATCAGAAATAGGTCAGAGAAGTGATGGCATACCTGGGTAGTGACTAGTAATCAGAATCAGAATCACTTTATTGGCCATGTATACTCTAGTATACTAGGAATTTTTTGTGGATACAGTGCAGCTTCAAGCATGGTACAAGAGGGATAACAGGACATACATACATTGCATCAGTTGCGCATACAAATGACACCTCACATGTTATGATTTGCAAGGTTAGATAGAGCAGTTAGGTGTTTAGATTAGCAGTAACTTAGATTACATTGCTCAATAGCTGAATAGCTGTCGGGAAGAAGCTTTTGCGGTTCTTGACGACTTGGCAGGAATGAACCTGAAGCGTCTACCTGATGGGAGAATATCAAACAAGTTATGGCCAGGGTGGAGTTTGTCCGCCACGATCTTCCCAGCTCGCTACTTGACCCTGCTTTAGTATTGTTCCCTTACAGGGGGAGGTCCGTCCCAATAATCTTCTCTGCTGTCCTCACCACTCTAATGCATGCAAACATATTCATTCCGTGGGGTGATGCTGATTTTAGTTCTACCAGCCATACCCCTATTTACGCTGTATTTTATCAACACACCCTGTACGTTACCTTGTAATTTGTTTTTGTTTGCTATGTACGGTGCTGCGGACACTTTGTGGTGCCTTATAAATAAACAAACTACTACTACTACTACTTATAAATGAGTCACTGCAAGCGGCTGCAGCTACCATCATGCTCATTATAGATCAAATTACATCTTATGTGTCTCAAGAAGGTTTCCAGGACACATATGGATACTTGGGGACAATCCTGGGATATTTGCATTGTACATATTACGTTACACTGGGTGAAACTCTAGTAGTCCAACCTAGGGTGCGTTTGAAGACTTCGGACTTTACACATGGTGCAGTAGGCAAGCTGACAGGTTTGTTTTATAATGTATGTGTAATTTTCATTAAAGTTTGATCTATGTACTACACTAAAAATAGGTTATTCTACTATGTTTGTTCTGTTTCTAAGTGTTTGAGCAACTACTGTACCTAGTGATTAGTGATCTACAAGGGAACCCTGATAATCCAGAAGTTTCTTATTAAGAAATGTAGAAAACAATAATAAATTAAGTAAATTGTGTTTATACAGTATGTCATCCTTAAGGTTAGTTATGTGGTGAGGGACAGGATTCACTTTTGTTTGTCCACATACGGTTTGTTATGATTGGAAGCCACAAGCTATGGTTTGCCCTATTACATTGGCATAAATAATTTGAATTGATCCTGGACCACCAACCCAGGGCACCCCTGCAAGTGCCCCAATGCACCCCAGGGTGCCACTGCACGCAGTTTGGGAACAACTGAGTTAAGGAATAATAATAATTTTATTAATATTGCGCTTAAATCCTGCAGGAATCAAAATAATTTACAGACAGCATTTATATCATATCAGCAATGGCATCATTGAAATAAGTCACTCATAATACTCTAATAATATATAGATGATTTTCACTGTACCCTCAGTTTATGATTGGTAGAATGCATCCTATTTCAGTTTTATTTGTGATAAAACAAAAATGTGCAAGGTGTATCTTCACTTGGAGAGTGATAAAGTGTAGAGGGATAAAGGGGTAAATGTATGAAGGGCCATTAATAAGAAGAAGCAGATAATGGTGTTGATACCGATTTTCCTCATGTATGAAGGAGATGTGTGCTATGGGAGAGGGATGCTATGAGCCCCTGTCATTATCGGTGCTACTATCTTTAAGATAGCATGCTGATAAGCAGGGGCAATTAGTAACGAATAGTAGAACAGGAGGTGTTATGGCACCTGCACCTATTGTTTTTTACAGCTGCAGGCCTCACTGCCCCATTAACAGCCACTGTAGTGGCTGCGGCAATGCAGGGGGGATCTCGTGATAATAGAGATATCACATGCATGGCTAATGGAGCAAGTATGTGCTGGAGGGGACACCGCACATCAGCTATAAGGGGTATACACACGGAGCAAATTTGTGCTATTTTCTAAGCAATCTAGTCAGATTGCTTAGAAAGTAAGCACAGATCTCTCCGTGTGTATGCTCCGAGAGATTAAAGATCTCTTGCTAACGAAGTCAGTGCATGCAGTCAAAATCTAAAGGGGTGTACACACGGAGCAAATTTGTGCTATTTTCTAAGCAATCTGACTAGATTGCTTAGAAAGTAAGCACAGATCACTCCGTGTGTATGCTCCGAGAGATTAAATATCTCTTGCTAACTAAGTCAGTGCATGCAGTCACAATCTAGTCAGATTGCTTAGCAAATGACTGCAAATCTCTCTGTGTGTACAGAATGAGAGATACTGATCGCAATCTCTCATTCTGAACAACTACCCAGCCTTTTTTTGCTTAAGCAAAATTGCTTAGCAGAAATCTACGTGTGTATGTGCTCTCCATTGGAGATCTTGACACCTGCAAAATTGCTTAGCACAGGTCTCTACTTGTGTATGCCCCTATAGGCTGATGCACTGATAGGCATCGATGGAGGGCGGAGACAAGATGTCAATGTGGCTTCCTGTTTATCTCTCTCCAAGCATTAAAGCATACTGCATGCCCATTATTTTAATATTACTACCGTGATGGAGACATTCATTATCTATGCTTTTCATCATCAATGAATTGAGAAACTAGCATGTGTGCCTTTTCTACATTCTATGTACAAATAGATTTTTACTAAAGGTCATTTTGAGTAAACTTTGTTTAAATACTAAAGTAAATCATAGTATAGCCTCATTATGGGTTCACTAGTGTCAGGGTCCATGGTCACAGATCCTGCCTTTCGTAAAAATGTTTGGCCTCATACAGCTCTTCTAAGCCTTAACTGCCAGAAGGTTTTTCCTGGGACATTTCAATATCTATAGCAACAGAATACACACATCTTCTGATGCCGGTACCTCAATAACATATACATGGAGGTCTATGAGCCTTGCCCCTACCTGTATTGTTTCCATATTGCTCAGATTATTTTTACCATACAAAACATGGAATACTTATTTTTCAAGACCGTTATTAGGCGGTTAGAGTGACATGTTCATATTTAGAATGTATCCAAATTTCTCAGATTTGTTGCTGGTAAATTAAGACACAAAAGGGTTGATGTGGAGTTGAAAGCTAGTCAGTTGTGTTGGCTGATCAGATCTTGCATGATTTCACACAGTGCAATGCTCCCAAGCTGAATGTCTATAACTACAGACAGACAGTGCTGAATTTTACGCAACTCAGTATTACAGTATATCCACTTGTGAATAAGGGGGCATGACTGGGTGGTAATGTGACATTCATTCTTAGAGAAAGTTTAGCTAGGACAAAACCAAAGTTGTGTCAGTAGAATTCGGTAATATGCTCAGTTGTGCGGACATATAACTACTGTATGCCTGTTTTCAAATAGATCTTTGCATTTCATTGCAGCACTTCCAAAATACACTGCTTTTCAGACATGGAGGTTGGAGCAGTTATCTATATTATTATGCTTTATTTATATGGAATCTGCAATGCCCAATTACAGAATACATAACAATTAACAAAACAGGAAACAGAAAGTTGAATACAAGTAGTTATTACATAAACATATTGGGTGAGATTTAATGGGATGAGAAATTCAGTTTTTTATTAAAGCAGCAATCATTTGCATTGCAAAATCAAAATGGTTTTGCAGTGTAAATGATTGCCGTTTTAAAAAATCTGTATATTTCTTACCAAATCTCTCACTTTCTGAATCTCTCATCCTATTAAATCTCACCCCGTATATGGTCGCCGGGTCAATGCTGTTTGGATTGGCAGTTACGAGATCAACCACTCTTGGTCGGTGGTGTCTAGTTAGATGCCTAAAGAAAGTCGACCACATCTAGGTCGACAGTGAAGTGAATTAGATGCAAGCGGTAGATTAACAGACAGGAGGTCGACAGTCACCACGTTGACATAAGCTTTTCATGTTTTTTTGGTGCAGCTCAACTTGGTTCGTACTTTACTATCCCAGTGGACACAGAGTTAGATGATAATAGTGTTTGGAGCATAGCATGGCACCATGCCTGAGGCATGCAGAGGGCAACAAGCCATGCGAGGGGACACTGTGCACATATGCAGTGTCCACAGGGACCCCTATGGCATTCAGCACCAAAAAAACATGAAAAACTTGTGTCAATGTGGTGACTGCCGACCTTGTGTCCATCGATCTGTCACTTGATACTAACTCACGACACTGTTGATTTAGACACATCTAACTAGGGCCCTTATTCTGATTGGTGCGTACTTTGCCGAATTCTTTCGGTGCGGTCCGCACGCCACGCTGTGCGGTTGCGTACGGCCAACGTCCGTAGAAACGCCCACGTGTCCTCCGCATTCGGACGGACTCACTCTTTAAGAACAGGGCGTGTTTACGGACGACATACAAACCATGCGTGTGCGGGGGAAACACTCCGATTCTGCACGGTCTGACCGCGTATGCACGGCATTCCCGTGTCCGAACGCACGCGACCCGGCCACTACACGCAGATGCGGTGTACTTACGCACAAAACCAGACTACTCTTATCTGAGTTACCAAATAGATCACATGACACACTTAGGCAATTATCCAACCACTTTGAAAAGAGATTGTTGCTCCTGGTCATCTCTTATTTATCTAATTGATCCTTAAACACTTACAAGCACTATACATTAACCCTAACATTCCCTATGGGGATATAAATGTGATCTACCCTTTTGCTGCGTACATAACTAAACATCAACATGTTTTTTGTTTATATGCTATTTATACTTTTAATGTAAAATACTAAAATAACACACAGACAACTTCTTAATCCAACCGTAACTTTTATTTACATTAACAAAAATTTAAAAATAAATTAATCAAGGAGCAGGTCGCAGAGGTCCTGGAGATGGCCACCCATCCTCAGGAGGTCCTCCCGCATCCTCATGATGGCCGCACGCACACCCTGGGCTGCCTCCTGGTAATCTGTAGGCATGAGAAAGGGGGTACAACATTAATTATGCTACTCACGTACACCTTGTACAGTCAATCCTAAGTACCTACACCATGAGAAATCATACATACAAACATATACTTAGCCAATCCTGTATGTAATGGCAGCAAATATATGATCATGATGCTGCCACCACACACACACACACACACACACACACACACACACACACACACACACACATACACACACACACACACACATACACACACACATACACATACACACACATACACACACACTCACACATACACACACACACACACACACACACACACATACACACTTGTGTGACATATACATTTCACAATCTATATATCAAAATCACAACCACACTTGAGGATCACTCACAGTTGTCCTGCCCAAAGACTCCTCACTCAACTCAAAACATACACCCACTACAACATGCCACATTTACCCATACATATATACCTGCATGTTACTGCTTAATAGCTAAACTGCATGATAGATAGATAGATAGAGAGAGAGAGAGAGAGAGATAGAGAGAGAGATAGACAGAGAGAGAGAGAGAGATAGAGAGAGATAGAGAGAGAGAGAGAGAGAGAGAGAGAGAGAGAGAGAGATAGAATAGATACCACATTAAAAGGCTAGCCTAGTCCCTCTACCCATTACTTCATGATTCCTTGTCACATTGCCAGATAGGTGAAAGTGCAGCACTAATCCGCTTCCGTACACCAAACAATTTCTAAGGTCAATCCATCCTACATAATACCTTTCAAAAATACATGGCAACAACACAGGCCCACTGGCTAGAGGGGGGCCCAGGCAAACTGGCCACTTGGGACTCCAGTATAAATCAGGCCTGCCCATATTCCATTGATGTTTTATTGTTGCTTCTATACAAAGACCCTCCATAAATAAACACTCATCACCTACATGAGCATCCAGATTGCACGTTTGCAGCATGGCCCTATAAGGCCAAAGTGTGTCTGTTGTTTTCCATTTATTTGGACTACTCTTTACTATATTATAGCAAAATGTAATCAGCTGTGCGACATAACAAACTGTACCTAACTCAGTAATGATGCATTATGTCTACTTACCCCTGCCAGCCAGCTCCACCATCTCTTCTTCCTCCACATTGGGAGGTGGTGTGAAATCGGGGAGGGGTAGGGTGACCTCCTCCTCCTCTTGGTACACGGGGGGGGGGGGGGAGGTAGACAGAGGAGGTTGGTGAGTGGCTAGGGGGAGGGGTGTGTGTAGAGGTGGTGGAGGTGAGGTATTCCACCTCATGGCGGCCCTCAACCTCCTCCTCCTCCATCTGCACCTGTCCCGCCTCCTCCTCCTCCACCTCCACCTGGCCCTCCACTTCTACCTCCTGGCCGACCTCCTGGGCCACCTCCTGGGCCTCCTCTGTGGCCTCCTCGTGGGCCTCCTCTGGGGCCTCCTCTGTGGCCACCTCCTGGGCCTCCTCTGTGGCCTCCTCCTGGGCCTCCTGTTTGGCCTCCTCGTGGGCCTCCTCCTGGGCCTCCTGTGTGGCCTCCTCCTGGGCCTCCTCACGGGCCTGTCTGGCTCTCTCCCGCGCTGTTGGTGAAACAAACAAAATGGTTGAGTGTCATTTGACATTCAAATCACTCTAACAAGTACATATCATAACCACATTATATATGTGTTATATATCACACATATAGTATATGGCATTTCTATGTCATCAACACCCAATTGACCTCATGTAATATTAATATTAAATAATGTGAAAATGCAAACACTCACTGGCCTAGATGCACTAGGCTTCAAAAGTGATACACTGTAGAGTGATAAACACGCAGCCAATCAGCTCCTTCCTGTCATGTCACAGACTGTAGTTGACAAATGACAGGTAGGAGCTGATTGGCTGCCTGTTTATTACTCTCCATTTTATCACTTTTGAAGCTGAGAGAATCCGGGCCACTGTCAATTATATGTATTTTGCGAAAATACTTACAGCGTTGAAGACGCCGCCTCAGAGCCTGCAGCCGCTCCGGCTCCCGCCTCCGCAGGTCGGGCCATCGCCTCTCCAGTTGAGCGATGGTCCTTCGCACATGAGTGCGGGCGAATATGCGTCGCCGGGCCACAACATATGCCCGGCGCTTGTCCCGATTCGAAATGAAGGGGCCTGCCTGCCCCAGTCTCCTCTCCATGACTGCCACCAGCGACAGCAGCTCCGCAGTGGAGAAGGGTTGTGCTCGCTGGTAGGCAGCCATCTTAGCAATGGCAAAAATCAAGCAATCATGTGCTGTCATTGGTTGATCAGAGTGATATTTGGTATTAACTTTATTGTTCATTTTTACACTAACAGCGTGTATGCGCCCGACCAGACGGCTAACCCATTGCATCGCACACCCACACTTGCTGTACCTTTGCATAGTTTAACAGACCATCCTAAACAGACAGTGTCAAATAAGACTGGAACCCATTATATAGAATCTATAACATTCACCAAACATGGGTATAAGCAACAGGTGAAATAGTCTGCATCACTAGACACTTACACCTAACTCCACAAGGTACTAAACAGCTATTTTATAATGAAAGCTATGCAGCAGAAACATAGCAAATAGTGCCAGGCCCTTTCCCAAAATTAGGCCATGCTGCCATGTGTACACTTACCTTCTACTGGGCCATACTAGAGAGGTGGAATGAAAAGTAGCTAGCATCAAGGCAGAATTTGGAGTGCTTTCACATGTGAATTGGATGCTAGCACTGATTACTTGTGCCTAAGTGGTGGACTGGATTTAAATATGTAATGGGTATTGTCAGTTGTACTACATACCAAACAAGTGCACAGTACAGATGTACATTCAAAAATACATTTCATGTGCGACCTCAGTTTTATTTGGTCATTGGTGGTCAAATCTGCATTTACCTACTAAATCAGACTTACTCAGTTTGCCAGGTTTTGTTGAATTTTTTTGGCACAGCAAGGGGCGTGGCCTTTGCGCCGCACGGGTGACGCTGCTGTACGGAACGCGGACGTACGGAACGCAGGTTGTAGCTGATTAACGCCAATTACAGAAATAGTATTTAAAGTTGTGCTAGAAAGGCAAACAGTTGTTGCAAACATGGCTGGCTCAGAGTCAGAGGAAGAACAGGTGGTGCAGAACCTCTTGTCCCGCATGGAGTCCAACACCACCTATGTCCCCCTCAACCCAGACCAGCCATTGGGGGAAGAGCAGCCTGCTGGGCCATCCACATCTGCCCAAGCTGCAGCTGGCCCATCTTCAGCCTCAGCAGAATTATTGGGAACACAGCAGGTGGCTTCCCAACAGAGTAGTCTGCACAGCACTTCAAGTACAGCGACAGGTGGCCGTGGCCGTGGTAGTGGCCGTGCCAATGGCAGTGACGGTGCCAGTGGCCGTGGCCGCAATCGGCCAACAGAGGAACCATCCACCAGAAACATGGCATTTGAACCGCAGGAGCTTGACATCCTGGTGACCCGGGCACGGGATTTGATCGAGTGCCCAACGGCTAAACTGACACACACAAGGAGATGGAAGATCTGGGAGGAGATAACGGCGGAGATTAATGTGGTGGCTCCACAAGTTCGTGAGGCGGAGCACGTTAAGAAGAGGCAAGTTCATGTGTGTTACATTTGAGCAGTACAAGTCCAGTAATGGTTACATTCGATATTAGATGGAGTTGGTCAATGGGTGGTCACGTTGCTTGGAGGCACAGACATGTTTGCCATGTCATTGAATTGATAGTTATTGTAGAGTGAGTGTGATTGTATCTTCTATGAGTTGTTTTTCAAAATGATTATGATGTAAGTTTGGTGTCAGGAGGCACATGTTGTATTATGTTTCAGATTGCAATGGGTGCTACAGCAAACATGAGGAGTGACATGTATTAATATGTACACTTTGATTGCAGGTGGCACGACTTCAAAGGCAACCTCAAGAAGAAATTGACCCAGCGGTGGGAACACAGCCACACCTCTGGGGCTGGCCCCATGCCTTCCAAGCTGCAGCTCACCCCCCTGGAACAGATGGCAGAGTGCTGCATTGCAGTGGAGGAGGTCTGGGGGGTGAGCACCATAGACAGCGAGTCCCCAGCGGAAGTGATGGCTTCTACGCTTGAAGGTAATTATTTGCCAGCCCATAAGTAGATGTTTTGAAATTTGCATGGAATGTGTGGTAATTGGTATTTTCTCGTTCAACAGCATCCCCACCGCTTGGTCAAGAATCTCTTGAGGAGGTTGTGGAGTCTGTGCCACCTGGCCCCAGTAGCAGGCCCGTGCAGCAGCAGCCGGCAATGTGCGCGGCTGAATTGGCCACGTGGGGGCATGTGCTTGAAAGTATTGTGCAGCAGGGAGAGTCGGCATCAGAGCGGGTGCGTAGGGCCGAGGAGGTGCTACAGGGTTTGACCAGCAGCCAGCAGAGTATTGCTGCGAGCCTGCAGGCTATGAGTGCCAGCCAGCAATCTATTGCTGATAGCCTGCAGGTGCTGGCTGATCAAGCCCTGCGGCAAAATGAACTCCTCCTCCGCCATAATGAACTTATGGTGGAGCTAGTTACCACCAATAGGGTCCTAATGTCACCCGTTTCTGGTGCATTACCACCATCATCACTCCCTGCTGCCAGAGGGAGAAGAAGATCCACCCCCTCCCCAGCATGTGCTCCACGTGACCCACCATCTGAGCGTGGCCGTGGGCGAGGCCGAAGAGCTGCTGCACGTGGCAAGGAGCCTGCCAGGGGCAAACGTGCCCGCAAATGAACTTGTGTCCGCATTAATCTCCACCGTTATGTCTTCCCAAATCTTCCATTGAGCTGTGTGTGTCAGCATCCTGTGTCAAATTCCGTGCCGAGGGTCACCACATTTGCCCGCGGTTCAAATGTCATGTTTGGTTCCCCTGTTGCCCTGTTTCGGCTACCATTACTGTCTGCTGTACTTGAAGTGTTGGTGCTCTACTTTTGTTGTGAAGCCACCTGATGTGTTCCTAATGATTCTGCTGTGGCTATTTATTATATATTATTTACTTTTAGTCCTGTTATGGTACCATTTATTTTGTGATGGTTTTGAAATTATTTTTTAAGTTTATTTAATAAATGTTATTTTGGCCCCCCAAATGTCTGTATTAATTGATACATGCAGAAGTGACATGTGTATTAGTATTATTAATATTAAGTTGTGTTCATTATTTGCAGTGTAAAAGTGTGTGAAAAGTGCAGCATATACAGTATGTGTGTGTGTTTAGTAATGGTCCATTTAAGGTGCATTGGTTTCAATTGAAGCAGTGAGAAGCGTGTAATTTACAAGTAATGAGTAAATGAGGTGATAGTATTGTGTTCAGGTGACATTGGTTGAGGTGCGTCCGTCCTGATTAGGCGTTCCGATTGCCTAGCGCATGACCGAGTGGTGTCCGCTAAGCAATACTAGCCTTTTGGACACCGCACATTTCTTCCCTTTTTGTTCGCGTGCATTCGGTGTGCTATCCGAATGCACGCCTACCAAAATAAGTGTACTCCCCCGTGTCCGCCCATGTTTCCGCCCAGTTTAGCCCACTTTGAAACTACGCCCCTGTGTCATCCCGCATGACGCCCATATTTCCCGAGTGATTGCGGTGCACATTTCTGTACGGTATTAGTGAGAACAAGTACGGAGACCATGCGTGGCACATGCACATGGCGTTCCCCACGCATGCGCAGAAGGCTAAAAAACGCGATCCGAAAGAATTCGGGAAAGTACGCACCGATCAGAATAAGGGCCTAGATGCCTTTGACCAAGAGTGGTCCACCTATTGACTGTAGAGTTATTATACCACACCCTCACCTTTCAATAGTGGATAAAAATAGTTCTAGCCAGCACCAATTTAGACAAGCTGAGAAAGTCATACAGTAACAGGGGAGCCCATGATGGCTGCAAGTGGCTAGAGCAGCTATTAACCCTTCCAACCTATTCTGGACACTTGTTTCCTGCATTGGGTGCTCCTGCTGAGCAGCTGACATTGTCAGAGGAATGTACTCTAGCTAGAGGAGCAACCAAGTAATGCACTGTATACTGAGGTTGACGGCATACACACACACACACACACACAAACACACACACACACAGACACACACATATACACACACACCTAGGTATCTTGCACTCTACTAACAAGCTGCAATAGATTTTACACCAGATTTACATTACATACATTACAATATACTGTATATATCTTTAAATTTTATACTGTACAGAATCATTGCAAGTAAGTGAAAACATATGCAACTATATTATGTAACTATGTAACTATGCAACTATATTACGCAAAACTGTAATGCATGCAATTTTGCACGGTATTGCACTATTCAGCATTAGTATGTTTGCACAGACATAAAGTACATCTAACTACTGATAAGCAGCAGTCATAAGCTAGTAACAAATGTGTACTGTCTGTATCTTATCATGGTTTGCATAACCCTATACAAAAGGCCCAGGCATCATTTCTTCAAGCATAAAAATATTTCAAGTTCATCTGCAGTGCAGCCCTTGCGCCTGATCTCCAGACTATAAAGCCAGCCAATTAGAATGCAAGCATGAGGGACACACCCTTTATTCACCCACCATTGGAATACTGCCAGTTCTAGCAAGTACATTGCAGTGTGGCGACAGGAGGTACAATGTCATCTGCTACACATACAGTAACAACCAAAGGCAAATTCACATACTTTTTGCATCAATGTTTCTACAGAATATCCAGTATTTTTAGAAGGGACAGTTTGCATGTTTGTTGCCAAAATTGAAGTTCACAAATGTTTTTCATTCACATCAATGACAGAGCAACATACTGTAACTCATACTATCCCAGAAAGTAAATGTTGATCATGATGTAACCTATTCTCTGCTAAGGCTTTTACCTTTATTCTGAGTTTTTTCACATTTGCGATCATCATGTTTCAACATCATTATCAATGGTTTTTTTTCACTGTGGTACCCACAGACATTATACCTCGTTTTTGCCTGAATGCTTTGTACAGTATTTTAAGAAAATACTATTAAACCTTATCTCATTCTAAATCACAGTATAACTTTTATAGAAGACACCTGACCCAGGCACAATAAAATGCAGCCTGGGATTTATTTAGTAACAAAGAAGTGCAGGAGAAGATTTTACCCTTGCTGCTCAAAACTATCAAAACGTCCCCTTTAGGAGAAGAGAAGTGATTCTGAGTCCTGACTTTTTTCACAATGCGGTAGATAACTTTAATCTTTAAAAGCTGAGTGTAGTATTTATGGCTCTCTTATAGCATCCAATGTGTAGTCCAATATGTAGTAGTATTCAATGTCATTATCATTAGTGAAATACACTTATCATAAGGTGTTCTTGTAATAATATCAGTGTACAAGAGTGACTAGAAGAGTAAAACTCATAAGGGTATCTTTTTTACAATCGGCTATGGATTAGAGCAGGGGTGGGGAACCTCAGGCCCGGGGGCCGTATGCGGCCCCGTAGCCGGTCTGAGTGGCCCTCCCACCCGCCCAACTGCTTTGCCGTTAATCAAGTACAGGGGAATTCTTGTGAGAGGTCGGTAGTTCTCGCAAGATTCCTCTTAATCAACAGCAGCTGGAGACTGTTAGTCCTATTCAGCGGCAGCCGCCGGATTGTGGGGCGGCTGCAGCAGGACAATTTGTAAGGGAAAGTTTTACATATTGCCCCTGAAGGTTTTTTCCCCAATACAAACGGCCCTTGGCACAAAAAAGGTTCCCCATCCCTGGATTAGAGCATCAAAATTAAGGGTACTAGCAGTAGTATATAACGGTATCTTTAACCTGATATCAAAAAGAATATCTGCATACCCTGTACTCACAAATGTAGACGGTGTATGATCACATCAAGGTATCTTTGTGAACCATAAATGTGTGTACCAATAACTCCCCTCTTCTATGGCGCTGATGTTCACATAAAGGTATCTTTGTGAACCATAAATGTGTGTACCAATAACTCCCCTCTTCTATGGCGCTGATGTTCACATAAAGGTATCTTTGGTTGGTGTGTCCTATGTGCTGCTGTAACACAAGATGAATATATTGCTGATGGTAACACAAGATGAATATATTGCTGATGACTCTCATGTAGTCAAAGACAGAGAATATAAAAAACAAAAGAGATAAGAGATAAAAAGAGATATATCCATTGTGTAGTAATATCTGATGACACAGTAATATTCACTTTTGAACATAAACAGTCCTCCTAAAAACTGCAGCGTACCACACTCACATGAGTGATTAGAAGAATGGACCCATAAACGTATCTTTACAGCCAACTAATGATATATACAGTATACCAGAAATTCAAATAAGCTTACCCAACTCACACTAAAAACAGTGGGTGTAAGAACATAAAGGTATCTTTACAGCCAACTAATGATATATAAACCAGATATTCAAATAAGCATACACAAAAAACAGTGGATGTAAATACATAAAGGTATCTTTAAACCAGTGTAAGAAAAAAAGATGTCTGTGCACCCCACACTTACAAAATCTGAGTAGTGTGTAATAACATCAAGGTATCTTTCTGAATCTTAAATGATCATACCAATAACTCACTTCTTCTATAGAGCAGGTATACACATAAACTATTCTCTGTTGGGTAGAAATACAGTAAGTTAATGAGAAATGTACTAATGAGGCCATCATACCACATGTCCATGTTGATACATGATATGCTTGAAATTCTCCTGAAGCAAATGCTAGTAATGTGTACATAGGCAGCTTGGCATGCTGGGAGGCTCTTGCAGTACTGTATTAGGGGTCATTCTGATTGTTTTGCATTACTGCAAATTTGGCCTTGTCCTGATATTTTGGGGACTGCATATGTGCAGCTCCCTTTGTAAATGGCTTTGGTGCCTTTGGGAACACCCAGCATTTTATGGGCGTCTTCATGAAAACTATGGGTGTTCCCATGTCTATGCGGGTGGGCCAATGCCTTGCAGGAGTGGGTGGCTGATGTCACAGGACTTCAGCCACAAGCCCGTGTTCGAGCAAGCACACGCAAATAAAAGTCACTTTAGACTGACTTTTATTTATAAAGCCAGGAGAAACCATTTGTTGAACGGCGACTATCAGATTTCTCCTGCGAGCTTTGCAGCTTACCGAGTCAATCAGAATCACCCCTTTAGGTTAGTGGTCCTAGACCAAATTAAATTATTTATGGTCAGTGCTGGTGGCTTCAGAACACAAAACATAGATGCAATTAAAAGCACCAATGTACACCAAGACATATCTGACCCTAAGGATAACAGATTGGCACAAATTACTTATTTTAACTTTTTTACCAATTTATCCTAACAGTTTTCTATCCTAGGAATGCTGTGAAAAAAATGCTGATACTCTAGGGTGCCGTGATTCAAGAAAGTTTGCACTTTGCATTGCTTCGTCTTACAATCTGGGCATACATGCGCCCAGCTCTATATCACTCAAATTTGTATTGAAATAAAACTTGAACTGGCCATACACCAGACCAACATCCATCCAACCAGCCAGCCAGCCAACCATCTGACTTGTCTTTCCAGCTAAAACAATGCTCCATACATGCTCCATTGCATATGTTCGCAAACCCCGAACATTGGGGACGTGGCCAAGTTTGGCCCGTAACGGATGGGTCTGTATAGGCCCCGAAATGCATGCTTGTATTTCACATGGTTTGAATTATTTTTTTAAAAACTTGAAAATCTGTATGTCTATTTATTGTTTTTAAACCAAAGATGTTTTTAAAAACAAAATACTGTAAATAAAAATAATGTTTGTAGGTCCCCCCGAGTTTGTAACCACTATTAGTGTTTTTATCATTGTGCTGGTTAACCCAAAATCAGGGGGAAATGAACATAACCAGAACTAGGCATTGCACACTATGCCAGAACTAAGCATACCTCCCAGCATTTACACAATGCAGAGCAGGTCTCTCCTGCACTCCTAAAAGGGGCATGGTTTTGACAAAATTGAGCGTGGCTTTGTGGGAATGCCGAAACCATGAATTGATTTTTATCAGTATGGGGTCATGACCAACACTCTGGCAGTTGCTGGCATGCGCCCAGTCCCTCTATCTTCAATGACAAGATTATTTTCAGAAATAAATGCTTCTTCTTTTCAAGTATCTCTGCCAGGAGTAAGCTACAAAATCTGGAAAATCTTTGTAGAAAAGAAAAAGAAACCTGATTGGCTATAGAAACAAATAAATTTGATTAAGGGAAAGTTAATAAGCAGTAAAGTAAAGGGGATTGGATGACACTTAATTAACAAAGACAGTATCCCCAATAAAATATATCAATCTCAGTGTAATGAGTCACATGGGGGTGCTAATAGTTTGAAAGGATTGACTCAGCTGGCACACTCAAAAAGCCAATCCTTTCCTTTCTTGTTACCATTAAGGGTAAGTTAACCTGAAACACAATTAAGAAAGTGAACATCGGGGATCCGAGTCTGACCGAGTGTGGCTCGGCTTTTCACACCAAACTCAGATCCTTGTGGATTCTTGCAGGACTTGCAGCACATATAAGGTGCCGTACCCCACCATTTGTTAATGTCAATGCTCGCCATACTCAAATGCTTATTAACATACTGTGACTGCTGTCCGTACCCCACCATTTGTTAATAATAATAATAATAATAATAATAATAATTTTATTTATATAGCGGTCTTTCTCCAATGGGACTCAAGGCACTTAACAGATAGAATGATTGTAATACAGTACAGAAACAATGAAGTACATAAAAGCTTTTCATAAACAATACTTAAGGGAATTAATGAAATGTTTGAGTAAACAGGTAAGTCTTGAGTCTGTTCTTGAAGCATTCTAGAGTGGGGGCCTCTCGAACTGTGCGGTGAAGTGAGTTCCATAAAGTCAGAGCTGAATGGCTAAAATGGTACCGTAACTGCTGGCCATTCCCCACGTCTCCGGTGTCTTAGATCTGTGGGTGCCTATATGTGAAGCTGGCAGGCAGCTGATCTCTGCTGACGTCAGCTGCCTGCCTACAACACCCACGTCACTGTCGAATATGCATGGGAACGCCCAGCGTTTTCATGGGAAAGCCAATGAAATGCCGCCTGTTCCCATAGACACGACCACGACCACGGCCCACCTCCCCCACCCGCAGTGCTGTATACGAGTGGCTGATGAATAATCAATTGTGTGAAGAAGGGGATGTACACTGATGGTTAAAGATGATGATTGGATGATGATGAGGACATCTTGCCTATGTAGAGCCAGTTTGTGCATGGAGAGATCATTGCCAGCAATGTGCACTGCCCATTGGTTTGTTTTTGCCCCCATAAAACAATCTTCCAATCATTTCAGCCACAAGTGTGGCAGTCCCTGTTGCAGAAATGATTGGTTTGTTAAACTGTGCATGTTCGGTTTAATATATACATCATAAGGATGGGAGGGAGGGCACAAGGACAATTCCATCTTGCACCTCTATTCTTTGCATTATGCACTGTTTGGAGCATTGCTTCATAGTTTAATAAACTGTCCCCCTTTGTGGATGAAAATAATATTATTGTGAGCTGTGAGGCGGTCCAAAGCGACTGAAAATAAATGGAAATTAATTTACTTGAGTTTAATAATATGTTGGAACAAAAACAGGCCACAATTATTTTATTTGAGCTGTTTTGTATGATTTAAAAATAAAATACAGATCCAAAACAAAACCAAAACATCTAAAGTGCATTTATTTTTAATGAAGTTTAGAAATTGACTCAAACTAGGCTTCATATATGAATGTGGCTATGCTGGTTGATTTTTCCTAATGAAATCATATATTTTTAAATATAATTATCAATTGTTATTTTTATTGTTATTTGTGTAAACTAAATATACTTTTTATAAGGAGTAAAATTGGTCTTGCGCTCTCTACTACAAAAAAACCCATTTATTAACAAGTAATTAACTCCAAGTTCTATTGGCAGCTGCATTTCCAATTTTTGTTTTATTTTTGGTGATTTTAAGATTGTTATTTGATTTGACACCTATATTGTGCCCGATTCTTTCATTTTTTATACAGTATGTTTCTATGTTTCTGCAAGCTGCCATATTGCCTATAAAACTGTGCCGGCAGCATTAAGCACTGCTATTCTCAACTCTCCAATCTACCTGTACCATTGATGTGTCAGGTCTCTCCCCCCGCTGCACCTGTTAATCTGGATGATAGACAAGCAACAGCGGCAGGTTAGTCAGTGTCACTGAAGGCACTTCAGTCTTTAACATTGCCCTCCCTCTCTTCCCTTCTGTGGACATTATGTGTAAGGGGCACTACTACTGTGACCATTATGTGTATAAGGGGCACCATTACTGTGGGCATTATAAGCAGTTGAGTCACATTAGTGTGGCCTCCAGCTATTAGCCAGAGTAACCACTGTGTGCAGCATGTACAGCAGCTAGATGGACTGGGAGTAACTCAGTAAGGCGCTGGTAGGTGGTCACAGGTATCTAGAGCCATGCAGACCACAGCTGCTGCAGGGTGCATGGCAGAGCATCCATAGAGTGAACAATATGATCAAGGTGGTCCCGCAGATGACCAACTGGGTTTACCTCCCCAAAAATGGGGGGATTGGGGGCTCAGGGAAGTACTTGGAAGTATTGGTTGTGCTCCTACAACCACTATCTACTACCGTTGTATTGTCTTGCTGAAAGATTTCATCTGCCCTAAGGAAGACAATCAGCATGTATGGGTGTACGTGACCTGCAAGGATGGATTTATAACCAAATCAGTTGAGAGTGCCTTCCACATGGATAAGTGGGCCAAGAGAATGCAACAAAAACATTCCCCAGACCATAACACTGCTGCCACAAGCTTGTATTCTTCTAGCACTGGATATAGGGTGTTTGTTCTCCGAAGTTTCTCACCTGACAAGCCCATGTCCATCCATTTGATGAAGCAGAAAACGTGACTCATCAGAGAAGGCAACGCTTTGCCAATCAGCAAAGGTCCAATTCTGATACTGCCATGCAAATTTAAACCTTTTGGGCCAAACCACCTTTTTCTAGCATTCTGTAGGTGCAGTGACCATTCATATGCAGCAGAGGTCACTGAATTATCATTTAAGACACAAGTCTGGTAGCCACCAGGTTTATTTTGATTTTGAGCTACTCTACTGTAGTGTGTCAGTCGGCCCTCACATACCTTCGTAGCTGAGGTTTACCTCTCACATCAATGGTAGTTTTCACGTTGGATATTCACAATGGTGCTGTAATCCCCAGGTGTGCTTGCTCTTTGCGGCCATCCGATTCCTCTCACAGCGAAGGCACACTATTTATTTTTTAAACTTCAATTTAGATTTAAGTTTGAACATAACTCACACAAATAGAAACTGAATTAGGCCCTTAACTTTCAAATCACATCAGGTCAAAGTTGCTGAAAGTTCTAGTTACGCTCATATAGTTTTCATGCTGTACTAAAAATTTGAAATACAATTTGCTTTTTAAAGAAAAATCACAAATTGGCGCCTTTGAGTTTAGGTTAAATCACACAAACCTCCACAACATCTATGAGCACATAGAGATGCTCTTACGTCATTGTTTATCTGTAATTATGCAATGCCATGCAGTGTCAGTGTTATGGATTACACAGACAACCTTCTCTTGGCGCTAGACCCAAGTATTAGATTTCCTCAAGATACTGTTATGCACAGTACATGTACTTCCACAGACATAGGGGGTTATTCTTATTCCTTCGGTCCTCCATGCATTTGCATGTGCAGACATATGGTGCGTGCACCCACGCCGAACTTTCGATTCGCCAGGTGCACGCACCCTAGACGGTGTGCAGGGGGCGGAGAAGAGCGGGGGGCGCCATATGGGAATGCCCAGCGTTCCATGGTAATGAGGCGATAATGAGGCGTTGACACGGGTGCGGGGGGCTGGCAGCTGACATCACCGGATGTCAGCTGCCCATCCATATCTGATCCAGCGTGCACGCATATGGAAGTGACTTGAAAGTCACTTTTATATGCGTGTACCTTCCACAACTTTTGATGGTCAGCGACCATCGAAAGATGTAGGAAGTTACCCGCGACATCCGAATGGATGTTTATGCTAAACATCCATTCGCATCCTGTGCGGGCAAAGCTGAGCTGCAAAGGGGGGGGGGAAATTCGGCGGGTGGGGTTTGGTGGATTTGCAAGGCTGCGAATCAACCAGTATAACCCCCATAGTGGCAGGGAAGGAATAAATGTTGCCTTCTAGAGCCTCTTATGTCAACCTAATGTTCTGGGAGCCATTAATTATACTCATATTGTGTAAAGAGCACCTCATTTGAGATTGTAGATGAATGTGACAAGGCTTTGCTTCTACTCCTTCAGTGTGCTTGTGATTTGTGATGCTAACCTAAAAATAATGAGTGTGGTATCAGGCTTCTCAAGTATACAGCATACCTCCAAACATGACCCATTCCAGGAGGGACACAATGTTCCCTCTTAATGTATGATTGCCATCATCTGTTTTGAACAAGTTAAATGATAAGAAAGGTGTTTCACCACATATGATGGCATTCAATGACCTCTATATCAAGCCAGTCATCTCTGTGGGACACATTTTGCATTGTATAATCTCTAATAGCTTTATGTATATTACTTACAAGATGCTGGAACTAACTTTTTTTTATGTCAGTCAATTGAGGATATTGCAGTCAAACCTGGCTTATAGTTATAACACCTCAAATGACCCCACTGATTACAGCTCATGATAAATAGAATGAGGCACACATTTCCACTGGGACATAAAAAACCTGACGTACAGTATTGAAGAACATGTCTGGATGTCTCATAAATCTGGCGCACTTCTTTATGCTCATGATAAGAATGGAGACATATTGTATGTGTCACAATATTGCAATACTCTAACATAACATGGGGTAGTATCAGGGCCGGCGTCAGCACTAGGCAGCCTAGGGCACCGGCTGCTGGAGGGCATCAGTTTGGTGCTGGTCCCCCCCCGTGCCGCATCACCCATCAAGCCGCCCCCTCCTCCTGCGGAGCACAGCGTCACGTCGACCCGCACCACCCACCAAGCTCACCCGCCCTGGAACGTCACAGTGCCGGACCCCCCCTCCCCTCCCTGGGTAGAGTCGCGGGGGCCATCGCCGCATCGTACGGCAAGCCCCCCCCCTCCAGGACGTCACGCCGCATTACTGGACCCGGCAGGCTGCCCCCCCTGGAACGGGTAAGTGATTGAGCACCGGGGCGCCCCCCCCCCACTACCCGTCTGGGGCACTCCGGTGCCTAGCACCAGCCCTGGGTAGTATTGGATTATATGCAATGAGCCAGGGGTCCATTTTATACAGAAAGTGAATACATGTAAGTGAATTCCCAATTTGTAAATGTAAAGCATCTTGTCAACCAAATGCAATAATAGAAATATTTTAAAATTATAGAGATTATACCACTCTCCCCATGTGAGGTGCTGGCCATACTCACTGTCCCCTTTATTTTGGTAACTGCGTTAATATTTTGGATTTTTGTTTTGCTCTGTGTAATGTTAAAATGCATTTTATGCGTTTAGTTTGACTAATATATTTACCAGATTTGTTATTATTTAACATTTACCTGTTAACTATTAAAGTGTGTAATATTTTCTTGTTATGAGTAAAATGTGCTCTCCATGGGTTGCGGAATAATTAAAAATTAAGTATTTAAAATAAACCTACAACTTAATTAAGGATATTAGTAAAAAAAAATGAAAGTCCTAATATGTTCCTGAGTAAACAAGGTACTTCTAATTTTCAGGGTAGTAATCTTAACAAAAGTACAGTTTATTTGGATGAAACGAATACCCTCACTTGTCATGGAAAGATTACATCAATACTATATTAATAATAGACAGTAGGGGGAAGTGTTGTCCCAAGGTATAAGGCAAAATATAATTTACAATTTATTTACTCGACTAGTTACAAGGTTTACCATACTGAATAATTCTGCAACTTACCTTGTCTGCTCACACCAGTGAGCTTTATTCTTCTAAAACACACTTTCTAACTTCAGTATGTGTCTTTCAAGAAGGTATATTGGCCCTTATTCTGATCGGTGCGGCCGGATCCGATTATGCGGCCAGGACCGTGCGTGCGAAACCCCGCCTTCCATACGGATCGCCAACTCCGTCCGTACGCGGTAAGAAGCTGGCCGAACGGACCGCACATGTATTTTTCACGGAATACGCCTCCTCCATCTCAGGGAACCTCCCCCATCATTCGATGGTCGCAGACCATCGAATGCAGGACCGAGTGGTCCACCAGCTCCCGCAACCTCTGACCACACGGACATTTTTCCGTGCAAAAGCAGGGATCTGGGCGGGCAGCTGACATCCGGCGATGTCATATGTCCGCCCCCTACACGTGCGTCACGGCCGCATTACCATACGTACGCCCAGCGTTTGCATGGGAACGCCCATGAAACGCGGGGCGTATGCATATGGTAATGAGCCCAAATAGCCCTTCACGCCCCTCTCCACCCCCTGTTCGGAGTGTTCACATATCATGCGGGATTTGGCCGTACGCCCCGCTCGCACATGCGCAGAGACGCCTCTGCACATGCGCAGACACAAAACATCGGCGGGACGAACGCACGCGGATATATCCGCACCGACCAGAATAAGGGCCATTGTCCTGTGCAGGACTTTAAATCATCCTCCAAAGCAGATATATTGCCCTATATACATTAAATTAACCTCCATTTTGGCCCTTACCAACCTCCATTTTGGTCTATATTGCCCTATAAATGACGTTAAATCCACCTCCATTTTGGCCTTTACCAAACTCCATTTTGGTCTTATTCATCAGCTGATGTATTTGTATCAGTTTATTGTCCTAAAATTCAAGATAATTGTGTTGAGATGTCAATGGAAATTCTGAAAGTGACCCCTGAGGCAAAACCTTGAGATCCAACAGGGGGATCTCAAGGTTCTGCCTCAGATAAGGATCTAAGTCAGACAGAAGATCCGAGCTGCTCCTCAGGTCACCTCAGATTACCTAAATTTGTGCAGGTATGGATTTCTTAAAATCCAAACTACTCATCTCTAATCCTATCCCTAATACCATAACCCTTAGCCCAAACTGAGAAAACCAACCCTAATACCCTATCCTATCCCTAATACACTAACGTTATCTCCTAATCCAACCCTATTACTCAATCCCAAATACCTTAGCTCAGGGGTTCCCAAACTTTTTGAATCATGGCATCCTACAGTATCAAAATTATTTTCACGGCACCCAAGGGCCAAAATTTTCAGATTGCTAACTTTAGAAATATACAGTATATTAAATTAAGTAAATTGGGTTTATATATCATGCTTAGGGTTACTTACAGTATGGGATGAGAGACAGGATATACTTCTGTTTTTCCACATATACTATTATGATCGGAAGCCACAAGCATTCGTTTTGCTACAGTATTACAGAATAATTTGTGGACCACCAATCTGAGGCACCCTTGCAAGTTGTGTCCACATACACCATTCCCCAATGTAGCTGTATTGCCAAATTAGCCATACAATTTAATCTTACCCAACTAGACTTTTTAACTATACAGTATGCTGCTTTAATCTGCTACTACATTTGAATACTTTTGTGGGGAAAAAAATGGCAAACCATCCAATCGCTACTCGTGGTGGAGCTTTTTAGCCAGGCTAAGCATATTGTACCAAATAAATAAAAAAAGGAAAGGTGTATGTTGACACATATGTACTCTATCCTTATCCCAATATTTTAGTTCACTATAGCGGCGGGATGTAATTTGTTGCGAGACTGCCGGTTGTGAAGGATGCCGACTGAACTCTGAGGTTTTTTTTTAGAGGGGAAGTAATTTACAAGGCATTGTTTTGCCTTATAAATGACTGCTCCTTTAAAAAAAAAAATATGAGTTCAGCCGACATCCCTCACGGCCACCAGACAGGCAACACATTATTTTTTTATTTAATTTATTTATTGACAGTTTCTTATATAGCGCAGCATATTCCGTTGCACTTTACAAAAGGAGACATTACACCATAGATGTAGCTATTGTTTTCATGGTTTATTAATGCAAACTGGTGACCTGCTACGGACTGTCCTGGCAGTACCTCCGCCTGAACACTGTGTACTGGTGATGTCAGGAAATAAAACGCAATTGTATTTGCCAAGCCGGAATTCCAGTTGGCTTAGGAAGCTCAGTCACCTGGTTCTGTATATTGCTGTGGTAAATAAATCATTACAGTAGTTCTGGATACTTGTAATCGTGTAACCTCCACAAGTTATCCTATGAGCCTTTTAAGCTGCCCCATAGAGTGTTTCTGCTTGACCACTCTCTACAACATGTGCCACTGAACAAACATTTGCTCTATAATATGATGCAGCTGCCTTACCTACTGTTTGCAGTATATTTGTCACCTTTATTTTTGAGGAAACAACCTCCCCCATCTTGGATTCAATATGGACAGTGCGCTCACCGAGGTCATCTATTGACTTCTGGCAGTCCCGAAGCGTTGCTTTAAACTCCTCGGAGACATCCTGTTTGAATTGTGACAGCAGCAGTCTCATAGAGCCTATAGTAAGAGCTTGACTGTCTTCCAACGCATCAGCGGCTGGTGCAGAGCTGTTAGATGGCGCTGCGACCAGCCTCGAGGGGCTAGGTAGAGGTTTCTTATGTGGCTGTTCACCGACCTCGTCCACTGTTTTGGGTCTTGCCGGGGAAGGTTTAAAAAAGGCTACCTGGGGGACAGGTTTAGGTGTTTTGGTGCGTTTAGCAGGCATAATTGGCCTGGAGCTTCGCCAATACCGCAATGCAGATCAATACTTTGTACGGTGAAAACAGACAGATGAGGGAGCTTTTGTTATGATAAGTGACAGTCTGCTTTGGTTACATGTCCGGATGAGTGACGTGGAGTATGTTAAATCATCTCCCTTAACATTCACAAGTGTATGAAGTAGTTATATGGCTGAAGGCCACAAGGTGGAGCCACAGGCACATTAATAGAATATAGGCATGAAAGACTTCTCTGAAGCTGGGCTGGTATAGAAGTGAGTAATGGGGTGCTGTAGATGGTTGCAGCTTTCCTATAACTTCAGTTACACCCAGGTACAGGCTGTTATGCTGTAGAGCAGCTTAAGTGATGATTATTAGAAATGGGAGCTTTGGTGGCTGTGGTCAGTCCCCTCAGAGTTCTAGAGCCTTAGGATTCCCTGGGGCTGTTAACACTGTGTCACCACAGCGGAGAGACAGGGGACCCCAGACACAATGCAACACCCAAGCAGTCCTCCCAGCCTTCCCCAGGGACCCCAGCCCGGTTGCCAGCAGGGTCAGGGCCACTCAGGGGGAAGAGGGGATATTGTGGTAAGGGGAGCTCGCTGTGGGCAGCCTGGGTGGGTGTACTCACTGGATGGTCTCTGGCTCCGGTCTCCCCTCCGGCCTGCAGTCTCGCGCCGGGACTCCGGGGGAGGCAAGATGGCGGGCGCCGCCGATCAATCGGCGCCTGGATGTTCTGTCCCTCTGTTCTGTGCCTCCGCTCAGGAGCGCAGCAGCTGATTTTTCCGTGTAGAGCCGCCGGGAGAGGAGGTGAGTCACGTCGCGACTTTTAGGGTGCCGCTCGTCAGGGGAGTCGGGGCTGCTAATCAAGGTCCCGGCTTGTGGTGCAGGGACAGGCCGCAACCCGCAGGGAGACCTAGTGTCTCCCCCGATTCCGCCGACACTGCCCTGTGTGCTGTCGGAGAGTGCCCGGGGCTCCTCCGTCGCGGTGGGGATTTAATTCTTTCGCCCAGAAGGGATTATATGCTTGAGGCAGGCAATGGAAGAAGGGAGCTCACACCAAGTGCGTCCTCCACCATTGCCTGCTAGGCCACGCCCCCCTGTCACCTTTATTTTTATAATACATTTGTTATCAATTTATATTCAGTTATGTATTTAGCAATTTCCCTGAACCACAATACCATATAATAACAAATACAATATGAATGCCACACAGGAAATTCCAGTAATCTAGACTACATATTTATATCATACACATCCATAGGAAGTGCTCCTTTTCATTGCTGTCTGCATTATATCCATCACCAAGGTTCCATGTAGACAGTGGAGCTTTTGAGTCGAGGAAAACTCAGATCAGCATTCCCGATAATGCCCCTTGCATTAGAGCAGGCATGTCCAAACTATGGCCCTCCAGCTGTTGTGAAACTACAAGTCCCATCATGCCTTGCCACAGTTTTGCTATTCGGGAATGCTAAAATAATGGCAAGGCATTCTGGGATGTGTAGTTTCACAACAGCTGGAGGGCCACAGTTTGGACATGCCTGCATTAGAGCGTATGATAATATCTAAGCCTCTATTGTGATGTGGACCATGGCACATATATATTCTTATATTCGAACAGTACAACACACTTTAATAGTAAAAATAATAACAATAAAAAAGTGGTTCCCCTAATGGGGAAAATGCATAATTAGAAGCTTAATAAAAATAAAACCAGGACCGGATTAAGGGCCTCATGGGGCTAGAGCTGAAAATGTTCAAGGGCCTATAATGAGATGTGGAGGTGGTAAGGCTAATGCCATGTAGGTATTAGGGACTGTATATGCACTATACAGTATGCCCCAATATCTCCTTAAATATGTAAAATATGTGTGGGTAATAGAAATGTAATTTATCACTTATACAGGTCGAGTATCCCGTATCCGAATATCCGTTATCCGAATTATTCCGAAATACGGACATTCCAGAAAGTGAATTTTTTTTTTTTTTTGCTAAAAACTCACTGGGGACATTTGTAACAGCATCACTGGGGACATGATATGTAACTGGCACTATATATGTGCAAGACAATGATTGCTTGGCATTCAAATTCAGTGCTGAGATAGTACACACATTTTGTTTCATGTTTTAAAACCTTGTTTTTTGAACAATTAAAATATATTTGTGTGTATTTTATGTGGTAATAAAATATATTTGTGTGTATATTATGTGTTTATACAGCATAAATGCAAGATACTTCAAAATACATCATTGAAATATTAAAATATTCCGAAATACGGAATAATCCGTTATCCAAAATTCTCCTGGTCCCGAGCATTTTGGATAAGGGATACTGAACCTGTATATGATTTATAGCCAACCATGTGGCCAGCTGGAAAGTATGGTGTAATGGTGATTGGCCTATTTTTATGTAGAGGCCTGGAGCTGCAGCTCCATCCGCCCCATTGTTAATCTCGTCCTGAATAAAACAATGTGTGAATAAAACTCAGACACAAGCATTATCAGAAAACTGCAGAGAATACATAATTCTCCACATAAACTGAAAGCTTGTGGTTCTATGTGCAACATTCTACTTTATTATTCAGACAGCATCCTCAGCCTGCCCCAGCTGCATACCTGCTCTCTTTGCCCTTGTGATACTTACCTGTCTTGGTGGAGGGTTATTCTCTACTGGAATGCCATCTCAATGTAGGTTCTGACATTTCAAGAAACATCATAGTTGCCTACCCTCCTGCATTCTGCAGGAGACTCCATGAAATAGCAGCAATCTCCCTCCCTCCCTCATTAGTCTAGCAATCTCCCTCATTTCAACTAGCCCACATTACACTGTTACATTTTTTGGGAAAAAAGGAATGCGAGACAGATACAGTTACATTGAATCATCAGCACCATTTCCCAGCACTTTACCAAATATAGTAGCTCTTACTAACTGCTTTGGGGCTCATCTACATTTGGATATTAGTCATTTTACAAGATTCCTCTAAGATGTAGCGGTACACACCAAACGCTTCTAGGTGCCACATTCACAATCTATTTTCACAATCTCTCCATATATGGAACTAGACACGCCCTTTGGGTGGAGTGTGACACGCCCCCCTCAATCGGGCACTTTGCTAAATTCTATTACCAACTATAGTCTCCCTGAAACTAGGTTTCAAAAGTAGGCAAGTATGAGAAACATGGAAGCTGCCTGGGAGGAGCTGTGTACCACAGCAGCTCTCAAGGACTCGGCCATCTCTGTGGCCCCATGAAGTGTGCACCTCTGAGGCAGGGCCGGATTTAAGTAATAGGCCGCCCATAGGCACAACATTGTGTGTGTGTGTCCCAGCGTGATTCGCGCCCCCTCACCTTGCGCCCCCACCTCCCGCATTTCACAGACCCCCGCGAGAAGGGAGGATGCCGTTCTGCCCCCAGCTTAGTGGGAAATCTGGCCCTGCTCTGAGGACAGCCCAATGAGAAGGAGACAAAGGTATCTATCTTACAAAAAGTAAATAATTAACTACAGTAATTGGAGCAGCTGTATCCATGGATCTGGCAGTGGCAGTTTCTTGTACTCTGACAGTCTATTATAAGCACACTGTCATGTTTACCATTGACACCTGCACCAACCTATGACAGTGTTTGCATCTGACACTCATAAAACACACACACTTGCGCGCGTGGTTACACAATAGATATTAGACAATGACTAGGTCGACAGTCACTAGGTTGACCACTAATGATCGACAGTAACTAGGTCGACACCTAAGAATGTCTAACATACCCTGGGTCGACATTGACAGAATGTTGACACAAGCTTTAGGCCGACTTGGACAGGATTAAGGTCAACATGAGTTTTTCACTTTGGTGGCTATGTCCACCTATGTCAACACGGACACGTCTAAATATACCGTGCACCCTCACATGTCTCGCCATGCTTCAGGCACGGTGCTTCCCTGCGCTACGCAAACTATTATATTCTCACTCTATACCCACTTGGATAGTAAAGTATGAAAAAAACACCTCTTGTTGATCTTATTCATGTCGACCATGTCCATGTCAGCCCTAAGCGTGTTTTGACTTTCTGTTAATGTTGACCTAGGGTATGTCGACGTGCTGATCTAGTTACTGTCAACCATTAGTGGTCGACCTAGTGACTGTCGACCTAGACATTGTTGACCCAGGGACCGCATACCAACATCGATAAAGAGTTCTGTTAGGTGCTAGCATCCACCTCTGAATCATACCCTTGGCATTTTAAACTTTTAAACTTCTCTCTCTCTCTCTCTCTCTCTCTCTCTCTGGGCGGGATGTACTAAAGGGAAAATGCTGTAAAACGGGGGTTTTACCGCATTTTCCTATGTACTATTAGCCGTCCGCCCCATCTCCGCCTGGCAGGGTATCGCCACCCTCTGGGCTTCTATCGCCATCCGCCGTCCGCGTGACCCCCCCTCCCGTCCTCCATCGATATCCTCCTCCCCCAGCAGGTGTCACAGCCCCCCGCGAGAAGGGAGGATGCAGGGGGGAGGAGGAGACGCAGGGGGACACTGACAGCCGCCGGGATGTGAAGGAGACCCCCGCACATCACATTACAGGTATCGCGGGGGTCTCCGTCACATCAACCCGATGCTAGCCGCATATGATAGTACATATGCGGTAGCATCGCGACGGCTGGCAGGCGAAGGGCGGCGATGTATATTAATACATCCCGCCCTCTGCCTCTCTCTCTCATTACTTGAGAATCACTGCAGTTTCTTAATCACAGTAATATAATTTCCTCTCTGGGACTGTGGCTGGTTACAGATCCTGCACCTACGGGTCACCAGACCTCTCCATCACATTTTCACCACAGGAACTGCATACCCTTCCATTCCATTAGGCACAAAATTCTCTGTCCCTGGACTTATTTGCCTCTAGAGAGATTTCAGATGTGGGGCTGCAGTACAGACAAACTTCAAGAAGTGGAGCCATAGCAACTGCCAGTGTGGCCAAGCCGGTGATGATTATCAGCACCCGGAAGTGTGGATTCCAGGAGCAATTGGCATGTTACCACATAGGCAAGAGCATTTAATCTGCCCTGAGAAATGAGCATGTAATCTCCCATTACAACAATCAGATAACCCCCTGATAACAAACATGTAACCCCCCCACACCTGACAACAGTCCTGTAATCCCCCTGGGCAATGAGCATGCAACCCCTGTTGTCAACGAGCATGTAACCCCCCCCCCCATGACAATGAGGATGAAACTCCTGACAAGGAGCATGTAACCCCTGGCATTGAGCAAGAAATCCCTGGTGACAAGTATGTAACTGCCAGCATCGAGCATGTAGGTAAGCCGCATTTATGTGAAATAGTATGTAATAAGTATAACGGTGTGTGGTATAATGATAAATGGGGATTATGGCATGTGGTATAATATATAATAGGCATTACGGTGTGCTGCATAATGTGTAATGGGCATTACAGTGTGTGCCATCTATTGTAAAGCGCATTGGAATCTGCTGCGCTATATAAGAAACTGTAAACAAAATAAAATAAATAAATAATGTGTAATGGGCATTACAATGTTAATTTTTGCCAGGTGCCTTCAGCATGCACTGTCCCTATTTCCAGTGTGTGTGTGTGCGTGTGTGTGTGTGTGTGTGTGGGGGGGGGGGGGGGTAGGGAGAGCACCAATTCCTTTTCTTGCACATGAACAAAATGTCTAGTTACGGCAATGCTGCTACTGGGCATAATGGGGGTTATTCTGATTGATTCGTAAGGCTGCCAAACCCCTCCCAGCGAATGTCCGATCGCCCACCCGCCCCCTTGCAGCGTGTATCCCCACGCACAGGCTCAAGTTTATAGTTTGCAGGAGGGTTCCGAACACCAGAACTTTCCAATGCATTTCATCTCAAAGGGACTTCATCAGGGGTATATTTTCCTGTGGGTCAGAATTAACTTTTCAAGTAGTGTGTAAACACTTTAGAGTGGTTTATGGTGTGTACACTATATAGTCAGAATCGCATCGGTATCACACCCAGATCACATGCAGATCGCAAGGGTTTTAACCCTTGCGATCCCGATGCGCGCTCCCGTATCGCACGGCAGAAAGTCTTGGCTGCCTTGACTATATAGTGCAGATCTCCCTTTCCTGTTAGGCAGTAATGCTAACCATTACACCATCCGTGCTGCCCCAACTTATACCAACTGTCACTCTTCCTGGCACACTGCTTTTTATTGCTGCTTCTGGAATGTCATGGCAACCTCACCTCAAATCACTCTACAGCCCCGTCAGCTGCATTAACCCCCTCAGCACACATGGTAGTGGAAAGTTACTCATTAATCAAAATAAGAATACTGTAGTTTCAGGAGGTTATGGTGGGTTTAAGGGATAGGGCTGGTGGCATACAGTCTTAACACCCAATAGGGCTTCTGTGCAGCGAACTCCCTACTGAGAGCAGGGCTGGCCCCTCAGCCCCACGTGTTCCCTTGTGCCAGCATGCAAGTCTTTCTTCCTCCATGGTTCCTTATTTCCAGTGGTAAAGATGGTGCATGCAGGGAGCAAAGAGAGCAAAGGCTTTGGCACAGAGGCCTGTGTGCACTGCAAACCCTGCACCTATTAAAATACACTACGGTATGGAGGTCTTATACATGTAATGATGTGATGCTTAAAGGGTGCTTCTCAAATGGTTGTGGTATAACGGGTCAATGGGGTTTAGCTCGACCATGGCATAGTTAGATGCATAAAGATAGTCAGCAGTCACTAGTTAGACACCGGCGGCTGATCGCCGGGACCATGGTCGACTGGACTTTTTCAGGATATATGGTGCCGAATGTCACAGGGGTCCCTGGGGACACTGTATATGTGCACGGTGTCTCCCCACATGGCACGCTACGATTGCCACAATAATCTATTCGAGCTCTATGTCCACTTGGATAGTAAAGAATGATCCAAGTGGACCAACACCAAAAAAATCCTGAAAAAGTCCCGTCGACCATGGTCTCGTTGATCAGCCACTGGTGTCTAACAAGTATTACTGCCGCTCTAGCGCCCGCCAACTACTTAAGCCGGGTCTAAAGCCAGGTCTATTAAGGGTGGTCGATCTAAACCCTGTAGACTCGGCGTCAAGATAATTCTCAAAGAGCTACATCTCAATGTGGGGTCTGTATACAGGACCACACACTGTATCATTCAGGTGGTCGGGAACAAAGGGTCAACAGTTTCTAGTTCCACAGTCAAAACATTGACACCAAAAACAATTATAAATTATAAAATTTAAAAAAATATAATCTATAACTTAAAGTTCAGGCATTGCATCATATATGCAAACATCATGGGTGAGATTTAATTCCGCCCAAGTCCAGCGGCAGTGTGAGATGTCCGCCTAACCCGGACATTTTTTTAAAGGGGAATTAGTTTTGCCTTGTAAGTTAATTCCCTTTTTTTTTTTTTAAATCAGAGTTTGGGGGACATCTCACACTGCCATGGAACATTAAATCTCGCCCAACGTGAGCACCACTGCTCAATGCATAATGCAAAATTTACCATTGTACCCACAAATTTCTGTTTGTGCCCCATTACATTTGTCATATTATGCAGATATTCCCTTTTCTACTACATTGAGCATAAAGCTACCATTTTTACACACTTAACATTTCAAAAATATCCTTTCATTGGGGTGATCTTGACAATGTGAATATACTGTAAATTCACATTAACTTAATTGCTCAAAAACTCATAAATACTAGGGAAAATGCAGTAAAAAATAGAACTGTGATTGACAGCCCTTGCTAATGCTTTCATAATATGATGCCCCCAAAGAATGTGGAAGAAATCAATGTGCTTAATCACTTTTTCACATTAACCTAAAGCCTGCAAGAGAAAACTTGAAGTCTAACAGCAATTAAAACCTTACATATTCCTGTATGACTTTTCAGTGATGATTGATTGACATCGTGAAAAGTTGTGGCACAGCATGTTTCATTAATGATAAGGTCAATTACGCATGCTTGCAGCTGTCACATATGTGCCAAACATTTGGAACAAACTTTGTACAAGTTCTTAGTTGACTCCTCTGAAGTCTTTTTTTTTTTTTTTGGGCTTTAGCTAAAATGGTTTTAACTATATACAGGTTGAGTATCCCGTATCCAAAATGCTCGGGACCAGGAGAATTTTGGATAACGGATTATTCCGTATTTCGGAATATTTTAATATTTCAATGATGTATTTTGAAGTATCTTGCATTTATGCTGTATAAACACATAATATACACACAAATATATTTTATTACCACATAAAATACACACAAATATATTTTATTTGTTCAAAAAACAAGGTTTCAAAACGTGAAACAAAATGTGTGTACTATCTCAGCACTGAATTTGAATGCCAAGCAATCATTTTCTTGTACATATATAGTGCCAGTTACATATCATGTCCTCAGTAGTGCTGTTACAAATGTCCCCAGTGAGTTTTTAGCAAAAAAAAATAATTTTTCACTTTCTGGAATGTCCGTATTTCGGAATAATTCGGATAACGGATATTCAGATACGGGATACTCGACCTGTATATATTAATGGTGGGCAACGATTACAATTTTTAATCGCGATTAATCGCATGAAGTTTTTGCGATTAACTGCGATTAATCGCACTGATAGGCACATAAGTGCCGCTTACCTAAAATCTCATTGCCAGGGGTTCCATGCTCGTTGCCAGGTGGGATTACATGTTTGTTGCCAAGGGTGATTGCATGCTTGTGGCCAAGGGAGATTGCATGCTTGTTGCTATAGCGGGTTTCATGCTTGTTGCCAGGAGTTTACTTGCTTGTTGCCAGTGCCAGGGGTAAGGTGGGTTCCTTGCTCGTTGCCAGGGGGTGGTGGGTTACTTGCTTTCTTTCCAGGGGGGTGGTGGGTTCCTTGCTCATTGCCGGGGGGGGGGGGGGGGGTTCCTTGCTCGTTGCCAGGGATTGCAGGGTCCACAGCGCTCCCGAAATCAGCACTTCCAGGTAGCGCTGGTCACTCTGCACATCACTGACAGACGCTAGAGGTAAAGGAGCACCTCTAGCGTCTGTTTCCCTCACAGCGGCGGCCATATTTGGAGGGGCGCAGAGTCTCCGTCAGCATGTGGACAGAGACTCTGCACCCCTGCGGTGCAGACCCGTCCGTTTCCCAGTGCCCGACAGCCCCCGTCTCCAGATCCCTGCCACCTCAGTGCCCCCCCGCGTTAACGGCGATAATACATTTAATCTCCGTTAATGTGCTGGTGCATTAACGCAATATTAACGCGTTAACGTGCCCAGCACTAATATATATATATCAATTTGGTTATTGTCAGATAAAATTGTCTGCTATGATGCCTACACACAGGGAGATTTTTCTGAGTGGTCTGAGCAATGCTAGATTGCTCAACAAGATCGCCCAGCACACAGCATTCCACAGGGATGTTCCAGCGATGTGTGCTGAGCGATCTGTCAGGGCCAGTGTTCTCCGGCGGTAACAACACTGGCCCTGACTGGCGATGTAATTAGATTTATCCAGAATGCTGGATATTAATCACCAGGCAATATCGACGTACTGTGTCGCACATCATTATCAATATCTTATCTATATGGCTTTTACACATGCAGCAATGTAGGAGCATATTCAAAGCGATCTAGTGAGATTGCTTAGAAAAAGCACTGAAATTGGCCCGTGTGTAGGCTCCATTAGACCGACATTTTATCTGACAGCCTGAGACTTAGCAGATATTGTGGCTATCTATACAATGGGGCAGATGTTGTAGAGATAAAGTGGCGAGATCTAAAGCAATACCCAATCCGCTCTTAATTGCCATGTTACAGGCTGTGTTTGAAAAATGTCAAGAGCTGATTGGTTGGTAATTTATGTTTCTCTCCCCCTTAATTACTCTCTACGGCTTAGTACAGTGGTGTCAAACTCATGGCCCTCCAGCTTTTGTGGAACTATACGTCCCAGCATGCCCTGCCACAGTTTTCACAATCCATTATATAAAATCGGTGGCAGGACATGCTGGGATGTGTAGTCTGGGATGTGTAGTTCCACAACAGCTGGAGGGCCATGAGTTTGACACCACTGGCTTAGTACATCTGTCCCACAGTGAGATTTCTCCTGGTGTATGGCCACACACAATACTGCTTTCCTCCACTGTGAAGGAACAGGGGAAATGTAGGTCACTCAGGCTTGGCAGCATACACAGCCTTATGCCAAATTGCATCTCATAAATTAATCAGTGGACCAGGCCAATAATCCTATATAATAAAAGGCTAATTGTGCGCCTCAGCTCTATGGAGGGAATTCAAGTTTTGCTCTGTTTGCTCTGCAGATCCAGCAGTAATGCGCCGACATTACTGTTATGTTGTTCTGTCATTTTGACAGGTTGGTAACTAGTTCTATAATGTATGCTCACCCTACTGTAATACTGAAAACTAATGACCTATACTTGTTTGTGGAGCAATTGTGGTTGTAGCAACTATCATATGTACTATAACTGTGATAAAGATGTTGTTACTTTATTCATTAAGTTCTATTGTATAACCTGTCTGTGTTTCAAATATTCCATAGTTTACTCGCAGTCATGTCTATGTTTAAATGATCTGTAGAACTCATTGCACTATTCACAACAGGCACATTAAAGACAACCGATTAGAAAATGAAACTTTCTATCCAATACCATTTGATACTAATACATAACGCTGCATAGGAAACAAGTGAATATATACATATATATATATATATAGAGAGAGAGAGAGAGATAGAGAGTTTACTGTTGCCCCCTTTCCTTCTTTCTCTTTATTATTTTCTATTGTTCATGCTATTGAAAATAGCAAGAATAATTGATATACACTCCACTCTAGTATATATATATATATATATATATATATATATATATATATATATATATATAATTCAAACTAATCATTTTCTTGTTTTATTAAAAATGTATAAGTGCATTCTTCCTCAGAAACCAACCATACAGCAGCCTTGCAAGTAGTCACTGATATTTAGACATATACTTGAAGTACTGTCCCACCTCTTTCTGGTGGGTTGGTAATGATGGTGATTTGCATATCTCTCATAACATAAGGAGACTCCTGACTGCCAATAGCAGTTCATGTCTCCGCCTGCATGTGAGAAACCTTTCCATTCTATGCTCTGTAGTTACTGAAACATCAATCAAAGTTGATTTAAAACTTCTATAGTTACAGCAGCAGAATTTTTTTTTTCCAGCGAATACGGGTTCTACTATTTCAATTTCAGGTTTTCAAAAACATGAGAAGTGGAGAAGTTATTGCACTGTTTGTATGGATGAACTGTCTATTCACTTGCTGCACAGTCACAGCCACTACTCAATTACCTACTACAAGTAAGTCTGACTGCTTATGACTTTCTCATTATGTTATGTATAAGAAGATTTCAATTAACAATTTGGCAGGAATAACAATTAATTCAGGCATGGCACATTTAGAAGAAACCTGTCATATGTTCATGGTCATACAATGTTAAATGACAATTTTTTTTTTTAAATGTGACTTGTATTGTATCTTGTTTGCAAAAGTACATGTGCTGTTTATCTGTAGTTTCCTAATTGTACAGTGACAATAATAAGGTAGTGTCAACTGTTTTTGTAGACAATAGAATTAAATAAATGTCTGTCCATTTCCTCAAATGTGGGTTAAGCCTGAACAGAATGGAATGTGCTTGAATTCTTGGCACACATATGCCAGGCTATGTCTACCAGTTCCACTATTTTCCAGAGCCATGCAGGGAGGGGTAATCTGCATACTATGCTCTGCTTCCCTTTCAGCTGCTAAGCAACATGACAGGTTTTCAGCCACACAGACCAAAAATGGCTAGCGCAGCTTATGCCCTTAACCAGTATGAATGGTTTGGCAATGGGCATGTATCATATAGAATAAGCTGCTAAGGACCAGATGCACTAAGCTTCAAAGGTGATAAAATGGAGAGTGATAAACAGCCAGCCAATCAGCTCCTACCTGCCATGTCACAGACTGTGTTTGAAAAATGTCAGACAGGAGCTGATTGGCTGGCTGTTTATCACTCTCCATTTTATCACTTTTGAAGCTTATTGCTTCTGGCCCTAATGCTGCTCCTCACCGATATGGGGGGGATTCAAGTATTTTGCGTGATGGTGCCTGATGGAGCAATTCAAGTGTTTGAGCGTTCACAGCCATCGGCGCTGACATCACGGTTATGTTGTTATTTTGACAGGCTGGTAACTAGGATTAATAATATATGTCTGTGAAATGCTCTTTGTTATGTGGCTCACAGCTATTTATCTTAAACCTGGCGTAAAATCAATGCTATAAATGTAAATATAATATCTATAAAGTAATGTTGGTGCATTCAGCTGAGAGATACTGTAGCCTGTGAGGTATCTAACATGTCGGTAGTGAAGGGGTTAGGCAACAATTCTTTTGGTGTCCTTAAGGGGTAAGGAAACACAAAGGCAACATTGTTAGCATCAACAATAGATATAGATCTTAGTTATGATATTTTCATTGGATTTCTATGATTAATTAATAGCTTAATATTTGCACTTTAAATAAATAATTTAATAAGATTCAACATTCTAAATTTACATACACAGCTCAATTGGATGTAATATGAATAGGAAGCCTGGAAAACAATGTCAGTAAATGATGTTGCCAAACTGGAGCTTAATCCAGTGAGCTCTGGTGTTATCTGATCTATGATCATAAAGATAACTTGTGACATAAGGAAGAACGCGCTCACTGCAATATTACATATGATGAATATCGATATTATTACACTTCTCATATGACTACATATAATGAAAATATCAACCATTTTATGGCGGGCAGGGCAATTGATCATAGTCCTTTAATAAGTATGGAACAATAGCTCATTATAAACTGTTCTTATTTACAAACACACCGTGACACCTAATGAAATGCTGCTCCTGAGTAACAAATGATACTGTACATAGCTGTGGGTATTTTATTTCATTCTAACCAGGCTTGCACAAAATATACATTTGAAAAACATTATTTGGCATAATTTGTGTATTTAGGATATATTGTTATTTTAACAGCAAGAGAAATCAACATAAGAAACTGAAAATCTTTTTAAACCCTTCAGGCTTATTACTATGCTAATCCTCTGTATACGTCATGTTTAGGAAACAGAGCGAGGGTTTGCAAGGACTAGCTGTTTGAATGACTGGGAAAAAAAATGTGACCGATGGTTACCTTACTACAGCTCATTTTTTCAAAAGCTTTGAATCCTATACAAGGTCATTGTGACTCCACCTGGCTTCACACCCCCTTTTCTGAGCTGCTGATTGGCTCATTGAGAGCAGCATGAGTAGGCTAGTCCAAGAATCTCCCATCGCACACTGCTCTTGGCAGCAATTGTCTCATTAGAAACTCTTACAAGCTGTCATGCTTGGAACCGCGCTCTGTTCTACAGCCTGGAGACTGTTTATTTTCTTTGTTAGCCCTGATAGTCTCGTGCTTTTGCTTCAGTCCTTAGCTATAGATTACTGGGTAAGGGAACAACTTGTGTTGCTGGGACTATTGCGATGCCTTTTATCATTTCTGATACTGGAGATTATGGCGGAAATTTACTAAAGCTTCTAAAAATGAAATTAGTTTGCCCATAGAATCTAATCAGTAACTCATTTTTCTAGAAAATGATAGACAGTATCTAAATTGGTTGCTATGGGCAACATCACCTTCTCAGTTGTAGAAGCTTTAGTAAATATGTGTGGAAATATTCAGGTTTAAGGACAGTAATACTGACACTTGTAATTCTCCCATATTTTGGGACTGAGCATTTCTCCCAGTTATCTCTATTGATTATCACAGAACGGCTTACATATACATAGGGGTTAAAGTGAGGGGGAACGCGGTGGAACTGAGTTCCACCACCTCTAAAGCCCCGTACACATGGGGGAGATATATTGCTCAGCAATATATTGCTTAGTGTCTCCTTTTCATCAGTGACCAGAGATGGTCGCTGATGAAAGGGAACCTCTGCCGGCGGTGCCGCAGAGGTAATCAGCAGGTAATCATCCTACAACCAGCGATTAGAATGGGGCAGAAAACGGGAGCGCGCACCCGGCGATTTATCGCCAGGGCACACTCCCATCACTGGCAATATGGTCGCCTGCGACCATATTTCCAGCGATTTCAGACCCCTATCACCCCAGTGTGTACACAGCTTAATGGTGAGGTGGAACACTTTTACCTCCACATTGGCCCTGCATGGTAATTCTCACAGGAAAGCATTCTAGTTTGCAGGGGGATACCACTGGCACTGTCTATGCCAAATGGGGGGAGGGGAGAGGGGTTTATTAGGTGGCATAGAGAAATTAGTTCCCCCACCTCTGCATGACCATTTTAAGCCCTGCATATGCATGATCATACATTTTATTTCCATACTAGAACTTATAAATGTTATGCGGTCCCTGGGTCAACAATGTCTAGGTCGATAGTCACTACCGTAGATCAACCACTAATTGTCAAGGTCAAATTGACTAGATTGGCACCAGAGCATGGTCAACATACTCTGTTGACATTGACAGAAGGTCGACACAAGCTTAAGGTTGACATGAATAGGGTCAACATTCATTTTTTTTTTTTTTTAGAATGATAATATGGTGAGTGCGGCGAGCCATGCATGGGGGCATGTTACACTTATATGGTGTCCATGTCGACATGGGCCGACATAGACACAAAAACGTTAAAAACGCATGTTGACCTTATTCATGTCGACCATGTCAGCCTAAAGCTAGTACTGACCTTCTGTTAATGTCGACCTAGTTAATGTCAATCATTCTTAGGTGTCAACCTAGCAACTATTGACCATTAGTGGTCGACCTAGTGACTGTCAATTGTTAATGTCAATCTAGTACATGTTGACCGTTTGTTGTCAACCTTTTGACTGCCGACCTCTCATCCGTATACAGCATTAAAAGGTCTATCATCAAAGGTAAACCCAGCTGGGCTCTTACAGTAAGGCCCTTATTCTGGATCACTCGCAAAGGCAAATTCCTTCTCAAATGAACAAAACCATGTGCCCTGCAGGTGGGGCAGATGTAACATGTGCAGAGAGTTAGATTTGGGTGGGGTTTTACTTCAAAGTGACAGTGTAAAAATAAAATAAAGCAGCCAGATTTACCCTGCAGAGGAAATACCCCCCCCCCCCCCCCCCCCCACACACACACACACAGTGCCCATGGTTTTGTCCATTTGAGAAGGAATTTTCCTTTGCGAGTGAACCTGAATAAGGGCCTAAGTTTAAACAGGTCTTGACATTGATGGCTCGCCAATGCATTATGAGGATAATGTTATACAGTAGTTACAGGTAACATTCGCAGTAATATAAAAGCAGGCTTATTGCCAAGTTTTATTAAATAGACCCCTAATTCTTAAAAACTTTAAAGCTAGATCATTATCTTATCTGGCTAAGGTTATTTAATGTATTTGACAATAGGAAATAAAAAATTGCTGCAGATGTGTCTTCATACATATTTGCTAGTCATGCCAAACACACCAGGTCCCGTGGGAATCTTCTAGCTTTGGGAATTTTTTTCTAATTCGTTTGATATGTGACACTTGTCTATTTGTGTGAGACTGAAGGGGTGTGGCACCACGGCGTCGCTATCAACCAGCCAAAGAGACTGTGCAGGAAAGGCAATTTGGACTAGTTTCTGCACACATTGGCATGTATTCAATGCGGCCGGCGAGGGTTTTTTTTTAATCGAGGATGGCTTGTTTTTGGTGAGGATCGCCGAAAACAAGCCATCCTCACAGTTTAACCACGTCGCCGGCCGCTCACCCTATTCTACATTCCGGAGTTATCCTTGCTGCCAGAGGATGGTGAGGATCCCCCCCAAACAGCGAGGTTTGCAGTTCAGTTTGCTGTTTTGGCAGCCGAACACGCCGTTTCCACCTCGCTGTTTAGGAATAGCGAGGTGGAAACGGTGATTGCAGGGGGTGAGTTGAATACTGACCTGCGAGCTATGACAATGAACAATAGGCACTGCTCGCCATCATAGCTCGCCCTTTAACATTAAATATACCCAGGTGTATTTGACTGTATACACAGGCTGTGGCTGGCGGTGACAGCCATCTATCTCAGACAGCTTATCTACATCTTAATTTTGACTAATACCCCGTTCTCACTGCAGGGAAATTCCCGGGTCTAGCATGTTGACCCAGAAATTTGCCTTTTAACACGGGTTTTTTTTGCAGTGTGAATGGGTCGCATACCTGGATCTCATACACGGGCAAACCCCTTCTTTTTACCAGTGTTTGAGATCTGGGTATGCAGACACGGGTTAACCCGTTCTCACTGCATAGAAACCTGTGTTACAAGGCAAATTACCCGGTAGCAGTGGCGTAACTATAGAGGGTGCAGGGGATGCAGCTGCTATGGGGCCCGGTGGCTTGGGGGGCCCCAAATGCAAACCCCTGCACCCTCTGTATTTTTATTTACAGCTGCCATCGGCGATACCCAGCCCGCTCAATTAGGTCCGCAGTGCAGGGAGGTGCAGGACTGAAGAGGCGCACTCATGCACTGATTATGCTGCTGCTGTTTTATGATCTACAGCTGCTGCTGCCTGCGCATGGCACACTATGATTACAGGTAGCGGTGTGCCGATGGCATGAAGAGCGGGTCCCAGAGCCAGAGTAAACAGGAGCCACCACCTGTTCCGGCTCCCGCACCTTCACGCCGCGGTCACCCGGCTCCCATAACTATGTCCCGCGGCCTCCTGCACATTCATACCGTGGCTGCCTGCCCATACCAACCCTCGGCTCCCCACCTTGGTGCTGTGACTGCTCACCCCCTGCACTACATGCAAGCCGGCCGTGCAGCACTTCCCTCCTGATATCTGCAGGCACAGACTGCAGGTAAGTCGGCACTTGCCTGCACTGTGCACTCATTCTTATCTTTCTTCATGGATTAGTGAAAACAGGCAGCAGCCATCCCCATGTCTGTTCACTCCTGCTGCTCGACCCCCCTCTCCCAGATCGTTGCATAGCCCCCATAGTGTGCTCCCCTGTGGCCAGCTCCCCCTCCAGTAGTGCCCTGCCATAGCCCCATACCCTCTCCCCATAGTGTACACCCCTGTAGCCAGCTTCTCCCCATCCTTAGTGTTCTCCCCTATAGCCAGCCACAAACCCCACCCCTTAGTGTACACCCCTACAGCCGGCCACAAACCCCTATCCGTGTAGTGTGCTCACCTGTGGCCAGCAAACCCCCCCATAGTGTTCACACATTTAGCCAGCCCCATACCCCCCTCTCAATAGAGTGCTCCCCTGTAGCTGGCCTCATACCCCCCCCCCCGCCCCATAGTGTGCTCCCCTGTAGCTAGCTGCCAGACACCCTCTGTACTCAACACAAACTTCTCTCCCCAACCACCCGCCTAACCCTAAAGGTGCCCATTCACTGCCTGCGTCGTCTCACAGCAGTGTACGGACACCCTTCCCGGTGGCAGGGACACATGTGATCCGTTGTGATGGATCGCATGCGTCCCTGCTTCCCGCCCACCTCGCCGCTGCCGGTCCGACCACCTGGTCGGGTCCGATGCGCACGGGACCGCACATCAGACCCGACGGCATGTCAGGTAGAGGCGATTTGGTCCAATTTTACGGATAGATTGGTCGCAATTGGCCGACATCGGACCAAATCGCCTCGATGTATGGGGGCCTTTAGTCCACCGCAGGTGCCTAAACCTAATCCCTCACACTCCCGGCCTATCGCTAAACTGCCCAAATACTTCAGATCAGTATGCCGTCAGTGATGCCATTCCCTCCCATTCATCTATGCCTCCACCTCAACTTGTGTTCTAGTTAACTAGCGTCTCTCTTCGCATTCTCTCTCTCCCTGACTTTCTAGCTCTGTCTCATTCCCTCGTCTTCAAGGAAAATGCTCTCCCTCTCTAACTCGCTCCTATCTCTCTCCTCCTGACACTCTCTTACTAAAGGCTGGGGGGGGGGGGGCTTTCAAGATTTTGCTATGGGGCCCACAAAGGTGTAGTTACGCCCCTGCCCGGTAGAACTTGTTCACCCAGGAATTTGCCTTGCAGTGAGAACGGGGGTCCATCCCTGCGTTAAAGCCGTTTATTTCTCACTCGCAGTGAGAACACGGTATAAGCCAAACTGCTCAGTCAAAGTCGTCTAGCCTGAGCCCATGTGTACACCCCATGAGTATCTGAATCTGTACGCAATATGCTACAATGTATCTGCCGCAATATAAGGGATGCAGTGAAAATCCGGAATGGGTCATAATACCGGCAAGGACAAAATCCCTACATATAGAATGTACAGGTGAAACAGTCAACATAACTTTCCGTCGACAGGTCGCGATGTCGACATGGTTTTTTTTCATTGTTTTTTGACCCGACATGCTCTACCATCCACTAGGGTGTGGTGGGAGTATAAAATAGTGTGCTGAGCACAGTAAGGCACCGTGCCCTGATCATCGCGATCGAAGCGAGCGATGCGAGGGGCTGCGGTTCACTTCCAACTGTGTCCATGTCGACTGTGTCGACATTCGGGTAAAAAAAAGTGAAAAAACCCATGTCATTGTCATTCGGGTAAATAAACAGTGAAAAAACCCAGTCATGTTGACTGTTTTACCTGTACATTCTATATGTCTGTATTTTGACCTTGTCGGGATTTTAAATGTCGGGATTTTGACCTTGTTGGGATTTTGTCCTTGTCGGTATTATGACCCATTCGGGATTTTGACCCTGTCGGGATTTTGACCGTCGGGATTTCATACCGAATCCAATACAAGTTCTGTTCTGCTCTGCTCTGTATACATACTCTGTCACATACAATATACAAATGTCTTATATATGAAATATTAATCAGCACAGTATTCTGGTGAGAGTTGTATGGGACTTGAGGTCTCACTTGTGACAGGCACTTTGTGCTGCATGGGGTATTGAGGCTAGATGTATGAGCACACATCTTTACATGCACATCTATAATATTAAATACAGTATTACCAGGTTACATGATAACAACGCAAACACCATAAAGAAGGCAATGTTCTAGGTCAGTGGTTCACAAACTGTTAGCTGTGGCACCCTCGGGTGCCTTAGGAGACTTGCAGGATTGCCTCGTTTTGGTAGCCCTGGACCAATTCAAATTATTTATGATCAACATAATAGGCAAAGCCAGAGCTGGTGGCTGTCAATCATAACATATGTGGACAAACAGACATTTTTAAACCTAAAGAACCGTACACACAGGGCAACGAGGAGCCTGTGCTGAGCGAACTGGCTTAAGCACTGATCGCTCAGCACACATTGTGGGGTTAGAAATGGGGTTAAAATCGCCCCGTGTGTATGCCCCTTAAGGATGACATATAAACACTTAATTTAATATTTATTTCTAAATTTCTCAATAAGAAACATTGGGGCAGATTTATTAAGCCCGGACAAGAGATAAACTGGAGATAAAGTGAAAGGAGATAAGGCACCAGCCAATCAACTCCTAACTGTCATTTTCAAACACAGTTCATTGACTGGTGCTTTATCTCCTTGTACTTTATCTCCAGTTTATCTCTTCTCCAGGCTTAATACATCTGCCCCATTAGGTCTAGGGGTGATGTGAATGATATTTTGATACTCGATGGTGCCGTGATTAAAAAAAAGTTTGGGAACCACTGTTCTAGGTGAAAAAAATTGTGTACTAAACACTATGATGTATTCATGTTTTTTTCATAATTTTTTTTTTTTTAGACATTTATCATAAGTGATCTGTTTAATGGAGTAGATCACAAATACACAGTGCTGTACATACTAAAGCTCCATACACACTAATTAATATTTTAAGCAATATTGCAAATTTTGGTACTTATATGCTAGTTGGGCGCCCACTATAGCAGTACGCTCATACCCCCACTATCCATGTCGGCATGGAGTTGATTTTATATAGTGTGGCAAGCGCAGCGAGCCACCGAGCCTGAAGCGTGGCGAGCGGACGCAGAAAACTAAGCAAATAGCTTAGTGGGCGCCCAACTAACATATAAGTACCCACATTTTTGATCTTCTGAGCGATATTGCTTAGTGTGTATACTAAATATCACCAAGGATGCGCGCTCCCATGGGTCATTAACGATGCCCTCCGTCGTCCTGAATGTACAGACCGGGGAGCACATTATTAATGAGGCTCATGCTGCAGAATAGATATCCTTCCCTAATCACTAGACCAGGGGTCCTCAAACTACGGCCCGCGGGCCAGATACGGCCCGCTGAGGACTTTTATGTGGCCCACCGGGTTTGCCGCTGCCCAAGCGCTGGTGCGGCAATCACAGTCAGTCACTCTCACTTGCCTCAAAGCCGGGAGCCGGGAGAATGGATGGGCAGACTGGCTGGTGAATGGACGGGGCGTGGCCTGGGACGTCAGGGAAGCAGCAGTGCCTGCTGGTCCGACCCGTCTCCCTGCTTAAGCTTCTCCTATGCGTGTGACGTCATCATGTCACACGCTGGAGAGAGGAGAGTAGCTTCCAGAATCCAGAGAGAGGATCCAGATGAGAAGCCAGCAGGGAGGGAGAAGTGGCACTGAGCAGACACTGACAGTGTCCCAGTCCGTTACTGTGTACAATTGTACACAGTAACGGCAGCCACCACAACAAACAGGCGCGTTTTTACTATAGTCCGGCCCTCCAACAGTCTGAGGGACAGTGAACTGGCCCCCGATTTAAAAAGTTTGAGGACCCCTGCACTAGACAGAGGTAAACCTGATTTTAGCCTACCTCACAAATGTCCCAATTACAGCAGCACAGTCCCAGTAATTGGACACTGTTCCACTGTCCCATCCACGCGCTGCAGTGTCCAGCAGGTGGGGGGGGACAGTTTGGAAAGTTGGGAGAGCCGGTGATCACCATTGTTCTGTTCAATGTTTTTCATTTTAATTTTTATTCACACCACAGAAATTTAGTGAAATGTTCCAACCCTATAAATCTTGGCTGCCAGGGGCCTTTATTGATGGATGCCTTCAATTAGTGTAAACTGCAACTAAGCAAATGGAAGTTAAGGGGAGAATTCAACTAGAGTGGTCATAAACTTAAATGTAAAGCAGTATATATTAAGGCCTATAAAGCTGATGACAGCTTAACAACTGTTGAACTCTTTTTAGCTAGTTATAACTGTTAAGGCCTAGAAACAGCTTATAAATCATGATTTAATTGCTTGGGTTCTATAATTACCTGCTTTTATGGTCAAGGAAATGTTTGTGTGATACAAGACAAAAAAGCCTTTGTCAATTCTCATTTAAATGCTCAGTTTGCATGGGTGGACGTTTGCCAGTTCTTAGATAGTGTCAACAGTGCTTGATAAATAGAAAACTTCATGGAAAGAGAAATTCATGCATAAGTTTGCCAAATCAAAGGCTAAGGGCAAGTTTATTTCATGGGCTCATCCAAACTTTGTAGCTATGTGCAATTTATAGTACCGTATATACTCGAGTGTAAGCCGATCCGAATATAAGCCGAGGCACCTAATTTTACCTAAAAAAACTGGGAAAACTTAGTGACCCGAGTATAAGCCGAGGGTGGAAAATGCAGCAGCTACTGGTAAAGTCCCCTGTATAATAATACAAGGACACCACAGGCTGCTCCCCCTACATAATACAAGGACACCACAGGCTGCTCCCCCTACATAATAACAGGACACCACAGGCTGCTGCCCCTACATAATAACAGGACACCACAGGCTGCTCCCCCTACATAATAACAGGACACCTCAGGCTTCTCCCTCTGCATGGGACACCACAGGTTTCTCCCCCTGCATGGGACACCACAGGCATTGTTCAATCCAGCTCACGGTGCAGTGTAAATGGGTGACCCGGGTCACAGCAACCCGGGGCCCATTCTCACCAATGACATAGCCATCACTGAGAGATGATCCCATCTCCAAGCACTGGCTCCAAACCCACATTACATGACAGCAACCACCTGGCATTAATGTCAATAGGGACATTGGTGTAAAACGCCACAAGCCTTTTAGCCTCACTTAAAGTGTGACTGACCTCCATCCCCTGTACTGGGGGGTTGCAGCTGCCGCACTGTCTGGCTCCACAGAGAGGCGGGGGGAGGAGGGTGCACAGCCGCCGCTGTCCTCCTGGTGTGTCCGCCGCTGCCCTGCTCGCCGCTGCCGCTGCCCTGGTCGCAGTGCTCAAGAGGGAGGTAGAGGGTGCCGCTGACAGGCTCCATGTGGGGAGGGGGGTGCGCGGCGGCAGCCGCTGACTTCGTCGCGCCGATGCCGTCCTCTGCTCTGTAATGGCCAGGCCTCCTGCACCATACATTTCCTCAATGCAGGAGGCCGGCGGCCATGTTTCTGTAGCCGCGGCCATCTTCCCTAAGCCGCGGCTACAGTATTAAAGCCACTGACTCGAGTATAAGCCGAGTGGGGGGTTTTCAGCAAATAAAAAGGGCTGAAAAACTCGGCTTATACTCGAGTATATACGGTATTAAGATATAGTTAAGAGAAATAGTTATACCCAGGCAGCAAAAAAACAAATACAAAAAAAAAGCAACAGACAAAGCTAGTTTGTCCCTGTAATGCTGCCCATACATATGTGCGATTGCATTCGATTCGATCTCGGGTTCAATTTCCCTTGAAGCTCACCATTCGATTAATCGCATGAAAAAAGCATTTTAGTGCAATCGATCTTGCATTCGATCATGCGATTTATCGAATGTACCGTGCAATAAAAAAATTTGCTGGGATCGCATGGTCGAGTGGAGTGTCCAGGAAGTGTCCAGAACTCTTCAAGAATGGCACTTCGCAGTTTAGAAAAATCGCATGCGCACAAAACAGCATTTGACCGCACGTACAATTCGAGAAATATTATGTACAGTACATAAGACCGTGAGACGTGACATTCGAGCAGCGTGCCTGCGCATCGCGTCGAATGATACACATTTTGTGCATACAATCATTCAATTTCTCGTCCAGATGCGGTCGAAATCGAAGGATTGTATACAATATCTCACAAGTGTATGGGCAGCATAAGATCTCACATTCATCCCCTCTAATAATATAATAAAACTTAAGACATTCTACTGAATGTAAATAATGTAAGGCCTACTCATCCATATTGAATAATGTTTTTGTCATATAATAATGGCATCAATTCAATCTGATTAATCAATACTTATATTAAACCTGTCTGTAAATACTGCTCTTTATAAAGCCCCATTATACATATGTTGTCATTATACTAAGTGATACTTCTATGCCGTGTGAATGGATATAAACCAATAAACAGCTGACACCAATGAAATCCTCACAATGAAGGGCTTCCTGGACAATTCATAGCACAATGCAACCCATCTAGGGAATGTTTAATTACATGTTTTGTATTTATAAAGAACCACCCAATCAGCTCCTAGCTGTCATTTTTTCAATCACAGCCTGAAAAATGACAGCTGAAAGTAGATTGGCGGGTACTTTATCTCTCTCCACTTTTTCTTTCTAGAAGCTTTGATACATCTCTTCCTAGTGTGATGTAGCTACAGTTGCCTCAACAGGGACCTGATCATTTTATCCTAAATGTCATAAAGCATTGCGGTGTGTCTCATGATCCTGTGACAATTAGAGCTTACTTCTGTTTTGGGCATATGCTCAGTTGCATCAGATTGTTTGTACAGGAGCGACCATGCACTCATTACATGCACTGCATGTGTGCTGCCGAATCAGCTCCTATAAGGTCAAGGGGTCAGAAGATAAGAATAGCAACATCCACAAGATGGAGAAAGCAAATACAAAAGTTCAAAGGTTGATGAAATGGTATACTACACATGCTTTGGGCACAGTGCCTTGCTATGCTCAGCACACTATTATATTCTACCCATTGGGTATGGGTCAAACAAATGACACATACCCAATTAAATAACTAGCCAATTTCACAAAATGCCATCACACTAGATCATTGCCTACTTCATGTACTCTGATTCTGGAGTGCTGTGTCACACCTGACTGTAAGCAGCGATGGTAACTCTATTGGTGCCTACACACGGGGCAACATCATGGCATTTTCTAAACAATCTGTCTAGAACAATTAGAAAATGCTGCTACATTGCTCCATATGTAGAGGCCATAGCAATAAATCTAACTAATCGCCGGGCAGGGCCAGTGTCCTCATCGGAGAACACTGGCCCTGACACATCGCTGTGTACTGAGCGAACTTGCTGAGCGTTCTGAGCGTTTGCACAGCAAGTTCACTCAGTACTGTCAGTGCAGTTACTGCCCTCTCAATATTATACATACTGTATGTTCATGAAATACTATGAGCTAGTACAAGGTTAATGTGAGTATCTGAAATCGACGTACTATATAAAAATGCAAACATGCTGTATTGTATTAGTAGTTCTAAAATACAATTTTTATTAAAAGTAAAAACAAACAGGCCACGTGAAAGCATTTGGCAGCATTCAGCAGGCACATCATTGGAAGATTGTGCATCTTTCACATTTCCCACATCTACTGTATATTACCACTTATCTATACTATATAGATTACTATGTAAAGCATCTGCAACATATAGCTTTACTTTAGTAACATATTAACTTATCTGCAAGTGCACATGACTACTCGCATTATCTAGTGGGTAATGGTGCAACACAACCTTGAATACAATTCCAGTTCACAATAGAAGTGTGTTACTTCACTGAGTTAACACATCAAGCAAACATTTTTGATTATGTATACCAACATGTATATAGTAGTGTTTCAGCAAAGAAATAACTTAAGTTGATCTGAACTGGTAATGTAGTAATGGGGGGAATTCAATTAGCAGCGTGACTGAGTGTCCGGAACTACTGTAGGGAGGATGCAAGCAGAAATCTTTGGCTAATTAAATAGCTCTTGGCCCTCATTCACACTATTCAGTAGTATGTTTAATGGAATTCTCCCCAACATTTAAATTTTATGTCGGTTTTTCTGTGCTCCCTTGTGCCCTAAGATTATGTCAATAGCATGTGACACACAAGTGTAGTGCTCCAGTGTGGATTACAGTCTGTAGGGAAAATTTTCAAAAATGGGATTTCTAGTTCACATGGGATGTTGCTATGGGCAACTAGTCAGATTCCGCACCTAGAAGATAATATATAGCATCTGATTGGTTGCCCATAGCAACATCCCATGTGAAACAGAACTTCCATCTTAGTACTTTTCCCCCTGTGAATTACTACCCTATGAAAAAAATATAATTAACTTATAATGTTCTAGAGTGTTTAGTGCATACAGTAAAACATAGAATCCAAAACAGCTTATGATCTTTGACTTAAAGTCCATACACAGTGGGCGATAATGCCCAGCGTGTATGGACAGCAATCATCGCTGTCATTGCTGGGGGGAAAGCCGCTCAGTGCATACACACTGAGCCACTTTCCCCCTGCACGCCGCCATCCACGGGGAGGACGGCTTGGCATAGCGCAGCGCTATGCAAAGTCATCCTCAAAGCCGCTCATCTGCCAGTATTACCAGCAGATGAGCGGTTTTCCCACCAATGATTCGGGAACACGCAGCAGCGCTCATTGCCGGGCCATACACACTGGGCGGCTTTGAGCTGAAAGCCGCTCAAACATGCTGTTTTGAGCAGCTTTCAGCTCAAAGTCGACCAGTGTGTATGGGCCTTTAGAAAAACGTTTCTGATGGTAATTTGTTCATTCAGTATATATATATATATATATATATATATATATATATATATATATATCTGACACAAAGGACTGCCTATTTACAGTAGTTTAATTCCTAATTATACAATATACAGATTTTGTAAACTGGGATATAGACAAGAATGCGTGTAGTTATCTATAAGAGAAAACATACATTTCATATTACAATATACTGTTTGTTGTTGTATTGTTAATTTGTATTTGTGGTGATCTAAGAGTCAGACACCTTACATGTAACAAACATGTTGATTGCTGGAAGACAGGAAGCTACTGCCATACTCTGAGATTACACCTTTGCGGGAAATCTTTAATACAATGTAGATAAGGAGTATACAGATAACCTCTATAAGGATACCTTTATCACACATTCACCATTTCACTTTTATTGCATTGCAGTAACTCCAACAGTTGATTGGAAGAAAACTGATTTCAAAGACATTGAGAGTAAATTTTCTCTTCGGACACCGGATGAACCAAATGATGATACTTGTTTTCTTGTCCCTGGTCAGGAACAGACCGTCAGAGAATGTAATTTTAACCACACAAGCAAAACATTTGTTATAATCCATGGCTGGACGGTAAGGAGTTTACGAATCTTATGTGCAAAATGGAAAGATCATAAACGTTGCACCATTTGTTGGTATATAATATGTATACCTCCCAAATGTCCCAATTACAGTCCCTCGAATTGGCAGGGGGGGGGGGAGTTGGGCAGGGGCTCTGCAAAGCAGCCAGTGGTCACTAAAGAGATGTTGTGTGCAAGACTTAATGTAGGCGTGACTTACTGAAGGAGGTGGCACAATTGGTGAGGGACTCAAAGGTGCATTATCGTGGCCATGCCCATGCCATAGAATAGTGAGATTACAGGAATTGTTAATGGGGCAAGGCTGATGACATGATTTGCGAATAAGTGCATCAGTATAGAAGCACTTCATCGCAAATCATGTCATCAGCCACCCAGACCACCGATTCACTCAGTAATGCTGTGTAGTGGGTAGTTGTCCGGCATGTCTAGGCCAAATCCGAGAGTCTTGCCCACTCTTCCAGAGGGTTGGAAGGGCCAAATGATATTATGGGATCCTTGTGACCATTTCAGGAGAGTAAGCAAGTATGGCTTTATGAAGCAAACATTAAATACAATATCAGGTGCAAAAGAAACAGGTTATCAATTATTAATATATTTATCTGACTGATATACTGTAGAACAGAAAATGATGCACCAATTAAAATTGCTGCTCTCAAGTAGTGTTAAGGAACACTTACAACCACCAACCGGATTTATGTTTACTTATTTCACTCAGACATTTTTATACTTTTCTGAAAACCTTAAACAGTTAAGATAAATAACTATAACCAAGTTATGAAAGTCTCTCAGGGGATTTGTCCAAGGAATCAACAGCAAAGTGTATCAAAATAGAACACTTGTGAACTGTACAATATGTTCATTGAGAGCCTGGGAAGAGAAATTGTCTGGCAATTTAGGAGATTTGTTGGCTGTGAGCCTGGAGTTTCCCATTGCAGCAAATGAATGATATGTGGCAGAGTTGAGGATCTAGGTTTAAACAACATATAAAATGCAAAGTTATTCTATAAAGAATGGCAAAATATGTGCAACAAAATGTAATAGGTAAGAAGTAGGAATTTATAGGAGTGGCTTTTGTAAAACTGCCACTGTGCAAACATGGGTGTTACTGAGGACTATTTACTAACATTTCTCAAAGCTAAATGTGCACTAGTACAAGTTAGACACTTGAAAATTGAATGCCTGAATGATTGCTAAGGATTTCAGTGCTAATTCACTAGCTCAGCATGTTACCGAAAATGGCAGATCGTGATTTCCCCCCATCTGAGCATGTGCACACGTGTTGGGCATGACACTTAAACTGTAATTGAATTATATAAAATGGGATCGCAGTTTAAGGCGCGACAAGGGGTGGTGACTGAGAGTTGCAGGGGAAGGCGGTCTGGACAATGCAGGCAGGGCCGGCGCTTCCCACTCAGCAGCTCCTGCAAAGCAGGGAGGCGCCATGCTGAAAAGGCGCCGTCTCCCTCCCTGCCTCAGCCTCCCGCATGCTGCCCGCAGCGCCTGTCTGACAGCGGGCAGCAGTATGGAGAGGCTGAGCAGCTCCCTGCACCGCGCACACACTGTCCTTCTCCTGCGACCAGCCCCCTCTTCCTCACGGACACTTGCGCTGAGGCATGTAGCGCTGTCTGTGAATGCCTGGATGACATGTCATGTCCGGATCCGCCCCCTACCCATTGCTCCCTGCGCCTGTCAGCTGTCAATCAAATGACGAACAGGCAGTAGCGCCGCCTTCCCTTTCTTCCCTCTTCTCAGTGTGCTGTGCCAGTCCTCAACACTCCGCCCCCTCTATCTCCTCCCCTCTTCTTCCATCTCCTTCTTCTCTCCCCTTCTTTCCCCCTCAGTCACGAGTGCTGCACATACTTTCTGTACTGCTTTCGGATCGCAACGTACGCACATTGCATGCATGCCGTGGGATGCAATCTAGCCCATAACGTATGCGATTCTCACAGCGTGTATGGGTACCTTTGGTGCCAGCAACATTGTGCGGACACAGCATTGACATGGTGTATGCATACATGTACATGCATCCGAGATCCTCCATAGAATTGCATGTTGCATACACTCCCACAATCGGGCTGCAGCTTGTTGCAATGGCAATGTGAAAGGGCGCAAAATGTATGGTTTGCAGGAGGGCGCCGGACACCCTAGCACCGGCCCTGAATGCAGGAATGCCCAGTTCCGTTTAGGGGCACAGTGGCTGCATGACGTCACACACAGCTGCTGAGACCCAAGAGATGACTTCAAAGCAGAGGCAGAACTACCATTGGTGCAGGAGGAGCTGCAGTGCACAGGATAAGGATATGAATGCTTGAGCACAGATATGTAAATCAGAATAACTAATAGTACTAAATTGTACTAAGCCTTGAAGAGAGATTATGGGTGAGATTTAATAGGATGAAAAATTCAGAAAGTGAGAGATTTGGTATGAAATCTCCAGTTTTTTAAAGTGGCAATCATCTACACTGCAAAACCAGTCTGATCTTGCAATGTAAATGATTGCCCCTTTAATTTCTCACCAAATCTCTCACTTTCTGAATCTCTCATCCTATTAACTCTCACCCAATGTGGTGAGGGATAAAGCACCAACTAACCAGCTGATGGCATTTTTCAAACAAAGCCTGTAACATGGCAGTTAGGAGCTGATTGGCTGGTACTTTATCTTAATCCACTTTATCACTCTCCAAGGCTTACTACATTGACCCCTATGTCAACTTTGCTCAAGTATGGCTGAAGGTAAAACTTGGACTATTAGCGTGCCTTGAGTACTGAGATTGGGAAACACCCTTATCAGAATCAGCTTTATTGGCCAGGTATACTTGCATATACTTGGAATTTTTTGCGGTTACAGTGCAACATCAATCAGGGAACACATGGGGGGGGGGGGGATAGGAGGGGGGCATAACATACATCACATACATTTCTCGTGAATAGAACAGTTCAAGTTAAAAATCTGGTGTGTTCAGAATTGTTTAGTTGTTGGACAGCTATTGAGAATAAGATTTTCCTGCTTCTTGTCGTCCTTGCTGCCTATAGCGCCTGCCTGACGGGAGGGGTTCAAACAGGCAGTGACCAGGGTGTAGCTTGTCCGCCGATATCTTTCCTGCACGCTTCATGACCCTGGCTAGGTATAGCTCTTGGACCGTGGGGAGGTCCGCCCCAATCTTTTCTGCCATCCTCACCACCCTTTGCAGCCTTTGTCTGCCGTTCTCCTTTTCTCCTCCATACCAGAACGACAGATATTATAGCTACTGTACTGTATTTCTCCAATGAGCAGCAGCTGTTTATTTCTGATAGAATACTTGTGTTTTAGCTTTGTTTTTGACATGTGGTTGGCTTATCGCTGTGCACTAGAAGAAATGTATGAATAGACAGCACATTACCCTATATTACAAATTAGAGAACATTTTACATAATTCCTGACATTCACCCAGCTCATAATTGTGTTCATACCTCATAATATACAACTGTTAATGGAAGCTGTAATGCAAAAATATGTGATGATCTTGTAATATCAAATAGAATGAGTCACCCTTGAGGTAGAAAACTACTGCTAATGCTTACCAAAGTATTTATATTTGTTCCTAAGTCATTTACATAATTTCCCATGACATAATTGGATTTTGCCAATTATGGCATCAATTTAGAACCAGTGCAAAAATGCAAATAGGTTGTAATGAATAAGAAAAAAGCTCTAAACAATCATGTAATATACAATTAAAAAGAAAAGTGTGTTATCTGCCAAGCATTGCCCATGTGTTATCTGTCAAGCATTGCCCATCCATTGGTAAATAGCCCCAATTAGTTGCAATTAAAAGTTTATTTGATGACATCAGTCAAACCCATTAGACAATTTAGTTGCATGATTGTTTCTTTCATAAATATCAAACAAAAAATAAAATAGTTTTAATAATGCATGACTGTAATTTCTGTGACATTGAAATTGGATTTCTAATGGTTCAGGTGAAGCTGCAATAGAAAATGTGCTAAAGGCATATTACAAGTTCCTCATTGTTGCCCAAACCAAGCAGTTTATTAATTTAGGCTCTGTTCGAAGCTACTTATACCACTTTCACATCACTAAGCCGGGTCAGACCCAAGATCTCGATCCCGGGTCTGACCCGGATCCTGCACTTTTACATTAAACCTGAGTCACCCTTTATGCAGAGGGTGACCTGGGTTTAACCCTTCTTATAACCAGGGCGAATTGCTAATTTGGCCGACACTTCAGCAACCTGGCAAATACCCGTGTCCGAGGTGTGGTCTGAAAGGGGTATTAGCAGCTCCATATACCAATCAGCATACTGACAACTATGCACTGCTTCGCTACAGGCTGGGAGGTTGGTAGAGGCTGGTAGAGTACAGGGTTTGTATAAAAAATTAATGAGACCTATTTTTTTCTGACTCGACTGTACATCGCAGTGTGCATGCTCCAGGTGGTTTCGATGGAGGGGGAAGTCAGCTTCAACACACACCATACGTCAGTCGCCTACGAGCTTCCGTGCGGTTCGTATCGTGGTTTTAGTGGGCCCCTAGGCTCGGTGGAAGCTTAAAAATGCAATGTTCTAATTATCAGCGCTACACCATTAAATTCTGTGTGGGACTTGGAAAATCAGCTATGGAGACGTTAGCCATGATCCAAAAAATGTTCGGGAGTGAAAGCCTATCAAAAGGTACTGTTTCATGACAATGCACCAAGCCACACCAGCTTCGTAGTCAACGACTACCTGGCCTTGAACGGCATTGCAATGCTTCCCCAGCCCACCTACTGTCCTGATCTGGCCCCAGGCGGAGTTTTCCTGTTCTCCCGTGTGAAGACAGCCCTCAAAGGATACCACCTTGGGACTGTAGCAGAGGTCATACAGCGGCTTCGATGCTCTGCTTGAAGCATAGGCGTGCGCAGCACATTTTATTAGGGGGTGCACCGTCAAAGGGGTGTGCCTAGCACCACATCTTAAACATGTATAACACCGCCCATTGGGTGTGTCTAACAGCGCCAATCAGGCGTGTCTACCATAATCTATTGGTACTCGCTACAATATAAAACGTCTCTCAGTATAATGATATATGCAAATAAAGTAAGAAACATATATGGATGATATGTAGTGATATGACAATGGTCTGGTACAAGTAACAATGCAAAACACACATAATTGATTGATGGGCGCTTCTTTCAATGGAATACAGTTCTAAAAAGCTTGGCTTGAAGTATATTCCAGAAAAGGACTTCCAGGGCACCTTCCGAGCATGGATAACTTGTTGGCAGCAGTGTGTCAATACACAAGGGTCTTATTTTGAAGAATTTTAATTGTTTGTAGCGATATCTTCAATAAAAAAAAAATCCCAAATTTGGTCTCATTGCTTTTAATACAAGCCCAGTATGCTGCCTCACTTCTATGATTGTGTGACTACCACCTGCCCCTACTAGAAGACCCTTGCGATTTTGGGGCCCTGGGCTGGTGCCAAGTGTGCCTATACATTATTTTTAGATTCTAGTTGTTAAAACTCCTTATCACAAATATGTGTTATTAAACCCTTTTCTTTATATTCCTAAAATATCTTTGCTACAATTCTGTTATGTTTTCTTTATTTGTAGATAACTGGCATGTATGAGAGTTGGATTTGGAAGCTTGTGGATGCTTTATATAGAAGAGAGCCAGATTCAAATGTTGTGGTGGTGGATTGGCTGACACGAGCACAGCAGCATTACCCAGTGTCAGCGGCTTATACACAACTGGTGGGACAAGATGTTGCAAGTTTCATTGATTGGATGGAGGTAATTACGGTCTGGAAATGCTGGCGGTAGTACAATAAACGATTTGGGAAAGATAGAAAATGAAAATGAGGAAGAGAGTTATTGAGAGATCAACAGAGCTAGAAAGTAATGTAAATAGAGAGAACCTGAGAGCTTTACAGCAGGAGAGGAGGAAAGGAGACAACAATAGCACACGAGTTTGTTGATCATTAGATTTAGCAAAATTAGATGGACTGTCATTAGATTGACTCCATATGGTCAAAATGAACATGGTTGGCAGGGTCAGTTGGTCAACATGTAAAAGGTAGACATTCAAAAGGCCAACAGATACAAAAAGTTGACACAGTGTAAAGGCCGACATGGTATGATCAACACAAAAAATGGTTAACAATTTTTCTTGTTATTTTTGGGTGTGATTTTGTATGTTGAACCATGTAGAAAGCTAATTAGTGGAAACACATACTTGGGCAAGGTTATTCCCAATAATAGTTAATGTGACTGATCTAGTATAATAATGATGTCTACATTTTGTACCTATTGACCATAAGCATTGTTGACCTTTTACATATTGGCGTTTTGATCATGTCGACCTTTCATATCTGTCAACCTAATGCATATCAGCCATGTTGTCTGTCAACCTATCGACTGTAGACCTTTCATCCGGATACCTAACCTACAGTACTAGGCAAAAGAAAATGAGAGAGAGAGTAGGAGAAAGAGAATATAGGGTACTTGTTTCCTAGCATGGCGCCCGTGATTTTGATTATATTGATCGCGGCCGAAAAAATTGCATTGATCGCATCGCATGCAATCAAATCACATGCGATGCGATCAATGCGATTTTTACATTGGAATCAATGTAAAATGGTCCCTGAGACACAATTTTACATTGATTCCAATGTAAAAGCCCCAAAAACCCCAATTTTAATTGCAAACCCCCCCTCATGGGTGAAATGCCCCCCCATTGTTAACGCCACCCCGATATTGATGCCAACACAAAGCGTGGCGAGCGCAGCGAGCCCGCGAGGGGCGGCGGTACACGTTCCCCAGACCTTTTCATACCCCCACCATCCACTTGGAGGTGGAGTTGATTTTATAAAGTGTGGCGAGCACGAAGCGTGGTGAGGGGCTGCGCATAACTTCACAGGCATACACGTCCGCTCGCCACGCTTTGGGCTCGGTGGCTCGCTGCGCTCGCCACACTTTGTAAAATCAACTCCACGCCCACGTGAATAGTGGGGGTATGAAAAAGTCGGAGGACGCATACCGCAGCCCCTCGCGGGCTCGCTGCGCTCGCCACGCTTCGGGTTGGCGTCAATAGTGGGGTGGCGTTAACAATGGGGGGCATTAATACCCATGAGGGGGCAGATACAATCAAAAAAGGGCCACATTGGCCCTTTTTACATTGTTACCTATGGAAAATCGCGTCGATCGCATCGCATGCCATTATAATGGCATGCGATCGACGCGATCAACGCGATTTTAACTTTAAAAGCTCACTTAACATTGATCTCTATGGGAAAATCGCATTAATCGCGTCGGTCGCATTGCATGCCATTATAATGGCATGCGATGGACGCGATCAACGCGATTTTCTAATTGCTGGCAATTAAAGCTGGTAATTGACAGAAAATCGCAACCATCGTGTCGATCGCATGCCTTAAGTACCTTAACTTAAGGCATGCGATCGAGTACGACGGGCGCCGTGCTAGGAAACAAGTACCGAATATAGTGAATTAGATAGATGCACAGTTTCATTTATTTTATAACAGAATGCTATGCTGGTTATTACATGCATACCTGGAATACAAATAATAATAATAATAATAATAAACACAAATTTGTTATTTATAAATAAAGGCTTTTATTTGTCATTGTTTCTTTTTATATACAAAGCATTTTAAGGATACTAAATCAGGCATCTAATTCTTAATAGGAAAAGGTAAATTACCCAGTGGACAACATTCACATATTGGGATACAGTCTTGGTGCTCATGCAGCGGGAGTTGCTGGAAATCTGACTAAACACAAAGTAAACAGAATAACAGGTGAGTGGGAAAACATTGACCTCGCTGTTTTAGCACCACTTGCACAAGAAGATACAATGCGAGGGCTTTTTACATATGCAGGAGAGTGTCGTATTAAAGTGTGCGGTGCACATGGGCTCCTAAGGGGTACCCAAACCTGGTCCTCAAGGCATGCTAACAGTCCAGGTTTAAATTTATGTGGCTGAGCACAGATTGTTAAATTGACTGAGGTGCCAATTAAGTCATCTGTGGTCATGCATGAATATGCTTAAAACCAGTGGTGGATTTTTCATTAGGCATGTGAGGCATGTGTCTAGGGGTGAAACTTGCTGGGGTGGCACGGTATGCTCACTGGCATTAAAGTCCAGCTAGGCCACTGGCAAGATAAGTCCAAGCCATTATTTTTTTTTATTACAATTTATTCTATTTCTTTAGTAACTGCTGAGGGTGAAGTGGGAAAAGGTCAGTAAATTTTAGTGGAGAAGTGTTGAGGTTAGTTCTGGCAGTCAGTAAGCCCCAACACTAAGGGAACAGTGTTGGGGGGGGGGGGGGGACCAACAATGTTGTACCTAGGGGCAGTCTGACCCCAAAATTATCCCATGCTTAAAACCTGGATCATTAACGTACCTTATGGACTGTGTTTGAGAACCTGTGGCATGTTGTTTGTACAATTCCTAAATAGGGCAATCTTAGTCCCATAAATAATACAACTGTTATTGACAAAACTAGATTGCTAGTTGTGTATTGTACGTCTGTGTGTGACTGACAATCTGCATAAAAATGGGTTTTTCTTCACCAAATGCAGTTGTACTGAATCTGCAACTTTGTATATGAGTGTGAGACCAAGTCCTGTGTGGTCGTCCAGCTTCTCTAGTAGCTTTGGGTGTCTTATGCTGTATGGCATACAGATTTTAGGTGTATGAGAACACCTCTGTACATAAATTGCCTTATAATTTGTGAGGTTTGCGATTTTCAATGCTCTCCCGCTAACAATGCTTTTCTATGCAGGTTTGGATCCAGCTGGGCCCAGATTTGAATTTGCAGAAACCTCTGTTACTCTGTCTCCTGATGATGCAGATTTTGTGGATGTGGTGCATACTTTCAGTAGGGGCACCCCTGACCACAGCATAGGCATAAAAAGGCCTGTCGGACATATTGACATTTATCCCAATGGTGGGCAGTTTCAGCCAGGCTGCAATATTGGAGACACTATACGGCTTGTGGCAGAGCAAGGATTTGGTGGCTTCAAAGGTAAATATATGAAACAAAGATATTTTACTTCAGCATCTTGAGCACTCTACTGGGATAGTGGGTAGCTAGAAGAGACAGCTGCAGTTTTATTTGCAACAAGTCTGGAGAGCAGTGGTGCCAAGAGGGGGACTTTATACACTTTTTATCAGTGCCTGTATCCCACTGCCCCCTTCCCTTACCACCCCCCTCACACACACACACACACACACACACACACGGTCTGTTCTGCTCCGGCGCTCCACTGTTTCAGAGCGAATAGTTTGCATAGAATATCTGCCATGATTGCACTCTGCAAATACGTGTTTATGCACGTCAGACTTGTGCAACTCTGTCACGTATATCTGCTTACTACCAATATAGGTCAGGTAAGGCCATGTTTTTAGAAATGTTGCCCAAAGTAGAAACAGTGTTAGGAGGGGTGTCATATCCTATAGCAGATTTATATCCACAGTAACGTTGATAACTTGTAGTAAACCATATGCTGAAGTGCTCTCTTTACCTGTCTTTTCAGGGCATATATTCCAGTTCCCTCAATTACTCTGCATCAGCCTTATTGTGTACTATATATATATATAATTATTTGATTTTCTCTTATATTTGAAGAGATGGACCAGATTGTGAAATGCTCTCACGAACGTTCCATTCACCTCTTCATTGACTCCCTTCTTCATGAAGAAAAATCAAGTATGGCCTATCGCTGCGATTCCAAGGAGCAATTTGAAAAAGGACTTTGTCTAAGTTGTCGGAAAAATCGCTGCAATACATTGGGTTACAACGTTAATAAGATACGGGGAAAAAGAAGCGTCACGATGTACTTGAAAACTGGTGCTCAGATGCCTTTTAAAGGTAGAAATCAATGCATTAATAAAATAACCATTTACATAAAAATATAGTAGTAATACTAATTGGAATAATAATTTAGTTAGACTTTGCTAATTATTTTACACGACAAAGGGCCTTACAGTATTTTGGTTCATTCTTTCTGACAAAATCCTTCTTAGATGGACAAAACCATGTGCACTGCAGGGGGGCAGATGTAACATGTGCAGAGAGAATTAGATTTGGGTGAGTAATTTTGTTTCTGTGCAGGGAAAATACTGACTGCTTTATTTTTACACTGCAATATAGATCTCACTTTGAAGTAAAATCCCACCCAAATCTAATTCTCTCTGCACAAGTAACACCTGCCCCACCTGCAGTGCACATGGTTTTGCCCATCTAAGAAGGATTTTGTCAGAAAGAATGAACCAAAATAAGGCCCAAAGTTCCAACTTTGTCGTGTAAAATAATTAGCAATGTGTAACTAAATTATTGTGAATTGAGTGTATTAGAAAAAATCCACAAAAATAAATGAGGAAATAGTGTAATAAATAGTACACTGATATATAAATAAATAATAAGCACATCCTCAAACAATAATGACACAAATATCCTCAAGACATTGATGACAAATACATTAATCAGCAGTGTTGGACGTATGTCGATGGGCTAAAGATGTTTAAAGGTCTATTTTCACATCTGTAAAAATAAACGATACGCCAAATCTTATGTATTCTTTTGATTTTTTTTTATATTTAGGATTTCACTATCAAGTAAAAGTGCATTTCTTTGCAAAGAAGAACCTGACTCTAATCAACCAACCGTTCCTGGTCTCCTTGTATGGAACAAATGGGGAAAGTGAAAACCGACCACTTACAGTGTAAGTATAATGTATTGTGTAATTGAAAATTTTGTATATAGTACATGTAAATCAACCAATGATTCTGGGAGTTGTTGGGTAACCCAGTCTAAATCACACTGGATGTATTTTACGTATGATGAAGCAACACGGGTTCCTGATAGTATTGTAGATCAACAGTCAGTAGATCCACACCATATGATCAGCATGCATTAAGTTGACAGGTACAAAAATTTGATAGATGATCATTTGACATGTACAAAAGGCCTGATTCTGGTTCACTCACAAAAGCAAATTCTCCCTCTCTAATAGACAAAACCATGTGCAATGCAGGTGGGGCAGATGTAATATGTGCAGAGAGAGTTCGATTTGGTTGTTGTTTTGTTTCTGTGCAAGGTAAATATTCAATGCTTTATTTTTCCACTGAAATATAGATAACAGTTTGAAGTACAAACCCACCCAAATCTAACTCTCTCTGCACGTGTTACATCTGCCCCACCTGCAGTGCACATGGTTTTGTCCGCTGAAGAGAGAATTTGCTTTTGCGAGTGGACCAGAATCAGGCCTAAAAGGTGGAAAAGTAAATTGTCAACACAGTTTTATTTTACTTTTTCATCAATTACCAACCACATGGACTATGATTGGGAAAAGTAACCTGTACCATGTGCCCTGATAGTAGAAGTGTGGCGAGCCTGCGAGGGTACAAGTTTTTCCTGATTTAGGTTACTTATGGTGAAATATATATATATATATATATATATATATATATATATATACTTCTTTTAGGCGGCACTCTGATGTCTTTTAGAAGAATTTAAGACCACACAGGTTTCATCATCAAGATCTTTTGAGATTTATTCTCGTCATCATCTCCTGATGACGAGAATAAATCTCGAAAGATCTTGATGATGAATCCTGTGTGGTCTTAATTCTTCTAAAAGACATCAGAGTGCCACCTAAAATAAGTGTATGTATGCCACCCCTGATGTGGAGTTGAGCTGAGGAGGGCACCAGGTGCACCATACACTTTGACCCTGTCAATCGTGTCCCTTTCTACATTTTGTCCCCATTGACTTAATGCATGTTGACAATTTAGTGCCAACCTATTAATCCTCACCCATGCAGCACAAGAAACTAAAGTGATATTCTTTCAGAAGAATTAGAAATGATGCCAGTTCTTTTATATAAAGATGATACAGAATGTTTGTAATCATAATAAAATTGTTCTTGGAAAATATTGGGAAGAATGCTGAGAACTTTCTCAAATAAAACATGAAACTTCAGTTATAACAGGTGCTTGTAAAAGAGATCTTGCTTGAAAACAAGGCACATGGCCCAAAAACTGTATTTTGATTTCCCAATGAAATGTGTTCACAGTGCTGATTTAGAGTAAGTAATAAATCCAACTAAAGAGTGCAGTTTTATTACAAAGACAATACTGGCTGCTTCTCAATGTACTTCAACTTTCAAATCAATATGTAAGAGAAGTATCATGAAGAATATTATTTTTGCACCAACATAATGGCTGTTTTATTGTGAGTAGTTATTTACAGCACTTGGTTGGCCGTGCTCCTGGATAACTTAAGTATTTAAACTTACAAAACAGATGATTTACCAAGGGGCAAATAAAGACTTAACAATCTGTTGCCAGGGCATTCTTTACAAAAATATGATATGTGTAATAAGGGTATGAATTCAAAATATAACTTTTATTACACGATACCTCTAAAAAACAACTTTCAGGTTCCAAAAGGAGGTACATGAAAAATAATTAGAATAAAAATGAACAAATGAGTAAACTATAAGTAAAGGTACCAAGGGGACCACATCAATCAAGGTAAAGAATTGATGTGGTCCCCTATGTACAGTATTGTCACAGAAAATATCATCCTTAGCATTTTAGTATACTGTTATATATCGATAAATATACCAGTTGACACCCGCAAAACTGTAATTGGTGTTAAATCATTGCATAATTACTGACTCAGAAACAGAGCATTGTGTTCCTCCTGGAGAGGGTCCTGTTGGGAGGTATGGATTTGTGTCTTTCTATTTATTAATAAATGTGAAAGACACTTGTTGCACATAAAATGTAATTAAATAGAAACACAAAAGTAAAACAGAAATAAAAATAAATTAAGTGCATCAGTTATTTGAAAATAGAAAAATCTAATTAGAATTTTATTTCCTGCTCTAATCCAAATGGAGATGTAAAAGCAATAATGTTAATATACAGCTGCTAATTCATATAATAGCAGAACAACATCACCTGGAGTGTTCAGTCACAATTAGCCAATCAGTAGCCACACAGGAAATGATCATCATTTAGTAGGGTGCCGGACGACTCCCCGACAGTCGGAATCCTGACTGCTCCCTCGTGCGGGTCCACCACCATAAAATAGGTGGCGAGCGCAGCGAGCCCGCAAGGGGCTTCATTGCGCTCCCCCCCCCCCCCCGCTGTGCAGTCATTTATACCACACCCCATTTAGTATAGTTGTACCAGTCCCTCAGCACCTAGAGACACTTCTGATACTGTACTATAGGTGTGTCTGTGTTTGTGTACTAGCTTTGTAATTTTGTAAATACATTATTACTGCAGTAAGTCTATTCATCTTCCTTACCCACGTTCTGCACCTTCAGACATAGATGTCCAAACATAAGACATAAGTGTCAAAAAGGACAATGTCTACAAACATATGTGCATACATTTACAGTATTTGTGTTTTCTCAGTTTCAACATAAAAATTTTGTGCAAAAACAGAACTAGATTTACATCCGACTTGACACGAGCCTCTCATTTGGACAGATATACTATGCCTTGGAGTTCCTTATTGTAAATTTTTAAGCACAGCCTGAAACATGGCAGTTAGGAGCTGAATGGCTGGTACTCTACTATATGACTCAACACTTTATCGCATTAAAAGGCTTAGTACATCTCTCCCAGTGTCAGTACAAGATAGACAGATCAGTGAGTAAAACTATTATTATAAATGTATTTACTACAGTATTCTAAATGTAAAGGGGGGTAGTGCCGCGAGCTATCCTGTTATATCTGATGCCTGTGTTCTGATTTCCCGATGCCTGCATTTATCAGGGATTATGCTTTGCATGCCTCAGGCAAGCAATGCATAATCCCCAATAAACCGCCCCAGCAGAGCCATTTTTGCAGAGATAACTCATGTGTCCTGGAATACCAGATTCCATGTGTTATCGGCTATATGTTATCCTATTGTAGGCAAAAATTGGCTACAATAGGATAGCCCGATGATAACATTGGTTTAGTATCAGACCATGTACGCCATTCGGTAAGCTACTGCCGACAATAGGATACCCCCAAAGTCTAATAATAATAATAATAATCATCATCAGTATTACATTAAGAAATACAATAAGCAATGCCTAATTTAACACATTTGCATTTGCAAGACGTATTACTTTATGGAAGTAAAAAAATATATATATAAAGTTGATAAAGTCTATGAAATTCTGGGATAAAATGTAGTACTATGAAATAAGGTGCTGCTATTGACATGATTTGCAATATTTACGTAAGGTTGCAAGGTTATTAACTGTATGAATGTTATGCTTCTCATACTTGAAATGTGTCAGAGAGTGCAACATGAGCCTCCCAAACTCCCAAATTCTGTTGAATCACATGATTAATGTTTCACAAGCACTTGAACACAATATTATATTACAACAGGAAATAAAGTGAAGACTGTGCAGGATATATAGTGAATCCCAATCTATGATTAATGAGTAATATGATTAATTACTCAATAGTATGAGTAATATGCTTAATTTTTTCATTTTTACATACCTCTTTTAACCAACTATTTTATCTAAATATACATGGATGGGATGTGACATGTTTGCAGACATTAGTAGTGTGTATGTCAGTATCTCCAGCAAATAGTGCAGTACGTATTAGAAACTCTAACCAAATTTGTTTGATTTCTCTAGAGCTGAAATGTCGACCAATAAGACGTGCACCTACTTAATTTTTACTGAACTTAATGTAGGAGAGCTGCTAATGCTGAAGATTAAATGGGAAAAGGACTCTTACTGGTCTTACTGGTCCGATTGGTTCACATCATTTGCATTTGATGTTCAAAAAATCAGGATAAAATCAGGAGAGTTACAGAAAAAGTAAGTAACCGTTATTTGGAAAATGCCAACATTTACCAACAGCTACCCATCATGTCAGTCTACTAAAATACAAGGCGATCCTCATACTGTTCTATTTTGTAATAAATAGTAGTGTTTCTCAAGCATAACTTAAATATTCAAAAAGTTCAGCGACTCAAGTTTACTTTATCTTTGTGTCAAGTAATAATTATTACACCACCGGTTTTGCAAGATAGGTCCAGGCCACATTATAGACCTGAGTTATTGGGCACATCTGCCTTACTGTAATGTGCTACTGGATGGCAGGTGAGGCATTTGTGCAGCTCCATCTCTTGCAGTGCACTATTAACATAGGTCCTAATTCAGACCTGTTTGCTAAGCTGTGTATATTTGTGGATCAGCGAGCAGGTGCATGCCACCCACCGCCCACCAAATACCCACTCCCCCTGCTGCCTGAATTTAGACCGACTTTTATTCTGGTCGGAGATGGCTGAATAAGGGGCAGGCACTGTTTTTAAGCAGGCATTGACAAGCCTGCGTTCGCTGGTGTACGCCCAGCATTTCTGTGGGCGCACACACCATTTTTGTGGGCACACCCTTGAAACGCTGGCTGGTCCCCTGCGCCTGTCTGCTGCCCCTCCATCCTGGAGCTAACGCCCCGGTGTTGGAGGGCACTAGCTGACATTACTGTTACTGTAATTTTATTTTGACAGGCTGGTGGCTAGTAAATCATTCTAGATGCTAATAATTATTATATTACAACCTCATACAAAGCTGAAAATGATACTAGCTTTCACTGATGAAGTTCTGAATTTTTAAATAATCAAAACATACAAAGAAAACCATAAAACATAACATAAGTGCAACATAGTCTAAAGTTGTGGATATCTGGAAACTTAAGCTCCATACACAAGTATTTAAAAGATATCGCTCAGTGGGGCCCCTCTCAATGACCAATATCGTTTACCGAAATCGCTCAGTTTGTACACTGCATATCGTTTGACTGGGAGGGAAACACTACCGATACTGCTCATAGAGCATATAAACTAGTGTACAGATTCTCCTCAGGACCCCACACGGCGCATGTTTTGCAGTCTCCTCACAGAATCAAGTGAAATAATTAGCTCCACCTGTGGATCTTTTAAAATGTGTCAGTCAGTAATGAGTGCACCTGTCAGGTGACCTGAAAAACGTGAACTGTGTGGGGTCCTGAGGACCGAGTTTGAGAACCACTGAGCTTGGGTTTATGGGGCCTTTAATGCTACTAATATGAAGCTGGTAAAACAGGTATTTTCGTGTTTGTAGAGGTAAAGTTAACATGTGTGCATATTTTTTTTCAGGCTGGTATTTTGTCCCCAGGATGGGAAACGTGCCACTATCACACGTGGAAAACCACCAGTGGTATTTGTGAGATGTAATGAACACTCCGTTTTGAAGAACCAAGACTGGTATGAACACATTAACTTATTACTGTGATGAAAAATATATTATAAAGTAAACTGCTAACATGAGTGCGGTAATAACAATGCAAATATTTATCTAGACTAGAAAATATTTCGGATTTATAAAAGGGGTATATTTACTAAAGTTTGAGTTTTATATAAGGAAAGATGTTGCCCATAGCAACAATCAGATTCAAGCTATTCTCTTCAAAAAAGTGCTAAATAAATGCTCAGTACAATCTGATTGGTTGCTATTGATAACATCTCCACTCAACAACCCACGCTTTAGTACAGTAAATATACCCCTAAGGGTACGGTGATATTGAGTATCTATACTGCATCTTTCATCTGCCCCAGGATGTAAACAGTACAGTAATGCCACTCAGAGATGATGATTCCAAATTAATATTACTATTGGATTTGAAAATGACAAGTTAAAGAAATGCTGTCATTTGTTAGGTTTAAAAGAATGTCACACACTTAAGGCCCATACACACTGGGCGATCTTGAAAACAACTCAGTTTTGTCATTGGAGTTGCTTTCAAGTCAAAAGCCGCCCAGTGCGAATGGCCCAGTGATGAGCAATGAACGCTGATTCGTACTCCCGCATAATCAATGGCCACCACTGCTCATGTGCTGCCGGGTCCTACCGCAGCATTTGGCGGTAGGACAGAATGGAGGCACAGCCGCAATTTGAGATCACAGACATTAGAATGTATGTGTTCACACAATGCGGCTGTGCCTCATTGGGTGCCCCTTGAAATCCTGTTTGGCAGGATCCGGCCACAATGCTGTGTGTGACCCCACACAGCCTTCTTCCATGCCAGCGGGTCTGGCTCAATGTGACGCGCTTGGCCGCTATGTGTGGCCCCAGCCTAACTCAGGGACAGATGTGTTAAGCTTGGAAATTGGCGATAAAGTGGAAGGTGATAATGAACCAGCCAATCAGCTTTGTTTGAAAAATGACAGTTTGGAGTTGATTTGCTGGTGTATTATCACCTTTCATTTTATTACCACTTTATCGCCACTTTATTACTTTACCAGACTTAATACATCTGCCGTATTATTACTAAACTGCACTATTGACAGCAATATTCTGTGGGTGTGGTATAATTGACAATGAAAAGGTTGACAGTGTCTAGGATAATCTGAAATGGCTGATATAAAAAAAAGGTCAACATGGAAATGGTCAGCTTATGAAAAGGTCGACATGACATACCTCCCAACATGACCCTCTCCAGGAGGGACAGAATGCTCTGTCCCTTGACTTCCCTCTTAATGTATGATTGCCAGCACCTGTTTCACACAGGTTAATTGATAAGAAAGCTGCTTCAACACAGGTAATGGCAATTATAAATGAAGGGAGAAGTGCAGAAACAGAGCATTGTGTCCCTCCTGGAGTTGGTCATGTTGGGAGGCATGACCAGGGCCGGTGCAAGGCACCGGAGCGCCCCAGGCGAGTCGGGGTGGGGGCGCCCCGATGCCGGGGGGGGGGGTGTACCTGTCCTGCGGCTGTGTATATAAAGCTTGCGGCGGCGGCAGTGGGGAGTCCCTGCAGTCGATAAGAAATAACGAGCGCTATCCGCCTGGCTACGCGGAAGCGCTTCTGTTGTGAAAACACTGGCCGCACGGCGCACGCTGATTGGCTGAATCTCAGCCAATCAGCGTGCGGCCAGTGTTTCCACAACAGAAGCGCTTCCGCGTAGCCAGGCGGATAGCGCTCGTTATTTCTTATCGACTGCAGGGCCCCCCCCGCAAGCTTTATATACACAGCCGCAGGGCAGGTACCCCCGCGGCACGGGGGGGGGGGGGGGGTGCGAAATGCCGCTCTTCAGTGGTGGCGCTGGCCCTGGGTATGACATGATGCTTGAGATTCCACTAAGCATTTGCCTATAATGCCTCTGCCTAAGGCCAGCTCTGTAATGTCCTGTATGATTAAACAACTTAAAGTATAATATCCTATTCACATGTGATTTCCTTCACAGATTTGAAAAATATTCTCCACTTTGAAGCACAAACTGTATCATTTGCCATTATTAAAGCTTTGAAGAAGAAATACATATCTGTTACAAGCCATAATATCCGGACCTCAAAGGAAGTCTGAACAAAGTACATATCCTATTAGAAATTGGTAAATAGACAAGACATAGCAGACTGTTCCTTGTAGTACAACAACTGAGGAAAAGAAGAGGAGGCAAAGTCAGACTATCCTCCATAACGAAACCACTCCTGAAGAGGGAGCTGTGTCAATTGTGCATATTTATTTTGGTAAAAATATTTTATACAGGCAAAATGTATTAAGAAATATTTAAAGTTACGATCAAACTGTATGTGCACTAACTAAACATGGAAACTTGAACGCCATATATGTATTTAAGAAAGTGTATTTGTGTGATGCATTATACCACAGGTTCCAAAACTCGGTCCTCAGGACCCCACACAGTGCATGTTTTCCAGGTCTCCTCTCAGAATCACAAGTGAAATAATCAGCTCCACCTGTGAATCTTTTAAAATGAGTCAATGGGTAATGAATGCACCTGTGCAGCAGCTGGGGGACCTGGAAATTGTGAACAGTGTGGGGTCCTGAGAAAGAGATCAGCATCATGGATGTTCCTTGCTGCCACAAATTAGGTTTCTATATATAACACAGTATCTATTAATATATGCTTTTTCATGTACAAATGTGTCCTCATACACAGTTGTTGCAGCGAAGCCAAACAGTCCTTCTCAGCACACTAGGTCCTGTTCATCTCATTTTATTTGCATCTTTTTCACCAGAAAATGCATCTTAGTTATAAATGGATGCAACAAGCTGCTCATGGGACTGCTTCGCTTGATGTGTAGCACTTGTGTATTTGTGTGTGACTGAGGGCCCAATTCAGTAAAGCTAAAAAGCAAGTAATTGCTGCAATGCAATGGAAGCAAATGCATTGTGTTGTGTGCATGGTAAATACTGGTTGGTTTTACATGTGGACCACAAATATTAGATACAATTATTTTTTACTGCAATTTAGATTTCAATTTGAACACCCCACATCCAAATCTTGCTCTCTCTCCACATGTTACATCTGCCCCACTTGCAGCGAAACATGGTTTTGTATAGTTGTGTGCTTTTTTTTTTGCTTTGCTAACAAAGCTGAATCAGGCCCTGGATCTAAATCTCTATACAAAATGCTACCATGTAGCAGTCGCCACTTTTTTCCCTGCCAAGTTCCGTTATGCTTTGTATACAGACTAAGGGGGTTATTCAGACCTGAACGCTGCTCTGTGAATTTGCAGAGCCCTGTGATCAGATAGCCACTGCCCCCCAGAGTAAATTCCGCCCTGTGCGAGGCTGCGAATAGCTTGCGAATATAACGCTGAACGGACTGATGGAGCCCGATGCTGAAGTTACACAACCTCCCTGAAAATGGTTGGGTGACCATGCATCCCAGATAACGTCCGGGTACCACCCACAAACGTCGGCTTCCTGTCAATCAACTTGTGAACGCCTTCCAAACAGAGTAATCACAGTTTTTTTGTCGCTATTTGGTCTCACGCATGCTCTCTAAAATCTGTACGCATGGGCAGGCGTTCGAAATTTGGTCAATGTGCAAATTCGCACAGCAGTGATCACGTCTGACCCCCTAAGACACATACAGATGCTAGGTGTATAATGACACATCTATATAAAATTGGTGAAATATTGATGGAAAATTTTTTTTCCCGCATTCCTATGAGTGCAGCACATAAGCTTTCATAGTAAACAAAATTGTTTTTGCAATAACCATTACTTTTTTGATCTATGGAACCTTACAGGTTTATTAAGACTAGTTTATTAAATTGTTAATATGCTCAGCATTGTTACATATTTATTGTAAGCCTACTAGTAAACATCGGGAGCATCAACATATAAATACAGTATATAATGTTAATTGGAATATTTTAATTAAATATATACTTTAATATCAATTATTGTTGCAGTAAAAAAAAAAATAGTTATCATTTGTTGTATCCCGTAATCAATCCTTAATATGTATGAAATTAATTTACACCAATTTATTTGAAATCAGAAAATTCTCTACATTTAAGAAGTTGATAATTGGTTTCAGTCATAAAAGAATTATTTGTGCATGTGTAAAAAATTTATGAAAAATTAAAAATGCTTTTAAAAAACAACAATGTATTGCCAATTGAACCTTAATGTGGATAGCATATATATAAATACACAGACATTTTCAATTTAATATATATTATAAATGCAAAGGTCTGTAGGTGTAACGGAAAAGAGTGATCTGTATTGTCTGGTCCTGTATTGAGTCTATGAGCGACTTGGCTTAATATAAATCAATGTAGCAAGGTAGTAGCCTATTTAATTAAAGATGAATGAGTACAATAAGGATTCTTCTCACATATAGTAGTTTACTAAGTAGGGCAGGCACATTCCTGTTAAATATCTAGTGTTCTGTAATAAACTTATATTATGTTTTCAATGGTATAAAATTATTTAAAAAAAAAATATATATATATATATACTCATTAGATCATACCACAGAAACGTGTGTCTAATTTTTACATTATTGAATACAAAGTACAGTATTATATTTAATATAGAAAACATTTTATATTAATATTAACAAATGGAGATGTTGAATACATTAAAACGTGAACATTTCATGTTTCATAAATGTTATATACAATATAATGTACAGTATTTCCAAATCAAGTTGCACTTTTGTGCTGTAATAGAAATTGCTCAGAAATAATTCTAGCAATGTTTTAAGTTCTTTAAACAAAACCAAACCTAAAATTATATTAGTTTTGTCTCTTAAGTAAGAGTTAACACATAATTGCTATATGTTTTACAAATTTTTCACATTTTTTTGATACAGCAAAATGAAAAGAACTAGTATAATACAACCTAGTCACAGTATTGAAAGGAGTGGTATGGCAAAGATCACCACTTCATTTAATGTGAGCTGTTAAAAATTAAATATAAAGAATACTACGTACCAAAGGGCAGATGTATTTAGCCTGGGGAAGAGATAACGTGGAGATAAAGAGGAAAGAGATAAAGCACCAGCCTATCAACTGTCATTTTCAAACACAGGTCATTGGCTGGTGCTTTATCCCCTTTCACTTTATCGCCACTTTACTGTATCTCTTCTCCAGGCTTAATACATCTGCCCCCTTATGTCTTATAAGCCACCCAATCCGCTTTCCCGACAGTCAGGATCCTGGCTGTCAGTCGGAATGCCCGCAGCGGGGGAGCACAATGAGGCCTCTTGCAGGCACACTGTGGGCATCAGTCGCGGATTCCCACAAGGGAGAATAGACTGTATATATCACTGGATTCCAGTTGGTGGTAATGTCATCAGTCGGGCTCTTAGCATCGGCATCCTCACTTCCGGGATCCTGACTGTCGGCATATTAATTACATCCCCTGGCGAGTTCACCTATATTTATAATGGTCAGTGCTGCTATCCTCACTCCCATGAACATGCCTCAAGAGAAGCTAGGAGAACATCTCCAGACCATGTGATACTGCACACTGTGTTTTTCTCATCACTCCTGGATTTGCCTTTTTCATAAAAGGTTATTGTTAATCAATAATATGCAGTCCTCAGGAGCAAGGGCAGCCCATCGTGATATGGCAGATTTTTGTGTTACTATAACATGCTGTAGTAGTTTATGATTATCTAACAGTAGATGCCATTCACTCCTACAGAGGCTGCAGAATGATGTGTGACTCAGGTGTTTAACAGATGTACAGTAACAACAGTGTTGTGCAGTTTATACTTAAACCAATGTTAGAAATGGTACATAAAAGTCAAAAATATTTTGTTACATTATTGCATTTTTTAGGCACTATTTGATATGCTTTCAGCTTTTGTCCTCATTAATGGTTTAACTAGGGAGAGTGTTGAGAACTGTTTTGGTTAGTTTGTTTGGTGAATTAGTGCTACAGATTGTATATGACCACAGTAAGCGGTCATGGGCTTTTGCCATATGATAAGAAAATTGTAGTCACAGAAAACATATATGAAAAATCCCTAATGACATTGGTCAAATATAAGTTACAATATTTTAGTCTTGTGCCTTCAAAGTGCCTTCAAAGAAGAGCTTTTAAGTGTATAAAATATATTGTAATGTATTCCTCGTTACAAACAATTAAACATTTTGTGAGATATTCCAGTTAACAAGCATTTTTTCTATAATGTCCTATATATAGAAATTAAATAATGATATATATATATATATATATATATATATATATATATATAAAATTTAATTTCTACTGTAGCATTCACCATAGAGTAAATACTGTAGTGTAATAGTCTTCCTGCAATTTAAAGGATTTGGGGATTTAGTTTGTGGATTATTGGTCTAATTTGTTATAGCGTGACAATACTTTTATGCCCTAACATTTGATATCTTCATTTTCATTAAACAAAATGACCTCTTACTGTTATTAAATATAAATAAAGATCTATTTAAAAGAGATTTAAAAAAAAATGTATATATATATGGTTGTATACAAAGAAACATTAAACTGTATCTAATAGCCTAAAATCCGAACAACAACATGGGACTATAGCATAAAGATGGTTACATAAGGAACGTATTACAAATACACTATTTATTCACTTTATACTGTATGTATGAACGTAAATTATATTTTGTATGTACGTTAGTTTTACTGCATTTTTTACTCTAAATGTAAATATTGTGTCTTTTTGAAATATTTTTAATACTTTAAATCATTTATTTTTTAACATGAATGTTTGAGGTGAAAATAAAGAATATATTAGTGCAAAACAATCAGCCGTTTCTTTTTATTTCCTTAAATCTACATAATAAAAGGTGCAATATATGTATTTAAAAAGCAAGTTCTTCATTAATCACTTAATGTACCTTTACTACAGGTATGTCACTTACATTTTATTTCCTACTGTAATTTGAAAACTTATAAATGTATTGTAGATCACAACTGTGGCCCTTATTCAGATACGGACAGAGGTGCGGTTGCTGTTTCTTATGTCAGTAATGCGGCCTCCTGCTGCATTACTCATATGAACTGTGTTCAAAGATGCAGTATTGGATCTTCCCGTGCACCTCTGACCGACTGTTTGACCCATGGGGTTGCACAAGCTGGCCGCCACAACAGAGGATCTCCAACAGAGGATGAAGATTACATAGAGGCCAGGAAAGCTTCATTCTCTGTTGGAGATCTGGCCTCTCCCATCCTCAGAACAACAAAGACATGCGGCCATTGCCACCCCCAAAGTGTTTCTGTTATTTCATGATCTGATCGACAAGCATTAGGTCGACACCACAAGGTCGACATGACTGAAGGTCGATTGGGGTTAGGTCGACAGAGCCATTAGGTCAACAGAGTTATTGGGGAAGGTCAACAATCAAAAGGTCAACATGTTGACCTTCAGTCATGTCAACCTTGAGGCATGTTGACCTAGTGGTGTAGACCTAGTGACCGTATCCCCTCTGAATGATCCCCAGTAAGTGGCATTATAATGGGTGTAATGTGTACACTGCACCCATTTTTTTAATACCTACCCCTTTGGAGTCCCACGATGAAGGCAGCAGCACTGCTGGAATTGCTGAAAAATGTCCTCAGCACCATTTTTTCAGAGTTCTGCAAATGCGCAATCAAGTCTGAGCTCTCTAATGCTCAGACTCTATTATGGTGCCCGGTGGTGCACTGTTGCTGGGAGACTGGAGGGGGGCCAAATGGAGGAGGCTGCACACAGGCCTGCTCCTCTCTTAAAGCACCCCTGCCCCAGTATTAGTAATAATCATATTTCTCTCCATTTTTTAACTGCTAGCATTTTTATTGTTTCTTCACTGGAAGGGATGATGGAAATATTATCCAGCAAGCCTGAGTAAAGATTTTAGAAAACATATTATTATCCTTGAAAGTTGAGCATGATCTGTTACAATGGGGTAGATGTTCCAAATCTTCCAGACAGTGGACAAGTGAAGAATTTCCAATCTTATACTTTTTTTTTTTAAATAAATGCTACATTAACCCTTTGAATGCCAAGTGAATTTGTCAAAATTGGTGTGAAAATTGCCAAGCAAACATTTTTATTCATCATAATGACCTGTAATGTTTACCTTATATATAGGAAATATTTTTTTTTTTTTACACAACATTTTTTATTTGAATTTATATAACAAATGTGAGCGATGATGGTTTATTTAGCGCATGTCTTGCATATCTCTTACAGAGATGTTGCCATTTTTAGCAGATATTTTGAGCATCTCTCACAGACATGTTGGCATTCAAAAGGGTTAAATCTGATTGGTTGCTACAGTACGGACTTCTTCACATGCAGAATTGTCTACTAGAAGGCTTTATATACAGTATCTTCCCTAAGCCATCCACTTGATTTTTAAATAAATGATTGTATCTACCATCACCACCAACCACATTCTAACTATCCTTGCAATAAACAACCATTTTCAATGTTGTTAACCATGTCCAGACACAGAGGGTGTCCCCTTGCCACCTCCACAGCCAAGGCTAAATATACTTAAGCACTGACCTTGGAACCGGCTCCAATTTACTGCATGATCATAAGGTAATAATAAGCTACTGCATGTCACTCTTTGGAGAAATGGTTATGCTCAATGTAATCACAGTGTCCATGGCTAACTGCAGCTGAAACTAAATCTGGCCGTGCCTTATCTTACTTACTTTTAAGTTCGATCCACCTTTCAAGTGTTTATACTGACCTTTTCTTTGCAGATCTCTTCTGTAAATAATATTTTATCCCATGTTCAGAGCGAGTATAAGATATCTGTTAATACAAATCTGCCTATATATATCCCAAAAGGCAGCGGTTCTCAAACTGTGGGTCCTGACCCTAAAGTGGGTCGCGACCATCTCAGCATGGGACCGTCACACAGATGAATTTCTCAGTCAGTGATCCAATCAGTCTGAAATATCACTTTGAATTGGCTGTTATTTCAGACTCCTTGCATCATTTTGTGCTACCACAATGCTGCCATGCATGTGCCATCTGCTGACCATAGGTGTATGGTAACCTTCTGGTAACTTGCTGGGGTCCTTTAATAATTATTATTGTCTGATGGGGTCCCAAAGCAAAATAGTTTGAGGAACCCTGTCCTAAGGCAAAAAGATAGATCAGAGCATTTTTAAAGGAGTGCTTTTATTAACTAATAGACAAATGGTCCATGGAAGCATCGTCTAGTTTTCATTTTCATACATTCTACTATAATGTGTACTCATTTTCATTGGTTGTGAAGGGTGAATTTTTAGCATTGAGCGATCTATGGGCCTAATTCAGCCTTGTTTGCTGCGCAATCTCTTAATCTGGCATCACATTGTGAAAAATGTGTTTGCAGTCTAAGGCACGACTGGGGGGCGTCTCCTCTGCATTACAAGAGCTTGTTGGAGCTTTCTTTGTGTGCGATCTGGACAACCCAGGTGAGACCTGACCATATGGGCGTTAGAGGAACAGCAGCTGCGTGATGTCACATGCAGTCGATGCAACCCAAAAAATTGCCTCCCAATGACTGACTTCACAGCCAGGCTGTGCAGCCAGGGGCTATTCTTCAAGTGCGAACACTTCTGTATAACGAAGTGCTAGCATAATGGCCATGGCAAATAAAAAAAAATTCTATTGCATCATGGGGTGGGACTTGCAGTGTGGCTTTGCACTGTGATGCAAAATTACAACTGATGCTGATCAGGTCCGAAGATGCAAAATTCTGCAAAAATTTGCACAACAGAGGAAAAATTGCCCAGCACAGAAAGGATACAAGGATAGTTGCATGAAGACAGACACTTCTGTATACAAGTGATAAATAGTAACTTGAGTTAATCTCTGTACATACTGGATGATATACTGCATCACCCATTTAATTAGAAGGACGATATATTGTTTACTGATTAGGAGGTGTATACAAATAATATGTTTGTGAATGATGTTGCTCACAGATGTATTAATTTGGTCCTACTGCACACTCAATGCCTAATATATCTGCAGATACTTTGGTGGACCATGCTGTCTATATGACCAAAATCACACAATACATTGGTCGTTGTGCCCGTCATTAGGTGGGCTGGGTTATGCAAATTAATTCTGACTGCCAGGTCATACTGTGAGGGAAGCAGAGACTGGAGCCATGCACACACTATAACTGCTTGGCTGGGTTACATGGGAAAGCCATGCATCGGATATTCTTAATAAGAAGTGAGTTGCAGTTCCCAAGAGCTGAAGTCCCCTTTCGGGTCTGCTGATGCTGCAGTCCCCTTTCTGGCCCACCAATAGTGTTGTCCCTTTTCTGGATCTCCCATACCACAGTCCCCTATTAGGTCTGCATAAATAATGGATGTGAATGGGGGTTAAGAGGAGAAGTGATGTATGTGAGAGAGGGGAAGGGAAGGCATGTATATGAGAAAGGGTTGAGAGAAGAAGTGATGGATGTGAGAGGTGGGAAGTAATGTATATGAGAAAGGGTTAAGAGAAGAAGTGATAGATTAGGAGATGATTGGTTAGGGCAAGTATGTGACAAGGTAGTGTAACTGTTGGTGAGGCAGAGATGATGATAATGATGATGGGACATGATAGCTGTGAGCAGGAGCAGCAGCTTGGCCAGTGACTGAGATAGACCCATAGTGTATTTTTATACCATTATCATCATTATTATTATTATTATTATTATTATTAGCACCACTATTCTCAGGAAGCAAGTTATCTGCATACTGCTAGAGGTTTATTGTCGCTGGAAGAGATGAACAAGTAATTTAGGGTATACAGTAGATGGTCACTGAGAAGGAGAGTGCCATAGAAGAGAGTTGTGAGAACAGAATGGAAGAGGGCCCTGCTCCAAGAAGCCCACAATGGGATGCTTTCTGGAACCAGAATTCTAACATTAATTATGATGCTGGTGACAGAATCTTGATTGCCGTGGTGCCAAAAGTAAGTTTTCCAGGACGGGTTATGGTCAGGCCAGGGGATGGTGGGTTAGGTTTAGGCACTTATGGGGGTTGGGGAGGAGAGTTATGGTTAGGCATCTCAAAGGGGTCAGGCTTTGGGGCAGAGGTTAGGTTTAGGCAGCAGGTAGTGGGGTTTTGGGTAAGGCACTAGCAGGGAAGGTGAGGGCCAGGCTTTGGGGGTGGAAGGGTTAGGGTTAGATTGCTAGAAGAGAGGGTAAGGAGGCAGGAGGGGGATAAATATACTTTTCTCACCCCTGTTGGGATTCCCCCTTCACAATGCCAACCATGGTATTCTGACTGCTGATATCCTGACCCCCAGTCATCCATATATATATATATATATATATATATATATATATCCCCTTACAAAGTAGAGGAAAGCGGAAACACACAGATAACATCAGGTGCAAGAAAGGTAACCCGAGGGCAGGAAGTAAGCGAAGCTGGAATGGCCAAGTCATGAGGCAGGGAGAGCATTCCTGAGACTAGGTTATGCAGAAAGGTATGATTTGATGAACAGGTGGATTTTTAATTCCATTTTGGAGCTTTGAAAGGTCAGAGACAGCTCATTTTATTATGAGGGCATCAAAGAAACAAACTTGGATTCGAGCAGGGGATGCAGTGACCAAGGTACAGATGGAGCCCCTCTCATTCAGGCAGGGGCTGGCGGTAGATTTGCTAGCCACCACCCCACGCAAGCCACTGGAAGGGGATGCGTATGCACGAGACACCCGCGCATCCCCATCAACTGGAGCGCCCCCCCCTGGTTGCACAGAAACCCCCTCCTCTTTCTAAGTGCCTTAAATTATGACAATAGCACTGGTATATAATATGATCAATAAAGCTGTCACCACATCAGTGTAAGGGACAAAGCAGAGCTGCTGCACATGCCCTGTTGGAGCAGCTTCTTCTACCAAGTTTGCTGTGTGTGTGTGTGCGTGGATCAGAACCCTCAAACATCACAACAGACCAGAGAGTAACTGCCAGGAGAAAGGACAGAAGCCTTAACATGACATGGGAGAAAGTGCAGTACTGCGCAGGGGTTAAAGTGAGGGGGAATGGGGTGGAACTAGGGAAGCCAATCCCAGAGCATTTTTTCAATCCCGGAATTCGGGATTGAAAAATGCCCAATCCCGGGATTCCCGGGATCCCCGGGATTGGCTTCCCTAATTAAAAAACCCGCCCCGGCCGCCCCGCATATTTACTTACATGTGCGGTGCGGTGCAGCCGGGCCGGTGGTCGGTGAAGCTGGGAGGGTGGGCGGTCCATTGCTGATGCCGGGAGACGGGCGGGAGGCGGCCACTTCACTTCAGGAGCCGGGCAGGGAGGTGTGCGGGTGGCCGAGCAGGCAGGCGGGCGATGACAGGACGGGGCTGCGCAGCTGCTTGGCCTGCGCAGCGTGACCTCTGGCCTCGTCACGCTGCGCAGAGCCACAATGCCGGGACGGGAGTAGCCGGACAGCGTCTGAGCACTTGCTCAGATGCTGCCTGGCATTAGACTGCGCATGCGCAGTCTAGTCCCGAAATCCCGGGATTGGAAACTCCAATCCCGGGATTGAAATCCCGGCGTTTTAGGGGCCAAATCCCGGGATCCCGCCGATCCCGGGATTGGCCACCCTAGGTGGAACTGAGTTCCACCACCTCTTATGTTGTGGTGGAACATTTTAACCTCCACATTGGCCCTGCACAGTAATTCTCTCAGAAAAGAATTCTAGTTTGCAGGGGGATGCCAAAAACCCTACCACTGGCCCTGTCTCTGCCTAATGGGGGAGGGAAGGGGAAATGAGTTCCCCCACCTATGCATGACCACTTTCTGCCTGTACTTTCTATTTCTGTGTGTGTATTTATTTATATATGTTTAAAGTTTTCGTGACCACATATCTTATTTTGAAACATATCTGTACTGTTAAATATTAATATTGTATTCCATATTGTGGCCCTTATTCAGATCTGATTGCAGTACAAACTTGTTCCCAAAATGGGCAAAACCATGTGCACTGGGGTGTGTGACCTGGAAGCCATCTCAGCAGGCAGCAAGATCTTAGAGCTCCGGCAGTAATTACCGAAAAAAACACTTCTAATATAATTGAGCACCCCTCTTTCACAAGACTGCTGATCCCTGAGGTCCCCGGCTGCTTTAAATACCTGTAACGAGTGGCCGCAGAGTCGGGAACCCGTTTTCACAGCTTCTGCGGATTGCGTCCTAGGCAAGCTTCCAAAGCTGGGACCTCGATTTTGGATCCTCCCTGGGTGTAGGACTTCCGGCGACGAGCACCGCCGGACCTCAGCTAGCTCTATCTGCTCTTACTGCTCGCACACAAGCTGCTCTCAACAGACTGAGTCAAAATTTTTACCTAGTTGTCAATAGACCCGGTAAAATGCTTGTTCGCAAGCTACGTGCGCAACAAGCCAGAAATAGGATCAAATACATTAAGACATTCTCTGGCTCAAAGATTTCCAACCCCTCTGACATTTCAAACCAATTTGCCTCCTTTTACTCTCAACTCTACAATCTCTCTAATGATACCTCCACACCCCAACCCACTCTCTCTAATATTAACTCTTTCCTGGCCAATTTAGACCTCCCCTCAATTAATGAAGAACAATTAGAATCCATAAATGCCCCATGGTCCCCTGATGAAATATCTGACATAATCACTTCCCTTCCTAAAGGTAAACCACCAGGACCAGACCGTTTTATTATATGACTTCTATATTTTTTTTCACGATCTACTAGTTCCCTCATTAGTTAGAGTTTACAACGAGATCACCTCCTGTGGTACTATCCTAAGAGAGATGTTAGAAGCCCAAATTGTCACAATACCCAAGCCTGAAAAGGACTCTGCTCTATGTCAAAACTACCGCCCTATCTCCCTATTAAACGGTGACGTAAATATATGCTAAGCTAATTGCAACTCGCTTGAATGCTCTCCTTCCTATATTAGTTCATCTAGACCAAGTCGAATTTGTTCCAGGGAGACAGGCGTCCGATAATACACGCAGGGTTTTCAACCTCATCGACTCCCTTCCACAAGATTGGGGCCTTCTCTTGTTATCATTGGATGCAGAGAAGGCCTTTGATCGCCTAAGTTGGGTTTACATGTGGGAAGTCTTACTGAAATTTGGCCTACGAGACCAAATTCTCTCATCAATTTTAGCCCTCTATATCTCCCCATTCACTCTAGTTTACAGCAATGGTTTCCTATCCAGTCTCTTCTCAATCTACAATGGGACTCGCCAAGGCTGCCTCCTGTCTCACATTATTTTTGTTTTAGCAATCGAGCCATTGGCGGCTAAGATTGCGCAGATCCGCTTTTCCCAGGACATCATATTGGCTCACATTCTCACTATGGGCCAGATGCACTAAGCTTCAAAAGTAATAAAATGGAGAGTGATAAACAACCAACCAATCAGCTCCTGCCTGACATTTTTGAAAAGCAGTCTGTGACATGGCAGGTAGGAGCTGATTGGTTTGTTGTTTATCACTCTCCATTTTATCTTTTTTGAAGCCTAGAGAATCTGGCCCAAACTCTGCATATTCGCTGATGACGTCCTTTTATTAGTCTCAAATCCTGAGGAAACTCTTCTCCATTTACATATCATCTTAAATAAATATTTTGAAGCTTCTTATTACAAACTAAACACAACTAAGACTGATGCCCTTACTATTACTCTAGACCACTCTATTGACACTCTACGTTCTTTATACTCTTACAACTGTCAAACCTCTGCAATTTGATATATCTCCCCACTCCTCCTCAGTATTTGAGGACAACCTACCTCTACTTCTCGACTCAATCTCCTCCCAGTCATACATGCTATTGTTCTCTGCTGGAGTAACCCATGCCTACATGCTACTGTTCTCTCCTGGAGTAACCCAGTCATACATCCTATTGTTCTTTACTGGAGTAACTTATGCCTACATGTTACAGTTCTCTCCGGATGTAACCCAGGCATACATGCTATTGCTCTCTACTGGTGTAACCCATGCCTGCATGCTTCTGTTCTTTTCTGTAGTAACCTATGCCTACATGCTACTGTTCTCTCCTGGAGTAATGCAGTCATACATGCTATTGTTTTCTTCTGGAGTAACCCAGGCATACATGCTATTGTTCTCTTCTGGAGTAACCCGTGCCAACATGCTACTGTTCTCTCCTGGTGTAACCCAGTCATGCATGCTATTCAGGGCTGGATGAAGGAGCTCATGGGGGTAAGTACCCCTGGGCCCCCCTCTATTTAGGCTGGTTCTCTTCTTGTGTAACCAAGGTGCATATACGGGGAGGCGGTGAAGAGCTCCGTCGGAACGGGGCAAGAGCATCTGGCAGATGGCGGGAGCTGACGGCTGGTAATTTCATTGCCAGTCCCCAGCTGAATGAGTTGGGCTCCATCTGTACATGCTATTGTTCTTTTCTGGAATAACCATTGCCTATATGCTTCTTTTATCTCCTGGTGTAACTAGGGGTGTGCAATGAGCACTTTTCGTGTTTTGGGACTGTATTACTGGCCATGTTTTGGGTCTGGACACTGTCCTTCTGTGTTTTGTGTTTCATGTTTTGGATCTGTATTTAAAAAAAAAACATAAAAACCGCTAAAATCACAGAATTTTTTTTTTTTTTTTCTCTTACGCTATTACAGGTCGGGTATCCCGTATCCGGGCATCCCGTATCCGAATTATTCCAAAAACCGTGTTTTTTTGTAATAATTCCCCCAAAAAATTTGTTCCCCCCCAACCCTCTTTTAATACTTACCAAGTCCTCCGGCGTCCATGGCAGGCCTTCAGCATCCTCTACGGCGTCTCCAGCGGTCCCAGGAGTGCTTTGCGCGAGTGCGCGCGTGCGCCGGTGACGTCACCTGCGCGCCTGGGAACTTGCACAAAGCACTCCTGGGACCGCTGGAGACGCCGGAGAGGATGCTGAAGGCCTGCCGTGGACGCCGGAGGACTCCATGGACGCCGAGGCCATCGGGGACCCACCAGGGGCAGGTAAGTATGGCAAAAAAAAAAATATTCCAAAAACCGGAATTTTCCCTTATCCGGAATGCTCGTGGTCCCGAGCATTTCGGATAAGGTATACTCAACCTGTATTAACCTCAATAACATTAATTTCCACTCATTTTCAGTCTATCCTGAACACCTCACAATGTTGTTTTTAGGCCAAAAGGTTGCACTGAGGTATCTGGATGACTATGCTAAGCAACACTAGTGGGTGGCAAAAACATGTGGCCCACCTAGGAGTGGCACTGCAGAGGCAGACAGGATGGCAGTTTGAAAAACTAGGCCCCAAAGAGCACATAATGCCCCAAAAAATAGGTGCAAGATGGAATTGTCCTTGGGCACTCCTACCCACCCTTATGTTGCGTAAATTGGACATGCACACTGTCTTTAACAAACCAACCTAATCAATCTTTCATGACAGAGTCTGCAACACAATTGTGGCCGAAATGGTTGGTTTGTTTGGGCCCCCACAAAAAAAGAAGCAATTCATCTCTCTTCCTGTACAAACCGGCTCTACAGAGGCAAGATGTCGTCCTCATCCTCATATTGCACAACCCCTTCAGTGTGTACTTCCTCATCCTCACAAATTATCAATTCATCCCCTTTGGACTCCACAATCACAGTTCCCTCTGTAGTCTTCGTTGAAGAATTGATAATTCATTTTGATGAACATCATCTATGAACATTCTACGCCACTTGCTAACCAGGTTCCTGGCTGCACTAAAAACTCTCTCGGAGTACACACTGGAGGGGGGACAACTCAGGTAAAATATAGCCAGTTTGTACAGGGGGCTTCCAAATTGCCTCTTTTTCCTGCCAGTACAGGTACAGACTGTCTGACATGCCTGCTGGGACTCTGTCACCAATGTAATCCTCCACCATTTTTTCAATGGTGACAGCATCGCATGCAGCAACAGTAGACAAGTCAGCAATTGTTAGCAGGTCCTTCAGTCTGGACCAAATGTCCAAACTCTCTCCTGCGTGCCCTGCATCACCACCAGTGGATCAGGTAGGAAATTTGAGCTGTTTCCTCGCAGCCACTGGTGTTGGAGAAAATTAAGGAGGAAGCTATGGCTGTGTCACGGTCCGCTTCAGATGACAGTCTCCTGACCAGCAGGTCTTTGCATCATTGTGTGTCAGAAACAGAGACACAACATATGCTTTAAACCAAGGATCGAGCACGGTGGCCAGAAAGTATTTCTCTGACTTTAATAGACTGAACACCCTAGTATCCTTACAAAGCCTATGAAGGGCTTCTTCCACAAGAGCTACATGCTTTGTGGAATCGCAACGTTTTAGCACCTCATTCGCTCTCTACAGCTGCTTCTGCAACACAATACACTAGCCAATCTGTGATTTTGCAATCATGTGATATATTTAGACACAGGGCCGGACTGGGACCAGAAATCGGCCCTGGCATTTTTGAGCACACAGGCCCACTTGCAGGAGGCGGGACCCTTGCGCGGCAAAGCTGCGTGCTGAAAATGGGCGTGGCCTCAGAAAAGGAGGCGTTACCCATTACACATTATGGAACACACCGTACTGCCCATTACAGAATATTACACAATCCATTATGCCCATTACACACTATAGAACACACTGTAATGCCCATTACACATTATGGAACACACCGTAATGCCCATTACACATTATGGAACACACCGTAATGCCCATTACACATTATGGAACACACCGTAATGCCCATTACACATTATGGAACACACCGTTACGCCCATTACACATTATGGAACACACCGTAATGCCCATTACACATTATCTGACACACCGTAATGCCCATTACACATTATGGAACACACCGTGATGCCCATTACACACTATGACACAATCCATTATGCCCATTACACATTATGGAACACACTGTACTGCTTATTACAGAATATTACACAATCTACTATGCCCATGACACATTATGGGACACACCTAATATAGCCATGAGTGAGTGCTTGGTACCAGTGGGAACACACAGAATATATATACTGTGTATATATATATATATATATATATATATATATATATATATATATATATATATATATGATAAAAACATTTCAAGGTTTGGTATATAAACAGAAATTGGAACTAAACTAAATACATTACAGTAAATAGCTGGATTTTTAAAAATATCTCAACAGCCTGAATCTATGGGAATGAAAAACTTGTGTCCATAAACAAAGAGAGGGAAGAAGAGAGAGATAGGGAAGGAGAGAGAGAGTGGGAGGGAAGGAGAGTGAGAGAGAGAGAGAGGGGGGAGAGAGAGAGAGAGAGAGGGGGGGGGGAGAGAGAGAGAGAGAGGGAGGGGGGAGAGAGACAGATGAATTTAGACCTTTTTTGCACCAAAGATCACATCCATGCATCACACATTTGAAGGGTCAGCACATCAGTGGGGGTGTTTTGACCTCCCCCCCCCCCCCCCAGCAGTCCTCACCTTAACACTGCCGCGGCCCGAGCCGGGAGCCAGGAGGATGCGAAGCTGCGGAGTGCTGCAGAGAACGGCAAGACATCAAATGTTTTGGTGCGCGGGGACTCGGGCGGACAGACGGGGGTGTGAATAGGAAAACTTTGAGAATGTCTGTACTGTTAGTGAGTACAGCACACACACAGCTGGAAGATATATCTGCAGAACGGGACAGTGACAGTCCCATTCTGCGATGTATCTTTCTGCTGTGTGTGCTGTACTCACTTGGAGAACAAGGGTGCAGTTGCGCGCTCACCGCTTCAGCCTGGAGTCCAGCGGCAAATGTCTCCGGCAGTTCCACCCCTGCCTGTGCTGGGGGATGCTGATGGCTTTCCGGGGGCAGCGGAAGTATGTAGGTTAGTGCTGCTCAGACTGGAGGGAGGCGGTCCGGCGGTCGTGTCATGAGGTCATTATGCTAATGACACGGCCGCCCGGCGCTAGGCAGAAAATTGGCCCACAAGGCCATCGGCCCTTCTGGCATTTGCCAGAAGTGCCAGATGGCCAGTCCGGCCCTGTTTAGACACATGATGCAAATCACAGATGGGACAAAATCAGGCGCACAATAAACCCAAAGTCAATGATACTATCTATAAAAAGAACCAAAGGGGAATAAATTTAAATTTTATAACAATTTTGCTGCTCCTAAGAGTGATTCTGTAACACTCAAATTTAAAGCACATAGTGGACAGTGCGGTACTTGTTTCCTAGCACGGCCACAATCTTGTGGATCGTGTACCTTTAAGTTAAGGTACACGATCCACACGATGGACCCGATTTCCTTTGAAATCAGGTCCATTTTGCCGGCAAAGGTACAAAATCGGGGGCATCGCGTCGGTCGGGACCATTAACATTGGTCCCGACGCGACCGACGCGATGCCCCCGATTTCCCCATAGGCTTCAATGTTAAAATATTTTTTAACATTGAAATCGTGAGGATCGCGTTGGTCTTGTGCCATTATTATGGCACAAGATGAGATGGACTTGATTAAGTCCATCTCACCTTTAAAAAAATGTGAAAAATGTGAAATGGGCCAATATGACCTATTTCACATTATAGATGTCCCCGTCGTCACCCCACGATAGACGCCAACCCGAAGCGTGGCGAGCGCAGCGAGCCCGCAAGGGGCGGCGGTGCGCGTCCTCCGACCTTTTCATTCCCCTACTATCCACGTCGGCGTGGAGTTGAGAATAGAATAGTGTGGCGAGCGCAGCGAGCCACCGAGCCCGAAGCGTGGCGAGCGCACGCGTATAACTTCACAGGTATATGCGTCCGCTCGCCACGCTTCGGGCTCGGTGGCTCGCTGCGCTCGCCACACTATTCTATTCTCAACTCCACGCCGACGTGGATAGTAGGGGAATAAAAAGGTCGGAGGACGCGCACCGCCGCCCCTCGCGGGCTCGCTGCGCTCGCCACGCTTCGGGTTGGCGTCTATCGTGGCGTGGGGTTTACGGCGTAAAATTTGGGGGTCTAGAGAATATTTCACATTGAATCCAATGTAAAATCGGGTCCCAGGGACCCGATTTACATTTCATTCAATCAAAAAATCGGGTCGGTCGCGTCGATCGCATCGCATGCGACCAAATCGCATGCGATGCGATCGACGCGATTTTTCCGACACGACCACCCCGATGTGAATAGGTATTAATAAATATTTTGATTTTTCTGACAATTGTGCTCCTTTTCTCCTAAAAAATTATTTGTGCTTCTGCAACAGCCTGATCAGGGGAATGACCTGACTGAAGCTGGAAGTGTCGGAACTGACTTCACATGTGGCAAGTTCAAATGGCTGGAGAACCTTGCACAACAAAGAAATCAGTCTCCACTGTGCTTGAGTCAGGTGCATCCCTGCTCCTTTGCCTATGTTGTAGATGGCTGTGTAGGCTTGAATGGCCTTTTGCTGCTTCCTCCATCCTCTGCAGCATATAGAGGGTGGAGTTCTAGCGCATCACAACCTCTTGTTTGAGGTGATGGCAGGGCGGGTTCAGGAGTTTTTGATAGCGCTCCACTCAGGCAGTGGCAGAATGGCGAAAGTGTTTCGCAATTTGTGGGCCACCGCAAGCATTTCCTGCATGATCCTGTCCCTTTTAAGGAATTGCTGCACCACCAAATTTATTGTGTTGGCAAAATATAGCACATGCTGGAATTTACCCATATTTAATGCCCGTACAATGTTACTGCAACAGAAGCAGTAGCCATAGCACTGTAGGATCCTCCAGAGGAATCATGGATAGAAAAGGAGTCAGTCATGCAGGTGACATGGCCTGCAGGATTACTTCCGTTCGAGGAGGAAAATGATGAGGAGTGACTTGCTGGTGTGGTTTTCAGGTGCTTGTATACAACATGACCAAGGGATTTAGGTGTTCCTGGACTACTTACGGTCATATCCACAGTTCCTGAACTAAACAGTGACTTATGACTTAGGAATGAGCTTCAGGTGATGCATAAGGGAGGGTGTCCCTAGGTGGCCAACATCCTTACCCCCTGCTTATTGCAGCTTTACATAAGCTACATATGGCAAGACTATTGCCCGGATGTAGACAAATATAATTCCAGACCAAAGAGGTGGATTTTTGGTCTTCTGCCCAGGCATGGCGATGGCCTTTTGCATCCCATGGACAACAACTGTCTTGTCCGGTGCCTCATTTAAGCAAACCACATTTCCTTCTCCGTGCCAGCTACATCAATATCCTTCTCCTGGTGTACTTCAACAGTGACACCTTCAATATCAATATCAGGAACTGCACTGTGGGTACTCCTTCCAGCATATGCAGAGGGCATCGCAACCACCAACACACGTGGACTCTCCTTGGGGATTTGTGATATCATGTTTTTAGAAGGCACATTTGTTTTCTGTGTTTTAGATGACAGCTTAACTCTCTTAAAGTTTCTAGCGGGGGAGAAGGAGGGCTTAGATCATCTGTGAAGCTGAACCACTTGTCATGAACATAGACCAGAGCCTAAGCCGTTCCTTGCCACTCTGTTTTGTAAATAGCATATTGGCAAGCTTACTTTTCTCCTCAAATGATTTACATTAATTTTTTTCTTCGTGTTACTGAACTTTTTGGATTTTACATGGCATTTCATCCTATGGGGGGAATTTACTAAGAATACGAATACGAAATTTCGTATTCTTAATATGAATGAATACGAATGCATACGGCTGTTTCAGCCTTATGCAAATTCATGTTCTGGAGGGGAATTTACAAAGCAGTCAAATACGACTGCTTTGTAACCCTCCGATGGCGTAACCATTCGTATTAGCGGCCGTATATATGGCCGCTAATACGAATTCATACAGGCAGTCTGCATGGATCAGTCAGATCCGTGCAGGCTGCAATGTGTAAAAAAAAAAGAAAAAGAAATGAAAAAAACAAAAAAACGGCGTGGGGTCCCCCCCACAGCCGAAACCAGCACCAGGCTGAAAGAGCCGGGGCTGGTAATAAAAAATCAGGAAACCAACCAAATAGGGGTTCCTCAATTTTTTAAAACCAGCCCCAGGCTCCAGGGATGGTTCACAAAATACGGAGGACAAAATCACTAGGGGTCCCCCGTATTTTAAGAACCAGCCCCAGGCCCAACCAGCCAGCAGGGTAATGCCACACTTATTATATAAGGTTCCGTGGCCAAAACATTAACCCTAACGACCAGTCAGCCTGGCCAGGGGTCCTGGAGGAGTGGGGACCCCCCCAATAAAGCCCTCCCCCCCCCTCCAGGACTTACCTGACCAGGCTGGTGCCTGGTGCTGTGCCCGGTGACCCTGGAGCGGTGGTCATTGGGCTGATTCAGTGTAAAAAAAATAGAATAAACTATTGCCTAATACTGTGGAACTATGAGTCCCAGCAAGCCTCCCTCGCATGCTGGAACTTGGAGAACCACAAGTCCCAGCATGCAGGGCATTAAAGGTCCCGCTGGCACTTGTAGTTCCACAGTAGTAAAAATAGTCAAATAAACACAAGAAAAATAAAGCTTTATTACATCCAAAGCCCATAAATACTGATACTTACCTATCTTGAGCCCATAGGTAGCCTTCAGTCCTGGTCTGGGGGTCCGGTGTCCTAGTCCTGGGGTGCCTGGCCCCTGGCCAGGCTGACTGGTCAGTAGGGTTAATGCGATGGACGCGGGACCTTATATAATAAGTGTCCCCCGGCTGTGGCATTACCCTGCTGGCTGGTTGGGCCTGGGGATGGTTCTTAAAATACGAGGGACCCCTAGTCATTTTGTCCCCCATATTTTGGGAACCAGCTCCAGCCCTGGAGCCTGGGGCTGGTTTTAAAAAAGCGGGGAAACCCTATTTGGTTGGTTTCCTGATTTTTTATTACCAGCCCTGGCTCTTTCAGTCTGGTGCTGGTTACGGCTGGGGGGGGGGACCCCGTTTTTTTTTATTATAAAGCATATTTTCCTGGCGTATTTGCCTGGCCATTTGCGGCCAATTTGTGGCCGTATTTTCAATTCGGCCGCTTAGTAAATCAGGAACCACCATTCTTTTGAATGGTGATTTCTGTTGTATTCTATTGATGGTGTATTCATTCGTATTTGTAAATACAAATACAAATGTCCGCTTGATCACAATGACACTGGACACATTGCTTTAGATTAGAATATAATTTTTTTTATGTATAAAACACATTTATAAGTTTTCGTCTTGAAAAAGTTTGCGTAGACGTCACTTCCCATCACCTGTCGGGTCTCCAAACTCTCCACTTGATACAGCGTGCTAACCGGCTAACCGCACAGAGGCACAGACTGTGCAGCGTTTCTACTTTTCTGTCACCGGCTTCTGCGCAGGACTCCTGCCAGCAAAAACCCAGTGTCTCCTGCGTGACGGACAGAGACACCACACTGACCGCGGCACCTGCCGCACAACAGAGGTTACCAGCTACTCTATACCGTCCTTACCCCGGAGCCGCTAAATACTGAGGACTTCAGCTGATTAAACCCTGCAGCCACACGGCTATACTACACACAGGGTAAGATCCAAAAAGCACTGTGTTTAAAATATAAGGGAGGCTTGCGAATGTGAGAGACTACTGTATATTGATTTCTATCTATGTGCCTAAACAAGCCAGCTTCTTTGGAAACAAGCCTTTACTCATATTGCGTGTCTGCTACATGCTAATTGGCTAAAGTAACTCTTTACGGCTTACCAGTTACAATTGTATCTACTGGAATTGTTCTTTTGTGCTACCAGCACCTTCTGTGATTTTACATCACCCACGAAAACTCCTCACAATATACATTCGCCCTTATTAAGTGAATCTATTCTAACTAGTTCCACTATATTATTACATCCTGTGAATATTTATTTAATGGAGAAGTGCAATTAATTATTGGAGACCGCGTCATATATCACCAGGGCCGGTGCAAGGTTTAGTGGTGCCCTAGGCAAAAGTTCAGCCGATTGCTCCCCCCATAAGTCCCCCTTCCCAGAAAGTAAGGTGAAAGCACGGAAGGGCATTTCATAAGTATCCCTGTGTTTCCAACGTTATGGTTTAATAAATCTTTTTTCCTTCTTTTCTTTTCAATGTACATCCTCCCATCCCCAACACTGTGCACACCACCCCCATCCCCCGCATTGTACATCCTCCTATCCCCCACACTGTGCATCCCATCCCCCATCCCCCACACTCTACATCCTCCTATCCCTCACACTGTGCATACCACCACCCCCCATCCCCCACACTCTACATCCTCCTATCCCCCACACTGTGCATACCACCACCCCCCATCCCCCACACTCTACATCCCCCATCCCTCACACTGTGCATCCCATCCCCCATCCCCCACACTCTACATCCTCCTATCCCTCACACTGTGCATACCACCACCCCCCATCCCCCACACTCTACATCCTCCTATCCCCCACACTGTGCATCCCATCCCCCATCCCCCACACTCTACATCCTCCTATCCCTCACACTGTGCATACCACCACCCACCATCCCCACACTCTACATCCTCCTATCCCCCACACTGTGCATCCCATCCCCCATCCCTCACACTGTGCATATCATCCCCCACACTGTGGATATCACCCCATGCCCCACACTGTACATCCTCCTATCCCCCACACTGTGCATACCACCCCCATCCCCCACATTATACATACCCCACACTGTGCATCCCACCCCCCATCCCCCACACTGTGCATACCACCCCCATCCCCTACATTGTACATCCTCCTATCCCCCACACTGTGCATACCACCCCCATCCCCCACATTGTACATACCCCACACTGTGCATCCCACCCCCCATCCCCTACATTGTACATCCTCCTATCCCCCACACTGTGCATACCACCACCCCCCATCCCCCACACTCTACATCCTCCTATCCCCCACACTGTGCATACCACCACCCATGCCCCACACTGTACATCCTCCTATCCCCCACACTGTGCATATCACCCCCATCCTCCACACTGTACATCCTCCTATCCCCCACACAGTGCATCCCACCCCCCCCATCCTACACAGTGTACAACCTCACTCCAATCCCCCACACTGCATACCACCCCCATCCCCTACACTGTACATCCTCCCATCCCCTACACTGTACATCCTCCCATCCCCTACACTGTGCATCTTAATACCCCCCCCTCCCCCACAGTGTGCATACCAACAACCCCCATCCATGCTGCACTCAACTACAACAATGGCAGCTGGAAAGTCTGCCCTGCTCACTGACAGATGGCTCCGTGGCATCTGGCTGAAGTCCTCTGTCTGGGTGTCATCATGTTGCAGGCACTGTCTGTCATGTGCTGATGAAGCCTGCTGAAAATCTGCCTCGGCTTACGCTGCTGGTGCCTAGAGAGGCTGAGTCTGAGTGCTGGGGTGGGGGCGGAGCTGACTGATCTCTCAGCCAGAGATAGAAACTGAAAGCTGAGAGATCTAAAGACTGAACAGCAGGAAACGCAGCGCTCACCTCTCAGCCTCTTCAAGTCAGCCCCAGCTGCATCAGGTCAGCCGTCTCAGCAGCAAGCGCAGCATGTGTGTATGTAGCGCGGCTGCAGGCAGATGGAGGCCCCCAAATCATAACAGCCTGGGGGCAGGGGCGCTGGTGCACACACTTTTCCAGTGCCTAGCACAATGTTAAAGGATGACTCTTTTATAGACATCCTTAATTTTTTACTGACAGATGTAGCAGCGCCCTCTAGTGGCCAGCGCCCTAGGCAGCTGCCTAAAGCTGCCTAGTGGTAGCTCCGGCCCTGTAAATCACCATTGTGTGTTTTTCATTTTTGTGAAGCATACAGTATATACATGTGTAATTTTAGGGTTATAAAACCCAACTCTTGGTATATGTATTTTTATATATTTTATTTTTATTTTACTTATAAATGTGTTTTACACATACAATTTTGATATTCTAAAGCAATGTGTCCAGTGTCATTGTGATCAAGCGGTCAATACTCATGAAATTATTTCCACTCAGCAGCGCTTAGTGTTACCATTGGTTTTCTGTTTCCATTTCCTATTTTTGTGAGTATAGGCCAGCTCACATAACACAAGCAGCAGCTAGTGGATATAAAAATATTACACCTCTTATCTTTATTTGATTCATTATATATAAGCACCAGGCACTGTGTTCAGCCTGACACTTAGAGTACCAGACTGTTTCACAAACCAAAAACAAATACAAATGTCCCATCAATACGAATACGAAAATTCGTATTTTTAGCATAGTAAATGCCAAAAATACGAATACGCCCCCCAAAAATTGTATTTTCCTGTGAAAATACGATTTTTTTCTACGAATTCATCTTAGTAAATGTCCCCCCTCTATGTCATGACTAGTGGCAGCAGCTTCAGAACTAGGATTGGTTCTTGTTCTTTTTCACTATTTTATCCTCCAAATTTTGGATCTCCATTATATTTCTAAAGTGGAATTATGCACCAGTATCACTGGACTGTAATTATGTACCAGTAGTATTACTGGTCTGGAATTATGCACCAGTAGTATAACTGGACTGAAATTATGCACCAGTACTATCACTGGACTGGAATTACACAGCTGTATCACTGGACTGGAATTACAGTTGTATTACTGGACTGGAATTGTGCACCAGTAGTATAACTGGAGTGAAATTATGTACCAGTAGTATCACTGGACTGGACTTTAATGGCAGAACCAATGGACTTTAACGGCAGTACCACTGGACTTTAATGACAGTATCACTGGACTTTAACAGCAGTACCACTGGACTTTAACGGCAGTGCCACTGGACTGGAATTATGCAGCAATATCACTGGACTGGATTTATGCAGCAGTACCAATGGACTTTAACGGCAGTGCCACTGGACTGGACTCATGCAGCAGTATCACTGAACTGGACTTATTCAGCAGTATACAGTAAATGGACTTTAAGGGCAGTGCCACTGGACTGGATTTATGCAGCAGTATCACTGGACTTGACATATGCAGCAGTACCACTGGACTTGTTTGGAAGTATCAATAGACTTTAACGGCAGTACCACTGGACTTTGACAGTAGTACAACTGGACTGGATTTATGCAGCAGTATCACTGGATTGGATTTATGTAGCAGTACCAATGGACTTTAATGGCGGTACCACTAGACTGGGCCTCTGCAGCAGTGTCACTGGACAGGACTTATGCAGCAGTACCACTGGACTTTATTGGCAGTACCAATAGACTTTAACGGCAGTACCACTGGACTTTGGTGGCAGTACCACTGGACTGAACTTATGCCAGAGCACTATCACTTGACTGGATTTATGCCGCAGCACTATCACTGCACTGGACTATACAGCACTATCATCGGACTGGACTATACAGCACTATCACTGGACTGGACTATACAACACTATCACTGGACTGGACTGTACAGCACTTTCACTGGACTGGACTATACAATACTATCACTGGACTGGACTATACAGCACTTTCACTAGGCTAGACTATATACAGCACTATCACTGGACTGGACTATACAGCATTATCACTGGACTGGATTATACAGCAGTATCACTGGACTATACAGCACTTTCACTGGACTATACAGCAGTATCACTGGACTGGACTATACAGCACTTCTACTGGACTGGACTATATACAGCACTATCACTGGACAGGACAGCACAGCATTATCACTGGACTGGACAGTGGGATGGCAGACGGGCAGGCAGTCAGGCAGACGGCCAGGACATGCTGCCTTTCCACTCTTCGTGTCTGGAATGAAGATGGCCTCCGGCCATCCGGGATCTCGCTAGGTCCGGAGACCCACGCTCCGCGTCTAGATGTGAATTCGCGAACAGGGTCAGAAAGCAGTTCGGTTTGGGGGGTGTCAAGATTCCCCCAATCTGGACTCGCACATACCTAGGTGTAACATCTACTTGCATGTGCCCGCACAGAGGAGAAATCATTGGATTACTCAAATTATTTTTCCTCTGTTCATAAGGAAAAAGTGAGCCTGTACTTACTTTTATGATGGACGCCTCCCGAAGTATTCGGGGCGGGTATTGACTTCATGTGATGTCATCCACCCACCTCAAGCAGGTAGGGCCACGTCTGCGTCCGCCCAGTGTTTCCTTGGACACTCCCACTGTTTTTGTGGGCATGCCCATGAAACACTGAGCGTACCCCAGTGGCCGTCCCGTGCCTATCACTTCATTTGCGAACACACCGGCGAGTGAAAAACTCACCAAAGGTGTTCACTCCGGGGGTGCACACATGCTCATGAGCGGCTATGTGTATGCACTCACACCCACCATTGAGACAGGGCCAAATTTGGACCTGTACGAACAGGTCTGAATCGGTGAGCGTGTGAGAGAACATTGTATTTACAAGCGAGTATTGGTGGCACTTTTGGTTCACCAAAGTTGCGCCAACTTTTTACGCATACTACTGTTTTACAGATTTAGTTGTGGTCAATGTTGGGAGGAATTCTCAACTGTGATATTATCTAATAGAGGGTGAACATTTGTGAAAGAATGTTCTATGAATCCATACATCAAGGGAATGAATCAGACTTTAAAAGAATAGATTCATAAATTGCTTTAGCGATGCTACTGACTACTTATGATTTGATATGGTGCTTTATTGGATTTACCATAATGATTGTCAGGAGACAGGTTCTATTGAAACATTGTGAATAATTTGTTGAAAATCAGTAGTGGATTGGTTTCTTTAAATGATCTGACCACAGAGCAAATATTAGATGGATTTTGTGGCATTAGCAAACATTAGGTCCCATGGGTGCCATATTTTTGAATTTCAAAACTATGTGACTCTTAGCTATGACAGACCTGCTCTGATTACAGAGAACAGGACATTGCCCTCTGCTTTAAATCCACATTTGCCAGGAAAAACTGTTGTGACATTGAATAGTATTTGTCCTTTATTTGGTCCCTGATACAATTCATCTGTTTTAATTAGACATTGGATGTACTGGATGTAGTCAGCATTCTGACAGTCAGGGTGCCGATGGTCAGATAGAATCCCAATATATTCTGCCAGTAAGTGTTATGGTGTAGGGGGGGACATCTTAGAGCTAGGCTGAGGGAGAGGAGGGTTATGGCTAGGCTGTGGGAGAGGAGGGTCAGGGTTAGGCTGTTGGAGGGGTGCATTAGGGGATGGAGGGGTAAGGGTTACAAAAATTAACAAAATATGGAGGGTTTATGACAGTCTGGATGCCTCTGCATCCTGAATTTCGGGATCCTGTATGCAACCTAGATACACTTCATGTCTTGATTCCTTTCATTTAAGGTCATAAAAAACACATACTCACACAATGACCACATAAGCAGCACTTTGCACTAGTTTTGTGCCTGCCTCTTTTTTTTATTTTTGGTTTTGGATATGTACCTCCATACAGTTTTGGATCTGTATTTGGTTGCCAAAACTGCCCTTGTTGGTTTTGGATGTGTATTTTTTTGGGGAAAAAAATTCATAAAAACAGCTATTATCACCAAACGTTGGCCTGTTTTTGGTCCTACTATATAATTAACCTGAATTGCATCCAGACAGGGTGGGAAGTGAACAAACTGAAGAAATGCTACAAACAGCGCATAATGGGGCAGATGTATTAAGCCTGGAGAAGAGATAAACTGGAGATAAAGTGAAGATAACATGGAAGAGATAACGCACCAGCCAATCAGCTGTGTTTGAAATATAACAGTTATGATCTGATTGGCTGGTGCGTTATCTCCTTCCACTTTATCTCCAGTTTATCTCTTCACCAGGCTTAATACATCTGCCCCAATGGCCCTTATTCAGATCTGATTGCAGTAAAAATTTGTTTGGAAAATGGGCAAAACCATGTGCACTACAGGTGGGGCAGATGTAACATGTGCAAAGAGAGTTAAATTTGTGTGGGGTGTGTTGAAACCGAAATCTTAATTGCAGTGTAAAAATAATGCAGCCAGTATTTACCCTGCACAGAAACAAAATAGCTCACACAAATCTAACTCTCTCTATACATGTTACATCTGCCCCACCTGCAGTGAACATGGTTTTGCCCATTTTCCAAACAAATTTGTACTGTGATCAGATCTGAATGAAGGCCAATGTAAGGATAAGAGGTACAAGATGGAACTGTCACCCATATGTTGTATAAAGATGTGTTGGTAGCGCCATTAACAGATTTATTCAACCAGACACTAGATACAGGTGCAGTTCCAGAGTACTGGAGAAAAGCAAATGTAGTTCCACTGCACAAAAGCGGAAGCAAAGAAGAAGCAAGTAACTACAGACCAGTGAGCCTTACATCAGTAGTAGGGAAAATAATGGAAACACTATTAAAAGAAAGAATAGTGGAATATCTTAAATTAAACAACTTACAGGATCCAAAACAGCATGGTTTTACTGCAGGGAGATCATGACAAACAAGTCTCATTGACTTTTTTGACTCCGTGACCAAAATACTAGATGAAGGGGGGGCTGTAAATGTGGCATACCTGTATCTAGACTTTAGTAAGGCATTTGACACTGTCCCACATCGCAGGCTGCTAAATAAACTTGAAAGTGTGGGATTGGATTATAAAACAATTAAATGGATAAGAACCTGGTTGCAGGATAGGAAACAGACAGTTGTCGTAAATGGAGTGCATTCTATGGAGGGACATGTTACCAGTGGAGTACCCCAGGGATCTGTACTTGGACCAGTACTCTTTAATATCTTTGTTAGTGACATTGCAAATGGTATTGAAGGGAAAGTATGCCTTTTTGCAGATGATACAAAGATATGCAACAGAGTAGACACACCAGGAGGGGTAAATCAAATGACTGATGATCTAAGTAAACTTGAGAATTGGTCAAGAGAATGGCAACTACAGTTTAATGCTAAAAAATGCAAAATTATGCACTTGGGACTCAAAAACCCAAAGGCTCAATATAGTATCAAGGGTACTATAATGGAAACTACTGAGGAGGAAAGAGATCTAGGAGTCACTATTTCAGGTGACTTAAAGGCATGGAGGCAATGTAACAAAGCAATGAGGAAGGCTAGTCAGATGCTTGGTTGCATAGGGAGAGGAATCAGTAGCAGAAAAAAAGACGTAATAATGCCACTTTATAGGTCATTGGTACGACCTCATCTGGAATACTGTGTCCAGTTCTGGAGACCATATCTTCAGAAGGATATAAATACATTGGAGAGTGTACAAAGAAGGGCAACTAAAATGGTTCATGGCCTACATCACAAAACTTACCCGGATAGACCAAAAGATCTTAACATGTATAGTTTGGAGCAGAGAAGGGAAAGGGGGGACATGATAGAAATCTTCAAATATATCAAGGGTTTTAACATAGTACAGGTGGGAAATTTTCTTCAAAGGAAAACAAGTAATAAAACACGAGGACATGCACTGAAACTGGAGGGAGGTAGGTTCAGGGGAAATGTTAGAAAGAATTACTTCACAGAAAGGGTAGTGGATAAGTGGAATAGCCTCCCATCAGAGGTGGTAGAGGCTAAGACAGTAGAACAATTTAAACATGCTTGGGATAGGCATATGAATATCCTTACAAAAAAATAAGGATTAAAAAGGGTTGAGTTTACCTGAAGGGTAAAAAAAGGGGCAGACTAGATGGGCCAAATGGTTCTTATCTGCCGTCAAATTCTATGTTTCTATGTTTCTATGTTATATACTAAAATAACAAACCGATATACCCAGACCAATGCACTCAAACATACTTCTGTTATTTTGATTGCAGAATAGTGTGAAGCCCAATTTGAATTTCCAATAATAATTTGGGGAAATTTATTGTCCCAGCCAAAAGGTGAACATTTCTACAAAATATTGTCATGAGTGACCAACAATTTAAGCACTGATCAGATAATAGTTAAAAGACAACTGAAGTAAACTTGAGCAATAAGTGAACTACCAAACTACATAGGTTGGAATTGAACTACCAGCTAAAATCCATCAGATGTATTTTTCCGATGTTTCCATTTTTTTCCCCTGTATATCCAATTTGTACGGCCAAAAAAACCCCATTTTCACCTGAACACACAAAGTTTCAGTTTTCCTGTCAGAGACAGGTAAAATAAAATCCCTGATAAAGTTCAGTATGCAGTGGCTTATTCTTAATAGAATATTCCTGCAGCTAAGCAATTAATTGAATATCGGCCATAATGTGAAGTGTATAACCAATTACATTTTTTTAATGTATTTTTTTAGCCAAAGTCTAATATTTGGTATAAATTTATCAGAACACACTTTTTTCAATGATTCACTCTCTACAGAAAAATAAAAAAACACAGCTTTTGGCACACACAGTCTGTATCTTTAGTCAAGGGCCACCATAGGCTTTTAGAAAAGAACAACGTGGGGGAAATTTACAAAGAATACAAATACGAGTTGTATTCGTATTCTTAATACGACAGAAAACGGTGATTCCTAGTCGTATTCTGTCGTATTCTTTCGATGGCATATACAGAGATGTAGGGGGCCGGAAGGGAGGAGGCTGCACACAACATGGGCCTCCTCCTCTCTTAAATCTCTACTGAACACAATAACAATAAGTATTGAAATCGTATGGGTGTTGGCCCCAATTCTAAGCATTCATTGGATGGATCTAATCTAATATGCATAATAAACAATACAAAAGTGTTTGCTTGCACCGTATTATTTTACTTTTCAGAGAGGTCATTAGTGGAGAAATTCCTTTCTCAAACCGCATGACAGTCACATGTGCGACTGGCAAATGATTACACTAGCTAAGTATGATAGAATGACATTGAGATGTAAAGTTATGTAAAACAAGTACATTCTGTAGCTTTCTCAATGAGGCTGCAATGCATTGTGTCCCTTTGAAAATCATTAATGAAGTGGGCAAAAGTAGATATACAGTACAATAGAACGTTTGGGAATGCCGATGATAAAAATAGTCTAGGTACTGTAGACAATAAGTAGGTCAACACCACATGGTTGACACGTTCAACATAAACCAAAGGTGAACACAATAAAAGGTCGACATGACAATGGTAGACAAAAAGTTCAACATGACTTTTTTTGGGAGATTAATTCTTTTTTTGTACATTATCATACTTTACCATCCAAGTGGCCTCTGAATGAAGCATGGCAAATGAAATATACCATGCAGGAGTATGTGATACACTAATTTGACATGAAAAATGCATGTCGACATTTTCATGTGTCAAATATTTACATGTCTCTCTTTTACTTATGTTGATCTTTTGTTTATGTCGACCTCAGTGGCGTAACTATAGTCCCGCAGCCCCCGTGGTGGCGGGGAGGCGCTAGGCAGGTGTGGGCGCCTGTGGGGTCTGCGGGACTACAGTTACCACCTGGTCCCGGCTCACGACTCCTGCCCACCCCCTCCTTACCCCATTGCCGCCGGCGCCGCTGCCTCTAACCCGACACGCAGATCTGTGTCGGGTGACGGGCGGTCCCCGGCTCCGGCTGCAGTGCTAATATAATAAGAGACACTCGGAAAATGGCTGCCCCCATAATGCTGTACGCAGGGCCATCTTAACAGCAGTGTGGGCCCCTGGGCAAAGCAATGCACTGGGGCCCTTACCCATTCTCCCCTCCTAGGGGTGGGGGTGCTATCAGCAGCAGCTTTGATGCCCCACGGGTGGCAGGGGGTGCTCTATCTTCCACTCAACATGTAGGACCTGGAGCAGTAACTTCTGCTAATTACTCCTTTACTGCACAGGTGGTGGGAGGGTGAACACTAACGTGTAGAAGGGGACACTGAGCTGAATGAAGGGTTTCCTTGTAAATGACTTCCAGGGAGGTAGGGGGTGTTTTATATGCAGGGGAGGGTTGGATAATGGAGTGGGCTTAATATTCGTCATTTTCCGGTGGAAGTGCAGCATGTTTGACTGCAGATATCACCATTATCTGGAAATAGATTTCTCAGCCTTCAATAGTATAAAAACCTAGAGTCCCAACTTTCAGGAGGTGCTGGGAACGTGGGGATCAGAGATCAGGAGCCAGAGCAATCCATTGACAAAATATAAAATTGTACACCAGATGTTTGGAGCTGGAGCAGGGACCGGCTGCTGGAAGACTGATATCTTTGGTTCTGGGCATGATAGAGATGCATCATGTCAACAGAAAGGGGAGAGTCCCAGCTTTTGAGAGAAATATGACTGGGAATTGCAATTAACAGGTCGGTTGTGGACTGCTGGTTTGAAGTTGGATATCTCCAGTTCCCCAATGCCGATTTTCAAAATTCTGGTATCCCTGGAAAAAGGGGATCCTCAGCTATCAGAATAGGGCCCCTATACACCTGGGGCCCCTGGGCAAGTGCCCATTAAGCCCATACGAAAAGACGGCCCTGGCTGTACGGGGGCAGCCATTTTCCGAGTGTCTGTTATTATATTAGCACTGCAGCCGGAGCCGGGGACTGCCCGTCACCCGACACAGATCTGCGTGTCGGGTTAGAGGCAGAAGCGCCGGCAGCAATGGGGGCGGGTAAAGAGGGGTGTTAATATTTCGGGGGGGGCGCCCGAAATGTCCGGCGGGGGGGGGCGCAAAAAAAGTAGTTACGCCTCTGGTCGACCTTGTGCATGTCAACCCTTTTGTGTCAACCTATTGACTCACTATACACTGTCTACCACTCTGATGCAGCCCACACACGCATCGATTTTAGAATGCGTTTTGTACTTTTAAAGTACAAAACGCATCGTGCGTACGATTATAGTGTTGTAGTAGCGCGTCGTGTGCGACGCGATGCTGTGCTATGCGCGTTCCCGTTGCTCGATTTTAGATGTCCTAAAAAGTATGTGCCGCAGGTACTTTTTAGGACATTATCGCACAGCATCGGGCTCTGCATAATACCGGCATACGAGCAGATGCTGCACGATGGTTTTTTTTTTTTTTTCCGAAATAATTACATACAAATAGTTATCAACAACTTTATTGCATGTTTAAAACATGTGAACTCGAACAAAAGAAAGGACAGAATAAGCCAGTGAAAAAGTGTGCTTAAATCGCACAGCATCGCATCGCAGACAGCAAAATAACCACCACATCGGGTCATGCTTAAATCTGGACGAAAAATTGTATAGAACCATTGTACAGCCAAAAACGCATAGCACTGTAATCGGTGCGTGTGTGGCCACCATTAGACTTTAAACGAAAGTTGAAAGTTTGTCAATTTAATTATTTGCATGTAATTGTGCACTAAAATAATTGTTAATATTCAAAGTGAGGAAAACAGTCTGTCTTATCCCGTTATTGCAACCAGAGGGGGAAATTTACTAAGATTGAAGTTCTATTTCACATGGGATGTTGGGTACTTGTTTCCTAGCACGGCCACAATCGCGGGCATCGTGTGTCATTTTTAGTGGTATACGACGCGACCGACGCGATGCCCCCGATTTTCCCATTGAAATGCATTGAAAATAGTAAAAATCGCGCCGGTCGCGTCGTATGCGGCTAAAAAAGCCTTAAATGGTCCAGACGCGATGCCCACGATTTCCCCATAGGAAACAATGTTAAATGGCTCAATGTACCCGCGATGCCCCAGATTTCTCATAGGGAACAATGTTAAATACCTGAATTTCACCAAATCATCATAGGGAACAATGGTAAATGGGCCAGAAAGCCCCAAAAACACCCCAGAACAGTGAAATGTCCCCCCAAAAGTACTTTACGCCACCCCACGATCAACGCGAACCCGAAGCGTGGCGAGCGCAGCGAGCCCGCGAGGGGCGGCGGTACACGTCCTCCGACCTTTTCATACCCCCACTATCCACGTCGGCGTGGAGTTGAGAATAGAATAGTGTGGCGAGCATAGCGAGCCACCGAGCCCGAAGCGTGGCGAGCGCAGCGAGCCCCGCGAGGGGACGCGGATACCTTCACAGGTAAACGCGTCACTTCGCGGGCTTCACAGGTATCCGCGTCCCCTCGCGGGGCTCGCTGCGCTCGCCACGCTTCGGGCTCGGTGGCTCGCTGCGCTCGCCACACTATTCTATTCTCAACTCCACGCCGATGTGGATAGTGGGGGTATGAAAAGTTCGGAGGACGCGTACCGCCGCCCCTCGCGGGCTCGCTGCGCTCGCCACACTTCGGGTTCGCGTTGATCGTGGGGTGGCGTAAAATACTTTTGGGGGGACATTTCACTGTTCAGGGGTGTTTTGGGGGGGTTTATGGCCCATTTAACATTGTTCCCTATGATGATTTGGGTAAATTGACCCATTTAACATTGTTTCCTATGGGAAATCGGGGGCATCGCGGCTAAATTGAGGCATTTAACATTGTTCCCTATGGGGAAATCGCGGGCATAGCGTCGCGACCATCGCACCCAATTTTTTTAGTGCTTGCGATGGCCGCGATGGCCGCGATGCCCCCGATTTTTCCTCACGATGCCCACGATCATGATCGTTGTGGCCGTGCTAGGAAACAAGTACCGGATGTTGCTATGGGCAACCAATCAGATATTATCTATTATCTTCTAGAAGGTGCTAATTAAATAAGTAGATTCTGATTGGTTGCCCATAGCATTATCCCATGTGAAATAGAACTTCAATCTTAGTAAATTTTGCCCAGAGTGTACACCAAAAATAAAAATAAAAACAGAGCATGTTTAGCACTTCTGAAACTAGGCCACACCCAAACTCAAAAAGTTACTAATTACTGCAGACACTTTTGCCAAATGTACACTGTCACCAACTTATGGTAGTGATGTCCACACTCACCATCCAAATTATGAGCCTTATTCTAGTTCACTCTTTCTGACAAAATCCTTCTAAAGGTGCGTACACACGGGTGCAATTATGTATGAAATCGCTGGCAAAATGGTCGCTCAGCGACCATATTGCCAGTGATTTCATGTGCAGCCGGCGATAGATGGCTGGGAGCGCGCTCCCGCGGCCAGCCCTTCATGGTCGCTGGTCGCAGGAGCATGCTTCCCCCAGCGATCGCCGGGCAGGAGGTCAGCGCCGGAGAAATCAGCGCTGTTCTCCCATGCCCTGCGACGCTGCTCCCTCCCTCCTCCCGTCACCTGCTGCTGCGCTCCGCCTCCGCCCCGTAGCAGTGTCTCCTTTTCATCGCTGATGAAAAGGAGACACTAGCAATATGATTGCTGGGGATGTATTGCTAGCAATATATCCCCAGCAATCATATAGACCCGTATAGACCCGTGTGTACACAGCATTAGATGGACAAAACCATGTGCACTGCAGGTGGGGCAGATGCTACTTGTGCAGAGAGAATTAGATTTGGGTGGGGTTTTACTTCAAAGTGAGATCTATATTGCAGTGTAAAAATAAAGCAGTCAGTATTTACCCTGCACAGAAACAAAATAACTCACCCAAATCTAATTCTCTCTGCACATTTTACAGCTGCCCCACCTGCAGTGCACATGGTTTTGTCCATCTAAGAAGGATTTTGTCAGAAAGAGTGAACTAGAATAAGGCCCTATGTTACCATAGATAACAAATGGTCCTTTTTGACTATTATTTGCCGAAAATACAGTACTAGTATTATAATTCAATTCACATTACTGAAAAAAATTATGTTTCGTGTACTAAGTACCTAAAATGTTCAGCAATATTAGCTATATCATGAAATTTGCATAGCAAAATAAATAAAGCTTGCTATAAAACACATAAAACAAGACACTTGTACCTGATTGGGGGGGTCCCCACTCCCCCAGGGCCCCTGGCCAGGCTGACTGGTCGGTAGGGTTAATGCTTTGGCCAGGGGGACTTGTATAAAAAGTCTCCCCCCGGCTGTGGCATTACCCTGCTGGCTGGTTGTGCCTGGTTCTTGAAATACGGGGGACCCCTAGTCATTTTGTCCCCCGTATTTTGGGAACCAGCCCCGGACCTGGAGCCTGGGGCTGGTTGTTAAAAATCGGGGAACCCCTATTTGTCGGGTTCCCTGATTTTTAATCACCGGCCCCGGCTCCTTCAGCCTGGTGCTGGTTACAGCTGTGGGGGGGACCCCACGCCATTTTTTTTTTAATATTTTTTTTTTTTATATTTTTTTACACTAAAGCCTGCACGGATCTGACTGATCCATGCAGGCTTAAAGCAAATACGACAGGGAAAGCAAGGTGTATTTTCCTGTCGTATTTGCGTGGGTGTTTCACACCACTTAGCAGCCGTATTATCAGTACGGTTGCTTAGTACATCAGGAACCACCATTCTTTTGAATGGTGATTTCTGTCATATTCTATCGATGGTGTAGACATTCGTATTTGTAAATACAAATACGAATGTCCCATCTTTAGGAATACGAATTGCTGTATTTTTGGGATTGTAAATCCTGAAAATACAAATTCGTAAAAAAAAGGTGTATTTCTGCCTACGAATACACCTTTTTTCTACGAATCCATTTTGGTAAATGTCCTCCGATATATCTACCCATTACTGATTTATGCCCAATGGGTTTTGTTAAACATAAATCTTGCAGTGCTGCAAAATAAACTATACAATAGTATATATATTTCTAAAAAGCTTCCCTGCTGTCTGTACTGTGTAACACAATGTACTCATCATTGAGTTCCATTTACTGTAAGAGTCTATAACTTAATCAAAAAGGACTTTGGATAAGAAAGTACAGTACATAATAATAATAACATACTGTTCTGGATATACAGTATATCTAATCTAATGCATTCCTTGATCTTTGTTAGAGTATACAGTAGTACAGCTGCACTCAGAAAATTGAAATAATGCTATGATAAAATATTTCATTCTGTTCAACTTATTTAGCACTGAAAGAATATTGTGACATCACTGCATAGTTTAACACAGTACTACCAGACTTTTTTGAGTCATATCACCGTAGAGCCTTGATGGCTAACCTTGACACTCCAGCTGTTGTTGAACTACACATCCCAGCATGCTCTGCTTCAGTTTTGCTATTTGGCCATGCTAAATCTGATGCAGAGCATGCTGGGATGTGTAGTTCAACAACAGCTGGAGTGTCAAGGTTTGCCATCAAGGCCCTAGAGCAGGCATTCCCAACTACGGTCCTCAAGGCACACCAACAGTGCAGGTTTTAGTGATAGCCAGGCTTCAGCACAGATGGTTTAATCAGAATCCCTCAGATACTAATTAAGTCATCTGTGCTCAAGCCTGGATATCACTAAAACCTGCACTGTTGGTGTGCCTTGAGGACCGTGGTTGGGAATGCCTGCCCTAGAGTATCAGAATTTTTTTTCATGAAACCACTGGGCCAGAAGAATTTATTTTTTAATTAAGCAAATTGTATGTTTTTATGTCATGCCTAGGTTCAATTATTTGGTAAGGGACCTCATTCGCTTCTGTTTGTACACATATTGGGGTTATTCTGGTTGATTCGCAAGGCTGCAAGTCCACCAACATCCATAAACATCCATTTGCAGGCTCTGGTGACCCACCCTCATTCTTTGATGGTTACCGACAATGCGACTAAGCTGCATTTTCAGGTAAAAAGGAGAAAGATGGCAGGTGATAGCAGAGTTGTGCGGCACCTGGCAGCTCATTCGTGTCAGCTGTCTGATGACCCATGGCACATTGAAGCTAAATGTATGAGGACACATTTGTATACTTTTTCTTCCAATACATTTTTAGCCTAATAAATTCCATTAGAGGCAATTTTATTTACATATCGCTTGTTCATTGATGTGATATTGAATGTAGCACACAATATAATTCAACTTATTTTTGACATTACAGTCTAAAGTCCTCCCAAATGTGTTTTCCCAAATGGAAAAACTGCATCTTGTGGCAGCATTTACTCCTAACCTGTTAATACATTGTAGTATTGTTAGGACATTTTGGGGTGATTTCCTAATACAGTAAAGGTATGTACACACTAGACGTCATTTTATTTGATATGCAGGATAACAACCAGTCATAAAAACATTTTCATGTTTATTGTCCAGAGTGTACACACTATATTGCTAGCGATCCTCTATCCTGCGGGTCATTAGTTACATCCTCTGTCGTCTGTACATGCAGCTCAATCTGAAGATAGCATAAACGACTGCTATACTCCTGGATGTGACACTGACAATATATTTTGTAAAATTGCTTAGTGTGTACGCACTATATCATTTGTCTGGGAGTTCCAGGGAAATGCGATCGACAACATCGTAACGGTTTCATGTCCTCTCGTGTGTACACAGCTTAAATTAAGTACAGTAGCATTAGCTTGTAAGAAGGGCTGACTACAGCAAATAGAGATCAAATATATCCAGGGCATGAAGTGGTCATGCAGAGGTGGGGGAACTCATTTCTCTATGCCACCTAATTACATCCCTCCCCCCATTAGGCAGAGACAGGGTCAGTGGTAGGGTTTTTGGCATCCCATGCAAACTGGAATGCTTTTCTGTGAGAATTACTATGCAGGGCCAATGTGGAGGTTGACATGTTCCACCTCAACATTAGAGGTGATTGAACTCACTTCCACCCCGTTCCCCCTCACTTTAACCCCTGTTACAGGGCTTAAAATGGTCATACAGTAACTGCTTGAGATTTTTTGGTAAAATGTATGTCATTTGGTGGAAATTAGATACTATTAGTAGATTCGTTTATAGCCATTTTTGTGGAACCAGATGGAGCTGTTGGCCATATATTGTCAGATTTATTCTCAAGTTACATCTTCTACTGTTCATTGTCTCCCAGATCTCTCTCCCAAACGTGTCCTTTATTGACAGATCTATATGTTTTGAGTTAGCCATGAAGTGTGTATACTAGTCCTTTAGTGGAAAATTGTTGGGGTCACTCTGTCTAAAGGTATAGATGGGTCTACTTTTCATGTCAGATTTATCTGGCACAGATGCTTGGCTGTTATGTTGAATTTATATTAACTGTCAGAAAAAAAATATTTTAAAGAGTTGTCTTCTATACAATGAGATAATAGAGTTATGTATAAACTATACACTGCATTTTGCAACATGTTTCTACTGAGACAATAATGTAGATAGGAGTCTAGACTTTGAATATATAGAGCCCAAATGATCACAAACATCTGGTCTGTCTAAAATGCAAACACTTTCTATAAAACATACTTAATTAGTGGATGCTGCAATATCTGTTACACACAGAATAAATCAATGTACACAATAGGTAAAATGGTGTTCAACTGAATACCCATTAGTTTTAACTGGCTCAGAAATAGTCAAAAGTAAAATACTACTGAGCATTACATGTATGAAGATTGGGGAAGTGGTATCTATCCCCCTAAAGAAAGTTATGTGCAAGGTGATAATGCACCAGCCAATCAGCTCCAATATGTAAAATGACCGGTATGAGCTGATTGGCTGGTGCATTGTCACCTTGCACATAATGAGGCAGATGTTTTAAGCTCCATATAACGTTTTGTAAATAATGGGTCCCGCTTCTCCAGCATAACATGAATAAGCGGTCACCCGTTATGTGCAGATGTATTAACCCCCCAAGCTGTCACTAGCACACGTTAGGTGCGCTAGTAATACATTGGGTAAAACGTAATCCCCTGTTAACTAACATTTCTGCACTTAATGCTGGTTCATACATATGTCCCAATGTTCTTTATGGGGAGAGATACCACTTCTCCAAGCTGCATACATTTACCCGAGTTAATTTATGGGTCCAGATAACAATGAAAGTAAGAACAGGGCTGCAACAAGGGAAGGGGGGGGGGGGGGGGATCTAGAGGAACAGCCCTTGAGGAGGTACTGACAGGGGGGTGCCATGGGTATAGCTGTCCCAGGCCCCAGCCTCTGGAGGGGCCCAGGTAGCTGCCCACAATGGCACGGTGCCACCCCCTGCACAACGCCTCCCCCGGCCAGGCACGCACAATACACAGTGTAGCCTGCAGAGCGCCGGGCTTAGGATACAGAGAGGCTCGGCGCTCTGCAGGCCGCATTGTGCAGTGTGCGCTCCCGACCGTCCGTGAAGGACGGAGATTCCGTGCCGCCGCTGCTGGTAAGTAATGGTAATTGTAGGGTTAGAGGGAGGCGCGGTGCATGCGCACGGGGGGTTGCCGCTGGGGGCACGGACCTGGGCCCCAACATTTTTAGTGGTGGCCCTGCTTGGGGCCATAACATATAGTGTATGCAAGCACCACTGAGCACTCAATTTTTCTGGACTGTGGCAGACTCTACAATCAATCTAAGATCCACAAGGCTCAATAGGTGCTTTGCTGTGAGAAATTTAGATTGATTTTAAAGACAGTCTGGATGAACTGAGTGCTGTACAAAGCACATTACCTTGCATCCTTATAGGGCCACTGGAATGCTGTGTGCAGGTACCTGCTCCTGGATCCTGCCTGCCAACATCATCATCAGCAAGGTGCTGCATGGAGCATGCTGGTATTGGTAGCCAAATATCTTGCTTGCGCCAGTTGACAAAATAAAATTTGGCCCTGGTAATAAATCCATTGTATTTGTGGATAAGTATTTTATCTAATTTTATAATTTTAGTATTTTTAAAAGTTTTTGTTAATTATTTGATTCCTAAATATACATATTGATATCATAAATTATTCTACATTTTTATTTGTTTTCTTCCAAACATGAATTCATCTTTTGAACACTAGAATATATACTGTATATTCAGACTTCCAGTTGACAGTCCACAACATCTGCTACATTATAATAGTTATACTGCTCCCCGTCAAAATATTGCTATAATGATTTGAGCCCAGCATATCCTTCAACTTAGGCACCTAGGAGAGACAGTTGGGAACACAAGGCACTGGCCCTTATTCAGATTCGTGCGGTACGGCCCGCGTGCGGCCGTACCGCCGATGTTTTCCGTCTGCACATGCGCAGAGGTCAATCTGCGCATGTGCAGGCGAATTCGCCGCACATAACGTTAGTACGCCGCAAAGGGGGCGTATAGGGGAGTGAGGGGCTTCATGCCCTCATTTCCCTATGTATACGCCCCGCGTTTCATGGGCGTTCCCATGCAAACGCGGGGCGTACGCATGGTAATGAGGGCATGACGCAACTCATGGGGGCGGAAAGCTGACGTCGCCGGATGTCAGCTTTCAGCCCCCATACAAGCTACCACACGGACGATTGTCCGTGTGGTCTCAGCTTGCGGGAGCTGCCGGGGCGTGCGGACCTGCCTTCGATGGTCGACGACCATCGAATGCAGGGGGCAGCTCCCACCATGGTGGAGGCGTACGCCTCCACCATTTTTATGCGGATCGCCAGCCGTCCGTGTACGGACGGCCGTGGCGATCCGTAGGGTGGGCGGGGATTGGTTTGTGCGGCCGGAGCCCCGTGTGCGGCTCTGGCCGCACCAACCAGAATAAGGGCCACTGTGTCCTGGCTTTCAGAGTACCTAACCACTGTATCTGAGCCCTGCATCTTTGGTGTGTTGTCTTCCTGGCATTAGTGTTTCTCTATTACATGCTGTGCTATCCTCTTACCACTTCCGCTTCTGCCTGGGGGCAAGTGCTGTTAACTTCTTGGCAATTCCCTATGATACCGGTTTATCACCTGTTGACATATTTAACTCTTTGAGTGACAACACTGCTGTAAGAGATCCTCAGTATCAATATCTTTCTAAAAATGCCAGCGTTGCTCACGGCAACTTTTCATTTTTGGGGGGCAAAATTTAACTAAACTTCAATCAATTGACTTTAATTAATTGAGTTTCATAACTACTTAATTACTTTACTTCATTGTAACGGGCACCTCCATAATCCAACATTAGGCAAGAAATTCTTGAAAGAGGAAACTATCTACCCGTACAGAGGCAGACAGGTCTTGCTCAACTTGTTTGGTCATGGAACAGGAGCTTTTAGCTTAAATCAGGCATGTCCAACGTTGGCCCTCCAGATGTTGTGAAACTACACATCCCAGCATGCTTTGCCACAGTTTTGCTATTAGAGAATGCTAAAACTATTGCAAAGCATGCTGGGATGTGTAGTTTCACAACATCTGGAGGGCCAACGTTGGACATGCCTGGCTTAAATGTTACCCAACAGAAAATTCTCCAGTCATACTGGCTTCTATGCCAAGCAGTACAATAGTTTGGCATATAAAGTGGTGAAAAAACACAGGTAGACAACAAGGGGGAAATTTACTAAAGGAAATTTGTAAAAAAAATAGGTGTATTTGTATTTAGAAATACACTTATTTTTGACGTTTAGGGGGAAATTTACCAAAATGGATTCGTAAAAAATAGGTGTATTCGTAGGCAGAAATACACCTATTTTTTTACACATTTGTATTTTCGGGATTTTCAATCCCGAAAATACAACAATTCGTATTCCTAATGATGGGACATTCGTATTTGTATTTACAAATACAAATGTCTACACCATCGATAGAATACGACAGAAATCACCATTCAAAAGAATGGTGGTTCCTGATGTACTAAGCTGCCGTATTGATAATACGGCTGCTACTTGGTGTAAAACAGGCACCAAAATACGACGGGAAAATACACCCTGATGTTCCTGTCGTATTTGGCTTTAGCCTGCACAGATCAGTCAGATCCGTGCAGGCTGCAGTGTAAAAAAAATAGAAAAAAAAAAAAAAAAAACAGCGTGGGGTCCCCCCCACAGCTGTAACCAGCACCAGGCTGAAAGAGCCGGGGCCGGTAATTAAAAATCAGGGAACCCGACAAATAGGGGTTCCCCAATTTTTAACAACCAGCCCCAGGCTCCAGGTCCGGGGTTGGTTCCCAAAATACGGGGGACAAAATGACTAGGGGTCCCCCGTATTTTAAGATCCAGCCCCAGGCCAAACCAGCCAGCAGGGTAATGTCACAGCCGGGGGACACTTATGATATAAGGTCCCGCGGCCAAAACATTAACCCCCTGACCGGTCAGCCTGGCCAGGGGCCCTGGGGGAGTGGGGACCCCCCCAATGAAGGGGTCCTCCCCTCCAGGACTTACCTGACCAGGCTGAAGCCTGGTGCTGTCCCCGGTGACCCTGGGCTGTGGTCACCGGGCTGATCTTGGTGTAAAAAAAAGAATAATCTATTGTCTAATACTGGGGCACTATGGAGAACCACAAGTCCCAGCCTGCGGGGCATTAAAGGGCCCGCTGGGTCTTGTAGTTCCACAGTATTAAAAATAGTAAAATAAAACACACTGACACACACTTAAAATAAAACTTTAATACATCCAAAGCCCTTACATACTGATACTTACCTATCTTTATCCCGTAGGTAGCCCTGGTCCTGATGTCCTGGTCCTGTGTTGTCTTCTGACTCCATGTCGACGTTGCTGTCGGCATCTGGAGTCTGCCAAAATCCATGGAGGAAGCTGTGGAAGGAAACCATACTCACCTGTCCCAGGGCGACATAGTCCAGGTAAGGGGTCTTTGCAAAAAAACAAACCGAGAACGCGAAACCAGACGAACAGCAGAGAGCCGCACAGTGTTTGTGTACATCGTGCGGCTCTGCCTCCCGAATGCCGCTATTGGCCGCCTAGCGGCCAATCAGGAGCCGCTAGGCTGCAAGGCGGCCAATAGCGGCATTCGGGAGGTGGAGCCGCACGATGTACACAAACACCGTGCGGCTCTCTGCTGTTCGTCTGGTTTCGCGTTCTCGGTTTGTTTTTTTGCAAAGACCCCTTACCTGGACTACGTCGCCCTGGGACAGGTGAGTATGGTTTCCTTCCACAGCTTCCTCCATGGATTTCGGCGGACTCCGGACGCCGACAGCGACGCCGACGTGGGGGAGGCTTGCCGGGATTCATAGTGCCCCTGTATTGGACAATAGACTATTCCTTTTTTTACACCAAGATCAGCCCGGTGACCACAGCCCAGGGTCACCGGGGACAGCACCAGGCTTCAGCCTGGTCAGGTAAGTCCTAGAGGGGGGGGACCCCTTCATTGGGGGGGTCCCCACTCCCTCAGGGCCCCTGGCCAGGCTGACTGGTCGGTAGGGAGAATGTTTTGGCCGCGGGACCTTATATCATAAGTGTCCCCCGGCTGTGACCTTACCCTGCTGGCTGGTTTGGCCTGGGGCTGGTTCTTAAAATACGGGGGACCCCTAGTCATTTTGTCCCCCGTATTTTGGGAACCAGCCCCGAACCTGGAGCCTGGGGCTGGTTGTTAAAAATCGGGGAACCCCTATTTGTTGGGTTCCCTGATTTTTAATTACCGGCCCCGGCTCTTTCAGCCTGGTGCTGGTTACTGCTGTGGGGGGGACCCCACGCTGTTTTTTTTTTTTTTAATTTATTTCATTTTTCTATTTTTTTTTACATCTTGCAGCCTGCACGGATCTGACTGATTCGTGCAGACTGGCTCTACGAATTCGTATTAGCGGCCGTATATATGTGCCGCTAATACGAATCATTACAATATCGGAGGATTACAAAGCAGTCGTATATGACTGCTTTGTACATTCCCCTCCGGAACACGACTTTGCATACGACTGAAACAGTCGTATGCAGTCGTAGGGGAAATACCAATACGAAAAACTAGGTTTTTCATATTGGTAAATTTCCCCCTTACTATCCCGAAAATACGGCAATTGCCGTATTTTTGCTATTGTAAATGTCAAAAATAAGTGTATTTCTAAATACAAATACACCTATTTTTTACAAATTTCCTTTAGTAAATTTCCCCCTTACTATCCCGAAAATACGGCAATTCGTATTCGTATGGATGTGCTATCAATACGAATACGAATTGCCGTATTTTTGGGATAGTAAATGTCAAAAATACGTGTATTTCTGGATACAAATACACCTATTTTTTTACAAATTCCCTTTAGTAAATTTCCCCCTACAGGTCATTATAATGATAAAAAATGTTTGTTTGGCATTTTTTTACACCTATTTTGACCAATAAACTTGCCATTTAAAGGGTTAATAATAATTAACTTCACTGAAGAGATGTCTTGGTATGAATAGAAATGATAAGAAATGAAATGGCTGCAATATTAAGTTGACCAGACAAAACTAGATTTCTACAGTATCATTTAATTTGCTTTTGCTTAATATTTTGCTTAGCTCATAAACTCTGGAATACTTTTCCAAATGACCTTCAAACGTGTTTGCAATTTTTGTTTGAGACATTGCTGCAATGTCTTATGGCCATTAATTGTCTGTATAGAATACAAAGGGTTCTGAAAGTCTGGAGGAACTGACAATGCAAAACCGTCCTTGGCATTTGCAAACCACAGCAGTTTATTATTTTAAAATACAGTTCCCTACTTGGCATACTGTGCATAATGAATTATACATTTTCTTGCAAGCCTATACACAACAATGCAATTTAAATACATTGCCTTACCTAACTGAACAATATAACAGTGTGCATATTTCCTTAAAACATGTTTTTTTTGGGGGGGAAAATGTATAATCATCCTGATTGTAAAGCAGAAATTGACTGAAATTACAGAATGTTTGGGAAATGCCAATTTTCATGCATTTTGTTCTGCAAAATGTACAGTATAGTATTGTACTTTCGGTTCAGAGAAAATGTCAAATATAAAGCATACATAAATATTCTATTGACAACCTCCACCCCAAAAAAAAACCTTAACACTTTGAGTGCCAGGTGAATTTGTTAAAATAGGTGGGAAAATTGCCAAGAAAACATTTTTTATTCATCATAATGACCTGTAATGTTTACCTTACACATTTTTTATTTGAATTTATACAACAAATTTGAGCGATGCTGTGGCATTTCTCACTGAGATGTTGGCACTTAAATGGTTAAGTACAGTATCTAGAGACTATAGGCAAACATACCTACTGACACAACAACCATTGTCCATGATAATGTATCTTAACTAGGTAAAATAAATAGTATTTTATATTTAAAATATGTCACTTGTTACATGTTATAAACAACTAATAACAAAATGCAATCATGATACAACTAATAAGAAAAATAGACTTACAAACATATCTAATGCTGCTTTTTTTTAAACGGGTCTTTAAACGGGATGCAGTTAAGATCCCGGCGGTCGGGATCCCGGCGTTCAGAATCCCGACGTCGGAATCCCGACCGCCGAAATGCCGACACTTTCTCCCTCCTGGGGTGTCCACGACACCCCTGGAGGGAGAATAAAATAGCGTGCCGAGCGTAGCGAGGCACCGGGCCCGCTGCGTGGCGAGCGCAGCGAGCCCGCAAGGGGGGGCGATCCACGTCCCCCCCTTGTCGGCATTTCGGCTGTCGGGATTCCGGCGTCGGGATTCTGAACGCCGGGATCCCGACCGCCGGGATTCAATACTGAATCCCTTTAAACGGGTAAGAGCCATAAAGACCCTTTCCCATTGCAGCTTTTAAAATCAGTTTTTGGCACATTCACACTTACCCATTTAAAAACCTGTTTAAACTATAGTAAAAATAAGGGGTGGGGGGTGTGGAATAAAAAAAAACAAAAACGTACATTTCAATCAGCCCGGTGACCAACGCACAGGGTCACCGGGGACAGCACCAGGCTTTAGCCTGGTCAGGTAAGTCCTGGATGGGGGGGACCCCTTAATTGGGGGGTCCCCACTCCCCCAGGACACCTGGCCAGGCTGACCGGTCAGGGGGCTGAATGCTTTGGCCAGGGGGACTTGTATAAAAAGTCTCCCCCCGGCTGTGGCATTACCCTGCTGGCTGGTTTGGCCTGGGGCTGGTTCTTAAAAAATCAGCGAAGCCCTATTTGTGGGGTTTCCTGATTTTTTAATACCAGCCTGGCACTTTCAGCCTGGTGCTGGTTACGGCAGTGGGGGGGACCCCATGCCAATGTTTTTTTTTAACGTGTAAAGGGGTACCCCTTTCCCACTGCCGAAAAAAACGGCTTTTAAACGGGTAAAACTCTGCTTTTTACCTGTTTAAATAAACCCAGTATTTTTAACCGGGTAAAGCTTTCCCACTGCAGCTCTACCCGTTTAAGAGCTGCAGTGGGAAAGGAGTATAAGGTAACAAAATCTAAAGTGCCAATACAAAAAATCCCAGCGGTCGGAATCCTGACACCGGAATCCCGACCGCCGAAATCCCGACAAGGGGGGGACGTGGATAGGCCCACCTTGCGGGCTCGCTGAGCTCGCCATGCAGCAGGCCCAGTGCCTCTATGGGTGTCATGGACACCCACAGAGGGAGAAAGTGTCGGGATTTCGGCGGTCGGGATTCCGGCGTCAGGATCTTGAACGCCGGGATTCCGACCGCCTGGATTATAACTGCATCCCGGGAAAAATATACATTTATGACATAGAACTTTATCAAACTGACATTAAAAAAACAAAACAGAGATTACTGAAGAACACAGTTCATCTATAAGGTTTGCAGTAAACTAAAACCAGGGCCGGCCTTAGGCATAGGCCAACTAGGCAATTGCCTAGGGCATTTGGAATGCCTAGGGGCATCAGCAGCTTCTGCTGATTAAAACGATATGCAGCATGCCTATATTCTGTGTGTGAGTGAGGCTGTATATGCATATGAAATAGTGTATTCATTAAAAACTCACTGTAACATAGCATTCCGTATGCAGGTACAGCCACAGTCGCACACAGAATATAGGCATGCTGCATATCATTTTAATCAGCAGAAGCTCCTTGTGTGTGCTGGTCAAAACAATGCAAATAAGACGAATTTTCAGCAAAAAAGGCACTGAATGGGTGTGCTGGTTCTATTTAAAATATTGCGGGTAGGGACACCAAAATGATGACTGCTATGATGAGGGTTGATGGTGCTGGGAAAGGGGAGACGGAACTAGTGGCAGTGCTAGGGGGCAACAGTCAAAATCTTGCCTAGGGCGTAATTTAGGCTAGGGCCGGCTCTGACTAAAACATTAAGTGTCAGAACTGCAAACCCCTCTAACAACACATGTGGCGTAAACATACAGCCTTGGAATCTTTTTAAGAAACCTCCAGGTAGATTTATGAATGTTTGGAGAGTGATAAAGTGGAAAATATGAAGAGCCAACCAATCAGGTTCTGTCACTTTTTCAAGTTATGTTTAGGCTGCTGTGTTTGTACTTTACACTCTACACTCTGATCATTGATAAGTCTGCTCCCATATACAGGGCCGGTGTAAAGTGTGACATCCTGCTATAGTCACAGTTATGTTATTAGAAAGCCATAGTGATGTTTTTAGAAATAAGAGACATTTAAGGGAAATGGAATTTATGCACTGGTTATAAGGTACTGTGTCTAGACTGGAGAACAATAAGCAAATTGGTACTACTCCTAGCTACATAACAATTCAGTGGAGTGTTCATCACGGCGCAGAGCTAATAAAGTTGATTTGAGCATGATGCAAGGGCTGAACGGCAGTTTGGCACAGGGGCAAGGAGTTATGAGAGCTGGCCGTTAACGGCTGTGGGCAGTTCGTTTGGAGCAGTGTTACAGAGCAGAGCTGCGCATTAGACAGACGGAGTGACAGCTAAAGTACAGGGTGCCGTACTTACCCAAAAGTCCTGGTGCAAGTGATGGAGCAGAGACACCGGCGTTTGCAGAGCCATCTGTTAGAGCTGCAGCAGCAAAGAGTCCGGTGGCTTCCTCGGGTGTGGAGGAAGATGAGAGACCTGAAAGAGACATAAGCACTGCGTCATGGTGGAGGCCGGATCCGGCAGCATCGCTGACATATGAAACGCCCCAGGGTGTGGTGAGTGTAAATCCCGCCCGGACAGTCAGTGTTCCCTGATATCGTTCCCCAATATCCCTGGCACTCAGAGTGACTGCGCTAGGGGAAGGGCGAAACCCGACCAATCGGGTCAGGGGAGGCCTTAGGGGAGGTATCATACAAGTTGCCGTGTAAACGCTGTCGTAGCTTTGGAAAGGCAGAAAATCCAGTCAGAGGCATAGGGCTATACCCGATGGGAAATGTCAGGGGAGGCCCACAAAGTGTCAGTACCAAATCCAAGGAGCTGCTAGATATATAAATACACCAAGCAGGAGCCTCACTAGTGGCTCAGTGAAGAAGGAGAAGAGGGTTAAACCCGGCTCAGAGCCAGGGGAAGCCTATAGCAATCTATCCTTCGCTACAGAGTCATTGGCCCAAAGTGTAGGAAGAAAAACAGAGTCAGATACATTGCCATCTACAGTGTCAGGCAGTGAAGAGTTAACAATATTCTGTGTAGCCAAGGAAATGGATCTGGAGAACATTGAATTTAGCTGGGAATTACTATATCAGTGACTGCTAGAAAGGATTATATATTCAGGGACAGAGAGCCACTAACTCTAAGCAGAGTTACATTAACCAGCGGGACTGAAAGGTATATCGTGATAGACTCTGTGGTTACATTGTGTATACTTACTATGCCAAGTTCTGTAGTTACAGTACATGTGTAGATTATAGAAGGAATCTGTAATAGGATTAGACATAGAGTTTAGTTATTAGTAAGAATTTATATACATTATTGCGCAATAATATTGTAGCAGTTTCAAGTAACAGTAGTGAAAGGCCTATCACTTATTTATAACATTTAGTTAAGCAAATGTATTGTTCGGTTTGTTTGTAAACAACTGAGGTAAGGTTAAGAGCTGGTGAATCCTGATCGGCTGGGAGACAGTGGAGGTTTGGAGAAGCAGATCACGTTCCAGTATAATAAAATTGTATTAGTCTTTGTGTGCACATTTGATGTAGAGATACTATTGTTCATGGAGTATCATTGTTATGCCTAAATTTATTGTTATTCAACTGTTATATTCTGGTTAAATAAAGCTTACAAAGAACAAATCCTGTGTGGATATCTGAAAGAAAGAAAACCTGAATACTTACCGGTTTGGAGAGGGTGACATTTGGCGTCAATTGAACAGGATCAGAACAACATTGGAACATGTCGTCGGACGAGCAAAATGATGTGCTGGGGAACCAGGGGAATGGTGTGTCGTCCAGAATGCAGACTGAGCCCATGAATATGGGCACTAATCCAATTACGCTGCCTTATTATTTCGGGGCCCCATGGCTGCCCATGTATTCCGGAGAAGAAACGGATGGCGATGGAAGTGTATTCAAAGCATTCCAAAAAAGGATTAGGTCTACGTTTAAGTTGTATCGGCCAGGAGAGGATCAGCAGATAGAGATACTGTTGGGTCAGCTGAAAGGGGCAGCCGCAAGAGAAGTGGCCTCATGGCCGTCGAGCCAGAAACGGACGGCAGAGCAAATATTAAAAAAATTGGCGAAAACCTTCGATACCAGCACGATGCCGGAGCGTAAGAGTCGTTTTTACAGTAGAAAACAGAAGTCAGGAGAAACCCTTAGAGACTTTGCGCTGGGGTTACAAGAGGCCCTACGTGATGTAAAAGGAGAAAGTCATGTGGAAGGGAATGAAGAAGATGACGAGACACTGATTACCCAGTTTATTGAAGGAGTCAATAACGAGGGAATTAAAATACAATTAAAGATGTTGAGGTTGCAGAACAGCTTGAAAACCTTCGAAGAGTTCAAGGGAACTGCTATAAAGGTAATGGGAACGGTGCGACCGAAAGAGGTGGACTTCCCCGAACTGCCAGGATTTCAGGAAGGGGTGAGTGAAGATGGTACCGTAGTAGTGGTGGAGGAAGTGAGAAACAGACCTGCTTTATCACAGAATGTGCAAGCTCCCACAACAGATCTGGCATTCACGCTAAAAGGACAGGTAGAAGATTTAACAGCGGAAATAAATGAAATCCAAAGAGAAGTACAAAAGTTAGCCCAAGTACACAACCCCCCGTTCACTGAAACTGGGTGGTGCCCAAATGATAGACAAGGTCTGAACGAGTGGCGAGAATTCATGCCCACAAGAGGACGTCGGGCAACTGATCGCTTTGACTCTCAGGGTCGCCCTATTTGTCGGAGGTGTGGGCAGTGTGGCCATATAGAGAGAATGTGCAGGAGTGAGGAAGCGTTAAACCAGCAACCCTCGCGGAAGGAGACCGATCCTCGGGGGAACTAGCAGCTCAAGGTCTATCTTCAGAGGAGTGGTGTTCCCAATATATTGGACATTGCCCTGTGATACCTATCAAAATTGAAGGAAAGGAAGTGCTCGCTCTTTTGGATACAGGATCACCGGTTACTACTATACAACAGGGATTCTTTAACCGGCATTGGGAATTGACAGAGACTTTACCCTCGCCCCCGTCCTGGTTGAGGTTGTTGGCTAGCAACGGTCAGTACATCTCTTGTGGGGGATACTGTGAAGTAAATATACAAATAGGACAAGCTGTTATGTCCAATCAAGGATGCTTGATCACAAACGTAAATGACCCGTTGGTTCCTGCCATCATCGTGGGCATGAATGTCCTAAGAAATTGCCCTGCGGAACTAACCTCAATACTGACACAGAAATTGTACAGCCAACCTCAGATTCTGACCCAAATTATACAGCACTCTATCTATGGCCGGAGAAGCCCGGCAGGGAAGACAGTGCTGGCTACTCAGGTGCAAGGAACTGTTACGTGGTTTAATGTCCGCAAGAGGTATGGTTTCATCAACCGGAATGACACTAAAGCTGATGTCTTCGTTCATCAGACGGCTATAACAAGAAATAACCCCCGGAAGTTGCTGCGCAGTGTCGGAGATGGCGAGGTGGTGGAGTTTGATGTGGTAGAAGGAGAGAAGGGTACTGAGGCAGCCAATGTGACTGGCCCTGGCGGTCTACCGGTTAAAGGAAGCCGATTTGCTCCCAACAGGCGCCGGTTCCGCCGGCGGTCTTACCTGCCAAAAGTAGAGTATGCTGCAGAAGCTAGAGAAGAAGGAATCAGCCTGTACCAAGCGAGAGGAGAGGAAAGAGTGGAAGAAACATTCCCTCCGCAGAGACCTGTTCAATGTGAAAGTCCACCACCATTCCTCCACCGACGATGTTTTGTCAAAAGAAACCGAGCCGCGAGACAGGAACTTAACACCATTCCCGAGGGGACCGAAGTTATACATCCTGACGGGGTGAACGAACATGAGCATCGGCTTAAACTGGCTGAGAATGTAGTGAAATGTAGTGCTTCTTGGCACCCTAGGCAAATCTTCAACCTACTGCTCCCCCTCAACCCCACACTGTCACCAATACCCACTTTCCAGCCCCACAAGTCAAAGTGTGGAGGTGATGTCTTAGAAGTTCCACAACTGCCAACTGCATTAAGTACAAGGACATCCTTAATTTTGTTATAGGCTGACTCGGTGGTGCCCCCCGGGATTCCGGCGCCCAATTCAGCCGCCTAATGGTAGAGCCGTCTCTGCCCATATATTCTAAAGAAAACTTTTGAGTGCAGTATTGCTAAGTGGGGGTGGGTCCCAGCCAAACTCGTCCCCCAGTGTGTAATTATCTGAAAAAAGTACTTAATTACTGACCTTTTAAATGCTCTCTAGGAGAAGCCAGGAGAGGAAAAGCAGGTGGGTGGGGATGGGGGCAGGCAAGACTAGTCACATCCTTAGGCCCTGCCCCTCACTTTAAAATGACACAAATCACACATATTTACATTAGGGATGTGCACCGGCCACTTATTTCACGTTTTGGGTTCTGATTACCTTCAGGTTTTGGATTTTGGGGTCTGATTTAAAAAAAAAAAAAAGCATTAAAACCGCTAAAATCGCATGATTGGTTGTTGTTTTTTTGCTCTTACGCTATTGTTAACCTCAATAACATTCATTTCCACTCATTTCCAGTCTATTATGAATACCTCACACCTTACAATATTGTTTTTAGGCCAAAAGTTTGCACCAAGGTAGCTGGATGACTATGATAAGCGACACAAGTCGGTGGCACAAACACTGGACTGATACGGCACACTTAGCATGACCCCTGGACTGATACAGCACACTTAGCATCACTGGGGGGTGATTTTGAGCGCTAGGGGCACGTGTGCTGTGTGATGTACAGAATGCTGCCCTCTGGTAAAGGGGTGCCGCCCTTACAAAAAGCTTAGCGAAGAAAAGAGAGCCAGTAGGCGCCTTCTGTACACTAAAAAACGTTTTAATCAACAATCAACATACAAATATCACAGTTAACAAACACATAACATATACCTATGCATGCATACAAAAAAGATAAAACTTGAATGTGGTATTCCTCTATAAGGTATACTTCATTGCAATTGCAAGAGATAAAAAATACGTAGAAAAAATATATGTATAGAAAAAATAATAAAAATAAAAATGAAGTAAAAAGTCTGTATCAGATATTTACCGAATCCTAATTGGATGGTGTGGATGCCAGTAATTATAATCCCACCAACGGTCCAGAGCTGTGCAAGATGTTAATGTCCAGAGATGTAATACTGAACAATTTGTAATCCAAAGTGAATTGACCACTTCCTTAGCACTCACTGTTGTGTGCCCGATGTTGGTTGGTGGTATGCGTACTGTGGAATACAGCACTATCTCCCGTGGGGTCGACACGTCAGTTTTGTTAGTATTCACTGCTGGGTAGTTGTCACTCCAGCAGACCCGATATTCGTGGATGCGAGTAAGCTGAATCCCCTGGTGTTACCTTCACACTGTAGTGAGCTTGCGCCCAGTTGTACTGTGTCGGCGTTACCGCACTGGCCTCTGTGTGTGCGGCCGGCAGTAGTAGAACACGCCGCAGTGTCAGAAGGTGCCGGTCTCGGGGATCAGCTGCTAACGGGTAAGCGTAGCTGGGAACTGGTGATTAGGTGCCGGTTATGTGTCGCTGCTGTGTCCCTTTGGGTGCCTGGCTGCAATATCCACAATTGACTCCTCACGAAAACGCGTTTCGCCGCGCTCAGGCGGCTTTTTCAATTCAGGAAATGAATTCCTGAATTGAAAAAGCCACCTGGAAGTGGTCTATTCACTTTGGATTACAAATTGTTCAGTATTACATCTCTGGACATTAACATCTTGCACAGCTCTGGACCGTTGGTGGGATTATAATTACTGGCATCCACACCATCCAATCAGGATTCGGTAAATATCTGATACAGACTTTTTACTTCATTTTTATTTTTATTATTTTTTCTATACATATATTTTTTCTACGTATTTTTTATCTCTTGCAATTGCAATGAAGTATACCTTATAGAGGAATACCACATTCAAGTTTTATCTTTTTTGTATGCATGCATAGGTGTATGTTATGTGTTTGTTAACTGTGATATTTGTATGTTGATTGTTGATTAAAACGTTTTTTAGTGTACAGAAGGCGCCTACTGGCTCTCTTTTCTTCACTACACTTAGCATCACCCCTGGACTAATACAGCACACTTGTCAGCCCCCCATGAATTATACGGCAGACTTGGCTCTCTCCAGGAATTATGCGTCACACATGTGGGCACCCCTGCCCTGATACAGCACACATGGAATTTACGGCACAGATGGCAGCACCCCTGGATTTATACAGCACACATGGCGGCAGACATGGATTATACGACAGACATGGCGACACTCCTGCAGTAAAGAAAAGAAAAACTTTTTTATTCTTTTAATTAAAAAAAAGAAGAGCAACACACCTGGAATTATACATCAGACTTAGCAACACCCCATGAAATAAACAGCACACTTGGCTCACCCCTGGACTGATAGAGCACACAACAGCCCTTGCAGTAAAAATAAAAACAGTAACACACCTTTTTTTCCTTTTCATTAAAAAAAGGGCAGCTCCCCAGGTCTGATACAGTACACATGGGGGCACCCCTGGAATTATACGGCACACATGCAGGCACCCCTGGCCTGATTAAGGGACACATGGAGGCACCCATGGAATTATACGGCACACATGCGGGCACCCCTGGATTTATACGGGACACATGGGGGCACCCATGGAATAATATGGCACACATACAGGCACCCATGGACTGATATGGGAAACATGGTGGCACCCATGGAATTATACGGCACATATCCGGGCACCCCTGGACTTATGGACTGAAGATGGCGGAAGCCGGGACTTATATAGAGATCCGGTCTTGCGAGAATCCGACGCGAGATGATGACATTTTGCCCTCATTTTTGACCCGGAATATCGGCGGGATGGACGTGAACGTCTCGAGAAGCAGAGATGGGCAGGGATTCCACCATTCGCCGCCGAGTGAAGGGGATGCATGTGCGTGTGAGACACTCGCGCGTCCCCGTCAGATGCAGAGCCTTTTCGCCAGCGCTCGCCAGCTCAGACAATCTGGTGATTCCCTGGCTGGCTGAGAGGTGCTACATCTGTATGAATTTTTTTTTTATAAAGATATTTTATTGAGTTTTCAATACAGAATAAGAAAAGGTAAAACAGATGACCAATGAAATCGTGATCAGAACATGACAGCATCACGGTACATAAGCAATGAATACAACGGTCATATTTGATAGCGCCATATGCAAATAACATCACCAGACGCCAATAAAAGGCTGGAAGGCGCGATTATATCCAATACAAAAATAAACTTCATAATAAAGAAACTATAAAAGAAAAAGACAGACAGGGGGAGGGGTGAGGGGGGCAGACATAAGGGAGACAATATAGGGAGATGAATTTAAATAACAAGGACAGTAGATCCGGTGTCACTGGAATAAAGCAAGATTATTGCGTAAACTGATTGGTTGGTTAAGTATCCTAATCACCAGCCGCTATCCGACGCAGCAGGCTCCAGGAGGTGTTTCAAATAATTTCAATATGTGATTTTGAGACTGGGCATCAAGGGTGTTAATGAAATGCTCCCATTTTTTATAAAATTTCTCCACACCAGTCTCAACATCAGGGATCGTAGAGCGCCTGTCACAATACAGAATTTTCTATAAGTGAGGGAGCAGACCGACTAGTCCAATGTATAAGGATTGTTTTCTTGGCAACCGTGACTACTGTAATTTTGTTTGTCAGGGCCTAGGTTCCAGTTTTTAAAGTTGCCACAGATACAGATGGGGCAGGTCCCATCTTTGCAGGGGATGGCGATGACGACGCCAGCCACCATCCCCCGCCAGTGCCATCTCTATAGCGAGAAGGGGACGCGCGCGCACAAGTGGCGTGCGCGTCCCCTTCCGACGGCGCTCCCAGCGCTTCCCCCGGGTCACCGCCGGCTTGTCGGTGGTGACCCGGGGTCCCCGCCGCCTGCCCGCACCCCCCTAACCCTGTTCGTCTCCCTGAAGCGGAGACGGACAGGGTTCCCGTCGCCCCGCCGACGGAGATTGAGACGCGCGTGAGACGCTCGTGCGTCTCAGTCAGATGGTGAGCCAGGCTGCTGGAGGATCACCAGCGGTGACATTCTGGCGATCCGCCAGCAAAGAAGAGGCCTGCCCCATCTGCACATGCCAATGGGTGATGAGAATCAGATGTAGAGAGAGCATGGAGTTAATGAATTTAGTTATTTTGTGTCAGAACTTCTGTATCTTCCCACATCCCCAAATACAGTGGAAGAAATCAGTATGTAATAACGTGCATTTGACACAGGCACCTGTTTCCGAATCCGTCATGTGTTTCCTCTGAGCAGGCGAGATATATGCTCTGTGTATCATTCTAATATGTACTTCCTGTAAATAGGAGGAGTGCAGGTACTTAAGAGTAGAGTCATATCGAGACAGGAGGTCGGGTAGGAGGGAAATATTGGGGGGAACTGTGGACCATTTTTGTAGTGTTACTGTCCAGCTAGATGATTAGAGTCGTTAGTGGTGTATATATAGGGAGCTGATTCTATATGGGACAGAGGAAATTAACTTGAGAAGAGACCTGAAAAGACATATCGTATTATCAGTGTTATTAGGCTTAGGCAGTGATTGGATGTACAGTAGTGTCTGATTTGGAGGTACATATAAACATTTTAAGAGGGGAGCTGATATCGCGATTGGAGATCTGCAAATTAGAGTAATTCTACTCCTGGGTCAAACACTTTAGTGATAGAGGCCAGGCCCTTCACTTTCCATTGGGAGAAGGTGGAATTAGTTAGCGATGGAGATTTTTTATGTTTTTTATATACATTTTTAGATTTCAGCATCCCAATTGAAATCCATGTGGATGTATAAAAAGGTCTAAAAAGAAAAAAAATGTTTTCATGTGTTGACCATCTAATCTTAGATTGAGCCTTGACAAAGCTCAAAGAGAGCGAAATGCGCATTGGCATATCGCTGTAAACTCTTTGACTGTTATACCATGTGTTTGCCATAATTTGCATGTTTAATAACTTCATATCGCAGTAGGGTACGCGGGGCAGGGGATTCAGCACTAACTTTAGTAAGCGTGAGCAACACGCTAGCACACACAGCAAGTGAATGGGAACATATCCTTGTGCTCTGTAGGTGCTGAAGACGGGGATCTCACACAGAGACTCCGCTACTGAACAGAGCATACACGCCGGCATGCAGCTATTATATGGGAATATCTCCCTAGGCTGCGATAGTGCTGAACACCAGCCACCCCTGAACTGTCAGCCGGCTCTAAGCACTGATAGATGAGATCTACAATGAGCGGCCAATGTGCACAGTGAAAATACAGACAGTGCACCAAACAGATGCATTTACATTGGGGACATTAATTTAAACACCACCCGACATTAACTATCAGCCTGCTTTGAGTGCTTATAGATGCGACCTGCAATCTGCGGCCAGGGTACACACTAGAAATACAGACTGCGTATCCAACTGCTACCTGTACATTGGGGATAGCATTCTTAGTGTTACCCCATCGGAACTATCAGCCTGCTCTAGGTGTTTGTACAGTACATGCGATCTGTAATTTGCGGCTATTATGCACAGTTGAAATACAGACTGTGCACTAAACCACTGCATATATATTAAGACATTTATTCTAAGTGTCACTTACAAAGACATATTGCATATCAAGTACCAACATCTTGCTATCAGGTTTAAAACATGTGCAAATAAAATGTGTACACCAAGCACAGCCTTTCACAATATTACTTGACAACCCTGATGAGGTAAAAGAAAGTACTATTTGTAATAAATCCTGAGAATTTTCCCGGCCAGATAGATTGATTGTGGCTTCAAAGAGAATAATATCCGGTTGCAACAGTGTATGCCAATTTATTGCAACAGTGTTTGCCAATTACTCTAAACCGCAACTATTACCAAACCAGCCACACAGGCTGAAGCAATAAAGATCTAGCACTTAATACAGCACACACAGCGGCCCTATATCGCTCTATAGAATGTCCCACATTGGTATAACAACACTGCTACTTATCAACAAAAGTGAGCCACCGAGCCCGAAGCGTGGCGAGCGGACGGTATTCTGTGTCCCCTCGCGGGGCTCGCTACGCTCGCCACGCTTCGGGCTCGGTGGCTCGCTACGCTCGCCACAGGTTTATATCCAACTCCATGCCCACTTGGATAGTAGGGGTATGAAAAGGACCCCTTTTTCCCATTGAATTCCATGTTAAAATGGACTCAGTCCATTTTAACATTGATTCCTATGGAAAATCGGGTCATCGCATCGCATCGCATCCGATGGTCGCATGCGATGCGATGTGCCCGATCCGACCCGATTTAGAAATCGGCAGCCCAGATACTACATAAGTACCCAGGTCAGAAACAATTAATAAAATTGACCAATATAAAAATTTAAGGATGGCTTTTTACCTTTAATCGCCAACTAATAAAGATACTATTATTCATAATACATAATTTTTAGGTCCCACGGGACAAGGTGGATGAAGAGTGCATCCTAGTTAAACTGATTTCTTTCTCTTTTTTTGTTTAAGTCATATTCTAAATCAGTTGAGAGCACCCACAACTGGAGAGGAATAATATATATAAAAACCCTCTCTTTTGAAGAAGAATTATTTCCATCCACAAATCATTGGCATCCTAGTACATTATATGGTGCGGGTTTTTTTCTTTTTTTCTGTGTTCAAAAGCTTATCCTTATTAGAGAGAAAGAAGTTTCCATGTTATTGTCAAATGCTTAATAAAGTCAACCGCAATATCTACAGTAGGTTTACACTGCTTCAAATGTCTGTATTATTGTGATTTTTTTAAGGAATTCCCCACAAGCTGCATACCACATGCTCTTCATTTAGAGGTGAATGAAGGATGTAAGCATGGGAAATGTATTACATTTCATATGTTGTATACAACAATAAAAGTTGTACTATACAGTTGTTGTTCTTATAAAAATAATAACGTATAAATACTGTACTGGAAATAAATAAAAATAAAAAATACATAACCGGTAGGTACTGTATAATAACAGCAACATGCAAACGTCCGAATAAATGATGTAATATTTATGTTTTATGCAGTACTGTATTTGCACAACTTTCAGTATTTGAGTAACAGGGACTTGTATTTTCTGTGAGCTGTAGTTTATTTATTTTTTATTGTCATCGAATTTTTTTTTTTTTTTTACCATTGTGAGGAATATGTTCTGTCCAATTTCCTTTTTATTGATTATGCTACAGTAAATAGTACAAAGTATTCCGTTCCTGGTCATTTCTTGCCAAGTGTAAGATATACAGTATATTTTTAGTTTTTGTTATACGGATTGCGCATTTCTGATGTCAAAATATATTGTTTATACATTTTGTGACCCTGTATCTTTATCAGTGTATCAGGAGCAATCATGTAATGAATGACACAGTGACATTTTACAGTAGATAATTGTGCTTTGTCTGTAAAAGTGAAGGTCCATTCATTAGAATGGTGCCACATTGCCTTGGATTCCACAAAATATTTATAAATAATTTACAGTATATGTAGCCTGCAGTGAAAGGACATTTATAAAAATGCTGCAAAGATATAAGATGTTGTTGTGTTGCCCATGGCAACCAAGCATTACTTCATTCTATTGGCCAGTCAATTGTGTGCCTAATGCATTGTGCAGATTTTTTTCTGTTCAGATCATTACAGAATATGTAGCTATGAAAAGTTACAAAATTATATACAAAACGATGCTTTGCTACTTGATACTTTCCTTCCGTTACAAGATTTCCCTCTTCCAATTTTGAAATGAACTCATGTATTGGTATCGCTATGTTTTTTGCAGATGTCAAGCTGCTCCCACTGCAGAAATACACTTGTGCGACTTCTCCCCTCGGAGAAGTCACATGCAATAACCCCTTGAGCCATCGGGCATACGATATATCGCAATAGATCCCAGTCAAGCCTGCCCGGTTTGGATGCAATTCAACAGATTGCTTCGTCAACCGCTGCGGTTTGTAGGCTTCGGTGGAATGCGCACAGGACGGTATACAGTGATTATATCTTCAGTGTCCAGGTGGACAGTCATAAGGTCGACCACTATTGGTCAACATGGAAAAGGTTGGCATAAAAAAGGTTGACATAAAAAAGGTCAACGTTGTTTTTTTTATAAAATTTTGAGGCAACATGTGCCAACAGGTGGTGTTTCATACCCTATCATCCACTACAGCGTGGAGGGAGAGAATAAAAGTGTGCCAAGCACAGTAATGCACCGTGCTCGAAGCATGACGAGTGTAGCGAGCTATGGGAGGGGACGTTGTATATTTAGATGGTGTCCATATGACCTATGTCAACACAGACTCAAAAAAAAACATGGAAAAAAATCATATCGGCATTTTCCATGTCGCCCTTTTAAATGTCAACCTTTTGACCGTCAACCTTTTGACTGCTGTCCTTTTGACCCTGTCGACCTTTTGAACCTGTCGATCTTTTGACGGTCAACCAATAATGGCAGACCATATGACATTGTCGGTTTTAATATACCATATCCTACAGGACAGCACATTGAATCGGACCTGTTGCCAAATACACGCGATTTAAACACTTTTTTTATGCGATTTGTCACCAAAATCACATAAAAAGTAACCAAATTGGGCTATGTACTAGGAGACGCCATGGGAACGCCTACAGCCAATCAGGGCTGAGTGGCTTCCACAGTACAGTGGGAATCTCTGCTGTCAGTGCGAGGGGACAAGTAAAATAAATGTAATAAAGCTGTACCGTTCTTGGTGTGTGTGTATATTTTAACATTCTTTTTTTATTTTATTTTTTTGTAACATATGTTTATTGATTTTCAATAAAGAACCAACAATGGTAACATACTGTAGCATTTAACATTCTTTTTACAGGTTAACTACAAGTCTAAGGGGGCCCATTAATGCCCTGCATGCTGGGACTTGTGGTTTGCCAAGCCCCAGCATGTGGGGGAGGCCTTCTGGGACTTGTAGTTCTACTGTTAAAGCAATGTTTTAATTTTACCCTTGTCAGCCCAGCGTCCACCCCCCTGAGACGCCAAAGACAGCTGTGGGCTTCAGCTCTGGTTGGGTAAAGCCTGGGTGGGATCCCACTCTCACTCCCCCAGGTACTCTGTCCAGGGCTGACCAGGGTGCTCAAGTGACAGCCAGGGGACCTTCCATAAAAAGTGTCCCTCGGCTGTGGCATAACAATGCTGGCTGTTGAGCCCGGTGCTGGTTCCAAAATATGGGGTAACCTCAATTTTTCTTGGAACCTGAAGCCTGGTGCTGGTGTGTTAAATATGGCGGATACTTATGATTTTTTCCCCCATATTTGGGGAGCCAAGACCGGGGCTGGTTATGCTCTGTCATTTTTTACCAAAGGCCGCACACTTCCATGTCTAAAAAATGCACATTATCATTACTAAAAACCTCACATCTAAAAAGTGCACATTTTTGTTACTAGATATTGCACATTTCTTTACTAAAAATCGCACTAAATAGCATGCAAATTCCAACGTTGTCTAAAACAATGCACACTGTTAGATTTCGCCCATGGTAGTCACATGAAAAGGTCAACATGAGTTTTTTATAGGGATGTGCACTGGCCACTTTTCGGGTTTTGGGTTCTGATTACCTTGAGGTTTTGGGTTCTAATGGGTTTTGGCAAAACACCTCCTAAGTGTTTTGTGTTTAGATTTTTTGGGTTTTGGGTTCTGATTTTTTTGTTACAAAAAGCATAAAAACTGCTAAAATCGCAGAATTTTGGTTTTCCAGTCTATTCTGAACACCTCACACCTCACAATATTGTTTTTAGGGCAAAAGGTTGCACCGAGGTAGCTGGAAAACTATGCTAAGCCACACAAGTGTGCGGCACAAAGATGTGGCTCATGTAAGAGTGGCACTGCAGCGGCAGATACGGCAGTACTAGGCACCAGACAGGTAGATACGTCAGCAATACTAGTATGTGCACCAGCAGAATTTATAATAATTAATTTTATTATAGGTACTGCTTGGCAGTGGGACTCAGTGGCACACATCAATGCACCAGCAGCATGGAATTATTTTTTACAGTCCCACACAGCACAAGTATTATTTTTTTTATTAAATAAGATATAGCAGCCTAGTATGTAGTTGTACTACTAGGTAGGTACACTTAGGCAGTAACACTGCCAGTGGCTACAGTGGACTGAGTAAATAATACTGGCAACCTCTATTCACAGTATTCAGTGCAGGCAGCACCAGTGGACTATATATTATTCAATTAATTAAGTATTAATAATATAGCAGCCTAGTAGGTAGAGTAAATAAAACACTAGGTAGGCAGTAGCACTGCCAGTGGTCAACACAAAAGGTAGTTACACACCACCAGTAGCTTTATGTAGTACACCAGCAGAATTTATAATAATTAATTTTATTATTAGGTACTGCTTGGCAGTGGCACTCAGTGGCACACGTCAGTGCACCAGCAGCATGGAATTATTTTTTACAGTCCCACACAGCACAAGTATTATTTTTTAATTAAATTAGATATAGTAGCCTAGTATGTACTAGGTAGGTACACTAGGTAGGCAGTAGCACTGTCAGTGGCAACAGTGGACTGAGTAACAAAATAATACTGGCAGATTCAGTGCAGGCAGCACCAGTGGACTATATATAATATAATTATTTATCTAATATATATTACAGCACAGCACAGCACCAGAGGTAGGCCCCAGCACAGAGGAGACAGTAGTACTACAGGTACACAGTAAAGGCCCATACACACACTATGATGTCTTCTTAATGATGATGAACGACCCCATTATAAATCACCTCCTGAACCACCCAGAATGATTTATTTCAGGGTCGTTTAGGAGGTGAATCTTTTAACATCGTCTAGTGTTTATGCTGGGAATGACGGACGACTACCAACGATGCGCGTACCCGTGGGTCGTTAAAGACCAGAGCCATCGTCAATGCATGCAGGTCAATTTGGCTATGGTCGTTAACATTGTTTGTTTTTTCAATAGAAAAGGTCCTGCATCGTTTGTGGTCGTTTGTCATCCGTCGCGCACCAGTGATCACCTGCAATGCTGAGGTCGTTCATTTTCACTTCAAGGGTGAAAATGAAAGATGGTAGTTAACGATGGATCGTTACTGACACATCTTTGTGTGTGTATGGGTCTTTAGACTGTCCTCCTTGCTAGGGAGAGCCCACCCTAAGCAGAGAGGAGAACAGAGTACACAGCAGCACTGAGGGAGACAGCCCCAGTGAATAAAATAATTACAGCACAGCACACCAGATGTAGACCGCACAGAGGAGACAGTTGAACTACAAGTACACAGTTAGACAGACTACACAGCAGCACTGAGAGACAGCCCCAGCGAATAAAAAATATTGCGTTCAAGGTCAAGCTCAAGTTTAAGCCCCAGCAGCAGCACCAACACACCCTCTCCCAACCCACTACTAGACTGGAGTGAAGATGGCGGGCGCAGCAGCCGCTTTTAAAGCCTCGGACCAGAGTCAGGCGGGAATCTCCGAGCGCTACTCGGAACCGGGCTCGGAATGATGACGTTCGTGGGGGCTCGGATCTCTGGAATCCGAGTCTGCACATCTCTAGTTTTTCACATTTTGTTTTTCATGGTCTCTGCTACTAATCCCCATTAGTACAGTGTACTGTGGGCCTCATTCAGGTTTGACTGCATATGCAGTGCAACCCACAGTTTACTGACATTCAGGAACCTGCACCCGGTAGCACCCACTCCATGTATGTCCAGGATAGGTGCTGTATTGAGAACACCTCTACCTAATTGACAGGCAGAGGCGGGGAGGGACGGATGCAGAGGCAGCCAGCATTCTGGAAAACGGGGGGAATGTTGCCCCCATTTCCTAGGCGGGGCAAGGCCATGTACCAATTGTAAAGCTCAACGGAATATTCTGCGCTATATAAGAAACTGTAAATAAATAATGTACTGTGTCTGCAATGTACTCTTATTTGGAATCACAAGGCCTTCTGCATCTAGAAAGCTGAATAAGGTCAGACATATGCAGGCTGCAGTAACAGATGAACAACGTGACCAATGGCTGTGGTGTTCATTTTGAACTATGATTGCATCACAGTTTTTGCAATGAAAAATTCAGCAAGAAGGTAGTATTCACCTCCTCTTGCATTTGCATTTCTAAGGATCAAAAATGATAAGCTGCTATACGATCTACTGTAAGTTGATTGAGGGCCAGTGTCTGGAGTTTATGCTGTGGAAACTACTAGCATTGATTCCAAAATTCCTGGAAAGAGACACAAGATGCCCTTACTAGGGCCTCAATTCATCACAAAATATTTGCAGATAGCTGCCATAAACCAGTTTCTAATTTACAGGCTGTGTGTGGCTCTACACCAAAAACATCCCACACAACGTACTTCCCACTTCGTTGAATTCTACAAGGTATTAAAATAAATAAACCTTGTTTCTATTGATTTTAAGTCAGGGTTGCCTACCTGACCCTCTCCAGGGAGAAAATGCTCTGTTCCTGGACTTCCCTGGTATGTAGGATTGCCATCACCTGTGGTGAAATACCTTTCTTATAAATTACCTATCTCCCCATAGGTGATGGCAATCCTACATTACCAGGGAAGTCCAGGAACAGAGCATTTTCTCCCTGAAGGAGAGGGTCGATTTGGACCGATTTCGGCCGATTGCGATCAATCGGGCCGATAAATCGGACCAAATCGGTTCTTCATGACATGGGGTCGGGTCCGATGCGCAGTCCTGTGCGCATCGACCCGGCCCCAGGGGTTGGACCGGTGGGACATACGATGTCAGATCAGTCGGGGCGGGCGGCGGTGACAGTCAACGCCGTAGCGGTGAGGAGCAGTGGGGGCGGGCGGCTGGGGAGGAAGCAGTGGGGCAGCAGCGTTACCAGATCAGTCGGAGCGGGCGGCGGTGACCATCAGTCTCCACTGTCTAGCGCTGTAGCGGGCGGGCAGCCACGGCAATTACAACTTTAAAATAACATGTCAAATGACTGCCCGGCTAATGATTGGCTGAGATAGAGCACCCTCAGCCAATCAGTGGCCTCCCTCCGCGACCGCTGATTGGCTGAGAGTGCTCTATCTCAGCCAATAAAACGCCGGAGAGTCATTTGACACATTATTTTAAAGATGTAATAGCCGCCGCTGCCCGCCTGCTACAGCGCTGGACAGGGGAGACTGGCCCATCACAACTGATCTGTTAGCGCTGCTGCCCCACTGCTTCCTCCCCAGCCGCCCACCCCCACTGCTCCTCACCGCCCTGCAGCTCCCTGTTATTTTTTTTACATGTGAGAAATCGCATGCGATTTCTCACATGTAAAAAATGGCACATCAAAGTCCTAATCGTATGTGAGCCTCCCGGGGAGCAGCCGGGCGGCTCGGAAGAGAATTGGGTCCGACTTGTCCTTAGGACAAGTCGGCTCTATGTATGGGGGCCTTAAGAGAGAGGGTGTCAGGGAAAGAAAAGGGGCGAGACAGTGAGTGAGAGAGAGGGGGTGTCAGGCAGAGAAAGGGGGAGATCCAGGGAGTGAAAGAGGGTGTCAGGAAGAGAGACGGAGGAATAGAGTGACAGGGATGGAGAGAGATACAGGAGGCTGTTAGAGAGAGGAATAAAGAGGAAATTGTGAAAAATAGGTTTTTGAGGGTAACTGAGTAATCTGCTGTATGCATTGTTTCCTTTGTGAAACAAAGGACACAAATGCTCTGTGTGTTTTTAAATAAATACACAGCAGAATTACACTTCTGTCCAATAAAGTACTGTTTTATTTCATGCTTCACATCAAGTAACTGGCACACAACATGGGAATGCAGGGGGTGGGAGGCACTACACCAAGGGCTCCTACCTTATAGGGGCAAAGTACCTACCCCTATCCTGCCCAGGTATGACACCCCTGGTAGCACAGAATTCAGACACAAGAGAGATAACCTTAGTATGCTGGGGGTAAGTCCTCTCCTCCCAGGTTAGTCGTGGTAATATCCCTGAAGCCTCAGACAGATGGATCACCTGCTCCAGCCAGGTCTCCTACTCCTACAGCAATGTCGGTTCTCCTGCTACCACAGCCTTGCCAGGTCTCCTGCTCTGACAGCCTGCCAGGTCTGCCGCTCCCACCACCACAACAACAGGCATCAAAGCAGATGAATCCCCTGCACCCTCTATAGTTATGCTACTGCCAGGAAAATTGTACTTGCTAGACTGAAAGGATTGCTATTCAGAAGACTGATACTGTATGTTGTTAGTGACATACAGTATACATCTCCATAACCTGTGTGCTAGTTATAACCTAAGTGGGGAGGCATTTGGTAAATTAGAACTGGAAAAAGATCTAGGAGTCCATATTGACAACAAACTTAGGTGTAGTGCTCAGTGTCATGTAGCAAGTGATAACACCAACAGGATACTAGCCTGTATATGAAGGGGCATGGAAACTAGGGACTTAAATGTAATTATGCCACTGTACAAAGCATTGGTTAGACCGCATCTAGAATATGGAGTACAATTCTGGGCCCCGCACTACAAAAATGATATAATTGAACTGGAAAATGTCCAAAGAAGAGTAACAAAGCTAATAAAGGGAATGGAAAATGTAAGCTATGAACAAAGATTACACAAATTGGGATTGTTTTCACTAGAAAAATACATTTAAGGGGAGACATGCTAAACATGTACAAATATATCAGTGGCCAATATAAGGAACTGTCAGGCACCCGTTTTGCTCTGAAGAAGGAACCTAGGCAGTTTAGACTAGAGTAGAGAAGATTTCATATGCTTAGAAGAAAAAACATTTTATAGTCAAGGCAGTTAAGTTATGGAACTCTCTTCCTGGAGAGGTGGTGCTGGCAGACACAAAAAATACATTTAAAATAAGGTTGGACAAACATCTATTGGGTAAATACTTCGAAGGGTACATACAACAATCCTAATCTGTCTATAATTAAATCAGATTTCACAGTTATAAAAGGGTTGTTGTAAATAGATCATGCACTATAACCCATGCATGTCCAAACTATGGCCATCCAGCTGTTGTGGACAGTTTTGCTAGTAGGGAATGCTAAAACTATGGCAAGGCATGCTGGGAGGTGTAGTTTTACAACAGCTGGAGGGCCACAGTGTGGACGTGCCTGCTATAACCCCTATAGATTGTAAGATTGCAGCATGGCTCTCCTACCTCCAAGTCTGTCTGTTGTTACCCAGTTTGTTTTATCACTGTCTACTATTGTAAAACGCAACGGAATCTGCTGCGCTATATAAGAAACTGGAAATATATAATAAATAACCAAAGGTTGTACTTGATGGACGCATGTCTTCATTCAGCCTTAACTACTATGTAACTCCCTATTCTTATCTATTTAACCCAGTTTGAAATGCAGTTACAGATCATATACCTTGTAACATAGCTGGTTAGCGAAGAAAGACAGTGGTGTGCAAAGGCACTTCTGCACCTACATTGGTCAGAAAATGTGTATTGATCGTCATCTACAGATGGAGCCGCTATCATTAGAGTGGCTCCTGGTCAGAGAGAACCTGAGAAATATGACTGGTAAGTGCAATTAAAAGGTCGGATGTGGACTGCTGCTTTGAAGTTGGATATCTCCAGTTCCCCAGGGCCGATTCTCAAAATTCTGGTATCCCTGGAAAAAGGGGATCCTCAGCTATCAGAATCGTGCCATTATACACCTGGGGCCCCTGGGAAAGTGCCCATTAAGCCCATACGAAAAGACGGCCTGGGTCCAGCATCACGTCCAACTGATCCACCTTTGCTGCGGGGAGCTGCTCTGCCTGTGAGCAGGCAGCAGCTCCTGGACCAGGTGCTCCGGCAGACTGCGTCAGCACTGGCTCCCCCAAGCCACAACGGTGCCTGTGGGCCCATTTTTACGCCACTGACATTATGACAGTAAAACATCTTTCTTGGTCAATTTTATATCACAATATGCAATTCTAGATTCCTTTCTCTTCAGCCATAGGTATTTATTGCAAAGCCATGGTGTACATGGCATTGACTGTTTTTCCCCTGCATATACAGTCAGTGCCTGTGTTTCATTCAGCAAAAACAATCAGTGGTGATATGGCCGCCGGGTGTGGTATGTCACTCCGACAGGGAGGATCCCGATGGTCAGTATCCTGACATCAGAATCCCAACTGCCGATGCTCCGTCGGGGGGGGGGGGCAAGCGCAAAGAAACCCCTTGCGGGTTCGCTGTGCTCGCCATGCTGTGGGCTTGGTGGCTCGCTATGCTTGCCACAGGTTCTATTCTCCATCTATGGGGGCTGTGGACGCCCACAAGGGATAATAGCTCCTGTGAGTCGGGGTCCCCCCTGTTGGAGCACCGGCAGTTGGGATTCCGACGTTGGGATCCCCTCTCTTGGGGAGCCATCAGGCACCCATGGCCGCCTATGTGTAGCTTTATAACATCCATTACTATTTCAGTTCCTGTAGGACACAGATGATACAACCGTAAATGCAGACAGGTGTTACTAATTGCGAGCGCTTTAATCACTAAATCACTATGACACCTACTGTGGAGGAGGTAGGAGCTACCTATGGCTGTGGGATCCATAGTTCCTTATAGCCATGCAACATTTAGCCCACCCCTGGCACTAACGACAACTCTGGGTCCAAGTGCCCAGTATGGTGCAGTCAATGGAGATGCTTCCTAAGTGCACCATAGATAAAAAGGAAAAAAATCACCTAGACAACAAAGGGAGCATGTGTCTTGGTGCCATCCCCGCCCCCTCTCTACGGAGTCCGCATATGCCTTCATGTACTCTTCCTTGTGAAGGGAATGTTAACATGATGATGTGATTCTCACTGTCTCAAACAAACACATACATATTTTCACTACATACTGTATGGCAAGTATGCTTTGATAATGTCCCTTAAGATATTTGTAGTAGAAAGGATAAGTCCAAAAATCATTTTATTTTTTATCACATGGCTAATTCACTGGTTTTTTTTTAAATAAGTAATTTTTAACTTTTAACTATATTTAATGCAAATGAAGCTATAAAAAAAAAAAGTATTTCACTGCTGTGTATTCTCATTGTTTAGTCTCCACAATAAAGCAGAAGAGATTAAGCTTACTACCAAGTAAACCCAAGAGAAGGCTGTGCTCACCCTAATTATCCATGTGATTTAATACCATAGAGCAGTGGTACCCAACCCCATAACTCCCAACTGTCACGATTACAGAGGGACAGTCCCAATTTTCGGGTCCTGTCCCGCTGTCCCACCCTCGGCAGGCATTGTCCCGCTGCGGGGGTTAGCAGTTGGGAGACCCCCAATCTAATAGAATAGACGCTGTGCGCATGCGCACAGCATCTATTCTCGTATGAAAATGAGGTCGCGGCTAATTAGCATAAGCTGAACCCCCATTTGCATATGCCCCGCCCCCTTTGCGGGCGCTCGCGTGGCTTCGCCGCGCGAGTGTCCCTATTTCATTTCATCAGAAGTTGGGAGGTATGCAACCCTGGTCCTCAAGTTCCCCCAACAGTGCACGTTTTCCAGGTCTCCACACAGAATCACAAGTGACATAATTAGCTCCACCTGTGGATCTTTTAAAATGTGTCTGAATAACGAGTGAACCTGCTGGGTGACCTGGAAAACATGCACTGTTGGGGGTACTTGAGGACCAGGGTTGGGAACCACTGGCATAGAGGGAACACAGCTCCTGATCATTACTCGTACACCCAGATGACAACAGCTGTTGGTCCAATGGCTTCAGGTAGATAATCACATAGCATTCAGTGTCACATGCAAAGCGACCACATCTACAACTCTTTCTCAGCGTGTGTGGCCATGCATCACTGAGATTTATTCAGAGTAGCACAGAAGTCAGCTGGTCAAACTAAATAGGATTAACTAGGCATAAATGGGGTTGTCTCATTTAGGACAAGGGAAGCGTGGGCGTGGAGAAAGCAATGTGTGCTATTCAGAGTTGACTGTATGCAGACATCCAGCTGATTTCAGACTGATTTCAGAAACATCTTTAGCCCCAAGGACAGACCTGTGCAAATGCTAGCTGACGGCTGCTCTCACAAGTGGATTCTCACATTAGCAGAAGGGAGTAAGGGGGTGATTCTGATGAACCCGCTAGGCAGTGAAAATGTAACACTGCCCACACAAATGCCCACCACCTCCGTTTCCCCCTGGCAACCATGTAATGAATACACATCCCCTTGCATGCCACCGCTGCAGGAGAAATCATGGTCGACGACCATTGAATGATTTCTCCTGCCTTCATAAATAAAAGTCAGCCTGAACTGCTTCTAACTTTTGGAACCTGGTGACTAGCTATATTTATATCAGTTCATTTATTTCAGTCCTAGGCATGAATGTGACATGATTTAACATGTGACATGTGACAACTACCAGTATAAATCGTTCAACTTTATTCTAGAACAGTATGATCCCACACAGGCACTTATTGCTACACCGCTGGGAAGAACTGCTGACAGATCTGTGGTCTGGCATTATTTATACAGCTACTTTAACACTTTAGGAGTCAAAAAGACACAAACATTTAAAATACATGAAGAAGATTAAGAAAGTGAATACAAAATTATGGAGAGAGGGAGCTGTAAAGACAGAGATTGGAGGTAGGAGCAGATAGGGCTGTGCTGTAATTTTGATGGGCTTTTAACTAGTTAGGCATGTTTTGATTGCCTATATATATATATATATATATATATATATATATATATATATATATATATATATATATATATATATATATATATATATATACATACATACATACATACATACAGTATACACTAAACATCGGCTCTCACCTTTCCTAGTTTTGGGGTGCCCTATGGCTTGTGACCACATTGTTTAAACAGAAATTGTAGGGGCTCTGCACACACTAAATTAACTGATTTTAATAAATAGTGGAGATTTAGTTCATGAATTGATCAATGCATTTAAGCCTGCAGCCCCCTCCACTTTTCTGCAGGTCATATATATATATATATATATATATATATATATATATATATATATATATATATATATATATATATATATATATATATATATATAGGGTCAGTGACGGGCGGCACTCAGCAACTCCACATAACGGCAGGTAACGTGGTAAAGTGCAAATTTAATAACATTTCGGGGCTCTGATCCCCTTCATCAGATTAACATAAAACAGTGAACAAACAGAATATATGTGCTAACTCACCAATCACGGGAACACGGCCGCAAGCCCGTCTGCGCCGTCCGCCCCGTCAGCGTCCCCCACTTCCGGCATCCGGTGGAAGCAACGTGTCTGGAGCGGCCGCGCCATGGTTACCCTGGTAACAACGAACATAATCAGTGCAAAGTGATTCACGAAGAGAGAATCTGATTCCCATAGTATGTGCAAAAAACAAAGTTAAATAAAAAACATAAAGCTAACAATATTAATCATAAAGCTATATTGAAACACTATAGTAATAATAAGGTTACTCCCTAATAATGCTTACAATGACCCAAAGGTCAAATGGAATGAAAAACTGCCACTCATGTTATTGTCTAATATATCACATAAGCACTGGATGTACAATCTGTAAAACTATAGTAATTAATCCATCAAGGGACATAGATATCATAATTGCATGGGTGTCTGGCATATATAACATTATATGAAATTAATGAGCCCTAGGGAGTCATTCAGGCCCTTAGGGCGTATGGTATTAAGGCGATCAATCCATCGGGATTCCAATTGGAGCAATTTTTTACCCTGATCTCCCCCTCTAATCGACAGGGCCACAAAGAAAAATCATGGGCCCCGGTACAAAAACTTCCTGGGACCCCCACTGATGGAGCTCCTCTGTGGATCTGTTACGCCACTGCTTCCAGAAGGATACAGGGACAAAAATTTACTATTATTTACAATATAATGCACATGTTACACACCCATTACATATTATACCACATGCCATAATGCTCATTACACATTATGCCACACACTGTAGTGGGAAGTACACATTATGCCATACACCTTAATACCTATTACATATTTTACCACATGCCATAATGCTCATTACACATTATTCCACACACCGTAATGCTTATCGCATATTAGGGGGTTAAAATGCTCATTGCCATGGGATTAACATGCTCTGCCAGGTGTTACATGCTCTGCCAGGGGTTAACATGCTCGTTGCCATGGATTTACATGCTCTGCCATGGGTTACATGCTTTGCCAGGGGTAAACCTGCCTGTTGTCATTGAGTTACAGTACATGCTCTGCCAGGGGATACATGCTGACTTCCAGAGTTGGATCTTAACCCCAGCAGCATGCAGGGAGGCAGCAGACACAGAGCAACCAGCCAACCACCTTCCAACTTGGAATACAGTGACCTGGACATGGGTGGGGAACCAGGTCTGGGACTGCTGGACTGGAGACATGGCACTGGCACCTGCTGCTGGTGGCGGCTGGGATAGGAATGTGGGGAGCGGGGCGGGTTGGATTCTGAGGAGTGGGTGGTACTCCCGCAGGAGGTGGCCTCTCTCTGACCCAGTTCCTCCCAGCATCTAACTCTAAGTATCCATCTACTCTAAGTATCCTCCTTTTGCTGAGCCACGGTAAACTCCCAAGTCATGTGGCAGGCCCTGGAGTTGGAGAGCGGAATAATGCTCAGAAGGAACTCTGTGATGCTGTTGCCCCCACATCCACCCACATCCGCACTTCCAATGCCGCTGCTGAACAGCTGACTCCGGCGCACTCAGACCCGGCGTACTCGTCACCAAATTAAAAAAAAACCTGTGTGTCCAGACCAGGGCCCCCCTGACAGGCCCGGGCCCAGGTAAACTGTACCAGCTCTCCCCCCCCCACCCCTCTCGGCACCCCTGCTATTTGATGCTCAATAATTTTATACTTTAACGTGGCCATACTGTGTTTAGAGGCCAAGAAATGTTTTGCCACTGGTTCTTCTCCGATCCCTGTGTTTAGGGCCGCCCTAATGGCAGTTGGGTGCTGTGCCATCCGCACCTGCATTTACTCTTGCCGATATAATATAAGCCACATGGGCAAATGATAACGTAAATAACAAATTTGAACTACAGCTTAAAGCCCACTTGATGCTGAATTTTCTGCCAGTGTGGGGTGTAAGATGTAGTCACTGATGGCCATATAATTGCACGTCGTGCATCCGAGGCACTTGAAGCAACCACTCTTACCTCTCAGGAACTGCTGTGGGTTTCTTTGTGTACTTTTTTGTAAAAAAGTAGACACATCTGTTTTTACCACTACATCCTTAATGGTGCTACCTCAGGTGTAGCAATGCATCAATTTTTTTTTTAAGGACATCAGATCCGGATCCGTGGCTATTGCTGGCCATCATTGTTTAGCCTTTTTAGTAGTGTGGTGGCTTTTATCATTGTACCGGTTCACCCATTGCACCACTTCCATCTTCCCCTTGTTAGACTTCTTAACCAAAAACAGTGTCTCTTCTCGAGATTTAATTGGATGGATATCCCCTTTGTAAAAAAAATTCTGCCATCTGTTGCAACTGACTTTTGGTCTCCTCAGCATCACTCATAATAATACACACTCGCAGAAACTGCGAATAGGGGAGACCTATGGTGGCAGAGGGGGGATGGAAACTATCATATCGGAGCAAGGTATCTCTGTCCGTTGGCTTGGTAAATTGACAGGTTGTAATCTGGCCATTTTGTAGTTTAATGGTGATGTCTAAATAATAGATCTCTGTATTGCTCAGTGTATAAGGGAACTTGATGGCACTCATAGTGCCGTTGTGATCGTCTATCAATTTAGACAATTCTACTGCTGGACCGGTCCACCATAGCAGGAGATCGTCGATGTAGCGGTAGTAAAGGAAGATATTTGCTGTTACCTAAGACTGGGTATAAAACAGATCTCGCTCTGTATCCCACATGAATGTGTTGGCGAATGTCGGCATATATATATATATATATATATATATATATATATATATATATATAATGTACTATCAGTACAACACTAATTGCACATACAGTATCAGTGCCACCATTTGTGCAGGGCATGACATTGTGCTTTCAGTCTAGGGCTATTTGTTGCTCAGGAGGGACGCCTTATTTGGTTTTTAGGATGTCTACAGAGGGTCAGCTTTGCAGTTCCAACTATATGGAAATTGTTACCCCACACAGTGCGAGAGTTGTTCTTTACATGGAAGATGTAAGGGTTAGCCGTGATATGGTCGCTAGGTTGACACTATGAAGGTCAACATACATTAAGTCAACCATTATAGGTTGAAAGGGCTTAGGTCCACACATGAAATAGGTCAACATGGCTAAGGCCAACAGGGTCGACACAAGCATTAGGTCAACAATGGGATGGTCGACAGTTAAAAGATCAACATGAGTTTTCATGTTTTTTTAAGCCAACTTGTGCTGACAGGCAGTATTTCATATACTACCATACACTAGGGTGTGGAGGGAGAATATAATAGTGGCGATGCGTGAGGACGCGGTACACTGATACGATGTCCATGTTGATTTAAGTAATTTGGGCCAAAAAAACTTGACTGTTGACCTTCCCATTGTCAACCTAATGCTTGTGTGGACTTTCAGACAATGTCGACCTTAGCCATGTTGACATATTTCATGTCTCGACCTAATCCCCGTCGACCTTTAGTGTTCGACGTAATATATGTCGACCTTCATAGTCTTGACCTTATGACCTCACAGCACTGAGGTCATGGTTTTTATTCCCACCATGGCCCTAACTGTGCGGAGTTTGTATATTTTCCCAGCGCTTGCGTGGGTTTCCACCGGGTACTCCGGTTTCCTCCCACAATCCAAAAATATACTGCTAGGTTAATTAGCTCCCAACAAAATTAACCCTAGAATGAATGTGTGTGCGTGTGCATGTGATAGGGAATATAGGGGCTGATTCCAGTCCCTTCAGAATGCGGCAGATTGCACTTGCACATGGTCTTTTATACACATGTGCAGGCCTTCTTTGTGAATGGATTTGGCGACTTGCATAGTCACCCTGCCGTTTGCAGGGAGCTATGTGGGCCGGGGGCGTGTGGTGGCAGCGTTGGGTGTTACCTATGGGAACACCCTGCTATTCATGGGTGTCCAATGTGTGCCAGGGGTGGGCACCCGCTGTCATATGACGTCAGCCTCCCGCCCTGTCTTCATCCCTCAACTGAATTTTGTTTGCGAGCCCAGGAGAAATCATTTGATGGTCGCCAACCATCAAATGATTTCTCCTGCAGTGGACACATGTGAGGGGATGTGGCTTTAGTACACATCCCCCACATAGGGCGGTATTCAATGAGGCTGATTCGCCAGGTTTTTATGGCGATTTTGTGCTGTAAGGCGAATTTCTGACTAAAACGGTGAATCACCCTATTCAATGACCAGATGGCGAATACATTTCAAGGTTTTTTTCGCCATGATTCACCGAGTAGCAATCGCTATCTTTTTATGGTGAAGTGGAATGTGAACTTTTAAAATAAAGTGTTTTGTTTTTTACAATTGGTGTAAAAAAATCCGGAATTTTATTCTGAGGAGGGGCATGCTATTTTTATTCATGTGCTGTAAGCACATGAATATATATTTAATTTAAAAAAATATATATATATATTTTTTTTACACAGACCAGCCAGCAGGGGGCCGGAGCCGAGCCGCTCATTACATATACATATATTCACTTCACCCGATCATTACATATGCATGATCTGGTGTAGTGAATATACCCGGTCCCCTGCTGGCACCCCCGTGGGGCAGCCTTTGCTGCCTGGCACCCGGGGAGCCCACCTACCCCCCACAAACGTTCTGGGGCAGGCAGGGAGACTTCCATCTCCCTGCCTGCCACCGTCCTCAGGCTCCCTGCGGCATCCGCCGCAGGAGCTCAAATTCGCCGGTCAGGGGCAGCGAGCCCCTGACTCGTTGAATACCGGAGCCGGCGAGGCTCCGGAATGCGGCGAGCAGTGGCGAATGTGCAGCGAATCCTAAACAGGATTCGCTGCACATCCTCAGTATTCTCATTGAATACTGCCCAGAGTTGTAAGGAGGAACGGTGGCAGGGTGCTGGATTTTTGGCGTGGCAGTGGGTCGGGCTCTATGGCACTCAGTAAGCTGTTTATTACAGAGTCAACCAGAATCAGAGTGTAAGCTCCACTGGAGCAAGAACTGATGTGAGTGTTCTTATATTCACTGTTAAGCGCTGCTGAATATTTGGTCGCTCTATAAATAATTGGTAATAAATAAATAAAGATGGAATTATAACTTACCTGTTCTCCCAAGCATTTTACTATTGTCCCTTATTGAGCTTGTTTTGTATTTGGTGTTGTAAAGGCAAATGTAAAGCACTCTGGGGGACATTTACTAAGATAGGAGCTTGATTTCAGTTGTAATACTGCTATAAGCAACCAATCAGATTCTATCTATTATCATCTAAAAGATGCTAAATAAATAAGAAGTATATTCTGATTGGTTGCCCATAGCAACATCCTATCTGCAATAGAACTCCCATCTTAGCAAATTAACCACTTTGAGTCATATTGGCCCTTATTCTGGTTGGTGCGTACTTTCCCATATACTTTCGGATGGCGTTTTTTAGCCATCTGCGCATGCGTGGGGAACGCTATGCGCATGTGCCACGCATGGTCTCCGTACTTGTACTCACTAATACCGTACAGAAATGTGCCCCGCAATCACTCGGGAAATATGGGCGTATTATGGGCGTCATTCGGAATGACACAGGGGCGTACTTTCAAAGTGGGCTAAACTGGGCGGAAAATGGGCGGACACGGGGGAGTGCACTTATTTTGGTGGGTGTGCATTCGGACAGCACACCGAATGCACGCGAACAAAAAGCCTAGAAATATGCGGTGTCCATAAGCAAGTATTGCTTTGCGGACACCACTCGGTCATGCGCTAGGCAAACGGAACGCCTAATCACTACTACCAATGTCAGGTGAACACAATACATTCACCTACTTTACTCATTACTTGTTAATCACACGCTTGTCACTGCTTCAATTGGAAACATTGCAGCTTAAATGGAACATTACTAAACACACACATATATGCTGTACTTTTCACACACTTTTACACTGCAAATAATGAACACCACGTCATATTAATAATACTACTACACATGTTACTTCTACATGTATCAATTAACCCCTTCCCGACATTTGACGTACATTTACGTCATGGTCGGGAAGCACTTCCCGACACATGGCGTAAATGTACGTCATGGATTTAAACTGTCACCGCGTCTATAGACGCGGTGACAGTTTCAACATGTCTGCTGTCCCTGACAGCAGACATGTCCGTGCATGCCCAGGGGGGGCTGCGATGCCGCCCCCCCGTCGGCGATCGCTGTGATTGGCTGTTCAGTGTGAACAGCCATTCACAGCGTTTTCCTGTGTCACCGGCGAATAACGTTCGCCGGTGACACGGGATCGGAGGTGATTGGTGCTGTAAAGTACAGCACCAATCACCGCGGGGTGTAAGGGTGACACTGGTGTCACCCCACCTCACCCCGCCCGCCCCCAAAGGCCGTGATTGGTCCGTCGGACCGACGGACCAATCACAGCCATGGAGGGGGGTTTAAACTAACGGTGACTGCACTGCAGACGCCATTCCGGTCTGGAATAGCGTGCAGTGCGGTCACCGTGCCCACCTGCCGCCATATACTGACCAGAACCTTGCTCCATACTTACCTGATCACTGCTTCATCACTGCTTGATCACTGCTTGATCTGTGCTTGTAGTGTGCTGGATGCTTCCTGGATCCTGTTGCTACTTGTGCCTTCCTGTGCTGTGAAATTGTGCTGCTGCAGTGTAATAGCTAGATAGAGAGATAGATAGAGAGAGATAGAGAGATAGAGAGAGATAGAGAGAGAGATAGTGTCAGAGAGTGCTATATTTTGTGCTGCTGCAGTGTGATATAGTTATAGATAGAGAGAGAGAGATAGAGAGATAGAGAGAGATAGAGAGAGAGAGATAGATAGAGAGGCCTAGTGACAGAGTGCTATATTTTGTGCTGCTGCAGTGTGATAGTTATAGAGAGATAGAGAGAGATAGAGAGAGAGAGATAGAGAGAGATAGTGACAGATTGTGCTATATATTTTTTATATAACTGACTGCTGCCCCCTCCTTTTGTGCTGATCAGTATAAATTAACTGATCAGCAACTTTTTGGGGGCGCAGATTTTTTTATATATATAGATATACCTGTCAGTGCTGCTGCTGCAGTGTCATAGAGTGATAGATAGTGAGAGATAGAGAGATAGAGAGAGATAGTGACAGAGAGTGATAGAGAGTGCTAAATTTTGTGTCTGCTGCCCCCGCCTTTTGTGCTGATCACTATATCTGAGGTGATCAGCAACTTTTTTGGGGGTACAGAGGTTTTTTTTTTTTATATATACCTGTCAGTTGCACTGTCAGTTGCACCAAAGGTTGTGCACCTGCTGCACCTCACTGGTAATCAGTGTCGCATCATTGATCACCTTTTTTTTTTTTGTGAGTGCTGTGGGGTCTTTTTTTAATTTTTTTTTTACACACACTGTGATTTTGTGGGTGTCCTGTGGCCACTGTGCGCTGATCAGTGACGTACATCACTGATCAGCTTTTTCGGCACAGGGTTGATCTATTTTTTTTTTTTTTTGATCAAATTCCTGTTGCCTTTGAGCGCTGTTCAGTGACAGACGTTACTGACCAACATCTGTGCTCAATTTTTGGCGCAGGACCTTTTTTTTTTTTTTTTAACCCCTTCAATTTTTTATTTTTAACCCCTTCATTTTTTTTTTTTTTTTATTGGTATAAAGTATTTTTTTTTTCTGCACTACATACACACTACACACTACATACCCCCCGGGTTGAAATAAAGTTTGTACCCCCCCTACACTATACACGTGTTGAAACATTTCACTACCAGTAACACAAAAATAAAAATGGCATCCCAAATGTCCTCCCAAATGTCCTCCCAAATGTCCTCCCAGTCATCCAGGAGAATGTATTCAGTGGAGGAGGCATATGCCATGCTTGCCTCTGACTCTGACACAGCCAGTGATGCAAGCGGGGAATTTGAAGGATTCGTCTTAAGCTCCTCTTCCTCCTCTGGTGATGAGGGACCCCCTCAAAGACGCCCCCGTAGAGCAGCTGAGACCCCCCCCCCAACAATTGATCTCGTATGGACCCCACCACCAGACAATTTTGAGCCCCAGGTTCCTGAGTTTTTGGCCATGCCAGGAATCCAATTTGATTCCACAGGTCTCAGAGAAATTGACTTTTTCAAATTATTTTTCTCTGATGATTTTATAAATTTAATGGTGGACCAAACTAATTTATATGCCCAGCAGTTTATTGCTCAAAACCCCACGTCATCATTTGCTAGGTGGACCCCTGTAGATGCAGTAGAGATGATGACGTTTTGGGGTCTGGTGTTTCATATGGGCATAGTAAAAAAGCCAGAAATTAGGCAATATTGGAGTACAGATGTTCTGTACAGTACTCCATTTTACCGTATGGCCATGACCCGGACTCGATTTGAGACAATTCTTAAATTTATACATTACACCGATAATGCACAGTGCCCACCCAGAGATGATCCCACCTTTGACCGGCTATTCAAAGTCAGGCCGGTCATTGATCATTTCAGTGCCAAATTTGAAGAGGTGTACATCCCTGAAAAATTTATTTGTATCGACGAGTCCCTTATACATTTTAAAGGAAGGGTTAAATTCCGCCAGTACCTTCCCAGTAAGAGGGCAAGGTATGGCATAAAAATGTATAAACTGTGTGAAAGCACCTCAGGGTACACCCACAGGTTTAGGGTTTATGAAGGGAAGGATTCAAGAATTGAACCGCCAGAATGCCCCCCCTCCCTCGTAGGTGTTAGTGGGAAAATTGTCTGGGATTTAGTGCACCCCTTCCTGGATAAAGGTTATCACCTCTATGTGGATAACTTTTACACTAGCATCCCCCTGTTTAAGGCCCTTGGTTCAAGAGGTACAGCAGCTTGCGGTACTGTGCGCAAGAACCAAAGAGGCCTCCCAAAAACGCACATTGCCCAAGTAATGAGAAGGGGTGAAAGCAGGGGAATATGCAACGAAAATATGTTGTTGGTCAAATATAAGGACAAGAGGGATGTCCTTATACTGACAACAATTCACGGAGACAGTACCACCTCCGTCCCTGTACGAGGTACCAGTACCCACACCTCCAAACCTAATTGTATCCTGGATTACAATAGGTACATGGGCGGAGTGGATCTTTCAGATCAGGTACTGAAGCCGTACAGTGCCCTGCGGAAAACAAAAATCTGGTACAAGAAGGTGGCCGTGTATATCATCCAGATGGCACTGTATAACGCTTACGTGCTATTCCGTTCTACCGGCCAGAGGGGGACATTTATGCACTTTCAAGAGGAAGTCATAAAGGGCCTAATATTTGGGAACCAGCAGGCAGAGGGCCCCAGTACTTCTAGTACTGGCCCCCGTATTGTACCAGGGCAGCATTTTCCTGATGAAATCCCCTCCACTGGAAAAAAGGGCAGGACACAAAAAAGGTGCAAAGTTTGCTATAAAAAGGGAATAAGAAAGCAAACTATTTTCCAGTGTGACACTTGCCCCGACAAACCCGGCCTATGTATAAAGGAGTGTTTTAAAATATACCACACATCTATGGAATATTAGGTTCATAATTTCACCGTGCTTCGGGGGTCTTGCTAATGCCACATAGCACCCACCATTCATTCCACCAGAATCTGTGCCGCAAAATCCAAAAATCACTCCTTCCCTTCTGAGTCCTGCCATGCACCCAACTGGTATTTTTTGGTCACATGTGAGGCATTGCCGTACTTGGGAGATATTGGGGCACAGATTTTGGGGTGCTTTTTCTCCTTCATTCCTTGTGAAAATGAAAAATTTTGAGCCAGAACTGCATTTTTGTGTAAAAAAATGTAATTTTTCATGTTCACTGCCCAGTTTTATCAAAATTGGTGAAACCCCTGGGGGTTTGAAATGTACACTATACCCCTAGATGAATTCCCTGAGGGGTGTAGTTTGCAAAATGGGGTCACTTGTGGGGGGGTTCCACTGTATTGGTGCTTTGGGGGTCTTGCTAATGCGACATAGCACCCACCATCATTCCACCAGAATTTGTGCTGCAAACTCCAAATATCACTCCTTCCCTTCTGAGTCCTGCCACTTTTTGGTCACACATGAGGCATTGCCGTACTCGGGAGAAATTGGGGCACAGATTTTGGGGTGCTTTGTCTCCTTCATTCCTTCTGAAAATGAAAAATTTTGAGCCAGAACTGCATTTTTGTGTAAAAAAATGTAATTTTTCATTTTCACTGCCCACTTGTATCAAAATTGGTGAAACCCCTGGGGGTTTGAAATGTACACTATACCCCTAGATGAATTCCCTGAGGGGTGTACTTCGCAAAATGGGGTGACTTGTGGGGGGGTTCCACTGTATTGGTGCAACATAGCACCCACCATTCATTCCACCAAAATCTGTGCTGCAAAATCCAAAAATCACTCCTTCCCTTCTGAGTCCTGCCATGCACCCAACTGGTATTTTTTGTTCACATGTGAGGCATTGCCGTACTCTGGAGAAATTGGGGCACAGATTTTGGGGTGCTTTTTCTCCTTCATACCTTCTGAAAATGAAAAATTTTGAGCCAGAACTGCATTTTTGTGTAAAAAAATGTAATTTTTCATGTTCACTGCCCACTTGTATCAAAATTGGTGAAACCCCTGGGGGTTTGAAATGTACACTATACCCCTAGATGAATTCCCTGAGGGGTGTAGTTTGCAAAATGGGGTCACTTGTGGGGGGGTTCCACTGTATTGGTGCTTTGGGGGTCTTGCTAATGCGACATAGCACCCACCAAAATTCCACCAGAATCTGAGCTGCAAAATCCAAAAATCACTCCTTCCCTTCTGAGTCCTGCCATGCACCCAACTGGTATTTTTTGGTCACATGTGAGGCATTGCCGTACTCGGGAGAAATTGGGGCACAGATTTTGGGGTGCTTTTTCTCCTTCATACCTTCTGAAAATGAAAAATTTTGAGCCAGAACTGCATTTTTGTGTAAAAAAATGTAATTTTTCATGTTCACTGCCCACTTGTATCAAAATTGGTGAAACCCCTGGGGGTTTTAAATGTACACTATACCCCTAGATGAATTCCCTGAGGGGTGTAGTTTGCAAAATGGGGTCACTTGTGGGGGGGTTCCACTGTCTTGGTGCTTGGGGGGTCTTGCTAATGCGACATAGCACCCACCAAAATTCCACCAGAATCTGAGCTGCAAAATCCAAAAATCACTCCTTCCCTTCTGAGTCCTGCCATGCACCCAACTGGTATTTTTTGGTCACATGTGAGGCATTGCCGTACTCGGGAGAAATTGGGGCACAGATTTTGGGGTGCTTTTTCTCCTTCATACCTTCTGAAAATGAAACATTTTGAGCCAGAACTGCATTTTTGTGTAAAAAAATGTAATTTTTCATTTTCACTGCCCACTTGTATCAAAATTGGTGAAACCCCTGGGGGTTTGAAATGTACACTATACCCCTAGATGAATTCCCTGAGGGGTGTACTTTGCAAAATGGGGTGACTTGTGGGGGGGTTCCACTGTATTGGTGCAACATAGCACCCACCATTCATTCCACCAAAATCTGTACTGCAAAATCCAAAAATCACTCCTTCCCTTCTGAGTCCTGCCATGCACCCAACTGGTAATTTTTGTTCACATGTGAGGCATTGCCGTACTCGGGAGAAATTGCGGCACAGATTTTGGGGTGCTTTTTCTCCTTCATACCTTCTGAAAATGAAAAATTTTGAGACAGAACTGAATTTTTGTGTAAAAAAATGTAATTTTTCATTTTCACTGCCCACTTGTATCAAAATTGGTGAAACCCCTGGGGGTTTGAAATGTACACTATACCCCTAGATGAATTCCCTGAGGGGTGTAGTTTGCAAAATGGGGTCACTTGTGGGGGGGTTCCACTGTATTGGTGCTTGGGGGGTCTTGCTAATGCGACATAGCACCCACCAAAATTCCACCAGAATCTGAGCTGCAAAATCCAAAAATCACTCCTTCCCTTCTGAGTCCTGCCATGCACCCAACTGGTAATTTTTGTTCACATGTGAGGCATTGCCGTACTCGGGAGAAATTGGGGCACAGATTTTGGGGTGCTTTTTCTCCTTCATACCTTCTGAAAATGAAAAATTTTGAGCCAGAACTGAATTTTTGTGTAAAAAAATGTAATTTTTCATTTTCACTGCCCACTTGTATCAAAATTGGTGAAACCCCTGGGGGTTTGAAATGTACACTATACCCCTAGATGAATTCCCTGAGGGGTGTAGTTTGCAAAATGGGGTCACTTGTGGGGGGGTTCCACTGTATTGGTGCTTGGGGGGTCTTGCTAATGCGACATAGCACCCACCAAAATTCCACCAGAATCTGAGCTGCAAAATCCAAAAATCACTCCTTCCCTTCTGAGTCCTGCCATGCACCCAACTGGTATTTTTTGTTCACATGTGAGGCATTGCCGTACTCGGGAGAAATTGGGGCACAGATTTTGGGGTGCTTTTTCTCCTTCATACCTTCTGAAAATGAAAAATTTTGAGCCAGAACTGCATTTTTGTGTAAAAAAATGTAATTTTTCATTTTCACTGCCCACTTGTATCAAAATTGGTGAAACCCCTGGGGGTTTGAAATGTACACTATACCCCTAGATGAATTCCCTGAGGGGTGTACTTTGCAAAATGGGGTGACTTGTGGGGGGGTTCCACTGTATTGGTGCAACATAGCACCCACCATTCATTCCACCAAAATCTGTGCTGCAAAATCCAAAAATCACTCCTTCCCTTCTGAGTCCTGCCATGCACCCAACTGGTATTTTTTGTTCACATGTGAGGCATTGCCGTACTCGGGAGAAATTGGGGCACAGATTTTGGGGTGCTTTTTCTCCTTCATACCTTCTGAAAATGAAAAATTTTTAGCCAGAACTGCATTTTTGTGTAAAAAAATGTAATTTTTCATTTTCACTGCCCACTTGTATCAAAATTGGTGAAACCCCTGGGGGTTTGAAATGTACACTATACCCCTAGATGAATTCCCTGAGGGGTGTAGTTTGCAAAATGGGGTCACTTGTGGGGGGGTTCCACTGTATTGGTGGTTGGGGGGTCTTGCTAATGCGACATAGCACCCACCAAAATTCCACCAGAATCTGAGCTGCAAAATCCAAAAATCACTCCTTCCCTTCTGAGTCCTGCCATGCACCCAACTGGTATTTTTTGGTCACATGTGAGGCATTGCGGTACTCGGGAGAAATTGGGGCACAGATTTTGGGGTGCTTTTTCTCCTTCATACCTTCTGAAAATGAAAAATTTTGAGCCAGAACTGCATTTTTGTGTAAAAAAATGTAATTTTTCATTTTCACTGCCCACTTGTATCAAAATTGGTGAAACCCCTGGGGGTTTGAAATGTACACTATACCCCTAGATGAATTCCCTGAGGGGTGTAGTTTGCAAAATGGGGTCACTTGTGGGGGGGTTCCACTGTATTGGTGCTTGGGGGGTCTTGCTAATGCGACATAGCACCCACCAAAATTCCACCAGAATCTGAGCTGCAAAATCCAAAAATCACTCCTTCCCTTCTGAGTCCTGCCATGCACCCAACTGGTATTTTTTGGTCACATGTGAGGCATTGCGGTACTCGGGAGAAATTGGGGCACAGATTTTGGGGTGCTTTGTCTCCTTCATTCCTTGTGAAAATTAAAAATTTTGAGCCAGAACTGCATTTTTGTGTAAAAAATGTAATTTTTCATTTTCACTGCCCAGTTGTACCACAATTGGTGAAACCCCTGGGGGTTTGAAATGTACACTATACCCCTAGATGAATTCCCTGAGGGGTGTAGTTTGCAAAATGGGGTAACTTGTGGGGGGGTTCCTAAATTTTAGCATCTTATGGTGCCTAGAAACCTACATGGTGCCTAAAAAATAATCTCATAAAAAGGAGGCTCCAAAATCAAGTAGGTGCTCCTTCTATTATGAAGCCTGTGGTTTGGTCAACGTGCACACTAGGGCCACATATAGGATATTTTTGAAAACAAAAGAATTGGGGGAATCAATTTTTAGTCACATTTCTCTAGTAAAATGTACTGTGTTCCTTAGAAAAATGTATTAAAATTGCAAATCTGCAAAAAAAATGAAATTTTGAAATTTCACCTACACTTTGTTTTAATTCCTGTGAAACACCTAAAGGGTTAACAAACTTCCAAAATGCTGTTTTGAATACTGTGAGGGGTGCAGTTTTTGAAATGGCATCATTTATGGGGGTGTCTCACATACAAGTCCCTCAAAGTCACATCAGAACTGAACTGGTCCCTAAAAAAATCAGTGTTTGAAATTTTCTTGAAAATTTGAGAATTTGCTATTCATATTGTAAGCCTCCTAGTGTCCAAAAAAATTTAAAGGAAGTTGAAATAATGATGGAAACATAAAGTAGACATATGGTCTATGTTAGTTATTAACTATTTTGAGTGGTATGATTATTTGTCTCACAAGCAGAAAATTTAACATCTTGCAAATCGCTAAATTTTCCATTTTTTCACGACATTTTGGTATTTTTCACAAAAAAACACAGACTGTATCGACCCAAATTTACCACTAATTTGAAGTACAATGTGTCACGAAAAAACAATCTCAAAATCACTGGGATAAGTAAAAGCAAAAAAAAGTTATCCCCACTTAAGTGAGACATGTCAGATTTGAAAAAAATGTCTCTGTCAGGAACGCAAAAACTAGCTCTGTCAGGAAGGGGTTAAACCACACATTTAGGGGAAACAAAAAAACATTTATTCAAGGAACTTATAACATAATTTAGAAATTGCAACAAAATGAAAGGTAGCATAGCAGGAAGACAATTAAATAATAGATAAATAAAACATGTATTCTACACATACATAGCCACAGCAGAATCATTAGGAACACATCAGGTGGCTTCACAACAAAAGTATAGCACCAACACTTCAAGTACAGCACACAGTAATGCTACCCGAAACAGGGCAACAGGGGAACCAAACATGACATTCGAAGCAAGGGCAAATGTGGGTACCCTCGGCACGGAATTGGACACAGGAAGCTGACACACACAGCTCAATGAAAGATTTGGGAAGACATAACGGTGGAGATTAATGCGGACACAAGTTCATTTGCGGGCACGTTTGCCCCTGGCAGGCTCTTTGCCACGTGCAGCAGCTCTTCTGCCACGGCCACGGTCAGATGGTGACCCAGGTGGAGCACATGCTGGGGAGGGGGTGGATCGTCTTCCCCCTCTGGCAGCAGGGAGTGCTGATGGTGGGAATGCACCAGAAACGGATGACATTAGGACCCTATTGCTGGCAACTAGCTCCACCATAAGATCATTATGGTGGAGGAGGAGGTCATTTTGCCGCAGGGCTTGATCAGACAGCACCTGCAGGCTAGCAGCAATTGACTGCTGGGTGCCAGCCATGGCCTGCTGGGCCTCAGCAATAGCCTGCAGGCTCCCAGCGATAGCCTGCTGGCTGCTGATCAAACCCTGCAACACCTCCTCGGTCCTACGCACCCGCTCTGATGCCGACTCTCCCTGCTGCTGAATATTGCCAAGCACATGCCCCCATGTGGCCAATTCAGCCGCGGACATTGGCTGCTGCTGCTGCACGGGCCTGGTACTGGGGCCAGGTGGCACAGACTCCTCAACCTCCTCAAGAGATTCTTGACCAAGCGGTGGGGATGCTGGTGAAAGAGAACATTACAATTACAACACATTCCATGCAAAATTAGAACCAGCTACTTATGGCATGGCAAATAATTACCTTCAAGCAAAGAAGCCATGACTTCCGCTGGGGACTCGCTGTCCATGGTGCTCACCCCCCGGACCTCCTCCACTGCAATGCAGCACTCGGCCATCTCTTCCAGGGGGGTGAGCTTCAGCTTTCCAGGCATGGGGCCAGCCCCAGAGGTGTGGCTGTGTTCCCACCGCTGGGTCAATTTCTTCTTGAGGTTCGTTTTGAAGTCGTGCCACCTGCAATCAAAGTTTACATATTAATACATGTCACTCCTCATGTTTGCTGTAGCACCCATTGCAATCTGCAACATAATACAACATGTGCCTCATGACACCAAACTTTGAATATATTAAATTTTAAAACCAACCCTTAGAAGATACACTCACACTCACCCTACAATAACTATCAATTAAATGACATGGCAAACATGTCTGTGCCTCCAAGCAACGTGACCGCCCATTGACCAACTCCATCTAATATCTAATGTAAACATTACTGGTCTTGTACTGCTCAAATGAACTTGCCTCTTCTTAACGTGCTCCGTCTCACGAACTTGTGGAGCCACCGCATTAATCTCCGCCGTTATGTCCTCCCAGATCTTCCATCTCCTTGTGTGTGTCAACCGGTCCTGTGGACACTCGATCCAATCCTGTGCCCGGGGCACCAGGATGGCAAGCTCCTGCGCTTCGAATGCCATGTTTCTGGTGGTTGGTTCCTCTGTTGCCCTATTTCGGCCACGGCCACGACCACTGGCACCGCCACTGCCACGGCCACGGCCACCTGTCGCTGTACTTGAAGTGCTGGCCAGGCTACTCTGTTGGGAAGCCACCTGCTGTGTTCCCAATGATTCTGCTGAGGCTGAACATGGGCCATCTGCCGATTGTTGATGGGCCATCTGGCTGCTCTTCCCCCAATGGCTGGTCTGGGTTGATGGGCAAATCGGTGGTGCTGGAGTCCATGCGTGCAAATAGGTCCTGCCACTCCTGCTCTTCCTCAGATAGAGATGCAGACATGTGTGCAACAACATAGCATTTGTCAAACACACCTTTATATCCTATTTCTGTAATTGGCATACATCAGCGGCACCCTGCGTTCCGTACGGCCGCGTTCCGTACGGCAGCGTCAACCGTGCGGCGCATAGGCCACGCCCCTAGCTGCGGAATTTTTTTTGAAAAAAACCTGGGAAACTTAGTAAGTGTGATTTAGTAGGTAAATGCAGATTTGAACACCAATGACCCATTAAAACTGAGGTCAGACATGAAATGTATATGTGAATGTACATCTGTACTGAGCACTTGTTTGGTATGTAATACAAATGACAATACCCATTCCATCAGTAAATCCACTCCACCACTTATGCACAAGTAATCAGTGCTAGCATCCAAATCACATGTGAAAGCTCTCCAAATTCAGCCTTGATGCTAGCTACTTTTCATTCCACCTCTCTAGTATGGCCCAGTAGAAGGTAAGTGTACACATGGCAGCATTCGCTAATTTTGGGAAAAGGTCTGCCACTATTTGCTATGTTTCAGCTGCATAGCTTTCACTATAAAAAAGCAGTTTAGTACCTTGTGGAGTTAGGTGTAAGTGGCTAGTGATGCAGACTATTTCACCTGTTGCTTATACCCATGTTTGGTGATTGTAATAGATTATATATAATGGGTTACCATCTTATTGTACACTGTCTGTTTAGGAAATAGTAAGTAATGGCATGGTCTGCTAAACTATGCACAGGTATAGCAAGTGTGGGTTTGCGATGCAATGGGTTAGCCCTCTGTCCTGGCGCATACACGCTGTTACTGACAAAATGAACAATAAAGTTAATACCGAATATCACTCTGATCAACCAATTACAGGACATGATTGCTTGAATTGTGCCATTGCTAAGATGGCGGCCTATGGGAGAGCAGCACTATTCTCTCCCGCGGAGCTGAGGGCACTGTTCTCCGTTATGGAGACCAGGCTGGGGCGTGCGGGGCCCTTCATTACAAACCGCCAGAAGCACCAGGCGTATGCCGCTGCCCGCAGGTGCATATTCGCGCGCACACAGGTGCGCAGGACCATCACACAGCTGGAGCGGCGATGGACGGATCTGAGGCGCAGGGAGCCAGAAAAGTTCCAGCAAATAAGGGCCAGCATTGCACGATGTAAGTGTTTACACATTATATGGCCAATTGTACATTAATGCTTCCATGACCTTTTCTTTGCCAATAAGGTAACCTGGTTGATCATGAGTTAAACATGGCATACACTATTTGTTTGGTACTTCATGTTTGACATGCTGTAATGTGGGTGTAATATGTCATTTTTGGGGATGCAGGATGAATGAACAATTCATGTGACTTATTTAACAATCTGCATTTTGATTTCCCTTACAGCACGTGACCGTGCAAGACGGGCCCGTGAAGAGGGCCAGGAGGAGGAGGCCCCCCCTGAAGAAGTGGCCGAGGAGGAGGCCACAGAAGTGGCAGAGGCGGAGGCCACAGAAGTGGCAGAGGAGGAGGCCACAGAAGTGGCAGAGGAGGAGGTGGCCACTGAGTATATGGCCCACGAGGAGGTGGCCGAGGAGGTTGTGGAAGAGGAGGAGGCATGCGAGGTGGTGGAGGAAGAAGGAATTGGTAGGTAAACATAAGGCATCATTAATAATTGGTTGTAGTACTATTTGGTAGGTACCACTGGTGAATCTAGTGAGTTTTACTCTATTATTAATAAATAAACTAAAGTGGGTTACAAAACACTTAGGGGTTATAGGCCCAAGCTGCAAACGGGGAATCTAGAGGCTCAGGTAGGTGATGCGTTTTTGTTTATGGAGGGCCTTTCTATTTGTTTGGTGTAAGGAAGCGGCTTAGTGCAGCAGCTTCACCTATCTGGCAATGTGACTATGAATCCGGAAGTAAGGGGAAGAGGGACTAGGCTAGCCTTTAAATGTGGTATCCATCCATCCATCCATCCATCCATGTATCCATCCATCCATGTTTCTATCTATCATGCAGTTTAGCTATTAAGCAGTGACATGCAGGTGTATATGTATGGCAAAATGTGGCATGTTGTATTGGATGTAGCTTTCTAGTAGATTGGTGAGTGTTAAGGCAGGAGATTTTTCAGTCACATATTCATTAGTGTAAGCCAGTGTGTGTGTGTGTGTGTGTGTGTGTGTGTGGGCCTATTTTTATATTTATTTTTAGCATTACAAACAGTATTGGCTATGTAATTGTTTTTATGTATGATTTCTCATGCTGTAGGTACTTAAGATTGACTGTACAAGGTCAACCTGAATAGCATAATTAATGTTGTTCCCCCTTTAACATGCCCACAGATCCACAGAGGCAAGGCGACAGCCTAAGAGGGGCACTACTCAGGCTGCGGCAGCACCTTCTAGTGATGGCCGCAGAGGTGGAGGCGGTCTGTGACCTGTTGGTGTAATTTTTTATTGTACATAAATATTTTGTAAATTTTGAATAAATTTTATTGTTGACAGTTCGAAGTGGTATGTGTGTTATTATTTTATTTTACAGTATAAATATAACTATAAATATATATCTTTAAATAATGGTGTTTAGTTATGTACGGTGCAAAAGGTATATACATATTCATAGATAACACATGGGCGTAAAGGGGCAAGAAAAACCGTTGTGCACTTAGCATGATGAAAGGGTTAATGTAAAGTGGGAGTAAAGTGTTTAATGATCAATTAGATAAATAATAGATGACCATTAAAAACAATCCCTTTTGAATGAGGTTGGCTAATTGCATAAGCGGGTAATGGCACAGATTTGGGTCTTATGAGAATAGTGTTGATTTGTGCGTAAATACTCTGCATCAGTGCGTACGGCCAGCTTCCCGTACGTTCTGACGCGGTAAGACCGTGCTTACGCGGTAAGGCCGTGCAGAATCTGTACGTGTCCACCGCACACGCAAGGTTTGTATGTCGTCCGTACACACGCCCTCTTCTTAAACAGTGAGTCCGTCCGAATGCGGAGGACCCGTGGTCGTTTCTACGGACGATGTCCGCACGCCACCGCACAGCGTGGCGTGCGGACCGCACCGTAGGAAATCGGGAAAGTACGCACCGATCAGAATAATGCCCATTGGGAGAAAAGTACTACATACATAGCATTATTATTTTTGTTTTTATTAATAACAACAAAACTTACATTTTAAAAGCATATTTTGTTAGACATTGTTGGTAGCTCAGAGAAATATTTATAATTTTAATAAACGTAATCATTATCAATATAATATAGCCTGGTCAGACTAAGGGCCTTATTCTGATTGACTCACTGGGGCGCGAATTCGCTCCCTTGGCAGTCATCCAGACGCGGAAGAAATGCAGTAATAGGGGCAGATAGCTGACATCCGGTTATGTCTGCTGCCCCCCCTCCCCCCGCCCGTGCATCATGACCACATTACCATATGTATGGCCAGCGTTTTTTTGGGAATGCCCCAATGCCCCTCTCCATCCCCCACTCTGAAGGTAGAGAGCGTGCGCTCGGTGAACAGATTTTACGCCGCATTCGCACGCTCCTTTCATATGCACATACGCAGAAATGCAGATGCGCATGCGCATATGCAAAACATCGGTCCCCCTTGCGAAATTGTGCCTGACTGAGTGAACCAGGATAAGGCCCTAACTCCTCAGGCCTGATGGTAGACTGATTTACCACTGTCGATACTTAGAACTTCTGAATAGAAGCATTACCAGAGACTTATGTCTGTGCTTTGGCCTTGTCTACAGCCACAGACTTCTAATTCTGCCTACAATATCGTGCTTTTAGCCATGTCTGGAAATACCTTGTCTATAGTCACATACTTCCAGCTCCTAGCCTTGGTACTCATTGGGGGACCGATTTTGGTTGTATGCAGTCATACCCAGCATCAGACATATTTCCATTTCTTAGTAAATTTCACCATTGTGTCATGTATGCATGTTAATTAGGATGTCTGGTCTGCTACCATTAATTTCTGAAACTGAATCCATTCTTTATATCTTCATCACAGACCTTTTATGTCATTGTAGAACTTTGAGGAACTTGAGGTCTTCTGACGTGGGCTGCAAACATGGGTGGTGAAATAGGTAGATGGCTACAAAGTACCCAGTTCTTGTCCTCTCTAGAGGCGTAACCACCTTCTCTTGTCCCCCTTTTGATCAATATACAGTATGAACAATACCATTTTGTTATATATACCTTATATAGGTATGTATGTATGTATGTATGTATGTATATACAGATGAATCTTTCCTTGTCTTTGTTGGCGATCCGCCAGCAGCATGCTGCTGGCGGATCGCCAGCAACACGGCGAACACGGTGCCGCTATCTGACTGTGACGTGCGTGCGTCCCCCACGCACGCGCGTCACAGTATCCGGGCGACGGGGCGGCGAGGCGGACGCATTACTGTCCGCCTCCCGCTCAAGGGGCAGGGGGGGGACCCGAGGAGGCTACGGGGGGTGCGGTCGCCCGGTGTGGGCACCGGGCGACCGAGGGCAGCACCGTCGGAAGGGGACGCGCGCGCACCTCGTGCGCGCGCGTCCCCTTCCGGCATACAGATGGCGGCGGGGCAGGGGCAGGGGATGGTGACGCCATCGCCATCCCCTGCAAAGATGAATCCCGCTACATCTGTAGATACAGAAGTACCAAAACACTCGCCATTCCTAAGAATGGGGTGCAAACCACTTCCCAGGATGGGGTGCAGTGGCCTGTGACCACACACTCTAGTAAATACAAACACAGGGGGCACAGCACTCACTACAACAAACTAACTCACCTTAACATTCAAATAATCAATTAAATAAATAATGGGGTTTTAGTTCATGAATTGATCAATGCATTTAAGCTTGCAGCCCATCGCCATCATTTTAGCTACGTGCAAACAGTTGCCAGGTTCCCATGAAAACCAGTTGTTAGTGTAGGACTTGGAGTGAAATGGGGTCCCTTGGCGATGGGCTGCAAGACAGAAGTCCAGGAATAGAGCATTGTGTCCCTCCTGGAGAGGGTCATGTTGGGAGGTATGCTGTCGACCTTGCCCATGTTGACCTAGTGCTTGTGGCGACTTAATGCCATGTCGACCTAGACCCATGTCAACCTTGTCCCATGTCGATCTTTCTGCATGTCAACCTAGTGATGTCGACCCAATGCTTGTCGACCTAGTTATTGTAGACCAAACGATCCACACCCATGTAATTTGGGTATGGTTTACTGGTCAGACTTGTTGCCTTTTAGGGCAGTATTCAACGTGAAATATTCTCCGTGCATGGCGAGAGATTTTTTCTCTCGCCATGCACTCGCCTGTTCCGGAGGGCTCGCTGCCTCTCCTGCTCCCACTATTCAATGTGGTTAAGACTCGCCGCCACTCGCGGCGAGTCTTAACCCCTGCAGCGGACGAGCATCCGCGGCAGGGAGCTGGCAGGGAGCCGGGGGACGGTGGCAGCCAGGGAGATTAAAGTCTCCCTGGCTGCCCCAGAACATATGTGGAGGGGAGGTGGGCTCCCCGGGACCCAGGCAGCACAAGCTGCCCCCCCCTATAGCCAGCGGGGGACCCAGTATTCACTGCACCCGATGGTGCATATGTAATGATCGGATGCAGTGAATATATGAATATCTAATGAGCGGCTCGAGCGCTCCGGCCCCCTTTTTTTATTTTTTTTTATTAAATATATATTCATGTGCTATAAGCACATGAATAAAAATAACATGCCCCTTCACAGAAAAAAAATCCTGATTTTTTTGACACCAAAATTAAAAAAAAAATTAGTTTAAAAGTTCACATTCCAGTTCTCCATGAAAAGATGGAGAATTGCTACACGGAGAGACACGGCGAAAATCACTTAAAAAGACGGCGAAAATATCACATTGAATATGGTGGTTCACTTTTGGAGAGCAAATTGCTCCTTCCAACGCGAAAACAGCACAAACTCGTGTCACGACCCTAGTCGGCGATTCCCCAGATACGACAATCTGAGTATCCCGGCCACGTGACACTTTCACTGAGTATCCCAAGCGTGTGCGTATTTCACCACGATTCCGCTTGCCACCAATCAAAGTAAACTTTTGGACTTAGTCCGCGACAGCTTTGATTCTGCCGACACACCAAATTATGAGTTACAGGGTAGCGCTCTGGCAATTCGTCAGAGGCTTGGGCTGGAAAACAGCAGATACCAGAACTAATTATGACTTTTTAATTAAGTGAAAACACTACAAGGCTTACAGTATATTACAGAAAACATAAGTTACAAGATATATGATTAATAGGTAAGTCAAACGTAAAAACAGTTTCAGAATAAAACAAAATGGGAATAAAGAAACAAACCACTTCAAGGACACACAGCATGAAGCGGGTTTTGGAGTGGAAATCTCTCCGGATACTGGATCATCTCAGAGACAGGTATCGGACCCGTCCCATTCCCAAGAAAAATGAACAAACATGTCTTGTGAGACACACACTTTTAAGATTTGCAAAACACACACAATCACAGCCCCCACCTCAGGAATCTTCCTTGTCCAGGGGTTTCCTGAAGATATACCCAGGGGCTGGCTAATTGACTTCTCTTTTGAGGCTTAGCAATTTAGCCATTCAATCACCCCCTGGAGCCTCCTAATTCTTATCTCAAATAAGGTGTCATTCTAGAGGTCTAAGGGAATTGCTTTTCTGACATCTCTTCTGGTCTGGGAAGACATTTGCCAGAGACCCTGGACTTTTATAGATGCAGGGGGGGAAGGAGATAACCTCTTCTTTCCTGTTGAGTTTCAAACAGATGAGCAAGGGTTGTTGGAATAACCTTTTTACCCACATAAAAATACAGAATGAGTAGATTGCACACCATATCAGAAACAGTATTGTAAACAGAGCATGGACTTCAAAGGAAGGAGATCCCATCTGCCTTCCTGCTTCACCCCCCAGTCCTCCCAACCATCCAGGGCAAAGGCAGGTCACTTTCTCCATTACATTTACAATTAGGGCAGAATGGCGTCGTACAATTACGCTCCTTCTGGCGTAAAAATGGCGATCGCTCATGACAAGATGGCATCCAATCATGACACCTCCCCCTTTAAAGATCAGCATGGGAGCAGTGGCCAAACCAGCCACAGTATCCCATGCTGAGCCCTGACCCTTGTCAGTGCCCTGCCCGACAGACTGCTGCAGTTTCCAGGTTAGGACCAGCGCTATGGGCGGGGTCTCCGAACTACCGGATTCTTGCTCCTCTTCCAGGAGACAGCAAGCTGCGGGCAAACAGGTGTCCCTGCCCAAGCCATCTGTGGGCACACTGATACAGTGGAAGCTGTGTCCCCTTGTGCCATCCTTGCTGGCAAGGACACAGCCCACCCCCGCTGTGCGTTGGACTCCTGGGCATAGATTCTCACCTGCCGCCGGCAGTTCCGTTTGCCATCCTGGGGTCAGAACCAACCTCTTCTGCCACACCCCACACAGACATTCCCCTGAGGTGTAGGCATTCCAGAGCCTCTGCTTGGCTGGGGCAGCCTTAAGAGGACTGTGGGACAATGCTATCAGGTGTTGTAAAGCACCTTGACATGACATGAGGTTAACAACAATAAATATGATACAAATCATATGGGCTAGGGCCTTTTCTGTGTTTACCTCAGCACTACATACCATGGGACAGGTAATCCTGTCACCTTCCAAGAATCTCTTGTCCTGCTCTCTTGCCTGAGCTGATTGACTCCCCCTCCCTTTCACTGGGGGGAAGGTACACTCCTTCACAGCCTTTGTGTGTGTGAATTGTGAAGGGGGGCAGGTTTCTGCAGGGGGAAAAACCAACAGGTCATTGTCCCCTGTGTTGGAAACATCCAATTCCAGCCTTTCAGAGGTTAATGGAGCTGAGTTTATCTGTGCTCCGTGGGCCCTCAGACCCTTCTGGTTACACACAGCACTTGCCACTGGCTCTATTACTGAAGCAACCCTCCTCTCACTATACCCATGTGTATCTTTCACACTTCCCAGGTACGGGGCAGCCGCAGTGGGAGGCGGCTCACCTGGCATTTGCAGGCTTGCAGCCTCCATGGCTGGGGTTTGGTCACAGAATCTCTCCGTGATTGGAGGGGACCCCTTCTGGGTTCCTGTGTTTGTCAATATCTCCCTGGGGAACCATACCCGGGAGAATGTGGGGACAAGGACATCGACCACTTTGTCGGCCCTAATGGATAAAAGGGCTACAGCTTCTGGGTAATGGGTGGCGTAATCTACCCCTATTGAAATGTACTCTGTTCTGGAGCTACTGGGCACTGCAAGGGGCCCTACCATATCTTCAGCCACCCGCTCAAAGTGTTCTGATACCACGGGGAAAGAAATGAGGGGGGCCTTGCCCACATCCCCAGGCTTCCCCACTATCTGACAGGTATGGCAGGTCCAACAGTACCAGTCCACCTCTTTCATCATACCTGGCCAGTGGAACTTAGGCAGGCGAGCCCCGGTCTTTTTAACCGTAAGGTGTCCAGAGAGGGGGATTTCATGAGCTACCTTAAGCAGACCCTCCCTATACCTTTGGGGTATGACCAGCTGACGTTCCGTGACTTGCCCTGGTGGAGTGTTGTGGACTCCATACTCTCTATGCAAACAACCATTCTCCCAGTACAGCCTGGGAGTACCCTGGGAGCCATCTGACTCCTCAGCTGCTGCTGCAGCCCTGAGACTCGCCGTTATCAATTCCACTTTGAAAGATCCACTTTCTATTGAGCCCTCAGGGTGTGCAGGGACCTCCTGCTGTGTGACTGTGTCCTGACAAGAAGAAGGGGGGTCTGTGGGGGAAGCTGCAGTAAGGGACACTCTCTCCCTATCTGACAGTTCTGCAGTGCACCCAGGACCCACCAGGTCACTGATTTTACCTGGTACCACATTTCCCACAGTAGCACAAGACATCACATTATCAACAGTAACATCCATCTCATAACCTGGGGAGACATCCTGCAATACCTGCAAAATAGCCTGTGCATCTTCCACAACACATGGGACCCATCCTGCTGGCTTACAATTGGCCAGTGGTAAAACCTCTATAGCCTCAGGTCCCTGGGGAAGAATAGGGTTAGCTTCTAGCACCGCAACCTGAATGACATCACCAGCAGCACTCCTACCATTGGTGAGTGAGGGTGTCTCATTCCCAAGTAGATTAGGGCATTCGTTTAACCCCACAAACTGGCAAGGATTACCCACTATACCTGTCTCTAACTCACCCTCCACCTCTACAGAAGGTACGGCACTATCACAGATCATCCCAGGAGTTTCACAAGAAATCACAACATTGCAATGTTCAGCATGGTTACATACTACCTGAGATGCATCATATGGTTCAGAAGGGTCAGCGACAGTGGGTAAAACATTGACACATATGTGTGGAGTGAATAAAAGTCCCACATCAGTAGTCCCACACACATTTGTGTGCATACAGTCAGAAAGTCCCATTCCTCTTTCCGACATTGTCCCTTCCCTGCATACTTTCACTATGCAGGCAGCCTCTTTTTCCGGCAACAAATCTGGAGCAACGGATGGGAACATGCTGCTCACATCTTCCAGCAGTTTAAACTGGGCCTTGTGATGTGAGGTCTCCGGAGCAGGTTCCATGACGACTGTAGTAGGCAGAGTTACCTTGTCCTGGTAGGGCATTCCTGGTGGGAGCAAGCTGCTGACATCCTCAGCTTCTGCTTCTCCCAGCAGTTTAAACTGGGACTTTGCTTCCAGAGCTGGTAACAGCAGCTGTTCTAGGCGATGCCACTCCGCATCTACCCGGCGGCACTGATCTCTCCAAAATGGGGTATCCAGCTTTCTCCAAGCAGCGACCTCCTGCTGCGCGAATTGGTAACATTCTCCCAGCTCTCTCAGCAGCACCTCAGGAGACGCAGATGGACCCCAGACACGAAATGCTGCACGATACTGGCTGAAGGCATTGTACTCATCGTCCCTTGCCTGGGTGAGCTGCGTGATCATCTCCCCACGAGTATGGTTGTGGCAGGAGATACCTTGCAGCTGGCATTCTTCCGTTAGTTCCTCTGTGCTCATTAGGGTAAACACATCATCATCCTCCTCTGGGTCAATATACCCACTGGACTCCTCCGGTACCATAGGGGATTGGTACTCCGCAGCCTCTGTGACTGCCATGCACCCTCCAGTCTCCCTGGTACTAGCAGAAATGCCAGTCCCCTGAGTAAAGTCCAGGTCCAGCTGGTTATCCACAACCAAGCCGGCATTTACTTTGCTCTCCCTGTGTGTTTCAAAGACAGGGAAATCCTTGTAACGCAGTCCATTGAAATTTGCATCCACTGTCACAGGCTGCCAGCTGAGCTTAGCTAGTTCCAGCTGAAGCTTGCGATCTGCTGCTTCCTTTGCAGCAGTGGACTCCCTTTTATTAAACTGCATTATCAGTTTCAGCACCACAGCATTATCTGGCTCTTTCACATACTTCAGAGCCTCTTGCATATACAGATCCAAGGCAGAGCAGTAATTGGAGGCATCCAATCCACGGTTTGTGGGGCCTGCAATCTTCATTGTCCGCTTCTCCTCTTCCTCTGTTCTGGAACCAGAATGATTCCCAACCTCAGACCTGGAATCCGCTTGATTCCCCCCAGCTACCTGCTGGTCCGCATCTCTGAGGACTTGGATCATCTGTTCCCTGGTCTGCCCCTTGGCAGGCTCCACTCGGTTGATACCAGAGACCACATCACGATCCAACTTCACACTATTAATTTCCGCAGAAAGTAAAAGTTCAGTACGAAGTCCACCTCCTGCTACCTCAGTAGCCCTGGCTGGTGAACTCTCACGCACAAGTCCGCCATCGTGATGCTCTGTATCTTCCTCCATAGAGTCACAGGTCAATCTCCACTTAATCTGTGCCTCATTATAAGTAGCTGCCATTCTGCTGCAGTTACTTCTCCAAAATAATAAAACAGGGATGGGGAACAGAAAATGCTTTTACAGTGACTTACACTACTACATAAGCCTTGAGTTTTGGTATCTGGTGAAATGTATTCACTTAAGTTATCCAAATAAAAAACAAAAATTGCTTTTTGAAATATCCCACCGCTGCCACCAGTTTGTCACGACCCTAGTCGGCGATTCCCCAGATACGACAATCTGAGTATCCCGGCCACGTGACACTTTCACTGAGTATCCCAAGCGTGTGCGTATTTCACCACGATTCCGCTTGCCACCAATCAAAGTAAACTTTTGGACTTAGTCCGCGACAGCTTTGATTCTGCCGACACACCAAATTATGAGTTACAGGGTAGCGCTCTGGCAATTCGTCAGAGGCTTGGGCTGGAAAACAGCAGATACCAGAACTAATTATGACTTTTTAATTAAGTGAAAACACTACAAGGCTTACAGTATATTACAGAAAACATAAGTTACAAGATATATGATTAATAGGTAAGTCAAACGTAAAAACAGTTTCAGAATAAAACAAAATGGGAATAAAGAAACAAACCACTTCAAGGACACACAGCATGAAGCGGGTTTTGGAGTGGAAATCTCTCCGGATACTGGATCATCTCAGAGACAGGTATCGGACCCGTCCCATTCCCAAGAAAAATGAACAAACATGTCTTGTGAGACACACACTTTTAAGATTTGCAAAACACACACAATCACAGCCCCCACCTCAGGAATCTTCCTTGTCCAGGGGTTTCCTGAAGATATACCCAGGGGCTGGCTAATTGACTTCTCTTTTGAGGCTTAGCAATTTAGCCATTCAATCACCCCCTGGAGCCTCCTAATTCTTATCTCAAATAAGGTGTCATTCTAGAGGTCTAAGGGAATTGCTTTTCTGACATCTCTTCTGGTCTGGGAAGACATTTGCCAGAGACCCTGGACTTTTATAGATGCAGGGGGGGAAGGAGATAACCTCTTCTTTCCTGTTGAGTTTCAAACAGATGAGCAAGGGTTGTTGGAATAACCTTTTTACCCACATAAAAATACAGAATGAGTAGATTGCACACCATATCAGAAACAGTATTGTAAACAGAGCATGGACTTCAAAGGAAGGAGATCCCATCTGCCTTCCTGCTTCACCCCCCAGTCCTCCCAACCATCCAGGGCAAAGGCAGGTCACTTTCTCCATTACATTTACAATTAGGGCAGAATGGCGTCGTACAATTACGCTCCTTCTGGCGTAAAAATGGCGATCGCTCATGACAAGATGGCATCCAATCATGACACTCGCCATAAAACGAGGCAAATTTTTCTCATTGAATACTGGCCTTAGTCTCAATCTAGTTGAGTCCAGCTGAGTATTAACTTTAGTTATTTGTTATTACAAGCATATTGTCATTGCATGACTTCCAGGAAATTTGACAAGTGACACGTAAAACATACAGACACCTGTCTAAATAACAATGCTTGCAATTATTTGTTGTACTTGTCTCTAACAAAATGTAATCAAATGAAACTTACGGTAATGAAGTTCTATTACAAAAACCGCCTACACACTGTGATGTTACAAAATGCAATCATTTGACTTTGTAAATATTGACTCAGCTATGGCCTAAAATGCTATGCCCACATAAACAAAGATGTTTTTAAACAGAATAAGATGCTAAATTTAGTTATCGTCATCTAGACTTATTGTGCACACACACTGTATGATTTATTTTACCAAAATCATTCATTTTGGCCCTTCTGAATGATATTGGTCAAAATATCAGCCAGTGTGTATGCTATGAACAACGATGCGCGGTCCCACCGCTAGTTCCTCTGTTCATTGACTGTGCAGGCTGGTCAGTTTTGTCCATCCTTAGTCAGTGTACATGTGCTGAAAAACAAATGACCTGCCTTATCATAGCCACTCCCAGGCCACTCTTCAGTGCCGTTATTATATGACGGCACGGAAAGCAGCAAGGCATCGGGCTCCTGCAAACAAGTTATCCACCAGTGAGTACTCTGCACAACTTCACTGGTCACCAATGTTTTTGAATGCAGCATCCACCCTAATGTTCACCAATGGTACAAACAATCACATTGCCCACCAATGTTTTAAAAAACTGTATCCTGCAGTGCCCACATTTATTTTTAAAAACTGCATCCCACACTGCCCAATGTGTTTTTAAAAAAAAACTTCCCCCACTTTTATATTCAATTATGTTCAATTACGCATCAATTATCTTTCTTGTGCAGGAATCCAAAACTAACACCCCTGCCTGCATGCACCATGTATATTTCCCCCCCTCCACTGCCCACTGATAATTCTAATTAAAGTTGACCAAACTGGTGCAATGTGTACAATGGGAAAACTGGTGTGTTTAACGGGTACATGTCAGTGTGGTGTTTGGTATGTGACTATACTTTATGGATCAATATAAATGCAAGCAAGAAAAGGATCAGGCATTCCAGAAGTTAGTCATGTACAGTAAATGGCAGAAATAGTCAAACTGACATCACCAGGGTCAAGAAGACGAGTCAGAATATGCAGACAGTGTTTAAGAAGGAGCACAAGAGGGTGAAGGATTCACAACGATCAGGAACTAGGTCAGATGAAGTCCAAAAGTCACCAATGTGGTGAAATAACCTCCTCCACTTCACCATGGGGCAAGATCCCAAGATCGGAGCAATGGCATGTTTCACGCCCCTCCCCATTTGTAGTAGGTGGGGCTCTTGCGCGGCAAAAGGGGGCGCAGCCTAATATTATTCCACACACCGTAATGCCCATTGTACATTTTAGCAAACTTTTTAATACCCATTACACATAAAGCCACATGCCGTAATGGCAATTACACATAAGGCCACACATGATGCCCATTACATACTATATAACAAACCGTAATGTTCATTACACATCTGAGACATAAGTGCCACTTACCTACATGCTCATTGCTAGGAACTTCATGCTCGATGCCAGGGGCTTCATGATCAATGCCAAGGGGGACTGAAATTGCTCGTTGCCTAGGGGGACTAAAATAGCTTGTTCCCAAGGGGGAATAAAATTGTGCATTGCCAAGGGAGACTATAACTGCTCGTAGCCAAGGGGGACTGCAGCCCACCAGGTCAGGGGGAGGCAGCGCATACAGCAATGTCTGTGTAGCAGGGGCAGGGGAGGAGTCCTCCTTATTTTGCTGTGCAGCGCTGCCCGGGAGCAGGGCTGCCACTACAAATTGTGGGACCCTGAACTGACAAAATAGACAGGGCCCCCAAAGCCAGTGCTAAGGTGTTTGTCGCCACACTACAAACTATACATTTGTGACCTACCTCCCATATGTCCTAAAAGAATTGCGTGCACCAAAGGTGCTCACCGCGGAAAGGTGTGATATAAGGGAGCGTGGTCACACAGTAGTACCTCCAGTCACAGAACTGAGCAATGCTATTCACATTACACAACACGTGGTGCTCATTCTTCACATTACAACACATGAAGTGGCCCTTATTCACATTATAGAGGATAAAGGGGTAGAGGACAAGAGGAGGGAGGGTGTGGAGGACATGAAAATGTTAATAGGGGTAAAAGAGGCGGAGGAGAGGGGGTGTTAGAGGAAGAGATGGGGGGGGCAGCAGTTTGAAAGGCTTGTGACAGCCTATCCCCCCCGTAGAACAGGCAACACTGTGTACCAGCTGCCTTGTCCCTTTCAGTATAAATGCTGGTTGGTGTACTTCGGCAGTGGCAGACAATTGGGGATCCTTCTCACTGACACCAGCAGCGTACCTTTTCATTGGTGTGAATTTACTTGGTCTCCTGATCCTGCTGACGGTGATCGCGCCAGGGCTCCCTCTCAGAGGTGCGGTTTCTCCTGCTCACAGCGTGGGTAGTGGGGGCGGGGCCCAGAGATGACACAGAAGCGCAGACCAGTAGTAGTTGTAGGCGCGGGCGTATGGCAGCTATGCACTTATCCTCCCCATTCCTCCTCTTAAGTACAAGACTACTCCAGTTGGAGCTGCCGCGGGTGCCCTGCAACGGGTGCCCTGCTGTGGCCAGGCAATGAGGGGCGGTGGATGCGGAACTGAAAGAAAGCAGTTACGCCCCATTCCAGCCCACTTTAACCCCTGGGCTGTATTGATCATGGCTAGGTGACAGGCAGCAGAGATACAGGTACTACTGGAGGGAGATTGGGGAGTAGGACAGGTAGCAAAGTGCGGAATGAGCAGCATCGGGCCCTTCCCTCTGTCAGAGAGGTGGCCCTGACCGAGCGCTGTCCGAGCAGCAGAAGCTTGGCCTGGGAGAAGGACATGATGTATGTGATGTCATCGGCTTCGCGGCGGCAGGGACCGGGTGAGCAGGCAGGTGTGGGCGCCAGGCAGGGCAGCCACCGACACACGCTACCCGCTAGGCTGAGGGTAAATTATACCCCTTTCACACCAGAAATGCAGAGACAAACCCGGGAATTACATTCCCGGGACAAGCAGGGACATTCCCGGGTTGGGACCCATTCACACATGCTTTTGAAGCAGGGACAACCCGGGCCGGCACCTTTCACACTGAACCCGGGATGACCCTGCATTTCTATGAGAATAGCATTGAAAATGGCCTTTTTTAGGCTCACATTAGATTATTGATTATTAATAAATGAGACACAAAACATTTGTAGTTTTCAGCCTCTGTTTACTTGTGTAAAACAAATTAAAAGGCTTATGAAAGCATCTTCCCCTCTAATGATTAATAGCTCTCTCACCTCCTCATTTGTCCAAGACATGGCACACATTGCATGCTTTCAGGGGTTAAAATGCACTTCTGGGGTCTGTGGTGCTACAGAACATGCACACTGTCTCCCTGCACGCTGTATGCTGCCTTTGGGCATGTCTGTGAGTGTCCACCACAACAGGAAGTTGCCCTGCTAGCAAATCAGCACTAGGAGAGGCAACACGGGAAGCAGGGACATGTCCCTGCACCTTTCACAGCAGCCAGTAACCCTGTGCCCTGAGGAAGCTTTGGTGAAACGGTCGTTGGCTAGCAAAGACCGCAGCTCCTATGTTTACGTTTTAAATGTGTGAAAATATGTCAAGAGCGATAACATGTGTGATATATACCGACAGTAAATAGTTGCAGACAGTCAGTAAACATACGGCGTGAGTGTCAGTCAGGCTAATCTTAGCCGATTCAGAACCGGATCACGCCCGTGGTACACAGACGGTATATTCAGATATCCGACGAGCGGCATTCGTACATAGCCGCTAGTACACCAGTCAGAGCGGCTCATATTAGCCACTACAAGTCCGCGATACACGTACAACCTTAGCACCCGGCCAGCAACAGTGATCCACAGTAGCCGCTAGAAGTTTGTAATATATTAGCACTAACTGAAATATATTCACGGCATTTGTACATAGCCGCATTATGGGTTGCTATAGCAGTTGAGGACTGCATATAGCAAATGGTGTATTTATTAAGCTGTAGAAAACCGTTATAGAGGAGAGTACCCAGAAACATTAACCTGGTATCTTATACAGCTCATTAACCCTTTATTGGAAGAGACACTCTGCAGCATAATTGACGTGAATGATTATATTGTGCCTGCAACTACATTATTTCAGGGGGATATTGAGACAGCACATGTTGTAGAGCGAAGATTGAAGTTGCTGATACAGTGAGAATGTATTCCTGATCATCAGCATTTCCCTACTGTCTATAAAAAATATTACTACTGTCAGAACTAAGTACAAGTGAAAATACATGAATATATCTGTGAACCAATATATTCACCTGTTATAAGTGTGGACATCTGGTAATAAATTATTAATAAAAGGAATAACGCAGCATCCCGTAACATGGTGACATCCTAAACACATGTAATCAGAAAAACACTAACAGTGTAACAAGTTTTGGGACACAGATTGTATGTATAAAGCACATTAATCCTGGTGGGATACCTTTTTTGAGGGTGTCCCCACTCCCGCAAGTACCCCGTCCAATGCTGACCGGTCAAGATGAGCATGGTACGGCCAGGAGACCTTACTTAAAAGGTTCCGTGGCTGTGGCATGACACCACGGTCTGGTGCTTGTTCCAAAATATGGGGGATCCTTTTGTCCCCCGTATTTTTGGAACCAGTATCAGTCCAAGAGTCCGGGGCTGGTTTCAGAACTACGGGGACCCCCTACGCTTTTTGTCCCCTGTATTTTAGGAACCAGGTCTGACCACACGCCATTTTTTTCTAATAAATATCGCACACTTTCATTTCATAAAAAAACGCACCTGTCTAAAAAAAATTGCATATTTTCATGACTAAAATTCGCAAATGTCTATTATTTCGTAAGTTTTCATGACTAAAATGCACACATTTTCACGACTAAAAATCACACCATATCGCACTTTTCACCAACAAATTCGCACCTCATTAAATAGTAGATTTTTTCTAAAAATTAGCGATTTTGGAAAATGCGATAATGTGCGATTTCAAAACCTTACTTAAAATCGCAACCCATTAAATGTCACCCTTGATGTCAATAAAAGTTAACTGCTTGTCTAACACTCTAATTGCTACAGTAACTAATAACTGAACTAAGCTATTTTGTATTTGAACTGTCTGCATTCTCTGGCTGCTACAATTTATTGCTACAATATAATTGCTGGGAGGATGGAGGAGAGCGCTATTTAATAGCTGATGCATAATGTTCTGCTAATTAACATTATTGCAGAAAAAAATGCTAGTTTCTTGGAACTTGTAAGTTTCTTTGACTACTAACCAAGCTACTGTAAAGCAGCTATGAACTGACTCCACAGTGGCAAATTAATTAGGACATTTATTGTATTTTTTTATCCCTTTATAGCTTACACCAGCGGAGTGTATTATCTGTTTATGTGTATGTGATTGTAATAAATATATTATGAAAATTATACTTTGTTTTGACAGCTCATCATTTAAATATTATGTTTTATTATTCTAATAAGATTACTTTGATGCGGTTTCATTTGCTGGTGATGTGGGAACTTAAGCCCTGTACACTCGGGGCGGCGAGGGCCCCGTGTTGAGTGAGTTTCCTAAGCATAGATCGCTTACCACACATTTCTGCACACATGGGATGCACCTGCTGAGCGATGTATGCGAAGCAGTGTTTTGCCTATGCTTAAGCTTCATCTACACATTGTATTTTGACAGGTCCCTTTGTCAACACATTGCGTTTTAGCAGGATGTAGTCAAACAGGAGCTGTTTAGCAGGATGCTTACTCAAAAGGACATTTTTCATGTTGACCGTTTGTCACGTCAAGCTAATGCTTGTGTCAACCACCTAATGACTATGTCGACCTAATGGGTCGACCTATTGACTTTTGACCTATAGTGGGCAACCCAATGTTATGTTGACCCAGTGACCCATACCTGGTGGCCCAGGTAAAACAGAGGTCCTTATTTATCACAGGACAATACTGCAGCATAGTCAACAAATAGGACTTAAGTCCCATACACATTAAACCAGTGGTTCCCAAAACTTTTTCAATCATGGCAATCTTGAGTCCAAAATCATTTTCACGGCACCCCAGGCCAAAACATTCTTATTAAGAAATTTAGAAGTAGTATATTATAATAATTAAATTGTGTTTATATGTCATACATAGGTTCAATTATGTGTTGAGAGATAAGATTCACGTCATTTTGTTTACATATTTTGTAATTGGTAGCCACCAACACTGGTTTTGCTGATTACACTTAGGAGTGAGCGAGTTCGGCTTTACTTGGATTTACTCAGATCACAAAGCGCGATCTTATTGGCTATCCAAAACACATGACAGCCGATAGCCAATCAGAAAAAACTGATATTGCGATAATTTGGTGAATAGAACCAAGGAAATCCAAGTAAAACCGAATTCGTTCACCCCTAATTTACATGAAATATAAACAATTTGAATTGGTCCTGGACCACCAAAAATCACTGAACAATATCATTAACAATATAATTCAGTGTGTATGCACTAAATCATCCGCCCACGAGTTAAGGGACATTGTTTACGACATTACTAATGGAGTTAGTCATCTTGTTTGTACCTCACTTTATGGGGGAAATTTACTAAAGGAAATTTGTAAAAAATAGGTGTATTTGTATCCAGAAATACACTTATTTTTGACATTTACTATCACGAAAATACGGCAATTCATATTCGTATTGATAGCACATCAATACGAATACGAATTGCCCTATTTTTGGGATAGTAAATGTCAAAAATAAGTGTATTTCTGGATACAAATACACCTATTTTTTACAAATTTCCTTTAGTAAATTTCCCCCTATATTTGGAGGTTCAGAACTACAAAACACTGAACATGTATGGAATCTTGGTGTTGTCTTAGACATTGGCTTGACACTTAAATATCAATTATCACAACCAAATCCTGCCTAAAGTCATATATGCATTTGTATCATCACACTTAGATTATTGCGATGCCGTCTACCTTGATCTCCCAGCAAAAGAATTGCACCACTTGCAGATGGTACAAAACGCAGCTGACAGGCTATTAACCAACCAGCCCATTCCAGCCACATAACACTCGTTTTCTACTCCTACCACTGGCTACATGTAAGATGGCGAAATGCTTTTAAGTTTGGATTACTGACTTTCAGGGGAAGATGTATGAAGCATTGATAATGGAGGAGAAGTGATAAAGTGCATGTTACATTATCACCTGCCAATCAGCTCCTGACTGTTCAGTTACAGACAGGGTTTAAAAAGGGACAGTTGGGAGATGAATGGCTGGGGATAAAGTACCAAGCACGTTATCACTTTTCCTCCCTTATCACTGTTTCATACATCTGCCCCTCAGAGCCCTGCATGATCAGTGTCCAAGATACTTGAAGCAGCTTCTGTTCCCTTACTGCCCCACTTGATTACTACAATGTATAGATGGTGGACTCAGAGGAGGACTTTCTACAAGGTGAACTAGGTGCCTGCCTAGGGCCCAGCAGGTCCAAAGGGGCCCCTTAAACATATCCTGCCCATTTAAAAAGTTTCCAGAAAAGCGTTGTGCAACTACCATGTGATGTCATGACATCACATGGAAATGTCCACACTCCAAACATCCCTTGGCTCCCTGAAGGAACAAGTGTTGTAACTCAAGGGGCACATGTTTATGGAAAGACAATTATGCTGCTCTTATTCCATGTATAATATGTAGGTGAATAAAACAGGTACATGTTGAATACATAGTAACCATTAAATGCTCATGTTACTTTAGTGTTAATGAAATTTGGTTAATTATGATTCCATTATTTTAGTGTAGCAAGGTCTAAAACATATTACGAAGGTTTCATTGTCTCACACACTGTAAATAAAATAAGTCTCTCCCTGGAGCAACATCTCCGGTGTATTTTGGAAACAGTGGTGCATGACATTTACTTGTTGTACTGATATAGGAGGAATGTCTGTACAATGTCAGCATTGCTGGCATGGATACAAGTGTTGCAAACATGTCTGACCTTCATGTGCTTGAAAGGACTGAACATTTGAAAGCAAAGAAAGATCTCCAGTACAGAACTGCACTACAAATTTAGATAACTAAAAGACTTGTTCATGGTTCATCTTTGCAAACCAGAATTGCTGGAAAGACTACATAGGCACCAAACCTTACACATCACTGTTTTGATGGATTGTTTGTTTTTTCTTATTTTTGTATAACAATATTTATGAATTAATTATATATCTCAATAACCTTAAGACATTTAAACAGTGACTTTTATATATATATATATATATATATATATATATATATATATATATATATATATATATATATATATATATATATATATAACACCCAGTTGTGGAATGGCGCCAAGATCAAAAAAAGTCCATAAGTATGGTGGTCCGATCTCCAATGAAGTACTCAAGATAAATCTTCCAATCACTTTATTTTCAGAAATACATTCAAGACACGATTTATCTTGAGTACTTCATTGGAGATCGGACCACCATACTTATGGACTTTTTTTGATCTTGGCGCCATTCCACAACTGGGTGTTATATTGTTGTTGAGGTCCCTTATCCCTCTGGGGACATTGTGGTAGAGGCTGCCGAAACAATTGTGGACTAATAAGATTAATCTTAATTGTATAAAGAGCGCGATTTGGAATATTGGGTTCACATATATATATATATATATATATATTCAAGGTGTCAGCCTGGCACTCCCGGAGTGCTGGTACATCTGCCGTGGGTGCCTTCTGGCAGGGGGATATGCAGGTCTCGGCTAAGTAACAATCAGCGGCACTCCAACGGACTTCAAAGCAACAAACTTTTATTGCACAATAGTGACCAACGTTTCGGGGACAACACTCCCCGTTTTCAAGGTGTGCAAGACCAAGTCTTGCACACCTTGAAAACGGGGAGTGTTGTCCCCGAAACGTTGGTCACTATTGTGCAATAAAAGTTTGTTGCTTTGAAGTCCGTTGGAGTGCCGCTGATTGTTACTTAGCCGAGACCTATATATATATATATATATATGTCCATCTACAAAAATAGAGGGGGTGCCTGTAATATAATTTTTAATCAAAAACGTGTGCAACAATGTTAAAACAATTTTGCAGAAAGTAGTGCCCGTACGAAGGTCTCCCTCTGGTGTGGGCTGGCTACCACAAGATTTCACAATAAACCACTGGCAAGACAGCTCGCATAGATGGACTCACGGGACCCTCAAGATCTCCACAGGCTCTCCCGGCTGGCTGCGACTTAGCGCTCGGCACACACACCCGGCAAACAGCTCGGGTCACCAGCAGCGTCTCCAGCAGCAGCGTCTCCAGCAGCAGAGTAGCGTCACACAAGCCACGTTCCTGCGCGTTTCGTCACAGGACTTCGTCAGTGGGGAATATATATATATATATATTCAACTCACGGTCAGCACTCCACTGGAGTCAAACCTCATCTCCCAACAGATAACATACCCCTACCAATACAGAGGGAAAAGAGGGGGAACCAAAAGATCAAATAAAACAACTAAAAAATCTAAACCCTATAAGAATAGGAGAGAAAAGAAAACAACCCACCCCCCCCCAATAACCACTGAACATGAAGAAAGCGATAATCAGGTAACTACAAAAATTTTCAACTTAAGTTCCCATAACTTATCCCAAGATGAGATAAATCTGTTGCAAAAGGGATTAAAATATGCTCCCACCAATCATATAAATAATTTTGATTTATATATTGACTTACAGCGATTCTCTAGAAAACTAGCTCTAAAAAAGTTTTTCTATAAAAATGAGGCAACAGAACTTCCAACAGAAGAGGGAGAGATCACCACCCAAAGATTTAAACCCAAATCCATATTTTTTCCTCAACATTGCAAGGGCCCATTTGTGGAAACATTCTCAACATTGGTATTAGAGGACATCAAATCAATAAAAATAGAAAAGGGAACATCTAACCTTACATCCAAAGAAAAAATAGCCATGAAAAACTTAAAGGAAAATAAAAAAATCATAGTCAAACCGGCTGATAAGGGGGGGGGGGGGGATTGTCATACTGGATATAGAAAAATATGAAGCCGAAATTTTAAGACAATTAGGAGACAAACAAACGTACAAGAAATTAAGAGGCGATCCCACCTCAAACACCTTGCAAAAATTGGAAGATCTTATAAAAGTAGCCCTGGACAAGAATGTTGTAACTTCGGAGGAAGCCAAATTCCTCCTTGTTGAAAAACCGACCACTCCAGTCATATACATTCTGCCCAAGGTGCACAAAAGCCTTATAGATCCCCCCGGGAGACCCATAATATCTGGGGTAGAATCTATCACTAGCAATTTATCTATGTTTGTGGACCACCATCTCCAACCGCTAGTGTCGTTAAATAAATCCCATCTTAAAGACACCGGTGACTTCCTTAAACTTATAAATTCCATTGTATGGAAAGATAATTTCCTTCTTGTCACAGCAGATGTGGGCTCTTTATATACCATAATAGAACATGAGATAGGATTACAAAGTTCAAAACATTTTCTCTCACTATCTGATAAACCAAAGGGCCTACAGGATTTTATCCTCAATAGTATAGCATTCATTTTGAAAAATAATTTTTTTCTCTTCAATGAAGAATTTTATATCCAGCGCACAGGGACTGCGATGGGCACCAGATTCGCCCCGAGTTATGCCAACCTTTTTATGGGGGCATGGGAGCTCGACACCATCTGGGCAAACAACCCATTCGGGGCGAATCTGGTGTCCTTCGCAGGATATATTGATGACATCTTCTTTATTTGGGAGGGGGACAGAGAAACCCTCGGACAATTTTGTGATTTACTCAATCACAATGATCGTAACATAAAGTTGACCTTTGAAATCGATGAGAAGAGTATAAACTTTCTCGATATCACGGTTTACATAGAGGGAGGAATTTTGAAACATAAAAATTTCCGAAAGCCTACAGACTCAGGCACCTATATTCCATCTTCTAGTTGCCACCATAGTCAATGGCTTCACTCTATACCAAAGGGCCAATTCCAACGCCTGAGGCGAAACTGTTCTGACGATAAGATTTTTCTAGAACAATCAATGGAAATGAAAAATAAATTTATGGCCTGTGGCTATGATGATAAAAAATTAGATGGTGAGATAGAACCACTGAAAAAGTAAGAAGCTATTACGCATAGACATCAGAACAAAAAAGGAAACCAGAGAGAAACTTTTTCATTGGCATTTATATCAACATATACTGATGAGCATAAAAAAATAGAAAAAATCATTAAAAAGCATTGGAAGGTGCTATTATGTGATCCGGTCCTGAAAAACATCATACCAGACACACCAAAACATATCTATCGCAGGGCACCCAATATCCGATCCAACCTTGTAAGAAGCAATTATGTTAGAAAACCCCCTATGTCGAGGATCACCTCAAAAGGTTTTTTCCGCTGTGGAAGCTGTACTGGGTGTAAAAACACCAAGAGTGATGGTACTAATAAAATAACTAATTACGAAATAAATGGCTTTAAGATCGATATAAAGGACTTCATCACATGTAACGTAAAAAACGTAGTGTATACCATTAAATGCAGTTGCAATAAACATTATATTGGCAGAACTACGAGGGCACTTAAGATCAGACTAGGAGAGCATATTAGAAATATAAAAAAAGGCCTGGAGTGCCATGCTCTATCGGCACACTTCAAAAAGGTGCATAATTGCTCTCCGGCTGAAATAACATTCTTCTGTGGCCTAAAGGTAGTCAATAAAAACATCAGACACAATGACAATACCTCTGCTTTAGCAAAATCTGAGATGAATCTCATCTATAACTGCAAAACACTACTACCCAGTGGTTTGAATAGCGATTTTGAGCTGAAGTGGTTCTTATGAGGACCACTTCAGCTCATGAGCTATCATCATGTTTTCTCCGCTTTTTGTGTATATTAAATTTTTTAATGTAAAATGCCAATGGTTACATTTAAAAATCGTAGAGGATATCTGCTCATTAATGTTTCTCTCTTTTTTTGTTATGATAGATGGACGCGTCGCCATGACAACATATTTATAAGCACGCTACTTTCTACACCTTACGCTATGCGGTTCAAATACCGGAAGTTGTAACATCTCCATTATACGTCTGATCCCTCCCGGCCTCCGTAGTTTGCGGTCCAGCGACCGGAAGCCAGAGGGACAGCGTCATAGTCTCCGCTCGCCAAGATGAGTCCTCCCCAGGATACCCGTCAGACACCTTTGCGGTCCAAATCGCCGGAAGTCGGTGTTTGCGCCCCAGCACGGCTTCCGGAGTCTGCGGTTCAACACAGATGACCCGGAAGTAACGGACATCGGCATCACGATCTCCACTCTCTAACTCATGAGGTGATGATCGCCTGCTTGTAGTACTAGGATTATTCAGGTTGGACTTATTACCTCTCCCAGCCCGTTCTGATCCTTTCCCTTATCACTGAAATAAAGTGGATCAACACCCGATCCCGGAAGTTACACCTGTACACCGTTCTTACTACATCTCCATCGGAGCTTTATATATGGAGTAAATGTATATGTTTAAACTATGGACTATACCTCTATGATATATGTATATTATTATAAATGTTTTGTTAATTTTCCTAAACTGTTTTAATGTAATTAGATACAAACAGGAAACACATCATGAAATCTCACTTCCTGTGATATCTGATAGGCTGCTCTTGGTATAAAAGATGGGCTCTCACCCTCCACAGACATGTCTTGAAAAAGGTGCTCTTGAACACCGAAACGCGTCGACTATTTCTGTGGAGTGTGAGCAGCCATCACCTTCTTCATCTATTTCCGGACAATTTTGGACTTTCTGTATGTATTTTTAACTTTTTAAATTTTTTTTATTTTTTGGTATTTTTCTGGGATTATTGTGGATCTCCTGCTGCTATATTTGGGACTTGTACCTGATCCTTCCATTGTTGGGATGGAGGATTTTTTATGCATTTTTTCCTATGTACAATAAAGAACCTTTTTTAAAAATAAGAGAAATTTTTTTTTTTCGGCTAAGAATATTTTGGGGGACTCCATCCTGAGCAAAAGAAACCGCTATAGGTGGTAATATACTTACTTCATTGTAAGTTCTGGTACGCATATCTCCAACTCATTGAAAATATCTGGGGTATATATGTGATTTATGTATATAAACACTATAAGCGGTGAAATCCCTTCTCTAAAAGAAACCTTTCTGGGAACCCCTCCACACATCACAGTGTGAGTCACGGTACGATACTAGTACCTTTTCCTATCTTGAAAGCACTATCCTCCCACTACTTACCCTCTTTATATAGAGGCTATAAGAGAATAATTTAAGTTCACTCACTAATATTCTATTACTATTTTCACTTACCTATGTACACCTCAATTGAGAAAAACTGGTCCCGACGGTGATATTAGAACCTATATTTCAAGTCAAGCACACGCTACGGGTGGATACCTACCATACAGTCACGTAAGTGCGGTACGCACTTTTATACTTCCCTTGGATAAATACTAGCTACACTTACAAAGATACCTTTATATAAGTATCTTACTCTTCTTTCGGGTGAGTAAGGTACGAGCATCACCACTTCCTATCTGCACGGGGTGTTTAGAGAAACCTTTGATCAAATGCACTAACCCTGATTCTTTACTCCTACATTTTTCACATAAACCACTGAGTGAAAAAATCCCCGGCTTAAGAAAACAAAGAAAAAAAGAAAAAAAGAAAGAAAAAGAGAAAAGAAGTAAGAAGGAGAGATAAAGACAAGAAACCGCTACGTGCCTGTACATAGAGCTACTTACCGTGAGTGGGGTACGCCCATCCATTCGTCTCCTCCTTGTGATCCATTTCTGATATTAGAATAGTCAGTATCATTACTGATATCCTTTCTCTTTGTTTTTGAGAAATTCCCTTGAGAACTGTGAAGACTCCTGAAAATCTTTAGACCCATCGTTTTCAAGCATTGCGCCAGAGACTTGGAAATTCCCAATTTTGTATGTTGTATATATATATATATATATATATATATGTCCATCTACAAAAATAGAGGGGGTGCCTGTAATATAATTTTTAATCAAAAACGTGTGCAACAATGTTAAAACAATTTTGCAGAAAGTAGTGCCCGTACGAAGGTCTCCCTCTGGTGTGGGCTGGCTACCACAAGATTTCACAATAAACCACTGGCAAGACAGCTCACATAGATGGACTCACGGGACCCTCAAGATCTCCACAGGCTCTCCCGGCTGGCTGCGACTTAGCGCTCGGCACACACACCCGGCAAACAGCTCGGGTCACCAGCAGCGTCTCCAGCAGCAGCGTCTCCAGCAGCAGAGTAGCATCACACAAGCCACGTTCCTGCGCGTTTCGTCACAGGACTTCATCAGTGGGGAATATATATATATTCAACTCACAGTCAGCACTCCACTGGTTCTATTCCGTTAATGCCCAGGTGTCTCTGGAGGGTCAGAGAGATATCGAGGGGGGTGGTGGCGGCACTCAAAGGACTTTGTTACCATTGCTTTATGCGCTAAGCACGGAGGCTTATCTTATAAAGCAATAACGTTAAAGATTGAAACGTTATTGCTTTATAAGGTAAACCTCAGTGCCTTTTTCATGGTAGCAAAGTCCTTTGAGTGCCACCACCCCCTCGAGTTGTCCATGGTGTCCATTTATTTGAGTGCCGCCATCTCCAGACACAGTACATTTGGTGTCGACAACTACCGGAAGGCACCTGATTGTATATTTTACATGTTTTTTTACACCGCAGCATTGGAGTGCCACCTTCGAGCAGACTATATATATATACAGGGCCGGCGCCACCACCGGTGGTACTGAGCCGCCAAAGGAGAGGTACCGTAGAGAGGTACCAGAAAGCTGGGAACGTGGAGCAAGTAAGTCTGTGATTTTCCCTCCCACCCCCCCTCCCTCCCCCCATCCCACCCATAAATCAATGCTGCCCGTGGACACAGGGGGTGCGGGCGCTCGGCTTAGTATCGCCCGCACCCTTCACCACCCCCACCCTCCCACCGGAGCGCGGGAAGTGCCGCTCTGAAATCCCCGGGGATATATATGAGATAGGATGGGGAGGACACAGCACTCCAAGAGGCTTCAGAATATAGACGGCATTAGATAAGACAACGTTTCATTGCCGCGTATATATACACACACACACATAGACACGCATTTTAAAATATTGTAATGTTTTAAATTGATTTTTATTTTTAAACACTAAATTAGTAAATTGCAGGACTTTTTTTCATTACCACAACTAGTTAAAAGAAACTAAAATAATGTGTAGTATTATATAATTACGTTACAAATAGGGTTATTTAAGGTCATCTGCAGATGGTTTTATGTCTAGGTCAGATTACACTGCCGTAGCTTGGCTACCAATATTAATCTTTTTCCTAGAATCAGCCTCATTATATGTGAACATACTATTTCTAGGAACTGTACTGCTACAGTTTGGATTAAATATATAATAATAAATTATCCAAAATAATTTTATGTTTGAAATAGGGAAGATAAAAACAATATTAATGTAAAAATTATAGTAGACCAATTCAACATTGCTTACACAATATATAAAGAATGTGTATGCATTTATTGTTAGTTGCAAAGTAAACGGCTAAAACCAGATGGCACAATGCTTAGCACTAAATAAATGATAAATTATAATTGATGTCTAACATCAGAGTCAGAAGCAGGGCCGACAATAGAATTCTTGTGGCCCTGTACACTGAGATTTCTGCCCCCCCCCCCCCAAAAAAAAACCCCACACATTATATATATATACACACTGTGATTTCTGCCCCCCCAACACACATTTTATATGTATATATATATATATATACTGTATATATATATATATATATGTGTGTTTGTGTGTGTGTGTGTGTATATATATATATATATATACTGTATAGCACATATATACATATATATATATAAAACAGAGTATCCTACTCTTTGCTCAAATAAATAAATTTCCGGACCCCAATTCTAATAGTAATGTCATCTCACCTCCCTCCACATCTCCAGAAGATCTCTAGGACACCGTTCGCCGGGTGCCTGCTCTGCAGTGCACAAAAGACGGTGGAGCAGTAGTAGCCAAGGTGCAGGAGAGAGGGCTGAGCCGGCGGACAGGGTGCATTCACAGTACAGGCGCCCGCCGCCAAGCCGCCTTACAGAGCGTCCGTGCACACTGTGACAGCACACACAGCAGTACAGGTGGCCGAGTGGATGGCTGTCTGCGGGGCACAGATATTAGAGCCGGCCGCGGAACAGTATTGTACAGGCGGCCGGGACAGCACATACATCACTGACGCTACAGCCATGGCTCCGGGGCCCCTAAGATTGATGAGGCCCGTCACAGTTGTCCCCCTTGATCCCCCCTGTCGCCGGGCCTGGTCAGAGGATAATTTTATACTGTATGTTCTGCCCCTGTTTTCATACATTTCCTCTGGGAGCTCTAGCTAAAGGTGTCCCTCACTTTGTAATGCCACTGGCTCTAGTTTACTCCCATACTGCAAAGACATATTTGTTGGTTACTTGGCTTCTGACCAAATTGGCCATAGTATGATGCATTCAGAATGGTGAGCATCTCAGTCATGTCTCCACTTCCCAAGTGTTTCTGCTTGGCAATGAGGAGTTGGCATGAAGGCTGTTTTCTGAGGGCATTTCACGGCCGTGAAGGTGGAATTGAGGGCAAATTTTGTTAAGCCTGCCTGAGGCAGGTGAAACCAAACCCTGGTAAGCTGAGGATCACGTTGACTTTTCGGGGACAATAGGAAAGACCCTGGTTATAAAATGACATTGTACAGAGCTCTGCATTGGATCAATAAAGGAAAATCTGCATATTCTACACAAGCGTGCATTTTTTTAACAGCTCTCCTCTTTTGGGAGGTTTGCCTCCTGAAACAACATCACCCATACTCTTCCACCCATCACTTACAAGTACAGGAAGAAGAAGAAGAAGAAGAAGAAGAAGAAGAAGAAGAAGAAGAAGAAGAAAATATGCCCTCCTTTGCATTTCTTTTTTACTTGTTTTGCTTGTTGATTTTTACTAGTATTGCATTAGCTATGATCCAGCAACCTCTCTATAAAGTTATTTTGAAATGGTTTAAAGATCAGCTTTAACATGTTAGCCTCCTTAGGGGTGTGCTCACTTACTGGGAGGTTCACTCACTGGGGGGGGGGGGGGGGGTGGTAGGGGAGGCAGAAAAGGGCTGGAGCAGGGTTACGCCCAGTGATTTATGGGCATGCCTATAAAAATTCTTGGTATGTCAATGCCTGCTTGGGGTCAGCACCCGCTCCAAATTCGGAGGACAGCCTTGAAATGAAAAGTAAGTCTTTTCATTACAAAGGGAGGAAAAATCATTTAATGGTGAGTGACTATTGGATGATTTTTCCTTGGTGTGGCCCCACATCTACACGCATGCAAATGCAGAGATCTGCTTGGCTTCACTCGGAGGGGGGGCGGGGGGCCCGTGGAGCGGCCTTTACCTATTCACTAGGCTGCGAATATACACTGCCTAGCAAACAGGTCTGAATCATGCCCTGATATTAACCAATCCCCAACTTACCCCATTTTGAGTCTCTCTTGCAGACTTGTGAACAGTTGAGTGTAGGTGAGAATAGATGAGAAGGAAAGAGTGAGGAGTGGGGACTTGGGAAAGGTATTGAAGAAGGATAATGCCTTTATGGAATTATGTGTTGTGAAACAGACTGATTTTGAATTTGGATTTGCATGTTTTCCCAAAATTAACAACAAAAGCTAAAGATAACATAATTTGGTGCTTTTTTAATTCCTAGAATATTATTAACCTCAATAACATTAATTCCAGTCAAATTTTACAACCTCATAGATCACAATATTGTTCATAAACAAAGGCAAAAATCTGGCAGGCTAAGCAAAGCAACAGAGTAACAATACGAACACAAGGTGGTTATTTAGCAAATTAGTAATGCGTTAGCAATAACCAATTGAACCAACTTTCAAGTACTTTCATAAGAAAATAAAAGAACACATAAATTTGAGTTGACTACAGTTTGGGTTGGATGTAGTGTAGTGTGGGATACAGTGTAGGAATACAGTGTATGTTGCACAGAGTGTGGATTGGATACAGTGTGGGTCAGATACAGTGCAAGTTACTGTAAATACAGCATAGGTTAAATACAGTGTGGGTTGGAAATAGTGTGAGACAGATACAGTGTGCATTAGATACTGTGCAGGAAAGAATGGAGGTCGGATCAGGGCCGGCGCCACCACTAGGCAAATCTAGGCATTTGCCTAGGGCGCCGGCCACTGGAGGGCGGCATTTTGTGCCGCCCGGGTACCTGTCCTGCAGCGCTGTGTATTTAAATCTGGCGGCGGAGGCAGCGGGGGTCCCTGCAGTCCATTAGAAATCACGAGCGATATCCGCCGGGCTATGCGGAAGCGCTTCTAGTGTGAAAACTCTGGCAGCACGGCGCACGCTGATCTCAGCCAATCAGCGTGCTGCCAGTGTTTTCACACTAGAAGCGCTTCCGCATAGCCCGGCGGATAGCGCTCGTGATTTCTAATGGACTGCAGGGACCCCTGCTGCCTCCGCCGCCAGATTTAAATACACAGCGCCGCAGGACAGGTACCCCCCCCCGGCACCGGGGCGCCCCCACCCCGACTCGCCTGGGGCGCTCCGGTGCCTTGCACCGGCCCTGGGTCGGATACAATGTGGGATACAGTGTGGGTTGAATACAGTGTGGTTTGGTTACAGTGTGGGTTTGATACAGTGTGGGTCGGGTACAGTGCAGTTGGAAAAAATGTGGGTTGGATACAGTGTGAGTTGGATACAGTGCAGGATACAGTGTAGTCAACCTACACTGAATCCTGCACTGTATCCAACTCACACTGTATCCAACCCACATTTTTTCCAACCGCACTGTACCCGACTCACACTGTATACAGTGTGTTTTGGATACAGTGTGGTTAGGATACAATAATGCAGGATGGATACAATGCAGGTTGGATACAGTGTGGGATATCATGTAGGTTGGATACAGTGCAGGTCAGATACAGTGTGGGTTGGAAAAAGTGTGGGTGTGTAGGTCAGCATCAGTAAGCGTCGGAAACAGGCTAATTCATCATTGATCACTAATCAGAGAATTTGCAAATTGAGCGATTATCGAATGTCTACGCATGCACACCGTGAGCATCGCACATGTGAGATGGAATTAGTGACTGAAAATACATATGGATCATAAACGCAATTTAACTGGAGCATGACTGACAGGAAGCTGGCATTTGAAGTTGAAACCTGACATTTTTTGTATGTTCTGGCATTTTTGAGGAGGGCCTGTGATAACCACTTCCAGCCTGTCTTAGTCACAGATTAGTGGAAGCCTCAGACCTACTCGCCATTGCAAAGACAGCAAAAACTCTTTGATGGGTCAGGAATTGTGTACAGATTTCAATGAATTCCGATTAGCCATCCATTCACAATTCTTTCACAATTTAGTGCATTTTCTCTTACTGTCTATATGGATTCTTCCTCCCAGTGCACAGCAAGTTCTCAAAATAGGGATCCATGCTGAATTAGGTCCACATTGTGGAATTAGTGCAGGTTGGGTACACCAATAGAGCACTTACTGTGACAGGGGCACTGGTGGTATCCTCAGCGTGGGGATGCTGGATGTGCAGCAGTGCTGGAATGCTAGCAGTGCTCTCAGTGTGGGGGTGACTTATGTATCCTCATTGTGGGGGAGTCAGTAGTGCAGAATTGCTGTCTACGTCCTCAGTGTGAAGGTGCCGGCATTATGGGCAGTGTTTGAGGTGTGCTCAGTGCAGGGGTGGTAGTGGTATTGGCAGTGCGGTGATGGAAGTGCATGTGTTAGCAGTGCAGTTTTAGCATTGCAAGGTTGCCGGGCGTGTCGGTATTGTGGGGTCGATGGTGTCCTCCATGTGGTGGAGGCCACCATCTTCCATGAGTCTGCCCCCATTGAAGTTTATGTATAACCAGTGTCATGACATTGATTTCAATGGGAATTGTAAAAGTGCCAAACAAAAAAATATCTTAAGATTCGACAGTGGTATATCAAGTTTTTGCCCTGCATTGGGAAACAAGGGAGACAGGGAGATCGGAGCTGTGGCTTAGATCACCCTGGATCCTCTAAGTTTGGGTAGGTTTAGATATCTATAAATAACTGCTCATCTCTACTATTATTAATACCTAAAAATGTTAAATAATCAACCACCTAAACATTCTGTCTATTCCGGACTAATGTTCAATGTTCTGCTTGTTCACTTTCCTAAAATCTTTAGTGTTTTTTATGATAGAGAAGTGAGCATTCTAACAGCATGTGGCTTATTTGTTAAAAAATCGAAAATCTATCTAAAAACAAAATGATCAAGGTCTAATTCTGATAATGTTATTACTAAAGACATTGGTACACCAGTATAAAATGCTGAGCAATAATCCAAAAATAAGATAATGACTCCAAATAGCTAAGTACAGATGTAGCCATGCTCATAGGTGCAACATGGTACACCTGGACAAAGTGACTAGATATGTTGTCCAATAATTCCTTTGGCCCACTTGCCACACCATTTTTACTGTCAATAGGTTGCTCAGAATGTGGCTATATCTGTACATGATGTACTATAAAGTAAGCAAGTATCGTCCAATACTCTATTAGACCTATATGAAAACTGAAATGGGTCCAAATCAGTGTATGCCCCTGGCCTGCAGCGCCAATCAAAGACTGCAGCGGGAGACAGCCAGCACATATTAATATATACGTGTAAAGTTGTATGTAAGGTATGGAATTAGCAGCTGCCACAGCACAGGACACATGCTTAGGACCTAACCAGTCGCAGGGTATTGCTAATCAACTAGGGACAGAAAATGGAACAGGATGGAGTTACCATACTGGCAATTGAGATGCCAGCAGCCCAAATCCTAGCACTGGAATTCCAAGTGCCGCACATAATGCCCACAGTACTAGTGCCTCTTACACATAATGTCCACAGTAGTAGTGCCACACATAATATCCTCTGTAGTACTCCCCCTTACACACAATGTCCACAGTAGTTTTGCCACACATAATACCCACAGCAGTAGTACAACTAAGACTTATGTTCACAGGAGGGTAGAGGAGAGGTCGGGGGTGCAAGGGAGATCAGTAAGAGACTGAAGAGCCACGCCTGCCACTTCAAGTTGTTGGTGCCGCTGCCAAAAGGTGCAGAGTGGAGAAGGGGAGGAGAGAAGAGGGAGGGAGCTAAAGGGACCTGACACAGGAACCGCTGTCTGTCATATGCTGTGAAGTACTGTATGTAACGGCAGCCGGCAGCAACAACTGAGTAGCAGAGTAGGGCAATAGCCTCAGGATCTGCTGAGTGGGTTGCACTGGCTCTGTGTAAACTTATTTTGTTAATGGATTGAAATTCTAAATTCCCATCCATCATACATTAAAACAACAGTATGCAAATTACATGAAGTTACTTCTGGGAAATAAAAATGCAATTAATATATTATTGTTTAATTCAAATTACAGCATGCATTGTTTTAATTGGATGCTAAGCTTAAAGGAAATGTGTGCCCCCTTTTAAATGTTAGAGAGCCATAAGAGAGTTATAAGCAAACTGTGTAGGGTTTGTTAAACACTCAGTAAAAGAGTTTTGTGAGTTTAACTTATGCGGTATAATGTGAAATTACAAAAATGATATAACACAAGTGGTTTTGCGAGACCAAAAGAGGAGAAAAGATTAATGAGGCTCAAAAAAACTTGTGTTGTTGGGTAACTATTATTAAGGTTATGTAAGATGTGTAAGGATGAAATTCGGAGACTGCAATTATGTCTGCATGCCTCCTTTATCAGTGTGTCCTTCATTGCTCAGTGACTAAATTGTTAGGAAATCATTACACAGTAGAACAAATGCAGCTGTTGGCCATTGAGCCCATTAAAAAACCTACAGAATAGCTATAGTCTTCTCTAGTGCTTTAGCGCCCACTTGTGGTGGATTAGGAATAGTTTGTTTTGTTATTCCATTGTTTGCAGTGTAGATATATATTTATATTTTTTTTACTCCAAACTACAAATTATCTTCCTCAAAATGCCAGGGATTAATCAAGCAGACATTAAAATCAATAAAAACAAATACATTATAACACATTCCATTATTCACGTCTGTAAAAAATATGGAAGCCAAAATCAAACGACTTAAAATGATTAATTACAATGTTTTCATTATAAAATACCAAACTGATTTGAAAGCTTTGAATTTGTTAACAGGTGGTCGGTAAAAATGTTGCCAAACGTCCAATAGTTTCCACACCAAATTTAAATTTTGCAAGGAAGGACAGTGGCAAGCCATCAGTTCACTAATGTAGAGCCTGATTCAGGGAAGGACGCAGCTTTGTCCCTGTATACAGCTCCTGTAGAAAAATATGCAAATACTGCAGGAAACATCTGGTGTTGATAAACACCTCCTGTTGGCTTCTGTGATCTACCAATATGACTGAAGATCCATGATTCTTTATCTATGACATCAGCCATCTGAATAACCCTCAGGTTTTATATAGGGGGGAGAGGGGGGTGGGGGCGGGCTTGGACTGCACATCCTAATTCTAAACATAATGCGGCAGATGTATGATGTTGCATTATGAGGGAGAAGCAGAAACGAATTTAGACTTCATGGGGCCCAGTCCATACCTGCTCATTGTACTGGTCGTTATAACAGTGCACTGCCTAGCACTGAAACATTGGCGCATATTATAATGAAGGCTTATTGAAAGATGAACTAAAAACCATTTCAAACTTCATTTGGAGTGGCACAATCTTCTTCTGGATATCTATCTATCTATCTATCTATCTAAACACACACACCAAGGTGGAGGTGCAGTAGGGCAGGGAAAAGAGGGCCGCCTACCTGGCATTGATCATGTACCAGTATTTACAGTTTCTTATATAGTGCAGCAAACTGCAGTCCCTCACTGTGTCCTGGTCCCTGCAGCTGCTGTACGTTTGTCAGCAGGGCTTATTGTGCTCCTATTCAGAAGCCAGGAGAGGAGATGCTGGTCTGTAATTTAGGGTGGTGGGGTTAGGTGATAATGTATCACGCTCTGCTCCCATTCCAGCAAAATGAAGCAACCTATGAAGAGGAGGGGATATGCAAACTATGGGATTTGCATAATTTTAACCCGCATCATCCCCAAAGCACAGTGATCGCTGGCATTTGTCTTTTGCAGCCATGGGAGAATTGGCCGCCTTTCAGGGAGGACCGGTAGAGCTACTCACTTTTTGGGAGCCTCCTGTCTGTACCAGGAGGGTAGGGAAGTATGTGCAGGAGCGCACGTACTTCCCTGCTAATCAGAATAATTATAATTAACTCAACAATATAACAGAGAGGTACTAAGCATACATTTGGCCAAAAATATGGGCGTACCAACCACAAACTGGAGACCTCACTACAACCAGTGTAATCAGGGGCTCCATACACACTAGGGGATATTTTGAAAGATTTTGCTCAGAAAATATCTTCTGAGAGATATCTTTCACAATATTCTCTAGTGTGTAAACTCAATTGTTAACAATGCGTGCTCCTGTGCTACATCAATGAGCCTTGCTGTCTGCTAAATATGCAAGTAACTTTTGCTATATAGCCAACGTGTGTGGTATATAGTGCCGACAGTCCGGATCCCGACAGTCATTAGCCCGACATCGGGATCCCGACTGGCCGGACTCAGACAGCGGGGCAAGCACAACAAAGCCCCTTGCGGGCTCGCTGCGCTAACCACACTGCGGGCACGGTGGCTCACTACACTCGCCACCTATTCTATTCTCCCACTATGGGGGTTGTGGATCCCCACGAGGGAGAATTGCCGGTGGCCGTTGGGCCCCCAAGTGTCGGGGTTTTGACAGTCGGGATTCCGACGTCGGGGTAACGACTGTCGGGAAACTGTCCAGCACCCATAGCCAACACCTGCACGTTCAGCATGTCCCACTTATGTCACTGAAGGACATCCTTTACCAATATCGTTCAGTGTGTATGCTCAATATTGGCCACCCATGAACAATATTATTAACGATATCACCTTTGCCAACATCGTGTAGTGTGTATTTTGATTGCCAATTCTGACTGTGTGTATCATGTGCTCTTAGAACCAGCTTTTAAGAGCATGCTTGTAGAAGATCACTGAATATGTGATGTTCTATTACATTCAATAAATTAATGCTTTTAATGAAAAATATAATTTTCTAGTAGATTAAATTTATGTATACCTGAAGGAGACCTAAATATGAGAGACATATATTACAGGACAAGATTTTAAGAACATTATTTATGTCATTTGTCTATGTACAATATTATGTTCCCTTGAAATTTGTATTGCTTCAAGGTGATATTGTACATGTTGTATTTCCGCTGGATATTTCTTCCCTTCTTTAAAGGAACAATGTTATACAATTTGTAAATGTATTAGATTTTTACATGATAAAAAAACAACCATATTACTTATTTACAGTGCACGTTATATATTTCAAGAAAATATATAGGGTCAAATGTACTACTGGTACCCCTTTCAGACAGAAAATGAAATTACCGGGTGAAGCAGATCTACTCGGTAATTTCGTGAATAACACAGGTCCTTTTTCTGTCTGAAAGGGCACACACAGGTCGTAAATCCCATGTCTCCAACTCTAGAATTGTCCAGAGTCGAGGACCCGGAATTTATGACCCGGTTGACCTTTTCACACAGAAGAAATACCAGTGCTATTCAGCAAATTATCCGGTAGAAATTTTCAAGCCAGTAAGATTAATGTAATGCCAGCACTAGGCATGGAATGGGTTAAACATCCCAGGCTGTGTGTGTGACCCTTGGGGAGCATGTGACTCGGGGATCCAATAAGGTGCTTGGGAATGGCAGAGTTAGCTGAATATTGGGTCAGGAAAGGGAGGAGTCTTCCTCTCTTTCCTGATGAGATTTTGGTGAGTGGACGTTTTTCCCTGAGCTCCCACTTGTCCTAAATTAAGCACCTTTCCCTCTGCTAGGCCATGTCCTCACGGTCCCCGCGCCCACGGCGTTCTGCCAGGCTGCCTGCCCGTTTTGCTTCTGAGGATGCCCAGCTGCCCGCCGCCGCGCTTACCGCGCGGTCGCCCGCGACAACGGCGTCCACGCCTCCCTTAGGTCGGCGTGTGAGGAGGGCTGTGTCCGCTAGCCCCAGCCCCCGGGCTGCGGGTGCGGCTGCGGCCTCCTCCGGGTCGGCTGGTGGGCAGCGTGGAGCCGCGTCCGCGGGTGGGAGGGGGCCTAATGCTGCCTCAGCATCCCCGGCCCCTGCTAGGAGTCGGCGGGGGGGTCCCGGGAGGGGTGAAGCTGCGGGGTCACAGAGGAGTGTGTCTCCTCAGTCTGATAGGGGCCTCATTCAGAGCTCCCAGCCTGCTGCTGGGGCTCGTAGGGCTCCGCTTGTGCGCACGCCAGCCAGGGCGCGTGGAGGTGTGGAGGCACAGCGGTATCTGGGGTTAGCGAGGGATTCCCCACCAGGGTCCCCAAGGCCATATAGGCCCACTTTGCTGGGCACTAGGTCCCGGCTTGCCGCAGGTGACGCTGCGGGTGTGGGACATAGGGGCTCTGGACTTGCTCGGGGCAGAAGCTCCGCCCGCGGTGGTCAACATGGTCGAAGGACTGGTCAGGGCCCTGCGGCAGGATCTGCCGACATGGCCTTTGACCCCGAGGCCCTATCTGCTGCTTGGTCCTCGGTTGCTGGGGCTCTGGCTCCCCTGGTGGAGGCAATGCCTCGGGACGCGGGTGGTAATGGTGATAGTTGGAGGTCACCGGGTTCGGCCAGTCGGGGTGTCGCCCGGGGTTGCTCCCAATTCATGTGGGCCATACAGGATATTGGGCGACGCAGTAGCGGTGATGGGGGGAGGTCTGCCCGTAACCCTGACACCGTCGAACCCACCCCACGGCGGGCCCATAGGGGGGGTCCCTCGCGCCGGGCCTCAGGCCGCTCAGCCCCCGTCCCGGACGAGTATGATACTGCCATGGAAGAGGATTTCCCTGACACTGACGATGTGTTCGGCGAGGAGGTCGACACGGCTGACGATGCCGACATGGATGATGATACCTGGGTTGCTCAGCCAGAGTCGGCAGGTGAGGCCTCTGATGAGGAGGGGGCAGGGTCTGATTCTGAGGGGTCGTCAGGTAGTTCCCAGGGCACTCGATCTACCTCTTCTTCCTCTTCTTCTGCCGGTGGGTCTGACCACGGCAGTGCGGCTAAGGCCCGCAAGCAGGCCGCTAAGTACGCTAAGAAGGCCGCGGGGCGCTTAGCGCAGGGGACAAAACGAAGGAAGAAGGTGGCCTTATCACGTAGGGAACGCAAGAGGCGTAACCTTCCCGGGGTGGTGCACTGCGACTACATGGCAGTGTTGAGGGGCCTTAGAGAGAGCTGTAGGGTTAAAATTCAAAAGGGGGATTTTGTGGATGTTTTTAGCCTGACGGAGAAGTCCAAGAAGGCGTTCAAAGAGGCCAAAGGTAAAGGGGGGATAGGGGCGGAGGCATACTGCCCCTATGATAATTGGCTGGCAGGTTTCTGCGTATTCGCAGCCTGCTACCTGGAGGACAGGCCTGAGGAGCATATGAATGTCATAAGGTACATCCATATGGTCCATGACATGCACCTGAAATATGGTGGCGCTGCTTGGCGTAGCTACGATGAGCAGTTCCGACGCAAGCAGGATTGCTTGCACATATTGGACATGAGGGGTAAGGATGTGGAGGTGTGGATGGAAGTGGTCAGGGTCCATCTGAGTGCATTCAAGGGTGTAGCGACAGCTGCGGCCGCGGCCCCCTCCAATGCACCCAGGGTTCCCCCGGGCACCCCGCAGGCGCAGCATCCTGCGCCTGGGGCCAGGCCTGCTGGGACAGGGCAGGTGAAGGGGAAATGTTATGCTTATAACAACTCGGGACAGAAATGCAGGTTTAAACATGTCTGCATTAATTGTTCCGGGAACCACCCAGCCTCCAGCTGCTTTCGGGGCGGCCGCCCCGGCAGAGGGGCGGACGCAGGTTCCTCCTCCAAGGCGGGTCCCTCCAGGAACCCTCGATAGGACTCATACCCCGGTTAGGGTCAAGGCGATGGCCGGCTGGCTTAGCCGATACCCAGATAGGGCGACTGCAGAGTTTTTGTTTCAGGGTTTTAGTCAGGGGTTCCAGTTGCCAGTTCAGGGCGTAATTAGAGGGGGCTCCTTCAGAAACCTGTGTTGAGGGAAAAAGTGGACAAAGAGTTACAGTTGGGGCGTATGGCCGGCCCCTTTGATCAGCCCCCAGTAGATGGCTTGGTTATCTCCCCAATAGGAGTCGTGCCCAAGAAGGTCCCTGGCAAATTCCGCCTAATTCAACATCTGTCTTACCCTGCGGGTTTCTCTGTCAATGACGCCATCCCGGAGGCATGCTGTTCAGTGGCTTATCAGTCATTTGACGATGCTCTGGCTATGGTTAGGTCATACGGTGCAGGGGCCCTTATGGCTTAGATTGATGTTGAATCCGCGTTCCGGCTGCTTCCATTACACCCCAATGCTTTCAGGTTAATGGGCTTTCGCATAGGAGAGGAGTATTTCATCGACAAATGCTTGCCGATGGGGTGCTCGGTATCCTGTGCCTTTTTTGAGAGGTTCAGTACCTTTTTGCATTGGTGTGTGGAGCAGTCGTCAGGGGAGAGCGGGATCGCTCATTACCTTGACGACTTTCTGTGTGTTGGTCCGGCTGGGTCCACACGTTGTGCGGCCATCTTGGATAGCATCCGTTCTCTTTTCCATCAATTCAGGGTTCCGATTGCGGAGGAGAAAACGGAGGGCCCTGTCGTGTGTCTCTCCTTTCTGGGGATTCAGATCGACTCCGTGCAGGGGCTTAGCTCACTACCGCGGGATAAGGTCATGAAGCTTGGGGAGGCCATAGACGTTTGTCGCCGAGCCAAAAAAGTTAAATTGCATCAGGCTCAGTCTTTGCTGGGGCAGCTGAATTTCGCTTGTAAAGTTATCCCTATGGGCAGGTTGTTTTGTAGAAAGTTGGAATGTGCCACTGCTGGGGTGGCCAGAGCGCATCACCTAGTCCGCCTGTCGAGTGAGATCAGGCGAGACCTGGAGGTTTGGGCTGCATTCCTCCAGCATTTCAATGGTGTGCGGATCTGGTTGGCCCCGGTAGTGGACAACCTTCAGTTACAGCTGTTCACTGACGCCGCAGGTTCCACTGGCTTTGGTTGTTTTTTAGCGGGTAGCTGGTGTGTTGCTCCTTGGCCCCCTGGTTGGTTTGAGTCAGGCCTGACGCAAGACTTGCTGCTGTTGGAGTTGTTCCCCATTATGGTCTCCATGGAGATCTGGGGACCTCGCGTGGCGAACAGGAGTCTGCTTTTCTGGTGTGATAATTTAGGGGCGGTTCACGCCATTAACAACCAGAGGGCCAAATCGCTTGTTGTGTTGCACGTGTTGAGTCACCTGTTTCTTCAATGTTTGGGCTTCAACATATTGTTCAGGGCGCGACACGTGCCCGGGGTCGAGAACGAAGTGGCTGATGCCCTTTCTCGCTTCCAGTGGTAACGCTTTCGGGAACTGGCCCCCCGATGCTGACTCTGCGGGGGTTCCCTGCCCCTCTTCTGTTTGGCAGGTGATCGGGCCGGAATGGAGGGGTTGGCTGAGTCCTCCCTGGCGCCTGCTACCCTTAGGACATATCGGCAGGCCTGGATTGAGTGGGAGGAGTTCTCTGGAGGGGCCATGCGTGCAGGTAAGCGGGGTTACAAGCGCTTGTCGTCCTTCCTGTGGCATTTGTACAGCTCTGGCAGGTCCAGGGCAGTGGCGTCCCGCTATTTATCAGGGATTTCCTTTTTCTGTAGGCTTAAGGGCTATCCTGACTACACAAAAACTTTCTTAGTTACCAGATCAATGAAGGGCTGGTCCTGTGTTTCCCCAGTCCCCCCGGACTCCCGTCGTCCTATAGATGCTTCCATGCTCCCGGCCCGGATGGATGAGGTGGGTCGCTGCGCTGACTCAGTGTACGAGACCCTCTTATTCCGCCTGGCCTTTTCTTTGGCATTCTATTGGGCTTTCCGAGTATCTGAAATTGTGGCACCGGCTAAGTCCAGGGAAGCGGTCCTTTTGTTGTCCGATGTGCGATTAGATTCTGGGACACTATGGGTACGGCTTAGGCGGTCCAAAACAGATCAGGCGGCTAGGGGTAGATGGGTATCATTAGCGCCCGTGAGTCCGGAGGGGGTCTGCCCGGTGGCTCTTGCCTCGCCGTATGAGTTGGTGCGGCCGCCCCGCGAGGGCTCTTGGCTCTTGCATTATGACGAGTCCCCGGTGTCTCTTAACCAGTTTCGCTGGATGTTGCGTCGCTGTTAGGCAGGAATGGGTCTCTCCCCTCGGGAGTTCGGTACCCATTCCTTCGCATTGGGGCGGCCACATCTGCTGCTGTGGCCGGGCGATCTATTGGGGACATTAAGGCTTTAGGGAGGTGGCGCTCTGCTAGCTATAAGAAATATATTAGGCTTCACCTCCTGCCCTGAGCGCGCTGTGCTGTCTTGTTCGTTTTGTTTGGATGCTGAATGATCCTTTGTTACCCCTACCCTTGTCCTTCCTACTCAGGGATTAGCTACGCTCTGCTGTTGGGCCAGCGTCCGGAGTTTTCTCGCTTTTTGCCTGACCTGACGGACTGAATTGACCTTTAATTCGGCTATAGTCTTAATTAAGACAGCAGGTCCAGTCGTTTTTTCTCCGGCCGAGTACACCTTTCATTCCGCATCCCCTTCCACGTATTGTTACCCTCAATTGTTTGTGACTCTTCCCTCTTGTATCCTGGTATGGCTTCAACTGTGATTGAAGCATGTCTCCGGCACCAATACGTGCCACAATCAGAATCTTACAATTTTTTTCTTTTTTGGCAGATCCTCTAGTCCAATAACATGTCCCTTCATATCAATACAACCTTACTAATGGCTTCTTTTTTCTTCTCCTTTTTATAGGTGTGGGGTACGATAGGTTAAAGGTGTGGGCAGTGGGTCACTCCTTTATCTATTGGGCTGCTAGGTTGATTGCCTCTGGGGAGGGGCCTGAGTTTCCTTGCTCTCAATCTATTAGGTGGTTGGGTGTTAGGGGAATGACTTGGGGCGCCCTGAAGTCATTCCTTATGCTGAATATTCACAGGTTTGGTGTGCCCGAAGTCCTGGTGCTTCATCTCGGTGGCAACGACCTTGGGAAAATGTCCCAATTGAGATTGCGGGCCCAGATCTTGAGTGATCTGGAGGCCATTTGTGCAGCCTGGCCACACTGTAGGTTAGTGTGGTCTTTTATTGTGCCTCGTATTTGTTGGAGAGGGGCCAGAGATGCTAAGGCAGTTGACGAGGCCAGACAGAAGCTTAATTCGGCTGTTGCCAGGTGGGTTTTAACGGCCAGCGGTGCTGTTATACCTCATACACGGATTAGGTTCAAGTGCCGTCACCTGTTTAGGCCTGATGGGGTTCATTTAGTTCCAGAGGGGCTGTTTATGTTTCTGGAGGATCTGCTTCTGGTTGTTGCCAGGGTGTCTTAGGCTGGTGGCGGGGCTGTACCCTGGGATCAGGGTTCATGCCTTGGCAGGAAAGAACGGCAGGTTAATAGTTTCTTAGCCTTCATTACCCGTTTATGCAATGTATATAGATTATTTTCGGTGCGCTCACCTATTCATTGACTTAGGCCTTTCGCTCGATCTCCCGCTCGGGGTCAGCGAGACCACCTGGCTGGGTGGTAGTCAATGTAGTAGGTCGAGTGGATACCGCTTGGTAGGGTAGTTTGATTACGTATGCTGAGTTTGGGGGTGGAGTTTAGTTTAGTAGCCATTCTTTCTTGGCCACCATTTATTTAAATTAGTTTAATCAAATCAAAAACTAGCTTAAATATTCAAATAATAAATCAGCTAACAATTTCTGCCAAACCTATGTCTCTGAGTCTTTATTTCAGGTTTTATGTTAAGATAAGTTAAGTTAAGGTTTAACATGCTAGAGGTACACACACATGAGGTGCTAGGATGTTTATTTGTTCTTCTGTGTGAAATGCCATGTATTTGCCGGGATTTTCAGACTTTCCTGTCTGAAAGGGGTATAAGACTTGGAAAGAGATAAGGTAGAGAGATAAACTAGTGACCAATCAGCCCCTGTCATTTTCAAAACACAGCCTGTAACATTGCAGATAGGAGCTGATTGGCTGCAGTGGCTCACGCAGGGGGGTTCTGAGTACCCAGTAACCCCCGGAAAGAACAATTTTTTTTTCATGTAAGGAACCACAGCATTACTGTGACTATTATTTGCCTACCTTAAGAGGGGGCTGGACCATTGGCACTATATACAGTATATAGAGGAGCTCAGTATTTTACACAGATATCCACATCTATATCTCTCTACATCTCCTCATACTTTGTAAAGACAAGCTCAATATATGTATAAATTGGAGAGGGTATAAAATGGTCCACCTCAGTCTCAACTCCCATGCTTGCTCCACCCCTTTTCTGGAACCCCCCTCCCCCTGAAAATCCTGCGTTTGCCCCTGAACATGATGACTTTGACTATGACAGACAGTCATGCATAGTCTATGCAGTACTAGCTGTAGTAACTAGTTACATGCTTTTTATTTTTTATATTTCTCCAACATCCCACCCCCTTTCACTCCATCTGTCTTCTTGACTCCCCTAATACTGTCTCACCACCGTTTTAGCAGTCTACAGTACTGTTTAGGCAGTTTGACAGGCATTGTATGTATAAAATTATAAAATAGTTGCCTGACAGTGTGCTGACATGTTAAAAAAACAATATATTTACCTATTATTTTATCTGCTAAAAATACAACACGTTTATGACTTTATAAAAATGCCATTGGGCTGCCTCTTGGATTGTTTCTGATTCATTCATATTTTATTCCCCAGATTTCTGTACTTGTTACTATTTTGAAAGATTTAAACATTTGTTTATCTTTCTCCATTATGCTTGAGCACAACACTATAGGTAGATGTGCACATAATGGAAGTCAGGGTTTAAAAGCCTCCGGCTAACATTTAATAACAAATACTATAGTTTAGGAATTTATGAAATAACTATAAGCATAAAATTTTGTCAAAACATTAATTCTGTTAAAAAAAAGTAACATGAAATGTAAAAGCACACAATTCAATACATTCTTTCTCAAAATAAAATGCCATTACATTTATATAGATATAATATATCCACTGAGCATTCATTAAGGAAGTATGTAACAGTCCGCTAGAACTTAATGTAATTTTACTGCAATATATTGTTCTAGTGCTTTTGAATTAATTTGATTGGTATTGATTCCTCAAATTACTTATAGCTTTGTTTTTGTTTCGTATTACAGCTTTATTTATATAGAAAGCCTTTTTTATAGTTTATATAGGGAAAAAAAGCATTATTTTTAATCTTTTTTTAAAATATTAAACTGTTTCCTTATTCTTAAACACTGACTTGATCAATCATTTTTATTTTAGATTTTTATCATTTGTCACCAACTTTTTCAGAACAGACAAGATATATTTCTTTAAGGTAATTTAATAAGTTCTCAAAGTCTTTCTTTAGTTTATAATAAAATGTGAAAGCTGTTGAACCTATGGCATTGTGAGCCATAAATAGGTATTCAAATATTAAATTACAATACGGAATTTAATCACTGTAAACTGAAATGAGGTAAAAAAATAATAATTTGTTAGATTAGTATCACAGCCCGTTCCTGTCGCTTTCCAGTCCAGGTGGAATGGTGGGATCTGGTCCAGGTGCATGGTCTCTGGCACGTGAGCGGAGCGCCAGGGGAGTCTGGGCAGTCACCATTGTTCGTGGGTGACATTGCTGCTCTGACTGGTCGCCTTGTGCTGGCGTGGAGTGCCCTGGTCTGGATTCCGGCTCTGCCTCCTCGCCCTGGATGTCAGTGGCGACGGAGCAGCACTTGCGGTGCTTCCAGCCGCCTGTGGGGACTTCTCTGACTCAGGGCATATTACCTAAGCCGCAGGGTCTGCGCAAAGGCGCCATCTTGTCGGAGTCCTCCAATAATAATCCGGGCTGAAGTCAGCAGCCTATCAGAGACTCTCCAGGGGGATAAAAGACTTATGTTTGAAACAAGCTGATGCCAGTGCTTCGCTTGTCACTCCTTAGGGAACACCAGCGTCCTGAGCTCTCCTGACTACCTGTGCACTTCCAGCATCTTGCTCTAAGTGCAATCAGTCCTGATCACTTGCGCACTTCCAGCGTCTTGCTCCAAGTGCAATCAGCTCTGATTACCTGTGCACCTCCAGCGTCTTGCTTCAAGGTGCAATCAGCCCTGTTCATCAGTGTACCTTCAGTCTGGTGCAATCTGCAAGCAATCTCCTGTGCACCTTCCGTTTGGGTACAACCTCCTGTAATCACCTGTGTACCTTCAGTCCGGGTGCATTCTGCAAGCAACCTCCTGTGCACCTTCCGTTTGGGTACAACCTCTTGCTATCACCTGTGTACCTTCAGTCTGGGTGCAACCTGCAAGCAACCTCCCGTGCACCTTCCGTTTGGGTACAACCTGCTTCAACCACCAGTGTGCCTTCCGATTGGCTACAACTTGACACAGTCTTCTGCGCACCCCCTGCCTGGGTGCTATCCGCTACAGTCACCTGTGTACTCCCAGCCTGGTCACAACTGGTTCCCGATTCCTGTCTGTCATCTGTTCTTTCATTATCTTCCCTGTGGCTAACTCCTGAGACCCATCCTACACATCAATGTCCACAAGCTCCGAGCTACTCCCAGGTCCCGTATGAGAAGGACCTATATACGCCCTGCTATCCTTCAAGCTGCACCTGTTCCTGGTCGTCACCTGGGTCCACAGAATTCCCAGGTACTGACAATCCTGAGGTATGGACAATGGAATGCATATACAGATGGAGCGCCTTTCAGCCAGCGCTGGGAATTGCCAGATTCCCTTAGCTAGCAATCGCCGGTGGAGAGTAGATCCGTCGGAACGGGGTGCGTGAGCATCTCGTGTGCGCACGCCCCCTTCTGGCAGATGGTGTCGGTTGGCGGTTGCCGACAGGAGCTGCTCCATCTGTATGTCTGTATAGGGATCAATTTTTTATTGCTTTAACTAAAGCTAGCAAGGAAGAAAGGGTACTTGTTTCCTAGCACGGCCACACCGATTTTGATCGGGTTGGTCGTGTCAGAAAAAATTGCGTCGGTCGCATCGCATACACTCCTCCTGCAATTTAGAAGTCTAGATTTAGACGTCTAAATCCAGACTCCCTGCAAACCGCTAAGATGGGGGCATCTAAATTTAGTAGGGTCTAGGGGTACACTATTAACCCCTTCCCGACATTTGACGTATATATACGTCATGGTCGGGAAGTAGTTCCCGACCGTTGACGTATATATACGTCATGGCTTTAAACTGTCACCGCGTCTATAGACGCGGTGACAGTTTGGAGATGTCTGCTGTCCCTGACAGCAGACATCCCCCCTCGCCGCCCAGGGGGGGCAGGGGTGCCCCCCCCGGTCGGCGATCGCTGCGATTGGCTGTTCAAAAGTGAACAGCCAATTGCAGCGTTTTCTGTGTTACCGGCGGCTAAGCCGCTCGGTAACACAGAGATCTGTGGTGATCGGTGCTGTTAAGTACAGCACCGATCACCACCGAGCGGCAAACCGCCCTCCCACCCGCCCGGCAGCACGCCCTCCCTCCCGGCAGCCTCCCTCCAGCCCTCCCTCCCACCCAGCCAGCAGCCGCAGCGCCAGCCCCCCTCCCACCCCCCCGCCAGCAGCAGCACAGTTAAAAATTTAATTTGGGGGTTAAATTAATTTAATATAAGATATATATATATATAAATATAGATATATATAGATATATATATATATATGTGTATATATGTATATATATATATATATATATACACATATATATATATATATATATATATATATATATATATATATATATATGTGTGTATATATATATATATATATATATATATATATATATATATATATATATATATACACATATATATATATATACACACACATATATATATATATATATATATATATATATATACAGGGATCGGTGCTGTTAAGTACAGCACCGATCACCACCGATCGCCAGCCCCCCCCCCCCTCCCACCCGGCAGCCCCCCTCCCTCCCACCCACCCGGCTGCCGCAGCGCCAGCACCCCTCCCACCCCCCCGCCAGCCGCAGCGCCAGCCCCCCTCCCAAAGCTGGTGACTAAAATGGGGTCACTTGTGGGGGGGTTCCACTGTATTGGTGCTTCGGGGGTCTTGCTAATGCGACATAGCACCCACCATTCATTCCACCACCAAAAATCACTCCTTCCCTTCTGAGTCCTGCCATGCACCCAACTGGTATTTTTTGGTCACACGTGAGGCATTGCCGTACTCTGGAGAAATTGGGGCACAGATTTTGGGGTGCTTTGTCTCCTTCATTCCTTGTGAAAATAAAAATTTTTGAGCCAGAACTGCATTTTTCTGTAAAAAATTACATTTTTTTACACAAAAATGCAGATCTGGCTCAAAATTTTTCATTTTCACAAGGAATGAAGGAGACAAAGCACCCCAAAATCTGTGCCCCAATTTCTCCCGAGTACGGCAATGCCTCACGTGTGACCAAAAAATACCAGTTGGGTGCATGGCAGGACTCAGAAGGGAAGGAGTGATATTTGGATTTTGCAGCACAGATTCTGGTTGAATGACCCCCGAAGCACCCATACAGTGGAACCCCCCCACAAGTGACCCCATTTTGCAAACTACACCCTTCAGGGAATTCATCAAGGGGTATAGTGTACATTTCAAACCCCCAGGGGTTTCACCAATTTTGATACAACTGAGCTGTGAAAATGAAAAATTATTTTTTTTCATTTTCACTGCCCAGTTGTACCACAATTGGTGAAACCCCTGGGGGTTTTAAATGTACACTATACCCCTAGATGAATTCCCTGAAGGGTGTAGTTTGCAAAATGGGGTCACTTGTGGGGGGGTTCCTAACTTTTAGCATCTTATGGTGCCTAGAAACCTACATGGTGCCTAAAAAATAATCTCATAAAAAGGAGGCTCCAAAATCAAGTAGGTGCTCCTTCCATTATGAAGCCGGTGGTTTGGTCACCGTGCACACTAGGGCCACATATAGGATATTTATGAAAACCAAAGAATTGGGGGAATCAATTTTTAGTCACATTTCTCTAGTAAAATCGACTGTGTTCCTTAGAAAAATGTATTAAAATTGCAAATCTGCAAAAAAAATGAAATTTTGAAATTTCACCTACACTTTGTTTTAATTTCTGTGAAACACCTAAAGGGTTAACAAACTTCCAAAATGCTGTTTTGAATACTGTGAGGGGTGCAGTTTTTGAAATGGCATCATTTATGGGGGTTTCTCACATACAAGTCACTCAAAGTCACATCAGAACTGACCTGGTCCCTAAAAAAATCAGTGTTTGAAATTTTCTTGAAAATTTGAGAATTTGCTATTCATATTTGAAGCCTCCTAGTGTCCAAAAAAATGAAAAGGAGGTTGAAATAATGATTGCAACATAAAGTAGACATATGGTCTTTGTTAGTTATTAACTATTTTGAGTGGTATGTTTATTTGTCTCACAAGCAGAAAATGTGACATTTTGCAAATTGCTAAATTTTCCATTTTTTCACGACATTTTGGTATTTTTCACAAAAAAACACAGACTGTATCGACCAAAATTTACCACTAACTTGAAGTACAATGTGTCACGAGAAAACAATCTCAAAATCACTGGGATAAGTAAAAGCAAAAAAAAGTTATCCCCACTTAAGTGAGACATGTCAGATTTGAAAAAAAGGGCTCTGTCATGAAGGCACAAACTGGCTCTGTCATGAAGGGGTTAAACCTGTTCACAATGACACTAGTCGACGTAACAGCTGTCGACCTTGCTAATTCCACAATCCACGCCAACCCGAAGCGTGGCGAGCGCAGCGAGCCCGCGAGGGGCGGTGGTACGCGTCCTACGACCTTTTCATACCCCCACTATCTACGTCGGCATGGAGTTGATTTTATAAAGTGTGGCGAGTGCAGCGAGCCACCGAGCCCGAAGCGTGGCGTGCGCAGCGTGCCCCGCGAGGGGACGCGTATACCTGTGAAGCCCGCGAGGGGACGCGGATACCTGTGAAGGTATCCGTGTCCCCTCACGGGCCTCGCTGCGCTCGCCACGCTTCGGGCTCGGTGGCTCGCTGCGCTCGTCACACTTTATAAAATCAACTCCACGCCGACGTGGATAGTGGGGGTATGAAAAGGTCGTAGGACGCGTACCGCTGCGCTCGCCACGCTTCGGGTTGGCATGGATAGTGGAATTATCAAGGTCGACAGCTGTTACGTCGACTACTGTCATTGTGAACAGGTTTAATAGTGTACCCCTAGACCCTACTAAATTTAGATGCCCCCATCTTAGCGGTTTGCAAGGAGTCTGGATTTAGACGTCTAAATCTAGACTTCTAAAATTGCCGGAGGAGTGTAAATTGCCGGGTTGTCAGCGGTGCGCAGGACTGCAGGGAGTCTGAATTTAGACGTCTAAATCTAGACTTCAAAATTGCCTTATTTTAACATTGAAGCCTATGGCAAAATCGGGTCCATCGCGTCGGTCGCGTGCCATGTTAATGCACACGACCGACGCGATGGACCCGATTTTGCCTTTGCCGGCAAAATGGACCTGATTTCAAAGGAAATCGGGTCCATCGCGTCCATTGTGTACCTTAACTTAAAGATACACGATGGACAAGATTGTGGCCGTGCTAGGAAACAAGTACCGAAGAAAGTTATGTAGAAACAAGGTAACATGGCAATGAGTTCTTTTCAAGGTTCTCTATGTATAAGGCTACAAGGTACAGAGCCCCAGTATTGTAAAAGGGTATAGTCAATCAGCAGGTGTGTCATGCAAAGTGAATATCATTGGAGGTGCTATGTTACTGCAAGCCAGAGCTTCCAAACAAATTTGAGGGTGTGGCTATGCAGTGGCTATGCATCCTTGATGCCTCCATGTATTTAAACACCAGCCTTCAGCCCTCCTGCCACAAACATTTAAAAATGGGATCAATATCTTATATCTAAAAACTTGGGCTAAATTGGTTTGGACAAAGATTTTTCAATCAAATGCTAAAAGTTTAGCTGATATTAATAGCTGGAAACATTTGTCTATAATGTTATGGTTACCAATCCATGCACTACCAAATAATTCTAGGAAATGTGGACCTACAGTAGTTCAAGGCCACAGAGAAGCATATAACAAAGCTAGGAAGAGGAAGCCAAGGGCTCACTTATTAACATCCTAGAAATTCTGAAATATAGGTGGACTGGATCAATATTGTCCACTGAAAACATTGTATTGGAAACCGCAAAAGAAACATTGATCAGTTGATGAAAAAATAGGGGCCGAATTGTGGATGTCCATGGAGTATAGGCTATTATTATTCTATTGACACAGGCACTAAGGAGCATCAATAGGTGACTTGGGTGTAGAAATGCATCCTGTCCTGATTTCACACCATCTCTTTTGGTCCCCATTAATAAATGTCTTTTTGATTTCTCATCTTGGATTCCATGTCATATACAACCCCAACTTTCAAAAAATTATATTCCCATCAGCCAGCAGAAGATATCTACTGTATTTCTATTTCACCAGCACATCAATAAAGTCTTTTCCAATCTCAAGGCAGACAAAATAAGAAAGCTAGAACATGCAGTAATGTAATACTTTTTAGTACACTGACATCCTTATGTGCACTTATAGGGGAAATTGAGAATATGATCAATACTACAGTACATATAATAAAAGTAGAGCCAGAGTATCTACAGAGGCTTCCTGTGCAACTGTATGTCCAGTCCTATGGATGTATCATTGCCCAAAATAAATCAGTACAGTACAGTAAAGTATAATCTAAGGTGGGACTGTTTTGTGTTAAACTGGGTATACACCTATAAAAGATATGGCCTGATCATCTGATATAGAGTGAACGGGCAAGTTCAATAAAAAATATCATTGTTAATATCAGGAAGATGGGTTCACATGAGTTATCAGGAATCGATTATATAAAATATGATTGGTACTTGTGTATTATCACGGCGCCCATCGCATCGCATACCATAAGGCATACGATGGTATGCGATGCAATGCGATATCACGCGATGTTGAACAATGTCATACAATTTTAAAATTGTATGACATTGTATATGGCATACAATGCCATACAATGCGATGGGATGAGATAAAAAATTGTATAAGCACCCTAATGGGTGCTTACAATGTTAAATGCACCCCTACGCCACCCCCCACTATAAACGTGAACCCGAAGCGTGGCGAGCACAGCGATCCCGCGAGGGGCGGCGGTACGCATCCTACAACCTTTTCATACCCCCACTATCCACGTCGGCGTGGAGTTGATGGTATATAGTGTGGCGAGCGCAGCGAGCCACCAAGCCCGAAGCGTGGCGAGCGCAGCAAGCACCGCGAGGGGACGCGCATACCTGTGAAGTTATGCGCGTCCCCTCGCTACGCTCGCCACGCTTCAGGCTCGGTGACTCGCTGCGCTCGCCACACTATATAAATTCAACTCCACGCCGACATGGATAGTGGGGGTTTGAAAAGGTCGTAGGACGCGTACCGCCGCCGCTCGCCACGCTTCGGGTTCACGTTTATAGTGGGGGGTGGCGTGGGGGTGCATTTAACATTGTAAGCACCCATTAGGGTGCATTTTACATTGTAAGCACCCATTAGGGTGCTTATACAATTTTTAATCACTTTAATGGGTACTTACAATGTTAAATGCACCCCCACGCCACCCCCCACTATAAACATGAACCCGAAGCGCGGCGAGCGCAGCGAGCCCGCGAGGGGCGGCGGTATGCGTCCTACGACCTTTTCATACCCCCACTATCCACGTCGGCGCGGAGTTGATTTCATATAGTGTGGTGAGCGCAGCGAGCCACTGAGCCCGCAGCGTGGCGAGCGTAGCGAGGGGACGCGCATAACTTCACAGGTATACGCGTCCCCTCGCGGGGCCTGCTTCACTCGCCACACTTCGGGCTCGGTGGCTCGCTGTGCTCGCCACACTATATAAAATCAACTCCACGCCGACGTGGATAGTGGAGGTATGAAAAGGTCGTAGGACGCGTACCGCCGCCGCTCGCCATGCTTCGGGTTCACGTTTATAGTGGGGGGTGGCGTGGGGGTGCATTTAACATTGTAAGCACCCATTTGGGTGCTTATACAATTTTAAATCGAAAAGGGGTCTAAAATCGCGTCGCATCGCATGCCATCGGTTGTATGGCATGCGATGCGATAAAAACATTGCGCGATCAATATCGGGGGCGCCGTGATAATACACAAGTACCATATGATTATATCAATATTTAACCTTTGGGAGATATAGTTTAAAATTGATACCGTATATCGTAAATCCAAAAAGTCTCTCTTTGGATTTTTTTTGTCTATCTCTTCTATTGGGTCTTTGATAATCCTCTTTATTTTAATAACTTTGAAATCAGTAGTATTTTTCTTGTGTAATTTATTGAAATCGTATAAGATATTGAGTAAGCAATCCTTTTTCAATGTTTAGTGGATGTTCTCTTGCTCTTTTTTTAAATGATCTTGAAGTGCCAACATGCTTGAAACCAGAAGGGCATTCCAATAAATAAATCACAAAATCACAGTTGAATGTAAACTTTACAGATTCTGTAAGCACTCGATCCTGACAGAGAGGAGGGGGTCCAGATTGATGTGGATTGAAAGTTCTATAGTGTCCAGTGAGACAGTCAATAGGTCAGCACCAAAAGTTTCGACACATACAAAAGGTCAACATGTACGAGTTTGACACAGTCAAAAGGTTGACATGGAAAAGGTGTCAATGTCGACACTTGTTCACATGGAACCCCAATTAGTAAATGGATCAGTTCGCTTACCATGCTTTGGGCATGATGCCTTGCTCCAGTGGCGCGTCACGTGGATGGAAAAGCATGAAAATGTCCAAAAAATTAAAATATAATTGTGAAATATTCATGTTGAACTTTCATGTATAATCCATCGTCATGTGGGCCCAAGTCAATGTTGACTTATTGCATGTTGACCTTTAGTCAGTGTTGACCTACAGTAGTGCATGTCAAGCTTTTGCTATTGACCTATCAAGACTCCGTAGACCTTTCAACTGCTTCACCTCACAACAACAACATAGATATTTGTTTAATACCACAGTGAGACCTACACATTTCTATAATTAGTTAGTGTTAGGGATAAATTTGGGGTGCGGGTTTGTGTGGCTGGCATGCCTGAGGTGGCACACCATAATATTTAGAACTTTTAAAATTATTTTACCTGTGTAACCCCTATAACTCATAGCTTTTGCTTCTTTCTTATTAAATCACTTAGATTCTCAGTAGTGCTCTGCCCTGGGAAGACTAGCTTTCATCTGCTTTTTTGGGGGGTCCAATGCCCTAAAGGTCACTTAGATGCTGGGTGGTCGGCTAATATTTCTTGGTCAATTACCAAGAACCTCAATATTGCACAATACTAGATAGCAAAACATATTATAATTATTGTGGAGTGTGCATCAGCAATGTATTTTTCTTTCTTTGTAGAACTACAAGTCCCAGCATGATGTGTGTGTGTGTGTGTGTGTGTGTTTGTGTGTGATTAGGGTGAACAGTCCAATATTCCTTTCCTCCTAGTACCTTGCCAGATTTCCTGTTGACCAGATGACAGACCAAGAAACTATTAGGACAGTTTGGCGTACCGCAATATTGAGTAATAGAAATTCCCGTAATATGAAAAGTGTTAGTAGTATGCAGGGCTATTTTTCAGTAGGCTCCAGCAGGAACTGAGGCCCTTATTCTAGTTCACTCTTTCTGACAAAATATTTCTTAGATGGACAAAACCATGTGCACTGCAGGTGAGGCAGGTGTAAAACCCCACCCAAATCTAATTATCTCTGCACAAGTAACACCTGCCTCACCTGCAGTGCACATGGTTTTGTCCATCTAAGAAATATTTTGTCAGAAAGAGTGAACTAGAATAAAGGCCTCAGTTCCTGCTGGAGCCTACTGAAAAATATCCCTGGTAGTATGCAATAAAAAGTATGCAATACAAATTATGGTTACTAGAAGCCCACAATAGTAGTAATGATGACCAATATGATGACAGCAATAGTAATGCTCATTAACAGTCAAACAGTTGTATGATCATGATTTCTAAATGGTGTGTCAAGAAAGTCAGCAGCAGCTTACATAAAAACATAGGGTGAAATGTAAACACATTCTGACAAAATCCTTCTTAAGCCCCCCATACACGGTCCGTTAATCGGATCCGTTGTGTGCTTAAACAGCACACATCGGATCGGATCGCATCCCTAGTGCATGCAGTGTGCATGCACTGCGATCCGATCCGATGTATAGCTAGTACAAAAAGTATGTGCAGCACATACTTTTTGTACCGTACTATGTGATGCGCGGGAGCGCGCATCGCATAGTACAAAACGGAGCCATACACAACGGACCGTGTATGGGCTCCTTTAGATGGACAAAACCATGTGCACTGCAAGGGGGCAGATGTAAAATGTGCAGAGAGAATTAGATATGGGTGAGTTATTTTGTTTCTGTGCAGGGTAAATACTGACTGCTTTATTTTTACACTGCAATATAGATCTCACTTTGAAGTAAAACCCCACCCAAATCTAATTATCTCTGCACAAGTAACATCTGTCCCACCTGCAGTGCACATGGTTTTGTCCATCTAAGAAGGATTTTGTCAGAAAGAGTGAACTAGAATAGGGCCCTAAATGTCTAAAAATCGCACATTTTTTGTTAAGATCACAATTGGTGAGAATCTTTAGACAAACTTTTTTAGTAATGAAAATGTGAGATTTTTAGACGTGCGATTTTTTTAGTACTGATAATGTGCCACTGAGTGGCTTCCCCTGACTAGCTGAAAGCATCTCCATGGAGATGCATTCAGCCAATAAGGGCTGAGGGCTTCCCCAGCACAAGACAGTGACATTTTCCACCGTCAGTAGTGCGAGGGGAGCCACTTCATTCTGCAGTCAGTGCAGGGTGAGCTGCAGAAGAGGATCACTGCTGGAGCCAGGGATGGTAATGTATATTGGTGTACAACTAATGTGTGTAATAAATCTGTACCATTCTGTGTGGGTGTGTTTGTTTTTATTTGAACTTTCTTTTTACAGGTAAACTACAAGTCTAAGGGGGCCCATTAATGACCCACACGCTTGGACATGTGGTTCGCCAAGTCGCAGCATGCAGGGGAGGCCTGCTGGGACTTGAAGTTCGACTGTAAAAAGCAATGTTTTTTAGTGCATCAGCCTGGTGACTACCGCCCTCAGATGATGGGAACAACCCCAGGCTTAACCCATCCAGGGCTGTAGCCTGGGACCCCTTTATTGGGAGCATCCTAACTCCCCCAGGTACCCCGTCCAGGGCTGACCAGTCACAGTGCGCATGGTATGCCCGGGGGACCTTATGTAAAGTGTCCTCTGGCTTTGGCATGTCCGGGTCTGGATTTAGAAATATGGGGGACCCCTATACTTTTTGTCCCCCATATTTTTGGATCCAGGCCTGGCTCAATGACCCGAGGCCTGGTTATGCTCAGGACGGGGGACCCCACACCATTTTTTATTTATTTTAACTTTTACACATTGGTTTCGTCAAAGTCACCAGTTAGAACCTGGTCTATTTTTTTTTTTGCAATTTTTGGTAACGTTTAACAAAAATCGCACCCTATTACATTTGCGAATTGTATACTTTATAATCGGAAAACATCTGGATTCGAATTGAAGTGTGTGAATTTGCAGACAGGCCAAAAGTCCAAAAGTCTCACTTTATTACATCTTGCTTATAGAATGTGACGGAAGATAACCATTCAACCCAATGATCCTTATTTCTTTGTAAAGAATTTCATTATGTTTATTCCATGCATATTTTAATTATTCTACTGTTTTAGCATCTACCCCCTCTGATGGGAGGCTATTCCACTTGTACACTACCCTTTCTGTGAAGCAATTTTTCCTCAAACCTTTCCTGAACCTAACTACAGTTTCAGTGCATGTCCTCGTGTTCTAATACTTATTTGAAGACCATTTCTCTCCTGGACCTTGTTAAATCCCTTTATATACTGTATATTCCTTTCTTTTTAAACTACACATATTGAGATTTTTTTTTTTAGTCTTTCCTTTAAGTTTTGTGAACCATGTGAGCCATAGTTGCCCTTCTTTTGTACCATCTGTAATGTGTTACAAAGAAGGGCAACTAAAATGGTACATGGTCACAAAACTGACCCGGGAAGGTACTCGTGATAATGCACTCTCTCTTTCATCTCTCTCTCTCTCTCTCTCTCTCGTCTCTCTCTCCCTCTCTCGTCTCTCTCTCCCTCCTCACATCACCAGAGTTTCTAATTAATAGCTGAAAAACTGCTGTATATAAATCCAGAATTTGAAATAAGTATTTTTCAATGTACTGTAACATTACCTTTGTACACATTACTTTCTACACGTTCACATAAATGATAACATAACTTGGTACTTGTGTAGTTTCATGGCGCCAGCTCTACGCTACGTTTGAAGCTACGCTATTAGCGTAGCCCAACGGCTGCCTTACTTGTGTAGTTTCACGGCGGCAGCCTAAGATATGTTATTAGCATAGCCCAACAGCTGCCTTACTTGTGTAGTTTCACGGTGGCGGCCTAAGCTACGTTATCAGAGTAGGCTTCCACCGTGAAACTACACAAGTGTTGCCGGTAACTGCATCTCTGTTCCCGGCGTCCCTTGCAAGCCTACTCAGCGCCTCTTTCACACCACCGGCGCCAGCATGATCCCCTCTCTTTGGCAGAGAGGGGATCATGCTGGTGCTGGAGGAGAGGTGCTCCATCTGTTTGACACGCAGGAGCAAGGACACGCTCCTGCGTCTGAGTGGCTATTACGGCAGGGTACAGCAACCCTTCTTACAGGATTCGGGGTTCTGTAGTGCCTTTTCAAACCCCCACTATTCACAGCAGCCCGAAGCGTGGTGAGCGTAGCGAGCCCCCCGAGGGGACACGTTACGAATCCACCCGACCTTTTCATACCCCCACTATCCATGTCAGCATGGAGTTGATTTTATAGTGTAGCGAGCGCAAAGCGTGGCGAGCCCCGCAAGGGGACGCGGATTACATGCAAGGTAATCTGTGTCACCACGCTATATAAAATCAACTCCACGCCGATGTGGATAGTGAGGGTGTGAAAAGATCGGGAGGACGTGTTCCGCCTCCCCTCACGGGGCTGCCGTGGATAGTGGGGGTTTGAAAAGGCGCTACAGAACCCCTAACCCTGTAGACAGGGTTGCTGTACCCTGCCATTATAGCTACTCAGACGCGGGGGCGTGTCATTGCTGGAGCATCTGAGACGCTCCTGCGTGTCAAACAGATGGAGTACCTCTCAGCCGGCGCAAGCATGATCCCCTCTCCGCCAAAGAGAGGGGATCATGCTGGTGCTGGCGGTGTGAGAGAGGCGCTGAGTAGGCTTGCCAGGGATGCCGGGGACAGAGATGCAGTTCCCGCAACAGTACGGTAGTTACTTGTGTAGTTTCACAGTGGCAGCCTACGCTGATAACATAGTCAGGGACGCTTAACCGGCTGCGGGAACACTACGCTACTTCTGACTGACTACGCTAACTACACTGGCCGTGGGAACACTACGCTGATTCTGAAAGGGAAGCTACGCTAACTACGTAACTGGCACCGTGAAACTACACAAGTAACATAACTTTAATAGAATTTGTATGTATATTAAAACTGTTCAAAACTTTTATCCAGTATACTCAACAGATCCCCAGTCCTTACACTGTAGATCTAATTGCAGTATTGGATCATCAGTAGCACAAATCCAATGCCTTACACAGATTTCATGAGCAAGAAATTAAGTGAGTGTATTTTTTCCTTTCAATTAATGGTAATGCTTACCCTGGCACTATACCGAGCAGTTGCTTGACAACTATAAAGCTAAATTGAGTGAAGTAATAAATTTAATTTTTATATTGCAGCAGGTACACACAAATTCGGAAATCCTTGCATAGACATTAAAGAAAGACCGTCAGTGAGAATACCAATGCCGGCATCTGCTGCAAAACCTGATACCCCCGCAGCCAAACCCTAAACCAATCCCATGTAAGTACCTTACCGTAACCTCCCCTCCCCACATCTTAATCCTAACCTCCCCCCATAGCCTAACCCTAAACCAATACCATGTAAGTGCCTTACCGTAACCTCCCCACATCTTAACCCTAGCCTCCCCACGCAGCGTAACCCTAAGTCCTCCCACTAGTACCTCAACCTAACCCAACCTACCCCAGCCACAAGCTTACCCGAACCTCCTTCTGTCCCCTGTTTCCGTCCACTGGAGGCAACCATTTTTGCTATAATCTGTTAACAGCTGCTCTACCTGGCAGTCCAACCATAAACCTGGTCCAGTGTTATGTACCCATATCCCTAAATGTGCCACATTATACTATATGCACAAAGAGGTATCCATTTCATAGGACAGTAGTGTCTTAGTCAACAGTCAAAAAAAGGTCAATATGAGTTTATTTTATTTATTTATTTTTTTCAAATCTTTCATACTTGACCACCACATGGACTCTGTTTGGGAACGGTAAAGAGTGGCAAGCACAGTGGGGCAGATGTATTAATCTGCCTATAACGTTTGGCGAATAACGATTCCCGCTTCGCCAGCATAACGTGGAGAAGCGGGCAAACATTATAGGCAGATGTATTAACCCCATCCCAGCTGATAAGGAGAGCCGTCATCCCCAGCGTGAACGGCTCTCCTTATCGTCTCCCACGCCGCCCCGCACATGCGCACTCGCCGTCCCCCCCCCCTGGACGGCTTTCTGGGCATGCGCGAGATCTCGCTAAAACCGCGAGAACTCCAGAGCAGCCCAAGCCAGACGCAGGACTAGTGTTGTCCCCATAGTGGGGGATAGGACAACGCTAGCCCTGAGCTGGCGAAGCGGCCGGGGCGAATTAACGCCTTGAAGGCTGTTAATACATTGCCCCGGCCGTTAATCCCTGGGGGGGATTGCAGGGACACGTTAGGTGCGCTAGTAATACATTAGGATAAATGTAATCCCCCCCCAGTTAACCAGCGTTAAGTGCATTTTTGCACTTAACGCTGGTTGATACATCTGCCCCAGTATTCGCAGAGTGAGGCACTTGAAGCATGGTGAATAAAGTGAGCCATTTGAGGGGAAGATGTACATTCATTTAGGGTCCATATGATGAAAACTACATCCTACCTCCTCCAACTACCTCCTGTTAAGGTCTACATACAGTATAGGCCCTTATTCTGGTTCACTTGCAAAGGCAAATTCCTTCTCAAATGGACAAAACCATGTGCACTGCAGGGGGGGCAGATGTAATGTGCAGAAAGAGTTAGATTTCATTGTTATTTTGTTTCTGTGCAGGGAAAATACTGACTGCTTTATTTTTACACTGCAATATAGATCTCACTTTGAAGTAAAACCCCACCCAAATCTAATTATCTCTGTACAAGTTACATCTGCCCGACATGCAGTGCACATGGTTTTGTCCATTTGAGAAGGAATTTGCCTTTGTGAGTGAACCAGAATAACCCCCATACTCCAACTCCTACTAATGCTGGCTAAAGTACACTTTTTGAAGTTCCACAGCTGCCACCTGTATTAAGTAAAACAAGGATGTCCCCCTCATAAACAGACTTTGTTTTATGATAGTCAGACTTGGTGGTGCCAGCCCAGATCCTGGAGCCCTAGGCAGCTGCCTAAAGCTTCCTAATGGTATAGACTGCCCTGCACGTAAGAGCAAAGTATCCATGGTAAGAGAGGAATACAAAGCCATCACAGAAGCAATAAACAACTGGACCACTGCAAAAAATGGTACAACTCAAAGACATATCCACCAAATGTGGAAGTAATATGCTCACATCATCACCATAGGGAATTGTGGAACTTGAGAGTACTGGTAGAAACAGGAGTTGTGCAACCTAGGACTGGCCTGGATATCCAAAAAGGATGACAAAAACCATGCTAAAACTAGGTTATGTCTGCCACAGTCCAAACAGAAGCTATGGAGGATAACTGACAGGAGGGAAAAAAGGGTGCTGCTATAGAGTAGCCAGAGAGGAAGGGTATTTGGTTAGAGGATATTTTTTATTAAGGACATCCCATGTGGAGAACAACAGTGTGCTTATGGGAACTGAAGGTTGCTGACACCGATCACAGGGGGGAAGGGGCGGAGGTGGAGTGGACGCCCCAACATTCTCCCTCTCCCCTCCGCTCAACACCCACTCTGGCCTGGTCCACTTTTGCTGACACCAATTGCCTGGCTCCACGGTGGGAGGGGGGATGCACGCGATGTATGCCAAGATCCATGGGGGGGGGGTGACCATCCCACCGCGAGTGTAGGGGGGAGTGGTTAGGAGGCAGTCGGTCACCTCTGACCTGGTCTTCAGGGGGGTGCTGTGTTCGCCGCTGACCTGGCTCCACGGTGGGTGCAGCGGCCGCCGCTTCCATACAAAGTGCCGCCCTCCAGTGGCTGGCGCCCTAGGCAAATGCCTAAACCTGCCTAGTGGTGGTGCCGGCCCTGGGTATATATATATAATTATAAAATTAAAGTTTAAAAGATTATACATAAAGAGGACCTAGCTCTCCAGAAGTATTTCAGATTACCTGATAACAATTTATAGTGCTTCATCCAATGCTTGGAAAACCACAGTAGCTTGGGGAGAGCATTCATCTATAGCATGTTATGAACCACCCAGAATATAAAATACATCTTGCAGTGCAACATATCATGTTCAATCAAATTAAACCAAGGGGGATAATTAACCTTATTTAATTGGATAAACGTTTAGTCCTGTAGACGCCACAATATTTAAGTGTGTTCATGTGCCATGTAAGGTCAAAGTTTAGCTGCAGTAGTGTTTTGAAGGGCTCCAGAAAAACAAATGGCAAAACTAACGATTTATCATGATTAACCTTATACCCAGACAACCAGCCACAGAGTGACATAGCTTCAGAAGGAAAATCATGGGTTAAGTCACGTGAAGAGGCCATCATGGGCAAAAAGGGAATGTTTATAATGAGAGCTGCCTATAATGTACAGTAGGTTACATACAGATTATCACTTATTCTGCAGGCAAGTCAGGAGCATATGCAGGTATATATAATTATTAGTAAGCGCTCTCAAAAGAAATGCTTCGAAAGCTAGTACGGTAGCTAATGCCAGAGAGAGAAAGATGTAGGTTCATTCACTGCAAACTGATGGCAGTGTTTCGGTGACACACAGGGCGGGATGTACTAAGTTAAAAATGCAGTAAAACCCCTGTTTTCGGGGGTTTTACCGCATTTCCAAATGTACTAAAACCCGGTCACCCGTCTTCGCTGGCAAGGGTATCATCCCCTTTGGGTGGCGATTTTCTATAGAAGCCTATGGGCTTCTATAGCCGCCCACGGCAACCCTGCGACCCCCGCTGCAGATGTCGCTCCCTCTCCCTGGCTTACATTCCTCCAGGTTCTCCTGGTCCCGAAAGGTAAACTCCTCCTCCCCCTAGCAACCCAACCGGCTCCAACTGTACTGTTTTAGCCGGTACAGTACCGTTTTTTAACGGCCTGTACCAGCTAAAAATCCCTGTACTGATTGCACTGTTTTTTTTTAAAGCAATAGGACTGGGCTTCCTCCCCTGAGGTGGCCAAGGGGACTCTGGGAGATATAGTTTCCTACACCGCCGGCTGCTTCCTGGGTAGCGTGAGGGGTAGCCGGCTGACAGGACTACAACTCCCGAGGTGCACCACCTCGGGGGGAGAAGGAAGGGAGGAGGAGATCACATGGCACGCTGTACAACTGAGAGGTGGGAGAGCACCAGCGCCGGGTAGGTGAAAAGCCTTAATAGCAATTGAACGCATTGGGTAAGTGACACAAAAATGAGCAGCGGGGGTCTAGTGTCTCCACTCTCCCATATGCCTGCAGCATACTACATCCACATACATCGATAGCGGAACCAATGTGCTGTTTCCGGGGGAACCTCCTGGCAGTTACACCGTTCCCACGTGCATCAGGATTAAGCTCTGCTTCCTGTGGGAACTTCCTGTGGTTACTCCAATGCTGCTGCCCTTGTGGAGCAGGTGCTATCAGCTGTCAGGTAATAACAAGTGGTTGCTGCACTGTGCTATACTCAGACCCCGGTTGCCCCATGTGCTGATGTGAGCTGGCCAATGCAGGGACACTGTACCATAGCAGCATCAGTATAATTTTATGGGTACTCTTTACCTAGAACGGCGCCCGCGATCAGAATCGCGGGCGTCGGGGGTAAAAAATCGCGGTCATCGCGGGCATCGCGGGTAAATCGCGGGTACATCAAAATCGGGTACCCGCGATCACCGCGATTTTCCCATAGGGAACAATGTTAAAAAGCCTAATTGACCGCGATTTTGCATTCAATGCCTCAATGCCCGCGATTTTCCCATAGGAATCAATGTTAAATGGGCTACAGAGCCCAAATAGCCCCAATTAACCCTTAAATGTCCCCCCAATTTTTGTACGCCACCCCACGATCCACGCCAACCCGAAGCGTGGCGAGCGCAGCGAGCCCGCGAGGGGCGGCGGTACGCGTCCTCCGACCTTTTCATGCCCTACTATCCACGTCGGCGTGGAGTTGAGAATAGAATAGTGTGGCGAGCGCAGCGAGCCACCGAGCCCGAAGCGTGGCGAGCGCAGCGAGCCCCGCGAGGGGACGCGGATACCTTCACAGGTAAACGCGTCCCTTCGCGGGCTTCACAGGTGTCCGCGTCGCCACGGACACCTGTGAAGTCCGCGAGGGGACGCGTATAACTGTGAAGGTATCCGCGTCCCCTCGCCACGCTTCGGGCTCGGTGGCTCGCTGCGCTCGCCACACTATTCTATTCTCAACTCCACGCCGACGTGGATAGTAGGGCATGAAAAGGTCGGAGGACGCGTACCGCCGCCCCTCGCGGGCTCGCTGCGCTCGCCACGCTTCGGGTTGGCGTGGATCGTGGGGTGGCGTACAAAAATTGGGGGGACATTTAAGGGTTAATTGGGGCTATTTGGGCTCTGTAGCCCATTTAACATTGATTCCTATGGGAAAATCGCGGGCATTGAGGCATTGAATGCAAAATCGCGGTCAATTAGGCTTTTTAACATTGTTCCCTATGGGAAAATCGCGGTGATCGCGGGCATCGCGTCGCGGCCGTTTATGTACTGCCCGCGATGTCGCGATCACCGCGATGGGCGCCGTTCTAAGTAAAGAGTACCATTTTATGTTACTTCCACTTAAGTACCATTGAAAGTATAGGAAACGAGGCATGGCCACATCCCCTTCCCATGGCCACGTCCCCTTTTTTTTAGTTGTACCGAATTCTGCCCTTCACATGTTGGAGGGTATGCTCAAAGTGGGTGTTGGTGGGGGGGAAGAGGGGGGGGGGGTGGACAGAAAGTTTGCCTAGGGAGCTGAGAAAACTAGCACCAGCCCTGCTCACACACCCTTCCTAAAAACACACCCTTCCGAAAATGTCAGTTACTAGTTGGAAAACTGACAAACTGTCATTCAGAAATTACCAGATTTTTGTTCCAACCAGCCAGATCTGAAGATAAATCTGTAGGTGTATGGCTGCATTAAGATCCATACGCATGTGCAATCATTTGATAATCAATCGCCTTGCAAATTTGCACAACAGCGATCTCTAATCCAGTCTATTTATTCATGTTTGGGACGTACTAAAAGGAATGACAGTGGAATGACAGTCTGGTCTGCTGAAAAGGAATGCCAATTGACTATAATGGGAGAGAATTTCATTTATATGTATATTTCTGAAATTATTACACCTATGAACTACAGGTATATTTTTTGTACACATCTTGCTAAGACCATTACACATATGTTACATGCAGAATGACGCGGAATGACAGCTGCCTCCTATGGAATGACGGACGTTTAATTTGCCATCCCTATGCAAAAATAGCATTGAAACAGCTCCATTTTGCGATATTAAGACTCCGATGTTACAGTGATTCCCTATTCATATTTGGAAAAGGGTGAGTGCGTGCGCTAAGGGGATCATCGTAACATCGGAGTCTTAATATCGCATAATGGAGCTGTTTCAATGCTATTTTTGCTTAGGGATGGCGAATTAAACGCCCGTCATTCCATAGGAGGCAGCCGTCATTCTGCATGTAACATATGTGTAATGGTCTTAGCAAGATGTGTACAAAAAATATAGTTCATAGGTGTAATAATTTCAGAAATATACATATAAATGAAATCCTCTCCCACTATAGTCAATTGGCATTCCTTTTCAGCAGACCAGACTGTCATTCCACTGTCATTCCTTTACCCATATAGTAAAATGCTGATGCTATTTAAGTAATGGTCAATAAATAAATAATTGTGCTATCTTAATATTTAGACTTATTGGGTTACTTTTGTACAATGAGCGCTCTGGGAATTACTGTCTCTGAATTCCGAATGGTTTGCTTAAGCAATCTCAAAATACGGCAGAAAATTCAGAGCTAAGGAATGGGATGTTCATTGTAAGTATTGTGGAGCTGGAGCTGCATGGATCCCACTCCGGGATTTCTGTGGAGCTGCTGTCTCCCTCCCAGATGCCGTGCCTCCAGGTCCTTACAGAAAGATGTGAGCTGGATCTGGGGCTGGGCAGAGTGATCAGGTTCCGCTTGCAGTGATGCCCACATTATCAGGCATCTTAACGGTGCCCGGTACGGAAGCGGCCTGTCCACAGTTTACAGCAAGCTGTGGGTGACTGTCTTTGTCATTGTGCTCATCCACAGACACGGAGGAAGGAGCCCGCTGTAGGACGAATGGTTAGTAATGGAAGAAGCGTCCCAGGGTTGTATCCCTACACTCACAGCTGGCTAGACTGACATCACATTATTGTATTTGCTCCTGTGTTTATCTTTGAGCGTGTGCAGCACGTTTGTTACAGTGTATGCTATGCTGCGCATTGTTAGTGATTCTAAATGTAAATATGAAAAGTTCCAGCCTGTACAATGTTAATGCATACAAATGCTTATGGCGCACTACAGACAGCATCCTACAGTATCTGCCCACCTGTTGCAGCATAGTAGCACTCATTCATTCAGTTATTGTAATATTAGCTAAATTATTCATAATGCCTGTAGCTACTGTATTTTAATTTAGCAGTTCATTGTTAATGGACGATAAATAGTAATATTAGTAGATATTCCTAGTTAAAATAAATCTATCGCATTCTAGAGCTTTAATATTTACCTACATATTGAAGTATTTTTATTTCTTATTTCTTACATATTTAAGCATCTAATTTAACCATGCTCAGAAAGTAACTGAGTGGGTGCACACACAGTAAGGGGGTGTGGCTTTGGCTCATGGGGGGGGGGGTGTCACAAGGGGATATGGTCGTGTTGTCGACCACACTTCGGTTGACACCATTGGGTAGCCAGGTGAGAAGGTTGACATAGGTGAAGGTCGACAGGTGGCAAGGTCGACATGGGACAAGTTCGACATGGGTTTAGGTCGACAGCGTAATGTCGACATGGGTTAGGTCGGAAGGTCAACATGGTTTTTCTTACTGTTTTTTTGAGCCGACATATGCCAACAGGCGGTATTTCGTGCCCTACTATCCACTAGGGCATGGTGGGAGAATAAAAGCATCGCAAGCGATGTGAGGGGTTGCGGTTGACTTCCAACTGTGGACATTCGGGTAAAAAAAAAACAGAAAATAAAAAACCATGTCGACCTTCTGACCTTTCGACCTAACGCATGTCGACCTAACGTTATGTCGACCTAAACCTTGTCCCATGTCGACCTTGCCACCTGTTGACCTTCACCCATGTCAACCTAGACACCTGTCGACCTTCCCTTCTGTCGACCCAACGGTGTCGACCTAATGATTGTCGACCTAAGTGTGGTTGATAAAACGATCCACACCCACCACACGTCAGGGTATTCTGATTGCAGGTGGGAGAGAGGGAAGGGGGGCGATGATTATAGAGCTGGAAAAACAAAGGTTTATCACTTTTGAAGCTTAGATAATCTGGCCCCTGTCTTTTGGCGGTCGCCAGCTGCTGCTGCAAAGCATTTCTTTTGGTTCACATCCATGCATCTGTCCAAAGAATGAGACACCCGCTGCCAGTGTCCATAGACTTAGAAATAAAGATCGGTGCAACTTTAGATGGCACCATACAAACTTGCACCAGTCTTATGGCAGGTGCAGTGTATGGCCTATGTGAGCGGTTGAGTGTTTCTGTATGCGACCAGACATCCACAAAACTCCCATAACATACCCAGATGGCCCATCTCTGCAACTCTGGTAAGCCACCTTCCAGCAACCTCCTGGGAACACCCTATACCAGCGGTAGCCAACTCTAGCCCTGGAAAACTACCAACAGTTCACATTTTCCAGACAACCTAGCTGCTGCACAGCTGCACTCATTAATCACTAACACATTTTAAAAGATCCACAGATGAAGCTAATTAGCTCACTTGTGATTCTGTGAGGAGACCTGCAAAACATGCACTGTTGGTAGCTCTCGAGGACTAGGGTTGGCTACCCCAGCCCTATACCTTCCCAAGACATTTCTGAGTGTCTTCAGCGCACCACGACTCAGCCAGCATGCTATCTGATTTATTAAGCCCCTATGTTTATTAAGGTGAAGTAATAAAGTGGCTGGTGATAACCCACCAGCTAATCATCTCCTTACTAAGTGGGAATGCTCACACATATAAAAAAGATCCGCAGATAATACCAGATTATTAAGCATGTTTAAAAATCTGATTAAGCAATCGATTGGCGATCCCTACTAATTTTTTATTGGGATTGCCAAAAGGGGAGCCCACACATCTAAAATTAATTGTGGCAATCATCTCCAGATCGCAGGATTGTCACAATTAATTGCATGATGTATGGGGCCCATTACAGGCTGGGGGTTAAACAATGACAGGTAAGTCACATACACACTAGTGGGCCTGCTCTGTGTAAACAATATCGGCTGGAGGCAGGTGATTTGAGCATACACACTGAACGATATTGGTAAATTATATCGCTCAGTTATATCACCAGTACCCACGCAACACGAGTTGGATATAAAGCCAAAATCAGCCTGCATGTTTAGCCGAATTATACAGTATGCTTGCTCATACACCACCTATTGTAATCTCTATAGTAGTGATTATCAGCAGCTGAAAAATAGTATGATTGTACTTTAATTAGTCCCTTTAATTCCGGACACATGTTAATTACACAGATTCTGTGGCAGTTTAAAATCAGGTGAAGTGGATTCTTGAAGTCAGCCAGCCACAGAACCTGTGTAATTAATATGTGTCCGGAATTAAAGGGACTAGGTGGTAACCCTAGTCTCACAAAAGACAGATTGCTACCATACATTAGCAATTGCAAGTCAAATCCATTGCAGATTGTCCCACTTGTGAGATTTTGTCAGATTTGACCCAATTCAGGTGGATTGAGTCAATTTATCTGACAAAATCTGATGTGCCTGTCTGACAAAATCTGATGTGCCTGATGTGTAGGACCCAATGCACAATCCCGTGCCATTGGGTATAACCAAGAGATTGATCCTCCTGCACATAGGATAAATCTCAGGTCAATCAGGTCCAACTTGTTGGACAATAAATTGAACAAGTGTTATGCTGGCCACACATCAGACCAACTTTCCTCCAACCACCCAACTAGTTGCTCGGATGGAATAAAAACCTGGTACTGGATAAGAGCAAATGTAATTTGTAATTAAGTCATTTGTTTCCTGAATCTGAAAATAGACAAGCTGTCACGTAGACAATGTACTGTAGTTGGACCTATTTGATTTAAACAATATCACTGAATGTTTTTGTCCATTCTCCTGCGTTTGTGAGCAAATTGCTGATTGGCATTTGCCCCCACACAGTACCAGATTTTCAGTCCAACCAACTAGTTGGATGGTTGGAGGAAAGTTGGTCTGATGTGTGGCCAGCATAAGGGGGCCTTAAGACTACTTGTTTCTCTATCATGCAGCAGGTGACACTGGAACTCACATTGGGTTTAGAGCTGGGACAGCTGGGAGCTAGGCACTACTAATTTGATTAGGGAAGGCTACTCCTCCCCTCTAAGCCCCATCAGCCCCCAGTTAGAAAATTGTGCTCAGGGAGCTGGTCACCATTCTACCTGCTCCTGCAGGTTGTTCGTTTTTCTACTATCTACACTGTGAATACAGAGCCCTGAGTTTTTGTCACTGCTGTGCCCTTTCATGTGCTCGGTCAGAAGTGTCTAAATTTGCCTTAAATTGAGATACAGTTGAGCCAGAGACTGAATAAAGTTAGGCTCTTGAGGTGACTTCTGTTTCCACCCTTCTTTTACCAGATCTAAAATTACACTGGGTTGTCTGCTATATGGGAGTTCAAGGGGCTGAACAACATAGAGGCATGGGGTACCTCTCTAACTGCAAACATCAGATAAGGCAGAAGTAGGTCCCAATAAAGCTTTTTGCGAGACACCACCCTTTATATCATTTGTTTAAGGGTTCAGTTAAAATGTTCCACCAGGCCACCTGTGATGGTAAACTGAAGTAGTAATTCAATTCAGCCATAATGGATGACAAAGATCTTCCATTTTCGCCAGCCTGCTCGCCATATTCTTTGTTTTATGGAAATCCTCGCCGTCAGAGGACAGCGAGGTTCACAGCAAATGCACATTCCGAGGCGAGTCTCACCGTTTTGATGGCCACACTCGCCGTTTCCACCTTGCCTAATGGAACAGGCAAGGCGGAAACGGCAAGTTCCGGGGGAGAGTTGAATACTGACAACAAGCTATCGACGCTGCTCGCTGTGTAGCTCACTGTCAACCACTGGCCCCCCGCATTGAATACACCTCAAAGTGTAACAGTGGCAGTGTCCACACTATTGTTCATTGGAATACTTACTCTCTTATGTTAGTCATATGCATGAACTCATTGAAGTTGATGAAGAAGCCAGCCAACATCTCCTTGCCATGTGCCACTTCTTGCCACTTCCCACACCACAGTGGATTATGACTCCTGTTGGGACCTGCACAAAGCCAATGTGTGTGGAGAGCTAGAACAATTATGACAATGTTCTTCCCCGTATTCAGCTACATACAACACAAGTATATTAGGTGCATTGTATTTAACTAAATGTTATATAGTTGCCATCTTAAATAGTATGTAAATGCGGGTATGGGTCATTAGGTCAACCCATATTAGGTTGACATGCATTTGGTAGACCACTGGAAGTCGACATGACTTAGGTCAACACATGAAATAGGTTGACATGGCTAAAGTCGACTGGGTCGGAATGTTGACAGAAGCATCAGGTCGATAATGGCAAGGTCGAGAGTCAAAATGTCGATATCAGTTTTTCACGGTTTTCCCAGAATATTTGACATTGACCCCGCCAAAGTGTACTGCTACGTTCGCCATGCTTTGGGCAAGGTACCTCGCTGAGCTCGGCACACTATTCTATTCTCCCTCCACGCCCTAGTGGATGGCAGGGTATGAAATACCGCCTGTCGGCACATGTCACTTTAAAAAAAAACCATAAAAACTCATTTCAACCTTTTGACTGTCAACCTTGCCATTGACGACCTAATGTGTGTGTCAACCTTCCATCCCTGCCGACCTTAGCCATGTCCACATATTGCATATGTCGACCTAATGGTGGGCATACATCAACCCGATTTGGACCGATTCGGCCGATTGCGATCAATCGGTCCGATAAATCGGCCCAAATCGGTTCTTCATGACATGGGGTCGGGTCCGATGCGCGGTCCCGTGCGTATCGGACCCGGCCCCAGGGGTCGGACCGGCGGAACATCCGATGTAGGTCAGTGGGGACAGGCGGCTGGGGAGGAAGAAGCAGTGGAGCAGCAGCGCGTTACCAGATTGGGGCGGGCGGCGGTGACCATCAGTGACAGTGTCACTCTCCACTATCCAGCGCTAGCGGGCGGGCAGCCGCGGCTATTACATCTTTAAAATAACGTGTCAAATGACTGCCCGGCTAATGATTGGCTGAGATAGAGCACTCTCAGCCAATCAGTGGCCTCCCTTCGCGGCCGCTGATTGGCTGATAGTGCTCTATCTCAGCCAATCGAAAGCCGGGTAGTCATTTGACACGTTATTTTAAAGATGTAATAGCCGCGGCTGCCCGCCCGCTAGCGCTGGACAGTGGAGAGTGACACTGTCAGTCTGTCACTGATGGTCACCGCTGCCCGCCCCAATCTGGTAACGCGCTGCTGCCCCACTGCTTCTTCCTCCCCAGCCGCCCGCCCCCACTGCTCCTCACCGCCCTGCAGCTCCCTGATATTTTTTTTACATGTGATAAATCTCATGCGATTTATCACATGAAAAATGGCACATCAAAGTCCTCATCGTAGGTGAGCCTTCCGGGGAGCTGCCGGGCGGCTCGGAGGAGAATAGGGTCCGACTTGTCCTTAGGACAAGTCGGCTCTATGTATGGGGGCCTTAAGCCATGGCGACTTTCAGTGGTTGGCCAAATGCATGTCGACCTAATATGGACAATATAAATTACAAAGTAATATATTTATTTAAGACTAAAAAAGTATTTTTGTTACACATATATTGTTATTTTATATATTTTTCTCAGGTCTTTCAGCTCCAAAAGATGACCAGTCTACCATGGATTACAGAATATCTTTGCAACCCAGTCTTCGGAAATGATTTGTTGATGCAGAGTAACTTGAAAAAATGATTAGAATCTGGGGGGCCACATTTTGGGCTTCGTGCCTAATTATAACATTCTTTTTCCTGTTGGTTACCCTTCAGGTAAGGTGAAAAGATCTGTTTTGTTTATTTTATGGAGCTAAAGGATGTAATTAACAACAGGTTCATTACAACATGAAGGCAAGCTGAGTTATTTTTTAACAAAGTATGGGAACACTATTATGCTAATAAATAAGGGGATAGTATTACTTATTCTAATCCCAAGAGGGTATTATTATTTATTATTATAATAAATACTGGAGCACTGTTATACCACTTTTTCACCAAAATCCTGGATCCAACCTGGTATTTGAAACACTGTTCGAATCCACGTCGGATCCAGGATTTGCCTCGTTTGCACTACGGTGTCGACCACACGGCTGCAGGGGGTGGCGCTTGGAGATGTCATCATCTCCAAGTGCCGGGACCGCCGATTGCCGCACTGGGGGCAAGCCCAGCACCAAGGTAAGGTGCTAGGCTGCCCCCAGCCTCCATGCTACACACGTCCATTCACCATCCATTCACCTCCTCCCCGACTCCGCTGCTGTCTGCACAGTACAGCAGACAGCAGCGGAGGCTGTGTGCGCTCCCCTCCCATCCTCCATACTGACCGCAGGTTTGGAAGTTGGGCTCCCCCATTGGTGTAAACGGTAACAACTGACGCTGATGCGGGTCTATGAGGCAAAAACCTGTTAGTTTTCGGTGAAAAGGGGTATTAGTTATTGTGGAAACACTGGGGGTTATTCTAGTTCATTCTTTCTGACAAAATCTTTCTTAGATGGACAAAACCATGTGCACTGTGGGTGGGGCAGATGTAACTTGTGCAGAGAGAATTAGATTTGGGTGGGGTTTTTCTTCAAAGTGAGATCTATATTGCAGTGTAAAATAAAGCAGTCAGTATTTTCCCTGCACAGAAACAAAATAACTCACCCAAATCTAATTCTATCTGCACATGTTACATCTGCCCCCCCTGCAGTGCACATGGTTTTGTCCATCTAAGAAGGATTTTGTCAGAAAGAATGAACTAGAATAAACCCCACTGTTTGCAGCAAAACTATCTACTGTATAAGTGCACTGACAGACCAGATTCCCAAGAGGGGCACAAAAAGTATTGTTCTTGATGCCAAGTACCATGGACAGTTAGTCAAGGGGAGGGGTTGTTTTCATTTAATGATGATGGTTTTAATAATGAGTGCTACAAGTAAGCTGCATGTGGTGTTGGCTAATGCACATTTGATACAGTGATTTAAAAACCTTTGAATATCGCGGATTTTTAGTAAGTAAATCTGGTGTATTGGAAGGTAAATTCTGCTACCCGATAAATTTCCCATGTGGTGCATATCTTTACAGCTATACAGGATACAATGTAGTTTGTCAACAAACATGAACATTTTGTGCTGAAAGAGGTACAAATTAATTAGTTTTTTTCATGTATGTAAAATACGGCCTGTCAACTTCATTTTTACTTACATATATAATAAAACTGGCTTTATAGATTTGTTTACATTATGGTTGTTTTTCCAAAGGTGATGGTTGAACTGGGTAGATTTGAAAAGCAGAAACAAAAACTCTCACTTATGCGAGATATTCGACTAAAGAAACCATCCCGTCCATTGCTGAAGGGGTTCCCGGCAAACACCTTCCATAGAAGCTCAGAACAGGAAGTGCGTAGCCACCCCATCATGCTTTGGTGGTCACCATTGACTGGTGAGAATGGAAGGCTGGGGAAGTGTGGAGGAGACACATGCTTTTTCACCATAAATAGAACATACCTGAATAATCCGGTGACAAGAGCTGTCCTATTTTATGGTATGTTTATATTAAATTTGTTTTCATAAGGTTACTGTTATTATGATAGGACAGAACATTTTATTTCAACATACATAAAGCTACATAAAGTTTTTTTTTTATGTGACATCATTATTTTACTTCATTTACTTACTAACATGGCTTACTTCATTTATATCATGGCTTACATTTGAAAAAAATAACACAATAGGCATTTGCTAATCTTAAAATGTAAGTTACTATAAAGGCCCCCATGCACTAGAGCAAGGTATCGCGTGCGGTACCTCGCAGGTGATACCATGCCAGCAGCTGCCGGGCGGCAAGATCGCATACAATACATTGGATGCGGTTCTTTTCCATACATTGTATTGTATGAGATCCCAGCAATGGCTGCGATTTAATAGTTATGGCAGCCTGTAGGATCTGCGATGCGAGGTGCATGAGGACATGCCTTGCATTGCAATGTATCAGTTTCATGCGATCCATCACAGCAATGTGTCAGAATCGCATAAAAAGTGGCCATATTGCACTAGTAGATGCCTGCCTTAAGCAAGTCAGCAAATAATAACATTGAGAAATGTGCTAATTGACTTAGGAAATATTTGGAAAAAAGGCTTTGACTTCACAGTAAGAATCTCAGCTCATCTGATTTCCTGTCTTCAAGCCTATTGACAAATGCTGCTCTATATGTCTTGGCTAGCTAAATAAAAAGTCTATGATCAGCATTGTAGACTTAAGTTTTAATTTAGTTTTTCACAGTGGGCCTTATTCTAGTTCACTCTTTCTGACAAAATCCTTCTTAGATGGACAAAACCATGTGCACTGCAGGTGGGGCAGATGTTACTTTTGCAGAGAGAATTAGATTTGGGTGGGGTTTTACTTCAAAGTGAGATCTATATTGCAGTGTAAAAATAATTCAGCCAGTATTTACCCTGCACAGAAACAAAATAACTCACCCAAATCTAATTCTCTCTGCACATTTTACATCTGCCCCCCTGCAGTGCACATGGTTTTGTCCATCTAAGAAGGATTTTGTCAGAAAGAGTGAACTAGAAGGCCCATGTGCACAATACTGTTTACTATTGTAAACACTGGTGGGTTATTCAGACCCTGTGATTTAGCAAGGTGCCCGATTATTGATTGACTGTGGATGATCGTAGGGCACAAACATAAACAGAGAAAATATCCTGAGTTTTTTCTGACTGCAAGCCGCTCGCAAGTAGATTGACAGGAAGCCAGTGTTTGGGGTTGGTAACCAGACGTTTTTTGGGAGTGTCCAGGCGTCTTCAGGGAGGGTGTGTGACTTCAGCCCCAGGCTCGATTAGCCTATTTCTATTACACAGGAAAAGTAGGGTATGGGTTATGCACAGATTGCACACACTGGGAAAATCATTCAAAAGTGAGTGTGTTGCGAATTCATTTGCAGCTGATCGTAGATCAGTGTGATTTTTGCCAGCCATTTGCAGCCTTGCACAGGGTGGGTTTACACTGTGGCGGGGCGGTGGCTATCTGATCGCATGGCTCTGCTTAAACGCCCTTCTGGGAACAGGTCTGACTGCCCCCTACTGTTAGTTACTTTTCTTGCACAACTCTATGGCCGTCGAGGGATAGCTAGTAAAGATACTATTGCCTTCACTCAACTGTTGCAGAGGCAATGTATTATATTCTAGTATGTAGAAAACAAAAGTAGCAGCGCTTATAAATTAATATTTATTGTCTGGGATTGTCTGTTTTTGATAAAGAATAATACAATTTTATTTAGCATAAAAAACTGTAAATTAATAAATAGAATAAATAAATGAAAACAACATTAATAAATGTGGCTGTTTTTGAGATATAAGGGGGCAACCATTAGAGTGTGGCCAGTTCTTTAATTGATGGATAGTTCTACTTGTGGTTTTAAAGGGGTAATCTCACCACTGGAGGAATGTAGGATTCTTGAGGTCCAATGGCATCATGATTGTACGGTGTTGTAATAAAGCAAGTTGATTTTAAAAAATACAACTGGAGTTTAGGGTCCTCAAGATGTCACGGCCGCTCTGAAGGCTTGATGGAATATCGTAGCCACTGGAGGATGACCTGTGGGCTCAATTGTGGGATCCAAATGTCCTCTCTATATTGTGGTGGAAAAAGCTGTGATAGAGACAGCGAAACGCGTCGGTGCATGAGGGCAACCTATCAGCGATAATTTCCACTTGTGACCTTTTCATCTTGGACATGACTATTACCACCACAATATAGAGAGGACATTTGGATCCCACAATTGAGCCCAAGCAATAATAGCTGTAGCTATTGAAATCGATAGCTACAGTTGTTGGAACGAGATGCATTCAACATCCCAGTGGCCACTATATCAACGCCGGCACCTCGACTACTGCCGAGAGACCAATGCCGGAATCCAGCTTGCTGCTGGGATACCGGTGCTATACTCCTGACACCAATTGGAATGTTGACGCTGGAATTCTGACTGCCGGCATGCCAAATAGTGAGCAACCTGGGTGGGTTAGAATTACACCAGGGAGTTGGGGGGGCTCGATTTATGCACTAGGGGGTAGAGGCGCTAAGGGTTAGGCTGAGGGATTAAGTTTAGGCAGCAGCGTACAGGGATTAGGGTAAGGGACTAGAGGAGAGGGTTCGGGTCAGGCTGCAGGGGCGGTTAGGGTTATACTGCTGGACAGGATAGCTGGAAGGGGGAGGGAATGTATACATATGTATTGCATTGGAACGGTCAGTGCCACTGACTATTCATACATTGCCCGGTATATCTCAAACATACTGTATCAGCGCCGATAACAACAGATGTAATTTGAAGTCCTAATTTTATTAAGGTGACACTATAAGACCATAATCTCAAATGACATAACATTGTGTTGCATTTTGATGTTGTGATTGTTGTGACTGACAACAACCCTGTTGGAAATACACTGTTCTATACAGAGTACTTGATAGAGAGCGATATGTGCCTAATTTTATTTCTAATGTTTTCTTTATGTAATGTATGGTAAAATTGACATGTTGTTTAAAGTAAACATTGCAAATATTTTAAGTCTGGCAGTGATTGCAAATGCTCCAGTGACACAAAAAAAATCTAAATAAAGTTTACAATTGATGCAGTTTTTTTCTAAAATCATTATTATAATTGTATTATATTCATAGGCACAGATTTCAACACAGACAGCTTACCACTTCCACGGAAGATTTATCATGAATGGGCTTTATTTCATGAAGAGTCTCCAAAAAACAACTACAAACTCTTCCATCAACCAACCATAACTTTGTTTAACCACACTGCTACATTCAGCCGACATTCCCATTTACCATTGACAAGCCAATATTTGGAGGATCTGCAGACCCTGACATCACTTGAGTACTTTGTACCTGTGCGAAAAAAGAATGCTCTAAGAAGAAGACTTGCTCCAGTAGTATATGTGCAGTCTGACTGTGATCCCCCTTCAGATCGGGATACTTATGTGAAAGAACTAATGAATTATATAGCTGTAGATTCCTATGGTGAGTGCTTGCATAACCAGGACTTACCTCCGCACGTCAGCAACCCATCTTTCATGGATGACACTCAGTTCTACAATATACTTGCTCAGTACAAGTTCATCCTTGCATTCGAAAATGCAGTTTGCGACGATTACATAACAGAGAAGTTGTGGAGACCTCTGAAGCTGGGGTCTATCCCAGTATATTATGGGGCCAGTAACATCGAAGACTGGTTACCAAGCAATAAAAGTGTGATTATTGTGGACAAATTTCCGCATCCTCGAGAACTTGCAGAATACATTAAACAGTTGGACCGAGATGACAGACTGTATATGGAATTTTTAGATTGGAAACTGCAAGGTCATATCAGCAACAATCACTTAGTTACTGCCCTCAAAGACAGAACTTGGGGTGTGCAAGATGTAACTCAGGACAACTACATTGATGCCTTTGAGTGCATGGTGTGTAGAAGAGTGTGGGATAACATACGTCTTCAAGAAAAGGTATGTTTAGAGCTATAGCTGTGTGTGTGATATTTAATGCATAATGATTGAAGGAACATCAACTTGTTTAATAGTACTGTAATCTGTAAAGATTACAGTGGCGGTTTTTACCCCTCCCAGGTAAAATCCGCCACTGTCTCTGCCTGAAGTGAAGCCAGATGCAGTCTATGAGACTGCACTGGCTTCACAGTGACTGGCAGTGACTTCCTATTGGAAGTCTGACCTGCCAGTCACTCAAGGCATCCCATCGGGAGGTGTTCCCTCCCTCCGGGATGCCTCTCTCTGCGCAAATGCAAGGTAGCCCCCAAAATGGGTTCTGCACATGTGCAGTACCGCGGAACATACTGCGCATGCGCTGGAACCCGATCAAGTCTCTGGGGGCTGCTGCAAAGGCAGCCCCCGGAGGCTTGGGCCTGAGCATGCGCAGTATGTATGATGTTACTGCGCATGCACCAGCCCCGTGCAGGGACAGGGGTGCGCGCGGTGTCCGGGGATGGCGGCAGCGACCAGGGACGGCAGCGACGAGAGATGGCAGCGGAGGGGCCTGCATTGTGGTAATAGTAAGATAATAGTAAGAGCCGCCACTGGTAAGGAACTGAGTAAGGATAAATTATATGGTTTCACAAGTCAATCAAGAGTCATGTCCACTACACAAGATCGTATCTGACCTTCATGGCGAGTACAGCATACAGTCAACTAGACCAGGCATGTCCAAACTTTCGCCCTCCAGCTGTTGTGAAACTACACATCCCAGCATGCCTTGCCATAGTTTTAGCATTCCCTAATAGCAAAACTGTGGCAAAGCATGATGGGACTTATAGTTTTACAACAGCTGGAGGGCCATAGTTTGGACATGCCTGAACTAAATAAATGGCTTTATTGGAAATATATATTATTGTATTGGCAATTGTGTGACCCAATATTTTGTAATATAAATGTTTATTGTATGGTAAGCAGTGTTACCATAAAGATTTTTGTAAAAAGAAACGAAAAAAAAGAATGTCAAATTTTAATAATAGTTTTACTACAATTATTCCCTAAATGAGTATAGTGAGATAACTTCAGTTCCAAAGTTTATACATTAGAAATTGAGACTGCATGGCAAGAAACTGGATGTTTTGCATTATCATGTTAAAAGTAATTTACACTAATATTATATAAATGCATATGACGCTGCTGAACTCATATGGCGCTAATAATAATAGTAATAATAATAAAGCTAATTTGTGTTTTTAACCAGTAAAATTATGTTTCTACTAGTTCTCTAACAGTAAGGTAATGTGTTATGTGTGTCTTTTTTTTTTCTTTTCAATATGTTTAACATTTTCTTTTTCCATAACTGATCATTTTTTTTTAAAGTCTAAAGGCTTAAGCTGTATACACATGCCTCGATTTATCCCTGTTTTCGATTCGATTTTGCTTATAGAAGCAAAATAATATCGAAACCTAATTGAAATAGAATGGTTTTTAGGACACTTTTGACTGGCATTCGATTCGATGCGTGCTCCCGTTTTCTCTATATCGAAAAGAAAAATAGACTGTGCAGGCAAGGAAATATTGAATTTGATCCAGTAAATCGAATGTGTACACTGCACCTTGAATGTATATCGAATTTGACATCGAAATCGTATCGAATGCAAAAGTGCAGATCAAATGTGAAAATTAATGGAAAATCAAAGGCAAAAGCAAAAGATGGTGGAGAGGGGAAATCGAATTGAAAGCGAAAGCAAATCGATGCATCTTTAGGGGGTGTTCAATCTTGATTCCAACTGTTGGAACGTTTCCGACAGTCAGAATATCGTCCATTTCTGACATCAATTCAACAGTTGGAATTCAATCTTCCGACTGTCAAAACCAGCCGCAGATTGTCGATTACCGCAGCAGGTTTTTTTTTGACAATGCAGATTTTACTATTTAAAAAGTCGAATCTTCATGCCTTCAATACAGTCAGAAATGGTCGCATTTAATAATTGTATGCCAAAATTTCTGATGGTCAGAAATATCAGCACACATTGAATAACCCCTTTAGTTTAAATGTGCACCTTCATTATCCTAATTTGTCAGCTTGAATAGAATCTAGACTCAGCAGTTTTCTGTTGAAATGTAGCAATCGGAACCTTGTCCTTTTGGTAGCATCACAATTTTCATTCTCTGGGAAGCCAACAGGCTCCTGTAAATGGTATCACTGCTTCAGATGAAAACATAATGGGAGGTTTATCTGAAATGCACTTAGAATATTGGCAAGTTCATTAAGTGATGATAATAGAAAATACTTTGGCTTTCTTTTACATACCTAAAGAATCAAAATCAAAAATCTAAAAAAATATACATTAATGTAGAACAGTATTTTGCTAAACAAAAAGTGAAGATTTACTGCATATTATAAAGTCAACTGATAATTTTTTTTTTTACGACTACAAAAGGAAAAAATAGAAAATATCCAAATTGCATGTGTTATTTCTATTTTATTGATATTCTATTTATATTCCCTAGTTCTATTGTGTATTTGGCTAAGAACTGGTTCATAACCTGGAAATGTTCATTCAGTCCTCTAAACATCTGCATTGTGAGTGTTACACTAATTACTATACGTCTTCCATTCAGTGCTTGAGTGGAAAGCATGACTTTATTCACCTGGTAATTCTGGTCACGTAGAATGCTTTCAACTACAAGCCATACATCATTTAAACAGATGGAGAATCTTATATACCTGTTGGCACATTGGCACCTGCTGTACTAAAGTGCATGTTACTAACCACGTTTTAAATGCGTTAAACATCTGTCTGCCTTCACCTGTCCTCAATACAGTTTTTACCTCTCCTGAGACTCATTTGCTTTTTAGATTTTAAGTGGAGGCCATTACTTAGCGGAATACAGAGACATTTTATCCAAGTACTTTTTTCTTTGTTAAATAGCCATTATACTAATTAATCTCTATTTTTTTAATTAGTCATTGCAGAGACACAGTGGTTCTTATTTAGAGTTAAGACCAAATCCATGTGAAGGTTGGAATTTGCAAGCTAAAAATGTTCAGTTGCAATTGACGTAAATTAATATAATTTTTTCATGCTGGGGAAATACTGTTTGTTTATATTAAGAGCAATATTAATAGGTAGCTTTACTTTTAAACACCTAAATATTTGTATGTTTAACCTTACTAGTGGGAACAAAAATCTTTTATATAAAAGAGAGCAATTGACAATCAACCGTCTGTCTCCCGAACACTGGGAAACAGACAGTAACGATTGTTCAGGAATTTTCAATGTACAGTTGTTGCTGTGTATAAACGTGTTCTGTAGTGGACCACAATGAGTACAAGTCATGGCATGACACCGCATATGCATTGCTTGCTGGCCCCCATTAAAATTAAATGGTGCCCACTAGCTCTCATTCAAGTCAATGCATGGGGAGGACACCTCTGTAGACATTACTTTACAGCGTTGTGTCCTACAATACAAAAAAGGAAGTAGCTGGTATCTGTGGCCAGGCATTAAAGCAGTGTCTGTGCAGTTTAAGGTTTATCCAGGAAATAACTTCCTTCCTTCCCATTGCATGTATAGGGTAGATTTACTAAAGCTTCTAAAAATTAAAAATTGAGTTGTTGCCAATAGAAGCCAATCAAAGTCTATCATTTTCTAGGATGCAATAGAGAAATGCTAACTATAATCTGATTGGTAGCTATGGGCAAGACCTCCACTTTTCACTTTTATAAGCTTTAGTAAATCTATTCTGCAGACGTTATATGCCAAAGAAACAGCTAGAACAGAATATAAGCAACTTCATAAAGGAGTCTATATAATAATTTTTGGAGAGAGATAAAATACCAGACAATTGGTTTTATAACTGCCATGTTACAGGAACTGGTTGGTGCTCTATCGCCATCCATTTTATCTCTCTCCAAGGCTTAGTACATAGACCTCTTAGAGTTAAAAGAAAATCTATTTAAGGGTGCCATTGTGCACATGCACAAACCATGTTACACTGCAAATACAATCCTTTATATAAACGTTTATATGTGGCTCCCAACTGATGCCAAATGGTGGACAATCTATTACTAACTCTATGGGGTAAATTTACAAAGATGCGAGTTCTATTGAAAATGGGATGTTACCATAGCAGCATCTTCTAGGGGATAATTGATGGAATTTGATTGATTTCTATGGACAACATCGTATAGAACTCCAATCTTCGTAATTTTACCCTTATCAGTCTATCCTCCACCACCCTTACCATACATGCATATCACCGTTGTAGTCACGTTATCAGTGCATACTCCTGGTACCAAGGAAATAATTTTAAAACAAGCTGTTCTAATAAATGTCGTTTATTTACACTTTATCAAAATAATATTGAATAAAGTCTCATTATGACACTTAAAATACTTAATTATACTATGTAATGCCGAAAGTGTGATTTATTAGGGTTTACCTTTTTCTTTGACAGGGTCTAAAAGCCAAGCAATGGAGAGCAAATTCAACGCACCTGACTTGTCCAGCCCCAGAACCCTTTTCATTCAGGCCAGAACTGACAACTAAATCCACAATGAGGCAAATGTGGAGGCCCAGCTTTGAGCAATCAAAAAGAGAGTCAGAAGCTCTTAGACTTTTGGTTGACAGGAACAGAAATTTCACTTCTCAAGAGTTTTGGAACCTCGTTTTCAGACATTAGAGTTTTGTGGATAGCGTTGTGGTGATGTACATAATATAGCTACAATGATGGAAATGTATTTTTATTGTAAAATTTATATTGAAATGTGTAAATTGAAAATAAATGTAAAATGTATTTCTTCGCCTTTCCAAACCATATTTTTTTAACACTTTAAATGTTTAAGGTTTATTTGACGTTTTGAAACAATAAATAGAAAGATAATGCGGCATTTGTTTCCTAGCACGGCGCCACCGATTTTGATTGTATTGATCGGGTCGGAAAAATTGCTTAGTTCGGATCGCATGCCAACCAAATCGCATGCGATGCGACCGACGCGATGCGACCCGATTTTTACATTGGAATCAATGTAAAATGGTCCCTGAGACCCGATTTTACATTGATTTCAATGTAAAAAGCCCCCAAACCCCCCATTTTAATAGCAAACCCCCCCTGATGGTTTAAATGGCCCCCCATTGTTAACGCCACCCCACTATTGAAGCCAACCCGAAGCGTGGCGAGCGCAGCGAGCCCGCGAGGGGCGGCGGTACGCATCCTCTGACCTTTTCATACCCCCAGGGGCAAACGCAGGATTTTCAGAAGGGGGTTTCCAGACGGGCGGAGCAAAGCACGGAAATGGACACTTATGTGACCCAGTATATGCCGGGTCAGTTAAAGTATTATAGATAGACTGAATGTATATAAATATAAATAATAATACAGGTTGAGTATCCCGTATCCAAAATGCTCAGGACCAGGAGAATTTTGGATAACGGATTATTCCGTATTTCAGAATATTTTAATATTTCAATTATGTATTTTGAAGTATCTTGCATGTATGCTGTATAAACACATAAAATACACACAAATATATTTTATTACCACATAAAATACACACAAATATATTTTATTTGTTCAAAAAACAAGGTTTCAAAACATGAAACAAAATTTGTGTACTATCTCAGATATTGAATTTGAATGCCAAGCAATCATTTTCTTGCACATATATAGTGCCAGTTACATATCATGTCACCAGTAATGCTGTTGCAAATGTCCCCAGTGAGTTTTTAGCAAAAAAAATATTTTTTTTTTTCACTTTCTGGAATGTATGGTTTTCGGAATAATTCGGATACTCGGATATGGGATACTCAACCTGTAATATCAATAAAAAAAATATATCTATATATCTGTATATGTATATATGTGTATATATATATATATATATATATATATATATATACATACATACATACAAACATACATACATACATACATACATACAGACAGATAGATAAATATAGATATGAACAGGTATATATAGCGCTAATCAATGTCCAGCTTAGATAAACCCACACTCTTATAAAAAGAGGGGATTAGATCACCAAAGTCCAGGTATATATATCGGACTGCAGCTCCCTTTCAAGTATGGGCATCCAGGTCAGGATGAAGAAATCTAGAAAAAAGAAGGAAAGGTGCGCTCCATGGTGCAGGTAAAACTTTTATTAGGAGACATACACATGCACTCCAACAGGTAGTTAAAAAGCAGGTGCCCGTACCATTAATAAAAGCACTGTGGGCTGGATACCACAAGGTGTTATATAAATACCACAGGCAGAACAGCAACCGATCAGGAACTCCAAATCACCGCCAGCACAGGACACAGGGACGCTGGGTTGCGCCGTGTATGCTGAGAAGACCGGGACCAGGTTACAGCCGAATCGGAGAGATGCCGGGATCAAACGTAGAATGCGGGTGTCACAAGCCACGCTCTAACGCGTTTCATCATAGAGACTTCGTCAGAGGGCATGGCATTGTGACCACCCATCAGGGTTTATAAGGAGACCAACAGCCAATGAAAAGCCTGTGGTGCGGCCATCACATGAGAGCCTCTCCTGGTTTAGCAGGAGAGGCTCTCATGTGATGGCCGCACCACAGGTTTCTGGGTACTCAGAAACCCCCCCCCCCCTGCGTGTGCTACTGACCCCCACTATCCACGTCGGTGTGGAGTTGATTTTATATAGTGTGGCGAGCGCAACGAGCCCGAAGCGTGGCAAGCGCACGCGCATAACTTCACAGGTGTACGCGTCCCCTCGCGGGGGTCACTGCGCTCGCCACGCTTCAGGCTCGGTGGCTCGCTGCGCTCGCCACACTATATAAAATCAACTCCACACCGACGTGGATAGTGGGGGTATGAAAAGGTCAGAGGACGCGTACTGCCACCGCTCGCTGCGCTCGCCACGCTTCAATGGGGGGACATTAACCATACTTTCTAACCCTATACAATGAGAAATTGGCCATATTGGCCCATTTCCCATTGTTCCCTATGTAAAATCGGGTTGATCAACCCGATTTTAACTTTAAAAAGTAATTTAACATTATTCTCTATGGGAAAATCGGGTTCATCGCGTCGATCGCGTCGCGGCCCATTATAATGGGCCGCGATGGTCCCGATCAATGCGATTTTCTAATTTAACATTATTCTCTATGGGAAAATCGCGTTGATTGCGTCGGTCGCGTCGCTGCCCATTATAATGGCCCGCGATGGACCCGGTCAACGCGATTTTGTCTTTCACCGGCAAATACACTGGTGATTGACATAAAATCGGGTCCATCGGGTTGATCGCATGGCTTAAGTACCTTAAACTTAAGGCATGCGATCAACCCGACGGGCGCCGTGCTAGGAAACAAGTACCGATAATGCAATAATAATAAAAAAAAACGAGGTAGAAAGGAGCTACACCCCCCAAGTATGGAACAAATTATCATGTATTGTATCCTATAGTATTCCTTACTTCTAATGTGTGCAGTCTTGGCAATAATTAACCTCAGATGTTTTAAAACTCCAAGCAGAAATATTGGTTTATTTTCCCATATAACATACTGTATGTGTGCAATTAATTTCCACACTTGCAGAGTATAAGGGTGATCAGATTTTCCCAAACATGATCCCCAAGGCACACTAAGGACTATTTTACACATTGACTGGAGTGTCTGCTATACCTATTAACTGTTGCACCACGCAGTGATAGCTCAAGTTGATCCGGCCGTAACATTACATTCGGCACAAAACCAACTGATCCACAGGAAAAAAAGAAATAGGTTTTTCTTCCCACTGGACGGACATATCCATTATGTGTGAAATATCCCTAACTATCCAGGTTTTAGTGATATCCATGCTTCAGCACAGGTGACTTAATTAGTACCTCAGTGATTTTGATTAAACCATCTGTGCTGACCCCAAGGTATAGGGGTGTATGCACAGCAGGCAGGCCAAGCAATTTTGACTAAGCTGATTTTGGATAAGCCCATGATCGATTTTGACTAAGTCAATTTGGCCATAGGCCAAATACACTGTGTCTTAGTCGAAATTGCCTTCCCTGTACAGTCTATTTGACCGGGCAATGAAGACACAGAGGGCCGCGCATTGCTATCGCCCGCAGTGTCCAAACGATTATAGCTAACCTTTCTAGGCAAATTTGACTGTCTAATCATTTAATTATATAATATATATTTGAACATTCACATCTGTCCCTGCCCCAGTGGAGCTTACACTCTGTATTTCCAATGGAGGTTACACTCTGTATTCCCAACCACATGTTGTGGCATTCTAGGGTACATTTTTTTTTTGTTGGAAACCAATCCATCAGTATATTTTTGGATTGTGGGAGAAAACTCATGCAAGCACAGCGGGAATATACAGTACAAACTCTGCACCGTTAGGGCCATGGTGGGAATCGAACCCATGACCTCAGTGCTGTGCATTTTTAAAGTAATGATAGATGAGCAATAAATAGCATTTACTGGGGCAGATGTATTACGCCTGGAGAAGAGATACACTGGAGATAAAGTAAAAGGATATAATGCACCAGCCAATCAACTCTCAACTGTCATTTTCAAATGCAGTTCATTGGCTGGTGCTTTACCTCCTTTCACCTTATCTCAAGTTTATCTATTCTCCAGGCTTAATACATCTGTTCTACTATGTAAAAGGGTATTCATACCTTTTTTAAAGTATATCTAATAAAAGTTTTTTTTTTTTATTGTATTAATAAGGGATTGAGAGCTCCATCTTGGATGTCAGATGTCAGCTTATATAAGTAAACAAAGGGATTTAGCTGTGAAGATACAGCAATATAGGGCTCTTCTAACTCAACCAGAAATGAACACTTGGCACCTGGAAGGCAAACTGGATACAGGAACATGGATGCTTTTCTTGGAAGCACACATCAATCTCATGTAGGCCCTATCAGAAATCAAAGCCCGCGATGCTAGTAAATTGTAGCCAGAAACAGAACCAGGAAACATAGCAGCTGTATCCATAGGCTAAACAATATAGTACAGGAATCATAGAAGCTGTGTCAGGACACAAGAACAAGACGTATATATAGCACAGGATCTAGGCTGCTGTGCTGGAAGCAAACATTATCACTGACAGAGGTGGAGTGTCAGGACAGAACTTACATGCTAGTCAGACAATCAGCACTACTGGACTAACCAGACCAGCACAGCAGTTCACCTTTAACATGCAGAGTAATACAATAGCAGAAACTGACATTTTCACATTTGCAGACAGTAGGAGTGATTGAAAGCAGTCAGATAGAAAGTCAATGACTGATACTGTCCAACAAGGCAAAATTCTAAGACTGGATGCTCATCATAATGATGTATATTCCAGGCAACCTGATACCTGATGGAAGGATATACTGGGCAGCCAAATTAGGGTGGCTAATCCAGGGATTTGCGGGATCCTGGTATTTGGCCCCAATTGCGGGATTGGATGCGCAGTCTAATGCTCAGATGCTGCCCGGCTTCTCCCGTCGACACACAGTCGCTCCTCCTGCCCCCAGCCAGAGCCGGCCTTATCCAATTAGATGCCCTAGGCAAGATTTTTGTTGGCGCCCCCTAGAAGATGATACCACCACCAAACTTAGTGTTTAGACACTAAGACACCTCTCTTTCCCCATCGCCCCTGCATCTCAGCGATGAACCTCACCGTCCATCTGCACCTCTACGCCCCCTGTTACCCCTGCACTTCTACACCCCTGTTACCCCTGAACTTCTACACCCCCTTGTCACAGCTACCAGCCCACATACACCCCTAACAGCTATCTCCATACTCCTATACCCACCACACACACTACTCTCCCTGTCCACCCACATACACCCCGTTTGCCTCTACCCTTACCTAACCTACTGCCCATGTCTTCCAACATGCAGACCATACCCCTCTACCCCCAACATACCTTACTCCCCCTATTTCCTACAAACACCCCATATACTGCTACCCCCAACACATCCTGCATTTTAGTTCCTGTGCCCCAACATACACCCCATAACCCTCCACACACCCTATTCCACCCACATTCTTACAACCTAAAATCCTCTTCTCCCATATACACCCTATTCCCCCTCTTCGTTCCACTGCACCTATGCTCCACCCACTGACTGACTGTCCCCAGACTCCCCACAGACTGCACTCACTAATTTCACCTCGGGACCAGATGGGTGATGGATTTCCCCAGGCCGAATTACAAACTGCACAGTGGGTCCTTGTCCTCTCCTGGGCTGGGCTGTGTGATGATCATGCGATGGCTCCCGCCTGACTGCTCTCCCACCTTCTCCTCCCAGCATGTGCCACAGTGGCTGGCAGAAGCGGGACAGACCATCAGTGACAGAGTAGGATGTGCTGGCATGAGCATTGAGACACACCAGTCACGTGGGGTGCGCCGCTGCTGCCTGAGTGGGCGGAAGTCAAGAATGTGAGTCTGTGCCAGGGCAGCAAACTGTAATCACAACGCGCGGTAAAGCTGCCGCAGTGCCGCTCCTAGGCATAGGCAGCCGCCCTAGGCAATTGCCTAGTATGCCTATGGCCAGCTCTGCCCCCCCGGCCACCTCGCTTGCACCGCCAGCCTGACTGGCTCCTGGACACTTCTGGATCCAGCCGACTGCGGCACCCACCCAACTCCCGGACACACCGGCATATGTAGTAAATTTTTTATTAGGGAAGCCAATCCCGGGATTGAGCATTTTTAAAACCCGAATCCCGGGATTGAACAAATGCCCTGGGATTGGCTTCTTTAACTGCATTTGGTGGGGTTGAGAAAAAAATTGGGTACTTGTTTCCTAGCACGGCCACAATCTTATGGATCGTGTACCTTTAAGTTTAGGTACACGATCCACACGATGGACCCGATTTCCTTTGAAATCAGGTCCATTTTGCCGGCTAGGACACAATATCGGGGGCATCGCGTCGGTCGGGACCATTAACATTGGTCCCGACGCGACCGACGTGATGCCCCCGATTTTTCCATAGGCTTCAATGTTAAAAAATATTTTAACATTGAAATCGTGTCGGGAAAGGTAAAATATCGGGGGCATCGCGTCGGTCGGGACCATTAACATTGGTCCCGACGCGATGCCCCCGATTTTTCCATAGGCTTCAATGTTAAAATATTTTTTAACATTGAAATCGTGAGAAAATGTGAAAAATGTGAAATGGGCCAATCTGACCCATTTGATATTATAGATGTCCCCGACGTCACCCCACGATAGACGCCAACCCGAAGCGTGGCTAGCGCAGCGAGCCCGCGAGGGGCGGCGGTGCGCGTCCTCCGACCTTTTCATTCCCCTACTATCCACGTCGGCGTGGAGTTGAGAATAGAATAGTGTGGCGAGCGCAGCGAGCCACCGAGCCCAAAGCGTGGCGAGCGCGTATAACTTCACAGGTATACGCGTCCCCTCGCGGGGCTCGCTGCGCTCGCCACGCTTCGGGCCACCGAGCCCAAAGCGTGGCGAGCGCAGCGAGCCCCGCGAGGGGACGCGTATAACTTCACAGGTATACGCGTCCCCTCGCGGGGCTCGCTGCGCTCGCCACGCTTCGGGCTCGGTGGCTCGCTGCGCTCTCCACACTATTCTATTCTCAACTCCACGCCGACGTGGATAGTAGGGGAATGAAAAGGTCGGAGGACGCGCACCGCCGCCCCTCGCGGGCTCGCTGCGCTCGCCACGCTTCGGGTTGGCGTCTATCGTGGGGTGGGGTTTACGCCGTTCAATTTGGGGGGGTTGGGAATATTTTACATTGAATCCAATGTAAAATCGGGTCCCAGGGACCCGATTTACATTTCATTCAATGAAAAAATCGGGTCCAAAATCGGTCGGTCGCGACGATCGCATCACATGCGACCAAATCGCATGCGATGCGATCGACCCGATTTTTCCGACACGACCACCCCGATGTAAATCGGTGTGGCCGTGCTAGGAAACAAGTACCAAAAATTGGCCATTCTAAGGACTTGTATTTGTCTTAAAATACATATAAAGAAAACATTAAGGGTGAGATGCATAAAGAATTTATTAACTCTGTATAAGATTTCAGGAAAGGACAGCTCTCCTTATACTATTGTAAAGCGCAACGGAATCTGCTGCGCTATATAAGAAACTGCAAATAAATAAATAAGAGCTGCCCATTGTGGTGTAAGAACTCATGGGTTTTAGACCTAGGAGTCTGATGCATCTTAGGGGGTGCTGGATAGGGGCAGATTGGCATGGAAAACTAGCCCTGGGAAATTATGGAACCACCCCTAATTGGGTTGGAGTCTACTGAGGGGGCGTGGTCTGTGAAAGGGGACAGGATGCCTACTTTTAGGGTAGGAATCCAAGTTGCAAGCAGTTGTGGCCTTTCTTGCACCTTTCGCCGCTGCTGCATCTGCAACTTTATGCTAATGCCGTTACACTGCCCTTCCCTGGTGCACAGCCATGCTCCAAAATATATAAGGACTGGTCCCGCAGGAAAATACAAACACATTTGCACCAGCAGGAAATAAAAACCTACCTGACCTCCGATACGGAAAAAATAATCAATATGCCCCCCCACATGAATAAACACATGTATCCCTTACAAATAAAACACTGTCTCAAACAGAAAATAATAATATATACTGATAGCCCCAACAGGGAAAATAAATACATTGACCCCTGACTGGACAAAAATTAACCATTAGCCCCCACAGGAGTAAAATAAAACACATTGAGCTCCACACAAAAAGTAAAAAGTGTGGAAAGTATATGTCCCTGGGTTGGGGTATTGTATCTAAGGGGTCTTGGGGTAGCATGAACAGTGTATGTACCTGGGGGCAGGGATATGGTGGGTAGTATATGTCCCTGTGGCCAAGGGTGGTTCTGGGATACTGTATGTCAGAAAGCTATATTCTGGAGGCCAGAGGTTTGAGCGGATAGCGACTATGGGCCCTAAGTGCAGGTGGTGGTTAGGGGACAGACTAGGAGCAGTAGTGGGAAGCAGGGGCAGGCTGGAGTAGTCATAGTGCGGATAAGGGGACAGGCTAGGAGCAGGAGTGGGAAGCAAGGGACAGGCTGAAGTTGTAGTATTGCTGATAAGGGGACAGGCTAGGAGCAGAAGTCGGAAGCAGAGGCAGGTTGAATTAGTAATATTGCAGTTAAGGGGACAGGCAGGATAGGAGCTGTAGTGGGAAGCAGGGGTGAAGCTGAGCTAGTTTGCTGGCTCCGAGTTAGAGATACAGTATGCAGCTGGGTTTTTGTATAGTTATACAGATGGAGCCTTCTTCAACTACCCTTCTCTGGAGAGCCATGGCACACCAAGTCTTATTATTATCTATTGTTCTCAGCTGAATTACAATACATAGAACAATACAGTAGGGGATTAGCAGAGGATTAAGGTTCTTTTTCAAATCTGATCGCAGTACAAATTTGTTCTCAAAATGGGCAAAACCATGTGCAACCAGGTGGGGCAGATGTAACATGTGCAGAGAAAGGTGGGGTGTGTTGAAACTGAAATCTAAATTGCAGTGTAAAAACAAAATAACTCACACAAATCTAACTCTCTCTATGATGTTACATCTGCCCCACCTGCCGTGCACATGGTTTTGCCCATTTTGAGAATAAATTTGTACTGCGATCAGATCTGAATAAGGTCCTAAATCTGACAGCTCTGGCTCACTTATTCCTATTAAAGGGCTACATAAGGATTCAATTGCAGTGTTTCTGAGACTCAAAGACACTAGACATATTTAGGTGATATGAAATACCCTTGTAAAGAATCTGATGTGTAGTGTCAGATTCAGGAACGAATACAGGAGAGGGATCGAAATGTCCCTATCATGAGACAATTTCTTCATAGGCATAAAGTGGTTTATGTTACTTGAGCATGATGTAAACCAGCGGGTTCACACTCAGACCATATCCTCTATTGCCAATGGTGGCTCCACGTGTGTCTTGGGAACTTTCTCGAAAAAGGGAGTGTGGGCTTGCGGAAAGGGGGTGTGGCCTTGAGGAGCATCCATTCTGTGCCACTTTGGCGGGGTCATGACATCAGAGTAGACCCAATTCTACATCACTCAAGGGTCTACCCAGCATACTCAGGGCCAGATTCTCTAAGCTTCAAAAGTGATAAAATGGAGAGTGATAAACAGCCAGCCAATCAGCTCCTGTCTTACATTTTTCAAACACAGTCTGTGACATGGGAGGTAGGAGCTGATTGGCTGGCTGTTTATCACTCTCCATTTTATCACTTTTGAAGCTTAGAGAATCTTGCCCGTAGAGATTACATGTAAGGTAATTTAATGTAAGGTAATCCGAGTCCCCTCGTGGGGCTTGCTGCACTCGCCACGCTTCTGGCTGGGGCACTATGTAAAATCACCTCCACACCAACGTGGTTAGCGGAGGTATGAAAAGGTCGGGAGGACGCGTAACACGTCCCCTTGCGGAGCTCGCAGAGCTCACCACGCTTTGAGCTGCCGTGGATAGTGGGGGTGTTTCAGGAACACATTCACACCTGCCATTTCATACATCTGAGACAGTAATGACGAAGTGTTAACTTGTAACTGGATTTTAGTTAAGAAGAAGAATTAAAGCAACTTAACACATTACAGTACAATCAGTGCTTCTGACTGACTACGCTGGATCTGACAGAAACGCTTAAGCGGCCGCAGGAACACTACGCTACTTCTGACTGACTACGCTGGCCGCGGGAACTACGCTGATTCTGACAGGGACGCTCAGGGGCGTAACTATAGCACCGCAGCCCCCGCCACCGCGGGGGGGCGCTGTGCATGTGGGGGCGCCGGGGGCTGCGGTGTTATAGTTACCTACCCCCCAATCCCCCGCAGACTTACGTATCTTGCTGGTCCCGGCGGCTCCGTTCTTCTGATGAGGACCACAATTGTCTGCTGTACGGGGGCGGCCATTTTGTGGTGGTCCTCAGCAGATGAACGGACGGAGCCGCCGGGACCAGCGCGATAGGTAAGACTGCGGGGGAGGGGGTTAGCATAGGCGGCGGGGCGGCGTGGCGGCGGGGCGACGGGGCGGCCGGGGGGGGGTGCTCGACGGGGCGGCGGCGGGGGGTGGGTATGGGCGCCCCCCCCCCTAACGGCGGGGGGTCGCCCAAAACGTAGCTACGCCACTGGGGATGTTACACTGACGGCGTAACTGCCGCGGTGAAACTACACAAGTACCGGACACATTACTGTAATTAGTACAATAGAAAATACAGCTTACTGGTATTAACAGTTACTGATTTGAACAAAGAGAAAGAAAAATAGGACTAATAAATCTCAAAATGACTATTAGTTAATATTTCGCAATGGAAGAAGGCATTCGGTGCACATTCCCTGCACGCTTACTGACCTGCTATTTTATTTCAAGATTATTTACAAGTTTATATTGATGCTGAAGACTCTCGTACTCCCCAATACAGATGTAAATTTACACTAATTAAATGAGTGTTGGGGCATTGGACTCACTTCAAAGCTGAAGATTTATATCAGCTGGAAGTTTAGAAAGTAAAGAAATAGAGTATCAGCTACTTGGCCTCACTATCTATAAACAATGCTCATGTAGGCAGAATTTACTACCATTGTGTTGAACACACACATTTGCAGAACTTTGCCCCACCAGTTCCTGATTTATTATACTATCTGCAATATTAATGCGTTTTAGAATTCCAGAGGAAACCTATTTATTAACTTGACATCACAACTCATACTATTCTGTATTTGCACAAGTATTTCGGTAAACACAATGACTGGTACTCAGGAGGTATTTTTTTTAATGAATGCAATTGAATCAAAATTAACTGACAGAACAAGGTTACATAGTATATTGTAAACAAATGGTAAACTTATACTGAAGTTGATATGATTGTTTCTGCACCTTTAAAATAATTTTTAACATTCATTTGTTTATCTTATGTTTAATAAATTTCTACACCTTTGATTAAGCCGCTCATATATTAATACCACAATATAAATGACAATTTTGACTGGCTTGTGGTCTAGAGGCTCCTGATTGGCCGCTAGCCGGCCAATAGCGGCATTCGGGAGGAGGAGCCGCCGTAGATAAACAAACTTCGTCAGGTTTCTACTCCGTAGTCCGGCTTGGTTCGGGTTTAACCCCTTCCTGACGCAGCATGTTTTTGCCTTCCTGACAGAGCCCTTTTTTTCAAATCTGACATGTATCACTTAAGTGGGGATAACTTTTTTTTGCTTTTACTTATCCCAGTGATTTTGAGATTGTTTTCTTGTGACACATTGTACTTCAAGTTAGTGGTAAATTTGGGTCGATACAGTCTGTGTTTTTTTGTGAAAAATACCAAAATGTCGTAAAAAAAATGGAAAATTTAGCAATTTTCAAAATGTTAAATTTTCTGCTTGTGAGACAAATAATCATACCACTCAAAATAGTTAATAACTAACATAGACCATATGTCTACTTTATGTTTCCATCATTATTTCAGCCTCCTTTTAATTTTTTTGGACACTAGGAGGCTTAAAATATGAATAGCAAATTCTCAAATTTTCAAGAAAATTTCAAACACTGATTTTTTTAGGGACCAGTTCAGTTCTGATGTGACTTTAAAGGACTTGTATGTGAGACACCCCCATAAATGATGCCATTTCAAAAACTGCACCCCTCACAGTATTCAAAACAGCATTTTGGAAGTTTGTTAACCCTTTAGGTGTTTCACAGGAATTAAAACAAAGTGTAGGTGAAATTTCAAAATTTCATTTTTTTTGCAGATTTGCAATTTTAATACATTTTTCTAAGGAACACAGTAGATTTTACTAGAGAAATGTGACTAAAAATTGATTCCCCCAATTCTTTTGTTTTCATAAATATCCTATATGTGGCCCTAGTGTGCACGTTGACCAAACCACAGGCTTCATAATAGAAGGAGCACCTACTTGATTTTGGAGCCTCCTTTTTATGAGATTATTTTTTAGGCACCATGTAGGATTCTAGGCACCATAAGATGCTAAAAGTTAGGAACCCCCCCACAAGTGACCCCATTTTGCAAACTACACCCCTCAGGGAATTCATCTAGGGGTATAGTGTACATTTCAAACCCCCAGGGGTTTCACCAATTGTGGTACAACTGGGCAGTGAAAATGAAAAATTAATTTTTTTACACAAAAATGCAGTTCTGGCTCCAAATTTTTCATTTTCACAAGGAATGAAGGAGACAAAGCACCCCAAAATCTGTGCCCCAATTTCTCCCGAGTACGGCAATGCCTCACATGTGACCAAAAAATACCATTTGGGTGCATGGCAGGACTCAGAAGGGAAGGAGTGATTTTTGGATTTTGCAGCTCAGATTCTGGTGGAATGTTGGTGGGTGCTATGTCGCATTAGCAAGACCCCCGAAGCACCAATACAGTGGAACCCCCCCACAAGTGACCCCATTTTGCAAACTACACCCCTCAGGGAATTCATCTAGGGGTATAGTGTACATTTCAAACCCCCAGGGGTTTCACCAATTTTGATACAACTGGGCTGTGCAAATGAAAAATTACATTTTTTACACAAAAATGCAGTTCTGGCTCCAAATTTTTCATTTTCACAAGGAATGAAGGAGACAAAGCACCCCAAAATCTGTGCCCCGATTTCTCCCGAGTACGGCAATGCCTCACATGTGACCAAAAAATACCATTTGGGTGCATGGCAGGACTCAGAAGGGAAGGAGTGATTTTTGGATTTTGCAGCTCAGATTCTGGTGGAATGTTGGTGGGTGCTATGTCGCATTAGCAAGACCCCCGAAGCACCAATACAGTGGAACCCCCCCACAAGTGACCCCATTTTGCAAACTACACCCCTCAGGGAATTCATCTAGGGGTATAGTGTACATTTCAAACCCCCAGGGGTTTCACCAATTTTGATACAACTGGGCTGTGCAAATGAAAAATAAAAAATTTTACACAAAAATGCAGTTCTGGCTCAAAATTTTTCATTTTCACAAGGAATGAAGGAGACAAAGCACCCCAAAATCTGTGCCCCAATTTCTCCTGAGTACGGCAATGCCTCATGTGTGACCAAAAAATGGCAGGACTCAGAAGGGAAGGAGTGATATTTGGATTTTGCAGCACAGATTCTGGTGGAATGTTGGTGGGTGCTATGTCGCATTAGCAAGACCCCCGAAGCACCAATACAGTGGAACCCCCCACAAGTGACCCCATTTTGCAAACTACACCCCTCAGGGAATTCAACTAGGGGTATAGTGTACATTTCAAACCCCCAGGGGTTTCACCAATTTTGATACAACTGGGCTGTGCAAATGAAAAATTAAATTTTTTACACAAAAATGCAGTTCTGGCTCAAAATTTTTCATTTTCATAAGGTATGAAGGAGAAAAGCACCCCAAAATCTGTGCCCCAATTTCTCCCGAGTATGGCAATGCCTCATATGTGACCAAAAAATACCAGTTGGGTGCATGGCAGGACTCAAAAGGGAAGGAGTGATTTTTGGATTTTGCAGCTCAGATTCTGGTGGAATGAATGGTGGGTGCTATGTGGCATTAGCAAGACCCCCGAAGCACGGTGAAATGATGAACCTAATAATCCATAGATGTGTGGTATATTTTAAAATACTCCTTTATACATAGGCCGGGTTTGTCGGGGCAAGTTTCACAGTGGAAAATAGTATCCTTTCTTATTCCCTTTTTATAGCAAACTTTGCACCTTTTTTGTGTCCTGCCCTTTTTTGCAGTGGAGGGGATTTCGTTAGGAAAATGCTGCCCTGGTACAATACGGGGGCCAGTACTAGAAGTACTGGGGCCCTCTGCCTGCTGGTTCCCAAATATTAGGCCCTTTATGACTTCCTCTTGAAAGTGCATAAATGTCCCCCTCTGGCTGGTAGAACGGAATAGCACGTAAGCGTTATACAGTGCCATCTGGATGATATACACGGCCAGCTTCTTGTACCAGATTTTTGTTTTCCGCAGGGCACTGTACTGCTTCAGTACCTGATCTGAAAGATCCACTCCGCCCATGTACTTATTGTAATCTAGGATACAGTTAGGTTTTGAGGTGTGGGTACTGGTACCTCGTACAGGGACGGAGGTGGTACTGTCTCCATGAATTGTTGTCAGTATAAGGACATCCCTCTTGTCCTTATATTTGACCAACAACATATTTTCGGTGGATTGTGCCCTGCTTTCACCCCTTCTCAGTACTTGGGCAATGTGCGTTTTTGGGAGGCCTCTTTGGTTCTTGCGCACAGTACCGCAAGCTGCTGTACCTCTTGAACCAAGGGCCTTAAACAGGGGGATGCTAGTGTAAAAGTTATCTACTCTACGGGGGCGTCTTTGAGGGGGTCCCTCATCACTAGAGGAGGAAGAGGAGGTTAAGACGAATCCTTCAAATTCCCCGCTTGCATCACTGGCTGTGTCAGAGTCAGAGGCAAGCATGGCATATGCCTCCTCCGCTGAATACATTCTTCTGGATGACTGGGATGACATTTGGGATGCCATTTTTATTTTTGTGTTTCTGTAAGTGTAATGTTTCAACACGTGTATAGTGTAGGGGGGGTACAAACTTTATTTCAACACGGGGGGTATGTAGTGTGTAGTGTGTATGTAGTGCAGAAAAAAATACTTTATACAGGAATTTGATCCCAATAAAAAAAAAAAAATTATATCAACCCTGTGCCAAAAATGCTGTTCAGTGATGTACATCACTGATCAGCGCTCAGCGGCCACAGGACACCCACAAAAGCAACGTGGGTGTAAAAACAATTTAAAAAAAATAAACCACAGCACTCTCCAAAAAAAAACAATTTAAAAAACTGCAGAAAAAAAATTATATCAACCCTGTGCCAAAAATGCTGTTCAGTGATGTACGTCACTGATCAGCGCTCAGCGGCCACAGGACACCCACAAAAGCAACGTGGGTGTAAAAACAAAGCCCCACTGCACTCTCCAAAAAAAAAAACCTGCAGATCAGTGATGCAGTGATGCAACACTGATTAGCAGTGAGGGGCAGCAGGCACACAACTGTGGGTGCAACCTGACAGGGTATATATAAAAAAAAAAAACCTGCACCCCCAAAAAGTTGCTGATCAGTTAATTTATACTGATCAGCACAAAAGGGGGGGCAGCAGGGGGGGCAGCAGTCAGTTGCACAGGCAGCACAACCTTTGGTGCAACTGACAGGTATATATATATAAAAAAAAAAACCTGCACCCCCAAAAAGTTGCTGATCAGCACAGATATACTGATCAGCACAAAAGGGGGGGCAGCAGACACAAAATATAGCACTCTCTGTCACTATCTCTCACTATCTCTCACTATCTCTCACTATCTCTCACTCTATGACACTGCAGCAGCAGCACACAGGAAGTCACAAGATCCAGGAAGCATCCAGCTGCTGGCAGCACGCTACCAGCGGTGATCAGGTAAGTATCAGGCAAGGATCAGGTCAGTATCACGACAGATTGGCACGGTGACCGCTCTGCACGCAAATCCAGACCGGAATAGCGTCTGCAGCGCAGTCACCGTTAGTTTAAATCACGCGCCATGGCTGTGATTGGTCCGTCGGTCCGACAGACCAATCACAGCCTTGGGGGCAGGTGGGGTGAGGTGTGGTCATCACCGGTGACCCCCTCACGCCCCCTCACACCCGGCGGTGATTGATCCCTGTGTTACCGAGAGTCTGATTCGCGTCTGATTCGCCGGTAACACAGGAAAACGCTGCGATTGGCTGTTCACATTGAACAGCCAATCGCAGCGATCGCCGACGGGGGGAGGCATCGCCGCCCCCCCTGGGCATGCTGGGACATGTCTGCTGTCAGGGACAGCAGACATCGTCCCTCTGTCACCGCGTCCCTAGACGCGGTGACAGTTTAAAGTCATGACGTATATATACGTCATGTGTCGGGAAGTACATCCCGGCCTTGACGTATATATACGTCAAATGTCGGGAAGGGGTTAATCTGTTTGTTTTTTTGTCCTCCCCGGGGGGCTACTGGACCAAAGAGGACGTGATCGATGCCAGAGGACCCTGGTAAGTATGATTTCCTTCCACAGGTACCCCTATGGATTTCTTCAGGACCGGACCACCGGTCCATCCATGGATGGATGGCGACCTACCTATGGGATCAACATAGGTAAGTATCAGTATGAAAGGGCTCTGTGTGAAATAAGGCTTTATTTTTCTTGTCTCAGTGTGTTTTTTGAACTACTGGTTTTGCTGTGGAACTAAGTGTCCCAGAAAGCCCATTAAAGGGCCACATACTGGGACTTGGGCTTCTCCAAGTCCCAATATGCGTTCCAGGTTTGCTGGGACTCATAGTTTCACAGCAGAACCCAAAGTTTTTTTCTATTTTTTTACACTTGAATAAGCCCAGTACCCACAGCCCAGGGGTACCAGAGACAGCACCAGGCTTCAGCCTGGGCAGGTAAGTTCCGGAGGGGGGGGACCCCTTCATTGAGGGGGTCCCCACTCCCCCAGGCAGGACCCCTGCCCAGGCTAACTGGTTGGTAGGAGTGAATGCTTTGGCTGGGGGGACTTGTATGAAAAGTCTCCCCCCGGCTGTGGCATTGCCCTGCTGGCTGGTTGGGCCTTGGGCTGGTTTTCAAAATATCGGGGACCCCTAGTAATATTGTCCCGTATTTTGGGAACCAGGACAGGCTGTGGGGGGGACCCCATGCCATTTTTTCTATTTATTTTTTTACACACTGTGGCCTGCACGGCTGACTGATCCATGCAGGCTGCCTATACGAATTCGTATTAGCGGCCAATATGAATTAATACGCCATCAGAAAATACAAAGCAGTTGTATTTGACTGCCTTGTAAATTCCCCTCCGGAATACGATTTTGCATATGGCAATAACAGCCGTATGCATTCGTATTCATTCGTATTAAGAATACGAATACGAAAAATCATATTCGTATTTTTTAGTAAATTTCACCCATATTCTTTTTACAGAAATTCCTTGAAAATGTACAGTACAAACTGTAAATTGCGGATAATGATAACAGTTGTCCCTACAAGTTACATACCCAATATATTGAAAGACTAGTAAGCCCGCTCGAAGCAAAAGTTTTGAAAGCTAGTCTGCTACCTTCTGTGTTTGTGCATGTGTGAGAAAGACATGTAGTTTTATTCTCTGCCAGCAGATGGCAGTGTTTCTGAGACTCACCGACACTAGATATATTTAGGTGGTATGAAATACCCTTGTAAAGAATCTGATGTGTACAGTGTCAGATTCAGGAACAAATGCAGGAGAGGGATCGAAATGTCCCTATCATGAGACAATTTCTTCATAGGCATAAAGTGGTCTATGTTACTTGAGCATGATGTAAACCAGCTGGGTCACACTCAGACCATATCCTCTATTGCCAATGGTGGCTCCACGTGTGTCTTGGGCACTCTCCAGAAAATGGGAGTGTGGGCTTGCGGAAAGTGGGTGTGGCCTTGAGGAGCATCCATTCTGTGCCACTATGGCGGGGTCATGACATCAGAGTAGACCAAATTCTACATCACTCAGGGGTCTACCCAGCATACTCAGAGAGGCTGGTATGCCCCCAAGACTCTTGCTGCAGGTACTGCATTATACTGTCACACTGCAGCACGGTCTCCTCTAGACCCGGTTCTGTGTCACTTGGGAAGATATCCAGCAATGCAGGGATTTGTATCAAAACTTGGAGAGAGATACAGTAGAAAGTAATAACGTTTGGAACTTTATCTTTCTCAAAGTTATCTCTTTAAGCTTTGATATATCTAAACCACTAGCACATAAATTAATTTAACAAGGTATACTGATTAACAGTAAGATGCCGGGTACTGTTGATCTATTTCATTTGCTCTAGTCTATCCAAAACCTATTTTAAATACTGTATAATAAAATAGACAAGTGCATTTAATTAATAGTAAATGTTGCACTCACTAACCTATGAGGCTCAGACTCCCATGCACACACCACAGCCAATAGAGTAACAGAGGAAGTGAGATTAGTAAATAATCCACATGGATGAGTCATGACAAATTCAGCTAGTGGGAGCTAGGTGGCAGCAGAATTCGTACCTGGGCTGGAGCCTGACAGCATCAGGGGGCTGGGCAGCATCAGCAGTGGGAGCTGGGCAGCAGCATGAGCCAAGAACTGGGCATGAAAAATATCATGAGGTCTTTCCCCTTAAATTGTAATAAACATTGCCCTATACATCATACTTCATCTCTGTTCACATTTCCTCCCCCCCTCTCCACTTTAACCATATCTTCTCCTCCACACAGGTCACTATGCTCTATGAGCATGAGAGAATTTCCTTGGAGTAGAGTATGCACAGAATCCAAATATCGGGCCATAATGTGGGTTGGATTGCTTATGTGATCCAACCTGAATTAGCACCATTGTTCATTTATTAATCTGTTAAAGATTTGCTAATGAATTATATTCTTGGTTTGACTTTTCTAAGATTGTCATGATGATTACAGATATTTGTCTCTTGAATGTTCGGTTCGGTTTTTTAGGCAAAACCTTAAATCCGTCTTGTTCATCTTGTGTCTGTATAATGAATTTATCCTCAGGTCAGAGTTTTCTCTGAAACAATTCTCTGGTAATACTGTTTGCTGCAATGGATTGCATTCTCTTTCATTAGAGTTATTATCATGAAATGATGCATTGGCCGCTCAGCTTAAAGATTCCTGTCTGAGTAAATAGATTAGACTCCCTGGTGCCAGCTCTAGTGATGAATTTCTGCCATATAGATTTTATATTCATACCCAAGTCTCTCCTTTGGGCTTTCTAAGCTCAGACATTGCACATTGTGGTTTAAAATGTATTTTCTGACAGTAAACTGCACATGCAGTGAATAAAGTTAATATCCCTTTGCTTTGGAATGGATTTGGTGCTTCGAGGATTGAAAACTTGTATTAAATTTATTTTATGTTTTGTTTTATGCAGAGTGTCACAAAATGTTTGTTAGATGAAGACTTCTGGATTGGATACTTATTCTATTCACTAAGTGGTTTAAGCAGTGGAAAGAGTGAGGTTTCCATTAGCTTTCAGGTAGCATGTATCACAGAGGCAGAACTACCATTGGTGCAGTAGATGCAGTGCTCGGGGCACCTGAAGACTAAGGGGACCACTCTGCCTCTCCCTGTCACCCACTGCCATGCTGCCTAATGTGAACTTGGGTTGTGGTGGAGGAGGGCGGGGGGGGGGGATTATATTTTTGCACCTGGGCTTACCACTCACAATTTCCATCACTGATGTATCAATTATCATTAGCATGTCTGTTATTAATATATACTCAATGTGTATTGGCTGCAAGTCATTATATATATGTACAACTAGTTTGTTTTTATTTAAGTGTTTTGTAACAAGAATTAAGATTGACATAGCATATTTCAGAATTATACAGCAGTTAGACAGGCGATGAATAGGAGGTGAACAATCTAATCATGAAATCATGGCTCACATTTAGAACATGGTATATCCTGGGCTAGCATAACTAAACTGCCTTAGAACACTATCCACATGGAGATTTAATGGGAACAGAACCTGTTCTGAGCTAAGTGAGCTTGCAGGGTACACATTTTAATGTTCTGAACAAGTTTAATGATGTTCTGAACAGTTTAGTTATTCTTACCCATGTTCTGAACTTGAACTGAAATCACTGGTACAGGAGGACAAAAATACAACTCCCTGGACACTCCCTAATGACCTGTGTCACGATTCGATCATGTCCTGGATCGAATAAATCATGCCTTCTGTTATTATTATTATTAGGTGTGTATCAAAGTATTTCTTCTGTAATGGTGAACTGTTGGTGACCCAGGGAGGTGGGGTCTGTATTCCATCAGAGTGACCATCTGTAGAAGCCTCTGAAGTAAAATGGTCAGATAAGATCTGAGACCCCTCATAAACCATAGTCCAGAAGAGAGGTCAGAGATTTTCTGCCCCTCCACTAAAGATCTCTGATCAGACTTGAAGAGTGTGGGCTGTATTTTACATCGATAAGGACTGTGTACAAATAACTCTGAGACCAGTAGACTAATTCTTCATGTAAAAGGTCAATTATCTAGGGATATTCACTAGTGTCCAGCAGGGAAATGGTCAAAATCCCAAGGGTGGGAGGGATGAGGGAGCCTGCAGGTATAACTGCTTCTCTTGTCCCTAGATAGGGTTGATAACAAGTTATCGAGGAGGGCGCTGTGATATAAGTGTGCTTTAGCAAAAACAGCAGTTAAGTGATGGGGTAGTCAATCCCAATGAACAGAAGTAGGTACAGGAAGTGGTAAACTGCGCTTAGAATAGTATTATAACAGGTATAGTAGGTCAAAGGTCTGTTTTAATGGACATAATAGAACAGAATATACACATAACATACATATAAATTGCAATTAATAAAATAGTGGTTAAAAAGTCACAGTGAATAAATTGTGTTTGGTATAGTAACCTGAATACTTGGATGATCACCCTTTTTTAGCCGCCAGTACTGGGGAAGTCCTTCCAGATGGTAGTAAAGGCATATGTTGGTTAATTCAATATTTTGCAGAGACAAGATTTCTCCCACTACTTAATGATGGAACCGGGTCCTTTGGGAGGTGGCTTTCCTCCAGAGAAAAACTCTGTGCCGTGGTGAGTGGATGCTGGATGAAGTCTCCGGTGCGATAATTGGGCTAATAGTTGGAGCCCCTGGATTAGAATGATGTGTTGATGCCTCAGTATTATGGGTGTTATATCCAAGTATGTTATTGTGGAGTCAGGTTGCAAGGACCAACGCGTTTCACCGCTAAATGCAGCTTTTTCAAGGATAGCTTACTCTGTATATGCTCATGGTTTAAATACCCCCTTAATGAGGGGGATATCACACACCTGTTAGGTTCAATTGGGTCATTTGGTATCACATATACCGTTCAAAACAAAGTACATATACCATATTGGAGGGAATAGGAGACAGACTTACTGGTAAAATCAATATATACATATATTTGTTTAACATAAATACCTTATTTTGTGGTTAAAAGTATTTCTCGATATACTGCGTTACTGGAAGGCCCCTTAGTACCGGACATCCGGGTGGTGGAACGCATGACTCCGACACGCACTTCCTGTTTGTGTGTCAGCGTCACCGCTCCACCGAACCCAGCTTCCGGCTTATTGGACCGCAGAGGGGATGTTGTAGTGTGAGCCGCACGGAAGTTATACATGGTTCCGTCTTATTATCTGTCCGTGCGGCTTATTACAATGAGTTCCATTGTCCCCGGAGTGTTTAAATGGATTATATCGCTATAAACAGTGTTAATATCGTTCCTCAAAAAATCAGTCAATGGGTACAGAACGGATCTCTAAAAAATATATAGTATCTGTAGCATTATATCGGGTATCCCTTAGAAATTGGCAATCAGAATTCTCTATATACTACAGTAATACATATATAATTATACCCAGAAACAGATCAGTTTATATAATAAAATATCTTAACACATATTTATTCATAAAAAGGTAAGATATAAGCATTCATACCATAGATAATCATAATTCAATTATAAATTCAAATTCTGCATTTTCTCCCATCTGTTACTGTAAAATGCTACAGCTCTTGGATAATAGTTTAACCATCCAAGCAATTCAGCTACAGGAACTGCCACTTTTGTGGCTAAAGGTGCTTGGTTTGTTTAAGGTTCGACAAAACCATTTTTTGGATGGACTACTTCTGATCACTAATGAAGAGGTTAATGATGAGGGTGTTAATTACAACAAATTATTATCAGTTTGAAAAATAAATATAATGAACTAGCCACAAACGAGGTACTAGTGTGGAGGTGCCTAGATGGTTGATGTCTCTACCGCTACTAACTTTGACATCACAAATGGAGCAAATGCCTTCACAAATATTGTCAGGATTTGGGTAAAAATAATCCCACACAAAAGCTGAATTATGTCAAGGCATCACAATGGCTTTCTATGGAAATCTTTTATCATTATATTTTTATCAACATTTGCCACCAGTGGCTGACTTGTACAAACAACATCAACATCATCCTCATACTTATATTCCTTTTTTGTGTCAGATAGTACACAAATATATCCCTCATTCTGTTCTTCTTCTACAATAGCATCCTCTATTTCTAGTATATCATATTTACTTTTACTGCTCATCCCCACATTTGCAGATATTCTTCAGCCTTAGGGGCAGATTTATTAAGCTTGGAGAAGAGATAAACTGGAGATAAAGTGGAGAAAAAGTAAAAGGAGATAAAGCACCAGCCAATCAGCTGTGTTTGAAAAAGACAGTTGGGAGTTGATTGGCTGGTGCTTTATCTCCTTTTACCTTTTCTCCACTTTATCTCCAGTTTATCTCTTCTCCAAGCTTAATAAATCTGCCCCTTAGTGTTTGTGGACATTGATTGTCAGTTTCCGATGTCACACCTAAATCCTTTTTTAACAGTGTGGAAGATTTTGATTTCAATCGCCCTCTCTTAAATTTTGAGGCCAATTTTCCATCTTTACTAGATGTTGTAGTATATCATGACTCCAAGCATCCACAGTACTAGTATTTTCTGCTAATTTATTGACTGATTGTGATTCATATTGATTCAGTACTTAGATTTGTGTGAACACAGTGGGGTACAGCACACACATGTTACACCAAAAAGAAGTATAGAATAACAGTTTTAATTATATACTTTTTTTTTAAATGACCACTTACATTGTGGACTCACAGTGCTTATGTGACATGAACACGGTGGGATACAGTAAACCCAAGTTGTACCAAAAAAAGAGCTCTTATTAATTATTTGATCTTTTTTTTTTAAATTACCATTGATATGGCTTATGTTACGTGAATGCAATAGGGAACATCACACACACGTTATAATAAAAAAACAAAAAAAACAAATGTATTGTATAATAATATTATTTATTTACTAGAACCTTTTTAAAATGACCGCTCACATTGTGGACTCACAATACTTATATCAGAAGAATGTAGTGGGGTACAGTACACACAAGTTGACAATAGAAAAACAACTATAATATTATAGTGGTGAGTATGACAACTCACTACAGACTTACAGTGCATATACTTACATGAATGTAGTTGGGCATGACCCATTGATGCTTATATATAAATAGGTGAATGCAGTGGGGCATGATACCTACATGACACAACAGTTCAAAAATGTATTGGCCTAGCTGTTGGCTGCACTACCGGAAGTGACATAAAAAGTTTAGAAAACAATTGTGTGCCCTATATGGAGCTCTGGCAAATAGTTAATATACAGCACCAGTATGACACTTAAGGTTATACAGCAACACTTGTGTGACACACTTAGACAATGTATGATGTAACTTCCAAGCTCCTGCACTATACAAAAAAATAAATAATGACTTTCTAACTGCGTGTACAGTATATATAGCTGGGCCAATAGTACACTAAAGGGACTGGAGTAGACACTCAGATAGGTCAGTTTAGCAGCAATGCAGTCAGGGCCGGTTCAAGTGTGTTCGAGGTCTCCCTGCACACAAAAAAGTTGCACCCTCCCTTCAGGGAGACATTCTTCACGGGAAGAGGAGCAACAGAACACGAGGACATGCACTGAAACTAGAGGGAGGAAGATTCAGGGGAAATCTGAGGAAAATTACTTCACAGAAAAGGTAGTGGATAAGTGGAATAGCCTCCCATCAGAGGTGGTAGAGGCAAATACAGTAGAGCAATTTAAACATGCTTTGGATAGTTATATTGATATCTTTACAAAGAATTAAGGTTTGAGGTAACATGTTTAAAAAAGGGGCAGACTAGGGGGTTTATTATAGTTCATTCTTTCACACAAAATCCTTCTTAGATGGACAAAACCATGTGCACTGCAGGGGGGCAGATGTAACATGTGCAGAGAGAATTAGATTTGGCAGAGTTATTTTGTTTCTGTGCAGGGAAAATACTGACTGCATGATTTTACACTTCAATATAGATCTCACTTTGAAGAAAAACCCCACCCAAATCTAATTCTCTCTGCACAAGTTACATCTGCCCCACCCGCAGTGCACATGGTTTTGTCCATCTAAGAAGGATTTTGTCAGAAAGAATGGACTAAAATAACCGCCTAGATGAGCCAAGTGGTTCTTATCTGCCGTCAAATTCTATGTTTCTATGTTTCCTGCATAGAAGAATGGAATATCAGTGGTGTAGCTATAGTGCCGCAGCCCCCGCAGTGGCTTGGAGGAAATAGCACCACAGGGTCTGCGGTAGGCGCCTAGAATAGAAGTGTCATTACTGGCTGAACAGCTGATGTGAGTCAGTGATGCGGAGGAAGCAGCCCCATCTCTGAGTTCTCCTCCTGATTTGTTCCCTTACAGGCTGGTCACCGGCGCCGCTCACTTCCTCCCTGGCTGCTGAGGGAGGGAGAGAGGGAGCTGCAGCACACACAGCACGCACACGCTGCCACGCAGCCCCACTTGTAAAGCCCCTCTTGTAAAGCTTGCCTGGCCGCCACACAGTGCTTGTGCAGCACCAGCACCCAGAGACAGTGACTGGTTATATTACGCAGTAGCACACAGTCATTTAGCCACTGTGGTGTATAGTTTAAGGGGTATTACAATGTGTGGTGTATAGTGTAAGAGGCATTATGGTATATGGCGTATAGTGTAAGGGGCATTACGGTGTGTGATTTATAGTGTATGGGGCATTACGGTCTGACATAGTATGAGGGGCATTATGGTTTTTGATATAATGTATACTTGGCATTGCGGTGTGTTGTGTAATGTGTAAGTGGCATTATGGAGTGTGGCATATAGTGTAAGTGGAATTACGGTGTGTGGCTTAATGTGTAAGGGGCATTATGGGGGGGGGGAACTATTTTGGCTTGGAGGAGCAAAATGTATAGTTACGCCACTGCGGAATAGTGTGCACCTTAGGCATGGAGTCACTCCCCTTGGCTGCTAAAAGTGGTGTAAATAGGAGAAGAGTAAGTTAGGTCTGTGTAAGTGAGTCTGGGAAGTTTGAATTGGGTTCTAGTGTAGGGCCTGTAGAAGAGGGAAGGCATGTGTGGTATGTTTACATAGTAAGAAAAACCACTGGGCAGGCCAGTTAAGAGGAGGTTACAGTAGTCCAGTGTGATGATGATTGGATGAGGGTCTCCGCAGCATTCAGGGTGAAGAAAGTCTATTTCTCATACCTCCCAACTGTCCCACTAAACGCGGGAACGTCCCGATTTTTGGGGACGTTCCCGCGTCCCTCCCGCGGCCGGCAGTGTCCCGCTGCGGGGGGGGGGGCAGTTGGGAGTCCCCCCCAATCTCACAGAATAGACGCTGTGCTCATGCACACAGCGTCTATTCGCGGCGAAAACGAGGGTGCGGCCTAATTTGCATACGCCGTGCCACCATTTGCATACGGCACGCCCCCTATTCCAAACTTCAGAAAGTTGGGAGGTATGATTTCTGGACATTAGAAAGAGGGAAATTTTCTATTTCCAGTGAGTATACCCCAAAGTCTGTGGGTGCCAGAATGTTTTCCTGCCCTCACATATATTTTTGTATAGGTTTGTTTCTGGAATGGTTAGGACTTAATGAGTGATAGCAATTATAGATTTGAACTTTTACATAAGTGTCTCTTCACTATTTGAAACTCTGCAGTCTCAGATGCCTAAGCAGTAAAGGAATTTAAACAAAAAGTACATTTCATTTCCATCCACTAGTTTGCCAAACGAAAACACTGTGTACTGTGATTTACTGTCAGCGTTACTCTGCAGGGGGCAGCGTATTAAAATAAATCCATATCTAACGTGTTCTCACTCACCATGGTAATTCATTTGGAAGGAATTCTAGATATGCTGAGTATGTAAAAATATATTTCTGCATTGATAACATTTTCAAGAAGGAAATAATGAAGAAACACTGCAAGTCTATGACTATGATAACATAAGACCCACACTTATAGACAGAAAACACATGTTTAGAACAAAGAATTTTGTAGCTGACTTCAGGGTAACAAATTCTAATATTTTTGGCAGACAAGGTCCTTTTAAGAATCTTTCCTGTAGACCTTACTAAATCTCAATTGTATTTCATACTCAAATGCAATCTGTGTGGTCCCTGCAACTCTCTGTAGCATTGTTCTATGTAGAACTTGTAGATTGTAAATAAAAACTGGAGCTGCTAATATAATTAAAGATTATATATATATATATATATATATATATATATATATATATATATATATATGTTGAGTATCCCGTATCCGAAAATCCGTTATCCAAATTATTCCGAAAACCATACATTCCAGAAAGTGAAAAAAAATATTATTTTTTGCTAAAAACTCACTGGGGACATTTGTAACAGCAGTACTGAGGACATGATATGTAACTGGCACTGTATATGTACAAGAAAATGATTGCTTGACATTCAAATTCAATATCTGAGATAGTACACAAATTTTGTTTCATGTTTTGAAACCTTGTTTTTTGAACAAATAAAATATATTTGTGTGCATTTCATGTGTTTGATGTGTTTATACAGCATAAATGCAAGATGCATCAAAATACATCATTGAAATATTGAAATATTCCAAAATACGGAATAATCCGTTATCCAAAATTCCCCTGGTCCAGAGCATTTTGGATACGGGATACTCAACCTGTATATATATATATATATATATATATATATATATATATATATATATATATATATATATATATATATATATATATATATATATATATAATGTCAGGTTGAAGACCGCACTCTCACTGTGGAAGAGATATGTCAGCGGTGGGGTGTCCTGTGATGGGGTGCAGAGATTACTCCGAACTCCGATTAATAGGAAGTGGTTTCTCCAAGGTAGAGACACAGGCACTCGCCACTTTAACCAAAAATAACTCAAATTTTTGGTAAAAATAAATAAAGTTTATTACTCAAAAGAGCCAGCAAGACACAGTGGTAAGACACATCACCAAACTCCGACGTTTCGGTCCGTCAATAATAGACCTTTATCAAGGAGCGTTTCAGGTGAGGTATAAGGTACAGAAAAGCCATCAAGGGGCTGCATGCAAACCAGCATGGAGCAGCGTTGGTGGTTTGCATGCAGCCCCTTGATGGCTTTTCTGTACCTTATACCTCACCTGAAACGCTCCTTGATAAAGGTCCATTATTGACGGACCGAAACGTCGGAGTTTGGTGATGTGTCTTACCACTGTGTCTTGCTGGCTCTTTTGAGTAATAAACTTTATTTATTTTTACCAAAAATTTGAGTTATTTTTGGTTAAAGTGGCGAGTGCCTGTGTCTCTACCTTGGAGAAACCACTTCCTATATATATATATATATATATATATATATATAAGAAAGGCAAGGGGTACCCAACACCGCGCCCTATTAGCCCAAAGCTGCACCTCTGAAGGATCCCTGTTAGCTGAGACCCGGGACGGACAGAAATACAAAGAAGATCAGGGTGCGCTAAGGTAAATTACACAACTTTCTCATTAAAACATAAATATTTAATAAAAAGCCTCTGATAAGGCTTAGAATAAATCAAATCAAAAACAGTTACACAGCCATTTCATAAAATAATTTAACAATCCACAGTATGGAACAGGCCCAACGCGTTTCGTCACCCGCGTGACTTCATCAGGGGCGCTTTGGATGTTGATTGAAATAAGGTGCGATAGCACTTCTAGGGGTGTATCCAATTGGTCAAACCATAGATATTGTATTCAAGCAAGACCCATACAGATATATATCTTCTTGGAGCGTCTCTAAATGACCAAATAAATAGCTGTGTACTTCAGCTAAAGTTGCACAGATGTAAATATATCGCCAAATATCGGAACAAAAAATGCAATAGTCCAGGCGTATGTCACCAAGTATCACGTTTCTCACACCTTTTATATCGGTGTTAACATCAAGGACCAATGAGCAGCTTCAAAAAAATATAAGGCTGGGAGGCCAGAAGTTCACTCTAGTGGATCCAAATGCAGAACATGTTAACACCGATATAAAAGGTGTGAGAAACGTGATACTTGGTGACATACGCCTGGACTATTGCATTTTTTGTTCCGATATTTGGCGATATATTTACATCTGTGCAACTTTAGCTGAAGTACACAGCTATTTATTTGGTCATTTAGAGACGCTCCAAGAAGATATATATCTGTATGGGTCTTGCTTGAATACAATATCTATGGTTTGACCAATTGGATACACCCCTAGAAGTGCTATCGCACCTTATTTCAATCAACATCCAAAGCGCCCCTGATGAAGTCACGTGGGTGACGAACCGCGTTGGGCCTGTTCCATACTGTGGATTGTTAAATTATTTTATGAAATGGCTGTGTAACTCTTTTTGATTTGATTTATTCTAAGCCTTATCAGAGGCTTTTTATTAAATATTTATGTTTTAATGAGAAAGTTGTGTAATTTACCTTAGCGCACCCTGATCTTCTTTGTATATATATATATATATATATATTCCTTGCAAGAGGTCCGGCACTGCCCCATAGAAATTTCAAGTAAACCTGCCCGGGTGCTCGCTCCGTTGTCAGCTTTAGCACGCTGACCACATATAACCTTCCCCAATGAAGAACGTCACTCCAGGTCTTTTTTTGAAAATCAAGTGCGATTTTTACTGAGGTCTACGGCGTTTCGGGCCAAGCCCGTCTTCAGGACATACTCAGTTGGACATACATACGTGAATGACATTTATACATGTGTTAAACTTACCCATCCCGGCGCTGCCCGCTCTCTCATCAGTCCACCGGCGTGTTCTCCGTTCAACTTCCGGGTTTGTCCCCCGGAAATGACGTATCGCCGTCTAGGGACAGTGTGATCGACGGGCAACACTGCGATGCACTGTGTGTCTAAAATAATCAAAGACAGTTGCAAACATTATTAGTGACAAGCCCCACCATACTGCGTGTCCTATATGGTGCTTCATATGTGTGTGTGGTATGAAATTCATACGTGTGGGGTCTTTCTCTCTGTGTGGCTGTTCTGCATCTGTCACGTGACAATCTATGTGATGCTCTATGCGTTATTTTTTATGTGATCACTAGGTGGCACTGGTGTGTTGGTGTTCATCTTGTCCACCTATATTCAATACAAAACATGGACAATGTCTATTGACATTGTTAAAAAATACATACATTTCCACTTATTACATTAAATTATTATACATACAAATATATTGACTGTTAAAAAATTATCATTGGTGGTGCATGTCACCCCGGGGGCATGTCACTGGTCCCTGGTCTGGAAGCTGGCCGTGTCCACTCATGGTGGGTCGGCCTGAATCCACCAGTTCTCCCCAGTCGACTTGATTCCCCGTGTCGACATCCACCATAGCTATCTCACCAAAAAATCAACGTGTAAAAAAATACAACTCAAAAATCTAATGTGTAAAATCTCAAATCATCCTCAACTGTATCAAATTTGGTGTGAAGCAAAATAGTATAAAAAATAATTTATTAAAAATTGTGTGCTAATTGTATTTTAGTGGCACTGTCTACATATTTACTATTGATCTTATCTGGCTGTTTTCCCAGTTGCATTTAGTTGCTCTATGAACTTCAATATTAATATTGTCATAAATCAGATTGCCGGGTTAAGTCATTTTACTGGCAAAGTAGTCCCAATTTTATGGGCCTAACTAAACTGTACTTAAGAAGTCTAAAGAACCCAGTTATAAAAACCTAGTTATAAGAAACACCCGAGATGGTTGGCTTCATTGAGCCCATACGGGCTAACTGTATTGAGCTTGTGTATCCACTTACTCTCCAAACATAATAACTGCTTATCCCTGTCGCCGCCCCTAAGGGAGGCTGGGATGTGGTCAATCATCCGGTATCTTAATGTCGCGATGTTATGTTTGGCCAAGGCAAAGTGGCGAGCCACCGCTTGTTCACTTGTGCCACTGTTCAGGGCAGCCCTTATGGCCGTCCTGTGCTGGGCCATCCTCTCTTTGAATTGTGTCACCGTCTTGCCTACATAATGTAGGCCACACGGACACGAAATGAGATACACAACGTACCGTGTAGTGCAAGTCAAGGCAAACCTGATTTTATAAGACTTGCCTGAAAACGGGTGACTGAATGTGTCACCCACCACCATGTGGCTGCAGGTGGCACATCCCAGACACCTGTAACATCCTGCCTTCCTGGAGAGGAAGTGTGTGGGCCTGTTGGTGCCTCTCCCCGTGATATCTGTTTTCACCAAGATATCCTTCAGGTTGGGACCCCTGATGTAACTGGGTACCAACCGTGTCCCTTTTAAGCTTTTCAAATCAGGATCACTGTTTACTATTGGCCAAATGGTTTTGATCTGTTTGACCATTTCGGGGCTTTTATTGGTGAAATGGGTCACCCACATGAAGGATTGTTGTTCTACCCTCTTTCTGTCTTTCTTAGTTTGTAGCAGGAGCTCATCTCGGCTAGCTCTACTGGCCTTGTCTCTGGCTTTTAAGAGATCTTTTTTATGGTAACCTCTTGCCAAAAACTTGTTCACCATTTCCTCTAGTTGTTTGTCCCTGATATTCATGTTGTTGTTAATGCGGCATACGCGTAAAAATTGGGAATATGGCAAGCTGAGGGAGGTGTGTTTAGGATGGAAGCTCTGTTTGTGTAAAATGGTGTTCCGGTCGGTGGGCTTTGAATACAGCTGTGTTATCAAGCCACCGTCCTTCACCTCTATTTGCACGTCCAGAAAGTTTATGCTGACACGACTCATGGTATGTGTCAATTTCACCGGGCTCGGGGAGGTGTTATGGGCCTGCAAAACCTGCTCCAATTCCTCCTCTGTCCCTGTCCAAAAGATGATAATGTCATCTATGTACCTAAGATATAAAAATATCTTGGCACTGACATTGGCATCTTGGAAAAAAAGCTTATTCTCCACCCTGTACATAAACGTGTTAGCGTAGACAGGAGCTGCCGGGGAACCCATTGCACATCCGGAATTTTGATTAAAAAATTGGCCATCATGTAAAAAGCAATTATGGGTTAAAGTGAATTCTAATAGTGCAAGGAAAAAATCAATTTGTGGGCCTGTATATAACGGATTGTCCGTAATCAACTCTTTTGTAGCTCGTAGTCCCTGTGCATGCGGAATGCATGTATATAAGTTCGTCACATCCACACAAGCCATGACCATATTCTCTGGAACAGTCTCTATGTTGGCCAATTTGGCAAGCAGCATGGTCGTGTCCTTTAAATACGTCGCTGTGGCTTGTATGCAGGGCTGGAGATAATAGTCCACAAATATAGCTAATGGCTCACACAGAGAATCCCGGGCAGAAATGATAGGTCTGCCCGGGGGTCTCTGTGCATCCTTATGGATCTTGGGGATTGTATAAAATAAAGCCGTCTTGGGCCTATTCTTGTGTAGTTGTTTCCGGAGATCTTTGGATATCACTCCGTCTTGTACCGCCTTATCAAGAATTCCTTCCAGCTCTTTAGAATATCCTTCTGTGGGATTGCTGGGTAAGAGTTTGTATACGTCTTCATTTGATAGTTGGCGACTGCATTCTGCCCGGTATTCATCAATCCCCTGGATCACAATAGAACCCCCCTTATCCGCACCACGGATTACGATATCTTCTCTGGCACTCAGTGCTTTTAATGCCAGCTTTTCCTCTTTGGAAAGATTAGGTCTGGTGCTGGATGTTGCCTCTGCTGTTTTTATATCCATCAGTCTAGAAAAGGTCTTGATGGAGGCATTAAATGTTTGGGGGTCGAATGTGCTAATTTTTCCTAGTTTTTTCTCAATGCTGTGCTCATGTGTTTCGGGTGTTTCTGTGACCTCTCCTTTTCTTTCAAAGTGGTCCCTAAGCCGTAGTTTCCGTTGTAGCTTATAATTGTCAATTTTTAACTGAAAATCATCCTGTTGGATCGTTGGAACAAATGTGAGACCTCGGCTTAGGACCTTGACTTCATCTTGGGTGAGTGGCGTCGTGGATAAATTAAAAATTAGTTCCTCCTCCCCTTGGTATTTCTCGGTGGTTTTGCGGTACCTTTGGCTCTGGCCCCCTCGTCTGGTTCGTTTATGGGTCCTGTACCCCTCTGTTCTCTGAACCGAATCTTGGACCGGGTGTCCACCCCTAAAGGGCCAGTCGGCCATGACCACAAGAATATGGTCATGGCTTGTGTGGATGTGACGAACTTATATACATGCATTCCGCATGCACAGGGACTACGAGCTACAAAAGAGTTGATTACGGACAATCCGTTATATACAGGCCCACAAATTGATTTTTTCCTTGCACTATTAGAATTCACTTTAACCCATAATTGCTTTTTACATGATGGCCAATTTTTTAATCAAAATTCCGGATGTGCAATGGGTTCCCCGGCAGCTCCTGTCTACGCTAACACGTTTATGTACAGGGTGGAGAATAAGCTTTTTTTCCAAGATGCCAATGTCAGTGCCAAGATATTTTTATATCTTAGGTACATAGATGACATTATCATCTTTTGGACAGGGACAGAGGAGGAATTGGAGCAGGTTTTGCAGGCCCATAACACCTCCCCGAGCCCGGTGAAATTGACACATACCATGAGTCGTGTCAGCATAAACTTTCTGGACGTGCAAATAGAGGTGAAGGACGGTGGCTTGATAACACAGCTGTATTCAAAGCCCACCGACCGGAACACCATTTTACACAAACAGAGCTTCCATCCTAAACACACCTCCCTCAGCTTGCCATATTCCCAATTTTTACGCGTATGCCGCATTAACAACAACATGAATATCAGGGACAAACAACTAGAGGAAATGGTGAACAAGTTTTTGGCAAGAGGTTACCATAAAAAAGATCTCTTAAAAGCCAGAGACAAGGCCAGTAGAGCTAGCCGAGATGAGCTCCTGCTACAAACTAAGAAAGACAGAAAGAGGGTAGAACAACAATCCTTCATGTGGGTGACCCATTTCACCAATAAAAGCCCCGAAATGGTCAAACAGATCAAAACCATTTGGCCAATAGTAAACAGTGATCCTGATTTGAAAAGCTTAAAAGGGACACGGTTGGTACCCAGTTACATCAGGGGTCCCAACCTGAAGGATATCTTGGTGAAAACAGATATCACGGGGAGAGGCACCAACAGGCCCACACACTTCCTCTCCAGGAAGGCAGGATGTTACAGGTGTCTGGGATGTGCCACCTGCAGCCACATGGTGGTGGGTGACACATTCAGTCACCCGTTTTCAGGCAAGTCTTATAAAATCAGGTTTGCCTTGACTTGCACTACACGGTACGTTGTGTATCTCATTTCGTGTCCGTGTGGCCTACATTATGTAGGCAAGACGGTGACACAATTCAAAGAGAGGATGGCCCAGCACAGGACGGCCATAAGGGCTGCCCTGAACAGTGGCACAAGTGAACAAGCGGTGGCTCGCCACTTTGCCTTGGCCAAACATAACATCGCGACATTAAGATACCGGATGATTGACCACATCCCAGCCTCCCTTAGGGGCGGCGACAGGGATAAGCAGTTATTATGTTTGGAGAGTAAGTGGATACACAAGCTCAATACAGTTAGCCCGTATGGGCTCAATGAAGCCAACCATCTCGGGTGTTTCTTATAACTAGGTTTTTATAACTGGGTTCTTTAGACTTCTTAAGTACAGTTTAATTAGGCCCATAAAATTGGGACTACTTTGCCAGTAAAATGACTTAACCCGGCAATCTGATTTATGACAATATTAATATTGAAGTTCATAGAGCAACTAAATGCAACTGGGAAAACAGCCAGATAAGATCAATAGTAAATATGTAGACAGTGCCACTAAAATACAATTAGCACACAATTTTTAATAAATTATTTTTTATACTATTTTGCTTCACACCAAATTTGATACAGTTGAGGATGATTTGAGATTTTACACATTAGATTTTTGAGTTGTATTTTTTTACACGTTGATTTTTTGGTGAGATAGCTATGGTGGATGTCGACACGGGGAATCAAGTCGACTGGGGAGAACTGGTGGATTCAGGCCGACCCACCATGAGTGGACACGGCCAGCTTCCAGACCAGGGACCAGTGACATGCCCCCGGGGTGACATGCACCACCAATGATAATTTTTTAACAGTCAATATATTTGTATGTATAATAATTTAATGTAATAAGTGGAAATGTATGTATTTTTTAACAATGTCAATAGACATTGTCCATGTTTTGTATTGAATATAGGTGGACAAGATGAACACCAACACACCAGTGCCACCTAGTGATCACATAAAAAATAACGCATAGAGCATCACATAGATTGTCACGTGACAGATGCAGAACAGCCACACAGAGAGAAAGACCCCACACGTATGAATTTCATACCACACACACATATGAAGCACCATATAGGACACGCAGTATGGTGGGGCTTGTCACTAATAATGTTTGCAACTGTCTTTGATTATTTTAGACACACAGTGCATCGCAGTGTTGCCCGTCGATCACACTGTCCCTAGACGGCGATACGTCATTTCCGGGGGACAAACCCGGAAGTTGAACGGAGAACACGCCGGTGGACTGATGAGAGAGCGGGCAGCGCCGGGATGGGTAAGTTTAACACATGTATAAATGTCATTCACGTATGTATGTCCAACTGAGTATGTCCTGAAGACGGGCTTGGCCCGAAACGCCGTAGACCTCAGTAAAAATCGCACTTGATTTTCAAAAAAAGACCTGGAGTGACGTTCTTCATTGGGGAAGGTTATATATATATATATATATATATATATATATATATATATATATATATATATATATATATATATATATATAGAATTGCATGTCTATATATATATATGTGTTACATTTTCCAATTTTAAAAGGAATAGAAGGGAAACAAGATATTACAATAGAACATTTTTTTTAAACAAATATTATAATATAATAAAGATTTTGGTTTACACATGCCACGCAGTCACCATTCCATAACTGCACAGCAGCCTGCAGTAGCTGCAGCATGAGTTTCATCTTAGAAGGATACAATGACACGGATTAACAGCAGTGGGCATCAACGAGGTGGTGATGTGGCATTTTGGGGCATTGGCCTGGACAATGCAGTTGTGTTGAAACAATTTTGGTAGTATGCTGGCCCAACAGTCGGGATTTGGATGATCAGTATACTGACATCGGAAACTCAAACCGCCAGTACCCTGACAGGGCGTGAACGCAAAGAATGCAATTGCAGGCTTTAAATGTTTAAATGCCCAACTGTTGGGCATTCAAGCATGATTGAAGCCTGAGACGCGTCTACGGAGACAGCGGCATAATCTTTGTTTATACTGTGGAGAGTCTGGGCATCTCATTGCTACCTGCCCTCGGTCCTTGTTGGTCTTGGAGAAGCCAATCTAGGAAGATCCCAATCTTCTCCAATCAAGTCTGATTCCTTACTCACCCTACAAATTTTTTTTCCTAAAGGATCAGTTACTGTACTGGCATTGCTAGACTCCGGGGCTGCTGGGAACTTCATCTTGTCGCAATTCGTGGCTACCCATCAGATAGAAACTCATAGACTTACTCAAGAGTACCACCTCTCGGCAGTAGATGGAAGTTTAATACCTCAAGGTTCAGTCATGCATCAGTCTTCACCAGTGAAGGTACACATTGGAGCACTCCACCAGGAACTACTCACCTTCTGGGTGATTCCAAAAGCCAACCATCCAGTCATTCTCGGGTTCCCGTTAACCCGCTTACGGGCCAACCAGCTTTACTGCAAGTTAGAAAAGTGTGAATTTGAGAAGACGTCTATGCCTTTCCTCGGGTATATCATTTCTGGAACAGGCCTGAAGATGGATCTCTCCAAAGTTCAGGCAGTACTAGACTGGACACAACCTACAACCCTCAGGGCTGTTCAGCGCTTTATTGGATTCTCTAATTATTACAGGAAATTTATTAAAAACTTTTCTTCCATTATGAGTCCCATTACCGCACTTACGCACAAAGGAGCTAATCCAGCTCATTGGTCACCGGCGGCTTTTCAATACCTGAAACAAGTTTTTACCACGGCTCCCATCCTCCTCCAACCAGCTCTCGACCCTTTGTTCTTGAGGTTGATGCCTCCTCCGCTGGAGTGGGAGCAGTGTTATCCCAGAGATCAGAAGAAGGTCGTTTACATCCGTGTGGCTTCTTCTCCTGAAAGTTCCTTCCAGCAGAGAGGAATTATCCCATTGGAGAACAGGAACTGCTCGCCATCAAATTGGCTTTTGAAGAATGGCGTTACCTGCTGAAAGGGGCCAAATTTCCTGTAGTAGTTCTCACCGACCATAAGAATTTACTTTACCTCCAGAATGCTCAATGTTTAAATCCAAGATTGGCCCGGTAGGCCTTATTCTTCACAAGATTTAATTTTACCCTGTCTTTTCGACCAGGCTCGCAGAACTGTAAAGCTGACGCTCTTTCTCGATCTTTATTGTCTTCCCACAGTATTTGCCAAGACCACCGTAGTATCCATTCCACAAGGAAAAACATTTGTGAATCCAAGACTCAGACCTTCATTGCTTCATTGGTCATTCCTCTCATTTTGTCATTCGGGGCTCAAAAAAACTTTAGAGTTCATCAGAAGGTTATACTGGTGGCCATCCATGAAATCTGATGTTTCGACCTTCATATTGTCTTGTACTCAATGTTCCCCACATAAGACACCTCGTCATCCTCCTGCGGGTCTCCTCCAGTCCCTACCTATTCTAGAATTACCCTGGTCACATTTGTCGATGGACTTCATCATCGACTTGCCGTCTTCTCAGGGGTATAATACTATTTGGGTGGTCATTGACTGTTTCTCTAAAATGGATCACTTTATCCCCTTGAAAGGTCTACCCTCTGCACCCCAGTTGGCTCAACTCTTTATCTCTGAGATATTCTGTCTGCATGGGTTACCTACCAAGATAATTTCAGACAGAGGGGTTTCATTTGTTGCTAAATTTTGGAGAGCTTTGTGCAGTGCCTTACAAGTGGAATCAAGATTCTCTATAGCCTATCACCCACAGACCAATTACCAAACAGAGAGAGTCAACCAAGACCTGGAAACCTTCATGTGGCTATACTTATCCTCATCTCAAGATAATTGGAAAGAACTGTTACCTTGGGCATAATAATGCTTACCATTCATCCACTGGAAAAGCTCCATTTTTTATTGTTTATGGACGTAATCCTCGTGTCCCTGAATTTCAAAGTCCTCCTGTTTTTGAGTTGCCGGCAGTGAATTATTCTCTTAAGTATTACTCAAGTATCTGGAAAAATGTCCACACTTCTCTCATCAAAGCCTCTTTACGTTACAAAAAATTTGCTGATCGCCATAGAAGAGCAGATCCGTGTCTAAAAGTAGGGGATAAAGTCTGGCTCTCTACCAAGAAGTTAAGATTAGGAGTTCCTTCTATGAAGTTCGCCCCTCGCTTCATTGGCCATCTCATCTGTGATGTCTCCATTGGTTTACAGATTACAAATACCTCATTCTTTAAGAATCCCTAACACTTTTCATATCACCCTGTTGAAACCCTTAGTGCAGAACCGATTCCAATCTAGACTGCCTAAAACATCTCAAATTCGCTCTCATCGGGGCGTGGCTTTCAAGATAAAGAAGATCCTGGACTCAAGAGTTAGTTTTGGTCATGTACAATATCTCTTGGATTGGAAATGGTACAGCCTGGAAGAGAGAACTTGGGTGGAAGCCTCCAGTATTAACGCTCCTTTACTTATCAAAAAATGTCATCGTGAGAACACAGGGAAACCTGGGAAGTGTCTGTAGTCGACTTCAAAAGGGGGGCGTGCTGTCATGGCCGGGCAGCGATGGCAGTGCTTACCCGTCCGTGTCCTGCGGCGGCGTCTGGTCTCCGTGCGTCCGGGGTCCGGGCGGGCGGGTGCCGCTGCCCTGTCCTACTGTGGATGCTCCGTGTCCCCCTCTGCCTGTCTTCCAGTTTTGTCTCCGGCTAGGTAGCAGGGGTAGCTGCCTGCTGTCCGCCGGGCGCCGCTATTTTCCCGGAGCCCGCCAATCAGCATAGGTCCTTCAGTAGCTGGACCAATCAGGAGGAGCCCAGGGGAATAAAGCCAGTTTTCTGGGTGCAAGCAGATGCTAGTTCTTTGCAAATCGTTCCTGCGTGAACATCCTGAGCTCCACAGAGTCCTTCTGTGATTTCCCTTGTATTCCTGTGTACCCTCCAGCAAAAAAAGGGGGGGGGGATGAACAAGTCACCCAGTAGCGCTGGTGAATAGCACGGGGATCAAATCTTTTAATTATATTATTGACTGGAGCTGCTCAAACAGAGGTTTTGTGTGCCTCTGTGGAAGCAAAAAAGGGTATGGTCGTGGGGATATAAAATATCACCACCAAGGGGCGCTGCTCCACTCAATATATTAAATGACAGTGAATCAATTTCAAAGATGAATTTCTTTGTTTTATTAAAAATAATTAACACAATAAAACATGCGCATGCATTTCATAATTACACTCAAATAGAACACACGGGACATACAACATATAACATATAAACAACAACTGGCAATGAGGCTTGTGTGGCTGTAATGTTTAAATGAGGCAGTATTATGGCTTTTATTGAGCAATAGTTACCAGTCCCATATTTTACCAATTGTAATCCAAATATCTGGGTACTGGATAGTTGCAGGGCTATAAGAGGCAGAGAAACACGTATTTGGAGCCCGCTTATAGCCCTGCAACTATCCAGTACCCAGATATTTGGATTACAATTGGTCTCTGTGTGTGGACTTGGGAAACCAGCTCAGATAAAGGACACAGCAGTCTTAAAGACTTCCACCACAGGAGAGTGACTAAAACTTCCATACGGGACTGGTAACTATTGCTCATTAAAAGCCATAATACTGCCTCATTTAAACATTACAGCCACACAAGCCTCATTGCCAGTTGTTGTTTATATGTTATATGTTGTATGTCCTGTGTGTCCTATTTGAGTGTAATTATGAAATGTATGCGCATGTTTTATTGTGTTAATTATTTTTAATAAAACAAAGAAATTCATCTTTGAAATTGATTCACTGTCATTTGATATATTGAGTGGAGCAGCGCCCCATGGTGGTGATATTTTATATCCCCACGACCATACCCTCCAGCAACATTGCACATGCGCAACCTCCAGCAACATTGCACCTGTGCCTCCTCCAGCAACTTAGACATGTGCACCCTCCAGCAACTTGCACCTGTGCACCCTCCAGCAACTTGCACCTGTGCACCCTCCAGCAACTTGCACCTGGGCACCCTCCAGCAACTTGCACCTGTGCACCCTCCAGCAACTTGCACCTGTGCACCCTCCAGCAACTTGCACCTGTGCACCTCCAGCAGTCTACACCTGTGCAGCTCCTGCAGTCTTCTCCTGTGTATCTTCAGCGACATACTCCTGTGTCCTCCAGTGGCAACCTTCAGTGCATTCCCAACCTGCACTCATCAGTGCACCGCCAGCAGCAAACTCCAGAGCCAGGGCCGGCGCTACCCACTCAGCAGCTCCTGCAAAGCAGGGAGGCGCCATGCTGAAAAGGCACTGTCTCCCTCCCTGCTCTGCTAAAGCTGCCTCAGCCCTCACTGTCACTGCCTCCTGCACGCCGTCCGCAGTGCCTGTCTGACAGCGGGCAGCAGTATGGAGAGGCTGAGCAGCTTGGTTTGAGACACAGTAGGGATTGTCACAGGTGTGGTGCACCAAAAGAGAAGGCTGAGCAGCTCCCTGCACCACGCACACACTGTCCTCCTCCTTCGACCTGCCCCCTCTTCCACACGGACACTTGCGCTGACTCATGTAGCGCGGTCTGTGAATGCCTGGATGACATGTCATGTCCGGATCCGCCCCCTACCCATTGCTCCCTGCGCCTGTCAGCTGTCAATCAAATGACGAACAGGCAGCAGCGCCGCCTCCCCTTCCTTCCCTCTTCTCAGTCTGCTGTGCCAGTGCCACTGCCATTCCTCATCACTCCGCCCCCTCTATCTCCACCCCTCTTCTTCCATCTCCTCCTTCCCTCACCTCCTTTCCCCCTCAGTCACGAGTGCTGCACATACTTTTTGTACTGCTTTACACATGCGATGCATTCTAGCCCATAACGTATGGGATTCTTGCAGCGTGTATGGGCACCTTTAGTGCCCTACAACATTTTGCGGACACAGCACTGAGATGGTGTATGCAAACATGTACATGCACCCGAGATCCTCCGTAGGATCGCACTCCCACAATCGGGCTGCAGCTTGTTGCAATGGCAATGTGAAAGGGCACAAAATGTATGGTTTGCAGGAGGGCGCCGGACACCCCAGCACCGGCCCTGTCCAGAGTTCTCTCCGTAGCAAAACCTGGTGCGCCTCGGATTACCGAGCAGCTAAGGCTGCCCTCCCCTATGCCACCTCCGCTGTTTCAGCTGGCGTAGCCATAGTCCTGTCTTCTTCCAGTATCTTCAAGTCTTACTCACTCGTCTGATTGCTACGAACTCTGTTCTCTGCCCAGCCCCAGCTGCCGGTGAACTGAGCCACGCTCATGCTTGGGGTGGTCTAGTTTGCCTATGCAAAGGACCTACATTCGACCAGCCACCTTTCGTCCACCAACCGATATTCATATTCATTATGGGAACAAAAACGAACAAGCTACTTATAGGCTAAATGAAGTTAATATAGGGAATTCTGCAGTGGAGAAAGACTTAGGGGTCATCATAGATAATAAATTGAGTAATATTGCACATTGATTAAGTGCAGCAGCAAAAGCAAACAGCAAACTCTGGCATGCATTAAAAGGGGAATGAATTCAAGGGATGCCAATGTGATAGTGCCTCTTTACAAGGCATTGATGAGACCACACTTAGAATACTGTGTTCAGTTCTGGGTGCCGCACCTTAAAAATGACATAAATCAATTGGAACAGGAACAGGCAAGGGTGAACTAATAAAAGGTCTTGAATCACTAGAATACAAAGATAGACTAACCAGGCTGAATATGAATTATTATGAACTGGGAGATGATCTGTTCAGTAACAGGGCTATACTTAGGACACGAAGGCATGTAATGAGGCTGGAGGAAAAAAAATTCCAAACTGAATTAAGAAGGAGACTCTTAGACACCATTAGAGCAGTAAAAGTTGGGAATTCATTGCCGCTGGGGGTGGTTATAGCAACTATTATTAATGAATTTGAATCAAAACTGGATACATTCTTGGCCACTAAAGGAATCAAATAGATGATTTTCTCAAGTCAGTAGTTACAAGACAAATGTTGAACTCGATGGACTAACGTCCCTTTCAACCTTAATTACTATGTAACTATACAGTACCTCCATCCACAACGTTCAGAAATGTATCTTTTTCCCTCAGAGCTAATGCTGTTTATATATGGCAACAGGAAATGTAGCCTATATTCTAAAGCTTTGTGTCAGAAATCACCTGCGATCGCATCCCTTACCCGCATGCTGGTGCATCCTGAGTCTCTGTTCAGCGCTCAGTCTCCAGTCATTCTCCATGGCATGATGTGCATGGCATTTCCCTGGGGTCTAGTTGGCGTCCCACGCTGATTCCAATCTGGTCCCACCAGGGGCGTAACTAACTATTTAGCGCCCCCTCGCCGCACGTTTATTCGCCCCCCCCCACACACCTAACCTGCCCCCCCTTCTTACCCGCGGTCTGCGTCTCGCCCGGCTCTCTGCCGGGACCTTCCTGACATCACGGTCCCGGCCGGCTCCTGCTGCTACAATGAAAACGGTCATCTGTGATATATATACCTGAGATCTGCTGCTGCTGCTATTCAAGCTCCCTGGTTAACCATTCACCTGCCAGGTTACCTCCCAACTAATAAAATCTATAGCTTCCAGGAGAAGAGGTCTGAGCTTCCCAGCTTCCACCAGCAGAGATTACTGTTGGCTCCCAAGCCATTTACCATCATTGACTCCCTAGTCGACAAAGGCCTCGACTCTCAAATCTACACAGTCTGTCCACAGCTCCAAGGCCATTCCCAAATCAGCTCCCAGGCCATCAACACCCATCTCTGCTCCCAGCCCATCGACACCCATCTCGGCTCCCAGACCATTGACATCCAGCTCAACACCCAGGCCATCACAGACACTCATGGCACCCAGGTCATTGACATCTCCCTTTGGTTTCCAGGCTGTCAACAAGTATCTCTGGCTCCCAAGCTATCGACATCTCTCTCTGGCTCCCAGGCTAATGCAGTCCAAAGTTCCCAAGACTACTCAGTCCTCGGCTTCCAAGCCAAGAGTAAACCAAAGACTCTAGTTCACCAGCACTCATCCATCACTATTCATCAATCAGTGATTGGCTAGTTAGCTGGGGGAACTCAGAGGGCCATGACCTGTCCACCGAGTGCAGCAAAGTCCAAACCTCCTTGTGGGGGTCCCTGTTGAAAACCATTGGTGGGTTAGACTCCGTGCCTCTGTTCAAAGTCTCGTTAACTCCCCCACCTAGCTGTGTCCTCAGTGCCCAGTGCTCTATGAACGGTCCTTATCTCAAGCCTCTTGTGTTTCAGTTCCCAGACCATTCCACTGCTACCACAGCCAGGGACACCAGATACCCCAGCCTTGACACTTTGCCAGAAAGAAATCTCACATCGGAATTTTGTTTCCTGCAACCTGTAGTGTGCACATGCGTCTATTCGCAGCCGAAAACGAGGGCACGGCCTAATTTGCCTAAGCTGCACCACCATTTGCATACGGCACGCCCCCTTTTCGGGCGAGTGTCCCTATTCCAACCTTCAGAAAGTTGGGAGGTATGCATACATGTGGATATAATTACATTGGCATGTCAATTATACTGTATAGTTTCATGAGTGCTGGTACAGTTATTTTGGTTTGTATATAAACATACTGTATATAATACAGTATAAACAGCTATTTGTTGTATCTTTGGTAAAATCATAATTATAATAAGGGAATGTATTAAATTAACACTATTCCACAGCATGCCATGCAATTTCCCTTATATCTCCATATAATAATAGAGTAAGTGGTGTGATGATTTTAGCAGTCATAAAACTGAAGGATTAATGTTACCCTCTGCAAATTCAATTTTTTTCTGATTCCGCTCCAAGGCAAATTAGCATAATTTATTCTGTGGCTATATATCTTAATTATAGCCTGCAGTGCAGATAAAAGTTTTATTTGTCTCATGCAATCAGACTTTGGTTGAGTCTCCATTCAAACATATTTGATTAATACAATGGAAATTGAATACAAATAAAATTGTATTTGCCTTATTAAGTGGCACCGGAAACTATATCTAATTAGTTAAATTATTTATAGTTAGTTCAATCCTGTATTTAACTACAATCTTGCAATCCATTATTATGAATATCTGCAACTTGAATTAGTATTAAAAAGCCTTAAAAATAAAATTAAAAAAATGAATATCTAATTGTGGCAAATGCTCTGTAAATGGACATTGTGAATTGTTGAAATGTGTTTTTGAAGTCTTTATATTTTATTGCCTTAAAAGTTATTTTTTTGCAGATTATCAATTACTGACTTGCACCACAGTGGTATCCCTTCTTTTTATCTGGGTTCACACTATAGGGTAAATGTACTAAGCAGGGTTGAACTGGCCCACAGGGGTACAGTGGGAGCCCACCTCCTTCTCTATGTTCCAGACTGGACACTTGAATTACACATTATACATATGCATACCTCCCAACTTTAAGACACCGGCAGGAGCGACAAATGCCCGCACCCAAGGCGCGCGGCCAAAATTAGGGAGCACGGCTGCCAGAAAGGGGGTTATTATGTGAGGCCACGCCTCTGTTTTGAAGCTGTGGGGGCATGGCCCAGAGCCTCTGTGAGTTTCTAGCCATGCCCCCAGCCCCTCTGGCTGCGGGAATAGATGCTGTGCACATGCACACAGTGTCTATTTAGCGCTGCTCAGCGAATGACAGGGAGGACTCCCAACTGCCCCCACCACCACCACCACGGGACACTGCTGGCCTGGGAGGGACGTGGGAACCTCCCTGAAAACCAGGACATTCCCGCAGAAAATGGGACAGTTGGGAGGTATGCATATGTATATTTTACTGCACAGGTGTGCCAGGACTATGGTGTATTGTCTAGAGTGCATTGCTGTAATTCATTTGGTACATCATCATGAATAAACCAGTAATATTTAGTATTTACATGGACCCCTTCAATGCATTCCCTCGGTGAGCCCTTTCCCCCCCCCAGTTCGACACGTACTGAGCCAGATTGCAATGGCCCTCATATAGTCCCAACTCCAGTCCTCAAGCACCCCCAGGTGTTCACATTTTCTTATAATATATATATATATATATATATATATATATATACAGTGCTCGAAGTGGAAATTTTAAAGTGGGGGTATGGAAAAGTAAAGGATTTATATATGCACGCGCCGAAGGCTCGCGCGCTCCGAAAAAGGGGGTGTGGTCACTGAAAAAGGGGGCGTGTCTTTAAGTGTAGCGTACCACACAACATACCCCTTATACACCACACTAGTAGGACCCCTTATACGATCTAATACTAGTGCCCTTAACACATTGTGCCACACGGTATGAGCCAAAACTCAAGGACAGCAAGGACAAAGGGACAGAGAGTGACAGCGGGGACACAGAGAGAGCCACATATGTATATTGAGCATCACGGTGTGTGGCAAATGTATAATGGGCATCACGGTGTGTGGCCTATGTATAATGAGTCCATTATACATAGGTCACACACCGTGATGCCCATTATACATATGCCATACACAGTGATAGCCAATATACATATGCCATACAGTGATGCCCATTATACATATGCCACACACCGTGATGCCCAATATACATATGCCACATACCGTGGTGCTCCATTATACATATGCCACACACCGTGATGCTCCATTATACATATACCACACACCGTGATGCTCCATTATACATATACCACACACCGTGATGCCCAATATACATATGCCACACACCATGATGCCCGTTATACATATGCCACACACCGTGATGCCCAATATACATATGTCACACTGTGATGCTCATTACACATATGCCGCACACCGTGATGCTCATTACACATATGCGCACACCGTGATGCTCATTACATATATGCCACACATGTGATGCCCATTACGTATTATGCCACACATCGATATGCCCATTACGTATTATGCCACACACTGATATGCCCATTACGTACTATGCTACACACTGTTATGCCCATTACACAACATGCCATACACCATAATGCCGAGTACATATTATGCCACACAGTAATGCCCCAGTACTCCTACCTGCTGGGATGTGTAGTCCCACAGGGTTCCTGTGCCTGAGCTACACCAGGGCAAACCCAGGAGACTGGGCTAGAACTAGTAATCCATCCCCCTTCCCCAAAAAATGCCAGTCTGGTCTCTTACCATCAACTGTGCTGGTGGGTGTACTGCAGGGTCCTGAGGTAGTGCAGGAGCTTGCCCAGCTGCTGGTTCACATCTTTGCTGTCTGGCTGCTGCTGTCTGGGTTGGGCAGGGGACTGGCAGATGTCTCCTCGGCTGGCCTTCTTTCCCAGTGTTCATGAAGCAGGTATGGCAGTGGAGGCCAGCCACCTGGGGAATGAGGTGCAGGACCTGCAAGGAGGCCGTGTATCCGGGGGGATAGGGGCCGGGAACTGCGGGGACTGAGGCAGGCTGACTCCAAGAGAGCACAGCTCATTCCTGGGTGCTGCTGCAGTGGCAGCGGAGGCCAAGTTTGCGGAGGTGAGAGCTGGAAGCTGCAGGGACACAACTCGTCCCAGGGTGCTGCCGTGGCAGAGGAGGCCAGGCACATGGAGGTGAGAGTCGGTAGGTTGACAGACTGCTGATGTGAAGCACAGCTCGTCACCGGGTGCTGCTGTGGCAGCGGAGGCCGGCCACTAAGGGGGATGGGGGCCGGGAGCTGCAGGGAATCCTTCTGAATGTGTGCAAGGAGCATTGCTGTCATTATTTCCTCTTCAGCTCCCGGCCCCCTTCCACCCCAGTACCTCCTGCGCTGCCGTGTTCGCGTCATCATCCTGCCGCCACTGCGCATCTGCAGTAACAGACCTGCCCAGGAGTCCGTGTCCATTGTGACACACTGCCCGCTGACCAATCCACGCGGAACGCATCCCAGGGGACCCGCCTGTTTTAAAAAGTGAGTCCCTGACCGGCATTTGCGGCGAACCTTGCAGCAGCATGATGTTGGGGGGGGGGGGGGGGGGGGAGGAGGAGACGTAGGACAGGCTCTGTGTGAAGCAGGATCTGGCTCCCCCTTGTGGATGAGAGGGGGAGCCAAGTTCTGCACCGCAGTAAAAAAAAAAAAAAATCAGTGCTCGAAGGAAGTGCCGGTATGCTATACCGTTGTATACCGGCCCACTTCGAGCACTGTATATATATATATATATAATGTCCAGTATGGAGCGGCACTTCCTCGACTGTATCAAACAAATGGTGGTGCCATCCAATAGACCCACAAGGGGCAAACACATCCGACAGACGGCAGCACTCAGCAATAGAAACGGACACAGGATAGCAGCTTTTGCCAACGTTTCGAACCACTTTTATTGGGTTCTTCCTCAGGACGCAATAACAATTACACAGTGTAAAGCATTTATACATGCCCCCAAGTGCTCCCCTTCAATCAGATGCAGCGTTTCACGCGGCAAAAACGCCGGCGCCATGACGTCAGCAACGTGGACGCTCCTAATGCGCGTCATCACGGCGTGGTCACTATGCACGGCGGCTGCCCGGGCCAGCTGTAATCGAGACGCCATCTCATAGCAACCGCCAAGGCAACCAGGTCGCATCCCAGCGTCATCACTAAGAAGCTAAGAACGCCAATACAGCGCGTCCTAGCAACGTGATGCACGCTCAGTCTGAAAGCCGGAAAAGCCTGGGGTTGCCATGGCAGCAATTATAAACAACAAATCCCCTGCTATCGCTATACAAATAGCAAATACAATACATATATTAAGGCTGCCCCTGAAACTGGATGCGTAGAACTTAACACACGTGAATAATGCACCAACCATAAATGATGAACAAAAAATAACATGTAAATCACATATATAAAAAAAGAGATGACAACATAAACGATAAAAAATAATACCAATAACCAAATTAGGAAAAAAATGTAAATAGACAAGGATTAAAAAACAGTTAGAGCAGATGCAGTTCTACACCCTAAAAAAGACATTATAAATAGAGAGCTGAAGACAGGCAATAACTGGAAATTGTTAATCAAAATATAGAACCTAAAGTAGTAGATTCACAAAAAGCAGTGCAAACCCTTCCTTTCATTAAGCCCTTTAGGGGACAGGGTGCCGAGCCGGTGTATTCACCGGGCTTCGCACTGTAAAAGTTTTTTTACTCGGTTACCACCACGCATTGATGCTGGTATATGATCAATGATCATATACCGCATCATGGGGATGGTATGTCGTGCCTCCAAAAAGTGCCTCGATGATCTCTTTGTTATTTGGACAGGCAGTAGGGAACACTTTGTGTCTGTTATCGATGGGCACAATGCTATGGCCAGCCCGGTGAAGCTGACCTATACCACTGATGTGGCGAGTGTCAGCTTTCTGGACGTAGCATTGACCATCAGTAATGGCGTGATCGTGACTTCGGTCTATACTAAGCCTACTGATAGGAATACAGTCTTACACGCCACCAGCTGCCATCCTACGTCCATGAAATTCAGCTTGCCGTACTCGCAGTTTTTGCGGGCTAGGCGAATCTGCAGTACAGATAAGACGGCATTGAAACACATTGATCTGATGTTTTCTAAATTTGAGTTGAGGGGTTATTCATACAAAGTACTGTCCGAAGCAAAGTGCAAAGCTATGTCTAGATCTAGACAATCATTACTTGAATACCAACATCCATCTACCAACAAGAAAAGGTTACCTTGGGTGAATCACTTTAATACAGCCAGCTCCATTGTAAATACTACCACCAAAAGGTTGTGGCCATTGGTACAGATGGACCCAGCTTTGGGTCTATCTGACACCTTGATCATGCCATGCTACACTCGTGGCAGGATTGTGCGTGATGTGGTCATGAAGACCGACATTTCCAGGCTGAAGCAGGCTGGTAGTGAACAATTTCTGTCCGCTAAGCCGGGTTGTTTTAAATGTTTAGGTTGTGCTACCTGTAGGGCCCTCATAGTTGGTGATACTTTTAGTCACCCTTCTAGTGGTGCCAGAATGCAGATTAAACATCGTGTCACATGCACAACTAAATACATTGTGTACATGATCATGTGTCCTTGCTCTTTACTTTACTATATTGGCAAGACTCAGTGCACCCTGCGTGAACGCATGGCAGGGCATCGTTCTTCCATCAAGCTCGCCCTGGAAAAAGGTTCTAGTGACCAGCCGGTGGCGAGGCACTTTTTGGAGGCACGACATACCATCCCCATGATGCGGTATATGATCATTGATCATATACCAGCATCAATGCGTGGTGGTAACCGAGCAAAAAAACTTTTACAGTGCGAAGCCCGGTGGATACACCGGCTCGGCACCCTGTCCCCTAAAGGGCTTAATGAAAGCAAGGGTTTGCACTGCTTTTTGTAAATCTACTACTTTAGGTTCTATCTTTTGATTAACAATTTCCAGTTATTGGCTGTCTTCAGCTCTCTATTTATAATGTCTTTTTTAGGGTGTAGAACTGCATCTGCTCTAACTGTTTTTTAATCGTTGTCTATTAACATTTTTTTCCTAATTTGGTTATTGGTATTATTTTTTATCGTTTATGTTGTCATCTCTTTTTTTATATATGTGATTTACATGTTATTTTTTGTTCATCATTTATGGTTGGTGCATTATTCACGTGTGTTAAGTTCTACGCATCCAGTTTCAGGGGCAGCCTTGATATATGTATTGTATTCGCTATTTGTATAGCGATAGCAGGGGATTTGTTGTTTATAATTGCTGCCATGGCAACCCCAGGCTTTTCCGGCTTTCAGACTGAGCGTGCATCACGTTGCTAGGACGCGCTGTATTGGCGTTCTTAGCTTCTTAGTGATGACGCTGGAATGCGGCCTTGGCTGTTGCTATGAGACGGCGTCTTGATTACAGCTGGCCCGGGCAGCCGCCGTGCATAGTGACCACGCCGTGATGACGCGCATTAGGAGCGTCCACGTTGCTGACGTCATGGCGCCGGCGTTTTTGCCGCGTGAAACGCTGCATCTGATTGAAGGGGAGCACTTGGGGGTATGTATAAATGTTTTACACTGTGTAATTGTTATTGTGTCCTGAGGAAGAACCCAATAAAAGTGGTTCGAAACGTTGGCAAAAGCTGCTATCCTGTGTCCGTTTCTATTGCTGAGTGCCGCCGTCTGTCGGATGTGTTTGCCCCTTGTGGGTCTATTGGATGGCACCACCATTTGTTTGATACAGTCGAGGAAGTGCCGCTCCATACTGGACATTGCATATTTCCACCTGGTTGGCAGACCATAGTGGTAATTTGGAGTTCGTGCACCCCGCTTTTTTGGTACATTAAGTACTTATCCCAGGCTCCCATTAACTCCCTCTACGCCTGATTACAACATGGCTGAAGGTGGCAGTGGAGTTGATGCAGATTTTACAGACACCATCAATCTGGCGCTGCTAACTCAAGGCAACTTCATGTCATATTCTGAATCTGAGGCTGAGGCCATCCTGGCAAGAAAAGCTGTTGATGAGGATGTTGATAACACCCGCCCATTGGAGTTCCTGTTTAAAGACTGGATCAAGCTGAAGCAGAGGGAGGTCGACTACATGTATCACAGCATTACCCTGAGTGAGTACTATACCAACAAACGTATTCCCAGAGGGTTTCGAGTACGCAATGCACCCACTATTGGACGATTTAACGTCTCATTCTGCAAAAAGTGGATTGCGATATTAAATAAATGTAGTTTCAACCTCATCTTGTTGGTCATTGAAGAGTCTGGCCGTGAACTTGAGCTAGTTCGTGAACGTATTGCCACTTTTGAGAAGACTCACAAGTTCACTTTTGCTGCTGACACCACATCTGAGTGGTTGGACAGATTAAGTAAACAAGTCAGCACCTACAAAAGGGACTTAATACAATTTAAAAAGTCTAAACTAACTAAAGTAAACACTGACTACGAGCAAAATCGTGTTTACTCATGGATACAAGGTGGTAACAACATGCCAGGGCCACGGCAGTATGGCAGGCCCTATAGGCGACGTGGCCATACAGATAAAGAGGCCACCGACTCCTCACAGGAGGGCCCGTTGACCAGTGACTCTGATGTGGCAACCCGACCAAGAAGACGTGTAAAGGCTAACCTTCCCCCTTTAGGGGTTCGCACGCGTCAGTTGACACCCCGAGACGCCAGTACAGGACGAGGAGAGGTGGACAATGTAAAAGGTCGTGGAAGAAGGGGCAGACCGCCCCTGAGAGCATAGTGTTCAACTTATCCTCACATGTGCTGACTGAGGCTGAGGAGAGGGTTCTTAACAAGGGACTATTATTTGTTCCCTCCACACGGTTTGATACAATGCAGTGGGAGGTGGAGAAATACAAATTGAATAGACTTCTGAAATTAAAAGAACATTTTAACAAATGTGATAAGAATGTTATCCCTCCCTTAACCTCACAAGAGATTCCTGCACCACTATCTAAATTGCAGCCAAAATCTGTCTTTAAACCTTTATCGTTTAACCCTAACATTAAAACTTTTATGCAAGCTATTGATCATGAGGTTTCTCTAGGCATTAGGTCTAACAAAAGACCTACTAGCAGGTCCAATTTGACTAGAGAAGAGTTCTCTGCATTGCATGATTTGGGTACTTATACTGACATCGTTATACGGCCCGCCGACAAAGGCGGGGCCGTGGTCCTACAGGATCTTGGCGACTATAGACTGGAGATCACCAGGCAACTGGCTGATTCGACCGTCTATAGGCCGCTAAGTAGAGATCCTTCAACTGAATTTACTAAAGTGCTGAAAGGTATGTTAAAGGGGGCGGTTGATAATGGTATCATAACATCTGAATTATCAACGGCGCTTATTGTGGTGGACCCGGTGGTACCACTGCTGTATACGCTGCCTTAGATCCATAAAGGCCTTGTTAGGCCTCCTGGTAGGCCCATTATAGCGGCCCGTGGATCTTTATTCCAGAATGTATCCACTTACATCGACGCCTTACTGCAGCCTTGCATTAGGGCTGCACCAGGACATTTGTTGGATACCACAGCCTTCTTGACTAAACTTTCAGCACATCCCTTCTGTTAGCCTTTTTTGTAGCATAGACGTCACTTGTCTATACACCGTCATTCCCAATTCAGCGGGTCTGGCGGCTGTTAGGAGACTACTGACGCACAATGCTAATTATGTTGGACCTGATATTGACTTTGTTCTTTCCCTCCTTGAATTGGTCCTGACTCATAATTTTTTCCTTTATGACGGTTGTTTCTTCTTGCAATGCGTTGGCTGTGCGATAGGGAGTAATTTTGCCCCATCGTACGCCAACGCATTCATGATGGATGTTGAGCAGGATATATTTTTTGCCAGACCCGATGTTTCTCGTTGTATGTTTTTCTACACGAGATACATCGATGATCTCTTTGTTATTTGGACAGGCAGTAGGAAACACTTTGTGTCTGTTATCGATGGGCACAATGCTACGGCCAGCCCGGTGAAGCTGACCTATACCACTGATGTGGCGAGTGTCAGCTTTCTGGACATAGCATTGACCATCAGTAATGGCGTGATCGAGACTTCGGTCTATACTAAGCCTACTGATAGGAATACAGTCTTACACGCCACCAGCTGCCATCCTACGTCCATGAAATTCAGCTTGCCGTACTCGCAGTTTTTGCGGGCTAGGCGAATCTGCAGTACAGATAAGACGGCATTGAAACACATTGATCTGATGTTTTCTAAATTTGAGTTGAGGGGTTATTCATACAAAGTACTGTCCGAAGCAAAGTGCAAAGCTATGTCTAGATCTAGACAATCATTACTTGAATACCAACATCGATCTACCAACAAGAAAAGGTTACCTTGGGTGAATCACTTTAATACAGCCAGCTCCATTGTAAATACTACCACCAAAAGGTTGTGGCCATTGGTACAGATGGACCCAGCTTTGGGTCTATCTGACACCTTGATCATGCCATGCTACACTCGTGGCAGGAGTGTGCGTGATGTGGTCATGAAGACCGACATTTCCAGGCTGAAGCAGGCTGGTAGTGAACAATTTCTGTCCGCTAAGCCGGGTTGTTTTAAATGTTTAGGTTGTGCTACCTGTAGGGCCCTCATAGTTGGTGATACTTTTAGTCACCCTTCTAGTGGTGCCAGAATGCAGATTAAACATCGTGTCACATGCACAACTAAATACATTGTGTACATGATCATGTGTCCTTGCTCTTTACACTATATTGGCAAGACTCAGTGCACCCTGCGTGAACGCATGGCAGGGCATCGTTCTTCCATCAAGCTCGCCCTGGAAAAAGGTTCTAGTGACCAGCCAGTGGCGAGGCACTTTTTGGAGGCACGACATACCATCCCCATGATGCGGTATATGATCATTGATCATATACCAGCATCAATGCGTGGTGGTAACCGAGCAAAAAAACTTTTACAGTGCAAAGCCCGGTGGATACACTGGCTCGGCACCCTGTCCCCTAAAGGGCTTAATGAAAGGAAGGGTTTGCACTGCTTTTTGTGAATCTACTACTTTAGATTCTATCTTTTGATTAACAATTTCCAGGGTACTTGTGAGTTATCTGGGCGTCCGATTTGGGTACTTACGATTTGCATGCGATTTGCATGCGATATCGCATACGATATCGCATGCGATATCGCATGCGATTTACGATTTGCATGCGATTTAGCATGCGATTTGCATACGATTTGCTATTCATTTCATTACCCCACTATCCCCAAAGTGTGTCTATCAACGTGAACCCGAAGCGTGGCGAGCGCAGCGAGCCCGTGAGGGGCGGCGGTACGTGTCCTCCGACCTTTTCATGCCCTACTATCCACTAGGGCGTGGAGTGAGAATAGAATAGTGTGGCGAGCGCAGCGAGCCACCGAGCCCGAAGCGTGGCGAGCGCAGCGAGCCCCGCGAGGGGACGCGGACACCTGTGAAGCCCGCAAGGGCACGCGGATACCTGTGAAGGTGTCCGCGTCCCCTCGCGGGGCTCGCTGCGCTCGCCACGCTTCGGGCTCGGTGGCTCGCTGCGCTCGCCACACTATTCTATTCTCACTCCACGCCCTAGTGGATAGTAGGGCATGAAAAGGTCGGAGGACACGTACCGCCGCCCCTCGCGGGCTCGCTGCGCTCGCCACGCTTCGGGTTCACGTTGATAGACACACTTTGGGGATAGTGGGGTAATGAAATTAATAGCAAATCTTATTCAAATCGCATGCTAAATCGCATGCAAATCGCAAATCGCATGCGATATCGTATGCGATCTAGTACCAAAATCGGACGCCCAGATAACTCACAAGTACCATTTCCAGTTATTGGCTGTCTTCAGCTCTCTATTTATAATGTCTTTTTTAGGGTGTAGAACTGCATCTGCTCTAACTGTTTTTTAATCGTTGTCTATTAACATTTTTTTCCTAATTTGGTTATTGGTATTATTTTTTATCGTTTATGTTGTCATCTCTTTTTTTATATATGTGATTTACATGTTATTTTTTGTTCATCATTTATGGTTGGTGCATTATTCACGTGTGTTAAGTTCTACGCATCCAGTTTCAGGGGCAGCCTTGATATATGTATTGTATTCGCTATTTGTATAGCGATAGCAGGGGATTTGTTGTTTATAATTGCTGCCATGGCAACCCCAGGCTTTTCCGGCTTTCAGACTGAGCGTGCATCACGTTGCTAGGACGCGCTGTATTGGCGTTCTTAGCTTCTTAGTGATGACGCTGGGATGCGACCTGGTTGCCTTGGCGGTTGCTATGAGATGGCGTCTCGATTACAGCTGGCCCGGGCAGCCGCCGTGCATAGTGACCACGCCATGATGACAGGCATTAGGACGTCATGGCGCCGGCGTTTTTGCCGCGTGAAACGCTGCATCTGATTGAAGGGGAGCACTTGGGGGTATGTATAAATGTTTTACACTGTGTAATTGTTATTGTGTCCTGAGGAAGAACCCAATAAAAGTGGTTTGAAACGTTGGCAAAAGCTGCTATCCTGTGTCCGTTTCTATTGCTGAGTGCCGCCGTCTGTCGGATATATATATACCAATAGTGATTTGGTGCCTATAACAATTTCAAAGGGATTGTCCGTAATCTCCAACTCAATTAGTCTAATCGAACCATCTAGTAGCTGGTTCCCTCCGAAGTTTCCCTCAGGATAGCTGGCGCTCTGTGCAGGCACGAACCCCCTGACCTGATGTTGATTTCATTATATTTATTGTTTGTCATTTATCTGGGATACTGAATGTGTTAACAGGAAGACCGGTTTTGCATAATAGAGGATTACATATTGACAGGTTGTTACATCTATTAGATATCCAGCCCCTTCTATCTATGACATAAATCTGGCTTCCTGATATCAGGGATACCTTTCCCTCTAGTGTCAGGTGTTTGTGATTATACAGAATAGCAGCCCGTTATATACTTTGAAACACTTTGTCATATGAGCACTGTCTAGTTATTTGAAATAAATGCTATGGTTGTGGTGACTAAACACTGGCAACCATAGGACATTGGTGAGACATTAGACTGACAAATTGTACTGTAACATAACCACAAACTCCTGATATATGTGCTATTGTTGTTTGCAGCATCACAGTGTAATATCAGTAACTACAAGACTACATAGTAACAGGATACTGTGCTGGCAAACAGCATTGCAACATTGTTCTAAAAATCTCTGTTTTGTGTTACTATTCATAGCAACTTAGCAATTCTTTGTTTGGATGTTACCATTTGTAGTATCTCAGTAATTCGATGCAACAATAACAAGTGGGACCATACCACATTTGAAGCATATTGAATAATTTTTATAAGGTATATTTTCGCTAGCTTACGATCAAGCGCACGTAGCTAAACCATACATAAGTACAGTAGCTACTAATTATACATTTACAGTAACAGCGACTGTTACAATTTTCTCTTTATTGTCCTGTCCAATAGAGAAAATCTCTCTTGACAGGAGTTATATGTTGTGTATATATATGTAATACTGGTAAAAAATTCTTTGGGTAAATAGTTTTTTCTGAAACCCCAAAGCGATTACACAGACAGCAACTGTAACCTTTATATAGAAATTCCTTTTTTTTCTTTTTTGTCTAGAAGACAGAGTCTCTCTGACATGTGTTATATGTTTAATGTTTGTATGTAAAACTGTACTTGTCCTTATGGTTGACTCGCAATATTTTAATTAAGAACCAAATAAAAGTTAATTTTTAACTATACTTACAAAAACCAAGTTGTGCCCCTAAAAAAGAGAGAGTTCTTCTTCTTTTCTTCTTCTCAATTAGTAAGATGCTTTGTTCATCCACAAGATGTATTTTTATTAAAAATGTTTTTCGGATGTCAGCAGTACATAGAAATCCCAACTCGTTTCGTCAGAAATGACTTCGTCAGGGGAATAATAACCGGTCTATTTTTTAAGTTGGAATAAGACTCCATATTCTTTTAAAAAAAATTGCAAAGATTTGGATATCCTTCCAGAAACTACACAATTGTATAAAATCACCAATCAATTGTGTGGCGATGCCAATCCAGTTATGTGGCTTCAGAAATGACAAGCCTTAAGCCTGGAGCTCTGTCTCCTGCAGTGATGCAAGTGCAACTTCCATGCCAGTTGCACTTGCAGAGTTGCAGGGCTGCAGCACAGTCCAAAATTCAGATAATGGAGTCCCGCCAACTGCCACCTCAAACACCACAGTCCAGGACTCACTGTGTGGCTGCCCTATTTGAACTTTGGACAATGGTGCAGTCCCACCTTTGCAACTGCCACTGGTGAGAAAGTCCAGGAGCTGGTTTAGGAACCAGCCCCGGACCTGGAGCCTGGGGCTGAATTTAAAAAAATCAGAGAACCCCTATTTGTCAGGTTTCCTGATTTTTTATTACCAGCCCCGGTTATTTTAGCCTAGTGCTGGTTACAGCTGTGGGGAGGACCCCACGCCGTTTAAAAAAAAAAAATTATATATTTTTTTTACACACTGCAGCCTGCACGGATCTGACTGATCCGTGCAGACTGCCTGTAGGAATTCGTATTAGCGGGCGTATATACGGCCGTTAATACGAAATAGTACGACATCGGAGGGTTACAAAGCAGTTGTATTTGACTGCTTTGTAAATTCCCCTCCGGAACACGACTTTGCATATGGCTGAAACAGTCATATGCAGAATACGAATAAAAATTTTTGAATTCGGATTCTTAGTAAATTTCCCCCAATATGTCAACAGTCATAAATTCACAGGCATAATGTTGAAATGAGAATGTCAACATGGTCATACAATAATATCAGCATTTACCTGCTGATGATGGCTGCAGCAGCTCCAGTGTGGCTTTTCTGTCCCAGCAACATTCTGGAAAGTATTTTTAACTAACTCTAATCCTAACTATTACTCTCCCTTTCCCCTAACTTCCTCTGCACAGCAGCCTAGCCCTATTCCCTCATGCAGCCTAACCTTAATCCTCCCACCCACAGCCCAACCCTATCCTGTTGCCATTCTGAGACTTTTGACACATTGTATCGCAACATTTCAGAACTGTCAGCATCATAACTGTAGACATTGTGGTGCCAACATAATGACTTCAGCCTTACCAGTTCTCTGAGAATGCTCAGAGACAAATAAAGGGTATTTGAACTTGAAAACAATCTCCCTCCCCCAGTCACCGATCAGCCACTCAGCGGCACTTGCTTGATCAGCCGCTCAGCGGCACTTGCTCCCTCCCCCTGTCCACTTGTCTCCCTCCCCCGGTCCCAGATCAAGACGTTCAGCGGCACCTGATTCCTCCCCTTTTCCCCTTGTCTCCCTCTCACGGTCCCCGCTCAGCCGTTCAGTGGCACCTGCTTTCTCTCCCTGTCCCCTTGTATCCCTCCCCCGGTCCCCGATCAGTTTGATATCAGCCGCTCAGTTTGATATCAGCCACTCAGTTTGATGATCAGGCACTTGCTTGATCAGCCACTCAGTGGCACTTGCTCCCTCCCCCTGTCCCCTTGTCACCCTCCCCCTGTCCCCGTCCAGTTTGATATCAGCCGCTCAGTGACACTCGTTACCTCCCTTGTCTCCCTAACCCGGTCCCTGTCCAGCTTGACATCAGCAGCATTTGTTCCCTCCCCCTGTCCCACGCCCTGCTTACCCGCCCTGCTGCTGATCCGTCCGTGCTCAAGGCGCTGCTGTGGAGGAGATCTACTGTGCAATAAGTACACTGCCACCAGTGAATGTGACACTATTAACACTGTCCACCAATGTTTTATGTATTATGCTGGTAGATACCAGCAAACCACTGCCCACCAATGTGAAAAAATGAGCTGGTGACGTATACATCGCTGGCCTGCGCCAGCGATGTATATGTTACCAGCACCACTGCCCTCCAATGTAAAATAATGAGCTGGTGATGTAAACATCGCTGGCACAGGCCAGCGATGTATACATTAGCGGCTCATTTTTTACCATTGGTGGCCAGTTGCACAAGGACAGAAATTGGTACTTATATGTTAGTTGGGCGCCCACTAAGCTATATGCTTAGTTGTCCGCATTCCCTCGCGGGGCTCGCTACACTCGCCACACTTCAGGCTTGGTGGCTCGCTGCGCTCACCACACTATATAAAATCAACTCCGACATGGATAGTGGGGGTATCAGCATACTAACTATAGTGGGCACCCAACTACAGGGTCGGCGCCACCATGCCTAGATTTGCCTAGGGCGCCGGCCACTGGAGGGCGGCATTTTGCCCCCCCCCCCCCCGTGCCGCCCGGGTACCTGTCCTGCGGCGCTGTGTATTTAAAGCTGGCGGCGGAGGCAGCGGGGGTCCCTGCAGTCCATTAGAAATAACAAGCGCTATCCGCCGGGCTATGCGGAAGCGCTTCTGTTGTGAAAACACTGGCAGCACGGCGCACGCTGATCTCAGCCAATCAGTGTGCTGTCAGTGTTTTCACAACAGAAGCGCTTCCGCATAGCCCGGCGGATAGCGCTTGTTATTTCTAATGGACTGCAGGGACCCCCGCTGCCTCTGCCGCCAGCTTTAAATACACAGCGCCACAGGACAGGTACCCCCCTCCCCCGGCACCGGACAGCGCCGCAGGACAGGTACCCCCCTCCCCCAGCACCGGACAGCGCCGCACGACAGGTACCCCCCCTCCCCCGGCACCGGGGCGCTCCCACCCCGACTTCCCCACACCGGCCCTGCCCAACTAACATATAAGTACCCAGGAATGCACTGAAATAAAATAGCCGCTGCTCCCACCCTTGGAATTTGTTGATAGTGGGGGTGGTACAGCCTCAAAAATGACATTTGGGGGCCATTGAACATGTTTCATACTAATTTCAATGCATTTGGATGCTTTTCTGTTAAAAATCGCATGCGATTGCATGCAAAGCGATTTTTTCCCGTGCTATGGCCATCGTGGGAGCCGTGATACTCCACAAGTACCCCCCTTTTTTTAAACATGTTACCTCAAACCATATTTGATCTTTATTTTTTTGTAAGGATATCAATATTCTTATCCCAAGCATGTTTAAATTGTACTACTGTATTTGCGTCTACCACCTCTGATGGTAGGCTATTCCACTTATCTACTACTCTTTCTGTGAAAAAATTCTTCCTCACATTTCCCCTGAATCTTCCTCCCTCTAGTTTCAGTGCATGTCCTCGTGTTCTGTTGCTCCTCTTCCTGTGAAGAATGTCTCCCACCTGTACCTTGTTAAAACCCTTGATATATTTGAAAGTTTCTATCATGTCCCCCCTTTCCCTTCTCTGCTCTAAAGTATACATATTAAGATCTTTTAGTCTTTCCTGGTACATTTTGTGATGTAGGCCATGCACCATTTTAGTTGCTCTTCTTTGTACAGTCTCTACTGTATTTATATCCTTCTGGAGATATGGCCTCCAGAACTGAACACAATACTCTAGGTGAGGTCGTACCAATGACCTATACAGTGGCATTATTACTTCTTTCTTTCTACTGCTGATACCTCTCCCTATGCAACCAAGCATTGACTTGCCTTCTTCATTGCTTTGTTACATTGCCTACCTGCTTTTAAGTCCCCTGAAATAGTGACACCTAGATCCCTCTCTTCCTCAGTAGTTTCCATTATAGTGCCATTTATACTATATTGAGTCTTTGGATTTCTGAGACCCAAGTGCATGATTTTGCATTTTTTGGCATTAAACTGTAGTTGCCATTCTCTTGACAATTTCTTTAATCTACCTAGATCCTCAATCATTTGTTTTACCCCTCCTGGTGTGTCTACCCTGTTGCATACCTTTGTGTCATCTGCAAAAAGGCACATTTTACCCTCAATTCCATTTGCAATATCACCAATAAAGATATTAAAAAGCACCGGTCCAAGTACAGATCCCTGGGGTACTCCTCTTGTAACCCTTCCCTCCTTTGACTGTACTCCGTTTACTACAACTCTCTGTTTTCTGTCCTGCAACCACGCTCTTATCCATTCAACTATCTTAGAATCCAATCCCAAGCTTTCAAGTTTATTTAACAGTCTGCGATGTGGGACAGTGTCAAAAGCTTTACTAAAGTCTAGATAAGCTACATCTACAGCCCCACCTTGATCTATTACTTTAGTCACCCAGTCAAAAAAGTCAATAAGATTTGTTTGACATGATCTTCCCCCAGTAAACCCATGCTGTTTTGGATCCTGTAAATTGCTGGTTTTGAGATATTCTACAACTCTTTGTTTTAAGAGTGTTTCCAGCAATTTCCCTACTACTGATGTAAGGCTCACTGATCGATAGTTGCTTACCTCTTCCTTGCTTCCACTTTTGTGCAGTGGGACTACATTCACTGTTTTCCAGTCCTCTGGGATTACTCCAGTAGCTAGTGACTGGTTGAATAATTCTGTTATTGGTTTTACCAGCTTCCCTTTAAGCTCTTTTAGTATCCTTGGATATATCCCATCTGGCCCCATTGATTTATCCACTTTCAGCTTTGAGAGTTCTGTGAGGACTTTCTCCTCTGTAAATGTACTTGTCTCTCCCTCAGTTTTCTGACTATACTTGCAACTTAACTGTGGCCCCTTCCCCTCTCTTTCAGCAGTGAATACTGAGCAGAAATAATTATTAATATTATCTGCTATTACATTGTCCCCCTCAAGAAAACGTCCACTCTCTGTCTTCAGTCTAATTATTCCACTTTTTGTTTTTCTCCTTTCACTTATATACCTAAAAAAAGTTTTTCCCCCTTTACCCACTGAATGGGACATTTTCTCTTCAGCCGGTGCTTTTGCACATCTGATTACCTTCTTAGCCTCCTTCTGTCTAACAAGATACACCTCTTTGTCCTCATTCTTCTGCGTCTGCTTAAATTTCTCAAAGGCCAACTTTTTTGCTTTCACAATACTTGCTACTTCTTTTGCAAACCACAATGGCTTTCTTTTTCTTGTGTTTTTCCTAACCCTTTTGACACAAAGTTCTGTTGCTTTTAGAATTGCACTTTTTAATTTTTCCCACTTATCCTGCACTCCTTCCAAGTTCTTCCACTCTGCCAAAGAATCCCTTACAGAGTTTCCCATCTCTGCAAAATCAGCCTTCCTAAAATCTAACACCTTTGTTTTTGTGTGCGATGAGTCAGTCTCTGTCTTTATTTTGAACCATACTGCTTGATGGTCACTGGATCCCAGATTTTCACCCACATTTATGTCAGATATTCTGTCACCATTTGTAAGTATTAAGTCTAATATTGCGTCCTTACGAGTGGGCTCCCTCACCAATTGCTGGAGGGATGCTCCTTGCAAGGAATTCAGCATGTCCCTACATCTGGTGGAACTTGCAACAGGCAGCTCCCAGTTTACATCAGGTAGATTAAAGTCTCCCATGATTATCACCTCTCCTTTTAATGCTATTTTATTGATGTCCTGCAATAAGCTCTTGTCTAGTTCCTCTTCCTGACCTGGTGGTCTGTAGATCACCCCTATACGAAGAATCTCCTTCTCCCCTGTTTCTATGGTCACCCAAAGGGCCTCCGTTTTTTCTTCAATACTTTGTATTAAGGTAGTCTTTATATTTTTTTTCACATATATTGCAACCCCTCCTCCATTTTTTCCCATTCTGTCCTTCCTAAATAAAGTATATCCTGGTATAGCTATGTCCCAGTCATGATTTTCATTGTACCATGTCTCTGTAATAGCCACAATATCCAGTTCATCCCTTGTCATTATTGCAATTAGTTCTGGGATTTTATTTCCTAAGCTCCTAGCATTTGCACACATAGCTCTTCAAGTTGTGTTTGTGCTTTTCCTGCTGCTAACTATGTTCATCTTTCTGCCTATATCTATTCGGTTTTGATCGGCATTATCTTCTGTTGCAGTGGATAGGCTTCCTGTTCCATTTGCCTGCAGAGACAATACCTCTAGGTTGAGGGAGAAGATTTCTTCATTCTTATTTGGTTCACTGCCCCCCTCTGCTAGTTTAAAAAGTTGCTTATGAAGCTTCCAAACTTCTCACTTAATATTCTCGTTCCCCTTGAAGATGGGTGCAGGCCATCACTTTTATATAAGGCTCTGTCTTGCCAAGTAGCTTGACTTTGACCTAAATATCCAAATCTCTCCTCGTTGCACCAATTCCTTAGCCAAACATTGAAGTTTCTAATTCTCAGAGTTCTATCTTCCCCTTGGTGTACTGGCAATAATTCTGAAAAAGTTACAGTGGTTGCCACCTGTTTATCACTCCCCCTTGGGACCTGCAGGGCCATACGCATGTGCCAAGGTCAGTGGCGTAACTATAGCACCGCAGCCCCACGGTCGCGCGGGGGGGGGTGCTGTGCATGTGGGGGCGCCGAGGGGCTGCGGTGCTATAGTAATGCCCCCGCCCCCCATCCCCCGCAGGCTTACCTGTCTGCGAGTCCCGGCTCCCCTCCTGGCTTCAATCAATTCTATGGAGACGGACCACAATAAAATGGCCGACCCATAAAGCAGACAGTTCTCTGAAACTGCGGTATGGGGGCGGGCATTTTATCGTGCTCCGTCTGCATAGAATTAATTGAAGCCAGGAGGGGTGCCGGGACGCGCAGACAGGTAAGCCTGCTTCGAATCAGGTGCAGTACAAAACTTCAATCTACTTGTGTTCAACAGCAGCTTTGCAGCCACATCTGAATTAGGCTGCTTGTAAGAAGTACAACCACCCAACAGGGAAGCTACATGCAGTATTAGTACCATTTTAAAGCTTCAATCTTATTAACAGTAAAATAATAAATATAAAATAACCACATTTCTACAGTAATCACAGCTCAGCAATAAAATAAAATCTCTGTATTTGGCAAAGGATTTGCCATTCATTGCAATACTGAATAAATGTTTAATTTACTTTGTTCATGCATATTTTCAGTTGTTTGTTCAAATTAGTCTGACATTAAAATACAAAGGCAGTGGAAAGCCCAAAAGATGCATTAGCATCTCGGGCATGTTCTGTAATATGCTATTATTTCAAGTTATAAAGCGACATTTTACAATGCAGAAATTGTTTTATGGTGACATTTCATCACTGACTCAGAGTCCAAGCATTTAGGCAGGAAGCTTGATCCCACAAAACTGAAAATCCCCTTGTGCAATGATAAAAATGTCTTTATTATGATGGTCTTTGTTAATGCAATTACAACATCTGTTGTCACAAGCTGTTAATGTTTATTGTCATTACTGGCCTTTCACTAAAAATTCCAGTTCAATATCACTATTGTGTCTCAAGCAAATGGTTTCCCCTGAATTAGTTTGTAATTTGCTGAAAAAAATGAATTAACTTCTTCAGGTACAGTAGTGAAGTTTTTCACATTTGGCAGAATTTCCATATAGTAAAAAATAATGGGACAGATGTATTAAGCCTTAACGCTTTCAATGCCAACATCTCTGTGGGCGGTATGTATTAATATACATAGCCGCCCTTCGAAGCCCTCCGCGATGCCAGCGCATATGCGCTAACATATGAGGCTGGCATCGTGGTGTGGTGACGGAGGCCCCCCCGCGATACCTATAATGTGGTGTGTGGGGTCTCCATCACCTACTGGGCGCCTCCTTCTCCCATCACGCCGGGGACAGCTAAGCAGGCTATCCCCGGCGTGTCCTCCTCCCCCTGCAGCCGGAAGGATGTCCGACTGCGTTGCTAGGGGGAAGAGGGGTTTACCTTCCGGGTCCAGGAGGACCTTGACTAAAGTAAGCCAGAGGGAGGGGGAGAGGGGGATCAGCGGAGGTGGCGGGTTGGCATTGGGCTGGCGTCAGGCGGCGATACAAGCCCATAGGCTTCTATAGGGTATCGCCACCCAAAGGTGGCGATTAACTATTAGTGGTGTGCTATCAATAGCTGCTGACACTAGGTTGTCAAGCCGAAACAAATATGAGATAAAAACAAGAAGTGTGCCAGCGCTGGCTGAACCATGTTATGTAGACCAGACGGTTCTCAGTTTAATGTTTATATATAAAAATACATAGGACATCCAAAAAATCCTAAATTCATGTATGGTGCTAATTAGCAATGGGAATAACACAGATGTAATGATCATATATTTTAGAGCTCCATATACAGTAGAATGGCTTGTTATGAAATGATAAATGATTATAAGATGATGTGCATTACCATCCGATGTTTCTAGAACATACAAATAATGAATATTTATCATTGCAGCTTTTCATAATATATATATATATATATATATATATATATATATATATATATATATATATATATATATAGCCACAGAGATGAGGACACTCACCGGTCTTTCTTCCAAAGAAATTTATTCCATATCACCACATCAGATAAAGTGCAAAGTGCATGACAGTGGGCCTAGGGCCAACGTTTCGGTCTGCCAATCAGACCTTTGTCAAGGCCCCCACTATCTCCTCCTAAAGTGCACTTTAGGAGGAGATAGTGGGGGCCTTGACAAAGGTCTGATTGGCAGACCGAAACGTTGGCCCTAGGCCCACTGTCATGCACTTTGCACTTTATCTGATGTGGTGATATGGAATAAATTTCTTTGGAAGAAAGACCGGTGAGTGTCCTCATCTCTGTGGCTGTATTGGAGAACTGGACTTGTCTGGGACCCCTGAGCTGACACCCCGGCAGTTGCTACTATTTGGAGGAGAGTGTGGTCCTTACCCTTGGATATATATATATATATATATATAACACAAGATAACATTTATGGCTATATAAATGTCACTTCTGCCATTGGACTGTATCTGCTGACAGTGATTCACAGCATATGCTAATATAGTTATGTGTCTCAGTGAACTGACTAGGGTCAGAGAGCCACAGTTAGGGTCAGGGAGTCACGGCTAGGATCAGGGAGTCACGTCTAGGCTCAGGGAGCCACGTCTAGGCTCAGGGAGCCACGTCTAGGGTCAGGGAGCCACGTCTAGGGTCAGGGAGCCACGTCTAGGCTCAGGGAGCCACGTCTAGGGTCAGGGAGTCACGGCTAAGGCCAGGGAGACACCTCTAGGGTCAAGGAGCCACCTAGTACCCACAAGCTTTAGTGAGTGTTATAGTTTAATTTTGATTTTAGATGCACAGTGTATTAAAATACAAGAACATTAAACAGTTTAATCATAAAATGGGCGAGATTCTCTAATAACCTCGACCGCACATTTCGGGCATTCGCATTGTTAATAATCGCATATGCAGTAACCTATGCGATTATTAGCATAAAAGCGATGACCGACGATGTACACCGGGTCCCCCCTCCCTCCCTGAACCCTTACCCGGCTGCACGGGCTATGCTTCCTCCTCCCTGCTCCCCTGGGGGGCGCGTGGGGTAGCATGGGACGCGAAGGGAAGCCCATAGGCTTCCATAGGGTTATGCCATCTAGAACTGCCGTAACCCCCCGCAGTGAAGCCCTGGCAGTGGGGCTTTGCAGCATATGAAAATGCGGTCAAAACCCCAAAAATGGGGGTTTTACGGCATTTTATGTTTGGAGTATCTCGCCCTATGTCAGAAACAATATCAAAGCGTTGCATCCAGCAGCTATACATTAGATAGATAGATAGATAGATAGATAGATAGAGTAGATACTGTACTTAGATACTTAGATTGCATCCAGTTGCAATGTGCATTATATTATATTTGTTATTTACATAATTACCACTGGATGTCACTGTTCCACAAAATTGCAAATTGCAAGCCTAAGAAAAAGAATCAAAATGTGCATTTACGCATAGGTTTTTGGCTTACATGCTTATGTGTTCTTAGTTAGCTTTGCACGAAAACATCTGTAGTACCTCTATCAGTTGGGATAAAGTATTCTACATCCATGGAATATGCTGTGGCATGAGAATTGAGATGAAAAGAACATAGCATGGCTTTTAAAGAACATGAAAACATTGTGCCTGATGTAGCATCATCTATAGAAAAAAAAACCTTACTCTGCTCTTTATGTGACACAGGGCTGACATGGATGAATGACAATAATATGTCTAGACAATATATATATATATAACATTTAAACAAAAAAAGACCAGTCTCAAGACAATTAAAATTATGGACCAATTTAATTATATAACTATAATTCTATTTGATAAAAGAGGTGGATTAATGATTTTTATATGACAAAATGTAAGTATTATTTAAGAAGCAATGTGAGTCTACTTTATTATATATATCAATGTGCGGTAGTGTACCGAGTGCAACGGGGCACCGTGCCCACAGCATGGCGAGCGCGGCACAATTATACGGTGTCCTTGTCGCCATATGTCGACATAAGCATAAAAAATTGTGAACAACTTGTGTCTAACTTTTTCCGTGGCGAGCATGTTCATGTCAACCTGTGGCTCATGTCAACCTTCTGTCAATGTTGACCTATTGTATGTGGACTATTCCTAAGTGTCATCATAATCACTGTCCACTATTAGTGGTCGACCACACTGATGACCATATATATATACCACAACCCTCTTATGTGCCTACACAGTATGCAAATGCCTCTTGTGTATAAACAAATCAGATGTACTTTAGACTAATAATCAGGTCATACAGTATGTGATTCATATTAGTATAGCCAAAGGAAATGCTGCAGCTCCCTATCAAGGAGCTATGGTGTTAGGTACATATATCTCTGTAGCTGGCCTCCAGTATAGTGTCAGGCAATTGGCAACCGGATGATGGCCCGACAGTCATGATCCCGACAATCAGTATACCAACATCAGAATCCTATCTGTTCAACTGCCCAACAATCGGGATGCCGACTGACAGGTGCTATACTCCCTCCCAAGGGGCTTCTTTTCGTTCACCTCGTGTCAGAGTACCGGCGATCGGGATTCTGATGTCGGTATACTGATCAACGGAATCCCAATTGTCAGGCCGTCATACTACACCCCAGGCAATTAGCTACTAGCAATGGCATGCACGTGGAATGATTCGTGAAAACATTGTCTCATTTCTATATCAGGCTGAAAGCTAAGGATTACTTTTGAAGAGAGACTATGCAAAGAGAAACAATAAAGGATTCTTACAGTAAAGCTCTTAGATGCAAGCAAATAGTTATATTTACCCAAAGCAAACAAACTAGGATTTATTGGACATCTATACAATCTTTGGCCTCTGAGAAACTTATATGAGGAGAACTGGATGCTTAGTGCAATAAGTCTTGGTTTTGCAACTGTGGGCCTTATTGGTCCACATACATCAATGTACACACATTTACAGAGTGCAAAGACTGCCTAAGGCCGTACAAATCTGAAGAGCTAACCTGAGGAAAAAGAGTGTAAATGCCACATAATGATGATATTTGGAACTAGTAAGCTTATATTCTGTGCGGCCCACCTATAAAACGGAAATCATTCAATAAGAACTGTATTGTCATATTTTAGCATCCTCAGTTGTGAGGTGAGCATACATGATTGTGAGTGAACATGTACATGTTGTAGAACAATGCTGGGTAATTGTCACAATGCAGAACTACTGCGGGGTACTAATGCATTACTACTGCAGGGTAATCACCACAAAGCAGGACTATTGCAGGGTACTAATGCATCACTGATGCAGGCTAATCATCACAATAAAGTACTAAAGCAGAGTACTAATTCATCACTAATACAGGGATTATTATCAGAATGCAGGACTAAATCAGCATTAATGCAGGGTAATTATCACAATGTAGTACAAAAGTACATAGACCCTTATTCTGGTTGACTCAGTAAGCTGTGAAGCTTGCAGCTTACTGAGTTCCAGAAAGGCTGCCCCGCGAAAATATGTTCCACGCCGCCGTATCCCCTTGCAACCATGCGAGGGGATGTGTTAGGAAGACACATCCCCTTCCATGTGCCCGCAGCAGGAGAAATCATATGATGGTCGGTAGAGACTGACTTATTGCTAATAGCGGGCAGCTGATGTCATGTGATGTCGGCCGCCCTCCCCCGGCACATCTCATCCTGTCCGCATTTACATGGAAACACCCAGAATTTGCATGGGGACGCCCATGAAATGCTGGGTATTCCCAGAATGACACCCATAGTGTAGGAGCTTGTACTGCATACTGACTGGTCTCTGGGTACAGCACTCATCTCCAGAAGCCCCCAAGAGATGAAAATGGGGGTCCAGGTTGTGACACCATGCCCCCTAACTGAGAGGTCAATACCCAAGAGGTCATGTCCCTTTTCAAGAAAAGATCCTCGTGTCAGGTGTTACCTGAGGTAAGGAAGCCACTGATCCAATGTCAGGTGCAAAAAATACTGAAATAGGTGTCCCCTCAGAAAATGCACGACTCAGTGAGCCTTGGAAACTAGGAAATACTCTCACTCCATTCAACTTCTCCCAACAGCTAGTACAATCATCTGCTCTCTGCAAATACTTCCATCTTGCTCTGCAAATCCATGTTGTTTGGGGGAAAATCTGAACACATTAAGATGCAGAGCTCTGCCAAAGAGGTTTTGGCAGGGTCATAACTAGGGTGGTAACTAAATCTCAAATAAAATTTGGTCTAAACTTAAAAAGACTATGTACTGCGAAGAGGGCCATTTCAAGAGAGGAGAGGACCCGCATTCAGCCTCCGATGTGGAACCCCTCCTCTCTGACAGGCCTCCAGCAGCATGGCGCCCGCACCTTGTTTCTGGGGAATTATCCAGTGCACATGTGCAAATCATTCGGAAATGGATTTATTTGCGTCTCTGATTCTGAAATCCTGCCGCAGGACTACAGAAGCGTAAGTATAATGTATGGGGGCAGTGTGCACACTGCACTTATTATAGAAACACCTACAGTATGGCTGCAAACAATATAGACTAGCATTATAAAAATTTCAACATTTTTTTTAATAAAAAAAATTGGGGGTACTTGTGTAGAATCACGGCTCCCACGATGGGCATCGTATAAGGAAAAATCGCATCGCATCACATGCGATCGCATGAGATCGCATGCGATCTGATGCGATGCAATGTCATTTTTCACTGAAATTATGGGCATGAGTTGAAATCATGTAAAATGCACCCCAAATGTCATTTTTCACACTGTACCACCCCCACTATCAACGCCAACACGAAGCGTGGCGAGCGCAGCGAGCCCGCGAGGGGCGGTGGCACGCATCCTACGACCTTTTCATACCCCCACTATCCACGTCGGCGTGGAGTTGAGAATAGAAAGTGTAGCGAGCGCAGCGAGCCACCGAGCCCGAAGCGTGGCGAGGGGACGCGGATACCTGTGAAGCCCGTGAGGGGACACGGATACCTGTGTTGCGCTCGCCACGCGCTGCACTCGCCACACTTTCTATTCTCAACTCCACGCCGACGTGGATAGTGGGGGTATGAAAAGGTCGTAGGACGCGTACCGCCGCCCCTCGCGGGCTCGCTGCGCTCGCCACGCTTCGGGGTGGAGTTGATAGTGGGGGTGCTACAGTGTGAAAAATGACATTTGGGTGCATTTTACATGATTTCAACTCATGTCCATAATTTCAGTGAAAAATGACATCGCATCGCATCAGATCGCATGCGATCTCATGCAATCGCATGCGATTTTTAACAAAAATGCATAAAAACACGGTAAAATCGCATCGCATCGCATGCCACTACATATGGCATGCGATGGGAGCCGTGATTGTACACAAGTACCAAATTGGGAAATAACCAATTATTTCCATCCTGTAAACATCTCAAAATGACAGAAACTCAAGATCAGTTTTAAAGGAAAGCCATACTCAAACACCATGGGTGACATTCTATGGGTTCCGATTTTTAGGCATGTCTAAAATTCGTACCAAATCGCACTTTTTAAAATCGCATTTTTTGACCGTTTTTCGCATATTTAATGAGATGCGAATTTCGGAGAAAAAAGTGCGATTAGGTGCGATAATGTGCGAATTTTAGACATGAAAATGTGCGAATTTTAGGCATGAAAATGTGCGAATTTAAGGAAATGTGCGATTTTTTGTTCTTAAATAAAAAAAAATAGCTGGGGTCCCCCCTCCTGAGCATAACCAGCCCCGGGCTCATTGAGCCGGGGCTGGTTCTAAAAATACGGGGGACAAAAAGCATAGGGGTCCCACGTATTTCTGAAACCAGCCCCGGACTCTTGGACAGGTCCTGGTTCCAAAAATACGGGAGACAAAAAGCATAGGGGTCCCCCGTATTTCTGAAACCAGCCCCGGACTCTTGGACCGGTCCTGGTTCCAAAAATACGGGGGACAAAAAATCTGGGGGTCCCCCGTATTTTGAAACCAGCACCGGGCTCCAACAGCCCTCGGTGTCATGCCACAGCCGGGGGACACTTTTTATATAAGGTCCCCCGGCCAAAACATGAGCACCATGGATGGTCAGCCTTGGACGGGGTACCTGGAGGAGTGGGGTCCCCCCCCCAGGCTTCACCCGTCCAGGGCTAAAGCCCGGGGCTGTCACCGGCGTCCGAGGTCAGTGGACGCCGGCCTGATATGGTTAAATCTTACATACATAACATTGCTTGATACAGGAGAACTACAAGTGCCAGCAGACCTCCCCCGCATGCTGAGACTTGAAGAACCACAAGTCCCAGCATGCGGGGCATTAATGGGCCCGCTGGGACTTGTAGTCCACCTGTAAAAAGAATGTTAAAAGAAAACACACACACAGAGAAGTAAAACTTTATTCCATACACATTCACACACCTCACTTTTACACCAATATACTCACCGCTCCAGGATCCAGCGCTGTCCTCTTCACAGCCGGCTCCCCCCGCACTGACAGCGGGGAGAACCGACTATCTCCGATGCCGCTAACAGCTTCTGTTGCGCTGTCCCAGCGCTACAGAGGCTGAGAGCGTCTTTGGCTTATGCGTCTCCATGGAGACGCATAGCTCAGCCAATCAGGGCTGAGCTATGCGTCTCCATGGAGACGCATCGGCCAATCACGCTCTCAGCCTCTGTAGCGCTGGGACAGCGCAACAGAAGCTGTTAGCGGCATCGGAGATAGTCGGTTCTCCCCGCTGTCAGTGCGGGGGGAGCCGGCTGTGTAGAGGACAGCTCTGGATCCTGGAGCGGTGAGTATATTGGTGTAAAAGTGAGGTGTGTATGGAATAAAGTTTTACTTCTCTGTGTGTGTTTTCTTTTAACATTCTTTTTACAGGTGGACTTTTAATGCCCCACATGCTGGGACTTGTGGTTCTCCAAGTCCCAGCATGCGGGGAGGTCTGCTGGCACTTGTAATTCTCCTGTATCAAGCAGTGTTATGTATGTAAGATTTAACCATATCAGGCCGGCGTCTACTGGCCACGGACGCCGGTGACAGCCCCGGGCTTCAGCCTTGGACGGGTGAAGCTTGGGGGGGGACCCCTTTATGGGGGGGTCCCCACTCCTCCAGGTACCCCGTCCAAGGCTGACCAGCCACGGTGCTCATGTTTCGGCTGGGGGACCTTATATAAAAAGTGTCCCCCGGCTGTGGCATGACACCGAGGGCTGTTGGAGCCCGGTGCTGGTTTCAAAATACGGGGGACCACCAGATTTTTTGTCCCCCGTATTTTTGGAACCAGGACCGGTCCAAGAGTCCGGGGCTGGTTTCAGAAATACGGGGGACCCCTATGCTTTTTGTCCCCCGTATTTTTGGAATCAGCCCCGGCTCAATGAGCCCGGGGCTGGTTATGCTCAGGAGGGGGGACCCCACGCAATTTTTTTGTCAAAAAAAACTCTTCTACATTTTTAAACACAGGGCCATGCACAAATCTCTATGATCTGTGCAGGGTTCTGGCTAAATCGCATATCAGAACCTGGTCTGATTTTTTTTGAGATTTTTAGACACATTTTTCAAATTCACATCTCATTAAATATGCGAATTGTATACTTTTCAATGTGAAAACATCTGGATGCGAGTTCTGGCGAAAACTAAAAATCGCACTTTTAAAAAGTGCGATTTCGCTGCAAAACCGCACTTTTTTGCCGATTTTTCGCATCTCATTAAATATGCGAATTAGGGAAAAGTTTGAAAACAGCCGTTTTTGCGATAAAATTCGCCAAAATCAGATTATCTCATCCCATAGAATGTCACCCCATTTATCTAACTCCAAAATATTTTTGTACATTGACAATAGTAACTTTTATAAAGTAAATATCGGAGATGTATTGTTATAAATAAGTAATTTATACTAAGCACATTGGCCAAAACATTTTAAAATTTAACCCATTAAGTGCCAAGTGAATTTTTCAAGATAGGTGTGAAAATTGGCAAGCTAACATTTTTATTCATCAAAATGTACTGTAATGTTTACCTTATATAGGAAATATCTTTTTTGGGTACTTATTTCCTAGCACGGCGCCCACGATCTAGATTGTATGTGTGGGGCTGATATCTCAAGCATCTCATGCATCTTATGTGTTTGTGTGGCATAAGATGCATGAGATGATGCAATCGACGCGATCAACGAGATTGACGAGATTTTTACATTGCAAGTATCTCATGCATCTTATGTGTTTGTGCGGCATAAGATGCATGAGATGATGCAATCAACGCAATCGACAAGATTTTTACATTGGAATCAATGTAAAAAGCCCCCAAAACCCCAATTTTAATTGCTAACCTCCCCTCATGGGTGAAATGCCCCCCCCCCCATTGTTAACGCCACCCCACTATTGATGCCAACCCGAAGCGTGGCGAGCGCAGCGAGTCCGCGAGGGGCGGCGGTACGTGTCCTCCGACCTTTTCATACCCCCACTATCTACGTCGGCGTGGAGTCGAGCTTATATAGTGTGGCGAGCGCAGCGAGCCACCAAGCCCAAAGCGTGGCGAGGGGACGCAGAATACATGTGAAGTAGTCCGCGTCCGCTCGCCACGCTTTAGGCTCGGTGGCTCGCTGCGCTCGCCACACTATATAAAATCAACTCCACGCCGACGTGGATAGTGGGGGTATGAAAACGTCGGAGGACGCGTAACACCGCCCCTCGCGGCTCGCTACGCTCGCCACGCTTCAGGTTGGCGTTGATAGTGCTGGTGGCGTTAACAATGGTTATTGGGGGCTCATGATTTTTTATCTCATGGATCTCAAGCTCCTGCGACCAGAGATTACAATGGGGCAGAAAACGGGAGCGCGCACCGGGCGATTTATCGCCGGGGCACACTTCCATCACTGGCAATATGGTCGCCTGCGACCATATTCCCAGCGATTATAGCCCCTATCGCCCCCGTGTGTACACAGCAATAGATGGACAAAACCATGTGCACTGCAGGTGGGGCAGATGTTACTTGTGCAGAGAGAATTAGATTTGGGTGGGGTTTTACTTCAAAGTGAGATCTATATTGCATTGTAAAAATAAAGCAGTCAGTATTTACCCTGCACAGAAACAAAATAACTCACCCAAATCTAATTCTCTCTGCACACTTTACATCTGCCCCCGTGCAGTGCACATGGTTTTGTCCATCTAAGAAGGATTTTGTCAGAAAGAGTGAACTAGAATAAGGCCCTATATGTCTATATGAGATAGATATAAGTAAATTAAATATTAGTCGTAAAGTCCTACTATCATCATAGCAGTTACAGTTGTGCTCATAAGTTTACATACACTAGCAGAATTTGTGATTTTCTGGCCATTTGTCAGAGAATATGAAGGATAACTCACAAACTTTTCTTTCACTCATGGTTAGTGGTTGAGTGAAGCCATTTATTGTCAATCAACTGTGTTTACTCTTTTTAAATCATAATGACAACAGAAACTACCCAAATGACCGTGATCAAAAGTTTACATGCCCTGGAGATTTTGGTGTGATAACATAAACACAAGTTGGCACAACAGGTAACCATCCTCACCTGTGATCTGTTTGCTTGCTTGCTTAGATGGCTTGCCTGCCATCTAAGCCTGCATCATAAGCATGTCAGTTAAAGCATGAGTTTGATTGGAGAGAAGTTTTAAAACCATCTCATCTCCTATTTTACAGGAACATGAATTCCATTTTGAACATCTGATGCTTTTCATTTAAAGAACAGTCTGCATTGTAAATTGTTTTGTTACTGGGAGCCTGCATCTTCCTCCATCATTAATTAGCTTGCTGAGCAATATGTTCAAACACCAGCCCCTCCTTTGTACTAGCTGACCCAAACTTTCCTTTAAATTTGGAAATATTTGGAAGCCAGCTCAAGGCTTGCCTGCAATCTAAGCCTGCATCATAAGCATGTCAGCTGAAGCATGAGTTTGGCTGGAGAGAAGTTTTAAAACCATCTCATCTCCTATTTTACAGGTACATGTACCTGAATCCCATTTTAAACATCTGATGCTTTTCATTTAATGAACAGTCTGCATTGTAAATTGTTTTGCTACTGGGAGCCTGCATCTTCCCCCCACAATGAATTAGCTTGCTGAGCAATATGTTCAAACACCAGCCCCTCCCCTTGTACCAGCTGACCCAAACTTTCCTTTAAAATTGGAAATATTTGGAAGCCTGCTCAAGGCTTGCCTGCCATCTAAGTCTGCATCGTAAGCATGTCAGCTGAAGCATGAGTTTGATTGGAGTTTGGACTGGATTTGGACTTACACCTGCACATTGTATCATTTTATTTTTATTTTTCACCAATTACCATTTCTCTAAGCTGATGAAAGCTATGTATTACTTTTTTGTTTACTGTTTCTTTACCATGATTTGTACCAAGTACTTCCACCCCCACTGTATGCAAAGCCTGTATGCTGTACCATCACAAGCTGGCAGGGTGTGCCAGCTATGGAAGAAAAGTGCTATATAAATAAAATTATTATTTTATTGTTGCCTTTGAGCAGCATGATCAAGATGGCTCTGCAAATGGCTGCCTAGGAACTGTGCCACTCAGCCATATGTACCCCTGTTTCATCCAGTGCTGCACTGACGAGTCATGGGGAAAGCAAAATAATTTGTACACAAATTTAAGACCAATTGTATATACTGTAGATGATTTTGTGACCACCTTCCTTTGCTATGAAAAAAATTCACAACTTTCACCCCTGGGCAATTTCCTGTCAGAGCCATGATTATCCTGTCCAGGAGGTAAAATCTGGCAGTGTTCCTCATTATGGACTTGAGAGGCTCTGAGTAAAATGCAAAATATACTGTAGCTAATCATAGTTTCTGGTTGAAAAAAATTACTATTTTTAAATATTTATTACGCTGCCTTTGCCATTTAAAATTATAATTGGATGGTAGGATTTCCTAACGGATTGATTGGAAATCTCACTGAAAGCCAAGTTCTTCAATATATTTTAGAGAGTGATCAGTGATTTCATATTTGTAACCATCATCTACTTTGATCTTTTATATCCTTTGTTTTGTAAATTGTTTTTAATAATAACAACACAATATAGAACATCAGTTAAAAGAGCAGGCATGATTTGATGTACAGTGAGAATTGAACATTCGTAGGTGTACAATTCATAGAAAAATCAAACAAACTTAACTACTGGATACTGTTGATGGAGCAGTTACAATGCCTGGTGTGGGAAAAATACCCTATGTGCTCTGAACAGGGGCCAGATTTACACATGCTCCTTCCAAAATCAACCGGTGCTTCACTGGAAATGAGGCAGCAAACTTCTACATATACAGTAAGTAACTATCACAACTTATAAAATTGATACAAAAATGAAAAATGTAGAAATACTTGCAGTAACATTTGTCTCACAATCAAATGCAAGGAAAAGTTCTAATTCTTATGTCCCTTGATGTCCAAAAATAGATGAGGATAACAAGTGGTTATAATGATTCCTTTCTCCGTATCAAACTGGTGCCCCTCCCCGTATAAATACTGTATGTGAAAAGAACATATATAAAAAGAGGGGGTCAGGTACAGATAGGAGACAAATGTTGTGAAACAAATGTTGGCGCAGTTATTTCTAAATTTGTTGTTTTTGTCTGTCTGTAGTGCAGTCTCCTACACTGAGACAGGAGCTGAGTCCTGCACATAATGTTTTAGTGCACTAAGGCGGAGGAGCTGGCATTTTGGTGTCATATATAAGGAGACCATATGTCAGGATTAATTCAATTTAGGGCCCAAGTTTTCTACCATTAAGGGGAATATCAAGAGGGACAAAGGACAGTCCTGCCTCATTATTGCCGAAATACAGAAGAGACGCCATTAACTAAAGATGAGGAAGTTTGGTAATCAAAAATCATTTATAAATTGGCTCAAGCCAAACTGACAAAATTTGGAGAAAATATCAAAAAAATCCTCAGATCTGAGTAAAAAAAAAATAGGACATCTTTTTAATTCATATGGTTTGTTACCTAGTTAAGGAATCAAAATTATTTCTAAACTGATAGTGGTGCTGGCAAAATTTCCACCCTCTTAAATTGCATTGAAGTGCTTGATCAGAAATGGGACAAGTTGTTTCTGAAGCCTTTTTACAGTATACAGTAATTATTTTTGGAGTAAATATAGATATTTTTATAAGCCAACAAACTGGGACTATTAAATATGTGCACAAAGTATTAATCAAGCATTCCGTTTATTTTATAACTAAGTGGGATGAAACTGAAATGCAAACTCAGATCTGCACACTCATAAAATAGCAATAATAACAACAGATTTATGACACTTACAATACAGTAGTAGTCATGCTTTTTCCAATGCTGATATTAACAACATTATTTGCTGCCTTTAATTTGAAAATCAATACCCTTGCTTAATTACATTTCATTGTAACTTCTACTTGTAGAACAGTAGACACAAAATTTTCTACTATGTTAAAGTCAATTTTCTACTTTATCTGAATTAATTCCTTGTCTATGCCAAGTATCAATTTTCTGAATTTTGCCAGCTATAAAGTGTTTTCTGGCAGATACAGCACTCTCTATGTTAAACTAGGACCATAACTCTTAAAATTGTCAACCTCAGTTAATTTGACCTCTTTTAAAACCATTCTTTGAAAAACTGTGCCTTCATCTACATGTTTTTAGGTACTTGTGTATTATCACGGCGCCTGATTTCGGCGCCCGATTTCATCTAAATCACATACGTATGCGATTTAGTGGACGATTTGCGGCCGATTCGATCCGCGATGCAATTTAGCAGCCGATTTGCCTCCGATTTTCTGCAGATTTTCTGCGATTTCCTGTCGATTTGCATTCTATTCCATCCCCACTATCGAAGTCAGCCCGAAGCGTGGCGAGCGGATGCGGTACGAGTCCTCCCGACCTGTTCATTCCCCCACTATCCACGTCGGCATGGAGTTGATTTTCTAAAGCGCGTCGAGCGCAGCGAGCCACCGGGCCCGAAGCATGGCAAGCGTAGCGAGCCCTGCGGAAAACGATCCCGAAGCGTGGCAAGCGGACGCGGATTCAGAATACACGTCATGTAATCCGTGTCCCCTCGTGGGGCTCGCTGCGTTAGCCACACTTCGGGATGGTTTTACGCGTCCCCTCGCAGGGCGCGCTGCGCTCGCCATGCTTCGGGCTCGGTGGCTCGCTGCGCTCACCACGCTTTATAACATCAAATCTACGCCAACGTGGATAGTGGGGGTATGAACAGGTCGGAAGGATGCATACTGGGTCCGCTCGCTACGATTCGGGCTGACTTGGATAGTGGGGGTGTGCAAGGATGGAGTGGCAGGAAATCACAGAAAATTGGCCGAAAATCGGTCCCCGCTAAATCGCATCCGATTTTTTGCATGCGATTTGCGGCTGATTTACGGGCGATTTTCGGCCGATTTTGCAGGCGCCGTGATAATACACAAGTACCTGTTTTTAATTTAGTTGATATTTGGTGGCTAGGGTGGGTAGCTCCATCTGCAGCTCAAACTATATTAGATGATCAAACCCTCTAATAAGGTTTGTTGCTCTTAGCCTTGCAAAGACATGTTAGTACAAAAAATTTCCTTGATATTTAAATAACTGGACTGGGGTAGTGAGAGTGCTTTGTTTAGAGCTATACAACCAGCTACCATCTGAAGTTTTGCAGCTGTGTTCTGGCTGAATTACCTTCTTTTTAGTCTATATGACTGCTATGCATTTGCGGGAGCTGAGCATGAACAGAGATTTTTCCCTTAATCCTTGTACCTCCCGCTAACCATTCCTCTCCACCATTACTCTCTCTTGGTGTGCTACCTACTAAAATAGAGTTGCAGTCTGTAATCTGGTTTCCTCATTTATATTTCATGCCTTACAGTTTATGCCTTCATGAAGCATTACTGTGGAGCAGGTCTTCCATCTACAGTACCTATGCCACCTGCAAGCACTGCCCATGGCTATGGCATCCCATCCCCCTGATCTCCAGCTCTTTCCTCACTGGGCCCACACAAAGCATTACAATGAAGAGGATCTTCCATCTACTCATGCCACTTGCAGGCACTATTGATCTGTTTGGTTCCACACTGTATCAGTAACCTATGCAATGGCGTAAGTTTGTCAAAGTCGCCCGGAGGCAAGATAAATGTTAGTGCCCCCTAAAGAGATACACACCTGGGGCCTTATTTTAGTTCACTCTTTCTGACAAAATCCTTCTTAGATGGACAAAACCATGTGCACTGCAGGTGGGGAAGATGTTACTTGTGCAGAGAGAATTTGATTTGGGTGGGGTTTTACTTCAAAGTGAGATCTATATTGCAGTGTAAAAATAAAGCAGTCAGTATTTACCCTGCACAGAAACAAAATAACTCACCCAAATCTAATTCTCTCTGCACATTTTACATCTACCCCCCTGCAGTGCACATGGTTTTGTCCATCTAAGAAGGATTTTGTCAGAAAGAGTGAACTAGAATAAGGCCCCTGGCTCCTTTAACCTCAGACACATATACCATTTTCCCATAGTCTCATACAAACCTATGGAGGGGGCTCTAGGTTTAGACACTAGTGGGGGCACTTAGGGGGTTAAGTTAGGGATAGAATGTGGGGGGGGGGGGGTTAGAGTGTGGCGGGGTGGGAGGGTACGGAATGTAGGAGAGGGATTATGGTTAGGTTGTGGGGCAGGGGGTTAGATTTGTGTGGCAGGGTATGGGGGTTAGGGATAGGCACTAATAGGAAGGGATATAGTCAGGCTGTGGGGTGAGGAGAGTTAATCTGCTAGAGGGGAGGGTTAAGGCTTGATGGGTAGGGGTGGGGGATTATGTTAGTAACAGAGCCCCTGTCAGGAAAGGGATCGTCCCTTAAACATTACAGAATAAATGCACTAGGTCTTGAAATTCAGGTCTATGGTGGCTGTGGACTTTGTAGTTGCAATATAATACTCCAAACAGAGGTATTGTGGTATAATTTATTTATACTTTTTCCTCAGGAGGTTACACATTTCACCTGTGGTCTTTTCTTTAAAATCTGGTTCTCACTAACTACAATCAAGACCAGATAGTTGTTTAGTTTATACTGTCTCCTTGCTTCCTGTGGCCCTGCTATCCTGCTACCTATGTAAAATTCCTGAGTTACTGTAAACTTGCTATCTGTGGAAAATTCAGTTATTTACCTTGTGCTTTAAACATTCTGCTATTAAAATTTAAAACTGAGTTCCTCACAGTCTTATTTATGAGCACAATCCAGTCCGAAATACCCTGCTATCAAAGTGCAAGGCAATTTTTTCTAACAATCTTTTATATTGAGATACCGATACTGCTACCCTTGTGCAATACTCTTGGCAATTTGGTAACCAAGTGCAAACTTCAAACTCTAAATCCCTGCTATCTATGGTACTAAAGCAGTATACATTGAAATTGAGGAACGAGGGTGGTGGGGCTTGATCGACGGCCGGGCAGAGGGGGGAGATACTGGCAGCACCCTGCAGACAGCAGCACTCGGGGGAAACGCGTCCTGGGCTCCCAGTGGTGGGGAGACGCGTCATGGCCGTAATTTAGCGTACTGCCGCTGGGGGAGCATCACATGGTTTCCCTGCTCCCCCAGCGGCACTACGCTAATTGCGTACATTGCTGCCGCCGAGGTGTCATGGAGGAGGCTGCGAGGGGAACGCTGGCGCCGGGGACATTAGGACATTAGGTAATGCACTACACACACACTATCAACACACATTTCACCCACTAACAGAATCATATCCCCACTCTCCACGTCATACCCCCATTATCCACGTGGGTGTGGAGTTAATTTAACAAAGTGTGGCGAACTGCGCTCGCCGCGCTTCAGGCTCAGTTGACTCCACGCCCATGTGGACACTGGGGGTATGATGTGGATAGTGGGGATATGCACCATTGTGTATTAGCACAGCTCCAGTTACGTAAATTACGTAGTTTACCTAAGTTACAGAGTCTAAGTAAGTTATTTAGTTTACATAAGTTACGTAGTTTACGTAGCCAGCATAGTGGTGTATTGGCATTTCTCAATACACCACTACGCAAACTACATAATGGGTGCCCTGCTAATACATAAGTACCAATTTGAGTGCAGCCCAGCCTTTATATGTCTAACACACCTACTGCCTTGCTACTTTCTGGTGTGTATAAATGAGAGAAAAGTCATTGCTGTGATGCTACAACTGTTTCTCTTGTAAAATTGATAAGCTGTGAGCACTGAAGAGTAGTGTAACATCACAGTGCCACAAACAGGGTAGAACTGCAGCTGGCAAATTGATGTGTGTGATCTCAGTACTGAAACTGACCTTCCTCTTATTCAGAATAAGATGTGGTAGTTGATGGTGAAATTATTTACAGAGTAGGGTAGAAGTCAAGGAAATTTGGAAAGACTTTTATGGTGAGCAACTAATGTGAGAATGATTTGCAGGGTGGATAATAGGCCTGATTCTGTTTCACTCGTAAATGCAAATTCTCTCTCTAATGGACAAAACCATGTGCACTGCAGGTGGGGCAGATGTAATGTAACATGTGCAGAGAGAGTTAGATTAGCTACCTACTTGCTTTTCCGGCAACTTGATGAAGTTACGCCTCTGGTGCATACACTTGGTATACTACAATGCCCAGCAAACTCTGTATTCTCCAGCCTGCAACTGACATTTCACTACAGTCTGTGGGCTAGATTTTTTAAGCTTCAAAAGTGGTAAAATGGAGAGTGATAAACAGCCAGCCAATCAGCTCCTACCTGCCATGTCACAGACTGTGTTTGAAAAATGTCAGACAGGAGCTGATTGGCTGGCTATTTATCACTCTCCATTTTATCACTTTTGAAGCTTAGAGAATCTGGCCCTGTAACTGCTGCTAACATGTGTTACAGGCATAGGTGTGCACACATTGGGCCTTATTCTGATCGGAGCAGCCAAACGTGCGTACGTTCGCCATTAACGTACGCTAGCCGTACGCGGCCGTTAGGGTTAGGTCCACCCACAAATCAGCCGCTTACGTACGGGCAGAAATACTGTAGAAGGGGAGTGGCGTACAAATGAGCGTACGGCAACGTACGCGGACGGCCCAGCCCTTGCACTCCGACAACAGGCGTACAACTGAGCGTACGGCGCCGTTTACGGACGTCTTTCGTCCGTCTCCCCACCGACTTCTTGCGGAGATCTGAGCGTACGCCAGTTTGCACGGACGGGTCCCTATTGTTTTCAATAGAAAACTCAGCTTATGTCACCGCTCGTGAGAGTGAGCGTACGTCCGTGTACGCTGGCATACCCTTCACATATATGGACCTGCAAATCTTGCCTTTCAACTACAAATCAGACAATTAATTAATTATTCTAATTGTTATTCAATTATTGTTTTCTATTAACTCAATTGTCTACCTTAATAAAGACCCTAATAAAACAACATTTTAACCCTCATTACATGTATATTTGTTATGTTATGTTATCATCCTTTGTAGGTGTTAGATGTGGTTTATGTTATTGTATCATAAATACAAAACCAATGTTTGTATTACAGTGAACACGTTGACACATGTCGACTTGTGTAGATTGAGTGTGCTACTGTGTAAAGTCTATGAAAGCACGTAGTGAATGTGTCTAACTGTTTAGCAAATACCTACCTTAGCGTATATAAGCAGGTCTTAAAAAGATTCTTACCTTAAATTAAACAAACCTTTAAATGTGGAGAAGTATAGAAACATAAGCTTCCAATGTGTTTGCGTGCTGTGTGTGTGGCTTGCAGGCAGTGAAATAATGGTTTGGACTTAATAGACTGCAGCATTGCTTATTACATTCAGGTGTATGTGTTTGAGTAGGAATCAGCGTTAATTAGCAAACTCAGGCGCACGCTGGCATGCGGTATCTGTAGGGGTGGTTTGAGATGGCGGTTGGCAGCCGCCTGTTTTGTGTCCGAAATGAACGGTGCCTTAGTCGATCGTGCGGTAGTAGCACCGCTCATTTTTGGTGCACACCCCCGTGTACGCCCATATTTACGCCCATTTTCCCTCATTATTTCGGCCGCTCCCCTCATCACGCCCCTATGCCGCCCCCAATGCCCGTACACTCGCGTACAGGTTTTTTCGCACGTAGAGACCCGTCCGTAAGCGTTGTGGAGTGGTTGCGCCTGCGCATTAGCGAATTTACGCATGCGCAGATCATGAAAAACCCCGGGACGTACGCGTACGGCCCGGCCGCTCCAACCAGAATAAGGCCCATTGAGTGTTAGGGGTGCACAGGCACTCCATAATGCTGTGCCCCCTTTATTAACACCTCCCTGCCACTACCATCAATACCTTTTACCAAAGCATTTAGATTTTTAGAACTGTATTCCATTAAAAGAATCATCCATCAATCAATTATGTGTGTTTTGCATTGTTAATTGTACTAGACCATTGTCATATCACTACATACCTGCGTCATCCATATATGTTTTTGACGTTATTTGCATGTACTGTTACCCAAAGTAAAAAAACTGAAATATTCATGAGATTATCGTGTGGCTGAGAGAAGCTTTATATTGTAGGGAGTGCCAATAGATGATGGTAGACATGCCTGATTGGCGGTGTTTGACATGCCCAATAGGTGGTGTTAGGCACACCTCTTTGAAGGTGCACCCCCTAATAAAATGTGCTGCGCATGCCTATGGTTACAGGCTACATCTTTTTACCTGGTTAATAAACCAAATATCTGCTTAAGTCAATCTGCTGTGTGGATTAACCCCTTCCCGACATTTGACGTACATTTACGTCATGGTCGGGAAGTACTTCCCGACACATGGCGTAAATGTACGTCATGACTTCTAACTGTCACCGCGTCTATAGACGCGGTGACAGTTTGGAGATGTCTGCTGTCCCTGACAGCAGACATCCCCCCTCGCCGCCCAGGGGGGGCAGGGGTGCCCCCCCGGTCGGCGATCGCTGCGATTGGCTGTTCAAAAGTGAACAGCCAATTGCAGCGTTTTCTATGTTACCGGCGACTAAGCCGCTCGGTAACACAGAGATCGGTGGTGATCGGTGCTGTTAAGTACAGCACCGATCACCAGCCCACCCTCCCTCCCACCCGGCAACCTCCCTCCCACCTACCCGGCAGCCTCCCTCCCACCCGGCAGCCTCCCTCCCACCCAGCCAGCAGCCGCAGCGCCAGCCCCCCTCCCACCCCCCCGCCAGCCGCAGCACAGCAGCATAAATATGAATTAGAAGTAAAATGGGATGAAATATATATATATATATATGTATATATGTATATATATATACACATATATATATATATATACATATATATGTGTGTATATATATATATATATATATATATATATATATATATATACACATATATATATATATATATATATACACACACACATATATATATATATATATATATATATATATATATACAGTGATCGGTGCTGTTAAGTACAGCACCGATCACCACCGATCGCCAGCCCCCCCCCTCCCACCCGGCAGCCCCCCCTCCCACCCACCCGGCTGCCGCAGCGCCAGCACCCCTCCCACCCCCCCACCAGCCACAGCGCCAGCCCCCCTCCCAAAGCTGGTGAGCAAAATGGGGTCACATGTGGGGGGGTTCCACTGTATTGGTGCTTCGGGGGTCTTGCTAATGCGACATAGCACCCACCATTCATTCCACCACCAAATATCACTCCTTCCCTTCTGAGTCCTGCCATGCACCCAAATGGTATTTTTTGGTCACATATGAGGCATTGCCGTACTCGGGAGAAATTGGGGCATAGATTTTGGGGTGCTTTGTCTCCTTCATTCCTTGCGAAAATGAAAAATTTTGAGCCAGAACTGCATTTTTGTGTAAAAAATTACATTTTTTTACACAAAAATGCAGATCTGGCTCAAAATTTTTCATTTTCGCAAGGAATGAAGGAGACAAAGCACCCCAAAATCTGTGCCCCAATTTCTCCCGAGTATGGCAATGCCTCACATGTGACCAAAAAATACCAGTTGGGTGCATGGCAGGACTCAGAAGGGAAGGAGTGATATTTGGATTTTGTAGCACAGATTCTGGTTGAATGACCCCTGAAGCACCCATACAGTGGAACCCCCCCACAAGTGACCCCATTTTGCAAACTACACCCTTCAGGGAATTCATCAGGGGGTATAGTGTACATTTCAAACCCCCAGGGGTTTCACCAATTTTGATACAACTGAGCTGTGAAAATGAAAAATTAATTTTTTTCATTTTCACAGCCCAGTTGTATCAAAATTGGTGAAACCCCTGGGGGTTTGAAATGTACACTATACCCCTAAATGAATTCCCTGAAGGGTGTAGTTTGCAAAATGGGGTCACTTGTGGAGGTTCCTAAATTTTAGCATCTTATGGTGCCTAGAAACCTACATGGTGCCTAAAAAATAATCTCATAAAAAGGAGGCTCCAAAATCAAGTAGGTGCTCCTTCTATTATGAAGCCTGTGGTTTGGTCAACGTGCACACTAGGGCCACATATAGGATATTTTTGAAAACAAAAGAATTGGGGGAATCAATTTTTAGTCACATTTCTCTAGTAAAATCTACTGTGTTCCTTAGAAAAATGTATTAAAATTGCAAATCTGCAAAAAAAATGAAATTTTGAAATTTCACCTACACTTTGTTTTAATTCCTGTGAAACACCTAAAGGGTTAACAAACTTCCAAAATGCTGTTTTGAATACTGTGAGGGGTGTAGTTTTTGAAATGGCATCATTTATGGGGGTGTCTCACATACAAGTCCCTCAAAGTCACATCAGAACTGAACTGGTCCCTAAAAAAATCAGTGTTTGAAATTTTCTTGAAAATTTGAAAATTTGCTATTCATATTGTAAGCCTCCTAGTGTCCAAAAAACTTAAAAGGAAGTTGAAATAATGATGGAAACATAAAGTAGACATATGGTCTATGTTAGTTATTAACTATTTTGAGTGGTATGATTATTTGTCTCACAAGCAGAAAATTTAACATTTTGCAAATTGCAAAATTTTCCATTTTTTTACGACATTTTGGTATTTTTCACAAAAAAACACAGACTGTATCGACCCAAATTTACCACTAATTTGAAGTACAATGTGTCACGAGAAAACAATCTCAAAATCACTGGGATAAGTAAAAGCAAAAAAAAGTTATACCCACTTAAGTGATACATGTCAGATTTGAAAAAAATGGCTCTGTCAGGAACGCAAAAACTGGCTGTGTCAGGAAGGGGTTAACATCCATTCATAAACCCACTGCATATCCACCACTGTAAAACTTGATAAACCCCCGGGATCGCTGTCTCTTCTGCCACCAACTCCTACTGACTTCTTTGCAGTTCTGGCATCGGCCCTTTCTGTGGAGCATCCTGTCTTTCTAGCCACAGCACTGGTAAAGGAGCAAAGCACCTGGCCCAAAGCATGGTGGGCTAAGCGAGCCATGCAAGGCCATACGCTACACTAATTGTCGGTCTATGTTTTTTGGTGTCAAAATTAACATAAAAAACATGAAAACTCATGTCGACCTTACCATGTGTTGAACATTTGTCAACCTTTTGACTGTCAACCTGTTTCCAATGTTGCCCTTTTGACTGGTGACCTTTTGGTGTCAATTTTTTGACCTATACCATACACCAGTTGAGTGTAGGCCTATAAGATTCAGCATGGTGGGCAGACCTGGCATTGATCCATTACAAAGTAAAATAGATACACATCTCTTTTTCTTTAGGTTTCACTGCTTTCCTACAAATAACATTGGGTGCAATCAGTACTATTTTTCTGGAAAAATAGGTCCAGGAACTCTAGGTCTGGGGATGAATCAATTAAATAAAAAAATAGATATATAATAGAGAGATGGATAGAGGGATAGATGTATATATTGTATTTAGAAACAAAGGCACTCACAGGTGACATTAAAATAACACTTATCTTATGGAAAGTAGATTTTCAGTTCCTGATGATGTCATATTTAATTAGAGGTTCAGGAACTGAGTTCCTGCTGGTTCCTACTGAAAAATAGCACTGGGTGCAATAGAAGTTTGATTTGGGAATGATCACTTTCAGCCTCCATAGTATTGTATTATTGCTTTGTTTTTTATTTGTGACATAAGGAACTGAATGCAATAATATGATACTAATTTTGTTTTATAAATTTCACTGCACTTTTCAAAAGATTGTATGACTCCACGGTGCCTGATAATCCTGTCAGCAAGCGATAAATCATCTGCAAAATTCTGGAAACAGCTTAATGGCTTTCTTTACAGTTTGATGCTCTGTTTTATCTCCTAGTAGTCGTACAATTAGTCCACACAAAGAAACAATACAAATCTTAATGCAAATACATATATTTAATTGTTTAACAAAAGCTGACTAAAATATTTGTACAGATATTTAGCAAAATCAATGTATTATATATAATCACTATGAAAAACGAAACCAATGCAAATACCTTAAAAGGCTGCTTGTAAAATGTAACTGTAGAGCAATTATTCTGACATCTTAAGGGTCCTAACAAAGGGATGGCATCTGAAAGTATTTAGCTGCACATTAGAGGTAATTTACGAAGCAAAACGGAAGAGCAGCAGAAGGAAAGTCTGTTTGTTCTTTGGTGTATTTTCCTATAAATGCCTGTCTGTGCCTGTCTGTTGAGCAAAATTGCAAGTTTGTGTAGTGAAAATGTTTTACTTTGAATGATTGGTATTTGACATTACAGTGGTTAATGAACATGATGTGCTGAAATGTATCTTAACTCATTGCCATTCATTAATAGTTTTAGAAGGTGGTAAATTACTCTGCAATGAGGACTTCCAAAGTTGATAAACAGCAGTGGAAACCGCATAATTTGGTGCTAACTATTAAACCTCCTTCACCCCAGCTAAAAACTTAAATGGTGACAACTTCGTAATAATACCCTACGTACAGTATATACAGTAGTTAGAATTTACATACAAGAGCTTCAACCACAGCATGCAGCAAAATGTACAGAATACAGCTGCTTCATATGTCCAGAGACAACAGCATGTGTGCTTAGAAAGCTCAGCTCTATCTCTACTGGTTATATGTGGTACTGTATGTACAGGTTGAGGTTCCGGCACCTGTATATACAGTACCTAAACTCAGTACACTGTTTCTGGCACCTGATGGTCAGGTGCCTCTTTTAATCTGGACACCTCAGGTGCCAGGGGAAAGTTAGGCTGCAGGGGAAGTTAGGCTATGGGAGGCTGTAGGATGGCTCAGTAAGGCCTTGAGAGGGCTCAATTAATCTGTGGGGTAGAGTTAGCCTGAGAATGGTGTTTGTACAGATGTAGCCCCTGCCATTCTTGGCCGGGGCTCGCCAGACCCTCCCCGCTGGCAAGCGCCGGTGGACAGGGGCTACACTGAACTGGGATGCGCGTGCGTCTCAATCTCTCAGCGGGGATGCTGCGTGTCCCTGCCCGTCTCCATTTCAGGGGAGACGGGCAGGGTTAGGGGGGCGCTCAGAGTGGCGAGGGCGGTGTTGAAGGGGGAGGCGGTGGGGACCAGAGGCAGGCTCCGTTGCCCAGGGGGGCGTGTCAGCGTCTCGTGCGTGCGCGCCCCCTGGCGGGGCTGGCGTTACAGCCCTACAAAGATGACACAAGCCTCATCTGTATATACAGAAAGCAAAAAATGATGATCATGGTAGTTAATCAGACCTGATTGCACAGTTTACGAATGTGCAAGCTGGGTGATAATCGATCGACTACATATGCATATGGATCGTAGTGCGCATGTGCGAAGGGAACCGAACCCTGCAATAAATCCTGCTACCGTATGCCAGTTGACTGACACAAAGACAGCGTTTGGGCGTGGTAACTGACCATATTCTGGGAGTGTCAGGCACAACACAGGCGTGCCCAGCTCCAGCCGCGATCAGCCTGTTTGTATGAAACCAGCCAAGTAGTTCCTGGACTACACAGAGATTGCTTGTGAAAAGAAATTGCAGCCAAATGCAGGGATAATTTTGCAGACATTTCCCAGTCTTGCACAGGGCAGGACTTCACTCTGGCTGGGTGGCGATTACCTGATCACATGGCTCTACAGGTTAGCAGCCGTGCAATCAGGACTGAATAACCCCCCATATAAGATCAGTAATAAACAGTCCAGTAGTTGATCCTTTTCAACACTGTGGTCGGGTACATAACTACATTTAATATAAGTCCATTCAATTTATTACAATATTGTATGTTCATATACAAGACAAGGTCAGATCACATATATGACAGATAACTTTAATTCTTCAACTGTGTCTTTTTTTTAAATATTAAAACTTTATTGACAAAAATAAAATCTGCACAAAATATGGACAGTCATTATGATGTCATTATAGCGTTGTTACACTATATAGCTCTGCTCACTGCACAGGCCCTTGTCTTTGCTGTGGACTCTTTTGACAGTTAGCAGCTCTTAGTGTTTGCTCTTGATTCACTTCAAGTTCAAATTGAAATGGAATCCTCTAATAACACCTTAGTGGAATCTATTATTGTATGGTATGAAGGAGAAGGAGGAAGGATGGAAGAAGATGGAGAAAGTATTAAAAATGTGGAATTACAGTATGAAGATCCCGAGGAAGATCCACCTGCTAGTGCTGGTGTGAAAATGGGATCTATGACAGAATATATGGGAGACTCAGAAACTCGGGCACATCAGTATATGATGAGACCATTGACTGCTCAAGCAACTGAAGAGGAATATCTGAGAGTCAACACAGAGAATGGAAAGGTAGATATTGCGATGTTTGGCGTTACATCTACACGTCATTATGATCTTTATGAGCCTTATAAAGGCTGGCAAGCAATGCAGTTGTACTACCTTTCAATGTGGAAACTTGATGAGCCAGCAGAAAAATACACCACTGGTGAGCCTGATGGCGACCTGAGGGAAGACAACAGAAAAGGAGACAATGGCAGCCTGAGGGCCCAGACTAATGAGCACCTGGTGGAAATGGTTGAATCTCTCCCAAATGAAGACACTGTAGAGGCACCAGAACAACGCATGAAAGAACTAAGTGCCGAAATAAAAAAGAGAAAGGTGGAACTGAATGATCTACAGCGCCAGAAGAAAAAACTGAGAGCCAGTCTGCGTGATCAGACTAGTTGCTTTGGATGGCAAAGTCTAATAAGACGGATTAGATCATCACTGCACAATGTATTCCACAGAAGCAATACTCACACATTACCATTGTAAGCCCATCTAACTGGAAAATAATGGTGTGCTGAGCATATTTGCTAGGGTAGGGAGGCAGGGACTTGCAGAATATTGGGGTCCCTTGACGTGGGCTGCAAGCTTAAATGTTTTGATCAAAATATGACAAAATGCCCTCTATTTTATATACATGTATGGCATTAATATTGGCTGCAACTATTACTATCTATAATATGGATAAAACTGAGCACACGCATATTTCATTTTTGTTTTGTTTCAAACAAATGTCATGACAGAATTGTTATGGCTATAAAAGGCCTAGTTGGGTGTGGCTTACAAGCCAGCCCTATATAGATGTCCTCCTCTGTATCTGGGAGGTGAGTACATGTATCTGCAATATAACAGTGAGCTGAGCATATATGCTAGTGTAAGGACTTTAAAAAAAAACTTGGGATTCTTTGATTTGGGCTACAAAATATTTTGATCAAAATATGACAAAATCCCCTCTATGTTAATGTATTTGCTACCTACACACAGATGTGCAGGACATTATTGTTTGCGCCTAGAGTCAAAGTTTTTTAGTGCCGCACTTCCCTGTACAAGATCAGAAAATATGCAGGATCAGACTGGCTGGGTGGGGCTCCTGGAAGTTCCTGGTTGTCGCAGCAGACTTGTAGGACTCAGTCCTGGACTGTCCTTACACCAGATGGGTATTGCCAAGTCTGCCGTCCACTGTATGCCTCAAGGAGCATAAGGAGCCAGCAAATAGCAGCAGAGTAAAAACTCAGACAGGATGTGTGTGTGTGTCTCACTCTATTTGCACCGTATGTGTGTGGGTGGGTGTTTCACCCTGTCCCCTCCATGTGTCTGTGTGTGTCTCACTGTAACTGCACTATGGGGGGTCATTCTGGCAGGCTCGCTAAGCAGCAGTATTTTGCTGCTTAGCGGGCCTTCTACTACCACCCACCAGGCGTACGAATGCCTTCCACACAGTGAATATCACCCCCGCTTTGCTAATGGAAGTTTTGCATAAACATCTATTTGCAAGGTAGCGTGCATGCTGAAATCATTCGATGGTCGTGACCATCAGATGATTTCTACCCTACTATCAAATCAATATTTGTCTGGGCTGACTTATACCCCTTTTCCACGCACAAAATTAACCTGGGTCGATGCATGGGATAAATACAAACTATGCTAAGAGCAAGCAAGCCAATCGCTCTGAGCCAATCATCGTCCGGCCAGTCTTTTAAAAATGGTTTCAAATTCTCCCGCCCCCCCTGCCCGGCAAATAGCGCTGCAAGCGCTCAGCTGCCGCTGCTGGATCCCCGCAGTCTGGACCCCACCACCCACTGCCCGGACCCCATCACCCGCTGCCCCCTCACACCAGAAAATGCAGGGATTAGGCCTGTGTGAAAGGGGAAAACCCGGGAATGTCCCTGCATGATCCAGGGACCATATTCCTGGGTAAGTCCCTGCATTTTCTAGTGTGAAAGAGGTATGAGAGAGGCCTGAAGACAGGTTATAAATTTGCATACCAATTTTTGCAGAATTGCCTGCTATGTAAGTGGGTCTGATCTATTGCTCTACCTCAAATGTGTTACATTACATTCTCAGTGCGAAGTAGATGGTAAAATGGTACGGGCACACTATTTGTTAAAATTGGAACTGCAGGGCACTGTAAAGTGTCATAATATGATCTGCACATTGTAATGTGGAGAACACTACAATGTGGCATAATATGAACACTTTGGAGTTTATATAATAAGATGGGAGTTCTATTTTAGATGGGATGTTACTAGGGGCAACCAATCAGATTCTATTATATTCTAGAAAAAGCTAAATTAAAAAGAAGTATGTTCTGATTGGTTGCCTATAGCAACATCCCATCTGAAATAGAACTCAAATCTTAGTTAAAAAAAAAAAAAAAACTTTATGCAATAAAGTGAATTGGGTTACTGTGCAGCATGTGTACCTGCAGCTTTGAAATGTGACATCACATAAACAAGGTAACTACAACAAACTAGGAAACTACTACGGGGCATAATATTAACTAGGGTACTACTATGGTTCAGAAAGTGAACTAGAGCACTACTATGGGGAATAACATTAATAACTGCTATGGAGAAGAGTCACTCAAGAAGCATTGGGACTGGGTACCCTTCAATATGTTTCTATAGGGCCCACAAATATTTGGTTACTCCACTGAAATTCACTATGGCCCTCTTTCAGGTTGGAACAAATTTTCTAAGCTGCTCCCTTTTAGCATATTCGCCCCCATTTTCCCTAACATTGGCCACCTCTGCCACCATTTTTCCCTGTGAACGCCTCTCTCTATCACTCAAGCAAAAGCATTTTGCAATACAGCAATGTCGTTGCAGGGCCCGTCCTACACTTTCTAATGTGATCGTACCTGAATGAGGCCTTACGGATGTAGCCCCTGCCATCCCTGGCCGGGGCTAGCCAGACCCTCCCCACTGGCGAGCGCCGGCGGACAGGGGCTACACTGAAAGGGTCTCACACGCATGCGCGTTCCAGTCTTTCGGCAGGGACGCTGTGTGTCCCTGCCTGTCTCCGCTTCAAGGGGGCGCTCGGGCGTCGAGGGAGATAGGCGGCGACGGTGGGGGAGGCGGCAGGGACCAGAGGCAGGCTGGCGTGATGCCGTGGCTGGTTTTAGAAATGCCAGCCCTGCAAAGATGATACACATCTGTATGTACAGTATGTATGTATGTGTGTGTGTGTGTTTGTATGTATATATGTATATCTAGTATATATGAGATATTGCAAACTTACTTGAGTTTTTTTTTTTGCTTTGTTCCCAGCCCCAACATGGCACATCACAGAGAATCCAAAATCACTTCATGAACTATACTAATTATAGATGGAACAAAACAATATAATAGCGCTGGATAAATCCTGCAATGAACCAATTAATTAATTATATGCACATGTGGTAGTCCCCTGCTGCGGTCTATAAAAGGAGATGCTCAATCCTCAAGGGACAACAGACAAAACATATAAAACTGCACTGGGAACAGGTTTATCAAATCCTGATTTATTGTTCAAATATACAGTTGTGCTCATAAGTTGACATACCCTAGCAGAATTTGTGATTTTCTGCTAGAGAATATGAATGATAACTCACAAACTTTCCTTTCACTCATGGTAAGTGGTTGGGTGAAGCCATTTATTGTCAAACAACTGTGTTTACTCTTTTTAAATCATAATGACAGCAGAAACTACCCAAATGATCCTGATCAAAAGTTTACATACCCCAGTTCTTAATACCGTGTATTCAGTGGCGTAACTACAGAGGGTGCAGGGGATGCAACTGCTATGGGGCCCATCGTCCCGAAATCGTAGGGGGGGCCCGGGTCAAGCAGGTCATCCCCTGCACCCTCTTCCATTGTTTAATTGTGTGTTTTAATTTTAAACTGCTGCAGCATGCGGGGAATCGGAGCCGGGCTCCTGTGCGGCTGCACTGCAGAGTAGACTCACTGTAGAGCAAGATGATAGATACGAACAGACGCAGTGTGGTGCGGGGGCCAGGGCATACTGACACTTCCCGACTGCGCCGCTCTCCACTTCAAACGCGCCGGCAGCAGTGGACGCCAGCGTGATATTCAACGTCACCCCCTCCTGTTGTAGCAGTGACGGGCGGCGCCGTTGACAGTCAACAGGAGCCGCACACACAGGGGCGGAGCCACATTTAGAGACCCCGGCGGTGGATGGCTGGAAAGTTGCAGCAACATATGTCCGGATACATGGCTGGGGACCTGCAGTGAGTGCATTGTACTGTATGTATGTATGTATGTATGTGTGTATGTATGTGTGTGTGTGTGTGTGTGTGTGACAGCGACAGTAGGTGCATTCAGCTTGTGACAGCAAAAGTAACATATGTGTAACAGTGTGTGCGTGCTGTGTGTGTGACTATCCTGGCACTGCACCCAAAATTCAAGAAACTTGGGTGAAAAAAGCACTGAGGATAAGACTAGGGGTTAGAGAGGAAGAATTAAGTAGGGGTGAAGGGGGGGGGGGTAAGTAGTGAGAAGCGAAGGTTGAGAGGGAGGAAGGGGCTGAAAGTGTGGCAGGGAGCGAGTTGCATAGGAGTAATTAAAGGAGAGAGACATGTGACCAGACACAAAGGAGAGCATGTTGGGAGTAAAAGGCATACCTAGGATGATAGGGGGGCTGTCGGAATCCTATTACCATGCCCCCACTCCTAAATTCCCATTTTGTACACTGCCCGGAAGCATATCTGCAATAACGGGGAGGGGAAAGGGGGCCCCATTCTAGATTTTGCTATAGGGCCCACAAAGGTCTAGTTACGCCTCTGCGTGAATTGCCCCCTTTAACATCAATTACAGCTTGAAGTCTTTTGTGGTAGTTGTGGATGAGGCTCTTTATTTTCTCAGATGGTAAAGCTGCCCATTCTTCTTGGCAAAAAGCCTCCAGTTCCTGTAAATTCACACATTTGAGATCTACCCAGAGTGGCTCAATGATATTGAGGTCTGGAGACTGAGATGGCCACTTCAGAACCTTCATTTTATTCTGCTGTAGCCAATGACAGGTCAACTTGGCCTTGTGTTTTGGATCATTGTCATGATGAAACGTCCAAGTACGTCCCATGCGCAGCTTCCGTGCTGAGGAGTGCAAATTTTCTAGGTTATGTAAACTTATGAGCACAACTGTAAATCAATGGCCAGTGATAATTATAGATGGCTATATCAGCCACTTGGCTAAGATCATTATCTGTCAATTGTAACTGCACTTATGATGGAAGTATTAAACTTTCAGATGTTCTCCACCGTTATGTTCATTTATCTTATCACCTTTTACTTATTATATTATTAAGAAAAAAACATAACTTATAGTACTAAAAGTTATTTGGTTTGATATGGGCCTGGGGCCCAAAATGTTCAAGCCATGTGGTTTTGAACACCACCTACAATATCAGCCCCAATATCTCTCTAACTAAATAAAAAAGAAAAACATTTTAAAACATCTGAATTTTGTAAGAAAATAGAAACATAATTTTAATACTCATGATTTATGGTGACTATTTGGCCAGCTGGGCATCTGGTCATCATAATGCAGACATGCTGGTGGTCTTATTATTGCGTGGATTCCTTTAGCTGGTGCTCCATCAAAACAATTGTTAATCTGACTCAGCACTTTGTTACAGATGCTAGGGACTCATCAACAGGCGATGGATTGCAATTGGTGATTTTACCCAGTATAACTGTTGTGTACAAAATATCCTTATTTATATGCTGACACATAATTATTTGGTTACTGCTCTTTAAATACTTTATACAGTGGCATTTTTACCTCTAATGTGCATGTGGCAAGTGGGCGTGGCCTCATGGGTACAGTAGGTGGCATTGCCTTTCAGCATTAAACTGGTTTTGCATTGTAAACATTTACCCTGAAGATCAGCTTTTATCTTTCTTTAGGGCTGTTCATTTTTTATAGATTTTGTTTTATGGAAATTGTCTATTTTTTTAGACATAACAGACATTAATCAACCAGAAAGAGAGACATAAAGATATAATATTGCATATGGACAATAATACATTAAGGGGAAAGTGGTAAGAAAGAGTGGTGTCACTATGGAGGTTTGTGGGGTAGAGGCCATATCCGGGTGTCACACTCTGAAAAATGTTTGTGAAGTCATAAATCGGTAGGGACACCTCAGGTATGCAAGTCATTGGAGAGACTTTTTTTTCCAGTGAACCTGTATTTAAAAAAATTATGTATAATTTAAAAAATATATATACTTGATAATGTGAATGTGGTTTTTAAATAATAATTGTATTTTTAAACCTTGAGTTTGAATTTGTGAAACAGTCATCAGTAAAAATTTGTTTAAAAAAAAAAACTAAATAAAAACTTGTACAAGGAATTAAAAACATTAATATTGTATGGCTGTAGTTGGACTAAATATATTGCTGGATTTACTGTGAAGATACTGTAGACAAAACCAAAAACTTCAAAAACTTCTTTTAAAAACTGTGCTCATGTTTCGCTTTAGAAAAGCCTACAGCTCAGCAACTTTAGTGCTATAATAGTTATGAATATGTTGTTATTTTATATTAAACATGACACACTGAGCAACAGACAAGTTTAGCATCATGTGCTGTTGAAATCTTTCCCGCTGGCATTCTATTTTGTTGTCTTTCTCTGTCAGTTTCCATTTCAGAAACTGAAACAATGAGAAGTAGCACTTTTTCAAAACCTTGACACAGCTTGATAGTGAAAGAAGAAAAGAAATAACTAAATAAGATCATTATTTTATTAAATTTGTACGTATTCATTGTTTGTTTTGGTAAAATGATCACAAAATAGTTGTAAGATATAAACCCTGTGGAGAGTAAAACCCATACTTACCGCCTTTTTTCTCTCCTCTCCAGGAGAAGCCTGGAGAGGAGACCAGATACAGCTGCCAGGTGGGGTGGAACAAGGCTGATGCCAGCAAGCCCCATTCCCAAGCCACTCAAACGCAGCAATTTGTGGGTCCGTGGATAGGGGGAGGGGCTAATAACACAAAATGACGCGATCCATGTCATTTTAGCCACACACCTTTGCCACGGACCTGCAAAATCCCAGACCAGGCGGACTTGGTGTAGCCGTGAAGGGGGTGTGTGGAGGCTGGGGGAAAAGTGGGAGACTTGCCTACCTTCCCAGAGGGCCAGGAGGGGGACCTGTTTTTTGGGAGCCTCCCAGCCATTCTGGGAGGTTAGGCAAAGCATGGTAAAACCTCAGATCTCAGGCAGATTGTGCAACAGTGTGGGGCAGATATATGCAGATGCAACCTTATGTTCTCAGTCCAGTAGCTATTGGAGGCAAATCGCATGGCTGTAAATTTGCATGGCCAACATTCAGTTAAGCCACCTCCCCACTAGAGAGAAATCCCACCTTGTAAATCGATGTGTTCGGTGTGAATGGATGTGTATGTCTACAAATCCATTTGCAGCCAAACAAATATGTTCAAAACTCATTGTAACAGACTCACCATTGAATGATTTTTACACTGGGCACAAGTCCTCGCAGGCTCACAGTAGCCAGAGACATACTCGGCAGTGCGATGGAAAAATGCTCAGGCACGCTAAGCATTTTCCCTGAAACGTCCAGTGATTTTTCTGGCACGCCTGTGTTTTTCTTAGCACTTCCATGAATCAGCCTGTTACCAACCTCAGATACCTACTTCCTGTCAATCACCTTGCAAGCAGTGTGTGAATAGAAAAAGTAGCATGATTTCATTGCAGGGTGGCCACCCCCATGCGTACTATTATGGGCCATATGCATAGAAACATAGAATTTGACAGTAGATAAGAACCACTTGGCCCATCTAGCCTGCCCTTTTTTAACCATGTTAACGCAAACCATATTTGATCCTTATCAAGAGTCACCTGAAATAGTGACACCTACTGTAGATCCCTCTCCTCCTCAGTAGTTTCCATTATAGTGGATGCACCCAGTCCCCACCACCTTGCTGAGTGGGACGCACTAGCGAGTGAGCCGCTCATGCATCCCCATCCGCCAGCCATGCCCCAAGCCAGCCACGGCCAGCGCTATGGCTATGTTGCGCTGGCGGGCTTGCAGAGGCTGGCTCCATCTGTAAGAAGTAGTTTTTGATTAGTTGCCCATAGCAACATCCCACCTGAAATAGAACTGCCATATTAGTTAAAAAACAACTAAGATTTGTAAGGTATGAAAAAACTAGCATAGCTTTCCATTGATTGATTCCATTAGACTTAAAAATAAACAAACATAAACTCAATAAAAAATCTTATTTGCAAAAAAAATTAAAAAGTAAATATACAAACAGCCTTCTTTTGAAGATACTGTACAACTGAATAATTTCTAAAGTATGGGTTTAGCAAAAACAGAAGAATAATGACTGCGCTTTAAATACTGCAGCCCCTAATCACCCACAAGACTCCTTCAATCTCAACTTTTACAACAATATACAATACAGCCCCTATGACCACCCGATTGTATATTGTTATTAAAGTATAGGTTTGCCTATTAGATTCATATCTTTCCTACTTATGCAAATGACCAATATTTCCAATACTTGGAAATATCGGACAGGACCTATTCAAACCTGGTCATTTTCACCTGGGACTTGCCACTGCAGATTCAGCTCTTTGAAAAGCCAAATCTGCAATCGCAAAGACAGCAACTAAATTGACTAATTAGCGCCAATTTCTGACTTTTGCACATTGAATAGATCGAATGCAAATTTGATCTATTCTACATGAAAACTGCAGATATACCTGAGGATCAGAGTTATCTGCCAGGATTAAATACCCCTTTAGGAAACTGCAGGGAAATGGAAAGGTCAATAGAAAAAAAGAATAGAGAGTTCTAATAAGGAAATAATTTATATATAGGAGAAAAAGAAGGTTAAAAGAAAAAAATGGGGTACTTGTGTATTTTGGCGGCGCCCATCGCATCGCATACCATAACGTATGCGATGGTATGCGATGCGACGCGATATCGTGCCATAGTGTACGATGGCATACAATTTTCAAATTGTATGCCATTGTACATGGCATACAATGCCATACGATGCGATGCGATTAAACATTGTATAAGCACCCTAATGGGTGCTTATACAATGTTAAGCACCCTAATGGGTGCTTACAATGTTAAATGCACCCCCATGCCACCCCCCCACTATAAACGTGAACCCGAAGCGTGGCGAGCACAGCGAGCCCGCGAGGGGTGGTGGTACGCGTCCTACGACCTTTTCATACCCCCATTATCCACGTCGGCGTGGAGTTGAGAATAGAAAGTGTGGCGAGCGCAGCGAGCCACCGAGCCCGAAGCGTGGCGAGCGCAGCGAGCCCCGCGAGGGGACGCGGATACCTTCACAGGTATCCGCGTCCCCTGGCGGGCTTCACAGGTGTCCGCGTGGCGAGGGGACGCGGACACCTGTGAAGCCCGCCAGGGGACGCGGTTACCTGTGAAGGTATCCGCGTCCGCTCGCCACGCTTAGGGTTCACGTTTATAGTGGGGGGGTGGCGTGGGGGTGCATTTAACATTGTAAGCACCCATTAGGGTGCTCAAAAGCACCCTTTAGGGTGCTTATACAATTTTTCATCGTATAGGGGGCAAAAATCGCATTGCATCGCATCGCATGCCATCGGGTACATGGCATGCGATGCGTTCATCGAACGATGCTGAAATCGGGCGCCGCCAAAATACACAAGTACCAAAAATTAGCTGCCATCTTATATGGGGTTGATGGTTGCTCTACTTATTCCTTACTACAGAAGAAAATTTAAAATGATTGGGTTTTCATACTACACAAACTAGAAGAATCAAATTAGATAAGAATATAATAAAATCTTGAAAAATAAATAGTTAAACAATGTTAATAAAACATTGTTATATAAGCACATTATGTTATGAACATAAGATAAATATAACATCAGAAAAGAGAGGAACTTATACTGGAGAACTGACCTCTTTCGACCAGAGAACCCCCCCAAAAAGAGAAAATCTATACAAATATAAAAAATATATTTTTCTCGCCTGCTGACAAATGGAGGGGTTATAGTTATTAATTAAGTTTGTTCTGAAAATGAAATTATACAAATTCCCTTAGGCATACAACTCAAAACATGTACAAATAATAAAAGGGAACTTTGATTAAGAATGTGAGTTTATAAAAATATCAGTCCTAATCGTACATTTGTATATGGACTCTCCAAAATTCGTTAAAATTAAAGGGGCCCTCCCTTCTGTCCCATTGAAGGAAATGTGAGATAAATAACTCACAGTCTGTCACAATTTATAGGTCTCCAACCAATAGTACTTAAAGGGAGATTTTACCTCAAAGAGATACCATTATGAAATTGGATAATATTGAATGGAAGATACTGTATCTTAGTAAATGTTGATATGGAGACTTTGAAGTATGAAAAACAAACTATTTTTAGAAGAATAGAATTTATATTGGTTACAAACTACCTCCACTTTAAGGATCCACTGTCTTTAAAGCAGTCCAGCACTACAATGGACACTACATTCAACCCCGCCTTTGCTAATTATTCATGAACCACTTGGAGATGTCAGGTCTATGGCAGGAGCTGGGGGGGGGGGGGGTAGTGTGATAGAGCACATTCACACATGATGTGCTATTTATATGGAGGGTTTCATGGGCTTAAAAGTTTATGTGAAATTATGAATTACAATAACTAGAAAGTGTATCTTATTCTACTTGTACAGAGCATGTAACGTATTTACCTCTTATTGTGTACAAAGGATGACAAGAGTCAAAAAATTAATTCTATAAATAAACAGACAGCAACTCCTGTTGGAGGAAGAGTGCTATATAAATAGAATTATTTTTATAATTATTATATAACCAGCAGTCACCATGAAAACTGGTTGAAAGAAATACCTGGAAGTCAGTTCCAATGAATGAAAATAAATTGTACATTCAAAGAATCTTTGAACAACAAGCAGAACTGTGATGAATAAATTACAAAATTTGAATAAAGGATATTATTTGAATTCTTTAGAAAAACTTCATAAGGTTGAAACTATTGAAAGAGAAAGTTTTACTTACTTCTAAAACAAAGAGATGTAAATAAAAACCTAAAATCAAAAAGATTTCTCATGTGCATTCATTATCTATTACAAATGTACAGAAAATCTTGTATAAATACTGTAATGTTTTCATTTGAAATTCAGTACTGAAAATAATTTTACAGTTTAAATTGAGTATTATGTATATAAAAAAAGCACCTAATCTTAAGGATTATTTAGTGAGGAGTGCTATTCCACTTAATCAAAAGGGTTTTTATACTGTATGTGTATTAGTTGCAGACATTTTAAGAGCAAAATATATACAGTATATATCAAATGAAAGATTTTTTACTATGCAGCAGCAAGAATGTAATCTATTTGTTGCAATATACTGTGGTTGTATGAAGCAATACGTGTAGGAAGAATCGTTAGACTGTTTAATGTTAGTGTGGGAGAACATTTGTGAAATATGAGGATTGATGTATAGAGCTACACTATGTCCCTGATTCTGGTTCACTCACAAAAGCAAACTCATTATTTAATGGACAAAATCATGTGCACTGCATGGGGGGCAGATGTAACTTGTGCAGAGAGAATTAGATTTGGGTGGGATTTGTACTTCAAACTGATATCTATATTGCAGTGTAAAAATAAAGCAGCAAGTATTTACTCTGCACAGAAACAAAATGACTCACCCAAATCTAACTCTCTCTGAACATGATACATCTGCCCCCCTGCAGTGCACACGGTTTTGGCCATTAAAGAAGGAGTTTGCTTTTGCAAATGAACCAAAATCAGGCCCCATGCCTGACCATTTAAAAAAAACAACAACAACATGTTAAATATAGAATCTCATCAGCTTTAAAATTATAAAACAGGTCAGAGGAAACTGGAGAAATAACATTATCGATGCAGCATTATTCATGGCAGAACTGCAGTGAATTTATGAACTCAAAACTGTGGGTTTTAATAGTTTGAAATAAAGGGCCTGATTCAATAAGAATAGAACGGGGATGAATTCTGTCCTGCTCCAATTGCGGGGGGCCTGCACATGTGAAGACCCTGTAAGCGAACGGCTTTGGCAGGTGAACGCCCAACGTTTTATGGGTGCCCCCATAAAAATGCTGGGCGTTCCATTGGGAATGCAGACAGGCCATGGACTGCCTGGGGCATGTGGCTGATGTCACATGACATCAGTGCCCGCTCTCTCTTTGACGGACTCCAACAGAAATAAAAGTCAGTTCAGAATGATCTGCCCTCCCACGGCTCCGTTTATCAATAGCGAGATTGCTGGTAAAGTATAAAAAATGTAATCATATGTTGAAACCTAGGTCCAAATCCACTTCTGTCTAAAACATCATATAAAAATTGCCATTAACCAGGTCAAATGTTTACTAGCATCTAGACTAAGCAGCCTGTTTGGTTTGGTCGGTTGGGGGCTTGCTGTCATCACTGCAGCAATCGTAGAAAGAATGCCATAAATAGAGTTTCTACCTTCAGTGAATCTCCAACTGATGCCTAGAGAGCATTCAAGATATAAAAAGTTTAAAGGTGCCCATACACGGTGCAATGATTGCACCCGTTATGGGCTGGATTGCATCGCATTACATCGCAACATGCATTTTGCATGCGATTTTGCATGCGATTTGCGTGCGATGCGATCCACAGGCAGTACAAAAAGTATGTGCAGCACATACTTTTTGTACTGTGCGATGAGATGCCCCTGGGAGCACACATCGCACAGTGCTATCGCACTGTGTATGGGCACCTTAAGTCTGTCAGCCAGTATTTTTGATAGAATTTTAAAATTAATATTCAATAAGGAAATTGGGCGATATCAGAAAGGGAGGGTGGTATCTTTATTGGGTTTTGTGATAAGAGAGGTGAATGCCTGATTAAATCTGGGAAAAACAGGGTTTTCAGTTTGGCTTTGGCCATATAGATGAAGAAGATTAGGGATAACATTGTGGTGCAAAATCTTAAAGTACTCTATCAAGAAGCCGCTAGGCATAGAATTATCACATTGGCAATCACTTCTTCACTAATCGCAGCTTCTAATCTTTCTTGCTGTGAAGGCGTAAAACAGGGTGGGTTGGCTTTATCTAGTAATTTGGAAAGTAATGCAAGATTTTGCAGGGCTGCAGTGTGCAAATTATTGTAATATTCCTGGAATGCGTGTACCATGTCAGGAGTCTTTGTTAGTAAAGTGTCAGAGTGGGAATCTTTAATAGCAGCTATATGAGGTCTGTGTTTAAAGCTCGTAGTCATACTGGCCAGCATTATACCCGTTTTGTTACCTCATCTGAAATATTTTTGATTGTTATAGTGCAGTTTCAATCATGCTTGAGTGGTTATATTTTATTTGATGTTAGAATTAGCAAAAGCAAAGTGATGGTATTTTATGATATTACGTCTGAAAAAAACAAGGTATAATTTGTACAGCATAATATACAGTATGTGATATTATTTGTGCTTTATCCCCATATACTGTACAACAGGACTTGAGAGGTAAGCTCTACATGACCAGGGCCCAAGGTAACTGCAGCAGCTTCTGATCCATTATTGTCCCACTGGATTACTGCAATCAGTTGAAGGATTACTAACAGTACCCTAACAGTACCCAGAATGTCCCTCAATTCATCTGGGGGTGGAGCTTTCAGCGTTGTGGCTCCAACTCTATGGAACTCACTTCCCCGCTCAGTTCGAGAAGCTTCCACTCTGGAAACATTCAAAAATAGACCCAAGACTTTCCTGTTCACCCAAGCATTTCACTAAAATGGCCCTTGTTAAGTTGTTAAGTTTGTTTTCTATTTTGTGCTGTAAAAGGCTAATGCAATCACTTTGAGTCCTAATAGGAGAAAAGTGCTATATAAATAACATTATTATTATAAGTGGAATAATTGGAGATTGTTACTACGTACAGAGTTGGAGTTAGTACCATTGCTAAAAATGCTATTAATTCCTGATGAATTTCCTACTCAGTATAAATAGAAAGTTTAGAAACTAGAAAAATTGATTGATCTAGAACTGATAGAGCACGATCTTACATATTTCACTTGAAACCAGGTTAAGAACTAAGGGTTATGGTTTATCTCAACGCAAGGTGTCAGCATTGCAACATTCCATTTACAAAGTAACTCAGTCAGTGACCTGTTTTTAACGTTTAACTTCTCTATTTCACATGCATAGCAGTAGTACTCATACTTGACTCTTACCTGAGATTTTTTTTATTATTATTAATCTCCAAACCATCTCAATTTGGGCAGTGCAGCGTTACTTATTATGCAACAACACAAGAATTGGAATTGACATGATCAGATGGCACAGTAAATTAAAAAAGTAACAATAGTGATAATTACTAGAAATACCCACCGTAAAAGTACTATGCTAATTCCTCTGGTGTGGAGTGAAATGCAAATTAAATCAAACAATGAGGTGGTGTAAGCTTCTGTGATGCCCGCAAACTCAGCTGATGTATTTCTGTCAATAATTGGTGATATATGTTGCTAAAAAAAATAACGAGGAATAGAACATGTATTAGTGGAAAATATTGGCTATAATTCATTTAAAATGAGTCAGATGGGAATTCTGTTCTGGTAAATAGATAATTTTTCTTTACTGCATACAGTACTTCGCTTACCTCTACAGGAGGGATGAGGAAACATGTAAAGGTATCTTTACTTATAACGGGTATATGTGTGACCAAGATGGCATACCCTCACTCTCAATGGATATGTTTTTTTTTTTACTCTTGTAGCGGTTATTTGGTCAGTAGGATTCTCCAAAAATTAACCCTTCACAGATGATATAGGTATACATATTTGGGAACTTGTGGATAATCACGGCTCCCGCAATGTGCATCGCATAGCAAAAAATCGCATCGCATCGCATGCAAGCGCAGCGAGCCCCGCGAGGGGAAAAGGATACCTTCACAGGTATCCGCGTCCCCTCGCGGGCTTCACAGGTGTCCGCGTCCGCTCGCCACGATTCGGGCTCGGTGGCTCGCTGCGCTTGCCACACTTTCTATTCTCAACTCCACGCCGACGTGGATAGTGGGGGTATGAAAAGGTCGTAGGACGCGTACCGCCGCCCCTCGCAAGCTCGCTGCGCTCGCCACGCTTCGGGTTCGCGTTGATAGTGGGGGTGGTACAGCCTCAAAAATGACATTTGGGGGCCATTGAACATGTTTGATACTAATTTCAATGCATTTGGATGCTTTTCTGTTAAAAAACGCATGCGATCACTGTGGGCAGCAGTTATCGGGCAGCCCATGCCTCCCTACAGTGAGTATCTGCATACCATAGCGAGTGGCTGCAAAGCACCGCCCCCCCTCCCCATATATGACAGACATCTGGCGTCATCCCCCTCCCAGTACCTGCACAGCGTGCTGCTAGCAGAACCCTCTTTCCCTCCTGGTTTTAACTTTTCCTATGCAGTGGTCTGCTGAGCCGACCATATATGTAGCTGCACTGTTGTGTTGGTGGAGGTAGAGTTTGCATTTATATGTATTCTATAGCGTTAGATGTGTATTCTATAGCGTTAGATGTATGGATGTATATGAGAGAGACAGTGTATGTATGGATATATGTATGCATATATGAAGAAGGCAGTGTATGGATTGATGTATGAGAGTGGTGTATGTACTGTATGTATGAGGGTGGCGGTGTATAAATGTATGAATATATGAGGTTGGTGGTGTATAAATGTATGTATGAGGGTGGCGGTGTATAAATGGTATGTATGTATGTATGTATGAGGGTGGCGGTGTATAAATGTATGTATGTATGTATGAGGGTGGCGGTGTATAAATGGTATGTATGTATGAGGGTGGTAGTATATAAATGTATGTATGTATGTATGTATGTATGAGGGTGGTGGTGTATAAATCTATGTATGAGGGTGGCGATGTATAAATGTATGTATGTATGTATGAGGGTGGCAGTGTATAAAGGGTATGTACTGTATGTATGAGGGTGGCAGTGTATAAATGGTATGTACAGTATGTATGAGGGTGGCGGTGTATAAATGTTATGTATGTATGTATGAGGGTGGTGGTGTATAAATGGTATGTTTGTATGAGGGTGGGGGTGTATAAATGTATTCATGTATGAGGATGGCGGTGTGTGGTGTGTAAATGTATGTATAAGGGTGGCGGTGTGTAAATGTACATATGTGCATGATGTTGGCTCTTCGGCATCTCTAAACATATTTTTTGGATCTTTGTCTCTGACTGGTTGGCCACCCCTGATATATATATTACTTTCATCCAGATATACTGACATTTTTAATAAAAGGAATAAACATATTAATTACTTTTAATTGCAAATTAGAACATGATAAATCACTATTTTACTGATATGTGTAGTACTGTGCTAGATGCAACCGGGGATAAGGGGCTCCTGATCGCCGTTTTTGCCTATCCTTTAACCCGGAAGCTACATCCAAGACGGAAGATCGAAGGGCGGTGGGAGAGCCTTCAAATTGGTATGTATAATTTTATGTACTTATTTTTTCACTGTTAGTATCCTGAAGATGGGTGTATAGCCTGAAATGGTGTAGACCACAGCAAAGTTTGTATTTTGTTGCAAGTCCTGGAGGGATACCTCTTCTTCGATCTGCATATAACATGGGTTATCCTCCCACAGGCGGGCACCTGGGCAAGGTACCATCCATGTCCCTGACAACCTAGTAGTGGCAAACTTTCCTACTGCTATATCTATCTATCTATCTATCTATCTATCTATCTATCTATCTATCTATCTATCTATATATATATATATATATATATATATATATATATATATAGGGTCTGGCTCTAGATAGGGACTAGATGGTGTCTAGATCGACAGTCAGAAAAGTTGTAAAAAAAATTACACATGGCATGAGTTCTTTCCAATTTGGAACTTATAGAAAGGTACATAGATATACACTATGGGGGTTATTCTGGTTGACTCACAAGGCTGCGAATTTGCAGCCTTGCGAGTTCATCAAACCCCTCCCACCCCCTCGCAGCGCGGGTTCACCCACACTGGCACGCCCCCCACCTGCAAACACCCTGTTCGCATAGTCGCATGCACCCTGCATCTGCACATGTGAAGACACACACCATTGCTCCCAGGGGTTGCGAACAAACCAACATAAGCAATTTATTCCACACGCCACCTATGTGTGAGCTTATTGGTCTGGATCAACTAAAATAACACCAAAGAAACCGCTATATGTACATCAATGTTGGTTGTGCTGTAAGTACGGTACGCCACATTTTTCTTTGAGACCCCCTGATACCTTTATGAACACGGTGAAATAAGATTCCCTGTGAGTTTGGTACGCTATAAAGGTGCTATATGCCCCTGTGGATCTTAGTGTAATCTGAATAATTTCTGAACCACATATATCAGTGCCTTTTCCCATACATGTAATATTTGGCCGTTGGAAGCACTATAAGGGAGAGTCAAATTGATGGACATAAAAGAAACCGTGATGAGAGGTGATAGCTCCTTATTTTAGTGAGTACGGTACGCATGCCATTCTTAAACCACGTTTGAACAGGGCTGGTGACCCTATAAAGATACCTTTTGATTTTGTGAGTTCGGTACGATCTTTAAACGCCTCTCCCGATAGAGCTGTTGGTTTGTTTGATTGCCCAAAGTTATCTGATACACATTATCTTTTGATTTTTTCATATATGAACATCATATCAATATTCTTAACACCGTCGTCCTTATCGGAGTCAAGCACCATCGGTGTCGTTCGCCGACTACAGTATTCTTCCAAGGAGGACCTTTCAGTGACCCTCCATCAACACTGAGGCAGCAAGGACTCTTAGATTGTGCCTTGGTATCTTCTATTCCATTGTTTGTTGAAACCAACATTACCCCCGATATGGACAAAAGTATTAATTATTGAATTCAGGTGTTTCAATCAGAGTGAAATTATGAGAAAGTGGAAGTGTTTAGGAACAACAGCAACTTAGCCAAGAAGTGGAAGACCACGTTATATCAACTGCTAAGGTGCATGGTGCATAAAAGTGGCCAATGCTCTGCTGATTCCATAGATGAAGGGTTCAGAAATTCCACTGGCATTATTGTTAGTACAAAAACTCTCCTCTTTCTAAAGAGGTATTTCTGAAGACAATTAGTCAAATCTGAATATTTATTCATCAGGTTTACTAATGTGTATGATTGTGTGATGGAAGAAATGTGTTTAATGATTATTAGCTTACCTGAATAATCTGGTAAAAGCAGGTAAAAAAAGTATACTGTATGCCTGTTAATGATTACATTTTCTCAGTTAAGTCACAATGCTATATTTGACTAATCCAAAGTTCAGGCTGTGGAACCTTGTGCCAGTTGCCTACAGTACTTTGAAGGTTCGGTCATTACGTATGTATGAGTGCGTTGTCAAATTCTGCAATCAGCTGGACCATGGCCACAACCAATGAGAAGCTTTCTGAGCTCAGGTAATTTTTCATGACTGCATAAGAAAAGTATTTGTGGAATGTTCTGTGTGCAGACATGTCCAGGCAGGTAAATGTGGAACATTTTTATCAATAGAGGGAGCTACTTAACAATAAAATAGTAAATACTTTTCTTTTACTTATATTACACCGTTTAAACGAATGAGAGTATGCTTTAATTTATTATTGTCAGTACTCAGTTATACACATGTGACTTATTTTTCCTTACAATGGCAATCATTATTATGAGCCTAAGTTGCTATACTGCTTATTTTAGTAATAACACTTTTGTTTTATATTTTGTACCTTTGCAGTTTTGTATTATTATTATTATTATTATTATTATTATTATTAATATTATATGAAACCTGGCTTTTGTAGATTCCACTTAGAATCAAATTCATTATGTAATCTGATAAATATGTAACTTGTCTGTGCTTTAAACTGCTTGATTCATGCAATTGACAGTGTTTAATAAACCACAGAGTGGCTAACAACAGATGCTGAAACAAGCCATCCAAGACCAAGCTGTGAATTTAGGAGCTGAAAGGCCTCATATTGATATAAACTATTAGCTATACTGTCAACATCTGATTTGCAACAAAGCTCTTTTCTTAATCCTAAAAACTCTAAAATGTATTTAAAAAATCCAGAATGTTTCAATGGTTACCAAAAAAGTAAAGGTGGGCATACATCGAGACGATTTGGTCCAATTTCGGCCGATTGCGATCAATCGGCCCGTTAAATCGGACCAAATTGTTTCTCCATGACATGGCGTCGAGTCCGATGCGCGGTCCCGTGCGTATCGGACCCGGCCCCAGGGGTCGGACCAGCGGGACATAAGATCCGGCAATCGGTGGGGCGGGTGCAGTGCTGGGGCATGCGGCGGTTACCAGAATGATCATCAGTGTCCACTCCAGCGCCGTAGCGGGCGGGCAGCAGCCGCGGCAATTACAACTTTAAAATAGCATGTCAAATGACTGCCCGGCTAATGATTGGTTGAGATAGAGCACTCTCAGCCAATCAGTGGCCTCCCTCTGCGGCTGCTGATTGGCCGAGAGTGCTCTATCTCAGCCAATCAAAAGTCGGAGAGTCATTTGACATGCTATTTTGAAGATGTAATAGCCGCCGTTGCTGCCCGCCCGCTGCCCGCCCACTGCGGCGCTGGACACAGTGAGTCCTCTGATTAGTGCTGCTGCCCCACTACTTCCTCCCCAGCCGGCCACTCATTTGGGAGCCGCCGCTGCCCGCCCCCACTGCTCCTCACCGCCCTGCAGCTCCCTGTTATTTTTTTTTTACATGTGATAAATCGCATGTGATTTATCACATGTAAAAAATGGCAACTCAAGTCCTAATCGTATGTGAGCCTCCCGGGGAGCTGCCGGGCGGCTCAGAGGAGAATTGGGTCCGACTTAAGGCATTAACTGTTGTCCAATTACATGCAGGCCTAGTACATAGATTCCATGCATGGAGGAAGAAAAGAGGAGCACTTTGAAGAGTCACAATTATTCAATACCTTACATCCTGTGAAAATATGCAGATTTGTTATGTTGCAGGGGCATAACTTGTGGGTGGTGAGCCCAGGAGCAGAAATATTATTTGCCGCCCCCTCCACCCCACACCAAGTTCACTATACACAGTACAACATAGCAGTAAGTGACAGGGAGAGACAGATGGAGGCAATGTGTGACAGGGAAAACAGTGGGTGAAAGGAAGATGGTGAAGTAGCAGCAGTGGGTCCCTTAATCTTTGCCCCAGGGTGAACAGCACCTGCTGAATCAATGGTAGTTCCGACCTCTGGCTGTTAGTTTATACATAAATCATCTGTATTTCTATGTAGGGCATAATTCTTCAACCTTCCAATATATGACTTCTACCATATAACATTAATACGATTTAAAAGTATCCAAGGTGTTTGCAAAAAGTTCCAAAGAAACAGTAAACCAATATGTAAAATTAGACACCTTAAGGAAACTGCTGAGAGGTAGAAGAGACAGAGCGGCCAGTTACAGGACTACATGATTCCTGTAAAGACAAGGCTCAGGCTTGCAGCCATGCAATGATTGTTTCTCCAATTCCAACTCTCCATTTATTGGTGTTGTTTCCTTGCACTGTTGTCTCCTGACCTTTGTTTACTGGTTCTGTTCTAAACCTACAGTATGCCCAGAATGCCGACCACTCTCTGTTTGCCACCTACTATGATCTGCCTGACTTCTGCTGATAACCTGTCTTGAATTATTTAATTATTTATTTTTTGCCTACTCTTCTGGTTATCAGCACTGTAACACATCCTAACTGGTAATCTACCTATCTGCTACCTACAGTATCTGCTATGCCACTGGGTCTGACACAGGATAAGATTCTACTACAGTACCTTGTGCTCATGGGACAACTGAATACCAGTAAGCGTAATGTGTTCTGCTGGAGCATATAGAGTATCTATGTCACAGATACTGTATGTAGTGCTAGTGCTTTTAGCTTGTATTTAGCTTGGATAGTAGTTTAAAAGAACATACCAAATTTAGGAAACATAGTGGCATAGCAGTGGCGGACAGAATGGCAGTATAATAACCTTATATAATGTTTTGTTTTATTAATCAAGAAATAAGGGGACCTTTCAGAGTATACATGGTGCAACAGATGCATCATAGAGGTTTTAAGTAATGTTTATGTATGCACATTTGCAAATAATCACTCAAAATTGGCATTATGCAGGGGAGGCTCCAGAGGGGCAGCAAAGTTCAAAATTCAAATAGGGAAGCCACACCAACTGCCATTCCAGACTGACTCAAAAAACCCAAGTGCACTGCAAGTGGGGCAAATGTACTTTGTGCAGAGAGAGTTAATTTGAGTTATTTTATTTCTGTGCAGAGTAAATACTGGTTGCTTTATCTTTACACTGTAATTTAGATTTAATTTTGAACACAGCCCACCCAAATCTAACTTTCTCTGCACATGTTAAATTTGCCCCAACTGCAGTGCACATGGTTTTGCAGATTTTGAGACCAAACTTGCCCTGCAATCAAGTCTGATAATACCCATAATGCCAATACATTTTGTTAGTGTTTTACAGTGGCGCTACTAGAAAATCCGCGCCTCCCCCCTTTGTTAAGTTAAACCACCCCAACCCTGCCTTACCCCTCTGCTTGCCGCCACATCTGTAACCGGGACCCACAGATCTACCTGTCTGTGGTCCCGTCGCTCCTCCTGACTCCTGCGAATGAAAAATGACCCTCACAGCATGGCTGCCCCTAACAGCAGACCGTTTTTAAGGATGCTAGAGGAGGCTTCCGCCATAAGGGAGCAGGCATTTTGTGAGGGAGATTTTTCATTAGCAGCAGGAGCCAGGAGGAGCGCCGGGACCACAGACAGGTAGATCTGCGGGACCCAGCCACCGATACGGTGGCAAGTGGAGGGTAAGGCAGGTCAGCACAGCAATAGCCCTGCATACCCCCGGCACCCACACTTACTCAGCACCTCCCTGCCACCGCGGGGTCTGTGGGACTATTGTTATGCCACTGGTGTTTTACAGCATAACCTGTATTCAAACAATACAATTTTTCACCACCTTTATCGTATGATATTCAGAAAAATTTTAAATTTGTTTAAAGATCAAAATTACTTTAAAAGTACAAGTGGCAAATTGAGAAAATTTGAAAAAAAGTGCACTCTAAACTTAAATTTATGTATGATTTATATTACAATGTACAAATATTAATTTCAAAGAAGACAGTAAATTTCAACAAAAAATAATTTACTGGCTTTGAGAGTAGCAAAGCACTAATATTTTTGAATGCATGATTCTTATGCACAGGTCATATTTTATTCTGAAAGAGGAAATGATTTCTAAATCAATATTTTAAATTGAATTACAAGGATCATTTTGGGAACACAAGGAAGCCAAACTAAACCAAATCAGTTAGTATTGAAATTTATTTTGCTGACCATTTTATATTGATTCACTGCAACAGAAAATTTCATTATACATTTGCTCTAAAATTATTGTATGATTTCAAATTTTTTATAATTGCATTCTGTAATGTAATGGTAATATCTAAATACTAAAGAAAAATATATTACTAATTGGTATGATACTGTATGTGCATTCTGACAATTATTTGCAAGTAAATTTGTGCATGAAAATGTTTTCTCCTGCTTTTGTTTGTAACAAGGGCCCTTATTTTGGTTCACTCGAAAAGGCAAATTCCTTCTCAAATAGACAAAATCACGTGCACTGCAGATGGGGCAGATGTAACATGTGCAGAGAGAATTAGATTGGGAGAGTTATTTTGTTTATGTGCAGGGAAAATACTGACTGCTTTATTTTTACAATGAAATATAGATATCACTTTGAAGTAAAACCCCACCCAAATCTAATTATCTCTGCAAAAGTTACATCTGCCCCACCTGCAATCAGATGGCATGTTGTATAGGGGTATGTAAGGGGCAAGTACTGTTAGGGTGGTCTCATAGTAGATTGTAAGCTTGCGAGCAAGGCCCTCCTACCTCTATGTTGGTTTGTTACTACCCAGTTTTTTTTATCACCCTTTCCGGTACTTATGTATTATCTGGGCTCCCATGTTAAATGCACCCCATTTTTTCATACCACTACTATCCAATTACGCATGGAGTTGATTTTATATAGTGTGGCGAGCGCAGCGAGCCACCGTGCCCGAAGCGTGGTGAGCGCAGCGAGTCCCGCGAGGGGACGCGTCTCATAAGAAAAACGGGAGCCCAGATATTACATAAGTACCCTGTTTCCAATTGCAAAGCACAAGGCAATATGCTGCTCCATAAAATAAACTGTAACTAAATACGTAAATAGTATGAACTTGCTTGCAATAAGCAAGCACCAGAACTTTAAATTACCTTTTTGCATCCACTTGAATCATTTGTACTTGGCTTACAATTTCTGAAAGAATATATATATATATATATATATATATATATATATATATATATATATATATATATATATAGACATTGGATGGGCTCTGCACACACTAAATTAACTGATAATAAATAGTGGAGATTTGGTTCATGAATTGATCAATGCATTTAAGCCTGCAGCCCCCGTCAAGGGACCCCACTGTTCTGCAGGTCCTACCACTATCGCTGAAAATGGCTGCAATACACATAGCTATCACATCAATGTTTGATACCAGGCATGCTATCAGGTCTGAAGCTCACAGCAGACTTTGCTTTTATAGGTGAGCAGCTACCAACACACCTGTCACTAATCATCTAGGGAAATGGCTAACATAAGCTATGGAATCTTAGTTAAAAACAGGGTGCATGAGAGAATGTGACCACAATAAGACTAATTAAAAAATTTATCTAATAAACAATATATACACTTAACATCGGCACTCACCTTTCCTAGTTTTGGGGTGCCCTATGGCTTGTGACCACATTGTTTAAACAGACATTGGATGGGCTCTGCACACACTAAATTAACTGATAATAAATAGTGGAGATTTGGTTCATGAATTGATCAATGCATTTAAGCCTGCAGCCCCCGTCAAGGGACCCCACTGTTCTGCAGGTCCTACCACTATCGCTGAAAATGGCTGCAATACACATAGCTATCACATCAATGTTTGATACCAGGCATGCTATCAGGTCTGAAGCTCACAGCAGACTTTGCTTTTATAGGTGAGCAGCTACCAACACACCTGTCACTAATCATCTAGGGAAATGGCTAACATAAGCTATGGAATCTTAGTTAAAAACAGGGTGCATGAGAGAATGTGACCACAATAAGACTAATTAAAAAATTAATCTAATAAACAATATATACACTTAACATCGGCACTCACCTTTCCTAGTTTTGGGGTGCCCTATGGCTTGTGACCACATTGTTTAAACAGACATTGGATGGGCTCTGCACACACTAAATTAACTGATAATAAATAGTGGAGATTTGGTTCATGAATTGATCAATGCACGACGGGGGCTGCAGGCTTAAATGCATTGATCAATTCATGAACCAAATCTCCACTATTTATTATCAGTTAATTTAGTGTGTGCAGAGCCCATCCAATGTCTGTTTAAACAATGTGGTCACAAGCCATAGGGCACCCCAAAACTAGGAAAGGTGAGTGCCGATGTTAAGTGTATATATTGTTTATTAGATTAATTTTTTAATTAGTCTTATTGTGGTCACATTCTCTCATGCACCCTGTTTTTAACTAAGATTCCATAGCTTATGTTAGCCATTTCCCTAGATGATTAGTGACAGGTGTGTTGGTAGCTGCTCACCTATAAAAGCAAAGTCTGCTGTGAGCTTCAGACCTGATAGCATGCCTGGTATCAAACATTGATGTGATAGCTATGTGTATTGCAGCCATTTTCAGCGATAGTGGTAGGACCTGCAGAACAGTGGGGTCCCTTGACGGGGGCTGCAGGCTTAAATGCATTGATCAATTCATGAACCAAATCTCCACTATTTATTATCAGTTAATTTAGTGTGTGCAGAGCCCATCCAATGTCTGTTTAAACAATGTGGTCACAAGCCATAGGGCACCCCAAAACTAGGAAAGGTGAGTGCCGATGTTAAGTGTATATATTGTTTATTAGATTAATTTTTTAATTAGTCTTATTGTGGTCACATTCTCTCATGCACCCTGTTTTTAACTAAGATTCCATAGCTTATGTTAGCCATTTCCCTAGATGATTAGTGACAGGTGTGTTGGTAGCTGCTCACCTATAAAAGCAAAGTCTGCTGTGAGCTTCAGACCTGATAGCATGCCTGGTATCAAACATTGATGTGATAGCTATGTGTATTGCAGCCATTTTCAGCGATAGTGGTAGGACCTGCAGAACAGTGGGGTCCCTTGACGGGGGCTGCAGGCTTAAATGCATTGATCAATTCATGAACCAAATCTCCACTATTTATTATCAGTTAATTTAGTGTGTGCAGAGCCCATCCAATGTCTGTTTAAACAATGTGGTCACAAGCCATAGGGCACCCCAAAACTAGGAAAGGTGAGTGCCGATGTTAAGTGTATATATTATATATATATATATATATATATATATATATATATCTTAAATACAGTTTCTTGGTTTTGGTAAGTTAAAGAATGTATACCGTGTGACCTGTAGTCACATGCTTCAGTCACAAGCGAAGCTATTAATAAGTTTTTATACCTTTTTAAATGTTCTGTAGTTTAACCTATGTACTTTTTCCTGCATTGGCACATAAAACACTCTACTTGTTTAGTACATTTAGTATATTCACGTGATTCATACATATTGACAGTACGCATCAGATCAGGCTTTTTTAGAATGAAATCCATATTTGAGGTTAAGGTTAAAAAGATATAAAAAAACATGGCCATAAACAAAAATGTATAATTGTAAAAAAGATCAATCATGAAACTGTTAAGCAAGAAATAGAATGTAAAGAGGGGAAAAAGAGAGGGAGGGGATATCTGACAGGGAAGTCCATGGTATAGAACAAAACAAAAGGATTGAGTAAACTTAAATTTATTGAGGTCACTATATTTATGAGCCAAAAGGACAGCAGCCAGAACTCTAAGTAGCTAATTGTCAGCGTTAGTTCACCCTTACGGGTATTACATCTTTATATAAAGATGTTGTCTTGAATTCCAACCCCTGGAACCATGGTCTGGAGAAGCTCATGGGTGACATTTAATAGGATGCGATTTGTGTTTTTTTGCGAATTTTAGGCAACAAAATGGCATTAATGCATTTTTTGCCGAAATCACATACTTAATAGGGTGCGCTAAATCCCGTAATTCACACATTTTGTGTGAGAACTCACACTTTCTAACTTGCCAGTTTTAATTCGCATTTTTAACGCATCCAGATGTTTTCCCATACAAAAGTATACAAATCGCTTATTTAATGGAATGCGCAAATGGAATTCGCATTTTTAAAGTGTCTAAAAATGACCAATTTTGCCCTGATGGGCGAATTGACCCTGAAGCAACTTTGGTCAAGTGCAGAAATGGTTAATTTTCACACAAGTGTCCTCATTTTTACTCATAAACTCCCCTACATATACCCCAACATCATTAAGGACACCTGTGAGGGTTTTAGAGATGGAGATTGTGCAGAGTGGTTTGGAGTTGGATGTTTTATGATTTTGACCGTTTGGAGGAACTGCGCAGGAGGAGGGTGGAAGCTGCGCACCAGATCCAGGTACCCCGAGTACCGCTTCACATAGGCAGGGGCTGGCTGGCAACTTTTAGCCTAGGGGGCAAGTCCAGAGCACTGGCCCATACCACCACCGCCGCGCCCCCCCCCCCAACTCTCTGGAAGACGGAATGCTTGTTGCGCGCCGGCGGTACGCTGAAAAATTAGACTTGTGACCTGTACCATGATTGTATTGTGTACCTGCAGATTGCACATTGTGATGCTAATTACACATTATGCCGCACCTTGAAAAAGGGCTGCAGCTTGAGCCCGAAACGCGTTGGTGAGGAGAAGGGGGCACATCTGATGGTGAGACCTTTTTTGCTTTAATCCATCTAGCAGCTCATCTTACCCTGTTCCGGACACAGGGGGAGTTGTAGTGTGGTCTCACACATCAATGTGTGTACTTGTGTTTTTTAATCTATTTTTATCGTCTGTTTTTTTATCTGTATACCGTGTGGAATAAAATACTTTTTGTATGGAGCACTTTGGATGTGAGAAATTTTCGTATCAGGATCGCATTAAAGAAACTGCTCTATGCATATAGGGCCTCACATAGAGGTGAGTGTTATTCCACCAGACGAATGATGTTGTATGATTGAATACGGAGTGTCGAGTTACGGTTGAAGAGTGTGATCCTGGTTTAAAGATACCATTACACGCACATAGGGCCTGTAATACAGGTCAGTAACTCTCATATTCTGCTTATGAGTGGAGGGCGGTCACAGAAATATAGAGGAGACCACCGTGGAACGTGAACATAAAAGATACCTTTACGGGCATATAGGGACCCCTACTGAGGTCAGTAGAAGGCCCCAATTATCCAACAGCACTATCTTATGACACAAGCAGACCCAGAGATTCTGCAAGCAAGTCTTCTGTTGTGCTTAGAGGCTATTTGGTTTATTTGGTTTATCAGGATAGCGCTGAAGTGTGTTTTCAAACTGTGTTTTTGGTACATTATGCCGCACACCTTGATGCCCATTACACCCCATACTGTGATGGCAATTACCCAATGCTCCCCACACCGTAATGCCCATTACGCCCCATACCATGATGCCCATTACACCACACAATGTGATGTCCACAGTGCCAGATTTGCCCCCACAGTGCCAGATATTCCGCCACAGTGCCAAATACACATATGCCCCCACAGTACCAGATATGCCCCCCCAGTGGCAGAAACACATATGCCCCATAGTGCCCGAATTTCCCACCAGCAACTCACCATTGTGCTGCTGGGGGGAGGGGGGGCAGGGGAGAGCGCAGTACATGCCCCTCCTGCCCACCGGGGAGGCTACTACTGACCATACTTGCCTACTTTTGAAAACTAGTTTCAGGGAGATTCCAGGCGCTAATAAAATGCAGCACCATTGAGGCGGGGGTCTGCGCATGCGCGAATATGCGCATGTGCAACTTCCCTGGTAAAATGCCTTCGCTGACTTTCACACTCACTGGAGCGTTCGCTCCAGTATTGGAGGACACAGGGCACTAGCAGGGAAAAGCCCAGTGTTTTATAGGTGCGCCAATAAAAACGCTGGACATACCCCTGTGAACGCAAGCATGTCTATGGCAGGCTGATGACATCAGCTCCCGGCCTGAATTCGGCCAGGATAAAAGTCAGTCAGTCAGTCAGTAGACAGTCAGTCAGTAAGTCAGTCAGTTGACTGTTTAATCAGCGAAGGGGAAAATAAATCATTCGATGGGGAGCGACCATCGAATGATTTCTCTCCCGTGTGGCCACATGCGAGGGGATGTGTAAAAGTACACATCCACTTTCATGCTAATGCGGGGATTCGCACGCGGGGGGGGTATTGGCGTGATGATGGATCGCGTCTACCTGCTCGCTAGGCTGCAAATATATGCAACCTAGTGAACAGGTCTGAATCAGGCCCATAGTCTATTATACACAGCCACACCATATAACACACAGCACATTATTGCATTATACACACCCCAATTTTAATTTATACACAGCAGCTCATAAACAGTCCACTCATTATTGCATTATATACAGTACACAGCCCCCTCCCCCCACACAAACACATTACACAATGCATTATATACACAGCCCCCTCCCCCCACACAAACACATTACACAATGCATTATATACACAGCCCCCTCCCCCCACACAAACACATTACACAATGCATTATATACACAGCCCCCCTCCCCCCACACAAACACATTACACAATGCATTATATACACAGCCCCCCCTCCCCCAACACAAACACATTACACAATGCATTATATACACAGCCCCCCTCCCCCCACACAAACACATTACACAATGCATTATATACACAGCCCCCTCCCCCCACACAAACACATTACACAATGCATTATATACACAGCCCCCTCCCCCCACACAAACACATTACACAATGCATTATATACACAGCCCCCTCCCCCCACACAAACACATTACACAATGCATTATATACACAGCCCCCCTCCCCCCACACAAACACATTACACAATGCCTTATATACACAGCCCCCCCTCCCCCAACACAAACACATTACACAATGCATTATATACACAGCCCCCCTCCCCCCACACAAACACATTACACAATGCATTATATACACAGCCCCCCTCCCCCCACACAAACACCTTACACAATGCATTATATACACAGCCCCCCTCCCCCCACACAAACACATTACACAATGCATTATATACACAGCCCCCCCTCCCCCCACACAAACACATTACACAATGGATTATATACACAGCCCCCCCCCCCTCCCCCCACACAAACACATTACACAATGCATTATATACACAGCCCCCCTCCCCCCACACAAACACATTACACAATGCATTATATACACAGCCCCCCCTCCCCCCACACAAACACAATGTGCTTGTGTGATGCCCTCATATTACACCCCCACTCCCCAGCACACTCACCTGCCTGTGTTACTCCTTCCAGGGGAGTGCAGGGACCCTGCAGGGTGGTGGGAGCAATCTGTGTGGTTAGGGGGAAGCAGCATAGGGCAGCCGGTGACAGGAGGACATAGCAGGGAGAGCAACAGGCTGATGCACGGAGTGTGGTGGGCGGGGCCAACCTCAGAAGCCCTGGCTGCTGCTGACTCCCCTGCTCCTCCCATCCACACACGTCCTGACTGTGGCAGCAGCTCGGCCACTACTTTCCACAACCCTGCGGTGGCAGGCTTTGATGTTACCGGCAAGGCCCCGCCCCCTGTGCGCAGCTTCCAGAACACGGCCGCAGCTACAGGAAGATGGCCGCCGGCCTCCTGCACTGAGGACATGTACTCAGTGCAGGGGGCCGGCGGCAATTTTCCTGTAGCCGCGGCCGTGTTCTTGCAGCCACTGCTAGCGCAGGAGGGCTGGAGGAGGTGGATCCAGCGCGGCCCGCCGCCGGTGACTGGGTGAGCGGCCCGGGGGGCACATGGCACCCTGCCCCCCGGCCCAGCCCACCCCTGCACATAGGTATCGTGCTAGGCTGTACCTGGACTCCCTCTCTGATCAACAAGTTGTGGGGATGTTTTGACTAAACAGCAATAACATGTTGAACTTATATGAGCAGGGGAGAGAAGATTTGGACCCTTACCAACTATGTGCCAACTATGCAGTATCTGGGCTGCAGAAATTAATATGTGCCCTCTACTTCATGGCCAAAGGCTCCACTCAGTCTGTGACCTCATGGTAGTTGGGGGTCTCACAAGCCACTTTCTATAAGAATTTCACTCAAGTGTTACTTGCTTTCAAGAAGTTGTGGCGCACATATCTCAGATTCCCACGTTGTGAGTCTGAGTGGCAGGACCTTAAGATGGCTTTCTATTGGCTCTTAGCATTCCCTAGATGGGCCAAATGGTTCTTATCTGCCATCAAATTCTATGTTTCTATGTTTGACAAATGTGCTGGGAGCCATAGATTGCAGCCACATTGGGCTTCGGGCACCGCACATGAGGGGACACGTCTACGTCAATGGGCCTGGGCGTCACTATCTGAACGTGCAGGTGGTATGTAATGCCAACCTAAAAAAGCTCAGTGTGGTTGCAGGCTACCCAGGAAACTGCCATGACACCTATATTCTGCGGCACTCAGCCCTCTGGGACCGATTCCAGGACCACCAAATGCCAGAAGGCTGGCTACTTGGTAAGTATATTTTAACATATAGAAATGTTTGGCCATCATGTATAGTGCTACAATGTGTTACTTTACCTACTAACCAATTATTATATCCCTGTGTAGTGTCCCAATAGTGTGTAAACTGTACCCACAACTCTATTAAATCTTCATTACCTTTTAAAGGTGCAGTCCGTCTGCCTAAAATATGTCTCTGCTTGTTTTGTAAACCAGTAATTAGGAACAGTAAGTGTACCCTGTACTATAGTGCCTGTTGTTTTAAATCTAAATTGCAACTCTAGTGTGTACTTTCTTCTGATATGTGCAATATATAGGTGCCCTCTCCATTACCAGAATTCTTTGCATATTGTTGTTGTCCCCCTTGCTCATGTAAGTCCAATACACATATGTTACCATATACTGTACTAACCTCATCTTTTCTGTAAAGGTGACTCAGGATATGGGTGTCTTCTATGTCTCATGACACCTCTGCGTTCCCTGGAAGGCCCTGCACAGCACCGCTATAATGATGCACACGTTGCCAACCGCAATGTTGTGGAAAAACCTTCGGGATGCTGAAGTCATTTCAGGTGTTTGGAAAGATCATCAGGAATACTGCCTTACTACCCAGCAAAAGTAGTGATGATTGTCCAGGCTTGCTGCATGTTACACAACATTGCCCTCTCCCAACCATCTTATGTGGAGGATGGCAATGCAGCAGCCGTGCAGGAAGCTGAAACTACTCCACCTACGGTAGTGAGGGGTACGCAGAGGGGGGATCTGATGCATAGGGAGATCATCAGGCGCTATTTCTCAGGTAATTGCATGTGTAAACTATCCAACCATATACCTTTGGTGTAAGTGTGTTTACATACCATAAACCATTTCTCAAACATTATCACCAATATTTAGGAGAGTAGTCAGAGGCCAATGGCAGAAGCTACTTCACCTGAGGTATCCCTTGATGATTACACGCTAGTAAGTACATTATGACAATGCTGTATGCCATTTGAAGTAATTACCAAACCCACAACATTAAATCACCTCCCTAACCACATAACCATTGTGCCTTACACCATTTAAGTTTTAAGAAATATACATTAGAATCTAATCAACCACTGACACATTTGAATGTAAAATAACGTCTTTACTCATGTATGGAAAATAAATAGGCTCGATACATTTATGCCAAAAAACTCTTCATCATATAAGTGTACAAGAACAACAATATACATGTTCATCTTAGTCATTTCAGACATACGTGTGTCCAGGGTGGTAGCCATTCTGATTGGTTTCCTCACACCTACACGGACACTGCTTGTAAATTTTTTCATTTGCTGAAATATGTTTCTAATGTAGCCTTGAATTTTGCCAATTTGATGGCTTTGCATTGACATGAATTCAATCTGCTTGCTTTTAAATGTGTGCAATGACTGTGCTACCTGTTCAGGGGTGGTTGGTGTGTGGGATGATTGGGTGGGTGATGGTTGGTGGGGAGTCACCACAGTTGTTGCCCTTTCAGTCAGTGATGTGGAGCTGGTTTCTTCATCAGGTGAAAATGATTCGACGGACTGGAGGATGATGTCCACTGAATCTGTGGGTTGCTGCAGTAGTTGTGATGATCCTGTGTAAACAACCAAATGGGTAAGTATGCCACCATAATAGTGCAGTATGTATCCTTATGTTTCTAAGGTTTCTTGTGGGTGATGCCATATAACAATGGGAACTGTTCAGTTACTTAATGCTTAGAGTGGTAATAAGAGTGATGGAGGTTTCACATTACATTCATTTCCATTACATTAATTTCCGTTGGTACGTAGTGGCATTAGAGAATGTAATGTAGGCTATTGTGCATGTAACATGGGTGTGTGTACTGTATGTGTAATGGTGTCACATTCATTTTGCTTACCTGCAGGCTCTGCATCAGGACCAATGCGTCTGGATCGGTGTGGTGCGTGTGCACTTCGGGATGGCTGATCTGCAAACAAAATGGTGGACAGGCGTTAGAGACCTTACATGGACAGCATTTATTACCAGCATGCATGATGTTTTTATACTAAAATAATTCTACACAAATATTTTTGTCTCCGAAATGCCTGCAATAATGCAGTATGGAGGTGTTTTAGCTATGACAACATGACAACAATTTTTTGAACCAGAGCTATTTAAACCTGTGACATAATATGATATACATATGTCCCAAACCAGCAGTTGTACAACTACATGGCCCAGCATCAGCAACAATTTCTATCTATGCCAATGACATTTACCTAAGTTTCCATTGCTGGGATATGTAGTTCCACAGCAGCACTATTGTTATGCTAACATTACAAGAGAGCATTACAGTTAAAACATTGCAATGTATGATGTACATGAAAATGTGGCCACACTTACCAGCTTGGAATGGCGTTGGTGGCCTATCTGTGTCCACCACATGGAGAATCTTTTCTTTAACAGTATAATAATGAAGTTGGCATATTATGTCTCTGGGGTGCTCCAAGGGGAGGCCTTTGGGGCGTAGAGCTCTATGAGTCTGATCAAAGATAATGGAGTATTTTAGGTCAGAACCTAGCAGATCATTAATGGTTTTAATGGGCACATCAATAAGGCCACTTTGAGGGACATCTTCTAGTGCTGTATACCCCTAACCCTCAATTTGTTCCGACTTCCCCTGTTGTCCTAATCATCCAGGCGACATTGATTGTCAGAGATAAGATGGGAATGGCTATGTAGCTCATTGTCCGCGTCTGACAGTTTGGTATCCACTGAATCCTTATGATCCTCAAGCATCACCACCCTAATTGAGTGAGATCAGCCTGAGTAGTCTCCAAGCGGATTTTTATAGCTTCTTGCATTCTCTGTTCCAAGGACTGCAAATCTTGCTGGAGATCCTGTCTAGTTAGCAAAGTAAGGAGATGAGTGAGTATGTCCCCAGCTCTGCACCCACTACCGGAGATGAAGTACATGAGGATAGGGAGGGAGGGCCAGATAATTGAGGCCTCTCTAAGGTGTCTGAGGCCATTTGGGAGGGTAGCAGATTGACAGAGGAGACATCTGAGGGAGAGACTCCAAATAAATATTGGAAGGCAGCTTGCGATGAGGGTTTAACAGGAGTATCACCAGGTTTCGTCTCGTGATAGGGTGTGACTGTAACTGCGGTATCTGAAAAAGTATGAGGTATGATTTCAATGGAAAAGGTGTCAAAGGTCACTTCCCCCCATTGGGACATTGTCAGAACATGGCTTGCCCACCTACATATCTTTGGTTACTACAGTCACCTCGGGCAAGTAATCCTCATAATGTAACACATTAGGTCAGTCAAGTAGGCCAGGGGTTGAGGGGGAGAATGGTGGTAATATAAGTGTCAGATAGGCCAAAGTAAAATACCACAAGCCACCACAGAAGGGAGCCCCAACACAAGGAATGTAGAGCCTAGTATTTTGTGTAGCAGAATGGTTTCTACCTTAGCTTGGCACACCTAAGAATATAAGCTAAAAGGCAGCTCTGTGTAGCCTATAATAATAATAGGCCCTATCCACAAGACATGCAAGACCTGTCAGCTGTTTTACTACTAAGATGGTGCAGTGAGTGGGGGCTAAGGCTCACAGCCCACTGTGGCTAAGCCTCTAAAATATAAGTTGGGGTATTCCCCTGAGAAGCTCCCAGTCCAAATATACCTATAAGGCCAAGGGAGGTACCTCTGACCCCCCTTCTGGTCCAGCAATCAGTACCCCCAGCAGTTGGGGCACCCACCAGGAGTCTGTCAGCGGACAGCGGCAGGCGGAAGCTGCCCGTTCCCCTCCTCCATCCTGGTTGCCGGCCGGTGCCACAGACTGCGTCTGCCGATCACACTCCCACCCAAGCAGCTCAGTGGACACTGCCGCTGACTAAGAAGGAGAAGGCACTGCAGGGGTGTCCCACCGATGGCTGGATAGTTGCGGGACTCACACGTTCAGGGACAGGAGCCGCTCCTCTCAGTCTGGAGCCCCCGTGGAGATAAAGGTCAGGCGAGTCCTGGGTGCTCAGAGGGGGGTAGGCCACAACCTGAAAGGACAGGAAAACCCATCCCCTGGCTCTGCAACACTAATCCACCAATGTAAGGTGAGCAGGTAGGGGTTGGACTGGTTTTGTGAAGGCAGGGAGAAGCCAGATGAAAGCCCAAAGCATGTTTAAAAGGTGTCAGGCAGGAGCTCTCAGGAAACACAGCCAAAGTCCCCAGTTTTAATCAAAATATCCCTCAGTTATTTATTTTATCTCTAACCTACTTTTCCCACAGACTAACCCTAACCTATAAAGTCCAGTGTAATAATACAAGAATAATCAGCAGAAAAACAAAACAGAATAATCTTCTCTTTGAGAAAACTAGGTTGAGCTCACCGTGAAATGTGGGTGGGGGCAGGGCAATCATTCCCACTGGGCTGTGTGGGCTACTGCCCAAGGGCCCAACAAGCATAGAGGCCCTCAAGGCAGGGCAAATAAAAAATCATAATGCTGTTTTAATTACCCTGCGTAGGGGTATTAGGAGGCAGGATATAGCAGCTGTTACAGTCACCCTGATGGGTGGTCTCAGGTTGTTGTGCATTACTGTATCCAGCCTCTTACACTGAACAAAACCTGTGGGTGGAAAATTTTGAAGCCTGGTGAGGAGCAGGGAATAGAGTTGAGCTGCTGTGGTGACTGAACCCCTCTGCCTTCCGAGCAGGAAGTTCACCAATTTTGGTGCACTCAGGGTCACCTCTAAGTACCAATAAGAGCGTTGTTTAGCACTGGAAAACTTCAATAAAAAATAAAACTATAAAACCTAAATGATTTTAGAGGCTCCAGGACTGGTCATCCCAGCAGGATAACTGAGATTATGGTTTTCCAAAGAAAATAATCTAAATTAAAGGAGAGCATGTAACCCCCCCCAACCCCTGAAATCATTTGTGGATGCAAATAAGTTGCAGAATGCATGTGTCCAAATTGTGTTGTAACAAGGATCAAATCGACCAGGTAAAATTCAAACTGCAGGTTCTTTTTCGAGCAGTAGGTCACTCACATGGTTTTAAGGCTGTTCACATTAATTGACAATGGTACAGCATCATATTCCATGTTCTGACAATCAATACACTCTAATGGTTTCTAATGTAACCCCAGACTCCCAGCCTAACGTCTGGCCAGCTCATCCAGCATTAGGAATATTATTCCTGTTTAAAGAAGCATTCTAAAAGGCAGCAAACAGGTGCAACTAATCAACATTGCTGCAGGTCATTCCTGGCCTCTACCAAAACCTTGAGCGGATCCATGTTCAACTGCTACTATATATTTAAATACCGAAAACCTGCTGTCCCTGCCACAGTGTTCATACAGAGACACAGTACAGATTCAGAAACCACCACTAAGAACTGTGAATTAGAAATGTTTTGTCCCAGATAGTTACAGACAGGGCCGTTTCTAGAGGCGGACAAGCCGTGCAGCCGCCCAAGGCGCCACGCGTGTCTGCACGGCTTGTCCACCACTGTTATATTCACTGGGGCACCAGCTTCCCCAGCTGCCACTTCTCTTCAGAAGGGAGAAGAGCGCATTGCATGTCACTCCTAGTCATTCCCCTTGCTGTGTCCCTGTTACTGGGCCATCAGCCAATCAGAGCTTGGTCGGCTCCTGATTGGCTGCTTGACCGCAAGCGAGCTCCGATTGGCTTGCGTACCTGGCAGAAGCAGAGCGAGATTTCAAATAGCGGAACCTGCGGTGCAGTACTATACAGCCGGGCAGCCAGCTGTCAATGTTCTTCCCGTTGGCGGCTCAACAGGAGGCAGAATTCTTTTTTCAGAAGTGACAGGGGGGCACGTGCCCAGGTGCCCAGGTGCCCCCCCCCTGAATCCGCCACTGGTTCCCCTTAATATTGTAACATCCGATCATTTCCAGTCAATTGGTGTTAGATGGGGTCCAAAAACACTCTTTAATGATAATAGGGCAGAGTGTGTGGGCATGCGAGAAGGAGCCGCTCAGGGCGAAATATTATTGGGAGGATTGCATGAGAGCCCAGGGTGTGGGAGGGTGGTTAAGGGGGCATAGGGTTTGTGGGGATGTCTATAATTTACTGTAAAGTAATGTTATAATTACTAATGTATGAACAAAATAGATCAAAATTACATAGTTTTACCTGTTTTTTAACACTTTTAAATAAATGTAAAATCAAAATCAAAATAACAGCCAAACAAATTAGGATGGTTTTTATATAAACAAAACCAAAACATTTTTAGACCCAAAACCAAAACATTGGTGTCTTTGCACATCTCCAGGCATAATGCCTTTTAACCATTGGCAGATTTGAGCAACCATCCGCATCCAATATTTTTTCATGGAACAGCCACTTAAAATAAATTATACAAGTACAACAATAAGTTGGACCAAATCGAATACTAACAATTGACAATTGAAGATTTTTTTTCAAATGAAGTTAAGGTATGCTTGAAAGGAGTGCTACCTTAAACTAGCATCCATAACTATTAAGCAAACGTAATATGACTTGCCTTTCTCTAACCATATATAATCATTTTATATTAAAGGTTAATTGTTATTATGCCTATTAAAGTATTTTGATTTTCCATGACATTTTAGCTCAAGACATTGCATGTGTCATGCAGACAACCACTGCTGACTAAATAGCACAGTGCAAAAATATAAGATTCCAGTATTTGTTAGACATTTTAGAACTATGCATGCTCTACCACAGGCATGTCCAAAGTCAGGCCCGGGGGCCAATTGCGGCTTGTGCTGTCATTTCAAGTGCCCCGCAGCCTCCAGCTGGAAGCAGGCAGAGCATCAGATGTGGGAAGCACAGGACACTAAAGGTAGGGCCCCGTTGAGCGCTCCTTTACCTTGCTGTCTGCTGCAGTGAGGAGGTGCCGGCCGCCACAGTGAGATGTGTTTGGCGTCCTACCCCTGCTGCTGCAATCTTATATCACCCTACTCCACAATCACAGTGACAGCAGTGTTTGGGGAGGGGGGCAGCAAGGGGAAAGCTTGCTCCCGTAACATGCAGAGTGGAGGAGGGCAGCAGCGGGAGCCCAACCATCTCCTGTCCTTGCAGTGCCTGCTTTGCCTCTCCTTCCTCTGGCTCACACAAGGGGCTGGGAAACATACAGAGAAGGGAGGGGCAGAGTGGGGGACATACAGTGAAGGAGGGTCAGGCTGGGGGACATACAGTGAATGGAGGCAGTGATGACCATTCAGAGAAGATGGAGCAGGGGCAGGCTGGGGGACATGCAGTGAATTGGGGCAGAGTGGGGTACATAGTGAATGGGGGTCATACAGTGAATGGGAGTCATACAGTGAAGGAGGATCAGGCTTGGGGAAATACAATGAATGGAGGCACTGATGGACATTAAGAGAAGGAGACAGGCTGGGGGACAGAGTGAATGGGTGCAGAGTGGGAAACATACAGTGAAGGAGGGGCAGGCTGGGGGACATACAGTGAATGGGTGCAAGCTCGGGGAAATGCAGTTAAGGGACAGGCTGGGGGACATACAGTGAATGGGAGTCATACAGTGAAGGAGGGTCAGGTTTGGGGAAATACAATGAATGGAGGCACTGATGGACATTAAGAGAAGGAGGCAGGCTGGGGGACAGAGTGAAGAGGTGCAGAGTGGTGAACATACAGTGAAGGAGGGGCAGGCTGGGGGGCATACAGTGAATGGGGGCAGGCTGGGCTAAATGCAGTTAAGGGGCAGGCTGGGGGACATACAGTGAATATAATTCATACAGTGAAGGAGGTTCAGGCTTGGGGAAATACAATGAATGGAGGCACTGATGGACATTAAGAGAAGGAGGCAGGCTGGGGGACAGAGTGAATGGGTGCAGAGTGGGGAACATACAGTGAAGGAGGGGCAGGCTGGGGGACATACAGTGAATGGGGGCAGGCTGGGGGAAAGGCAGTTAAGGGGCAGGCTGGGGGACATACAGTTAATGGGGGCAGGCTGGGGGAAATGCAGTTAAGGGGCAGGCTGGGGGAAATAGAGTGAATGGGGGCAGAGTTGGGGACCATTCTGATATGAGTAATGATTCAAAGAATGTAAGGCTGAATAGTCGGCCCCCACACATTTACACTTCACTAAATCTGGCCCTCATCGCAAAAAATTTGGACACCCCTGCTCTACCAGCTCTGGTCCCATTTACACTCAGAGATTCATTAGCTCCTATAGCCTGAACATTGCTTTCTCCCTCTAGATTATTAATACTAATTAAATTGTCCCTTTATACGGTACCTGTTGCCTTATGTTTTTCACGTGACTATTGTAGAGATGCTACCCAGAATGCTCAGAGAAGGACCCCAGTGACTAAAACTGTGGACTGCAACTCAGAACAAATTGCAGTTGCAAGTAAGCAGCATAGATAAAATAGATGTTATTTTCCCAAGTATATATATATATAGGAAAGAAGGTCCGGCACTCTGTGGCAGCGTACTACTTATTGTTCGATTGATCGAGTGCCGCACCTTCGTCTGAATATATATATATATATATATATATATATATATATATATATATATATATACAGGTTGAGTATCCCGTATCCGAATATCCGTTATCCGAATTATTCCAAAAACCATACATTCCAGAAAGTGAATTTTTTTTTTTTTTTTTGCTAAAAACTCACTAGGGACAATTGTAACAGCTCTACTGATGGAATGATATGTAACTGGCACTATATATGTACAAGAAAATGATTGCTTGGCATTCAAATTCAATATCTGAGATAGTACACAAATTTTGTTTCATGTTTTGAAACCTTGTTTTTTGAACAAATAAAATATATTTATGTGCATTTCATGTGTTTGATGTGTTTATACAGCATAAATGCAAGATACTTCAAAATACATCATTGAAATATTAAAAGATTCTGAAATACGGAATAATCCGTTATCCAAAATTCTCCTGGTCCCGAGCATTTTGAATACGGGATACTCAACCTGTATATATGTATATATTTGGGAAAATTACATCTATTTTATCTATTCTGCTTACTTGCAACTGCAAATAGCAAACCACCTGCAGATATACACAGGGGTATAAGTTACACCAGGGCTGGGCAACACCGGACCTCCAGATGTTGATGAACTACACATCCCAGCATGCCTTGCATCAGTTTCAGCATGGCCACATAGCAAAACTAATGCAAAGCGTCCTGGGATGTGTAGTTCATTAACATCTGGAGGGCCGGTGTTGCCCAGCCCTGAGTTACACCATAGTCCTTTTGTTGGACTGCAGCTCACTCCATGTGAAAGAATCCTACCCGGTCTAAGGGGGGTGGCAGATCTAGTTGGAACAGAGAAATGGAAAGAGGCACTCCCTGGTGTATTAAAAGAGTATTTTATTTAACATTTAATGAGTATGCAGACTCCACGATACTTGCAAGACAATGCTCGTACCTTCAAACAAGACACTGTGGGCTGGTTACCACACAGTTTGACAATAAAGCTGCAAAAAGCAGCTCATTGAATCCGCGCTGGTCCATCCATTGGTCTCTGATACAACTAGCACTGGGTTGCGCAGCAGGAACGAGAGACACCGGTGCTGGGAGCAGCCGTCAGTCCAGCGGCTACCCCGCTACACCGCCACTCCCGCTGCACCGCCGCCTTGCTCCTTGCTGCACTGGACGGTTTGTTTATTATGGAAGGCCACTCTCATCCATCAATCCATACACTGCCTTCTTCATACATGCATACATATATCCATACATACTGTACACTGTCTCTCTCATATACATCCATCCATTGCCTCTAAAGCTATACAGTACAGTACAGTATAAGAGCAAACTCTACCTCCACCAACACAACAGTGCAGCTACATATATGGTCGGCTCAGCAGAACACTGCATAGGAAAATTTAAAGCCGGGAGGGAAGGAGGGTGCCACTAGCAGCACGCTGTGCAGGGACTGGGAGGGGGATGACGCCAGATGTCTTTCATATATGGGGAGGGGAGGGGCGGTGCTTCACGGCTGCTCGCTATGGTATGCAACCGCTCACTGTGGGGAGGCATGGGCACTGCCACGGGCCGGGGGTGATTGAAGGAGCCGCAGTTCAATATGGGAAGAGCCGCATGCGGCTCGAGAGCCGCGGGTTGGCCACCCTTGAAGCCAGGATACATACTGTATATGCAATTTAATATACAGTATAACATGTAAAAAAAACCATTGATATTCTGGCAATCCTCTGAACTGATATTATTATGGGAGATCATCTCTTTTTTAAGACAACACAAAACAATCAACTTAACTGCAGGCCCAGATTGTCTAAGTGGGGAATTCTAAAAATGTTATTCAAACACATAAAGCATAAACAGAAGCATATAGAAAAATATCTGTTGAAACAAAATGGTTACTGATAAGAAACCTTTATAGATTTCTTATATCACTGATTGCTAATTAGAGTGGTTTTGTTCTGATTGGCAAGAAAAGATAATATAATTGAAAACGATTGCTCTGGCAACTATGATTTGACTTTTCTGTGTAACTGTATTTTCATTATGATTTATCTATTTGTTTGTTGTACAAGTCAAACTTCCATACATGATTGTATTTCTGTTAATTGTTTGATTGTGAAGCCACACCCACTGTACAATGTAGCTATCCTGGATAAATAGGATTCAGAAGACTTGTCATCTCTCCTGGAAGCATGGGAGAAGTCCTCACAATATGGTGTTTCCAGAGTTCTCCAGAAGGTTAGGAAAGTATGCCTTTCTTTATGTGTAGCATAATGACTTTTACTGCTTTTAAAAGCTTTATAATGGGTTTGCAGAGAACAATTTTGAGCTTTCTTATGATCAATACAATTACACTAGCCAACATTACACCTACAGTATATTTGTCATCACAGAACAGTGTCATTAAAATGATTGTCGAACAGGTAACTGATCCACTGTGGCTATCCAATTAGTCCCGAAGTCAGCTTGGCACTTAGGGGGTTATTCTGGTTCACTCCTTCTGGCAAATTTCTTCTCAAATGTACAATACCATGTGCACTGCAGGTGGGGTAGATGATACTTGTGCAGAGAGAGTTAGATTTGGGTGGAGTTTTACTTTAAAGTTAAATCAATATTGCAGTGTAAAAATAAAGCAGTGAGTATTTTCCCTGAAGACAAAGAAAAAATAGCTCACCCAAATCTAATTCTCTCTGCATATTTTACCTCTGCCCCCCTGCAGTGCACATGGGCCTTTATTCAGATACAAATTTGTTTGGAAAAATGGGCAAAACCAAGTGCACTGCAGGTGGGGCAGATGTAACATGTGCAGAGAGAGTTAGATTTGTGTGAGTTATTTTGTTTCTGTGCAAGGTAAATACTGGCTGCATTATTTTTACACTGCAATATAGATTTCAGTTTCAACACACCCCACCCAAATGTAACTCTCTGCATATGCTACATCTGCCCCACCTGCAGTGCACATGGTTTTGCCCATTTTCCAACAAATTTGTACTGCAATCAGATCTGAATAAGGGCCATGGTTTTGTCCATTTAAGAAGGATTTTGCCAGAAGGGGTGAACTAGAATAACCCAGTTATTGTGGATTTTATTTCAGGGCCTGCTAGGGCCTCCCAAATAAAGCCCTGATATTTCTTTAACCTGTTTTTGCGATTGCAGCAGCAAAAACACATAGGTTGTTATCACAGATGTTTGTTTTTTTTCAACCAAAAACAGGTAACTTTTCAATTTCTATAAACAGACTCTTATAGGATCACCTTAAAAAGTGTGGTTAAAAATATTGGGGCTAAGTTTTTGGAAGATATTTCTCTTAAACACATTTTACGTTAAAGGAAAATAAATATTTTATTAACCGATTAAGACCTTTTCTTTTTTGCATTACAACATTAAAATCACTGGCCAATAACATGCAATGAAGTTTAATTTATGGTATTAAAACAAAGGCCATCTTATCAAAGGAAATGTCCTCACTGTTAGAATGTGCTGTTTTCAAGCATTATCTACAGAACACAGAAAATTCCAGTAAAGAAATGTGAAGTATGGACAGCAGAAGCAGCATTCTTGGAGAATGAGTGCACTGGGTATTGTCTTTAACAAGAAAACAAACTGATAACCAAACTAAGTTTATTACAGTACTAATATATATGTTACAATACTCAGTAGTTTTGTACTTGGTCAGCATTGCTTGGAATTACCTTACTGTTTCTTATTCTGTCCATACTATTTTTCAGACACATATAGAGATTTTTTGGGGGCAAAATCATACAGTGTCCCCCCATCTCCGATGATTCCCCTCTCTAACATCCCTTCACCTGTCTTTGCAACAGGAGAAATCATTTGATGGTCGCAGACCATTGAATGATTTTTCCTGCCATTGCAAATAAAAGTTAGTAGAAATTGACTTTCATTTGCTGCCACCGGAACGAAGATGAGGCCACCATTACTAAAAGGGGACACTATGGGCCTTATTCTGTTTAGTACGGTGGGACCATATACGGGCGGATCGAGTTTTTTTCTTTCATCTGCGCATGCGTATCTTTAGCAATGCGCATGTGCGGCGACCTCACACCGCTCACGGACGGGTCTCTCCGTGCGAAAAAACCTGTCCGCAAGAACACGGTCATTGTGGGCGGCATGTGGGTGTTTTGATGGGAGGCCGGAATAATGAGGAAAACTGGGCGTAAACATGGGCGTACACGGGGGTGTGCACACAAAATGCACTGTGCCACAACCGCCTCGATCGGCGAATACACCGTGCATTTTGGCCCAAAAACAGGCGGATCCCAAGATAGCTCCAGACCACCCCTAGAGATACCGTATGAGAGCGGACGCCTGGGTCTGCTAATTAACGCTGATTACTAGTCACACACATACACCTGAATGTAATAAGCAATGCTGCAGGCTATTAAGTGAAAACCATTATTTCACTACCTGCAAGCCACACACAGCCCTCAAACACATTGGAAGCTTATCTTTCTACACTTCTCAACATGTAAGGGTTGGTTTAATTTTAGGTAAGATTTATTTTAGGACCTGCTTATATATGTCAAGGTAGTTATTTTATAACCCTCTACACCCATTCAGAAAGTGTTTTGGTATACTTTAAAAAGCAGGACACTCAATTTACAGGAGTCGACATGTGTCAACTTTTTCACTGTAACACAAACATACCAGTTTTTTATTATGAAAAAGACACATAAACCAAGTCTAAGAGCAACAAGGATGTTTTTGGACTCAATTTCTACTTGCAATGGTGGAGCAATGTCCTAAGGCCATGGCCACTATTTTGCACACATTCTGTATATTTTTGCCCAACAACATACATTCTGCACTTTCATATCTGTTATGAATTTTATGTAGTACACTCTGTATGTAAGATGCCACCAAGCACATTATTGCAATCACATATCTCTAACAAAAGATCCCAACATCTGCCTATCACACTCTAAAGTCTTATTTTGAACAATATTAGATTGCATGTGGCGTATGCTCAGATATACGGAATGTGTCGATGGGAATACGGACGAGATCCGTCCGTGCACTGTGGCGTATGCTCTGATGTACGCCAGGTATCGGTGGTTAAGAGGGAGATCCGTCCGTACACGGTGGCATACGCTCAAGTGAACGCCACTCCCCATTGTTGGTGTCTGTGACTGTCCGTGTGCGGCTGTTATGTGGGCGGACTTACGCTCACCGTGAGCGTACCGGAAACGTGCGGTGTGACGTACCGTATGTACGTTTCACCGTTCCAACCAGAATAACCCCCTTAGAGTGTAGGGTTTCAGGCTGCAGTACAAAGAAAGTGTCAGAGAAGGTCTATGAAGTGCAACTAAGTACTGCTCTTGCAAACTATAAGGTGTTTGGGGTGCCTGCAGCACTAAAAAAGACTGTATCAGTGAAGGTTTGTGGGGTGCAAACACTACTGTAGCACTATTATTGTGGCTGCGGTGGGCAGTATTATGAGGCACTATGTTACTCAGTGCAGGCAATATGTTAAATAAAAAGCTGCCTGTAAACTGTGACTACACTACACTGACTGACACAGCCTCTGCCCAGCACTACACTGACTGACAGTCTGTCTGACACACCAGTTACACAACCCAAACAGTGACTGTGTACACTAGTACTACTACTGACTGATAATATTTTATGTCTGCACCCTTAAAAGGACCCCAGGCTAGCACATGACCCAGCACCACAAGACCCAGCAGTGCACCACAAGACCCAGCAGTGCACCACAAGACCCAGCACCCCACAAGACCCAGCACAAAAGACCCCACAGAGCTGTTCGGAAGTGTGGGAGAAATAGCACCAAATTTAAAGACTTGACGTCTCATGAGAATCTGACGTGGGACTCTGCCGTTCAGCTCAGGTTTCTGAGCAAAGCTGGAAACTCGTGAGCGTGGCTCGCGGACGGCTCGGGGGGATGTGTTCAGAGTGGTTTGGATTCCTTGGAATCTGGACTGCTCATCTCTAAATATAAGACAGTGTTCCACCAGGTTCAGTTATGCACAGCGGCCAGCGTGCGCACTGCGATTCCGGACAATTGAATTGTCCTGCTATTTCTTCTGCAGTTTTCAGATATATACAGGGTATACTGTATACTATCAAGTATATTTAAAAAAATTAAACATACAGTATAAAGAATGATGCAGAAAAGCCGATTTTGTGTTTCTAGGGCTGAAACCCACATTTACTAACATTGAAAAAGTACTGTAAAAATCATCTACTACATCAATTTAGATACATTTTCATTGATTTAAAATTCTATAAATCAATTAAAATCGATCTTTTCTACATATACTCCTATAATCTTAAGGTTTCTTCTCTGAAAATAAGGACAGTCACTAAGAATGGCTGACAAGAGCTAGTGACAGATTTCAGTGAGCTAAATATCAAGATTCACAAATATAACTCAAAAATACATTTAGGATTGTGACAGGATGACTTTTTCTATTAAATCAATTTGTGCAATATTTGAGACTCTGATCTTTTAAGGCTATATTGATGCTAACCTTTACAGGAACATTCCTATCTATAAAAATAATACATCAATTTTCTAAAGCAAATGACATAGAACTAATGTAATAAAATCTTGATATAAAATGTAAGATCAAACTTCTGCTTTGCACTAATGAAATATTTCAAAGCAAAACAAATCTGCAGAGCAGCCAGTTAATCCCAATCCACATTTTTTGAAAAGAACAATTAACACAACACTAGACAGAATAACAAGTAAGTAGGCTTGGGAGATCATAAAAATAAATAAAACTCAAAAATATTTATAAATAATTAACATTCACGAAAAAAAAGGAACCCTAATCTGAATAAAATAGAAGAGATGTTTATGCATTCAATTATCAGGATATACATTATTTTCATACCTAATAATGTAATGTTTAATATATGGCATTGATTGGTGTATTCTAAATTGTAGATAAAAAAACCCTTATAAAGTTCCTCTTTTGGGACGAAACGTGTCGGGTACATGTTACATTTACGAATTTGAAACAGCCATTGAGAAAGAATTAATCCAGCAATAAGGAACTTGTAAACTGTATTTTTATTATAATTTTTAATTAAGTTGTTAAATTCTATGAAGGTTGAAATCAGAAAAAAATCTTTTTGACATTCAAGGGTGCGTATAACACTATTGTTTGGGAAATGTCTTACTAGTAGAGAGCTCAGTGTTAAGAGCGACCATTTATTAATAGAAATTAGCGCAATATTGAAGATTGTGTTTTTTTTATATATATACATATATCTATATAGCGCGCTCTCTCTCTCTCTCTCTCTATATATATATATATGTGTGTGTGTGTACAGGTGTTCAAAAAAACTGCGGCACTCAGAGGTCTTGGTAGATAGTTAAAAGATGTGGCATTTATTTAAAATGCATGTGTATCGACATTTCGGGGCACAAACGCCCCTTTTTCAAGGTGAGGGTGACTTCTTTTAACTATCTACCAAGACCTCTGAGTGCCGCAGTTTGTTTGAACACCTGTACAGATCTACTTTGTACGGAAGGCACCGGGGCTGCTGCAACTTTGGGAGAGTGCCAGGCCGACCCCCAGGATATATATATAAATATATATATATATATATATATATATACAAAAACCTGCACTCTCACCCTTAGAATAGACAGCTGCTGGGGTGCTGTATACATAACAATGTGGCCGGGGCTCACAAGGCTATATGGATACAGAGACTCCCAAATTTGGGAAAACAGCACTCACCAGACTTAGTAGATATGGTCACCGGGGATTCCAATCCCAAAAGAAATGTATTCAGTCAAGGTATAATACTTGCCGACGTTTCGGTCCCTTAGGACCATTCTCAAGGCAGTACAGCTTGTGCAGAGGTATCATCCAAAGTGACAACAGTGTAACAGGGGCACGGAAGCTCTGTCTGGGTCCCTGCTTATAAAGGGGAGTGTATCCTCACACCGCCGGATTGCACTCCACAGCGTGGAACGCATGACGTCACTTCCGGGTAAGCCCGGAAGTGCGTCGCCGCGATGTTATTGCGGCGCTGATCGTCTGTTTAGGTGGCGATCAGCTCTTGCGGTCAGTGTGATGGTGGAGACCGTGGGCACTAGGAGGCTAATATTAGCCAAGGGTACTATTGTGTGAACTGGCTGCAACTCTGTGAGATGTGAGCGCAGTGGGGTCACGTGATCGCATCGAGCACTGTCCATCATTGGTCAGTGCAGGTCATGTGACACGTGTGTATCGGAGCTGTCACAAATGTTAACATTGCCGTGGGCTGGCTCTCTTGTCACACTGCTAAAGCAGGGAACCAGATAGAGGGTGGAGGGGGGAAACATATATAAAGTACTGGGACGAGCACACTGTTCACAGGCAGTATATGTATATAAAGAAAGGTTAACTGTAGGCTATTTGCACACATGTGTTGATCATGTACAGATCATGTTTATACGCTGCCTTCCTTGTATATACACTGCCTGCATCTGACCTTGCCTTTACCTACAAGCAGCACCACAGACGCAACCTGGACCAGGATCCCCGCAACAGACAGGCACCATACTGTCACACCACACCATTGTGCGGTTCTAAATCCACTTAAAGGCCAAACCCTAGTACCATCACACATCAACACAATAGATCACCCCTGGGTACGTTAGACCCTGTAGTATGAGGAAAACCCGCTGTCACACCCCGGTATAGACATATTGGAAATTTATGCACGCACAGTGTCTATTTTGTCTATTTTGTTTATTCTGTTTATGTTGATTCAATTTTTTTCTATTGACTATGTCCATAACATACATATATGCTGTCCCCCTTGTCTGTACACTTCCTGCATTTGACCTTGCCTATGGGCAGTATTCAATAAGAAAAGTTCTCCGTGTTTTGTGGAGAATTTTTGCTTTGTTCGCCTTGGACGGAGCATTTTGCTCTCCAAAAGCGAGCAACCCTATTCAATGTGAAATATTCTCCGTCTTTCTAAGTGATTTTCTCCGTCTCTCTCCGTGTAGAAATTCTCCATCTTTTGATGGAGAGCTGGAATGTGAACTTTTAAACTAAAAGGTTTTTTTTTTTAATTTTGGTGTCAAAAAATCAGTTTTTTTTTCTGTGAAGGGGCATGTTATTTTTATTCATGTGCTTATAGCACATGAATATATATTTAATTAAAAAAAAAAAATTAAATTTTTTTTTTTTTTTTTACACAGTGCAGCCAGCAGGGGGCGCCGGAGCACTCGAGCCGCTCATTAGATATTCATATATTCACTGCACCTGATCGTTAATATGCACGATCGGGTGCAGTGAATACTGGGTCCCCCGCTGGCTATAGGGGGGGGGGCAGCCTGTGCTGCCTGGGTTCCGGAGAGCCCCCCTCCCCTCCACAGTCCTCTGGATCAGCCAGGGAGACTTTAATCTCTCTGGCTGCTTCCGTCTCCCGGCTCCCTGAAAGCTCCCTGCCGCGGACGCTCGTCCGCTGCAGGGGTTAAGACTCGCCGCGAGTGGCGGCGAGTCTTCAAAACATTGAATAGTGGGAGCAGGAGGCTCCGGAACATGGAGAGTGCATGGAGAGCGAAATAAAACGCTCTCCATGCACGGAGAACTTTGACATTGAATACTGCCCTATATCTAAAAGCATTTACCTTAGAGGCAAATAGCCTACAGTTAACCTTTCTTTATACATATACTGCCTGTGAACAGTGTGCTCATCCCAGTACTTTATATATGTTTCCCCCCCCCCTCCACCCTCTATCTGGTTCCCTGCTTTAGCAGTGTGACAAGAGAGCCAGCCCACGGCAATGTTTACATTTGTGACAGCTAAGATACACACGTGTCACATGACCCGCACTGACCAATGATGGACAGTGCTAGATGCGATCACGTGACCCCGCTGCGCTCACATCTCACAGAGTTGCAGCCAGTTCACACAATAGTACCCTTGGCTAATATTAGCCTCCTAGTGCCCATGGTCTCCACCATCACACTGACCGCAAGAGCTGATCGCCACCTAAACAGACGATCAGCGCCGCAATAACATCGCGGCGACGCACTTCCGGGTTTACCCGGAAGTGACATCATGCGTTCCACGCTGTGGAGTGCAATCCGGCGGTGGGAGGATACACTCCTCTTTATAAGCAGGGACCCAGACAGAGCTTCCGTGCCCCTGACCATATCTACTAAGTCTGGTGAGTGCTGTTTTCCCAAATTTGGGAGTCTCTGTATCCATATAGCCTTGTGAGCCCCGGCCACATTGTTATGTATACAGCACCCCAGCGGCTGTCTATTCTAAGGGTGAGAGTGCAGGTTTTTGTATATATATATATACGATATTGGCCCCTGTACAGGAATCAATATCTTACCTGACACCCACCATATATTTCACAAATACTATTGACAGGAGGACGTGGGTAGCTCTAAAGAGGATTTGGAGGGACACCAGATTGTTGACTCAGCACCTGACAAAACCCCTTTACTGTGATGGCATTTAGCCTACCAGGTTTGCTTGACGATCAAATTCTGTCATGTGTCATTGATGGATAATGACGCAAAGTGCTTTTTGACTAATTAGACTTTGACAGTTTACCTGGGGAATCCTCTACAGACCTATACTACAGATTACTCAAATTGAGAAAAAGAGAAGTTGACCTATCTCTGCATGGTCAATTTCTCTCTGAATATCACAGGAAAAAACAAATCCCACGAGGGTTCAGGGTCCAAAAAGGGTCCAAAAGGATACCTGACTCTTGTGCTGTGAGGACGTCAATGCTGATCTGTCTTGATAAAGGCCACCTGGTGGCCGAAACGTAGACCTACAATTGTCTGATGGGTAATGTACCTTGAATAAATTCTTCATAATTTTGGTGAGTGCCCTTATTGGAGTATCCAACCCTGATATATATATATATATATATATATATATATATATATATATATATATATATATATATATATTGTGTATCAGTCCTTAATCAGACAAATCCAATCCAAGGACAGACAGGTCCAGCACACCATAGCATGTAACATGCAGATAAAACGATTTATTGAAGCAAGGTATAAGAATTCATTATACTCAGCACATCCGTGGCAGTAGCATGAGACAGCTTAACACTTCAATTCCACAGGCTTAGCCCTGACGGGCCGTTTCGGTGTCAAATCACCTTCCTCATAGGAAGGTGATTTGACACCGAAACGGCCCGTCAGGGCTAAGCCTGTGGAATTGAAGTGTTAAGCTGTCTCATGCTACTGCCACGGATGTGCTGAGTATAATGAATTCTTATACCTTGCTTCAATAAATCGTTTTATCTGCATGTTACATGCTATGGTGTGCTGGACCTGTCTGTCCTTGGATTGGATTTGTCTGATACACAATATTCATTGAATGTCCCTGCACCCAGACTGGTATCCCTACCTGGAGTGTGCGTATTCTCTCTACGCCCTATATATATATATATATATATATATATAGGATTAGGGGTTTGACTCTGAATGCGCTATCTTATGTGCAGCACCATCAAAATTCCTCCTGTTAGTGAGGAACAAAAGACAAATGCAACAGAAAGAGTGATTGGGGTGCGCAACCTCATGCATTAAATGTACCTCCCAGTTAGTACTTAAATTAAAATCTAAAATACATTCTGGAGATAATTTCCATATGTCCAATGTTGGATGTATTCGCAATAATTTTGCACAGTCCGTTTTAAGATGAATAGACTTTTATTCTGGTTGTTATAGGTAATCTTCCGAGGTGAATTACCAATTTTGGTCAGGACACTCTCAAAGTAGCAACCTCCTCATCCAACATGAAGGATTCCTGCATGTTGGATGAGGAGGTTGCTACTTTGAGACTGTCCTGACCAAAATTGTTAATTCACCTCGGAAGATTACCTATAACAACAAGAATCATCCCAAACTGATTGACAACCAGAATCATCCCAAACTGGTTGACCAAATCTAGTATGCCATATTGATTGACTATAAATCATACTGACCAGCTAGGATTCTTGCTAGGATCACTGTTTACATCGGTTTTACCCCTGATGAAGTCGCTGTGATGAAACGCGTCGGGTATTTCTTGCAATAAAAGTCTATTCATCTTAAAACGGACTGTGCAAAATTATTGCGAATACATCCAACATTGGACATATGGAAATGATCTCCAGAATGTATTTCTGAATTTATTTTAAGTACTAACTGGGAGGTACATTTTATGCATGAGGTTCACCCCAATCACTCTTTCCCGGAAGGCACCCTATGATGATGTTAGCAACATGGCGACCCGTGCTGCGGTGATAAGAGACGGGATACGTTGGACCCCCGCAGGTGAGGTGTGTTTTATTGTAATTGTGGGGCGGGATTTTCTGTAAGAGTATTTTAACACGTGTGATGCACTATGTACTTGATCCCTGAGGACGGGCCAATTATTACAGATGCTTTATCCATTATTTTTCTTCCATAGTAGCGCCCTTGGTTGCACTAACCAAGAAAGGGGCCGATCCATCCAAATGGTCTTCCCAAGTGGAGCAGGCCTTTCAGGCTCTAAAACAGGCCTTCATCTCAGCGCCAGTGTTGAGACATCCAGATCCGGATCTCCCCTTCATAGTGGAGGTGGATGCCTCCAAGGTAGGGGCCGGAGCAGTCTTATCCCAGAGAGATCCTGAGTCACTGCAACTTCATCCCTGCGCATACATGTCCAGGAAATTTTCCCTAGCAGAAACCAACTATGACATTGGGAACAAGGAATTACTGGCCATTAAATGGGCCTTTGACGAATGGCGTCACTGGTTGGAAGGGGCGGTCAATCAGATGTTAGTTCTTACTGACCATAAGAACTTACAATATATTGAAACTGCAAAGAGGCTTAATGCTTGGCAAACTCGCTGGGCCCTGTTCTTTATGCGGTTTAACTTTATAATCTGGTACAGGCCAGGTTCAAGGAACATCAGAGCAGACGCTCTTTCGCAATGTTTTCTGCCTTAACATGAGAACAGGGCCAACAAGGTCTCCATTTTGCCGGCATCCTGTATTCATGCAGGGGTCAGTCAGACCTTGGAGAGTCTGATTCGTCAGGCTCAGAGTCAGGCCCCTGTCCAAACTCCCTCTGGTCGGTTGTTTGTCCCCAAGTCCTTGCGTCGTAGAGTTCTCCAAAATGGCACATTTCGTAGCTCTCAAACAGTTGCCCTCCGCCAAGGAGTTAGTTGGGCTATTTTTACAGCACATTTTTAGACTCCATGGATTACCCACCGATATTGTGTCTGATCGAGGTCCACAGTTTGTGGCACAGTTTTGGAGACTGTTTTGTTCATCCCTCAAAATCAAGACCAGTTTGACCTCTGCCTTTCATCCGCAGGCTAATGGACAAACCGAGCGACTGAATCAGTCACTCAAGCAATACCTACGGTGTTTTGTGTCTAAATTGCAGAATGATTGGGTTAACTTCCTTCCATTTGCGGAGTTTGCGTATAATAACGCCTATCATTCTGCCGCTAAGACTTCGCCTTTTTTCGCTGTGTATGGGTTTCATCCTAGGGCCAATTCTTTTGGACCAGAAACTCCCACGTCCGCTTCTCATTCTGTTACTTGCCTTAAGGTCATTTGGAGAAGAACCCATGAGGCTCTCAGGGAGGCGGGCGCGAAAGAAAAGATGTTCGCGAACAGATCCAGACGGCCCTTTCGGTTTAAAGTGGGTGACTGGGTGTGGTTATCCACCCGCAATATTAAGCTTCACCAATCTTCGGCAAGGTTAGGGCCTAGATACATTGGTCCCTTTCGGATTATCAGGAGGGTTAATTCGGTGGGCTTTTGTCTCTTGTTGCCCAAATCCCTCAAGATTGCCAACACCTTTCATGCCTCCCTTCTCAAGCCAGTGTTCTTCTCACGAAGATTTCCTCGGAGGATTAACGCTGGGTCTTCCCCAGTGGTTATTCGGGGACAACAGGAGTTCCGTGTAGAGACAATATTAGACTCCAAGTGTTCCAGAGGCTCTCTGCAATTCTTGGTACATTGGAGGGGGTTCGGCTTGGAGGAGAGATCCTGGGTTCTTGATAAGGATCTGCATGCTCCCCACCTCAAGAGAATTTTCTTTAGGGAGTTTCCGGATAAACCCGGTGGTAGGGGTTCGTTGACCCCTCCTCAAGGGGGGTGGGGTAGTGTCAGGGCGGCAGACGCCCGGCGGCAGGGGGACGGTGCACGGAGGGTGCACAGGATGCATCCGCCCAGCACCGCCGAGCGTCCGAATAGCACTTCCGCCCGGCGGCTGGACCTCACTTCCGCCCAGCAGGGGAGCGCGTCATCCAGTCCTCGGCGTTCCCCTGCAGCCGCTCAGCGGTTGCCGGGCAACAGGGGACGCCAAGGGACTAGTAGTGTGCGCTCGGCCACCTGAAGTTAATTTAGGCTGGGGGCTGGTGCTGACGGCGGCCGTGGATTGGCGGCCCCATCCCTCTTAAGGGGTGAACACAGACAACATGGCGCCGGTTATAGTTTCTTCTGAAGCTCCTGCCAGTCTGGGATTCTGCTCCTGGTCACTCGTTCCAGCTGCCCTGGTTCAGCTTCTCTGGTGCCTGGATCTGACCCGTTCTGTCCCCCAGCCTTGGGTCACGTAAGTGCTCCTGTGGAGCCTGGTTATTTTCTTGCCTTTTGCATTTTGGCAGTCTGCCATTATTCTTTAGTTTGTTTGGCTGACCAGCCTGTTATTTCATTTGGGAGTTCCGGTCTCGGCCCCGCCGTGGGCTTTACCTGCCTCCTTCAATGGTGGTTACCAGTCTGTTACATTTATTTTCCCATTCCCTGCCATTTTAGTTCCGTTCTAGGTAGGGTCCCCTGGTTCTGTCATGGTTTTGCTCTGGGGATTCGTGTCTGTTGTTATCCTTTGTTTGGTGACTCCCCATCTGTCTCTTGTGTCTGTGACTGGGTCGCATTCCCGTCTTTGGCCAGGTGCCGGTAGTCAGGGGTGCTTTCCCAGCCAGGCCCAGTAGCTAGTTTATTCTTTTGAGCTACCCCCTGACGATTGCTCACCCCTTGTCCTATCCTAAGACCTAGCTGCATCGGGGTTGGAGCTGGCATAACCGGCTCCTTTGAACGCGGCGGCCACAGGTGAAGTCTAGTTCCTGCAGGGGTTTGTCATCTGCCCGGGGGACTCAACAGAGTCAGAGTATGGTTCGCTGTGGCCGTCCTGACCGGCGGTCCCGGCTACGGGCTCACGCCTGACTCCTGTCTCCAGTTTTCCACCCCGTGTCCAGACGGACATCATAACACTAAAGGTGGCCATACACACGCAGATTTATCTTCAGATCTGTCTGGTTGGAAGAAAAACATGGTTATGGATGAGAGCAAATGACAGTTGACCATTTGCTTGGAAATGCTGGAAAACTGCCAAACTGTCACTCATCCATAACCATGTTTTTGTTCCAACCAGCCAGATCTGAAGATAAATCTTACTAGTGTATGGGCACCTTAAGATTACAGCTTGCATCTAACATTCAAATTTATTGATTGCTATACTAACCAGCTTGGCAAATTTCCCATTAACCCTCAGCTGCCCCAGTCAGCAATTTCCTATGGTATATACCAACATATGGATCAAATGTGCAAAACGTGCTATTAATGAAATTTTTTATATATATTTTTTTCATATGTATTAATTGTTTTTATTTTATGTACTGCTTGAATATATGTTTTCTTATATAAAATCTTGAATTTACATTGTGTCCAGAGTTCATTTATTCAGCAAGGAGTCTATTCATTTATTTAATCCCAACTATATATCCACAGAGCAGCGCATAGTGTCTCTCTCCCCCTTTCCCATATTTGCTACTTATGTGAGTCCTAAGCAGACCCACAGTGACACTTGCAGCAGCAGTGGATTTCGATTGATTAACATTGATTAAACCCATGAATAACACTTTCTGAGATTTATTGCACTAATCAAGCGCCGGAAGGTGCGGTATACATAGTGGTCCCTCCAGACTACTAGTACCCTGCACAACACCATTTTTATAATGGGGTATATTTCACTAAATTAAATTAAACCCCAAGTCTTAATTCTTCCTCTACCCTGAGTTATGCCTTCCCAAAAATCCCCTCATTTAAAAACAGTGTTAAAAAGTCATAAAGGAAGTAGCAGAAAAAAACTGACAGTTGAAATTTTAGGATACTCTCAATTCCTTATTTTTTACTATTTTACTCTGATATTTGGCATTCTGCAACGGGTGACAATTCTACGTGTTCATGCTAAATTTAACCTCAGTACGTTTAATCACTTTGGAGGTGTAGCCCCTCAAACACCATGCCCCATCTCAGAAGTTCCCTATGGGAGAATTCCATTTGTTCGATTCAGCCCTAATATAAGGGCACGACCATGCCCTTATAATATAGATATATCTATGTACAGTACTGCATATAGGGAAACACTGTGTAGATTACTCCGTTTGAGAGAGAACTTACGACACGGCACTCCGGGACTTGGTGAAGCAAGTGATAAATTTAATGCAGCGTTTTGCGGTACTAGACCCTGTTGTCAGGCATACAGTGAACAAATTGTAAGGAGGATACATACCTCTAATTAAACCAGAAGATCCCTGCGTCTGGACACCTCTCCACGCCGTCCGCTGGCTGTGCGCAGCTCACTGATGACATCATCACTCTTGGATGCTAGGCAACGGCGGACGCCATGTACCGGCACCAAATAGCGGGGAATGATAAACATGCTATGCACCTTCAGCATCCTGCAGCTTTACACCTGTGCACCTTCAGCATCCTGCCTGGGTGCAACCCCTGCTGCGGACACCTGTGCACCTTCAGCATCCTGCCTTGGTGCAACCCCTGCTGCAGACACCTGTGCACCTTCAGCATCCTGCCTTGGTGCAACCCCTGCTGCAGACACCTGTGCACCTTCAACATCCTGCTTGCCATGGACACCTGTGCACCTCAAGTTTCCTGCCTTGGTGCAACCCCTGCCATCCAGCACCTGCACACCTTCTGCTTCCTGCCTCAGTGCAAGTGGTGCTGCCAAGTATCTGTTCACCTACTACCTCCAGTCTTGGTGCAATTCCTGCAGTCCAACACCTGTGTACCTACAACCTCCAGTCTCGATGCAATCCCTGCTGCCCAGCATCTGTGCACCTTACATTTCCAGTCAAGTCATTAACCCAGCGGCCTACTCCTGGTGCCTTCGTTTTAAAAGTTCACCCTCATTGGTATCACCTCATCCTGACCCCGTCACAGACTTACGCATGAGAAAGACCTACATACGTCCTGCTATCTTCCGGGCTCCAGCCGATCCTGACCAACAACCAGGCCCACAAAATATCCAGGTACTGACATAAGGTAACTAATTACATGGTAGTAGATATAATGATTTTCTTTGATCAAACACAGTGGGTATTTACAGGATTATTTGGGAGGCTAGTCAGGTTGTCCAAATGTTTGCTATTATTGGGATTAAATCCTGTTTTGTGGGAATAATACCTTGTTCAGGAAATAATACATAATCTTTTCATTTCATATCTTTCCTCTGATACCTCTGATACCCCAAATAGACATTATTTCAAATAAAAAAACAGGCTCCAACCTCTGATAGATTCAAATATAAAATATGATATTATTATGGCAGTTATAATCCTATATTTGGATATGGCAACACAAGGGTTCTTTAATGCTTAACAAAGTGCATCTCTGTATTAGTGGTCATAACACTCAAGTAAGCAGCAGAGCCACAGCAGACTAGGAATAGATGTCATTGTATGGGGGGTATGGATAGATGATATTATAAGTAGGAAAATTAAAAGCCCATTAGGAGAGCTTACATTCCAAACAGGCTTGACATAGGCATGGTTACGTTGAAAGATTGCAACATAGAAAATGTATTCTAGAGAGCGCTCATGTGACAATAATACTTTCCAAAATTGAAAAATGTATTACTATGTTTTACACACAGGTGATCGCTTCTCCAACCTATGTAAAAGATAGGCATATTGGATTTTTGCCTTAGGCTCTCTGACTCCCTTGGGTTTAAATGAGTTTAAATTAGTACATTTGGTCAAGATTGTATGGTTCTGGGCTCAATGGAAATCGCATAGTCAAAATCGTACATAGGAAAAATCTCACCATGTGTATGCACATTCAGTGTATGTAAAGGTCACGGACGCTAGCCAATTTGAGTAAATAAATGTTGACATCAGCACAGAATAGTGATATTAGACAGGTATTGGAAGCTTGTGGTGCCAAATACTGTATACCTGTACATGAAACAAAATTCGTGGATATGGACAAAGCAGATAAGATCATCAATGGCTGCATATTTGGACCATCTATCTTCAACAGAATTGTTGTTTCCAACTTATAGAAGTCTATTATTTTGTCTTGAAAGAAAATGAAAAATAATACTACATTTGCACAACCATATACTGCATACACCATAGACAAATGGGGTGGGGGGGGGGGGTGTTCTGGTTGCCCGGAAACCCTCTCTTCTTGGCAAGTGCCTTAAATTATGGCAACAATCACTGGAATACATATGATCAGTAGAGCTGCCACCACACCATGCAGTGTAAGGGACAGAGCACATGCCCGGTGGTAGCAGCTTCTTATACCACATTTACTGTATGTGTGGATCTGGGCCCTCAAACTTACACAATGGACCAGAGAGTAGCTGCCAGGAGGAAGAGAGAGGAGCCGTACTATGAAGTGGGAGATTGTGAGCTTAGAAAGTGCAGAACAGGTTCTATTATGTTTGTATATTTATTTGTTATGATATATTTAACCTTTTCCTGACCACTTACCTTATTTAAATGTTTGAAACAGCCTATCCTGTACTATAGATATAGACCAGGCATGGCCAAACTATGGCCCTGTTTTGAAACTACAAGTTCCATCATGCCTTGCCACAGTTTTGCTATTAGGGAATGCTAAAACTATGGAAAGGCATGCTGGGATGTGTAGTTTCACAACAGCTGCAGGGCCACAGTGTGGCCATGACTGCTATAGACCATCTGTACTGTTATATATTAATACTGTATTCCATAAATCCTACAGTGTATAAAAATACCAATTTTCAGGGCTGTTACCGCTTATCCGGACTCCTGTACTTACTTCAATGCGCTGTAGAGTGGGAGATTTGGAAACCCCCCTCTAAAAATCCTGCGTTTGCCACTGTACACACTAACAGCATGGCCACATGCCTCAGTGTACGTGTTACAATATGCATGCACACTCATCCACTGAATTATAGTTATTCTCCTTTAGCAACTTTTTCTTCAAAACATTTAGACATCACTAATTCATTTTCTGCACTGTGGCTTGCTTTCCTTCTTATTTGTTCAGCTTCATTTGCTCCTTAATAGCAGGAAAGAAGACTAATCACTTTCTTCATATGTTTGCCTCTTATTATGGATATTATTATTATGCTTGCTATTTCCATGCCAAAAAGATTTTCACTAGGGAGATTAAAACATATTTAAATGACGGTTCTACTTTGCTATGAGCATGAATATCAAGCAACATTTCTAAAAGCATTTATTTGTGTTCAATTTCAAGAAAATTATTATTTTTCTTGTTCTCCCCTTGGAATGATCTTTTGCAGATAATATTCAAAGATATAAATTAAAAGCAATATAAAAAATACCAGCCATAAATGTATTTGCATGTGAGTTATCTTAATTTGCATATATTTCTCCCTGAATGTGTAGCAGATATATATTCTATAATATCATTATGGCAATGTATGACTACAAGGCCATATTTGGTCTTAAATCACTGTTAATGAATTTTGGAATTTGCTCTCTATACATAAACACATACTATATTTATATTGGGCTAAGCATGTGGGGCCATAGTGATGATGATTAAGCTTTGCAGTGGGTTCATAAACTAGACAAACACAATTCTTGCCTTAATGCTCATTTAATGTAGCCATTTATTATGCTGAGAGTTCAATATAATCCTTAAATGCTGGGCCATGGAAAGGTAACTCAGGTCCTGCTTATATCTTAAGGGTCAGTCCTGGATTGAAAAACCTTGGTTCATAACCCAGCAACTGACCAAGGTTACTCCTCGCACTTGAAACCCCTGGTCAGTTCCCCCGTCTTGTGTGCAAAAGGATTGACCCGGCTCTTGATGATCCAAGTCATGCCTATAAGGTGTTGATTGGTGGGGGAAATAACACTTGAAAATTACATCACCTCCGAGTGTCCACTGCTAGACAGAAGACACGGGTCACTGGAAGTTCCAGGTCTGGTGTAATGGGTTACAACCCAGGAATATCCTGGGTCTATTACCCAAGTATGAACGAGGAGTAAGTATTGAAACTCTATTCACCATGTGTTCTGGAACCAGAGTCAATTTGTGTTGTGATTGTCTGTATTTACTCCATTGGCTGACCTGATCTATCTTTGTCCAATGTGTCCATCAACTCCACTTGCTGAGATAACCTAACCTATCTGTGTCCTTTGAGTCTCTACACTCCAGTACTGCTTAGTATTGTTAGTAAAGTCATCGTTTATTTTTTTTTCATAGTCCAGGATGTTAGATACAGCAAACTGGTTCTGTACTATAAATCTACAGGCTGTACCTCACTGTTCCTTTGTTGACATAAAAAAATATAAATGGGTTTGACACTGCCATGTGTTTCTAAATTGCTGTTTTTAAGCTGTGTGTGCTGTAACACACTGCACCTTTGTTAACATATAAAATAAAAGTCATAAGCGGTTTGATTTGTCACTTTGTGTTATCATTTTCAATAGAAAAAATAGTTGCTCACTTTTTTATACAAGATGTCCGCACTGTATCCCACTGTACCTTTGTAGAATAATAAATATAACGTCTGTGAATTGCCTCTGTGAGTTGTAATAAAACGTGCTCGACAGCCTTTAAAGTTGGGCCCGTTCTGTTGATCTGCCTCTTCAATGCTGTCAGGAAAGACAGCATTGAATAGGTGCCCGCCATTATTTCCCCTGTCAAAAATAGCGGTGGGGATTGAATACTCCCCATAGTCTAACAACCTTTGTGTGTTGCACGCCTCTATGCCTTTACTGTAAATCGCCACTGTGAGTTGAAATTTTGAAAGAGTCATATGAATTGTTCCAAAATATTTGGACACATCTCTATATATTTAAGGCTGAAGTCCCAGTGATATATAGCAGCTAGCCAAAACGGTAATAAAAACCATCAGAAAAAAACACATAAGAGGCACATTACACATTACAATCATTTGGGCAATCATTTATTTATTAAGGGGCAAAAGCAATAATTATTTCATCGCCAACATAATTGTATTAATAAATTATGGAGGATTGATGTATAATTATATAACAAGGGTAATATGAATTTACCATTATTTTAAGGGTTGAATATTATTTAATAATTATATTATAGGAGAAATCATATTTTTTACGATACAACACTTATTATTTTCTGGCACTGTAAATAATGCCCACTCTATGAAATTTTAAGTGAGGTTTAGCCAGATAACTGGCTGGGTCTTACTGAGCTCAGTCAGACTGTACTAAGATCTTGGCTGGGGAGGAAGCACCAGCATCACTTTCAATGATTGAGACCAAACCACACTTTTTAGACATTTCAAGGTCTTATGATCCTGGACCTTTACATTGATAAGCAAATAATAATCGCTCAGCACAATTATTTGCTGAAGATGGACATACATTAGGAAGCTCTGTGTCCGTTCTGCGTGAAGTCCAGGACAAACCTCTCTGCTATATAACATATTTTTTGTAGGTCTCTATTTGTTAATAAAAAAAGATAAAAATAGAAAGACTCACTTGAGATCCCTGGCATTGCATAATAGATGAAATACCCTCCCAAAACAAATTATTTGTATTTTCATAGTAATAGTCCTTTATTAAAGATCTCTAGGCAACATTTAATAGATGGTTACATGCAACCTTTGCTTTCTTAAAATGAGCTTACGTGCAGAAAGCAGGATGTAATTAATGTAAAATAAGATTTAATTATATTTTGGTCTACAAAATCTTTGAACTCATTAATAACACAGGTCCATTTGCAAATAGTTTTCTGGGTTCATTAAAAATCTAGCAAAGTAACTGTAGTTACTTCGGGAAACATTTTTAAAATAGATTTGCTTATACAGTACATTTTTCTTATAAACCCCTAATATACAGATGTGTACATACATCTTGGCTTTTTTTCTCAATTTGTCACAACATGTAAAAAACGGCTTAGTTGTGTTTCCAAATGTAGCAAGTAGATGGATTCTAAATTTTTTTTGCAGCAGTAGAATTTGTATAAAGTAATAGATTAGAGAAGCAAACTTTTTGAAAAATCATAAAAGCGTGACTGTTGCAGAGTCCAAGGTCCAAGGTGTGCCAAATCGTGCCATACATGGCACAATAAAATATATGTGTATTCAAAGTATACCCTAATATGAGCCATCATTCGACACCTCTTTTAATGCATGTTTGAAAACTATTGGCATACACTATTGTATTGCTTTCATTATAGTAAACACATGAGTAAAAGAACCTTTACCGGTGTTAAGTGTTAAAAAATGTAGATAGTGTTCTCTTTATTTCATTTCATGTAGGCGTCCCAGGGATTAAAAAATAAATAAAAAAAAGATCCAGACCAGACTGTTTTTCCACATGACCCTCCTTAGTGCGAATGACGGGGACCAAGGTAGCTTCTGCCAAAGGGAAACCCCTGAGCCAATCACCTTAGGGCACCAGAGGAGCCGTGCCATTAATTGGCTTTCCGCTTCCCATAGAGATCAATGTTGTGAAAATAACATTGTGCTCTATGATGAAAACCGGTTATTGTGGCTAACCACAAACTTAATTAAACTTAACCACAAGTGTGACCTGTATTAACCTTGTGGATAAGTACAATTAACTTTGTGGTTAGTGCAAATGCTGTAGCTCCACTGGTGCTCTAAGGTGATTGGCTAAGGGGGTTCCCATTGACAGAAGTCACCCAGGTCCCTCACATCGGAACAGATTAGTATTTCTTCTTTTTTTTTAACAGGAGACGTAGATTACTACAAAATAAAAGGACATAAAGGGCAACATGGGATGTAGGTAAGTATGTGTGTGTATGTATGTATGTATGTATTTGATAGATCGGCTTGCCGGGATAGCTCAACAGACTCACCATCAACTCATATTTCAACAAGGAAGCACTGCAGTAAATTATCAGTGTTGATAAATTCTGTAAAGAATTCAAGGGTCTATGTATTAACCCTTGGCGACAGAAGAACTACCAACCAACCAACCAACCAGCTCATGTCATTTTTAAGACACACACAGCCTGAAACATGGCAGTTATGGAGCTGAATGGCTTGTTCTTTATCTCATTCCAAGGCTTAGTACATAGACCCCTTTGTGTCTGATTGACACTTTCCTATATTTCTACTTGAAGCAGAGATGGATCAAATTTAACTTAATGGTGTAAGACAATTCGAATTGCCTAATTGCCAAATTATTATATTTATTATTATTTATTGTGCCTATCCGCAAATTGCACAACAGCTTACAAGATTTAAGGTGTAACTTTAAAGAGGGTATGTGAATAACTTGAATATAGGGAGAGTTCCCCAATTATGCATATACTGGCCGTGTGGATTACAGCAGTTGACAGTTCCTGGTCCATGGAATGGTCATGTGACTTGCTGGCATAGAAACACTGACTCCATACAAGCAGTGCTTGCAGGGAACTCACTCTATATTCAATGTATTTATATCATATGTATTGGAATCACTTTTAGGTGCCCATAAAATGTAGATTGTCACATAGGATATCGACAGGCTGAAGACAAACATCTCATTGGATGGTTCAATGCTGATAGCACACAATCTGTCAGCAGAAGTTTTAAACCTCTTCAGCTATGCGATATTATTGAGGATCCATAGTTCCCAAAGAGCAGTGAGATCAATACATTCATAACACTGGATCAGCTTTATGGGTGAAGATTGAGGATATCATCCCTTAAAAGGAAACCACTATATGCATATAGGGCCTTAACCCCAAGGTCGGTTATCGGTGTATGAATCTATTGACCAGATCAAGGATTTGACAGCATCTGAGAAGTTTGCCTTAAGTGGTTTCCATGTTTGTGGACTATTCATAATATAATTCATGTATTTATTTCTTTATTTCTTTACAGTTTCTTATATAGCTACATAAGTATAGAAATCCATAGCATGGCAGTCCATCAGATTACAAGACAGTCCTGATGGGATGCAATTAGATAAGAATGCTACTGGAGGTTGTGTGGGGGTTCCTGAATATGATAAGCTTGCCTGAAGAGGTGAGTTTTCAGGGAACGCTTGAAAGTTTGGAGGCAATTACATATATATGGGAGTACCACCATGTGTTTTACTTTTGTTGCTTTGGATGTGGTAGATCCCAGGTGCTTCACGGGCTGCAGTGTTTTTGGGCACGGTCACCATCTTGTAATTTTGTCTATATCAGTACGTGGAGGTTAGAGCAACAACCAGAGCTGAATAACCCTCAATAACAGAACACTAGACAAACTTGTTTTACTTATATATAAAACAAATTAGTAAGTCACACAACACAAGTAGCAAAAATGTGTGTGAATTTAAGCTATAGCGTGACCTCTGGCTGCAATGCTGGTAATGTAGAGGACTTGCTCACCTTTTGCGTAGACCGTTCTATTTTTGTGGCCCTTTGCATTAATCACTGAAAGATGAAACATAGTCATTGAATTCTCATGTGGAACACATTCTATAAATTATAGTTTATGGGAAGGAAGTTTAAAAATGTGTTTTTATATAAATAATAATCTCCCTTTACAATTAGTCATGGTTTGTGAAAGGTCACAAAGGTTTGGGTAAAACTTGTTTAAAAATATCCAGTGTCATCAGTAAAATTGAAAGCAAAAAGCACAGAATGAAACCTCTGTGTGGTTCTTTTCCCTGGACAACAGAGTATCAGTGATGTAATCTAACACTGGCAGAAGGAATACAGCTGTTGTACAGAACTATGTTTCCAAAAGCATTACGCAGTAAGTTCTTACAGTACACATTCTGTCATTCAGTAACAGGATTTTCCATGGTTTACTCATTATGTTTTCCACTGTTTCAATGAATAAACATGCTGATGACTGACTTCTGTCCATGCAGTATACTCTGTCTTCTTTGTTTTACTAATTCAGGGTAATTCAGAAAAGAATGTGACACTCCGCTCTTCATCTAGAACATGGGTCTTCAAACTGTGGCCCTCCAGATGTTGTGGAACTATATGTCCCAGCATGCCCTGACAGTTTTGGCATGCTTATAGGAAAAAATGTGGCAATGCATGTTGGAACATGTAGTTTTACAACATCTGGAGGGCCACAGTTTGAAGACCCATGATCTAGAACCTATGAGTGAGGATATGCCCCTGTGTCTTCTACAATGTGATTAAAGAACTAGAAGGTGTGTATTTGTAAGTCTGGACTATTTTTGTATTTAAAAATGTCTCCTTCCTCTTACTGCCAAAGTAAAAATAAAAGGATGAAGAATATAAAATAAAAATCATAAACAATAATACTGAATTACAATTATAAAGTGATAGCTAAGTATTTGAAGGCGGGGGAATTCATTATCATATTGACCCCTGATACTCAGCTGCTGGAACAGTTAATACTGAATTGCGCCAGTATGTGGACAGCTTCTACTGATGTACAGTAGCAGTGTTACCCATCCATGCCAAACTGGCACACTTTGCATGCCTAACCTGAGTTCACCCCTCTGTGATGTCCACACAGTGTGGATACTGCAGAGGGACCTGACTGGATCCCTCTTTAAATCCTGGTGCTCGTGTCCCTAGAAATAAGCAGACTCTACGAACCAACGCCATCTGAAGCTGGCATTGGTATCCACTGGCAAGTTTGTTGCAGAAAATCACGCAAAGAGTCATATGCAGGATGAAGAAAATATTTTGCAGAATGGCTTGAAAATGGTGCTTACATCCTATACCATTCAAGGATTGCAAATCTATAACTATGATTCATTTTTTCCCCTAAATGGATTAGCTAGAACATATTTGCATTCAGTTGCATTGTGAATAAACTCCATTACAATGTTTCTTCCCTTTCTGCAGCCATGTATAGTCACACAGAGCAATTTGTATGTATTATGATTAGCAATACATTATCAAGTGTGACAGAACAAGCATAAATAAAGTGGTAAAAAAGTTTTAAACCCCAGGAAGATATTTGTGGTTGCTCTGCTGAAGCTTTTAGGCTTTTGGTAAAAGCCAAATAAGGGTTCCTAGGGATGGATCCAAGAGGGCCATTTCAGATCTTTAGACCTTCAGCCTGAGAGCAGGATAATTACTGAATGCACCTGTAAGAGGTTGATAAGGGCTTGGCTCAGGGTCTCACTACCTGTGGGAAAAGGCAGCAGGCCTGTACTGACGTGCTGTTTTACTGATTGCTGATCTCCTCTCCAGTGGCTTCAAAAGGGGGGGTACTTTTTACCTGTGCCCGGGTCTGCACAAGGAGCTCGGGTCCCGCTTCCCCTCCCCATTGCGCATTGCCAGGGCCGGCTCTACCACTAGGCAGCTTTAGGCAGCTGCCTAGGGCGCCAGGATCTAGGGGGGCGCCACCAAGTCTGCCTATCAAAAAATAAATGATGTCTGTGACGATCCTTGTTGTACTTAATGCAGGTGGCTGCTGTGGAACCTATAAGACCTCTTCTCTATACTTTCTCTTGAGGCATACTTCCCTACATTAGTGCCCTCTCTTTCTGTACTCTGTTATGAGTGGCAAAGGGGAGGGTGCTGGTGCCTCCAGTGAAAGCAGGGGTCTTACCCACCTTCCTGGGGGGCTAGGTGGACCACAAAATTTTCGGGAGGCTACCTGCCATTCCAGAATGTTAGGCAAGTATGCATTAAGGGGTTGGAAAATGGTTATTGGTTCTAGTATGGGGGGGGGGTGTCGGGGGCGGCAGTAGGTTGAAGTTTTGCCTAGGGTGCTTAGAAGCCTTACACCGGCCCTGCGCATAAGCAGTTCTTGTATTGGGGATTAGGTGGTATAGGTGCGCGCTATTTGCCAATGGTTAATAGGCAGCTTTCTGCTGGCCAAAAAAAGGAGCAACACCCACTCCTTTGGTAATTCTATAGACAAAAAGGAGGTCAGCAGAGATGGCGCACAGAAACAGTGGATAATATGTTAAACAAGTCTGGACCCTTCTGCGGGATTTGGTTAACCATATCAAAAACTTTTTTTTTTAAATTAAGTTTTTATTTATGCATTTAGAAAAAAAACCATACAATTACAATTACAATCATAAATACATTGTACGAATACAATATCCCATATTTTAACATAGACAAAAACATGGCACACACACCGGCACGGGCCCAACCCCCCCCTCCCCCCCCCAACGGAATATTGACCATAGATTTGGACTTCGCGTTTACTTTATCCACAAGAAAAAAATTCCAATGGCAACATAGTAGATCCCCCTACCAAAGGCATTTTCCAGAGAAGAGAGGGAAGGAACAGAAAAAAAAAAAAAAAAACCAGACCATGACTCTAGTTCTGAATTTTCTGAATCATTATTAAAAATATTTAATCTACAATCTCAAAAAAAAAAAAAAAAAAAAAGGGGGACCCTCTCAGGATCCAGTGCTTCATCAATTCAACAGCTTGCAAAAATTAATTTCATGCTCTTTGGGACACAACTAAATAGCAACTAACGGTGCATCAGTGATTCGCCAAAAAAAAAAAAAAAAAAAGGGGATATCAGCATATCTATGCTGGCCCCAATTTTCACCATATCAGTGAGTCCCCCGGAAGGGGGCGACATAGGGAAAATTTACAAAACCAGTCTTCAAAAACATTTTCCCATAACATCTTTAAAAATTTCAACGTGCAAAAATTGATGCTCTTTGTGAAACAACTAATAACAAACAATGATGCATCAGTGATTCGCCGAAGAAAAAAAAAAAAAAAAAAAAAAAAAAGGGGACCCTCTCAGGATCCAGTGCTTCATCAATTGAATTCTATTCAACAGCTTGCAAAAATTAATTTCATGCTCTTTGTGACACAACTAAATAGCAACTAACGGTGCACCAGTGATTCGCCAAAAAAAAAAAAAGGGATTTTACTGTCTTTTATCCTTCTTTCCCTCCTCCTCCCTCCCTCCTCCAGTCCCTCCCCTTTTATCCTCCTCTCCACAAAGGAGGGGGACCTTACCATACAAACAGATACATTTATGCTGACAACAACTCCTGAGCATTGTTCCCGAAGAAAGGTACTAGTGCAGTTAAATCTTAAAAGGACTATGAAATCAACAAGGCCCACCCTACCCTAACCCAGTCTAAAAAACTCTGAACAATGCCATCTGTGCCAAATCTTGTGAAACCTATTGCTGGCATTCCTTGACGCATAAACAAATCTTTCATGAGCATAGGTTATATTTACTAATTTGATCCATTCTAGAAAGACAGGGCCGTTCTGCGCCATCCAATACCTTGCTATGATCACTTTAGCGATAGCAGAGAGATTTCCGGCCAATAGTCTTACTTCGCTAGGAAGTCCTTCCACATCCCAAATCCCTAATACCACATTCATATCTGAACAAGCCTCTGCTGGAATCCCTATACTATCGAGTGTCGAAATGACCTTTTCCCAAAACCCATGCACATAATCGCACTGCCACAAAAGATGCCAGAATGTTGCATTTGGCAATCCACACTTCATACATTTATCCGAGTTAGACCCACAGAACTTCTTAAGTTTACTCGGAGTAATATATGTTCTATGAAGGATGTTATAGTGTACCTGCCTTATACGTATAGAATTTGTGGCGTTGTTGGTGGCCGCCAAGGCCCTTCTCCACCCATTTTCATCAATATTAGGAATCTCTTTAGCCCATTTCACTTTAAGGGGTATTAACTGATTCTCCTCTTCCAGTGAACCCAGGTACCTATATAGCTTGGTTACCCGTTTACTATTGCCTAGTTTTCGAACTAGGAGTTTCAATGGGTCCTCTACTAACCATTCTTCTCTCCCCCTACTCCATCGGCCCACTGCACTCCTAACCTGCAGGTAACTGTAAAATATTGTATTGGGTAACTTAAATTCTAATTTCAGTTGTTCAAATGACTTAAAAATACCATCTTCATATAGTTGACCTAACTTTGCCACCCCATATTTGTTCCAAATGCTACCCACCCCCTGGCTTTTGAGCTTACCCAAAGTATCAATTGCAAAAATTTCTATTTCTGGATCTGTCCCTGCATATTTAACCATGCTGCGGGTCTGGTTCCAGATTTTAACAGCCTGCCTCACTATCGGTGGAGAGCTATTTGGAACCTCACCTGCCAGCAATATCTGTAGGGGGCATCTCCCAGGTTTAGTTACATCCATTAGTTCATCAAGTTCACGGGTACCTTCCCCTTCCCTAACCCAGGCTTGAAGGTGCAGTAACTGGGCAGCCCTATAATATCTCTTAAAATTTGGAAACGCCAGACCTCCCTTCTCCTTCTCCCTCCCAAGTATTGACAACTTTATCCTAGGTCTTTTGTCCTTCCAAATGAAAGACGTGAGGATGCTATTTAGCTTCCTAAAATAAGCGTCGCTGATATACAAAGGAGACTGTTGAAGGACATATAATACCTTTGGGAGGATCAGCATCTTTGTCAGGTTGATTCGTCCTATTAACGTTAATGGAAGTTTGGACCACCCTCTACATTGTCTCTTAATGACCTCCATCACTGGATTTAAGTTGTCCTGAATATAAGTGCCTAGGACCTTCGAGACAATCACCCCCAGATATTTGAATCTGTCCACTTTGACTAGGGCATTGGTACTATTTATAGGCTCTATATCCTTCCCTAACATCATCATATTTGATTTCTGCCAGTTTGTCTTAAGACCTGAAACCAACCCAAAGCTTTGAATGAGACCAATTATGGGATGCAGATCTCTCTGAGGATTACCAAGCCCTACCAACAGGTCATCCGCATAGAGGGCTACCATGTTAAATCCCTCCCCATCCTCTCCCCTCCTACCCGCCAATGTAGTTCTCAATAGACATGCAAGAGGCTCTATTGCCAGGGCGAATAGAAGGGGGGAAAGGGGACAACCCTGACGGGTGCCCCTGGTCATGGGAAATGAAGGGGAGGTATACCCGTTGACCGTCACTCTTGCCCTGGGATCCTTATATAGCAATGTGACCCCAATTTATAAAGTTTTTACCAAAACCAAATGCCCTCAGAGTGCCCCAAAGATACGGCCATTCAACTGAGTCAAAAGCTCTGCAGGCGTCAAAAGACGCCAACAGAGCTTCGGACTTTCGAGCTGCCACAACCTGGAGGTACGAGAAGACTCTTCTTAGATTGATACTTGTTGATTTGCCTGCAATAAACCCTGTTTGATCGGGGTGTATTAATTCATTTATGGCCTTGCTCAACCTACTAGCGAGGATCTTCGCGAATATTTTCGCATCAGTGGAGATAAGGGAAATGGGTCGATAGGACTCGACCAGGGTGGGATCCTTATCATTTTTTAAAATTACCACGATAGATGCTTCTTGCATAGAGGCGGGGAGTTTATCCTCCTTCACCATGTCCTGAAAAGTATTTAGTAATCGGGGAGCAAATGTTTCTATCAGTTCCTGGACTAATTCCCCCGGAATACCGTCAAGACCTGGAGCCTTCCCCTTAGGGAGCGACTTAATAGCCGATACCACCTCGTGTAACTGTATCGGTGCCTCAAGCAGCTCCCTAGCACTTGCAGAAAGGCCAGGTAGGTTCACTGCACTTAAATAGTTATCTATTTCGGTTGAACCCTTATTGGTCTGGGAGCTATATACGTCTCTATAAAAGATGACAAATTCCTCCACTATTTCAGGGGTATATGTATAATAATAATAATATTAGAGGGCCTATCTTGCTTTACTAGATATGCCAGTAATATCCCCCCTCTATCAGCGTTCTGATACCACTGATGACTATTCTTAATGGCTCTACGACTTGTGACTTCTTGTAAATAATCCGTCCATTCGGTTTGGGCTTTTTCCCATAGTGCCTTATCCTCTTCCATCCTACTATTTAAATATTGGTTCTCCTTCTGTACCGTTTCCTTCTCCAGCTTACTAATTTTGCTTCTATGTTGCTTTTTAATATATGCAATCTTTTTGATAAATAATCCCCGTAAATAAGCTTTAAATGCATCCCATATAACGGAATTATATGACGAGCCACGATTAATCGCAAAAAATCTATCTATTTCATCCCTCAGCTCCTCCTGATTAATCTGGGATACCCAATAAGGTTGAAGTTTCCACTGGCGGAATCCCTCTCGCACCTCCAGGTCAAGCTCCATTATCAGTGGTGAATGGTCTGAAATTCCTCGGGCTTTATATGACACGTCGATAATCCTTTTAAGCACGGTATCTGAGACAAATATTAGATCTATTCTTGAGAAGGACCCATACGTTGTGGAATAACAGGAGTACTGTTTCTGTTCTGGGTGCCTAATTCTCCATGGGTCCCGCCACCCTACGCTGTTAATGAACTCTGCTAAGCTACTCCTGTCAGTTCCCTGCCCCGCCGTACCCTTAGACCACTTATCCAGCTGGGGGGAAAGGACCATGTTGAAATCCCCCAAACATATCACATTATGATCAGAGCAAGACGCCACAAATTCGACTGCCTTATTTAACACCCCTAGGGAAGAGGGGGGGGGGGTATATAAACGGCGAGCAAACAAAAATCTATATGATTAATAGAGCAATCCAAAAAAATAAATCTTCCCCCAACATCGATCTCTTTTTTACGGCAGACAAAAGGCACAGATTTTTTTATAAGGATCGAAACCCCCCTAGAATGGGTGGAGAATGGGGCATGAAAGGCGGCACCTATCCATTGGCGTTTAAGGGAAACCAGTCTGTCCGCAGACAAATGCGTCTCTTGAAGACATACAATGTCAGAGGCATAATGTTTACATTGGTTCAAGACCAATGTTCTTTTAATCTTGTTATTTATGCCTCTGACGTTCCACGTCATTATCCTAACCATTCCAGTACGATTCCACTACCTCCCTCCTTATCCATTGCGTCATGGGGGCGTATGTGGGGAGAATAGGACCGCGCCATTCAGACATACAAACATAAAACAACACATATCCCGCCCCCCACCCTGTATGGCCTAACCCCTTAGGCATACCTTGCCTCCCACCCGCCCCCCACCCTGTATAACCTAACCCCTTAGGCATACCTTGCCTCCCGCCCTACTCCAATCTACTGCTAACTAGTTTCTTCTTTACCGGGGCAATTGACTAATGGCCACCTGGCTTGCGGCCACCCCCCCCCGTGCCCATCCTACCTTGTATTTACCACCCCCCGCCCCCCATCCCGCCGCCGCACAATTCCCCCTCTGTAGGAGGAGAAATGAGAAAAAGAGGAAAAAAAAACAAAAGGAAAGAAAAGTATCAGTTAGGCGAAGGGGCAAAGGAGACCGGGTAGATGTTAGTACACTGTACACAACCTCACTTGCAGCCTGCACACTCTTAGCTTACAATCTTAGATGAACCTTCTCGCCGACAGGAAAATACAGCACCAACTTACTGTACTAATTTTTAAAAGCGCAACACAGCCTTATCGGTACCTAGAATAAACCTTAGGGGTTAAGTAGCTATTACCCTACCCCCTCCGACCGCAGCCTACAGGCTCCCTTACCCCAATCTTGCCAATATCATACAGCACCCGCCTGTTGGTTTACCCCAACCTGCTATATCCCATATGTCAAGGCATACAGCATAAACAGTAGAATAATCGCTCATCTAGAGGTCCTAGTGGCGACCAGTTGGCTCCCACTTGGGTGGGTAACATCCAGCCAACTGGCAGCTTCACCTGGGGTAAAGAAAAATTTGGTTACACCGTCAACCTCCACCCTCAGTTTGGATGGGTATAACATAGAGTACTTGAGATTCAGTTCTCTGAGTCTGGCCTTGATCTCTTTAAACCTTGCTCTGTCTTTTTGAATCTCCAAAGGATAATCGGGAAATGCTGAGACTTGCTTGTTGTTATAGCTAAGAGCGCCCGATGTTCTGGCCAATCTTAGAATACTGTCCCGATCTTTGAAGTGGAGGACCTTGGCTATTAGGGTGCGTGGGGGCCCTCCTGGAGGAAAGGGGCGGGCAGGTACTCTATGCGCTCTCTCAATCGCAAACTGGGCCGTGAAGGCTTCTTTCCCAAACAGTGCTATTAGCCAGTCCTCAACAAACTTCTCTGGAGCTGACCCTTCTACACACTCCTCTAGCCCAACAAAGCGCACATTATTCCGCCGTAATCGGCCCTCCATATCTGACAGTTTACGCTGCATTTCTGAGACATGCCCCATTACTGATTTAATTTGGGTCTGCATTGGTGTGATGCTATCGTCGATAGTTGAGACGCGGCCTTCCATATCGGTGACCCTCTCCCTGATGTTTTGAACATCACTCCTCAATAACATAATATCCGATTGGATTTTGTTAATTTGTGTTGATAGATTTGATTCACATTTGCTCACTGCATCCAGTATCTGCTGGAGTGAAGTTTCATTTTGGGGTGTTTCGCTGGAGTTTTTAGTCGGGGTTGCATGGGGAGTAGTTACTTGTGATGTATTGGCAGAGTGGGGCTGGGAGCGGGAAAACTTTTCGAGTCTCGCTGCTGCGGAGTTCTGGCCGGTTTTGCCCATTGTAGCCTTACTTTCTGGATGGGATCTGTGACTTGAATACACTTCTTTATACTGGATGAAAAGGTATTCACACACCACCTACTGAACATTCAGGTGTAAGGATTTTTTTCATCCCCAATGCTTCCCCCACACAGGGCAACCAAATAGCTAGAGTCCTTTGTCTATCTCAGAGGTTGTAGTTCTCACCATGTGCGGGCTTAACAGGGAATGCTACAACCCAGAGCGCTAACTGTCACCACTCCACACCGTCTCGAGGGCAAACCAACTGTTCCCCAATATGAAACTGCTCACCGGCCGGGGTATATGCACACTGCCGCGCTCCCTCCTGCTGTATCACTCCCGAAGGGCCGGGGAGTCCGTCATCTGCAGCCCACCTGTTGTCGCTCCAGCCCCAGCTACTGCCCGGCTTGCTGCGGCGCCGCGTCCCCCACTGTCGTCTCTCCTTCACAGCGTAGCACGCCAGGCGGCGTCTCCGGATGACGCCAGACGCCGCGTCACCTTCTCAGCCCCGTTCACCAGCGGTCAGGAGCTCGCGTCTCCAAAGTTGCAGCAGGAGCACTCAGGCCCAACTTCACCCAGGATTCAGCCACAGGTAGCGGGAAGCGGGAAGCGGGGCTAGGGGGTAAGCTCCATTACCAGGAGCCAAACATCATCCAGCACGGGGGGGGGGCAGCTTGGCGCCCTAGACGTCACACGCACGCCGCCGTGGCCACGCCCCCTCTTTTAAAACTTTTATTCATAAAACAAATGGATAAAATATATTCAAAAGTAAAATCGCCTAATGAGTGGGTCAATTGCTAAATTAAATAACAAAGGAGATAGCGAGCATTCCTGCCGGGTACCCCGAGTTAGATTAAAGCAAGAGGTATTTAGCCTATTTATTGTTAAAAAGGCCGTTGGCGAGGCATACAAGTTCTAAAACAAATTGCTGAATCCTTCTCCCAGTTTCTGCATATCAAATACTCTACGTAGATGCATCCATGATTGGCGGGGCATACAATTTGGGGAAACTGAACTGAATTCTCTGCGTATGCGGATGACCTCCTTCTATATTTCACCAACCCCCAGGATGCCTTTTCCAATTTGCTACAAATACTGACAGAATATGAGTCCATATCAGGATTCATAGTCAATAAATCAAAAACCAAAGCACTGGCACTTCACAAAGACGCTAGAGCAGGGTGGTCATATAAATTTCCATTTATGTGGGCAGAAAAGTCTATTACCTATCTTGGTCTAACTATAACAGCAAACCCAGAAGATTTATATGCCGCTAATTACCCTCCGATAATAGCAAAAATGCAGGTGAACTTTTGACCATAGAGCTCCCTCCCCTTATCATATATAGGGTAGGGACACTTAGTCAAAAAGATTCTATTCCACGTATGTTATATATGATTCAAATGTTACCTATTTTGGTTAAAGACACAGACATACAGATAGTAACTGGAGCAATTAGTAAATTTATTTGGGCTGGTAAAAAAACATGAATCTCATTGTTTAAATTAACACAAGCTACTTCATTAGGGGGAGTAATCTACCATGTATTAAAAGCTATACATTAGCAGCAAATCTTAGGTATGCAATAGATAGATACACTCAATGGAAAATTTTGTTTTGGGATATCTTTACCGGGCTTATTACACATGAGGCCATCAAAATACGCCAGGGAAATATCAAACAATTTGTTGCTAGAATCAACATGCACAGCCTGGCGAAAGAGCAGGTCAAGACTAGGAATGTCAACTCATAACACAGTATTTCAACCATTAGGGTATAATGGGGCAGATGTATTAAGCCTTAACAAGAGATAAATGCAAGGGTGATAAGGAGAGATAAACGTCCAGCCAATCAGCTCCTTACTGACTTTTTTCAAACACAGGCTGTAACATGGCAGTTAGCAGGTGATTGGCTGGACGTTTATCTCTCCTTATCACCCTTGGATTTATCTCTTGTTAAAGCTTAATACATCTGACCCAATATGTCAACAGATACGCAGATACTACAGGACACAAGGTTGATCAATAAATATGATAAAGTGGGTATACTGTACGTATATATGCATATGATGGATATAGAATGCACAGATATATTATCTTATCAGTCATTATGTGAAAAATATGACAATGTACCAATACCTATGTATGTATATTTCCAACTGAGAAGCTATGTTATAAGCGTTACAGCTAAAACATCGACAGCAAAAAAAATAGGAGGGTTAGATAATATGATAAGACGAAGTAAAAATAAAACAAGTTAAACAGCATTAATATATCCGCAAATTAAGAGACAACTATCACTAGAAGGGACAAATAAAGGTTTGTTAAAATGGAGAGAAGACTTCCCGAATATAACACCACAGAGGTTATTAAGTGCTTTTGTAGGCCTAAATAAAATACTAGTAGCCACAACATATATAGAAATGCAATATAAACTACTGCATAGAGCTTACTACACTCCTAAAAGGTGAATGCTGATGGGTATAACATCAGACTCAGCATGTTATAAATGTAAGGAAAAGGACGCAGACATATTGCACTGTATGTGGTATTGTCCAGAAGTTAAAATCTTATGGGGGGAAATCAATAGGTATATACAAATAAGATATAATATAAATATTATTTTAACACCAGAATGGGCCATCTGGGACATAAAGGACTTGGAGGGAAACCGGCTATTAAGAAGACAGAAAGTTCTGTTAGCAAAAATGCGGCAACATGCAAAACAATTCTGTCCCTATGGATTCACTCCAATACCTTATCCATAACATTAGTGGAGCCACGAATCATACATTTGTTTCAAATGGACTGGCTAGAAATGTCACTCAATAAAGAGATGAAAGTAAAAAAGTTCATATCTATCTGGCTACCCCATATAAAATCCCTTCCACTCGGAATAAAAGACTCCCTAAGAGAGGAAATGCAATTAACAGAATGGTACAATTTAGAGATAACACGGACTGGTACCCACCCTTTTTAGAAAACATAACAGAAAATATAAGAAGTGACAAGAATAATAGATAGGTGATAAGAACAGGAGAAGGGACAGGTAAAAATAAAATACATGACCAATAAATAAATATTAAGATCTTTGACCTCTTGAGTAGAAGACACCCAGTAACAAAAAAAAAAAAAAATAACAACACAAGGACGGCACAAAGAAAAATTATGTATGTAATACTGTTTTTAATATTTGTATGTATGTTTTTGTCTTTTCATTTGTACTTTATTTCTTTGTTATACTAATAAAAAAGAATAAAAAAAAATATATATAAAAAAAGACGAACTGAACACATCAAAGTGCAAGTGCAAATCACAGGTACAATAACCAGTAAACACAGTAGACGGGGTAACCAAACGTTTATCTCACCATTTGGGGTAGGTGCGGTGGGCTGGGTGCTTATTGATAGTAAAGTCCCGAGTAGCAGCGTGGCGCACCACCGCACAGGCTTTAATAAACGTGGCACAACTGGTAGCAAATTCTCCCGTCAGTGTGATGGCATCCTCATAACATGTTTCGGATTACAAATTTACAAATGTGGATCTGTCCAAATCTGAAGAAGGTTTTGTAATCCAAAAATTGGGCACCTATATAACTTACTTGACAGAAATTTGAATGAAGAGTTATGGCTGAGGGGAAAGTGGTATCAGTGCACTTATACTGCCTCTTATTATTATGGAAATGTGTGAAAAATAACAACGGCATGACAAGGTGCCAGGCCATGTGTAAACGGTCAGTTTCACTGACCTATCCAACACCTGCATTTATCTATTTCGTCAGCTGCAGGCAGGGACATCATCAGCAAGGAGGAAGGTTTTGGAACTGTAGTACCGGTCCCGGACAAAGAGGGGGCCCATCTCTGCATTTGAGGATATCTGTATAGAGATGTAATCAACAAAATAGCCGCTACAATGGAGGAGACAAAACAACCAACAATATGAATGAAAAAATTCATAGGAACACAAGGATGCAGCATTTTTAACATAAGTCAAAGACAAGGCATCATTGTGTCTGCAAGATCATGGCCGACCAAGTAGTACACTCGGCAAGGCTATAGTAGCTATATGTGTGAGAGGGAGGTGGCTGGTGTGTGTGTTTGAGTGAGATGGAACTGTCATGGGGGTATGTATGTATCACATTAAGGTGGCTATGGCAGGTATTTATCCTGTAATTTATATGTTAGATTGACATGTTATAAAGACATCCACCCCTACATCCCAAACTTTTTGAATTTAAAATAAAATTAATTTATGCACCAACTGATGCTCAAGTTTTACTGTTCCACTAACATTGTGCACAGCTCCATCCCAGACAGGCTCTGTCTATTTTGTCAGTCTTAAGACCTACACTTTTTTAACGGAAGACCTGACTGAAGATTGCCCCATTCAGATGCAATGCAGTGGCTGTTGTAGCTGCCAGTTTCCAGGCAACATTTGAGATCTCGCAATTGGAGCAATAAAACTATGGCAATGTGCTATCCAGGTGGGATGGATCATTATGTACATTAAGATTTTACTGTTGTGTTCATTTGTATAAAAAAGAGAAAACAATTAGATGTCATATCCTCAACACTGAATGTTCTACTGGAAATCACCTGTGGCTAAACTGATACAATATGTTATTGTGTGGATGGATGTGCACCTGGAATGCATTAGTTTACATTAATGACCCCCTACTACCCTACTACTCTTTAGACATATGTATTATATTAATTATCTATTTTGAGCACAGTTTAACAGTTTCCCATATATAGTCCCTGGTTCCCCAACACGTTTCCTTTGGAAATGTTTTACCTATACTCTCCTAAAGATTGAAATGACATGCTGCTTTGCTCTATGCCATATGTTGTCTGTAGTCATCTGGAAAGTATTCAAGTATTCTGATCTACAAGATTTAATATATGATGTCAAAGAAACTCGATTTTCAACTCTTAACCTGTATCAGAACCCTGGTGCTCATTGAAAACACCTGCTATAATGCTCCATCTCACATGATATTTATATATATATATATATATATATATATATATATATATATATATATACAGTGTGTGTGTGTATATATATCTATCTATATAATATATATATATATATATATATATATATATATATATATATATATATATACTAAACATTGGCACTCACCTTTCCTAGATTTTGGGTGCCCTATGGCTTGTGACCACATTGTTTAAACTGACATTGTAGGGGCTCTGCGCACACTAAATTAACTGATTTTAATAAATAGTGGAGATTTAGTTCATGAATTGATCAATGCATTTAAGCCTGCAGGGACGACCCCCTTTCTCAAGCCAAAAACAACAAGTTTGTTTTTGGCTTGAGAAAGGGGGTCGTCCCCGAAACGTTGCCGTATTGCACAAATAAACCTGATAAGGTCTCACTTTTAAAACCGTCTTTGAGTGTCGCCTTTTTTGGTTCTATATCTGCACGCATCTGGGTGACAGGGAAGGCACCAGGGCCTCATTCACATTATTCAGCAACCAGGAGTGCCATTACACCATCCGTACTTTAAGGCATATGTGAGAAATATCAATTACTGGATTGGCTTCATTTTGCATACTTACATATTAGTTTTAACAACTCTCTCAGTACATTACACATGTTTAGGGAAATCCGCCCATTTGAGCACCTAGCACTTATAGTACTGGAAGCAAGGGGGCAATATCTATGTTGTGAAAGTGAGAGATTTGGTGAGAAACCTCCAGTTTTTTTAAAGCGGCAATCATTTACATTGCAAAACCAGTTTGATTTTGCAATTATAAATGATTGCCGCTTTAAAAAAACTGGGGATTTCTCACCAAATCTCTCACTTTCTGAATCTCTCATCCTATTAAATCTCACCCTAGTTGTCAGTACACTACTTGCTGATCCAAATAAAGTATATCTACCATACAATATCTACCTCCACTCCATACAAACTTTATTAAATCAATGGATCAATGTGAACTACAATTTACATACTGTACTTAAGATGCAAATAATTGATTGTTGTAGGACCTCATATAGGGTAATATAGGTTGTCAGTAGAATTAGGCCAAAACGCTGCATGGGAGCCATTCAAAACTATTTGCCAATTTCCTTCTTTCAAGACCATGTGATGTAACCAGTGGCGCCAAGCGGGGTTGGGTGCAAGTACTAATGGTCAGGGCTGCTGGAGGGGCCCTGGTAAGCTTTCTCCCTTCACCATTTCTCCCTTAAGGCTGGCACCATCTTCCCAGTGATATTTTTGGGTAGATGGCACCCGCACATTTACAGCAAAACTGGCACTTTACCTCCCCTTCCAACCATGTTAATTACTGGGAACTTAATGTAACATGTTCTGATAATCATTTTCTTAGAATCACATTTTCTTGACTTCTTCTTAGCAAATCTTGGAGCAGTTAGCAGTGAACATTGTGAATGGTTTCAGAAAAATATATCCATAATGGAAAGGTGGTATCAAGGCAAGTGTAGTCCAAGCATGCTTGATGCTAATTATTTGTCCCTTACAGGGTGTGCTCCTGACGCAAAATACAGCAGACAATTCTTAGATTTGTAGTGAGTTATTCATTTATTATATTCAGGGGAATAACTAGATCTTTGTAGGCCCCATAGAAAAATCCTGAAAGCTCCCCCCCCCCCCTAACACATTACGCCAGGTAGAGCCCCGGTTACACATGATGCCAGGTATAGCCGTTGTTGCACGTGTTGCCAGTCAGGGCCCCCTTTACACATGATGCCATTCAGAGCCCTATTACACATGACATCAGTCAGAGCCCAGTTACACATGACATGGGGGGTGAAGCAGGGCTGTGGAACAGCAGGGCAGACAGTGACTGGGTGCAGGGAGATCAGCTTGCGCCCAATAGCAGCTGAATCTCCTGCACCCTCACCACTGATTATGTATGTTCTGTTAATAAATGTAACATTGTAAACTTTAATTGGGTATCATTGCCATGAATTGGGTGCACGTGTCCCACATGAACGCAAACCTAATTTGTGGCGAGTCATGCTGAGTGATGCACCTGGAACCACTCACATCAGAGCTCACTCACATGTGTGCTAAACCCTGTAGAGACTTAAAACCTGGACCATTAGTGCTCCTTGAGAACTGAGATTAAATTGAGGACTGAGTTTGGGAACCACTGCTGTATGGTGTGGAAAAATTAGCGAGCCAGTGTCCAGTGTGTCTTAAACATCCTATCAGCAGATGTGTGACCTCTTAGCATCTAAACAAATCATACAATAACTTATACGACTTAATCAGAAATAAAGACTCGGAGACGTAGGTTTGGCAGAAATTGTTAGCTGAATTTATTTAAATGATTTAAGCTAATTTTTGTTTTTATTATTCATTATTAATTAATTGGTGGCCCAGTAAGAACGGCTATTTAAACTAAGCTCCACCCCAAACTAGCATACGTAATCCAGCCTAATTTAACAAGCGGTATCCACTCCACCTACTGCATCGACTACCCACCCATCCGGGTGAAGGCCTAAGTCAATGAGAGGAGAGCTCACCGAAAACAAACCAGATACGCTGCAAACATAACTTAATGAAGACTTAAAAATCTATGAACTTGCCATTCTTTCCCGCCTTTCAGCTAACACGATTAACCACCCCCCGAACCACTAAAAATGGGGAGGGAGGGAGAACTTTCTCAGGAAAAAGAGGTAGACTCCTCCTTTTCCTGTCCCTATATCCCAGCTAACAGGGCCATTCCCTACGTCCTTATTGGATATCCACATGCTAAGCCCAGGTACACACCCAGCTTTGTATGTTTAAATCCCTCCCTGTCTATTAGCCACTGCGTTGTTCTTTTTCACTTGAGTTGGTGCAATAGTTTGTTTTTGAAAAATTAAAACACGCCCCAGAGCCACCTAAACCACCTATTACTGTTTGATTACATACATTACATGTATGGAATTTCTACCTGTGACCATGACATCTGTTATTGGAAGCTCATAACTATCCATTTATATGTATGTCATTGTGTTTAATTAATTTCATGTATCTGATATTTTGTTTATTATAATCATACACTGTATGTCAAATCTGTAGAGTATCTGTAGAGTATCCTGCACTATAAAATCTGTTGTACACTCTAAATAAACATGATGATGACCAGCTGTCGCTTGTACACATATGTTTAACAAATATCACACTGATGACAATAATGTTACTATAATGAAAATGATCAGACATATGTTCAGGGAAATTCTGGGTACTGTTAGTAGTCCTTCTTCAATGGATTGTAGTGATCGAGTAGGACAGTAAGGGATCAGCAGCTGCTGCAGGTACCTTGGGCCCTGGTCATGTAGGGCCTTGAAAGTGAGTAAGCCAATCTTGAAAACTATTTGCCATTTTACAGGTAGCCAGTGAAGGGCGTAGAGAATGGGAGTTATGTGGCTGGAGCGAGGCTGGTTAGTTAATAGTCTGGCGTATATGATGGAGAAGAGCGCTTTATGCTATGTCCTCTGAGCTATTGGGATACCATACTGCCGGAGTCATATCAAAAAGTCAATTTGACCTCTGACCCAGCCAAATGAGATGTTCTTCTGTACACATCTGGCTTGTGCACACATCTTCCAGCTGCACCCTTTATTATGGCAGGATGTTCCCTGTGTATTTTCTGTGTGGAGAGGGAGGGTAACTCCAGAGGCCCTGCAATTGCCATTACTATATATGAGCACAGGTTTGTGCCTCCCTATACCACTTGTATTTACCCCCACACGTTCCTAGCTGAACCTGTTGAGCACCATGAATGGTCATCTGGCTCCGTCAGGGGTTTTAAAACCACCACAGCTGCTTCTACTCATAGGCAGGATGTAGAGAGACTCTGGAGTGTGGTGTAGTGTTGTACTGGTTGTCATAGCCCAAAGCCACACTCCCAGTGTATCATTGCCATTGGGAAGCAGAAGCCAATGTCTTCACAGATAGCCCTCAGTGGCACATCTAGAATAGTGTCTGGTGCTCAGGGTAGGATTGCAGAAAGGCCATTAAAAACACTGGATGAGTGACCTAATGTCACACCTTTGGTTTGTTTAATTGTAGTCCCAGCCCAGGGACTTGGAATAACTAATGCCAAACAATGTCAGCGAATCATGTAAGAGGTCTCAAGAGTTTGTAAAACCCTGCTCATCTTTACAATCAACCCAATCTGCTCTCTTGTTGAGTCATTAAAAAACAAACAAATTGTGATAGTATTTTCCTGTGTTCCCATCATTCATGAGCACCATAGCATTGAAATAGATTTGCAGAATAAAGGAAGGTAATGTTTTAAAGCCTTCACTGTTTTTTTTTTTTTTTTTTTAAAGAACAACTAGCTGGAGAGATGTACAGCATAAATATTCATCAGTTTCTTTCCCCGCTGATTCATCTTTGCTGTTATGCATCATGCTAAATTAGTCCATTATTCACACTATGACTGTGGTGCATTACAAGGAAACAGCATTTCCATCATAGGACACTGGCTTTAAAAACACACACAAAGAAAAGAAGATGCTTTTACAGATATTCTAATATATTTAATGTCATCTGCAGTGAATTATTCATTGCTGTCATATGACTTGTAAATAGTGCATATGAGTAAAGAAATGTGTATGATAACAATCTCACTTTTTAATCATGAACCAAGCAACTGGGAACTACTTGGCACTGGTTATGGAAATTCTGAGAACTGGTACAATTGTGTATAGGAAAACTGATGTTACTGTAGTTAATAAAGGATATTTAAAATGGCCATATGTTCTGTGAAGAATGTCATGTGTTTCTTGACCACAATTAGCGCTGTTGCTTAGCTATGTAGATGAAGAACCTCAACAACAAATATATTCAACATACTAGGGTCATTTACAAACTGCACATAAGCTATAATGCTGTGGTTTGTTCTTATCTTCATTATTTTGAGTTTTCATGAATGGGGCAGATTTTGCATTGCAGACTCTGTGACCACTTTATCATCTTTTATCACAGTCCTATATGCTACTTTGTGCAACTACTAGCAAAGGCACTATCTCTGGTATATAAGCATGGATATGAATGTGGAAGGATTGGGATCATAGCCCTGTCTGTAATTGGTGCAAGGTGTCCAATGCACCCTGGGATCCTGCAGACATATAAATATATTTAACTCTTGTGGTGATTTGCATCCCAGGAAACAAGTTGCCATGTTTCCAGAGACCTGCACATCACAGTAGACCAGGGTTGCCTACCGTTCCGGAACAACCCATGGGGGGTAACCCTCCTGGAGAGTCATCTGGTTCCCATCTCCCCCCATTAGTTAATCTCTCAACTTCACTTTCTCCTACCGCTCCTCCCATCCCATACCTATCCTGACCACTCGCCCCCTCACCCCCACCCCCCCAACGACCCCCCCTCACCTCTGCAATCCCAAAAACCTTATCCACATTAATACACAACCCACCCACCCCTCTTTCCTGTGCACTATGGAACACCAGATCCATCTGCAACAAACTCCCTGCCATCCATGACCTATTCATCTCTAGCGCATTTAACCTCCTTGCTATCACTGAGACCTGGCTCTCCACCTCTGATTCTGTCTCTCCAGCTGCTCTCTCCCATGGTGGCCTCTCTTTGTCTCACACCCCCAGGCCTGACGGTCGCCAAGGTGGCGGCATGGGTTTTCTCCTCTCAGCCTCATGCACCCACAATGTCATTCACCTTGAACCCTCTCTCCTTTTCTCCTCCTTTGAGTCTCACTCCATCCGTCTGTACTACCCCTACCACCTCCGTGTCGCTGCAATCTACCGCCCCCCCTGGCCCTATCTCCCAATTTCTTGACAACTTCGCCGCCTGGCTTCCACACTTCCTCTACTCTGACCTGCCATCTGTCATTCTTGGTGACTTTAACATCCCCTTGGATAACCCCGCTGATCCTGGCACCTCCAAACTCCTCTCTCTCTGCTCCTCTCTTGGCCTTTCTCAGTGGACTACCTCTCCCACCCACATCCAAGGACACTCCCTCGATCTCGTCTTCTCTTGCTCTTGTTCCCTTACTGACTACACTATCTCGGCTTTTCCTCTTTCTGACCATCACCTCCTTCTCCCTCACTGCTTCCCCCTCTCCCACCCTCCCTCCCAAGCGCATTGTCTCACGGCATAACATCAACACACTTGATCTTGCTGCCTTCTCAAACATGCTGTGTCCTCTTCTCGCCCCAATCGCCGTCATGTCCTGCCTGAACCTCGCCGCCTCCCTCTATAATGACACCCTATCTTTGGCATTGGACTCTGCCTGCCCTCCCTCCTCTATCCCCCTTCGATGCTCCAACCGTGGCACTCACCTATCACCCGATTCCATAAAAAGTGCTCTCGCACTGCTGAGCACTTCTGGAAGAAATCACGCTCCCTTTCAAATTCATTCTTTTCTCCTTCAGCTCTGCCCTTGCTCTGGCCAAGGAATCCTACTTAAGTCCCTCATCCTTTCCCAATCATCCAACCCCCGCAGGCTCTTTGCCACCTTCAACTCCTTGCTCTTCCGTCCTCCATCGTAGCCGCTGATTTTGCTACCTACTTTTCAACCAAAATCTCCTCTCTCAGGACTGCCATCACTGCTGTCATGATCTCACCCTCTCCCTTCTCCCCTCCTACATCTCCACTCCCCTCCTTCCAACCCCTGTCCTCATTTTACCCCACCACTGCCTCTGAAGTCCACTCTATCCTTCAAACCGCTTCTCCCTCCACCTGCCCGCTCGATCCTATCCCCTTCAATATTATCCGTTGTCTCAGTCTGTCAGTCTGCTCTCACCTGGCTCACCTCTTTAATCTTTCCCTATCATCTGGGATCTTCCCTTCCTCCTTCAAACACGCTCTTGTCTCCAAATTCTCAAAAAAACAAATCTGGACCCCAACTCTCCATCCAACTACAGGCCCATCTCCCTCCTGCCTTTTTGCCTCCAAGCTCCTAGAATGTCTGACCTATAATCGTCTCCTAAGCCACCTTACTGCTAACTCCATTCTAGACCCCCTCCAATCTGGGTTCCGCCCATTCCATTGAAACTGCCCTGACCAAAGTCACTAATGATCTACTATCGGCTAAATCCAAAGGCCTCTTCTCTATCCTCATCCAGCTTGATCTGTCGGCTGCCTTTGACACTGTTGACCACCCTCTCCTGCTCAACACCCTCCACTCCTTTGGCATCACTAGCACAGTCTTCTCCTGGTTTACTTCATACCTCTCCGATCGCTCCTTCTCCGTCTCCAGTGCAAGCTCCTCCTCTCCTACTACCCCACAGCCAGTCGGTGTTCCCCAAGGGTCAGTCCTTGGCCCTCTCCTCTTCTCCCTCTACACCACCTCTCTGGGCACCCTCATCAGCTCCTATGGTTTCCATTACCACCTTTACGCTGATGATACCCTAATCTATCTCTCCTCCCCTGACCTATCCCCATCACTCCTGTCCAAGGTCTCCGAATGCCTCATGGCTATCTCAGCCTGGATGACCCAACGCTTCCTGAAACAAAACATGGCTAAAACTAAACTTCTAATCTCATTCCTCTCCACTGACGCGACCAAAATTCTCATTCACTCTCTTGTCATCTCCCGCCTTGACTACTGCAACATCCTTCTCTCTGGGCTACCTCTCACCCACCTCGCACCTCTCCATTCTTAACGCTGCTGCTAGGCTCATCTTCCTCTCCCGCTGCTCTACCTCCGGCTCCCCCCTCTGTCTATCTCTTCACTGGCTCCTCATTCCATTCCGAGTTCTCTTTAAACTCCTCACCACCACCTACAAGGCTCTCTCCTCCTCCACCGCTCCTTACCTCTCTTCACTGATCTCTATCTACACTCCCTCCTGTCCTCTTCGATCCATCACTGACCGCCGACTGACCTATCACCTTATCACCTCCTCCCACTCCCGTGTCCAAGACTTCTCTCGCGCTTCCCCCCTGCACTGGAACAACCTCCCGCCACCCATCAGGCCTCCTTCAAGCGCTCCCTCAAAACCCACTTTTTTCGACTAGCCTATCCCTCCTCCTAACCTCTTTTGATCCTCCTATCCTGCCTCCGTTCCTACTTATCCTATTGTTTTTCGTTTATCCACCCACCTCCTTTATATATTTAGGTGTCGATTTTTTTTTTATTTAAAAAAGAGACAATATGAACAAATGAATGTATGTCCATAAAGCAGATATATAGATCTATATAGAGAGAGAATATGAATGATAACTCACAAAATTTTCTTTCACTCATGGTTAGTGGTTGGGTGAAGCCATTTATTGTCAAACAACTGTGTTTACTCTTTTTTTTTTAATTGTTTTTATTGCAAAGAATAAATATAACAATATGAAATAACATGAACAACATCATATATTGCAAACATTTTCAGTTTTTCTTATTCATTACATTTGATATTGAATGCACCTATGAATTTGAAAATCAAACAATAAAGATTATGTATAAGTATAAATTGTATGCATTAATATTAATACATTTTGAACATATAAGGGGTATGTTTTTACAAGATATATAGTGTATTAATCAGTTCCTATAAATGTATTTTGTTTAAAACAACTTCAATAAATGAGATCCATAATTGAGACCATGGTGTGACTGTTTGTTTTTTCTTGAAGTTAGAAGAATCATCTAGTCATTTTTCAATGTTTACATTTTGTTATTCTTAATCAAATGAGACAGAGGTAACTAATATAGAATTAGTATAAAGACAGAATGAAAGGGAAACTTAAGGAGGAAGGGGAAAGAAGGTGGGGGGAGCATAAGCGTCCAAGTTGTTCACCTCCTTTTATAATTAAACAATTGGTGGGTCTTGTAAAAGTATTCTGGTTTCGTACCAGAGTGTTGCGCGGAAACATTTATGGATTTGTTGTTTAGTTTCCACTAGTAACGGGTCTATATAACTCTCCCATACCTCAAAAAAAGTTTTGTTTGAGTTTCCTTATGTAGAGTTGTTTCGGTCCGTGTTTACTCTTTTTAAATCATAACGACAACAGAAACTACGCAAATGACCCTGATTAAACATTTACATACCCGGTTCTTAATACTGTGTATTTAACATCAATGGCAGCTTGAAGTCTTTTGTGGTAGTTGTGGATGAATCTCTTTATTTTCTCAGATGGTAAAGCTGCCCATTATTCTTGGCAAAAAGCCTCCAGTTCCTGTAAATTCTTGGGCTGTCTTGCATGAACTGCACGTTTAAGATCTCCCCAGAGTGGCTCAATGATATTGAGGTCAGGAGACTAAGATGGCCACTCCAGAACCTTCACTTTATTCTGCTGTAGCCAATGACAGGTCGACTTGGCATTGTGTTTTGGATCATTGTCATGTTGGAACGTCCAAGTATGTCCCTTGCGCAGCTTCCGGGCTGATGATTGCAAATTTTCCTCCAGTATTTTCTGATAACATACTGCATTCATCTTGCCATCAATTTTCACCGAGTTTCCAGTGCCGTTGTAGGTCACACATCCCAAAACATGTTTAACGATAGGAATAGTGTAACTTTCATCATAGGCCTTGTTGACTCCTCTCCAAATGTAACGTTTATGGTTGTGGCCAAAAAGTTAAAGTTAAAAATCACTCCAAATGACTTTGTTCCAGAAGTTTTGAGGCTTGTCTCTGTGCTGTTTGGAGTATTGTAAGTGGGATGCTATGTGATATTTGCATAGTAATGGCTTTCTTCTGGCGACTCGACCATGCAACCCAGTTTCCTTTAAATGCCTCCTTATTGTGCATCTTGAAATGACCACACAACTTTTTTCAGAAGTTATGGCTGATATTTTTGGTGGCCTACCTGACCATGATTTGGTTTCCACAGAATCCCTCATTTTCCACTTCTTAATTAGAGTTTGAATACTGCTGATTGGCATTCTCTATTGCTTGGATATCTTTTATATCCCTTTCCTGTTTATACAGTTCAATTGCCTTTTCCCGCAGCACTGGATGAAAGATGCAAGGGTCTTTCAGGAAACCAGAAACTCACTGACCTTTTATACACACACACTGATTACAAGGTGAGGATGGTTACCTTTAGTAGCCATTTAAACCTGTTTGTGTCTACTTGTGTGCATGTTATGAAGCCAAAATCTCCAGGGTATGTAAATTTTCAGGATAATTTGGGTAGTTTCTGTTGACATCATGATTTAAAAAGAGTAAACACAGTTGGTTGACAATAAATGGCTTCACTCAACCACTAACTGTGAGTGAAAGAAAAGTTTGTAAGTTATGATTCATATTCTCTGACAAAGTGCCAGAAAATTACAAATTCTGCTAGGGTATGTAAACTTATGAGCACAACTGTATACCTCAGCAACTATTCCCCAATAACACTTCTGCATCAAAGCTTGTGAGGATTTGGTTAAGTGGAGAAGTGGATAATAGAAACAGCTTTTAGCTCTCATTTTATAATACTGTACCTGAGAAATGTTATGCAGAAACTGATTTTTTGCTGTTAGCAATCATAGCACTTGTCTACCTCTTTACTCTTTGAAATTTGTAACACATCTCCCCCTTAGTCTACTAAGTAAATTTTCCTAATAGCTTGTGATGTATATCTGTAGTTAAAGACTTTGGGGTTATTCTGGTCCATTCACAAGAGCCGTATGTTCGCACGGGGACCGATGTTTTGCATATGCGCATGCACAGCCGCATTTCTGCGCACGTGCATGCGGTCACGGTGAGCAGACTGTTCACTGGGTGCACGCACCCAAGGTTGCACCCGGGGGAGCGTGGAGCAGTGGTGGCTAGACCATGCCCATGGGAATGCCCAGCATTTCATGGACAATCCCATGGAAATCACCCGGTGACGTGGGCTCCGGGGGCGAGCAGCTGACATCACCTCCTTCTGAATGCCCACACACACCTAAGGTTACCTCAGAGTAACCTTAGATATGCGTGTGCCTTCCACATCATTCGATGGTCGGCAACCATCAAATGATGTGGTTGCTCCCGTACAGCCTGCAAATGGATGTTAATGTTAAACATCCATTGGCAGCCCGTGTGTACAAACATGGCGTGCGAGGGTGGGCGTGCATATCAGCATTCGCAGGGCGGCGTCTGGTGGACTCGCAAGGGCAAGCCTTGTTAATCAACCAGAATAAGGTCCTTTGTACAATCAACAGTTCGGATTGCACTTGCAGCCAATGGGCCAAATGTAATACTGTAGCTTGCTGTTTGTGGGAGCCATTGTAATTCGATATGGTCATTATATTCAAAGTAGTGACTATTTTCTGCTTTATAACTAAAAAGTCTCTCTCACCAGAATCATGCTGATTGCCGCAAATCGCAAGCTGTTATACTGTATGTGTCCCTATGCTTTTTCCCCCTGCTGGTAGTCCAGTGAGTAACCAGGTATTGTCATGCATACAGTATACTGTACTTTATTTCTGTAACCAATTCATCTGGTGAATCCATTTTGGAAAAAAATAGATATTTACAGTATTCCCATCATGTGGATTTTATTTCAGGTTTACAAACTGCAGTTGCTTTGTATAAGACTCATTCAGTGTTTTACTTTGTCCGTGCTCTTGGCTGTGTATTCTCATCCATTTTTATTCTAAATGAACTCAATTATTTGGTCAGATGATGTATTGGTGGTTTCTTTAGTGTGTGATTTTTCCGCCATATCTATGTCTAGTGAGGTCATCTCAACATCCCTGAGGTGTTCTTCAAAAGTCATGTTGTTGTTAGTAGATACCTTGACAGTTCTTGGGCATAGGATCCCGGAAAATAATCTGTTTTGCAAATAATTAGCCATCTGAAGACTGTTAGCATACAATTGAACATTGCAGTCAGGATTTTATTTTCTTTCAAATTACCCTATTTTCCTACGTTCTCTATATTATGTGCTGTAAATTTACCTTCATTGACACTTTAAAACATACAGTATGGATTTCTCTGAATCCCATACCTCCCAACTGTCCCGCGGGAACAGCCCATTTTTGTTCTCACCTGGGGCCAGCAGTGCAGGGATGGGGGAGGGGGGGGGGGCAGTTGGGTGTGTCCCCTGTCTCCTGGTGAATAGAACATCCCGGCCAGCAGGTATCTAATGGGAAGTATGGAATCTGTTACATCGTCATGTTATTTAGCCAATTCTTCATCTTTGGTGTCTATTAAATAAGTGACTGTATCTGTTGACTCCTGGTGTGAATAATTTCATAAAAAAGTTATTTATTTATTACTAGTTATACACATAGGGGCTAATTCAGACCTGTTAGCAAGACTGCGATTTTTCCAAATGGGCAAAGCCATGCTGCACTGCAGGTGAGGCAGATGTAACATGTGCAGAAAGAGTTAAGGTGCCCACACATGTAGCCAATTTTGCCAAATTTTTAAAGTCATCTGACCGTGTAGAAATTAGGCACATATCACTCTGAATGTACACCCTATAGTGATGGTGATGCATACTCCCTCACATCACCATCACCCACTCAGATAACCTAGTATGATATCCTAGCAAGCCTAAGAAAAAGAGATGTCAGAACAGATCTCTCAGCTCACATTCCCGGTGCATCGCATGTGTGTCAGCGATGTGTCATACTTGCCTACCTGACCCTCTCCATGAGGGAGAAAATGCTCTGTTCCTGGACTTCCCTGGTAATGTATGATTGCCATCACCTGTGGTGAAACACCTTTTTTTTATTAATAACCGAGCTCCCCACAGGTGATGACAAATTACCAGGGAAGTGCAGGAACAGAGTATTTTCTCCCTCATGGAGAGGGTCAGGTAGGCAAGCATGCGATGTGTGCTGAGTGGTATGTGCTTAAGTACGTCGCTCAGCATGGGGCTGAAGTCAGCCAGTGGTGCTGTTCTCTTCTGTTCAGCATATTCCAGGCTCTGTGATTCTGCAGCCTGTGTTGATTAGCTGATTCAGCAGCATGGGCTGTATCTGTGATTGCCTGATTTAACCACTTACCTGTCAGCTGCAGACTTTAGCAGCCACTGGAGAATTGTTACAAAGCACCCCTCACCTTCCTTTGGTCTCCCAGTGGCTGCAGAGAGGAGCAGGCACCTGGAAAATGTAATGTCGTGATTATCATGATGATCCGACGGTTAAAATGTTCCAATGGTGATAAACGATGTTCCAAAGTTTTGCAAAGGACCAATTCTATTCCAGATGTTCAAAGATATGTTTTTATTTTCTTTTTTTTAAATACATTCAATTTGGTTAAGTCTTAAATACTGTAGGTGATATTTACCTATTTCAATCATAAAAAATGATAATTTCTCTGAGGTTTTATAAGAAGTTAAGTAGTTAAATCAACTCCACAGTGATCTCTGGGATAGATCATAGGGCCAAATGTAATAGGGTGAGAGTTTCAGAAAGTGAGAGATTTTGGGAGAGTTTTCGGTACTTGTGTAGTATCACGGCTCCCATCGCATGCCATCGCATGCCATATATAGTGGCATGCGATGGCATGCGATTGGATGCGATTTTTGCAGTTTTTAACGATTTTTTTACCAAATCGCATGCGATTTGATCGCATGCAATCGCATGCGTTTTTTAACAGAAAAGCATCCAAATGCATTGAAATTAGTATCAAACATGTTCAATGGCCCCAAAATGTCATTTTTGAGGCTGTACCACCCCCACTATCAATGCGAACCCGAAGCGTGGCGAGCGCAGCGAGCCCACAAGGGGCGGCGGTACGCGTCCTAACACCTTTTCATACTCCCACTATCCACGTCGGCGTGGAGTTGAGAATAGAAAGTGTGGCGAGCGCAGCGAGCCACCGATCCCGAAGCGTGGCGAGCGGACGCGGACACCTGTGAAGCCCGCGAGGGGACGCGTATACCTGTGAAGGTATCCGTGTCCCCTGGTGGGGCTCGCCACACTTTCTATTCTCAACTCCACGCCGACGTGGATAGTGGGGGTATGAAAAGGTCGTAGGACGCGTACAGCCGCCCCTTGTGGGCTCGCTGCGCTCGCCACGCTTCGGGTTCGCGTTGATAGTGGGGGTGGTACAGCCTCAAAAATGACATTTGGGGGCCATTGAATTTGGATGCTTTTCTGTTAAAAACGCATGCGATGCGATTTTTTGCTATACGATGCACATCGTGGGAGCCGTGATTGTCCACAAGTACCGAGTTTTCCCATGTTTTTTTAAAGCAGCAATCAATTACACTGCAAAATCAACCTGGTTTTGCATTGTAATTGATTGCTGCTTTAAAAAACATGGGAAAACTCTCCCAAAATCTCTCACTTTCTGAAACTCTCACCCTATTACATTTGGCCCATAGTGTCAGAACTACCATGTCCATTTCCTAGATCAGTTCACTGGTTCCTGGTTGCAGCTGCAATTTCCAGTCTTTTGTTAAAGTACCATACCTGTGATTACTACGTGGCTTCAGCTCATTTTACAAAGTATCTCTAGGCTCCAGTTTATTGAGGAATTCAAAGTGCACATGATGCTGCCTCAAAATTCTGCACTACCAAGTACACGTGGCACTGCCTCCCGCATTCTGCATTACCAAATTACCTGGCACTCCCTCGGCATTCTATATTACCAAGTGCATATGATGTTGCCACAGCTTTCAGCTTTCCACGTGCATCTGATGTTGCCTCAGCATGCTGCATTGCCAAGTACATGTGACCAGTTGTTAAAGTGGGGGTGGGTGGAACGGAGTTCCACCGTCTCTAAAGGTGAGGTGGAACATTTTAACCTCCGCATTGGCCATGCACAGTAATTCTCACAGAAAAGCATTCTAGTTTTTAGGGGGTGCCACTGGCCCTGTCTTAGTTCTCCCACCTCTGCATGATCACATTAAGCCCTACATGTTTTTGTATTTCTAAATGCATCTGACTTGTCTCAGCATTCTGCATTTCCAAGTGCAACTGAGTCTGCTTATCACTCATCAGTACCTTGTGCTCTGTTTCTAACTACAGTCTCTCATCTGTCATAAGTAGGGTGACCAACTCATCCCTTTAATCCGGGACACATATTAATTACACAGGTTCTGTGGCTGGCTTTCACCTGGTTTTAAACTGCCACACCTCAACACTCCATTTCACCTGGTTTTAAACTGCCACAGAACCTGTGTAATTAATATGTGTCCCAGATTAAAGGGATGAGTTGGTCACCCTAGTCATAAGTGCCAAGTACCCATGGTTCTGTACATGGCAACCTCTTTCTGCATCCACCATTCTCTCTCCATTATGGGTCTTCTATTGGTTGATGTCCCATGACTGATTGCAGTCCTGTGTTTGCTGCAGATTACACTCCAAATTCCGGTTCTGAGTTTTCTGCAGCTGGTGTCAGTTCTGATTCAAGCACTGTAATTAGTTCTAGGTCTGTACGCCTGTGTCCAGGTTTCATTCCTAAAGGAGCCCATACACGCTCCGTTTTTGCCGGCTCCGTTCTGTACTATGCGATGCGCGCTCCCGCGCATCACATAGTACGGTACAAAAAGTATGTGCTGCACATACTTTTTGTACTAGCTACACATCGCATCAAATCGAAGTGCATGCACACTGCATGCACTAGGGATGCGATGTGTACTATTTAAGTCCCAAACGGATCCGTTAAACGGACCGTGTATGGGCAGCTTTAGTGTTATGTGACCAGTTCCAGTGATTAGTCTGCTGCTGCTATTTCCAGTTCTGGGTTTTTTGCTTCAAACACCAGTTCTGAGGGGTTAATTGACTAAAATGGGAGTTCTATTAAAGAGGGGATGTTGCCCATAGCAACCATTCAGATTATATCAATTATCTTCTAAAATGTGCTAAATAAATATGAAATAAAATCTGATTGGTTGCTATGGGAAACATCCAATCTTCAATAGAACTCGCATCTAACTAAATTTACCTTTGAGTGTCCTGCAAAGCCACTGTCTCCTCTACATTATCATTATCTGCATCTCTGTAACCTTACATTCACAAGTGCTTCCTGCTGTGGTTCTATAACCAGGAATGCCTGCGGTTGAAATCCCAGAGCCGGAATCCATACTGGCAATAACAACACCAGCACCCACCAGAGATACCGATGCTAGAATACCGATATCTGGCATCCTGACCTTAAGTATGCCTGGGGCTGTTAGAGTTATGCTGTGGGGAGGAAGAGATATGCTGTGTACACACGGTGAGTTTCCCTTGCTTTTCGACTTAAGATTCCAGTGCTATACAATCTTTGCAACCTCTGTACTATTTACATACAATTCATGCAATTTGCACTATATAGTCATTGCTGCCCTGTGTATCTGGGTTTCGACATGTGCTGCCACGGGAGCGCGCATCGGGATCGCAAGGTAAAAAACCTGTGTGATCTGCATGCGATCTGCATACAATCTGCATGCGATCCCGATGCGATTTTGACTATATAGTGATAATCTCACGCTGATTGTACCTGTGTGTACACACCATTAGGATTAGGCACTAAGGCAGGGCTGGGCAATTGCGGCCCTCCAGATGTTGATGAACTACACATCCCAGCATGCCTTGCATCAGTTTCAGCATGGCCGCATAGCAAAACTAATGCAAAGCATCCTGGGATGTGTAGTTCATCAACATCTGGAGGGTCGCAATTGCGCAGCTCTGCACTAAGGGGTTTAGAGTTACTTATTAATGGGGAGGGTTGGGGTTAGGCTACGAGGGGGAGGGTTAGGCATTAGGTAGGGAGTTGTAGAGTTAACGGGGTAGGGGGAGGGAGTATAAATATTACCCAGCCCCTGTCAGGATTCTGATCATCAGGATGCCACTGTCAGTGCTCTGACCTCCAGCATCCCAACCGCAGTTCTTGCATTCCCTATTACCCCCTGTTTACTTGCATTTACCAAAGCACACTTGGATATCGACATTATTGCTTTTGGTTCACTGTGGACTTGGCTACCTGTGTCTTCAGATTGATTTAATATCACTTTATTTTTGCACTTTAACCTGGGTGATAATAAACCTCTTAGGTTCACTCATACCATGATACAGCTATCATTCTTGGCAAACAAACACAGAATGGAATTTCAGAAAGACCGTGACAAACAATCCAGAAGGTCTTTGTTCTACCGGGTTATTCAAATCTGTTGTACCATTTTGTTTACATTTAATGAAATCCATCTGCAGGACAAGTTCACCCGACTTCTAATATGTAGAAGAGAAAGAACTTCAGATATCCGTTATCATTAAGTTAAAGCTTTTGGGCCAGATGTATCAAGCTTCAAAAAGTGATAAAGTGGAAAGTGATAAATAGAGACAGGATTATATGCAATATAAAAAGCTTAAAATATGCATGCAAATATGCATGAAAAATACTTAAAATATGCATGAAAAGTGTTAAAATATGCTACATTAAATAATAAAAAAGAGTAATTTTTAACTTATTTATTTAAAAATCAGCATCCTATTAGTTGCAAATAAACCTCAAAAATAGGCCCACAGCATCTGCAGATGTCTAGTGCTGTACACAGGACTTTTTTTCTTCCAGGCTGCTACAGCAGACTGCAGCGTCCTAGGCTCTTCTGTTATCAAATACACAGACCCTCATCTCCAGCGCAGATGGATCAAATGTCAGCATAGCATGTGAAAGCGGCGCAGTGGAAGGCTTTCTCCCTGCGCCGCATGCTCACTGTGACCGCGTGATGTCACAATCCTTCCGTCCAACTCCTCTACTACAGAAGTCTCTCTCTTGGTGCAAAGTCCCAGGCCAGGGGCAGGCAAAGGTTCAGGAGCTCTGTGGCATAACCCACCCCGACTGACTTTTATTAAAATAGATTGGCAGCCTAGAGCAATGTCCCCCACACTGCACACATATTGGCCCGGCCTGCACACTCTACCACTACCTGGCCAGCAGGAGGGCAAATCAGTGCTGTGATTTGTGGGTGGAAAGGTGGTGGGTCCTAAAATATGCACCATCACTAGATTTTAGGTAAAATATGCAATAACAAGTGAGAATGGGCAAAATATGCGAATGCATATGCAAATATGCAAATGCATATAATCCTGTCCCTAGTGATAAACAACCAGCTCCTAACTGCCATGCCACAGGCTGAGTTTGAAAAATGACAGTTAGATGCTGGTTGTTTATCACTCTCCATTTTATAACTTTTTGAAGCTTGATACATCTGGCCCTTTATCACCTAAAGCACATTTTGAGTGATCCTCCCTCTAAACCAGGCATGTCCAAACTGTGGCCCTCCAGCTGTTGTGAAACTACACATCCCAGCATGCCTTGCCACAATTTTAGTATTCCCTAATTGCAAAACTGTAGCAAGGCATGATGGGACTTGTAGTTTCACAACAGCTGGAGGGCCATAGTTTGGACATGCCTGCTCTAAACTATAAACTGCACTAACACTTTAGCATGTCAAAAAGAAATGACAATTCACAGTAAATATATCTATTAAAGTAATTTTAGTCCTGAAGATATAAATTTAGGTACCTTATTTGTTATAAAACCCAACCAAAACATGAAGACTTCCTGGACCCGGGTGTCATAATCACATGGCCAGCTTGCATAAGCTTCAGTTTACACGGGCTGTCCTGTGCCTGTAACCATGGCCTATTGCGGTGACCAATGGTGATATAACGCGATGTCCTCAACCACAGCATTCAGATCCTCACTAATGTCAACAGGAGGAACTCCTACAGTTGCCTCCTGTTGAATTTTAATTGCAATTACATGCAAACATGAATAGTACCCTATGGTTTTTTTTTTTAGATATGACAGTTTTTAGGGCACTAAGTGGATGTGGATGTAGTCCGCTTACTGCGTAAGTCTATGGATTCGCAGAATGGCCATGGGATCTGCAACACGTCTATGTTTTTACCTCCATCAAACCCTCCTGACAGTCACTCTGCTAATAAATCCTCACTGCGAGGGACATCACAAACGTACCTTGGCATGTGTGCAGTACGGCCATGATGCACAGACAATAATTACTCAGTTACATTGTGCACAAATTTGAAACAGGCCCAATATCAGAAAATATGTTTTTATTCCACAAAGTCATCTGTGGTAAGAAAATCTGTTAATAAAATGACATTGTTGCAATACAACATTATATATTGAACAATTATGCACAGATCATCAGATCATTACCATTAACAATGAATTACATCACAAAAAGCAACAATAACCTGTGACATACAGTAGATTCAGTTCTAGACGTTACGTCATGGTAATTCCTAGGGCAGTTGAACATTGTAATTCATAATGTCCATCAATAGTTTTTGTTAAAATAATGATAAATGCACAAGAAAGCATGACTGTGCTGTCCCCATGCCCATAATTATAGTTTTGTCATTAAGCTGCAAGAATGCCTCTGTATATATTTAGAAGCTACTACGGTGTTGCTTTTTATTTCAGTTGAGTTTTTCTATAAAAATGGTTCTAGGTATCCTTGTTCACTAAAGTATTTTTTGCTTAGTGTAATTTTAGTGCCCTTAACCTACTAAGTCAGCTTCAATACTTCAAGGTTTAAACAATTAGGTGTAACCATCATAAGTACCGCATCTATTAGACACTACTGGCGTTGTCTGGTTGGTGTTGATCCCAAAGATGTTCAGCGCTATAACTGAAAAGAAGAGTCAATAAGATGACCGGAAGAGAACATATACAAGGGTTTTTGGGGCACACTTAGTAAATATAGAAGGTGTAGAATGAATTAGTTAAAATATAACTTTTATTGATATGTTGAGCTAAAATAAAAGTGTGATAAATTGCATACATATACATCACAGACTTATTGTCTAAATGAATTTTTTAAGACGATAAAGCAGTCACGCTGTTGTGAAGTCAGGAAAAATCCCTACAGTAGGCGAAATATAGATTTAAATAGTTACTACCTCAAATGACGATATTTGCTAATAATCATAAGTGGCAATAATGTGCCGTGGCAAAAAAATTTGTTAAGTGTCGAGGTATTTGCAGAACTGGTCATTCTGACACTTTCACCCCTATAATCATTAGTAAAAGGACACGTGATGGTATGACATATATGTGGCGGTGCTCAGGATAATGCTGTCTCCAGTATAAGGTACTCTGTTCAAAAAATGTCATACAGGGATAGATGATGCTCCTTAGTTTGACATGGTGTGCCTCTGCTGTCTGGGTAAGTTACAACACCAGGCATTCCCAGTGGGTCTGCCTCACCAGTACTGACCCGGCCAATCACTGCTTAGCTGCTGAGCTCGAAATGATATCAGGTGACCCAGTGATATATGGTGGTAATTTTCCTCTAGATGAGAGGGCATCTGAGTCCTTATCAAGGGCTGAGAAATGCTTCTGCTTTCTGCGGCATAAGTATTGAGCTTTTCTGATACCTACAGGAATTGCAGGGGGGTGAAAATGCAGTGCAGCAGATGGGAGAGCATTGAAAATGAGAGTGGAGATTCTAATTTGTGGGTGGATGTGACAGGATACACCTTCTGCTGTCCACCATCCACTGCTGGTAGCCAATGGTGGATGAGAGTGGTAGGATCCTGGGGCCACCACCCAGAAATTAGAGAATTGAATACAACACAAATTTTTTTATGTAAAAAGGGAATGTACCCGCGTTTACATGAGTAAAGTGTTGCGAATGGTGTGAGTACCTGAAGTCCGCTGGACACCTCTGCGCAACTCAAGGGTAATATGCTCAGCAGGCTGATTTTGTAGATTAGTGAAGACATATAATGGGTGCAAATTTTAGCCCCAGTATATAGAAGCAGCAAGACAGCAATAAGTAACACTGACATGGGAATCCTCTGCGCAGCAGCTGTGTAAGTGTACACTCCCAGCATTCACAATGTCAGTATTCAATATACTGATCCCAGCACTCCAACTTCCATCAAAAGACCAGCAGTGTGGGGGAAACCAGAGTAGACAGGATCCAATGGAAACCAGGGGTAGAGAGGATTCGGGGGAAATCGGAGTAGACAGGAGCTAGGAGTACAGGACTAGAAAGGACCTGCTGGAAACAAGAGTAGACAAGATCTGGAGAAAAATGGAGTAGACAGGATCTGGGGATACCAGATTAGAATGGATCCAGGGCTAACATGATTTCAGGGAAGTCAAGATAGTAGACACCTAGATAGGTGTTACAACAACTAGGAAGAAAAGAAGAAAAAGCATCGCTCAAATAATAAAACCTAGTGAATTGATTGACAATTTAATGCCTAAAAACATGTCAAAACATGGTATTAAAAACAGTTATAAAATGGGACCTGTTGGGGGTATATAACCTGCACTGCACCAATTGAGGTACTTCCAAGAATTGTGGAGTCCAAAGGTAATTCCAAATGCCGCTGGAGGGTGGACAACAAAATAATGAAGGCTTGCAGGCACAGGTCAGTCCTCTCTAGTGTACGGCTTGGATGGCAAATGATCAACAATGACACTCAAGTGGATCCAAAGACCACTGGAGGATGGGCATCCAATGTGGAGTAATGGAAAAGCACAGATACGTCCTCACTAGTATACAGCTCAGATGGTGAATGGCATTCTGTATAGTGGTACTCCTTATTGTGGAAAAAAATGGTCCAGAAAATTAAGCAGGTGCAATTCCAAATTGATAAGGGAAGGTCCCAAAGTTTCACCGACGCGTTTCACTGCTTCTAGGAGCAGATTTAGCAAGGTAAAGCTGCTCCTAGTAGCAGTGAAACGTGTTGTAAAATCATTGATGGATCGTGACACAGTGGAATACTGACAGCTGGCATCCCAATCAGTGAGTATGCATGGTGGGCTAGTGTGAGGTCAGGGATAGGGGACATTTAGGTTTAAGCACTAGTGGGGGAAGTAAAGGTTAGACTGCAGGGGGGTTAGTGCAGGGGCATTTTAAGAGAGGACAGGACCCGCATGCAGCCTCTGCTGGCTAGTCATCTGTGCAACTTTTTTTTTACGATTTTGTCTGTGAGGCAACGGAGGGGTAATTATAATATGTGGTTTGGTGTGGGCCCCCCTGGACTCAGGGGATATGTGCAATGTGCACACTGCACCCATTATAGAAACACCTATGGGATAGGATTAGGTGGTGGGGGGTTAGGTTTAAAAAATTAGCAAGAAGGGATATCATCAGACTGTGGGGAGGGAAGGTTAGAGTTGAGCTGCTGCAAGGGAGGGTTAAGGTAACGAGTTCAGGGGAGAGGGTTAGGGCAAACACAAAACCCCTCTCAGGATTCAACCTGCCGGGATATCATTCATATTTAGTTTATACTTTCCCACATCTGTCCATTCAGATATTACAGTACAATACATCTCTAAGTGTAAGCAGATGCAAGTCAAAAGTTCACAATAAAAATGATACTGTATATGGACATATCTCTACGTATGGTGGTGTACACATGCAGTACATATATGCATATCTTATGCAAAATGAGAAAAATATGTATGTTCTACTATAAATAAATACCTTGTAATGTTTACAGTTTTATTCAGTTAACCCCTAGGTGCACTTCTAATTCGTAGAGGTGTATCTCATGAACAGTGAGTCGTTATGCACCTAGATATGCACAAGACATCCAAGTCCGCATGGGAATTTTAAGATTTACTGTTGTAGTAATTAATTAAAGTGGATTAAGTAGAAATTTGAGATAGAATGACTATAAAATATATAGTATGCAATAATATCACCAAATATATAGCTTACATTCACATAAGGACAAGCAATGGTATTTTTATTTAAAGAATATTTATTTCACTAGTAACCAGCCCATCAAAAAGGCAAAACAAAATAACAGCACTGGCCGCCATGTGTGGCCGAACATAGCACCACCTGATTTCCCTGTTGGGCACCATTGAGTGGCTGCCGTCACCCACAACACTTGAATTCCCCCCATAGAGATGAGGAGCAGGGTTAGTCTTTTAATGCATAGGATTTGTCACAATTTTCAGGACTTTCCATTTTAGTGGGAGATATTTCACAAAATCTTATTTATTTTTTTTGTAGTAACATACTCATCAGATTATTGTACATATCCAAATCATTAATTAAATGTTTTGTTTATTTACTCTTGCTGTTTCCAATTAAAAAACATGTAAAGTCAGTTTTGGAATGCAATATCAAGTCATGTACACTAATTAGAGTTGCTCTTGCGAATGTCACCTGCCAACTTCATTATTGTTTTCTCACATTAATGGTGCTTGTGTGAAGCCCTTTTCTGTTCTTATTTACATCACTGTCACAAGGTTTATGTGTCATGAATTTTAGGTTTTCTAATCTTGGATTGTATGAATATTTCAGTTTGCTATAGTGATAATAAAACAGAATTATGTCTGTATGATAAAGAAAAATACAGAATGTGAATGGTTGGAACGTTTAATTACATCACTCATGAAATATTGTTACTTCATTTATATATATATTTTATATGTTCCATTTTATACGCATGAATTATTGACTTTTTATTTATTTATACATTCAATTGATCTATTTTTATGTAAATAACAGAGATCTATATGAACTAGAGTGTATATAGATATTTATTTTACCTCGCTATTTCTTTACATTACTTTTAAGTGCACCTTTGTGTTTTACATTTATCCAATAAAACTATTGCTTATTATATAAAACAGCTGCTAAAGAGCCTAATTTATACACACCATTCAGAGGTGGGTCAAAAGCAAGGTATCACCATCACAAAAATGTGCCCGATTATGTATATAACCCCTTTTAGTTTACTTTCTACAAAACATTATTTGTATTATACATTCCTTTTATCGATATTAAAATGAATTTAGTAAATTGAGCCCAACTCGATTAAACTGAACTGTTGATCGAACTAATCTTCAAAATCCAAATCTTATTTTCTTGGCTATCCACCCTGGTGTGCATGTTATACCTGCACACAGGGGCTGGCTGGCAACTTTTAGCCTAGGGGGCAAGTCCAGAGCACTGGCCCATAATCAGCCAAGTCACCGTCGGAAGGAATGCTTTTGCGCGCCGTAGGCGCGCCGAAAAATTAGGGGCGTGGCCTATCATAAGGGGCGTTGCCTGTACCATGATTGTATTGTGTACCTGCAGATTGCACATTTTAGCGAACCTTGTAATACCCATTACACATAAAGCCACATGCCGTAATGCCAATTACACATAATGCTGAACACCATGATGCCAGTTACACATTACGCCCAACACTGCGATGCTAATTACTCAATACACCGCACACTGTGATGCTAATTACACATTATGCTGCACACCTTGATGCCCATTACACCCCATACTGTGATGGCAATTACCCAATGCTCCCCACACCGTAATGTCCATTACGCCCCATACCATGATGCCCATTACACCGCACAATGTGATGTCCACAGTGCCAGATATGCCCCCACAGTGCAAGATATTCCGCCACAGTACCAAATACACATATGCCCCCACAGTGCCAGACACAAATGCTGCCACAGTGCCAGATATTCTGCCACAGTGCCAAATACGCATATTCCTCCACAGTGCCAGATATGCCCCCAGAGTGCCAGAGACACATATGCCCCCAGAGTGCCAGAGACACATATGCCCCCACAGTGCCAGAGACACATATTCCCCCACAGTGCCAAAGACACATATGCCCCCACAGTGCCAGATATGCCCCCACAGTGCCAGAGACACATATGCCCCCACAGTGCCAGAGACACATATGCCCCCTCAGTGCCAGAGACACATATTCCCCCACAGTGCCAAAGACACATATGCCCCCACAGTGCCAGATATGCCCCCACAGTGCCAGAGACACATATGCCCCCACAGTGCCAGAGACACATATGCCCCCACAGTGCCAAATACACATATGCCCCCACAGTGCCAGATACACATATGTCCCCACAGTGCCAGATACACATATGCCCCCACAGTGCCAGATACACATATGCCCCCACAGTGCCAGATATGCCCCCACAGTGCCAAATACACATATGCCCCACAGTGCCAGATACACATATGCCCCCACAGTGCCAAATACACATATGCCCCCACAGTGCCAGATACACATATGCCCCCACAGTGCCAAATACACATATGCCCCACTGTGCCAGATACACATATGCCCCCACAGTGCCAAATACATATATGCCCCCACAGTGCCAGATATGCCCCCCACAGTGCCAGATACACATATGCCCCCACACAGTGCCAGATATGCCCCCACACAGTGCCAGATATGCCCCCACACAGTGCCAGATATGCCCCCACACAGTGCCAGATATGCCCCCACAGTGACAGAAACACATATGCTGGGGTGAGGGAGGGGGGGGAGAGCGCTTACCCACTCGCTAGCTGCGGGCCGTGCTGCGGCTGGATCAGGTTCTCCAGCCCTCCTGCGCTGGCCGCGGCTTCCAGAACACGGCCGCGGCTACAGGAAAATGGCCGCCGGCCTCCTGCACTGAAAACATGTCCTCAGTGCAGGGGGCCGGCGGCCATTTTCCTGTAGCCGCGGCCGTGTTCTGTAAGCCGCGGCCAGTGCAGGAGGGCTGGAGAAGCTGATCCAGCCGCAGCACGGCCCGCAGCCAGTGGGTGGGTAAGCGGCCCGGGGGGCATATGGCACTCTGCCCCCCGGCCCAGCCCGCCCCTGCCTGCACAGCTCTTAACGTAAACTAACTCAAATTAAACTCAATGACATTACAATCACATTTGAGTTAAAAAGATATTAAAATAAACTATAAAATATTTGATAGAGTGTGAGGCAGCAATATTTGTACTAGTTGAAAAACTAAGCAACTACAGATTTTGAATATTCAGTTTACACTGAAAAAAAAAAAAAAAACATTGTAACTTCAAAGAACTTTGAGCATGTTTGAACCAGCTGGATCATGGACGAACTTGTTCACCTCACTTTTATTGTGACTTATCAAACCATAGAACCAGTGCAAAAACATCTTTGAAGCATGTGTTATTATCTTTAGTGTGCCCACATTATTACTGATGCATAACATGTGAACCTCCAAATCTAATTTATGTTTGTGAAAGAGGCCAAGCAAATACAGTATACAATAGGGCCGCCTAATATATCTGGACTGTACTGCTACAGTACTGTAATATGTCTGTGCTGGCATCCTGGGCTGTGGACAAATGACAGTCTACTGAATGATTGTACTGGGTAAGGATAGTTGGGTTGATTCTAATTACTAAGACACTCAGGAAGTCAGTAACCCAATATGGTCGACATGGCATTAGTCGACTGGGTTAAAATGTTTATATGGAAAATATAGTCAGGTGAAAAGGTTGGCACATGAAAATTTCAATATAGAAACGATCAAAACAACTAGAAGTTACAGTTTTTTTTGCTGTCATTTTGTATGTTAAACCACATGACCCAATTAGTGTTAGTGTCCCATGTAGTCCATTTGGATAGCAAAGTATGAAAAAACTCTAACTAGTGTTGACCAAACCTTTTGTACCTGTCAACCTTAAGCACTGCCGTCCTTTATCATGTCGGCCTATTGACCATGTTGAGCTTTGACCATGTCAATCTAATGCATGTTGTCCATATGGGGCATAACTAGAACTTTGTGGGCCTCATAGCAACATTTTGAAAGTGCCCCCTTTCTATAGAGAGGGGAGGTACATGGGGACACATTTACAGGTTTACAGGTAGGGTGGGGACACAAAGTGTCATACTGTCATACATTGGGGGAGGGGTTTAAGGGTGACACACACAAAGGGGTTGGTGTGTATAGTGTGTCATGCACACAGGGTAATGGAAATAGGGTGTCACGCACAGGGGTAGGAGGTGCATAGAGGGCCACATATCAAAGGAATATGGGGTACAGGGTATACCTGGAACAGGGACACACACATCAGAGGATAGAGGAGAAGGTGGTTACAGGGGCTCATACATTCGGGCTTTGGTGGGTTAGGTGGTTACAACGGGTCACATACAGGAAAGCAGGAGGGGGGGTATAAAGGGTCAATCACTAGAGGGGGAAGGGGTACTGTGGGACACACACCAGCAGGTGAGGTGGGTACAGAACTCTCCTGGCACACCCCACTCTGTGTTTTTATCCATATCTGGGTGAGCTGCACCACAATGTAGTGCAGCGGACCTTATGCCACACTGTAGTGCATTCACATTATACCATACTGTACCTTCCACACATTATAAAACACTAGCAACAGCAATATTATACCACATTGTAGTGCGCATGCATTATGCCATACTCTAGCACCCTCTATATTATACCAAACAGCACATTCTATCAAACTATAGTGCCCATTACATTATACCACAATGTAGTCTACCACAGTATACCACAGCATCATGTATCCAGCAGTGCAGCAGTCACAGCCTTAGAATGTGTCCCTCCAATGAGGCTGTTGCTGATTTGGTACTTGTGAGTTATCCGGGCGTCCGATTTTTAAATCGGGTCGGATCGGGACATCGCATCGCATCGCATGCGACCATCGGATGCGATGCGATGCGATGCGATGACCCGATTTTTCCATAGGAATCAATGTTAAAATGGACTGAGTCCATTTTAACATGGAATTCAATGGGAAAAAGGGTCCTTTTCATACCCCTACTATCCAAGTGGGCATGGAGTTGGATATAAACCTGTGGCGAGCGTAGCGAGCCACCGAGCCCGAAGCGTGGCGAGCGTAGCGAGCCCCGCGAGGGGACACGGAATACCGTCCCCTCGCGGGGCTCGCTTCGCTCGCCACGCTTCGGGCTCGGTGGCTCGCTACGCTCGCCACAGGTTTATATCCAACTCCATGCCCACTTGGATAGTAGGGGTATGAAAAGGACCCCTTTTTCCATAGGAATCATTTTAACATTGATTCCTATGGAAAAATCGGGTCATCGCATCCAAAGTTCGCATGCGATGCGATGCGATGCGATGCGATATCGCATCGCATCGCATCTGATTGTATGCCTTAACTTAAGGCATACAATCAAAAAATCGGACGCCCGGATAACTCACAAGTACCGCTGATTTTCTCCACAGGTCAGAGAAGTATGTGATGGGTTCCTCCAATCAGATATCAGCACATGCTCCTCTTACTTCATGACAACCCACGTGACACCCTATTGAGAGAAATAGCACAACAGAAAAAATGTCTGTGTTCCTGGCGCTGAGGTCGGAGAGATACAATAAATCGACACTTATTACACTCTAAAGTGCCAAAGTTTCTCCTGTATGGAGATATCAAATACCCAGTTCTTTTTCACAAGTGATGAATTGATCCCTTAGTGCTTTTCTGGAAAAGAAATGACATAGTGCAACTCCTTTATAACACAGGGGGGAACAATTTATTCAAGGATTGCACTCACAAAAATGGGTTAAAACAAGCATGTAATCATGCTTGTTTTAACCCATGTTAAACAATGTTTTGAGAATGCTTCTTACTAAACTTCCAAAACCTGTCTCACTGATATTTACTAAATGAGGCCAAATATATAGGAACATGTAGCAACCAATCAACAATGATCACTGTTTAACCCTATGCAAGATATACATCTGCATACAACAAGATATAGGCCCTTATTCTGATTGATGCGGACTTTACCGCGTTCTTACGGATAGCGTCTTTACGGCGTCTGCGCATGCGTGGAGAACGCTACGCGCATGTGCCACGCCTTGACTCGGTACCAGTTCGGACAAAGCCCGTCCAAAACTGGTCCCCGCAATCAGTCGGGAAATAGGGGCGTATTATGGGCGTCATGCGGAATGACACATGGGCGTAGTTTCAAAGTGGGCAAAACGGGGCGGAAACATGGGCGGACACGGGGGAGTACACTTATGTTGGGGGGCGTACATTCGGAAACCACTCCGAATGCACGCGAGCAAAAAGGGCTGAAATGTGCGGTGTCCACAAGTGTACTATTGCTTTGCGGACACCACTCGTTCATGCGGTAGGCGAACGTACGCCTAATGACTACAACCATTAACACCTGAACCCAATAGAATCTACTCCTTTACTCATTACTCACTAATAGGACGCTTGTCAGTGCTTTAATTGAAACCATTGCACTTCAATTGCTGTAAGGGTTAATGTGTGCAATGCATGTGTTAGGCATGCTTGTAAGGATATATTGGAATCTAATTGATTCCATTTCCAAATAAGCAGTTTGTTATGAGGATAGGTAATTGAATAAGTGGGTCATGTGATGTATTGCAGAATATACATAATAGTGGGTTGTTTGGCGTAAATACTCCGCTTACGTGCGGCAGCACCGCTTGGCTCCCGGTCGGATGCGGTATTCCCGAGCATACTCTGTAATACTCTGTAATACCGTGCCGAATCGGAGTGTTTCTCCCGCACACGCATGGTTTGTATGTCGTCCGTAAACACGCCCTGTTCTTAAAGAGTGAGTCCGTCCGAATGCGGAGGACACGTGGGCGTTTCTACGGACGATGGCCGCACGCGGCAAAACACCGTGGCGTGCGGACCGCTCCGTAAGAATGCGGGAATTTCCGCACAGATCAGAATAAGGGCCATAGTGCAATATATTAGGAGAGAGAACATAAAAAAAAATGTGTTTATAGGTGATTATATTCCAACACTTTGAAATGTAATGTTGGTAATTATTTTGCTATATTTTAGAAAGAATATGGCAATGAAGGAGATTTCTTTTGCATAAATGAATAACATTACAGTGAGATGTTATATTATATCACATTATTTATAGCTATTCTTACCTAGTTTTCTTATTTGCATAGGAATTCCGATAAGTCTTTTAAACCAGATGCTGTTTCCAGCAGATGAATGCAAATGACATAAGTACATACCAAAATATATGAAACTATTGACAACAAACTAAGAATCAGCAAGTTTTCCCACCTGTTTTCCTATAGAAAAAAAGCATTCAGATCACAACCCCAAAAGTGAGGAGAATCATCCTATGAGAACACCCATTTAGCGCAATGACATCTGCTCCACAGATGGTGCACATCCATCTACTGTGCAGTCATTAGAGAAGGAGGCACTGTTGTGCACAGAATTACAGTTAACATATACAGTGCCTCAGGCAAGAAAACCAAAATGTATCTGTTACCTTGAATGTAAATTAATATCTTTACTTAATGAACATATTTTGTTCACTGGACATATGTTTACATCTGTCTAATATACAAACTTTTCAGGGTTGAAATTTCTGTCAGGTTCATTTTACATATACAGTTAACTCATTCCTTTCCTCCTTTGTTTACATGCATTCCAGCATGTAACTGTTGACGTGTCTAGAAATTGTGGCAAAAGATAGAAAATCCCATCCTGTTTATCAACAACTATAATAGTACGTCATTATAGTTAGATACTAAGGGGGAAATTTAGTAAAGGAAATGTGTAAAAAATATGTGTAAAAATAGGTGTATTTGTATCCAGAAATACACTTATTTTTGGCATTTACTATCCCGAAAATACGGCAATTCGTATTGATAGCACATCAATACGAATTGCCGTATTTTCGGGATAGTAAATGTCAAAAATAAGTGTATTTCTGGATTCAAATACACCTATTTTTACACATATTTTTTACACATTTCCTTTAGTAAATTTCCCCCTAAGTGCCTGATTCAGATCTGTTATCAAGGCTGCAATTTTTGTAGATGGACAAAACCATGCTGCACTGTAGTGATGTAAAACTGTAATACTATAATACTGTCTAAACTGTATTAATGTCTTGTGTCTCACTGTAATTAAATTCAAACAGGATGGTGTTCATTTCTAACATTGAAGTTGTATGTAAGGAACTAATACTGTGCACAGTTATAGCCCCCATACTCTAGTGCAGGGCTGGGCAATTGCGGCCCTCCAGATGTTGATGAACTACACATCCCAGGATGCTTTGCATTAGTTTTGCTATGTGGCCATGCTAACACTGATGCAAGGCATGCTGGGATGTGCAGTTCATCAACATCTGGAGAGCCGCAATTGCCCAGCCCTGCACTAGTGCAAGGTATCACATGCAAGACTCTTTTTTGGCCTCCTTAATAAAAAAAATGCACCTTCCCCCCTAAACCATCCACCCGCACATTTACTGTTATGGGCAGGCAGTGTGTCCAGGAGTGTCGCAGTGGTGCGGCCGGCAGAATCCCATAATTGGATATTCCAATCCTGGGATTTAAATCTCAGTAATTTTAAAGCCAAATCCCTGGATCCCACTGATCCCGATCACGGTATTGGGCACCCTAGTGGTTATTTATAATCCAGAGATGATCAATATTTGTTTTTGTTTTTTTTAAACTAAACACAACTGAAAGTTAGAACTGAATCCGGACTCATCTTACTAAGTTTGGATCTTGGATCCAAAAAAACAAAACTTGTGTGTTTTGATTCTTGCATTTGATTCTTGCATGTAGGTTGCTCCATGATTTTGGCTGCCATTACACACTGGAAATTACTGGAAATGTATGTTAATATTACTGTAGCAAGAACTACAGGTCCAATTTACATGATTTTAATTAGTTTATATATATATATTTATATATATATATATATATATATATATATATATAGGATGCAGCTTGTTCGGCACTCACTTTATAGAGACAACTGCGAGCTGGTGCCTTCCACTAAAGGTAATATGCAGACAATATCCATGGAAACCTTAAACAGGTAAAGCCCAGGAAATGAGGCGGCACTTAGTCGACTATGCAGTAGATTTTTATCAGGTATTACAGATTTAAGTACATGCGATATCCGTAACGTTTCGAGACTACATGAGTCTCGTCTTCAAGACGTGCGCTTAGAAAAGTGCAGGGTGCATTGTGATGTAGGTGTTGCTAGAGATGACCAGTGGTTGTAGATAGTTGTCGACAAAGATGGCAAGTGGTTGCAATAGTGATGCCCTTGCCGAAATAATGGGCCTGCCAGGCGGGTGAGAGTGGGACTTATGGACTTTGGGGAGGGTATAAATAATGGGGCACACTGGGTGGTCTACCGTCAGGTATTCAAGTGTGTCCTTTGAGATCCAGCCATTGTTGAATCCTTTTTTAAGGAGTGCGTCAATAGTGCGCTTAAACTCTGGTATGGGGTTGTGTTGTACTAAATTGTACGTATTGGTGTCCCCTAGTTGACGGACCACTTCAGAGTGGTAGTCAGACCAATTTTGTACTACCACCGCTCCCCCTTTGTCCGCTGGACGTATCACTAGGTTGGGATTACCCTTAAGTTCTTTGAGGGCCGCCCGTTCACCCCTGGTAAGGTTGTCGTATTTAGGTTTGACTGGGGCTTTTTGTGTGCCCTTCTCAACCAGTCTGGTGAAGGTCTTTATGCTTGGGTTATGGGACATGGGATCGAACACAGAGGGTCTGTGGAATTTCGATCTAAGTTCTTTAGTCCGGGCATCACCCCACTAAATATAGAGCACCTGATGCACCCCTATTCCCACCATTCATCCCAAGCACTTAAATATCACCCACCGTCACCCAGTAGCCTCATAAATCATAGCACCCACCGGGTCCACGAGCGCAGGCACACAGATGCATTCACATTATTCCATGTGCACATCTATGAGTTTGTGCATGTGTGTTTTGTGTGCATCTGTCCCCGTGCACTTAGCAAATACTGGCACGACTACACTAACATATAACACCCCCAACTTCTATCCCCAACACCGGATAGCACGACCCTCATTAATCACTGCACCCCCAGACCACATGGGTACATGTGTACATATGCATCCGCATCGCCTCATGTGCGCATCCACTAGTTTGTGCATACAGTAGGAGCAAGTTTCATCTTTGCTCCTTTGGCCATGGCTAGCCATGGCTATTCTATTGTTCTCAGCTGCAATATGTATTGTATTGCAGTTGAGAACAATAGATTAGCCATGGCTAGCCATGGCTAGCCCCGCCCAAAGGAGCAAAGATGAAACTTGCTCCTACTGTATGTGTATGTTTGCGGGTGTATCTGTGCCCATGTACCTGGCGAGCACCGTTATCACCGCACTGTCAACATCATTTATTCCCGTTAATCACATAATCACACACACTAATTGAATCATCACCTCATCACGTCACCACGTTAACCCACGTTAACCCCTGTCTTCCTGGTAAACACAACCCATCTGTCCGGCTCTATACCTCGCGCTACTGACAGCGCTGCATGGTTTATAAATACAGTCGCATTAACAGCATATAACCCCATAGGTTTGCCCTGCTTCAGCGATTACCCCAAATACCGCATTACTGCATACCATGCTCCATTGACCCTATTAACAGTGATCGCGCACAGCTCCGGCTAACCCGGAAGCTGTGCGTTCCAAATGTGCGTTCCAGCAGCCGGCTCTCGGCCGCTGAGTGTCACGGCTAAAGGGCTGGATGGAGTCGTGTGGTGCACAGGAACCGGAGACGGACCAGGAGGAGTAGGATTGAAACGTGCAGGTTTAATAACGGATTTCATAAATGATAAACTTCACTCAAATACTTCTTTAAGTGACAGTTGGAATAAATTAAATAGAGTCCAGCACAATACTAATAACGGGCAGGGAAATCTGGAAACGTATACTTGGTGAGCCAGAGTACATAGATGAGGATCCGGAAGGAGGTTGATTTGATGACAGAAGAAATGGATCCGGATGACTGAAAGATGATGGAATGAATGAGTTGTATGAAGGAGGACAGCGGGAAGCTGTGCAGGGTAATTCTGGGACACAAGCAGGAACAAGCACTAGGTAGGACTTGCAGCATTGGTGTCAGGAGAAAACTTCCTTGTAGCAAGATGCAGGGAGCAAGGCACCAGAGTCAGGAGAGAAAGAGCCAGGATCCGGGAATCAGCTAGGAGTTGTGAATGACTCCAAAGACTCATTGCACTGACACTGAACAGCCTAGGCAGATCCCCTATATCCCCAGGGGATGGCTGCCATTGGCTGTCAGCACAGGATGAGGAGGGAACCTCCACTCTGGGCCAATCTGTCTCCTGCCCTCAACCAAGATGGCGACGCCGGCCTCCCGGCACCACTACTGCTGCCATCCCTACCCAGAGCTGCCGCTACCCGCACACCGCAGACCGGAGCCTGCACACGCTAGCCGACGGCGGGCGCGGACGGGTGAGTACTGTACCCGCCGCGCTCCGTCGCGGCTACGTGTGACAGTACCCCCCCTTTTCAGGGTGACCCCAGGGCGCCTATGGGCCTTGTGCGGATTTCTCTGGAGAAATTGCTTTACCAGTTTTGGAGCGTGCAAATCAATGGAATCCACCCAAGAGTTCTCTTCGGGACCAAACCCAACCCATTCCACCAGATACTGGGTACGAGAATTGCGGCAACGAGAGTCTATAATGCGTCTTACCTCGAATTCAGCCCCACTTTCGGAGTTAATCTTGGGCGGTTTGGGAATCTTCTTTTGATAAGAGTTCAACCTTAAAGGCTTGAGGAGGGACACATGGAAGGAATTCGAAACCCTTAGGGAAGGAGGAAGTTGAAGTCTATAAGCGACAGGATTAATGACTTGGATGATAGGGTATGGCCCAATGAACCGGGGAGCCAGCTTCATAGAGGGCAGACGGAGGCGTATATGGCGGGTAGACAGCCATACCCGGTCTCCGACTTTCAATCTGGGCGCTGCCCTTCTTTTCCTGTCTGCCATCCTCTTGTATCGGGCGGAAGATTTAAGAAGAGCGGTGTGGACATCCGACCAGATTTTAGCAAAGCGTTGTAATGAAGTGGTTGCTGCAGGAACTTCGGAAGAGGATAATTCTGAGAAATCCGGAGATCGTGGATGTTTGCCGAATACTGTAAAGAAGGGGGTGGTTCCGGAGGAAGAGTGATAGGAGTTGTTATGCATATATTCTGCCCACGGGAGAAGATCCACCCAGTCATCTTGGGAAGACGAGACAAACAGTCGGATAAAGGCCTCCAAGTCTTGATTCACCCGTTCTGTCTGGCCGTTGGTCTGGGGATGAAAGGCAGTGGAAAACTTGAGTTTGACCTGTACCGCGGCACAGAGAGCTCTCCAGAACTTTGCAACGAACTGTACTCCGCGGTCGGATACAATCTCTTTGGGCAGTCCATGAAGTTTAAAAATGGTTGAGATGAATAGCTGAGCCAGTACTGGAGCAGAGGGGAGACCTTTTAGTGGGAAAAAATGGACCATTTTCGAGAATCGGTCGACCACTACCCAGATTGCGGTATGACCTTTTGAGGGAGGTAGTTCGCAAATGAAGTCCATTGACAGATGGGTCCATGGTTCTGTGGGAATGGTTAGAGGGCGGAGAGGACCAGCGGGAGTTGTTCTGGGCACTTTATGCTGAGCACATCTTACACAAGAGGCAACGAAGTTGGTTACGTCGTGGCGGATGGTTGGCCACCAATAAGAACGTGACAGGAACATCAAGGTCTTTTGTGCTCCTGCGTGCCCTGCGAAGCGGGAAGAATGTGCCCATGACAATATTTTCTTGCGAAGTTCGGGGGGAACGAACGTTTTACCTGGAGGAGGAGATGGCTGTACGGTTACTTGGGCGAAGACCAGCGGATCGAGGATTGGACGAGGAGGTGTCTCTAGGTCAGAGGTCGTCTCAAAGGAGCGGGATAGAGCATCTGCCTTAGTATTCGTAGTTCCAGGTCGGAATTTAATTTGGAAATCAAAGCGTTCAAAAAACATGGCCCAACGGGCTTGGCGGGCAGTAAGGCACTGAGCCTGTTTAAGAAAGGACAGATTTTTGTGGTCTGAATACACGGTGATCTTATGTCGTGCCCCCTCCAGAAGGTATCGCCACTCCTCTAACGCAGTTTTGACTGCAAGCAACTCCTGTTCCCCGATGGGGTAATTCTTCTCTGCTGGGAGGAATTTTTTGGAGAGGAAGGCACAAGGGTGTAATTCTTGATCCTCACCTTTTTGTGACAAGATGGCCCCGATCCCTTCCGAGGATGCGTCCACCTCGAGAATGAAGGGCCTGTCGAGGTCTGGTTGGAGGAGGATTGGTGCCGTCATGAATGCTCTCTTTAACTGCTGGAAGGCAGAGGATGCTTCTGGCGACCATCGGCTTGGATCAGCTCCCTTGCAAGTGAGAGCAGTGAGGGGAGCAGCGATAGTAGAGAAGTTCCGGATAAATCGCCGGTAATAGTTTGAGAACCCTAGGAATCTCTGAATTCCTTTGAGTGTTGTGGGGGCTGCCCAGTCTTGGATGGCTCTCACCTTCTCTGGGTCCATTTCTATCCCAGTGGCGGAGAGAATGTGACCCAAGAATGGAATGGACGTGACCTCAAAAACGCACTTTTCCAACTTGCAGAACAGTTGATTTTGACGAAGACGTCGTAGGACTTCGGACACTGTCTGTCTGTGAAGTTGGAGATTTGGAGAGAAGATGAGTATATCGTCTAGATAGACTACGATGGAGTGGTACAGCAAGTCCCGAAAGATATCATTTACAAACTGTTGGAAGACAGCGGGGGCGTTACAAAGGCCGAAGGGCATCACCAGGTATTCATAGTGGCCGTCGCGCGTGTTAAAAGCCGTCTTCCACTCGTCACCTGGACGGATCCGGATCAAATTGTAGGCCCCTCGCAGGTCCAATTTAGTAAAGATTGCTGCCCCTCTGATCTTGTCGAATAGTTCTGCGATAAGGGGTAAGGGATAGCGGTTTTTAATGGTGATGTCGTTCAGGCCCCTATAGTCGATACATGGCCGAAGACCGCCATCTTTCTTTTTCACAAAGAAAAACCCGGCCCCGGCCGGAGAAGTAGATGGTCGAATGAAACCTTTGTTTAAGTTCTCTTGAATGTACGAGGACATGGCCTCAGTCTCAGGTAGCGACAGGGGATAGATGCGGCCACGAGGAGGGAATTTCCCGGCCACCAGCTCTATCGGGCAGTCCCAAGGACGGTGAGGAGGCAGGGTGTCGGCACCACCTTTACTGAATACATCTGTAAATGAACGATATGGTGCGGGTATCGACAAGGGTGGAGCTGAAGAGGATGAAGGACAGTTACCCTCACGTTGTGGATGGGTCTGGTAGACCGGAAGGATCTGAGGAATGCAAGTAGACTGGCAATCTGTTCCCCAGGCCTTGACCTCCATATTGGTCCAATCGATGTGTGGGTTATGTTTGGAGAGCCAGGGAAGGCCCAGGACCATTTGGTGTGAGGACTGTGGAAGAATGAAGAATTCGAGGGTCTCTTGATGTAGAGCTCCTATGAGCAGTTTCACCGGGGTGGTCTGATGGGTGATTTGTCCACTACGAATTCGACTCCCATCCACTGCAGTGAGGACCAGCGAGTGATCCAGGGGTTGCACAGGCAGGGCATGTTGGGTAACAAAAGAAGAAGAAAGGAAGTTTCCCGCTGCTCCAGAGTCTAATAGGGCCTGAACTCTTTTTCTCCCTTGGGGACACACAAGGGTAACCGGAATGGTGGAATCAGAAGAAGAGGGAGATGGAAGCAAGACTCCTAATCGGACCTCCCTCGGGGAGATTAGGAGCGGTCGTTTCCCGGCCGCAGCGGGCAGGAAGCCAATAAGTGAGCTGAGGAGCCACAGTACATGCATAGATTCTCTCGCCGTCTTCGGGACTTCTCTTCGAGAGAGAGACGGGAGCGGTTGATTTGCATGGGCTCATCTGTTGACACCGCAGGAGGCGGGGTTGGTTTGGAGGCTGGTGCGACATTGGAAGGAAATCGAGGGCGAAGGCGATCAGAGCGATTCCTCTCAAGTTGGCGTTCTTGGAGTCGCAGATCGACTTTGTTACATAATGAAATGAGTTCAGCCAGGGTGGAAGGAGAATCGCGAGTTGCTAACTCGTCCTTGATGCGCCCGGCTAGGCCGTTCCAGAAGGCAGAAACGAGAGCCTCTTCGTTCCATCTGAGTTCGGAAGCCAGGGTTTGAAATTGTATGACATATTGTCCCACTGGGCGACTGCCCTGACGAATCCTTAGGATCTCCGTGGCTGCGGAGGACACTCTGCCAGGCTCGTCGAAGATGCGACGGAAGGAGGCCACAAATTCTTCATAGTTATTGAGGATGGGATCCGCACGCTCCCAAAGGGGGGACACCCACTCCAGGGCTGGACCCGCCAGTAGGGACACGATGTAAGCCACCCGAGTCTTGGGAGAGGGGAAATTGGAAGGCTGGAGGGTAAAATGGACGTCACATTGATTCAGGAATCCTCGACACCCCCTCGGGGACCCGTCATATTTACTGGGGGTTGACAGGTGTAGCTGGTGAGGAGCAGCTGGCCCAGGGGGAGCAGCAGGGGCCGAAGCTCCGGAGGTTGGTGCTGCTGAAACTGAGGGAGCCGCCTGAGGTGATGACAAGGTCTGGAGAAATTGAGCCACTTGACGCTGGGTAGTCTCTACTTGTTCCAATCGAGCCATGATGCCTTGAAGAACATCCGTCATGGAGGCCTGTGCTTCACCCGATTCCATCGGGTCAGTGCAAACTGTCACGGCTAAAGGGCTGGATGGAGTCGTGTGGTGCACAGGAACCGGAGACGGACCAGGAGGAGTAGGATTGAAACGTGCAGGTTTAATAACGGATTTCATAAATGATAAACTTCACTCAAATACTTCTTTAAGTGACAGTTGGAATAAATTAAATAGAGTCCAGCACAATACTAATAACGGGCAGGGAAATCTGGAAACGTATACTTGGTGAGCCAGAGTACATAGATGAGGATCCGGAAGGAGGTTGATTTGATGACAGAAGAAATGGATCCGGATGACTGAAAGATGATGGAATGAATGAGTTGTATGAAGGAGGACAGCGGGAAGCTGTGCAGGGTAATTCTGGGACACAAGCAGGAACAAGCACTAGGTAGGACTTGCAGCATTGGTGTCAGGAGAAAACTTCCTTGTAGCAAGATGCAGGGAGCAAGGCACCAGAGTCAGGAGAGAAAGAGCCAGGATCCGGGAATCAGCTAGGAGTTGTGAATGACTCCAAAGACTCATTGCACTGACACTGAACAGCCTAGGCAGATCCCCTATATCCCCAGGGGATGGCTGCCATTGGCTGTCAGCACAGGATGAGGAGGGAACCTCCACTCTGGGCCAATCTGTCTCCTGCCCTCAACCAAGATGGCGACGCCGGCCTCCCGGCACCACTACTGCTGCCATCCCTACCCAGAGCTGCCGCTACCCGCACACCGCAGACCGGAGCCTGCACACGCTAGCCGACGGCGGGCGCGGACGGGTGAGTACTGTACCCGCCGCGCTCCGTCGCGGCTACGTGTGACACTGAGCTTCCGGTTTCACCGGAAGTCGTATAGCGCTACACAGACCTGTGTCTGTGGCGCTTTCCAGCACTTAACCCCACACTCAGGTATAAATAGCCGGACAGGAGGGCAGTTGTATTAGCCTGCTGACCCTATCCTGCACCAGGCTGATACCCACGCCGTTGACTGAATGCGAGTTTGATGCAAAACGTAACTATGTCACTTTTTTCCAGTTTAAATGTATGTTTTCTCTTTTCAGCTCATACATGCATTTACTGACTGTAACCTTTGTATGCTATAGGCTCCTTGATAAAGGTCCATGTTGGGACCGAAACGTCGGAGCATACATACTCTTAAGTATATTGCCTTACTGCACCTATTGGATTAAATCATCTTTTTATATAAATCACAAGGCTGATTTGTGATTTTGGAGAGTGCTCTGCTTCCACACTGAGGCCCTTATTCTGGTTGGTGCGGTCGAGCCGCATATGCGGCTCCGACCGCACCAGACGAATCCCCGCCTACAAGACGGATCGGCACGGCCGTCCGTACACGGACGGCTGCCGATCCGCATGAAAATGGCGGGGCGTACGCCTCCACCATTTGGGAGCTGCCCCCTGCATTCGATGGTCGATGACCATCGAAGGCAGGGCCGCACGCTCCCCCCGCTCACGCAAGCTTAGAGCACACGGACAATCGTCCGTGTGAAAGCTTGTATTGGGGCGGGCAGCTGACATCCGGCGATGTCAGCTTTCCGCCCCCATCACTGGCGTCATAGCCTCATTACCATGCATACGCCCCGCGTTTGCATGGGAACGCCCATGAAACGCTGGGCGTATACATAGGGTAATGAGGCTATTAAGCCCCTCACACCCCTATACGCCCCCTTTGCGGCGTCTAAATTTTTTACTCGGCGAATTCCCCTGCACATGCGCAGAGTGACCTCTGCGCATGTGCAGAGTGTAAACATCGGCGGTACGGCCGCACGCGGTCCGTACCGCTCAGATCAAAATAAGGGCCACAGTGTGGATCCTGGACTATATATATATATATATATATATATATATATATATATATTTTTTTTTTTTTTTAAGAAATCCACATCAAAAACATGGAGGTCTGTGTACATCTATAATAAAAATAGGCACTTTTTATCACATACAATAAAAAATATATATTTGTAAGTGTAAGTGACAATATGATCAACTATTGTGGTATAACTCTGGTTCAATTCGCTTGACAACAGTGTGCAACCAATCTGACAGCAGGTTTGTGTTTTGTCTGGTGATTGGGATGTGAAAGTGCAGGGCCCAAAGGAGTTGGGACTTAAAATGAGAGGAACGAGGACCGGTAGTGGGAGGAGCAATAAAATAATATGTATATGTATAATGGATAAATGGTGTGGGGTCAGGGTTAATTCTTGAACTGCCTCACCCTCCTCAGAAATGATTGGTTGTGCCTCCATTTATTTACTTCATTTCTACATAAGATCAAATTCTGCAAAAGAGAAAGAAAGTGTTGAAAGGTGAAGAGGGGAGAAATGGAAGAAGTGTGTGGCATAACAAGGAGAGGGTAAAAGTGTGAGATTTACCTGTGAAAGGTGATTAATAAGGGCTGATGGTGGGGCTGACTGATATATTGAGTAGGTTAATGAGAGACAGTATCATATACAGATGGGAAAAAGCTAACATATAATGGGGCAGATGTATTAAGCCTTAAAAAGAGATAAATACAAGGGTTATAAGGAGAGATAAACATCCAGCCAATTAGCTCATTACTGACTTTTTTCAAACACAGCCTGTAACATGGCAGTTGGCAGGTGATTGGCTGGACGTTTATCTCTCCTTATCACTCTTGGATTTATCTCTTATTAAGGCTTAATACATCTGCCCCACAGTCTGGTGAAGACGAGTTAGGCTGGAACATACATAGAAGCAGGCACAGATACTGTAGGAAACACGGAGTGGATGGTCCAGCAGGGCAGAGAGTCTGGGAAACATAAGAGATCTGCAGAATATCTGGGAGGTAAGAGGGGAAGGGCGGAAAGATTACCTTAGACAGGGAAAGAACAGAGAAGCCAGTACAGACTGAGGAAGAGGACAGAGGGTACTGCAGACAAGATAATAGCGGAAAGGCTTCCACAGACAGATTATAGACAGAAAGTTAAGGCTAAGGAAGAGAGAATACCACAGACAGGTGAGAGTAATAGAAAAGGGTCAGTAAAACTTTCTATTTGTTTTCCAGCTTTTGCTCCATGTACAGCAAGTGGAAGAAAGTTTCTTATCAGAAATAGAAGCTCAATGGAACAGAAGAGGTGCAATGAAGGTGCCATCAACAACTTGGGTGTACTGGCTGAACCTGGACCAACTCTATAAGAATATTGCTGGTACAGTAATTTGGCAACAATACATAACCCAATATACTGTACCCTGGTTTATTTTGTAATGTAAAGTTTTAATAAGAAATGAGGTTCAATAATCATTAAGCCTGTGCCTCGGGTAGTGGCTCAGGGCAGTGAAGCCGGGTATGGATCATTAGATCTACAAGAGAATTGTCGACAAACATTGGTTCAAAACCATTAGGTCGACATGGCCATTAGGTTGACAGAAGCATTAGGTCGACATGGGCAAGGTCGACAGACAAAAGGTCAACATGGGGTTTTCTTATCTTAATTTCGACACAGTCGACATGGACACTGAAACGTAGCACCATGCCCCCTCGCATGGCTTGCAGTGCTCACCATTCTTCGTACACGGTGCTTCAATACGCTCGGCACAATATTTTATTCTCCCACTATGCCCTAGAAATGGTAGGGCATGAAATACCGCCGGTCTGCACATGTGAAAAAAAAAACAGTGGAAAACCCCATGTTGACCTTTTGACTGTAGACCTTGCCCATGTCGACCTAATGCTTGTGTCGACCCAATGACATGTCGACCTAGACCCATGTCAACCTTGCTAAATGTCGAACTAATGGTGTTGACCCAATGCTTGTCGACCTAATGACCGTATCCAGTAAAGCCAACCCTAAGTTTCTTAGTGAGACGTTTAACAGTGAATGTGAGGGTTCCTGACATGTTCTGCTAGTTACAAGAGGGAAATGTTAGAACACCTTTATTCGGTATATAACTTTTACAAATGTAACATTACCATTCATTTGAAAATAATTTTACAATTATAGGAATAGAAATTTGCAATACTTAAGATAGTTGACTGCATTGTATTACACCCACAGAGTTTTACAGCAGTAGTGGCTGATCCTCAGGGGTGTGAAGTGACAATAATACATTATTTAAGTTTGATGTTTGCTTTGAACCTACTATTGTTGTTAGCTGCACAGATGATGGGTATGGTTCAAAAGGTCCACAGTGTTTAGGTTGCTTCATGCACAAGGCTGACATGTGACAACACAACGATTTGTCTATTTGTACATTTTAGCACATTCATTTCCAATTTGTGTGAAGATTACCCTTCCTAATTGTAGTCCATGTGGATGGTAAAGTGTGAAAACTTAAAAATTAAAAAAATTAATTTAAATTAACTTGAGTAGACCATATGTTGTGTCAACCATTGCCAAGTCCACTATTTGAACCTGTTGTTCTTTTGACCATGTTAATAATACAGTTTCAATGTATTGACCGTCAAACTTTTGACAGTCAACCTGTCATACCATGGTATAAAAACCCTTTGCTCAGACCTGTACTTCTAATATAGTTTTCAATTAATAATATGTAAAAATCATAGATAACTTTAATTCTACATATTTAGCTAGATATTTACGCTCTATAAGACGGTGATGATACACCAAAATGGCCATTTTGCATGGGTGACTTGCAGTAGACTTCCCTTATCTTTGCTGTGTTATGCATGATCTCCTGGATTGCTGGATACTGGAATCTTTTTGTACATTTGTCTACTGCAACATGGAGCTATATATGACTTTACCTTTTCTTCAAACTGGATGTTTTGGCTTTCTGTTTTTTTTTCCTCTATCAACCTATATGCGGCTACAGCACTTCTGATGTTGACAGAAGTGTGCAAAATGCTTAAAGCTTATTTACATATTTAACTGACTAAAATTCCTTTGTAAAAAAAAGTAACACCTCCCCCTACCCTACAGGCACTAAATAACTATATTGGATATATATCAAACATGGAAAAGATCAGCTATTACCTCCACGACTGCCCCCATAAATTCGCTCTAATCTGGAATCCCTGGTTACTAGCAAACCACCCTACCTCTAACCGTGTCTATCAGGCCACATGAGAGCTGTCGATAACTTCTTGGCGTCCTGACCTCGGATTCTCCTCCTGCCTCTATGTCCCTGTTGATATGGCTATTATAACGTATATATGTCTTCTCATTTGAAATCCCCAGTCCTATTTGTATCTTGCTATTCATCACTCCTCTCGAGCTTTCTGGCACCTACGAAATTCATCATAACCTACTTATTGCTTTCTCTCATGACTTGACCCCCCCCCCCCCTCCTTCTCCTTTCCTCCCCTCCCCTCCCCTATGTATCCTTTGTAAGTACAACTGTTGTATTAAAACGTTTGAGCTATCTGCGTATAGCGATCACTGTCCTTACATGTAAAATGTTCACTTAGCTCTACTTGGTTAAATAAAGAGCTTAAATTTTTTAAAAAAAAGTAACACAATGAAATGATGTCAGTATGATTATTATTATTATTATTATTATTATTATTATTATTATTATTATAATATTGCGTAATTGCAGTATGGATTACAAATATAATTGTTTACTAATGAAATACACTTGAACAAGTATTAGCAAGATCTTTGTACCTTATAAATGACTTAAGCAGTCAAATACATTGATCATAGTTTAATGGGGGAGGGGGGTTTGACGAAATGAAGAACTTGTAAAGGACTAAGATGGTATTCTATTAGTAGTGGTAATTTACAGCTGCTAACAGGTTCACCAAGGGCTATCCAATAAGACTCGATAACCATCACTTATGGTGGATTATGTGTCACCTGAATCATAATCTAAAATAAGAAGCCTTCCAAATGGATTGCTGGATCACATATGGGAGGTTATTCTGATCGGAGCGGCCAAACGTGCGTACGTTCGCCATTAACGTACGCTAGCCGTACGCGGCCGTTAGGGTTAGGTCCACCCACAAATCAGCCGCTTACGTACGGGCAGAAATACCGTAGAAGGGGAGTGGCGTACAAATGAGCGTACGTCAACGTACGCGGACGGCCCAGCCCTTGCACTCCGACAACAGGCATACAACTAAGCGTACGGCGCCGTTTACGGACGTCTTTCCTCCGTCTCCCCACCGACTTCTTGCGGAGATCTGAGCGTACGCCAGTTTGCACGGACGGGTCCCTATTGTTTTCAATGGAAAACACAGCTTGTGTCACCGCTCGTGAGAGTGAGCGTACGTCCGTGTACGCTGACATACCCTTCACATATATGACCTGCAAATCTTGCCTCTCAACTACTAATCTGACAATTGATTAATTAATCTATTTGTTATTCAATTATTGTTTTCTATTAACTCAATTGTCTACCTTAATAAAGACCTAATAAAACTACATTTGAACCCTCATTACATGTATATTTGTTATGTTCTAATGTGGCATTTTAATCACTATCTATGTGTCCCCATATTGCTGTTACTTTTACATCAAGTTATGTTGGTGTTTCTGTATATGTACTAAATTATGTCCATAATTACTTTGTCCACAATGTGTAACATGTATACCTACCCTGATGTTATGTGTGATGTTTTAATCTAACAACAATAAACATGCATGCATTTTCACTATGTGTTATTTTACTCAAAAACACACACATTCACACATCAATCATTACCCCTCACCTCAAATTACAAGTATAACGTACAGTACACATCTGTATGTACCTACCCTTACAAGCCCTCTAACATATTTATTAGTAAAAACACAGGCAATTTCGAACTGTACATAAACGTTTATTTTGGGCACAAATAATAAGGGGGGGGGGATAAAAAAAAATTAAATCCTGGCCTCCAACAGTCCAAATAGTATCTGGAGGTACAGGAGGGTCAGTAGTATCTCCCTCATGAGGGCTGCCACCTCCTCCTGCTGCTGTTCAGTGTCTGTAGTGAAGGGATAAAAAAAATAAAATAATATATAACATACACAAATGTTTGTTGTATTTGTACATAATAAAAAGTTCAGAGTTATGTGTGAAGGCCACATACATTTTTAAACTACATTGAAGATGGGTCTGCTGTAAACACAGCACTAAAAAATAATATGTTAACACACACATACTGTACATAGTAAATAACATTAATTCAATTACTCCTTCTTGAATGTATGTATGCTGAGACCCAATTGGTAGTTTGGTTTTGGGGGACTGTCCTCTAACCTCACAATTAGGCTGTGCTATTTAAGGGTTATGACATTGTTGTGGCTTAAGCCAGGGGTTCCCAATCTTTTTTGATTCACGGCACCCTAGAAAATCAGACTTTTTTTCACGGCACCCCTAGGTCAATTTTTTTTAATTTTGATTGGGTTTATATGCGATTCTTAGTGGCAGTTATGTGGTAAAGGGCAGGATTTGCTTCTGTTGGTACACATTCTATGATTGCCAACTACCAGCACTGGTTTTGCTCATAAATAATTAACCACTAATAATTTGAGTTGGTCCTAGACCACCAAGCCGTGGCACCCCTACATGTGTCCTGAGGCACCCCAGGGAACCACTGGCTTAAGCACTCCTTACTATTTAAAATTTAGGACATTGCTGTACAAATTATAGGCCTCCAGCTATGTTTGTAAAGCATGCATCCGCATGGCCTCACACACTATTAACAAAACAATCTCTACATTTATGTTGCACATCATGCTGGGAACTGGAGTTACCCAACACCTGGAGCCACATAACTACCACACTACTAATGTCGGATATCTCATTGGATGTACTGTTATGTCAATTATTCAAGGGGTGAGGCATGGCCACACTCCAAAAAACCACCAAGGGGACCCTTGTTCCTGGAGAAGGACAGGACACACCTCATGGTCGCCCTGCAGTGATATGTTGCAACTAATGTTGATGTTGGATACACATATGTGGTTGTTGTGATTGTTTATGTGTAGAAATGTGTAGGTAAACATTAGACACATTATTTACTTACGGCTACTTGAGCCATCCTGGTCGCCGCTGGTTGGCTGTGCGTTGGTTGGGGGGATCAGGAGCAAGGGGGATGGGATGGGAATTTGGATAGAGGTAGTGGGTGTGAGTGGGGATTGGAGAGGTTTGGGGGTGGGTGGTGGAGAGGTGTAGGGGGGTAGGAAATGGGGTGGGGAGGGGGTGGGGGAGGGGGTTGGGGAGGGGGTGGGGGTGGGGGTGGGGGTTGGGGTGGGGGTGGGGGTTGGGGAGGGGGTGGGGGTTGGGGAGGGGGTGGGGGTGGGGGTTGGGGAGGGGGTGGGGGTTGGGGTGGGGGTTGGGGAGGGGGTGGGGGAAGGGGATGGGGAAATTGTGTGGGACCAAGCATGAGCCATTGTCTCGGCCTCCTCTTCCTCCTTCTCCTCTTCCTCCTCCTCTTCTTCCTCCTCCTCCTCTTCCTCCTCCTCTTCCTCCTTCTCCTCTTCCTCCTTCTCCTCTTCCTCCTCCTCTTCTTCCTCCTCCTCCTCTTCCTCCTCCACTTCCTCCTTCTCCTCTTCCTCCTCCTCTTCTTCCTCCTCTTCCTCCTCCAGGGCTGCCTGGTCCAGGGCTGCCTGGTCCCGGGCTGCCTGGTCCCGGGCTGCCTGCTCCCGGGCTTCCATACGTGCCCTTGCCCGTGCTGAAATGTTCATGTTGATGGCATAGAAATCGAAGATTGGGTTTCATAAAAAAGGGGGAAAGAAAAATTCACATTAGTCATGCTCATAACCTTCAAAATTATCATTGCTGTGATATTTCAGACATTTATCATGCAAACTAATTGATATCCTACACCCAAAAACTGAGCAACTACTTAAACCCCCCCCTATACACCCCCTATACACCCATATACACCCCATATACCCCCCATATACACCCCATATCCCCCCCCATATACCCCCCATATACACCCCATATCCCCCCCATATCCCCCCCATATACACCCCATATCCCCCCCATATCCCCCCCATATACACCCCATATCCCCCCCATATACCCCCCATATCCCCCCCATATACACCCCATGTACACCCCATATCCCCCCCATATACCCCCCATATACACCCCATATCCCCCCATATACCCCCCATATACACCCCATATCCCCCCCATATACACCCCATATACACCCCATATCCCCCCCATATACACCCCATATACACCCCATATCCCCCCCATATACCCCCCATATACACCCCATATCCCCCCCATATACACCCCCTATACACCCCATATCCCCCCCATATACCCCCCCTATACACCCCATATACACCCATATACACCCACATACTCAGGAACATATTTATAAAAAGTACAGAAAACATTAGCTAAAAAACACAGACATACTAGTAATCAAAACTTACATCGGGCAATATGGCGGCGAAGGCTGCAGAGCAAAACTGGCTGCCGCCGGCGCAGGTCGGACCAGCGCCGCTCAACTTGCCCCAGGCTCCTGCGGACGCCGGTCGTCGAGTATATTAGGCGGCGGGCTGCAGTATACGCCCGCCGCTTGTCCATGTTGCTGACATATGGGCCCCTGGGCCCCAGGTGACGGTCCATTACATCAACCAGGGCCAACAGCTCCTGGGTCGTAAACGGCCTAGCCCTGGTAGTAGTCATAGTGCCAATGGCGCAGTTAATAATTGCAGGTACATATATCACTTTTGGTGCTTGCTGATTGGTGTAAAAAATTGTTTGTTTGGTATTAACTTTATTAATCCCTCTTACATTAACAAACTGGATGCGAATAGAAACTTACGCGGACCGTTCCGATATACATACACCATAACCACCAGCATGCATTCAATGTATAGAGAGGAACTGTATATACCGTGTGCGGAAAATAATACACGCAACCCTCTACTGTAACTACGTTGCTTAAAAGGGGGCGCGATACACCGATTTCCATGGAGAGGAGTACTGTATTTACAGTGTGCGGAAAATAATACACGCAACCCTCTAGTCATAACTACGCTGCTTAAAGGGCCACAATGCGACATGTTGCTGTATGACAATTTCATACACATTACATATGTAAGGAAAGCATTGTAACGTGATGTTTTGAAATGTGACTCACAAGGCATACACGAACTCCAACAGATACCAGCTGACAACACTCATCATTGGAATGACAGGTGCACACATTTCACGATGTAGCCCACAATGCTCCACAACCTGTGTATGTGCATATACAGGTGATTGATCAGGTGCGTTGAGACCTGCGTAATTTAAGCGGGAATTATCGGCGGGAAATATCGGCGTAAATTTGCATCTACATTGCGGGAAAAAATATACGCCCCCTTGTTCATGGCGGGAGATTAACATATAAATATTCAGTCAGATGCAGCCCACAATTGCTGCAAACATGTCTGACTCAGACGATTCCGCAGCTGAGGACGCTCTGCAGAGAGCTACAGCACAATCCCTGCTTGATGCACTGAACAAGAGGGAACAGGAGCGGAGAAGGAGGGCCCAAGAGAGGAGTCGCCTGCAAGATCAAGCGGGCCCCTCAGTAACAGGCCCTGTTGAACCTCCACCAGCTCCACAAGGGCCAAGCAACCAGCCAGAACAAGAGGTTGCATCTCTCCAAACAGGTGTGACCCAGCAGGTGCATGGTGAGAGAACTGGGGCCACCAGAAAACAAGCTGCAACATCTAGGGTGAGGACTGAGCAGGATACCACCACCAGAAAGAGAAACCCTGCATTTGTAGAGGCCGAAATGCGAATTCTAGTGCCTAGGGCACGCGAATGGATTGAATTGGCAACCAGGAAGCCGGGTGCCAGTGCAAGGAGAAAGCTTTGGGACAAGATCACAGAGGAAGTGAACCAGGTGTCACCAGTGGTCAGAAATTGGGACGCGGTGAAGAAAAGGTTAGTGTGTTTGTCAGGGCTATTTTTCAGCAGTCTCCAGCAGGAACTGAGGCCCTTATTGTAGTTCACTCTTTCTGGCCAAATATTTCTTAGATGGACAAAACCATGTGCACTGCAGGTGAGGCAGGTGTTACTTGTGCAGAGATAATCAGATTTGGGTGGGGTTTTACACCTGCCTCACCTGCAGTGCACATGGTTTTGTCCATCAAAGAAATATTTGGCCAGAAAGAGTGAACTAGAATAAGGGCCTCAGTTCCTGCTGGAGACTGCTGAAAAATTGCCCTGGTCTTTGTCCCCCTGATGTCATATGTGTGTACATATGTTACATGTATGTTTTGAGACTAATAGAAAGGTGTGTTTGTAGATAGTGCTACACTTCAATGTCACATGTGAACACAACCATGTCTAATAACCCACATTGATATATGAAACATGCACCATTGGTGTGATGTGAGGTTATGGGCACAGTTCTGCTCATGTTAAGTATGTGATGGGACAAGAGAAAGTGTGTTTTTGAAAGAGTTGTTGTAACATGTTCCATATGATGCTACTGAAACAAGAATGAGCAAACTGTGCACATGTAGCTGGTGAGAAACTACACATCCCAGTATGCCATTCCATAGTTAAATTACTCCATAATAACCACATTGTCAAGCTATGGTGGAATGTGTAGTTTCACACCAGGTGGAGGTGCCTAATTTGGCCATGGATGATGTCATTTCTGCATAGTGATGTATGTATGTGCATTTAGTGGCCTAATGAATGAGATGAGACACTGAAATGCCTCCTAATTTAGACATGAATGTTTGTGTGGGACACATATGGCAAAAAAACATAAGAGCACCCACACTAGGAAATGTCACGTAGCTAGGGGTACCACATAGTTCCTTTAATTCCGGACACATATTAATTACACAGGTTCTGTGGCTGGCTGACTTCAAGACTCCACTTCACCTAATTTTAAACTGCCACAGAACCTGTGTAATTAACATGTGTCCGGAATTGAAGGGACTAGGTGGTAACCCTACACGTAGCACAGTGGTGCACATATCTCATGGTGATATTTGTATTTTTAAACTTGTAGGTGGACTGACTTCAAAAGTACACTGAAGAGGAAGATGACTGACCGGTACAACCACAGCATGTCCACCGGGAGCGGTCCTATGCCTGACCATTTGGAGTATACCCCCCTGGAGCAGGACTCCTTGGACGTGATTGATGTGGGGGAGATCAGGGGGATCTCCAATATGGACAGTGAGCTCCCGGCGGAGGTCTTTGATGCTGCTTTTGATGGTAAGTCACAGTAATGCATTGTATTTAGAAAGATATTTTTTATTGCGTATGTGATGGTGACATTGTTTTCAATTCTTATCCTAGCAGAAGCAGAAAGCCAGGATGTACCGGCAGCATCTTCCTCTGCAGAGCCACAGGTGGAGCAAGTGGTCCAGCCTCCACCAAGACGTCGCCCCCAGCCCCAGCCACAGGAGACATGGGATGAGAGCCTGTTGGTGACGCTGGAGAGGATCGAGCAGCAAGGGGTGGATGCTGCGATCCGTCAGCAGCAGGTGGCGGATTTTCTGGCGGAGTGGAAGGCCACAAACAAGCTGCAGGTTGAGGCCTTGAACCGCATTAATGAAACTCTGGCGGCTGGCATAGTAAGCATTGGCCAACACCTCAGCCGCCAGAATGAACTTCTTGCGGAGCAGCTGTCCACCGCCAGGTCCCTAAGGGACAATCCCCCATCTGCTGCCCCACCCCAAGCTGCTCCCCAACCTTCCACCTCGGCTGACCCTCCTGTGTCGACTAGGGGAAGACGCCGAAAGCCAGCTGAGCCAAAGGCCCCTGTCCCCAAGGCCCCATCTAAAAGGGGCAAAAAAGGGCCCAAATGAGACCTGGTTCACTTCCTCTGTGGTTGGAGCCCAAAGGTTTAAATTGCACTGGACATCCGCTTCATGAGTTGGCCATCGATCCATTTGCGTGCCATGGGCATGAAAGTTCGTATTTTGACCTCTACAAATGCAGGATATTTTTTTTGGGTGGTGTGTATCTTGCTTAGTATTCACCCTGGTTGTTGCAGTACGTATTCTGGTGTCCCCATTTCTTTCACCATTGCATTTGCAGGGTAACACATGTTTGGAGATATGCAACCTCTTGTTCTGGCTGTTTTATTATTTGTGTGTCTATTTTATTTGTTTATTTGATTTCTCACATTAAAGTGTCAAGCTGTGATGCTGAACAGCAAATAAATTTATTTTACAAATTAAATCTAAATTGTGGCATGTGTCATTTCTTGTGTGAAACAAATACTAGATTTATGTGTACTTACTGACCAGGGTATTTTTGAGCATTTGTTGAAGTGTGGTAGAAGTTTCCCATGTGTAACCCTCTCCATGGCCATTCCCATGTTCCTATCCAACTTTTCCCTGCTAATTAGTTTGTGTCAGCCCATGTGCAGAGCAACTTAATAGGTGAGAAAGCAGTTTGTGTGCAGGTGAGGTAGCTCCTACAGTAGTAGGTAAAAGCAGGTCCAGAACAATGCTTTCCTCATGGAGTGGGTGAGGCAGACAAACAAGGGTGAAAAGGTACATTTGTGTAGGAATGCATATGTGTCCTCCCTAAAAAAAGATGTGTGAATGGGCCAAACATGATAAATTAGCTTGTGAACAAACATGCATAACTTTTTAAATATATATGATTTTACAGTGTCATAAGCAGATGTAGGAATCCTTTGTTAGAGAGATGAGAGTGCAATAATGTGATTGGTGGCATCTTACATCCAGAGTGTAGTCAAATCCAAATCATAGCAGATGAGATAGTGGTACAGGTCATTATTTTGGGTACTATACAAAGATTGTGTGGAAAATAGTGGTCATGGGCTTAAAACATTGCTGAAACATCCTTTGTAGGTGTTAGATGTGGTTTATGTTATTGTATCCTAAATACAAAACCTATGTTAGTATTAGAGTGAACACGTTGACACATGTCGACTTGTGTAGATTGAGTGTGCTACTGCGTAAAGTCTATGAAAGCACGTAGTGAATGTGTCTAACTGTTTAGCAAATACCTACCTTAGCGTATAAAAAGATTCTTACCTTAAATTAAACAAACCTTTAAATGTGGAGAAGTATAGAAACATAAGCTTCCAATGTGTTTGCGTGCTGTGTGTGTGGCTTGCAGGCAGTGAAATCATGGTTTGGACTTAATAGACTGCAGCATTGCTTATTACATTCAGGTGTATGTGTTTGAGTAGTAATCAGCGTTAATTAGCCAACTCAGCCGCACGCTGGCATGCGGTATCTGTAGGGGTGGTTTGAGATGGCGGTTGGCGGACGCCTGTTTTGTGTCCGAAATGAACGGTGCCTTAGTCGATCGTGCGGTAGTAGCACCGCTCATTTTTTGTGCACACCCCCGTGTACGCCCATATTTACGCCCATTTTCCCTCATTATTTCGGCCGCTCCCATCAACACGCCCCTATGCCGCCCCCATTACCCGTACACTCGCGTACAGGTTTTTTCGCACGTTGAGACCCGGCCGTAAGCGTTGTGGAGTGTTCGCGCCGGCGCATTAGCGTATCTGCACATGCGCAGATCATGAAAAACACCGGGACGTACGCGTACGGCCCGGCCGCTCCAACCAGAATAAGGCCCCTTGTATCTCCCAAAATGGGACATTTTTTTGTCAATAAAAACTGCCTATAAATGGATAGCTTGATGATGAGCATTGGTCAAAAATCACACTGTTTTTGACCCAGAAATATCACTCCACCATCTTGAAGTCACTGCTTTGCGGACCTGATTTTGTGCAGGTCCCTAGCAGAGTGTGAGCCTCTTCTCAGTGAGCCTGGCCTTAGGGCTATACTGCATATGAGTTGGGTTCCCCAAATATAAAGAGTCTTTTCTCTAGTCTGCTTTTCTGGACAGTGAGCCAGAGTCAACTTATTATTCCAATTTTTTGCAATAATTTCATTCTATCTATCATGCTACCTGCTGTTGCTTGTCAATTAGACAATAATTGTATGATCAAATATAGTCGCTTAATCATTTTGCTAGTTTTTAGATAGTCTATATCCATGTACAGTTAAAATAAATGTATAATTTATAAGGAAGTTTCTTGTGCTTTGTGACATCATTTTCCCATGGTATCAGTACCTTGATGCATATTTTATATGACTTGCTCTAAGTACTAAAAGAATTTTCAATCGGTTCAACTAAAGCGATTCCCTTCATTAATTGCTGCTCCATATAGAAGCACAATTTGTTTAATGAGTCCAATGTATTAGCACTACATCTCTGCAGTAATCCTCATGACAGCTGACTTTGAACATTTACAATGGGTAATAAATGATAAATATATCTTAGTTAGGCCTCAACTGTCTACATGGGAACATTCTATACAGTGTTCCTGGCTGCACAAAAATAAATTGGCCATTGCTATTACCCTCATGCATATACACCAATTATAGGAAGTACGTTTCATTAAAACGCTTACAATCTCTTAAATTTAAATTTATAAGAAAGCTCGGAGTGTGCTGTCATTGCCTCCAAAGTTGTCAGATACAGTATCTATGCACTATGCCCAAAAGACATTGGAAGATTGAATATATATTTTATATGACCTGCTATCACTATTAAAATAATATTAAATTGATTTAACTAATTATTCTCATCAAAAATGACTCTTCTGTGTTTTATATGTAAATTAAAAATGTCATAAAGCCCAAAATATTCAATTCTGCAATTTAATACTTATATTTCCAATTTCAGAGCTACTGTTGGGGTAATTTAATAGAAAACAAGTATGAAACAAATGTGCCATCTGGTGTATTGTCTGACCCTACACACACACACGTTTACACTCAGTGCTATTTTTGTAGGAAAATAGGTTCAGGAACTGTGGGCGGGTCAGAAGTGGGGGGTTATGTGGGTGGGGCTACCAAAGAGGAGGGGCATCAATTGGCCGGATACACATATGCCCCCATGGTAGCGGATATGCCCCCAGAGGGCCAGATACACATATGCCCCCACCACGCTGCTCATGCCCACACCCCATTCCGGTGTCTTCCAATCACAGCCAATCAGGAGCCGGTCTGCGAGGTCTGATTGGCTGATGGCCGAGCCATATTTTAAATGGCTGATGGAGTCACAGGGACACAGTGAGGGGAAGGAAAGATGCACTCTCCTCCCCTCTGAAGGGAAGCGAACAGACAATCAGTGCAGCAGAGGTCCCGGAATTCCATTCCTGATGACGTCAGTTTGGAAAAAAGCTTCAGGAACGGCGTTCCAGACCAAAAATAGCCCTGGTTATAAGCTGCAGGGTGTGTGTATGGTTAGGGTTACAGGCTGCGGTGTGTGTTAGGGTTATTGGTTGCGGTGTGTGTGTGTGTGTGTATGGTTGAGGTTATAGGCTGCGGGTTATGTGTGTATGGTTAGGGTTATAGGCTGTGGTGTGTGTGTTAGAGATATTGGTTGCGGTGTGTGTATATGGTTAGGGTTATAGGCTGCGGTGTGTGTGTTAGGGTTATTGGTTGCAGTGTGTGTGTGTGTGTGTGTGTGTATGGTTAGGGTTATAGGCTGTGGTATGTGTGTGTATTAGGGATAGTGGTTGTGGTGTGTGTATGGTTGGGGTTATAGGCTGGGGATGTGTGTATGGTTAGGGTTATAGGCTGTGGGATGTGTGTATGGTTAGGCTGCAGGTTGGTGGTGAATGGTTGGGCGGTGGGGGGATGTATAGTTAGGCTGCAGAGATCGGGGGTGTATAGCATAGTCTGCGGAGGGGTGGGGGTGTATAGAATAGGCTGCAGTGGTTGGTGGTTGTATAGTTAGGCTGCAGGGGTTGGGGTCTGTATAGTTAGGCTGCAGAGGTGGGGGGTGTATAGTTAGGCTGCGGGAGTGGGTGTATAGTTAGACTGCGGGGGCTGGGGTGTATAGTTAGGCTGTGGGGGTGGAGGGTGCATAGTCAGACTGTGGGGGTGGGTGTATAGTTAGGCTCGGGGTGTATAGTTAGGCTGCAGGGGTGGGGGTGTATATTTAGGATGTGGGGTGTATACAGTAGTTAGGCTGCAGGGGTGGGGGGTGTACAGCTAGGCTGTAGGGTGTATAGTTAGGCTTCGGGGTGGGGGTGTATAGTTAGGCTGTGCAGGTGGTGGGTGTAAAGTAATTTAGGCTGTGTGGTACTTACAGTGCCAGGTGCGGGCCAGCCTGAAGCTCCGATCAGATGCTAAGCCATGCCCCCTCTCTTCTGATGCTGGGACCCGCGCTGCTCTCATCTTCTCCCTCCAGCAGACCCTTGTCCATCAAAGAGGAGTCCGACTGAGACATGTTGGCGGGCACACTGCACAGTGACGCATCTATATAGACTCAGAGGCGGGGGCTGACCTTAGCAATGGAGAGTCAGAGACAGCGCACCACAGATCCGCCGGATCCAGAACACCCTGCACCCGTCTGACTAGAGAGGAGGTGTCGCTGACTACTAGAGGTTCCGGAACGCCGTTCCTGATTACAGTATATCATTTTTTATCTGAACTTCAGGAACGGCGTTCCGGCAGAAAAATAGCACTGTTTACACCAGGGGTGGCCAACCGGTCAGAGGTAAAGAGCCGAAAAATATCGGTAGTCAAGCTAAAGAGCCGGCATCATGCCGAAGGCGTGCGAGCCAAAAAAGGGACATGGTCTATTTTGACCCCTTGGTCAAATGATTATTATGATTATGATTATTATGAGGTTATTTTCTCACTCAGTGTGCAATTGGGATACAAAATGTGTTTTTTTTTCCTAGACAGTGCCACAAACTGCTATGCCCCCACAGTGCCACAAACTGCTATGTCCCTGCAGTGCCACAAACTGCTATGCCCCCACAGTGCAACAATCTCCTATGCCCCCACAGTGCCACCAACTGCTATGTCCCTACAGTGCCACCAACTGCTATGCCCCCACAGTGCCACCAACTGCTATGCCCCCACAGTGCAATATTCCCAGCAGCAGCACTCACCATTGTTGCTGCTGCCGGGCAGGGAGAGGACAGCCTGGCATCCCCCTGCAGACCTGTCATGTTACCGAGGGGAAAAGAGCACAGCACAGCGCGTCTCCTTCCCCCCTCACTTCCCTGTGACTGGGCCGTCCACTAATCAAAGCTCGCGGGCCGGCTCTTGACTGGCTGCTGGCCCGCAAGCTCTAATTGGTGGACGGCCCAGTCACAAGGATGCACAGTAAGGGGTAGGAGAGATGCGCGGTGCGCATTCTCCTTCCCTCAGAAGAAATGTGGAGTTCGGGGAACCGGCAGCGGGGGGACGGTACCGGGGACAGGTGGCGGGCAGCAGTGGGAGCAGGAGCCACACCGTACAAGGGGGAGAGTCGCATGCGGCTCGCGAGCCCTGGGTTGGCCACCCCTGGTTTGCACTGAAGTTTATGTGATGGAAGCTGGTGGTTAACGATGTTTGACCATTTACAGCCCAGCCTACTGACTTTATATATGATTATATTCTACTAACCTTTATGTCTCTTCCCTGTTATACTGCTTGTTTTAATTTCATCAGGGCTGAAGCTAGGTCTTTCATCATCCGGGTCAAGGCAGTCATTTGTACCTACTCCACAAGGTATGCTGTTACATACCTACTCCACAATCCACAAGGTACGCTGTTATGTACCTATTCTACACTCTGTAAAATACACTGCCATGTATCTACTCCACTGTCCACTGTCACGTAGCGACTCCAAACTCTGCAATGTACACTGTTATGTACCTATTCCACACTCCATAAGGCAGGGATGGGGATCATTCGGCCTTCCAGCTGTTGTTGAACTACACATCCCAGCATGCCCTGCAACAGATTTAGCATGGCCAAATAGCAAAACTGTAGCAGGGCATGCTGGGATGTTTAGTTCAACAACAGCTGGAGGGCCGCAGGTTCCCCATTCCTGCCAAGGTATGCTGTCACTGCACAAAAGTGGAAGCAAGGAAGAGGTAAGCAACTATCGACCAGTGAGCCTTACATCAGTAGTAGGGAAATTGATGGAAACACTCTTAAAACAAATAGTTGTAGAATATCTCAAAACCAGCAATTTACAGGATCCAAAACAGCATGGGTTTACTGGGGGAAGATCATGTCAAACAAATCTTATTGACTTTTTTGACTGGGTGACTAAAGTAATAGATCCAGGTGGGGCTGTAGATGTAGCTTATCTAGACTTTAGTAAAGCTTTTGACACTGTCCCACATTGCAGACTGTTAAATAAACTTGAAAGCTTGGGATTGGATTCTAAGATAGCTGAATGGATAAGAGCGTGGTTGCAGGACAGAAAACAGAGAGTTGTTGTAAATGGAGTACAGTCAAAGGAGGGAAAGGTTACAAGTGGAGTACCCCAGAGATCTGTACTTGGACCGGTGCTTTTTAATATCTTTATTGGTGATATTGCAAATGGAATTGAGGGTAAAATGTGCCTTTTTGCAGATGACACAAAGGTATGCAACAGGGTAGACACACCAGGAGGGGTAACACAAATGATTGAGGATCTAGGTAGATTAGAGAAATGGTCAAGAGAATGGCAACTACAGTTTAATGCCAAAAAATGCAAAATCATGCACTTGGGTCTCAGAAATCCAAAGACTCAATATAGTATAAATGGCACTATAATGGAAACTACTGAGGAAGAGAGGGATCAAGGTGTCACTATTTCAGGGGACTTAAAAGCAGGTAGGCAATGTAACAAAGCAATGAAGAAGGCAAGTCAGATGCTTGGTTGCATAGGGAGAGGTATCAGCAGTAGAAAGAAAGAAGTAATAATGCCACTGTATAGGTCATTGGTACGACCTCACCTAGAGTATTGTGTTCAGTTCTGGAGGCCATATCTCCAGAAGGATATAAATACATTAGAGACGGTACAAAGAAGAGCAACTAAAATGGTGCATGGCCTACATCACAAAACGTACCAGGAAAGACTAAAAGATCTTAATATGTATACTTTAGAGCAGAGAAGGGAAAGGGGGGACATGATAGAAACTTTCAAATATATCAAGGGTTTTAACATGGTACAGGTGGGAGACATTCTTCACAGGAAGAGGAGCAACATAACACGAGGACATGCACTGAAACTAGAGGGAGGAAGATTCAGGGGAAATGTGAGGAAGAATTTTTTCACAGAAAGAGTAGTAGATAAGTGGAATAGCCTCCCAACAGAGGTGGTAGACGCAAATACAGTAGTACAATTTAAAAATGCTTGGGATAAGCATATTGATATCCTTACAAAAAAATAAGGATCAAATATGTTTTGAGGTAACATGTTTAAAAAAAGGGGCAGACTAGATGGGCCAAGTGGTTCTTATCTGCCGTCAAATTCTATGTTTCTATGGTCGGGCAAAGGAAGAAGCCTATCGCAGTGGTGATATTGTCCTGTACAAACAGGCCAGGAACTCCCTAACACGGGAAATCAAGCTAGCAAAAAAAAGATTCTCAGACAAGCTGGCGAACAACCTGTCAACCAACGACCCCGCGTCAGCTTGGAGAGGCATGCAAGCTATAACCAACTACAAGATCTCTCGAACCCCCTCCACCATGCACCAGAAACTAGTGAACGAGCTGAACGATTTCTACTGCAGGTTCGAGAAGGAAGCTACCTGCATCAGTCCTACCCCTGACCGGGGCAAAATGGCTTGCCCACCCTCCTTCCAAAACTGCCACCCCCAGACTCTCCAGGTGGACCAAACAGAGGTAGAAGGAATGTTCAATAGGGTCAACCCTAGGAAAGCTGGAGGCCCAGACGGAGTGTCTCCATCTGCCCTCAAGACCTGTGCAACACAGCTCGCCCCTATCTTTACCAGGATTTTCAACACTTCACTAAAAATGTGCAAGGTCCCCACCTGCTTCAAAGCCTCAATTATTGTCCCGGTTCCCAAGAGCTCAACTGCGAAAGACCTCAATGACTACAGGCCGATTGCACTAACATCGGTGGTCATGAAAGTGCTTGAACGTATGGTGCTGAACCACCTGAGAGTTGTTACAAATGCTCACCTCGACCCCCTGCAGTTTGCCTACCGAGCAAACAGAAGTGTCGAGGATGCAGTCAACCTAGGGCTGCACCACATTCTACAGCACCTGGACAGTCCAGGCACCTATGCAAGGATACTATTTGTTGATTTCAGCTCGGCATTCAACACTATCATCCCTCACATCCTGGAGCCAAAACTCCGTTCACTAGGAGTCCCAGAACCTACTTGCTCCTGGATCACTGACTTCCTGACTGAAAGGAAACAGGCGGTGAAAGCAGGCTCATTCATTTCAAAAACATGCACAATTAGCACCAGTGCCCCTCAAGGATGTGTCCTCTCCCCCCTGCTCTTCTCCCTCTACACAAAAGACTGCACCTCAGCAGAACAGTCAGTAAAAATTATAAAATTTGCAGACGACACAACGGTTATCGGCCTAATCATGGATGCAAACGAGTCGGCATACAGACGGGAGGTGGATCGGCTAACTAAATGGTGTAGCGGAAACAACCTTGACCTCAACCCCCTCAAAACGGTGGAGATGGTGGTGGACTTCAGAAGGAAACCAAATGCCATGCACCCACTCATAATATCTGACAGAGTAGTATCGAGGGTCGACTCCTTCAAATTCCTAGGAACAAAGATTTCCTGCGACCTCAAATGGGGTCCCAACATCATTACAACTGTCAAGAAGGCTCAGCAGCGGTTGTTCTTCCTGAGGCAACTCAAGAAATTCAACATCCCGCAGGAGCTGCTGCTCATCTTCTACACTGCCATAGATAGAGTCTGTCCTTTGCTCCTCAATCACAATCTGGTTCGGAGGAGCAAACGAGAATGACAGACGAAAGTTGCAAAGAGTGGTGAGGATGGCAGAAAAGATCATTGGGGCGGAGCTCCCCACTATCCAAGAACTATACCTAGCCAGGGTCAATAAGCGTGCAGGAAAGATCTTGGCGGACAAGCTACACCCTGGCCACAACCTGTTTGAACCCCTTCCGTCAGGCAGACGTTTTAGGTCCATCCCAGCAAAGACGACAAGAACTACAAAAGGCTTCTTCCCAATAGCTGTCCACCAACTAAACCGTATTGAACATACCAAATACTAACTCTAACTTTTCTAGATACATGTGAAATGTATGTGATGTATGTTTACGCCTCTCTTCCCACCCCCTTTGTGTTCCCTGATTGATGCTCCACTGTTACCACAAAAAATTCCAAGCATACGCAAGTATACCTGGCCAATAAAGATGATTCTGATTCTTCTGATTCTGATGCAGTCAACACGGGAGATTGAGAGCAGGCTACATAGTGACTCACTGGACGACATCTGAAAGAGGCAGATAGAGACAAAGGCTAGAATAGGAATCTATAGCTACTCTAAACTAAGAATTGATGGGAGGTGATTTTTATAGACTTCAAAGCTGGCATTGTTAAACTACATAATCTCTAGCGTTATAGCCCAATATTAAAAAGATATTGAGAGAAAGACATGTACATAGCTATAAAGATTGGATTCCGTAGTCCTCAATAAAGTGGAACCTGATGTACATATTACATCAGGTTCCACTTTATTGAGGACTACGGAATCCTACCTTTATAGCTATCTCATTACTTTACTTTACTTTATATTGAAAGGACCTATTAAAAGAATTTTCCAGTTAATATTACTTGCGCAAGTACAAAGTTATAAAGTTCTATTTAACAAATACATGTTATATGAATTACAAAAAATACTTTAATAAATAAGCATAAAAGAAGCCAAGGTTGTTAGACAAAGATAAATATAAAGAAGAATTCAGCAAGGAAACCATAAATTGCTTTAAGAACAGGACAGTTCGATTATTTTAATCTGAAATGAAAAAAAATGCTTTTAACATTATATTCACATTATGTCAGCTAGTTAAAAAATTATTTTTTGAAGCAGATGCATTGAAAATACGCATACAGAGTATACATGTAAAAAGAGCATTTCAACCAGGGCCGGCTCTACCATTAGGCAGCTTTAGGCAGCTTTCTAGGGCACCAGGATCTGGGTGGGCACCAACAAATCTGCCTACCAAAAAATGAAGGATGTCTATGAGGATCCTTGTTGTACTTAATGCGGGTGGCTGCTGTGGAACTTCTAAGACCTCACGTCCATAATTTCCCTTGAGGCATACTTTCCCTCCTCCTTGCACTCTGTTGTGGGTGGCCTCTGGGGAAAGCAAGGGACCTGTCCTCCTTCCCAGGGTGCTGGAAGGACCACCCAATTTTTGGGAGCCTCCCTGCCATTCCGGAATGTTAGGCAAGTATGCCTTAAGGGGTTGGAAATTGGGTATCGGTGGCAGTATGGGGGGGGGGGGAGTAGGTTTAAGTTTTGCCTAGGGTGCTGAGAAGTCTTACACTGGCCCTGATTTCAACAGCTGCATAAAGTACAATTAAATAAGGCTTGTTACAGTATTGTGCCTTTTACATCACTGTTTATCAATCTGAATATGTCATTAGTACATAGATATAGAATGTATAAATTATGTGTAGGCATTGTTATAGAAAAATTACATTGAAGAGTAATACAATAAAGAGAGAAAGAAAAAAGAACACATATATTTGTTTGACACTCACCTGCTGGGCAGCTCAATTTGGGGATCACACATTAAGATGCGGGTCTCGTACCACTGAGTCAGTCGCATGGTATTATGAATCTGGGATTGTGTTGTAACAGTTAAAGTAGCAATAAAGCTTTCCCACGTATTAAAAAAGGAAGCAGCTTTCCTTTTTTTATCAAATATGGTTTCAATCCAATCCATATGGAAAATAAAGGTACGTTTTTTAATATAGTTTAAAGTTTACAGGGGTTGGTTGAATCCAGTCTTGCAGGATAGTTTTTTTAGTTGCAGCCCATTCTGGAGTAAAGGGTATGAAGGGTATGAAATTAATTAAGCGGTTTTAGCATCCCTTCTAACTTGTCTCCAGAAACCCTGAACCACTGGGCGTTCCCAAAGACAATGATATAGATCCCCCTCCTCCACAGCATATCTAGGACTTCAGATAAATCCATTCTGAAGCGCCTGTGAGGGGATAAATATGTCCTGCTAGATGTTTAGAAATAGCTCATGATATGTTCTAGCAGTTAATAAGGTACGAGATTTTAGTAAGCCTCGTAACAGATCATGCATAGAAAGAGACGTAAACTGTGTCAACCATTGAAGCATCCCTTGACTGACAAGGTCATGGTCCATATTTTCCCTAAAAAATCTATGATATGTAGGCATGGCTTTGCGTGTAGGGGTTGGTTTGGAGAGACAATGATCTACTGTGTTGTCCTAATCTTTTTCCTTGAAAGTTTTTAAGACATTTTATTTTTGCAAAACTTTAGGTACATTAAAGGACAGCCAAATGAAATAGGATTTCCTGAAAAATCAATTTGGCAATAACACTACTGATCTTGGATTTATTGGACTAAGACTTTAATGCATTAAATTGGTAAAACACTATTACAGATACTTACCATATATAGAGAGTGAAATTTTATGGAATTCTCGTTGCTGTTATAGTTTAATTGTATTGCTTTGCAGCTTAAATTGAGTTTAGTCAAATAACTCATTCATTCACAGGTTATGCCGTCAAGAAACACGGTCTTGGTTTAGAGGAATTCTGAGTGTATCCTGCATAATAAAATGGTATCTGTTTAAATGTAATGTGATTACTTACAGTACTGTAGTTTGTGTAAGTGTATGTCCAATAAATATTCATTTGCAAAGTGACCTCTCTACATTTTTTCCCTTTAATGAAAAAATTAGGTAATACCAATTTGACAATTAGAAAATATATTCTATAAAGAACACCTAATACTTACCTGTATGCTACATCTATTCCACAACCCATAAGGTACAGTATGCTGTCAATCCATGTAGCTACAGTACAAGTACACGCTTTCGCTGGAACATATGTTTACACTACTACAGATGCTATAATAGCTTTCAAATTCATGTCTTTCCCATAAAACTTTACCAGGGCTACACTGTAATGGTGCATTTGTGATTCAAATATGGCCAATACAGTTGAAAATATGAAGAAAATTAAATGTCAAAATTATGCAAACTGACAGATTTTTCAGAGTTGGTTTTTATTAGATGCTGCCCTAGATATATTTGAGATAATGTAATTATTTTAGTAAAATACAGAGTTGTAATGCCCAAATCATGCCCTGGCCCTTGGACTTCAATAAATGCCCATTATATAGGTTTTATGGGTAAAAAATGGACACATGGAAAGAAAGTAAATGTGCTCCATTCAGACATCAAGGGTGAAATGTATTAGGATGAGAGAATCAGAAAGTGAGAGATTTGGTAAGAAATCTCCAGGTTTTTTAAAGCGGCAATCATTTACACTGCAAAATCAAACTGGTTTTGCAGTGTAAATGATTGCCACTTTTAAAAACTGGAGATTTCTTACCAAATCTCTCACTTTCTGAATCTCTCATCATATTGCATTTCACCCTTGATGTCTGAATGGAGCACGGGAGAGAGGGATGCTGCCGGACGCTCTCCATTGCGTAGCGACTGGGCACCTGCAGAGATAGAGCAGCATCCTGGACGGCAGCACCACCACTCCTAACAAGTATTAATTGCAGCTGAACACCCTACTGTCAGCCAACTGTGTGCACAATCACAAACCACATTTGCATGACTAGGGACCAGATTCAGACCTGATCACTGGGTTGTTGGAGCCCAGTGATCAGGAAAATGCTGCCCCACACACGCAAATTCCCGCCCATGTGCATGGCTGCAAATTCGTTCGCAATCACCATTGAATGGCTTTCCCCTCTGTTTGCAGTGCAGAGTAAGCCAGGATTTACTTTGCACTGTGATGGCCGTGGGGAGAAAGATGCCACTGATGAAGTCAGGGAATGCCTGCATTTTCTGTGTCTCTCCCAGAAAATGCAGGGTTACTATCCACAAACGGCTGCAGGATGCTAATCACCCTGCAAGCAGTTAGCGTTGACACAGTGTACTTTGTGCATGCACAGTCATCCAATAATCGGCAGGGCTGTGTATGCGCAGCCCTGCATTCTGTCCTCAATCGGGCCCTAGGTGCAAAATTTTTATATAAAGACTTCAAAATAGCATTACATTGGCTTTGGGTCTCCGCTTTCAGATCGCAATGCCGGGTGAGACCTGGGATCTTGATCCCGGGTCTGACCAGGCAACTACCCAGCTCAGACACCACTAAACCCGGGTCGCCCATTATACAGAGGATGACCGGGGTCGACCCCACAGAAACCCGGCAATTAACCTGGGCTATTATTACGATCTGAAAGCGGTATGAATGATGTAGTATAGGAAATATAGGTGATTACGGTTGCCCTGTGCATTACCTTTTTCTTATTTTGTTAGTCACCAACTTGTTGCTGAGGAAAACAAACATGTTTTTTTTTTATTATTTGAAGAAAGCTTCATTACTGAAAGCAATCATAATTATTTTAAAAATCCTGTTCAGAATTATTACATAATAATTACCAGTGTGTCACATTATTATCCTGTGTAATTAAGCAGACAAACAGCATTACAGCAAGTGTTAAATATATATATATATATATTAATCTAAAATAATATAAAATAATCTAAGACAATAAGCACTGCCATCAAATAAAAAAAAATCATATTTAAAATATAAATACTTTGTATATACTGTAATGCAATGGTATTATTTTATTTTATGGGGGTATTCTTACAAATATTTGCTCTTGCATTGATCTATTCATGTACTGTACTGTCTGTTTATCATCCCTTATGTGCTCCAGGACACACTGTAAAACAATTAGAATAAGTGTTCCCTTCTGGGTTTTTTTTTTTCTCCGATAGCTGTACTAAAAAAAACCCTGCAGTTTACAGCCAAAGTACAAAACCTGGGCGCTAAAAGTTAATGTTTAAAGTAAACATGTAATATTTTTATTAACAGATTTATTAACAGATTGGGTACTTATGTAGTATCTGGGCTGCAGATTTTTTGATTGTATGCCTTAAGTTAAGGCATACAATCAGATGCGATGCGATGCGATATCGCATCGCATCGCATACGACCATGCGATGCGATGCGATGACCCGATTTTTCCATAGGATTCAATGTTAAAATGGACTGAGTCCATTTTAACATGGAATTCAATGGGAAAAAGGGGTCCTTTTCATACCCCTACTATCCAAGTGGGCATGGAGTTGGATATAAACCTGTGGCGAGCGTAGCGAGCCACCGAGCCCGAAGCGTGGCGAGCGAAGCGTGGCGAGCGAAGCGAGCCCCGCGAGGGGACGGTATTCTGTGTCCCCTCGCGGGGCTCGCTACGCTCGCCACGCTTCGGGCTCGGTGGCTCGCTACGCTCGCCACAGGTTTATATCCAACTCCATGCCCACTTGGATAGTAGGGGTATGAAAAGGACCCCTTTTCCCATTGAATTCTATGTTAAAATGGACTCAGTCCATTTTAACATTGAATCCTATGGAAAAATCGGGTCCATCGCATCGCATCGCATCGCATGCGATATGGTCGGGTGCGATGCGATGCGATGGACCCGATTTCAAAATCGGCAGCCCAGTTACTACATAAGTACCACAGATTGTAACTATGATATAAATATATACTGTATGTCATGAAAAAACTTGACTTGACCTTAAAGGTACAGTATAACAATTGTTATTTTTTTTCTTTTTCATTTTCCTATGCTGCAAATACTGATTTTATATTCTGTATTAGTTAAATACATTTCCAATGCTCTTTTAACATGTTATTTACTTAGATGTGTTCAAGTGTCTTAGTTTTTCATTGCTAACTCCTGAACTCCCTAAATGATCTGTTTAACCAGGGACTGATTTGAACTAGCTTTGAATCGCATCATATGCAAATCGATGCAATGGCGTTCAAAATGCATGCAATGAGTGCACCGTGTATGGGCACCTATACTTTTAAATTGCTTGTTTTAGTATACTTCATGGCTACTTGATTAAGCCTAAAATGACATGAGTTCCAGAACTTCTCTGCCGGGGCCAGACCCTGGCCCAGATGACACCCCCTTAATTTAGAGAACAGTCACTGCCCTCCCTCCTTTCCCCAAATGACCTAAGCATATCAATCAGGGCAATGCAAGCCAGAATACAGGACCCATTCTGCACATGTGCTGTCCATTGATCATCTGAGTAGTGTTAAAACCATTGAGTTTGCAGGCCCTCGTTTTGATTATTAAAACCCAAATCAATCTACAATAGAACACAACTTCAGCTACATATGTTAGAAGTTATTTGACCACCAGTTATCATTGTTCAGTTTAAAGAATAACACAGATCAGATCAAATTACACACATCGTAGAATAAATAATGAATAACAAAATGATTCCACCAATTTATTGGTAAAACCTCACCTAGAGTACTGTGCTCCGTTCTGGAGGCTATTTCTCCAGAATGATATAAATATATTAGAGACAGTACAAAGAAGGGCAACTAAAATGGTGCATGGCCTACAATAAAAAACTTACCCGGAAAGACTACAAGATCTTAATATGTATACTTTAGAGCAGAGAAGGGAAAGGGCGGACATGATAAAAACTTTCAAATATATCAAGGGTTTTAACAAGGTACAGGTGGGAGACATTCTTCACAGGAAGAGGAGCAACAGAACACGAGGACATGCACTGAAACTAGAGGGAGGAAGATTCAGGGGAAATGTGAGGAAGAATTACTTCACAGAAAGAGTAGTAGATAAGTGGAATAGCCTCGGATCAGAGGTGGTAGAGGCAAATACAGTTGAACAATTTAAACATGCTTCGGATAAGCATATTGATATCCTTACACAGAAAAAAGGATCAAATATGATTTGAGGTATGACTGGATGGGCCTATGTTTCTGTAATTTTACATCATTATCCCAAATGCCACAGAGTTGGGTGGGAGTTATTGAAGGACTGGTGGATATAATTTGAATCTGTATTAACTCAATGACAGCTTTCAGGTTTCAACAATTTAATTTGCACCAGTGTTACATATTAAATAATTACATATTTTAGGGATTCATTACATGCTCTGGTATCAAGCATATAACATGCTTATTAAATGTTCAGATAAATTATCCTTGTGAACTGCATGGTCCATTAACATTCATAAAATGAAGTGTGGGCAGCTAAATGAATGTGTCATTTATATTATACACCTTTTGTATCCCTATTAAAAATTGATGTTCAAATAACTGATTTTCTACATAAAGAATGAACATGTCTTCTTTAGGTTGTAATATTAAATAGGTGAATAAAATGATGTTTTGGAGAGGGTGAATTCTTAAGCAACACAATACTCAAACAGCATCTTAAAACAACCATGGAATGCATGCAGATGCAAAATGTAAAGTTTTTGTAATGGCCTTCAGTCCCCTGTAGTGTCCATTCATGTTTTGGATCCTTGTATGTGTGACAGTCTGCAACAAGGATGAGCACAAACTCAATACTTGTTTCTGGTATAAGAAATATGTGTGCTGCTGTTTGTGCCTTAAAGGCCTCCTGACTGCTTCTGCACTGCAGTCTGCCCGCAGTCTGCCCGCTGTCTGCAGATTCAAATTCTACTTAACAACCACTGGCAGTGTAGCCTATCACTGAGAGGACCAATGGTGAAGAGAATATAGCCAGGTGCCCGGCACAGGCAGGGAGAGGACCAGCGGTGCAGAGATGGTAGCCGGGAGCCTGGCACAAGCAGAGAGAGCACCAGCGATGGAAGCGGTGGCAGTGACTGGAGGGGATCAGCCTGGAGGGGAGGGAATCAGTGGCAGGGAGAGGACAGTGGTGCAGGGATGAGAGCTGGGCAGGGAGAGCACCAGCGACGGAAGCGGCAGCAGTGACTGGAGGGGATCAGCCTGGAGGGGAGGGGTTCAGTGGCAAAGAGAGGACAGTGGTGCAGGGATGAGAGCTGGGTAGGGAGAGGACCAGCAGCTGCAGTGACTGGTGGAGATGTAACCAGGGACACCCGTCCCCACAGCATGCCAATGCAGAGCAGAGTAAGTGTAGCATGCACTCCCCTGCCTTCTGCATCTCCATACTTCTTGGTCAGCGTGAAGAAGTGCTGGTATGCTATACCGCCGCATACTGCATATCGGCCCCCTCGACCACTGTATATATATATATAACGGATGGTGATCCGGCACTCCCGGTGTCTTTGCAGAAATCAATAGCAGATGTAGGTAGGTGTTGTCCTTTCAGAGAACACACAGCATGGCACTCGAGGACTGTGACAAAAAGTGGTTTTATTCCAGCAACAGTTTTGGAGCCCTAAGCTCCTTCATCAGGCTAACAGCAAGCGATACAGTGAAAGTGCACAAGGTGCCTATATAATACAGTGGGGTGTATTTAATGCCGCAGCGAGCGGCCAGCTAGGGGGTTAAACAGCGAGGATTGCAGAAAACCAGCGATCCTCGCTGTTTAACCCCCGCGCCGGCCGCTCGCCCTATTCAACGTTCTGGGGAAATCCTCGCCGTCGCAGGACGGCGAGAATTCCCCAAAACAGCGAGACTCGCAACTAATGCAGGAAACTCGCTGTATTTAGCCACGAGTCTTGCTGCTTCTGGAGCCGCACACGCCAATCCCCCCTCGCTCAAAAAACGGAGCAAGGGGGAATTGGCGTATGAGGGGGCTGCATTGAATACTGTCAGGGTGAGTGGTGACAGCGAGCAGGAAGCTCTGCTCGCTGTCACCACTCGCCCACAGCATTGAATAGCTGCCATTATATACAGTGTCCCAAAATACATAAACATGCCACCTCTCCACCCGGCTGCCCCATTATCTCGGCCAGAGGCAGTCTGTTTCAACCGGTGTCATAATTATTGGACACTTTGATACAACCTTTCGTGGTCCAACAAGAAACCCACCTGAAGGACACCACTGAATTTCTAAAAAGGTTGCGAGCTCTACCCATGTTGCCAACCTCCGCCATTATGTGCACAATGGATGTGTCCTCGCTATATACCTCTATCCCCCATGATGAGGGGTTACTGGCCATGCAACAATTCCTGGACTCTTTAGGTGATGCATTCACCTTTGACAAAACACTCTTTTTCCAACTTCTAACCTTGGTTCTAACCAGAATTTTTTTTTCGCTTTGATGGCCAGATACACCTACAATTAGAAGGCTGTGCCATGGGATCGGCGGTGGCACCGTCGTATGCCAACACCTACATGGTACAGCAGGAATGTCTATTTTTTCATGATCATGCCACCAAGAATAATATCGTCTTACTATGTCGCTACATAGACGAGTTATTTATGATCTGGAGGGGCACATCTGAAGATCTCGTCAAACTGGTTACTGACATCAACAATTTACCAGGACCAATTAAACTGACATATGAGTGGCATCATGAACGGATTAACTTCTTGGACGTGTCAGTACTGCTCAATAATGGCATTATAAGTACTACCATCTACTACAAGAGCACGGACCGAAATACTCTTCTTTTAGCCAGCAGTCACCACCCACCACCTCTTAAAAAAGGCCTGGCATATTCGCAGATGCTAAGAGCTGCCCGCATCTGCAGTGATGTGTCGAAACTACCTGCAGAATTGGATATCATCGTGCACAAGTTCCATCAGCGAGGGTACCATCTTCGGGACCTCAGAAGTACCAAGAACAGAGTGCTACGATTAAATAGAGAAAATCGACTAAATCCCAAGCAGGTCGACAATAGTAACACCGGTGTGTTCCCGTGGACAACCACATTCGACACTCACGGAAGCCTAATTCCAATAGCCAGCAAAGCTTTATGGCCCATTCTGGCCACGGATAAAAGCCTCCCTTGCCTTTCTAGCATTCGTCCCATGACATGTTATAAAAGAGGAAGGAATTTACGTGACATGCTGGTACAGGTGGACATAACCGGGTTCGACAATAGCAGAGCAGGTACTCGCTCTGTTAAGGCCAATGGCTGTAATAGATGCATTAAGTGCACTACTTGTCAACTTTTAGTACAATGTGTCTCTTTCAAACATCCTCATACTGAGACCATCTATACTATCCGGCATGTTTTAACATGCAGTACTAAATTCACGGTATACGAAATAATCTGCCCATGTGGATTATATTACGTAGGGATGTCCACTCGAGAATTCAAAGAACGAATGGCTCAACATCGGTCCGCCATTAAAGCCGCTTTAGAAAATAATCCTATGGAGCAGCCAGTGGCGGCACACTTTAAATGTAAGGGTCACCCTTTGTCATCCCTAAAGTATGTGATCATCGATCACGTCCCGCCTATGCCTAGAGAGGGGGACAGACAAAAAACATTACTCCGTCTAGAAGCCAGATGGATATACCGTCTGGACACTGTATCACCTCGCGGACTCAATGAGAGGATCATGTGGAATACACTCACATGAATTACCCCAGATTTCTCTAATCAACCTGCCGCTTAAATAGACTGGTCGACACACATCAAAATGTGGACACGATCAATAATTCTGATTCATCCTGGCTTGAAGTAATGCCAGAAATCCTCTGCAGCGTGAATCACTCTGGCTATCAAGCGATCTTTAATTTTTATATTAATTATACTGAAGCCTAATTGATAGTTATGCTTCTTAGTGTTTTTAATGTAGTGTATGTATCTTTAATATTTTTCGCGAGCACAGCACTGATCACTGTAATGTGTCCTCTTACAGAGCCGTGGGATACCGGGCTATGGTAACCTTGGTGACGTTGGGACACACGCCCCTGTTTGCTTGGCAACGGGGACGCGTCATGACTACACTGAACAGAGGGCATTCTGGATACCGGAAGTGTGTCTCCGTGCACAGCACGGTTTCCGTCCGCTTCCGTCCCAGCACCTGAAGCTCCGAGGATGATCATGGCAAAGGGCGGTCTTTCATACACTATATACCTTGTGCACTTTCACTGTATTGCTTGCTGTTAGCCTGAGGAAGGAGCTTAGGGCTCTGAAACTGTTGCTGGAATAAAACCACTTTTTGTCACAGTCCTCGAGTGCCGTGCTGTGTGTTCTCTGAAAGGACAACACCTACCTACATCTGCATATATATATCTCTAATACCTTCCTTGATATTAAGGGTTGTTTTCCCTGTAATAACTGCAAGATTTGTAAACACATAGTTAAAGGGACTGATTTATTAAATCCTAAATTGTCCCTGATTAAGCCACATCAATTTTTAAATTGTAATTCCACATATGTGGTTTATCTATTATCCTGCAGCTGTGACCTACACTATGTGGGTAAAACTAAGGGCCTTATTCTGATCGGTGCGGCCCGATCAGAATATGCGGCCGCAACCGTGCAGGCGAATCCCCGCCTTCCATACGGATCGCCACCTGCCGTCCGTACGCGGATATGTGGCGATCCGCATGAAATTGGACGGGGATACGCCTCCTCCGTCTTGGGAGCAGCCCCTGCATTCGATGGTCGCCGAACATCGAATGCAGGGCCGCACGCTCCACCAGGTCCCGCAACACAAGACCACACGGACACTTGTCCGTGTGAAATCATGTATGGGGGCGGGCAGCTGACATCCGGCGATGTCAGATGCCCGCCCCGTACCCACGCGTCACGGCCTCATTACCATGCATACGCCCCGCGTTTGCATGGGAACGCCCATGAAACGCGGAGCGTATGCATAGGGTAATGAGGCTAAGTAGCCCCTCACGCCCCTCTACGCCCCCTGTGCGGCGTATAAAGAATCCGTGCGGCGAAATCGCCTGCACATGCGCAGAGTGACCTCTGCACATGCGCAGACGATCAACATCGGCGGTCCGTCCGCATGCGGGAATATCCGCACCGATCAGAATAAGGCCCTAAGAGAGTATTCAAAATTTGAGCACTAGAACACCAGCGCAACATAAAAAATGGACTCACTAACCACAGCGTCCCCCATCACTTTAAAACCTGTCACAACAGTGACGCCAGTTGTATGAAGATCAGAGACATGGAACAAGTGCCCAATCCTAAAAGGGGAGGAGATAGGGACAAGTTGTTATCGCGCAGAGAAACATACTGGATTCTCAAACTTAATACTCTCACACCCCATGGATTAAATGAGGGTTATGAAATAACCCCCTTTATCAATTAATAACTGCTTTTACGCCATTATAATTCCTCACTTATTCCTTTATGCCTACTAAAAAAATGAGCATATAATATCTCTCTGCCTTTTATATTTGTTTTAATATTTCTTTGTGTATTTTTTGCGTGTGTTTTTCAGCACCCGAACTTTTATATATATATATAACGCATGTTATTTGTCTTGTATATATTGTATGTTTTAATATGTTTATACTCTAACTGTGTACACATTATTGTGACGGGTAAGCTATCACTCCAGCTTGTTACATTGTATTATTGTTCAGCACTGTGTGTGTGCATTTAGCTCATATGTTGTTATTCACAGCTTGTTAGCTGATTGGCACTTGATGTCCTGTTAACATCCAAGGTGATGTCAGACACCCACTGCAAATTTCATTGGTCGTTGTCCTGTTATATACAAGCTGGGTAGTCACAGAGCCACGCCCTCTGACGAAGTCTCTGACGAAACGCGTTAGGGCGTGGCCTGTGATACCCGCTTTCTAGTGCGACCCATCATCTCTCCTGCTTGGTGCCCCCCCCGTCCGTCCGTGTGCTGGTTTCTGCGGCGGAACCCAGCGTCTGCAGTGATTCATGCTGCTGAGGACTTCATGGTTCCAGAGGAGCTGTTTGCCGTGGGTAACGTGCTTTATCATGTGGTAATCAGTCCACAGTGTTTTTATTTATGGTACGAGTATTTTTGTTTATACCCGGAGTGTTTTATTGTCCTTCATTAAATACTCATTTACCTGCACTATGAGGCGCACCTCTCTCTCCTGTTTATTCTATATATATATATAGATATATATATATATTATATATATATATATATATATATATATATATATATATATATAGCAATGGATATCACGGGTGGCACTCCAGAATAAATAAATTCAGCAGACAAGCGGCATAAACCATTGTTTCAAATGTATTATAGGTCCTCATCTATATATATATATATATATATATATATATATATATATATATATATATATATATAGATAGATAGATAGATAGATAGATAGATAGATAGATAGATAGATAGATATAGTTTATTTACAGCAGAGAATACATTACTCCACATACATATATTTCAGTGGTCAAATCATTGTCTTAATTCAACTTATTATTTTAGAATCACTCTTTGGGAAACAACGAACAGCAACAATGTTTTGCAGAATTTAATGAACGTTGGCTTGCACAAAAAAAAAAGGTTTTTAGTGAAGGAGTTTTGTTACAGTTAATTTTATGTTCCAAAAATATTAATAAATAAGTGAATTGATCAATCACTGACATTGGTTGTTTGTGAAGTAATACATTGTACACAGCAATCTAAAGATATTACTATATTACATTTTTGTTCTTAACTTCTTTGGTGTGTCAAGATATTTAATCTGGCAAAAGCTCAAGGGTTTAATAGATTGTGAAAGCTGTAACACAGCAGTCTTTGAGCTTGCTTTACATTATACTGTAAAACCTCAATTATTGCACAGATATATTTCCTTGCTTTTTCCTTTTACTTTGCTACAAGTGCAGATGCCTGAATTATGACAATGCAAGCAATTTTTAGGTTGAGATCATAAAGAAGGTTTATTATTTAAGGTTCTGCTCAAGAATATGTCTGAAGAGACCTTAGGTATGCAAGTCATGCTGAGAAACAGTTAACAATAACCCAAATTAACATATTATTGATTTGTTTGTATTTTGCCCACCTCAGTATAACTTATATATCACATACATCTCATTGCTGAGAGTTTTCATTGGTTGAGTATAAAATCCTGAAGTAGCATCCCCTAGTAGCATCCCAAAAATCAAAATTCCGATGGATCCTGAAAAGTATTTTCACATCTACACTGTAAAGCATAGCATGATAGCAACAACCAAAATAAATTTGAGACTGTTCATGAACCCCATTATAACTTATTGATCACTCACAGAATTTAGAAATAAGAAAAAAAAAGACTGTTTAACATTCTCTCATCACCGAATGCAATTCATACTTACTCTCTCATTCAGTAATGTATTTGTATAGCTTTTTACTTTTACTCCAATGAGGCAATTTTCAGAAATCCAGCCTAGGCTTTTATTCTCAAATCCCTGTGCATGAAAACCTCATTGGGGAAGTCGGTAGAAGTGTGATACCCCATGTAATGATTAAATAAATGGTATATGGTTGTGATACAGTAAATGTAGAGGATTTTACATGAAATATTAATAGTTAAATTATTTAGGAAAAGTATTAATGGCTTTATTAAAGGAATATTGTGGGCTGAATATTGTTTTCCCCTTCCTGAACTGGCAATGGACTTGTCCTCATAGCCGATTAGGGTGGACTATACCATAGACCCTGCTTCAAAGGGGAGAACGGTAAGGAACATTCTTGAAAGGAAAATAAACTCTGACAGTTGGCAGAGCCCCTGCTTGTCAGTAAACCCCAAAGTAGAGACTATACATAGAGGTGCTGAGTGGAAAGAGCAGTTGGTACGCTGTGGAGAGGGGCAGAGAAAAGCTGAAATGCGGCAAAAAGGCGCAGAACCTGTGAAAAGAAAGGAGATCAGAGTTTACCTGTTTTGTAGAGAGGCCTATCAGATCCTGATACAGCTGGGGTAAGCCCTCTCTGGAGGTGACACAAACTCTTATATCTGGGGATAAGAGAAACCCTTAACCCAACTATTAAATAGAGATACGGTACCAGCTAAACATTTACACAACCAAGATTGTGCTGCCAATGCATCTCACATCACTGGACCTTAAAGGTACTGAAGGGACATAGAGAAAATATCTGCTCCAAATCTTTTCCCGGACATTGCTCTTCCCGCATCCTATAGTGGTCGGCATAGTGCAACCTTCACTTCTATCACCCAGTCGGTTAGACTGCGTTCAGTAAACATTAAAGTGCCCTGGGCAGGAGTACCCGTTGGTTGAAGGGAAATCTTGTGACAGTCACGTATTCTCCAGGGAGCCCTAACATCACAGGGCTTAAGTCGTATTTATGTATACTGGATAGATCGAACATCAGAGAGCAAGGATTATTACAGTCTTCACTATAACAGTAACAGTTACAACTGCCAGCAGCAAATAATACAGACAGCTACTACAAGTTCAGTCTTCGTTGTCACAGCTGCAGTTACCTGTGTCAGCAGTGATTATTATAGACAGTTATTATCACAGGCATAAGTCACTCTGGATAAGCATCTGGTTTTAAGACAGGGACAGTGCAGTGATATTACCATAGGATTCCCTTGGATTACAAATAGAGCTCTTTAAAACGCACACTCAACATTAAACTAAAATACACACGTTCAGGTTAAATAACAATAATCTGAGATGTAACTAGTTCAATTGTATTAAAAGTATTAGTTTAGTGTTATAGAAGGTATCTTATATACATTGTTTCACATTGACTGTCGCAGTTGAATATGTATGTTGCCATTTGTAACAGAAGATTCTTTCCATTTGGTGGTTCCTGAGTGACCAGAGTTGCAGAATAATAAATGGTACTTATGTAGTTTTACAGCGGCAGCTGGCCACCCGCTTCTTGCGGGTCTGCATCCCCATCGTGCTCGCCACAATTTATAAAATCAACTCTACGCTGACGTGGATAGTTCATACTCCCACTATCCACGTCAGCGTGGAGTCGATCTTATAAAGTGTGGCGTGCGAAGCGAGCCAAGGAGCCCGAAGCGTGAGTGAGCAGACATGGACCCGGAAGGAGCGGGCGGCCAGCTGCCGCTGTGAAACTACACAAGTTCCTAATAAACTGTTAATTTGTCTTGGATGTGTAATTCCTGTTGTGAACCTCAGAAATTGTATATTATTATTATACTGATTACTCCATTGAGCCAGGTAGCCACTGAAGATATTTGGACTGTTGTTGCCTAGGTGTCTGACCAAGGTAAAGTAGGTAAGCAAAAGTAACATCACCAGGTTGTCACAGAAGCAAGACTCAATTGTGGGAAATTTACTAAGATAGGAGTTCTATTTGAAATGGGATGTTGCTACGGGCAACTAATCAGAATCGACTTCTTATTTATTTAGCACTCTCTAGAAAATAATAGACAGGATCTGATTGGTTGCCCTCAGCAACTGTGTGAAATACAACTCCCATCTTAGTAAATTTCCCCCCAAACCTCTTATCCCCTGTAGCCATCTATGTACTGTGCCTTCAGGCTCACCAGTTTAGGGGACAAATAGTGGCACCAAAAATATGGCTTTGTGCTTGGAAGAACAGACCTGTAAATTCTTGCTCTGTAACTGACATCCACAGAGCCAACACATCCAGCATAAAGAAAACTACAGGCCCTCTGGCATGCCCAATCAGATTCATCCTTTGTCATTCCAGATCAATAAGAAACAAGACTGCTACAATTGCTGCCCTTATTGAATCTTCATATCTCACCAGTATTATAGAGACTTGGCTACACAAAAATGCAGCATCTATCTTGGTAGATGCAGTTCTAATGTGACATCTGCAATTGACATTATCACACCTGAATAATACCTCATAGACCACATAGATGAGCCCCTTAGTTTGACCAGTGGTATTGAACTTACGGAAAGGGATCATAGACTTTAAAAGATGATGGTGGAAGACAAACCTGGAAGAGGATAAGTTAAAGCTAATAAAACATATGGGAGAATATCAATCAACAATCAAACAAACAAGCAAGAAATCAAGTTACTTTCAAATTAGATTATGGCAGCAAACAATAGGCCAACTCAACTTTTCCGTACAGTAGAGATGTTTTGAAAACCAGCATGCCTGATAAAACCCTCTCCCAATCAAGATGCAATGACTTTGCAAAATCATTTGCAGTTAAAGTACCCTCTGTACATTCTGGAATCTCCACAGTGCCACCAAAGGATTATTAATCTACCAAGCCTGCCAATATAAGCAAATTGTCTTGGAACAGCTGACCAAATAGATGCAAAAGACATACTATAGCTGAAATGAACTGAATGCTGCATCCAACCACATGAGGTAAGGATCCTGCCTCAACCAAGCATATTTCCTGAACCACAAAAGAATGCAACTGTGTTAGACCTCTTCTTAAAAAAAAACTACAGACCAGTTCCAATCCTTCATTTTCTAGGAAAGGTTATTAAGAAATTGATTGCAACTAACTCAACTAAAAGCCCACCTGTCAACCCATGGCATTAATGATTAATTTAGGTCAACATTTAGGAGAAGACATATCACCAAAACAGCCCTGTTATGTGTGCTGAATGATTTTCTAATGGTAAGAAAGGAGGGGACTTTTCAATCCTAAATCTTCTGGATCTCTCTACAGCATTTGGCACCATAGACCATGAGATTATAATGAAACACCTGAAGATTTTTTGTGGACTGGATGGAACAGTCCCTAGTGTGTTCAAATCATTTTTCACTGACAGGTCACAAAGATTTTCTTCAGGTGTATACTCATCATCACAAGTACAACTGATAAGTGGTATCCCACATGGTTCTATACTAGCTGAAATACTTTTTGCAGTATACATGGTATCACTCAGTTACAAACTGTAATGAGATATCATGGCCTGGTCTACCACTGCTATGCAGAAGATACACAACTGTACCTGTTCTTTGCTCCAGGAACTGAGAACCCAATAACAACCCTGAAATGCTGCCCAGCTGAGCTCCAGGAGTGGATGAGATGAAAGGGTACCACCTGAACACCCTTGAATTCAAAGAAATGTGGAAAAAATTATCTCAATATGTGAATATGGGCGCTTATAAATAAGAGGCTAATACTCCCCTGGTTATCTGATGGATCCTGGTGTTTCCTTCCAGTTCACTTGTTCCATATGCATATATGAAATGACAAAAAAGGAGATACTGTAGAGGGCAGATCTTCTTGTGTAATACTCTTTATATAAACAACCACAAGGATAATTTAAATTAACTTATTTCTAAAAAAAAATATAATTTTTTTTTTTTGGGGGGGGGGGGTATTGTCCCCCTTCAAGAGACACGCACAAGATTCTATATAAATCAGTGCATATCACACCATTAAAAGTGTATCTGGAACCACAGTTTGATAAAGAGTGCAGTGGGGGTAAGAACCCCTAATCAAATTACTCACAAACATCTATAGTTAAATAGCATATCAGGTGGGTCTTTCTCCTCACATATGTTTCTCAATTTTCAGTGAAATAAACTGCCCACTTAGGGAAACAAAGAATACAGTGGGATACTGTAATATTCTAAAAGCAAGTATCCTTTATTTTCAACACAAATGATAAAAACCACAGTGGAGCTACTTAACTTGAAGAAATCAGTAAGAGCTGGAAATGATGATGTAATAACAAGGAACAAAGGAATGGGGCCCTGTTTCTTAGTCCATGTTTAGATCCAGATCTCCTCCGTCCTCCTAGTTGTGGATCCCCACTGGTGAAGTTCTGCAGAAAGAGTCCACACCGGTGGTGACCACGACTAGGAGGAGGACGGAGGAGATATGGATCTAAACTTGGACTAAGAAAGAAATGGGGCCCCATTCCTTTGTTCCTTGTTATTACATCATAATTTCCAGCTCTTACCGATTTCATCTCTCCTCCGGGAGAAGGCAGAGCAGATGAAGGAGGTGCGCTAGCAAGCTGAGGCCAAGGCAGCACTGCTCAGAGGCTGGAGATGGAGCAGAGGAGCAGACAAAGCTTGGGCACACTAGCCTGCCATCAAAAGCAGTCAGTGTTTTAACATTAAAACTGGCACGGAGCCTCTGTAATTAATGAAAGGCATGATCAGAACCAACCCCAGCAGGGAATGGTTGGTTAATAAAATGTTGTGCCTAGGGGTGGCCTGACCCCTAAATCCACCCCTAGGCCTAATCATGGAGGTATGGTCAAAGTAGATAGATAAGATAGATAGATAGATAGATAGATAGATAGATAGATAGATAGATAGATAGATAGATAGATAGTAAAACATAATTGTATTCTCATCCCTACTGTATATTCTTCACTCAGATAATAAAGCAGCGCTATAGTTTTCCATGTGTTGTTTACTCATCAGTAAACAGCAACATTTTCATTAAAAATAAAGTATATTTTGTCAATATTTAGAAGGAAATGTAATTAATATTACCGATACTCTTGATAATTTGTCATTGCTGGTTGGAGAATAAATGAATAACAATTGAAACATTGGTTATAACTTGTTTCTGCTAATGCATCTAACATTGGATTTTAGTAAGATAAATATAATAGAAAAATACAATTTCTCTTGTTGATTTGAAGTGTTCACCTCTCTTTGCAGTTTTTATCATGACGCAGCCATCATACACTTGCCTTCTAGAGCTTCTAGTCTAGACGGAGGCACTTAGTAATAACATGAGTTGCCTTGGGTCACAATGGTGACACAATATTTAAACCATTACTGCATTTCCTTGCTTCTGATTTACAGATAATTATGTGATAACTGAGACACTGTTCTGTAACTCCTTATCACTTTTTAGCCTCAGTGGTCTAATTGTACATTATATTGTAATTTTTTTGACTCCAGTTTATAGAACCAATATAATTTCCATCACATATTCATGTGCAACATTTGTTTATGGTGCCTTGTATGGGTTTCCTTTATGTTACGTAATTTTCATTGTCGCAATTAGTTCTGCAAGCAAGAAGAGATCAGTACAAAACAATAAATAATTAATAAAAAAAGTATCTATAAATGTATCCAGAGTATGGAGGCTGTTTTAAATCAATTGTATCAATAAATAAAAAATATTGGCTAAATTGGATCACGTAAAGCAGAATATTAATAATAATAAAGGATGATTTAATAATGTAGAGAATTGTAGACCTCAATTGGAATGCTGTTGTGTTATGTCATATGCTAATTATTGCTGAATTGTAACAGTTTTTACATTTTACAAAATTATACAGCAATTGATTGTAGTTGTGGGTTGTTACTTGCTACATTGGGGATAATATTAGTAGTGCACCTGTTTCTTTAACAAGTAAAAAACTATATAATTTAATGGGAAAAAAATTTTTTCAAAATCTTAAAGGGATAAGAACAGGACCAGCTCTACCAATATGCACATCTAGCTTGTTGACTAGGGTACCGATGGTTATGGGACAACCAAAAAGCTGTAAGTTTATCTGTTTGAGTACCAAGTGAATATAGTTAAAATAGGTGTGAAAATTGCCAAGTAAACATTTTTATTCAACCTAATGACCTGCAATGTTTAACTTTTATTTGAATTTATATAAAAAAAATGTGAGGAATGCTGGCAATTTAAGTGGACATTTTGCACATCTCTCACAGAGATGATGCCTCTCCATCACCACCACACTGATATGGAGAAGAAGCTTTTTACAAGAGAATATTCCAGCTTATTTTCACCCTGTCTGTGATTGGCTGTGGTGCTTGGCATTGATCTCACAATGAAACACCTTAGTCTCACTCTGAAGAGCAGTGAATACACCTCCACATCCTACCTGTTAAGGTAATAGCTTATAAAATCTTACGAGTTTATAATTTTTTGATACAAAGTAAACTTTTCATAAATTGTAAGTCTTATTTTTTAAGCTCAAACCCCTATTAAGCAATGACCAAGGTGCTAAAGTCTTAAAGGGATATTCAATCACCCGGAGAGCATCTCCCGGTGTGGAGATGCCCTATGGGCCCTATTCAATGCTGTCTTCCTCGACAGCATTGAGCAGGGTATCTCGGCAGAACGAGCTCAACATCACAAGCTCTTTCTGCCGGGAAGTGACGAGCTGCTGGCTGCAGCTCACCACTTACCGGCCGCAACTCGCGGCCACGCCCCCTTCTCGCTCCCCGGCAGGTGGGACATTGAATCCCGCCTGCATGTTCTCGTCGAGCTGACCGAGAGCGGGACTGGGTCAAGTTACTTTCAAATGAGATTATGGCAGCAAACAATAGGCCAACTCAACTTTTCCGTACTGTATACGGTTTTTGCAAACCAGCATGCCTGATACTCTCCCAATCAAGATGCAATGACTTTGCAAAATTCTTTGCAGTTAAAGTACGCTCCATACATTCTGGAATATCCACAGTGCCACCAAAGGATTATTAATCTACCAAGCCTGCCAATGTAAGCAAATTGTCTTTATGGAACAGCTGACCAAATGGATGCAAAATACATACTACATGAGGTAAGGACCCTGCCTCAACCAAGCATATTTCCTGAACCACAAAAGAATGCAACTGTTAGACCTCTTCTTAAGAAAAAAAAAAGTACAGACCAGTTTAAATCCTTCATTTTCTCGGAGAGGTTATTAAGAAAGTGATTGCAACTCAACTAAAAGCCCACCTGTCAACCCATGGCATTAATGATTCATTTAGGTCAACATTCAGGCGAAGACATATCACCAAAACAGCCCTGGTATGTGTGCTGAATGATTTTCTAATGGTAAGGAGGGGGCTGTTCAATCCTAAATCTTCTGGATCTCTCTACATCATTTGGCACCATAGACCATGAGATTCTAATTAAGCACCTGAAGAATTTTTGTGGACTGGATGGGACAGTCCCTAGTGTGTTCAAATCATTCTTCACCGACAGGTCACAAAGATTTTCTTCTGGAGTATACTCATCATCACAAGTTCAACTGATATGTGGTATCCCACATTATTATTATTATTATTATTATTATAATTTTATTTATAAGGCGCCACAAGTGTTTCGCAGTGCCATACAAAGGAACAATACAGGGAGACAAAGCTTGGCATAACATTGAATAAATAACAAAAATACAGTACAAATAAAGAGCGCCACAGTTCAATACACATTACAGCTTGGATATAAGTAGTGAGGACTCAATCAACATACAACTAGAGGCTAGATGCCAATGATGGAGATGAGTATGCGGACGAAGATGGTCACTGAGTGTTGGAGTATAGGAGAGCTGTGAGTGACATGTGAAGAGAAGTGGGCTTTGACAACAGGTGGGAAGAGGGCCCTACTCGGAGGAGCTTACAATCTAGTAGGAAGGGGAGACAGACAGATTACAAGAGGTGCAAGCAAGTGGGTGGTGGTTAGATAGCAGGATGTAAACAGGCAAGAGGTCGGAGAACCATCTGGTTTATGCAGTGGAAGGGTACGCTTTGATGAATAGGTGAGTTTTCAGTGCCCGTTTGAAGCTTTGCAAGGTCGGGGAGAGTCTAATGGAGCGAGGGAGTGCGTTCCACTGAAGGGGTGCAGCACGGGCAAAGTCCTGTACTCTAGCAGCATGGGAAGCAGTGATCACATGGTTCTATACTATCTCACATACTTTTTGCAGTATACATGGTATCACTCGGTTACAAACTGTAATGAGATATCATGGCCTGGTCTACCACTGCTATGCAGAAGATACACAACTGTACCTGTTCTTTGCTCCAGGAACTGAGAACCTAATAACAACCCTGAATTGTTGCCCAGCTGAACTCCAGCAGTGGATGAGTCCCAGATGGCTGCAACTGATCCACAGAGATCCTTTTGAAATGTTAAAGTGCAAGATAAAAACATATTCTATAGAAAAATGGTGTAAAACCTTCCTCGGCAGTATGGCTGCCTGTATTCAAATGAGATGAAAGGGTACCACCTGAACACCCGTGAATTCAAAGAAATGTGGAAAAAATGATCTCAATATGTGAATATGGGCGCTTATAAATAAGAGGCTAATACTCCCCTGGTTATCTGATGGATCCTGGTGTTTCCTTCCAGTATGAATATATGAAATGACAAAAAAGGGAGATACTGTAGAGGGCAGATCTCCTTGTGTAATACTGTTTATATAAACAACCACAAGGATAATTTAAATTAATCCTCTCTCCACTTAGCTTCTGCCCTCCTCCTAGATCTCCCCATCATCTCCCCCATCTGTCCAGCATCTGCCCCCACCCTCTCTCTGCCCAACATCTTCCCACCTTTCATCCCAGCATCTTTGCCCCCTCTCTCTGCCTAGAATCTGTTTGCTTTACCATTTCTCTGCCCAGAATCTAGCTATCGTATCCTTTATCTACATAGCATGTGGCTGTCTCACACTGTCTCCCACCCCCTTTATACACTACCAGTCAATGGTTTGGGGTCACCCAGACAATGGGGCGGATGTATTAAGCCTTAACAAGAGATAAATGCAAGATAAATGCTATGTTTTTATCTGAAATGGATGCATAAGTAAAGTCATTACAGGAATATTAATAAACTTTTATAAACTTTTTTATATGATTACAACTAATGTGGCACAGGTTTCATATGCTAGTTATGCAAGTAGCCAATACATGTTCATCGGTTTCCAAATGCATGTCATCAGTTTTCAAATACATGGCCAGTTTACATTATAATGGGCAAATGTATTTTTGTTATCTAATTTGTTTATCAATTTACTGCTCTGAAACTTCTACGGATGGTCCTAAATGGTCTTGTTGTGTGATACAAAATTAAGCAGCTGGAAATTCTTCCGGATTTTGCTTCTTACTTAATACTAAACATTGGATATAAAAAAGTGTATTTGAATGACTCACAGACAATGTCTAGATAGACATTCAATAGGTCCCCACCAAAATGGTTGACGTACAGTACACTAGGTCAACATTGACAAAAGGTGAACATGCACTAGGTTGATATTTCTCTAAAGGTTGACATGGCAATAGTCAACAAATGAGATGGTTGACATGCGTTATTCATGATTTGTTCCATGATTTTTGGACTTTTTAATGCTTTTTCATCCATGTGTGGGATAAAAAAAAAAGCCCACTAAACCCAATACCAAGCGGACCTTAGGAGCTGCAAGTGTGTTGTGTCAAAATTGAATTGCATCTACACACACCTTAGAGTATCATGGCTGCTATTTGCGCTCGCATATTTACATAAAAGTGCATACAAAGGGAGTGAGAGTTGCGCTTGTTAATGGCAGTTATAATGTTACACATAGTCTTATACTCCCAAATGCACTACATATAGTTTAAGGTTAAAACATATTTTCTTTCCTTCATGATTGGTATGAATGTGTTTGGTGTTGCGTGCGCAGCACTCCTTTGTTTGAAGGGGAAAAGTATTATTCGGGTAACAGTTTGTGTTAGCATTACACAAACTGTGCAACTGACTTATTATCGTTTTACTTATTAACAGTTGACACTTGCCCCTCCTCCCTGATAAGACTGTGTGCGGCTCCAGTGAAGCACATGTTATGAATTAAGATATATGACTATGGTAAAGTTTTAACATAGGCGTCTATGGTGGGAACTGGCAATTCAGACTGAACACAAAATCAATTGGGGTCCAGATTGTTGTGAATTGCCGGTTCCCACCATAGATGCCTACTGTATGTTAAAACTTTATCATAGGCGTCTATGGTGGGATGCAGCTATAGAACCACATGTTAATTCATAACATGCATATCAATTGAGCCGCACACAGCCTATCAGGTGTAACGTACATCTTGAAACGTTGTCACGAGGATTACAATAATGCTTTGAAAATGCTCATTTCAATACAGATTCATCCTTAAAAATCCATTTGAGTGCTGCCTGTTACCTCATATTCTGCTGTTCAGCTAATGTGTGGGAGTCTGGATATGTTTTAAAGGTATAATAATAAAAATTAAAACTTTTAATTGTATGTAATATACATTTGTGTCATATGCGATTGAGAGTGTACCCCACCCAAGTTTCTTTTTCTTCTTTGTTTTTGTTGACCAATCATGGCCGATCCTGGGTGTACCCATTCGTACAAGGGATCGGGTATGTTAGTAAATTTCCCCCAATGATTGACCTTTTATGAGCACACAGCCATTTTGTGACAGCAAATACAGCTTGTACTCATTTGTGCCAACATTGGATTCATGCATTTATACGAGTTTGAATCTATAAGGGTTATTTTGATTTGATCTGTCCCCTGCGCGTTCGCACAAAAATGCTGGGTGTTCCCAGGGATATCCATAGATGGTGTGGGGAGTGGGCAGCTGACATCAGTGGATGTGGACCGCCTACAGACACATAGAGGTGTCTCTGATCTGCGTGCGCTGCAGAAATCATTCGATGGTCGCCGATCATCTAATGATTTCTCCCCCGCACCCAAGGCTGCGAATGGATGATTATGCAAATCATCCATTTGCTGGCATGCGGGGGGATTGTGGGTGCAAGGGAGGGGACCAGCACTGTGGGCGGCATTTGGTCCATACAAAACGCTGCAAAATTCACAGCATTGTGTGTGGACCAGAATAAGGTCCTATAAGTGTCAATTTATTGGATTGTTTTTATTTCTATTTAAAGATATACATATTGTGGTTCCAACAGGTGTGTCTTTATTCACCTAGTATTTCTGAGCATAGGTGTATGAGGACAACTCTGTACCCTATTACAACTGACACTGCTTTCTTATTACACATCTGCACCATCATCTATGACTTCAAGGGGCTGACTGGCACATATTAGTTTGGGGGCATGCAGAAACCACTGGTCCATATGTGGCAGCTCTTCCTGTAGAATATAGTAGAAAGATGGTTGGGCGCCGAACCCCCCCCCCCCCCCCATGCCTTCAGATTTGTGGCATTACTCACATTTGAATGTGAGTTTCCCAGCCCTGTCCCCCTCAGTATATATATATATATATATATATATATATATATATATATACACACATATATATATATATATAAATATATATATACCTATATATATATATGGAGAGCAATAGTGGGTTGGCGCCCCTAATGTTGATCACTCCAATTAGATCAACCAAGCCTTAGTCAATATAAATCTAGCACATAGGAAAAAAGTCCATTCAATCTTTAAATATTTATTAAAAAGTATTTTCTTTCCACACAGTGGCAATAGTTATTCCAGATCTTTGTACATGTCATTGATACATCTCTGGTACATGGAAACAGCAGAAGAAAGTAACCCAACACGTTTCGCCCCTTTAGCAGGACTTCATCAGGGGTTAACTGTAAAGTAATACAAAAATAATTTATTCAGTCATTGTTAAAAATTAAAATATGGACAATTTTCATCATAACAGGATAGTATACGATTTCTTAGGCAGCATACATCTTGAAAGAGTGATAGTATCAATCTTTTGCCATTTTTCTGCTTCTGTTCACCTGTTCACCCCTTCCGCTTTTGTATATAGACCTCTTTAATATTTTTCTGTATATCATGTCTATAAGTATTAAGATTACTGTATTGGGTTACTTTCTTTTGCTGTTTCCATGTACCAGAGATGTATCAATGACATGTACAAAGATCTGGAATAACTATTACCACTGTGTGGAAAGAAAATACTTTTTAATAAATATTTAAAGATTGAATGGACTTTTTTCCTATGTGCTAGATTTATATTGACTAAGGCTTGGTTGATCTAATTGGAGTGATCAACATTAGGGGCACCAACCCACTATTGATCTCCATATTTTCCCCCCTATCCCCCATCCAACAGGGGATTCAGTGAGTAGGGCAGCCCCGTATAAATTGACCATAAATTCTGTGGCGCGACACAAGGGTCTGTTCACCATACATATATATATATATATTGGTCGTTTGGCCGCACTCACATTCTGGTAGAGAAGAAATGCTGGGGTGACAAAGGTCCCAGAGGCAGACCGAAACATTGAGATCTAACTGTGCCATGCTGCCTGATTAAACAGCTTTTTTACTTGTGTAGTTCATACACAATTCCAGCGGGTGGGCAGCACTCAAATAAAGAAAGCTCACATAGACTCCATAGGGTAAAAAAACCTCAGTGTATTAAAGCGCCGAGTGCTTTCGGGGTTGCCCCCCGTCCTCAGGGCACAGAATACACGGGAGAGAAAAACCTGCTGCACTATACTTTGTATAATGTTTTGAAAATACACCTTTTTTTCTTCACTTCAAACTACGTGAGTGCTGGTCTGTTGCCTAACCTGGTTCCCAGGATAGGTAAGTGCTGTCTATATATATATATATATATATATATATATATATATATATATATATATATATATATATATATATATATATATATATATATATATTTGTATTTTCTATCTAATCTATGTGCTTACTAGAGAGAAAGGACAGTCAGATACTTGGGACTGTCATGTCCTTATTCATACAGTACAGTGAAATACATATTCATAGCAGGTGTCTGGCCATCCGGTAACACCAAGCTGCCACTGACAATGTGAGATTAAGCATGGTGGTACTGAACTCAGAAATGGCAGGGAGGAGAGAGGAATATTGGGTATGGGGTCACACATCTGCACTATACTTACTGGACACAGCTCTTAATTTGCATGGCGGCCCATGCTGCAACACTACAGGTAGTAGCAGCTGGCCCAAGTTGCTTAAAATGGAACTGGTCCAGCCTGCCACTGATAACCTCTGAATAACAAAGATAGCACATTTTGGGTGAAATGTAATAGGATGAGAGATTCCGAAAGTGAGAGATTTGGTAAGAAATCTCCAGTTTTTTGAAGCGGCAATCATTTACACTGTAAAATCAAACTTGTTTTGCAGTGTAAATGATTGCCGCTGACTAGGGTGGCCAATCCCGGGATCGGGATCGGCGGGATCCCGGGATTTGGCCTCAAAAAGTGCGGGATTTCAATCCCAGGATTGGAATATCCAATCCCGGGATTTCGGGATTAGACTGCGCATGCGCAGTCTAATGCCGAGCAGCGTCTGAGCACTCGCTCAGGCGCTGCCCGGCTCCCGAATCCTGACCTCTGCGTGCGGCCAGCGTAGCGTGACAGTAGAGGTCACGCTGCGCAGCCTTCTCCTGTGCCCGCCCCCTCTCGTCTCCTCCGCACGCGCGCCCGCCTCCTTTCCGGCCTGCCCTGCCTCTTCGTTCCGGCCTGCCCTGCCTGCTAAGAAGGAGGTGCACGAGCCTGGAGGCACCGTGCACCTCCAAACCCACTCCCGGCAGGCCGCCCGCTAATGTAAGTAAATGTGCGGGTCGGCCGGTGTGGGGGTGGGTATCCACAAATATGCAGCACAGCACAGGTAGGGATGCCAATCCCGGGATTGAGCATTTTTCAATCCCGGATACCGGGATTGAAAAAATGCCCCGGGATTGGCATCCCTACCGCTGACTGGTGATTTCTTACCAAATATCTCACTTTCTGAATCTCTCATCCTATTAAATGTCCCCCTATATGTCTGATGCTAAATCATTAATAAATGAAAACATTAATTTCAAAATTAATCTGTAGTACAGTCATTTCATACTATATCATCCTAATATTACAAACCACATAACACGATGCTCAACAGCCATAGTGATGTTTTGATTTTGAGAGCCCTACATTATAGACCTATTACTAAATACTAACTTTTGTTTTCTATATATTTTTTCTATCTCTTATTTAGATATGTTTAAACTCAGACAGTATATCACTAAGAAATGTTGGTTCATCTGTTTTACTTATTCTATGTTATAATAAATGAATGAGAGAATGTAGAGATATAGGAGGCTGTAAGGGCTGAAATTATTTATTATATAATCTATTTTTCTAATTAGTTTTAAAAAGTTTGGATCAAATAAAGGGCAGAACGGGTGGTGTAATGGTTAGCATTACTTCCTCACAGCACTGAGGTCATGGGATCAATTCCCACTATGGCCCTAACTGTGTGGAGTTTGTATATTCTCCCCATACTTGCGTGGGTTTCCTCCGGGTACTCCGGTTTCCTCCCACAATCCATAAATATACTGGTAGGTCAATTGACCCATAACAAAACTCACCCTACAATGTCTGCGTGTGCGTGTATATGTGGTAGGGAATATCGATTGTAAGCTCCACTGGGGCAGGGACTGATGTGAATGTTTGAATATTCTATAAAACGCTGCAGAACATGTGTGTGCTATATAAGGAACTGTTAATACATAAATAATGTGTTAAAATCAGCATATGTAAGACATTTATTTCAACCAAACAGCAAGGCAAAAAAATCCTGTAGTAAGGACTAATTGCAAATGATACATTTGTGTATTTTATGAAAAAAAAATGTAAGACATTCTATAGTGCAATTTTAAGGGTATAAAATATGTCTTCAAGCAAAGTATTAAAACATTTAAATACAATTAAAAAGAGTGAATACTGGAATTATATTTGCAAGTGTGATTTATTATAAGGAAATTATCCCATATGTACATTTTAAACAGTCTAAAGACAAAGTTATTTGCATCTAAATGCTACATGCACTATAAATTTACATTTTGCATTTGTAACAATATAGACCAGGCTATTGCAGGTAAAAATGAGTCTGCTTTTTCTATTTTAGGTCATCTTGATTGCGCAGCCAGCTAGTTGTCATAAACAAGAGCCCATGACATTGAAACTACCTCTCTGCATACACATAGTTTCAGGTCATAACAGTTTTATTATCAGGACAAAAGAGAAAAAGCCATTGTTGTCTACTGGTCTTCTGACTAAGAATATGGAGGCACCAAGGGTGTGACAAGAGTTGCAAAAAGAGTAAAATTAAAGAAAAAAACAGTTATGACAGTAAAATGAACAACTAACTGTTTTATATTTGGTGCAGTGTGGTCACACGAGAGAAAAGACATTTCAGTTAATCCCAAAAATCAAATCAAGCCACCTGTATGCTGCATTTGGCTCCATGTTTCAGTATATATATATGCATTGTCACAAAAAAAATAAGAAAGAGAGAGGCATAAAGGATAAGGCAGTTTATTGGTTTCCTGTAGGCAAAGTGTGTTATCATCGTTAAATATTTTTAATTTCACATTTAATTTTGTGTCCCAAATAACGTACATTTGGGCTGTGTAACAGGAAGGTAGTTGTCCAGTCAATAGCTCTTAACACCTTTACAAGTAAAGATTCACAAGGGGAACTTTCTAAGTCACTAAAAGTGGAAAATTTATTCAGACAGATTTTCACATGCAAGGTTTGTACAAACTGTCAGAGATTCACAGCATGACCAGAAATGTTTTTGTCTTTGCAGTGGGGATAACCTGTTCTATTGTCAACTACAGAAACTCCGCATCAGTGTTCGTGAAGATTGCATTCCACTTAGTCATGTTCGCTGGCTCTCACAAAATTCTTGGTTGTATATTGTAGCATTTTATTGCATCAGCAGCTTGTTTGCAGATAAGGAATAAGAACCCAAAATAAATCAACAATTGCTTATTGCTTAGTTGTTGGGATAATAATTTCTTTAGAAGTTTCCAGTACCTTGCAATATATTTTTTTTTTACTTTTTTTTTTTCACCGATTTCCATGACATTTTTCTGAACAATAAATTAGAACTGAAAAGGAGAATACATTACATTCTCAAATGAAAAATAATAATGTTGGACTTTAAACAAATCAAACATTTAACATAAAATAATATGAACTTTCTCTCCCGGCTAAATATAAATAAATGAATTTATTTTATAATTCTTTAACTTTTTACACACATGACCAGGAGAGGGCTAATAACACAAAATGTATATTAGACTGTAATTGAATAAGTAAAATATCTTTGAATATGTATTTACAAAAAAAACAACATAAAAACATATATTGGACCTTGTGATATGTGCCAGTTGTGTTGTTACTATTACTCTGCAGCGTTTGTTAATTATAATTTTACTAGTAGCCAATATGGCCTAAAGGCAGAGGCAGGCGTTACTACTACGCACTAAAATGGAATACACTTGAAATCTATAGGTGCATATATTTAACAAGCAAAATATTTTAATCCATGTGAGTTTTGCAGAGTCCCACAAATGCAAGTGTAACATATTTTCTTTTAATGGCATAAACAAACAAAAAAGAAAAGAAAAAATACACAAAATATAAAAGAGGAAAAGGGAAACAAAAAGTTAATTAGCAGGTTTAGAAGTGAAGCAACAGGCTGAGAGTTACTAACACAAAACACATATGTTCTTGCAAAAGCGCAGACATTCAAAACGCATTATCCTCTTCTATTCAAACCCTTACATTGAGTTTACTTTTCAGTTTTGGTAACAGGTCTAAAAACTGGAGAGAGTACAGGTATTTATTCTTTTCTCTGTTAGTCAGCCATTTGCCTGGAGACCAACATTTTCTGTTGTTCTGTTAAAAGTGTTCCTTTAATTTATCCCAGTAAGTACATTTCTCTCTCTAGTATTTAGAATGCATAAAAAAATGTAAACCAAACAGCATCATTCTCCATTTAATCACAGTGAAAATGGCGGCAGCTATGCAATCTACTTTGTGATGCATTTTCCATAACAGAAATAGAAGGTAATTATATACAGAACAAATGGACAAAAATGTATTTTGCTTTCTTGCTCTAGAACGTGTAATACATTATCTTTCGTTGCATATGGAAGACATTTTGTAAAATATCTTAGCTGTCCCAAGAAATTAGGTAGTTTAAAAGCAGAATCATGCTCAGCCACTCACTGGGAAAACTGGATGAGAAAAAAGGATCCTTCTAAAAGGTGCAATATTTCCACATGTATTCAAAACTAATGCAACTACCAACAGTCACTGAGTCTCATGTTATCACTGTGTCATGCAAATTCCTAACCAAATGCTCATGCATTTTATCAGCCTGTATAATGCAAACGTGCTTTTCAAATAAATACATAGTCTTTATATCAAAATAGGATGCCCACTCTCATCTTGCCAAATGAAACATACTACACCTTTCTTACACACCGTATTAAATGGAACCATTTGTAAAGGATAGTTGTTTGTCTATGTAACAGGATTGATAGCTCATATATAGTCTATAGTGTTCATGTGTCTTATGTAAACAATCAAAAAGAATGGCCAAAAATGACTGCACCTTTTTTCTAGCTCTGATTAATTTCCTACTTGCCCTATTCTTTAGACAAATACAGTATTCTATAAGAGGTTCTTTGCTACTAAAACAGAAGCCTCTGCTTTTGGGAAACTTTTTTTGGGGGAGGGTGCTTTGATGCCTTCAGTCTAGTTGTATCGGTTTATCAAGGGTACAGTATATCAACTATGTCATATGACTCTATGCTGGCAGTTTTTTTGAGTTGTAAGTTTCCTAGTAAATTGCTATGTATGTGACAGCAGCATTTGCATTTCTGGTAAATATTAAACAGTCTATGTCATCTGCTGTTAGTAATTGTAGCATGGTGTTCAATCTACTATTATATCAGAGCCTCTTTAATGCAAAGCTTTGACTGGCAAAGAGCAGAGACAATGTAACTTGTCATAAATACTGAAAGCAAAACAATACCTCTTACAAAAGTAAACAGTATTTTTAGGACTGCATCACAGGGACAGTTAGTCAATCATCTACTATACCACGAGCAAAAATGGGGAATTGCTGTAACTCTTGCAAATCATACATTCAGTTGACACCATTAATGCAATGCACAAAAAGCCAAGAAAAATAAGAGATAGAGCAGTTATGCAAAAATACTGTGGGACAGCAATCACTGGGACATACAAAAACTGTTTCAACATAACATAAAGGCACCATTGATGTCTTTCTCATTTTGAAATACTGTAAAAAAATTGCTACATATGGCACATAACACATTTGTACATATACTTAATTTATAAAACGTTTCCTGTTTTCTACTTGCGGAACTGTTAAAATAAAATAAATTGTTTAATTTAAGGTGGAACACTTCATTATATAAAATAAAGTTTTACAGGTGAATCTATGTTTTATTTTTTCTATACAGCAATAGGGTCTTGATTAGCTATTACGTTGGACAGCCGTGATTGTAACTCTTCTTGTGTGGAGAACCGGCTAGTTGGGTTAGTCCTACTGTCTGCAAGCCGGTATGAACTGGCTGACTCTAAGCTAGTCGCCAGGGGATTTTGTATACTCAGGAAAGGTGTTTCCTCACCTATTCTTTCATCTTCTGTCTCACTCTCAGATATACTGATCTCAGAGCTTGTGTCAGTGTCCAATCTTAATCTATTGGAAATGTGGCCATTGGGTTTTGTTCTTTTTGCCCTCCGGCTGTTGACTAGTTTCTTTGCAGGCTCCAGGGCCGGCTCGTATTCTTGCGTAGTTTCATATTCCTCATCCTCCACTATTCTTAAAGGACTTGGCGGCAGGCTGCTGCTATCATGAGCGGGATTATGATGGTAGGAATTGTACTGCTGGTTGTAGTGGTAATGGTGATAATATGAGTCATATCTCTTATCTCGCAGTCTTGGAGGTGACACCAAAAGCAATGGTCTTTCTTCTTCTATAAAGGGGCTAACAGCCACAGAAGGAACTGATACAGCTAAACTAGATACCGGTGTAGACATCTCCAAACAAGGTGATTTTGGAGAGATTGGAGTCTGAAAATCCACAGGTGACATGCGAGCCGGTGTTGTCATTGCTGAAACATATCTATGCCATGAAGAAAAAACAAGATAAAAAAATTAGATTCTGTATAGTGAAATTGTATTTGCAATTTATATATTCAATGTTATTTCTAAACATATCCAGAAGTATCAATAATGTACAAATTAATTTAAAGAAATACAGTATGAAGAAAAAAAACTACATGGAAGAAGAGTATCCTGGAATAATCCAAAACAGTGGAGGTCTAGGGGAGGAGAGGACAGTTGTGCAGTCTTTGAATGGGCCACACCATCTATTACTGGTTGAGTTCTCAAGAAGAATCTGGCTCCATGTTTCTTATGATGCTTTACAGTGCATGTGCAGATTTTTAGGAAAAAGACAACTGTCTTCCCAGTGATTTCTGCAGCACAGAGGCTATAGAGGTAATGCCCCATACACACTATATGACATAGTGAACTTTATCATTCAGAAAGGTATTTATGAATGATATTGTTCACTATATCATCTAGTATGCGCACTCAATATTGTTAACGATGAACGCTCCTAAGCATCGTTAACGATCATTGATGTCTACTGAACATGCAGGTCAATTTGACTATATAACCAAATGACCTGTATGTTTGGCTGGTCCCAGTGATGTCACTGATATTTGCAGCCAATATTGTTCAGTGTGTATGCACAAAACCGTCCGTCCAAAATGGTTAAATGTATCGTCCGCGGCCAGGTCGGCTAGTGTGTATGGTGCTTAAGTATAAAGTATGCAGAGTTGGACCGGCCCACAGGTGTACAGGGGAATTCCCTGGTGGGCCTCACTGCCAGAGGGCCCCCACTCCTTATGGAAACTAAAACAAGATTAGCTCTCCTGCTAAATAAAGCTTGGATTCGGACCCTCCCTTGAACCCATCCTTTTTAAAATCACCTGAAATGGATAGCCAGACCCCTTAAGCTTGGGACCCTACCACTGCATTTCTTGGTGGACCCTTCATGCTCCAGTTCAACAATAAATGCATTGGTGCAAGGTGGGTGGTGTGGGCCTCCCTGAAACCTTCACAATAATGTTAACTATTTTGTCAAATAAAGTAAATGACTACATTGAAAATTACACTGTAAGACAAGTTCTACACTCTCTGTCTCATTATGGTTGGAATAAAAAAGATTGTATCAAAAATCATATATACAAATAAATATATATTTTTTAAATTAGCCTGTATCCCCTTTGCCACTAATTGTTATGTTACCTACATGCTGGGCCACTTTCCGTGTTAGTCATCTTCTAACATCAATATCACTGTTTTTTTGTGATGTAACCAAACAACATTTTTGTCTCTGGCTGTTTTTCAGAAGACTTAAATTTATGATTAATTTGTTAATACTGTATCTCCTCATACAGCATATGTGAAAAAATTGTCTATAAAACACACAAATACGTATTTTGTGGTAATCCACCTTTCTAAAACCATAAAAGCAGGGTTGTGGGTCATAATGCATTATCAATGGGATTTCCCTATTCAAGCAAGTGTGCCCCTGAATGATGCAGATGCCACTATGGTAGAGAAAAGGCACATCTAGTAGTGCCCATCTTTATTATAACATGTTCCCGCATACGATGAACATACAATAACTTATAAAGAACCACATCATTTGAGAGAGGACTCCTGTCTGGGTGCCCCTGAGTTAACTGGATTCAGGATGAGTTTCTGAGTTTTCCGCATTGTATGCAGTTGTTTATGTATTAGAAAGAGAAAGAGGGGTTGTAAAGTTAGATGCACACCTTTTATATAATTGTTAATCTTTTATATCCAGTTGTTTTAATGTTGCCTATTAGTGCTTGCCCATACACTAAGGCCCAGTGTGCTTTTCTTCAGTGAATATACGCATGTGCAGTAAACACTTTGGCCCTTATTCAGATCTGATTGCAGCAGAAATTTGTTTGGAAAATGGGCAAAACCATGTGCACTGCAGTTGGGGCAGATGTAACATGTGCAGAGAGAATTAAATTTGGGTGGGGTGTGTTGAAACTGAAATCTAAATTGCAGGGCAAAAATAATGCAGACAGAATTTACCATGCACAGAAACAAAATAACTCACACAAATCTAACTCTCTCTGCACATGTTACATCTGCCCCACCTGCAGTGCACATGGTTTTGCCAATTTTTCCAAACAAATTTGTACTGCGATCAGATCTGAATAAAGGCCTTTGTTTGGCCTGTCAAGTGTTTTACCCTGCAATACAAAGGAGCTGATGCAAAGCTGAATCCATTTGCAGAGCCTATGCTGCATGTTTTTTGCTCTAGTCATGTTCCAGAGCAAAGTGTTCTACAAGCAATGCAGTCATATTCAAACCAAACAAATCTTCACTTGAGTAACTTAGAGTAGAAGTCCAAAGTTCTGCGCTGGAAGCAGCTAGAGATGATAAACACTGGACAATGGTGACCCCGCACCACAAGCGAATATGTAGACGTAACGAATGTACCAAAATACACCCAGGAGTGTTTCCTTCACAAGCGCTTCAAAAAGAAGAGGTACCATGCATCCCTGGCATGGGACTCGGCCTCGGCCTCTGAACAGACAGATAGATGTCCAGTGGATATATATCTCATGAGACGTATCGACGTATCGATCTCAATGGCTCATGTAGTTTGTATAAAATAGAGAAAATATGCCAAACATAGTGTAACACTATTTATTATGGGCATACAGTATAAAAACAATACGAACAGGTTAGTATAATAGCAACAGGTGAGGCTAGTTACCAGAAAGGGTTATTGGAAATTGCAGATCCGGATTCTGGTACTCCGACAGGAATGCTTGCCCCAATCTGGAAACAGATGTTCTGGGTAAAAGGTTCCTAAGCGTTTATACCCTCACTAGGGTCTTTATCCCCTTGATAAAGACCCTAGTGAGGGTTGAAACGCATAGGAGCCTTTTATCAAGAAAGTGAGGACTTCTGTTTCCAGATTGGAGCAAGCATTCCTGTTGGAGTACCAGAATCCTGATCTGCAATTTCTAATCAGAGCAGTTATTAAGAACTGACTTCCACCCCAGTGAAGGGGAGTCGCCCATCTTATGCAAGCGATGTATGGTACCTCTTCTTTTTGAAGCGCTGGTGAAGGAAACACTCCTGGGTGTATTTTGGTACATTCGTTACATCTACAAATTTTCACTTTTCAGGGGCATAACTGAGAAGTAAAAGGGTGCTCAATGTAGGTAAATTACAGGGAGGGTTTACTGACATAATTGTGGGCTATGCAAAGTTGTACATTTACAACGACTACAGAGCTGACCATGTAGTGCAGGGATGGGCTCAGGAATCAGAATAATGCTTACCCCTGCTTAGCCTGGCAATGGACTTCCATTGGCTAGTTTCACAGGAGTCTGGTGACGGGTTTAGGAGTATGTTAATCCTTATGCTGAATCCCAGGTGCAGCATGGTGCATGATGTATGCAGCACTGCCGATCCCTTGGGGTGTACAGATGGAAGCATTTATGCCCCAGAGATGTATACAACTTTGCATATGGAGAATGTACACATTCAATTCAATGCTCATAAATACTGTATGGTCAAATTTCAGTCAACCATAATGTCACTTGCAGACACGGAATGTTTCATGCATGATGAAGGAATTAACTACTTTCCATCTATATAAGAATGTGTGCAAAATATGTTTCAGGCAGTACGGATGGTGTAATGGTTAGCATTACTGCAGCACAGCACTAAGGTCATGGGTTCAATTCCCACCATGGCCCTAATTGCATGGTTTGTATATTCTCCTCATACTTGCGTGGGTTTCCTCAAAATTCCTCACAACAAAATTAACCCTAGTGTTTAAGTGTGTGTGTGCCTGTGGTAGGTAATATAGACGGTAAGCTCCACAGGGCAGGGCCTGATGTGAATGGCTAAAATATGTTCTGTAAAATGCTGCAGAATACGTGTGCACTATAGAAATAAATAACTCATCATTAAGTCCAGGCCTGGCCAACCTGTGACTTTCCAGTTGTTATAAAACTATACCTTTCAGAATGCCCTGCCACAATTCGAATAGCAAACTGTTGCAGGCATTGCAACAACTGCACTGACTTGTAGTGTCACAACAGAAGGAAAGCCACAGGTTGGACAGACTTGATTTATGACATGTTATTATAATGGAACTTATCTTATATTTGGCTAGAAAGATCTTCAAAATCACATTGTACAGTATACAAATTTAATGAGATCTGGTTTACAAAAAGGGAGAACATGAGTTACCTTTCACTGTGGGGTGAATCTCTGTAGGAATCTGGCGTATCCCTTGCATGCCTGAGATAACTGCAGTCTCTATGACCTCCAATGCCATTGAGTCGTCCTCTCGGCCCTGTTGGACTTGTGTGTCTACTGTTTTCTACTGATGACGTCACAATTACAGAGTGACTTTCTGAAATAATGCTTTCTGATTGACCATTACTCCAGCTACCAAGAAAATAAATAAAAAATGTCATTACATTTGATAACCATTGTATTTAACACTATGTACATATCATCATATCATATATGATAAATAATGCTTTTAAATCAATTAGTTTTGTTGACTATCATTATCTAACATATTATTATGACAATGTAAACATACAAATGCATATCCAATACAATAATGCATTTATAACCTGAATATAAAAAAAAAAAAAAAAACATACAGTACTAACTGTACCATGTAGGGGAGAATGGTGACAGGATCCCCACTTTGCTTGTGATTGCCAACCGGTCAAATGGTTAATGTAAACCGTGGCAGTTGAACATCAAAGGGTAGGTATTGTATGACTTGAGCAACAGCAAACATGTCCGTTGATAGCAATGAATAGTTCAGTTTAAAATCAATATTTGCTATGGTGGAAAAATGGATCAAATCTCCCACTCGATTGGGAGATGTGATCCCTCAATAAAGAAGACATGATCTGTAGAGAAATGATGTATTCATGTGTTTGTGGCTGTTTGAAATGGACACGAATAACGTAATTTCAGCTGAATATTTATTAGTATTTACCAGTGGCGATTTGTACCTATGGGCTGCAGGGCTGCAGCCCCCCAGGTAAAATCGATAACTGTAGTGAAGCCAGATGCAGTCTGTGAGACCACTGGCTTCACTGTGGAAGTCTAACCTGCCAGTCCCCGCAGGCCGTCTCATTGGCAGTTCAATTCCTCAGGGATGCCTCTATGGGCTGGTGTGCAGCAACCCATAAATTCCAGGGTCTGCGCATGCGCAATACCAGTGGTGGGATTCAGCCGGTTCTCACCGGTTCTGCAGAACCGATACCTAATATACGATCGGTTCTGCAGAACCGTTTGCTAAGGACTGCCGTGGACGCTTACAAGGTACTTTAAACAGCTATGACAGCCGGACAGAGAGCTGCCTGCTGCCCGGCTGTATACACAAAGCAGGTCCGCGGCTATTTTTGAATGGTACTGCTGGACCGCGAGCCAATAAAAGCTTGCGGTCCGGCAGCCAATAAGGAGCGGCAGTGGTGGCTCATTATTGGCTGCCAGGCTGCGAGCTTCTATTGGCTCTCGGTCCAGAGGGAGAATTCAAAATAGCCACGGACCTGCTTTCAGTATACAGCCGGGCAGCACGCAGCTCTCTGCCCGGCTGTCACAGCACTTTGTGAGCGTCCGCGGCAGTAAGATTCTGTCGCATTTAACTCCCCCTTGGCAACCAGTATGTATTCCCCCTCGACAACCAGCATGTATTTTCCCTTGGCATCCAGCATGAAGCCCCCTTGGCATCCAGCATGAAGCCCCCTTGGCATCCGGCATGAAGCACCCTTGGCATCCAGCATGAAGCCCAAGGTGTGTAATGTGTGAAAAAACTTCTCACAGATTACACTTTTCTGGCGCTGTTGTTGGTAAATAATTGTATGTATAAACAATTAATGTGTCCACTGCTGCTGCAGGTATTTTATATGAGAGCTCCCTGTTCTGAGATATATTAAATGCTTCTATTGCCGCTATTAATGCACCATCTTGCTAAACTAACAGCTTTGCTTACCGCTGCTTCAAACGCTGACTGACTGTAATTATTTGCTTGTCTGCCATAACCTTTCCCCCGTCACTACTAACACTTGCAAGTGACTGCAATAAAACCACAACTTATTCTGACATAAGAACCCCAGAGTTACTACACATTCTATTTGCAAACGTGACCCCTTATATGGCCATTTAGGTTTTTTTATTGTATAGATTGTACTATAAAATGTTGTGTTTTTTTAATATATATATGTATTTATAAAATTAGTATCTGTATAAGCATATGCCATTTTATATTCTTCTTCTTTTTTATTTACATAAAAATTTATATATTCAGTGTGGTGTGTCCGGCGTTTTTTCTGTCAAGTGGAATGTATTAGTTATTAATCCACCTAGCAGTGCATGGTTGTTTTAAAAACCCATCCCCAGATCCAGCATGAAGCCCCCTTTACATCCAGCATGAAGCCCCTGGCATCAAGCAAAACCCCCTCTAGCAATGAGCATGTAGGTAAGTGGCACTGATGTTTCAAATATGTAATTGGCATCATGGTGTGCGGCATAATGTGTAATGGGTATTATGGTGTGTGGCCTTATGGGTAATTGGCATTACGGCGTGCGGCTTTATGCGCAATGGGCATTAGGACATAGAACCTGTTGTTAATTTATTTGAATCCCACCACTGCGCAATACCTGTATGTCAGTACTGCTCATGCGTTGTTCCCTGTGCCTGTCATCTGTATTGTACAGGTGCCTTAAAACATGATTTCACTTGTATGGCACAAAGAAGCCCATAGAAGCTGGGCGCATGCGCAGTACAGAGGATGGTACTGCGCATCTGCCAGTCCCAGCACCTGTCATCATTGTACAGGCGCTGGGAACATTAGAGTGGGAACCAGGAGGAGCAGCGGCGGTGGAAGGGAGGGTGTGCAGGCATCGTGGCCAGTGGCAGCCCCCCTCCTACCATAAGGTAGGAGCCGCCACTGGTATTTACTACTTATTTCCTTACTGAACATTTCAATGTGCAGTAAGGAAATGTCATGACTGCCAGACTGAAATATTTTGCTCTTCCTCTTGCTGTTCCTCTTAAAGAACCTAGTGCTTTGATGGCAGCAACAGCTTCCTTCATGGTTGACAGATCAGGGAGAGTACTCTTCTTTTCTCCATCCTTGGCTTGTAGTGTCTTTCCATCCATCTTGTCTCACTTGACAACTTCTAAACTATGACTGACCTATGGCTGTTACCTAACTACCTTATATACCCCTGTCCTGGAAAGTGATACTATTTTGGATTGTGACGTAGAAGAATCTTGACAAACCTGTCTTGTGTACACCAAAAACATGCAAATATGTTCCGGAATGTTCTAGAATTTAATATTGTTTGAAGTAAAATTCTCTGATCTTTATTGAGTTTTGATACACAGTTCCACTTGGCTATCCAGCCTTAGTGTTGGGAGCGATGATCCCAGATTACATTTGTGATCCAGTCTCCCTCAGGTGTAGTTTAGTGAACTTCCAAAAGTAAATACCTTATTCAATGTAGAAAACTCAATTTAATCGTGCAAGTGCACACTTTCAAAGAAATACAAATACACTTACTGTGCACAAGTCACATCTATTTTTCGTGAATATTTGTCATCTCAAGATAAAAAATTATAATGCCCGACAAAAAAAATATTGCGCATAACATTTATACAACTGACACCAGTCAGTCCAAATGTTGCTGATTTGTTTGTCTCTGTTCTTTCCTTTTCGTGATATCACAAAATTCATTAATCACTTCCTCTTATGTGAGATTGTAACAAGGGATCATGTCTGCCAGGGGATCAACTGTCACCAATCCCCCCTAATGTGATTTGTTCCACAATGACAAATTATACATATCACTCATACATTTTACACACAGATGCAATAAAAATATGTCATTCGGTCTGATAAATTCAAACACCACTCTTCATTTGCAGTGCACGTCATTTTATTTACAAAATTTAATACAAAGGACTCTAAGCTCAATGTGATATAGACCTGCGCCATGTATTTTCCTGTAATAAATATTACTTTCTTTTCTGTATTCTTGTAAATTTAAAAAACGTAGACATCCAGCATGTTCACATGCTTACAAATATTGACAATGTTGACATTCATCATGTTTAGAATATCGGAAAGAAAACTTGACCCTGTGGTCAAGAGGTAACTTGCCTTATTTGGCAGCTCCAGTTGTGTCTTTTGGGTGTAGTAGTCAGGTGATGGTGACTACAGGCATCCAAAGGTGAGTAATGCCACTAGCCCTAATCCTGACCCCAACCTTCCCCCTAGTGCTGAACACTAACCCTTCCTCTAGAGCAGCGGTTCTCAAACTGCGGGTCCTGGCCTGGGAGTGCATTGTGACCATCTCAACATACGGTCACAACTCCAAGGAGTCTTGAAAAATCAGTTGAATTGTCTGTTACCTCAGAATCCTAGCATACTGGTATTCTAAAGTACCATCGGGTAGATTTCCTGCCATCCTCTGCCTCAACTTCAAGGTTTGCTTTGACCTATTGTAACATACTATCATTGATGTCATAATAATATATGAGTAATGGACACATTCCGGGTCATGTCAGACTACTATTACATGATCCAGATAAACATAGCCAATAGCAAGTCTTGAACAATGTGAAAAAAAACCACCTTATATAACTTGATTTAAATAGGGATGACTATTAGGGAATGGTGATCTTAAGATGTTGTTTGTCAGATCAATAAAAAACTATTATAAAAAAAAAAAATGTGGACATCCTTACCAATTTCTGAATAATAAATTCAAAGATGAAAAGAGAAGGTGCACAAACCTGTGGCTTGGTGTTTGGGTAACTGTTGTTGAATGATGTGTTGTTGAAGTATAATGACTTGTTGAAAAGGATGTTTCTGTTTCCCGCTCAATGACATGTTCACTGGATATAACATTCTTGGAAACATATTGCTGAAAAAGTAATTGAAAAAAATTCTTCAACGATGTACATAAAACATAAGTCTTTACAAGATTGATTTAATACTATTAAACTATTAAAACTGCCTTTTTGCAATTAAAATGATGCATACTCTGTAATGTTAGGCCTATTTGAAAGAAATCCAATTAGATTCTTCCCTTATTAAGATGCAATGCAGTAGATCACCTTACAGTGTCTTGCAATGCAACAACGTAACCACTGGGTCTCTTGGCTACTGTCCAGGGATAATAATGTATTAAACATTACCATTAAAACTTTTACTTAATGATGGTGCTTTATCCGAAATGGGTTCACCTTAGAGTTCAATACACTAGGATTGTAATATTTTTTTCAAATGCACCTCAATGAGTATATTATTACATTTCTTTTTTCTTTTTTTTCAATTTACTAAAATTGCAAATGCTACAACATAAATGCAACATGCATGAAGCATCTAATGTATGTGAATGCAGTAACTGCAGCTAACATGAAGTGTCTAATGTACTGTATGTGAAAGCAGTGACTGCAGCTCAAATTTGCTTGTTATGAATAGGGTTCTGGGGAGATTGGTGGGTGATGACAACTAACTGTGAGATGAGAGGGCCACTTCCAAGGGAGGAGGCTGGGAGCAATTAAAGGTGAGAAGGCAAGGAGGTATCTAATAAGGTCATTTTGCATGTGTTGAGATGTGTGCTGTCACTGCAAGGGTAGCAAGGCCATTTTGGATGTTGCCCTATTGTTGCTGTTTATAATGGGGTCCCCAAACCATTTAAATCCTCAGGGCCCCAAAAATGAAGGTCTACTCCTGGATAGGGTTTTACTGGTTTATGGATATCTTATTTCTACTACAAAATTACTTTTCATAATCTATCTCCAGAAGTGGTGAAAAAACAATATTTTTAATAGAACATTTATTACAGGTAAACCTACATTTACCAGCTGGACATTTTCTTGTGGTGGATTTGGATGATGTGGCCCATTTGCCATATTGACCATATTGTTCCTTTCTGAGCGATGACTTAGACGATCACGCAACTTTTTTCTTTGTTTCCTAAAGATAAGTTTAAAATGTAATGTTTAGAATTTTACTTGTTGACTTATGACACGGAATACATGATGATGCCTGATTAAAAATATTGTACACTTTTGCTGTATATATGTATAGAACATTCTATAATTTGAAAAAAACCCTTTCCAATTATTGGGGACAGTCTTGACATTTAATTTTCTCAATCACAAATTAGATTGAAATTGTTAATGCCTTATTTAGGTAAATAGCAAACTGTCAATTTAATTGATACTTTTTTGGCAGTTTTACTATACAATATCTTGCATATATGAATTAACATTTGAATGAATTTAACCAACTGTAAATTAACTAATTTTATTATCATTAAACAGCATAGTTGGTGTGATCAGATATCAATAATGATATCTTTAAATATTTTTTTGACATTTTCAAAGACAATATTTGTAAGTCTTTTTTCTGATTTATACACTCAAATGTAGTAAAATATACATGTTTAAATATAAAATAAAAGGAAAGTTTACTTGGTTTTGCAGTAGGCCACAACACACATGATGCCAACTACAAGCAGAGCAATACAGATGCCAGTAATGGTCAGCACTCTTTTCTGGTACAATTCTTCGGCTTCTAGAGAGGTAAAAAAAAAAAGATGCACTCAAATGCTAAGTTCATTATGAGTTACACTCAAACCCCCAATTTTTTTGCATCATTTACTCCAGTAAAATGATAGTTAAAATAAACAATAACGGCTAAATGTATTACAATTTTTCAAATAGTCATGCTTTTAAATACCATAAGCATAAAATAAAAATGTAATAAATTAAATGGCATCTTGAATGTAAGGAACATCTAAACTTTCCAATATAAACAGTATATATATATATATATATATATATATGCAGTATATATATAGCTATCCATATATCATTTCTTTTTATAAATTCACAAAACAAATACTTTGACAATGATATATGTATGAAACATAGAATTTCTGATGTAGATCCTGTGAAGGCAATTTTTACATTGTTTTACATTTATGTTATTTAAAAAAATAGTTTTAGTAATAAAATAACAGAATAAAATTAAAATTATTTCAGATTATAAAAAGAAGTTATATTAATGTTTCCCAACTACATTATAAAAAAACTATATTATTGGTCAGGGAAATGATATGTAAAGAATAATAATGGAAAATAACAATGATTAAATTTTTATTTGCAATTGTTTACATATTCTGGCATTATCAAAAATAATTTGTATTGTACCAAAATAGTAATATAATAATAATAATAAGTCATCCCAAAAGGAAGTGTTTCCATTGTGAACTTCACCTTAGCAAAATGAATTACCTTCACATGACCTCCTCAGAAAAACAGACATTTAAATAGTTGATATTGGCTTGCAATCACATAGCAATTAGGTAAAATAAAACCAAAATCTATCCAAATTAATATTTTAGGAAAAGTAGAATTTTCAGATTTGTGAAGTGCACTGTATCTTACTTAAATGTTGTAGCTAAATTTAATTAAGAAAAAGCATTGTAGCCCATTGCAACCAATTAGATGCTTGCATTGATTTCTGAACTGAAAAATAACAGCAGTAGTTAGAATTTCTTTGGTTGATATAGTCAACATACATTTTTTTGTTTAGTAAATGCCATATTTTATTTTGTAAAACTAATGCAGTGATACATTAGCCAATTTAATGCTGTTTTGTTACTTCTACTTTAATGAATCTCAGCCAAATAGGACTTCAGTATTTTTTTTATTATTACTTTCTTTAATGGTCAATGTGCCTCTAGAATCACCATGGGGGTTTATTTAATAAGATGGGAGTTCTATTGAAGATGGGATGTTTCTATGGGCAACCAATTAGATTCTATCTATTTTCTTCTAGAAGATAATAAATAAATAAGTCATTTCTGATTGGTTGCTATGGGCAACATCCCATCTTCAATAGATTTCCCATCTTAGTGAATAAATCCCTAGGTTTCATATATTATTGAACATGTGGTAAATTACATATTTTGCCTGCTTTAGATTAAATAGAAGTCTGCAATTCTAGATCTAAAGGGTGAGCTGCATAGTAAGTTATATAAGATACCAGTTAAATAAAATGTATGCAACTTAAAGACTAAATTATGTATTATGCTTTGAATAATTCGTATGGCTTGTTCCCTTTGTGTTTAGTATAGCTCAAAATTATTATTTTTCCAGAAAGTGCACAGTAGATCAGTGATCAATTGCCTATCCTGCTCCCATTTCTTTTAAATATTTTCGGGGTATGTAACTGAGTTACACTTTACATAAAGGCCAAGCATTAATCAAGGTAAAATAACCCATCAGCATCATTTTTGGGAACAGAATTGAATTATCAAATCAATCTATAAGATTATATACTAAAACTGCTGAAAGCCTAATCCAAGTTTGTTGCTAGTTATAACCAGATTTCGGTTTAAAATAACGTGGAACATGTATGGCTAATGAATGTAAAAATGTGATTGGTAAATGTGTTACATGTACTTATTTTACATGTGGTCTCTGAATATAATTTATACCCCTTTTATACCAAAATGCTGGCTCGCACCTGGGCTTTTGGACCCAGCTTCAAGCTGGGTGCGACCCAGTGTTTGTTACCTTTTACACCGGAGCCCTCCCCCCCCTCCGGTGCAGACGGTTCCTGAGCCGCCGCTTGGAGATGAAATCATCTTCAAGCGCTGATCGTAGGGCCAGGACCACTGCGCTGGGGGAAAGCCCAGCACTAAGGTAATCTGCTGGGCTGCCCCCAGCTCCCCTGCACCCCTCGTCTGGGAGGTGAATGGATGCCGCACACATGCATCCATTCACCTCCTCTGCTGCCGCCACTGCTGTCTGCAGAGTATAGCAGATAGCAGAAGAGGCTGTGTGTGCCCCCGTCCAACCTGTGGATGCTGCGGTCCGCAGGTTGTACATCCCCCATTGTTGTAAACGGGAGCTTAATCGTATGACCTGGCACACTAATTTACACCGCCTTCTACCCAGGTTCTAGCCATGTTCTACCTGGTAGAAGTTCCGTGTACAGGGACAAGGCTTGACCCATTTACACCGCCTGACCTGGGTCTGACCCACCGAGGATGGTGGTGAAAAAGGGGTATTATTGATTTACTATACAATCTGAAATTAAATGTTTATATTTCCATCTTTTATTTCAATTGATATTTTATATATTCCCAATATTTGTATAAATACTATATTTGTATATATATTTACAGTCTGGGTAGTGAAACCAGAGAGCAGGGAGGGCATTCACCACTATCAGTAGATAGAGCCTTTATTCCGTCAAATTTGGTCAAGTTCAGTCAAGCCCCTAAGGGACTTTTCAAGACAAGCAACTGAACTGCAACAATCCACTTTAGTGCCCTTTAGTTTCACTAGCACGTTGTATATACATTAGGAATCTTGGATTTTTTTAGTGGAGCACACCTATTCAAACTTCACTGGATTAAGTAGAAGCTAAATTTAAATTGAAGGGAAAATTAAATTAAGGGGCATTTTGGTACAGCTCTAGTTGCACTTTTCTAAATGGAAATATATTATAAAATATTTCCTAGAGTAATTAGAAATGTACATGTGTCCCTACTTGATTGAAAGTTTGATTTAAAGACATTAGTAAATCAATTTTTCTGCATAATTCACATTATTGAAGCATTAACAAAATTTATTTTGAAACCCATATAATGTAGTCATGTTATCAGTGTTTTTGAAAATAAAAAACAGTAGAAAAGTATAAAAAAGTATAAGAAAAATCCCAATGACCTATGTTTCCTAAATAGCCTGCAGGCATTAAAATGCCTTGAAATAAATGTATGAAAAGTAGCAGAAGTTGGAAATATGTAAACTGTGACAAAAGGAAGATGTTATGTACTCCACATGTCAAGAATATTATGTGCTATGCATGACTAAACTAATTATATTTTTTTTTTATAATTTGTGGTTTTTAATAGAGTTGCTCGCATTAAAAATTAAATGTCAAATATTTGTATCAAGTAAATTTTAATTCAAAGAAGAGAATTTTTCTCAAAGCACAAAGGGATATGGTAATTTAGTATAAATATAACACATTTATTCTTCCTTCGAATGAACTCAATAATGTTTCACCACTACCACTGCAACTCTCTAAAACATTTTCCATTTTTAAATAAAATTAGTAGTAAAATAGAAAATCTGTTAAAAAATCTATTAAGTACTATGCCTAATTACAAGTAGTATTAAGATACAGTGCACTTTAAGCATGGGAATTAAGGTCTTGCAAGCCAATATCATGAACATGAAATATACAGTCAACAAGTTATGAACATTGTCAAACAAATAATGGAAAGCAAAGATTATTAATAAAGTTAAAGAAGTTAGGTTGTAATAAGGAAAGTTGCATTGATTACGAAAATAAATTAAAGAGATAGAATTAGAGGAAAAAACTATGAAGGACAGGCAGAGTAAGAGTGGGATTATATAGAGGAAAATATAAGGTTAAGGGATACAGGTTAAGGAGTCAACTGTAGGCCTGGCACAGCATGCTTGATACTGGAAAAAACAGAGTGAGGAAATGCTTGAAAAAAAGGTTGAAGCAGAATTGAAGGGATTTCTCATACAGCATAACCCCTGAGCTAGATTTAATGATGCTTGCTTTTCACGTATGCCATCAGCTTCATGCTGTATATGTGGGAAAATAATTCACACATAATTTAATGGCAGCTAATGGCAATTTAGAGCATATTGCTTACACTCTAAACTGAAGTCAATCTGGTATTTTGATGAACTGATAAACCCAATAGACACAATTGAGATAATTAAGAAAGAAACAGGAGAGGAGGGAGGGGGGGGGGGGGTAGGGGGATGCCATGAATGCTGGGTAGCTGGTTACAGGATGGGTGGTACCTTGGCACTGAACAGCCCACATTATTGAAAAATACTAATTATATCTATAAGAAATGACACAGAGTTTGGCAAGATACTGTACAGAACTTTAAAGTTAATACACACACACAAAAAATTACAAAATGTCAAAAGGCTCCCATGAAATGTGTACCATGCACTGCATATGGTAGCCCTTAATGCCAATATTATACCAACTGGGCTTTTAGAACATTACATGGTTTGTGCCAAAACATCAATATCTTGCTACATAAATCAGTTTCAACAGAAGTTCTGATTTCAATCAAATTTTAAGATATAAAGCTAAATAATGTTTTAAAATAACAAACAGTTTGGTGATGTACATGGTATCCTTAAAGTCATACAAATCTTTTATCTGAAAACCTGAACATTTAAGCTTTATAGATAGAATCCTCCAATCTATATAACCAAGAGGCCTATATGATGATCATACTATAAAATATCCACAACCTGGTTTACTTTTATTTTATGTGTGAAAAATATAAATTAGTCAAATCAGAAACACTGCTAAGGGCAAGAATAGTCAAGCTCTGATAGTTTATTTAATTTATTAATTTCATTAAATGTTTAGTATTAAAGTTACAGATGTAGTCACGTACAACTTGGCTCCAACATGACACGGGTATGACTCGTATTCAACGATTCAGGTGTTCGCTGGCATGCGTGTGCATCTTTTCGATAACTGTGGCTATTGACTTTCCATTATATAAATGTCTATAGAGAAATATTTAAAACTTGAATCCTTCAACAACAATGCTAGACAAAATTAAGGCACTAGTGCAAGTATACCCTAAAAATTGAGGGTCCGCAAATCTAACATTTATAAATAAAGACTAGAACACATTAAAGTTACTTTATATATAGATCAAATGTCAAGAAGCATTATACGAAGAAAGCTTTCAGAAAATACACAGTTGTTGATCAGTTGTGTTGATAAATATGTATTTATACGTTTGTGAATAAGGGCCAGATGCACTAAGCTTCAAAAGTGATAAAATGGAGAGTGATAAACAGCCAGCCAATCAGCTCCTACCTGTCATGTCACAGACTGTGTTTGAAAAATATCAGGCAGGAGCTGATTGGTTGGTTGTTTATCACTCTCCATTTTATCACTTTTGAATCTTAGTGCATCTTGCCCGAAGTGAGAAAGAAGTTCCATTGCTGTGCAGAAAGGATCAGTATTAATATTTAAACCTAATTCTTTATTAATGCATTTTTTCAACAAATTATAGCATTATCTTTCTGGACACTATAGCCAATCTTAAGTATTATAATGTGTATTAAATACCCATAAAGAAGTCCAAAAATATTAACATTTCACTGAATTCTGAAAAATATATATTTTAAATTTATATCCAGGATTCAATCTAATAAAATTAAGCGTTCCTATTGTATACACCTGACAAAACATGTGTATTAATTGATCCTTTTGTTTTATTACTTCTTTAGACAACTGTATTAATGTGCTTTAATATTTAATTCTTGGTTCAGAATTGGTGCTCAATTTCAACACAGTGCTATGCTGTCACTTTACAATGCATGAACTATTGTTTTTTTTTTCTCTTTTTTTCTTTCTATGTACATTGCCTTTATCTATGCTGAACTAATGCCTAAACTTAATTATTATTTTTTTAAATCATATTTTTGACTTCCTTTTGGGTATTTAATATATATTTAAAATCACAAGGCCAACACTTTCAAAAGAGAATCAATCTAATTGGTTTTGAATATATTTATAAAGAATTCACTTTTAATTTATTAAATAATAATAATAATAATAATAATAATAATAATAATAATAATAATAATAGTATTGTTTGCTCAAGTTACAATTTAGAAATTCTCAGCTGAAAATTAATTACAGTACATAATGTCATCTTGGAAAGTATTTTATATATTAATGCTGGCCATAGGCTGCAAGCCAACCTAATGGTAGAGATGCTGGGCAATGTTCTGATAATATCTGTGCTGCCACACACTAAACAATGTATACTATACAATGCACTGATCACTATATGGTGTTAGCAGAATGACAGTAGGGACAATCAAACATGCTTGAGAATCAAATCTGGATCACTTTTCTGCTGTTATCAAGATTTGAGAGATTATCGTTCATGTAGATACACCAACTGGCAGATTTCCCACTAGGCATGTGAGACATGTGCCTCAGGATGCTACCTACTGGAGGCAATGGGGCAGGCCATCTCCACCACAGAACTACTGCCTGAACCACTGCAGTGATTGGTAGTGGTGCCGCATGGCATCTCGCTCATCCACTGCCCTGAAATTAAAGGTGCCACGGCATTAAACGGAGCGACAGCCAGAGAGCATACACCACTGGGGCTGGAGTAGGAAGGATGGGTGGTTGAAGAATCACTGTGGGGCTGGAGTTGCAGACACTTGGGGGGGGGGGGGACAATAATGTTACTCCTATGGGTGGCTTGTCCCTTAATTCAACTACTAGACTATAATTGATCAGTACTGTAATGCATCTCTGCTTACATGTATTAGTTGCCATTTTGTAATTATTTATGTTATTCATTGCAGCACACTAACACTAATGATCATTTTATGCACTTTTTTTGCATCAGCATTATGGTACGAAAGTGACAAGATGACATTTCCATGTGCTATCTCTTGGCTTAGTATTATATTTCTAGCATAAATTTGAACTTTGTTGGTGTTAGACAGAGAAGTGGAGGTAAAAAAAAATTATGGGGGGTATTCAATGTTGGGTCACGGCTGTCGAGTTGGCTCGACAGCCGTGACCCTATACAATTCTCGGTCAGCTCGACTGAGAAATCACAGGCGGGATTCATTGTCCCGCCTGCCATGGGGTAAGAAGGGGGCGTGGCCAGGAGAAGTAGCCGAGAATCGTCGAGCTGCAGCCGGGAGCTCGACAATTCCCAGCCGTTCTCAGCAGAACGAGCCCGACTGCTTGTGAATTTGGGCTCATTCTACGAGATCCCCTGCTCAATGCTGTCGAGGAAGACAGCATTGAATAGGGCCGGCGGCCATCTCCCCCTGACGGGGGATGCTCGCCGGTGATTGAATATCCCCCTATGTCGAAAAGCACGATACTTATAAATGAGCCTGGGTTGTATTGGAGATAAACAAAAAAGAGAAATGAGAATTAAATATTGAGAACAATGATAAGAAGAGCATGTGAGAATGTAAACTATGGTTGTTGGCAATGAAGTTTGATATAAAGTAATAAAAAAGGCAAGAGATATTGATAATAATCATAATATTCCAATCCACTGTCATAGTATATTGTAAACTAAAACCACAACAATATTAAAGTTATTTTATGAATTTAAATTTATATAATTTTTTTTTTTAAATAATGTATTCAGTAATGAATACATTTCACTAAGCATATCTTCTATAAATTGGCATTGTTCTTATTATGGTGATTATAGCAAGTGGTGAGGACATAAGGCCTGATTCTGATTCACTTAAAAAAGCAAATTCTACCTCTAGTGGACAAAACCATGTGCACTGCAGGGGGACGGGGGCAGATGTAACATGTGCAGAGAGAGTTAGATTTGGCTGGGGTTTGTACTTCAAATTGATATCTATATTGCAAGTGTAATAAAGCAGCCAGCATTTACTCTGCACGAAAACAAAATAACACCCAAATCTAACTCTCTCTGCACATGTTACATCTACCCCATCTGCAATGCACATTGTTTTGTCCATTAGAAAGAGAATTTGCTTTTGCAAGTAAACCAGAATTAGGCCCATCGTCATAAGACAATTGTCATTAAGAAGAGCAAAATGAAACACCAACCTAGACAATGGAGTGCTTTAATTCGCCTCTATACCTCACACTTAGATTAATGGTAACTTCAGCATTTCATGTGTTTTAATTTCATTTTTATTTTTAAAAAAAAAACATTTGTTTGGTAAGTCTAAATTTTGGCTATTGTTTATCAGTTCAGTGTTGCAAATATGATGTATACATTTACAATAAACTAGATATAAGTATGAGACAAACTCAGTTTAGAAAAAGTGCAAGCAAATAAAATAGTGATTTGAATCTGTTCATATGTTAAACTTTATATTATATAAAATATAAATAACAGAATCAAACATCTAATAGAACCGCGTTATAGCTGTATGATCCCTTACAAAGCATAAGGAAATTGGTTAGGAATTGAAGGAAAAAAAGAAGGTTTTAAGCTTTTAGGCTCTAATATCTGCAGGCTAAAAGGAATGATTGGTCCATACCCATAAATTCAATTCCAAGATGCTCTGCCAATGCAGAAAGTTGACAAAAAAGAAAGAAAAGGGAAAAAGTTTCAGAAAAGAGCAATACACTGTACTCCAAAAACAAACTGTACATGAATATCATGGCTACTCTGTGTCTGCACATTGAAACAAGACATGTGATGCATGGTAAATGGTCACTTCAAGTGTCCATGCAGTTTTTGATTTTTAATTTGTAAATATAGACTTTATATATCAACATGAACACAGGAAGAAATCTGAATGTATACATGAATGTAGCTCTTCATTAATATACAGTATTATATGATAATAACATTTGAATTCACTTTTTTCTCTGACATATGGTCAAGTGATATTACAGTCTTATATAACAAAATCTTACATGCTTAAGATGATTATCTAAGATTATATAATGGACTATTCTATTATTTAGATTTTGGATTTAGATATATAGTTCCGTATTATAAAATTATATATAAATTGCTGAGTTAGATAGAATAGACTAAACAACAACTTTCTGAATGCAAAATTAGGTGATCCTACAGTCTAGCTATAATAAAAATGACACAAGAAATAACCTAAACTATACTTTAATAAAAAAAAAACATAGCAATAAAATATATTTTAGGTATTATTTATGTACAGTACTTTAATACTGTAACTAACAAACAGCCAAATGTAACAACAAATAAATATGTATTTATATATATATGTATATCTATATATCTATATATACATGTATATATAGATAGATATATATTTATATATATATATCTATATAATATATATGTATAAATATGTATATATATATAACTTTGGTCTTCAATCAGTAACACTTCGTGGCAATACAATATATCCATTGGCATCCATCCAGATTTCTTCCACAGACAGCCATTAATGAGAGCCTACATTGACATTGCTAATTAGACATTAGTTGCACAAGAAGCTTGGTTAGTGGCATGCCCATGCATACATATTTTTGCATTTATGCCCATTTCTAGGCAGCAAGTTTAGTCTAATAAATTAAATTGCAGAAGTGATTATGCAGATTCCATTTGAAATACATTGTGAAATTGATCTGCATAAGTAGAATGTGATTTGGTTGTGTGGCTTAACAAGATAACATGCTGAGAAAACATGCACTGGTTCTTTAAATCTTACATTAGGGAATATTAAATTGGTGCTTACTATTCACAGCTACATTTGTGTTCAATGGCCAGGAACATTCTGTTTTGTTCATTACCAATGTCACTAAGTTCTTCCTATAATGTTTAGCATATTTTAGCCTTAATTTACAACTCTGACACTGGATTGTATTCACCTAAGGAATTTATGCATACTCAATGAAATGTGAAAACATTTCTTGCTATTTTTAATTTTTAATGCCTACTCTTTAACATAAATATACAGTGATGTCCACATAGTCATACATCATTGCTGCAGGCATGCCAAATAATCCATCTTGGCATACCATGCTGCATGAGTCTCTGCTATCTTAGTCACAACACAATGTGAATAGGACCACCAGAAGACTGTTCTGATAAATTTGATTTAGGATAATCTTACAGTTGTGTATCTGAGTCTCTGAAGCTATACACTAAAGGTGCATGCACACTCTACAATTTTTTTGACCAATTTTATTCACTTTGGCCCTTCTGAATGATATTAGTCAAAATATCTTTCAGTGTTTATGGGACGAATGACGAATGATGATGTACATACCCACCAGTTGTTCACCAAGATTGTTTGTCAACTGTGCATACAGCTCAAATTGGATATCTTTCAAAAACCTATAAACTGTAGCTAGATTGCTCATCTTTTGTCAACATCTTTCATCATCATCTTTCGTCCAGGAAACTGGGTTCAAGGGAAATTGGTCATAAATGTCTTTCAACAAAATTGGTCAAAAAATTGTACAGTGTGTATGCACCTTAAGTACTACAATGCAGAAACCATAGCTTTTTCCAAGGTTTGCTGAGCATTGTATACAGATTCAGTCACACACAATATATAAGTGTCTTATATCAAATTACTGGTGTGTCTTAGTCATGTTGCCTTACAACTACAGATGTGTCCATTTATGTTGCCGCAATGCATAATCATGGGCACCTGCATTGTGGCACTGTTACTCCTTGCTAGGCTGTGTATGCTTGCCCCTGTGAATTCCACATAAATGGTGTATGGATCTTGGGTGCAAGCCACTTGCATGTCATAAAGAAACACATTTGTACAGTAAGATGTCATTTCACCAAAAAAGACACCCAATGGACCTGTCAGCTTCCTTGTGCCAGGCATCCTGGCGTATAGAGGCTAGATGTATGAGGACACATCTGTAAATAAGAAGAATTGTATTTCTAACTTTTATAATGGCCTAACAGATTTTTTTAAAGCTCCATGCAATATAGTTTATCAGTTGCATTTGAAATGAATGAAATATAATAGAAAGCTATTAATTCTACTATTGCTTAATTTGCTTAATTTACTAGCTTATATTTCAGAAAGGGGAATTTTTTTTATTCTTTTTACACTAATGTGATGTCCCCACTGCTATCAGCCTAATTGCTGTTCAGACACTGAGGGTGAAATTTAATATGGTGAAAGGTTCAAAAAGTGAGAGATTTGTTATGAAATCTTCAGGGTTTTTAAAGCGGCAATCATTTCAAAATCAAACTGGTTTTGCAGTGTAACTGATTGCCGCTTTAAAAATACTGGAGATTTCTTACCAAATCTCTCACTTTTTGAATCTCTCATCCTATTACATATCCCCTTGATAATCTGGAAAGGTCTTTGCATGCCTTACCAATTATCAATTAAGTTAAGTGTGCAGTATATTTTCAGCTTAATGATATCTGAAAAATTGTGGAGAGTCCTATGGAAAGATGTAATAATTTGTTGAATAAAGGAAGACAGTGTGTATTGACATTACAGTACATAAGATCATCCTTATTGTGATATCAGCACATATGAATGAAATGCACTAAGCGATCATGACATTCATCTCACCAGAGGAACTGGTGCTACTCAATTTCTGATGCCCTGGGTGACAAACTAAGCTCTCCATACTGAAATGCTTCAAATGACTTTACAAACTCCATGAATTTTTGTGCAATTGTTTGACATCTAATAGGTCACCATAATTATTAAAATATTGTCAGGGCAGCTGAGTAACACACTGCTTGCTGGAGACATGGTTCGTAGACAGTAATATTTGACATACCACTTTACTAGTCCACTATCACTGGATATGCGCATGATAGAGCCAAATAGTTGGCTCATGTATGCACACACCTGCATTTACATAAATAAAGATACATGAAAAATCTTTTACTAATAATTACTGAAATGGCAAAAGCAAAAGAAAAGGGATTCTAGCCTTGTTAAGTAGGTTTCCACATGCTCTGTCAGACAAATGGCTTTTTATGTTTAATAAATAGGCTTCATAGCTATATTAAGGGGGCATTTAGTTACCTGTGCTAAATTACTGTGAGTATAAAAGGGTGGTATCTTCGGGCTTTAAAACCCGGGCCTATTCATTTACAGACCCTTTTTCAACCGAGCACCTTGTTAACAACCGCTAACATATGGGCATTAATACACAGAATTCATGAAAAGTTCACAGTTTTTTGTGTTAACAGGGTGGCAACACCTAGTAACCACCTAGTTGAGGTTTTTTTTACATTTATTCTGGAGCCTAAAAAAAATCCCAGATAAATGTTGCCATAAGCCGCACTTTGGAGCTAATAGAATAGCCTCAAGAGAATCAAATAGCCCGCAGTAAATTACTGCCGCTAATTGAATTCCCAGCTAAATATATAGGTTGGGCTTTTTTTAGATACATATATGTCTGTCATAGAAATAATTATCTGTGTGCTTGAAGAGAGTAATTTTAGCTAATTGAAAAGGTCTGCCAGCACTATATTATTAATGGTTGATAACAAAAATCATGACTGGATCGGTCTCATTACAGACTCACTTGTTCATACCATGTGAAAAGGACAAATAGAAAAATAAGGAAAACCTATTAAACTCTGATGTGATCTAAATACATGCTGCATGCATTGGTTAAGTGCAAAATTGACACACTAAAATTAGCCCTCAACCATGGATCTAAAATATATGGGTGAGACAATACTATTTCCTGTGGAGCCATATAAAGACTGAATTGCCTTGTGGATGTTATGTATTTATGTATAAATGTTCTTGTTGTGTACATGACATACATAATATATATAAGCTAGTTTAATGATTTGTATCCCCTCAGTGTTTTAAGTTTAATACAGGTTGAGTATCCCGTATCCAAAATGCTCGGGACCAGGAGAATTTTGGATAACGGATTATTCCGTATTTCGGAATATTTTAATATTTAAATTATGTATTTTGAAGTATCTTGCATGTATGCTGTATAAACACATAAAATACACACAAATATATTTTATTACCACATAAAATACACACAAATATATTTTATTTGTTCAAAAAACAAGGTTTCAAAACATGAAACAAAATTTGTGAACTATCTCAGATATTGAATTTGAATGCCAAGCAATCATTTTCTTGCACATATATAGTGCCAGTTACATATCATGTCCTCAGTAGTGCTGTTACAAATGTCCCCAGTGAGTTTTTAGCAAAAAAAAAAAATTTTTTTCACTTTCTGGAATGTATGGTTTTCGGAATAATTCGGATAACGGATACTCGGATACGGGATACTCAACCTGTATATATATATATTATTTTTTTTAATAAATATTTATAATCATCTTCATCATTGTTTATTTAAAAGGCGCCACAAAACTTTGCAGTGCTGGAGTTCACATCAATATGATTTGAAATCCGTCTCAGTACTGCTGACTTAGAAACCTGCTAATTGCACATTACAGTGTGTCCAAGGATGATATCATTAATAACTGATAACTATGTATTTACTCCTCGTAGTTATGATACATCTATAAATGGTTATGAATTAATGATTTAACTGCAGAATAAGATGAAATTAGGGATTCAACAACAGATGGGTTTGTTATCACAAGATAATTATAGATATTTGGTCTTATCTTTATATAACTTAAGATTGGCCTGGACATTATGATGTAATTACGGAGGGTTTTGGAATATGTGAAGATTTCTGGAGTTGTGTTATTTACAGCTAAAGATGGCTATTTCAACTTTGACGTTTCCATATACGATGGTTATGGAGGTTGTGATACAATATACTTCCAGGTGTTCTCAAGGTTTAGTCTCTGGCGCTACTATTTTTGGGAATCGCCCATCCCAGGTGTTGGGATATGTTCCCCTTACCCCAATGGGAAATTTGTGATTATAAGTGGTGTACTCGGGAATTAGGCGCTTCCCTCACGGAATCGAGGAGTGTGAATTTCTTTTCTTTTTAGAGATGTGCTCTGGTCAACAGCTCTGCATGAATGAATCTCATTCATGCAGAGCTGGTGACCAGAGCACATCTCTAAAAAGAAAAGAAATTCACACCCCTCGATTCCGTGAGGGAAGCGCCTAATTCCCGAGTACACCACTTATAATCACATACTTCCAGGTGTGTCTGGAATTGGTGATGTAACTACAGTTGTGATATACTGTACCTATAGATCGGTCTGGATAGTGTAATGTGGTTTGGTAATATGTGTAGCTAGAGGAAATGGATAGTAAGTTGATATATAATATATAAGGCTACAAAACAGCTAAGTCTGAATCTTGATTGTTTATAATTTAAGCTATAAATTACTCTTCCAAGCATAAATTGCATTCCTACTGTAATTCAGTTTGGACTCATAGATCTTAATTCCATTGTGTGAAGTCAACACATATTTATAAACTAGTATGTGTACACATGGAAACCTATATTTTTATATATCATGCTCATCTTTTCTTACCTTTATAGTGGCTATACTCTTTATTATTCTAGTAACAAAATATGCATGCCCATTAACATTGGTGGATCAAAAAGATATTTTAATAATAATAATAGAAATTATTATTATTATTTTGTATCATGCTACAGGCAGAGGCAAACAGTACTGAGCCTAGCAGAGAATACAAAATCAAGTACTAGGTGAGATCTGAAGAGAGATTCAGCAACGAGAAAGCAGCACCAATTGAGCATGCTCCTATTCAGGCAGAGACAGAAAGGAAGTGGACGTACTGTAGAAGCTGGCCATTACGTAGTTTTGGCAGCGATCACCAGTAAATTCATTTGGGCACCTGAGAGGAAAGACAAAAAAGGGTAGAGAAAACAGAGAAAAGTGAAGAGTTGAATATACAGTATGCCAAGAAAGAAGATCCTTCAAGTGTAAACTGATTGTTCTTGGAGGTCCGACATCAAAGTTCTCTGTTTTTGTACCGGCATGACTTATGGTTCACTTTGCCAAAATAATTAAATTTGGAATTCTTTACCCAGTTTTGATACAGCCAATAGCTGTGCTTGTTCCAGTAATTCAAACTGCATGTACTGTATTAATGAACATATCAAATATTAAACTACTGATTGATTGATTTAATAATTAATTGATGGGTTAAAACTCTCCTAAAGTCATGTGTGGTACAAAAAGAGGCAGTTCTCTCTGATAAAAGACATCCCCAAGCATAAGATTGATTCATTTGTTTTTTATTTGTTGCTGCATTCGGGGGGGATGGAGAAAACAAACACCAGATTATTGGGACATACTTTCTGGTCTTATGACTCTCACAGGATCAGTCGCAGTACATCTTGCTCCAGTGAATCCAGGTTTGCACCTAAAGGGTAAAAACGTGATGAGCAAAATAAAAGAAAAAAAAAATGGTATCCACCTGAACTTGTTCGCCTGTAGGACATGGTTGAAAAAAAAATTGAATTTCAAAATGTTCATGTAGACCTCAGTATGATCTACTTTGAGGCTTAACTTAAGCACAACTCATGGAGACAATTTCGAAGTACAGCAGATATTGTTATTATAAAAAAAAATGACTTTACAAATGCATACAGTACTGAATTAGTTAACATGAAACAAACAATGATTATGTAAAACACTACCAGATGTAACTGTTTTGTCAGCAGACTCAGCCATTTGAAACAGTTTAACCTTGGTAACAATTGTATATTTAAAAAGCCTTAGTACAGACTGTATTAGAGAGCTAACAAAAGGCTCATTTGCCACAAGTGCCACTAACCATGAGAATCATGGCTAAAAACAAGCTAGATAACCAAATTAGACATCACTAGTAATTCTCACTTCTGATACTATCAAAAAAGCAGGAAAAATGGAATAATGATTTATTTTGAGTTCCCATATACCAGTGATGGCTAACCTTGACACTCCAGATGTTGTTGAACTACATATCCCAGCACGCCCTGTATCAGTTTTAGCATGGTCAAATAGTAAAACTGTAGTAGGGCATCTGGCATGTGTAGTTCAACAACAGCTGGAGTGTCAAGTTTAGCCATCACTGTCATACAACAGTATGGGCCATCAAATTTGAATTTGAGCAAATTGCACAAATGAGAATTGCCATGGCCAACTGTGAAATGGTTTGTAAACTGCTTTGTGTATCTCCTCCTTGTCTTAAGATATAACAGTGCTCAGTGGATGATTAAACTAGAACTGCAACCTTCCAGTAAAATACTCCATTGCAGTAAGAGAGTTGCAGTCCATGACTGCACTGGCTACTCAATGACTGGCAGTGACTTCCTATTAGAAGAAAGGAGTTCCTTCTTCTTCAACTGCCAGACCAGGCTGCAATAACCAGAGGTGTGGCTTCCTGTTGGAAACCCCTACCTGCCTGATAGCTGGCCTTAGCCCGCTTCTATGCACTGCAGCCAATGAAGTCCATAGAAGCCAGTACCAACACCTGTCTGATCCATTGTGCAGGTGCCGGGAACCAGCTTGTGGCAGTGACCCTCTTCCTCTAGACCAGGCATCTTGCCCAGCAGCAGCCTCCCTCCTCTGCAAAGGTAGAAGCCGGCGCTGAGGTTGATGTTATATTATATTTTGTATTCATCTTCCCGTTTTTTTAATAGTTTTAAGCAACCAAATACAGACAATAGTTATATATTTTTAATATGTAATCAAGTATAAGACAAAGATAAATAAATCACATAAAACTTCAGGTACATATAATTGTCCTCTTTAAGAGTTTTGTAAAAGATGTTGTGTATGGTGTTGAAATACTTCTGATTTATGTGTGATATTGCATCTAATTATCACTTTTATTAACACGAAGAAGGTGTTTTACTTGTTAGTTAAAAAGTTGCTATAACTACAGGAGTGGGCTATATTTATAGACAGGCTATTCAGAGTATATAAGTTTAATTTTGAATGGGTCATTTTGACAGTATATAGTGATCAGAAAGAGATTTGGGGCATTTTACCACCTATTTTAGAATTAAGGCAATTGGAAATGGCTTTACACATTTTTATTCTTTTATTTACTCATTTTAGATACTGATTTATTTATAGCATCAATTATATTATATCATTAAATGAATACAGTAATTCTGCATGAGATGCAGTTGCGCCAATGTACAAATGAACCCAGAGTTTGTGACTGTTGCTATTCCCACAAGCTTATATCCCAACATATCCATGCATTTGTGTGAACATCCTATTAGATATAACTTTCTTGGAATTACAGTATGGTACAGCTACAGCACAGATTTTCCTGTAGACCTCTATGGTCTTTCGATCCAAATGTTGCTAAATTACACCCATTACTAACAATTGAATTGCCCCTACAGAGCATATTGTCCCAGGAAACATGCTCAATCGATATCACTAGTTTTTCTGTAATTAACTATAATGTCCAATATTTATTGCTGTCATTTTTTTTTTATCAATACTTGCTTTTTTTGTTTTTGTTTTAGAAAAACTGTCATGATTCAGGGATTCCCATGTTAAACAAGGTTTCTTTATAAACTAATCTGTGGTACTTGGAGGATTATAATATCACTAAATTCAGTAATAGAGTTGTTGCCAGAAAAAAAATTTGATATTTTTTCCCACCACACTTTGTTTGATGAGTTTTAATTATTTTTACTTTTTTTTTTTAAGATTGTAGTCTCGTCCTTCCAATATTTTAATAATTTAAATATTTAGCTGTATTCCTATTTATGAAGGGAATTTGTATTGTTTATAGTTTACCTATATTTTAATTAAGTTCTTAGTGTTAGATTTAAGTTTTTCCCCTTTTTGTACAAAAACAGCTAATGAAGAGTGTAAATGATTCTGCATCATATTTTCTTATGCCTTTTAATTGTTAAACTGTTTAGGTTATGTGTATTTTACATTTTTCCACTTGTAATACTATAAATATACTGTAGCATCCGTATCGCCTGATTCAGCCCTGGATGTAGTAGGAATTTGGCCCAATTTTGCCCAATGATTTTATGAATAGGGCATGTGTTTGAGTCAATGTCTCATGTGTCGCCATTGTTGGTCAACTCTGGTTGCAGTGATTGACAGGCTGCAGATATTTGGGGGCAGAAATGATCAGCAGTGCTGAAACTTTTGTAGGTTTTGTAGACATCCCTAAATCAGTGCGTCCTTGGTATTAGCAGTTGTTTTGTGCTGGGCATCCTGAGAAATCCAATGTTTCCCCGATGGGTGAGAAAAGGCTGCATCAGGAGAACATTCACTGCACCATTTTACCTCTGAATGTCCACTGCAACTATGCTGTCAGGGCCATCATATTGCATATGAATTCTTACTACATGACCCCAAAACATGCCTGCATTTTAATCCCCTCTCCCCATCATCTCCCCCAATTCAGTTGCAGCCTGTCAATAAAACTGCATCTAAAACCAGCATCGCAATTCTATATTGGCAGATGTGCAGAGCAAATCTCAAAACATCAGGCAATTGTGACCAAATTGAAACTACTTCCATCTCTGAATCAGGTCCCTTGTGACTTTAGACAAATTCACATTCTCTCTCTATACCTAAGCCGCCAAAACGTACACTGTAAGCTTTACAGGGTTGGACACTGTACCATACATTTATGCCAGGCATGGCCAAACTGTGCCCCTCCAGTTGATGTGAAACTACACATCCCAGCATGCTTTGCCATAGTTTTAGCATTCCCTTATAGCAAACTGTGGCTAGGTATAATGGGAATTGTAGTTTCACAACACCTGGAGGGCCATAGTTTGGAAATGCCTGATCTATTCATTTAAACAAAAAATACATATAATGTTGTTTTGCAATCAGAAAATTAAACAAGTATTAAATCTTAGGTAACAGCCAAAGCCAAGAAGTATTGTGCTCATTAACATAACAATGAATCATTAGCAATGCCCAGTTTATTGAATTTGCAACCCTTTACAATTATATGTACTTTACAGGGAGATTAGGCTACAGAAAAAAAATGGTGCCAAAAAAGTTATTTTAAAGCAAAAATGTAAACTATGCATCTACACTATGACTGTACAATAGAGTTCTGATTGTATAGTGGTTCCGGTTCTGTAACAGAATGCATAACTGATATAACACTCCCATCCGTAACATTTGGTGAATAAGATTTCACAAGCACAAGACTCATGGCTGGATATTACCTAGCAGGTCATCCATTGCAGAAGAATATTTTGTAAGTAAAGTAGTCTTACTTGCACATGTACTTTGCTGTTTTACTGCTTGTTATCCCTTTGATCTCATAGCATTCACCTCCATTAACACAGTAAGTCTTATCTTTCTCTGAACATTTTGACAGGTGTCCTGGTGGAGATGCTGTAATGAAAACAGAAACCGGTCAATATTTTAATTTCAAATTCACCAACATGTTCCATTTACGGCATCAAATAGATGAATATTTATTATTTATATTATTTTTGTGACCTCCAGATTCATGCTTATTTCCACTAGGTATATATTCTCTTATATTCTATTTTTATTAACTAATTGCACAATGACACCCCTATAAACATACTGAGTTTCTTGTAAGATAGCAGTTACCATATGTTTCACGTATACAAAAACTGCCTAGTTTGCACTTAATTCTAACATCTAATATCACTCTTGAAAGAGTCATTAATGCAAAGATGCCAGCAAAGAATGAGGTATAAAATAACATGTAGTATACAGTAGTATGAATTAACATAATAAAGAATAGGACAAGTGCAGAAAGTTCTAAACATTAGAATGTGGGCCCCTATCTTAAATGACCAGTGCCATCTTTCCCATTGGGCTTAATGAGCAGTTGCCCAGGGGCCCAAGAATTCTAGGGGCCCACCCCAATGGGGAAGATGGCACTGCCCCGGGGAGCTGCTGTGGCTGGGGGTGGCGGGGATCCGTCAGTGGCGGCTGGAAGCTTGTAGCGCTATTTGCCGGGCGCGTGGGAAGTGATGCTGATATTGAAAAGACTGTCCAGACGCTAAGCCAATTATTTTATAATTATTTTGCCCAGGGGCCCACTCTAATGTTAAGACAGCCCTGTAAACGACACATAAGTATTCATCATATTAATGGCCTTCTCCTTGTAGCAATGACTGGTGTAGGATAACGAGTTGCAGTTCAAGACCAAGATGGTTATTTAGAGTTATATTGTCGTAATTCATTTAAATATCTCAAGTTTTTTCCCAAGCACAAGTTTGAAGCTTTTAATTCCAAACAAGCAGGAAAAATCTGAGTCACACAGAACATGAATTACCAGCACCAAAGCTAGCAATGATATCTGATGTGTTTTGTCCTCTCTGTTATGGCCCTTTAGAAAAAGCAACTTTAAGATCAAGAGCTAATTCCTGACCAGTTTCAAAGCTGCACTCAAGAGAGATCCTAACTGATGCCAGAGAGTGAACAAAGATGGACTACAGCTGCTCTTCCCCAATTGCCATAGTAGGAAACACGTTGCGGTTGTCAAACATGACTATGATATCATTATGACAAGTGGAATGTTCCTTTGCTTTGACCATACACAATCCCTCAGTTTCACTTAATACATTAAAATTATTGCCTTATGTTCTAGTATTTTTATGACCAAAAATCACATATGCTAATAAGTTCATGGAACGTTATGTTTGATGATGGTGCATGATGCAAAACCTAAGAATAGGAAAATTATAAAGCTTTATTCCTAAATCGAGTGGATGAATGGATTGTAGCATGCAGGGGGAGATGTATCAAAGCTTGGAGAGAGATAAAATACCAACCAATCAGCTTCTGGGTGTCATTTTTTAAAGCCTGTAACATGACAGATTGTCTGGTACTTTACCTCTGTCCATGTTATCTCTCTGCTTGATACACCATAACTGATTTAGGGTGGGATGTTCTAACATCTTCGGCCCCTTTCCAATCCACTTCGTCGGCTACATGTATACCCTGACGGAGGGGCTTTAGTTCATGTGAAAATGCAGAAAAACCCAGATTTGCTGCATTTTTGCTTTAGAGCATCCCGCTATATATGAGCCATTCGCAGTGTGTACTTACAGGTGCATGGCTTAATCTTTGAGACAGGCATAAGCAACTGGCAGGATCAACCAGGTTGCTCCTGGGTCCTCTTCACAGTAATTCTAATTTATTAATACATTTACTACAATTTTATTTATATAAAGTCAGGAATACTTTAACATACAGTAAATTTCTAGGAAAATTACATGGCTATCCACAAAATAGGATATCTCGTTTTCTTTATTCATAGATCTTCCCAGCAATACAAGAGCAGCTGTAATAAAATATTTATCAAAATACCCTATGTCACTCCGCATGGACAAACTAAAGTGTCTTGGGAAATGGACACTATTATTCCATTACAGTTTTCAGCAAACAGCCATCACTAATTATTAGTGATGTGGAAAAAAACTGTCTGATCCATGAAAAATCTAGTAATGCAAAAATCTCCCTGATGACAGCATAATGCTGTTTTCACTAATTCAAAACATGCTAACACAAAAGGAATACCACACAAAACAACTACATACCACACAGATTGGTAACATGTGCCGCATCTGTATATATATATTAAATATAGAATAAAAAAGTAACAGACAAAATATACTGTAGCTGATAAGCTAACAGTATGGAAACAAGAAGCCTATGTACAGTATAGCACAGGGGTTTTTGTGAAGTTGCCGCCTGGACCCCCCCCCCTCCTCTTTATCCCGCAACTAGACAGTGCTTCACTAGTAAACTGCAGCAGGAGCAGCAGGAAGTTGTTTGGCAATTTCTACAGTGTAGAATGCCGGGAAAATGGCCGCTGATTTATGCAGCTTTGTTGCTGCTATAACGGGACTTCGGAGTAGTGACAACTGATTCTAATTAGGAAGTATAGTTCGGAACACAATGGTTACTGCAGGGGGACCTACGCTTGATATTTTCATCTTCCGCTATGAAAACTCTCTTTTGTCTGTTTTTTTTTGTCAAACTGTTATAGATTAATCCATTACAAGTTGAGGATTTTAATGGTTGCTGCTTAATTCGAAACTATTCCTTTGATTATATTTAAACATTTTACAAGACTTTTTTTCCCCCCATTATTCAATATATCCAACAAAACTGGTGTTTTTACTGGAAATCTCTGTTAAATATTTCTTTTCGAGACAATTTCTTCTGCTATGCCGCATCACTAAGCTTCAAAAAGTGATAAAATGGACAGTAATAAGCAAGCAGCCAATTAGTTCCTAACTGCAATGTTATGGAATGGGTTAAAAACTGTCAGTTAAGGCTGTTGGTTTATCACTCTCGACTTAATCACTTTTTAGTAGGGGTTTATTCATGGAACAGAGAAAAGCCCTGTATTGCGGTAAAGAGGGGTTTTCTCTGCTTAATACCATTCACAGAGTGAGTTACTGTGGACAATTCCTGTCATCTCCAGCGGCAGAATTGAATTGTATCCCCAGACTATAAAATGGCAAGTGAGACTCATTAAAGATAGAAAGCAGAACTTTCTGTTTCTCCTGTGTTTTCAAATTTGCCAATTCCTCATGGCGTAGTCTGAACACAGTAATGAAATGGGCAGGGAAATGTATTAATTTCCCATCTTCTATCGAGAATCTGTTCTGGCTCCACCCCCTCGATGTCCCAGCAGCCAATGCAGCCTTCCGCAGCTCAGCCACAAGAGCAGGAAAGACCTTCTTTCGCCCACTGGACCACAACTGAAGAGAAGTAAGTCAACATGAATTGCTACCCAAACTAAGATATATATTGCATCCAACTAATGCGATATATTGTGAAAAGTAACAATTCTGCTTTCACTTTCTTTACCAATAAACCCCTTAATATGCTTTGCTAGTATCGCTGGACAACTAAGTATCAGCTGTACCACTGCTTTTTTATTAATAAATTAATTAATTATTTGAATTTCTATTTCAGCAATAAGTTGATATAAATAATCTGAATGATAATACAAAAAGTAATATGTTATCTTTGGTGGAATAAATTCTTATACAGGATTTATTTATGAGAGAGATAATAGATAGAGAGAGAGAGAGAGAGAGAGAGAGAGAGAGAGAGAGATTTGACTGACTAAGTAGATCCTCAAAAAACAAAACTACAATAAAATAACATCTTACACTTCTAAAATAATTATCCATCACATTTTATATATGGATGCTTTATTTTATCACATTCATAAAGTGTTAACATAACTGACTTTGTTATTATAAAGTACTTTTTCTAAGATAGAGTATATGATCATTTGAAATTAAAGGTTCACATTTTTCAAACATAAGTTATTAAGAGGATAATTAAGACATATACAAAGAGGCAAACATATAAATCTTTGCTATTTGGAAGTATTCTCTCTTTCCTCCCTCAGGGAAAAAGCAGAGCACAAGCCTCAGATAATGTATCTACAGGACAAACACTGAATAGATAATACTAGACAATGTATTTCCTGGAAGCACGTCCAAGAAGAGGAAAACACAGACTGAATGTGACTTTATTTTATTTAGCGATAATAGCATACCACATATTCCAAAGTGTGTATTCCTGATAAAAAAAAGCATGCAGGGTAATATGTAATCCTATATAAGGTTAAACTTGGGAATATTGGGTCTAATTAAGACTTGATCGCAGGCCAAATTTGTTCTCAAAATGGGCAAAAGCATGTGCAGTGCAGGTGGGGCAGATGTAACGAGCAGAAAGAGTTAGATTTGGGTGGCGTGTGTTCAAACTAAAATCTAAATTGCAGTGTAAAAATAAAGCAACCAGTATTTACCCTGCAAAGAAACAAAATAACTCCCCCAAATCTAACTATCTGCACGTTACCTACGGCAGTGACACCTCCGCAATCTACCCTGCTGGGGTTCTGCTACACACTGTAGCTTATCACCAGCAGCCTGATGCCACCTGGGAAGGTAGAAAGTACTCTGCTCATGCTCAGCTAACAGCTCACATACATGGAGTGATTGGACACACGATGAATCAGCTAAACCTCTTTAGCTTCTGTGGATTCCCATTGATGGGTAAACTAATGCTATCCTGAGATACAGTACCATGTTAAGATGGCATTTAAATTGGCACATACAGATGGAGCCGGACTTATTGTTGCTGGCGAACCGCCAGCAGCATGTTGCTGGTAATCCGCCAGCAACACGGCGCTCCATCTGACTGAGACGAGCGTGCGTCCCCCACGCACGCGCGTCTCAGTATCCGGGCGGCGAGGCGGACGCAATACTGTCCGCCTCCCGCTCGAGGGGGCTGGGGGGACTCGAGGACACTGCGGGGGGGGTGCGGTCGCCCGGTGTGGGCACCGGGCGACCGAGGGCAGCACCGTCGGAAGGGGACGCGCGCGCATACAGATGGCGCAGGGCAGGGGATGGCGGCTGGCGTCGCCATCGCCATCCCCTGCAAAGATGAATCCCGCTACATCTGTAGGCTCTTCCCCATTTCTTAAATAGACCCCTAAGTGCTTACATTTAACAATGTAAGAGAATAGATTTATAATGGTTTGTATTTAAATCATTATAGAACCAAACACACTCTTAATTGTGAATATATATAACTAATATATTCATTACAGCTGCAACTGAAAACTAAAGAATGAGTTATATTTGTAAATGCATCTCTATATTCCGAGTCTGCTTGGACAGGTTTAACCAGCTGTAACCAGTGACTTCTGTGAGTATAGATTAGCCAAATCTTTATCGCAGGATTTCCTGAGCAAATTCTAATGCTCAAGCAGCCCTTCTGCAGATACAGCATTGTTATTATAGAATCTCATGCATTCCTTGGCAGGTTCAGCTTGGCAGGTATGAATGAGCTTTGCATGGCTATATTTTCTGAATAGGGAACACATCATTTCCTGGAATGTGACAGATTAGGTAGTGTGATGTTTATCGTTCTCTACAAAAACAAATTGTCAAAAAATTAGAAAAAAAAATTGAAATTTATTTTTCTATTTTGTTATATTATTTTTCTCTGTGTATCAAAGTTGCTATTGTCATCTTTACCTTGTGATAGCATAGGATAACTATAGAAGCAATTAAGCAGTCTTATTTTACATTAAATAGAATTAAAACATCCCACATTTCATTTAAATCACACTGTAGGCCGGGATGAAAACCAGCTCTCTAAAATTAACTGCTATGGACGTCTAATCAGATAAATGATTCAGTGTCAGAATTAATATAAGACATAATTTAAATAGTGGCTTATGGAAAGGCAGATTCTGACAATAAACTACACAGTGGTTAGCCCTAGTCCATTAAAGTTCATTAACCAAAGCTTATTCTCAGTGTGTAAGCATAATATCATTTGTTTGAGAATCAAGGTAAATCATGAGCAATATTGTATCATTTACAGAGTCGTCTAGTGTGTTCCCAGGTATAGTAACAGAAGCTGATTGGTTGCTACAAGCAACTTCTCCACTTCTCCTCTGAAATTTGTTATACATTTCCCCATATAAAAAACACACTGATATTATTAGATCAGTTGAGATATAAAAAAAAAGATGCAACACAGTTTGAGGCTAACTGAATTTCATAGTGGAACAGGATATTTCGCATAGGGAAGAATCTTGGTTTATCCTTTTTTGAACTATGATTGTACTGTCGATACAGTATATGGTTCTTGGAATTAAAAGCCTGTGACTACACTGGAGGATTCATTCTGCTGTGTGGTGTTGTTGGGAGTAGGGCAGGCACATATATTAATTTACAGTGACATGTTCACATCAATGAAGGGCCATAAACCTGCTCAGTGTAAAATTTCACGTACAAGCAAAATAATAAAACTAAAAAATTCCTACGTAAACAAAAATAATAAAAAATCCTTATTTAGCAGAAATCTGGTCCAGAGCTATGTAATTATCATTTTTCTCTTTGACAGCATGAGGAATTTAGATAAGTTAAACAGCTATGGTCTTTATCTCCAACAAAATCCAGATTAAACAGGAACATTCAAGGCAAATAGCATTGTCAGTGTCAGAGTAATACAGTACGTACATGTTGTTTCATGTTAGATGATGGTTCACAAACCTACACTACAAATACTAAAACTCTGTGGGAGGAAGGAAGTTGTCGTAGTAAAGCAGCAATACTCTGTAATATTATTTGACATATGGACTATAAAGCATTTACCATAAGTGATTTTTATGCTAGAGGCAACAGGAACAACAGTAATCCATGGAGATTGACTATAATCAATGCAAGGAGTAGACATCCTTTTGAAGAGTGGAAGGTCAGCTTTAATACCGGCAATACTGGGACATCTATCTGTGTGACACACATTACTCATCAACTGACCTAGACACAGAACAGACTTTTAAAAGTTCAGATAAATATCTGTATATTAGGTCTACAGTAATATTTCCTCTAACATGTTACTTTCCACTAAATAATATTGAATTATATTTCAAGGCACAAAAAAAAGCTGCCTATTTGGCTATTTAACCAATGTAATAATGGCATTACTTTTGGTATTAGATTAAGGTCTTCCAGGGGTCAGTTTTGCAGGAAACTATAGAATGCAAAGGTCATATAAGGAAGGAGCAGTATTTGCAGCAAATAGGGATTATGTTAATGTAATTAGTGCTAATGCTCTAACCAGAATCTTTACATGGTAGCAACGGTTGGGGTTATATGATGTCTAATAGTCTGTTAGCAAATTATAATAGGAATATTGTTATCCTCCCTACTGCTTTAAAAAACCAATACGTGTTTCAATAATGTGTTAATTATTGAAACATATGTGAAAAGATGTATTATTTAATCTCACAATATGTATGTACAATTAATCTGATTGCTGTTTGTAATTGCATATTATAACAAGAAAACATTGTCCATATCGGAAATGATTCTCTGATTTAATTCCTCTTATTTTTTTTCCCAAAATCCTACCAATGATGGTGCTAGTAAAATATGGGCACATACCACAGCTCAAATTCCTTCTGCATGCAATATACTTTCATTATATTCCTCCTATTGCACATTTCAATAAATTGTTATTGTTGACATGAAGGTATTTCCAATTCAAGTTTGGTTAAGGTTCACTGGAAATGTGCTAGGCGGCATCTCAAGTGCGAAATCTTACAATCTTCTTTTCATCTTCTCAGATCAGCTGCTGGTAGAAATATTTAACCTCCATGTGTAATGTGTGATCTATGTACAGCCTGCCTTCTTATATAAGAACAACAAGAGAAATAATCTAGTAGTATATATTTACTATCTGCTGACTATAACTGCTGACTATAACAAAGAGATTTGCAAAAAATCAGCCAGGATTGTGCACTAATGTAGTTTATCAGTGGAACCAAGGTGTTGGACAGGCTTGGGATCATTTGGTCTACAGTATGTTGGTCGACAAGCATTAGGTAGACACCGTTAGGTCGACGTGGGGAAAGGTTGACATAATTCTAAGTTGACAAAGTCAACATGGGTCTAGGACAACATGGGTTTAGGTCGACATGTCAATAGGTCGACACAAGCATTATGTCAACAGTGTCTAGGTCAACAGTCAAAAGGTCAACTTGTTTTTTTTTTACAGTTTTTTGACCCAAATGTCGACACAGTTGACATGGACACCGTTTCCAGTGCACCGCATGCCCTCGCATTGCTCACAACACTATTTTATACTCCAACCACGCCCTAGTGGATAGTAGGGCAAAAAATACTGCCTGTCGGCACATATCGGTTCAAAAGACAGTGAAAACCCCATGTCAACTTTTTGACTGTAGACCTAGACAATGTTGACCTAATGCTTGTGTCGACCTAATGACCTATCGATCTAAACCCATGTTGACCTAGACCCATGTCGACCTATCCCCATGTCGACCTAACAGGGTCGACGCAATGCTTGTCAACCAACATACTGTAGACCCAATGATTGTATCCCGTTGGACATTCTAGTGATACAATGTTTAAGATTCGGTTTTGCATCACAAGTCTGCAGAACACTGTTCTGTGCACGGTTTGTGAAAATTATATCCTATAGCTGGAAACACTTAAGGCCTAATTCCACCACATGATCATGCAAAACATGCTTTATTTTGTGGAACAGTTTAGATAGAAAATGTTGCTAATGTCAAATGAAGGCTTTAACTACTTTTTCTCAATATTCATCTACTTGAATCATTTCAAATACATATTCAAATAAATATTTACTTATTTACAGTCAGTTATGTAGCACCAGCATACGGTATTTCATTACGCTTTACAAATTGGGAAAAAAACTTAATCAAATAAGCTGGGGTAATACAGAGGTATCAATGGTTAGCATTACTGCCTCACAGCACTGAGGTCATGGGTTTGATTCCTACCATGGCTCTAACTGTGTGGAGTTTGTATATTCTCCCCCCTGGCGTGGATTTCCTCTGGGTACTCCGGTTTCCTCCCACAATCCAAAAATATATTGGTAGGTTAATTGGCCCCCTCCACAAAATTGACCCTAGAATGTCTCTGTGTGCGTGTACATGTGGTTGGGAAAATGGAATGTAAGCTCCATTGGGGCAGGGACTGATGTGAATGTTCAAATATTATCTGTAAAGCGCTGTGGAATATGTGTGCGCTATATAAGAAACTGTTAATTAATAAATAAATTAATGCAGAACGGAGCATCCCTTGCACTCCTGGGTACCCACAGAGGCCTAGGTATTTTGACCCCTGTTTCAATCCAAAGATATAGGAGTTTGCTGTAATTTTATAGCACAATCAATGCAACAAAAAAAGTTTGAGAAGGGGAACGTGCCATATGCAAAAACTAGTATAGTTGCACCGAGACAGATTTTATTTCTGCGTTGTAATAAATATATATATATATATATATATATATAAATACATCCAAATGTGAAAGAATATATTTGGTAAGCCACAAAATTGAATATATAGTAAATAAAATATTGTGGTTTTTAGTTTTTAAAATAAATGATTTAGTTCATTTTATCTTAACTGATACATTTTATATGTTCTTTTACAATTACATTCTACTTTTCTTTAAAGGACAAAATAATTCAAACAACAGCAAGGTCATATACATTGTGCTGGTGAATGCAAGACAAAAATAGACTTGACTTTGTCTTTATTTGGTGTATTTTATTACAATCCGTTATAACTGACTTATGCATTTTCCTCCACACTGAGGGCAATTCAATCAATGCAGAAATCCTTGCAGCCAACGGATGATGAAAATCAAGGACAATTTCAACTGCTACTGTGTTCATACTAATTTTATTTTACTGAATTTTGTTTAGGGTGTTTAAACATTGTTGTGGTGGATCAGTCCACCCTAGATCCTTAGAGAAAATAATATAAAGGTCACTGATGGATTGGTGGAATATGTTTAAGCACCTATTACCTGCCTTTAACTGATCACAGTGCAGAAAGCAACATTTTAACTTTTTTGTTATGTCAACAGGGTTTCATATTAATATTTCCAATTCTGCCCCATATAGTACATTGATAAAGAAGACTATTCTTGATGTACAATTCTGACAATGTAGTTGTATTGTTTTACATTTAACCCTTTGAGTGCCAATGTTGCTGTGAGCGGCCCTCAAAATATCCCCTAAAATTTCCAGTGTCGCTCAGAGCCACTGTTCTTGTTTTGGGTGCAATATCTAACTAAACTTCAACTAATTAACTTGGCTATATCTGTATTTATTTATGCTAAAAGAACAGTTGCTGTGAGTGACGCTGGCATTTTTAGGGGATATTTTGAGGATCTCTCACAGCAACTTTGGGGGTTAAAGACAACTTATTTTTGTCAACTATATATATATATATATATATATATATATATATATATATATACAAGGCAATGCTTTTTTCGAACTTACAAATAATTAGAAAATGTAGTCTAGTCACAAACACAAGAAAATACAACCAGCTGATAACATGTATGTTTATACTGTATGTGTTAAGCCGTTCTCCCCAGAACTTTATGGTCAGTGTTCCAGTGCCACCACTAAACAACACTAATGGGTCTTTACTTAGCAAGAACTTTATGGCATGATATACTACTTTATTGATTTAAAACATAAAGTTAATCATTGCTGTTTTAATCCTTTTTTTAAATTACAAAGAACTCAACATAAAATAATACAATAAACAAGTAAAAACATCAATCAGCCTGGACAGATAACAGCTCCCTGGCACTTTTCAACTGCCATGCTACTTATCGTGTACACAGCTGATGAACTATGACTGGTAACTTCCTAGAGGTGCAGTGTTTGTGCCAGTCATATTAGTAGTGATATAACTTTCATGAGATAACCACAATAAAGAAATGTTGTTATAAGCATTCTCTATTGTATTTAGGAGCAGGCAACTTAAAGAGGTTGTTCAAGTGGTGATGAGGATTCATGGACAACGGAAACAGCTGCGCCACTAGGAGTGGCTGATCAGGATAATTCACAAGAATCTCTTTAAACTTGAAATTCATTGTTCCAACTAGGATCATGGGTTTATTGATTTTAATTACCAATTGCCCTTAGAGAGACCCTTATTTTTTTTAGTGAGTATTAGAACATAGCTGTATTAAAAAAAAAACTATTGGACACTTCCAAGTTGAGATCACTTACCTCTCTATGGGGGAGATTTAATAAGCCTTGGAGGTTGATAAAGTGGAGAGTGATAAAGTACTATACAATCTGCTCCTAACTGCCTTATTACAGGCTGTGTTCGAAAAATAACAGCTAGAAGCTAATGCTTGCTAGATTATAGTTCTCCACTTTATCTATTAACTTAGAATTAAGTTACCTTCATACAATAGGATTGCAAAAGAAACGGAAAAAAACTTTCTGAACTGTTTTCATGCTTTGATATAAGACATTTTTAATAGACGTGAAAGGATTATCATACTGTATACTGCAGTTTTACATTCCAGCGATGGTTGCCTAGGAGCAGTGTTCTTTTGCTTTCTTTTACTTGAAGTGTGTTGAGTGTATTAGGTATCCTGCCACTGGTGGTGCACTTGGGATGTGATATAGTTCTTATACAGTAAATGTCTAAATATATTAGTGAACATACTGCTACTAGTTAACATTTCTGATACAGATAATCCACATCTAAAGGTAGTTTGGAGTCATCTGCTGCCGGACTCCTGCTCCCAAGGGGGCACCTCTCCTCCTCTGCGACTTGAGAAGGTTTGCTTGCTCAGGTGTCTTCCTAGGTATATAAAGTATACCTGTTGTATGTAGGCTGTAGACGGCGGCACTCACAGGACTTTAGAAAATAAATTGCACCAGGTTGTGGATCTCAGTGATATACAGTAGATATATAGATATATATATATTTCATAAGAGACATTTTATATATGTATTTTATATAAGATTGTGTGCATGTATGTGTGTGTATAGGGGGGGCACCAATATACATATTGCCTCCGGGCAACTGGGACGAACTTACGCCACTGCACAAAATGGTTTCCGTCACTGTATGTGGGGTTCAGTTTACCTTAAATGTGACAGTCTACCAAAAGAGAGCCTAATTCAGTTTTGTAGACCATGCCGATGTTCACGCAGCTGAGCATTTATTGATAAACCGTGCATGCATCAAGATATTCTAGCGAGGCTGGCTGCAATTAGCAGCAAAATATAATGCTATGGATTGTTTGAGGAGAGCCCCAAACCGGTATTTTGCCTAGGGCCCATGAGGTCTAAATACACCTCTGGTATGAACATTTTTATCTCACTGCTGTATGTATATCTTTAATAGATTACTTTCAGCATTCTTTATATATTTGGAGTGTAACTCTAGAAAGACATTGTACAGAAATATAATATTGCTAGGTATGGAAAATTTCTAAATTATCCTACAGTACATACATACATACATACATACATACATACATTCATATATAAGATAATAGTTTCAGAAAATTACATTGATCCGATAAACTCAGTTAACCTTTATTAAAAGCAATGCCTTAGGATTTAATATGCAGCTAAATGGAAAAAGGCAAAAATCTAGAGTTGTAACAATTTTTTTCTTGCTGCTTAAGGACATAATTTACATTAAACCCAAATTAATCACCACCAAATTGCAAGCTGTTCACTTAATCGGTATCTGGGTCTTAAGGACTGGCCTAATTTAATGATTCAATTTTGTGCCATCATGGCCACAAAGAGACACTCCATCAATGTCACCCAGAGACCAGAAGGAAGTGGAACAGTTTCATTTTTAATGATTACTTAATTAGCTTAAGTGGCTAAAGAACAGAAATGTCCTTAATGTAAAGAAAGCCTAGCTTATATAAGTGATAAGTAAAAGATGTATATCCATTACATGTAAAGCCTGAAAAATAAATTTCAGACCAACTAGATAAATGTAAGATTGTTATACTAAAAAAAAGTATAATAGTATAATATAACTATTTTATATAAAGCAAGTGTATGAAAATAAGCAGATATTCAGTTACACATATGGAAAGCATTTGTTAGGAATATTTCAAAGCTCTTATGTTGTTCTTACAAATATACTGTGTTATGGTACACATTGGATAGATATAGATAAAAAGTTATGTTCCAAAAAGTAGGAGATTTACCCATCTATAGTTATTGTTAGTCCTTTTGCATATTGAATGGGAGATATTTGAAGCAATGTAAAGATTGGAGAAGTAAGCCAGTGGAGGAGTTGCCATTGGCAACCAATAAGCTTTGAAGCCATATTTATGAAGTGCATTCTATAAACTTAAAGGTACTGTAGTGGCTGTTTGGTTGCCACGGGCAACTTCTGCATTGGCTCACGTCTCCACTTTTTTCACTGCTTCAAACATCTCCCTCTGAGCGTGGTAACTGGTAAAAACATTCATTAACTTACTTAATTGATTGTCATACACGTGTAGGAATGTTCTATTGCACATAACCAAAGGCAAAGCAAAAAAAAAAAAAAAGAAACAACAATCATTCACAAATATGATGCCTCGGGAAATGAAAATTATTTCTACAACACTGATCATCAGAACTACATTACGAAATGACACCTCACAGGCATGCAGAAGATCGCTGACTCACAAGGTGAAGGCACAGTCTACTTGCTAACATGTTTTGCACCTGGCCTTCAACTGTGGCTTCTAGCATAATACTAAATGAAGTATTCAATGCTTTGATAACACATGCACATATTTTTCATAGGCAATCTAAACTTTAAAGACTAATATAGTAGATATTTCTGAAACCTTTGTAAACATAACTGCTGCATAACATTTCCAAATGTACTTCTATCTGCTTTTCTTTTAGAATGTTACATTTTCATCCATCTAGTTGTTCCCACCTACTTGAATTATTATTCCTTTCCAAAGGCTTTGGACTGTTTGTTTATGCAGTCCAAGGCGCACTATTCCATTGGTAATCCAGTACTCTCTATTGTAGGGAGCAGAAGCACCGCCTACCTGTTTGTAGGAGTGGTGTGCTGCTTTCACCTCTGCCTGGACACCTGGATAGCTGGTGCAGAAAGGTCTGGGCATATACAACACAATAACTTCTTAGGACTGCATCATCTGCTGCCCATAGAAGCTGGGTAGGACTGACAATAAAACAGGGAGTGACTTCATACTGGAAGCTTGTCTTTGTTAATTAAAGCCTGGTCTGGCAGTACTACCAGGAAAAAACACCTCCCTGAGGTGTGAGAGGGAAGGAGGCTGAAGCCCTGTGCAGCCGATAGGTACATTTGTCACTATACTAGGGACCTAAAAGAACTAGGAACCCCAAGAGCAGTGGTGTGAAACTCACAGGCCAACAGCTGTTGTGGAACTACACATCCCAGCATGCCCTGCCACAGATTTTATATAATGGATTGCTTAATCTGTGGCAGGGCATGATGGGATGTGTAGTGCCATAACAGCTGGAGGGCCATGAGTTTGACACCACTGCCCAAGAGGGGCAAACAAAATTTCTACTTACAAAGAAAGCAATGGTCTTGAAACAGATGTATTTTTGAAAAGTTATGAAACTTTTCATTTTAACCACATTAATACATGTTACATTAAAAACAGCAACATTTAGCACTATTCTAAAAATGATGCCAGGTGTTTAATTAAAAAAATTCTTATAAAATATGAACTATTATGTTGTTCATACAGTACTTATATGTGTATGTATTTAGTGAAAGGGAAGTAGGCATACTGTACATTTAATTTCCCATTTACTGCAGACAGTCATTTCAGTTCTTCCAACCTTCTAGTTTCAGTGCTATACAGTAGCCTGTCATTTCTAATGCTTTAGAGTCTATTAGTCATTTACCATGAAAGCTAAGCTTGCACTGTCTTTTCCAGATGAGAACCATCATTGACCTATTACAGTATACACAGCTAGGCAAAATGATATCATGCATATTGATCATACAGCAAATATAAGCAATTAGCTCTTGTGATCTAAGGACATATGTATCAAGTCTTGGGGAGTGATAAAGCTGAGAAATCACACAGATCAACCAATCAGCTACTAAGGTGTAAATTTACTAAAGTTTAAAACAATTAGTGATATTGCCCACAGCAACCAATTAGATTCCAGGTATTATTTTCTAGAACGTGGTAGATAAATGATAAGTAGAACCTTTTTCATTGCTATGTGAAACAGCTCTCATTTCCAAAAACTCCCACTTTATTAAATTTAGGTAAATGTATGCAGCATTGATAAGAGTGGAAAAGTGAGCCAGTGGAGTGTTACCCATGGCAACCAATCAGCTGCTCTGTATAATTCTATAGTATGCATATCATAAATGTTGATTTATTGCTGATTGGTTGCCACGCGCAACTTCTCCACACTTATTATTGCTTTATATATTTACCCCTATACCACTAACTGCCATTTCAAAGACTGTGCTCATTTTGGGGGCAAATGCTGTTGAATCATTATGAGAAACTTATCACCAAGAAGATAAAAATAAGCAATTTACGTTAAAATGACTAGTGCCAATAAAATGTAAGCATGTAAGACTAAGGAAATAAATCAGCTAAACTTTCATTACCGTCAAGAAATGACTTGAAGCTCAGAAGCACAGAGTTAACTAGTTTTGTCATTTTATTTTACGTCAATGATTCTACTGTCATCTTGCAACCAATTGCATGCATAGATCATGCAGGACAGCAATACTAGCAAAGAAATCCACATGAATGCAAATGCTGTGCCATCGCCCAGACTGACTTTGCGAAATGGCTGAGTGAAACTGACTCACACATGATCCATTAGGCAACTGGAAGGATGCCAATGTACTAGCAAATTGCTCCACATAGCAAATCCTGAGCATGACTGCCAGGGGATAACTAAGTTATACTAAATGTGGTTGCATCAAATATTATACCATTATCCGACCTGGACATACAAATCTCCCAGCTGCAAGCATTTGAAAACTTTTCAAAGGGTATTATTACTATATGGTGTAATATGTTTATATTTAATCGATATGATATTGCTTGGCATTCACATATACATACAATTAAAGCAAAGCTGTTGCATGTATGAACAAATAATGGCAGAAATGTAATCACAACCAATATAGTTACTTAACGTAGCTCTGAAGTAACTACATTTTTACAGAAATTGATGCTGGTATTATGTGTCCATATGAAAAGATAGGCTGAATTTGGTGCTCATTAAGGAACCAAATTGTCCAGCTAGTCTGTTTAGTCCAGTGCCTCATTACTGCTCTTCAAGCCCCTTACACATGGGGCAATTCCGCCTCCATGCTGAGCGAGTCACTTAAGCACATATTGCTCAGCACACTCGGCGGCTGAGCAGCATGAATCTGCCCGTCTCTGCTTCAGGGAGATGGGCAGGGTTAGGGGGGAGTTCGTGGTGGAGGTGGGCACCGGCGATGGGGACCGGGGAGGCAGCGGATGGCGGCGGAGTGTCTAGTGCGCACGCCCCCCCCCTTCCGGCGGCTGGTGGGGCCTGCAAGCATGACGCCGGCTCCATCTGTAGCTGGATAGACAGTGCAAGCACTGTCTATCTCTGCGGGCGATTGTGGTGCATATGGGTCATACACACAGAGCAATCCTGCTTCATTTCTAAGCGTTCTAGTAAGAAAGATCACTTATAAATGGGTCTTAAATCACCCAGTGTGTATGGCCTATCAGTGTTTTCTTTTATTTTGTTTTTGTCTATTGTTTATTTACTTTTCTAGATTTCTCAATGAGAATGTAATGTGAAATGACAATAGCTTTATGCGGAAAGAAAGGAGCAACTGCACAGAAGGACAATTGTATCTTCTTTAACGAACCTTCAACAGACAGTAACACTACGTGTCACTGTCAGTTTATCTTACAATATCTTCTATTTAAAAAAAAAAAATGAATTGCAGTTTCTTAACTTTATTGTTTTTTTGTTTTTTTTCGGTTTAGCCATGTTTTCAGGGAAAAAAAAATAGTCAATGCATGTCAAGTTTACTTGAAAACATAGTTGACTGGGTTTTTGCTGCACTTTAAAATTCTCATTAAGTATATGAAGGACTCGGTCATGTTAGGTTTTACTTTGCTACTGCAAAGAAGATTTGGGAAGTACATTACATCAAGCAGGGGTTAAAGTGTGTGCGTGTGTGGGTGTGTGTGCGTGCGCGCATGTACATCTGGCCCTAAATCCTACATGTTTTAAGCATATATCCAGCAAAATATAAATCTAACAAATAACTAAACACTGTGTGCTTTAAATGTACTAGTACTGCCATAAAACAAATTATCGGTACATAGGAATGTGAAAGCCTGACAGAGAAATGCAGACAATAAAAGTAATATATAAGACACCGATCTTATCAAGCTTGAGGTTTTGGTGTTTGAGTTAATGTTTAAATATACAAATGACTAAAAATAGATAATACCAGACTGCTGTGATTTTTGAGGCCACTGCTTCATTAAGATTCAAGATAATATTGAACTGTCCAATATCCTTAGACATTTTGTCAAGACATCTGGTTCAGTACAAAGTCAAAGTTTTGCAGGATGAAAACAAAAAGCAAGTAAATGCAAAAATGAAGAAAGAATTATCATGTCTTATCAAACTAAAACAGATTAGGAGCATTTATCTGCCTAGCATTTTACTTCCTCTGTTGGAATAGCAAAACTGTAGTTAATTTAATAGCAAAGGAGATAAGGGTGAGACATACTTTTGTGAGAGCTGCTGAAACCAAATATTACATATTGTCCACTGCAAAGATGATATGTTGTGCTTTGTTCCATCATACTTTTTCTCAAGGGCAAATTAACCTTTTGAATGATGTCCAACCCAGATTATGCCTATTTGTGCATTACAGTTTATTATGGGATTACATTTATTGTATGCATAAGTAGATACAATATAACTGCAGATTTAGCAATACCATATGCCACATCTTTGAGGCGTAACTACTATAGGTGCAAGGGGTGCAGCTGTTATGAGGCCCAGAACTGAAGGGGGCCCCATCTTTAATGTCTAAGTATTTTGTTTTACATACATTTATCACCATCAGTTGCTAAATAGGGGGCCCTTACAAACTGTTGCTATGGGGCCTATGAATATCTAGTTACGCTCCTGGTGGCCACCATTATCTTGCTGCATTTACTTTGTCAAATGTCAAGCCTCATACATACTAGCTGACATGGTCAAACGTGATAGCACATATACACTGAACTCTATTGTTTATCGTTATCCTGCAGTGATGTCACCGGGTCCCCATCTGTGTATGCAGTCACCGACAATATAGGTACAGTGAGCCGCATGCGCAGATGACGACAGGGAGTTCATTATCGATGCACAGGAGCATTTTCATTAATGATATTGAGCATACACACTACACGAGTTTGTAAACAATATCGCACAGAAGGGCCCTTCTGAGTGATATTTAAAAACACGCAACTTACATTAAACTTTTTTTCACTGACATGACCAACTGCATGTTTGTTAGGGTATATCAATATGGCTATAGGGTATATATTTATTACAGTAGCAAAGGTGTAGGGAACATTTACTACAGATGGTTGTTATAAAGCATATCCAGGGGTGCCAAGAGGGATGGGCAAAATCTAGTACAAATTAACAATAGAGAATGCAAATTAAGTATTCTTCATGATACCATTATCACCCCCCCCCCTTCTGTGTGCAACACAGAAATTTACATACAAAAATAGACCACTTCTAGTGCCATGTTAAAGCTGTACCATGGCACACTGGATGTCTTTGTAAGGGTATCCCTAGGGCTTTGTAAGGGTATTCTTATGCCTATCCCAAGCATGTTTAAATTGTTCTACTGTCTTAGCCTCTACCACCCCTGGAACAGCCTCCCATCAGAGGTGGCAGAGGTTAAGACAGTACAGCAATGTAAACATGATTGGGATAAGCATAATGATATCATTTTAAATACCTAAAGAACAAATAGAGCTGAAGTTGCCAAAACACTAAATAGAAAAGGGCAAACTAGATGAGCCAAAATGTTCTACTCTGGCATCAAATTGTATGTGTCCATGTTTCTATGATGTCTCATGGCCCTGGTTACAGTAGGTCACATGGAAAAGCTGTCAAAAGTACAGCAAATGCTGATGGAAAATTGTGAAAATATATGCAATTTTTGTAACAAACCATTTATGGTTTTCCTACATATCATTGTTATACCTTAAACCATACTTGCTTACTCCCTTGATATACCCGGGAGGCTCCCGAAAAAAAACATGGTGGCGCGCCATGATAAGTCATCAATTTACCCACTGTGCCACATAACCCCCCCTTCATGCCGTGCCATACCATGCTCTCTGCTGCACCATCCTGGCTGCCTCCTCTGGGAGGAGACCAGAGGATTGTTGGCAAGTATGTATTAAACATAGATGCATCTTAATAACAACAACTTGTTTTTTTTATTGTAATACTAAAGGCAGTTACTGTAACATAGTCAGGATCTAAATTGTTAAAAGAAGTAAGCAATCCTCGCTAGGATGGAACACAGAGAAACAGTGGTCTTTCAGGAATGACCAGACACAGACCAGGGTGACCTGCCAAAGGCATAATAAACTAATACTGCACTTCACTAAACATTTCCCATAATTAGATAAATGTGAATAAAGGGCTCAGCTAAAAAATAGCAATTTAACAGTTCACTGATATACAGAAAATAGAAAATTGCTTCTTAAATATTTAAAAGGACATTTTCGAGAGGAAAAAAAAGGTTTAGTTAATCAAAGTTGGGATTAGAGATCTGACCATGCATTCTATTATGTTTTAGAGACTGAACTCTAATGAGTCATGTCTACATTTCTTTTCCTCTTTTTTTTGGTTTGCACATCAGGCATTCAGGCTGGGTCTGTTGTTAAGTGGTGAGTCAGCAGAGTCATTATAAATCTCTGGATATTAAAGAAACTTGACAGCATCTCATTGACCTCCTGCATTACAACCAAGGATAAATGTAAGAAATGTGAGATTCTTTTACACACTGTTTTTCATTCCTTTTGCTCAAGCTGTGAGCGTATAAATTAAATGTGTATTATTGAGGTCAACATTTTTGAATGAGGGTAAAAGCGGAAAGTATAATACAAAGACAACATACTTATACATGGCAGGCCAGTGCTTCAGAATGACTAGCAACAAAACATGGTTGTGCATAACTTTGGAGGAGATGTATCACACCTTTGATAGAAGTAAAGTACCAATCAACAGTCCCGTAACGAAAAAATGTTGGTACCCTGTGCCACCCGTAATCGAAACAGGGATGTACCACTTTTAAATAAAGGTAAGCATCCTCAAATTAATATATGTAAAAAAAAACACTACGCACAATATGTGCTGTGACATCCAAGCAAGCTGTAGTGTAGGGTGGGGCACAGACAACATATGTATAAATATATATAGAGTTGAGGGTGCCTCCAGCAGCACTCCAGACCTCCAGGCAGTGTTGGATAGGGGGTGGACAGACATGGTGACCTGAGTGAATTGATGCAGCTGAACATACTGGAGTAGCTGAAAGGCAAGTAGGGGCAGCAGGAAGCAAGCGCAGTCCTTCCTGAAAAGGCTAAATAGGCAGCAGCTGTCTATAACCTTGCCACACTTGTGGCTGCAGCTTTAATCATGCTCGGTGGGATCCTTACAGCCAACCTGCTGTAATAGTGCAGTCCCCTGTAGCTCAGGCGCCTGCAGTTCAGTGTGGCTGTAGGAAGCTGGCATGGTGGCATGTGTGAAGACCACGGCTCTGGCTTGCTGCCAGCTGCAGCTCCAGTCCCTGCAGTACAATGTGGTTAACTGCCGATGGCAACAGGTGTAATGTCTGTGGTTGTAGACGGTTGAGCCCACAGAGCCAGTGTGCTGTGTTCCACACATCGTTCGCGGCACCCTAGCCATGTCACTGCCAACCAATCAGATCATGTTATTTTTCAAACACAGCCTATAATATAGCAGTTAGAAGCTGATTGGTTGGTATTTCACACCTCTCCACTTTATCTCTCTCAATAGTTTGATGCATTTCCCTTTGTCTTTTCTGTGTAAAATGTCATTGTCATTATTTTTCAGAAAGAAACTATGGAGTATCCATTCCCTTATGAGAAAAATGGGATCCATCCCAGGTGACTGAGAGCTTGACATAACCAGCAGCTGTAGAATCTACATGAACATTTTATTGGTCTGTTGGGACCTACTTGACGTCACATTTCCTTCTTGGTAGATCTTTGTATCCGGTAGCAACATAGGTACAAGCGAATAAGATAAAATAATCTCTAATGGGTACACGTTCCTGTTAAAATATGTTAAGCATAATGTATATCGTCATGGCCACGAGTAACACAACGAAACACAACTTCTGGTAATACCTACTGTATTAATATGTCTCTTTCTAAGCTTGGCAGAGGAACATTCTCCTACAGCTATACAAAGAAAAACTTGTCCACAGCTCAAATTACCAGTGTTCCACAGACATTATTAGTGCCAACCAACTAAAATAATGCATATATTATATGAAATTGTATAAATATAAAAAGTAGTTAAATTATGGTGCCAATAAATGTGGGCTAATCTGTGTATATTATAATATCAAAACTGAACAGTTAATTTCTAAAGCATTGTACACACAGAGCAATATAATCGCTGAGCAATATTGGCTTAATATTGCTCAGCGATCATATTTCTCAGTGTCCAATATTGCTCAGACACCGTTCCTGTAGAAGACGCTGGATGGAGGAGCGTGCTCTTCTGGCCAGTGACCACTCCAGGGATGGTCGCGGGAGCACTCTTCCGGCGACAGCCACCCCGGACATGGGGATATGGTCGCAAATAATAAAGATATGCAAAAGGTTTAATGAATGGTTGATGGCTAGAAATGCCACAGGTACATCTAATTTAATATGTGGGCTCTGTTATATTTCTAGTTTGGAAATATTGATAGAGGGAAACAAAATGTACCTAAAGCTTTCATGACATGCAGATTTAGATGGCCAAATAGCTCATTTTTATTTGAACAATTTTATCAAACCATTGTTTAGTGTACAACCTCATCCTTCCAAACCATAGCACCTTCCAGTCAGAGCAGATCTTATTAAAAAGAGAGAAAAACTATTATCTGCTCAAAAGTGAGGGCATCACATGACCTGGCTGTAGAACCATATGGACAATTAATTCAGTCTAAGACAGCACCTAAAAGACCACATCTGTGCAGTGTCCAGATCTAGACATATTTATATATGATTAGCTGACATTAAGTTTCAATTGTATTTTTACAATTAAAGTCATAGTAACTACATTACAAGTGCATTATAGTTTTACAAGGGGTCAGGTAAGAAAGTATACTTCCTTTCCCTCTGCCCCAAACCTACATCCCTGCAGCCTAACCCTAACCAATCCACCCCCACAGCCTAACCAGAACTCCCTAATGCCTAACCCCAATACTCCACCTAAAGCTAAGCCCTCCACCCTCCAGCTCAACCCTAACCACCCCTTCTAAATGCCCTAACACTCTCTCTAACAGCCTAACTCTAAGTACCTAAATATTGTCTAAACCTACCCCCCCCCCCCCCCCCTGAATACCGGCATCCCTACGGCTTAATGCATCTTACATTAGTCCCTGAAGCCATTTAATGGTGTGCTTAAAAGATTTGTGGGTGCTCTGTTTCTGAAACACAGAAGCCACGGGAAAATTTGCTTGATCGAACACTTCCTGGGACTCCACTGAGGGGAAGCACACGATCAGTGAAACTAACCAAGTGGGAATGCTCATTTTATAAGCAAAATTCCATAAAGAATATCCCATCAGTAATAAATGTACTAACTTGTCTTGACTTCTCATGAATTACAGTCTCATTCAGTTATGCCTAAGGTGTCATTACATCAAGTAGCAAAATGGCATGCCCAACCATACATGATAGTGCCAAAGAATCTTAATATATATGCAGATTTTATGACAGTACATACTTTGTTCCATGTCAATCAAGCTGTAGAACATGTTTTATGTTAATGTTTTTGGCTTTGTTATTATTATTATTATGAGGTTGTTGCTATGTTAATAGGAATGTAAACATTTATCAGGAGTGTCTACAACACGTGGAACATGATCAACAATTCATTTTTACTTTACTGATAATACTTTATATCTAATGAGGTTTATCAAAGAACATTCATCTACGTTTCTTCGTCCCTCCTTACTTATGATTTTTTTAACATTGAATATTACAGTAAATTTCCTGCTCTTTCATGATCGGAATATAATGTTATTGATAAATAGATGTTCTTCCTAAATCATGCAAATAATGAATCTTAACATCTATCATTTGAAATAACTAGGATGCGATCAGACATCTGCTGCAGGTTATGACACAGAATACCACCCTGTGCATACTGGGATGTGATCGGGGGACTAAAAAGCTTTGGAAATACTAAGTGGATTAGTACTGTGCTAAGATAATTGATCATTGAGGACATCAATCACAAGGACAGGATTGTACATGTTAACGTGCATTTCACATCACTGACTTGCCCTGAGAGAGGAATAAACTTGCAGAGCTAACTAAAGGAAGAGAACTTGCAAAATGTAGCAACTGTAATTGGTAAATTCAGTTGTATCCTAGTGGTAAATAATGTAAATATTGCCTGGCAAGATCTATAATGCCAATATCTTAATCACATTGGATAAGCACTATATGTTCGGAAATAAAACAATTAAATTAGCAGGGCATTAAAGCAGGAAGATTATTGATAATAAGAAAATTCCCCAAAGGACATTTGTATCGTTACTGTTATCCCATGAAGTATCTCTCCTAGTATAATACTAATCCGCTCAAGTCTAACCTATTGGAAAAAGCTAATTATTGTGCATTAAAGAGCACTCATCACATGCACACAGGGAAGGCAGTCATTATGTTAATCCTTTACCAAGGTTACATGTGAGTGATAAAAGTAAACATATTTCCAACAAGCAGGTACTAAAAAAATATTACATACCACTGTACAAGTTCCCTGATTGGTCTACCAAAAACATCTGGTGCACAAGCCATTATGTGAAGTGTTATTACTTTTTCACCATCCGTGTAATAGAACGTCTACACAAAGCAATGAATCTATTGCCATGCTTGCTATTTTTGGGATTGGACAGTACTCGGTGCCTAGAAAAGTTTTAAATAGTTGAACACCATTAAGCCATCTACTAGGGGCCAGAGCACCCTTCACATAATCCTAAAAGATCTAAAATGAGAACTGAAGAATTTAAAACTTGGGCCTTTGGGCCACTGGAATAATCGCAATAAGTAGACTTTAAAGTGTTCCAATCTTTGAAACTATTATGCTCTGTTCTTCACAGAGTTGTTCACCTTTTCTGTTCATCTTCTGATATTCTATATAAATGTAAAATCAATACATTGCTGCAAGTATTCCCACGTGTTATAATTCATATCACATATCACACACTGCCCGCAGAACACAACATTAGGCCTCAAACATTCTGCTGATCATTTTCGTTGCCATGAGTTGAAAAGTTCATTTTTAAAACTAGTGATCATTTCAGTCCTCTAACCTGCTGATCTAAACTTTGCATGACTGTGATATAATCTACAGACACATTTAAATGACTTTCTAGTTTTTGCAGAATGGAAACATACTAAATAATTAACTAATTCCTCAACAGTTGCACTAAAGAGAATATAGTAATTTCTTAATGGGATTTATTTTCTCTTTACTTTGTGTTTTAAAAATGTTCCATACAACCGGAGGGTAGACACCGGTCTGCAATGACAGCATTAGTTATGAGTGAGGCCGGCCATATTGCGTTTACTGGCATGATAAACTGAAACATGGTTTATTGCAGGGGTACTCAATCTTAGTTTGCAAGTACCAACAACAGGACATGTGTTGTGGATCTGTAATAATACCCCGATGAGTTAAGGTGTGTACATACTGGCCGATATCATCGGCCAATATATCGCTGGACCAATGGACAGTGTGTGTTAGCAATATGTCTGTGTATGGTGTTGTTCACAGATGTATTGCTTCAGCTGTGCAACACAGCCAATGGGCAATATGTCTAAAGATATATCGGCTCATTGTGCTGTGTGTACCGGCGCTCTGCCGACCACCTGTAAGCACGCACCAGAGCCGGCAGGGATTGACAGTTGTGATGCATGCGGCATAGATTATATATAGCTTGTCGTGGCTAGTCTCAGTGTACAACTGTTCCTATTTTCTTCAGTGGGAGCAGATGCATACGCACGTGCAGGTGAATAATTGCGGGTCATGCCATTTTCTGTAAACAAGACCTGTTTACCATGAATTATTTGCACAATGCTAGGGAACACATCTGTAGGTGTGAGCCATTACTGATTCAGTCACACAAGGTGCACTTTCTTAATGAGTGAAGTACTGAATGCACACTCAGAAAAAAACACAACTTAAGTTTATTATCTTTGGAAAAAAAATAATAAACATACAATTGCTAAATGCTCTGTCTACATACTCCTTGGATTTACGTAATGTCTGTCGTTTACTTTAATGATGCACCAAACAATATAAATATGAGCATTATGCCTTATATATACACTGAATGTCAACAAAAACTACAGTTTCCATCTGTGTGTAACAGTTCCATTGGACTTTACTTGTGACTTTGTATGTGATTAAAACTGTGCATCAATGTCATAATATAGTGTCTCTAGTCAGCAGTGTTTTAAAAGAGGAGAGGGTCTGTGTGCAGACTTTGTGCAGGTCCCCTCCTCTCTGGCAGCAAGTATAATCTGGTTCTATGCCGGAGTCTTTTGTGCAAATCACTGGGAAAAATGGCTGCGGTGGCCATTTTCCCTGTGATTTATGTCTGGAGCTCTAACCAATGCTGCAGGACTCCAGAGGTGTAGGTATAATTATATGGGAACAGGATGTCTTGTGTGGCCCTCCTGGACCCAGGGACTCCTTTACACCATTTTGGAGTGGCTCAGTAGCCTGTGTATGATGACACATTTGTATATCTAAATTAATACTAGACACAGACACACATACATGTGTGCTTTCTGAAAAGAGATCTGCATAGCATTAATAATCCATACCTCCCAACTGTCACGATTACAGCGGGACAGTCCCGATTTTCGGGTCCTGTCCCGCTGTCCCACCCGCGGCAGGCATTGTCCCGCTGCGGGGGGTGGCAGTTGGGAGACCCCCCAATCTAATAGCGTGCGCACAGCGTCTATTCTCGTATGAAAATGAGGTTGCGGCTAATTAGCATAAGCCGCGTCCTCATTTGCATACGCCCCGCCCCCTTTTCGGGCGCTCGCGCGCCTATTTCCCCAACACAGAAGTTGGGAGGTATGATAATCTGACTTAAAATGTACATACATTAAAATATACCTGTTAACCATTATAAGTGAACAACCAGCAGTAAATGACAAATATAAATTTTCTGTACTGTAATAATGTATAGAATTAAGGAAACATCTATAGCCCTGGAATGAGTAATACAGGTTGTTCAATAATGTTTATATAAATACTAGTTACCTGCCCATCAAAATAGAGTAATAAAGTAATCTCAGCAACACTTGAGTGGAGCAACACACGTGAATTGCTCCATTTGTCAGCGTCTAGTTGCCAACAGTGCGCCAGTGAGAGGCCAGGAGCATCGTTAGCCTTCTATTATATAGGATGTATAAGACGTTTATAGTTCTTTAACCATTTGAGTGCCAACGATGTTGTGAGAGATCCTTCAAATATCTGCTAAAAATGCTCACCACAAGAGTTCTTTTTTTTGGTGCCTATTTAACTAAACTTCATTAATCGACTTGGCTGTATTTATATGTATTTATACTAAAAGAACAGTCGCCGTGAGCGATGCTGGTCTTTTTTTGTGGATATTTTGAGGATCGCTCAGTGCAACGTTGAACCTCAAATTGTTAAGGAACAACTATTTGGTACAGTATAAAAAAAATCATTTGCATGACAAAATATTCCATTATTGCTGCATTCCAACATCCATTTAAGCAGAAAACATTTCATATTGTATCTTCTATTACAAAGCTAAGCAGTTTAATTATGCTACGTTTTATTTCAAAATGTTACTGTATACTCTACTTGAATATCTGCCATATTTATTAACTAGCTTTAAGTTTTCTTTCCCAAGTTAAGTAGCACAGATGTACTTCATGTGCCAAAAAGCAGTAATGTTGTAGAAAGGAGAATAGGAAATCCCAGATGACTTGCATGCATTTATAATATAGGAGTCGCTACTTATCACTTGCCAAATTAAATTGACCCAACATTAACTCTTTCCATATCGAGTATCAGGTTGTATTTTGAACAGACATCCAGCTGTCTACAAGGAAACAGCTCTTAAATCATATGGGAACAGAACTACAGTAATTAAAGCCTGAAATGTGTAGCAGAAGGACAGCAGAGCCTTGAATGGCTCGGTTGACAATGAACACTTAATAAATCAGGGGCACATGGTATTCAGGAATCACAAAGATGTATAGTAACACACATATTGTATGCACATACATGTAATAGGACATATGTAAAGGTCTAGTCCAAAAGAGTGTTCAACTATTAACATTTACACCGTTTTAAACATTTAAAATAAAATGTATCATTGTTTGCTCTTTATTTAAACCGCCTAAAACTATGAACTCATATATTTAACATTATATGTAATATCCATGGATAGGTTTCCTAATCCGAATGGCATACAGTACTGTAACACAATATTTGCAATATGTGATCAAATCACATATTTTGTAGTAAACATAATCCAAACAGGAGGTTCTACTACGCCTATTATATTGCCACAATGCATCCCAGCTTCTAGTTCCAATACAGTAAGAAGTACAGTAAATTCACAGATTTAAAACATATTTTAGAAACTGGTTTGAAATCATAGTAACTCAAAATAAGTTACAGTACTTAGAACTTCAGTTCTTGGGGAAAATTCTAGCTGTGATTGGGATTATTTGCAGCAGATGAAAAGCAGTGATTGTGGGCAGGGACTATGTAGGGGGAGGAGCACACATAAGACTCTCTTCCCTTACATTGAAAAAAAATCATTTTGAAAGTCTTGTCTTCCAAAGTCTAGACTCATCATTAAGGGAACTTCTATTTACGGCATTTAACATTTATAATCTACTTTATTTTTCTAGCTCTCCTTCATGCTTTTCAGCCATGTTTTTCCTGTTAACCCGGGATCAACGCGACTTTTGTGTAAGATTTGCATTGCATACTGTATAAGTATATTATTAAATTATACTTATGTCTTCTCAAATAAAGCCACACAAGCTCAGCGTCTCGTACATTTTCAAATGCAGAGTTTTAGTGTAATATTGGAGATAGATAATCTCCGTTCCCACTTACAATAAATTATATTTCACTAATTTTGCAAAGCAGAAAAAAAACTAGATAAAACATCCTTCTCAATTAATCACTATTGACTCTGCATTGGTTTCATGATACTATATCCTTTTCTGTATATTTTTTAACAATTTAACATATATCTTAAGGACTTTTCCCATACCATGATGGCTTTAGTTGAATACGGATGCATTTATGTCTTTATTTTGTTAGATGCCTCTGTCTTTTTCAATAGACTATGCTTGTACTTGCTAACCTTGACACAAATCTCGGCATAGAGGTATGAAAAGAATGCAGCCTATATTCCATAATCTGACTGTTGCAACAATAGCAATGATTAGTAAGCCGATTTAACTATTATATCATTAAATATTGATGCTTTAAGAAAAATAGAGCTGAAAAGCTCTCTTGAAATATGAACCGGGCACTCCCATATATGGCAGAGGAAGCACTGTTGCAAGACAATGGTTATTAGAATTCATTGCCTGGTCAGGTCATCTTGCATAATTGCTGAAACCATGTGTTCCATCTATATCTATGTGCAAGAAACAGCCTATGGCCTTCCATTAAGCAGAATCAACAGGATGCTTATAAGGAGCATCCTGAACTTTTTTAACTGATTTTTTTTTTTTACACCAATTGTGACATAGATTATGACAGGTACAGTACCCACTACTTTTTACAGGAGATCTTTTCATAAAGAAAGCAGTAACACTTATATGTCGTGAACAGAAAACGTAGATGCAGTAGCATTGCTTTTGTTCTGCGTTGCACTTAGCTTATTAATAATGCACACAAAGCATTAGGCAGACAGGAAAAAAAATGAAAGTACATTGAGACATTAAATGTAATCTGTCCACTCAGGTGCGCTGTACTGAAAAAAAAAATGTTTCTGTAATTTGTACACAAAACATAACTATATAACATTAACTCTTGGCGTGGATTTATCATAATAGCTGTTGCAAATTGCCAAGAAACCTATTTTTATTCATCATAATGACCTGAAATGTTTGCCTTATATAGGAAATATATATATATTTTTTTAACAAATCATTTTTTATTTGAATTTATATAACAAATGTGAATGACGCTGGCATTTTTAGCAGGTGATTTGCACATCTCTCACAGATATGTTGGCACTCAAAGGATTAAATAGGTTCTATAGGGTCATGAATTGTATTTATTAGCTGTCTCTTCTCATACCTTGTTTGACTTCAATATCTATTTTCCTATCTGTCTTCCTCCCCCATCCTCAACCATAAAGTAAAATCAATTATACATTACCGGGCTATGACCTTGAAGGATATATTTACATGGAACCTGCTAGTAAGTTAGAGATACATGCATGATAACCGGATTGCTCTTTGTGTGACTGCTATGTCTTTGCTTTTGCGTTAGCGTGTTATTATATATTTTGTTTTATACTTGCACTGTTTTTTTCAGTACATTGTTGATATATTGTATAATCAGGTCATTGTAATGTAGCAACGCCATTTCAAAAAATAAGCAAAAAATAGCATAATTTGTACATAAATCAATATGTTATCAGTAACACTACGACATCAACTGAACACCTACTATTTTTCTTTGCAATGATATTGTTGGAACAGTCAAATATTCTAAATGATGGATCTCTCAAAGCAGTGGCGTAACAATAAATATTGCGCCCCCCCGCCGGGAAAAATTTAGCGCCCCCTTTACTCCCCCCCCCCCCCCAGTTAAAACACCCCCCTAGGGAGCGGGCAGGGGGACCCGTGCGGCGCAGATGTACCTGCAGCGCTGTCAAGAAGCTGCGGTGAAAAGATTCCCTTCGTCGCTGTGTACTCAGGTGGCGCCGTGTGACCGTCAAGAAGCTGCGGTGAAAAGATTCCCTTCGTCGCTGTGTACGGAGTTGGCGCCGTGTGACCGGGTCCCTGCAGTGTCTTGGAAATAAGAAGTCTGCCGGGCGGCGGCGCGGGAAGGGCTTCTGACTTTGAAACCAATGTCCGCACGCTGATTGGCTGAATCTCAGCCAATCAGCGTGCGGCCAGTGTTTTCGAAATCAGAAGCGCTTCCCGCGCCGCCGCCCGGCAGACTTCTTATTTCTAAGACACTGCAGGGACCCGGTCACGCGGCGCCAACTCCGTACACAGCGACGAAGGGAATCTTTTCACCGCAGCTTCTTGACACAGCGCAGCAAGTACACCGGCACGGCCCCCCTTGCCTGCACCCTGCTGCCCGCACCCCGCTGCACCCACAAGGAGGGGGGAGCTGGGGGCGTAACAATAGTGCTATAGTTACGCCACAGTCCCTCCCTCCAGTATTAAAGATGCAGCAGGGAGGGAGTACACACTACACACCGGAATGAGATCCTGCCTCTCCGTGCGGGAGCCGGCGCCCACGCAGCCCCCGCTCCCCCAAGCAGTGGCGGGGGCTGCCTTACACAAGCTACGCCCCTGTCTCAAAGGTCATGTAGAACCAAAACCACAAAAAACTATTGTTTAAAAAACTGAAGTTGCATTTTTACAGTTCTGCTTCTGTGTGAACAAAATGGAGTTTAAAACACGCCCTTAAACTTGTGAATAGAAAGATGTTGTAGATAGAGATTGAACTAAATGGAACACCAAGCAAGTTCACATGTCATCTGATTTACACATGTCGCTTGATTACATACATGACACCTGATTACATTCTTAGATATAAATACCTAATCACTGCAAGGGTAAAAGATAGCCTCAATGACACATCAATTTACTATGAATAAAATGAAATTGAAAGCCAGGAGAGTTATGGTGAATGATGATATTGAACAGCACACTGCGAAAAAGCCATATTACAGGATCTGATAGCCCAACCTGGTGGCGTGAGTTTACCAATATAGCAAACATTTAAGTGTCAAAAAGATTGACAATGCTTTCATTGTGTATTAATCCCATGTTCTTCAAAACATTTAAACTCCTTACATAATTGCTACTGCATATTAATCACCACCTACACTGATAGTCTATAAAAAATGAATAGCCTCCAATGCTTTTAGAGACTGAAATAGCCAGCAGCTTTTATTTACAGGCAAGGGGATTATGTGACTAGATTATAGACCTCTGATTCCTGAACTTGAAGTGTCTGTTTGCAGGTTACAAACGCACCTTTGTTGAGTCTTACGCACATTTGTGTTGACTTCTACTTTGTTTTGACGGTAGCAAAAGCTTTATCAGTAGTGTTTGATTTTTTTTTCTTTTAAGTACTACTGGTATTTACAAATACAAATACTGTATATTCAGGTACAAGGTATTAGAGGAATGAAGAGTATCATTCAGATATTTTCAAGGGTACAAACTAGATGCAGAGTACCCGTAAACAAATATTTAGATTATTTGAAATAACCTGTTTACTAAATTGACAATTTCCAATCCAATCTGTGACTGATTACAGAGTTTATTTAACACTGGTTTCTGAAATGCAAAATTGAGTTTATAGAAAAATGCAGTAGGTTATTAAGTAACTTTATGCAGCATATCAGAATGAATGTCCTTTATCATGAAGCAGTTATGCAATATGATGATAAATAACAAGTGGACACATATATTGGTACAATCTATACCTACCCTTTTTAGTAGTGGCTTTTGGACTAGATTCCGAAGCTCCTAGATGACTTACTGTAGAAGGCTGATAGAGTTTTTCCACGGAGGTGATTTTTGGTCCATTGTCTGTGGAAAATGACTGAAAAGTAGACTCTGTTGGTGAAATTGAGGATCCGATGTCCACTGTTACCTGAAGCTTACTTTCAGTAATATTAACAAGGACAGGTAGAGTTAATTCAGTAGATGGTACCAATGAACTCGGCGCAGAGTCGGCGTATATGATAGGATCTTGGCCTATTCTCCCAGGATCCAAATGAGTTGGTGAGTCATATTCAAATATTTTGTCTACAAATACCCACTTAAGGCCAGCAATACAGAGGCAGAGGCTTATCAGGCATGCCAGTATGGGAAGGATGCATATCTTTTCTGAGCTAAGGCAGATTCTCAGCCTGTCTGCCTCCAGGCACACACAGCAGGTAATAGCAAGGCCTGCTATCCCCTGGGTAGTTCCATCCTCAGCTTGAGTCTCTGGCACGTTTCCTTCATCTTGAAGTTCAGGAGAGGGAGGGTCTGAGTTCTGCTCAGAGCAATGATTCTGAAAACCCTCTGCAGTATCCTCAGGCATCTTAAAGGCATAAATCTCAATCACCTTGCCTTAGTAAAGCATGAATTTGTACATGGTCCATTACCAGAGCAACAAGAAGGACATACAGTAAAAAACAATGCTGCATGTTACATTGCAAATCAATACGGAGTCTAAGCAGAACATCATTAGCAGCAAAGCAAACAAAATATAATTCTTTAGAGGAAGAGAGTGGCTGTTTCATGCTCTTCTTTGTCAGTTTAGTGCAGTAGTTGGGAGTGCATGCTTCTCACGCCTTTACAAATAGTTTTTTTGTTAGTTAGGGAACCCAATAACCAAGAGTGAATTGATGTATTCTCACCTGGAGCACAGGGTGATAGTATCTGCTTGGCAGAATATAGCTGTCATGAAGTAGCAACCACAAAAAAGGCAGTAAGTCCGGCAGCAGCAGCAGATGAGACAGCAGTGACAGCAGCAATATCATCCTGTTGTGTTAGAGCTACGAGTGAAAGAGGCTGAATCATTACAGAGCAGCAGGTGCTTGCTCTCCGAGCATCACTGCAAACACTATTATTACAGGCTGTGGCTTAACAGGAATGAAAGTGAGAGCTGCATGGTTACTCCCTTCTTCTTTCGCATAGTCTTCTTTCAGCATCCTTCTTGTGTCTTTCCTTTTTAGAACAGGAGATTTTTTTTTTCTATCCACTGAACCAGTCATGCACCTTATCACTTAGATTCTCCTTTCCCATCTGACTGCTCTCCCCCACCCACTGCAGGGCTGGTCTGAATAAAATTAGTGCATTCAGTAACACAGTACTAACAGTGACTTCCTACTTTATCCAATTAGAAGGAATGAAGGCCATCAAATCAAAGCCAGCTCGGGCTGCATTTATGAAATTTTTCTCTCTCGTTCAGTTTTTTTTTTCACCTTTCTTCTACTGTTTAGTTATGGAAAGGCGCAGCCATCGATAACAGCAAGCTTACCAGATACAATGGGGAGGAGATGGAGATGGTAGCCGTAGAGGCAGGACCCAAGCTTAGCAGGTCTGATATTCGAGTCCTCCCCAGAGACTGACTTTTTTTTTCTTAACTGCTGTTTCCTCTAGCCTTCTGCTCTTGTAAGTTTATCCATCAGTGAACCAGTATTTTCTGAGATTCAAATACTTCGATCATCCTTTTACACACAATAAAACAGCAAAGTAAATAGGCACAGGCAGTTCTTATATAATACTTTCCCGCAGCTGATGCATCTAATGCTTGCAAATACATGATTGTGCAGCTAGCTCCTTAATATGAGTGTGCCCTAGAGCAGGGATGATTATAACAATAGCCAAGGTGACGATCATGACAAAAGTCGCTACAATAGAAATGATTAAAATTCCTGCTGACATATTACAGCACAAACTTTAAGGTTACACGTTTGTGTGCAGACAGTGGTGTGGGTAAGTGTAGAATGCAGCTGCTATGATTAAAATGTGGCTAATAGCATATACAGATGAGACAGATTATTTTTGTTTAAACTCTGCAGGATAATGAGAGGTGTGGCAGTGGTTCTGCTACATCATGGTGCAGCTTTGAAATCCTTTTTCTGCTTTATATTTTAGATACACGTTTAAATATATTGGCAATTGCATTATTTTTGTGCTAATTCATCATAGGGTTTAATGTAGCTATAAAATAGCAAAGCAATTATTAATCAAGTTGTACTAGGTAAAAGAATGCTGAGTGTGTGGCAATGCAGCCGTGATTGCTTGGCAAATAGTCAGTGCTGCGTCTTAAAGTTGCATTGCCAACTATTGTTAAATAGCGCAGAGTTGCTCCTTCCCCTCTCTTGAGCTTCTGTGGTTCCCCTCATGGAAAAAACAAAAAAATGGGGCTTTGTACAGTAATACTGGAAGACAAAATTCTATCTTCTAAATGGTCCTCTTGCCCAAACCAAGTTTATAACAGGAGGGCATGGTGTACAATGCATAGTAGAGGCCTCTGGGTCAAGGAGGGTCACATGTGACCAGCACACCCTGCATTCAGAATAGACCCCTACAGCAGCACCACCATACCTGCTGAAGACAGACATCATTCAGGTGCTATATTAAGAAAGATGGCACCCGTACTTTAGACAGACCTCAACACTATGGGAACATCTGATTAACCACATTTTTTTAGTTAGTGGCCCGCAAAGACAGATCTAGAACAAAATCCACGATGTCACGTCTTTGGTAACTATAAAACACAAATACTCGCTATGATTCTGACCTTTATGCTAATGCTAGTAATAGCAAATATGCTCATCCGAATATGGAAGCAGCTGCAGTCTCAATCATTGTAACCACCAATGGCCTTGTACCAGCCCTTGGTGCTACTGTAGGTGCAGTATCAGAGTATCATCCAAAAATATATTGGCTCTCAACAAAAATGAACCCTAGAATGTCTGTGTGTGTGTGTGTGTGTGCATGTGGTAGGGAATATAGATTGTAAGCTACACTGGGGCAGGGACTGATGTGAATGTTCAAATATTCTCTGTAAAGCACCGCGGAATATGTGTGTGCTATATAAATAACTGGTAATAAAGAAATAATAATACATAAGTCACCTCCAATGTACATGATCATATGATTTAGATGCATCCAAGACACTCCCATTGCAACATAGTAGCCAGGTCGGCTCAATCGGGGCGGGGCATCAGCATATGCGGGCAGTGTGGGGGCATGGAGAAGTGATTTACTGGCATGTAAGTGGGGGCATTGGAAGCCCATAAGATACATTGCATCTGTGTACCCACCTCCCAGTAATCCCATGTGAGTCCATGTGGCTCCATCAGTCCTGTGACTCTGTGTGCACACACTGTGGGGTTGGTCCTCCGTTTAGTTATCTGCATGCTGGACCTTTGGCTGTTTATCTCTGATAGGTCTGATTCCCATATAGTACTGTATACTGGACTGTATCAGGTTTAGCTAGATCTATATTATGACTAACCCTAAAAGGTTTCGGGTCAAGGATTAATTTGCTACTCAGAGCCTAATGCTTGAGTAGTTCACAACCCAAAACCTTTAGCAATCTCTGCAAACTGGAGAATGGAGAACTTGATAAAATCCTGCCTTGAACTCTCATTGGGGCAGATGTATTAAGCCTTAACAAGACATAAATGCAAGGGTGACAAGGAGAGATAAACATCCAGCCAATCAGCTCCTTACTGACTTTTTTCAAACACAACCTGTAACATGGCAGTTAGCAGGTGATTGGCTGGACATTTATCTCTCCTTACCACCCTTGCATTTATCTCTTGTTAAGGCTTAATACATCTGCCCCATTGTCTTTTGCTCTTTAAATCAAAGTGTCATAATAGCTGGACTGAATAAGAAAGTGAAGAGGTGATAGTGTTTAGTCTTCTCATTATCTATAGCATCACTGTGTGTGTGTAACTACATTCTGGTGTTAGAAGCTGCTTTTACCATAAGCACATGCAGAATACAGGAGCTTTCTCTAGAACAATGGCCATTAAGTTATTTACATGCATCTGCACACAGGGTGTCTCGTTCCACATGCCAATCACACAGTGTTCCTACCCGGCACTGACACTGTAGGGAAATGCCACCCATTAATACTGTTTGACTTTTTGATAAAACCACCCACTTGAATTTCACACCCTCTCCACACTGCACTGAAATAAACACTGGTGTTATTACAGCTTCTAGGCAGAACATCTCTGCACTAAACCAGTAAAACAAAAAATGTAAAAATAGAATCCTGACATTAAACCATGAATATCATCAAGTGTCGTAACGCAAGTGGCCACACAGGATGTTTTGTAGAAGAATGGATGTCTTGGAGTGGAAGTAGGCAATCATAATTCAGATGATATACTTGGAAGTTAAGACATTTTTTTGCTTTTTCAATTTTATTCATATTTTGGCTAATTTAGTGGGGAACTGATGTTTTTAAAAACTTTTTGAACTCCTGAAATTAGTGATTAATTTGAATACCAACACATGAAACGTTAACCTTGATATTACATATACCATTGTGACTATGTAAATTAAACTGTATGGTAATGCAGCAGGAGGCGTCTATTACAAGCAGACACCTCCTGCTGCAGTATTGATCTGGGCTAATAGCTTGGACACAGATTTGGATTATTTGGTCATTATTGGGCAGCTTGCAGCACCTGTAGTGGTACTCAAGCCACCCATTGCACAGGCTAGGAAATCTCCATCTTACAACAGAAACCCTTGCCTCTCCTCACCCCCTAAATGGAGGTGTCACATCTCTATTTTTCTGTCACACCACAAAGTTTCCTCAGACTGTCAATCAATGACAGCCTTATGTCGGCCTGTGTCCTATGCCACATGACCCATTTGTGCACCCATAGAATGGGTTCTGTGCATGTGTACAGTACCAAAAATTGGTACTTTACAACAATAGGTGCAGGCGCCACTGCACCTGATTCATACCTCCCAACATGACCCATTCCAGGAGGGACAATATGCTCTGTTCCTGGACTTCCTTGCCAGTGGCAGTTGCAGAGGTGGGGCTTCAGACCAGTCCAAAATTCAAATAGGGGAGCCCGGACCAACTGCCACTCCAAACTCTCCTTATACTTCTTCTATTTAAAGTGACACAATCCTTGCAAAGTTGCAGTGAAACAGATTACATAACATGTTCCAAACTATTTTCACTGTACAGTATGCCTTGAATTTGCCATTTTTTTATGGTATAGTGCATTCCCTTATCCTTCATTTCATTTCAGGACAATTAGATATGCTGACAGACCTTTCACAGTCTCAGGTAGATGCTGCCATTGTTATAGACAGATATATTTGCAGCCAGATAAAGATGCAGACAGAATGAGATAAATCTGTCAGAGGAAAAAATGTAAATGACTAACCGGTCAGTCCACAAGCAGCTGGCAAATAGACTAATTTATTTGCAAATAAATGCAGCAATGTGAATGCAATGTGAATGATATAGGACAATTTATGCATAAACAGCACAACTTTTGGATACTACAGTGACCTGAAAATTTGGTGGGAACATCCAGGTATGAGGAAAATTAGGACACTCACATTATGAATGACACTAATGACAATTAAGCTGTTAAAAAGAGATGAGCGCAACTCTGCAATCATTATGTTGGGACCTCTAGGGATGCTTCCATCTCTTACCAAGATGGCCACCTTCTGCAATCTGCACATGGGTGGCAACATCTTGTCACTGTGGGCGAGGTGAATTATAGTGGACACTTCCTTAATCTCCTCATTACCGAGGCAAAGCAGGAATGAACAAAAACAAGATGTATTAACGTCTTGTCCAATGGAGTGGGGGAGCGAAAACTCCTTCCTCCGGCGATGCCTCCTTGTGCACAGTGCATCAGTGTGCACTAATGCACTGTCTCTCCCTGCCCGCCTGGCCAGCTGTACTAGGTATGTACGAGATCTCATTACTCATGCAAGATCTTTTGCACATCCGTGAACAGGTGTTCACCACAAGCAGGGACAGTGCTGTCCCTGCTGTAGGTATAGAGCATTGCCACCCTGCAGCTGTCAAAGCCGATAACGGCAGGTGTTGGAACGGTCAGCGTACTTCTGTGCACTTCTTCCCCAAATCACCGGTTCACACTTATACCCTTGTTTTAGAGCTTTAATTTGGGACATGGACATGTTCCACTTTGCTCAGTGAAACCCTGCCACGTACTGTGTTCACTGCTTACATCTTGGTCCTCTGCCAATATACTGTACAGTCACCAACATGTGGACTGTGTGCTCAAACACCATGTTGAGAAAATGTTACATGCATAACTGTATGTACAGCTGTACATCAAAGTCATAAACCACTAAGTAATAGGCTGTTCAGTGACTACATGGCCTCCACTGGTGTGCACATTCACTCTGCGTTACCATCTGCAACAGTACACACTCATCCCAACACGGGAAACCAGCTCCCAGCTGTTTTTGTAAGTAGGTTGGTGACCTTTACAGAAGATAAATCAAATTAACACATACCATATAAACACTATGCTTCTCCAATGTGCCACTCTTTTGTGCTCCTTGATTCCAGAGAGGTACACGAAACATAGAATTTGCACCAGTTTATAGGTAAAATCAGGTCAGACTTGCCTATGCTCAGAAAAAAGTGGGAAATCTGGGACTGCAGATATGGGCTACATCTGGGTCACCCACCTTATAGTGTAAATATGACAGACTTCAGTGCACATAGCAACATGCCTTTCCTCAGGAACCTCATGTCCAGGAACTATTATGTGTATGTGCAGATCACACTGACAGTACACAACTGCAGGTGCTTAGCATGTTATACATATTTAGTCATGTGCCATACATACTGTAATACTGGACTGATTAGTTAGGCTATTGTTCCCGAGGCAATTGGCTGTGCTATGGAGTGGGGTGTACCCCAGAGAGAACATGTAAGACATAAAACAGGAACATTAGATGACAAGTGTACATGAGGATAATCTATAATGTTCCATTAGATAGTGTAATACATTTATGGCTGATGATCTGCATAGCACTGTAATATAATACCCTCAATAGTGGAGTTTTTTTTATTTTTTTATTAAGTATAATGTACCTTATATCAGGAAGCTGAAAAATGCCCTAACATTGAAAATAATACCACAGGCTGCTATAAATTAGGAAACATTCATTTTCTTTCTGCAATTATGAAATATGTTGACCTGTACAAAATAAGTTAGATGCTAAACATTTTCTCTAATATAGAAGAAGGTGCATTGGTCGGAGCACTAGAATATATACTGATTACAGGGCAGCAAAGAGCCTGGCTGGGTCCAGGTACTTTTCAGGGGGTGTGGCATAATTGTGAGAGGTGAGGCCATGCACCCTTAGAGTAAAATACAGAATAATATACCACTTTAAGCACTCCCCTGCTCATAGTAAAGGAGCTATTGTGGCTGCTGCTGCCAGGTAACAGGGGCTCCACTGGGCCCCTTATCAAACATGGCCCTGGGTAATTAGTACCAGACCCCCCTCCAGCAGCTCACAAAGTGGGAACTGCATCCCACCAGGAAAAAGACAGCGCACACCAGTAGATCTCTAATGTAGTAATAATGGAGGTCTTTTGCATATGTTTACTATAAAAATATATACAGAAATAATAGTATACAGTAGTAAAATGTAATTAATGAAAACAATTATAAAACAATGGTGGCTTCAACTTAACAGCCCACAGCTGTTTCAATAGTCGGTTGTATAATAAAATGCTAGTAACTGTGTTCATTAAGGTGATATACTGTAGATGGAAACAGAGCTTAGGATAATCCAAAGAAGTTTTCCGGATAAAGAGTCTGTCTAAGGATAAATGTTCAAATAGATGCATACCTCCCAACAGTCCCGATTTTAGCGGGACAGTCCCGATTATCAGGGCCTGTCCCGCTGTCCCACCCGCGGGCGGCAGTGTCCCGCGGTGTGGGGGGGCTGTTGGGAGTCCCCCCTGTCAGCTGCTAAGCAGCGGGGAATAAATGCTGTGTGCATGCGCACAGCGTCTATTCCCGCAGCCAGGGGGCTGGGGGCATGGCTAGAGGCTCACAGAGCCTCTGGGTCATGCCCCCATAGCGGCAAAATGGGGGCGTGGCCTCGCGAGAGAGCCACGATTACCGGCCACGCCCCCAAATTAGGCCACACACCCTGGAAATTTTGGCACGCCCGCGGCGTGCAGCAGCAGCGTCCCGCCTGCTGAGCTGCCAAAGTTGGGAGGTATGTAGATGGTGAGCACCCAATATATTATACAGACAAACCCTCACCCTAAGTAGAGCAGAATGGGGGATGTGTAATATGGGGGGCAGTTTAACATTATGAGAGGTTCTGAAAGTGAGAGATATGGTAAGAAATATCCAGTTTTTTAAAGCGGCAATCATTTACACTGCAAAACCAGTTTGATTTTGCATTGTAGCTGATTGCCGCTTTAAAAAAAAAACTGCCGATTTCTTACCAAATCTCTCACTTTCTGAATCACTCATCCTATTTCATTTCACCCTTGATGTGCTTTGTAACTTAGTATAGGAGGCCCATTGTCTGTATTTTGTAGAATTTACTGCTTTTCATTCTAAATGCTGTGTATGGAATGATGCTGTGCATAGAATCTAACATTCATAGGCAACCATAGACAACTATTTAGTATACTATCTGTCCTGGTTTATAATACTTTGGTTTGTACCCTGTAATGTACCAAAGGTAAATTAAAAATGTGAATTTATAATTGTAAATAATTGCTAGTCTATAACTGCTCTGTCTATTCCTGTTGTGTATAATATTTGGGAAATACCAGAAATATTTCTTATTTCTTACTACTGCCACATTACTGTACACGCTGGTCATTCCTATACGTTGCAATAAAATTCTCTAATCAGTCTGCAGGCTCGTGTAGTTACAGGAAGTGGGATGCATAATTTAAATAGCTGCAGAGGCTATCTTAGCACTGCAGTGGCAAGATCCAGCTATTGGCAGCAGGAATCTTGCCAGTGCATTAGGAGATGGAATAGAGCAGAATTATGCCAAAAAATAGCATAGGAATAACGATTATTAAAAAAAAACATAAGCAGCTTCCACCTACGGTGCCTGCCAACATAATGCAGTTAACGCAGAAAAAAATGTGCAAGTCATTGTTAACACTTAAATGTCACATCTTAGAAAATACCTATGGTTCATTTTCTTTGCGTGCACTTGAATACAGTATATGATTATTTGTGAGCAAGTGCAACTAATACAAATTATGTTATATCAAACATATTCATTACTCTATTCTGATCTGTGGTGAATGCAGATGAATGATATTTTGCACAGAATGATACATTTTATGAAAATATTTGACATTTGAATGAATATATCAAAGGCTGTATATTGCTCAACTGAATACTATACCTAAAATACAGTAACAGAGATTGGCCTTCCAAACGGAAGACTCTCCTTTATCTGAGACAGCAAAGGTTTGCTGAGTTTCTCATACATAAAGGCCCTTATTCTGGTTCACTTGCAAAGGCAAATTCCTTCTCAAATGGACAAAACCATGTGCACTGTAGGTGGGGCAGATGTAACTTGCGCAGAGAGAAATGGATTTGGGTGGGGTTTTACTTCAAAGTGAGATCAATATTGCAGGATAAAAATAAAGCAGTCAGTATTTTCCCTGCACAGAAAAAAATAACTCCCCCCCCCCCCCCCGCAGTGCACATGGTTTTGTCCAGTTGCGAAGGAATTTGCCTTTGCCAGTGAACCAGAATAAGGGCCAAAGAACACAACCATCTCATTCTTATAGGACAAGTCTGATTTTCTATAGCAAGTAAGTACTGTAAGTACTGTATGACTAGGTGATTTGAAGTACAGTATAGTCAAGCAAAAATGGGTATGGAGTAGGTCACAGATATATATATGGTTTGGACATATTGGAATGGCCTCAATTTTTTTATTACCATATATACTCGAGTATAAGCCTACTTTTTCAGAACATTTTTTATGCTGAAAAAGCCCGCCCCCCCCCCCCCCCCAACCCCCCTCCCCCCCACCCACTCGGCTTATACTCGAGTGAGGGTCCCACTTGAGTCAATAAGTTTTCCCAGTTTTTTGTTGTGAAATTAGGTGCCTCGGCTTATATTCGGGTCGACTTATACTCTGATACATACTCGGTATGTATTATTTACAAATAAACTCACCTAAACATTTATATTTCTGCAAGAATAAATGATAAAAGATCAACTTTAAATAACAGTTGCCTTGAGGTGATACTCTTTTGAATTATAAAATTGGTTTAGTACTGTACATATAGCACAGCACGTAGCTAATAACGGCTTTTCAATAATTATTACATCAAACAAATACAAAATAATTACAGATTAAAGATTGTAGAAGGCAAAAATGTGTTGTATTGTATTTATGTATCTAGTAAAGCTTGTTCTGGATTATTATACCAAACAAACAGGTTTAAAAATGTAGAATTTCCCTGGATTTACTAACATGTTACAAGTGACAGTAATGTGTCAGACCCGTCAGGCACTGAGAAGGCAGGCATGTTTGTGAACTCGCCTAGGATGATCACAGTCAGACTGCAGTTCACTAACACTTACCCTGATTAATGAATTTCATATAACAAATGCACTTTCACCTCATTCGCATTCAGAGCATACAGACTACAGGGGACATTGATACAACACAGAGACAGTTCTGTGTTTAGGCAAAAAGCACAAATGATAGCTTTGTACACACTGCCCTATTCTTATGCTAAGGATATGAATAGGAAGTTGTATGTTTTACAGTAACACGTAGTGGCCACTTCTAGTAGCATTCTTTCCTTTCTATCTACTATCTCTGTATAATGTATATACTGGCAGGAAGAGAAGTAGCCGAACATCTGCAGGTGACTCCATCTGCCCCAAGTGGTCATCAATTAAAGTCAACCTTAATAGAGATATCCTATTGTTGAGCAGTTGCTTTCAAGAATCAGCACCACTATGCTGAACAGCACCCAGCTGACCTAGATAGCCTCTACTATGAATTGCTGTAATTGCTGTATTACAGGGAAGATTACTGTAGCTCTTACAGCACCCAGCTGATGCAAAGTTTCATTATACTGTATCTGACCACATGTCTGAATTCTAAAAATATGAAAAGCTTACTGTAGATTACGTAAAAAATTAAGAATACATGATATATAAATGGAGGTGCTAGTCATTATTTATGGTACATTCTAAAGACCAAAAAACTCTGGGCCCAATTCTGGTTTATAAGCAAAGAAAAAAAAAATCTTTGTGACTGGAACAAACCATGTTTCAATGCAAGGGGAGAAAATATATTTATATTTTATTTCTTTGTAGATTAAATGTTTCTGCATGTAACACAAATGTTAGACAACTATATATTTAAACTGCAATTTAGATTTCACTTTGGACACACCTCACCCAAAGCTATATCTCTCTGCACATGTTACATCTGCTCCACCTACCGTGCAAAATGGTTTTGCCCAGTTGCGGTTTTTTTTTTGCTTTATGTACACATCAGAATCAGGCAATTAAGTTCTACACTTAAAGTCTGCAATATCGATTTTTTAGTTATTAACCCTTTGAGTGCCAAGTAAATTTGTCAAAATAGGTGTGAAAATTGGCAAGCAAACATTTTTATTATTCGCAATGACCTGAAATAATTACGTTATATAGGAAATATCAATTAAAAAAAAAAAAATTATTTGAATGTGAGCGACACTGGCATTTTTAGCTGATAATTTGCGCATCTCTCGGAGATGTTGGCACTCAAAATGTTAAACGGGAATTAATTTTCTTAACGAGAGAGAAATGGAAAAAAAATGTAGTGGTTCTTTACAAATCCAAATATTTTTTTAACTGTTTTGGTTCAAACTTCCGACTATAGCTTTCTTATTTTTACTTTTGGAAACATTATTTAAATGCAAACATACAGAATGCTATCCTGCAACAAGCAGCATTTAAAAATATCTATGAAAGAATGTGAACCAAGGGTGAGACATATCAAACCTTGGAGAAACAGATCAACCCATCAGCCCGAACTGTCATTTTGAAAACATACAGTAGTCTGGAAAATGACAGCTAGCAGCTGGTAGTACAGTATTTCCACTTTTTCTCACTCCAAAGGTTTGATACATTGCCTTCCAAAGTATTTGTTAAATTTATTAATATTAAATCATTGCTTTACCTAACAGGACAATTACAGCAATGATGATAAGAAATCAAGGGAGTACCAACACAAGCTACGTTTTACAAGCATTCTCTGCCTACTTAGAAGTCTTTATTAGAAATTGCTTTGCTAGTGAGTAGCAGAGATCCATGCATTAGAAACCTTATCATCTAATTTTCCCAATTGGTTTCAGAAATGCTTGTGTTCCGTCAAGGTCACATTGCCCATGATGCTGCAGTTTGGCAAGTGTCCGGTTACTCAGCATCATCATTTCCAGGGAGCTTTGTGCAGAATAAATTATCCTTCTGTCTTGACAAGAAGCCAGATTAAAAATAAAATTCCTTTTGAGAATAGCTAAATACCTACCGGTATTTAGGCTGCCATAGCATGTTATATTTATAAGAAGAAAACTATTTTATAAAGAGGATTTTCTTTCTTTTTTTTCTCAATCAAAAAATTAAATCGGTATCTTAAATTTGGCAGCAAAAAATATAATTTTATTCCAATTTTTACAACGGCCGTACCAACAGGAAGGGAGAAGTGCATATTGAGATCTTCTGTGCATCAAAAAACACTGCTTTGACTCCCTCTATATTTTACATTAGTAACCATAAACGTATTTCTTTGTTCTCTAAAAAATATAATACTTGACATTTTGCAGACTTCATCTATTCAGCTGGGTTCTACTATTACTTACATTTTGTATTTTTTTTTGCCTAATATAATGTTAATGGAATGAATATTCTGAAACTTGCAGTGGTTTATGAATGGTTTGTTATTACTGCATTAGCTAAAAGCCCCTGTTTCTGACTTAGGGACTGATGTATCAAGTTTTAAAAAAGTGATCAAATGGAGAATGATAAACAGCCAGCCAATCAGCTCCTATCTGGCATGTCACAGGCTGGGTTTGAAAAATCAAATGTAGGAGCTGATTGGCTGGATGTTTATCACTCTCCATCTTATCACTTTTTGAAGCTTGATTCATCTGGCCCTTAACGTCTTAAAACATTCAGTTATGTAAAATTGTAATGTAAGACTAGCCCTCGCCACAAGGGGCCTTATTCTGGTTGGAGCGTCCGGGCCGTACGCGTACGTCCCGGGGTTTTTCACGATCTGCGCATGTGCAAATACGCTAATGCGCCGGCGCGAACACTCCACAACGCTTACGGCCGGGGTCTCAACGTGCGAAAAAACCTGTACGCGAGCGTACGGGTAATGGGGCGGCATAGGGGCGTGTTGATGGGAGCGGCCGAAATAATGAGGGAAAATGGGCGTAAATATGGGCGTACACGGGGGTGTGCACCAGAAATGAGCGGTGCTACTACCGCACGATCGACTAAGGCACCGTTCGTTTCGGACACCAAACAGGCGGCCGCCAACCGACAGCTAAAACCACTCCTACAGATACCGCTTGCCAGCGTGCGCCTGAGTTGGCTAATTAACGCTGATTAGTACTCAAACACATACACCTGAATGTAATAAGCAATGCTGCAGTCTATTAACTCCAAACCATGATTTCACTGCCTGCAAGCCACACATGCAGCACGCAAACACATTGGAAGCTTATGTTTCTATACTTCTCCACATTTAAAGGTTTGTTTAATTTAAGGTAAGAATCTTTTTATACGCTAAGGTAGGTATTTGATAAACAGACACATTCACTACCTGCTTTCATAGACTTTACGCAGTAGCACACTCAATCTACACAAGTCGACATGTGTCAACGTGTTCACTCTAATACTAACATAGGTTTTGTATTTAGGATACAATAACATAAACCACATCTAACACCTACAAACGATGTTTCAGCAATGTTTTAAGGCCATGCCCACTATTTTGCACATTAATTAATTTAATCAATTAATTAATTTTCATAATTATAGTTGAAAGGCAAGATTTGCAGGTCCATATATGTGAAGGGTATGCCAGCGTGCACGGACGTACGCTCACTCTCACGAGCGGTGACATAAGCTGAGTTTTCCATTGAAAACAATAGGGACCCGTCCGTGCAAGCTGGCGTACGCTCAGATCGCCGCAAGAAGGCGGTGGGGAGACGGAGGAAAGACGGCCGTAGACGGCGCCGTACGCTCAGTCGTACGCTAGCCGACGGAGTGTAAGGGCTGGGCCGACCGCGTACGTTGCCGTACGCTCATTTGTACACCACTCCCCTTCTACGTTATTTCTGCCCGTACGCAAGCGGCCGATTTGTGGGTGGACTTAACCCTAACGGCCGCGTACGGCTAGCGTGCGGTAATTGTGAACGTACGCACGTTTGGCCGCTCCGATCAGAATAAGGCCCCTTATTATTTTGTAAATGATGTCACAAAGAGCGAAGCACAAAATATGTTTTTGATTTTATAGATCTGCCTATGTACATGGCCGTATAGCGGGGCCTGGCCTTGGGTAATCTAGAAGACAAGGCCTTATCATGGCATGCATGGCCACGCCCCCTAAATACTGTATAATGTATTAAAAACAGGGCATTCATAGTGAAATCTATTACATAAGAAATTATGGTTTATATATTACACTTGAATATGTTTAACTGTTTCCACAGCTACATGTTATACCAGACACTATATACTTAATTAAAAAGACAATAGATTTGTGTAAAACAAAGCACAGTCATATTTTTAAAGCCAAACAAAAGAGCTATAGCTTGTCAGACATCTCTCTAAGGTCACTTTGGTACTCTCGGCAGAAGAAAAATGACTTCCTCTCCCTATCTTCTGCTAGGTGCTTACTATTGACCTAGCCGGCTCTTACTAATGATTGCAGGAAGGGTTTCACTTACTGGAGATTTGTCTGCTCCTGAATTGAATCATGGGAGAAAATATTTTCTCACTCAGAGGAACAGAAAAGATAAATAGCTGTCAATAGTGATAGCAGGGATATAAACATATTTGAAGGGTTTGTATTAATACATTAGTAACTGTGTCTCCTACTAAGCGCCCAACATTACAATAAAAACCTATATGAAACACTACAGTGGCTAAAACGAAAACAATCACAATGAAGGAGCAGGAAGACAGCACATTTTAATTTTTATTGTCCAATTAACTGGAAAACTTTTCAGAGGAGTTAAGCCTGGATTTATGGGGTGTGGTATTCGGCTCCGACAGTGGGGATCCCGACAGTCAGTATCCTGACGTCAGGATCCTGACTGCCGGTGCCCTGACAGGGGGGGCAAGCACAAAGAAGCCCCTTGCAGGCTCACTACGCTCACCACAGTGCAGGCCCGGTGGATTGCTACGCTCGCCACAGGTTATATTCTTCCTCTATGGGGGTCGTGGACCCCCACACCGGAGAATAGACCTGTGAGTCAGGATCCCCCTTGTCGGAGCACAGGCAGTTAGTATCCCGACTTCGGGATCCCCAATGTCGGAGTGTCATCCGGCACCCGGATTTATGTTATTAGAATATATTGTTAAAACTCTATCTATGCAAATAAGTAGCAATATAGGTGATGGTATTGTCAGATTGGCAAAGTGTCTCTCTAATGGGACCTATACATGTCGTGATTTTTGGGCATTTTCTAAGGGCTCTCACTAGATCCCTTAGAAAATTCCCATAAATTGCTCTGTGTGTAGGGGCAAAGCGATAGCGATGCACGGCCGCCTGTGTTGATATTGCCCAGTTATTAATTTCCAGCATGCTGCATAAATCTAGTTAATCGTTGGTCAGAGTCAATGTTATCACTGGAGATCAATGGCCCTGACAGATCGCTCAGCTCACAGAGCTGACACATAACTTAGGGCCAGGTGCACTAAGCTTCAAAATTGATATATCGGAGAGTGATAACGCACTTGCCAATCAGCTCCTTTTTGCCATTTTTCAAACAGATGGCAGGTAGGAGCTGATTGGCTGGCAGTTTATCACTCTCCATTTTATCACTTTTGCAGCTTAGTGCATCTGGCCCTATGTGCTGAACGATCTTGCTGAGCATTCTGGGCAATCTAGCATCCCCCAGAATGCTCAGCAAATCTCTACGTGTGTAGGTTCCTTAAGGGCCAGATGCACTAAGCTTCAAAAGTGATAAAATGGAGAGTGATAAACTGCCAGCCAATCAGCTCCTACCTGCCATGTCATAGACTGTGTTTGAAAAATATCAGGCAGGAGCTAATTGGCTGGTTGTTTAATACTCTCCATTTTATCACTTTTAAAGCTTAGTGCCCGAGAATGATCTTGTATATACCGTGTCTGCAGGTGATTGGGCTGTGCTTTGTCGCATGACAACCCCCAGATTCCCCCACCCCAGCAGCTATTTGGAAACACATTGTTGTTTATTGTAAACATTCATCATAGCTGAAACATGTGGTAAGAGTCTTATTTATTTTGGGTTTGAATCTGCTTTAGCTTGACAATGAATGTAAATAGCAGTATAGCATCTTTAGCATTCCTACAACGCTGGTGTTTTGGCAACACTAAGATAATTTAGTATCTTATACTCATATATGCACTGTTCTTAAAAGAGAAATCCAAGTTGTTTTGTGTGAAACAGGACATGCAAATCTGTGTAGTCTTTATACAGGAACCAAATAAAATTCTGTAGAAACCAGCATGCTTGCTAATGAATGCCATCAAGTTATACAAAAATATAATGTTACTGGTACCTGCAAATCATTTTTTGAGATGTTAAGCAAGCACAGAAGATGTAAATTTATTAAGTAATAGATAATATTTATTTATGTATTGAGGATTCCACGGTGGCACAGATGCCTCATAGCATGGAGGAGTGAGTTCAATTCCTGACCTAGTAGTGTGGAGTTTGCATGTTTCTGATGTGTTTGTATGGGTATTCTCTGGATGTTCCAGGTTCTCTCTACACTCCTACTCCTAAGACATACTGGAAGGTTAATTTACTGCTGCTGAAATGTACCCATGTGTGCTTGTGTGTAATAGAATTTAGAATGTTCACTCCAGCGGTGCAGGAGTTAGTAAGTGAGCAATAAACATTGGCAGCATTGGTATTCTGACTGCCAGCATCCTGTCCACAGTTCATCCATATGCATTCGCTTACGTTGACCATAAATAATTTGAGTCTGTCCAAGACCACCAACACGAGGGACCCTTGCACCAAGGCGCATTGGGTGATCCTCCTAACCACTTAAAAATAGCATGTTGATTATGTATTTACAAATGACTTCTGCACAATTACAGCTTTAGGGTACAGTATACAGCATACGTTGCTCAAATGACCAATTCTGTTTTAAGAACAATAAAAAATATTCCTAACAAAATATAACATCCTGGGTGAAATGTAATAGGATGAGAGGTTCAAAAAGTGAGAGATTTTTTAAGAAATCTCCAGGTTTTTTTAAAGCAGCAATCATTTACACTGCAAAATGAAACACCTGGATCTTTCTTACCAAATTTCTGACTTTTTGAATCTCTCATTTTATTAAATTTCCCCCAAGACGTTGTTTAAATACTACATAATATGACTATTTTCAGAAGCTAAAAAATTGTTGTGACTAGATCATATCAAGCAAATTTCACAATCCAGAAGTTAAAAGGCAGATTATGGAAATTAATATGGAATTCTATGTTACATGATTAGTTCTTGTCTTCAAAAACCAGTTAGTTCCATGTATGATTAATTGCTAGTACATCATGATGTTTGTTTGACCTTATAGGAATGTTGTTAATGTGTGCAGTTATGTGGAACATACTATAAATTTGTTTCATTTTCTGTGTTATAAATTGTAGACATTCCAGCACATGAGACTTTGATCACTCATTTCCTTTGTATGTTAATTTTTCACACAATTTCAAATGATTACCTACTGTCTATCTGTGGAACAGATATATTGAAAGGCTAAACTCTAGCTTTCATTTGGAATCAACTGTGACCCAGTGGCCTGCATTATGTGTCTAAGTGATATACAAAGATAATGAGAACTCCGGTGGTCTAAAACAACACATGCTTAATTTAATTATACTGGAATGTTTTGACTTGCATTGTGAGTGTGACACATATATCTCAAGCATAGTTAGAGTCAACATTTCCCTACATATACACTTACAGATTTACACAGGCCCATCACTAAAAAAACAACAACCAAGTCAAGCTGATATGTTGGGGCCATCCACATATATGTGAATGTCATCCAAATACAAGTCTGCACAAAATGAGCTTGTATTAATGGCAAACCCCATATTATCCTGATATCAGTTGCAGGGCCGTCAATAGGGGGGTGCTGTGGGTACAGCTGTCCCAGATCCCGGCCTCTGGAAGGGCCCGGGCAGCTCATTTTGCCCACTGCAACTCCCCCCCCCCCCCCGACTGCCTCTGCTGCGCTGAACAAAGCAGGTTCCAGAGTTATTCAACCCAGGATGCCGGCGGCCAATTAAAATGCTGCACCGGCTTTTCAGCCAATCAGAGCTCGCGTACCAACAGCCAATTCGATTGGCTGCTGGTATGTGGGCTCTGATTGGCTCACCAGCCGGTGCTGCATTTTAATTGGCCGCTGGCATCCTAAGTTGAAGAAGCCTGCGCTCCGGGACCTCTCCAGGCTGCAGCTCAGAGGAAGAGGAGATGGGGGAGCAGGAGCCGGGTTATGGTAAATCAAGTGAGGAGTAGGGGAGCCTGGTGCCCAGCGGTATCAGTTGTAGCAGTCTTAGTAATGATGCAGTAGGGAAGTCTATTAAGTGCTATTGTACTTATGTAATTACTCTATAGCCCCCTATAATAGAATGGTAAAATACACTCTGTACCAGTCATGGACATATTCAGAGAGAAGGAAACCCATGTGCAGCCTCCTCCAACAGTGCCCCCTCCTCTCTGCCGGCAAAAGCAATGCACTGTAAGATTTAATCCAGGCATGACCAGACTGTGACCCTCCGGCTGTTGTAAAACTACACATCCCAGCATGCCTTGCCATAGTTTTAGCATTCCCTAATAGCAAAACTGTGGCTAGGCTTTATGAGACTTGTAGTTTCACAACAGATGGAGGGCCATAGTTTGGCCATGCCTGGTTTAAGCAGTAGAGGGCTCAGGCTCTAATGTGCATATGCAGGAAAAATATTGTGGTGACCCGTTTTCCACAGCACTGCTGCTGTTCACATGGGACTCCAGAGGGGTAAGTATTAAAATAATAGGTGCAAAGTGGGCCCCTCCTGGACTACCAGATAACAATGTGGTATCTTTGGATTCGGTGCTCTGTATAAAACCACACTACTAGTCATCTAAACACATCTTAAACATTGCCTTTTCTATGATAAGTGTATGATGCAGCCATTTACACATTTATATGATTGCAATGCCTTTTACTGACCTAAAGTCCCATACACACTGGGTCCTTTTTGCCTATTCTCTAAGCAATCAATCTAGAAATAAAGCACAAATCGATTCGTGTGTACACCCCACAGTCATTGACCCCTCAGATCTTTAGCACATGCAGGCAAAAATCTAGTCTGATTGCCTAGCATGTGCATAAAGAACAGGGGTTAGCGCAGACTGCTCAGCACACATCGCTAAGCACAAGTCGCCCCGCGTGTATGGGTCTTTACTGTTTATTATGTGAAGCAGTTCCAGAAATACTGCAATGACCATTAAATTGCACTAATTACATTTTACAGTCCAGCACATTAAATTTATTCCAAACAACCAACTTTCCTGTATTCTACAGGCTGTTCTGCATATATGCATAAAGGAACTTTTACAGTAGAAAATGTTAAATGTGTTGTCTTACGTGGTGTTATGGTGACATTAACTCTCATGCTGTCACTCCCCAGCTGGTTGGACACGGTGCATTTATATTCTCCAGCATCAGCCTCGGACACTGATGTAATGTGGAGCTCTGAATACTTTCTGTGGAATCAACAATCTGGCGTTAAGACATGTTCCCATGGAAAAAAAAACATCTAGCAATTTCGGCGATAGTAATCTACAATGTACAATAGATCTACTGAGCAGGGTCACATTCATTTGGATTTTCAATGTAAATACTGCCAATTATACTTGCTGTATATTTATCTAATCAGATATTGTAATTCAGAGAGCCTTTTTTCTATAACATGTAGTACACCTCATTGCATACACTCTGGGGGTAATTGACGTTTGATCGGAACGGGGGCAAATTCGGACTAGTTCCGAAAGTGGGGTTCTGCGCATGCACGGATTTGCATATTTGTGTTCTCATGTTACCGAGGAGGTGCGCGCACCGCTGGTGGCGGGGAGGGTCGGGCATTTGGCGGGGTGGCGTGCAGCATTTACCTGCTCGCTAAGCAGCGAAAGAATGCTGTTTAGCAAGCCAACGTGAATTAGGCCCTCTATGTACAGATGCAATGATTCCCACATATACTTTTATTCCAGAATTTAATAGAAAACTGAGTGCAAACCTTGCAAAAGGGGTGTACAGGTGTGCATTTGAAAAAGGATTTGGGTAAGGGCTGAGCTGTACTGTATGTCAAACAAGCAGTTCATAAGTATAACATCATTTAGGAATGCACATACAGTAGACATGGTTTAGACGTGATTTAAATTAAATTTAACTCCCTGTGAGGCACACAACCAATAAAATACATTAAACAACTTTATATGCAGACATAAAATGGACACAGGTGCTAAAGTGGGGGCATGACCAATCATGGGAGGTCCCGCACATCATGTGGTGTATTTATATGAATGTGCGTGGCATCAAGAGCAGGGAACAGATACAGTAGGCCTGGGCAAGCTCTACCTGTCCTCTCCTCTCTCGGTACCCTTGATTGGAGACACTTAAACTGAATAGTACTCATTAGGGATGCCAATCCCGGGGCATTTTTTCAATCCCGGGAATCGGGATTGAAAAATGCTAAATCCCGGGATTCCCGGGAGCCCGGGATTGGCATCCCTAAAAGAAAATTGCTGCTGTACCCCCACATAACTTACTTTTTGGGAGCTGTGGAGGGGGGTAGGCGGCAGTGGTGCGGAGACAGGCATCGGGAATGACGCGGGCGGCTGGGAGGCGCGTTGGGTATGACGTGTGAGGCTGGTATAGGCCCGCCGGTGAGCGTGTTCCGGGTGCTGGTGATGCCACTCTGTGGCCTGCGCAGTGTGACCTATGACGAATCACACTGCGCAGGCCACACACCGGGTCGGGAACAGCCGGGCAGTGTCTGAGCGGCTGCTCAGACGTTGCCCGGCATTAGACTGCGCATGAGCAGTCTAATCCCTAAATCCCGGGATTGGATACTCCAATCCCGGGATTGAAATCCCAGACATTTTGGGGCCAAATCCCGGGATCCCGCTGATCCCGGCATTGGCCACCCTAGTACTCATCTGTCATCATGAACCTTGCTGTATAGTAGAGTATACTGTATCTGTCTCTGAAGTTTATATGCATTTCAAAACATTCCTGATTAGCATATTGCATCATTAAATGAATAATTTACCCTTCTTACATTAGTTAGCACTGTAATAATTCATAACACTTTGTTATCACTTTGTGGTGTGAACGTTCTGAGAACAGACCAAGATATATATTATACTGTAATTCTGCTTCCCAATGTAAAAATAAATAAATGAAACAAAAACATACTTTTTCTTCCGAATCTTGATGTTGACCGGCTTGCTGTCTGCTTTATTTTTGCCTAGAATTTCTTTCTCTTCTTTAGACCATTTGAATTTGAGACCAGGCTGGTCTGCTACAACTTCACACTTGAGCGTCAGCTTCTCGCCCTCTGCTATGGTCTGGCTTTTGATTCCTCTTAGTCTAGGGGGTGAAGCTGTGGAAAAAGATAAGCAGAATGAATCAATATCATGGGCAGTTATGGGTTAAAAATTAGTACAACTGTAAATACTGTAATAAATAATGCATACATAGCTGTTTTCAAAAAAAAAATTACATTTATATTTTTTAATCATTATTTGAAAATGTTCTTACAGCCAACAATGCTAGTGATTATGTGTGGCATTTAGCAGTCACTAGATAAATAGAATTAATACTGTCTAATAACGAATGAAGAAAATATTGACTTCAATAAAATGTAAAAAAAACTAGTTAAAACAACAGGCACAAATCTCCATCTTTTGTCCAAATCAACAGCAAAACATATAAACAAAAACACTATACATGATCAATAAAGGAAGTACATGCATTACCGATGCATTTTCTAACAAATAATACGTTTGTTTTCTAGTGCTGGCAACTGTCATCAACAAGTGTTTTCTCCTGTCCTGGTCAACTTGCAAATGATACGGCATTGACAGGCATACTGTATATATGTCTATGTACCAGTCATCATCTACGTGATCATACCCTTACTGTACTAGTTCAACATTAGAACATACCTGCCCTCTCTTATCTCACCTATCTAGCACAAACATGTGTAATACACCTCCAGATACTTTTCTAAATATTAAGGGGCAAATACATCAATCGGGCAAATCACTGTTCCCCAAACCCCTGATCTGGATTACCGATCTCCGACAATTGTCAAAAACAAGTGTTATAAATCTCTGGCTTAACAATTCTGATTATTTTTGGGTCTGAATCGATGAGTATGTCCAACATGCAGAACTTTGCCAATTGCCAGATACAAACTCTAGCAAAACACAGGTAGAGTGTTAATGTATTGGCCCATTAACATGTAGACTATTCACATAGACATGAATTTAAGAAAACAATAGTCTAGGGTTCATTAAAGTTATTACTGAAATCAAACGACTGCATTACAAAATATAAAGTTATAAATACACTATTTTAATAAATACATTTGAGCATTTATTCAATGGACTTAACATAATAATCTCATGTGCCCTACTGTTCATTACTAAATAAAGCTATTTTCCTATAATTTTATCTTTATATAAAACTTTCGGAAGATAAGACATGATGCTAGCGAGCATTCCCTGGGATCAGACAGTCTAGCATGATAAAATTGTACTCCTTTTAAGTTTTTATTAGCCGTTGGGGAGAATAGAGAAAAAGACAACCGCAACATGCTGTGATCTGCTTTTGACCCTGATTTCGGAGACAGACAGGAGATAAAAAAGTCTTAGTCAGTAGTAATAAACCTTACTAATTCAAACTGATTCAGATTCTTGTAAGGAAGTGCAGTCTCTGGGGTGTCCAATACAACTAGCCACCTTCTTCCGGCATTTAAAAAATTAATAAAACAACAACAGTAAACAGGAGATAGATAGATAGATAGATAGATAGATAGATAGATAGATAGATAGAAGTAGTGAATCCAGTGTATTTATGTTTTTTTTTTTTTATTGATAAAATGTGGTCACTTCCGTCTTACATACCAGCTATGGATATGGTCAGTATTTTATTACTTAGAACAATGTTTGTGGTCACATGTCTCTTGTAACCAAATTTTATAGTTCATTTATTTTGTAACAGTTATTTATATAGCACTGGCATATTCTATTGCATTTTGCAATTTATATAATCAATTTGTGACAGGTAATCACATATGTCTAATTGCTACTATTGCATTGGGGGAGGATTTGCTATGTACAGTAATAATGTCAGTAAAAGCATCACAACTATCATGTTACAATTTTGAGTGACATCTAATGTAAGACTGTCCAAGAGTGAAAGAAATACAGTAGATATATAGATAGAAATATAGATAGATAGATCACATTTTGAAATGGTACATTTTTCAGACAGAAAAAGTATTGCGAGTTTTTAACTATATATGCTCATGCTACATACATTGTAATTTATGATATTGGGTGGTATAGGGACTCATGATAGATTGACTCTAGGTTGACAATCCTAAGGTCGACCACTATTGGTTGACAGTCAAAGAGTTGACAGGGTTAAAAAGGTCGACAGGAAGAAGAGGCAAATCTTGCAGGCAGCCTCGGTGGGTGGGCGGCAGCGGGAGGTCAGCGCAGTGCGCACGGAGTCAGACGTGAGGCGGCTGTTGTGACTTGTGTGGCCTGCGCAGCGTGACCTCTGACATCATCACGCTGCGCAGAGCAGCACTGCCTGGGAAGGGAGAAGCCGGGCAGCGTCTGTGCACCAGCTCAGACGCTGCCCGGCATTAGACTACTCATGCGCTGTCTAATCACGAAATCCCGGGATTGGAAACTCCAATCTCGGGATTGAAATCCCGGCGTTTTAGGGGCCAAATACCGGGATCCCGCTGATCCCGATCCCGGGATTGGCCACCCTAATACAGACCTATGTCGACATAGACACCGAAAAAAACATGAAAAATTGAAGTCGACATTTTTCATTTCGACATTTTGACCCTCTCAACCTTTTGACCCTGGTGACCTTTTCATTCTGTCGACCTTTTGACCCTGACGACCTATAGTGGTCGATCTTATGACTGTAGACCTACACATTGTAATCCTATATACCATAACCATATTGGGCACATAGTTTAACAATCTGCACTATTTTAGGAAATATGTATTCAGATATTTTGGGTTATTAATGGATTCTTATTATTTTAAACAAACCTGAAATATTTTACTTAATAAATATGATTTTTGCTCAATGATCTACATGAATGACAGCTGACAGTAAGGTTTAGGCACTAGTGGGAGAATTTAGGGTTAGGCTGCATGGAGGGGGGTTCGGATTAGGCACTTACATAGGGGGTTAAGGGTTAGACTGCGGGATGGGGAGGTTAGGTTTAGGCATTAGGTTACGGAGATAAGGTTTAGGCACTAGCGAGGAGGGCTAGGGTCAGGCAGCCAGAGGGGGCAGGTGGGGTAGAATTAGGCTGCTGCAAGGGAGGTTGAGGGGGTACAGAGAAAGGGTTAGGTTCCTAACAGACCCCATAGTCTCTTTGTATTGGGGTGGCGGGGGGGGGGGGGGGGGGTTTGAGGGTCCGTCTATTGACCGCCGGTATCCTCACAGGATATTGTATATATCCCGCTTTTACAGGTAATCTATATCCAATTCCAGTAAAGCACTAGTGCAATATATGTTTCTATTATTTTATACATATGCCCCCGAGGGTTAGTATAATTGGTAACATTCCTACAATCAGAATCATATACAAAGAACCAGTCCTTCAGTGAGCAAAATATATCTCTAATGCTGTGTACACACGGTGAGATTTGACATTAGATTTTGACTATATAGTCAAAATCGCATGCAGATCGCACAGGTTTTTTACCTTGCGATCCAGATACGCACTCCCATGACAGCAGAAATCAAAACCCAGATAGACAGGGCAGCAATGACTATATAGTGCAAATCGAATGTAGTTTGTATGAATTGTATGTAAAAAGTACAGAGATAGCAAAGATTGCATAGCACTCAAATCTTAAATCGAATAGCAAGGGAATCTCACCGTGTGTACACACCATAAGATCATCCCATGTACAGATGTATACCCACATTTACATATGTAGCAAGCTCAACTGAGCATCACCAAACATTGCGCATCTTTGTAACATTAATTATACAAAACTATTCATCTAAGTTTTATAGGAATAATAGGTAATTAAAAGGCAAATTGGGAATATGAAAATACAACACAATAGTATTTGCCTTCTTTTGTAATTTCTGACATGCCCCCATTTCCAGGAACGCTGCCTGTCGCCGCCCCCCAAGTGCAGACGGTATATCTATCAAGCTTCGACTTTTGGGGGCACTGCATTGCAGTGCGGCTCCTCCTCAGATCTAAACACATGACAGATTTGCATAAGCATCACTTTTCCATAAACCCTGTTCAGGACCGATGTCATATACAAATAATGTACTTGAAAATCATGTGTCAAATTAAATAAATTCAGTTTTTATTGTAAAAGTCTCCTGCATAAAAATTAAATAATAGCAAAGCAACCATCTCTTTCCATTACATACGTTTTTTCACTGTGCAACAAATGAAAGCAAAGCTGGACTTGTTCCTTTGCTATGCTGGAGGCAGTGAGAATCCAGTCCTTATGCTTTGCGTGACATAATTGAAAAAGATAGATTTAACCTAACAATACCACCTACACAGGTCAAAGGTGCAGTTCCGCCAAAATGCTTGTTTATTCCAAGACTTAATATCACAAAGACAGTTGTTATGATGATGATGATGACCAGATAGTGCTGGTATCATATTTAATAAATGTAGATTCATATGAAATTATATACTTCTCCATTTGTTTACTCTTAAATACCTTTCCCATAGATAACAGCTATACTGCAATGTATATTTATTATGCATGATTAATACTGTGTTATTGGTAACTGTGGGCCAGATTCTCTAAGCTTCAAAAGGGATAAAATGGAGAGTGATAAACAGCCAGCCAATCAGCTCCTACCTGCCATGTCACAGACTGTGTTTGAAAAATGTCAGGCAGGAGCTGATTGGCTGGCAGTTTATCACTCTATATTTTATCACTTTGAAAGCTTAGAGAATCTGGCCCAATGTGAGCTTAATAAATGTTATGATGCAACAGAACAGAACGGAAGTAACACTGCACACGGGAGCAGATGACAGCTGCCTATGCTAACCCTACGCAATTAGACCCTTCTGGTTGCCTATAGCCATAATGCAAACATAGGGCAATTTGCGTAGTCTGTGGGAAGGGATTCTTCCTCCGGGTAAAAATAATAAGTCATGTCACATCGTACAGAAACTAAAATACTAATTTCAAAGCAAGTTATATGCTGTCACTGCATGTTCTGTGATTGTACAAGAGGTTTCTGAAAGCCTGCAAGGCTACAAAGCTGAACTCCGGGAAGGCAATGAATGTGTATTCCAAAGTCATGGATAATATACTGCACTGTATGTAAAATTCAACTAAAATTATCTTAAATTGGCAACGAGAATGCAAAGTTAGAGGTGAGTCCATCTTATTCCCTCTTATTCAGTAAACTTCCACCATATAATAACTGCTGCAGGCGTATTACAGAACCTGCTCACATGGTTCCAATGCTATTAGTAATACAAAATTAATTTAAAAAAATGCAGATAGACAATTTCTTATATAGTTTTATTCCAAAATAGCCAAATTGTGCACTCATCTCTGGACACTCACCTCTTCTCTAGAATGCAACCCACCTCTCCCTTTCTGATAGGCACCCACTTACCCCCCCCTCCCCCTTTTTTCTTATTTATTTATTACCAGTTATTTAAATAGTGCACACATATTCTGCAGAACTTTATAGAGCATACTTTACCACGCACACCAGTCTCTGCTCCTGTGGAGCTTACAATCTATAGTCCCTACCATAGATTGTGCACTAGTTAAACTAGTTAAACGCTACAGTTTTGTTGGTAGACAAATACCCTACCAGTATATTTTTGGATTGTGAGAGGAAATTAGAATACAACACAAGCTAGGGGAGAATATAGAAATGCCACAAAGTTAGGTTATCTGCTTCTCCTCCATGTCGTGACTGGCACTTGGTATAGAGGACATTAAAATCAATGGATATCATACACACAGTGTTTTATATTTCCCCTAAACACTAGGACATTTCTTAGGCACATCTAATACTAGCACTGAGTGCAGACCCTAAAAAATGTGCACACTTTATATAGTTTTTGGGCTACTAGCTTCAGTTTTTCAGCTATTTGTAGAGGTACAGTAATGGTGATTGTTTATCCATGGAAGCACAGAACTCCAGTCTGGTTTAAAATTAGTTCTAATAAAATATTAAATAAATTGATTAATTATACGCGATTTAACATCTTGCAATGACTTGTTACGTTTCTGGATAGTACAGTTCAAACATTCCTGTTATATTAACTTAAATCACAAAAGTTCATCAAATTGAAAAAAAAATTCTGCTGTTTTTGTAATGTATTTGAAACATCTTCTTGTTGGCGCCTTTAATTGCATTGAAAGTACAAAATGATCTTTAAATCCAATCTTTAACATTTCTATTATATTGTAATTTATTTTAAATGAAAGAAGCCTAATGCTGCTTTCAGACAGCATAACTGGCTTTGACCCTGTATTTGAAAACGTTTCCAAAAACGGGTCTGCCAGGTAAAACCCCCTTTCACACCGCATCTCTTAAACGGTATATTACCGTTTAAGTGGCGTTTTTTTTTTACACTGGCAGACCCACCGGGGGGTGGGGGGATGTTAACCGGCGCGCGGGGGGCGGAGCGGGGGTGAAGCGCAGTGAATATTTAATGAGCACTCATTAAATATTCACTGCGCTGGGTCACAAATACCGTTTCAGACCCGATTTTGATGCCAAAATACCAGGTCTGAAACGGGTAGGACCCTCCATTTTAACCGTTTTTAAAATGGTAAAGTGGTTGTGCACCTTTCAGACCGCACAGATTACCGTTTTAAAACGGTTAAAAATCGGCAAAATACCGTTTTTTAAGTGCGGTCTGAAAGGGGCATAAGCAGTGTGTTGATTATTGAAAGTGTTTTTTTCTTTATTAAATGTCAGCATAGAATTATTATTCCTCTACAGAAGAAAACCGCCCATCTCATTAGAACTGGAACACTTTTAAACCTTCACAGCTATTGTATTAAAACAATTGGGCAGCTTTAAAGAAATTTATGTCATTGATCTATTGAACGGTTGAGACTGTGGCAGGAAGATGTTATAGTTGCAGGAAGAGAACAATATACTCATATATGAGAGTACAGGCTGGTTTATTTATACAGATACTTTATCTGCGCAATGAAATATAGATCAAAACTGCGCTGTACATGAAGATGATCTGCAAGGCCCTGTACAAACTACCTGATTAGTGGTGCAGCCGATATAGTTAACTATATCAGTGGTTGCCACTGGGCTAACCATATAGTGCATACACACTGAACAACATTGGTTGTATGCAGTCTCTGATGATATACAGTAGACTGACTTAGCAGCATGTACAGACAGCAGGTGATTATTTACCATGCGGATCTAATGTGTACTAGACTTTAGCCATAGACATGTAGCTAATCCAGTATTTAAACATTTGCATTTTTCTACTGTTATGAGGAGCAAAAGCAACATTGTCACCAATAGTAGTGCTAATGACAGCCCCCCACACTGAGCAAGTCAATCTGCATGACCCAGAAGGATATATAAGTGATTTGAGGTCTCCTTTGTACACTAGTTACAGTAATTGGCACCTGTTTCATGCATTAGCTATAATTGGAGGCTTGCTTTATTTACTAGGCACAAGGATTGTATTTATTTTAAGGCCAGGTGTCTTTTATAAATACTTGCCTACTTTTGAAATCTAGTTTCAGGGAGATTATAGTTGGTAGTAGAATTTTGCATATTTTGCTAAACTAATGAGGGAGAGAGAAAGATTGCTGCTATTTCAGGGAGTCTCCTGCGGAATGCAGGAGGGTAGGCAACTATGCTTTTATACTTCATCTTAATATTAAGTGTGTGCATTCTACATTAGACAATGGAAATGGTATAAAAAAGAAGACTTTTTGTCTCTAAAACTTTTTTTATCTTTTATTAAAACATTATTGACCAGGGTTGGAAATTTGGAAATCTGCTTTGCCGAAGGATTATTAACCCTCCTTTATACACTAACTTCAATGGTTGGTGGTCTGCCTCAATCTTAGTAAAGGTGCCGATACACGGTGCGATATTGATGCGATGCAATGCAAGCTCCATCGAACAGTACAAAAAGTTTGTGCAGCCCGTGCTTTTTGAACTAGGTCCCGATCGCATTGCACAAAACTCGCATGCAAATCGCATGCGATGCGATCTGATCTAGTTCAAAACGTATGGGAATATAGTACCGTGCATGGGCACCTTAAGGCATACTGCAGGATTGGTGATCTGTTTTCTACAACTGCCAGTATAATGGGGGTGTTAGATGCCAGGATTTGGGTCTGTATTGTAAACTAGCCAGCAGTTTAATGCAGAACCGGACAAATGTCAGTTTCCTTGTTGGCATGGCGAGCCGTTGTTGTCTACAATAAAAAAAATGTGGGGCCTATGTACTAGCTGGTTGGTTGGTAATATATTTCTGTCTATGATATCTCTCATAGTACATAGACCCCTATACAGTATCTCTACGTGGGTTTAATAAATCTTTATGTAATTAATAAATGCAGGCTTTTCTTCTACAACACACCAGAGCTATGAAAATACACCTTCTTCACATTATTCACCTCAATAACAAATATTCATATAATGAATGTTAAACAGAAGCAGGCAGTTATAGTATAATGCATACATTGTATGTACTTGTAAACCAGAAGAGTCTGTAATAGTAATATTGATTTAATTGAAAACCTAATTTTTTTTATACGCAGGATAGTTTAATCCTGAGCTACTCTAGTGTATATGAGACCGATAAGGCAGTAAGTGTTACCATATGATCATTTCACCCTTTTTCTGCAGAACCCCCCCCCCCTCCCCCCCGATGTAACTCACACATGACCTGTGGCAGAATGTATTCTTATTTCTTAACTAATTATCAAGAAAATGGTTAAGATATAGGGTATGAACTGATACCAGCTTGGATGGTAAATAAGGAATTAATGGGTTATTGGCTTCTTGTGTGTTTTCTTTATTAAGTTCGGTGTACTAAATCAATTAAAATGATCTTCCTGGATGCTCGCCCTAGATAAAAGGGTGAGCGTTTAGAGGTATTGATTCTCCTCTTGTATTAAATGGAGCCATAGATGATATATTACCAAGCACAGCCACTTTTTTTTCTTTTGATGTGCTACTTGGGAAATAAGTATGTAAGTTAGCATGACAAATTTAAGTCAGTGCTTTAAATCCAAAGGTCTATCAACCACGTGAGACATGGCCACGTTTTCTCCAAATTCTACCTCAGAAGAATTATAAATCATTAGACAGAGGCAGTCCAAGCATTATCTGGATTACTAATTACAGGCTGTACAGCGTACCTAATATAATCATCGCCCTGACATAAAATTCTGTTTTGTGATTTATAGGCAGGAAACTGCATGAAGCATACTAATGTGCTGTAAAATGTACTATTAATGACTCCTAACTTGACTATACTACCTTGATTGTGAATGGTCTAGTGGACATTTTTGAAACTTGTATTGTATAATATTAATGACAAAGTTTATAATCATACAAATTAAAATATGCAAAAATCTATGCTTTTGGAATTTCGCATTAAGGGGGAGATGTCTGCGGGGCCCTATTCAATGCTGTCTTCCCCGACACCATTGAACAGGGGAATCGAGGCAGAAGGATCCCACGATCCTGGCCGCAGCTCGCCGATTCCCAGGAGCAGTTCGCGGCCACGCCCCCTTCTCGACCCGTGGCAGGCGTGACCTTGAATCCCTGCTGCAAATTCTCGGTCGAGCAGACCGGGAACAGGACAGGGTCACAGCTGTCAGGCCAATAGCAGTGACCCAACATTGAATAGCCCCCTAAGAGTCCGATTTAGTTGTATAGAATTGCATAGAGGAGCAGCTGTGCAAATCTGACTAATTAAAATTCTAATGTACTGTAGCAATAGGTATCTATAGGAGAGAGGCGTCTCCTGTTAGCATTACTGATGATCAGAGTGCTGCCTCTGCGTCTTATGGTTCCCACACACAGTGTGATTCTAGGATGCGTTTTTAACTTCGCTTGTCATTCAGATCGCACTTTTGTTTCATTTGGTTTGCGATGCCTAATTCCACATAGCTCACATTGCAAGCCAAATAAGTATGTGCAGCCAGTACTGTTTGTACTAGATTGCATCACATCTACTTCAAATCGCACTCTATTGTAGTATATTGCATGCAATTTGAGCTAGATGCGATGCAATCTAGTACAAAACACATCTAGTACATAACGAACCATGTGTGGGCACCTTGGGGAAGCCTTGGATCACCATTGGGACCATTACAAACATATTTTACAGGAACTGAATAGGAAACAGGCAACCATATAATAATTGAATTGGACCAGAAATGTGGGAGAGAGGTAACTTAATTTAAGCCAAGTATCACATCATAAACGAACAAACGAACTAATGAATACAAAAATACAGTTGAGTAGAATCCTAAATAACAAAGGTATTAATTGGAAAAAAAGGAAATCTGTAATAAAAAGAAGGGTGTTCATATTGTTCAACAAGATTGTTAACAAACAACAAGGTTAATTTATAACATATGCCCAGTTTTACATTCTTTCCATTGAAAGCAACAAAACTATCTACTGGCGGGTGGCATTGTACATATACTAATTGTGCATCTAAATAGCTTTTTGTTTAATTGAAATGATCATCAGAATAAATATCCTAGTTGTATTAATCGTGTTTTTGTTTGTTTTATGCAAATTAACAAATTCTGATAGAGAAATGAACTGTGATATTTAGGCACCATTCATTTGTCCACAATGTGGCAGTATTGTTTCATCATGTATTAGAATTACATAGTCATAACAATGCATGTGCTAATTAAAAACAATTAGTGACCTTTTAATCAAATCACATGAGTGTTAAACTCTAAATTTCGGTCTACTACCAAAACAAAATGTTATGGATCTATACATTATACCATGTTGCCCTTGTCACTTTTAATAATCAATAGTCGCTGACCGTAAAGGACCTCCATTAATGACCCATATAGTTGTTTAGAGGCCATTAATAGTAATAGACATTATGCTGATTTTTCACAGTTTTCATACTAATGCACACCAAAGATATTTAAAAGCATTGTTCAGCCATTGTGCAGGCTGGTGGAACTTATCCACCCGCAGCGGTTTTAGACTAGTGGATATTAATCTGTAACGCACAATCGGTGCCACCTGATATTTAATGGGGATCTCTTATTTTTACAGATTGTGGTGCACTTACATATAATATACTATGAACATGTCATATTTTAAGGAGTGTGGTTTGATAGATCAACAGGTATAATATCAACATTCAAAATGCCGACATGGTTGTAATCTTAATATTGACTATGTAGATACTGATGAAGTGTGGACATGTGAGAATGCTGACATATCCCTGGTGGTCCAGCCGTGACCTGTTTCTGATACTTGCTGTGGGTTCAGCAGGGTCTACCAGGTTGTAGCGGTCATGTAAATGTGTTTAGTTACAAAAGGATGCAACAGGAGACTGTGCTGATTAATTGAATGTGCTACACTTGTATATCTGCGTGCGACTGAGTCTGTTTATTAAGTCCAATGAAAGTATGGAAAGTATGGGATAGAGCACCTAATATGCATAGGAAGTGCCACACAGTGTTTTCCAATACAACTTCATATACAGACTCAGTCGCACACACATATGTACAAGTGTCACATATTAAATTAATCAGCATATTCTCCTGGTGCGTCATAGTCGCATCAAAATTAAAATGCATTTTTGGAAAAAAAAAAGATGCCAGATGCTAGCATGGTTGCATGGGACCTGGTGGATCACTTGCACTAGGCATCTTGCGCTACATAGTGCATTGAGGCTAGATGTATGAGGAGACATCTGTACACATTTAGGGCCAGATTCTCTAAGCTTCAAAAGTGATAAAATGGAGAGTGATAAACAGCCAACCAATCAGCTCCTGTCTGACGTTTTTCAAACACAGTCTGTGACATGGCAGGTAGGAGCTGATTGGATGGCTGTTTATCACTCTCCAGTTTATCACTTTTGAAGTTTAGAGAATCTGGCCCATAATCTGTATGGAATAAGTTTAGCTCCAAACTACACCTTATAAATATTAACCCAGGAGCGTCTCATTTTTATCACTCTTAACCAGGCATAAAAACTCAAACAACATATGTTTTATTATTATGTTTTATAGCTTTCCACTGTTCAAAGTGCATGGTTATTACATTTGGGAAGATGGCGTTCTACAATTATACCAGGCTTTATGTTTAAGAAATGCCTATTAAAACAAAGCTTTAATCAATGCTGAAAATAAAGCTGTCATATACACCTTAAGAGGACATGAAAAAAGTAACCCATGCGTACTGATTGCTGGGAGCCAAATGTACTCTGGTTTTTCTCTTCACCAACAACCATGAGGCAGAGAAATCTCCAAATGAACTGAAAAAATAAAATGGCCGGGGTAGTATTGGGAACACTGGACACTGAAGCTTTATGAGTGCAAAGTATAAATCCTACACCACAAACCCTGAACCATTTCACGAATCAGGGAACCTGGCTTCGCAGCATGCTACCATCTACATTTGTGCCACTCATGTATGCATGAGGGCTATACGGAACAGAGAGGCAGAATGTACAAACAGGCATTTGCTAGAAATGTCAGATGGCTAGTTTGGCCCTGCCTCCTACCTATTTGGAACATCATAATGTCAGCGCCGGTGTCCATGAGTAATGGTACAGAGCAACACTTGAATTGCTCCATCGGGAGCCATCTAGAGGCCTCCAGTGCACAAGAATTCCTCTACAGAGTTGAGGAGCAGTATTAGCCTTTTATTATAAAGGATTAAGATTGTATGCTCTGACGAACTGCGCCCTCTTCCCTTGTGTGCTTTTTCCTCCCTGACTTATACCATCAGCTTCCTACTGAAGAGGTGTGGCCTAACCTGAGAGGGTGTGGTCATGTCTCCTACAATAAAATATATGTTAAAATAATTACTTGCACACCATGCACATCCGGGGGAACCATAAATTTCATCTTACATTGTTTGCACAAGGAAGTGAGTCCCTTCTCCTGAGCTGGTACCATCTTCCCAGAAAAAATCAGGAAGGTGGCACATGCAGTAGAGAGCAAGGACTCTGGGACAGTGCTCGAGTCTTAACTTTTGCTGTGCAGCACTATCTTCCCAGTGATGTCACTCGGAATATTTCACTGTGTAGGAGGCATCTGTTTACCTTAGCAAAGTACGCTCGGAGGGGGTGGCAGACATGGACCCTCAACAGGCCCTTCCAGCAAGCCCACGCCTGTAAATTAGTACCCACTCCCCTCTCTGGCACCAGTGCAACTGCCAACAAGAGCGCCAAATGATTGGGATTGGCCCACCCGTTGCTCATTATGGTATTATGACTGCTGATACAGATATGCTTTTAAATCTTGTGCATGTCTTGCAGTGTTCAATATTGTTAGTTATGTTCTTTAGCAGGCGCTGCGGACTGCTTGTGGTACCATACAAATAAAGGATAATAATGACAACAATAGGAAGATAATGCCAGATTATTGTGCATCATGTTGTACAGAAACAGACCTGTGCGACACTCTGCATACTGGTGTACTTGTACTATAGGTCGAACAACATGGGAATCAGGGCAAAAAAAATTATGTTGAACTTTTTTTTTCTTAAATACGCTCCTTTCTCATGTACAATCTGTCATTAGAAAGGGGATTTAAATTGAAGTCTAACAAAAGTTTCATTGTTTGGGCCTGCCATATAACAACATCGTATTGATGTGTGTATATAAAAAAATTTACGTCAGGAAGATGAATACTGTGTTTTCTGTGTATTGTTTTTGCACGTCATAACGTCGTCCACATTCTGCTCCTTTAACAAACATCTAAAATAAAATGTATGTTGTACAGTTCTTGGTTGATGTCTTCAGAAGAAAGGATTGCTAATCTCAGAGGAAATAGAAGGTGTTACTGCATACTGTTTTTTCCAACAGGCGCACAGTACAACCAAGTTTTACACCTCTATTACTATTATGTAATAAGGAGCAGCTTTGTGGGAAGGATAGCATCAGACTGAAGCAAATCATGCATTTTATGTTCATGCAATATGTTCATGCATTCTGCCTAGTCAACTTTATAATTATTGGGGTGTCCTTATCACAGAAGATAAGATTGGGTTTGTGGTGACTTATCACAGAAGAGTTTCAGTGGAACGCTGCAGTAACTGAGCTACAACTCCTTTAGGCCAGTTGTGTAGACTCTACACTCTGTCTTTGCAAAACAGGTCACATGTGTAGCATCACATATGCAGCCATTTGCTTTAAAACAAAACGGTCATATAAGTGAACCCTAATAAGCCCACCTTAAAAGGCCAGACTAGATGGGCCAAAGGGTTCAAATCTCCAGTCAAAAACTATGTTTTTATGTTTCTATTCTGTCCCCATTCTGTCTGTGCTTCTACCCTACCAAGATCAATGTGAAGAATTCTGTACAATTCCATAGGTCCTAAACTGCACCCTGGACACTGTCCCCAGCTGTTCCTTTGGTGACCTGGCCGCATATGTCAACATGCCCTAACTTTCACCCTAATACCCGAACCCCCACACTTAAAACTAAAACTTAACATTAATTCCCTAACCTTCAACCTTAATTCTAAAACCCTAACACTAATGTCATAACCCTCAAGTGCCTTGAGTCCTAAGTGCGCTATATAAACTTATTATTATTATTATTCCTAAGTACAGGTTTTTTGGTTCCTGCGCACTGCTCTCGATTGTTCGAGTAGGATTGTAGAATTAACGGTAGGTTAGTGCATCGCTCTGCTCCTTGGTGTTGGGTAGTGGGTTTGGTACTGGAAAGGTTTGACCCTAAGTTCACTCAGGAGTGCTGGTTTAAACTGGTGGTCAAATGGTTCATATCTTCAACAGAACTCCCATCTTAGTAAATAAACCCCTATATTTATACTTTTAAGTGCTTTGATCCTACATATCGTTTATCTATTTTATTTCAGTAAAAATCTTTTACTGTATGTGCAACTGTAACAGAAACTTACTCTACTGTTGAAAAGTGCACGAACATTTGCTGCGATTACTTAAACAGTTATGTAACATGAGTCTGATAATGTTTAGTTCCAGGTTTTACCACAAATAAAGATCTAAAAGCCAGGACAACAAATTGTGACAATAATGAGGGAACTTCAATAGCTCTCAGCCAATGACATATTATTCTTGATGCTTCACTGACAAATTTTAAAGACCGCATAAAAGCCTTGCTTGAGTTCTCAGTGTCTTGAGTTCTCACAAGTCTTTTGTTGACAGCAACTTTATCCAGAATCTCTGCCATCCAGCTGCTCAGAAATTTCACAGCATTCATCCCTAAGGACTATTGATCTTAGGATCTCCTGAATGCCTATGAAGCTACGAATTAAAATGGCTGAAAAATGGAGATCATGTTTCTCTATACTAACACTTCCTGTTGTAAGTAGGTCCATGATGTAATGATATAACCTAATTGCGAATGCTAATCAAGAGTGTAGAGATCTTTTCTCTCAGCCATTGTAGCCAGCACACATTGATATTTATTTTCTAGAACTGTCAATGTTCACACACACACACACACACACACACACACACACACACAATATATCCCTTGGGTCTGACAACTGGAGGACCATAAGATGTTTCCACACAAAAGGCTTTTGTATGGCCTTTAGCACTCTTGAGAAATCCATAGCTTTCAGGTCATTACATTATATACCTACTAAAACACATAAAGAAGATTTACCGTATTACCCATTGTAGTCCCCAGGAGCATCCCCCTCCATTTCTCAAGTTCTGGTACTGCTGTTGCAGATAATATCATTCTTCTAAAGTGTATTTACAGTATTAAGCTAAAGAAAATAAGGGTACAGAGATATAGCTATGCAAACATGTTTATAGTGCATGTAACTATGGGCCTTATTCTAGTTCACTCTTTCTGACAAAATACGTCTTAGATGGACAAAACCATGTGAACTCCAGGGGGGCAGATGTTACTTGTGCAGAGAGAATTAGATTTGGGTGAGGTTTTTTGTTTCTGTGCAGGGTAAATACTGGCTGCTTTATTTTTGTACTGCAATATAGATCTCACTTTGAAGTAAAACCCCACCCAAATCTAATTCTCTCTGCACAAGTTATATCTGCCCCACCTGCAGTGCACATGGTTTTGTCCATCTAAGAAGGATTTTGTCAGAAACAGTGAACTAGAATAAGGCCCTATGCCACAAAGGTGCTGTAACGAATAGGAACCAACTGCAAAATCTCCCACATATAGCACATTCTGCTTATAAATACATGTAGCAGTGCCAGTTAAACATCACACAAACTATGTTTGTGGTAATGGAGTAGTATTACCTCCAATTTCATCATGTCAGCTAAGATATAGACAGCATATGGGTGTGACTTACATCGGTTCTTATTCAGCAGAATAGATCCCTAATATTCTGTGATAGCAGATTATGCTGCACTGCAGTAAATCAGCACTGTATTGTAACCACACCACAGTCTGCTCTTATACTGCTGCATAATGCGGCAAGTCTATAGAAGAACTGTACTCTATTCATGGCAGTGTTGTTTCTGCATAGCATTGTGTTAAGCAGCTCCCGAGCCTACAAGAGACAATGTAACAATATGTAATAATGCAGTCTCAAAGCCCCTACACAATACTTAAAATAACATCTGTCATCGGATTATTAACACTTGTTTGTCTTAAAGAGACAGTGCCTCCCAAGGCATGCTTATAACAGTATCGACAGGATACAAAGACAGGGATAAATCACTTGTTGCAATGCTGCTTTCATGGTTGCACGGGATACGGTCGGTTGGCTGACCTAATGATGGTCGTCAGTCTTTAGGTTGACACCGTTGCGTCGACATATTGCAAGGTCGACAGGTGTCTAGGTTGACATGCGACAAGGTAGACAGGTGTCTAGGTCGACACATGCATTATGTCGACATGGGTTAGGTCGACAGTCAAAAAGTCGACATGGGTTTTTTCACTGTTTTCTAAACCGACCTGTGCTGATAGGCAGTATTTCATGCCCTACCATCCACTAGGGCGTGGCGGGAGAATAAAAAAGTGTGCCGAGTGCATTGAGGCACCGTGCACAAAGCACACAAGCCATGCAAGGGGACGCAGTGCACTTAAAACAGTGTCCATGTCGACTGTGTCGACATTTGGGTTAAAAAACAGTGAAAACCCGACTGTCGACCTAGCCCAAGTCGACCTAACACATGTGTCGACCTTGTGCCATGTCAACCTAGACACCTTTCAACCTTGCAGTATGTCGACCCAATGGTGTCGAACTAATGACTGTCGAGCATCATTAGGTCGACCCAATGATCCCATAGTATGAGCGCATAGTAGAATAACATAAGGACATTTCCTTGTCAGGACTGAAGAGCATTAACATCAGTCCCTGCCCCAGTGGAGCTTACAATATATATTCCCTTCCACATGCACAAGCACACACAGACATTTACAGATGACATCTTACAACATAGAACTGAAATACAGATAGCAATCAAAGATTAACTTGAACATTTTTTAATAAAGTTTTGTGGAAAAAAAGGCTTATAATCATACTTTTCTACTTTCCCCAAATTGGTGGGAGACTCCAAGGAAAGTAAACCCCTCCTAGATCCCTCCCACAACTCCTTTGGTTGATGACGTGATTGGTAATTAATATCTCAATTCCACAAAAACAAGGCATCATCTCTGGTTTTATTTGTCTACAAGTACAGCGGTGGACTGGAGTCTTTGTGAAGCAATTCAACTGTGGATACCATGATCCTGGCAATACACAACTGGACCATGGTGACACAAACCGCATCCCTATGCCCTTGCATCTACTGCTCCAAGTTCTAAAAGTAGTCAACTTTGACAATGGTGAACATGCACTAGGTTGAAATTGATAAAAGGTTGACATGGCAATAGTCAATACACAAAAAGGTCGGAACGTGTATTTCATGATTTTGTTTACTTTCATTTTTGGGGCTTTTACCATACATGTGGACCATACATGTGGACCATACATGTGGACATTGCGAACGGTAGAGTGCTGATTGCAGTTGTAACGGAGCAAGGGTCCACATGCTCAGGTGTCAACATTTACACAAAAAAGTGAACAATGCAGGTTGACATTTTTACGTGTTGACTATTCGACCTTTTGTCATTGTAGATTTTGTCACTGTCAACTTTGTGCATGTCAACATTTTCTGTTGACCTTAAACATGTCGAACTTTTGGTGTCAACCGATTGACTTTAATCCGCAACCATTTCTTATAACATGCCTTGAAATTTATATAACCATCACGCCTTCAAATTCAAGGAGCTGCTCTTGTTTTTGAGAACTGTCCTAAATGTTCTAAATGAATCATATGATTATTCCAATTTGGCCACTGCCATTCATAAAAGGAGGGGTGTGGTATGTTCATAGTTGTCCCTAACTGATTTAGCTAGTAATTAATTCTCATAAATGATGCAGACAAAGCCGAGCAGTTAAAGACAGTTTAGGGAAGCCTATGAAGTTTTGCATGTCTGCATCCAGTTATAAATTTTGTGGTAGAATCAAAGTCAGACACAGTCAAAATGTAAAACTGTTTACATCAAAGCCTTCAACCTGTCTTTCTAAAAGTAAAGACTGCAAACATAATGTAGAACAGGAAACAAAGTCCTGCTCACAGTGATGTTATTGGCACGGATTTATCACAGCAACACATTGAGTGCAGACACACATTGACACTTTACGATTGTAGGACAGGAGTGCTGGATATGACTTTATCTCAGAACCTTAAAGACAGGCTTTTCTTTAGCAATCTCCTAATACACCAACCGCAGTGCACTGAAGCATAGTACAAAACAACTCCATTAAGTCACTTCACAGAACAAAGGTTTTATGCACATAATTAAAACAAATACCACTTCTGTTTATTCATATTGTCCATTAGTATTAAATTCCCCACATTATGATTGGTTCACAACAATAGCACTAACAAGAAGTTGTACAATTAGCACAATGTGCCAATGCTTAATATCCAGACAGATGCTCAAAATCTAGACAATGGTAAGTATTGGGGATATGGATGGGGATAGTTTTAGAGTTAAGCCGTGGGAGTAGTGGGTTTGGGTCATGCTGGGTACACACCAGAACGATTTGTGCTCAATTCCCCCAATTTCGATGGAATTCCGACCGATAGTATGTAAAAAAAAGTAGAATTGGGCATGTTTTAACTGCGATTCCGATTCGATGCGCCGGTCGTTTAGTCGCTTTGGAGATTTTACCTGCTGCACTAATGATACGGCCTCTACATTGGATTGGGTACAGATCGTGAGAAGATCGTTTGCAGAACGTGTGTTCAAACAGATCGTGCGACCATCGTACGATTTCAAGAAAATCATCGTTCTGGTGTGTAGCCTACATAAGAATGAAGGTTACAATACTTTCCGAAATCTATTGGGATATTGAACACTGGATGGCTGCTGCCAGGATTCTGACTGTTGGTACAGTAGGAGCAAGTTTCATCTTTGCTCCTTTGCCCATGACTAGCCATGGCTAGCCATGGCTATTCTATTGTTCTCAGCTGCAATACGTATTGTATTGCAGCTGAGAACAATAGAATAGCCATGGCTAGCCATGGCTAGCCATGGCTAGCCATGGCCAAAGGAGCAAAGATGAAACTTGCTCCTACTGTATACTGAGTACCAGGATATCGTATCCAACATCGTTGATTGTCTGCTCTGCATTTAGCTCTGTCTTTTTTCAGTGTGGTGCAATAGATGTTGTAACAGATTTACCCAAGCCTGGCCCGTATTAAAGTTATCACTTTTAAAATAATTTAATCATTCTCAAAACGGCCAATAAAATACAAGGTGCCATTGGACTAGCTTTGTAATCAATATAGAAAATGTATACTTATTTGTCAGGCTAAATGGAAATAGCAAAAGGAATTTATTGTTAAAAAAAGCATTGACGGCATAACAATGTACAGTTCTCAGTTACTGCACCCTCTTATAAGTGAATTGACTGTTAAAAGGTTGGTGCCTGGTAGTTGTATTTTACTCATCGGACATAGAATGTAAATATATTTGCACAGTTGTGGTCATAACAGGGCCTCCCTTTGTACACACTTGTCCACTTTTACAACTGATTGCAAATGACAAATTAAGCTGACATCGCATTAATACATATGTAAACTATCCACGTGTATTGCTAAAGGAGCTTGGTCCTTGACATGTCTTTGCTTTTTCCTAACAATACCTAGCAACTTATTGTAATGGCATCAGAATAATTAAGCAGACAAATTTGGTACAGTAGGTTCATCCCTATAAGACTTTCAGGGGTAGATGTATGAAGCAGTGATAAGGGAGGAGAAGTGATAAAGTGCCTGTATTTAAAAAGGAACAATTAGGAGCTGATTGGCCGGTGATAAAGTACCAGGCACTTTATCACTTCTCCTCCCTTATCACTGCTTCATACATCTACCGCTCAAATACTAACTTGCTATCTGCAGTACAACTGGTACACAATGGACCTAGTGCATTGCAATCTGGTGATCCTCATCAACTAAGGGCGGGATGTATGAAGCAAGGGTGTAACTACCATAGGTGCAAGGGGTGCAGCTTCTATGGGGCCCAGAGGTGAAGGGGGCCCATTTTTGCTGTCTAAGGAATATGTTTTACATACAATTATCACCATCAATTTCTAAATAGGGGGCCCTTACAAACTTTTGCTATGGGGGCCTACAAATATCTAGGTACACCTCTTGTATGAAGCTCAAGTTTGGGCGGCCATGGGAGATGCAAGGCAAACTTAGATGTTTTTAAAGAGGCAATCCTCTACAAGGCAAAAACATGCCTTGAAAATGATTGCCCCTTTAAAAAAAGTTCATCAGGCATCCTGCAAGGCCGCCGAACTTGGGCTCCACACATCCCACCCCAAGGGTTTAAGAAAAACATGCTCCATGTGTACTGGGTTGTAAATTGCAGCAGAAACAGTAGCAAAATGTCAAGAACTGTAGTAGCTTACTTATACACCCTCCATACATTTTATATCCAATAAATGTATCTTGAATACTTTTTTAAATATTCTGTGCTGTGTTTTAATGCTAATTAGAGTTGGCAACTGCACAGTAGTTTCTAGAACAATGGTGTTCTTTGCACCAGATAACCAAGTAAGCCTTTATATTCCTATTAATGATGTATCTGCTGCAAGGACAGTGCTCTGAAACACATTTTTTCTATATATAATTGTACATAAGGCAATTTCAAATAAAACCGAAGAAGAACAAATGGCCAATTTACACTATTTAATTTTTCCTCTGGTGCCCAATGATTTAACACTTTGAAATAACACTAATCAGACAGTTTCCAAAGCTGTTAAGCTGTTATTACTCATAGTGCATTTCAATATATGTAAGGTGCTAAAAAAATAGCTTCTCTCCCACATATCAATGCATAAAGATCAACAGCTGTCTGAAGTGAGCAGCTGCTGTGGTAACTGTGAAATGAAAAAGTTCTGGGAACTCCGAGAAAGTTTTCTTCATCATCAATTCCATGTGAAGACCACCATATTCTAGCAAGACTACAAGAGAGAGCTGTGTCTAACATAAGGTACATAACCATGAACAGATGAGATGAGAGATGGTCAGTCCATTAATGAGTATTCATACATACTGTAGGGCTCTTCCACAAACTCTATGTGAATGAGAAATAATCCAAAAAAATGTATACACTAAATATTCTTTTTCACCATGGAAATTATAAGGGACTTTCTATGTCTTATAAATATATTCTACTAGAAAATCTTCAATAAGAGATGTTGTTAGATTGTCGACATTAAGACTGTCATCAATGACAAAGCAGTCCACATTTCCTTGCAATTCAAACAGTCTGGTTTAAATAATAAATTATTTTGGTCTACATTTAATGTTGAACGATGTTAATGTTCTTATTTTAAAGTGGCTCACCATTGGATCTGCTACTAGCGCTAGGGCTGTTGAGCCTGACTAGATGTTGGACCTGAAAGGGTTAAAACTGCCGGCTTTAGAACTTTAAACATGAGGCTGGTTACATAGTTACATAGGAACATAGTATTATCCATCATATTTCAAGTTCTAAAGCAAATATGTTTGGGATGCTGACATAGACATGCTGTGTCCTACATGCCAATGTCCCCCTTGTCCACATTCTTATACTGTATGTCACTAACATCTCCAACATATACCAAATTTTAAAAACTGAATAGTCTTACAGCCCTTCGAGTTGACAAGGTCATCCCTGAAATATGTTTAATGTACATCTTCACATCTAATGCCCTCCTCTTCCAGCTAGGCATGTTATATGATATTTGTTTATAGGGAAAAGGGGTATGGGGGGGGGGGGGGGGGGAGGACAAGTGCACTGGCATATGAAATCTAGAAGTAGGTGATTAATCAATTAGGAATCCACTGATGCTAGTTATACAATTATAGAAATATCAGATAATTAATAAAAGTGGAGGTGCTCCCTAGAGAATAAACTAACAATGGAAGAAAGAAAGAAAAATACTCTCTTTTTGTTGTGGCACTCTTGTAGACAATATGATTGTTATGATGGCATTCAGTCAATTAGAGGGTTGAATATGTTATATGATATGTTAATGGTCATAAGTTTGCTAATGCCGTGCCAATCTTTATTTATCATGTAGTCAATGATGAGATACCAACATGTTAGAATGTCAACATATTGTCCCTAGTGGTCAGAAGTCACTTACATACTCATGATGGCTTTAGTGGCTCCAGTGCGGCTTCTAGGTCAAAGCAGTCACATCTCTGATCCTCCAGCATTCTGGTAAGTATTCTTCTCCTTTCCCTAACCCTAATACCTTCCCCTAACCATAATTTTCCAGCTAGTGCCTAACCATTACCTTAAATATCCAAACCTGACCTACCCAACAAACCAATCCTAACCGCCTCCGCAGTCTAAACCTAATGGCAACACTCTGACAATATCGACTTGTCACAATTTCACTTGTCGACATTCTGTGAATATGGACAAGACACATGTCAACATTTTGATAGAATCAATCATATCATCATCTGATGGTGCATGGCATTTTAAGTATGATTGTATGAGGACACATCTGTATCTTGGAGACACAGGTCACGAATTTGCAAAAAAGTATACAGATATATATATATATGTATGTATTTTATAGCTTCCCTTCTGGACCTACAAGCTATGCTATTACTGATGTCTGTCCTTGTGTTTCCGTCCTATATCCATATAGATTGTAAGCTTGCAACAGGGCTCTTACCTCCAAGTCTGTCTGTTGTTACCCTGTTTTTTTTTATCTCTGTTTACAATTGTAGAGCGCAACGGAATCTGCTGCGCTATATAAGAAACTGTAAATAAATAAATAAATATATATCTATTATCAACCAAATGGGGGGTGCCATCCAAGAAACTCCGCAGGTAACAAATATATAGTCAGGTGGCGGCACTCACAATAAAAGAAGACATAAATGATCCCCTTTCAGTGGAGAGAGGTCAATGAATGCTTGTACTTACTACGGAATGAACCAATAGGAAAGTACATGTGTGTATCTAGAAATTTCTGACAGTGAAGGTTTTTTATTTTGTTTTAGAATGAGCTCTGAAGCTGTTCTCCATTATACACAAGGTCCATTTGCTGTAATTGGCTCTAGAGATGGCTGCTACAAATCCATCTTGTACAATTGAACTGCTGTCAGGTAGAAAGCAAAATGAGTATAGAAATAGTCCCATAGGGGTAGACATCACATCTGTGTTTTTTGCATTAATTAAGGTTTTCTTGTATTTCTCTGCGTCACTATCTCAGGCAGGGTATATACTTTTTTTTTCTACAGCTTCTTAACAAACACTCTGTGTATATATTTGCATTAAATCCATTTTTGAACGCTTTTAGAAGTCACCCTCTTGTTCATTAAGCTCCACGGTATATTAGAATGATAAATGAAAATGGAAGACCTAGATACAGTAGTGGTAAAACAATACGAGGACTGAGGTAAGCGCTGTGTAACCCTAACATATATCTGAAGCAGCTTGAACAGCTCACACATTTTTCTGACACATGCTTTGTTTTCCTGTACTATACCGGAACATGATAAACTATCAGCACTGTTAAAGCAATATTCAGTCTTGTTCCTTTAGGAATGCTAACAAAACACTGATTCGGTAACCCTTCTGTACGCTTCCAGCGCTCCGGGCATCTTCTGGGATTTTTAAAAGCAACTTAACTCATATTAAGCACCTGTACTCCAAATGTGATAACACGATACATTGTGATGAACGAACATCATGAACAAGGGTTAGTTTATTGTTTTGTGCTGTCTACAATGAATACAATTATAAAATATGTTAAAGTAGATTGCAACTAATTGGATGTTTACCCAAATGAACATTGTGGACTTATAAAAAATGAAAACTGTCCAGGAGGTTCATTAATAGTGTATAATTACATACTAGTCTCTGGCTTACTTTCAGTTAGTACTCTTTTCGGACCTAACCATACAGTATACAGTATATGACATACAGCAGCTCCTGTTTTAAAACAATACACACAACAAGTAATCTGTATATACAGATGGAGCCGCTGTCTTTCAGCAGGGGGCTGGCGATAGAATTGCCATCTGCCAGCCTCGGCCAGCCCCCACCATCCACCGGGAGGGGGCACGTGCGCACAAGATGCTCACTCGCCCCTTTCTGACGGAGCTCTCCGCTGCCTCCCAACACATCTCCGCTGGTCCCCACCACCTCCCCGCAACCCCCCCCCCCCCCCAACCATGCCCATCTCCCTGAAGCGGAGGCGGGCAGGGTTTCTGCTCCCCGCCGCAGAGTGTCAGGGAAATCTCTTATCCATGCACTCATTATATCCCGCATTGATTATTGAAATAGTCTCCTAACTGGTCTTCCCAAGAACAGACTCTCACCACTGCTAGGCTGATCTTCCTTGTAAGACACTCATCGTTTGCTGTTTCGCTCTGCCAGTCTCTCCATTGGTTGCCTGTATCTTACCGTATTCAATATAAAACACTTCTACTCGCATATAAAGCTATTAACCATACTGCACCAGCATATATCTCTTTACTTATCACAAAATATCTCCCATCTCGCTCGCTCCGCTCTTCACAAGATCTCCGTCTCTCTTCTGCACGGATCACCAGCTTACATTCACTATTACAGGACTTTCATCGGGCTGCTCACACCCTATGGAATGCCCTTCCACGCACAATAAGACTCTCCACTAGCCTCTAATTTTCAAGCGTTCCTTGAAAACTCACCTCTTCAGGCAAGCCTATCATATTTAGGTACTACCCACCTAACCCTCAGAGGCACTTTGTGTTATATAGCTTCCCTTCTGGACTTGCAACTTGGTGGGACTGTTATGCTATTACTGGTGCCTGTCCTTGTGTTTCCCTATAGATTGTAAGCTTGCAGCAGGGTCCTCCTACCTCCATGTCAGTCTGTTTTTACCCAGTTTGTTCTATCACTGTCTACAATTGTACAGACCAACATAATTTGAGGCATATTTATCAAGCCAAGATCATGCAGTAGATTAAAGCACCTTTTTTTGCAAATGAGCAAAATACTATAATGTCCTGCTAAGTAACATAAATGCTGAAGTACCCATTATTCTCAATGGTTCATGCCCTCTGCTTGGACCCAATGGCTAACACAATCTGAGGATGGCATTAGCCAGTGTCCCTGTTCCCATTCTTTTCCTCACATTGATTTTTAGAACATGCATTATGACATAAGATTATTTCTTGTTTTACATTTATTTGTAGAAATTTACTTTTAATCTATATTTACACAAGTACATGCACACACTTTGAAGCGATGGTTAATTTTGTGGCGAGCCAATTAACCCACTAGTATATTTTTGGATTGTGGGAGGAAACACAGACAAGCACAGGGAGAATATACAAACTTCACAAAGTTAGGTGGTAATTGAACTCATGACCTTAGTCACACCAGCCAATACAATGTTCGTGCTGTTCATGCACAGGGTCAGGACACAGCAGTGATGTGATTGCTATAACTTTACCGAAGACACCAGGACAGTCCCTTATCAGTTCCGCTGTACTGAGTTTCTTTTATAGATAGGCATTGAAAAGTATTTCTTATTGCTATGATATGCGGAGATAAGAAATGGCAGTAAACAAGGCCCCACTGTCAATAATTATAAATAGATCCCCTAATTTAAACTACAGTTAGATTGAAATGCTCTCTTTTATTTAAATAAAATATATGTACAGAAAGATAAAGGTCCCTGCTTAAGGGTGCCCATAGTTATCTACCATCCTGCATTCTGCAGGAGACTCCCTGAAATAACAGCAATCTCCCCCTCTCCCTCATTAGTCTAGCAATCTCCCTCATTTCACAGAGTCCACATTACACTGTTACATTTTGGGGGGAAAAGGAATGAGAGATAGATACATTTACATTGACTCATCAGCAGCATTTCCCAGCACTTTACCAAGCATAGTATCTCTTACTAACTGCTTTGGGGTCATCTACATTTGTATATAAGTCTTTTTAGAAGATTTCTCTCAGATGTAGAGTGCACACCCACACTTCTAGGGGCCACATTCACAATCTCTCCATATATGGAAGTAGACACGCCCTTTGGGTGGAGTATGACATGACCCCTCAATGGGACACTATGATAATCTATATGAACAACTATAATCTCCCTGAAACTAGTTTTCAAAAGTAGGCCAAGTATGCGGCTGTCGGGTCCCACAGCGTGGCAAGTGCATCAAGCCCGCAAGGGGCTTTTTTGCGCTCACCCCCCCCCCCCCCCACCACCCCCACCCCCGTCAGGGCACCGGTAGTCAGGATCTCGACTTCGGGATCCTGTCAGGATCCCCACTGTCGGAGGCGCATACCACACCCCCTGCTTAGCTTTAGTGCAAGTATACAGTGAGTAAAGTTGTGCAAGGTTATATAATAACCTTGCACAACATGACAATTTAAATTCTATTAAAAAAAAAAAGACTTTATTTAAGATTTTAAACTACAGAACTTTATTACTATCAAGCTTAAATATCTGACAATTTGAGCCTTAAGCTACATTGCATTTTTGGAAGTGGGTCATATCTGTAAAGCTTTCATTCAATCCATTAATCTATCATGTAAGCTGTTCAGAAAGCTGGAAAAACTATGGTCACTGGTTACTGTACACCATGATGATCACACAATAAGTACCATGCAATTCTAAAGTAAAGCCAAAAATTACTCTGCTGGTGTCCTAGGGCGATAGCCAAAAATGCCAGTGTTCTTTTTTTGTGAAAAAAATGATTTAGCATAGTAGATTCATGATGTCATGTAAAGATCCTGCTGTCAGTTTTCAGCAATTTGTAATACTAGCTCTCAGTTTTTCCACCACCTGTACTTGCAATCTTCTTAAGTACCATACGGAATGAAGATAAAAAAAGTTATGGCGCTGGGACAAGCAAGATAAAACTGATTTGTTCTACATCATTTGTAGTGGGAAATAGTGTTCCTCTCCAGGGAATAAGGCATAAAGAAACTATAGAAACCAGCAGCCTCATAAACTTAGTTTTTATGCTAGCATTTCATTCTTTAACTAGCCCAGAGGAACACGGTGAAGAGTTGTCTTACTTTCCATTCATCACAAACATTTCATATGCCAGTCATAGACTACTTATCTGTCAGAGAATAGAGAAACATTGTGATTAAAATCTGATAACTATAAAACAAATCATCTGTTTGGGCCACAAGATGGCAGCAAACACATAAGGAATTCAAACATAAACCGTGTTATACTGGAATTCAGAGCTTGGGCTTGAATGAGCCAACCAATAAGTGCGGTGGGTCAAAGACCATACACACCCACAGGTTACAGTCACCAGTCTTTTGGGGATTTTTGGCAACTCAAGACAGCATTTGACTTATTTTGATAGAGACTGTCAGCCATTTTGAACCACCCCACAGTGTTTTGAACTTTGTTCAAAAGTTTTGTTTAAATTGTTACATTTATGGAGATTGGCTTTAATTTTCAATCCTATGTTATAGGAGAAATGTACAGTATTTTATACATAATTTATGTCATAGCAATCCTACATTTATCAACATTTGAAGTAGAAATAACTCTTATAACTAAATCTGTAGCTGTCCCATCCTGATTAAGTAATCATGTAGTGAACCATATATTACACACACACCCAAGGGTTTTCTTTTTTTACCATTTACAAAGATATTTCAAGCGCCGGCGAGAAACCAAATGGGTCTGGGTACTGGGGACATGGCCAGATTCAGGGAGACATGACCATATTCCCTTCCCCCAAAAAAATTAATTTAATTTTTTTATTTACAGTTTCTTATATAGTGCAGCATATTCCGTTGCACTTTAAAACTGGAATAAACCAGTGCAAGGATGGCTCCAGAGGTGGGGTGATTCTGCTTGGGTGCCATGTGCTTGGTTGTCTGCTGAGCCTTTTGGTCTGCCTCTTGCAACTACTGCCCATTCAACAACTCTTGTAGGTCCAAGAATCCCGCACTATGACCTATCTGCACCTTCCTAGACTCTCTTACTGCCCCGTATCTTCAGTTGTACTAAAAGTGGGCAAAATATATAGAATACTTTTATTTCTATACGATGAATACTGAAATATTATTGAAACCTCTTAGCTGTTTCTTTTGAAACAGAAAAAAAACAAACAAATAGAATTAATTGGCTCTCCAATACTTTTATCGGCATGCATTTGCAGTTAAGTACTTCAAAGGACTTAATTAGATGGTAACAATTTTACTTTGAAACCTGTTAGATGTTTCTTTTTAACGTCAAGGCTATTTTTACTTTTTATGACCATAATCAGGGGGGCGGATGCTACTTATTGAGAGAGATGCGCATTTCTATGAAACAGCCAGGAAGATCAGGGCTAACAAGTTCTACTATATAAGTATATTTTACAGTATGTACGGTACATTTTCTAAGTTTACCCGAAATATCATATTATTTGATACACAAATTTGTATTGATAATTGTTTTATAACAGTAATCATAAATTAATTTGCTACAAGATTAATTTTCTAACATGTGCTTCACTCGTTTAACGAACAATGAACAACTAATGGTGCTGCACTAACATAGGAAGTGGCGTAGCATCCGCTTTAGCTGCTAAGAGGATAAATTGCTATTGACAACATTTTTACAAGGTCATTTATCAGTAAATAAATTTGGGTTTATAGAGCATAGTATTTCCCTCCTGGCTTTTTGACAAAGCATATTAGTCTGTTAGTTAAGTAGCCCTTGCTTCCTAACTCATTGAAAGCGGATATGCACCAACCACACAATGCATCTCTATGGTCAATAAACCCCAGACATGAATGGCAGTAAATCCTAGATCTTATGGACTGAAGCCCAGCTCCAAGCATTTGACACAGGAGCTGTCAGACAAGTCAGTAGCTCCAATTCAATTGGCTAAGCACAGATTAAAGCTTTAAGACTCCAATTTGCTAATATGGAAGAAATAAGGACTACCTTGTGAGTGAGCAAGATACACAGAGGATAAGAGCTGGTGTAAATATTTTCAGGGCGGGGAGGGGGGGTGGGGGTTGCTGGAGCCAATGCATGCATCGGGGCAAACCAATATAGGCCTGATTCTGTTTGACTCTGTAAGCTGCGAAGCTTGCAGCTTACCGAGTCCCAGAGTGACCACCCCATCGGAAAACAGATGTGAGATGATGTGTTATGAATATACATCCCTTTGCATGTCCCACAGCAGGTGAAAACATTCGATGGTCCATCAAAATCAAATGATTTCTTCTTGGTTTTGAAAATATAAGTCAGTGGAGACTGTCTTATATTTGCAGGCTCCGGACCGAAGACAGGGCAGGCGGCTGACGTCATGTGATGTCAGCCACCCGCCCCGGCACCCAGCGTTATGGCCAAATTTACATGGTAACAACCAGCGTTTGCATGAGGACACCCATGAGTGCCGCCACTGCCCCCCCACCCAAGCAACAGCGCAGGTGGACGAGGGAGCTTGTACAGAAGCCCTGCGCATGGGCATAACAGATTCTGTGCATGGCACAAACATCGGTCACCCATGCAAACACGTGGAGGACCGATGTAATTAGAATGAGGGCCATGTATTAGTGTAGTTATATAAAATCATGATTTATAAGGAATCTAATAAGAGCGCTAAGGGGCAAATATTACAAAGATAAATCCTTGTCCGCTTTACTCCTCCAAAAGACCCGCCTTAAGTTCTCACACCTGACTATAGAAACTTCCACCAGCAGCACCGGCTTTAGAAGCAGATGTGGTAGTGTGCCGCAGGACGCTGTTTCCATAAACAATAAGCTCATCCTTCTATCACCAATTTTCTCATTGGGCAATAGTTCACATATGGCAAATAAGCTCAGATATGCATTTTTTTTATGCGTAATTAACTTCTGTACTTGATCTTTACCTACTCAATATGTAAAGTGGAACCCCTCCGTCTAGGTCAAACACAATACTAATCTCTGCACTATTGTAAAGACTGGTGAAAGCTTCTATGATTTATTGGTAGGGATCATTTAAATAAGCTTTCCTGTTCTGCTCAAGTACTTGAGTAATTATTTGTGGCAAGATCATGAGAATAATGAGTATAATCAAGTAAAGAAAAGATGAATGAATTACAGGGAGACACTAGAGTTTTCACTCCAAAAGTTGTATACTACAGTTGCATAAGAGTATGGACCAGATGTACTAAGCTTGAAAAGTGATAAAATTGAGAGTGATAAACCAACAGCCAATCAGCTCCTACGTGCAATGTCACAGGCTGTGTTTGAAAAATGATAGGTAGGAGCTGATTGGTTGGTGAATTATCACTCTCTGTTTTATCACTTTTCAAGGCTTAGTACATCTCACCCATATATGAGCAATACTTGCTGTATCTTATGCCTACTGATCAGCTAAGCAACAGTCAGCGGGAAACATTCATGACCTCAAGAAACAGACTACAATTACCATAGTGATAAGTGTGAGGTTTTATCACCATCTTGAGTTCTTTTGTAGTCATTCAGTGCAAGATTTTTGTCTGCTATTATGGGCAGTCAGAGTCCCACCCACCCTAAAGCAAATGATGGGTGTATGACTGATAAGGTAGAATATGTGATTGTACCATATAACGTGTAACTACACATTCCTATAGGAACTGTGTTCCAAGAACAACTGATTGTCATGTACAGAATACTTTGTCCATGGAAGGGGCTTTCAGTTATTCCACGGAGTCTCTGTCATACATCTGACCCCCGATTCCCCGTTCTGCCAATGGTGATCAAAATGGCTTTTGGCAGACATCGATGATCAATGATCCATCTGGGAATCAGCCAATATACAGCATGTTAAAAATCCATGGCTCACCCATGCCAAGCATATTTTGGTCGGAATCAGTGAATCGTGAATCGAGGATATTCCCAATCCCCAACACAGTCATGGGCAGGATGGTGAATGGCTGCAATAGAAGCCTGACACATGGACCCCATTAGCCATGGATCTGAATATGACTGAATTCTACAAACTCCTGGAGGTAAATTTACTAAGGTTGGAGTTCTATTGAAGATGAGATTTTACCCATAGCAACCAATCAGACTATATCTATTATCTTCTAAAAGGTTTTCAATAAATAAGTAGAATATGCTTGGTTGCTATGGGCAACATCTCATCTTCAATAGAATTCCCATCTTAGTACAATTACCCTCTATAGTGCTTACAGAAAGAACTTAACATCCTGGCCATTAGGGGGTTAAACGGCGGGGATCAAAGAGAACAAGCGATCCTCGCCATTTAACCCCCTCGCCGGCCGCTCACCCTATTCTACGTTCCAGGGGAATCCTCGCTGTCACAGGACGGCAAAGACTCCTCCAAACAGCGAGGCTCGCGGCTATTGGAGGGAGCCTGCTGCATTTAGCCGCGAGTCTCACTGTTTCTTCGGACGCATACGCCGATTCCCCCTCGCTCCAAAAACGGAGCGAGGAGGAATCGCTGTATGTGGGCGGGGGGTCAGTTGAATACTGACAGGGCAAGCTGGGACAGCTCGCCCCTGGCATTTAATATATACCCCACTGTATGAAACATGCTGAATAATAATATATTCAGTGCAGTAGGTAAATGAAAGGAAAACAATTATCAGGAATGACTGAATTGTACCTTTGGGCAATGGATTTATGAAAGACCACACAAGGTATTCTCAGTAGGCATAATAATACTATGGGATCAAATCGCAAACATAGTAGATAAGAGCTAACAAACCAACAAGCCTAAAAAGCCATATACACATCCTTCTACCACTTTTACAGTTAAGATGTATCCCTTCTGTTTGGAAAGCAGGTCATTGTCCACTGGAATGTCAGCCCTGGAGGCATCAACTCATGTTTTGTCCTGATTTCAGTCCTGACAAGATCTTGAAGACAGATACTTCTGATAAGCTAATGCAACAGAGCAGCCAAACTACTTTAGGGAATAATCAACTCTGATGGAGGGAAAAAATGAATGACGAAAGTTCTCATGCAAACACTTGGGGGGAAAAACACAAAAGTGTGATGTGTGATGTTCTAAATTCAAAAGACTTTTGATGATCATAAAGCTATTGCAGAACCAACAGACCAACTGCGTTGCGTGACAAACCAAAGCAGACTCCCATAGCTAGTTCAAATGCTCCTCATAGACACCAAATGCAATTTGATTAAACAAAAATTAAGCTTTAATACAGGGATGGGGAACCTGTATTGGTCCTCCAGCTGTTGTTGAACTATGCATCCCAGCATGCCCTGCAACAGTTTTAGCATGGCCAAATAGCAAAACTGTAGCAGGGCATGCTGGGATATGTAGTTCAGCAACAGCTGGAGGGCCAAAGGTTCCCCATCCCTGCATATTAATACAACAATGCAGATAAAAAACTGAAATGAGCAGCATCCAATTAATGTATCAAGGGGCAGGTTATATCAAAATGCATTAAGGGTTTACAAGTAAAGTGCCTTTAGAAAGCACTTACTGTACCTGTTACTCTGACAGAGATTCACAGGAGTTGCAGACAAGGTGTCTGTAGGTTGTTACTGGTACAAAATGCTATTTTGTGTCTCTAATGTAGGTGTTCTATATGAAAATATACTAAAGTAGAACATCATTTCATGACATTTCTATGCCACTGTTACTATAGCCATACACACACAGTGGATAAGTCAAATGACTGTATTAGATAAAGTCAATGCTCCTATTAGTATTCAAAGAATTTAATTTCATTCTGTGACACAAGATTCAATAAAATTAGAATAGAAAACTATTTTCCCAGGGGCCCTTTGCAGCTTGGCAGGTACATACAGTATAAGTACGTCAATGTGTGCTAATTATGAAGGCATATGAACACAAAACTCCCTAGCAACAGCCACTGCACCTTGTCTTATCATAATGTAATACAAATAGCCTCATTTAATACATAGCAACTTACAGCAATTACAGTAATACAATTTCAGAAAGCAAGAGTTTCTTCCAGCATATGCATAATATGAGAATTGATACAACACATGTGGTTTATAATTTATATTAAACTAGAATATGAAGAACCTTCCTGGGGACAAATCAGTAAATACCCAAGGGTATTCCTGGAAGGTAGTCGTAGTTTGCATGCAACCATATAATTACACAGTTTTGCCGTACTTCTTGAGAAAAGAGGATTAAAAAACAGGATTGCCTCAGTCTCTCTCTCTGGGAACCTATCTATTTTAATGAAAGATTTATTGGCACAAGTCAATTCCCTCTCTCAATAAACAATAATATAGTGAAGTCTCAGACTCCTTCTAAAACACGTGTAAGGTACAGTATAGTAACAAACTAAACAAAATCAGCAATGGTGTAGCATAAAACTGAATTAGGTGTAATTAGCCAACTGAACACCAACTGTAAAACTACTGAGTGCTAGAGTTCGGGTCTATGTACTAAGCCTTGGAGGGTGATAAAATGGAGAAGGATAAAGTACCAGCCGATCAGCTCCTGTCGTGTTATAGCCTGTTTAAAAAATGGCAGTGGGGAGCTGATTGGATGGTACTTTATCTCTCCCTCCTTTGTCACTCTCCAGGCTTATAGAACATATGCCTCTAAGTGTATAGTATTTCACACTTCCTCACACTGATGAAGAGAAAGCACAAACACGAAAAGAAGCAATCAAACCATAATCATAAAATAACTATCACAGGTTTTTGCTGAATCTGCTGCTGTTAAAAAAAAGGAATAATTGATGTCAAATAAAATATGTGATCAACCACACATTATCGTAGTATCATATCTGTATCAGAAACAGACATGAAACATCCGCCGGCATTTTACTAGCACTTTACATTCACTTTTTTTTTTGCGATTTCCCTTTAAATAAAGTGAAACTGTGACAGCATTACAAGGTAATCATCGGACGCCTTCAGTGACTACACAGCATCAGCGGTGTCGCAGCGCAGGGAGAAGGTAATTGCCAGTGACGTCACCGGCAGCCACCTGGCCATTATCGTTTGACACTATTAGTACATGCGGCACCGAGCCTGGGTTATAAGATCAAGGGAATCCCCTGTTCCCAGCACGGATTTGTCATTTCATCACTAGAGGGCAGTTTAGGAAAGCAGATGGAGCTGTAACCTAGCAAGCTAGTAGCCGGCAGTGCTGCATGTAAGCAGGGGGGAACTGTCACAGCAACTGAGCTGATAATCCCAGCAGCACGCTACAACCACCACACTCGCCTGATTGCTAATTTATATATACTAGTAAACTAATTTATATATAGATATATATTAGTCAATTACACATTATCAGATATACTACACGTTGCAGACGATAATTCAGTGTACATGTTTCCATACAAAACGTGATCAACTCACATGGCACATCATCTGTAAGTGCTATCTTCTTGTCTTTCTTTTCTTTCTTTTCTTTTCCCTTTTTCCCCTTTCCTTCCTTTTTTTTCTCAGACATTGCGAGTGACAGGAGACTTCTTGATGATAACACTTGGACTATACGATCCAGCGTGTCCTTTTGGCTGTGCCTCTCTGTGCTTCTAGAGGGGACCTGAGATCACTGCAGCTGACCCCAGCAGCACCCTGCTGATCCTCCGGCTGCTCTGACAGTGCCCTAGCCGCTCCTCTCTCTACACACACTCGTACAAATGAGCTCCAGCAGATTTGTTTAAAGTATTAAAAAAACAAAAGTCAGACCCAAAGAATAAAGTACAAAAGAACGAGCAATGGGTATCCAGGAGTTGGTCCAACCTGTCTTCATCCAGACTATGAAAATATTTTAAAAAGTTGACACTTAAAATCACAAAAATGACAAAAAAAGGATTAAAAAAATAGTAATAAAAAAGAATGAATGAAAAAAAATAACAATTGTATGCACAAAAACACAACAAAATACTTCCTGCTTCTGTTTTAGCCTCTAATTGACACTTTTCATTGGAACAGAAGTTGCTGTCCTTGCCCCAAAGTTCTGCTTCTGCCTTACTCTGGAGAAAACTTTCTCTCTACCATTCTATAATGAGTTTCTGCTAGTTTTGTTAAGTTCTACCACCCACCTTATGGAGGTGGAGCAACACAGTGTGATGTTTGGCTGCCTAGCCCTTTTTTCTGCACAAGTGATAGATGCATGTATGCAACTCTCCCCCCAGAGGTCGCTAATCATTTACTTTCTGCTATCAGTATAGGCAGGCAGGATCCCTTTGTTTGTAGTGACGTTTATCCTTTGCAGACTGCTGCCACTGGCCTTTTAAGAGTAAAAGAGACTGTCAAGCAGAAACAGGATTTCTGTTATGTGTCTAGTTTCATAATGCTTTTGCACTACACTACAACATGTGTCTAGTTTCATAATGCTTTTGCACTACACTTCAACTTGTGTGCAGTGTTACAAGTCTCAGAGCATAGTAGTTACAGGACTCTTCCACTTGATATTTTAGTTTAAATGCTTAGTAATAATACATTAGTGGGGGTGCCTTCCCCCTTAACAACACCACCATATGCTATGTTTAGCAGAGGCATGGCACTTAGAGCTGTGATCCCTTGTGATCACTCTCGGCAACGCTTGCAGCTCTCTGTGTACCTGTGTAACGTATGCACTGCTGCTGCAGAGAAAGATTTAAGAATGGATTGCTCATTTTGAGCATAAAGAGAATAAGCATCTGACGCAATGAAGGAAACATGATGCAGTGGGAATTTGAATTGTTCTGAATTGAATGGCCCCTTTTGGGTGGGAGAGGGCAATTTATTTCAATGTGTGGACATAATATGCGACTGCGCATATCACTGAGAATTATGTTTTCGCGTTCCCGACGTGGTGCCTGAGTCAGACCTGATCGTTCATCTGTAGATTTGAAGATGACTGTGAGTGGTTAGATGCTGCTCAGACAGAGCGAAAATCCGCCCTGTGTATATCTCAGAGTGAATTGTGAAAATATTGCTATCCGGAGTCCTGTCGCACATCCATATGCAATTCGCGAACCATCTAATGATTTCCCCAGTCGGTGCAAATGTGCGTAAAGGGGCATTCACACAGGGCGATTATCACCCCCTTTCTAAACAATCTTACTAAATCGCTCAGAATTGGAGCACTGTGTGTGTATAACCCCAGACGACAGCGATTCCCTGTGCTGTGTCTGTGCAGGTCCGCCCAAAGGGGGGGGGAGCGGGTACTAATTACCAGGAACCAGGCTTGCTGGAGGGGCCCATCGGGTGCCGTGGTCCGACCCCCCCACCCCCCTCCATCTCTCAAGGGCAGCAGCAGCAGCACACATGTACATGCATGTGCTGTGCTGACAGCAGGCTCAGCATGAGCGTCTCACTGACCGCATGACAGGGACGTGCAGTCAGGGGAGGCAGGGGAGGCAGTGCCTCCCCTGTCATTAATGACAAACATAATAAAATAATATAAAGAAAATACTTATGACACATATTATGTGTCATAAGTATATGCTTTATATCATCCTATTCATTTTTACACCATCCTTTTCTTTTTTAAATTGATTTCGGAGGCACTGGGAGCAGTGCCGCCGGCTATCAATGTTCAGGTTCCAGAGGAGGAGGCGGGCAGGGGGCGGGGCCAAGGAGCAGGCTGAAAAATCACATTAAAAAACCTGTATAGGCGGCACCTATAGCGTTGCCTAAGTGACAGGGGATGCTTTCTGCCTATATTAGAGCACGCCCCTGTCACTGAGGCACCGCTATGATTGGTGTCACTCTGCTGCCTGTCAGCGCAGCAGAAGAAATCCAGCTGCACCCTCCGCACCCCCCCTCCCCCGCCTTCCCCACACTTCGGGACCAAAAACCTCTGCACCCTACCGACCCCACCCCACCCCTCTCCTTCCCTACCCGGCGGCTGCACCCTACTGACCCCACCGCCCCCACCCGCCCCCCCTCTCCTTCCCTACCCGGCGGCTGCACAGACCGACACACCGGCTCCTTCCCGGCGGGTGGGTGATAGAACTTTGCAAGCACCTTCTTCTCTGGCCGGATCTCTGCACCCCAGCTCCGTCCACACTCTCAACCCCGTAGGCGCCATGCCCAGAGCCTGAGGGTAAGTGGTAGCCCCAGGGCAGGGACAAGGCATACGGGAGACTCAGAGGCGGGAGGGCAGTAGCTGAGGGGAATGCAGGTGCCGGGCGCCACATGTCTGCAAGTTTGATCCCCGCTGCTGCTGAGTGAGAGCCGGGGAGCAGTCAGTGTGGATATATGTAAGGTACATAATGTGTATATGGGCATTTAATCATGTGGGGCATAAGTGTACGGTGCATTATGTGTGGGCATTAATTATGTGGGGCATAAGTGTACTGTGCATTATGTGTGGGCATTAATCATGTGGGGCATAAGTGTACTGTCCATTATGTATGGGCATTAATCATGTGTGGGCATAAGTGTACGGTGCATTATGTGTGGGCATTAATTATGTGGGGCATATGTGTACGGTGCATTATGTGTGGGCATTAATCATGTGGGGCATAAGTGTACTGTGCATTATGTATGGGCATTAACCATGTGGGGCATATGTGTACTGTGCATTATGTGTGGGCATTAATCATGTGGGGCATATGTGTATGGTGCATTATGTGTATATGGGCATTAATCATGTGGGGCATAAGTGTACGGTGCATTATGTGTGGGCATTAATCATGTGGGGCATAAGTGTACGGTGCATTATGTGTGGGCATTAATCATGTGGGGCATAAGTGTACGGTGCATTATGTGTGGGCATTAATCATGTGGGGCATATGTGTAAGGTGCATTATGTGTATATGGGCATTAATCATGTAGGACATAAGTGTACGGTGCATTATGTGTGGGCATTAATCATGTGGGGCATAAGTGTACTGTGCATTATGTGTGGGCATTAATCATGTGGGGCATAAGTGTACTGTCCATTATGTATGGGCATTAATCATGTGTGGGCATAAGTGTACGGTGCATTATGTGTGGGCATTAATTATGTGGGGCATATGTGTACGGTGCATTATGTGTGGGCATTAATCATGTGGGGCATAAGTGTACTGTGCATTATGTATGGGCATTAACCATGTGGGGCATATGTGTACTGTGCATTATGTGTGGGCATTAATCATGTGGGGCATATGTGTATGGTGCATTATGTGTATATGGGCATTAATCATGTGGGGCATAAGTGTACGGTGCATTATGTGTGGGCATTAATCATGTGGGGCATAAGTGTACGGTGCATTATGTGTGGGCATTAATCATGTGGGGCATAAGTGTACGGTGCATTATGTGTGGGCATTAATCATGTGGGGCATATGTGTACGGTGCATTATGTGTATATGGGCATTAATCATGTAGGACATAAGTGTACGGTGCATTATGTGTGGGCATTAATCATGTGGGGCATAAGTGTACGGTGCATTATGTGTATATGGAGGTTGAGCACAGTGGCAGGTGCAGGATATGCAGCTGCTATGGCACCCTTGATGTTTGTAGGACCTGCCGCTCCCCTGCACCAAGTAATTTTGCTGCCAGTGCCTCACCAACCACTGTCCTCACCGCACGTCACTGCCGCATGAGGTACTGTAGGTATGTGCTGCTGCAGCTGCTGCTGCTGGGGGGGGGGGGGGGGCAAGTAACACGGCTCCTTGACTTTAAAGTGTGTTTCCACCCCCTAAACATTTTGAGGCGTGGCCTAATCGTGGGAGGTGGCCACGTCTCCCGCAATTAGGTCACACCTCTAAAATTTTACCGGGGCCCGGCATACCTCTTGGCTGCCCTGTGTGTGTGTACTGGGCTTAGGTCTGACCCTTAACCAACTCTGCAACAGAGATAAGCTGACCAAGGCTGGAGCTAATGACACAGCAAGGTGTCAGCATTCAGGCTGTTTTTTCATCCCTTCTCAACCATCACTTCTATGTGTAATGCCTCCTTGGTGATGCTATCTGTAGTATATTTTCTGGTATGTACACAGACAACTAGCAATGATTCAGCTGTGTGCATAATGCTGGACATTGCTAAACAGTACAATACAAAAATCAAACATGGAAATAGGACCAGAACATATAAAGTTGATGCAGACAAGAGGCAGCAGGGTATGTACAGTTTCAGGACTAGAATAATTCAATCTTCATGTTACAGCTTTTTAAACATACTCAAACTTTATTGGGGACGGTGCAGCTTATTAGTTAATATGTAAGTAAATCTGTCTGTCTGTTATGTTATGAACCTTTTATTGCCACTTTAAAATCAGCCAAAATTTGTTACGTCATAATCCATAATGTGTTTCCTGAACTGTTACTAGTAAGGTAGATGCTGCTGTCCTGGGAGTTTTAGGAGTCAGTCTGCAATAAACATTACAATTTTTTGAGTACAGTCCAGTGAAATACATATTGGCTTTATATTAAGTAAGTTTGTTATAAATTCCAAAACATTCATTTGTTAAAGGACCACTAACTATAACCTGATCCAGTATCAAAATGCTTACCGCCCAACATGATTCCCTCCAGGAGGGACACAATACTCTGTTTCTGGACTTCCCTCTTAATTTATGATTAGTATTACTCCCGGAGAGGGTCGTGTTGGGAGGTATGAAATGTCATCTTGGGCCTTATTCTGGTTGGTGGGTACTTTCCCGAATTCTTTCGGATGGCGTTTTATAGCCGTCTGCGCATGCGTGGGGAACGCTATGCGCATGTGCCACGCATGGTCTACGTACTTCTCACTAATACTGTACAGAAATGTGCACCGCAATCACTCGTGAAATATGGGCGTATTATGGGCGTCATTCGGAAATACACAGGGGCGTAGTTTCAAAGTGGGCTAAACTGGGCGGAAACATGGGCGGACACGGGGGAGTGCACTTATTTTGGTAGGCGTGCATTCGGACAGCACACCGAATGCACGCGAACAAAAAGGCAAGAAATATGCGGTGTCCATAAGCAAGTATTGCTTTGCGGACACCACTCGTTCATGCGCTAGGCAATCGGAACGCCTAATCACTGAAACCATTGTCAGCTGAACACAATCCAATCCACTCCTTTACTCATTACTTGTTAATTACACGCTTGTCACTGCTTCAATTGGAACCATTGCAGCTTAAATGGACCATTACTAAGCACACACATATATGCTGCAGTTTTCACACACTTTTACACTGCAACTAATGAACACAACTTAATATTAATAATACAAATACACATGTCACTTCTACATGTATCAATTAAACCACACATTTGGGGGAAACAAAAAAACATTTATTAAATGAACTTATAAAATAAATTAGAAACCGTCACAAATTAAAAGGTACCATTGCAGGAATAAAAGTAAATAATATATAATAAATACATGTATTGTAGACATACATAGCCACAGCAGAATCATTAGGAACACATGAGGTGGCTTCACAACCAAAGTATAGCACCAACACTTCAAGTACAGCAGACAGTAATGGTAGCCGAAACAGGGCAACAGGGGAACCAAACATGACATTCGAAACGAGGGCAAATGTGGGTACCCTCTGCACGGAATTGGACACAGGAAGCTGACACACACAGCTCAATGAAAGATTTGGGAAGACATAAGGGTGGAGATTAATGCGAACACAAGTTCATTTGCGGGCACGTTTGCCCCTGGCAGGCTCCTTGCCACGTGCAGCAGCTCTTCGGCCACGGTCAGATGGTGGCCCAGGTGGAGCAGATGCTGGTGAGGGGGTGGATGGTGTTCCCCCTCTGGCAGCAGGGAGTGCTGATGGTGGGAATGCACCAGAAACGGATGACATTAGGATCCTATTGCTGGCAACTAGCTCCACCATAAGCTCATTATGGTGGAGGAGGAGGTCATTTTGCCGCAGGGCTTGATCAGCCAGCACCTGCAGGCTAGCAGCAATTGATTGCTGGGTGGCAGCCATAGCCTGCAGGCTCCCAGCGATACTCTGGTGGCTGCTGACCAAACCCTGCAAGACCTCCTCGGTCCTATGCACCCGCTCTGATGCCAACTCTCCCTGCTGCTGAATATGGGAAAGCACCTGCACCCACCTGGTCAATTCAGCCTCGGTCAGTGGCTGCTGCTGCTGCACGGGCCTGGTACTGGTGGCAGGTGGCACAGACTCCTCAACCTCCTCAAGAGATTCTTGACCAAGCGGTGGGGATGCTGGTGAAAGAGAACATTCCAATTACAACACATTCCATGCAAAATTAGAACCAGCTACTTATGGCATGGCAAATAATTACCTTCAAGCAAAGAAGCCATGACTTCCGCTGGGGACTCGCTGTCCATGGTGCTCACCCCCCGGACCTCCTCAACTGCAATGCAGCACTCGGCCATCTCTTCCAGGGGGGTGAGCTTCAGCTTTGATGGCATGGGGCCAGCCCCAGAGGTGTGGCTGTGTTCCCACCACTGGGTCAATTTCTTCTTGAGGTTCGTTTTGAAGTCGTGCCACCTGCAATCAAAGTTTACATATTACTACATGTCACTCCTGATGTTTGCTGTAGCACCCATTGCAATCTGCAACAGATTGCAACATGTGCCTCATGACACCAAACTTACATTATATTAAATTTGAAAACCAACCCTTAGAAGATACACTCACACTCACCCTACAATAACTATCAATTAAATGACATGGCAAACATGTCTGTGCCTCCAAGCAACGTGACCGCCCATTGACCAACTCCATCTAACATCTAATGTAAACATTACTGGTCTTGTACTGCTCAAATGTAACACACATGAACTTGCCTCTTCTTAACGTGCTCCGTCTCACGAACTTGTGGAGCCACCGCATTAATCTCCGCCGTTATGTCCTCCCAGATCTTCCATCTCCTTGTGTGTGTCAACCGGTCCTGTGGACACTCGATCCAATCCCGTGCGCGGGGCACCAGGATGGCAAGCTCCTGCGCTTCAAATGCCATGTTTCTGGTGGTTGGTTCCTCTGTTGCCCTATTTCGGCCACGCCCACGGCCACTGCCACGGCCACGGCCACCTGTCGCTGTACTCGAAGTGCTGGGCAGGCTACTCTGTTGGGAAGCCACCTGCTGTGTTCCCAATGATTCTGCTGAGGCTGAAGATGGGCCAGCTGCCGATTGGCCTGATGTAGATGGCCCATCTGGCTGCTGTTCTCCCAATGGCTGGTCTGGGTTGATGGGGACATAGGTGGTGCTGGAGTCCATGTTGCCAAACAGGTCCTGCAACACCTGGTCTTCCTCGGAATCTGAGCCAGCCATGTTTGCAACAACATTGCATTTGTCTAACACACCTTTATATCCTATTTCTGTAATTGGCGTACATCAGCGACACCCTGCGTTCCGTACGGCCGCGTTCCGTACGGCAGCGTCGACCGTGCGGCGCATAGGCCACGCCCCTAGCTGCGGAAAAAAAAATTAAAACCTGGCAAACTTAGTAAGTCTGATTTAGTAGGTAATTGCAGATTTGTACTCCAATGACCAAATAAAACTGAGGTCTGACATGAAATGTATATGTGAATGTACATCTGTACTGAGCACTTGTTTGGTATGTAGTACAAATGACACTACCCATTCCATATGTAAATCCAGTCCACCACTTAGGCAATAGTAATCAGTGCTAGCATCCAAATCACATGTGAAAGGTCTCCAAATTTAGCCTTGATGCTAGCTACTTTTCATTCCACATCTCTAGTGTGGCCCAGTAGAAGGTAAGTGTACACATGGCATCATGGCCTAATATTGGGAAAAGGTCTGGCACTATTTGCTATGTTTCTGCTGTATAGCTTTCACTATAATAAAGCTGTTTAGTACCTTGTAGAGTTAGGTGTAACTGGCTAGTGATGCAGACTATTTTACCTGTTGCTTATACCCATGTTTGGTGAATGTAATAGATTATATATAATGGGTTCCCAACTTATTTTACACTGTCTGTTTAGGAGATAGTAAGTAATGGCATGGTCTGCTCAACTATGCAAAGGTACAGCAAGTGTGGGTTTGCGATGCAATGGGTTAGCCGTCTGTTGTGGCGCATACACGCTGTTACTGTCAAAATGAACAATAAAGTTAATACCAAATATCACTATGATCAACCAATGACAAGACATGATTGCTTGAATTGTGCCATTGCTAAGATGGCGGCCTATGGGAGAGCAGCCCCATTCTCACCAGCGGAGCTGAGGACACTGGTCTCTGTTATGGAGACCAGGCTGGGGCGGGCGGGCCCATTTATTACTAACCGCCAGAAGCGGAATGCTTATGCGGTGGCCCGCCGGCGTATATACGCACGCACACAGGTGCGGAGGACCATCGCTCAGCTGGAGCGGCGATGGTCAGACCTGAGGCGTCGGCAGCCGGATTTGCTCCAGCAAATCAGGGCCAGGATTGCGAGATGTGAGTGTTTACACATTAAGGGGGACATTTACCAAAATGGATTCGTAGAAAAAAGGTGTATTCGTAGGGAGAAATACACCTTTTTTTTACGAATTTGTATTTTCGGGATTTACAATCCCAAAAATACAACAATTCGTAGTCCTAAAGATGGAACATTCGTATTTGTAGTTACAAATACGAATGTCTACACCATCGATAGAATACGACAGAAATCACCATTCAAAGAATGGTGGTTTCTGATTTACTAAGCAGCCGTACTGATAATACGGCTGCTTAGTGGTGTAAAACACCCACGCAAATACGACAGGAAAATAGAACACCATTTTCATGTCGTATTTGCGTTTTAGCCTGCACGGATCAGTCAGATCCGTGCAGGCTACAGTGTAAAAAAATAGAAAAATTAAATAAATGAAAAAAAAACCGGCGTGGGGTCCCCCCCACAGCCGAAACCAGCACCAGGCTGACAGAGCCTGGCGCCGGTAATTAAAAATCAGGGAACCCGACAAATAGGGGTTCCCCGATTTTTAACAACCAGCCCCAGGCTCCTGCTCTGGGGCTGGTTCCCAAAATACGGGGGACAAAATGACTAGGGGTCCCCCGTATTTTAAGAACCAGCCCCAGGCAAAACCAGCCAGCAGGCTAATGCCACAGCCGGGGGGAGACTTTTTATGCAAGTCCCCCCGGCCAAAGCATTAACACTACCGACCAGTCAGCCTGGCCAGGGGCCCTGGGGGAGTGGGGACCCCCCCAATAAAGGGGTCCCCCCCCTCCAGGACTTACCTGACCAGGCTGAAGCCTGGTGCTGTCCTCGATGCCCCTGGGCGGTGGGCATCGAGCTGATGGTATGGTGTAAAAAATAGAATAAAAACCATTGTCTTTTACTGGTGAACTATGAGTCCCAGCAAGCCTCCCCCGCAAGCTGGGACTTGGAGAACCACAAGTCCCAGCCTGCGGGGCATTAAAGGGCCCGCTGGGTCTTGTAGTGCAACAGTAAAAGAAAGAGTTAAATAAACACACTGACACACGTGAAAAATAAAAGTTTAATACATACATAACACATACATACTGATACTTACCTTTCTTGATCCCGTAGGTAGCCCTGGTCCTGATGTCCTGTGTCGTCCATGTCGGCTGTCTGCGTCGTCCTCCAGGTCCATGTCGACGGTCCGTGTCGTCCTCCAGGTCCATGGCGGGGTCCGGGTCCGAAGAAATCCATGTTGGAGCTGTGGAAGGAAATCCTACTCACCTGTTCCTGCGCTGAAGAAGTCTTCTCTTGATCCGACGTAGTCCAGGTAATCTTCATGCTGTCGCCGGTCCCCGCTGTCTGCGCTGTCTCTGCATCGCGCTGAGGAGAGATGCTGAAGTTTCATATTCGGCGCCTCTCCTCAGACTGAATTCTATTGGCCGCCTAGCGGGCCAATCAGGAGCTGACTTTCTCGGCTCCTGATTGGCCCGCTAGGCGGCCAATAGAATTCAGTCTGAGGAGAGGCGCCGAATATGAAACTTCAGCATCTCTCCTCAGCGCGATGCAGAGACAGCGCAGACAGCGGGGACCGGCGACAGCATGAAGATTACCTGGACTACGTCGGATCAAGAGAAGACTTCTTCAGCGCAGGAACAGGTGAGTAGGATTTCCTTCCACAGCTCCAACATGGATTTCTTCGGACCCGGACCCCGCCATGGACCTGGAGGACGACACGGACCGTCGACATGGACCTGGAGGACGACGCAGACAGCCGACATGGACGACACAGGACATCAGGACCAGGGCTACCTACGGGATCAAGAAAGGTAAGTATCAGTATGTATGTGTTATGTATGTATTAAACTTTTATTTTTCACGTGTGTCAGTGTGTTTATTTAACTCTTTCTTTTACTGTTGCACTACAAGACCCAGCGGGCCCTTTAATGCCCCGCAGGCTGGGACTTGTGGTTCTCCAAGTCCCAGCTTGCGGGGGAGGCTTGCTGGGACTCATAGTTCACCAGTAAAAGACAATGGTTTTTATTCTATTTTTTACACCATACCATCAGCTCGATGCCCACCGCCCAGGGGCATCGAGGACAGCACCAGGCTTCAGCCTGGTCAGGTAAGTCCTGGAGGGGGGGGACCCCTTTATTGGGGGGGTCCCCACTCCCCCAGGGCCCCTGGCCAGGCTGACTGGTCGGTAGTGTTAATGCTTTGGCCGGGGGGACTTGCATAAAAAGTCTCCCCCCGGCTGTGGCATTAGCCTGCTGGCTGGTTTTGCCTGGGGCTGGTTCTTAAAATACGGGGGACCCCTAGTCATTTTGTCCCCCGTATTTTGGGAACCAGCCCCAGAGCAGGAGCCTGGGGCTGGTTGTTAAAAATCGGGGAACCCCTATTTGTCGGGTTCCCTGATTTTTAATTACCGGCTCCAGGCTCTGTCAGCCTGGTGCTGGTTTCGGCTGTGGGGGGGACCCCACGCCGGTTTTTTTTTTATTTATTTATTTTTCGATTTTTTTTTACACATTGCAGCCTGCACGGATCTGACTGATCCGTGCAGACTGCTAGAAATAATTCGTATTAGCGGCCGTATATACGGCCGCTAATACGAATTCCTACGACATCGGTGGGTTACAAAGCAGTCGTATATGACTGCTTTGTAAATCCCCCTCCGGAACACGACTTTGCATACGACTTAAACAGTCGTATGCAGTCGTAGGGAAAATACCAATACGAAAAACTAGGTTTTTCATATTGGTAAATTTCCCCCTAAATGGCCATTTGTACATGATTGCTTACATGACATTATTTAAGCCAATAAGGTAACCAGCCTGATCATGAGTTAAACATGGCATACACTATATGTGTGCTACTTCCTGTTTGACACCCTGTAATGGTGATAAAATATGTCATTGTGTAGGATTATTGATTGTGATGCTTACAATGGCCCAAATGTCACATCATAACTGCCATGTTACTGGCTGTGTTTTGTAAAAGACACTAAGGAGCTGATTGGCTGTACATTTATCTCAACTTATAACCTTTGGATTTATTGTTTGTTAAGGCTTAATACATCTGTCCAAATGACCCCTAATTGGCATTTTTTTTCTCAAACACAGCACGGGATCGAGCAAGACAGGCCCGGGAGGAGGCAGAGGCGGCCCAGGAGGAGGTCGCAGAAGCGAGGGCCGAGGAGGTGGTGTTGGAGGAAGGGATGGCGGAGGAAGTGGAGGAGGAGGAGGTGGCAGAGGAAAGTGAGGAAGTGGAGGAGGAGGTGTGGGCAGTGGAGGCGGAGGTGCCAGCAGAGGAGGCCCCGGAAGAAGAGGAGGAGGTGGAGGCCTGTGAGGTGGTGCAGGCGCCCGAAATTGGTATGTATACATAAGGATTAATTATTCCTTTTCTCATCTACTATTTGCTATGTAGCACTGGTGATTCAATTGTGTTTTTAAAAACTATAAATTCATATAACAAACAGGGTACCAACAGACACACTTATATAGGGTGGCCAAACCATCCCTTTCATCCTGGACACATATTAATGACACAGGTTGTGAGGATGGCTTTCAGGTCGATTTTAAGTGCCACTGAACCTGTGTAGTTAATCTGTATCCTGGAAGAAAGGGATGACTTGCTCATGTAAGGGTTACATGTCCCTGCTGCAAGCATACAATCTGTAGCCTCATATAGGTGAGTAGAGTTTACTGGTGATTGATCTTTCTAAACTAGATTAAGTATGAAATAAATGGAGTATGGACAGGCGTGGCTTAGAATGGAGTAACAAGTGGTCAGTGCCCCTGGGCCCTTCTCTAGCTGAACCCCCCCTGCGGTCTGCATGTATGGTTGGCACCATAATTGTGTGTTGATTTGGTCTTAGTAATGATTTTGTGCATGGGAGTGGGTTAGTGCTGCAGCTTCACCTAACTGGCATTATGACAATGATTTATGGAGCAGACCATCAGCAGGCAAGCCATGCTTGATTGCACAAATGTACTGAGCATTCCTGAGCGTTGACTAAAAGTCCCATGCCACGCTCCATCATATAACAGACACTGAGCGCGTTTTGATGAGTTGGGATTGGTGCAGCGCATGACATGCTTCTCAGAGCTTAGTCATGGGTGGGTTTGGATTCAGAAGGAGCACTATGACTGTGAGGTGTTCTACAGAGTAAAGGGTAGAGGGGAAAAAACAGGCTTTCCATGTAGTATGTATGCATGTATGTATAGCTGTATGTGTCATATATATAGTTATATACTGTATGTGTCTATATACATATATATATATATATATATATACACACACACACACCTGTCACCTTGCATTTGTTAAATTTAGGTATGACTATGTTAAATGTATGCATGAATATCATTAGTAATTTGACCCTTTTTAATATGTCCACAGATGAGCCAGCCCAAGCAGAAGAGGGTCTACGTGGGGCCCTCTTAAGAATAAGGGAGCACATGCGCCAGGTCATGGCCGAGTTGGACCAGCTGCTCCATGTAGCCTTATAATTTTTTAAATTATTATTTTCATAAAAAATTTGTTCATTTAATAAATAGTTTCTTACAGTTCGAAGTTGTCTGTGTGTTTGGTTTACATGGAACAGTATATGTGTAACTTGTTTATACTCTTTTAAATTAGCAAAATTTACATACTGTAGATAGATGTATGTTATGTTCACATGATGTAAGGGTTAATGTGTGTTATTAATGTAGTAGTAATGTGTTTCAGTATGTATTAGGATTTAATATATTCTAATAGAAAACAATCCCTTTTTAATGAGGTTGCCTAATTGCATAAGTGGGTCATGTGATCGATTTCTGTGCTCAGATAAATAGTGTTGTATTTAGCGTAAATACTCCGCATCGGTGCGTACGGACAGGTTCCCGTACGTTCTGACGCGGTAAGACCATGCTTACGCTGTAAGACCGTGCAGAATCTGTACGGGTCCACCGCACACGTAAGGTTTGTATGTCATCCGTACACACGCCCTGTTCTTAAAGAGTGAGTCCGTCCGAATGCGGAGGCTCGATGGGCGTTTCTACGGACGATGTCCGCATAGCGTTGCGTGCGGCCCGCTCCGTAAGAATTCGGGAACGTACGCACCAACCAGAATAAGGGCCCTTGTTACTTCTTAATAGAGATTGAATGATTGAATTAAGAAAACTTCCTAATGGGCTGATTCTGAGGTGGAGTAAGGTAAAAAGAAGCAGATACTTTTGTGGGATGCAGTCAGGATGCCGGCATTCAGTATGCTGGTGTCACGATTGCCATCAAAAGACCAGCACCGGAACATTGAATGGATCAGGATGCTGATACCAGAAAACAGACAGCCCGCATCCTGATTGGTAAGTATGTGGTGAGCGGTAGTGGGCAGCCGGGGTGGTTAGGATTGGTCATTGGGGAGATTTAGGGATAGGCTGCAAGGAGGGAAAGGTTGGGGTTAGGCTGCAAGGATGGGGTGGGGGATGGTAGGTCTAGGCACATAGTAGGGGAGGTTAGACCATATTAAGGTTGACATGCATTGGGTCAACCCTAAAATAGGTCGACACCTAAAATAGGTCGATATGGCTAAGGTCAACAGGGTTGGAAGGTCATGCCCTACCATCCACTACGGCGCGGTGGGAAAACAAAATAGTGTGCCGGGAGTAGCGAGGCACCACGCCCGAAGCAAGGGGGTATGTGGTACACTTCGTTGGTGTCCATGACAAATATGTCAAAATTCGGGTCAAAACAACGTGCAAAACTCATGTCAACATTTTGACTGTCGACCTTGCCCTTGTCAACCTAATACTTGTGTCAACCTTCCAACCCTGTTGACCTTAGCCATGTTGACCTATTTCAGGTGTCGACCTAAGCCCTGTCAACCTTCAATGGTTGACCTAATGCATGTTGACCTAAATTGGATGGACCCACTGACCCATACTCGGCTGTGGGGTGGGGGTTTAGGATTCCCCGATAAGGGATCTGTTCTCATCCAGGGTAAGGAAACGCGCTGAGCAGATCGCAAAGGACAAGCTGCATCCCGGTCACAACCTGTTCGACATCCTACAATCCGGAAGACGGTTCAGGTCCATCCCCGTCAAAACGTCCAGATCCGCAAGAAGCTTCTTTCTGTTAGCTGTCCATTACCTGAACAATGAAAGCGAATGCAATCACAATATCAACAGCCAAACAACGTGTCCCGACTCGGTGACCTGACCACCATAGTCGTAGCTAGAAATTAAATGCTTGTCATGTCTTTATGTAATGTATGTAATGTCCCCCCCCCTTTTCATCCCTGCTTGATGCTGCACTGTAAGCCACAAAAACTTTCTAGTGTGCGCAAGCATACATGGCCAATAAAGTTGATTCTATTCTTCTATTCTATTCTTCTATTAGGCATTGGGGACTGGGGGGTAAGGCACTAGTGGGGAGGATTAGGGTTAGATTGCTAGAAGGGAGGGATTAGGCGGGGCATAAGTATATTTCCCTCACCCCCGTCGGAATTCCCTATTTCGGGATGCCTGCATCGTTATTCTGACCGCCGGTCATCTGTACTGTATGTATCCCACTATTGTACATATACAAAACCATGTTACTTTACAGATGAGCGATGTTTAAATATGAAGAACATATTAGGTATGAGATGGGTGCGATCCAAACTCAAATCTAAATGACAGTGTAAAAATAAAGTTGTCCAGCATTTGAGGGCTACAGCATATGTAAAAGCAGCAAATAAATACATACATTCATGCATACATGCATACATACATACACACATACATACATACACACATACATACATAAATAACTATTTGCATCAAATGCATTGGAACATGGTTTATCCAGGTGAAAAGTTACTTTTCTTTTTTTTTTTTCGTTAGGTCCATAGGGGTTTTATCATATAAGTTAGTTTGGCCAATTTAGAAAGTGTACCCCAAAAGCTACATGTGTGGTCCTCCACTAACCACATAGCCAGAAAGCATAAAAATCTCTATTGTTCAATCATGTCTAGCTGATACTGCTGACCACACCAACACGCCCCATCATTATGTGGCTATGTCAGGTTACTACAAAATAATAAAGCCAAATTGGAAATTGATCTTGAAGACAATTCTATATGTCTATAAAGCTATATATCCACACTTTCCATAGATGTATAGAGGTTAAAGTACGTGCGCGTCGGGTGGCCCTTCCCCCTCACACAGAGCCCCCATTACTCCATTTCCCATCGCCTGCGTATAATGGCGGGCTGGGCCAAGGGGGCAGGGTGCACTGACAGGTGACCCAGGCAGCAGTGAGCACTGAGCTGGTCCCTCCCTGTACTTATCTAATGAGCGGGAACCCACTGCAGTGCATATTGAATGATCGGGCTCCCACCCGTGCATATGTAATGAGTGGGTCCCGCTCATTACATACTGTATTCACGGGGCGGCGACCCGCTCATTAAATATGCACTGGCTCATTAGATATGCGCGGAGCGGGGCCAGCTCAGCGCTCACTGCTGCCTGGGTCGCCTGTCAGTTCAGCCAGCGGCGTCCACCACAGACCCCACTTGGGGAAGGGGGGGGGGGGGTGCGGCACCTGGATTTTTTTGGGCAGGGGAGAGAAAAAGTTCTAACTGAGTCCACTAATTAAGGACGGAGTCCGGAGGGGTGCTGTTCCCGGACTATACAATATCAGGGAATAGGCAGATACTACTGTAGCTGCCTAATCCTGGATATTGTATAGTTCGTGAACGCCACCCCTCTGGACTCCTGATGCCGGTCTTAATTACAGTACCAGACTGTCCGGAGTAATCCCGGATGGGTGGTAACCCTATATGGCAGTCACTGTGGCAGTCACCACAGTGACTGCCCTATATTGCAGTTACAGTAATGTGATGTCTATGGCTTTCACTGCAATGCATCCCAGCAATACATACTCTATATCAATGGTTCTCATACTCGGTCCTCAGGACCCCACGCAGATGACATTTTCCAGGTCACCCGGCGGGTGCACAGGTGTGCTCATTACTCACTGCCAGATTTTGAAAGAACCACAGGTGGAGCTAATTACTTCACTTGCGATTCTGTGAAGAGACCTGTAAAACAAGCACTTTGAGGGGTCCTGAGGACCGAGTTTGAGACCCTGTGCTCTGTATTATATAGCCATCACTATAAAATACTCTCTTTGTAAAGATTCCTGTGACACACCCTCAATCAGCAGGCAACACCTCTTTATACTGCCTACCTGCAGTGCACCACTGCGATTGCATTCTACCCTACATGCCTCAGTCCAACGCTGTAAAATAATAATCAATAAACTGTGTGAAAATGAAATTAGTTGTGGGTCAAACATATTTTAAATGGTTTTTATGAAAATTATTTTTCATTTAAAAAAAAGGGGGGGGGGGGGGGCTGAAGCACAGATCAAAATTCAAATAGGGGAGAAACACCAACTGCAAACACTCCTTCTTGGAGTCACCACTGCAAGTGATCATGTTAAAATGGAGATGATCAATTCAGTATTCTGGTGCCGACAATATAGGTTCCCTGTTCTGGGAGGGGTAGAGCTACAGATTCAGGGGCAGGATGAGTATATATATAGTACATTTCCGTAATGCATTTTCATGAAATTCTAAATAATTTATCACCAAAAGATAATAATTATAATAATAATTAGGCACAATTCAGCAGTTTGCAATTTTTCATTTACTTCAGTAACAGTTTATTACATATCTTGACACATACAGTAGCACAACAAACTTATGTAAAGTGACATTTTAGCAAATGTTTCACAAAAAACCTTGATACATCTACCTCTTTAGTCTTTGAAACACCAGTGACTTTGTCATGTGCAGACCATAAAGCAGTTTATGCACTGAACTCCTATGTAAATCACTTTACTTTTATCTTTATTTTATTAGTCGCTGAAGTACCGGGCATTACCGAGGTTTAAGTCTTTAAGTTATTATGTTAGCATTTTAAAATAATTAACAACTTAGCAGCTGTTCCAAACCGGTATCCGGATAGCCCACAATGTGTAGGAAGACAGTCAATAGTCTACACCAGGCATGTCCAACGTTGGCCCTCCAGATGTTTTGAAACTACACATCCCAGCATGCTTAGCATTCTCTAATAGCAAAACTGTGTCAAAGCATGCTGGGATGTGTAGTTTCACAACATCTGGAAGGCCAACGTTGGACATGCCTGGTCTACACCAAAAGGTTGACACGCAATAGGTAGACATTGACAAAGGGTCAACACTCATTAGGTCGGCATTGAGAAAAGGCTGGCTGACGTGGACTAGGTCGACACTGAGATGAGGTTGACACTAGTGGAAGGTCAATATGGCAATGATCGACATAGGAAAAGGGTCGACATGAGTTTTTCACAATTTTTCCCCATTTTTTTGGACTTTTTCATGCTTTACCATCCATCTCGATTGAGAATGATAAAGTGTGCCAAAAGCATCGGTAGAGGAGCAAGGTATATGGCCCAAAGCATGGCAGGAAAAGTGCCATGCGAGGATATATGCTGCACTAATAAGAGGTCCACATGCTCAGATGTCAACATTGACACCAAAACAACTTGACAAACTTGTGTCAACCTTTTTATATATTGACCTTTTGTCACTGCCGAGCCAGTGCATGTTGATCTTTTGTCAATGTTGACTTAGTGCATGTTGACCTTTTGTCAAATAAACCTGGTGCATGTTGACCTCTTAACTGTCTACCGAGACATTGTTTGTGAGCTAAGCCACACCTTTTCCAAAACACCCATGAGGTGGCTGCCCAGTGTGTGTGCGGGTGGTGGTTGGGGTCACTAGTAGCCATAATCCCCAGCTTTCCTTTCTGTTCAGTTTTATAATCACATTGGGCGATGAGTATAATATTTTTCTTTTGTTATTAATGTTGTTATTCCAAGATTTTTTGGGTACACAATATATTTTGTCTTTTATATCAAATCATTAAACTATAGTTATTTCGGTCAGTATTACAGTTAATTAAACATGTCACCCATATACATCCAGTGGAAGGCCTAGAACAATCTCCTGTGTTTGGTGTACACCAACAGTAGGTCTGAACAGGACCTCAACCCTTTAGTATGTCTTCTCGGACCCAACGTAATCACCCTGCAAGATTTCCATCCAGATCCATCCAGTGGAAGGCCCAGAACAGGCTCACTGGGTCAAAGTTTTGCCTAGTGAACTCTAACTGGAGGTCCAGATGGGAACCCAACCCCCTATTATATCTTCTGGCATCCAATATTAACACTTCCAAGTCTATGCATTGGAAGGCCCAGAACATGCTTCCCAGGTCAAAGTTCAACTAGACCTCATCCCAAACGGTGTGGGGGTATCCAAATTCATTACCAGACAGATAAACAGACCAATACATTTTATATAGATGATAACTAGATTCCTGTGTGGAAATACTTTTGCACTACCCAAGTGATTATTTTATTTTTAAATAAAAAATAAAAAAAATTTCATAATTTTCCCAACCTAACAGCAGCTGCAGATGGATTCCTTTTGCTATGTACATTATATTCTGTAACTATAAAACAAAATACACATTCATCTACATCTCAGGTGCCCCAAAATGTTTTTCTTATTTTCTTTATATCAAGATATATGGCACCAGCTGCAAATGTGTATTTGTTCTGTTTACTATCACAGTACCATGTGTGTTGTGTCCTTGGTTTTCAGGGACGTCCTTGATTTTACATCCAGTTTTTGCAATTATTCTTTTCTGTTTAATATCTATCATCATATAGATATAAAGCAGAAATAAGTATGTCTGAACATAAACTAACATTTGAAATGTTATTGAATAGAAAGTTATTCATCCATCCATCCAAAATTAAGTTATTTATCATGGATATCACTTTGAGCTTGCCAAATGTTTACCTAAACATTTCAGTATTTTGGAATCTCAGAAGAACAACTGTCACGCAGATAAGTTGTCTAAAGGGAAATTCCAAAAAATGACGTCACTGATGATAATTATTAGCTCTATGACTATAATATGGCCACAGGAAGCTACATTATTGTTTTCAGAAAGGAAACACTTTGTACAGCAAATGGAGGAAATTTACTAATATGGGAGTTCTGTTTCACAATCAGAACCTACTTATTTATTTAGCACCTTCTAGAAGATAATAAATTAAATAAATCTATTAAATAGATAGTGGGGGAAATTTACAAAGATGTGTAATCTACTTCACATGTGATGTTGCTATGGGCCACCAATCAGATCCTATCTTCTAGAGGGTGCTAAATAAATAAGAAGTAGATTCTGATTGGCTCAAGCGGGCCAGTGTATTTTTTAGTCGGGACTTCAGTTGGGACTTCTTGTCAGCACTGTATGTGCGTGACATGACTCATTGTATTTCAACTCTAGCATAAGGATGGAAATCAAATGCTGTAACTTTAGCGTCAACAATGTTTTGGTTTTAATGTTCTGTGTTTAATCATCATCAGTGATTTTATTCCCATGGCAATTGGTTCAGCCATACTTTTCATAAGTACTAAAAATTTTGATGACTCATGCCCTTACTGACACAATAGTATGAGTCACTGAGCAGTAACCGGTGATTGGTCAGGTGACAGGTTATAGCGCAAATGAGTGGTGTTGTCAGGCTGTAACACACTCATTGACTCATTTATGTTGATTATTTTAGTAGTAACATAGTAATTAAGGCTGAAAAAAGACGTTAGTCCATCGAGCTCTACCTATCTAATTTGTAACTACTGACTTGAATAAGTCATATCTATAGGATTCCCTTAGTGACCAAAAATGCATCGTTTTGATTTAAATTAATTAACACTAGTTTCTGTAATCACCCCCACCAGCAATGAGTTCCAGAATTGTACTGCTATAATGGTGAAGAATCCTCTTCTTAATTCAGTATGGAATTTCTTCTCCTCGAGCCTCGGTACATGCCCGCGTGTCCTAAGTATAGGTCTGTTAGTGAACAAATCATCTCCCAGTTCCATATGATTCCCAATCCTGTATTTGAACCTACTAATCATATCACCTGTCAACCTCTGTTTCTCCAGTGAAAACATATTCAGCCTGGTTAACCTATCTTTGTACTCTAGTGATTCAAGACCTTTTACTAGCATAGTCGCCCTTCTCTGTACCTGTTCCAATTAATTTATGTCCTTTTCAAGGTGTGGTGCCCAGAACTGAACACAATATTCCAAGAATGGTCTCACCAATGTAAAGAGGCACTATAACATTGGCATTCCTTGAATCAATACCCCTTTTAATGCATGTCCGGTTTGCTTTTGCTGCTGCACTTGAGCAGTGTGCACTATTACCCAATTTTTCATCTATGATGACCCCCAAGTCCTTCTCTACAGCAGAATTTCCTATAATAACTCCATTTAGCCTATGAGTAGCTTGTTCATTTTTGTTCCCATAATGAATTACTTTATATTTTTCAACGTTAAACTGCATTTTCCACCTTTCCGCCCACCTTTCCAGTTCACTTCCAATATCATTAATTAATATATTAAACAAGTTGGGTCCCAATATTGAACCTTCCAGGACTCCACTTTAGACCTTACCCCAGCTGGAATGTATGCCATTTACCACCACTCTGTCCCCGATTGTGCAACCAGTTTTTAATCCAAGTACAAATTTTATCTCCTAATCCTAAATTACCTAGTTTTATTAATAACCTTTTATGAGGCACTGTGTCAAAAGCTTTAGCGAAATCAAGCAGTATTACATCAACAGGTTTCTGTGTGTCCAGCCCCCTACTGGCTTCCTCATAGAAGCTAATTAAATTAGTCTGGCATGATCTATTTTTGATGAACCCATGCTGAGCCTTACTCATCACTTTCTCCTGTTCTAAGAAATGTTGGATACTATCTCCTATTAGTCCTTCTAATATTTTCCCCACAATGGATGTAAGGCTGACTGTCTATAATTTTCAGGGTTAGTTTTGCTACCTTTCTTCCATATTGGTACTGTTAGCTATGCGCCAGTTTGTTGGTACTATCCCCGAGTTTATTGATTCCTCGAATATCAGATATAATGGTAGTGCTATGACAGAACTCAATTATTTTAGTATCCTAGGGTGTATTTCACCCGGGCCAGGAGATTTGTTACTATTGGGAAATTTGTGACTATTTCCTCACTCAAACATACACAGTTTGGAAGCAATCAAAAGCTGAGCATTTAATCTGTGGGAGATCTTCTGAAGATTCTTCCCTTGTAAATACTGAAGCAAAAATGAATTGAATAATTCCGCTTTCTCTTTTCCTTCTATTAACAGGGTGCTTATTTTATAGTGGGACAATATTTTCTTTCCTTAACCGTTTCCCATTTATATAACTGTAGAATTTTTGGGGATTAGATTTGCTATCTGCCGCTATTTTACGTTCCATCTCTAATTTAGCCATCTTGATTGTAATTTTACATTTCTTATTACATTCTTTATATGTGGTCAATGATTTGGGTGTCCCATCTTGTTTAAATGTTTTGCATTTTGAATTTTTAGTTATTTCAGATTTGAATTTGTTGTTAAGCCACATAGGTTTCCTTTTGACATTTGTTCTTTTATATACCCTAGGAATAAATTTATCAGTGCCCTCCAGCAGTATTTTTTTTTAAAGTTTGCCACCTTTTAGTAGTATCCATACCTCTAAATAATTCCTTCCAGTTGATATACTTATACTTTAAGGACTCCTCAAACTTACCTAGTTGCTTACCTAGTTGCTCCAATATAATTATCTTTGTTAAAATCTAAATAAAATGTGATCATATTGTGATCACTGTTCCCCAATGTCTCTCTTATGGTTATGTTAATAATAATGTCCCCATTGTTGCTTATCAAGAGATCAAGGATATTGTTATTTCTGGTTGGACTTGTGGATATGTGGTATATATATATATATATATATATATATATATATATATATATATATATATAATAAATACCACATGAAAAGCCTGTGTTTGTCCCTCTGTACCTTACTCTGTAGGAGACCTCACAGGCTCAGCGCTGTCTCTGATTAAGAACCCTCCCATGATGAGGCCACTGCTGCTGCTGTCCTCCATGGGCCTGAAAAGCATGTGATGAGCTCCACCAAGCAGAGCTCAGCACAACCCTCTCAGACTCTGACCTCTTGTGCAATGTCTCATGGGACTTAGTCAACTCCCAGAACAGCACTGCACACTTGTGCAGTCAGTGTGCCTTAGCTTCGATGCAGATAGGTGAAGCTGCAGCACTACCCCACTCCCATGCACTCCCATGCACAAAACCCTTAGCTAAAAAAAAAAAACATATGTGACTGCCCCCCCCCCCACTTAAGACAGCCCTGCTTGTTAATAAACGATTACACTGGTTTATTTAGGCAGTTATTACATATAATCAATGTTAATGTTTCAATTACTTAACATCAATGGCATAATATCAGTGCTACTGGGTCAATGCTAAATCCTTTTGCTGTATAGAGGAAACCAAAGTCAGCTGTTTTCTGACATACATAAATAATACATTCTTTCAACCTTTATCCAATAGTACATGCTACAAAAGCTGTCAGTGGAGAAGTACCATTCTAAACAGCGGTGGCGTAACAGAAAATTTTGCTCCCCCCCGCCGGGACAATATCGTCGCCCCCCCCCCCCCCACGTTAAAAGACAAGACCCCCCCCGGGGAGCTGGCAGGGGGGTCCGTGCGGCGCGGGGGTACCTGTGGTCAGGGACTCGGGAGAGCCTGGAGGTCCCTGCGGCGCTGATTATGAGTTGCCGGGTTCCCTGCAGTGAAGTGGAAATACTGCGCTACCGCCGTGCGGCGGCGCGGGAAGCACTTCTGACTCTGAAAACACTGGGCGCATGCTAATTGGCTGAATCTCAGCCAATCAGTGTGCGGCCGCGGCCAGTGTTTTCAAAGTTAGAAGCGCATCCCGCGCCGCCGCACGGCGGTAGCGCAGTAATTCCGCTTCGCTGCAGGGACCCCGGCAACTCATGATCAGCGCCGCAGGGACCTCCAGGCTCTCCCGAGTCCCCAACCACAGGTACCCCCGCACCGCACGGATCCCCCTGCCAGCTCCCCGCTGCACCCACAAGCAGTGGGGAGCTGGCAAAGAAACAACAGCGCCCGCAGACCCCCGGAGCCTCCCCGCCACCGCGGGGGCTGCGGCCCTTTAGTTACGCCACTGCTAAACACCCCATTTATACTTAAATAGTGCTTCAATACAATCACTGTATAAAATAATGTATGTTATACTTTATAATAAAATGCCAAAGATGCACCTCACCTCTATGGGGGGAATTCAACCCCCCTGTGGCCACTAGATAGCACCCAATGGAGCAATTGAAATGTTCAATGCTCCAATCATGAGTTGTGTTAGTTTACTTCACATAAAATCAAAGCATCAAGTTGGTGTATTCGCCGTGCATGACCATACCATTAATGCAGAGAGGATCATTAGGTTAAATAAGTATTATTGTGAGCGTTGTATAGGCTATATGGTTAAAAATATATATTATAATATTATAAATAATATTTTATAACATAAAATGAGTATTGCACCTTCTTGGTGTTTTTCCCAATCACTTTGAACAAATACCTGTGTAGCTGTACTGGGTGTTATTGTTGCTTTAGGCATTGCTTAAGAAAATGTTTATACTTTAAAAAATTAAGCAATCATCTGTATGGGAAGTTAAAGGTGTGCACAGCTGCGTGACAGTGTTGTGTGCAAGCGAATAAAAAAAATCGAATTATTGTTCAATAATACAATCATTACTTAACTATTTCTGGGATTACTTTTCATCACATCTAGACTATTTCCCAAAATTGAATATTTGTTCTCTCTTTTTGCCACTGATCAACTGAAATTGCTGCTCAGGCGGTCAAGTAATTAATGGCTATGAGCAGCAATCAGTGGGCAATTTAAACAGCTCAGGAAATTGCAAAGTGTAACTGAGAGTTGATGTTGCTAAATGTGCCTCTTACTACCCTGCACTAGGATAAGTTATGATATAATAATCATTGGGGCAGATGTATTAAGCCTGGAGAAGAAATAAACTGAAGATAAAGTGGAGATAAGGTAAAAGGATATAATGCACCAGCCAATCAACTCCCAACTGTCATTTTCAAGCACAGTTCATTGGCTGGTGCTTTATCTAGTGTTACCTTATCTCCATTTTATCTCCAGTTTATCTCTTCTCCAGGCTTGATACATCTGCCCCATTGTGCCTTGTGGGGGTACCTGTACTTTGCTTTTTTTATACTGCTCCACCATGCCACCAAGTATTGTAGATTGGATACAAATGGATGACTGGTGGTCAGGATGCTGGTGGTCTGAATACCGATGCTGGCATTCCACTGGATGGAATTCCGACAATGGACAGGTAAATATATACCACTGCCTCGTCTAATCCTAACTCTCCCTGCCTGCAGCCTAATCCTCCTCCCTGACTCTAATCTTCCCCACTAGTGCTTATCCTTATCCCTGCACCCCGCTACCTAAAGCTTTGTGCCATGCAGCTGACCCTAACCCCCCTTCTAAGTTCCTAAACCTAACCCCTTATCCCTGCAACGTAACCTTGAGCTTCCCCTCCTTGCAGCCTAACCCTAAGTCTCCGTCCTAGTGCCTAAACCTAACCCCCATCCCTGGCCTGTCCCAAATCCGCCCTGCGTACTCACCAATTAGGATGCTGGCTGTCAGGACTCCCGATCCTTTTGGGACTCCGGTACCGGTCTTCTGTAGGCAGTTGGGATACCGGCATTGGTATACCAGCATCCTGGTGGCCAGGATTCTGACTGCATCACCAGTAGATATGTCTTTTAAACCCTAGCTACAAATTATGAACAATTGTTTTTTAGCAGAGTGTATATTCTCTTAGGCACTGACATTAGTAGACAGGGAGTTGCACTGCAGCAGCATATTGAGAGGACCTTTCTATCAGTTGTTATATGATCTTTTAAACAAGTTTTTAAGGTTGAAATCTAATCTGCTAGAGGCGTTCTGCGTGTCACAAACAATTACCATCATACTACATATACTGCTAAGAATATATATATATATATATATATATATATATATATATATATATATATATATATACACATGCATACTGTATATGTCCTGAGACCAGGCTGCACACAATAAAAATTCAATTGCCAGAGTGCAGAGGCTCATAAATGGTATATTACACTAGTATTAGAAAGCTAGCAACATCCGTTTGGAAAAAATATACAAACGTTTTAATGGCATATTAAAGTGCAAAAAACAACAGACATAAAAACAGCAACAGAAAAGGAGGAATACTTAGCATGATCAGCATAACTAATAATATGTATAGTCCTCCAAATCCTTCCTGTGTGTAATCATACCGCCGACAGCTGTTTCGGTGCTAAACTATGCACCTTCATCATAAGCATAGATTACTAACCTGTAGGTAGCTCTATATATACCACGGATAAGAAGCACAGCTCTCACTCACCTTTTCACGTGAACCTACCACCCGCGACGTCATCAGTGGCGGAGTCAATGCTGGCACACTGTTGCTGTGACAACGGAGATTAAAAGGAAGCCACCGCATGAATGGCAGAAGTGCGCGTCAAAGAAGGCATCATAGCAACCCGCTGTTTACATACGGGCTCAGAGTGGGCTCGAAAATGAATTAATCGGAAAAGAATTAATAAAGTTACATATAATATATACTATTAATCAAGAATGTGGGTCTGCGAATTAGCATGGGAAAAAGATCTGAATGTTACTCTAGAGGAGGAAGAATGGGCAGAAATAAAAACACGAGTAGCAAAATCTTCAATTAACTCAAATTTTAAGGAAAATGCCTATAAAGTCTACTCTAGATGGTACATGGTTCCCACAGTAATACACCGTATTTTCCCTTCTAGCTCCGGTCAGTGCTGGAGGAACTGTGGATCACAGATCACATTCATACACATGTGGTGGGATTGCCCCCAGATTAGCTCCTACTGTGACAAAATTTTTTCTCTACTGGGCAAGATATTTGATTCCCCGACCCCCAAATGCCCTCTGATGGCCGTACTTTGCAGACCACTGGAGGGGACAATAAATCCAAAAAGCAAGCTATGTGGCCAGATACTTAACTCCGCTAGAATAATGCATAATTGCATCAAACTGGAAACAAATTGCTGCCCCATTCAGTCTTTAATCAACAAAGTGTGGTTTGCTGCATCCATGGAGTATATCACTGCGCTGTTACACTACAAGGTAGGGAAATTTTTATCAACTTGGACTCCCTGGTATGTACACTTCCAGAGACAACTCCCTGGTAGAGTGTGATAACTGGTCCATGCTCGTTGCTCAGTTACTGATACATGCATGATTGGTTACCTCCCCCCCATCCCTTCTCCTTTCTATTTCGTTCTTCTCTTTCCTCCCTCTGTCCTTTCTCCCTCTTAAATACCCCTTTGGCATGAAATTATTGTTTGTTTGCCAATGCAGTATAAAAAAAAAAAAAATGTCAGTGGTAGATAGGACAATATATTTCTTGTATGTGCCTCACATAATATTTTCCGTTTACACCAGATTGTATGTAATAGCACTGTTCAGATATCTGATTTTTCACACTGTGTTGTATGCCACTGTCAAAATAAAGAGTTTAAAAAAAAAAAGAATGTGGGTCCGCCACTGATGACGTCGAGGTGGGGAGGTTCGCATAGACAGGTGAGTGAGAGCTGTGCTTGCTAAAATAACTATTACCATACATCCAATGAAATAGTTTCAGTGCTGCATATTAATCTGGAGTACAGTTATTGTATGAGAAATATTTCTGTATGAAATATAACACTGTAACCAAGCCTTGCAAACATGCTTTATCCATAAATTGTTACATGTCACAAGCTGTTCACAAAATACACTTTTTTTTGCCAATTCATTGCATGTACTATGTGTATTTCATGTCACTGGACACCTGTTTCTTGCTAGGTTCAGACTTCTTATAATGTCAAAGGAAAATTGCCAAGTTTCAGCCGTTATAGAAAAGGAATTTGATACCTGAATTTCTATTTGTTTTCTCGTCATAAAATATTCTTGAGAATGGATTTCCTCTTAGCATATCTATAAAAAAAATGTTAAATATGCGCGTATATGTATGTAACCATAGCAACATGGCTGGTATGTAGGTATTTGACAATGACAAAAGTGTCTGGATTATGTGGTTCTTTATGGCACTCCTATGATCATAGTAACAGCTAGGACCAGAAGTTTGCTTGAGACATTTATAAAACTGATATAAAAGACAAGGGCGGTATTTTAAGATGCTGTCATTGTTCTACTACAGCTAAGAAAATGATTACATTACATAACAGTATTTTACATTGTACCAATGGTCTCTAATAAATATTGCGGTTGTGCAAATGTGCATTTGTTTTTTGTTTTTTCTAACTTCTACATATCTTCTTTTTAGAAATACTGCTGTCACAAACTCATAAAATTTTTCACAAATCTGAATATGTCGAGACTGAAATTAAATGACAAATATTCTGGTATGTGGGTGAGGGCAAGGGAAGCCAGGTGAGCTCAGATGACCTGGTCCTGATGTTCAGTTCCCCGATGAACCGGTGGTGTGGGGCATCGGGTGAGAGGAGGCAGCGGGGGTTCTGGTGGGAGTTCTGGTGGCCCTCCTGTTTGCAGTTTGGTGATACAGCAGCTCAGCCGCAGCCACAGAATTTGTAAAGGGAAAGTGGCTACCAATGTAGTGAGTTCCATTTTGCACATGGTACACCTTTATCCTGATAATCCTGGGATTGTAGGTTCCAAACCCAGGATTCCATTCCAGGATTTTAGCACTAAATCATGGGGTCACCGAGGATCCTGATCCCAGAATTTCTAGTTATGCACCATTTTAGTTACCCTTTGCTACATTTTTTTGTTAATGAATGTTTTTGTCATTTTTTGACATAATGTCCAGCCCACTTTATCGCTACTTACCATTTACACAGCCTACTTAATTTATGACTGTACAGCACCATTTGTTCCTAACCATTTTGCAAGTCCACTCAGTTTATGGATGCAGCTCAGTCATTAGCACTACCACACATTATCCCTGCAATATATGTATAATGTAAACTATAACATATGACCCCAATTATATTAGAGATGTTCAGTTTGGATTTACTTGGTTCTTCTCACCAAAATGAACGCAAGTTCAGATTTTTCCGATTGGCTATCTGCTATCACATGTTTTGGATAGCCAATAAGTTCCTGCTTTGAGATCCGAGTAAACCCGGGTAAAACCAAACCCGCATATCTCTAAATTATATGAGGAAGTTATGATAACCACTAAACCCCCATGTTGCTCACCATATTATGCAAACAATAGGGAGCATGGGGCCTGATTCTCAGGCCAATCACACAGCTGCCATATTTCAAGCTACAGACTTGCTTATCATCACAACTGAAGCAGCCACACAGAAAAGAATAAAGACGCCCTCCGAAGCCAACGCAAAGTCCACAGCAACTGCATACAGATAAGCACCATCAATGAAGAAGGTAGGAACATTGACTCCCCAAGCAAATATATAGTCAAACAGACTGACTGGCCGCAGCAGTAGTCACGCTGGTGCCCTGTATATCTGCATGCAGGATTGCAGGTAAAGGCAGAGACACTGCACAAAAATGGCAGTTTTTGCCGCCACTCCCCTTTACAAACCTATCCAGTAAAGTATCCTGTGTTTAAGTCTTCACTGTGCACAGCATTACAGAGGTCTACCAATAATCACTCAAATGTGTGAGCTTCAACACTGTATATAAATCTGAATCAGGCCCATAATCCGCTTTAAACAATTAAAGGTAATATTTAATATCTGTGTACATGTGTGCAAGAAAGGCCTCATATATTTCCTGGAACACATTGTATGAAGAGTTTGTGCTAATAATTGAATATCGCTAAAACATGACTAGGACAAAAAGATCAAAGGCTAGAGAAAGACTGGCATACAGCACAAGAAGACGACATTCCTGCTGTTTATCCAATTCCCAGAATACACAAATCTATTAAAATCACTGACCCTAAATTCATAGAACGCTTTTCACATATTGTGGATGTATGTTTTTGTTCAAGTTGAGCAATCTGTAAACTAACTATTATCTAAAATGCATTAAACAGAATAAACAAGGCACAGATTTGACATTGCACTGTACATCCCGTACAGTCATTTCAATTGAGTAATCCTTATAGTCATCGTATTGTCAAGGAATGGTTTTATGATAGACCCATTAACTCATAAGCTGCCATATTTCACAAAGAATTGGAATAAATGTCAGGATAATAGTAATAACAATCAATAGCATTTTGTAGTCACTCTAAAGCCCCATACAAGATATTCCTCTGAAAGGGGCTTCTGAGCGATATCTTTAAAAATATTGTCTAGTGCAGTAGTTCCCAACCTTTTTTCACTCCCAAAACCCTTGATTCGATTTTTCATTTATGAGTACCCCCTCCTCTCAATTTGAAATATCCAAAGTACGTGCGAGCGGAGTGAAAGTGAGCGGTATGAGTGTTCTTATGCGTGTCCTTATATAAAGGAGCAGCAGAGGAGTATTGCGCAGTCAGGAATCGGATCCCTCTGTGTCTGACCTCTGTCTGGGTACTGACTCCGGGGTTCCAGCTAACACCTGTAGGATTAATGCCACTGCTTCCTCCAACCCTGTCAGCACAGGGAATATCAATGCTGATGTCTGAGGGCAGTGCAGGTAGCTCCCAGTGGATTACTGGTCGGGCAAAAGCACGAGGAGACGCTGATGTGCATAAGTGCCGATTTATGTTTTTGCTGGCACCTATGCTGATGTGTAGTGAATACAATCAGTATTGTTAACTATACACGCTCCTGCGTATCATTAATGACCCCACCCATCTGCTGAACACTATATAGCCAAATGACCCACATGTTCAGCAGGCCCGGCTGATGTCACCGAAGAATATAGTTTACCGATATTGTTTAGTGTATACACTCAATATCGGCCCTCCATGGCCAAAACTGTTAACTCTTTCGGCCACGGACAGGATTGCCTAGTGTGTATGGGTGCTTAACCTGCACTTGCATCCTATAAAGTAAAAGGCTAAGACTGCTCTTCATTTCTACAGGGAAAATTTGAGTGTGCACACCAGCGCCCACTAGATGGCATATCAAGTGTTGCTGCATTCTGGGGCGCACAGAAGCCAGCAGTGGTATTACTGTTATGTTGTTCTGTCATTTTGATGGGCTGATAACTAGTATAGTATTATTCAGCAAATATTTTCATATACTTTCATGTGCAAGATACATTTTTCCGAGATTAATATGTATTGTTTATTTGTATAGTATTAAATACAACAGTATATGCAATAGCAGATTTCCAAGCAAATATCTGTGTGTCCTGCTCTGGGCTGTTACTGCATACATCTCTTAAATGCTTGCCTTCAAGATCCCAGAAGAGGTCACTGCTCTGCAACAAGGGAAATCTGTGCAGCTATTATATACAAAACCTTGGAAGCTGTAACATTACTTTTTATCGTTAACCCCTTTCACATACTAATATATTGCTTTACGGGGTCTCCTGGCATTCCAAAACCAGCACTTTTCAGGCTGAGTTAATAAGATGACACAATGAAACCACAGAAGAGCCTCAACATCTCAGATTTGTGTTTGCACGGAACATGCATGTGTATTTATAAATATTGGAGTTATACCCTAATTCAACTTTCCATGTACGTGAAACTATTTACAGTGCTGTTGGAGGCCTCGTTACATCTTACTTCCAACATCTAGTACAACTTTCAGCATTAACAGTGAACAAACTTCTGTAAGTCATCTTGTCCATGTTCTACAACATCACAAAACTAGACCAATCAATTAGAGATGATTATAGTTCTAGCGATTTAATTTGTGGGAAGATTTACACCTTTGGACAAGTGGCCGCCCTGTCTCATGCTGCTGCCTTCCTGTAAGGGCACCATGTAGCCCGTGCAAAAGCTGATGCATTAATGCCTGTTAAGCATACATCACCTACATAAACCCACTGCGTCTGGATCGCCAGCACTGTGCTGGGAAAGCCAGTGAGGCAGATGTGAGGTGGCGCTCTACAGCACAGGCATTAGCATGAAATCCCATGATGCACTGGGGCTTTGAGTCACATGACCAAAAAGCCTGGGAATCATGGCATTATAAACTGATGCATGTGCAGAACAGTGGCATCAGCGCCAAAAAAAATTACAAAACTAGATAATAATATATATGGGGAAAAGGGTGCCCGCTTCTACACCATATTGCAGGAGAAGCAAGACCTGATAATTATAGAACGTTACATGCATGTTAATATATCTACCCCAGTGTGGACAGTCAATAGGTTGACCGCTATTGGTTGACTTGCGTTAGTCAACCAATAGTGGTCAAAAAGTTGAAATGACAATGGTTGATAGTTTCTTGACAATTAATTTCCATTTTTTTTCTTTCTTTTTCATATGTTATTACCATCCAGGTGGACTATGATTGGTAACCTGTGCCAAGCGCAGTGGGAGCAAAGCTAGGCACCTTGCCCAAAGCATGGCGAGTGTGATAAAAATTTTAACTTTTGTTAACCTTTTCATGTGTCGACTATGTCAATGTTGACCATTTGCGTCAGTTGGCTTTTTCACTATCAGCCTACTGAACCAAACCTGGGCAATCTTACTGTAGTTTTTAAGTTGACATTGCAATAGTCTATTAATCATCTCTGGGACTAAGTATCCGAAACACAAGAAAATATGCTGCATTGTACTATGACAGAATATTCTTTACAGTACTTGTCTTGTAAGCATAAACTCGTACAGTATATATTAAAGGATTAGTCCAGCGGTGGCCAACCGAAAGCTCTTGATCTGCATGTGGCTCTTTCTTTATTCACATGAGGCTCCCAACACTGACAGCCTCCACTAAGCATCTGGCTTTGGCCGAGATGTACTAAGCTTCAAAAAGTGAGAAAATGGAGAGTGATAAACAACCAACCAATCAGCTCCTGTCTGACAGTTTTCAAACATAGTCTGTGACATGACAGGTAGGAGCTGATTGGCTGGCTGTTTATCACTCTCATTTTTATCACTTTTCAAGCTTAGTACATCTGGCCCTTTGTGAGCAGAGTGCCAGATAGCCGCATAGTGTGCTGGCTAGCCACATCAGCAGCAGGATGCAACAGTGTGCCCCAACTCTCCACTCTAGTGTGTGATAAAGTAGCAGCTGTGACAGCCAGTGGTTCATGGCATGCAGCTGTCTTCATCACTATTGATCACCTGTCTGCAGGTACTAAGCTGGTCTGTGTGACTAGTGCTGTAAGAGGCTACTGGGAGTCCTAAGACTTATAGAACTCCTGAAATTTCTGGGTACAGGTTAATTAATTCCCCCTGACACACTGAACTCCTTACAATTAAGGGGACAGTGACACTTGAAGGACTGCAGTGACAATATTAGGGGCTGCTGTAGTGGACTGAGGCCCTTGATTAACACATACGACTGGGCTAGAGGGGGAGCTGAAGTTTATTATGTGAATCTGTATTTTTTAATGTATCTTGTGTGTGAAGTGCCTTTTTCAATGTATTTTATACCCGAGCATGGCCTAGCGGAATCAAGGCCACTCTGCATTTATGGCATGCACATGGCAGCACCTAAACATATTTTTGTCTGTTTTTCTCTGACTGGTCGCCCACCCCTAGATTAGCCAGTTCATTGTAGAATATTTACATGTATGATTCTGAATGTTGACAAGCATGTCCAAGTTAGCAATAAGTGTCGGGGATCAGAATCCATGTCTTTGCTAATGCCAGTAGATAAAAGAGGTAATAACTAATTAATAAAGAAGTGGTCATATTTGTTGATGTTTCTAGTTATCCCGCAGCCCATATCTCAAACCCTTTTTCCTGAATGGAATACATTTCTGCACAGCATTGTTTTTCAGAATGAATGTGATCTCTTTAAAAAAAAAATTATATTGCAAACTCTACAAAATATGAATAATGTAGTGTTGCCCAAAATGTAATGTAAGATACATCTAACAGAAAGCCATTTAGAAGCAGTTAGATAGTGCTTTTATCATTGCATATTTTTGTACCAGCCTTCCAGCACCCATAAGCCCTTCTCCCCCTGACATGCATAGCTGTATATGCCTCAATATCTAATTGGGTTGAAATTGTTTAAAAAACCTTACTGTGATTTGCCTATTCTTTCCCACTTTCCCACAGGGGCATAGAGAGCTATGTTGGGCCACGGTAATGAATGGGGGGGGGGGGGACCTAGTGTGGTGCACAGTTTATGCCATTCTAATGCAATGGTGGGTTGCAGGAGTCGGTTTAGGGGAGGAGGAGGGACCTGCTTCCTAACTTGCCTGTGGGAAGGGGGTCCCTCCTCATTGCTGTGTTGTTTACTATTAAGGTGTGTATGAAAATAGATATAAAATAAATTGCCGGTCCTTGTGAAGCATTGGGTGAAAGTAGGGGAAGAGAAAGAGAAGCTGGATTAAATATCGAATGCTGTGATATGACACTTTGGGGGAAAAAATTTCCCCCAAAGGAAAAAATTTACTAAGATGTGTATTCTACTTCACATGTGATTTTGCTATGGGCAACCAATCAGATCCTGTCTACTATCTTCTATAGGGGGGTTAAATAAAAAAGTAATAGATTCTGATTGGTTGCCCATAGCAACATCACATGCGAAGTAGAATACACATCTTAGTAAATTTCCCCCTTGTATCCAAGGCTCTTAGCCAACTGACTATCGCCGAGGTGCATTGAGGCCTTAGATACTTGTGACATACCTAGCCACAATCTCAGTTGTTTGGTAAACAGACTAATTGACCAGTTTGCATTGGTTAGAATTATTTGAAATATTTCCAATTTAAATTAGCTTTATTTACAATAGTGTTCCCCAAAATATACTATAATATACATTGATGTTGGAATTAGGAGTTTTCAACTTAAATTAGGTAATCATTTCTTTAAAGTTAGAGAATCGAAGTTGAATGCCTTGCCATGAAAATGTAAATCGAATTGTTTCTAACAGTTTTTCATATTTTTGTAGAATTAAAATATTTAACGACATTATTATAGAAACGAGCCAGGATACAGTATTGGACTTTTTTGCCAATTGAGAAACATTTTTAAATAGTCCTTAAAAGTGTTTTTTTTAAGTTTATTCTGGATCAAACTGTACTAAATGGTTTCGTATGACTTCATGTGTCAATGAGTGCTTAACTATAGACCTGACCTAGATCTTGGACTTTATAGGTTTATATTGTAGGATCAGCTCAAGAAGAACATTTAGCAATGCACTGTTCTTATAAATGCAACAAAATGAACTTAAATTTGGAAAGTTGTTTGTCTATTTATTACTCATAGATTAATATCAATATATTAAGTTGTGTCTTTATAAGCTACTCTGAAACTATAAACACTGATTTCATGGTAATTGGAAAGATTTAAATTAATGTTACCACTATCTTTCATTATATAAATATAGATAAATAACTTTTTAGACTTTTGTTATAAAGCAGACACATTTAACTGCGTAGATGATAATCAGCCAGTGACTAACAAGAGTACATGGTTTATGACGCAAAACAGTAATGTTTGTTGTAATTTGTAATGATACATTTTCATAACATTCACTTTTTATATGTCTGCTTGTCAGGTTTACTATAACCATCACACAGTACAAGCAGTAGTATAACTGCTGCATGTGCATAAAATAAAGTTGAAGATAAGTATTTCACTGTCATTAAATAATAACTCTCAGAATTGGCTGCTTTAAACGATCTGGCAGACTTATTGCAGAGTAAAATTATTCAGATTTTTTAGGATAAATGCCCATATTTCTACCGCGTACCTATAAACATCTTAAATTCATTTGATCAGTAATAAATTGTAACCTTACAGTATTTTAAATAAAGTACGTGATTTATTTCAGCATCTATTTGCATTCATGTATATGCATTATTGGTACAGGTACACCACCGATTTTCCGGCATCATCGGTTCCAGCACTGAGCCGGATTACCGATTTTGCCGGATTTTCGGTGGTGTACCCTGTATGCAGGGAGACCCCCGCAGCGTGACCCGCCGCAGCTTGATTCCCCCCTCCCCAACCCCCGCAGCTTGTATAATGATTACAAGCCTCTGCAGCACATCTCAGGCTCACCTAATCAGCACGGCGCCGCCCTTCCCCGCAGCGTTACTCTCCCCTTCCGCACTCCAATTCACTCCCACTTCCCTTCTAAGCCCTCCTGCTGCTTCTGCTGCCATCCTAAACCCTCCCACAAATTATTTTACAGACAAAACACATTAACTCCTACCTTCCCCCTGGCACCCGATGTGTCCGGATTAAAAGAGGTTCCAGACCATCGGTTTCCGGAAAATCGGGGTTGTACCTGTATTACATTTAATTATTATACATTTTTGTTAAAATATATTCGATGTGCGTATTATTTTTAATAATTATAATGGCACTAAATAAATGTAAATCTAGAACGGCACACTGCTGCCAGGATCTCTGCTGTAATGTTGTCTGAAGCATCCTGCTCAGCTCCTTCAGGGTGGTTCATAGAGTCGACAGTCTCTAGTTGAACCCACAAGTTCCACATGCACAAGGTCAATAGGGAAAAGGTTGATATGAAAATGGTCGACACACAAATAGGTCGACATGCGTTTTTTTTGAGGGAGTTGTCAATTTTTATCTTGTAGTCCATGTGGATGGTAAAGTAGGAAAATGTTCCAAAAACAAAACATTTATGTCGACTATATGCTGTACTGACCATTATCGTATTGGCCTATTGACCATGTCAACCAATTGACTATTTCAACCCAATGTATTATGTTTCTATTATAGACGATGACACTCCCCTGGCTTTATTTCAACCCCTTATTTATTAAATTTGAATACTTTTTTTATTCCCCTGAAGTCGAGAGATTTTAAATCTCTCCTGTTGAATCTCCCATTATGAATCTCTGGCACAGATCTCTCTGTGTGTGGACCCATTATCAGAGAGATTCAGTTTAAGGGCGAGATGTACTAAGCCTTGAAAAGTGATAAAATGGAGAGTGATAAACCTCCAACCAAACCTCCAACCAATCAGAGCCTACCTCTTGGCTTGGTTTATCCCTCTCTATTTTATCATTTTTCAAACTTAGTACATCTTGCCCTAAGGGAGATCTCTTATGTTGAATCTCCCATTATGAATCTCTGGCACAGATCTCTTTGACTGTGGGCCCATTTTCTTGTGTGTGGGCCCATTCCCTTAAGGAAATCTCTCAAACTGAATCTCCCATTATGAATCTCTGGCACAAATCTCTCCATGTGTAGGGCCCTTTGAGAGCACCAATGTGGGGGCTAACTGTACTCAATACTTGGAGTGCAGCCAATCAGAAGTACACTACTACTTGGCTCTCCCTGTTGGGCTCATGGTTCTCCAAGTGACCGATGTCACATGGAGGCTCTCCAGTTCCACAAAAACTGACCCAGTTGGTCCTGGAGGAGTGTGAGTGAACTATTAAGTGAGTGAGCGGTGGTGAGCAAGGGATAAAAAATAAAATAATGCATAATTTTGGGTTATTTAGCACTTTAGAAGAAGCATGCACATAATTTGAGACAGCCTTTGACAGGTTTGGGTCTGTATTCGCTTTACACTCCACCCTCTTTTCCATCTCCACCCCCTCATCCACCTCAGTTCTCTGTGCCACCATCATCCTCACCCTACCCTCTGTCTGTCTCACCTCCATCTCTGCTCTGCAACCTACTCCATCACTGTCTGCTATTGTGCTTACTCTGTAGCAGCCTCCTCATCTGTTATGTCTTGCTGATGATCAGATCCATACTGAGTTTTTGTTGTGTTTTCTTCCACTTTTGTATATATGTTCACCTTTTGTACATCGCTCTAATGTTTGTGTTTGGTTTATTTTACTTATTCTTGGTCCCTTGCCTAGATCATGGGTCTTCAAACTGTGGCCCTCCAGATTTTGTGGAACTACATGTCCCAGCATGCCCTGACAGTTTTGGCATGCTCTTATAGGAAAAAATGTGGCAATGCATGTTGGAACATGTAGTTTCACAACATCTGGAGGGCCACAGTTTGAAGAACCGTGGCCTAGATCCTTTTATCAATTACAAATATTTAGGGAGTTCTTTTGAAGATGGGATGTTGCCCATAGCAACCAAACAGAATCTACGTCTTATTTATTTAGCACCTTCTAGAAGATAATAGATAGAATCTGATTGGTTGCCCATAGCAACATTACATATTCAATAGAACTCCCATATTAGTAAATAAACCCCTTTGGGTCTATTTTATTACCACAATACACCTGTTACATGAGAACTTTCTATTAAACCTGTTTGATAAAGAGATACATTATATTGCATTGTAACGGAACACAGAAATCCCCAACCTGTGTACAGAAAGTCCTATTTGAATTAGATTGTACATACTTGTGCAAGTGAAAATGTTTCCGACATGATAAGAGATACTTATAATTGTTTTCCGCATTCAAAGAACAAATATAACATTTAACACTCTCAGTTAGCTCTTAGTTCCAAGAAATAGCACATTTATGAAGCTTTCAAGTACCTAAGAGAACAATTTCCACTTCTGAGTGCTCCTAAAGTTAAGGAAGGAATCTTTGTCATACTGTACAAACAGTGACGTAAGTTCGTTCCAGTTGCCTGAAGGCAAGATATATATTGGTGCCCCCCCCCCCCCCCCCACACACACACACACTTACACAACACAACCCAATAAAACCTTATATAAAATATATATTTCTGTTAAGAAATATAGATATATAACACATATATCTCTCAGAACTCAGCCACAGAAGCAATATCGTTGGCTTTTAAATAATTGATTTATACTTGCAGGGGGAGCAGAGGTACCCCCTTGGGAGCAGGAGCCCGGCGGCAGATTACTCCATTGCCTCCCAGAGTTCTGCCTCTGTGCATAGGTGCCGATTCTGTGGGTGCTCAAGGGCCCGAGCACCCACGGAAATTGATGAGCACTCACAGGCCAGAGTCCCGCTGCTGGGCCGCCATATTAACTTGCTAATTTGCGGCTGCAGCACCCACATCGCCGGACCCACCACCTGGGAAACAGTATGCTGGGAAGAGTGTATTCTGTCCGCGGAGTACTTGCAATGTGGGGGAAATTTCTGTACCTGCACTGTGGGGGCATTTATGTACCTGCACTGTGGGGGCATTTATGTATGTGGAACTCTGTTGCCGTAATTTGAATATTGGAGACAACTGTGCTCCATAATATAAATTGGTATTATTTTGTGGCCACACCCTTTCCACATGAAGCCACTCCTCTATATTTTTGGCTTGAGCACCCACCAGCAAAAACATAAATCGGCACCTATGCCTCTGTGTACACACAAAGATATTTATGAATTTTCAAAAATTCAAACTGTGGTTCAAAACCTGTTTTGTGATGTCATGCTTCTTTATTTGTGCAAATGCAGCTAATTGTAATTGGAAATGTGTATCATTTATTTGGATAATTATGTAATTACTTAACGATTAAGCAATAAATGTGTTGACTAGTAGAAAGAATCAGTTAAGGAATGCCGTTATGTGGAAAAATAAAAAACAGCTACAAAAGGAAAAAAAATAAAAAAATTAAGTGGTCAGTCACTAAATAAATAAATTTCTATAGTTTGTCAGACCAAGTTCCTTTTATCACCCAACATTATAAAAGCCTGGAATAGGGGCCTCAAAAGCTTGCAGTACATTTTATTTTTATTTTTGCGCTTTATCACAAAGATGCTCCTTACTATAAATTGTAAGCTTGGGAGCAGGGCCCTCAAACCTTTGCTGCACTATATAAGAAACTGTTAATAAATAAATAATAATAAATGACCACAGATGCAATCCTTTTAAATGTATCAGTTTTGTTACCATATATACACGAGTATAAGCCTACTTTTTCAGAACATTTTTTATGCTGAAAAAGCCCCCCTCGGCTTATACTCGAGTAAGGGTCCCACTTGAGTAAATATGTTTGGTACTCTTTACCTAGCACGGCGCCCATCGCGGGCATCGCGGCCATCGCATGCACTAAAAAAACGGGTGCGACGCGATGCCCGCGATTTCCCATAGGGATCAATGTTAAAAGTGTCAATGGACGCGATTTTTGTGTTCAATGCCTCAATGCCCGCGATTTTTCCATAGGAAACAATGTTAAATGGGCCACAGAGCCCAAATAGTCCCCCTGAAGTCTGAAATGGCCCCCACAATTGTTAACGCCACCCCACGATCAACGTGAACCCGAAGCGTGGCGAGCGCAGCGAGCCCGCGAGGGGCGGCGGTACGCGTCCTCCGACCTTTTCATACCCCCACTATCCACGTTGGCGTGGAGTTGAGAATAGAATAGTGTGGCGAGCCCGAAGCGTGGCGAGCGCAGCCGGATACCTTCACAGGTAAACGCGTCCCTTCGCGGGCTTCACAGGTATCCGCGTGCGCTCGCCACGCTTCGGGCTCGGTGGCTCGCTGCGCTCGCCACACTATTCTATTCTCAACTCCACGCCGACGTGGATAGTGGGGGTATGAAAAGGTCGGAGGACGCGTACCGCCGCCCCTCGCGGGCTCGCTGCGCTCGCCACGCTTCGGGTTCACCTTGATCGTGGGGTGGCGTTAACAATTGTGGGGCCCATTTCAGACTTCAGGGGGACTATTAGGGCTCTGTGGGCCATTTAACATTGTTTCCTATGGAAAAATCGCGGGCATTGAGGCATTGAACACAAAAATCGCGTCCATTGACACTTTTAACATTGATCACGATGGCAGCGATGCCCGCGATTTTTTACCCCCGATGACCGCGATGGACATCGTGGGCGCCGTTCTAGGTAAAGAGTACCATATGTTTTCCCAGTTTTTTGTTGTAAAATTAAGTGCCTCGGCTTATATTCGGGTCGACATACTCACGTATATACGGTAAGTCCTTTTATTGCTTATTGATGTGAGTAGAAATGCACACATATTTGCCATATGTTGGTAAACAATACAATGTAAGGCAAGGCTTATGCCTACTGTATGACTCCCACCTACTTGACTTTTTGATTGCCCTTGAGAATTTAGTATACAAAAACAGTTTTTCCTCCATTGACATTCAAGAAGTCACACATCCTGATTACACACAGTATCTAAACAGAGGGATTCTAAGGCTAAATCATACACACAAGGGATTTTGACAACAGTGTGGGTTAGTGGCAGTGATGGCTTTTGGTATCCTTTTCTGCTGAAATCCAGCATCGGAAATGTTTGTATATATGTGTTTGTATATACACATGAGTGAACAGGATCTGACAACATTTGATTTGTCACAGGCTTTATGGATTCCAACTGGGAAAGTCCAGAGAAAATGTCAAGATGTGGGAATATAAAGTATTGGTGTTTATTATTTTTGAGCTTTTGGTCTTTCATAAGGCAACTGGGAGTCACGGTAATGAGCAGGAAACTGACACACAACATGCTATGAACGTAGGAGGATTTAAGTGGCATTACAAGAAGTCTTATTTTCCACCTTTAAAAAAAAACAGCTGTAGACCCTACCAAAAAAATATGCATATAGTAAAGATTTGTTACATAAACAGCAATGTAATATATAAATTAATAGATTATGCAACATGTGTCTGTATCGTAACATTTATCTAAGACAGGAAAGAAATGAATAAAAATTGCCCAATTTAGTGGGCCATATGCAAAACTTGTCTGATCAGTGGAAAAAGTTAAAAAGTACAGTAAATATATTGAGACCAATCAATAGATAGAAGCTCATAAAAAGGGTCAGATGTTTTTCAATGTATTTCCTTTATCCTATTGTCGCAGTCTTATTGACTAGAAAATAAAATAAGAGTCTCCCTGACACAGGTGACCCTATATAATAATAGGCAAATGCTACTTCTCCCCTCTCTGCAGTGAAATCAAGTGTTACGCAAACTGGGGGCCACTAGATGGGGCCCAACAGGGCAAGTCAGGTGTTGGTCAGCTATGACATGACTCTTGTGTAGTTCCGCCATTTCGGTGTGCTGGTAACTAGTGGGAGCTATCAGCCCCTGCATTTATATGTGGCTGAAGACAGGGTCATGCTGAGAACATGTACTTACTCTGCCCCAGTGGAATCTAAACAGCACTCACTATATAGGTGCAGATGTGCAGGTCCCTGTTTACAGCACAACATTGTCAGTATAGAGAGGAGTCGGATAGTAAGCAAGGTGTTGGAATGAAGATGAAGGTGGCGGTGGTGGTAGGGAATTATGGTGAGAATTGCAGGAAGGAGGGTTGCCTGGCCTGTTCAGGGCACTGAAAGAGGTGTTGAAAATTACCTAAATTAGCACTGGCTAATCAAGAGAGCATTTCCTTTTTAGAGCACTCTTAAAAGTGATAAGTTAAATTGTTAAAACTTAAACAGTATTTCACATTCATTAAAATACTGTAACAGTCATCATTTGTCCTTATGTTCTTTAGGGATTGGTTGCAATGGTACTGTATGGGTAATTTTGCTTCAATATGAACTAAGGGGGTAATTCAGACCTGCTCACTAGGCTGCATATATTCCATGCCTAGCGAGCAGTGAAACTCCAACCCACTAAAAGCATGATAGCCCGACCACCCAGCTGGTCGAATCCGCTCAGTATGCTGCAAACGGATGTGTATTCTTATGGTGCCCATAAACCTATGCAATTTGATGTGGTGCAACATCACAAATCGTTGTCCCATCGCATCGATCGCATCTTATGGAGCAAAAAAATGCCCACTTCCAGCACCTGATGTCACATTCCATCTGCGATGGCACATCGGGTGCTGGATTAGGGTGGGCAGCAGAGTAGCATAGCGCTGTGAAGTAGCACTGGTGGGCGGTGGTGGTCAGCTCGGCAGCACTATTTAAAAAATTTGTAAACACTGGGCTGCGCTCTGATTGGCTGAGAGAGCTCAGCCAATCAGAGGGCCGCCCATTGTTGTAAAAAGTTTTCTCAAATTCTGCCGCTGCTGCTGACCCCCATCGCCCGCTAGTGCTCCTTCACAGCGCTATGCTACTCCAATGGATGCCACCAGCGTTCTCTCCAGCCCCCTCTCCCGGAACTGATGCCCCCAGCACTCCCTCCACCCCACCTGCCGATTGCATTTGACTGATAGAACCACATGCAATTCAATAAATATTATGTGCAGTACATATCTATCAACGCTATATGCGCCCGGCGGGCCCGCACCGTGGGACCTATTCGATGTGCATACAATCCTTCGATTTATCACACAGATGTGATTGAAATGAAGCATTGTATGCAATATCGCCCTAGTTTAAGGGCAGAATTACACATTTGCTTAAATGAATTACACATTTGCGCAAATTACACATTTGCTCACCACCGTTCTTGCCCCCTGCCTGTCACTTATACTGCAAAAGCCTCAGCGAAGTTTCTCTTATAGCACTTGTCAACAATGCGCATGCTCAGACCCAAAACATTGGAGGCGGGGCAAAATTTGGACCTGTACGAACAGGTCGAAATTGGTCCTTTAGTGAGTTCCACAGTCCATAGTCATATCAAGCCACTAAAGACCAGGGGGTAGATTAACCAAAGCTTCTAAAACAGACAAGTAAAATGTTTATTTTAATTTAAACAAAGGCAGACATACTCTCTGATGCAGTAGTACACAGCATACTTTTTGCACAAGCTTTATTAAACAAGCATTAATAAACAATGAAACATCTCTAAACACTATTCAAATGTTGTCAGCTTTGTTGACTAGACAGGCATTCAACGAACACATTTTGTTTAGATTGCTTACTGATCTTTAAGAATGGAAGTTATTACATGCAATTAATAAACAAATACAATAACATTGCAATGTGTAACCCTGCATCATTAGTTAGATTTGAACAACATCACATTATTATGTATTAACAACTATGAAAATAATATACTGTCGATTAAACATACATTGTGCTCTTTTGTGAAGCTGCAGCTGTGAAACACAAAGTGCTTCAGTCTACTACATTAAGTGACTGATTTTGGGGTAAGCCTCCGGACACTTGCCAGTTTAGCCACCCTGTAGTTAGGCCACTGGTTTTCACCAAAAACAGAGCAAGTGCAAGAATATACTGACGTACTTCCCAACTTTTGGATGCTTGAAGCCAGGATCTGGCACTCCTAAGGCATGCCTGAAAAGGAGGTGTAACCTCTGTGAAGTAAGGGGACCTCTGTTGGGTTGGGTGAACCTCAGGTCATGGGGGTGGTACTTGCATTGCACCATCCATCTTTGTCATTTTGGGGGTGCCCAGTGCCCTTTGGGCAGCTAGGCAACCCATGACTCCCCACAGATCATGTTTTTAGTGATCACCTGTTGCTCCTCCTGTGATCATCGGCTTTTTCTCCCGTTTTTAAGTACGTTTTCACACTGGCCATTTCACTTTTTTCTTCTTCAAATCTGCATGGGTGAAAAGGGACTGAAAAACAGGTGAAACGGCCACAAATTCACCAACACATGTGGATCCTTGGCAAATTCGCCTGTACCAATTTTTCACCTAGAGAATGAATAGGATGGATCTATTTCACCCGAAAAATGAGTGAAAATTGCTGATTTTTCACTTGGAAAAAATTTGCCATGGATTGAATATCTTAAATAGTCTCAGTACAGTTCAAAAATGGTTTCGGATACAGTTTGTACAGACTCAGCAGGTACTGTACATACTAATATATTTTTTTTCTAATTCTAAATTTTAATTATTAGAATAGACCATAAGCTGTACATTCTTTAAAAAATTAAGAACGTTATATAACAATATAACAAAATGGCCGAATTATTGTCCCTAGGCACGCACACATGGTTCGATTCTGTTTTCGATTTGATTTCTATTAGATATGGACTATATCAACCTGCTGTTAAGTTTTTTCTACTCCTTTTCAATTTCCACTATTTTCTATTCCATTTTTCCATTCAATGTGCATTCAATTTACTATTAGATTTGCTATTAGATTTGCTATTAGATCAACACTGGCTTCAGGCAGGAGATGGACATCGAATCAAAAGCTGCAGTGAACACATTAGATTTGCACTATCCACATTAGATTTGCACTATCTACTATTAGGTTTCCACTATATAGTCTTAACCAGGGCCGGCGCTACCTGCTCAGCAGAGGATGCAAAGCAGGTAGGCCCTGGGCAGGAGAGGCGCTGTCTCTGCTCTGCATCCCCTGCTGTCCTCTGTGGCTGCCGGCTGCTGCTGCGCCTGTTACACTGCATGACAGGCAGCAGCGCCGACACCACAGAGCTCCCTCCGGGCACCTAAACATCAGGTCACTCAGCTCAGCAGCACGGACCAATAAGAGGCGGGGCTACACGGACAGAGGGGGCGTGGCTACACAGGGCAGAAGGGGCGGAACTACAAGGAGCACGATTGGTGGTGACAAAAGGAAACAGGATGATGAGGATGAACTGCAGCCTGCCAGGAGAGTATACTGTGAGTGTACTATTGTCAGCAACTGGTTTGGGCATGTGTATGGGCAGCACTACTACTGTCGGCAACTGGTTTGGGCATGTGTATGGGCAACACTACTACTGTCGGCAACTGGTGTGGGCATGTGTATGGGAAGCACTACTACTGTTGGCAACTGGTGTCTGCACATGTATAGGCAGCGCTACTAATGTCGGCTAATTGCTGTCGGCATATGTATAGGCAGTGCCGCTACTACTGTCGGCAACTGGTGTGGGCATATGCATAGGCAGCATTACTAATGTCGGCAACTGGTATGGGCATATGGTTACACAATGCTACTAATGTCGGCAACTGGTGTGAGCATATGTATTGGCAGTGCTACAACTACCGGCAGCTGGTGTGGGCACGTGTATAGGCAGCACTACTTCTGTCATCACCTAATGTGGGCCTATGGTTATGCAGTGCTACTAATGTCGGCAACTGATGTGGGCATATAATTACGCAGTGCGACTAATGTCGGCAAATGGTATGGGCAGTGTATTGGCAGCACTACTTATGTCGGCAACTGGTGTGGGCATATGGTTACACAGTGCTACTAATGTCGGCAACTGGTGTGGGCATATATATTGGCCGTGCTACTACTACCGGCAACTGGTGTGGGCACGTGTATAGGCAGCACTACTTCTGTCAGCACCTGGTCTGGGCATATGATTACACAGTGCGACTAATGGCGGCAAATGGTGTGGGCATTATGAATAAGCAATGCTACTAATGTGGGCATATGCAGGAGTATTTAGGGCATTATGTGTGGCATAATGTGTAATGGGTATTATGGTGTGCTGCATATTGTGTAAGGGGCATCATGATGTGTGGCATAACGTATAATGGGCCTGATTCAGATCCGTTCGGTACTGCGTGCATTCGCACGCAGTACCGATGTTGTGCGTCTGTGCATGCGCAGGTGGGTATCTGCGCATGTGCAGGCGTATGGTGCGTGCACCCACGGTGACCTTTCGGCGTGGGGGGCGGAGATGGGCGGGGGGTGCCGGGCTGCCCCATTACCATATGGGAACGCCCAGCGTTCCATGGGCATTCCCATGAGAACGCTGGGCATTCTCATGGTAATGAGGCAGTGACGCGGGTGTGGGGGGCGGGTAGCTGACATCACCGGATGTCAGCTGCCCGGCCGTATCCACGCCAGCATGCACGCATATATACGCAACTGAAAAGTCCCTTATATATGCGTGCACGCTAAACATCATTCGATGGTCGGTGACCATCGAAAGATGTGGGCGGTTACCCGAGCCATGCGAATGGATGTTTATGCAAAACAACCATTCGCAGCTGTTCGGGCGAAGCCGCACTTTGAGGGGGCGGCAGGGGGCGGTCGTTCGCCGGGCAGGGTTTGGTGGACTCGCAAGGCTGCAAATTCGCAGCCTTGCGAATCAACCTGAATAACCCCCAATGTGCATTATTGTATGTGGTATAATGTGTAATGGGCATTGAATTGTGAAGCATAATGTGTTATGGGGATGACGGTGTTAATGGTAATTTTATGTGACCACGCTCCTACATTTTTTGCGCACTTTCCCTGTTTTTTGTTGTTGTTGTGGTGGGGTAGTCACCAATTCCCTTTATGACGCATGGCACCAAAATGGCTAGTTACGGCACTGGTGCTGTGTAATGTAGATAAGATTGTGCTACTGTGTGGTGTATTTTGGAGTGGGAGTTCTATTGTGTGGCCATGCCCCTCCCTTGTGAGATCACACGTCTTTCTTTCGGTGTGCACTGTCCCTTTGTAAAGTTTGGGTGGGCGCAAATTTATAGTTTGCAGGAGGGCGCCGAACACCCTAGCACCGGCCCTGGTCTTGGCTGCCAAGGCTATGTTTCTATTCGATTTACACTACACAGGAGCACGCATTGGGATCGAATCTGCATTGAATGTAGAAAAACCATTTGATGCCCATTCGATTTTCTATTCGATTTTGCTTTTATAAGCAAAATTCAATAGAAAAATGGTGCATATCTCACCGTGTTTACCATATCTCAGTATGTTTAATAATGGGGTTTAAAATAGTGATTGTACAATTTTTGCTCTGTGATTCATCTGTCAGTGACCAAAGCCATAAGGAAACAGGAAACGCATTTACGTATTTTTTTAACGGATTAAACACTTCATGCTATATTTTATTTAATGTAACATATTTGAAGTGCAATAATTCAGGCATGCCTTGGCTATGAGTAAGTAAGAGATAGAATTTATCTACACAAACTAGGTCTGTGAACTGAAACAGCAGTAGTGTTGAAAGTACACAATAAATATAAAATTACAATGATTGCAACTACAAAAAGGAATGAATAAATCAGGAAATTGCGAGTTTATACGTAATTCCTAAATTCTATAGTACCATTTAAATCTAACTAAAAAATAACATTTTATTAATCATTTCTAATGATGAGAATGGTTGAATGAAAATATATTTTCAAGCCACTTATATTGTAATGCAGGTTCTATTTTAAAAGCTTAGTCTTATTTGCTTAAAGAAACGTGTAAATATGTGTGGAATGTTAAAGCAGGTTTGAACAAAGACATTTCCTAAATGTGCCATGAAGCCTTTTTGGTTTCTTAGTTTTTAAAAAGTTACCTTAGATCCAGTTTGAAAGAGTACAAAGGCTGAGTCATTAGTGAAAAAATGCTTTTTCCAGATTTCACATCGTATTACAATGAACCCAAGTTCATAACCCTGATCGCTTGTATACATAATCTATATTATTGTCAAGACATATTTGTCTCTAAAATATGCATGTGATAAAATGTTAACTATTACGGCATCACTTATTTAAGCATATATGTTACATGAACAGGAATGTTTAATAAATGCAACAGTATGAAATGATGAGGCCAATGCAATTGCATCTTAAGTCAGTTACAAAATGAATACATTTGATTTTGACAGTGTTCCAATGTTCTGATTTCTACCTCTTATAAAATGAATATGGACATTTGGTGTAGATTCAATTATGTGAGAACCTGTTGGAAGTTATCTCTTGCCTTAAAGTGACTTGACTTGATTATGTTATGTTTATTACTCCTGTACAGTATATTATTATTTATTAACAGTTTCTTATATAACGCACACATATTCCGCAGTGCTTTACAGAGAATATTTGAACATTCACATCAGTCCCTGCCCCAGTGGAGCTTACAATCTATATTTCCTACCACATGTACACACACACCCATTCATTCTAGAGTTGATTTTTGTTAGGAGCCAAATAACCGACCAGTATATTTTTGGAATGTGGGAGGAAACCGGAGTACCCGGAGGAAACTCATGCAAGTACAGGGAGAAAATCCAAACTCCCCACAGTTAGGGCCATGGTGGGAATCGAACCCATGACCTCAGTGCTGTGGGGCATTAATTACATTAACGATCTGAGGAAGCCGCTGACACCGGAACACTTTTATTAAACATCCATCTGGAATAAAAGGAGTCTCTCATAGGTACCTGGACAAACACCAAAGGAGATATTCACAGCCTGTCCTACCAAGCCTGCAAAGCAGTCATGTGCAGTTTGCATCTGAATACATCAAACAGGGGGATACTAATAAACAGGACCTGAGAGAGGGACCTTATTTTGTCTGGCCAGACACATCAGGACTGGTAACGTTACACATTCTTTTTAACCTTTTTAAAATTGTATTTGTATTTTTTCTAAAATGCTAACTCCTTCTACTATGCATGCTTTTTACTAAAAACAAAGTAAAAAGACATAGACTACTAACACCTATTATAAGGCACTTTAACACCACAGTTGCAAATTATTGATTCTTGTTTTTTATGTTAATTTTTTTTCCTTTTTTCTTTTTTTTGTGTATGTCTATGTATCACTAATAATAATTTTGAAATGTTCACTGGTCAGTGATAAATATATAGATAATACATTTAATTATTTAAAGGTTGTCCTCAGCTCAGTTTTTATATGTTGTCAGTAAAAAGAAAAAGAATAAGGCAAGTCACACTCTATCAATGTTTTCAATATTTACTGTTGACATATTAAGGAAACTGTTTGGTCTTATCCTTTCCTGGTTGGTACCCTCTAGGCATACCTACCTACCAATTCATGGCATATCAGTCCAACCTATCACTGTAATTCTAAAAGTGTAACTGGGAGGTGATAGCCCCATTTTTTGTCAATATGCTGTAATGAAAGCATGTTCAAACTATGGCCCACCAGCTGTTGTGAAACTACAATTCCCATCATGCCTTGCCACAGTTTTATTATTTGGGAATGCTAAAACTATGGCACGGCATGTTGGGATGTGTAGTTTCATAACAGCTGGTGGGACCAGGTTTGGCCATGCCTGCTGTAATGTATTTATTTACATATGGTACTTTTTAGGAACCACATAAGTACTGAATAAGGGCTGATCCAGGCTGTATTTATTTTGAGTGTCTAATTCGTTCTTGTCCTTTCTAGAAATTAAATTGTCTTGCGTGGACCTCTTTATGCATAATGTCAACTTTTTGTACTTTAATGGAGACAGGAATGTAGTGAGAAATGATGGAAAAGCTCTGAAATACATTTGCTTGGCAAAAAAAGTCCTGCAGCGCTGTACAAGATCAGGAATGCCAAACATGTGCAAGTGCATTGTTCTCTCCCCATTCTCACACACAAATTCATTTTGGTTTCCATTGAAAAAAATTCCATATTCCACAATACAGTGTTAGGACTTCACAGAACCACTTGAGATCCTTTAGTGGTCTGGTTTTTAAATGAATCTCGGTATCTGTAAGTCTCTGTTACACTACTACTCTGCTCACCATTGCCATGTATGTGTTTCACATGAGCTTCAGATGTATAATAATTATCCTCTAAATTTCTTGCAGGTGGTGCTTCAAGCTATTTTAAAATACCATTCTGAAACATTCCACAGACCATTCAGATAATATCAAAGTGTGTGGTCTGGAAAATTCAGATACACTTGCTCTTGCCAGGTAAAAGGAGTTCATAAAGTACAGCATTAGTACACCAGCCAATAAAACAAGCGATTAGGTATAATTACATTTTAACATATGCTACTGCTAGAGGTAGAGCCTCTATTGCAACTTTTGGAGCAAATGTACTAACTACTGCAGATTAGCACAATAGGAGTATTTTAGATTCTGTTACATTTCTAAAATGTAATTGTCAAATTAAAATCTGAATCATTCAATGCTATTTCTTGAAGATTTTTTAACCTCTTGTCAGTAGCGCACGCAGGGGGGGTTTCCGAGTACCCAGAAACCCCCCCAGAAGTCTAAGGACCCTAGGCTGAAAGCTGAGGGTCCCCTCTTTCCATGGATATAAGAATTTTAAAAATCGGCCTTTGGGAACCGGAGATATCTGACTTCAAACCAGTGGTCCCCATCCAAGCCTGTTAATTGCTCTTCCCAGTCAGATCTTTCAGGTTCTGTCTGACTTAGAGTTTTTCTGAGGGTATATTCCAAAAGCTGGTACTCTGCTTCTTTGATGGACATTAGTAGCTTGTCTCTACTGTGCCCAGAACCATAGATATCAGCCTTCCAGCAGCTGGTTACTGCTCCAGCTCCACACACCTGGTATGTAGTTTTATATGCTCATTGGCAGATTGCTCTGCCTCCTGAACTCTCATCCCCTAGTGCCCAATACCATTTGGTAGGTGGGATCCTCTAGTTTTTAATTCCATTACAATCTAAGAAATCTATTTCCAGGAACTGGAGATATTTGCAGTCAAGCAAGCTGTCCTCCCACCAGAAAGTTGTGAATAATAAGCCCACTCCACTATACACCCCTCCTCTGCGTATTAAACATCCTCTACCACCCTGGAAGTTATGTATCAGGGCCCCTTCATTCAGCCCAATGCCCCCTTCTCCCACCCCATCTCCCACCATCTGTACAGTAAAGGGGTAATTAGTGGAAATTACTGATCAAGGCCCTACATGCTGAGTGGTTGATGTAATCAACGCTTCCCCCACCCCTACCGCTGGAGGATCGGTAGGGGGCCCCAATACATTGCTATGCCCAGGGGTCTACACTGCTGTTAACGCCCCTGTATGTATATGTATGTATGTATGTATATATATATATGTATATATATATATATATTTTTTTATTATTGTTATTATTATTATTTATATATATTTGGTCTATATCTATAATACTTTAACTGACCCGGCATATACTGGGTCACCTAAGTGTCCATCTCCGTGCTTTGCTCCGCCCCTCTGGAAACCCCCTTCTGAAAATCCTGCGTTTGCCACTGCTTGTAGACTGAGTAAATAATGAAAAATATAAAAACCTGAAGGCCAGAACAACTGGCCTTCACGTTTTTTACCCTCCATTGAAGCCAAAAAAAAAATTCTTCTTTTGTATACAAAATATTGTAATTATTATTCTTCTTCTCTATTTATATATATACGGATGGAGCTCCTGTCAGCCATCCCGCCAGCTCGCCATGGCGATGCTTCTGGTGAAGCTGGCGGTTGGCGAATGGAGATGGCGGGGATGCGCGAGCACCTTACTCGCTTGCAGGTCCCACTCACTGGTTGGCAGAGAGTGGGGACATGGTGCTACCCTGCCCGACTCCACTTCCGTGAGATGGGCAGGGTGCGGGCAGTGAGCGGGGAGACAGCGGGCAGCAGTGGGCAGTTAGTGGGGAGACGGGGACAAGGCTGCACAGGGCTTATGGGAATTGGGCACGTGTTCGTCATGTGTGCACGCACATCCTTCCTGGTGCGAGGTGGTGGACGGTGATGGCTTTGACAGGATCCACTCTAATGAGAGTGGCTCCACATGTATAGCGCTACAAGGGATCCGCAGCACTTAGTTACAGAGTACACTAAATAACAGAAACAAGAAAACAGTGACTAATGCTGCTTTCAGACCGCATAACTGGCTTTGTATTTGAAAACGTTTCCAAAAACGGGTCTGCCAGATAAAACCCCTTTCACACCGCAGCTCTTAAACGGTATATTACCGTTTAAGTGCCGATTTTTTGACACTGGCAGACCCGTTTTTGGAAACTTTCCAAATACAGGGTCAAAGCCAGTGCAGCCTTCAGCCCTCCCCTCCCCTCCATGCAGCTCCCCCCCACGCGCGTGTCGACACCCCCCAGCGCGCGTGTCGACACCCCCGCGCGTGTCGACGACCCCCCGCGCGCGTGTCGACACCCCCGCGCGCGTGTCGACACCCCCCCCCCCGTCGACCTACCCCCGTGCAGCCGGTACCTCCGTTGTGGTTCCCGGCACTGCAGTTCTGTATGGTCAGAAGCACTTACAGATAGGTCAGGTCCCATCTTTGCAGGGGATGGCGCTGGCGTCACCAGCCGCCATCCCCCGCCAGCGCCATGGCGATGGTGAGAAGGGGACGCACGCGCACGAGAGGGCGCGTGCGTCCCCTTCCGACGGCGCTTCCATCAGTTCCCCGGGTCCCCGCCGGCTTGCCGGCGGTAACCCGGGGTCCCCGCCGCCTGCCCGCACCCCCCCCTAACCCCTCCTAACCCTGTCCGTCTCCCTGAGGCGGAGACGGACAGGGTTTCCGTCGCTCTAGCGACGGAGACTGAGACGCGCGTGCGCGTGAGGCGCACGTGCGTCTCAGTCTCCTCGCTGGCGAGGCTGCTAGCGGGTCGCCAGCGCGTACGTTCTGGCGACCCGCCAGCAAGGATGTACATAGTAACATACTGTATGAAAAAAAGTGTCTTTCAGAAAATGGCTGCCCCATAGGAAAACCTGTTTAAAAAAATTGTCTTTCGTAAGGGGGCAGCCATTTTCCAAAAGTCACTTTTCTTATAAGAAAAGTGACTTTTGGAAAATGGCTGCCCCCATACGAAAGACAGTTTTTTTAAACAGGTTTTCCTATGGGGCAGCCATTTTCTGAAAGACACTTTTTTTCATAAGTGCTTCCGACCATACAGAACTGCAGTGCCGGGATCTACAACGGAGGTAACGGCTGCACGGGGGTAGGTCGACACGGGGGGGGCATCGACACGCGCGGGGGGGGCGCAGGGCGGCTCCAGTGCTGTGAATATTTAATGAGCGCTCATTAAATATTCACTGTGCTGAATTTAGGACCCAGCTCATTGGCTGGGTCCTAAATACCGTTTCAGAACCCAATTTTGAGCCTAAAATACCGGTTCTGAAACGGGTAGGACCCTGCATTTTAACCGGTTAGAAAAAACGGTATTTTCTAACCGGTTAAGTGGTCCTGCACCTTTCAGACCGCACAGATTACCGTTTTAAAACGGTAAAAAAACGGCAATATACCGTTTACAAAGTGCGGTCTGAAAGGGGCATTACAGTTTAGGAAATTTGGATTTACTTGTCTAAAATAAAATGCTTTAATGTCTATTAATATAGTTGGTTATATGTTGAGTCCTCTCTGAATGAGACAATTCAATTATTTAAGCCAAAACCAAAGTTGTCATTAGACAATGAAACAAACGAGTGCTATAAATTGAGGTTGTATGCCAAAAATGTTTTAATTCTATTAATTCTAATTAATTCGGACAGTGGCCTTGGAATACTTTCTAGAAGAGACCCGACATATGCAGCACCAGAGGTATAACATGCTCTGTAGCCATGTCAGCATCACTGGCAGAGTTACTGTACTGCGGAGATGAAATAATAGAATGAATGGTGACAATGCAGTGTAATAAGTATGGTAGGTTGTCCGCAAGGGGTGGGAACAGCTTGTCAGCAAACAAAACAGGCATCGGCTAAAAGTCAGCCCACCGTGAATCTTCTCCGGAGGCCCATTGCCCAATCCATCCCTGTACATGTATTTTTAATCAGAAACTGTGCACTACAGTATATTAAAAATAACGTATAAATGTGCTTTCTGAACCATATGGGAGTGGTCATTGTTAGGAAGACACCGTCTCTTCATACCAGTGAAGCAAGTTTTTTCTTATAAACTTGCACTATGAAACTTTATTTAAAAATAATATTCCACACACAAGAGCATTATTTGTTTATTTTTTTTAATGTTCCATTATATTTTTTGATAAAAGTATCAAATGTGCTTAACATGTACTTTATTTACCATTTCATTTCATTGAGATCTGTGCCTGTCGTAAATATACTGCACACTAGCACAATAGAACAGGCTCCGAGTCAAACTGCATTTTTGCCCAAAATTATGCCATGAACCTAATTTTTGCGCTATGTTAAATTGCAGTTTACTGTTATTATTTTTACTGTCAATGCTTGGTGCCTAGGGTGTGCACCTGCAATGTGTCTTCTTTCTAGATTGTAAAAGTGTGTATGCAGATGTGTTAGATGATAAATAGTTTAAATGGGGTCACAGGTCACATGGGGAGATCACAACTTATGTGCTTTTTAATATTATAGATGCTGACATCACAACCCCATAGAGGACTGTACACATTGAGCTTTATCTATCTAACTGTGATAGGGGTCACAGGGGTCAAGCTGGGTACATGATAGTCAGCTGATTGGGATAGTGTAGAGTGATCAGTCGAGTAATCATAAAGGTGTATACCCAGCCTAAGAGAGAGTCGCAGTGCAAAGACGTCGGTAAAGATTAAAGCTGGCGTAAAGGATGATGGTAATAAAATTGATTATTTTTAGAAAATAAAAAAATTATATAAAAAAGATTTGCAGATAGTAAATGTACCAATAAAATGGTTAATTATCCACATTCTTAGGACTTCAATGACAGATAAATCCTGCTCATTATTAATAATGATTAATACAATTACTTTAATTATCCGTTTAGTGATGATTCCAGCATTATGCTCGGAGTTGAGGCTAACTTAAGCACTCAATGTTCTTTTATTAAATAAGACCTAAAACAAAAAAAAAACAGTATAAAGGGAAAAAAAGATGGACATGATTCTGTATCATGCAGCTACAGTTTATTCAAAGTTATATATTACAATACAAGGCTTCAAAAGTACACCAGTCAGTTGATCATTTAATAATAAGCGCTTATAAATACAGTAGTAGTTAAATGATAGTTAAAATTGTAGACAAAACCTTGTACTTTGTCCTTGCACTAACAGTGTTAGACACATGTTCACTAGCGAGTAGCAAAGCTTCCATGTAGCACAGTGTACTATGTACTTAATGAGCAATCCCATACAACATGATCAAACTTAAATGGAGATAAATGTTGTGAATGCTGCAGGCAAAGTTGAAGTAATGTTGAAATTGACAGAACTAGAAGACTACACTTGTTAACAAAGTGTGTACCTTGTTACACAGTGTGTACCTACAGTACATGTTAAGTCCCATACTGTATGCAGTAGTTGGGAATATCAAACAAAAGCACGTTTGATCAAATTTATTTAATGCCCATATGCAAGAGAGGTCTTTGCTGGCCTTTTTAATTACTTTCATTTATCAACTGGATGTAAAGTATTCAGTCATAGTAGTAACAGGTGTTATGTGTGTAGTGTGAGCTCATGAATAAAGCAAATTATTGCATGCTACATTGGCGGGGTGATAAAGGACTACTGTAAATAACATAAAGTACCTTAGTAAGTTTTCATTTTGACCTTTGATAAAGCTGCTTATGGCAGTGAAACGCATCAGCATAGTTACAGAACCCACCAGGATACCATATCTACATCCTGCATTTCCAGCATCTCTGAACTATTGTCTGAACCAGCCCTTGGTTGAAATTGGACTCGCCAACTCTACTATCAGCAGTCACCATATGGAAGAGGATTAAACCCATCTTTTAACTATAGGTGGGATCAGATTGTATCAGTCAACCTTGCATACACCATAGCATCTGAGGATGCAGAGATCTTCTATAATCTTTCCAGGCATTGGCGGATGGTAACCAACTTTACCAATTTAATTTACAATTGTGCCTGTTCAGGGGCAAAATAGGAAAATACATTCTACCTGAGTGGGGGCTTACATGTAGCATATTCATATGCATGTGATTGGTTATATCTGTTTTTATACCCACCACTGATTTCAACTATTAAATATTTGTAATGGTCAATCCATTCTATTTTTCTCATTTTTATCTATATTTTTTAATTTTAATCTTCAAATGTTTAACGCTGCTTTTTTAAAAATCTCCATTTACATTTTAATTTCCCTACTGTTATCTATTTGAAGGATAGCCAACACAAACAGTGTTTGCAATAGAATGTTACATGGGTTACAGGAACATTTCTTATAGAAGCCAGGTGTTCATCCATATTACAGTTGTCTATAACATGCTGAACTGCAGCTATAGAAAAATGAAAAAAAAAAACCACTCTGCAAGTTTTATGATGACATAACATTTCAGGCCCGTTTTCACAAAATAGAGTAAAATATGATAAGTAGAAAAGAAAATCATGCATCAATATGAACTTTTCAAAGTTTCAGTTTCAGCTGCAGATCAAGATGTCAAATCTTCATGATCTTAGATATAGGGCCAGATGTATCAAGCTACAAAAAGAGATAAAATAGAGAGTGATAAACAACCAGCCAATCAGTTGCTACCTGCCATGTTGCAGGCTGGGTTTGAAAAATGGCAGGGAGGAGCTGACTGGCTGGTTGTTTATCACTGTCCATTTTATCACTTTTTGAAGCTTGATACATCTGGCTCTTAGGGTGGAATTAATTTAGCCGATAGTTTACCATAGACTATTTGATCCCTTGGTGCTGTTGAATTGTCTATAAAAAGCATGTTATCCGGTGCAGTGCAGCCATGAACACATAGATTGGGAAGGCTAATTTATCAGGCAAGAAAAAGTGCTGTAGTTGAATAGCCTTTTTTCACACCCAGTAAATTACCAGGTGTAGAACTCCTCCCCTTAGGCCACTCACTTTTTCACATCATGTTATGAAATGTGATGTCACAGTGGTAGGTGTGCATGCAATACATAATAAGGTTATACCTAGTCAGATATTAAAGTGGTCAGAGAGAGGTAGTGGAACTCAACTCCATCCCCATTGGGTACTTGTTAAATGTACAGTATGTGTAGTACTGTACAAAATGTTCACCTCCACAGGGTGTAGTGTAGTAGAGCTACACTGACTAGTTCACAGGTGGCCAAACCTGCCCTCAAGATCTACCAACAGTTCATGTTTTTCACACAACCTGTGTATCTATAGTAGGAATGAATGCATCACATTTTTTTATAATGTTACAGTAATGCTGCTTTCATACCGCAAAACTGGCTTTGACCAGGTATTTTGAAACGTTTCTAAAAACGGGTCTGCCAGGTAAAACCCCTTTCACACCGCATCTCTTAAACGGGATATTACCGTTTAAGTGCCGTTTTTTTTACACTGGCAGACCCGTTTTTGAGAAACTTTCCAAAAACAGGATCAAAGCCAGTGCGGTCTTCAGCAACCCCCCCCCCCCCCTGTAACACGCTGTTACAGTTAACACCACCACCCCCCCCCCCAATGTGTTTAAGAAAGCCCCCCGTGCAGCCAGTACCTCATGCCTTGCGGATCACCCCCCCCCCCCAATGTGTTTAAGAAAACCCCCGTGCCTCGTGCCTTACGATCCCGCCGGCTGTCGGCTCCTGCTCCTGTCGGCTCTTGCTCCTGTCGACTCCTGCTGCTTATAAAAAAAAAGTGACTTTCGGAAAATGTCTGCCCTCATACCAAAGACAGTTTTTTCAAACAGTCTTTCCTATGGGGCAGCCATTTTCCGAAAGTCATTTTTTTTTTATTAGCAGCAGAAGCCGACAGGAGCAAGAGCCGACAGCCGACGGAATCGTAAGGCACGAGGCACGGGTGTTTTCTTAAACACATTGGGGGGGGCCCAGCAGTGAGCACTATTGGTACCCAGTGCCTGCATATATGCGCATATGTAATGAGCGGCTAATTACATATGCGCATATGTAATTATTGGCTAATTACATATGTGCATATGTAATTAACAGCCGGCTCATTAAATATGCAGGCACTGGGGACCAATAGTGCTCACTGTTAAAAACGGTAAATTCACTCTGGACCTTTCAGACCGCACATATTACCGTTTTGAAACGGTAAAGAAACGGCAATATACCGTTTAATTTGTGCGGTCTGAAAGGGGCATTAGTAATGACTACAGCTGCGCACCAGCTAGGTGATTTGGAAAATGTGGACCATTGGTATATCATGAGGACCGATTTGGCCAACCCTGGTCTAGATGGATAGTCAATAGGTTGACCCCATATGGTCAACATGCATTAGGTCAACAGGTACAAATGGTCAAATTGTTGACACATTCATAAAGAAGACTTTTATATGTCAACAGTACAGTTTTCTGTTATTTTTAGGTTTAGTTTAAATGTACAAAAAACTGTTCACATTTGTTGTTGACATGTTAATCAAAGACTTTATGAACATGTCAACAATATGAACATATTTTAACCATGTCAACATTTATAAATGTCGGAAAGGTTCCCCTTTTCGTATAGACAATCTGACATATATTCAAGTTAAGCACTATTTCAGCAAATTGAAATTAGTGCTATCTTTCAGTATGTCTCCTTGACCAAAAAATGTTGACCACATTTGGAATAAAAATTGATAATTTATTGTCCTAAAGTCATGGGGCAATGGCAGTGCCCTCACTCCCATTTGTATAATATGATAATGAATACTTCACATGTCATTGCGGTATGTTATACATAAATATCCATTAAATAGCAAATGTTAAAACATTTCTAAGCCTCTTGAAATCCATAAAAGCTACTTAAAATGATCTGTTGGTTTCCCAGTTGGATGCCTGGCATTTGCAGTGTACGTAAATGTGGAGGACAGACGTCATAGACTTTCATGTTTATGTTATTACAATTTTCACAGAATAAACTGACAAAAAAATGCACAATAACTCATAATTGTTGCAGCCTTATAATATGCTAATACGAAATAAAAGTTTCAATATTTCCGAGTTATGAAAAGAAAACTGTATTTATGTTAACAGTGTTGTCCACTGTTAGACAAACATCTAATTTCTAACTTTAATCTAATAATGTAGAAAATAGCAGTGATGTGCGGTGAGGTCAATGGCCGGGGAGGCATTAATATCACAGCCAGATTTATACACTTAAAAATTATTAGAATAATAGAAAGATGATTGTATTTTATACAATAATACAAAGATGATATTATAAGTTATGAATATAATATTTCTATTATTCTAATGATTTATATCGTCAAGCTCTGGAGTATACTGTAGAATGACAGATAATGCTCAGTCTCCTCTGTAGTCTGACCTCGCATCACTGGAAATAATGGGTAGTGTAGATGGGCCTCCACTGCACGAATGGGAGCTGCTAGGAGCCATGGGGGTGATTCAGGTTGGTTTGCACAAGCAAACTCCTTCTTTAATTGACAAAACCATGTGCACTGCAGGTGTGGCAGATGTAACATGTGCAGAGAGAGTTACATTTGGCTGGAATGTGTTAAAACAGAAATCTAAATTGCATTGTAAAAATAAAGCAGTCAGTATTTACCCTGCACAAAAACAAAATAACTCACCCAAATGTAACTCTCTCAGCCCGACCTGCAGTGCACATGGTTTTGTCCAGCCTGAATCACCTCATATATCTCACAATGGGGCAGATAAAGCCTGGTAAAGTGATAATGTGGTTTTAAAGCGGTGACAAAGTGGAAAGTGATAATCACCAGCCAATCAGCTTTGTTTGAAAAAGGACCTTTAGGAGTCGATTGGCTGCTCCAGTGGGCAGAATTCAGCAAGCATCACAAGCAACTTTCGATGAATTTGCGCTAACAGCTGCCCTTTGGGATAATAGGCCTTCTGAGTTTAGGATCCGGAGTTCTATCTGTGCAAACGTCCAGTGATGCGTGCGCCGCCGAGGGTGCTGGGAACGATTTGTTTGCATCTCTCACTGCAGAAATTCATGATAGAAGCCCATAGGCTTCTATGGTCAATGCCGTTTGAAGATGGCATTGCCCACCACACGGAGAATGCACACAGGCCCCCTTTATTAATCTGTCCCTGTTGAGACCTTCAACAATTTGTACTACATCATGAACAGTGTTCATTGGCTGCATATGGAGTTCAAATGCTGAAACTAACAAAAAGGGCAGGTATGGACGTGCTTTAAAAAGTGACAGTTAGTCTGGAGGCTTTACACTTATCTTTAAAAGATTTGCTGGGGATCTGGTATTACAGGTATTTAATGTGAAACATTTGTTGGGTATCTGATATTACAGGTATTTAATGTAAAGTCACCTGCATGGTTGGTGAGCCGGACCAGGTTTAAAAATATATAGAAAGTCTGTGTGAGCATCCAAGTCGTACAGTGCATGTGTCCGTTTGGGGTATCACAGAAAATAAGACTAACCAATGCATCCCACCCATTTTGTACAAATCTTATTTGCACCACAATTGCAACAAGTGTACAATAAATAAGGACCAGGGGGGCTTTACATGCAGCAGCTGTGCGCAACAAGGATGCTAACCTAAAAAATTGGCAAAAGATCTGAGGGCTGATATAAGTAAGCCACGATATGCTCCTAACACACAGCAATGTGCCCAACATACTGTACCACTTCATACTGACTTGACTGCAACAAAAACGAAATTCCTAAGCAACAAAGTCTCTTTAAGCTATTTTGCAGGTAGCTGTGTCTCAACATAAATTCTAAATTAAGACTAAATTGTGAATGTAAGTAAGACCTGTGGCGGAGCATCTACTTGCCCAATATGACACAAAAGTCATCAATAACTCAGTAAACATCTGCAAACAATAACTCAGTAAGCTACTGTACCATGGTGAATTAAAAAAAGCCTTTGTACAACCATATACAGTACCTATAGTGATGTATGTGATGTATGTATGCATGAGGTGCAGTGTATTTATTCCAAAAACAGAAATTTTGTGGCACCATACAGATATAGGATGATGATAATAATAATAATAATAATAATAATAATAACAACAACAACAATATCTAGAGATGTGCGGTTTGGTTTCCATGGATAGCGAACCCACTCAAACTTAAGGTATTGTTGACCAATATCCTGGCTCAGATCTTCCTGTCAGGTTTGAATCCGGACATGAGCAAAAACACAGATATCTTGGTGTCAGACCTGCCTGTTGTCTGTGTTGCTGGTGGTGGGCTGTTGCTGTGTGTAGTGGTTGGGGAGGAGGGGGTATGTGTGTGTGCACTAGTGCAGGGTGGTGTAACCATGTGTGCTGATGCAATGCAGTGTAACCCTGTGTTTGTTCTGGTGCAGTATGATTTACCCATACTGTAATTGGCACAGACTTGACCCAAAATTCTGCATCTGATTTAGATACAGTACAACATTTCAGAACAATCAAGATAAATATTGGGGCCCTATACAATGATACCTTTGGAGCCTCCCCTTAACCACCTGTGATGCGAGTGACATTAATGTATGGGGCATAATTTGGCATAATTTGGTGCAAAAGGCATTAATGTGTGGGGTATAATATGGCGCAAGGGGTATTACTGTGTGGAGCATAATATGGAAATACTTTTTCCTGAGATTGTCAATGTCTAGGGGTGCAAGGTAAAAAACTAGGGTCTAATGTACTTCTTTTCTGCAAGGCCATGAAGGTTGTATTAAGGCCAAACACCCTTTTTGGGCATGCAAGCCTTTGGCCCATGCTAATGTTTACGTTTTTAGAATGTTGATGTGTGGGTGGGTGGGGTGGGGGGTTGGGCACTTTTTTGCTGTTCACACAGGGAGCCTTGAAACAGCCATGATCTTATGACATTTTTTTTATTAAAAACATGGTATACTACTTGGCCTGATAATATAGGTAATGATCCAACATAGTGAACATATTATGCATGTACCTGTAGTAGATTTTAATATGCATACAATGCTATATTTGTACACTGTTTCTGGAAAGTCTATTTTGTAGGTGCTACCTTTGTGCCTTGACAGGTTTGAACTGTAGAAGACCTCTCATTAAATCTATTTATAAAATAAAATAACTTGGCTGACGGAATTAATTGTGTGTGCGCAATGGAAAAGGGTAGGATTTTCCCACACACACCACCCACACTAGACTTGGCTGAGTAGGTGGGGACTCCCTTTTCCATATCAACAAAACCTAAAGTTAATCTACACTTTTGAGTTTTGCTTCACTCTGACGGTGAACATTGCATGCAAGTTTGGGCAAGCATCTCTCTGAGGTGTTGTTCAAGTTCAATTATGTTCTTGGTAGCACACATACATATGCACGCACACGAAAGCACACACCGGTGGGATGGTTTCTGTATGTGGGTGTAAAATGAAACCTGCAGTCATTTATTGATTTTCATGTTTTAACATTATTTTTCCAACTGCACAGAGAACTGAGTTGTCAAAAGTAGTATCACCTGTAATCAATCTATAATTATGTATCTATGTAGGAGATACAAATACCTGTTTAAGTGGTGTGTTTAATATTTAAAAATATGTTGACAAGTAGTACTGTATATCACTAATAAATCAGCTACAACTTGTTTCTAAATACCTACAGTATATAAACACTGTAACAATATAAAATAAAACCATATACAGGTTGAGTATCCCCTATCCGTGCATCCCTTATCCGAATTATTCCAAAAACCGTGGTTTTTGGAATCATTCAATTTTTTTTTTTTTTTTTAACCCCTAACCCTCTTTTCATACTTACCAAGTCCCCGGGCGTCCACAGCAGGCCTCCGGCATCTTCTCCAGGGTCTCCAGCGGTCCCAGGAATGCATTGCGCGAGTGTGCGCGCGCGCCGGTGACGTCACCGGTGCGCGCGCACACTCGCGCAATGCATTCCTGGGACCGCTGAAGACCAGGAGAAGATGCCGGAGGCCTGCTGTGGACGCCCGGGGACTGCGCGGACGCCGAGGGACGCCCGGGGACCATCAGGGGACAGGTAAGTATGGCTTAAAAAAAAATATTCTAAAAACCGGAAAATTCCCCTATCCGAAATGCTCGCGGTCCCGAGCATTTCGGATAGGGGATACTCAACCTGTACTGAACAAATACTGTAATGTTGGGATTGTGATTGTTACATGTGATGGTGCTTGTGAGCAATAAGGGTTTAAGGCACATAATCCCACATTTTTTATGCTATTTGTTGTTGCTAGTTTAGTATATATATATATATGCATACCCTCCAACATGACCCATTCCATTAGGTACAAAATGCTCTGTTCCAGGACTTCCCTCTTAGTTATATGATTGCCATCACCTGTGTTGACACACCTTTCTTATAAATAAACTAGTCCAATACAGGTGATGGCAATCATAAATTAAGAGGGAAGTCCACGAACAGAGCATTTTGTACCTAATGAAATGGGTCATGTTGGAGGGTATATACTGTATATGGGGATGCGGTCAGTTTCCTGGTGGTCGGAATCCTGGCACTTTGTCCCTCTGTGGGTGAATAAATTAGTGTGCGGAGTGTAGTGAGGCACCGGGCCCGCTGCATGGCGAGTGCAGCGAGCCTGCAAGGGGGGGGGGGCGATCCACGTCCCCCCTTGTCAGGATTACAGTGGTCAGTATTCAAGCCTCGGGATTTTGACCGCCGGGATTCCGACCGCCGGTATTCCGACCGCCGGTATTCCGACCACCGGTATTGCATACCGAATCCTGTAAATGGGTATGGTCGGAATCCTGGCTAATAAGCCAGGATTCCCACCAGAAGGCAGGAACAGTACGTCACTGCAGCAGATATGAAACAGAGCATACATTTTATTGCCTCAACAAGTCATTTCGGGGTCACAACCCGTTCTCAAGAGGATAAAGCAGACACAAACAAAGGGACAATGCAAATCACCTTTTAAACAAGATCCATAGCGCCATCTCCTCCCCAGGCAGCATGCCTGTGACCTGGGATGCATAGAGATAACATCAGGGGCTCCCACCTGCCATCACCATCTCCATGGATACCGAGCTACAGCCTGGGATGCACAGAGACGTCATCAGCGGCTCCCACCCATCGTGACCGTCTCCATGGAAACCCGTCTACACAAGCAGTGCAGTTATTCCTATTGCCAGTAAAGCACTGTGGCCAATTTGAACTACTGATATGGAGTTACCATTATTTAGGAAGACACGCTCACTTTCATGTTACACAAGGGGACTGGTGCACTCATACTGTATATCAGGCTTTGATGCCATTATATGTTCTCATGTTTTTATTGAACACACCATGTAAACATTCACAGTGCAGGGTGGACAAAGTATGTGAACCCCTAGGCAAATGACTTCTTCTAGAGATAATTGGACTCAGGAGTCAGCCAACCTGGAGTCCAATCAATGAGACGATATTGGAGGTGTTGGTTAAAGCTGCCATGTCCTATAAAAACACACACCAGTTAAGCAGACTGTGTTTGTCTATTTTTGTGACTTAGATGAAAATCAGAACACATTTTATGACCAATTTTGTACGTCAGTCCCGAGTGCCGCGATCCCCTCCTGCATACATTTCGGGTCCTACCTCGGCAGGTCCCATCCGAAGGCACTGGGCAGATTAGCACCGTAGGAATCGAGTGCCAGCACTCCTCCAATATATATATATATATATATATATATATATATATATATATATATATATATATATATATAGTGGTAGAAGGTGGGCAGACGTGTATATATGGTGGCAGATGAGTATGCTCAGTGGCAGAAGGGTATGCATAGTGGCAAAAAGGCATGCACAGTGGCATAAAAGTATGAATAGTGGCATAAGGGTATGCATAGTGGTGGATGGGTATGCATGGTGGCAGAAGTATATGCATAGTGGCAGATGGGTATGTATGGTGTCAGAAGGGTATGCATATTGGCACCAGGGTTATGTACAGTGGCAGAAGGGTATGTATGGTGGCAGAATGGTATGTATGGTGGCACACGGGTCGGGATAATGTTCTAATATAGGACCTTGTAGTAACTTCCTACATAATGTACAGTAGCATCTGAATAATGAGATTACCAGGCTGTCTGAGTATCTGCAGTATGTTCGTTTTGTAAATTGTGTGATATTATATAATCTCTGAGGAAAACTGAACATCCTATGTGCTTACTGTTCTATAATCCCCATCTAACAATGGGCTAATCCTGCCACTTGACTCTCCCAGCTTGTCGGCTTTAGCGCGTGGAGTTGAAAGCCAAGATTTGGGCATCAGTTCCACTAATGGCGGAAAAAAATAAGATTCTGAAAATAATTTGATTTATGTTAAATTAAAGATTTTTAAACATATACAGTATTTTTAAAAGTGACTTTGTTCTGTAATCGCCATCCAAATAGACCATAATGTAACCATGTTATTGTTGGCAGGATACTCTAGCTTGCATAAGACATAGCAAAAACAAGCCTAATGGCTCACTGCTTTTAAATAAGTAGGCTCCAAAATATATTTTAGATAATTCTTATTGCAAGTTGCAGGGCTGGATCACCCATTAAGTGACATGGGCACATCCCCAGGGTCTAATGGCACAGAAAAGAGTCTATTTGCTTATAGTGGTACCAATAAGCTGGTTCTTTTTCATGCACCTTCCTCTGATCCTCCTTTTCTGATTTCCAGCACTCTCCTCCTATTTCCCATTCACCATGCATATGTAGTACACTGCAAGGCCTCTGAGAACAAGTAAGAAATGAGCAAGGAATAATGTGCATGAAGATCTATCAGTAAAGGGTTAGAGATTAGGACTATAATTTATTTATATAAGGTGCTATAAAGGGAATGCAGTTTGCCTCTATCTTTTGTACAAATTTGGCTTACCACAACACCTCCACCAAAGGGCTTATATTTACTCTGTATACATTTTTATTACCCCAATAAATGAAATCTAAGGAATCTCAGGAAGGAGCTTTGGAGTGTGATCTAGGAGAGTCACTCGGTGCTGATGAGTGGTCTCAAATCTATTTCATTATGGCCTCTAGCTCTATTTGTGGTAGGCTGAAAGAAAATGCAAATAATCTTTTTTATTATTGGTATTATGGACCTTATTCTGGATCACTCTCAGAGGCAAATGCCATCTCAAATGGACAAAGCCATGTGCACTGCGGTGGGGGGGGGGGGCAAATATAACATGTGCAGAGAGAATTAGATTTGGGTGAGTTATTTTGTTTCTGTGCAGGGAAAATACTGGCTGCTTTATTTCTACACTGCAATATAGATCTCACTTTTTTCACGAGATTTGGGTGGGGTTTTTCTCAAGAAAAACCCCACCCAAATCTAATTATATCTGCACATGTTATATCTGCCCCCCTACAGTGCACATGGTTTTGTCCATTTGAGAAGGAATTTGCCTCTGAGAGTGAACCAGAATAAGGTCCTATGTCCCAGTCAAACTTAATAAAACGAACCCTGAGATTTCCCCAATGTGATGGAGGTGTAATGGTGCAGAGGGCAGAGGGCTATGTTCTGTGTGCCTGTGGAATTGTCCTATTTTGGTTCCTCTTTGGAAAAAAATTGTGACACTCACCAATCCAATTTTAGCAATTAAATTTCCCATTAAGATCAATTATTTTCTTCTCTCCATGAATCTTAATGAAGAATCTCGTCATCAGAATAAACTATTCACTCACATGGATCTTGTGACCAGATTTATATTGCAGCTAAAGGGAGGTCTTCTGAGCTTCCCAAAATAGATGAGATTATTGCTAAGTTCTGGCAAATCCATTCAATGGAATATATCACCAGTATATTAAGAAATTCATCAACAAAGGTTATTAAAGTATGGGATCCCTGGACCTCTTAATGCTTTTAATTAAAATAAGATGGAGTTGCTTTTTCCTCCTCATTTTCATCTTTTTTTTTGTTAATTAGGTTGTTTATTTTTGAGCTGGGTTGACCAGTCAGGTTTCTCCTCTTCTCTTCCCCTTTTCCTGGATTTGTTCCACTTTTAAACTATATAACATTTCATTAACAAAGATGATAAGGTGTTTTTTCTTTCACAAGACTTCTATTCATACTAACAATGATTGTTGTATGCAATGTAACGTTGGTTTTCATTTAAGCAATTTTCTATGTGCATATGTACCAAGACCTCTGCGTAGGCCTGTATGTGATCGCATCTGTGTAATGCCCCTTTCAGACCGCACTTTTAAAACGGTAAATTGCCGTTTTTTTACCGTTTTAAAACGGTAATGTGTGCGGTCTGAAAGGTCCAGTCCCACTTAACCGGTTAGAAAATGCCGTTTTTTCTAACCGGTTAAAATGCAGGGTCCTACCCGTTTCTGAACCGGTATTTTAGCGCAAAAATCGGCTCAGAAACGGTATTTAGGACCCAGCCAATGAGCTGGGTCCTAAATTCAGCACAGTGAATACTTAATGAGCGCTCATTAAGTATTCACAGCACTGGCGCCCCCCCGCGCGTGTCGACGCCCCCCGCGTGTGTCGACGGCCCCCCGCGTGTCGACCCCCCCCGCGCGTGTCGGCGCCCCCCCCCCCGTGTCGACTTACCCCGTGCCGGTATCTCCGTTGTGGTTCCCGGCACTGCAGCTCAGTATGCTCGGAAAGCACTTATGAAAAAAGTGTCTTTCAGAAAATGGCTGCCCCCCATACGGAAGACAGTTTTTTTAAACAGGGTTTCCTATGGGGCAGCCATTTTCTGGAAGACACTTTTTTCATAAGTGCTTTCCGAGCATACTGAGCTGCAGTCCACAACGGAGGTACCGGCACGGGGTAAGTCGACAGGGGGGGGGGGGCGCCGACACGTGGGGTGGGGTGGGGGGGCGTCGACACGCGCGGGGGGCGTCGACACGCGCGGGGGGCGTCGACATGCGCGGGGGGCGTCGACATGCGCTCGGTCGACACGCGAGGGGGGGGGGGAGCTGCACGGAGGGGAGGGCTGAAGGCTGCACTGGCTTTGACCCTGTATTTGGAAAGTTTCCAAAAACGGGTCTGCCAGTGTCAAAAAATCGGCACTTAAACGGTAATATACCGTTTAAGTGCTGCGGTGTGAAAGGGGTTTTATCTGGCAGACCCGTTTTTGGAAACGTTTCCAAATACAGGGTCAAAGCCAGTTATGCGGTCTGAAAGCAGCATAATTGTCATCTTATCAATTAAATATGTTCCAAATAAAAAAGGGTCTGCAGCTCCATCCAAAGGAACACAGCAAAACAATATGTTAGATTACAATACATACTTTACAAAATAACAGACACCTCAGGATAGAGGAACAGTTAGGTGCAGCATTGAGGAGCATCTTATTACAGCTTGGAGATGAAAAATGGTCATGTTACTGGAAAGAAGAGGAAGCAAATTCTGACCAAGTATTAGTTCCTAAAAATTGTTATGTACTGAGTGATACCAGGAAAATAAAACTCATAGGGATTATTTTACTTTATTGGTACTCTACACATAGAAATGTGCATGCACGATATGCTCCAGCAACATTATCTGTGTTGTGCTACCATGAATAAGGATCTAACTGTCTACCCTATACCATCTGGGATTTTTAATGAACTGCTCTATCAGTTCTCTTTTATCTTTAACAAAAGTCTGGCGACAGTGCATTTCCCCATCTCACAAGTTTACTTCACAGGTTCCAACTTCCAAAAAAAAGCTGTACATAGGAACTAAACAAAATGTTTTTCAATATCACAAAAGAGTGGACAGAATGCTTTGGTACACAAGAACAGAAGACAGGAGCCATCAATCTTCCTGCATTATATTGCTGGTCAACCATTTCCTTAGCCAGCTGCCTAATCAATTGTTCCTTGATATTGACCAAAAATTAAACTAAAAGTTTGTCTGCATGTCCTATCTAATGATCATTTATAAGATCTGAGATATTCTTTTGTGAAGGAACTGAAATAGTACTACAGAATGGAAATGTGGCATCAATTCATTGATTAAAGAGAATAGGGCATGGCAGAATAAATAGCTGTTATTTAGGAAGAAAATTGATTTTTGTAGTCTTTTGTGATAATTAAGAGAAAAGCGCTGCAAAAACATAATGTAATATTTATGTGTCTTTCAAACCCATTATATTGTTATGATCAACAAAAACGAGCGTAAAAATATTTTTCTATATTTTTTATATATTTAACCATAGAAAATCAGTGTAAGGTAGTTGCAGATATGAAAGATCATACACAATTACTTTATCAGACAACATAACTGCTAGAAAAAGCCTTAATATGTTTAAATTTAAATGTCATCCAAATTGAAAATACTGTACATCATATAACTATATGCAGAAGTTAAATCATGACTATTTAAACAAATTGATATCCCAAATCAATATATATATATATATATATATATATATATATATATATATATATATATATATATATATATATAGCAAGTATACGGCCCGGCACTCCTCCAACTGGTCAGCTGCCCCGGTGCCTTCCACAAAGGGATGAATGCAGGATGGAATAAGGATGGCAGTCAGGAGACTTTGTAAAACGTGCTGTATTACCGTGCAAAAAAAGGACCAACGTTGGTCCTTTTTTTGCACTGTAATACAGCACGTTTTACAAAGTCTCCTGACTGCCATCCTTATTCCATCCTATATATATATATATATATATATATATATATATATATATATATATATATATATATATATATATATATATATATATGCCCTTTGATGAAGGTGGTTGAACACCAAAATGGCCCGTCAGGGCTAAGCTGGTGGGTATGAGTGTATTGCTGTCTTCAGCTACTGCCACGAAAATGATGAGTATTGTGAATCCATGTATCCTACTCAATTAAAATGTTTTTATTGCATGTTACTTGCAAGGGTGTGCTGGACCTGTCTGTGTTAGGATTGGATCTACCTGTCCGGTGACTGATATATATTTTTTTAATATATATCTTTACTGTAAAATGTATTATTACAGGTTATAATGTATTATTTCTATACAAGGGCATTTGGATTTTTTTTTCATAAGGGTACAAGGAAGGTCAAAGCAAATTGTGATTATTGTAGATTTTATTCAACTAATAAAAAATGTGAATATGGTAGCACACATTGGGGCTGATTTGATTATCTGACAAAAATTACCATGGCTAACTGATCCCACAGTGGGGGCTATCCAATTAGCCACAGAAGCTGGTACTTTATCAGGGTTTTTTTCCCCTTCTTGGAGGCAGGAAAAAAATCCCAGATAAATTACCAGTTTTCACGATCACAGGTTTAAAAACAAATGGATCCAGGAACTTATCCCTGATCCTGTGTGTCACCCATCATGTCATATGCTAGGGTACTGGTGCTGCACATCACAAAAGCTCATTGGCACATTGTTATATTATTAATTAGAATGCTAAAACCGAAAAGTGTTGTGAAATATGTGCCTTATTCCTTCATGGCTGCATTATTTCCACCATTGGAAATTGGTGTTAAGCATTTCCATTCTTATAGAATGTCCACCACGTCATCCAGTAATATTATGATATAACCATCTTCTTAGCTCTATTTGTGTACTATATATTCCACAAATTGGCATTGTACAATTATAGAGTGAAATGGCATAATTCCGCTCTCCAGTATCATTATTATTAGTATCACTTATTTATGTAGTGCCACCATTCATTAAATAAAAAATATGGAATACAAAATACTAAAGACAATTATAGTAAGTGAAAAAAAAAAGAAGCAACATTTGATGCACCTTATGGAACTCTTTGTACAGGTAATGTTCACAAAATCGCCTTTACCACTAAATAAATCTGCATCTGCATGAAATTTAACAGATATTACATTTCAACATGCCCATTTACTGTATATGCATTTATTGGCTGCATAGTCTGCAGACATCAATGTATAATGGGTGAGATTTAATAGGATGAGAGATTCAGAAAGTGAGAGATTTGGGGAGAAATCTCCAGTTTTTTTAAAGCGGCAATCATTTACACTGCAAAACCAGTTTGATTTTTTTTTTCCTCAATAGATTTTTATTGATACAAATTTATATATGGGATACAGAAAAGAAAAAAAGGGGGGGAAACCATGGGGGGGGGGGGGGACTGCAGTCGGGAAAAATGCAGTTAATATAGGACAATAATAATTTACATACAGAGAGTTATACACGACCATAACATACATGGTGGAACGCTACGCAGAGCGAACTGAAAACAAACATGCAAATACAAAATCGGTATAAAGTTAGTCTAGGGTGAAGGAACCCAATAAAACCTAGGCAAGGGGTGAGGGGGGATTCGAATCCGGGTCAGGGGGTTCATTCAGGCTGAAAAGGGTGGTTTGTCCAGACAGAGTTGGGGCGAAAAGTCTTGTGCCTTCTCTCGCAGACATATATGTGAGCCAGGGTGCCCATTTAGAGTGAGGCGAGGAAGGGTTAGGGGAGTGGGGCTGGAAACCTGTTTCCATGAGGAAATGGTGGTTTATTTTTAATATGACCTGGAAAAAGGGGGGGGGGGGGCGGGCTGCTTCCAGTGTTGCGCTAGGTTTGCTCTTGCTGCTATGAGGATGTGTCCAAGGACATATGTTTTGCCACTCGGGAGTTCCTGTGGATATACATGGAATAGAGCTAGGAGAGGGTCAGGGACAAGAGTTAGTTGTATCACTTTCGAGATGAGTTCAAAAACCTCACTCCAGTATGCCTTGAGTTTATGGCAGGACCAGAAAATGTGGTAGATGGAACCTATATTTCCGCATTGTCGCCAACACATATTGGAGCACGATGGCCAAAAGGTGTGTAGGCGATCTGGGGTTAGGTAGAGGCGGTTTATCAGTTTGATATGCATCTCCGAGTGGTTGAGGCATCGAGACATTGTGTAAGAGGATAGGAATATCTTCCGCCATTGATGGTCGGAGAGCTGAATGCCCAAATCAGATTCCCATTTTTTATGGGCAGGAGATTTGGTGAACTCTGTGGGGGTTATAAGTGAGTTGTACCAGAAGGAAATGTCTCCTCTGGATAATGTCTGGGAGGGACGGGAAAGAATCATCTGGTGGCGGGGGTCTATAGTGAGACAGTTAGCGAAGTGGGAATTCCACCAGTGTGCCACCTGGAGATAGTGGAGGTACTCATGGGGGGGGAGGGAGTATACTTCCTGAAGGTAGGGAAACGGTCGGATTGAATTGGCGTCGACTATATCTCCCAGGGCTGTAATCCCCCTTTGTTTCCAAAGAGTGAGGTTGAGGTTGGGGATTAGTTTCGCCACAGTCGTGATGGGGAGGGTATTGATAAGGGAGGTGGAGGCACGCATGGTGGACAGTAATAGGTCCCATGCATACAGAGTAGCGGACGTTGTAGGGAGAAGGGATGATGAAGGGGGCCTGATGAGTTTTGGGATCTTGAAGAGGTCACGGAGAGGGATATCGGGGGAATGGCGTTGTTCAATATCTACCCAAGCCCTATGAGTTGGGCTTTCAGAATAGTGTTTGGAAGGGGCAAGGAGGCAGGCTAGTTGGTATTGGGACAGGTCTGGGAGGTCGAGACCTCCGTAGGCTCTCGGGAGTGTCATTTTGGAGCGGGCTAAAGTGGGGGGCTTGGAAGCCCAAATATATTTTGTCAGGATGGATGTTGCTTGTTGAAGGAGCTTTTTAGGGAAAACGTAGGGGATAGTGCGAAATAGATACATTAATTTGGGCAGGAGAGACATTTTAAATGCCGCCATCCTGCCCATCCAAGAGATTTCATAAGCTGACCAGGATCTGGATAGTGATGTAATGGAAGCAAGGAGGGGGGTAAGGTTAACATCGAATACTGATGACATGTTGGGTGGGATGTGGATACCTAGGTACTTTATGGAGGTGGTTTGCCAGTTATAGGTATAGGAGGTTTTCAACTGGGGGAGCTGGTCCGTAAGGTTAATTGGCAATGCATCCGTCTTGGAGGTGTTGAGTTTATAATAGGAGGCGGCGCTGTATGCAGTAAGTGTCTCGTGGACGTGTGGGAGCGTGTGAATGGGGTCTGTCACAAATAGTAGCACGTCGTCCGCGAAGAGGCTTAATTTATGCTTGTTGGGGCCCACCTGGAGACCGGGAATGTTGGGGTTATTGCGGATGGCCGTGGCCAATGGTTCAATGGAAAGGACAAATATTAGGGGTGAAAGTGGACAACCCTGCCTTGTGCCATTGGTGATATGGAAGGGGGAGGAAAGAAAGCCATTGCTGAACACACGGGCAGAGGGGGAGCTATATAATGACATAATTGACGATAATATACGATCCCTGAAACCGAAGCGAGACAAGACTTCCTGCATATACCGCCAGTTAAGGCGGTCGAATGCCTTTTCGGCATCAAGTGAGACTAGAAGAAGATCCTGGTTAGCTGACAGGGAGTCTATTAGATTAAAGACTCTCCGGGTGTTGTCCGGGGCCTGGCGTCCCGGGACAAACCCCGTCTGGTCCGGGTGTATCAGCAAAGGTAGGTAGAGGTTGATTCGGGATGCCATTAATTTGGCGAAGATCTTGATGTCAGTGTTCAGGAGGGCTATTGGGCGATAGTTTTGGCACAGGGCAGGGTTCTTACCGGGTTTTGGGATCGTAATAATTCTGGCTTCTAGGAGTTCAGGGGGGGCGCGTCCGAGCGTGGAGAGTTCATTGAACAAATCAGTAAGGTAGGGGGAAAGCAAGTCACTAAAAGTTTTATAGAAATCTGTAATGAACCCGTCCGGCCCTGGGGCTTTATTGCACGGGAGTGTCTTTATAATTGACTGGACCTCTAAACGGGACCAGGGGGCATTTAAGGCGTCTAGTTGGGTCTGAGAGAGGGTGGGTAAATGTAGGCTCTCAAGAAAACTGTGGATAGAGGCTGGGGTGGGCTGCGGCGTGGAGGAGTCTTTGGAAAGGTTGTAAAGGTTGGAATAGTAGTCTGCGAACTGATTGGCTATGTCTTTGGGGTTTAGTATTTTCTCTTTGTTGGGGGCTGTGATAAATTTAATACGGTTTCTGGCATGCTGGGCGCGCAACTTCCGAGCTAACATTCTTCCCGATCTGTTGCTGGCTAGGTAGAACCTATGTCTTATTCTGTTTAGGGCCGATTGGGTACGGGTGAGGAGCAGTTTCTGTAGTTGGCTCCGTACTGAAGCCAGCTCTACTTTCAGAGAGTTAGATGGGGTGGCTTTGTTTCTGGCATCTAGTTCCACTAATTTGTCTTCCAGGGCTTTTTGGGTTGCGATAGCGTTTCTCTTCAGAGTTGCCCCAGCCTGAATAGCCGCCCCTCTTGTGACCGCTTTAAAAGCGCACCAATGGTTGATTACCGAGGTGTCTGATATTTTATTGTTGGACATATATAGATCCATAGATTTTTGGATGATACTTTTGGCTGCAGGGTTAGACAGTAAGTGGGGGAACAAGCGCCAGGGTCTGGGGGGGATTCTAGAGGGGTGAAAGTTCCATTGCCACACCACCGGGGCGTGGTCAGACCACGTGATAGGGAGAATGTCAACTCCTACGGAGTGCTGGAGGGACCACTTGTCGCAGAGGATATAGTCGATTCTAGAGTAGGTATTGTGTACTTGGGAGTGGAAGGTATATTCACGTCCTGTGGGGTATGTTATTCTCCATGTATCATATAGATCGAACTCTGAGAGGAGGTTACGGAAGGCTGTCGATTGATTGTCTGTATGGGATTGGTGGCTGGATGGGAGGTGTGATTTATCTAGGCGAGGGTCTAGTGTTAAATTAAAGTCACCCAGTATTAATAAGGAGCCCTTAGTGGTTTTTTGTAGCAGGGTGAAGAGTTTACGGAGGAAGGCCACTTGGTTCGTGTTGGGTGCATAGATACATACTATTGTCATAAGTCTATCCTCCAAAGAGCCGGTTAAAATCAGGTATCTACCGTTCTTATCGGCAGTCTGGGAGTTACAAATAAAGGGGTCTGGGGGGGATTCTAGAGGGGTGAAAGTTCCATTGCCACACCACCGGGGCATGGTCAGACCACGTGATAGGGAGAATGTCAACTCCTACGGAGTGCTGGAGGGACCACTTGTCGCAGAGGATATAGTCGATTCTAGAGTAGGTATTGTGTACTTGGGAGTGGAAGGTATATTCACGTCCTGTGGGGTATGTTATTCTCCATGTATCATATAGATCGAACTCTGAGAGGAGGTTACGGAAGGCTGTCGATTGATTGTCTGTATGGGATTGGTGGCTGGATGGGAGGTGTGATTTATCTAGGCGAGGGTCTAGTGTTAAATTAAAGTCACCCAGTATTAATAAGGAGCCCTTAGTGGTTTTTTGTAGCAGGGTGAAGAGTTTACGGAGGAAGGCCACTTGGTTCGTGTTGGGTGCATAGATACATACTATTGTCATAAGTCTATCCTCCAAAGAGCCGGTTAAAATCAGGTATCTACCGTTCTTATCGGCAGTCTGGGAGTTACAAATAAAGGGGGTATTTCTATTAAACAAAATAGCTACCCCATTACGCTTAAAGGGTCCATTGGCATAGAAGGCAGTCGGGTAGTTAGAATCTCTAAATGTGGGAGGTCGGGGGGAGGCGAAGTGGGTCTCCTGGAGGGCCACAATGTCAGCTTTCTGTTTGTGGAAATATGACAATGCCATTCTGCGCTTGTGAGGGGAGTTCAGCCCCTTGACATTTAGTGACAGCAACTTAGGCATAGCAAGAAGTTAGGTAATGCGGAGAGGTAGCTTCTGTATCAATACAGGGAGGACGCAGAGAGGGGGGGATAGGTGGGATTAGTGCAGTCCAGGGAAGGGGGGGGGGGGCTTAAAAGGAGTAGTATGTTGACAGAGGGGGGGGAGCAGGGATAGGTAAAAAACAAAAGGGTCCAATATCTAGGACCCGCACAACTACTGCAGGGGAGAAGAAAGACATTTTCATGCAGTAGTATATGGAGAGGTTGGGGGTAGTGGCCTGGCGACTCTAGTTATAGAGCGAAGGTGGAGATTGGCCACCCCTCCAGTAACGACATAATTAACTAAACAAACATTTGATATATACTTTAAGACATAACATATAAGTATAACATATAAGTATAACATATAAGTATAGCAGTCCACCTGAAAACTCAGGGGGGGAAACATACTATAACAGGGGTTGAATCCTGTCAAGGCTACTTGAAATAGTAAGGTAACGGGACCCCAACCAGTGGGGCACAGTGAACTATAAGAGAAAAACGAAGCCTTGAACAGGCAAACAAGCTAACAGAGAGCTGCTATAAAACTGTGAGCAGCAAAATCCCAGTGCACAAAAACCTGCACCATTGGTAAATAATGAAAGGTAATACTTAGCAATGTAGCCTCAACCCGCAGTGGGGAGGTGGTGGCGGTCCATTGGCATGGGAAGTCCATCTTTAGGAAAGGAAGAATTAAACGGCAGCTAGACCTCAAGTGTCGGCCCAATCCTGGCGGAGAGGCTGTGGGCGCTTCCGCCCCTGCTGGGCAGTGATGGAAATGTCCCATTCTAGTAGGAGTTTCACCCCCGCATCTAGGGATGATATTGTATAGGTGGTGTCTTCATGTGTGATGATTAGCTTCACCTGTATAGAAGTGCACCCGGAGCAGGGTGTCCTTGGGTAGGTCAGTGGAGATCGTTTTGGGTCTAGGCAGGCGGTGGATACGATCAATGAGGAGGTCCTTAGGGTCGGCTGAGGGGAGGAGCCTGCGGAACAGTGCTGTGGCATAACCTTCAAGTTCAGCGTTGGTTACCGATTCAGGGATGCCTCTGATTTTAATATTGTTCCTTCTAGATCTGTCCTCCAGATCCGCTAGCTTAGCTTTGTACTGGTCCATCTCAAGTTGCTGGCGGTCATAGGATGATACAAGAGCATTGTGGGAAGTAACCAGTTCCTCCATCTTCTTCTCCAGGTGATCCGTTCTGTCACCTATTGCCACCAATTCGGTTTTAACCTCTCGAATGGCCAGTTTGAGATCTCTGGCCAGTTCGGCCTGGAATGCTGAGAAGACTTGGCATAGTGACTTCACCGTCACTGGTTCGTCTGATTCCGCGTCTATGCCAGCTAATCCAGGAGGGGGGCTGGGTTCTGATGGGGCACTCGGATGGTTATAAACTTGTTTCAGAGGGCTTGATTGGTGTTGGGGGGTTTGTGGGGATTTTCTAGCAGGCATGTTGATCTTGGTGGGGGCTGCTTCTCTAGGCCTCTTTGGAGGCATGACGGAAGCGGGCACTGTTTAAATGTATGGAGAGGGAGTAGAGATCAGGCACTGTGGGGGTCCCTATGGCAGGTGCGTTTTCACATGGAAGTTGCCGGGCTGAAGTCGTCACGGAGGGGCTGCCATGAGGTTACAATGGTCACATTGAGCTCTGGTGGGTGGCTTTGGCAGAGGGGGGGGGAATCTGGGGAGAGGGGATGGGAACAAGCTTAGCTCTGTGGAGCCTGGTCACAGGAGAGATCTAGTAGCCACAGTGCAGGGCAGGTCTAAAACACTTAGTAATGGCAGTCCTGTATGTGTGAAGCAGTGCGCTCCGTGTCTGTGGGGGAAGCTGGGTGTATTGGGGCAGAGAGTGAGGCCGGTTTGCTTGGTCCCTGAGGGGGGAGAGGGTCTGAGTGTCCCCACCTGTGGATGTCGCTGGTTATTGATAGGGACCTGGTGGGGAAGATGGCGGGCACCACGTGAGCGCACTACTCACTGGCTGAGGCTGGCTGACGGGCGCAGAAGATCCCCGTTCGCCGCTGCTGCTGCAGGGTCCTGAGGCGGTCCGCCGGTCTATGTCCGCAAGCGGCAGTGAGGGAGGTAGGCGGGGGGGTCCCCGGGTCCCGTGGTTAGCAGCACAGGAGGTCCGGTGTTTGCGGCCGTTCGCGCCGCGACTTCCGGCCTCCGGAAATCTAGGCCCCGGCTCCAACACCCGGACCAGGCCGCAACCCGCAGAAGCGCTTAAAAGCACTTCTCGGCTCCGCGTCCCGGGTAGTCGGAGGGCTGGGGGGCTCGGTGGCAGCAGGACTGATGAGAATTGGGCTGGTTGGCGGCTCCAGGGAGTGGAAACAAGCGGCGGGGACAGAAGCTCCGATGGAAGACGTCTTCTCCGCTTGCGTGCCAGGCCACGCCCCCCCCCAAAACCAGTTTGATTTTGCAGTGTAAAAGATTGCCACTTTAAAAAAAACCTGGAGATTTCTCCCCAAATCTCTCAGTTTCTGAATCTCTCATCCTATTAAATCTCATGTGTCTTTTTTTAGCCTGATTGCTGAGTGCGCCAATCACCATAATATGGGTTATCTCTGGGACAAATACTTTCCGTGAAATATTGATTTAACCTATTGAATTATAGTGTTATCCAGCTAAATAGCCAAAATGTTGGCTACATGTGGGTGTGTTTTGGTATGATTGTGGCATGGCTATTTTTTAAATATGGATTTTACTTGTATATGATAGCAATGGTAGATATCCAGTTGTAATATTCTGTAGCATGACTAGTGGCTAGGGATTTTCACCTGGCAGGTAAAAGTGGAACTTGGCTTCTGAAAACCTAACCACTGAGAAAGCAGTGGGCTTGTTTTTTGTTCAGAAAAAGTTGTTAAACAGTGACTTAAAATGAGAGATTTGCAGGTTTGGATTTATTCTAGTGGCTATCCAAAGATGTTAGAATCGATAGCCAATAAGATTATGTTTTTGAGATCTAGGTAAATCCAAATCTGCTCATCCCTACTTACAATGTTGAGGTGGTCGCAAATTATGGCAGCATAAGAGTAATTAAAAAAGGGTGGGAATATTCACCAAGGTGTTGTATCCAAATTTAAGTTGTGGAGTTAATATCACTTAATTTCTGCTGCTATGCATTTTGGAATGCCTTTTTGCTTTCTTCTGCAGTTTCGAGTGAATCACAGGGAAGGGAGTATCAGTTAATGAGACACTAGCATTCTCCATGTGAATAGATGGAGGACAAATGAAAACAATGTTTTACACCTTTTTATTTAAATATACAGTAATAGGTAATGACAAATTGATTTAAATAAGGGGCAGCACGGATGGTGTAATGGTTAGCATTACTGCCTCACAGTGCTGAGGTCATGGGTTCCATTCCCACCATGGCTTTAACTGTGCAGAGTTTGTATATTCTCCCCGTGCTTGCGTGGGTTTACTCCGGGTACTCCGGTTTCCTCCCACAATCCAAAAATATACTGATAGGTTAATTGGCTTCCAGCAAAAAAATAACCCTAGAATGTCTGTGTGTGCGCGTGTACATGTGTGCGCTATATAAGAAACTGTTGATAAATAAATAAATGGATGTCATTAAAACAAGATGTTAAAAAAAGCTGAGCAGTGACCTCCGCTTTTACTGGATTGGCTGATGTGCCCAGCCATGCGGTGAAAGAGTCATCTCCCACTTTATTGCATCTCAGCTGACCGCGTACATCAGCTGATCCATCTATAGAGAAGAGGTCATCGTTCACTAGATCTTGGGTTCAGGTAAGATTCCCAGCTGTCTCTGGGAATCCCATCAGCTCAATTATCAATGTATATTTCAGTACAAAACTGTAATTATGTGTCTGTGCATACATTAGATGATCCACTGGTCATAGAAAATAGGTCATCATTCACCAGTCCATGGGTTCAGGTAAGTTATCTTTTATTGTCTATCCTACACCTATGTAATCAGACTCTGGTTTATTAAGAAACAAAGGGTGATCCTAGGCAGACAGGGCAGACCAGGAATTGCAGAACCGGAGGGGACCCTACATAACACCATCTTCTCTTGGTGTTATCATCGCAGGGCTCCTGATAATTTTGTGAATTCTCATCCAATTTCCAATAGTATATTTAGGTGATACTAAAATACTATGAAATAGGTGTGTGAATACAATTCTTGCATTATTTTATTAAAAATAATATTGACAAATATGTCCATAAAACACTTTTTTCAGACAGCATCTATCGTTTTTTTATTTTACAAGTAGTGTGTGACTATAGCAAACGTGAAATATTTCTAATGGGAAAGTGTGATAAACATTCCTAAGTTGCATTGTCTGGATAGCGTACTTAATTTGAATAAAAAAAAAAAAGAATTAAAAAAAGCATCTTTCTATTTAGAAAAACTTAAAGTTATTCAGCCTGTCTCAATGGACTTTCTTATTTCATACCTATTTGCATATACAATACAATTTATTTCCCAGATTATTAAAAAGTTGGATATTTTTAAAGCTTGTCTCCAAACATGTATGTGCCTCTGATTCTTTATACAAAACTCCAGACATTTTAATTTTAATTAGTGTAATAAATATATCAAATCAAGGAACATTGTATCCAACTTAATTATAGTGCAGTAGTTACTATAATTAACTTGTATATTGTTATTAACCCTTTGAGTGCCAACACTGTTGTGAGCGATCCTCAAAATATCCGCTAAAATTGCCAGCATCGCTCAGTGACTGTTCTTTTAATATAAATAAATACAAATACAGCCACAAGTCAATTTATTGAACTCTAGTTAAATATTGCACCCAAAAAAAGAACAGTCGCTTTGAGTGATGCTGGCATTTTTAATGGATATTTTGAAGATCTCTCACATCAACGTTGGCAGTTAGGATGGAAACAATTTCCAGATCCTCCCTCACACCAGACTTCGGTGCCCACCCATAGGACCGTCCTCGCTTCTGCACCCAACTTCAGCCCCTACAGTGTATGCCTAGTCACTGTGGGCTGACCATACTCTGGACAAAAACAATTTAGTAGTGGTTATGAATGCGCCAAACCTGACTGCCGCAACCAATACCCCCTTGGGATACCAGCCCCAAAAATCAACACAAGAAAATACACAACGGGAGTATACTGATGCGCTGTCAGGCAAATAGATGGGGTGGATTAGTCACTCCTTCTTCCCTGGTCCTGGATTCTGTCCAAGGATTTTTACAAGTTCATGGGTAGAAGAGGAAACAGATGCACACAAATAGTGAAACCAGAAACAATCCCAAATAGGAAAATCGCTGTAATTAGGTTCTAGGAAGAACACTGACCTGTCCAACAGGCCCTATGTGCCCGTAAAGGTATCTTTCAAACACCCACGTTTTTCCAAATTCCCATGCACTTAATGCTCACCTTCTGGCAATGCCCTATATACACATAGGGATATCTTTTCTGTTCCTTGGTTGTCCAGATCTCATGGAGAAGTTTGCAGCATCAAACTCATAGGCAGATGGCGGTATAAAAAAAATGTATTTTCACAATCCGTGCGATAAAAAAACAGGATACATTGGACAAACAGCAGAGAAGTTAAAAAATTCCAAGCAGAGCTTCACCTCCTATCCCTGCCAACTCAGCACTCACCCGGGTCTAGAGGAGAGTTGGTGCTTTACAAGATGACAAAAAAAGTGAAGAGGCCAGAGGGGATGGATCGGCAATGCTGGAAACGTCACTCCACAACACCGACGCGTTTCGGACCTGTAATGGTCCTTTTTCAAGGTGCCTTGAAAAAGGACCATTACAGGTCTGAAACGCGTCTTGTGAGGCACCAACTCTCCTCTAGACCCGGGTGAGTGCTGAGTTGGCAGGGATAGGAGGTGAAGCTCTGCTTGGAATTTTTTTATCTTCTCTGCTGTTTGTCCAATGTATCCTGTTTTTTTATCGCACGGATTGTGAAAATAAAATTTTGTTATACCGCCATCTGCCTATGAGTTTGATGCTGCAAACTTCTCCATGAGATCTGGACAACCAAGGAACAGAAAAGATATCCCTACAGTATGTGTATATAGGGCATTGCCAGAAGGTGAGCATTAAGTGCATGGGAATTTGGAAAAACGTGGGTGTTTGAAAGATACCTTTACGGGCACATAGGGCCTGTTGGACAGGTCAGTGTTCTTCCTAGAACCTAATTACAGCGATTTTCCTATTTGGGATTGTTTCTGGTTTCACTATTTGTGTGCATCTGTTTCCTCTTCTACCCATGAACTTGTAAAAATCCTTTGACAGAATCCAGGACCAGGGAAGAAGGAGTGACTAATCCACCCCATCTATTTGCCTGACAGCGCATCAGTATACTCCCGTTGTGTATTTTCTTGACCATACTCTGGGACCAACCATGATGCCGTCTCACCTTCCACTTCATACAGTATTTCCTTCTCATCTTCATCCTCAGTTCTCCATTTATCATCTTTCTCCCTCCCTTAGCGCATGTTAAGTGCACAATTAATAAATTGTAAAAAATTAAAAAACAAACATTTACCAAGCGTTAGTACACCAAATGCACTTATTGCTATTTAATACATGTACTCGCCTTGTGTGTAAGTAAAAGTATTTTACATTGAAACAGAAGAATACAGGTAACCAATGGTTGGACTGACAGCGCAGATCTGCAGACAATGAACATCTAGCAAGTAAGATCAGACTCACGGGTGCTTTCAGAATAGATCGTAGTGGCGAGAGTCTCTTTTTGGTGAGACCAGTAAAATGATTATTGCAAAAATCAATGCAGGAAATAATTAGAGCATAGATTAGAGTTTCTGAAGTGTCTTGAGTATAGTATGGTTGTATCTTCAATATGCTTATTAGATGCATGTAACATAGTTTTAAAACAGTTTAGAGTCAAAGGTGATTGTCACATTCTCAACAGTGATAGAGATTTCAGGTTGGTAACTACTATTGGTCAGTGGAAATAAAATTAATTCTGTTTTGGAATTTTAAGTTTGAGGTGGCGAGATGAAATTCAACATGAAATGACATTCAGTGACATGGACAAGCACAGATCTTGGAGGGATAGGTAGATTTGAGTATCATCCTCGCAAAGATGATACTAAAATCCAATAGAACTGATTAGTTTGCCAAGAAATGTGGTATAAATTGAGAAATGCAGTGGAAATAAGACTGCATTTTGTGGTACTCCAACTGGAGAAGGATTCAGAGAAGTGGATACTGAAAGACCAATTAAAAACGTACATATGCACAGACATATGAGGAAGAGCTTTGATAGGAAGACCTAAGGATTGTAATGTTTGTATGAGAAGAGTGTGGTCAACAGTGTTAAAAGCAGCACAGAGATCTAGAAGAAAAAGAAGCAAGTAATGGCCTTTAAACTTATCAGTGACCAGATCATTTACTACTGTAGTCAGTGCTGTCTGTGTGGAGTGTAGAAACGAACATCTGTCTGAAGTTAAAAAAATGTGTGAACTCTAGGCAAGTCCCCCAAGTATCACATAAGTAGGAAAGCAGCGCTAACAACCATAATATTAATAATCATTGAGAGTAGGATTTTATATTTAAGCTTTATCAAAGCCTTTGATAAAGCTGTTGATAACAGTGAAATGCATCAGGCCCTGCTTCAGAGTTACCACAACCAGCTTTTCCAGCTTGGACCAACATCTGGACAGCTATTTAGGACAAGCAACTGGGCTACCAAAACAAGTGGACACCTATGACAGTTATAAGCAGTCTTCTCTCCGGAACCACCATGTTACTAGTGAGGATGTCTCCATTCAATTACACAGGAATACTGAACTGTTCCTCCATTGGTAAAGTTTGAATGGTTACTACACTATGCTATAAAGCTAATTGTCCTATAGGAGTGTACCAACTCCGCTGCCCCCTATTAGGCCAGGTCTAGGATGTGCTAATAGGTACTGTACATGCTATTTCACTATAATGCTGTGAATATTGTGCTGTTTTCCTAATTTTGTAATATGTGTATACTCTATAGGACTGGCTGTCCCATTATATAGTGTCTGCTTATGAGATAACAGCTCACACAAGCGATCCAGGCTATTATCTTATGTAGGGAAATAGCTTTCAAGAAAGCTGTCTCTGGGAATCCCATCAGCTCAATTATCAATGTATATTTCAGTACAAAACTGTAATTATGTGTCTGTGCATACATTAGATGATCCACTGGTCATAGAAAATACAGTAGGTCATCATTCACCAGTCCATGGGTTCAGGTAAGTTATCTTTTATTTTCTATACTACACCTATGTAATCAGACTGTAGTTTATTAAGAAATACAGGCTGATCCCAAATAGACAGGGCAGACTAGGAATTGTGGAACCAGAGGGAACCCTACGTAACACTATCTTCTCTTGGCATTATCATCGCAGGGCTCCTGATAATTTTGTGAATTCTCATCCAATTTCCTTTAAGTACATTTAGGTGATACTAAAATAATATGAAATAGGTGTGTAAACACAATTCTTGCATTATTTTATTAAAAATAATATTGACAAATATGTCCATAAAACACCAGAAAGCATCTATCAGTTTGTTATGTGACAAGTAGAGTGTGACTATAGCAAATGTGAATTATTTCTAATGGAAAAATGTTTGATAAACATTTCTAAGTTGCATTGTCTGGCTAACTTGCTTTCTTTAAGCATTAAAAAATAATCTTTCTATTTAGAAAAACTATAAAAATTATTCAGCATGTCGCAAAGGACCTATTTACATCTACAATGCATTTACTAACAATTTACTAACAATTTACTAACAATTTATGTCCCAGTTTATAAAAAAAGTAAGGATATTTTAAAAAGCTTGACTCTTTATGCAAAATTCCAGACATTTTCTTTTTATTAGTGTGATAAATATATCAAATAGAGGAACATTGTATCTTTTTTATATGCCAACTTAATTATAGTGCAGTAGTTACTTTAATTAAGTTATATATTATTAACCCTTTAAATCCCAACATTGCTGTGAGCGATCCCCAAAATATCTGCATTGCTCACAGCGACAGTTCTTTTAGTATAAATAAATACAAATACAGCCAAGTCAATTAACTGAAGTTTAGTTAAATATTGCACCCAAAAAAAGCACGAGCAACACTTGTATTTTTAATGAATATTTTGAGGATCTCCTACAGCAACGTTGGAACTTAAGGTGTTAAAAGAGAATTTTCTAGCCAATTTTCAGACCTATTTTGACAAATTCCTTTGGCACTCAAAGAGTTAAAAATAATATTGTTAATAATATGCCTGATTCCAAGATGTACGCTATATGCATCACTGCTGTGTCTTTGGACACAGCACAAAATATTTCAAAAGGTGCCGGTCACAGGGCCGGTGCCACCACTAGGCAGCTTTAGGCATTTGCCTAGGGCACTGGCCACTGGAGGGTGGTACTGAGCCACCAAGGAGAACAGGTGCTGTAGAAAGCTGCCAAGGACGGCAGCAGTACATCCCAGCAGGGTGCAGGAGCGGGGAGCAGGTGAGTGATATAAACCTCCCCCCACCCCCCGGGGTCACCAGCGGCAACTCCGGCCAATCCCCGTGCGGCGTGGTCAGTGCGACCCCCCGGAGTGCAATTTTAATAATATTGCTCTGTATCCGCTCCCCCACCACCCGCCTCTGCCTCCCCCGCTTGCCAGCTTCTGTTCCCCCCGCTGCCTCCTCTCACCCGCTTACCACCTCCATTCCCCCACTGCCTCTCCACCTCCGTGGCTGTGCAGCTTCTGTCTCTCTCCCCCACCTCTCCCCACAGGGGAGAGATGGCAGCACAGCCACACACTGATGCTGGGGGTCCACCAGGGCTGGTGCAAGCCCCCCCCCCAGCCTGCAGCTTCGCTCCCCCCAGAAGGAAGCGGGGGAGATTTGCCTGGGGTGGGGGGATTTGCCTGGGGTGGGGGGTGGGGGGATTTGCACCGGCCCTGGTCGGCCGATATGGGTTTTGGGGGCAATGTGGCCATCATTTAGGCTTACCATGAGCATGTCAGGTTGGAGATAATTTCCAGATCCTCCCTCGGACTTCGGTGACCACCTGTAGGACCCTCCTCTGTCCTGCACCCACCTCCAACAAAAAAAAAGAATTAAAAAAGCATCTTTCTACTATAAAAGTTATTCAGCCTGTCTCAATAGACTTTCTTATTTCATACCTATTTGCATTTACAATACAATTTATTTCCCAGATTATTAAAAAATTGTATATTTTTAAAGCTTGACTCCAAACATGTCTGTGTACCTGCCTCTGATTTTTTATACAAAACTCCAGACATTTTAATTTTATTAGTGTAATAAATATATCAAATCAAGAAACATTGTATCTTACTTATATGCCAACTTAATTATAGTGCAGTAGTTACTATAATTAACTTGTATATTATTATTAACCCTTTGAGTGCCAACACTGTTGTGAGCGATCCTCAAAATATCCGCTAAAATTGAAAGCATTGCCCAGTGACTGTTCATTTAATATAAATAAATACAAATACAGCCACAAGTCAATTTATTGAACTTTAGTAAAATATTGCACCCAAAAAAAGAACAGTCGCTTTGAGTGATGCTGGCATTTTTAATGGTTATTTTGAAGATCTCTCACATCAACGTTGGCAGTTAGGATGAAAATAATTTCCAGATCCTCCCCCACACCAAACTCGGTGCCCACCCGTAGGACCCTCCTCGCTTCTGCACCCAACTTCAGCCCCTACAGTGTATGCCTAGTTACTGTGGTCTTGCCCATACTCTGGGACCAGTCCTGATGTCTTCTCACCTTCCACTTCATATAGGAGTAAGTTGTTCTTCTCACCTTCATCCTCAGTTCTCCCTTCATCATTTCTGAGGTTAGTACATCACACCCAATAAACTCAATTACCCTAGATGAATGGATATATGTTTTTTTATGGAATATTTGGATTTTACCTTTACTATATTGCAATCACTTTTTCTGCTCTTAGTGAATCTGGAGGGGCCAGGAACTAAGAGCCCCACAGTTACTTCACTGCTCATTTGCTGACCTCTACTTGGAAGAGCAGAGTGTAGTATCCAGAGGGAGTGGACCAGTATCTCCGGGTCTGTATTACAGCCAGGCACCAGTGTAGTCACATAGGTATGGTAATTACCAATTCTAATCTGTAAATTTGTTTGAAAAATATCATACACTAGACCAGTGGTTCTCAACCTTAGTCCGCCAGTACCCCCAACAGTTCACCTTTTCCAGGTCTCCACACAGAATTACAAGTGATATAATTAGCTTTACCTGTGGATCTTTTAAAACGTGTCAGTGAGTAATGAGTGCACCTGTGCACCTGTTGGGTGACCTGGAAACTGTGAACTGTTGGGGGTACTTGAAGACTGCGTTTGAGAACCACTGCAATAGACAGATAATATGCTCTTACATCAATCCCACTAAGTTGTTATAGATAGGACATGCATGCAAATTTGGTGTCCATTTGTGAAACTGGCACAGATCCATAATAAACAGAAGGGTCAATTGTTATTTGTATTCCAAGCTACTGAATTGTTGCATCTCTACTTAGTTACATAGATTACAAAAGCAAAATCATTTCCTTTACATTCAAACCATTGACATTATTAGGACAACCTTTACAGAGTTGAATATTAATAAAGCACTAGTGTTTCTTAATAAAACCACTGACATCTTTTCGCCCCTGCTCGTAAAGAATGAATAACAGTAATAAAGGCAGACTTAAGACAATTCTGCCCACCTCTCCATCATGATGTACAATGTAGACAATTGCTCTACTGTAAGTGGCCTTTTTAAGCCATAATCTTTACAAATTGCAGAAAGAAAACGTAAATTGAAGCGACTGACATTTCTACTGATTCCAATGCCCTCTGTAACATCAAAGGCACTACTTATCTGTGATAACATCGTAGAAACTGCTGGGACTTCTAATAACATCACTCTGGCTTTTAAAAACAAGAAAAAAAGGCTTCAGTAAAGGGGAAATAGCGTCGTTGCCAAACCCACCATGTATTAACGTCACGGAGCTTCAGCATTTCAAGTGTGTAATCAGCTGTCACCAAATAAAACCAGCAATGAATCTTCAATGTTATAAAAAGGACAAGTCAGTTCCTGTCACTGAAATGTTGTTAATAATTACTCCAACATATCAAACAAAAGCCTTTTCAAAGATGATTATCTTGCTTGTTTTTTGTCTCAGACTAGCAGACCCTTGGGAAAGCTAGGTGAGGAGATATAAGTGATTATCGCATATGGGATGGCTGGGGTGTACGGTCAGAAATGATCATTTGTCCGGTATTAGTGCAATGTATTGATATTGTTACTGTGCAATGGCAGTTGTGTTGTTAGGGTTATCGTCTTGTCTTTTCTCTGGTTTATTTTTAGAAGGTGGTGAATGGGTTTATTGTTTATACAGAGAAGACAGACAAAAGTAAAGCAGGTGAGAGACCCTTCAAGCACAGCATTAACATGTTTTCTTTGTGTATCTCTTGTGTAAAGCAGGATTATCTTTTATAAGAATGACCTAATCCATGATCTCTCCCTATGGAGCTGATGCAGAGTGGGTACTGCACTAGTTTGCATAGCTTATACTGTGTGATTCTGCTCTGCACATGCTCAAATGGGTATGAATGCTCTTAGTCCCCTTAGCACCCCCTTCACTATACAGCTTCCATGGTGCCCGCAGGTTATCTTATCAGCGGCCGCCATCCCCCTTCACGGCGATGGGCTGCGGGTCTCTGCAGCCCGATGCACATCAGCCCCATATGCCGGCTCTGACCATCTTCACTGCAGCCTACAGTGGGATTTAGTGCCGCCGGCTGCCGGCCACTGAGTTGTGACGAGACAGAGTGAGACAGGCAGTGCAGTGGGCAACAGGAGGCACACGGAGCATCTGACAATGACAACGAGCATAAGCAGCCCCGAAGAAGGGGTTTCCCCATATTTCAGAAACCAGCACCAGGCTTCAACAGCCAGTGGTGCCATACCACAGCCATGAGAAAGTATTTATATAGTTCCCCTGGCCATAACATGACACCCTGGCTGGTCAGTCCATGCAGGTCCCTGGGGGAGTGGGGACCCCCAATGAGCCCAGGGCTGGTTATGCTACTGAGGGGGGGGGGACTCCATGCCTTTTTTTATTTATTTCCAATTCTAATTTTTTTACACTTGGTAGCATTTTCTGTATTTGGTTGCCGGGAAACTCGGCAGCCAAATCCAAATCACTTTACCATCATACAATACAAATCCGGAGAATATGGCAGCTTTGTCCAATCCCATGTATGAATTGGTATGACCGGGATTAGCCTTTGTCGAACGTATATACAACCAGAGAATACAGCTAATTTACAAATCAGCCTTCTTGGTAAATTTCCTCCACTGTATGAGAACGCGGGTTATTTATCAGCATGACCCCAGGCTATACTCGGTATAAAAAGGTTGGACCTGAGACGGTTGCAGTGTGAAAGTCAGATTCAGGTCATGCATAAAAGGTAACCATCATCACTATCAGTGCAGACTTACGCTACCCTCATTCTTGTTGAAAGAGATCCATCACAAATCAGGCAGATCTCTGCATATGCTTATCTCAGAATAGCCCTCAATGTTCCATCTACATGGCCAATTCACTGCCTACATGCATACACAACTGTCACCCAGTTACTCCTACTGAGCCACAAATAGAGAGGAGGCTCAAATGAGTTTAACTCTGAATAACCATTTGCTGCTCAAAGTGTAGGGAGCATGTGCAGGGTGAGAAATAGCAGGATCATGTGCAAATCAGGCTTGTGTGCAACTCTGAATCATTTTCTGGAATTTGCTCTGGCTAACTATGTTCCCAATCATCTTTATCATGAGGTGATCTTGACCAAAATAAGTCCCTAACAGCAGTTAGAAAACCAAGATAGACAAAACAAATATCAGAATTAAGAAATTTGAGAACTGTATATAAGTCTGTATCCTAGATCTGTTAATGGTATCTTTAGTAGGAGTATCGAATTCCTTTATAATATTCACACCACAGACCCCTATCACTTTTGTAGATCATTTTTACTCTACTAATGTTGGCTAGTACTCATGGCTTGTGCTCATGCAGCCAACTTAACCAAGTTGTAAGTGTGCCTTTATTATTATTATTATTATTATTATTATTATTATATTTTTATTTATAAGGCACCACAAGTGTACAGGGAGACAAAACTTAACATTACAGTAAGTAAATAACAAAAGTAGAGTACAGGTAAAAAGTGTGCCACAATTTAATTCACATTACAGCTTAGAAGTAAGTAGTGAGGATCATAGGCGTGCGCACAGGGGGTGCCGGGGGTGCACAGGCACCTCCTAATGACCCCCCGCACGATTGCTGACTTCCTGACTTTTTTTTTAAACTAAAGTTCGCCGCGGACGTTGCGTGGTGGGGGGATGTTTGGGATGTTGTGTGCCGGGCGGGGGAACGGATTTCTGCTGTGGATCCGTGCCACTGCTCCCCAGACCCCGAGCACAGTCTCAGCCGCCGGCGCAGTGCGGGGCTGTGATGCCGGACTTTAATGGTGTCTGCGACTGTGCAGCCTGCACTGCGCAGGCTGCAGGAAAGAGACCAAAGCCCAGCAGAGCCTGCAAAGCAGGGAGGCGCTGGGCTGGAAAGGTACCCTCCCTGCTGCACGGCTCTGCTGAGGTCTTCAGTGATGTATGGAGCTACCGGCTGCCGCTGCGCCTGGCTGTCACAGTGAGTGTATGACTGACAACGGCCGGCGCCGGCAGCGGAGAGGTACATGTAGAGGCCTCAGAACAGGGGCAGCTCAGCCCCACGCCCCACCCCCAAACATGACAGACCGGCACCACTGCAAAGGAGGAGTGATGTGCGGACAGGTGAAAGACCGCAATCACATCCTCCGCAGCCATGTTCACAAATATTATGTATAGCGCCGTCTTCTGTGCTACAGCGGTGCTTGCTCTGCTGCAACGCTGTTGGGGTATCCTAGGTTGAAGGTTCCCCCTACCCCATCGGAGCAAGGCCGTCCCTGGGACTCTCTCTGCCTCCTCCTTCAATGGTGATGCCCCCTCCCTGCTCTGGTGCCGCCTCCATCCCAGTGACGCTGCCCGACAGCCTGCCTTTAGGGCTATTTCACACTGTCCGGCTCCTGCCGGACGGCGAAATCCTGCATGGCTTAAAAGCCGTACCGTCCTTGCAGTGAGTAATGGACTGCTATGGCTGGTTTCACACACTCCGGCTCCTGCCGGACGGTGAAATCCCGCACGGCCAGGGAGCCGTGCCGCACACACTAGTTTATCATGGAGGGGATGGCCACAGCCCGGCAGCCGTCCCTTCCAGTGGAGGGATCCGGCTGCAGCCGTGCGGCCGGGTCGTGGCTGTCCCGTGTGAATGGACACAATAGTGTCCATTCACAACTACTGTGTGCAGCACGGCTCCCTGGCCGTGCGGGATTTCACCGTCCGGCAGCAGACGGAGTGTGTGAAACCAGCCTATGTGTCCATTCACACAGGACGGTCAAGGCACGGCTGCCGGGTAGCAGCCGGATCTTACCACTGCAGTGTCCGGCTGCCGTGCCGTGGCCGTCCCGTCCTCACAGGTCAGTGTGTGCTGAGTGCGATGGGGGCCTTTCACACACACCGGTCACTTGGTGTGCGGTTTTAGCTCTCCACCGCCACCAAACTGACGTCACTTCAGTTTCTACCCTCAAATTTACACAGCATCGGCTCACGGAGCCGGATCATGTGAAAGAGACAACTGTCAGGCAAAAAGCCGGACAAAGTGTGTCCGGCTTTTTGCTGTCTGGTCAAAACCGGAGTGTGTGAAACTAGCCTAACTCTACATCAAGGCGTGGATCAATTTTGGGTACTACTACAGAACACAGCCAAATTGTGACCCAGAATCAGGCAAGTTGGAAGGGGTTAAAAGTAAGTATAAGGGGGAAAGTTATGGGGATGGGGGGATATTTGCTATTATGGGAGTTAAACTTTTTTTTATAGTGAGGGTGGTAATGATTGATTAAATTATGTTAATTAACTTCATATTTGAGAGAAAGCTGACCTATGGTGGAGATGCTGGCAGTCAGAATACCAGCACGGCTATCCTACAGGAGGGAATCCTGACAGTTTTGGTGCACTTACATTTACCCCATACTTGCCTACCTGACCCTCTCCATGAGGGAGAAAATGCTCTGTTTCTGGACTTCCCTGGTAATGTAGGATTGCCATCACCTGTGGGGAGCTAGGTAAAGGTGTTTCACCACATGTGATGGCAATCATACATTACCAGGGAAGCCCAGGAACAGAGCACTGTGTCCTCTTAGAGAGGAGCATGCTGGGAGGTATGGATAATGTATGATTGCCAGCACCTGTGGGGAGCAAGGTAACTGATAAGAAAGGTGTCACCACAGGTGCTGGCAATCCTACATTACCAGGGAAGCCCAGGAGCAGAGCATTGTGTCCTCCTGGAGAGGGGAATGCTGGGAGGTATGGATAATGTATGATTGCCAGCACCTGTGGGGAGCTAGGTAACTGATAAGAAAGGTGTCACCACAGGTGCTGGCAATCATACATTACCAGGGAAGCCCAGGAGCAGAGCACTGTGTCCTCTTAGAGAGGAGCATGCTGGGAGGTATGGATAATGTATGATTGCCAGCACCTGTGAGGAGCTAGGTAACTGATAAGAAAGGTGTCACCACAGGTGCTGGCAATCATACATTACCAGGGAAGCACAGAAACAGGGCATTTTCTCCCGCATGGAGAGGGTCAGGTAGGCAAGTATGCTTTACCCTGCCCTCCTCCCCCCCCGCAACCCTAATCCTCCCTTCCGACCCTCAGCCTAACCCCAATGCAGCCTAACCCCAAGTACCCCCTTTGTGCCTAAACATTATACTCCCCCATTCCCCAGTGTAAATGTGCAAAATGTGATATTTGGCTCATACTACAAAGCTTTGAAATGGCAACCCATTGTGCCTGGTGGTTTACTTCTGCAGAGTGCCACCGTAGAAATCCTAGTTTCAGCCCTTGATTATGATGTGCTTTATATTGTGTAATGGGCATTACGGTGTGCTGCATACTGTGTAAGGGTCATCATGATGTGTGGCATAATGTATAATGGGCATTACTGTGTTATTGGTACTTTTATATGGCAACACCCCTGCCCTATAAAGCCACGCTCCTACATTTTTGCTGCGCGCCTTCGGCGCGCACTTTCCCTGTGTTCTCTGTGGTGGTGGGGCAGTTATCAATTCTCTTTCTGGCACAGGGCACCAAAATGGCTAATTACGGCACTGGTGCTGTGTATTATGAATAATGCCCAGTAGGCGGTAATGGAAACGCCCAGTAGGCGGTGATGGACACGCCCCTCCAATGGTGCACCCCCTAATAAAATGGGCTGCGCACGCCTATGGTGAGGATGTGACCAACGTACTACTAGAGGCTGGTTGCCAAAGATGGAGATGAGTATGTGGACGAAGTTGGTCGCTGTGTGTTGGAGTATGGGAGAGCTGTGAGTGAAATGTGAAGAGAAGTGGGCTTTAACAACAAGATAGAAGAGGGCCCTCTCTGAGGAGCTTACAATCTAGTAGGAAGGGGACACAGACAGATTACATGAGATGCAAGCAAGGGGGAGGTGGCTTAATAGCAAGATCTAAGCAGGCAAAGGTGGTCAAGGCAAACAGCTTTAACTAATTTGTCTATCTGTTGCCTGTTTCCAGTGTTTGGGAGCAAAGTTTAAATTCTCATTTGCACCCATACATTACCAGACTCCTCCAGTCTCCAAACCTATAAGCGTTCCATGAAAACTCATCTCTTCAGACAGGCTTATCAAATAATAATAATAATAATAATAATAATAATAATACTGTTATAGAGTTACAATAAACAGCAATATTAAATACTAATTACTCTAGGTTCTGGGTCCGGAAATGATAAGAAACCGTGATCTAAATGACGTAATAGACACATGCTGTTTTTATTCTTTTTCCCTTTGAGAAGGACAAAACATTATCTCTTGATATAGCAAAGCCAGAGCCAGGAGATAATGAAAAATGCGTCTTGCAAAGTTATTTCATTGAATGAGCTTCAGGAGTGAATGACAAATACTATGCTAGACTAGGGTTACAAAAAAACGGCAAAAGCTGTTAAAGGCAAATAGATATCTGTTTCGCCATAAATAATTAACTTGGTCTTTTGATTTGACTTTGGAAGGACCCTATCCTCAATGATTGGACATGTCAGCTTGTGATTAATGGTCTTTGTTGTCTATAATGTGTGTCTAGATCAAGTGTAACACCTTAATAGTTTGATTGACTGAACCAATCTTCTTTTACAATTCACATTAACAAAAATTCTGCATTCCAGAAATTTCAGAATAGACAGAACACCCTGACTCAGTAGTTCTCCCTCCATTATTTCAAACCATCCTATAATATAGCACTTCCATTGTGTTAATAAGACATGTGAGGTAGAAGTGGTATAAGACATGTGGAGTAGATGTAATGCGGCACTGACTCATGAATGATAAACTAAAAGATTCAGTCGTTCGAATACTTGTTCAGTCAACTGCCTTAAGCAACTTTTTTGACCAATCCATTCACACTGTTATTTCTTTAAGAAGCAAATAATTTAGATTTAACTGTACTCTTGTTTAACCTAATACATTATGGGGGTATTCAATCCCGGCCGCTATTTGTGACAGGGGAAATAGCGGCGACCACCTATTCAATGCTGTCTTTCCCAACAGCATTGAAGAGGCAGATCGACAGAACAGGCCCAACTTTAAAAGCAGTCGGCCCCGTTTTGTCGATTTCAGGCGTGAAAGCTCACGATCGCAGCCAAATATCGACAATCCATGTCCGTTTATGCAGACATGCCCCCTCTTTGCCGATCGACAGGTGGGACATTGAATCACGCCTGGTGGGATATTGAATCGCAACTGGCAATCTGCAGTCGAACACAACGAAAAAGGGCCAGGGTCACGGCTGTCAGGACGTATCCACAGTCGTGACCCGGGACTGAATACCCCCCTATATATTTCCCAGTAAACATACAATTTAAGATTGTGTTCCTACCATAGATATTAAATATGATACAAAATAAATTATGTTGGTTATGTCAACAGAAAGGAATCCCCTCCATATATTAATGATGCTTGTCTACATACCATAAACAATCCAAAAACATATAACTGCATTAATCTATGCAAAATAACAACACTAGCTCACTGAAATAACATTTGCTAATTTAATCAGCATTTTTAAACTGCTAATGATTAGGTTAATATACCGTAGCTTCAAAATGCCTTGTAAGAAAAACTAAGAAACATAATAAATTAACTTATCTATAACAAAATTGATCCAAATGAGATAGCTTTCAATAAATAATCTTCAACATTTATATATCTTAAATCTAAGTTATAAATATATAATTTAAAAATAAAACATTCAAGAAAATAACTTATTTCAAATATTCAATAGTAACAAAATTAGAGTTTTCAAACATTAAAAAGATTAAAGCCTACAAGAACAAAATAATCTTTTTATTAATTTATAGTTTTTGTCTTTCACCAAGAATAGGGATTCAATATTTTGTTAAAGGTTCTGCACTACGTTATTAGCACTAGCATTATTTATAATAGGTAACTATTTAGCCTAGAAAAACTAGCAGTGTTTGGCTTAAGATTACAGCTAAACCTGTCTGTATCAAGTCGAATATCTTACCAGCTCCTTATATGGTTAAGAAAAGGAACCATGGCACTGGAAAGTACAACATGTTCATGAAAGCCTATCATTTACCCCTACATTTTTTAAACATATATACTATACTTATAGTCAGTGCTGTAACAAGCGTTCCTGGTGCCCTGTGCTGGCCCTGCCTCATTTACATGTGATGTCACGCACAGGGGGCAGTCTCCGGAGTCTGGGCTGCTATAAGGAGACACTGCGGTGGCACTATTGCTGCACTACTGGCTGCAGCGTGTCATTCTATGCACCCTGCAAGCCAGAAGCGCTGGCACTGCTCACCCATACCTAGTTACGGCACTACTTATAGTACATACAGATAGGGTATATATTCCTTCTATTCAACTGCATGGGAACAGTTTTTAGCAATCCTTTCTTGAAACAGCATCTGTTTGTGTACTCCATCTTGGAGAGGCAGATTGGGTAAAGTGGCCCTGGAAAAAATTGTAGATGTGGTCACGTGAGTGGCACCAAATCAAATGTAGGCTGAATCAACACCAAAATCAACAGAATTAATACTTCACTATATATATATATAAATATATATATATATATATATATATATATATATATATAATTCTTCTCAAATTGTTGTTTTTTTCATGATGGTTTGATTCTGAGTTGGCAACAAAGAAGCAAAGAAGCACATCACTTTATATCTGGACCAAACCGTGTTGGACAGCTTTATTTTTTATTAGATTTGAATTTGGACAAATCTCTCCTTAATCATAACTTCTCTGCACATTTTAAATCTGCCCCACCTGGAGTGCAACATAGTTTTGCCAAAGAGAAAGCTAATTTCCCTTTATTTCTTTATTCCAAACTCAGATTCAGCTCCTATGTATAAGGGGCCTAATTCAGATTTGTATGTAAATCTGTTGGTTACAAGCAATTTGATGGTGTGGGGTCTGTGCAGGCACACAAAGTATCCTGTGCATATGCAGAACGGGATTTATCATTCACAGCCCCCTGTCAGCTGCAGCATGTTGTAGAATTTGGGTGACAAACGTGGGGGATGCACCTACCACAGTTGTTCAAAATGAGATGGTCCAAAATGGACCAGGGTGTCTGGATCTGCCAGCCGGCCTGAGCACGGTTTAAGTTATGCAGGCTGACCAGTACCTAAAAAGATTGCAAATCTTGGTGGGTGATCATTATGGTGATCTGAGGCTTCATCCTCAGACGCAGCGCTCAGATCTTCCAAATGCATGTAGGAGGTGTCAACAGATGCCATTCTGCTGTTTTTGAATTGTAATTACATAGAAGGCTATGCAATTGCATACAAACATAAATTAGGCCCATTGTCTTTAGTGTTGATTTTCATATCATGGAGAAGGTAACATACAGTATGTGATCCCATATGGCACAGAATAGCAACCATACACGAACAGCCAACTGTGCAGACTGGCCTGATCCCCTTAATGTACTGGATATAGTGTATGGAAACATCTTTGTCATGGAACTCTTATGTCCATTCCTCCATTGTATAAGAATCTTATTTACTTAGAACTTGATTTAATACAAAGTACTGTAGGTACTGATTATAAGTACTGTAAATCAGGGCCGTCTTAACAGCAGTGTGGGCCCCTGGGCAAAGCAATGCACTGGGGCCTTTACCCATTCTCCCCTCCTAGGGGTAGGGGGTGCTATCAGCAGCAGCTTTGATGTCCCACGGGTGGCAGGGGGTGCTCTATCTTCCACTCAACATGTAGGACCTGGAGCAGTAACTTCTGCTAATTACTCCTTTACTGCACAGGTGGTGGGGGCTGAACACTAATGTGTGGAAGGGGGCAATGAGCTGAATAAAGGGTCCCTTGTAAATGATTCCAGGGAGGTAGGGGGTGTTTTATACACAGGGGAGGGTTGGATAATGGAGTGGGCTTAATATTCGTCATTTTCCGGTGGAAGTGCAGCTTGTTTGACTGGAGATATCGCCATTATCTGGAAATAGATTTCTTAGCCTTCAATAGTATAAAAATCTAGAGTCCCAACTTTCAGGAGGTGCTGGGGACTTGGGGATCAGAGATCAGGAGCCAGAGCAATCCATTGACAAAAATATAAAACTGTATACCAGACGTTTGGAGCTGGAGCAGGGTTTGGCTGCTGGAAGGCTGATATGTCTGGTTCTGGGCTAGATAGAGATAAGCCGCTAGTGTCGATAGAAAGGGCAGAGTCCCAACTTTTGGAATATGCTCTCAGAAAAACTCTTTGTCAGAGAAAACCTGAGAAATATGACTGTGAATTGCAACAGGTCAGATGTGAACTGCTGCTTTGAAGTTGGATATCTCTAGTTCCCCAAGGCCGATTTTCAAAATTCTGGTATCCCTGGAAAAAGGGGATCCTCAGCTATCAGAATAGGGCCCTTATACACCTGGGCCCCTGTGCAAGTGCCCATTAAGCCCATACGAAAAGACGCCCTGCTGTAAATTGACCAAAAAGAATGAAGGTAAATAAGCTTGTAACCAGGTTTCAACATAAGCGATGGAGAGAAGATTTTTCCACGTGTTGCTCTTTATATTAAGTCCAGAATTTAAAGTGACGCAGGCACCTTTGCTTTGGTGTATTCTCTGATTTATGAAATCACATATGTGTCCCTCTTTATCATCAATGAAGCTGTTGTAGGTTATATTGGAATTACAATGCTATAGTGTGTATCCATAGCTTCTCCATGGTATAGGAACATATAATTTGATGGCAGTTATAAAAAACACTTGGCTCATTGGCCGATTTTTTTAGCTAATACTTGGTATAGACACAATTTAATGCATATTTAAATTGTGGATTATCTGGTGTTGCTGTAAAAACAGCAACAAATAATAATCCATACATAGGGTCTGATTCTGATTCACTTGCAAAAGAAAATTCACTCTCTACTGGACAAAACTATGTGCACTGCAGGTGGGGCAGAAGTAACATGTGCAGAGAGAGTTAGATTTGGTTGTTATTTTGTTTGTGTGCAGAGTAAATACTGGCTGCTTTATTTTTACACTGCAATATTGATATCAGTTTGAAGTACAAACCCCACCCAAATGTAACTCTCTCTGCGCATGTTACATCTGCTCCACCAGCAGTGCACATGTTTTTATCAATTAGAGAGTGAATTTTATTTCACAAGTGAACCAGAATCAGGCCCATAATTCAGATACCAACAATCTGAGAGGAATAAATCAAACTGACTTTTGGTAATGAACAAAATGCTGGTATATGTTTATTCGGTACTTGTTTCCTAGCACGGCCACCCCGATTAAGATCGGGGTGGTCGTGCTGAAAAAAATCGAGTCGATCGCATCGCATGCGATTTGGTCGCATGCGATGCGATCGACGCGACCGACCGATTTTTGACCCGATTTTTTTCATTGAATCCAATGTAAATTGGGTCCCTGGGACCCAATTTTACATTGTATTCAATGAAAAAAATTCCCAACCCCCCCAAATTGAAGCGTGTAAACAGCAGCCCACGATAGACGCCAACCCGAAGCGTGGCGAGCGCAGCGAGCCCGCGAGGGGCGGCGGTACGCGTCCTCCGACCTTTTCATGCCCTACTATCCACTAGGGCGTGGAGTGAGAATAGAATAGTGTGGCGAGCGCAGCGAGCCACCGAGCCCGAAGCGTGGCGAGCGCACGCAGATACCTTCACAGGTAAACGCGTCCCTTCGCGGGCTTCACAGGTGTCCGCGTCGCCACGGACACCTGTGAAGCCCGCAAGGGGACGCGTATAACTGTGAAGGTATCCGCGTCCCCTCGCGGGGCTCGCTGCGCTCGCCACGCTTCGGGCTCGGTGGCTCGCTGCGCTCGCCACACTATTCTATTCTCACTCCACGCCCTAGTGGATAGTAGGGCATGAAAAGGTCGGAGGACGCGTACCGCCGCCCCTCGTGGGCTCGCTGCGCTCGCCACGCTTCGGGTTGGCGTCTATCGTGGGGCGACGACGGGGACATCTATAATGTGAAATGGGTCATATGGACCCATTTCACATTTTTTGACATTTTTACACCATTTCAATGTTAAACATTTTTTTAACATTGAATCCTATGCAAAAATCGGGGGCATCGCGTCGCATCGCGTCGGGACCAATGTTAATGGTCCCGACCAACGCGATGCCCCCGATATTTTACCTTTCCCGACAAGATTTCAATGTTAAAATATTTTTTAACATTGAAGTCTATGGAAATATCGGGGGCAACGCGTCGGTCGCGTCGGGACCAATGTTAATGGTCCCGACCGACGCGATGCCCCCGATATTTTATCCTAGCCGGCAAAATGGACCTGATTTCAAAAGAAATCGGGTCCATCGTGGGTAATCGTGTCCCTTAAGTAAGGGACACGATTACTCACGATTGTGGCCGTGCTAGGAAACAAGTACCGTTTATTCTTGCTGGTGCAATAGTTACAAACATAAATGTTGTTTAATGTTGAAGTTTTATTCATTATTGGGGGTGACCTTGTATCATATGAATGCACCACTGCATACCCTTTAATAAATAATTACCCTTACCAAATTTCTAAGTGTGGTGTTTTCACAGGAGGAATTATATGCACTTATAATAAATTGTGCACAATGCAAAATTACCATAATAGTAACCACATTTATCAACCATTGGAATGGGAGAAAATGTGTACTCTCAGTTTTAGAATGAATTTATAAAGGAGGGTATCCAAATAAAAAATGGAGCGGGTGGGGCTTATCCGTGACAAAAGTTAAGAAATTTCCTGGCCGGCAGTATCACAAGTGAAATATATATAGCATGCAATCCCATTCCCCACTGACGGGAGGCTGCCCATGTTGGAGGTCGGACCTGCAAGCCGGTCTGATCTCTGTCTCTGATCTGAAGCACACAGGACAGCTCACTGAATCGGATCAGATGTCCAATTTAGTCACTTTTCACCCGATTTCTCAGCCCGATCCGTAGGAATCGGCTGAAAAATGCTCAAATCGGACAAGTGTGTGGCCAGCTTTAGTTTACTAATCTACTGTAAAGCATGGCAACTGCTAGTGAAATGTAGGAGGCACTCAGCATGAATGATAACTAAGCATCAACTCACCTTTGCCATGAGAACACCTAAACCAGGCCCACTACCCCTATGACTGCCACAAGCCTACCCTTCATGGTGAGCATGGAAAGCACCAGGGCCAGCCTATCATGCAACACGTCCCGTGTATTTGAATGTTCTCCCCACTTTTTTCAAAACAAATTCTTCCCACCCCCCTGCAGGGTACGTTTACCGCACCATGTGTTATTCCTGTAATGTTTACCTCTGCATATTCCACACCCTTCCAGTGGTGATCTATGCAGTGTACCCCACACTGTCGCTTCAGATGGTTCCTCTGCGGGCAGTATGTGCTTCACATTCCTGTTTTCATGCAGGGTATATCGCACTCCTACACAAGCATCTGCTTTCCCATATCTGAGCCCTTGTATGGCTCCCCTCTCACAGTGTAACCTTCATAGTGCACCCAACTTGGCTGCCTCATCTGGTGCTCTTGTGGATAGGGTGAAAAATACATGGACCTGACTGTCTTGTCGGGACCTTATTCTACACTGAAATTACCCATTTTGTGTCATTTCTTCTAGGGGTAACCTATTCTACCCAGGGTAATCTACGCAGTGCTCCCAAGATGGCTGCCTCACCTGTTACTTTGTTAGGGTGGAATTCACAACCCACGGATGTTATTATCCAAAATGTCTGCCCTAATCCTGCAATATGCTTACTGTGCTCTCAAAGTTTTCTTTTATGTCTGTGTGACTTATCTATTGCTGTACTACCTAAACCAGGAATGTCCAAACTATGGCCCTCCAACTGTTGTGAAACAACAATTCCCATCATGCCTTGCCCCAGTTTTGCTATTAGGGAATGCTAAAACTATGGCAAGGCATGCTGGGATGTGTAGTTTCACAACAGCTGGAGGGATACAGTTTGGACATACCTGACCTAAATTCTCTGTGTTATGTGCATTGTTTTTGATGTCTGTAAAATGCCTTGAGTCCTGTTGGAGAAAGTGCGCTATATAAATAAAACTTACTCACTTACTTACTAGTTGTTGAGAATAAAGCTGATTGATGGTTTTTCTAATTCACATAGATAAAAGTTGCTTCTATAGATTCTCCGAGCCACATGTATGAAGACTTAACAAGAGATAAAGTGGAGAGTGATAAAGGAACAGCCAATCAGCATATAACTGCCATTTCTCAAACACAGCCTGTACAATGGCAGTTAGGAGTTGTTTGGCTGCTCCTTTATCACACTTTATAACTCTCCACTTTATCACTTCTTAAGGCTTAATACATTTGTCCTGAGAGCTACAGTACTAATCCAAACCAAACGTTCTGTACTGCAGGGAAGCTTCTTCTCACCATATGGTTCTGCCCAACAGCTCAGGGACATTTAATGTGTTCTCTGTCATGTAAACAGTTTAAAGAAATCTCGATAAACATCCAAGGTTAAAACTAAACTTGCATTAACTATGCTCCTGTGGGTTATTAGTGACAATACAGAAATGTTTACCAGTCCAGCACTGTAGTTTATATAAAAGCCCCCCACACAGTTGCCTCGTGCACAATGATTAATTGCTGGTTTATGTAGCAAATGAGAAACAGAGAAACCTGTTTTTCCACGAATGTTTAATATATCCTCCAGATTAAGCTGCAAAATTTTGTGCGTTGGTGAAAAAATGTAAATGCAACATACATCCTGTATCTTACGCCACGGGGTATCGCTTTCCAGCACACATTTATAAACAGGAAACAAATACTGTACTATGCAAAATATTGGCAATAGTTTTTTTACATACTTTAAGAGTCATCTCTTATTTAAATAGTATGATATTGCCTTATTTTCCATATTAAAATGTAGCTAAATATACTGTATGTAAAGGACAATCTGATAAGGATTTTCACAGAACAGTCCTGAAGTTTAGTCAGCCTACCGTATTTGTACATGTGGATTTTGAGAAGTAGAACATCAGTGCAGTGGGTATGTGACATACTGTACCCAAGGCCGGCGCCACCACTAGGCAGCTCTAGGCATTTGCCTAGGGTGCCAGCCACTGGAGGGCGGTACTGAGCCGCCGAGGAGAGGTACCATAGAGAGGTACCATAGCAGGGAGCATTCCTCCCCCCCCCCCTCTGCCCAGTTCCCGGCCGTGAATCAACGCTAACCCCCCCCCCCCCGCAGTATCGCCCCCACCCCCCCTGCTTGCTGGTCAGCGGGAATTAAGCAGGGATTGCCTGGGGCGTACAAAGGCTTTGCATCAGCCCTGAATAAGGGGCACTTCAGCGTGTCATCAATTGTTGGAATTGATACCATTTTAAGATGGTGTTAGCTCCAGTGCCCCAGCTCCTTACTTATGGGGAAGGAGGGACAGGCAGGGCCGGCGCCACCACTAGGCAGCTCTAGGCATTTGCCTAGGGCGCCGGCACCTGGAGGGCGGCAGTTCGTCCCTCACCCCCAGCATGATGATGGAGGATTAGCGAACTATGTAAAAAACCTTCGGCGCCAGTGTCCCTGCAGTGCTGGAGCGGGCAGGGGTGTCCGTGCCGCGGGGGTACCTGCGGCGCTGTCATTGTGTATAAAGCTGGCGGCGGCCAGTGGGGTCCCTGCAGTGAATAGAAAATAACTAGCGCTTCACTGCAGGGACCCCGCCGGCCGCCGCCAGCTTTATACACAATGACAGCGCCGCAGGTACCCCCGCGGCACGGACACCCCTGCCCGCTTCAGCACTGCAGGGACGCCGGCGCCGAAGGTTTTTTACACAGGTACCACCACCACCACCCCCCCCCCCGGCACCGGGGCGCCCCCACCCCGACTTGCCTGGGGCGCTCCGGTGCCTTGCACCGGCCCTGGGGACAGGTTGCGAAGTGGAGATGTAAGCACACCCCCTGCATTACTGCAATCATAATCCTCCCCTCCCGCTGTGCATCATATTTATATATAAAACAATACATATCTGCACCCCCTCCTATGTTCACATAGGACCTGTGTGAAGTCTCAGCAATCCTAAAACTTCAGCAGTCTTTTTCTATCAATTTCAGGGATATTCTTTGCAGCATTTTGGTATGGCGAATACCATACTGTACATGCCTATTCTTCTGAAACCACTGGGAGGCTCTAGAAAATTGTCTGGCACTCCTGGATGCCTAGAAAATTGGTAAACCGCTTGAAGACAGCCTTTAATGTATGCAGCTGTCTGCTGAAATGGGTGGACTGTGAAGGGGGTGCGGGGTGATGATGTGATTTATGCTGAATCGTGTAGTGACAGCTCCATCTTTACAATGCCGTTAATATCACCATTATAGAGCAGTGTCGGAGTCGCAATGAAGCTGTGTCGCTGCACCCATTCCCACACCTGCCACCTACAGTATGACGATGCCATGACCCCTGTTATGCCAACATGGATTCCCAGAAAATGAGGAAGTATGGGTAAAACACAGTATACATAAATATGTGATGCAGAGATGGTAAGATATATTTAACTTCTCTTCAACTATATATAAAAGGCTAACTAAGCTAAGGGCCTAATTCAGACCTGTTTGCTAAGCTGCGTACACTCGCAATCTAGCAAACTGGACAGTGCCGTCCTGACGAACTAGACCGACTTTTATTTCTAAAGGGGAGTGAAATCATTTGCTGGTACGCGACCATCGAATCACTTCTCACCCCTATGGCCACATGCGAGGGGATGTGTTCGCGTACATCCCCTCGCATATTTCCCGAGGTGATTCAGCGGTGGGGGTGCGGGCATTCAGCCAGGCGGTGTTAAGCCACTTGCTAAGCAGCGAAAAACCGCTGCTTAGCAGGAGGTGTTGAATAACCCCCAGAGATTGGAGGTAGGAGCAGATAGGGAACTGGAGGTGGGGTGGAGAGTTTGTGGGCTAAAAACTGTCACAGCTCAAAATGAAAGTAAAAACGGTAACAGTTCTAAGTGAAAGGACAATGCAGGAGCCATCAATTTGATAGGGTTTTAAACTAGTCACAAATATGCTTTGAAGGCAACACATTTAATTGGTAAAAATCTCTTCACGTTTTTAACAAACACTCACCCAGACAAATCTCTGATGTTTTAAAGACACTGTAGTTTTATGTTGAGATGACAGGTCCATTTGTACAAGTTTACATGTGTGTGAATATCTTTAAATCACTGTACACTGCTTTATTTCACTATCAATATTGTTTATGACACAGGAAAAATAATGTTAAACACCCTTATTTAAGCTTCCTCATTTTTTTAAGACTGCCAAGTGCAAATGTAAGTGTCCTGTTATATTACACTCCCAGTATGATTCTATTTAGAAAATGTTATAAACATATTTTAAGCAATATCATTTTGCATGCTGTCTATTATATGCTTTCCTTTCTCATGGGAAAATCATAGACATTACATCCTAGCCCGGGAACAGTATTTCCCATCAGGGTTGGATCTGAAAAAAGAGACAAAATGTCATCCTTCCGTTGTCAGATCTCATGTGTGTTGGATTTGATCGAAGTTCCTCTCCCGTTGTTTGGGTCCCATTTCACACAGAATGCTGGGAGGGGCTTCAGTGTGATTAACGGTTACTGTGACCAGTGGCGGTTCTTACCTCTGTGGAGGAGGCAGGGCTGGCAACAGAAATCTCGGGGCCCTGTATACTGGTATTTCTGGGGCCCCCCACAGCGGCAGTTGCGACGCAGCTTGGCGGCTGTTGTGTGTAATTCAGCCGCGGCTTCTGGTCTGTAGTCCCGTGTGCGGCGGAGTGCAGTGGGAGGTATGTTTGGCTGGGGTCCCGTCGTCTGGTCTCCTTCAGCTGCTTGTAGCAGGACTACAGAGCAGAAACCACCGCTGAAGTACAAACAACCGCCGAGCTGTGCCGCAGCCAGGCTCCTGTAGTAGGGACAGTTAGTTTTTCCACAACTTCACAGGAGTGTAAACCAATTTTACTTTTTTACAGGTGCACACTCTTACTGATAATATCCCTAGTGCTCGATATATTATTTTAAGCTAGTCTAACCCATTGGAGTTGATAAAAAAAAATCGATGAGACACTATCACTCACTGTAACTGCAGAGTTGAGCTCCCGTGCCGGACCTCAACGAAACTTTCATGGTTCCAGCGCCCTGCTTTTCCCATACTACATCCATCTTCTTGGCTGCTGCTGTGGCAAGCAGGCAGCCGAGAGTGCGGAACAGATGACCCGGGTGCTGCGCATGTGCTATAAGCATGCAGGAACTGGAGCGTACCCAGCGGCATCCAGCGGGTGCACTGCCAGTGCTCAGTGGCAGTGCAGACAGAAGGCAGCTGTCTCTCTGAGCACTGAGCGGCTGCGGGCCGGGCGGGCACACACATACGGCATACAAAATAAGACACAGAGACGGGTGGATGGCACATTAGACGGCCAGGTCGCGTTGGTCACTGACTCACAGCTAATACAGGCAGCTGGGCCATGGCATGAAAGCTCTGGGGCCCTTAAGATTGCTGGGGCCCGTCACACTTGTCCCCCTTGACGCCCCTGTCACCGGGCCTGGGAGGAGGGGGGCTGCTGCTATTCCGTCGCCCCCCTCCGCTGCTGATCCCCACCACCTGCTGGTACCTGCTGGTCCCGACCCCATTTCTGGACCGGCGCATGCACAGTAGCTTCTTCGATTCTATGCATGTGCTGCAGGGGATCTAAATGACAGGACCAGAGTGTCAAGGTCAACAGTCAATAGGTCAACACAATATGGTTGACATGTACAAGGTAACGTACGCAAAAGGTCGACATGGCAATGGTGGATATGTGTTTTAATGATTTATTTTCATTTTTTGGGACTTTTTCCTACTTTGTCAGTTAAATGAACGATGATTGGGAACTTTGAAGTGTGCTGATTGCTGCAGTATCAAAGAAAGGTGATGCAAGCTTAGGTGTCAACAATGAAACCAAGTAAAAACTAGAGATGTGCGGGCTCGGATTCCTCAGATCCGAGCCAGCACGGACGTCATCAATCCGGGCCCGGATACGAGCAGCGCTCGGCGCTTCCCGCCTGACTCAAATCCGGGCGCACGGGCAAAACGTCATCACCCGGCGTCGGATTCTCGCGAGAACACGGAACCCTTAAATTCCGCAACCTCGCGCCGCCATCTTCACTCCAATCTCGGAGAAGGGTAGGGAAGGGTGTGCTGCTGCTGTGTGTGGTCTCTGCTGGGGCCCGTGCTGCTGTGTACTGTGTTTCTGCTCAGTCAAGACATCACCATTGCAAGGATGACTGGTGCTGTGTTCTGTCTCTCCTTTGTGCTGGGGCCTGCCTCTGCTGAGTCTGCTCCTGTATAGTCAGTCACAGTGTGATAGTCCACTGGTGCTGCTAGTGCCACTGCCTGTCCTGCACTGCCTAGTGTCTGCTGCAGTCTGCTCTCTGCTGTTGCCACTGGCTAGTGCCTACCAGTACCTGTTGCAGTATATAATTCCAGTGTGCTGTTGCCCCTGGCTACCAGTACCTATCACAGTATATAATTCCAGTGTGCTGTTGCCCCTGGCTACCAGTACCTATCACAGTATATAATTCCAGTTTGCTGTTGCCACTGGCAGTGGCTACCAGTATTTTATTTATTGCAGTATATAATTCTAGTCTGCTGTTGCCACTGGCTACCAGTATTTATCGCAGTATATAATTCCAGTCTGCTGTTGCCGCTGGCTACTAGTATTATTTATCACAGTATATAAAAATCCAGTCTGCTGTTTCCACTGGCTACCAGTATTTATCGCAGTATATAATTCCAGTCTGCTGTTGCCGCTGGCTACCAGTATTATTTATCACAGTATATAAAAATCCAGTCTGCTGTTTCCACTGGCTACCAGTATTTATCGCAGTATATAATTCCAGTCTGTTGCCACTGGCTACCAGTATTTATTGCAGTATATAATTCCAATCTGCTGTTTCCACTGGCTACCAGTACTATCAGTCCAGGGGTGCCCACATGTGTGCTTTATTTGTCCAGGGGTGCCCCCATGTGTCCTGTATCAGTCCTGGGGTGCCCGCATGTGTGCCATATAATTCCAGGGGTGCCCCATGTGTCCCATATCAGACCAGGGGAGCTGCCCTTTTTTTTAATGAAAATAAAATTAAGGTGTTGTTTTTTTTTTTTTACTGCAAGGGCTGTTAAATGCGCTGTAGTCCAGGGGTGAGCCAAGAGTGCTGTATAATTCATGGGGTGTTGCTAAGTAAGGTGTGCTGCTCTTTTTTATAATTAAAAGAATACACATTTTTATTTTTACTGCAGGAATTTGTCTGCCGTATAATTCCATGCCTGCCGCCATGTGTGCCGTAACAATCCAGGGGTGCCGCCATCTGTGCCGTATAATTCCTGGGGTAAGCCAAGTCTGCCGTATAATTCATGGGGTGCTGCCAAGTGTGCTGTATTAGTCCAGGGGTGATGCTAAGCATGCCATATCAGTCCAGGGGTGATGCTAGGTGTGCCGTATCAGACTAGGTGGGATGCTAAGTGTGCCATATCAGTCCAGGGGTGATGCTAAATGTGCCGTATCAGTCCAGGGGTGATGCTACCTGTGCCATATCAGTCCAGGGGTAATTCTAGGTGTGCAATATCAGCCTAGAGGGGATGCTAAGTGTGCCGTATCAGTCTAGTGTTTGTGCCGCACACTTGTGTGGCTTATCATAGTTATCCAGCTACCTCGGTGCAACCTTTTGCCCTAAAAACAATATTGTAAGGTGTGAGCTGTTCAGAATAGACTGTAAATGAGTGGAAATGAATGTTATTGAGGTTAATATAGCGTAGGAGCAAAAAAACAACAAAATTCTGCGATTTTAGCAGTTTTTATGCTTTTTTAACAAAATAATCAGAACCCAAAACCCAAGAAATCCAAACACAAAACACTTAGGAGGTGTTTTGCCAAAACCCATTAGAACCCAAAACCTCAAGGTAATCAGAACCCAAAACCCAAAACCCGAAAAGTGGCCGGTGCACATCTCTAGTAAAAACATGAAAAACTAATGTCAACCTTTTTATGTGTCAATCTTTCCGTGTTGCCCTTTTGCTTGTGCTGCTCTTTTTTCCATAAAAACCTTGTGCATGTCAATTTTCTGAGGTTGACAAAAACACTGTTGAACCAATTTCTGTCAACTCCCATGATCCACACACGGCTGCAGTGTGATTAAGAGCTACAGTGAAAAAATTAGTGGGGATAGGAATATTTACTAGGCACCGCCTCCCTGTTAAGCAATGATTTCAACTTATTTAACAAAAGTATAGTCATTTGTAAAATAATAACAAGCAGTCCAGTATCAGACACCAGCACATGAAATCCACCTACTAGTGGTAGTCCTTCCAAAAAGTTGTGTGGGCCCAAAACAAAGAAAGCAGTTCAGCCACAAAAATGGCAGTTCCTGCTGCTGAAGATCTTGGCTTGTTAAACTGTGCATGTCCTCTTCAATATGCAACATAAGGGTGGATGGGACAATTTTTTCACTACTTGTGAACTAGATTTAGGGGAAAAAAAACATGGTATTAGCCTTCATTTCCAGACTCTCTGGTGCTCCTCATACTTTAAATGTGCTTGCAGAGATGTTTTACAAAATTAGAAAGAAGTAGAGATGTGTGTCGGACACTTTTTTGGGTTTTGGTTTTGGATCTGGATCTTCCTTCGTGTTTTGGATCTGGATTGGTTTTGGCAAAACCACCCTTGCGGGTTTTGGATCTGGATTTTTATGAAAAAATGCTGAAAATTGCTAAAATAACAGAATTTGGGCCTGTTTTTGCCCCTAAAGTATTATTAACCTCAATAACACTAGTTTCCACTCATTTCTAGTCAATTTTGATCACTTCTCGGCTCACAAAATAGTTTTCATTTACTGTAGTTGGGTCAAAAGGTTATACCGAGGTAGCTGGATGACTAAGCTAAGCGACAGAAGTGGGCATCACATACATGTGGACCTTACACTTCCAACCTGGCACATCTTGGAAGCAGAGCAGCACTGCAGGGGCAGACAGGGTGGCAGATTAATAAACTACCCCAAAAAAAGAGAAATGCTCCAAAGAGCAAAAAAATACAAAGAGGTGCAAGATGAAATTGTCCTTGGGCCCTCCCACCCACCCTTATGTTGTATACAGGACATGCACAGTTTAACAAACCATTCATTGTCATGACTGGACAATGATTGTCATGAAGCAGCTTCAGCACTTCTATCAGGTTGCTGATCTCCCACTATTTCCTCCTCCATCATCCTCCAAAAATGTGTTTTTATTTTATTTATTTGTGTAAGATTAGATCATCTAGAGTTGCAGCTCTACAGTGCAAGTATTAATTATCTTAGCTACTAGTTTCAACCATTGTCAGGAATCCTTGGCTATTAGCATTGTACTTGTATGGCCTTTTACAAGTGGCCAATCAATTAAATGAATCAAGACAGAATCAGTTTTTTCAACCCTTGTCAGGAATTCTTTGATATTTATAGAATACGCTTATGGCCTGTTGTCAGTGACTGCAAAACAAGTTATTATTTTTTTATTCTAAATTAATTAATTACATTCAATAAATCAATAAATTAATTCGTTCTTACAGCCCTTGTCATAAATCCTTTGCTATTCACAGTGCACTCGTATGGCATTTTCTCTTAGTGGCTGCAAAACATATTGTTATATAATAATAATAAAGCACATAAAAACTTTTAATAAAATACAGAGAGCAGTAAGATACTAAAGGGACCTTATGTAAATGCTGGACTAAACAGGAAAGTCTTGAGGTTTTGAAATATTCTAAAGTGGGTGCCATTCAAACTAAAGGGCCTTATTTTGGTTCACTCTTTCTGACAAAATCCTTCTTAGATGGACAAAACCATGTGCACTGCAGGGGGGCAGATGTTACTTGTGCAGAGAGAGATAGATTTGGGTGGGGTTTTACTTCAAAGTGAGATCTATATTGCAGTGTAAAAATAAAGCAGTCTGTATTTACCCTGAACAGAAACAAAATAACTCAAATCTAATTATCTCTGCACATTTTATATTTGCCCCCCTGCAGTGCACATGGTTTTGTCCACCTAAGAAGGATTTTGTCAGAAAGAGTGAACCAAAATAAGGCCCTTTGTGACAAAGTGAGATCCATAGACTTGGACCAGCATCTCATCCCCCAGATTAATTTTTATGAGATTCTAGGTACTACTAAAAGTGCTTTATGATGTCATAAAATATATTAAACTGCCACCCTGAACAATATTTTGAGCTGCCAGGTGGTCATTTACTGAATCAATTTACTGGAAATGACTGATAAGAGGTTAATAAAAATGCCCAAATTACACTATTTTAGAAAAAATTCAAAATCAAAACACGATGTGATTTTGACAAACACAAACAAGAAAATGATTCTAGATCAAAAACCAAAACTCAGCATTGGTGCCCATCTTTAATTGCACGTGTTGTACATGGTGGCAGCATGGATTTTTGTACCCAGAACATTTAGTAACACATTGGGAGAACTAGAGAGTGATTTCTATTCAGTTTTTAAAACGGACATCATAAATGTCACAGAATATTGACATTTGAGGTGTCACGCCATGTTCCTCTTGCAGTTATGCTTGATACATTTTTAGTTAGTAATTTTATGTAGTAATTGTCTAAATAGTACTTTATGTACCTCACATGAACAGGGCTTTATCAATTTTACAGCCATGTGCTTGAGCTCCTGACACTGTTCATAAAATTATGTAATATCATTTAGTCACATGGGATTATCAGAAGGGTGGTAGGCCTACAAAATAAAACCTTGGCGGCCATATCTGGACCAAACAGCCTCTGGTTTAATTAGTTGAAAGTGTCTCTAAAGTACATCGTGGATACCTGCCTGACAAGAACCTTCATATTTTACAATAAAGTCAAACCTTTTAACAGTATACAGCACAGAGGGGGTTATTCTGGTTCACTCCTTCTGGCAAATTTCTTCTTAGATGGACAAAACCATGGGGGTTATTCTGGTTCACTCTTTCTGACAAGTTCCTTCTTAGATGGACAAAACCATGTGCACTGCAGGGGGGGCAGATGTTACTTGTGCAGAGAGAATTAGATTTGGGATGGGTTTTACTTCAAGTGAGATCTATATTGCAGTGTAAAAATAAAGCAGTCAGTATTTTCCCTGGACAGAAACAAAATAAACCATAACCATAGGTGTGCGCACATTGAGTGTTAGGCACCCCCTAATGCTGTGCCCACCCTTACGAACACCTCTGCCGCTAGCAATGCCAGCAATACATTTAACCAAAGACTTTTGCTTTTTAGAACTGTATTCCATTTAAAGAAGTGCCCATCAATCAATAATGTGTGTTTGCATTGTTAATTGTACTAGACCATTGTCATATCACTACTCACCTGTTTCATCCATACATGTTTATGACTGTATTTGCATGTACTGTTACACAGAGTAATTAGATTAAAACTGAAATAGGCAGGATATAATGGTGTGGCTGAGAGACTTTTTATATTGTAGCGAGTGCCAATAGTTGACGGAAGACACGCCTGATTGGCGGTGTTAGACATGCCCAATAGGTGGAGCTACACAGTGCACCCCCTAATAAAATGTGCTGCGCACGCCTATGATTATAACATATTACCATTTCTGTAGATAAATTACACAGCACTGGTCAAACATGAGGTTGCCTTGTTTCACAAAGATATGTTGCAATGTTATGCTATCATTTCAACCTGTATATTGCTTCAATATGGAAATGGACTGAATGACTGCAGGCAGTGGTTCTTTTATAAGTTACATGCTCAAATTACATTTCTACAGGTTCCAATGTACAGTATGCAGTGTGCTCAAATGTTTTGTGCAAGGGAGTGTATCCTTAAAGTGCCACTGCTGGCTACAGCTGCTTCTGCTTCTAAAGTGCTTTTTATAGACAGTAAAGTAAATGGCGCTACCTACAGGTATTTAGAAAGTAATACACTAATGAAATAAAACAGAATACTTTTAACACTCTGCATTGCAAAAAAAAAAAAAACTATGTGAAAATGTATCCCAAAAGTTAAAATACGTGATTTAAAAAAAAAAAAATCGATAGCTTAAATTTAAAACGTTATACAGTATGGGCCTTATTTTGGTTCATTCTTTCTGACAAAATCCTTCTTAGATGGACAAAACCATGTGCACTGCAGGGGGGGGGAGGGCAGATGTAACATGTGCAGAGAGAATTAGATTTGGGTGAGTAATTTTGTTTCTGTGCAGGGAAAATACTGACTGCTTTATTTTTACACTGCAAAGTTGGAAGGTATGTAAACAGATGATTCACATTCTGCTCATGGATTTTCTCAAGGTAGCTATACACTAGTGCGATTTGGGCCATTTCATTTGACCCATTTTACTGATAAATAGTGTGAATACTGATGTTGATTATTTCTGTTCCCTATGTGATGTGCAGTCCCGTGTGCATAGTGTCCAGAGATTGTTATGAATGTCACAAGAGTTTGTTGTATTCTGTAGCAGTGAATGTGATAGTATGCAATACATCGTATGCAAAAGGACCGCATAGGATGTGTCACATCCGATCCAGCTGCCAGTTAGTTGTTGGGGGATCCCATCAATACCTTTAGGGTCACACATACAGCTATTTCAGGATAATTATCCAAATATAACAAAATATAATTGTTGGGCGATTAACCGGAATGGATGACATCATTGATGTTTCTTACAATTGTAGTAACAATGGAGCGACCAAGGTACTGTACTCTGGGGATCCTTCTTTGCCTCCAATATTTGACAAAATGCAACATGCATTTGGCTTAACATATTTTGAGGCCAAACAAATTATGCAAAAAATGTTGCACAAACATCTCCCCCTCTTTGCAGCAGAACAGTGCACATAGAGGAAACACCACCAGGCCACCCAGTTTAGGTATGAAATGGGGTGTTTGATAAGCATACTTTTTCTATCTTTCATATTGTACTATGATGGAGATAGTGTTGCATTTTTAATTTCTCACTCCTTATTGCAACCAAAGGAAGGGGACTAACTAATAGTCCCTGGAAAAAATGAGACAGTACAAAATAGCGGACACTGGGTTAGCTGCCCCAAACCGTGAAGGGTTACTATTCCACAGTTTTGATTGTCATCAGGTTGAAGCATTGTGTGGCAAGGATATTGTTACTATAAATACAATGCTATGAGGTTGCTGTATCAATTAGTGAGAGTGTGCAAAAGTGGATCGGCAGGGGAGTTTCCCTTTGCAACAAACCGCATCTTCCTTTACTTGTATTGTATGCACTTGATTAATGCTTCCTCAAAGCTTATTTGGATTTGATTTTGGTTAATGGGCACATGCAATGGTATGCCGGGGGTGTGCCTCTTCTGATATTACAATTGAAATAACTGTTAGTTACTGTATTTAATGATTGATTGCTGTATGGTTGCAGGACAGAGTGGCAGGGAAAGGAGCAAACAGATTTATTTAGGATACAGTAAGTCTGCTAATATTCTATCACATTGAGCTAAAGTTGTCTCCTACAGAAAAATGTCTGCTGCATAAATGATTCAAGGTAGAGCACTTTGTAGTGTACAGTATGTTCTGGGTCAGACAGGAATATTACGTTATCTGAACACCCCTCTGTACTGTATTTCATGTAGATGGAAAGGAAGGTGACAGCCTTTTATGAGACCTTGGACATACATGGTATACAGTCGTTAGTAATTAGGTCAACAGTCAATAGGATGACCACTATTGGTCGACAAGCTAAAGGTTGACACATGGAAAAGATCAACATGATGACATTGTCAATAGGTCAAAATGAAAAAGGTTGACGTGTTTTTCACATTTTTTTATAATAAAAGGTGTTTTTTTCATACTTTACTATCCAAGTGGACAGAGAGTGAGATTATAGTAGTGCTCGATGTATGACGAGCAAAGCGAGCCAAAGCAAGGGGATGCGGCACACTTATATGGTGTCATGTCGACATAGCCACCCCAAAAATATAAAAAACTCATGTCAACCTTTTCCATGTCGACCTATTGCTTGTATAGATCTTTTGTCCATGTTCACCTAATGCATCTCGTCCCTATTCATGTGTCAGCCTTTTGCCTGTCGACCAACAGTGGTAGACCTATTGACTGTCGGCCTAATTACTGTCCACCCTATGGCCCACACACACTTGGAGTTATTGGGGTAAATTTACTAAGATAGGAATACTATTGAAGATGAGATGTTGCCCATAGCAACCAATCAGATTCTACCTATTATCTTCTAAAAGGTGCTAAATAAATAAAGAAGAAGAAGAAGAATCTAATTGGTTGCTATGGGTAACATCCCACCTTTAGCAGAACTCCCATCTTAGTAAATTTACCCCCTAGATTTTAGTTGGGTGTGGATCCATTTCATTAGATCTGTGCCGTATTGCATTGTTTTGCGTGGCTGGTGGCATTTTTAGAACCTGTTCTTATATATCAGAAATGTCATTCTGCCCCATGCTGTCTGATTCAGAAAAACATTGTTCCCCCACTGCGCTAACATTTAAACAAATTGTGGTCTGGAGCCTGTATGTCTGTTTTCTCCTCCTTTCATGTGACACATAAATGTTAGCAGGCAAACGCCATAGAGACATTACATACACCACTCAGTCTGAAAGAAAAACAGAAATCCTACATCAATGTTCCCTATATCTCCATTCAATCTCTGCTCTGGGCGCTCTCTTCCCTGGTGAGGAGTTGTACATTTCATCCACTTCTACAGCCACATATGCTGGTTAACCTCTACTGTACATGCTTCCTTACCAAGGTAGGTTACTAGGTTGGTTTATTTGTATTTTTATACTGTAACAATGAACAGTACAGTGGGTGCCATACAGGTTCTATCTGTGTGGGGTTTGTATGTACCCATATGTTGCTACGTTTGTTAGGAAATGTAGACGTAAGCTGCAATGGTGCATGGACAGATGTAAATTCTCTGTACAGTGCTTCATAAGAGGAAGGTACTTTATAAGTATCAGATAACAATGTACAGAGTTTGTATTTTCGGTTGTATGTAGCAATACCATTAAATGCAAATTGCGTTCGGTAAAAGTAAATTACTAACCTTTTTTGTATGGAATGCTAAGGATGTGATAGTGTAGAATATATATATATATATATATATATATATATATGGGAGATTCAAAAAGGGTAAGTATATATATATATATATATATATATATATATGTGTGTGTGTTTACAACTCTCCAATTTATCACTTTTTGAAGTTTGATACTTCTGGCCCTGTTTCATTGCTTATCCAGTGGCTAACCTACATTCTTGTGACCCTGGAGCTTGAACTGTTATTGGGCAGCAACAATAGGTCACCATTCAACAAGGTGAAATGTCTACCTCTCACTCCACTTCCCCCTTTATTAAACACCTACTGTAATTGCACCCCCTTTATTAACCACTTCACAGGCAGCAGGGGCGGATTGGGAATTAAAACCAGCCCGGGAAATATCTCGAAGCAGCCCCAATGGGGGGGGGGGTAAGAGGTGAGGCTGTTGCGCGCCGCAGTCGCGTCAAATTTTTGGGGGTGTGGCCTATCAGTATGGGGCGTGGCCTATTTCACCAAGGCCCATTATACATATACCTCACACTGTGATGCCATTATACATATACCACAAACCCTGATGCTCCATTACACATATGCCACACACCTTTATGCTATTGTACATATGCCGCACACCCTGATGCCATTATACATATGCCACACACCGTGATGCTCCATTATACATATGCCACACACCGTGATGCCATTACACATATGCCACACACCTTTATGCCATTATACATATGCCACACACCGTGATGCTCCATTATACATATGCCACACACCGTGATGCTCCATTATACATATGCCACACACCGTGATGCCATTACACATATGCCTCACACCGTGATGCCCATTATACATATACCACACACCCTGATGCCATTATACATATGCCCCACACCTTTATGCCATTATACATATGCCACACACCGTGATGCCCATTATACATATGCCACACACCGTGATGCCCATTATACATATGCCGCACACCGTGATGCCCATTATACATATGCCACACACCGTGATGCTCCATTATACATATGCCACACACCGTGATGCCATTATACATATTCCACACACCATAATGCTCCATTATACATATGCCACATACCGTAATGCTCCATTATACATATACCACACACCGTGATGCCCATTATACATATGCCACACACCATGATGCCATTATACATATGCCAGACACACTGATGATGCCATTATACATATACCACACACCCTGATGCCATTATACATATGCCGCACACGTGATGCTCCATTATACATATGCCGCACACCGTGATGCCATTATACATATGCCACACACCTTTATGCCATTATACATATGCCGCACACCGTGATGCCCATTATACATATGCCCCACACCGTGATGCCCATTATACATATGCCACACACCGTGATGCCATTATACATATGCCGCACACGTGATGCTCCATTATACATATGCCGCACACCGTGATGCCCATTATACATATGCCACACACCGTGATGTCCATTATACATATGCCACACACCGTGATGCCCATTATACATATGTCACACACCGTGATGCCCATAATACATATGCCACACACCGTGATGTCCATTATACATATGCCACACACCGTGATGCCCATTATACATATGCCACACACCGTGATGCCCATTATACATATGTCACACACCGTGATGCTCCATTATACATATGCCGCACACCGTGATGCCATTATACATATGCCGCACACCGTGATGCCATTATACATATGCCGCACACCGTGATGCCATTATACATATGCCACACACCCTGATGCTCATTATACATATGCCGCACACCGTGATGCCCATTATACATATGCCGCACACCGTGGTGCTCCATTATACATATGCCGCACACCCTGATGCCCATTATACATATGCCACACACCGTGATGGCCATTATACATATGCCACACACCATGATGCCATTACACATATGCCACACACCGTGATGCCATTACACATATGCCTTACACCGTGATGCCCATTATACATATGCCACACACCCTAATGCTCATTATACATATGCCACACACCGTGATGCCCATTATACATATGCCGCACACCGTGATGCTCCATTATACATATGCCGCACACCCTGATGCCCATTATACATATGCCGCACACCGTGATGGCCATTATACATATGCCGCACACCGTGATGCTCCATTATACATATGCCACACACCGTGATGCTCCATTATACATATGCCACACACCCTGATGCCCATTATACATATGCCGCACACCGTGATGCCATTATACATATGCCACACACCCTGATGCCATTATACATATGCCAAACACCGTGATGTCCATTATACATACGCCACACACCGTGATGCCCATTATACATACGCCACACACCTTTATGCCATTATACATATGTCACACCGTGATGCTCCATTATACATATGTCACACACCGTGATGCTCCATTATACATATGTCACACACCCTGATGCCCATTATACATATGCCACACACCGTGATGCTCCATTATACATATGCCACACACACCATGATGCCCATTATACATATGTCACACCGTGATGCTCCATTATACATATGTCACACACCGTGATGCTCCATTATACATATGCCACACACCGTGATGCCCATTATACATATGCCACACACCGTGATGCTCCATTATACATATGCCACACACCGTGATGCCATTATACATACGCCAAACACCGTGATGTCCATTATACATACGCCACACACCGTGATGCCCATTATACATACGCCACACACCTTTATGCCATTATACATATGTCACACACCGTGATGCTCCATTATACATATGCCACACACCGTGATGCCATTATACATATGCCGCACACCGTGATGCTCCATTATACATACGCCACACACCGTGATGCCCATTATACATATGCTGCACACCGTGATGCTCCATTATACATATGCCGCACTCCCTGATGCCCATTATACATATGCCACACACCGTGATGGCCATTATACATATGCCACACACCGTGATGCTCCATTATACATATGCCACACACCGTGATGCTCCATTATACATATGCCACACACCGTGATGCCCATTATACATATGCCGCACACCGTGATGCCATTATACATATGCCACACACCCTGATGCCATTATACATATGCCAAACACCGTGATGTCCATTATACATACGCCACACACCGTGATGCCCATTATACATACGCCACACACCTTTATGCCATTATACATATGTCACACCGTGATGCTCCATTATACATACGTCACACACCGTGATGCTCCATTATACATATGTCACACACCCTGATGCCCATTATACATATGCCACACACCGTGATGCTCCATTATACATATGCCACACACACCGTGATGCCCATTATACATATGTCACACCGTGATGCTCCATTATACATATGTCACACCGTGATGCTCCATTATACATATGTCACACACCCTGATGCCCATTATACATATGCCACACAACGTGATGCCCATTATACATATGCCACACACCGTGATGCTCCATTATACATATGCCACACACCGTGATGCCATTATACATATGCCAAACACTGTGATGTCCATTATACATATGCCACACACCGTGGTGCCCATTATACATACGCCACACACCTTTATGCCATTATACATATGTCACACACCGTGATGCTCCATTATAAATATGCCACACACCGTGATGCCATTATACATATGCCGCACACCGTGATGCTCCATTATACATACGCCAATACACCGTGATGCCCATTATACATACGCCACACACCGTGATGCCATTATACATATGCCACACACCCTGATGCCATTATACATATGTCACACACCCTGATGCCCATTATACATACGCCACACACCGTGATGCCCATTATACATACGCCACACACACCGTGATGCCCATTATACATACGCCGCACACCGTGATGCTCCATTATACATATGCCACACACCATGATGCCCATTATACATATGCCGCACACCGTGATGCCATTATACATATGCCACACACCATGATGCTCCATTATACATATGCCACACACCGTGATGCCATTATACATATGCCAAACACCGTGATGTCCATTATACATATGCCACACACCGTGGTGCCCATTATACATACGCCACACACCTTTATGCCATTATACATATGTCATACACCGTGATGCTCCATTATAAATATGCCACACACCGTGATGCCATTATACATATGCCGCACACCGTGATGCTCCATTATACATACGCCACACACCGTGATGCCCATTATACATACGCCACACACCGTGATGCCATTATACATATGCCACACACCCTGATGCCATTATACATATGTCACACACCCTGATGCCCATTATACATACGCCACACACCGTGATGCCCATTATACATACGCCACACACACCGTGATGCCCATTATACATACGCCGCACACCGTGATGCTCCATTATACATATGCCACACACCGTGATGCCCATTATACATATGCCGCACACCGTGATGCCATTATACATATGCCACACACCCTGATGCCATTATACATATGCCACACACCCTGATGCTCATTATACATATGCCGCACACTGTGATGCCCATTATACATATGCCACACACCGTGATGCTTCATTATACATATGCCGCACACCCTGATGCCCATTATACATATGCCACACACCGTGATGGCCATTATACATATGCCACACACCATGATGCCATTATACATATGCCACACACCGTGATGCCATTACACATATGCCTCACACCGTGATGCCCATTATACATATGCCGCACACCCTGATGCTCATTATACATATGCCACACACCGTGATGCCCATTATACATATGCCGCACATCGTGATGCTCCATTATACATATGCCGCACACCCTGATGCCCATTATACATATGCCACACACCGTGATGGCCATTATACATATGCCACACACCGTGATGCTCCATTATACATATGCCACACACCCTGATGCCCATTATACATATGCCGCACACCGTGATGCCATTATACATATGCCACACACCCTGATGCCATTATACATATGCCAAACACCGTGATGTCCATTATACATACGCCACACACCGTGATGCCCATTATACATACGCCACACACCTTTATGCCATTATACATATGTCACACCGTGATGCTCCATTATACATATGTCACACACCGTGATGCTCCATTATACATATGTCACACACCCTGATGCCCATTATACATATGCCACACACCGTGATGCTCCATTATACATATGCCACACACACCGTGATGCCCATTATACATATGCCACACACCGTGATGCTCCATTTTACAAATGTCACACACCGTGATGCTTCATTATACATATGTCACACACCCTGATGCCCATTATACATATGCCACACACCGTGATGCCCATTATACATATGCCACACACCGTGATGCCATTATACATATGCCAAACACTGTGATGTCCATTATACATACGCCACACACCGTGGTGCCCATTATACATACGCCACACACCTTTATGCCATTATACATATGTCACACACCGTGATGCTCCATTATACATATGCCACACACCGTGATGCCATTATACATATGCCGCACACCGTGATGCTCCATTATACATACGCCACACACCGTGATGCCCATTATACATACGCCACACACCGTGATGCCATTATACATATGCCACACACCCTGATGCCATTATACATATGTCACACACCCTGATGCCCATTATACATACGCCACACACCGTGATGCCCATTATACATACGCCACACACCGTAATGCCCATTATACATACGCCGCACACCGTGATGCTCCATTATACATATGCCACACACCGTGATGCCCATTATACATATGCCGCACACCGTGATGCCATTATACATATGCCACACACCCTGATGCCATTATACATATGCCAAACACCGTGATGTCCATTATACATACGCCACACACCGTGATGCCCATTATACATACGCCACACACCGTGATGCTCCATTATACATATGTCAAACACCCTGATGCCATTATACATATGCCGCACACCGTGATGCCATTATACATATGCCCCACACCGTGATGCTCCATTATACATATGCCACACACCATGATGCCATTATACATATGCCATTCACCATGATGCCCTGCTTCTGAGGGTCGAGAGAAGAACAGAATCCAGGGGGGGTCTATATGCTGTTATGCGGGGGGGGGGGGGGTCTCTTCACAAGTGTAAAGGTGCCCATACACGCACCGATCCCGGCGTGCGTTCTGGGCTAAACTAGCATCCATCGCATCGCATGCCTAGTGCATGCAATGCAATGCGATAAAAAGACAGTACAAAAAGTATGTGTAGCACATACTTTTTGTACTGTGCGATGAGGTGCCGCGGAACGGGCATCTCATCGTATAGCATTGCACCGCCGGGATCGGTGCGTGTATGGGCACCTATAGTTGCTGCCTGTGATGGGAGTTTTGTGCCCCTTTAAAAAAAAATATATATACACACACATAAGGGGGGCACAAAACTTCATCACATGCAGCAACTTATAAGCACTTACACGTGTGAAGAGACCCCATCACACACACCCCCTCCGCATAATAACAGCAAAATGAACCCCCCTCCCACATGCAGTACATATACATATATATTAAACCCAGATATATAATTTTTTTTTTTAAACAGAGGCCAAATCCCAATCCCAAAGAAAAAGATGACAGTGCCTTACACTTTATGCTGCTTCCGCCTTCCCCCTCTTCAGAGCAGCCGCTCACTCAGTCTGTCAGTCAACTGTCTCAGCCGGCCCACCCACGCTGCAGCCACTCACAATTCTAGGCGCTGAGTCTTTGAAGTGTACTCAGTGGCCGGGTGCGCGGTGACGTCACCCGCGCACCCGCGATCGAATGTCTGGCCACCTCGTCCTCTGCATAAGAGCCGCGGGAGGAGCTGCGTGGAGCTGCGCATGCGCAGAAGCCCTCCCGCGGCCATCTTTAAATCTCACAGTGCCGCAGACAGCCGCGGCCATATTTGTTGTGGCATGTGATGCTGCGGCCGCGGCCGCTAAACGCTACAGTCGAGCGGTCCGCGGCCCAGCCATGGAGGCGGGCGGCCTGTTTTGGTCACTTATGTACCGGCCCACCGGGATATTTCCCGGTTTCCCGGTGGGCCAATACGCCCCTGACAGGCAGCAACCCTTTCAGTAATCACCTCACTCTGGGTCAGATGCACTAAGCTTCAAAGGTGATAAAATGGAGAGTGATAAACAACCAACCAATCAGCTCCTGCCTGACATTTTTCAAACAGTCTGTGACATGACTGATAAATAGCCAGCCAATCAGCTTCTACCTGTCATGTCACAGACTGTGTTTGAAAAATGTCAGGCAGGAGCTGATTGGTTGGTTGTTTATCACTCTCCATTTTATAACTTTTGAGGCTTAGTGGGGCAGATGTATTAAGCCTGGAGAAGAGATAAACTGGAGATAAAGTGAAAGGAGATAAAGCACCAGCCAATGAACTGTGTTTGAAAACAACAGTTGGGAGTTGATTGGCTGGTGCTTTATCTCCTTTCACTTTATCTCCACATTATCTCCAGTTTATCTCTTCTCCAGGCTTAATACATCTGCCCCAGTGTATCTGGCCCAGAATCCCCACTTCATTAGTCACCTCACAGTACCCCCCACACCCCCTACCCTCCCACTTTAATAAACACCTGATGGCACACACCTCTCAGGCTCTGCCGCTCAGGCTGTTAGGAATTGTAGATTAAAGGTGGCCATACACACGCAGATTTATCTTCAGATCTGGCTGGTTGGAACAAAAACATGGTTATGGATGAGAGCAAATGACAGTTGACCATTTTCTTGGAAATGCTGGAAAACCATGTCCATGTTTTTCCATAACCATGTTTTTGTTCCAACCAGCCAGATCTGAAGATAAGTCTTACTAGTGTAGTACCTTAAAAGTATACACATTTCCCACTATTTTCATAGCACAAATCAACGAGATAGACTACAACTCCCAGCAGGTCCCACGGTACTAAGCGACACGCATTCAAGCTGTAATAGCAGCTATGCTGTACTAGAAGCCTGGTTGCCATAGAATTATTGGTGACATGCTATAATCATATAGTACATAAAAGGTGAAAATCTGATTTTTGGTGCTAAAATGCAGAAGCAAATATAATGCTATCACTAAAATAACCTTATTTTAAAAACACATTTAAAAAAACTTTTGATTTTGTTGAAAAATTTGTTGAAAAATTCAATCATTAAAAAAGAAAAAGTTGCTTTAGGGCCTCTACAGGGTTTAGGATCCCCAAAGCTTAAGTTATGTAATCTTCCTCAGTGCCTACTAAAGAGTTACAGAATAATCAGAGTGTCGGTTTTGACCAGTCGAGTCTTGTTCCGTTTTGAAATTCAAACATAAACATTACCCTTAATATTGAATGTAAAATCAATAGAAATAGAACAACCACTTCCTTATGTATTTCTGGTGGACGAAGCATATCACGTGAACGATCCTGTTGTGTTTCCTTTGCTTCTGGTTTGTGTACCTTTTCTGTGCATGTTCAGAACTGGACCTTTATCATCACACACAGTGCCCCCTAAGCCACATCCTGTCACCATTTGGGACAGGGAATCCAAAGATGCAGGAGTGATGTGTGACAAGCCAGAACTGGAGTACCCCTTTTTGTGTCACAGAATCATTGGTGGCCAATGCTGCCTAAAAATACACAGGATTTTGGAGGGTTGCTAGGCAGCTACCCCGCAGCAGCACAGAGGACAGGAGGGACTTTAGGACCCGGCAAGGTGCTGGGAGAGAAGCAGGAAGTTAGAGCCCTGCTGTTGCTGGGCAGATTTCAGTGTAACAAGTGTGCTGTGTGCAGTGAGAGGAGCCAGGAAGGAGAGAGAGGGAGAGCCCCTGCTGTGTAATGAGTAAGCAGGAGGACTGAGCTAAGCTGAGAGAGAGATCCCAAGCGGAGCAGCATGTGGGGAGTGTTCTGCAGTGATCAGCGTCTGCAGGGAGAAGGTGCCCAGACTGACAGTAGGGACCAGAGAGAGAGGACCCCAGCATTGTTTGGCAGCATAAGGGCAGGAGGGCCTGTGCCTCACAGCAGGGAGCCAGCAGAGTGTTGCAGCACATGGAGTCGTGACTGGCAGGAGTCAGCAACAGGAGCTGGCAACAGAGCCTCAGGTACCCTGACACTGCCCCACTCACACTTGCCACCCACCATTACCCCAGGAACTGTCATGCTATGCCCGCACTGACAAGCCCTTGCCCCTGTTTCAATTAGGGCCTGTACTTCCCAAGTCCTAGTCCTGTGATCACAGCCTGAAGGCTGACTGGGCCATTTATTGGAAACCTTTTATTTGACTCACACGCAGTATTGGACACCCTTTGCCTTGGATTACAAATTCTGCATTACAGTAGTTGCTACTTCAATTACGGTGCACCTAGGCCTAACAGGTACCTGGTGCTATTGTAGAACTGCGCAGTTCAGGGACTTATTCTTTGGTATCTGGACACTTACTGTTATTAACACAAGGTATAATCTGTGGCATATTACTGTCATTTATTTAAATGTGATTGCAAGTCTTTTGATTGATGGTTAGAATTATTTGCAATGTGATCCTAGTGCATAGTGATATTGGTGACGCAGTATACCGTGCGAATTGCGGCCTGCAGAGGTTACAGATGGCACCATCGCGCACGGTATCCTCTTCATAGGACATTATTATTGTTTGTATTTCATTGCATTCATTGTTGGAAACAGTATATTGCACTTATTATTGCAGTGTATTGTGTGAGGTGTGGCCTACAAATGCCACAGTGACCTCATTGCGCACAATATCATACAGGAGAATTGTCTTTATATGTATCTTTTTGCCAATTATTGCATTCCAGTGTCATTGTTATTGAATTGTTTAACCCCTTTCATAGCGGTGATTCTTGATCCCTCCTGCCGTAAATTAAATTATTTTGATCACCGTCCTCATGTGTGGCGACCATTCTGTGTGGTTGTTTTAGGGTATTACCATCCCAGGGTGCCTTTGTCCCTCCGCCCTCTGAATTGCAGGCGAGTGAAGCAGGCAGGTCGCAGCCAAGCAGTACCAAAAGGAAAACGGAAACATCAGGTAACGATCACACACCTGTACCCAGTCTGACATCATCACACTTGGCGTCTACGAACAGGACCGGACAACATGTCGAAACCCCAAACTCCAGCCAGGTCAGGCCGAAGACTGCTACCAACACCACCCAGAGGAAATAATGCACCCATGGCGATGGCGGCACCAATCACAATGCCATACTATTTTGGTGCAGCATGGATGCCTACGTACTCGGGAAACACACATACTCAAGGTACAAGTACTTTCAAAAAATTCCGGGACAGGATGAAATCAACTTTTGAATTGTACAATCTGAGTGGGAAACAGAGAATAGAGATCCTGATGGCACAGCTAAAAGGTTCTGCCCTGAGAGAAGTCAAGTCGTGGTCCGAGGATGAAAAATCGACGGTAGACAAAATATTCGGGAAACTTGCGAAGATCTTCGACTCAAAGACTATATCGGCAGTGAAATGTAGACTGTACGCTAGGAAACAGAAACCGGGTGAAACGCTGCGCGACTTTGCGCTGGGCCTGCACGAGGCCATGAAGGCTGTACAGGCACTAGACCCTCGAGAGATACAACAAGCCGACAAAATCCTCATAGGACTCTTTGTAGAAGGGGCACGGGAAGAAAGTATCCGCGCCCAACTCCGAATGTTGGAGCGGCAGGAAAGAGGCTGCACGTTCACCGAGCTCAAAGAGTCAGCTCTGCAAATACTGGAACGGGACCTGAATGTCGACGCTGAGGACGTGGAAGAGGAAGATGTGGAGGGCCACTACGAAGTCGGACACCAGGGGGCTAGTGGAAAGAGAGAAGCGGTTCTCCAAGAAGCACAAACCCCAGCAGGCCCAGATCCATTGGCTGCCATCAACAGCAAGCTCACCGAGCTGGCCTTAGGCCTCGCCCAAATGGGGCAAAGGCTGGAACAGAGTGAAGCCAGACACAATGAATGGCGTCCAAGAAGAGATAGAGGAGGCCGACCTTGGTGGAGTGCGGCTGGAGGAACAGGAAGAAGCTCAACCGATCAATTCAACGAAGAGGTCAGGCCAATATGCCGAAGATGCAGACAGAGCAGACATATCGAAAGAAATTGTCATCAGGACATTTTAAACGAGGAGGACCGACCCTCGGAAAGAAACCCGCCACTAAGTCCGCGAGAGCTCATGCAAAATCAGACCACAGCGAGAATACCACCTGACACTGAGGATCAGCGAGTCAGAGCAAGAAAGTTGACCGGACAGGTATTGTGGTTCAGTGTAGCATGTGGCTATGGCTTCATAAGGGCAGACAATAGGAGAACCATATATGTGCACTATACTGGCATCCAGAAGACCCCTAGGAACAAATACTTCCGAAGCCTAGGAAACGGAGAATGGGTTGAATTTGAACTGACCAATGGAAAAAGAGGCATCAAGGCGACTAATGTAACAGGCCCCGGTGGTGCTGCAGTGAGAGGCAGCACATATGTGACAAACCGCAGTGAAGGTCGACGCTTCGCGCAACACTGCAACGATCCATACAGGCACCAGCTGCATGGTCAACACAGCCAGAGAGAAAGAGGATTACAGGATGTCCATGGCAAAATTGACCGACCTAGCACCAATCCTCCCCAGCGTGATCAGACGCCACGACCACCGGAACCCAAAGTCTCAATACAAAAGGAACGGCTAGAAACAAGCGAGAGACCAGACATACGGGGTAAGAGTGAGGCAGTGCAACAGTGCCATGAAAATGCAATTAAACCACAGTGTCCTCCAGAGCACATTAGGCCACCGTCTCAACCTAATGTCCCTGCAGAAACCCCAAGGGAAGCAAAGAAGGCCAAGGCCCAGCCTAAAGAAGAGAGGCCTGGAACCGAACACGAGTACACCCCAAGAATGGGAGATACAGGTGACCAGGCAGATGCTAGTACCGCTGAACGGAAGAGATGCCCTGAAGTTGTGGCCCACATGCCTGTGACAAAGAAAATAGAACCATTGGAACCCAAAAGCCCAGAGGCAGCTATGCCACCGCCCAAAGCAGAGGCCACTACGGAATTCACAAACACAGCTGAAAAGTCTGAGACCCGTCCCAGAGAAGAAAAACCTAGTGATGACCAGGAGTGTAGGGCGATTACAGGAGAAGAATTCCTGTGCTTGATACAACAGGCCATCAACAGGTCCAGGAAAAGTGGAAAAGAGGAATCACGTGCTCCATGCCGACCGCATGCAGTGATTTAAGGTGCAGTCAAAGAACATGAGAGAAGACTTGCCTGAGGCGGAGGGGCAGGGAATCCGTGGGGGACATGCCTCTGCACAACCCAGGCCCCATAGTTGACAGGCTTTTACCAGGCTTAGGTAACCCGCCCTGAATGTAAATGTGTTAATGTTATGCCAAAATGTAAAGATGTTTCACAGATTAAAGGTAATGTGACCTTTTAATGTTTTGTTTCTAAATAAGAGACTGTACCAGTACTTTTGTTACTTAAGCCATAATGCCCGCGGACGGGCATTCTTCCAGCGGGGAAGCATGTGACAAGCCAGAACTGGAGTACCCCTTTTTGTGTCACAGAATCATTGGTGGCCAATGCTGCCTAAAAATACACAGGATTTTGGAGGGTTGCTAGGCAGCTACCCCGCAGCAGCACAGAGGACAGGAGGGACTTTAGGACCCGGCAAGGTGCTGGGAGAGAAGCAGGAAGTTAGAGCCCTGCTGTTGCTGGGCAGATTTCAGTGTAACAAGTGTGCTGTGTGCAGTGAGAGGAGCCAGGAAGGAGAGAGAGGGAGAGCCCCTGCTGTGTAATGAGTAAGCAGGAGGACTGAGCTAAGCTGAGAGAGAGATCCCAAGCGGAGCAGCATGTGGGGAGTGTTCTGCAGTGATCAGCGTCTGCAGGGAGAAGGTGCCCAGACTGACAGTAGGGACCAGAGAGAGAGGACCCCAGCATTGTTTGGCAGCATAAGGGCAGGAGGGCCTGTGCCTCACAGCAGGGAGCCAGCAGAGTGTTGCAGCACATGGAGTCGTGACTGGCAGGAGTCAGCAACAGGAGCTGGCAACAGAGCCTCAGGTACCCTGACACTGCCCCACTCACACTTGCCACCCACCATTACCCCAGGAACTGTCATGCTATGCCCGCACTGACAAGCCCTTGCCCCTGTTTCAATTAGGGCCTGTACTTCCCAAGTCCTAGTCCTGTGATCACAGCCTGAAGGCTGACTGGGCCATTTATTGGAAACCTTTTATTTGACTCACACGCAGTATTGGACACCCTTTGCCTTGGATTACAAATTCTGCATTACAGTAGTTGCTACTTCAATTACGGTGCACCTAGGCCTAACAGGTACCTGGTGCTATTGTAGAACTGCGCAGTTCAGGGACTTATTCTTTGGTATCTGGACACTTACTGTTATTAACACAAGGTATAATCTGTGGCATATTACTGTCATTTATTTAAATGTGATTGCAAGTCTTTTGATTGATGGTTAGAATTATTTGCAATGTGATCCTAGTGCATAGTGATATTGGTGACGCAGTATACCGTGCGAATTGCGGCCTGCAGAGGTTACAGATGGCACCATCGCGCACGGTATCCTCTTCATAGGACATTATTATTGTTTGTATTTCATTGCATTCATTGTTGGAAACAGTATATTGCACTTATTATTGCAGTGTATTGTGTGAGGTGTGGCCTACAAATGCCACAGTGACCTCATTGCGCACAATATCATACAGGAGAATTGTCTTTATATGTATCTTTTTGCCAATTATTGCATTCCAGTGTCATTGTTATTGAATTGTTTAACCCCTTTCATAGCGGTGATTCTTGATCCCTCCTGCCGTAAATTAAATTATTTTGATCACCGTCCTCATGTGTGGCGACCATTCTGTGTGGTTGTTTTAGGGTATTACCATCCCAGGGTGCCTTTGTCCCTCCGCCCTCTGAATTGCAGGCGAGTGAAGCAGGCAGGTCGCAGCCAAGCAGTACCAAAAGGAAAACGGAAACATCAGGTAACGATCACACACCTGTACCCAGTCTGACATCATCACAGATGCGCACTGTGTCCAGGGCAGATCAGGGGCAAGATGTACTAAGCTTTGAAAAGTGATAAAATGAAGAGTGATAAACCACCAACCAATCAGATCCAACCTGTCCTTTTTCAAACCCAGCCTGTGACATGGCAGGTAGGAGCTAATTGGCTGGTCATTTATCACTCTCGATTTGATCACTTTTCAAGCTTAGTACATCTGGCCCCACTTCTGAATCAGACCCTAAGGACAGTTTCCCAAGCTCACCCTGTAACACCCAGTAACACGCCCCAAAAATGTCTGTGACACACTTCGAATGGCATTGCTATTAGACTGGTGCATGTGCAGTGAAATTCAAATGCAGGCACACTTTACGGATAATCACACAATTGCAAAAATGTCTGCACATCGGGACCGATTTAGATCTGAGCTCAGGGCAGCGAATTCGCAGCCCTGACGATAATCGGATGACTGCGCATGCACAAGGTAGTACATGTTAGATTGCAGCGCTCAGCGCCTGTCTCCATACACTGTTTAGTGTAAGGCTTACAGTCTGCCTTGTCCCCTTGCAGCCAACGCAGCTAGGCGTCACCCTGAGTGACAGCTCGCTTAAGCGAATAGCAGGGCAGAGACCCCTGACCCTGCTGGCAGCGTTCCCTTTCCTGTGAGGAAGTCCCCGCGTAGTGTGTGCCTCAGAGCGTATGTGACTCCGTCCATGCTGTTTTGTAGCTCCACGTGCACCGGAGCGCATAGGAGCAAGTCCCCGCTGTAATCCCGTTACCAGCGTGACCTTTTGCACAGGGAGATCAGTCATCATTGGCAGCAGCGAGACTGGGAGAGATACCGCAGCGTAAACCAGCAAACTGTCATTGACCCTGCACGCGCCAAAACGCTACAGCTAAGTAACAACCAGAGACTGTCGTTCCCAATGTACCAGTTTGTATTACCGCTTGAAGTTAACTACTAAAGTACTGTTGTAACCTACAAGCCTGCCACTTGAATAAACCCTTCATTTGGTTATATCTTCTAAGTGTGAGGTCTGACAACCACACTGCACGTACTTATAGACACTCTGCCAATAGGTTATGGGCCCAGCACGTCACGTGCGCGAAGATTAACCCCCTGAAGACAAAGTGCTAGCGCAGTACATAAAAGAACACAAAGGAATTATTTCTAAATTGCCATTTGTGGGAGAGTTAACGAGAATGCACAGTACAGGGCATAGCATGAACTTTCCAAAGCTCAAAGGCTCAGAGAATTATACTACATGGAAGTTCGCTATGGAAATGCAGCTTAAGAGGGAGAAGCTATGGAAAGTCACAATAGCCCCAGGAGATAGTCCAAACCCAGAAGAGGTAGACAAGGCCATTGGCACAATAGGCCTGGCTGTGGAGCAGCATGTTTATTCTACTATCTGTGGGAAGGAGTCCGCTAAGGACATGTGGACAACTCTACAAGGTGCTTATGAGAATAAAGGCTTAATGAGAAGGATAAGTCTGAGACGCACACTGTATGGAACAAAGCTGAATGCATGCAAGGACATGAACGATTATATTGATAAGATACTATCGATAGCTCAGCAATTGGCATGTGTAGGAGCAAAAGTGGATGAGGAAGAAGTGGCGATGGTAATGCTGCAGAACTTGACAGAAGAATTTGACTTCCTAGTTGTCGCACTGGAGTCAAATGAAACCAAGCTTACAACTGAAGTTGTGAGAGCCAAGCTACTACAGTTCCAAGAGAGAATCCACAAGGATGCCATGGCTGAGGGTTCTGCCTTAGTAGCAAAGGGTGCGAAACCCAAGAAATGCACATTCAAATGTTATGTGTGCCACAAAGTAGGGCACAAGGCTTCAGAATGCAGGCTGAAGAACACTAGTGGCATGCACAAGCGGCATGATAAGAAGAACGAGTCAGCACTGAATGTAACAGACAAGCCAAGGAGGGATCTCTGGTACATGGACTCGGGAGCCTCTAGACACTTCAGCTGCAACAAGGAGTGGTTCAATTCTTTAACACAGTGTAACCCCACAACAGTTACCGGGATTGGTGAAAAGGTCCTTACTGCTTCAAATGTTGGGACAATCACAGTGAGACTAAGAATTGAGGGACAGACAGTAGTCACAGATATCCAAGACGTCCTGTATGTACCAGAATTGGGAAGTAACCTCATCGCTATCAGCGTACTCGAGGCAAAAGGCTACAGAGTCCAGTTTGCAAAGGGCAAGTGTATGGTGCATAATGAAAGAGGGACTGTAATTGCTTCAGCAACCCGATGCAACCAACTATACGTCCTAGATACAGAGGAATGTGTAGCTTTGGCAGCCTCTGCTGAAAATGAGTCGATGGAACTCTGGCACAGACGTTTGGGACACTTAGGATATGATAATGTCCAGAAATTAGCTGATGGAATGGCAACAGGAATCACAGTGAAGGACACCGGAAGACCTGTGTGCGAGAGTTGCATAAAAGGCAAGCAGACCCACAACCCATTTCCCAAGTCAGCAGGCAGAGCAGAAACACAATTAGCTCTGGTGCACACAGATGTGTGCGGACCAATGGAAGAGGAGTCAACCAGTGGTTACAAATACTTCATGACTCTCATCGATGACGCCACAAGAATGACACACGTATACTTCATAAGGAAGAAAAGTGAGGTGGTCAAGAAAATTGTGGAGTACAAGAACCTAGTGGAAACTCAGACGGGCCTAAAGCTAAAGGTCCTGAGGTCCGACAATGGGGGAGAGTACGAAAATGAAGTTCTAACCGACTTTCTCAGAAAACATGGCATAAAGCATCAGCTGACGATGGCCTACACGCCTGAACAGAATGGCGTAAGTGAAAGGGCGAACCGAACAATCGTTGAAAGAGCACGAGCGATGGTGAACGATGCTGGCCTGGAGAAGAGTTTTTGGGCAGAAGCTGTATCTACTGCAGTATACCTGAAAAACAGAACACCTACAGTGGCCGTGAAGGGAAAAACCCCCTTAGAGGCCTGGTCTGGGAAGAAGCCAGACATCAGTCACCTCCGTGTCTTTGGGAGCAGAGCTTATGCGCATATACCAAAGGAGAAAAGGAAGAAACTTGACCCAAAATCAAGACAGTGCATATTGCTAGGCTATTGTGAGGAGAGCAAAGGGTACAGGCTCTGGGATGCAGAGAACAGACGTCTTCTAAAATCAAGAGATGTGATATTTCAAGAGACAGCATCACCCACAAAAGCAAAAGAGCAAGAAAAGCAAGCACTAGTAGAGGTATGTGAAATAGAGAGCATACCTGCAACAGAAAATACTGAAGAAGGAAGCGAACCAACTAATAGAGCTTCTGTAAGAAGAAACAAGGGCATACCAGCCAGGAGATATGAGGAAGAATATGCGAATATTGCTTTCAGTGAACCTCAGAGTATTCAAGAAGCGAAAGCGTGCAGTGATTGGGCGAAATGGAAATCTGCAATAGACACAGAGCTATCAGCACTGAGAGAGAACGATACTTGGACCATAGTAGATAGGCCAAGCAACCGCAAGACAGTCAAGAACAAGTGGGTCTTCTGCAAGAAGTTAAATTCAGACGGAGAAGTTGCCCGTTACAAAGCCCGTCTTGTTGCTAAAGGATACACACAGAGATCCGGAATTGACTATGGGGAGATATACTCACCCGTTGCGAGGTATAACACTCTCAGGTTAGTAATTGCAGTCGCCACCTTACAAGACTTACTGCTATACCAACTAGACTTCGACTCAGCGTTCCTAAATGGAGAGCTACTTGAAGAAATCTATATGGAATCACCAGATCATTATGATGAAAATGAACTTCAGACAGAGAAAGTGTGTCTTCTGAAGAAATCCATATATGGCCTAAAGCAGAGTGGTCGTTGCTGGTACATAAAATTGGACACAGTACTACTTGAAATGAATTTTATTAGATCAGAGACTGACCACTGCTTTTATCACAAAACTCTGGGAGAAAAGTTGTTCATCATAGCAGTCTATGTGGATGATATACTTATAGCAGGTCACGAAGATCACATCACAAGTGTAAGAGATCAACTGAAAGAGAGATTCAAGTTGAAAGACTTAGGTCCAGCCAATCATCTGTTGGGCATGAGAATTGTTCAAAACTTGCAAAAGGGAACAGTCACAGTCGACCAACAAATGTACATCGAGGCAACAATCTTGAAGTATGGGATGGCAGACTCCAAGTCAGTGAATACACCAATTGACAAAAGCATCAAGATTACAAAAGGTATGTCACCAACCACACAAGAAGAAGCAGAGGAAATGCAAGATGTTCCTTACAAGAACGTGGTTGGAAGTCTTATGTATGCAAGTATTGGAACCCGTCCAGACATCACTCATGCAGTCAGTCGGGTGAGCCAATTTGCAATAAATCCTGGAAGACAACACTGGATTGCGGTGAAGAGGATTCTGAGATACCTAAAAGGTACAAGTTCTTTGAAGTTAAAATTCGCCAAGACAAGCAATTCAAATTTGAAAGTCTTCTGCGATGCCGACTGGGGAGCAGATGAAGATGATCGTCGTTCCCACACTGGTTACCTGTTCACACTGGCCGGAGCAGCAGTTAGTTGGGCGAGTAGAAAACAACCAACAGTTGCTCTCTCAACAACTGAGGCCGAATACATGGCTCTTACAGAGACATCGAAAGAAGCACTCTGGATCAAAGAGACTTTGTGTGAGTTAGGTCTACTTTATGAAGAAGAGACTATCAGTATCGCATGTGACAACAGGGGAGCAATAGATCTTTCCTGTACTACCAAGCACCATGGAAGGTCGAAGCACATCGCGATAAGACACCACTTCATCAGAGAACTAGTGGAGAACAAGTCCATCGATGTTGAATACATTGCAAGTGAACAGAATGTCGCTGACATGCTTACTAAAGGACTGTCGACAAACTTGCTTATTAAGTTCGTGAAGGACTGTGGACTTGTCTAAGTTCAAAATGTTGATTTGAAGTTCTGATGTTCTGAATGTCTTTTCTCTCTAACCATATTTTCGGTTACAGGTATCACAAAAGGACAGAGAATTGTATTAAGTTCTTTTATGTAGCCGAAGACAGCCTTGAGCGAGGGGGAGTGTTAGATTGCAGCGCTCAGCGCCTGTCTCCATACACTGTTTAGTGTAAGGCTTACAGTCTGCCTTGTCCCCTTGCAGCCAACGCAGCTAGGCGTCACCCTGAGTGACAGCTCGCTTAAGCGAATAGCAGGGCAGAGACCCCTGACCCTGCTGGCAGCGTTCCCTTTCCTGTGAGGAAGTCCCCGCGTAGTGTGTGCCTCAGAGCGTATGTGACTCCGTCCATGCTGTTTTGTAGCTCCACGTGCACCGGAGCGCATAGGAGCAAGTCCCCGCTGTAATCCCGTTACCAGCGTGACCTTTTGCACAGGGAGATCAGTCATCATTGGCAGCAGCGAGACTGGGAGAGATACCGCAGCGTAAACCAGCAAACTGTCATTGACCCTGCACGCGCCAAAACGCTACAGCTAAGTAACAACCAGAGACTGTCGTTCCCAATGTACCAGTTTGTATTACCGCTTGAAGTTAACTACTAAAGTACTGTTGTAACCTACAAGCCTGCCACTTGAATAAACCCTTCATTTGGTTATATCTTCTAAGTGTGAGGTCTGACAACCACACTGCACGTACTTATAGACACTCTGCCAATAGTACACTGTGCACATGAAGACAGTCAGCGATGGCTGCTCACAGGGTGATTGACACCCTGAGGTCATTTATGGGGCGGTAACCCTGCATTTTCTGGGAGTGCCCCAGAAGATGCAGTTGTTTCCCAGATAATAGGAGGGAGGGCTGCTGACATCAGCAGTGACCTCCTTCCCACGGCCAAGCAGCGCCAAGTCCTGGCTTACGCGCTGCTGCGAACAGTGGGGACAACCATTCCATGGTGAGTGATTTCAAACGGTTTTCCCCTCATGGGCATGGCTGCAAACTGGGCGGGAATTGGCTTGTATGGGGTGGTGTGGGTGCCTTTACCTGATCACTGGGCTCCGAAAACTTGCAACCCAACGATCAGGTATGTATCCGGCCCCTCTGTCTTCATCTCTACTTTTTTAGGTATCACTATGAAGGTTTATGGAACAAAATGTTGTTTAGAAGCTAAAAATCCCCTGTCTGTTATTAGTCTATTATTTGGGGATGTGTACTGTATGTTGGTTTTGTATTAGATTGTAAAATCAAATATTTGAATTTGACTATCAAAAAGTACAATGTTTTGATGATATTCTATTTTCGAATGGGATTGGTTTTTAATTTTACATTAGATTTTATTCTCGGAATTGCTAAATCTAATGCAAATCAAATGGAAAATATCAAACTAACATTGGTAAATATCACCCAAGTTTCTTTTGTATCACATTTGCAGGCTGGAGAGTTGTGTGCTGTGCAAGGCTGGCACAGGGGTATTTTCTACCCTGAGGTGGCACTGTTATGTTATCTCAGGCTGGAGTAATGAGAGGAGATACCGCGGGAGACACCACTAGAGCAACAGCCGGTAGAGGAAGGAGCAGGGAGTGATAGTCTAAAGCAGTGATTTCTAGACCTCACACACATGTGTTATTTTAAAGCCTATTAATAAACATGTCTTTAAAGCCTGTTAAACTCACTTTGGTGCTGACCATCCAAAAATAAAGTAAACATATGGACCTGGGCACACAGACTTTCTGACCACATTTACCATTAAACTATATGGCAACTCTCACTTCAAGCGCATAGTATACTGTGTTGCAGCAGACAGAAATGCATTTGTCAATCAATACAAAGTGCAATATTTTATTAATCAAATTGCAATTTATCAGCAATTTTTAGAACTCAGAATTTGATCAATAATCTACTTTGTCTTGAGCTGTAGCTAGAATTGTGCAATGACATTAAACATTTAAACTACACATCAGGTGATATTTTGAATGGTTTGCACTCTATGGGGTAAATTTACTAAGATGGGAATATTATTGAAGATGGGATATTACCCATAGCAACCAATCAGCTTCTACATCTTATTTAGCACCCTCGAGAAAATAGTAGACAGGATCTGATTGGTTGCCCATAGCAACATCACATGTGAAGTAGAATACACATCTTAGTAAATTTAATGTATACCGCCTCCAGATTCTTTATCATCGTCAATGACATAGTTAAAGGAGCACATCTTTTCTGATCTAAAGGTGGAAATCACATACAAATTTCTAGCAGAGAACAACATACAGGATTACAATCCTGTTGTTATGGTTTAGTAGAGGGAAGAGTGTGGAAAGCAATGACTAGACAGGTTGAGTATCAATTATATGAAATCCTCGGGATCAAGCATTTTGCATAAGGGATTTTTCCAGTTTTTTGAATTTTTTTTTTTTAACATACTTACCTGGTTCCCTGGTCATGCTTCGATGGTTCCCCGGCATCCACAGTGTCCCCTGGATCCTCTTCAGCAGTCCCAGGGGTGCATTGCACAAGTTTGCAGGCGCGCCAGTGACATCACCAGCGCGCCCGCGCACACGCGGATTGCATCCCTGGGACTGGAGATCTTGAATCCTGCCATGGACACTGTGGGACGTGGTATGAAGTATAGAAAAGGGGCAAGGGGAAAAAAAACTAAATATTCTGAAAAACCACGGTTTTTGGAATTCTTTGTTTTTCGGACATGCGGATATGGAATACTTAACCTATATAACCACTTGATAGTCTAATTTATAATCAGCTTGAGAACATCAATTTTTAGCAATTTATTTAAACAGGTTGAACTCAATGGACAAATGTCTCTATTCAACCTTACTAAATATGTTACTATGTATAAAATAAACTGTTTGCCATTTACTAATACAGATGAAGCCACCTTCGTCTAGAGAGCTGGCGCATCTGAGCGACCCATCTGGGCGTGCAATTCAGGGCCGGCAACAGAAATCTTTAGGCCCCATACACTAGTATCTCTGTGTGCCCCGTCCTGGCACATCAACTGGAAGCACCCTGTGCCCATTACTTGATTGCTAGGGAGCAGGGAGGGAGGATTAGATTGGAATGGAACACCAGTGCTCTATCACACTGTTGCTGTCCCTCACCCGGTGGCCTGCACTTTATCACATTGACGCAATCCCTCACCTTGCTCTTTATCACACTGACTCTTCCTCACCATGCGGCCTGCGCTCTGTCGGAGTGACACTCTCCCTCGCCCTTCAGCCTGCGCTCTATCACACTGATGCCCTACCTCACCCTGCGGCCTGCGCTCTACCACTTTGATGCACTCCCTCACCCTGCAGCATGCACTCTATCACACTGACGCCCTACCTCACCCTGCAGCCTGCGCTCTTTCGCACTGATGTGCTTCCTAACCCTCCCACCGCAGTCTAATCTCCTAATTAACCCTTATCCCCATCAGCCTAACCCTTATACACCCTACATACATTATGTATTTATGAATATATATATATATATATTTTATATATGTTATTTTTGCATTGGTGTGTCCACTACTTGTCTTTTCCTGATGGAATTGAACTTACTCTTTTTTGATATATAAAATATTTTTTGGATACTCTTACTCAGAGTGCTGGCTTCTAATTTTTTATCTATTTACATTTATGTGGCTACAGCATTGTACAGATGATTGCAGTTAAGTGTGCATACTGCCCCTACCTCCTATGAATATATATACATATATTTATATGTATATATATATATATATATATATATATATATATATATATATATTCGCTCAATGAAGTAGGCGGCACTCACGGATTTAAAGCCAATAAAACTTGTATTGAGTCAAAACATCAAAAAAACGTGTCACAGGGTGTCCGACGTTTCGAGGCGCTGAGCCCCTTTATCAAGGTGTGAACAATGAGTGAAGTGTTGGTCTTACCTTAAATAGAGGTGAATGTGCCAGGTCATGCTGCCATCCCACGCTCTCCACGCTCCCTCGTGCACCTCGTTGTACTTCCGGCGCTTCCGCCTCCAGTGTTTCCGGGTGCACGGGTCAGGAGGGCTGGCTGAGCTGTCGGCGTCCAGTTGTCATGGTGACGCGTTGCGCAGCCATGGCAACCTCCTATACGACGTGCGCTCCAGCCTCGGGCAGCTGCTGGTGCCTGCGTGCAGAAACAAACGTGAAACAAGTATAACTAGAAAGCAATGCTGTGATGCAAAGAAGACATGAATAAAGTGTACATTTGTGCAAGCGTAGTTAATCTGTTAGTGTCCCAAGAGGTGCCGTTCGAAAGAAATAGAACATGCATGCTGAGTGTACTCTGTGCTTAGAATTGGTGCACAAATATTGGAGGTGAAAATTGAATAAGGAGAAAAAGTTAAAAACATGCCAATATAGTTGGAAAGTGCTAACATTCTATGAAGCAGTGTTATGCCCTTGTAACATGTACTATGTGGGTAAAACCACCCGCAGCATGAAAGAACGAATGGCGATGCATCGCACATCCATAAAACAGGCATTATCCGGTAAAAACATCGATCAACCGGTGGCAAAACACTACAAGGACAGAGGCCATACGATGTCGCAGTTAAGATACATGGTGATTGACCACATCCCCCCCTCCTTACGCGGAGGCGATAGGGGAAGCAAACTTCTTCGCCTCGAAGCTAAAAAAATCTTTACCCTCGATACCATCAACCCAAAAGGGTTAAATGAGAGAATGCCCTGGAATGTGTTTTGAAAGTGGGGACGTCAAGAACACAACAACAAGGGACCAACCCCCCTAATATCCAGAAGAAGAACGTATACCAGATGACTCCATTGTCTTACAGTTATTTTTCTATAGCACCATAACTCCATAACCCTTTTTTTCCCCCATAGAATGTTTCCAATAGAACTCCACCCAGTTCTCCATCAGCGACAGTTTCAAGGAAGAATGTATTGGATCATCCACTCATCAGTTACCACAATGGAACTGTACAAAGCACCAGATTGAGACTCGTTCTCAACCGTCTGCAACCTGCCCCCCTTCCCTTATTATAACACTGCTTCATAGAATGTTAGCACTTTCCAACTATATTGGCATGTTTTTAACTTTTTCTCCTTATTCAATTTTCACCTCCAATATTTGTGCACCAATTCTAAGCACAGAGTACACTCAGCATGCATGTTCTATTTCTTTCGAACGGCACCTCTTGGGACACTAACAGATTAACTACGCTTGCACAAATGTACACTTTATTCATGTCTTCTTCGCATCACAGCATTGCTTTCTAGTTATACTTGTTTCACGTTTGTTTCTGCACGCAGGCACCAGCAGCTGCCCGAGGCTGGAGCGCACGTCGTATAGGAGGTTGCCATGGCTGCGCAACGCGTCACCATGACAACTGGACGCCGACAGCTCAGCCAGCCCTCCTGACCCGTGCACCCGGAAACACTGTAGGCGGAAGCGCCGGAAGTTCAACGAGGTGCACGAGGGAGCGTGGAGAGCGTGGGATGGCAGCATGACCTGGCACATTCACCTCTATTTAAGGTAAGACCAACACTTCACTCATTGTTCACACCTTGATAAAGGGGCTCAGCGCCTCGAAACGTCGGACACCCTGTGACACTTTTTTTGATGTTTTGACTCAATACAAGTTTTATTGGCTTTAAATCCGTGAGTGCCGCCTACTTCATTCAGCGAATATCCATTGTTTCTGGAAGGCACCTCGTCATCAGTGAACAAGTAACCAGAGTGCCGACCGACCCACCACATATATATATATATATATATATATATATATATATATATAGGAGTTGGTTGAATAGGATGGCACTCAGTATGAATATAACAAGTCTCCGGTGCCTGGAACTTAAATGGACAATAGATAGCACTTACCCCCTTTCCTTTGCAGGCGAGGATGGAACCGGCACACGGATTTAAAGGTGAAAAAAACGGGTTTATTGTACAAGCATAATTTGCACAAACAATCAGCTGTAACCTAACAGCTGTTTCAACCATTCACCTCTGATGAAAACCACTAAGAAGTGGTTGAAACAGCTGTTAGGTTACAGCTGATTGTTTGTGCAAATTATGCTTGTACAATAAACCCGTTTCTTTCACCTTTAAATCTGTGTGCCGGTTCCATCCTCGCCTGCAAAGGAAAGGGGGTAAGTGCTATATATATATATATATATATATATATATATATATATATATATATATATATATATATATATAGAACCAAGGATGCTGGACGGCACTCGCATTCACAACCAAATCAGTCAGTCAAATAAGAGTCTACACACGGAGGTGCAGTCACTGCACCTCCGTGTGTAGACTCTTATTTGACTGACTGATTTGGTTGTGAATGCGAGTGCCGTCCAGCATCCTTGGTTCTTTATGTTTCCCATTTGGGAGGACAGGACACCGCAGAAACTGCAATTTTGATTGAGCAGAGTGCCGGGCATCATTTGGATTATATATATATATATATATATATATATATATAGACTTGTTTACACATGCAGCAAATGTGTATCCACTGCATATGGAAGGACCAGCACATCAAGCACATTCAATAATGCAGAAGGAGATTTAATATGAAAAAATCATGGTACTCATCACATGGGTAGACAGCAGCTTTTTCTTATCCACATCATATAAGTTGCAGCAGCACAATGAAAGTCCACTTTATGGGCAGTGTCCTGACGGACCGTTTCGGCGAACAAACGCAGAGCTGTGCGCAGCTGGAAACGTGACTTTGAAATGGCGCCGAATTCTCGGGATGCCGAGCTTTTATAGACTCGGCGTCTCACGCCAGATTCCCTCATTCGGCCTTCCAAACAAAGCCGGAAACTCGCGAATGATGGTAGAGGTTAATACATTAGAGCAATAAGGATCAAATAGGGGTTGAGGTAACAATATGGTTAATAAAGGGTCAGACTAGATGGGCCAAATGGTCCTTATCTGCTGTCAAATTATATTGTTTTGTTTCTAATTTCCACAGTTGTTCCTGATGCAACAACTATTAACAGAAGCAAAAGTCAACTTTCAAAGTAAGTTCAGTAGTACATAATATTTTAATTATCTGTCACAGTTTAAAGGGATTGTATGGTAAACCTACAGTATGTAGAGAGAAAACACAGACATTATATTTGATAATGGAGAGTATATATATATATATATATATATATATATATATATATATATATATATACAAACAGCCAGGCACTTCCTCCGTTATTAGTGATGTGTGGGTGCCTTCACTTGCAAAAGCAATATAGAGCATCAAGAACGTGCAGCACTCCAACCAGGATCGTGGAAATAAAAAATGGCTTTAATGGACAACGTTTCAATATCTCAGCGATATTGTCATCAGGTTAAAATACATAATACAACACTCACCTTAAATACACAGTGCAAATAGCGTCACAGAGGGGTGTGCGCCAGGGGAACGCGCCAACAGCGTCATCAGAGCACATCAGCACGCGTCCCAGACACACCTCCCCAGAGGGCGCAGCTACATGACATCACCCATCACCATGGTAGCCGCGTCACACTCAATGGATGACCGGCAACCACGTAGATGTAAATATACACACAAAGAAATACAAAAGAAAATAAGAAACATAATAAATACAAAATGTATCAAAAAAAGACGTCAAAAAGTGCAGATAAGTCAAGAAAACTTGACTAACAATGTACAAAAATGCTGTATGCAATTTATATGAAAAATTCAGTGATACCGTGCAAATGTGCTTAAAAAGATACAATACACAGAGATCAGAGGGAAGAAACACATAAAGTAACAAAGTCACTTATAAATCAAAAAATCAGAAACAATGATACTGGCCAAGCAGCGCAAGGCAAATCAACTGAGCAGGGTTGCTATACCTGATTGTTCATTAAGCCCGTGGGGGGTCAAGGTGCCCAGACGTGCAATCCACCGGGCTTCACATTTAAGGAGCATGGTTTTTCTATTGCCGCCCCTAATGGGCACAGGGATGTGGTCTATCATGCGATATCGGATCGACGTCAGCCCATGTCTAGCCACCAAGAAGTGCCGTGCAACCGGCTGATCACTCCGACCGGTCGCAAGGGCACCCTTGATGGCAGATCTATGGGCCGCCATTCGATCCTTGAACGGTCTTTCGGTTTTGCCTATGTATGACATGCCATAAGGGCAAATAATTTGATATACAGTATAGCAAGATTTGCATGATAAAGTATGTCGGATTGACATAACTTTCCCTGTGTGGGGGTGATTGAAGGTGGCACCGGGCAGCATAAATTTGCAAGAGGTGCAGGTACAACGCACACAACCCAGCTTTTTGGTGGGAGGAGGGTTGGTGAGGGGTGCAGCATTAGATTTGACCAGTAGATTGCCCAAATTGCTTGAACGTCTAAAGCTGGGCAAAAGCTTAGTGTTAGTGAGCCCTAGGTCCACATCAGACTGTACGATGGGCCAGTTTTTGTGGGCAATTTTAATGACTTCAGGGCTGAATTGAGTATATGTGGTCACCCACGGTAATATATCAGGTTTTTTAGTGTCATGGGCTGTATGTGATAATAGGGTAGCCCGATCAAGGGCAATCACCTTATCTTTAATACTAAGCAATTCAGAGAGAGGGTAGCCCCGAGCAACAAATCGCTCAATCATGCAATCTATCTGATGTATGGCCACTAAAGGATCTGAAACAATTCTTTTGACTCGCAAAAATTGCGAGTAAGGTAAACTGTGAATGGTGGACCTAGGGTGACAGCTAGTGTACTCCAAAAGATTATTGTGGTCAGTGTCTTTTTTATAGAGGTCAGTGTGGATCACCCCATCTTTGATAAGAATCCTGACATCCAAGAAATTAATGCACGACTTGTCTGAAGTAAAGGTAAATTTAATGGGGTCAGGTCCAGCATTGTGGGTGGCTAAAAAGTCACTCAGAATCTCCGGAGGGCCCTTCCAAAAGATCAATAAGTCGTCTATATAGCGACTATAATAGACGATGTTCTCAGCAATCGCAGGATTATCAAAAAATAGGTGTTGTTCATATTCAAACATAAAAATGTTTGCGTATGAGGGAGCGACCGCCGCCCCCATCGCAACACCAATCTTCTGCAAGAAAAATTGGTTATTGTAAAGAATTTTTTTTTTTCTAAGACAAGTCGCATTAATTCAAGGACAAGAAGGATGTCGGGGCCTTTATAGTTAATGTTACTGGTCAAGAATTGTCTAAGAAACCGCAATCCCAACTCATGGGGGATAGAAGTGTATAAAGCAGAAATGTTTCTGCTTTATACACTTCTATTTTTTGATAATCCTGCGATTGCTGAGAATATCGTCTATTATAGTCGCTATATAGACGACTTATTGATCTTTTGGAAGGGCCCTCTGGAGATTCTGAGTGACTTTTTAGCCACCCACAATGCTGGACCTGACCCCATTAAATTTACCATTACTTCAGACAAGTCGTGCATTAATTTCTTGGATGTCAGGATTCTTATTAAAGATGGGGTGATCCACACTGACCTCTATAAAAAAGACACTGACCGCAATAATCTTTTGGAGTACACTAGCTGTCACCCTAGGTCCACCATTCACAGTTTACCTTACTCGCAAGTTTTGCGAGTCAAAAGAATTGTTTCAGATCATTTAGTGGCCATACATCAGATAGATTGCATGATTGAGTGATTTGTTGCTCGGGGCTACCCTCTCTCTGAATTGCTTAGTATTAAAGATAAGGTGATTGCCCTTGATCGGGCTACCCTATTATCACATACAGCCCAAGACACTAAAAAACCTGATATATTACCGTGGGTGACCACATATACTCAATTCAGCCCTGAAGTCATTAAAATTGCCCACAAAAACTGGCCCATCGTACAGTCTGATGTGGACCTAGGGCTCACTAACACTAAGCTTTTGCCCAGCTTTATACGTTCAAGCAATTTGGGCAATCTACTGGTCAAATCTAATGCTGCACCCCTCACCAACCCTCCTCCCACCATGCTCCTTAAATGTGAAGCCCGGTGGATTGCACGTCTGGGCACCTTGACCCCCCACGGGCTTAATGAACAATCAGGTTCATTTGATTTGCCTTGCGCTGCTTGGCCAGTATCATGGTTTCTGATTTTTTGATTTATAAGTGACTTTGTTACTTTATATGTTTCTTTCCTCTGATCTCTGTGTATTGTTTCTTTTTAAGTACATTTGCACGGTATCACTGAATTTTTCATATAAATTGCATACAGCATTTTTGTACATTGTTAGTCAAGTTTTCTTGACTTATCGGCACTTTGTGACGTCTTTTTTTGATACATTTTGTATTTATTATGTTTCTTATTTTCTTTTGTATTTCTTTGTGTGTATATTTACATCTCCGTGGTTGCCGGTCATCCATTGAGTGTGACGCGGCTACCATGGTGATGGGTGATGTCATGTAGCTGCGCCCTCTGGGGAGGTGTGTCTGGGACGCGTGCTGACGTGCTCTGATGACGCTGTTGGCGCGTTCCCCCGGTGCACACCCCTCTGTGACGCTATTTGCACTGTGTATTTAAGGTGAGTGTTGTATTATGTATTTTAACCTGATGACAATATTGCTGAGATATTGAAACGTTGTCCATTAAAGCCATTTTTGATTTCCACGATCCTGGTTGGAGTGCTGCACGTTCTTGATGCTCTCTCTCTATATATATATATATATATATATATATATATATATATATATATATATATATATATATATATATATATATATATATATATATATATATATATACATATACTGTACTAGAACTCCTATGTGACAAACCATATACAGGGCCGGTTTTCAGTCCAGTATTCATGTAAAATTTACATAGCGAAGTCACTCGCCAGTCTTGAACCAGTAAAAATGTTTTAATCAGGCAGCATGTGTGACTTTTTCTGTTAAAATGCCGGAAACACCTTGTGGGTGTCAACCAGCCCATGTCGGCATTAAGTTTGTGCCAACATTCTGTCAATATCAACCTACTATATGTCGACCATTTGAAGGTTTTGACTTAGTCACTGTTGAACTAGACATTGTCTATCTCATATACCGTAAACCAGAACATAGGCATGCCGCATATTATTTTTATCAGCAGAGTCTGCGTGTGCACATTACTTTAAAAATGAGACAAAGTATAACGAAAAAGTTTTCACACAAAGATGATTGGCACTACTGAGACACACCACTGCATGTATAGACTAGAAGGGCTGTTTAGCATGCAAGGAGGCTAGATGTGTGTAGACATATCTGAAATAAGGGCAGTACAGATGGTGTAATGGTTAGCATTACTCAGGGCCGTCTTAACATTAGGAAGGGCCCCTGGGCAACCTAGTTCACTGGACCCCCCCCCCCCAAATTAGTTTGCCCAGGAGCCCACAGTCACCTCCCCAACCCTCACCTCTCTGGCTCCGTGCGGCAGCCAGTCAGCTTCCGGCGTAATGTCCCTTACACATAATTCCCCTCGTAGTGCCCCTTAAACATTGCCCATATTACTGCCCCTTACAGAATTCCCATACTGATTCCATATCAGAGAAGAGACCTCATTGCCACGTCCCTCTATCCCCACCACAAACACCCTGTCCCCCAACATACACCCCATAACCCTCTATCCCCACCACAAATACCCTGTTCCACCCACAGACCCCCTATAAAGCTTTACTCACATATACACCCTAGGCCTAGTCCCCCTGTTTGTGCCACATTCACTCCCTATTCCTCTACACCACTCCCAATTACACACCCTACTCTTTCACTGTCCCCAACATACCCATACCATCCAACACCAGGGTGGTGAGTCTGGACCTCTTTTAGGTTTGTTATACTGGAGCTCGAGCATGGTCCCCCTTCTGATGGCCACAACTTACCAGCACATTGGGAGCCGGGTGGGCGGGATGATGATGTTAGCTGCGGCGGCTGTGATGGCTGTCACGAGAGGGGAGCAGTGCCGCGGATCGCCCCTGCGCGCGACATCTGACAGTGGGGACCCCCCAGCTGTCCGCTGCCCAGGCGCTCCCAGTCCCCGCTGTAACAGTGCACTAGTGTGTGCTGCTGCGCCTGCTATTTAAGATTCACATATCCCGCTGGACCGCGCTAGCCAATAGGCGCTCGCGGTCCAGCAGCCACCAGTTGATTGGCTGCTGGACCGCAAGCGCCTATTGGCTGGCGGTCCAGAGGGAGATGTGAATTTTAAATAGCATCACGTCTCCCGCACACAGCGAGCCGCGGTGGGAGCTAGCGGGGGAGATGGAGCGGGCGAGCTGGCGGTGCTGGGACGGCTCCGGCGCCAGGATAGCTTCCATCGCCCGGAGCTGGTGCTCCACCGGCACCGCCCTCGCTACGCCTCTGCCGCCACCGCCCTGATCCCCCTGCCCGGATCCCCCAGCGAGGGTGAGCGGATTCCCGGACCCCGGCCACCATCTTTCCCATTGGGCTGGGCCGGGGGCCCCTAGGTCCTAGGGCCCCCGGGCAACTGCCCATCGTGCCCAATGGGAAAGACGGCACTGGCATTACTGCCTCACAGCATTGAGGTCATGGGTTCAATCCCCAACATGGCCCTTACTGTGCGGAGTTAGTATTTCTCCCCGTACCTGCGTGGGTTTCCTCCGGGTACTCCGGTTTCCTCCCACAATCCAAAAATAAATACTGGTAGGCTAATTGGCTCCCAACAAAATTAACCCTAAAATGAATGTGTGTGCGTGTACATGTGGTAGGGAATATAGATTGTAAGCTCCACTGGGGCAGGGACTGATGTGAATGTTTAAATATTCTCTGTAAAGCCCTGCGGAATATGTATGCGCAATATAACAAACTGTTAATAAATAAATAGCACTCTACGAATAATGAAATGGTTGTCTCAGAAATCCAAATTGCAGGTAATCATTTCTCAAAATGCACATTTTCCTGCTGTCATCATAAATAGAATTAGAGTTTTGTTATTTTAACGCTAATAATAAACAGAATGGCAATATTAAATTGCTACGGCTTATAGTACTATTAGTCCTGTAATATCTTGTGAGATGGAGGCTCAGGTGTGTTGATTTTTAAATGATTGTTGCTTTAGAAATATAACCAAACTCACCAAAATGTCACAAATGTTCACACAGATACTAATGAAATACACAACATGGAGATGACACAACAAAATGATGCAAGTATTGGCATAAAGACTAATAGGGCCCTAAGCTGCAATATATAATTCATGATTCATGTGACTCAGTGTATTGTAGGCACTTTTATCAGTGCATCTGAACGACACTAGACTTTGCTTTTCTTTGAGATTTCTAACCACTACGTACCATGAACAAGCATGGAAAATGCTGACAGGCGCAGTAATGAGAGAGATGCTCAAATGTGATGAAATTCAATTCGTTTTTTATTTACTTTTATTAGTTTTCTTCGTAATGAGAAATAACAGAGCAAACTAGAAATCTTTGAAGGGCACAGAGGTCTTATGTGTCCAATCTACTAGAAAACTGTACTAAGCCATGTTCTGAATTAATTATGTGACTATCCATTTGAAACAGTTTGCTGTTACTACAGTATATGGCGTTACATGTCTCTGCCAGAATATTGTTCTACCAATCCCTGGTGTGATTCCCTGCACATGACTCCTGTGACCTATCTGCAGCCAGCACACCCTATATAACTTTTTGCCTGCCCAACTATGGTATTTTACAAGAACAACTTCTGCTGTAACCTGCTTGCTATCTTCAGTCTGGAGTAATTCCAGGGTTGGCTCCACAGTCCAGTGTGCTCCATCTGCTGCTGTTCTCAATGCATGTGCCAGTCACTACAGCTCTATACTCTCCACGGTTCCCAGTGTGTACTGTGATATTCAAAACACCAGTCACTTCTACTGAGCACTCTTCACAGTTCCCAGGGTGTTCCTGTGATGCTCTATGCACCAACCATTACAGCTGGGTGCTAAGCCACATTTGCCAAATTTTTCTGGGATATAATGTATGGGAGTAATGTATGGATGCAGTTATGTTACTGGTGGTCAGGATGTTGGTTGCCGGAACACCGGCTTCGGAATCTTGACTGCTGTCAGAAAACCAGTGTCGGAAGTTCAACATGAATGAGGATGCTGACACCTAAATCAAGACAACCTGTATGCCAGGGCAGCCTAGGGTCAGGGGGGGGTTAGGTTTAGCCACTAGGGGGGAACCTAGGCTTAGGCTTCAGGGGTGGGGTGAAGGTAAAGCTTAGGCTGCAGAGAGGAAGGGCTAGTTTTAAGCATTTAGCAGGGGAGACTAGTGTTAGAATGCTGGATGGGGAGTTCAGTTTAGGCGGCAAGGTGCAAGGTTAGGGTCAGGGTGTAGCAGGAAGGGTTAGTGTTAGGGGCTAGGAGGACAGGTTTAGGTTACTTCCAGAGCACCTGTCAGAATGCCGGGGTCAGTCTATTGACCACTGGAACGCCCACAACCGATATCACTTATCCTCAGGGACTCTCTAAGTCTATAGAGGGCTCTCTCCACAGTCCTATGTCTTGATCATATTCACCAGTCCATACTGGTAATTAGTGATTAATTAATTAATATGCTCACTCACCAACTGTCTGTTAGTATCAATAAACAAGTTCCATTTCACTTATGAGGAAAAACCTCATTAAACCTCCAAGTTTTAGACATATTGCCTCTAGCTATGTACAGACCTTGGGTCCTTCTCCACGAGGAGATATCTACCAGATCCTGATGCTGTAACGTTTTGCAGTTTAAAACACAAATATAGAAACTTTTCATAGTATCTTGAGTCTTACTTCTTTATAAACAGTAAACAATAAAGCATTTTTTTGCTTACTTACAACACAGTAGAATACCCTCCAACTGTAATGATTTAGATGGTACAGTACCATTTTTTAGTAGTCTGTACCGGCTAAATCTCCCTGTACTGAATGTACCGGTTTTTCTCTCTCTCCCCATCCCCACACTACAACAAAATGGCCCCGCCCCATACAGTGTAACTTAGCAGCCACACGTAACTCCCATACACCTGTTGGCGAGCCCTGACTGGCTAAGCCGCCGTCAATCACTCCAAGGTCACATATTGGCTGGGTCAGTGGCTCAAGCAGCGCTTGCAGTCCCTCCCAGCAGATGGCTGCGTGTGTGAAAGCAACAGCAGCCGGAGAGTTACCCCTGAAACAGGCACTTCCTGTACTGCAGCATGGAGAAGTGAAAGAGGGGAGCAGTGTCGGATACGGACCGCACCCTGATCAGAGAGTGATCAGAGAGGATAATTAAAAATCAGCAAAACTGTCCATTAAAGGATAAGAAAGGAGATGTGGCCACGCCCCTTAACCCATGACCACGCCTCTTTTCTGAAGTAGTACCGATTTCTGCCTTTGAAATGTTGGAGGACATGCAGTAGAATGAAGAATATCCAAATAAATTGCAGCTTCCATGCAAGGAGGCAAGGGCTGCTGGGAGCTGTAGTTTATTTGGCATTTCTTTATTGATTAGTGCAGTGCCAGATACAGGAGACAATAATACTTCTTGGTTGGTGTGCATGCCTCTGGGGCCAGGCAGGAACTACCCAGGGGGCAGATAAGGTAACATGCTGTTTTGAACATAGCTGAGGCAGGGTACCCTCCTCTATGTGGCTCCCGACTCAGCTGTGTACCCAGTGCCTTTGTGCAGCTGGTTTGTGTGCACCTCAGAATCAGGCCCTCAGTATGTGCAGTATGTGTGTGCACACCTTTTCAATCAAAGCAAAGTAAGTGTGCTGTATATATGTTTTATGGAAAGCAAAACTGCTATTGGATTGTTCGATGAGGAATTAAACATTTCAAATTATTGTTTCAAACTTTCTGTGTCTGCCAACAAAACATGAGATACAGAGAACGAGCAGACAGTCTGGGTAAGATCTATTTTATTGTGTTTATTTTATATGAAACGCTTGTTAGAGGAAACGATCGTATCAAGTAGTCTATATAAAAAGTGTGAGTGGTGAAAACTATATGAATTATCCCCATATTGTTCAGTATTAAAACAAAGTAATGATTGTTTTTTTCCATAAATCAATGATGTGAATGTTGTTCTTTTACTTTAAATATATCCGTTCTTTTCATCATAAATTTATTTTATTTTTTGTCTGTTAAAAAATAATTGAGGCATAAAGTCCACAAGGTATTATAATTATAGAGTTCAATGATATGTCCTATAGAAAATCTGTTTTACATCTATTGTACATTTATAGGCTACGTGTACACTTCTGGAAGTAAAACGCGACGCACCACAAGTGGATTCTATTTTATTATTTGCACATAGACATAACGTCATGCCACATATTAACCTAGGCTTGTGCCAAGTTTATGTAACCATTATAGGGGTGCTAAGGTTCAGAGAGGCTTTGTAACAGGAAAATATTTTGGGGCCAAAGAATTTAAATTACAAATTTACACTGGAGCTTATTTATCATAGTGTATAACATTTGTGGTGCTTTTGGTGAATAGCAACGAATCTCCAAAATGTACTATAGAGGGTCCCTTCACTTCCAGCAGCATCTGTAGCCCCCCATAGTTTCTATGTGTCCTATGAAATTGTCAGATTCACCATCTCCAGATGACATCCTAGAATGGCCTGTAGGCTATTATTTGTAAAAATGACTGAGAAAGGGTTCCTCCAGAATCCTCTCTATGGTTTGCTGCCCACATATGAGCATGTCGGCCCCAGCTACCGATATAGAAGGGAAATTATTGCTTTTGCAACAATTTCACTTCTTTGAAGATCACTGTACCTGTACTGTGATTTTTAGCATATTTGTACAAATATGAATTTCTTATTGCTGCAATAGCGGTGACAAAACATTGTAATTATCAAGTCTAAAACTCGATAATTAGAATGTAAATATGCCCCTATGTGTTGAAATTGCCCTCTATATCACATTACAAATTAGGTTATAGTCTCCATCCCATTTCTGTGCCGTACTAAAGTAAACAACTAATTATTATGCCACAATTAAGAAAACTGAATAAAATAGTGAGACAATGGTGTCCAAACAGAACTTCCAATTTGGAGAGCGTAAAACGTCCTCAGTTGGTTATATGAAAGAGTCATACCAATCTATAAATATAAATATGGGTCTCCGTTACACACTATTTGTAGATCTGGCAGAGCCCGACCTGTTACCACAAAAGTAAGACCAAATAAAGCCACTGCTTACGGTAATTACATGTGTCACTGATTACTAAACTAATAATGAATGACTGATATTTACCTCATCACAAATGGTTGCACTGTTTCCTAGAAAATGGACAATATCAATATGTGCTACTTAAAGGATTAGCCCTCAAAAAGTAGTTTAAAAAATTACTAGCGTGTTTACAGACACTGCAGATGTGCAAGATGGAACAGATGGACAGCATTATATGTTTTGTATGCCTGATAATAAAATGACCTCACGGTCTATTTAGAGAACACGAGCTGCTATACTTTGGCTGTTTATAGCACTGTTAACATCTTGACAAGCAAACCCAGGCAGTTCAAAGCAAAGATAAAATGAACAAGTGGATAAATAATGGTCAATCCTTGTTAAGAAAATTTACTGTGACTGTTGTATGGTTAATGCAAACACAGATGACCTTTATATTTGTTTAACTTTTTGTCACTCACAGGAAACAGCAGACCATACTTACGGTGAAGCAGAATCTTCCACTGGTCGGTGTCTCGTATCTGCACGTAGACTTCCCTTAACCTATTGGGAGCCAAGAGGGCAATAACACAACAGTAACTGAACATCATTCATAGGGCACAAAAAGGATTTGGCTTGAACGAATCCAGTTCTTGGAACAATCAGACCCCTTTCATGTTATCAGTGTTAATTAGCGGAAATATGGTGAGTATGGAATTCCTTTCCATGTTGAATGTAAACAGTTATCCAAAAATAAATACCAATAAAGGGACTGCTCAAAGCACTTTGGATACAGCGAGATAGGCTGGGCAGCAGGATGGAAAGATTAGAGGCTAATTACATAGACAATGCATCTGCAATATCACAGGAAGCTCTAAACATACAGTACTGTCATTCAGCCAAATCCAATAACAATTACTGTAATGGTGCATAAACGCTAGGATTTTTTGCCCAGTTTATATGCCGAGCGATGATTTCAAATCCCTGGCTGAACCACTTTCCACAGAAGAAGACTGTAAAAAAAAGTGGTTCAATCGGCCTGAAAAACAGACTGACAGAAGGCAACGGCTGGTGATGATGTGGGAGAGCGCCCATACACACTAGGAGATTTTGAGCTCAATATGGGAAAAGTGAGCTACTTTGGCTCAAAATCACCAAGTGTGTATTGGCCATTAGACTTGTATTTATTAAAAACACTGCATTAATGCAGTTATGAACAGTATCTAATACTCCAGGGGTTCCCAATCTTTTTTGAATCACGGCACTCTAGAGTATCATAATTTTTTCCTGGGACCCCTAGGACAAAAATAATAATAATTACATTGGGTTTATATGCGGTACTTAGGGTCAGTTATGTGGTAAAGAGCAGGATTTGCTTCTTTTTGTACACATTTTATGATTGGCAGCCACCAGCACTGGTTTTGCTCACAGATAATTAACCATTAATAAATTGAGTTGGTCCTGAACCACCAAACTGTGGCACCCCTGCATGTGTCCCGAGGCACCTTAGGGAGCCACAGCACACAGTTTGGGAACCCCTCTCTTACTCCTTACAGACAGCTGACTGTTACTTGCAACTCGCAGTTTACATACATTTTTGCCAAAATAGATTCAAATAAATACTTTTAACAATATATGTGCTGTTGAGGGGTATAATAATTATTGGATACCAAGTGGACCATATACAGTAGGTCCTAAAACTGCATAATGCACATAGTTTGTAATACATTCCCTTCTATAGTCGTTATGCATATCATCCAGATTTATATTTATACAGGAGAAAATATCAAGTGCAGAAAGTTAATGAAAAAACAATGGAAATTCTTCCAGAGCAGCAGTGACTTAACCCTTTGAGTGCCAAGTAAATTTGGCAATATACGTGTGAAAAATTGCAAGCAAAATTTTAATTTACCAAAATGATCTCTGAAATTTATGTAGGAAATATAATCTTTTTTACACAACATTTTTTATTTGAATTTATATAACAAATGTGAGCGACGCTGGCATTTTTAGCGGATAATCTGCACATCTCTCACAGAGATGTTGACACTCAAAGGGTTAAACCTCGGCATCCTATTTGTAATAATATTTAGCATTTGTTACCACCTTATCAGCAGCAATAGTATTCTAAGCTGCCAACTCCATACAGTTATCCACTCTATGCTGGCTTTATCAATACATTTTAATGCTTTCAAATGTTTAAGCTAGTGTCTGGTTAGCTTTCAAAGGGAACAGAATAGATACATTTTGAATTACTGCATTTATTTGTATGCATGCATTGAAGCTACAATCCATGTACCATGTGTATATATGGTAGCCATAGTTGTACTATTTTATAATTTTATTTATAATTGTTTATACTGAATTATTTATATTGAATGTTTATGAAAAAGCTTTTAGAGTGGGTTTTTTTGTCTTGCCAACTCTCTCTGTAATTTTACTTTGTATTCACAATGGATGCTCTAGAGTGTGTTCTGTTATGTACAGTAAATATGCAATTGAAATTTTTACTTTTGATATTAGAAGAAATTCTTGCTCTAAAGCACTGATGTGCAAATCTTCTGCATTGATGATCCTCTTACCAACAAAATGGCCTTACCTTACTTTTATTTATCTCATTAATAAGTTTTCATTATGTATGTAATGAAGTAAGGAAACACATATGTGTAATAACATACCAGCAGGCATTTTTATGTAACATTAACAATAAATATCACAAAACAATTGAAAATAAAGAATAAAGGAGCTTGTGGGTTAGACAGAGCTAGGGCCGCCTGTTTCCAGACAATAACTGCACATCTATCCATACCAATCTGTGTAACTATTCTAGTGCTTGACTGCATCTTGGTTTTGTCCAATCAGGTGCTGCATCAATTAAACACCTCCTGGCTGCCTGGAAGGCTTATGCTATCTGTTTCATGAAAACCAGTGTACATAGCCTTCTACTCAAGGGGCGTAACTACCATAGGTGCAAGGGGTGCAGCTGCTATGGGGCCTAGAGCTGCAGGGGGGCCATCTTTGCTGTTTAAGTAATATGTTTTACATATATATAATGGCTGCAATAAGCTAGTGATGACATCCAAAATAGGAAAACAAGCAAAACACTAAGCAATGCAATAAGCCAGTGGTTCATAATTCGGTCCTCAAGGAGCACTAAAGCTGGCTACTACATAAAAGAGTAACGGCCAATCATCCCAATGGCTGGGCTGAATTTCCTTCTGCCTGGACCATGTGAGGTTGGCCATACACATGACACAATGCAATGAATGATGGAAAGATACCTTGTTCTGTCCTTTATTACCCTAATTGGCCAAGAATACAATATCAACTTACTGACAGTGCAGCATAACCGACAAGATGAAGCAATTGTCATTTACACCCTAGATGATGTCAATGATTTGTCATTATGACATGGCAAATCATCCTGATATCGCTGTAGTGTGCACCCACCCTAACAGTTTTAAAGATCATCATTTTTATAATTTGACTGTTGGTAACACATGGGGGTTTACTTACTAAGATGGTAGTTCTATTATCAGATAGGGTGTTGCTATGGGGCAACCAATCAGATTATATATATTATCTTCTAGAAAGTGCTAAATAGATAAATAAGTAAACTCTGATTGGTTGCTATGAGAAACATCCCATCTGAAATAGAACTCCCAACTAACAATTTATGCTTCATTTTAATTTTACTCAGTGTCGAGTGTGGGGTGGGTAACTAGGGTGGTGCCACTGATAACACTGCAGAGACTGCAGGATGCACTGATAGTGGAACCAGCAAACACCAAAAACTTAAAATTATGGGCACCACAACATTGTGCCACCAAGGCATGTCCCATGCGAAAAATGCAAAAAAATGCAAAAAATTGCAGAATTATGCACTTGGGACTCAAAAACCCAAAGGCTCAATATAGTATCAAGGGTACTATAATGGAAACTACTGAGGAGGAAAGAGATCTAGGAGTCACTATTTCAAGTGACTTAAAGGCAGGAAAGCAATGTAGCAAAGCAATGAGGAAGGCTAGTCAGATGCTTGGTTGCATAGGGAGAGGATTCAGTAGCAGAATAAAAGATGTAATAATGCCACTTTATAGGTCATTGGTACTACCTCATCTGGAATACTGTGTCCAGTTCTGGAGACCATATCTTCAGAAGAATGTAAATACATTGGAGAGTGTACAAAGAAGGGCAACTAAAATAGTGCATGGCCTACATCACAAAACTTACCTGGATAGACTAAAATATCTTAACATGTATAGTTTGAAGCAGAGAAGGTAAAGGGGGGACATGATAGAAATCTTCAAATGTATCAAGGGTTTTAACATAGTACAGGAGGGACATTTTCTTCAAAGAAAAATAAGTAATAGAACACGAGGACATGCACTGAAACTGGAGGGAGGTATGCTCAGGGTAAATGTTAGAAATAATTACTTCACAGAAAGGGTAGTGGATAAGTGGAATAGCCTCCCATCAGAGGTGGTAGAGGCTAAGACAGTAGAACAATTTAAACATGCTTGGGATAGGCATATGAATATCCTTACAAAGAAATAAGGATTAAAAAGGGTTGAGCTTACCTGAAGGGTAAAAAAGGGGCAGACTAAATGGGCCAAATGGTTCTTATCTGCAATTGCTCAACCTCCATCTAGCCAGGAGAATCACTGGCTGCCAGGCTCCAAACGTTTGTAAGTAATAAACTGAAAATGGTCAATGTGTCAGAGTTAGGCCAGCCCTTGTCAAGAAGAACAAGTCAAAGTTCCATACAAAAGGTATTCTTACATGTTGATATATATTTTTACTTGCAAACTCTTGGAGTGCCGCATGTTTTTACTTTGGATATATTTATACACTATACCAGTGGTTCCCAAACTTTTTTCAATCATGGCACCCTTGAGTATCAGAATTTTTTTCACGGCACCCCAGGCGAAAACCTTATACTTAAGAAATTTAGATGTAAAATATTAAATTAAGAAATTTGTGATTATAGTTCATTGTTAGGGTTTAATTATGTGGTGATGGATAAGATTAAATTCTGTTTGTCTATATATTTTATAATTGGTAGCAAAAAGCAATGGTTTGGACTATTATATTAAATATAAACTATTTGAATTTGTCCTGGACCACCAGTCCAGGGCACCCCTGCAAGTGTCCCAAGGCACCCCAGGGTGCCACGGCACACAGTTTGGGAACCACTGCACTATACTGACAAAAGTATTCAGATGTCAGACCATTTCACCAAGTGGGACACACCAAACTCATCAAACCATGTCTTAATAGTCCTTTCTTTTTGCAATAGAATAGGACCTTATCCAAACTGTTGCCACAAAGTTGGAAGCATAGTATTGTTCAAAATGATGAAACCTTAAGATTGCCCTTCACTGGAGATAAGGGGTCTAACATAAACCCTGAAAACCAGACCAAACCTTTAAAACAAACATACCTTAATCCCTCCTCTACCAAACTTCACAGTTATCCTAATGTAGTGTGGCAGGTAACGTTTCCCAGCATCCACCAAATCTAGACTTGCTCATCTGACTCCCCAACAGAGAAGCATGATTCCTCACTCCACAGAACATGTTTCCACTGTTCCACAGTGTATGTGTGCTTTACACCACTCCATTTGACACTTGGCAAGCAATGTACTTGGTGATGTGAGGCTTGCATGCAGCTGCTCAGCCATATAAACTCATTCCATTACGCTCCTGCTGCACAGATTTTGTGCTTACATTAAAGCCAGTGGAATTTCGTAACCCTTGAGCTATGGAATTCAGTTTTGGAATCAGCATTAGCAGTAGCTGATCCCACTCTGTGATTTTACGTGGTCTTCCACATCATGGCTTCATGCTGTTACTATATTTCAGGAACCGTCCTATCGCAAAGACAGCATCTTATCACAGAACCACACCTGAAGTCACTGAGCTCTTCAGATTGACCCATTTTGTATTACAAATGTGTGCATGGCTAGGTGTTTGATTTTATACACCTGTGGCAACCGGTCAGACTGAAACACCTGAATTCAATAAATATCAGGGGCGAAATGTAATAGGGTGTGATTTTTGGACAAGTTCCAAACTCGCCAGAAATCGCACCTTTAAAAATCGCGTTTTTTGCCGCGAATTCGCATATGTAATGAGATGCGAATTAGCGGCAAAAAATACGATTTGCCGCGATTTCGGGCGATTTTTAGTCATGAAAATGTGCGCATTTTCAGTCATGAAAATGTGCGCATTTTCATAAATGCGATTTTGTGCAAAAAAAAAAAGTTTAAAAAAAACCGGCGTGGGGTCCCCCCTCCTAAGCATAACCAGCCCCGGGCTCATTGAGCCGGACCTGGTTCCAAAAATACGGGGGACAAAAAGCATAGGGGTCCCCCGTATTTCTGAAACCAGCCCCGGACTCTTGGACCGGTCCTGGTTCCAAAAATACGGGGGACAAAAAATCTGGGGGTCCCCCATATTTTGAAACCAGCACCGGGCTCCAACAGCCCGCGGTGTCATGCCACAGCCGGGGGACACTTTTTATACAAGGTCCCCCGGCCAAAACATGAGCACCGTGGCTGGTCAGCCTTGGACGGGGTACCTGGAGGAGTGGGGACCCCCCCAATAAAGGGGTCGCCCCCCCCCCAGGCTTCACCCGTCCAGGGCTGAAGCCCGGGGCTGTCACCGGCATCTGTGGCCAGTGGATGCCGGCCTGATAGGGTTAAATCGATCATAAGTTACATTGCTTTATACCGGAGAACTACAAGTGCCAGCAGACCTCCCCCGCATGCTGGGACTTGGAGAACCACAAGTCCCAGCATGCAGGGCATTAATGGGCCCGCTGGGACTTGTAGTCCACCTGTAAAAAGAATGTTTATAAAAAACACACACACAGAGAAGTAAAAGTTTATTACACACACACACCTCACTTTTACACCAGCGTTACTTGCCATTCCTGGATCCAGCGCTGGTCTGGCTGCTTCACAGCCGGCTCCCCCCGAACTGACAGGCAGCGGGGAGAACCGGCTTTCTCCGTTGCCTCTAACAGCTTCTGTAGCGCTGTTCCAGCGCTACAGAGGCTGAGAGCGCGATTGGCCGATACGTCTCCATGGAGACGCATAGCTCAGCCAATCAGGACTGAGCTATGCGTCTCCATGGAGACGTATCGGCCAATCGCGCTCTCAGCCTCTGTAGCGCTGGAACAGCGCTACAGAAGCTGTTAGAGGCAACTGAGAAAGCCGGTTCTCCCCGCTGCCTGTCAGTTCGGGGGGAGCCGGCTGTGAAGCAGCCAGACCAGCGCTGGATCCAGGAATGGTAAGTAACGCTGGTGTAAAAGTGAGGTGTGTGTGTGTAATAAACTTTTACTTCTCTGTGTGTGTGTTTTTTATAAACATTCTTTTTACAGGTGGACTACAAGTCCCAGCGGGCCCATTAATGCCCCGCATGCTGGGACTTGTGGTTCTCCAAGTCCCAGCATGCGGGGGAGGTCTGCTGGCACTTGTAGTTCGGTATAAAGCAATGTAACTTATGATCGATTTAACCCTATCAGGCCGGCGTCCACTGGCCACGGACGCCGGTGACAGCCCCGGGCTTCAGCCCTGGACGGGTGAAGCCTGGGGGGGGGGACGACCCCTTTATTGGGGGGGTCCCCACTCCTCCAGGTACCCCGTCCAAGGCTGACCAGCCACGGTGCTCATGTTTTGGCCGGGGGACCTTGTATAAAAAGTGTCCCCCGGCTGTGGCATGACACCGCGGGCTGTTGGAGCCCGGTGCTGGTTTCAAAATACGGGGGACCCCCAGATTTTTTGTCCCCCGTATTTTTGGAACCAGGACCGGTCCAAGAGTCCGGGGCTGGTTTCAGAAATACGGGGGACCCCTATGCTTTTTGTCCCCTGTATTTTTGGAACCAGGTCCGGCTCAATGAGCCCGGGGCTGGTTATGCTTAGGAGGGGGGACCCCACGCCATTTTTTTTTTTTTATAAAAACACTTTTACACATTTTTATTAACAGGACCATGCACAGATCTCAATGATCTGTGCATGGTTCTGTCAAATTCGCCTGTCAGAACCTGGTCTATTTTTTTTGCGATTTTTGGTAACATTTACCAAAAGTCTCACCCTATTACATTTGCGAGTTGTATACTTTATAATGGGAAAACATCTGGATGCGATTTGAAATGTGACTAAAAATCGCACTTCTAAAAGTGCGATTTCGCGGTAAAAAAGTGCGATTTTTTACCGCGATTTTCAACCTATTAAATGTGCGATTTTCGGAAAATGTGCGATTTCGGCCGTTTTTGACCAAAAATCGCACATGTCTAAAAATCGCACCCTATTACATTTCGCCCCAGGTGTGGCCTGAAATAATGTGTATGTATATACATATATACCAGCATTATGTTATTATTATAAACAAATAATGTATTAATAATTATTATATAGTGCCAGGATGTTCTGTACAAATGGAGTGATGATGCACATTGCCCACACACAGATGTATATTAAAGCCTGGAATATTGTACATATTATGTGCATGTACATCAATATGTATATAACAGTTTGGATCTACATTATCCCATAACTACAGCATTATGGGATAAAAACAGAACCCAACTAATAGTTCTTCTCTGTTATAGGAGCATACTGTAATGAAACATAGAAGTTTGTTTTATTAAAACGGTCACCTTCATGCTCTCCCACTTCTATTCAAGATCAGTTTTTTTCTTCACTAGAAAAACAAATGTTTCACTTGCCTCCCACACAAGTTGTTTTGTGTAGTTACTAAAGTATGGCATCCCGAAGGCTTAGGAAATACAAAGACGACAATAAGCAGAGAACTGATGAAAAGTAAACGCCATAACTAAAGGGAATGATTGCTATTAAAAAGGCAAAACAAGCCGATTCTTGTCAATTGTTGATCTTGGGAATCACAGTAATGTGTTTTCATGAATGAAACCAACCATTTCTTAGACCTACGCCCACAGAGCTGTCCAATCACCCTGTGTTCAAGGGAATAAGGAATATTGCCTCTTTGTGAAAAGAAAAATGATCTACAGTGAATAACATTGGATAAGGTGCATGCTGACAGATATGTCATCTAGCTGATATGCATACCAAGTCAAACACATGCTTACAATATAAGAAAGTTTTTTTTTTTTTTGGGGGGGGGGGGGGGGGCACTCTGGTCTCCCTGGTCCTGGCACTGCACTGAAATGAGCGGAAGGCTACTCATTGCTTTTTTAGATCATGGCATGGTTCTCAAGAAATTTATGTGGTAAGGACCTGGCATCGCAGGCCCAGTCTCATGTTGAGTGCATTCAGGAAACACATATACATACAGGCTCCTCAGCTGACAAACCAGTGAAGTCGGATAATGTATGTCCTTCCTGTAGATTCCCTTTTTGTCTACAAGCTGAAACTACTCAAGAGCACATTGTTATTCCCAGGACTTGCACACATTTGTTCTGTATCTACCGCTCAGTGTAATCAAATTCAGGAGAAACAGACAGGGTCAAATCTCACAGTTATTAGGAAGGTTAGTTAGCTCCAGCAAGATGCTTGTGTTTGCCAAGATAACTTGGTCATCGATTGGTAACCCTAGTAGATAGTTTCAGTGAAATATGTTTAAAATGCCCATTCAGTATTTAAATTCCTGACAGTGAACAACGTAAAATATAAACAATACAAATGCAAAATACCTCAAGATACCACTTTCAAATATAAAAATATTCCAAAATCCGGAATAATCCGTTAACCAAAATCTTTCTGGTCCCGAGCATTTTGGATAAGGCATACTCAACCTGTGCCATAACAATGAAAAAATGTGTGTCAAATTAGCCCAATAATACTTTTATTAAAATCAGAAATAGATTGCAACAATGGTATATAGTGTGTACAGTATATCCATGTTCTTTCAATTTATTGTTTGATGAATTGGGTGGTTGCATTTTCCTATTTGATGTTTTGCATGTCCAATGGGACAATTCCATGGGAACAGTATTATGTATAATGTAATAATAATTTAATAATTTATAACACTGGCATGCGATACATGGTGTAATGAGTGGTATTGCAATTTATTATTACATCATATTATGTCACTGGGGCATACTGTTGTTTAAGTGTTCACCTATAGATGTAGGCAGAGATAGCAGGATGACCTTAAAATTTTGAATATTGTATATAAGGCAGACTGTTGAAGACTTTTGGCACAAAAATCAGCTAAAGCTGTGTACACACGGGGGCGATAGGGGCTGAAATCGCTGGAAATATGGTCGCAGGCGACCATATTGCCAGTGATGGGAGTGTCCCCCGGCGATAAATCGGTGCGCGCTCCCGTTTTCAGCCCCGTTCTAATCGCTGGTCGCAGGAGCTTGCTCCTGCGACCAGCTGATTACCTCTGCGGCTCCCCCGGCAGAGGTTCCCTTTCATCAGCGACCATCTCTGGTCGCTGATGAAAAGGAGAAACTGAGCAATATATTGCTCAGCCATATATTGCTAGCAATATATGGCTGAGCAATACATCTCCCCCGTGTGTACGGGGCTTTACTTTCTGCAGGAGATTTTTTATTATATTTGTTGTATATAATGATGATTTTCAATTGTATCCCAGGGGGCTATCAAATTAGCTCTGATAAGCTGGCACGAGCCGCAGTTTGTTTTATGTTTTACCTGCCTCAGGCATGTATTTTTAAATCTAATCGGATAGTTTTTCATACCCAATGTTTTATCGTGCCCAGGGCTGGATTAACAATGTGGCGGATGAAGCTGCAGCTCCAGGCCCCTCTTTGATAATAGGCAGACAGGAGACTGACAGCTTTGACAGGAAAAAAACTTTTTCCTGTCACAGACTGCCAGCGGTCATCCTCTCTCCCATGCCTCCAGCTCCAGCACTGTCAACTAAGATCAGTTGTAGGCAATGTGGTAGCTGCCCATCTTTACAGCTCTCTCATTCTCTAAAGTTCTGAGTTTGTCACTCACAGGGGGTTATGCTGGTCGCTTCGCAAGGCTGCAGCAGCCAACTATTCCTTGCGAATGGATGGCTGACGCCACCCATTCGCAGGCGCAATTCGCACATAGGGCACAAAGGTGCACGTATATATGAAAGGTTGCTCTGAGCAACCTTACATATGCGTGCATACTGGGAAGGAAATGGGCGGGCAGCTGACATCCGGTAATCCGTTGACCCCTGCTGCGAATGGACCTATAAGGTCTACAGTCACAAACTCCACCCCCAGACCACATAAGGAGCTGCTGCTGCATACAGCTGGGTACTATGTAAGTAGTTCTATATTGGGTATACAGATGGAGCAGGGCTTATTATTGCTGGCGGAGCGCCAGGACCGTGTCCCTGGCGATCCGCCAGCAATCTGGCGCTCTGGCTGAATGAGACGCTCGTGCGTCTCCCACGCACGAGCGTCTCAATAGCCGGGCGGCGAGGCGGCGCGGCGGGTGCAGTCCTGCCCGTCTCCAGCTTCAGGGAGACGGGCAGGGCTGCGGGGGGCTGCGGGGGGGCGGTGTGGACCGGCGGGGACCCGGGGAAGCCGGCGGGGACCCGGGCAAAAGCTCCGTCGGAACGGGACGCGCGTGCACCTCGTGCACGCGCGTCCCCTTCCGACATACAGATGGCGCGGGGCGGGGGATGGCGGGTGGCGAGTCCTCCGCCATCCCCAGCAAAGACAAGCCCTGCGCTATCTGTATGTGGCAGTGTGTATAGTGTGTGTTTATATGTGGTGGTGTGTGTTTGTATATATGTGGTGGCGTGTGTATATATGTTACAGGTTGTGTGTACTGTACTGTGTGTGTGTGTAGTGTATGTATATGTGGTGTGCGTGTACTTTATGTGTGCGTATTGTGTTTGTATATATGTGGTGGTATGTGTATATGTGGTAATGTGTGTGTAATGTGTACTGTGTTTGTGTATCTGGCAGCAGTGGATGTGTGTATATGTGGTATCAACTGTATACTGTATGTGTGTGTAGTGTTTACTGCTATATGTGGTAGTGGTGGTGGGTGTGTGTGTATATGTGGTAGTGTGTGTACTGTCTATATTTGTAGTATGTACTGTGCATTTGTATATGTGGTGGTAAGCAATAAGCGACACAGTGCAGAACTGTGTTGCGTTTGTTGTATTTGGTTCTACCTGCACCAGCTCACCTTGTCCATCCATGGCACTATTTTTACAGGCAGCGCTGTATGATCTCTGTGAGCCGTGGCTCCCTCATTAATAGAGGGTGTAGTCCCACTCTGATTATGCTGGTCTGTGGCAGGAATGGGACCACAAGGAGGTGTACATTATGCAGAGTATATAAGCGGCACTGCTACCATGGACATTTATTATGTATATAAGTGGTACTACTACTGTAGGCATTTATTATGAGTGTAAGCGGCACTGCTACCGTGGCCATTTATTATGAGCATAAGTGACACTGCTACTGTGGCCATTATTATAGTATCAGTGGCATGGCTACCATGGGCATTGTTATGGATAGAAGTAGCTCTGCTACCGGAGGCATTAATCTGTGTATAATTATGTGTATAAGTGGCACTGCAACCATGGGACTTGTGTATAAGGGGCACCACTGTGTAGCGTATTGTGAATATGGGGCAGTCATAATACTGAATACTTAATACTGTGTGTCATAATGTGAGTAAGAGGCACTTCACTGTGATGTCATATAAAATAGGGGCACTACATGCAGTGTAATTAATTTATTAGCAGTTTATTATATACAGTAGCGCAGCGATTTCTGTGCCAATCTGACATAATTTGAATTGGGGGTACTATTGTGTGACCAAGCACCTTTCTAGTGATACCACACCTCTTTTTTTGCGCCATGCATCTTTGGCATGTAGTGCTCCTTTAGACAGTATGAGGATAAGGACCTTTGTAAGTTTCAGATCCAGGCCCATGTGGACCTTAATCTGGTACTGTTTGTGCCAATTGGATACACCCCCCTCCCCCCCCCCCCAAAAAAAAAAACAAATGGAACGTGTCACCTTCTACTAGAACTACTGTACAAACTCTTTATGGACATCACTGCTCTTCATGTTACACAAATAACTATAGAATACATTCCAGCATTTATCACTTTGTCTAGGTTCCTTTAAAATAGTCAATGCTAGTTCTTCAACTGTAGCACATATGTAGTGCAAACCAGCACTCCTAAATGTAATTTTACTGTATAAGAAGCAACTTTTTTCCTACCACATACCGCATTCTGTTTGTAAATATTTACTAAATACCCGCTTTGGCCTATAACTGTTTACTAACTATACTCTGTGTTTGTTTTTTCTTTGCTAAAACAGCAATCTATGACGGATTCAGTATTGAATCCCGGCGGTCGGGATCCCGGCGTTCAGAATCCCGACGCCGGAATCCCGACAGCCGAAATGCCGACAAGGGGGGGACGTGGATCGCCCCCCCTTGCGGGCTCGCTGCGCTCGCCACGCAGCGGGCCCGGTGCCTCGCTACGCTCAGCACGCTATTTTATTCTCCCTCCAGGGGTGTCGTGGACACCTCAGGAGGGAGAAAGTGTCGGCATTTCGGCGGTCGGGATTCCGGCGTCGGGATTCTGAACGCCGGGATTCTGAACGCCGGGATCCCGACCGCCGGGATCTTAACTGCATCCCATCTATGACATAGAGTTTACTTTAACAAGCTGAAGTACAAGTTCATTTTGAAAACAAATCAGATTGTCTAATATAATTTACTAGTCTTAAGGCACATCTGATGGACGGGCAAAAGTTTATGCTTATGCAATTCTTGTTCCACCTACTGTACCTTTCCCAACCACAGCAGGGCAAAAGCTGCTGCAGCAGCCAGAGCACGTCTCCAACTACCCTACCCACAGCAGAGCAGAAGCTGCTGCAGCAGGCACAGCAAGTCTCCAGCTATCCACCTTCACTTCCCAACACAGAAGGGCAGAAGCTGCTGCAACAGCCAGACCAAGTCTCCTACTATCCACCTTCCCTTCCCAACCACAGCAGGGCAGGATCTGCTGCAGCAGCCAGAGCAAGTCTCCAACTATCCACCTTCCATTCCCAACCACAGCAGTGCAGAATCTGCTGCAAAAGCCAGAGCAGGTCTCTACCGGTAACTATCCATCTTCCCTTCCCAGTCACAGCAGGGCAGGAGCTGCTGCAAAAGCCAGAGCAGGTCTCTAACTATCCATCTTCCCTTCCCAGTCACAGCAGGGCAGGAGCTACTGCAGAAGGTACAGAAGATCCCGAAAACCTTCAATGAATAAGCAAACAATCAAGACAAAAAAATAACTGACTGGGGATCAATGTCACATGGATTTCACAATGATATCTACAGTGTGTGATTCACAGACCACTCTGACGATGAGTTTTATATTAATTTCAGTTTTTAAAAAGTTTTGTAAAGTGAAAATGTTTTTAATTTAATGGACCCTTATAGGCCTTTAACCCCTTCACTGGCAATCCCAAGAATTTTACAGGCTCTGCCTTAATGCCCAGGCTGGCAAGCCCGGAAAATTTTCGGGATTGCCAGTGATTAGCACCGGGCAGCTCTGCTGAGTTCATCGCTGAATGCAGACAGCTTCAGTGCTGCCCGGCTCCCTCCCCCGCGCCCCAGCTCACCCCGCCCCCCGGCTGTTACATTACAGCCTGCGGCGCCGGCTTATGACAAGCCGGGTCGCAGCATGTAGGGACGGGTAGCCGGGGTGCAGGGCGGGGCTCCCTCATTAATAGAGGGTGTAGTCCCACTCTGATTATGCTGGTCTGTGGCAGGAATGGGACCACAAGGAGGTGTACATTATGTAGAGTATATAAGCGGCACTGCTACCATGGACATTTATTATGTATATAAGTGGTACTGCTACTGTAGGCATTTATTATGAGTGTAAGCAGCACTGCTACCGTGGCCATTTATTATGAGCATAAGTGACACTGCTACTGTGGCCATTATTATAGTATCAGTGGCATGGCTACCATGGGCATTGTTATGGATAGAAGTAGCACTGCTACCGGAGGCATTAATCTGTGTATAATTATGTGTATAAGTGGCACTGCAACCATGGGACTTGTGTATAAGGGGCACCACTGTGTAGCGTATTGTGAATATGGGGCAGTCATAATACTGAATACTTAATACTGTGTGTCATAATGTGAGTAAGAGGCACTTAACTGTGATGTCATATAAAATAGGGGCCCTATATGCAGTGTAATTAATTTATTAGCAGTTTATTATATACAGTAGCGCAGCGATTTCTGTGCCAATCTGACATAATTTGAATTGGGGGTACTATTGTGTGACCAAGCACCTTTCTAGTGATACCACACCTCTTTTTTTGCGCCATGCATCTTTGGCATGTAGTGCTCCTTTAGACAGTATGAGGATAAGGACCTTTGTAAGTTTCAGATCCAGGCCCATGTGGACCTTAATCTGGTACTGTTTGTGCCAATTGGATACACCCCCCTCCCCCCCCCCAAAAAAAAAAACCAAATGGAACGCGTCACCTTCTACTAGAACTACTGTACAAACTCTTTATGGACATCACTGCTCTTCATGTTACACAAATAACTATAGAATACATTCCAGCATTTATCGCTTTGTCTAGGTTCCTTTAAAATAGTCAATGCTAGTTCTTCAACTGTAGCACATATGTAGTGCAAACCAGCACTCCTAAATGTAATTTTACTGTATAAGAAGCAACTTTTTTCCTACCACATACCGCATTCTGTTTGTAAATATTTACTAAATACCCGCTTTGGCCTATAACTGTTTACTAACTATACTCTGTGTTTGTTTTTTCTTTGCTAAAACAGCAATCTATGACATAGAGTTTACTTTAACAAGCTGAAGTACAAGTTCATTTTGAAAACAAATCAGATTGTCTAATATAATTTACTAGTCTTAAGGCACATCTGATGGACGGGCAAAAGTTTATGCTTATGCAATTCTTGTTCCACCTACTGTACCTTTCCCAACCACAGCAGGGCAAAAGCTGCTGCAGCAGCCAGAGCACGTCTCCAACTACCCTACCCACAGCAGAGCAGAAGCTGCTGCAGCAGGCACAGCAAGTCTCCAGCTATCCACCTTCCCTTCCCAACACAGAAGGGCAGAAGCTGCTGCAACAGCCAGACCAAGTCTCCTACTATCCACCTTCCCTTCCCAACCACAGCAGGGCAGGATCTGCTGCAGCAGCCAGAGCAAGTCTCCAACTATCCACCTTCCATTCCCAACCACAGCAGTGCAGAATCTGCTGCAAAAGCCAGAGCAGGTCTCTACCGGTAACTATCCATCTTCCCTTCCCAGTCACAGCAGGGCAGGAGCTGCTGCAAAAGCCAGAGCAGGTCTCTAACTATCCATCTTCCCTTCCCAGTCACAGCAGGGCAGGAGCTACTGCAGAAGGTGCAGAAGTTACAGAAGATCCCGAAAACCTTCAATGAATAAGCAAACAATCAAGACAAAAAAATAACTGACTGGGGATCAATGTCACATGGATTTCACAATGATATCTACAGTGTGTGATTCACAGACCACTCTGACGATGAGTTTTATATTAATTTCAGTTTTTAAAAAGTTTTGTAAAGTGAAAATGTTTTTAATTTAATGGACCCTTATAGGCCTTTAACCCCTTCACTGGCAATCCCAAGAATTTTACAGGCTCTGCCTTAATGCCCAGGCTGGCAAGCCCGGAAAATTTTCGGGATTGCCAGTGATTAGCACCGGGCAGCTCTGCTGAGTTCATCGCTGAACGCAGACAGCTTCAGTGCTGCCCGGCTCCCTCCCCTCCACCGCGCCCCAGCTCACCCCACCCCCCAGCTGTTACATTACAGCCTGCGGCGCCGGCTTATGACAAGCCGGGTCGCAGCATGTAGGGACGGGTAGCCGGGGCGCAGGGCCGGGCAGCGGCTGATTGACAGTTCAGCATTGCTGCCCGGACCCAGGGGAGACAGTGGTGGTTTTTTTAGGGAGCGCTCCCCATGAAAAACTCCCCCACTGGGGAGGACTCCCTAAAAGAAAACCCACCACTGAAGGGGTTAATGGTTCACTTAAGGGACTCAGTTTATTGTGTTGTATTCAGAAAGTCATAAGCTTTCCAATAACATATTTCAAAGCATTAAAAAACAACAGAAATAGCATGGACCCTTATGACAGCACCCTTAAGGGTTTGTTCGATTAAACCCTTCTTCATTTTCCCTTAAGATAATAAGGTAATGTGCAAAGTTTGAAGCTGGTTAGTTAAAGCATTCAAGAGTTATCATGGAACATCCACACATACACAAACATAGTTCAATTATATTTATGTAGTTAATCTAAGCCTCCATCCTATGTTAACATGTGGAATACAAACCCCATTAAAATGCAAGTGGAACCAAATTCAATAATACTATAAACATTATGGAGAAGTCAACTGTAAGAAATATGATAGAAATAAAATTGACAAATTTAAACTAAAACTTACACATAGATTTAACACAAGCAAATGGTTTCTATAGATCTTTTAAAACAAGCCTGGCCATCCTGTGGCTCTCCAGCTGTTGGGAAACTATGGGGTAAATTTACTAATGCTTCTAAAATTAAGAGGTGATGTTGCCCGTGGCAACTACTCAGATTCTGTCATAACCAGAATCTGATCTGGTTGTTATGGGCAACATCATCTCATTTCCAGCATATCATCCCACCAATGAGCTGGTAAAGGATGCTGGAATTTCTAGATTCACAACAGCTGGGCCTACAAGTTGGCCCGGTCTGATGTTCTACTAAACCTGTTAATGTACTTTTGTATGAAATTAGAAGGTTTCTTTTGAATCACATTGACAAGCTTATGTGGCAGTGTCTACTATCAGTTGCCCATTTGCAAGTTTATGAAAATTCTGCTATACAAACTCAATCGTACTGTGGCCAAACGTGCAAGGTGCAAGATGCCCACTTGTAGTGTTATTGCATACTGTGATACCAGTTGGTGCGTCTCTACCTGCAGCATCTGTCACACCATTGAAAGTTGAAATGGCCTAAGGACCTCCTTCTGGTTTAATTGTACGGGATGGAATTCAGCCCCATTCCTATGTTTGGGGCTCTGCGCATGCGCATAGTATATTTTGTGCACGTGCAGGTCCCCTTTGCATATAGCTCGGTGACTTGCATAGTCACTGAGCCATTTATTTATTTACAGTTTATATAGCTTATATAGCCCAACATATTCCATTGCGCTTTACAATTGGAAACAACAGTGGGTAAAAACAAACCGACATGGAGGTAGGAGGTCCCTGCTCGCAAGCTTACAATCTATAGAGCCATTTGCAAGGATTTGGTTAGCCGAAGGTGGATGGTGAGGGGGACTTGGGTCACCCATGGCAATGCCCAGCATTTTATGGACGTCCCCTGGGTACACAGGCGGGCCGATGCTCCGTCTTCATCCCGCCGCCCGCAAATAAAAGTCAGTTTCCACTGACTTTTATTTGTGAAGGAAGGAGAAATCATTTGATGGTCATCGACCATATATATATAGTTTTTAAATACTATATTAATGAATTTTCAATTTATCTGTGGGAATTCTTATATAGCATGTGAAGCAAGTTTTATATAGTAAGATATACATAGTATTATCATGTTAGATCACTTGCTGTACCTCAAACCTAATTGGGGGTAGGAGCAGCACTAAGTTAGACCTGGGAAGGATAAGGCACCACCTTGAAAAAGACGCTCCGGTTAAAAAGCGTTGGTGCAGTGCCATTCTCATGTACTTATACCCGTAAAGGGGCATACACACGTAGAGATCTGTGCTAAGCTATTTTGCTAAGCAATTTTACTAAGCAATTTTGCTGGTGTCAAGATCTCCCATGCAGAGCACATACACATGCAGAGATTTGTGCTAAACAATTTTGCTAAGCAATTTTTCTTAGCAATTTTTCTTAAGCAAAAAAAGGCCGGGTAGTTTTTCAGAATGAGAGATTGCGATCAGGATCTCTCATTCTGTACACACAGAGAGATTTGCAGTCATTTGCTAAGCAATCTAACTAGATTGGGACTGCATGCACTGACTTAGTTAGCAAGAGATATTTAATCTCTCGGAGCATGCACACGGAGAGATCTGTGCTTACTTTCTAAGCAATCTAGTTAGATTGCTTAGAAAATAGCACAAATTTGCTCCGTGTGTACACCCCTTTACCGTCATTTGACTTCACTCACTGGTGAGCATTCCCGGGTATTTACATAATTTCTCCCAATGACAATCTTTTGTAAGTATTTACATCTGGTATATACTGTATACATGAACTGTTTTTATGATGATTTCTTTGGTCATGATGTTTTAAGAATAAAAAGGATTGTTTTGGATATTAACCCTTGAGAGTCCGTCCATTGTGAAAGATACCTTTATGTGAGGAGTCCTATGCATATGAAGGTAAACATACATGTAAGCACTTGGAACTTTCCTAAGAGAACACAGGAAGTGTGGGTATCTGGTATTTGTATTAATCCTCAAAGAAACCTTGATGTACATGTCATACACTGGTTGCATGTAAGCATACATGTACAAATTATTGTACCATCTTTCTCACGTGGTGAACCTATAAAGAGCAGAACAATATTTCCCCTAGAAAAAGATTATTTAAAGCAAACCTGAACTTTTTTGCCCTCTGTGTGTAGACATAAAAATGTATTACACATTGTTGTGTTATATATTTTATTACATGTACTGTACCACGTGGAGTGGAAGGATTTGAGAAGAACCACATTTTAAACAAGGGAGGAACAGGCATGGGATGTAAGATTGGGTACTTATGTATTATCTGGGCTCCCATGTTAAATGCACCGCATTTTTTCATACCCCTACTATCCAACTACGCATGGAGTTGACTTTATATATGTGGCGAGCGCAGCGAGCCACCATGCCCGAAGCGTGGCGAGCGCATGCGGTCTCATAAGAAAAATGGGAGCCCAGATATTACATAAGTACCGGAATTTACAAGCAAAAAATAACATTTCTTCCATGGGCCAAATTCAGACCTGATCGCAACTTCAATTCGCAGCCATGCAAAGAGGAGGATATCCACTCACCATCGAATGGATCCCTGGCTTAAGTCAATACTTACTCTGTGTTGCAATGGCTGTGGGGAGATCGGGCCACTTATAACAGCAGCCTTCCTTCCCAACGGCTGCGACCGTCTGCATTTTTGTGCGACACTCCCAGCAAACACTGGGGTGCTACCCACAAACGAAGGCAAGCTGTCAATCAGCCACCATATGGCCTGAGATCACAGGTCATCCCTGGCTGTGGGCACACAGATTGGCTTGTGCATGCGCACTGTGGACCGTGCACATGTGTGGTCCTCCAATAACCGCAAGATCTGTACAATCCTAGCTGAAATAGGCCCCATAGTGTAATGTAAGAGACAGCAAGAAAGTAACATTTCACATTGTATTTTATTTCAAGGAATTCCACTTCCATTTTTCCCTTTAGAGAGTCATTAGCCTTCAAAAAGCTTTAACATAATAAAAATAGAAAGAAAGAAATTTGAGTTATAACATTGCGTGATATGGAATAAACAGATCAGTTGAACCCATTGAACACTTTGGATGAACTGAATGAAAGAATGTAGTTCTTCTAAGTTCTATTTATACATATGATTTTTTCACTGTAGCAGAAAATCTGCCATACAGGTCTGCATGCTATTGCACAGAAAGAAAGAAAACAGCGTAGTCAAACAGGGATACACTGCATTTTATATTCAAAAATGTGCTATTTTGCAGACTTAAATAATCTTTTCATCTAGACTTGTACTAGCGCACACTTTCCTCGAAACTATCTATTTGCTTCCAATTAGGCAACAAATCATCTACAAGATCTTCATTCTCCAACAGATGAAAGCTTTGATCTCATGTTTCTTGCCTGCATATGAAGCATACACTGTATTCTATACCGTATTCGCTATTCTCTTGCTCTCCCTAGGCATAAGTTTTCCCTGATTGCTTCTATTACAGTATATCTTAAGGTGCCTATACACTAGGGAAAATTCTCCAAGGGGAGAAGTTATCCGCAATCCCCCTTGAAGGTTCTAGGGCAGAAGAACTGCATGCGATACACCTTATGGAGTCCTATTGCATACGATATATCATATGCAATTCCAGCCAAGCCTACCAAAAGGCTTGATGATATGATATATCTATCATGCAGCCCATGCAATATTCATGCTTCGATGCTATGCTCACAGGCATGACTGCCGACAGGCCGGCTCTGACCGAGGGTAGGGCCCGGGCAACTCTCCCCAGCAGCAGTCACACCCCTGTGGCCTAACCCGCCCTCCCGTCGCCCGGCTCCAAGTTGATTAGCCTTACGGCCGCGGCGGCACTTTGTGACTGTGCGCACTCACTGCGCAGTCACATGATGCACAGCAGCATCATTTCACAAGGCACTCTGCAAAGGAAGGAGCCCCGCCCCCAACCAGCGGCGTAATGACGTCACACTGCGCATGACTGAGAGGTGAGAGGAGCTGCCAGACCCGGTCCCTGGCCTTAAGGCACCAAAAGTAAGTTAAAAGGCCAGAGGAAGGGGGATGCCCACTGTCTGGGATGTCCTGGGCCCCACAACATCTAGTGGCAGCCCTGCTCACAGGATGTAAAAAAAAATGTGATTTGGACAATTGCCATGGAATTGCTCTAGTGCAGTGGTTCCGAAACTTTTTTGAATCACGGCACCCTAGAGCATCAAAATATTTCCAAGGCACCCCTGGGCCAAATGTTTCTTATCGAGAAATTCAGAAAAAATAAATAAATTAAGTGCATTGTGTTTATATGTCACAGTTATCGGGTGAGGGATATGATTTGCTTCTGTTTGTCCACATATATTATGATTGGCAGCCACCAGCACTGGTTTTGCCTGGTACATTGACCATAAATAATATGAATTGATCCTGGTTCACCAACCCAAGGCCCCCCTGCAAGTGTCCTGAGGCACCGCAGGGTGCCTAGGCACACAGTTTGGGAACAACTGCTATAGTGTATGAGCACCTTTGCAAACTGTAAATTGTGTATTAGATCAGGGGCATCTTAACTGCATTATGGGAAAAGCCGCACACTGGGGCCCCTACCTACACAACCGCCTATGGGAATAAATATATCAATTATCAACAAATTAAGTTTATATTTATAGGATCCTGCAACAAAATGGGTGTTTAAATATTACCAAAAACATGCTGTACAGCAGAGATTAATCCACATAATAGTTTGGACAATATAACAAGACTTAAACACAAGAAATTCAACATGAAAATGGTACAGAAAGAGATAGCAAAGTATGAAATTACTATGACATGTTTATCATTAAGCTAGTGTTCAGCACAAACATACAACACAGGCATGTGGGGGATCGCAGCACACAAGAGGGGTTGTGCGTTACTACGGGCGGCAGGCGGTGTTTGGTCCACATGCAACGCTGCAAAATTAGTTGCGTGTGGAACAGAATAAGGTCCATTGAGCTATACCACACCCTATGCACAGCTCCTCTCCATACTGTAAAGCCCCATGGCTGTACAAATTCCCATCATGCTGCAGTGCTCCACAGCTTCATTTTGGAGAGTCAGTAGCTCAACAGACAGTACCGTTGAGGTCAATCAATTATGTACAGTATAAAGCTGGCAAACCATTTTAAGTGAAACGCTAGAAACAACATGTTGATGTGAAGCATCATTACCTTTATAATCTAGCTGAGAAAGATGTGATTATACTTACATGTTGTGAGACTGAGGATATAATGACAAGGCCAAGGAAAAGGTTCATGATATTAGTTTCAAGATATGATTGGTTTGAGAAGCCGTTGTTGAGTGGGGTTACTAGTATAATGATATTGCAACCATTGTTCTCAACTTTACTTATAATTCATGCAGATGTCACCAGTGTTCGTTCACTGATAAAGTTAGATAAAAAAAACAAGATAGCCAGTGAGAGTATTTATCCAGCCTCTGTTAAGGGGCATACACACGGATCGATTTTGGCTTAACTTTCCTTACAAATTTCACTATACAGTCAAATTCGTAAGGAAAATCACAGTTAAGGGGCTTGCAATATTGGTGCGTGGCCCAACGAGGTCCGTATCTCAAGTAAAATAGACTGTACAGGCCGGCGGTCATGTGGATTGTACCTTGTGTATCCTGCAGAGATCCTTGGCTCCATAGGTCCCCTTTTCACCATGCTCCAAAGCTGTACAGTTCCCCACTATGCAGCAGATTTCTGTGGATGCTACATTCTCTACTGTGAAGTAGAATTCAACAGCTGCACAGCTGCTTTCCATGCTGCAGAGGTCCATGATTTCCCAGCTCCCCACCGTGCAGCAGATTTCTGCGGTTTCACAGCTCTCCACCATGCTGCAGAGATCCGTGATTTGACGGCTCTCCACCATGCTGCAGAGGTCTGTGGTTTCACAGCCCTCCACCTTGTTGCAGAGGTCTGTGATTTCACAGCTCTCCGCCATGCTGCAGAGGTCCATGGTTTCAATGCTCTCCACCATGCTGCAGTGATCCATGATTTGACAGCTCTTCATCATGCTGCAGAGGTCTGTGATTTCACAGCTCTCCACCATGCTGCAGAGTTCCATGGTCTAACAGCTCTCCACCTTGCTTTGAATTTCTGTGGTTTCACAGCTCTCCCCCATGTTGCATAGGTCTGTGATTTCACAGTTCTCCACCATGCTGCAGTAGTCCGTGATTTCACAGCTCTCCATCATTCTGCAAAGGTCTGTGGTTTCACAGCCCTCCATCATGTTCCATCATGCTGCAGAGTTCTGTGGTTTCACAGGTCTCCACCATGCTGCAGAGATCCGTGATTTCACAGCTCTCCACCATGCTGCAAAGATCCGTGATTTCACAGCTCTCCACCATGCTGCATAGGTCTGTGGTTTCACATCTCTCCACCATGCTTTAGAGTTGTGTGGTTTCACAGCTCTCCACCATGCTGCAGAGTTCCATGATTTCATAGCTCTCCACCATGCTGCAGAAATACGTGGCTGCACAGCTCTCCACCATGCTTTAAAGCTCCATGGTTACTGCTCTTACAAAATCTATTTAAATAAATATATTTATTTAGCTAAACTAAAAAATGAACAAGAATTTTCCAAGGTAAAGTATAAAATGAGAAATAGTTGATTTGTTGTTATTAAAAAAACATAAAAAACCCAAAAGGCCAATACAGTATAAAACAAAGTTTCTGCTTTTCTCCCAGGTATATATAGCCTTTCTACAACTCCTGACTGCTTGTGCATGTTACTATACATAATTATGCTTTTCTATCCAATAATCCTTGGTGAAAGCTGAGTAACAAATAAATAACCAGTGTTAAAATGATCTGCTGGGAAGCACATGACGACAGCACGGAGTTTCGGGCCAGAGAGGACAGAACATAAACTGATGACAGCCCTGTAACCACATGCCGCCTTCTCTGACTCACATCCAAACACATACCACTCTCCTTAACCTGGAACATCCCACTCCTTTCATGTCTCTACTAGGCGATCAAGGTAAAATACAACAGTTAACAATGTAATGCTCATTTTATGCCAGGATTGATTCAACCCATTCAAATTGACGTAGACTTTAAGATAAGTATGGTAGATTAGCAGTTGTACGTTCCACTCTAATGAGTGAAGATATATTGTACAAAGAGAATCTCATTACTGCGAATCTGCCATAAAATGAGTATGCAATATTGTACTATGGCAAATTATTTGTACCAGATGGTCAAATTATTATCCAAAATTGTAAAACTTTTTTTATTTCTAAAATAACGTTTAAACAATGGATCTTTTGTCCAACCTAGTAATTCTATTATAAGCAACAAGAAGAAATATTCAAATTGTAAGTTGTTTTTAAAAGTAATGCTCATAACTTTCCGTTATTAGGATCCGTTCCGGAGTTAGACTTGCAGCAAGCATATCTAGATATAATGAAAGACTGTTGCACAATATACAGTACTGTAGTATATTGTAAAAAGGCAGCGAAACATGAAAGATAAGATCAAATGCACAAAGGTAAGGGTACCAGCAGAGAGAGGGGAGAGAGATGTCAGGCACCACACTCTAGGTAGGAATATAACAGCTTATAGACAGACATGAAGAAATGCAAGAAGATAAAGACAATTGGCCTAATTCAGATCTGATCGCAGGACAAATTTGTTCTGAAAATGGGCAAAACCATGAGAGGCTTAAGCTGGCCATACATCAGGAAGTCATCTAACGATTTCCCCGGCAGCTTACCAGACACACGATAGATGGTATGTGTATAATTTCACATGAGATCTATCGGTAGGTCTGCAACTCCCAGCATACTGGTCGTTAGCAGCATCTTCAAATCTTATGTGCAGCACATAAGATGATAGGATCCATCTCACAAGTGCAGTATTGCAGGTCCGCACGTCGTACCAAAACACCTCATATATTTCATATGTGAACAGGGCAATGCCTTGTATGAGTGTGTTCTCCCCCTGGGTAGTCTGGTTTTCAATCACAGATTAAAAATTTGATTTCAGCATCATCTTTGACATATTATTTCAAGATGTTGGTTAGCTCCCATTTACTATGTGCAGCAGACAAATCTGGACCGGTCAACCGTAATTTCTGACAAATGCTACTAGGGCTGATGGCCTGATGGGTAAGTACCCCTTTTGATGCTCTGATTGGCTGCCTTACTTTGATGTGGTTGTAATGAGAGGCCACAGCCCATGACTCATGGGGGTATATTCAATGCTGTATGGCAAGCTGTGATGGCAAGCATAGCCGATAGCTCACGGTCACAGCTCGTGGGTCAGTATTCAACACATGTAATTTCAACCTCACTGGGTTTTTTTCAGTGAGGCGAGGGAATGTCTGTGTTAAGTACGGCCATCAAAACCACGAGGCTCACTGCATTAGTGGTGAACCTTGCCATTCGGGGGAATAAGAGTCCCCCCTAATGTTGAATAGGGCAAGTGGCCGGCGCAGGGGTTAAACGATGAGGATGGCTTGTTTTCAGCAATCCTCACCAAAAACAAGCCCCCCTTATCACAGACACCCCCTTGCCAGTGGCATCGAATACCGCCCATAGTATGTTCCTGTGACCCACCTACTATATATTTCACGCCAAATAAGAATGCTGTCCCTAGCAGCACATACACAGCACAAAATTATATTATTTGGTACTTATTTTGTGCGTCCCCAAAGTCCATGCCTACTTCCTAACAGCAGTACATTGGGCAGCAAGCTTAAATATCAAAATCCAAACAAAATCACCACACTTTTATTTGCCAGATACACACTGATTTTCAGTGTTGGTGATACAGTAAAAGTCAGCAACATTTTTTTTTCTTTTTGTAATCATATTCATTTTACTAATAACACTTATTACATTTTAGCAAAGTGTGCCTAATGAGCTCTTCTCAACTGTAAGGCAAATGGAAAGCCCCACATTTGTTCAATTAAAGTATAAACTGAACTCCAATATTTACTAAGCTACAGATACTGTAGGCCCACTTGGTCCTCTTGAACAGTGGATATCGCCACATTAAGGAGTGCTCCTAAACATTTGTCACATTCACCACTATCTGAATTATTTCTGAAATCTTGCAAAGCTAGGAATAATGGTGCCAATTCAGCATACTTTGGAAGGGTATCTGCCCAACCATTTCCTTTGGATGGTGCAAACTACAGTTCCTTCCAAACTACAACCTGGGGGTGTGCAGATTGGGATACATTTTGGAAGTGTGTGGTCACAATCCTTTCCAATGGCCCTTATACCACCTCATTACTGATGCACACACACAATGGCACCTGTATTCAGTTCCTGTTGTCCACTATTTAGAGTACATATGATAGTACAGTGCCAGTTGTGAAAGTTGGGAAGAGCTCTTAAATAGTGACTAAAAAAACTGAGTGGAAGATGTGCTAAAACACTGCTATGTTGCACCACAGCTTGGCAATATCACTGCAAGCAGGTCCGTTGAGGATTACCACATTAAAGCCATAACTAGGGCCCTTATTCAGATCGGTGCGGTAATATCCGCGTGCGTTCGTGCCGCCGATGTTTTGTGTCTGCGCATGTGCAAAGGCGTCTCCGCGCATGTGCGAGCGGGGCGTACGGCCAAATCCCGCATGAAATGTGAACACTCCGAACAGGGGGTGGAGAGGGGCATGAAGGGCTATTTGGGCTCATTACCATATGCATACGCCCCGCGTTTCATGGGCGTTCCCATGCAAACGCTGGGCGTACGTATGGTAATGCGGCCGTGACGCACGTGTAGGGGGCGGACATATGACATCGCCGGATGTCAGCTGCCCGCCCAGATCCCTGCTTTTGCACGGAAAAATGTCCGTGTGGTCTGAGGTTGCGGGAGCTGGTGGAGCACTCGGTCCTGCATTCGATGGTCTGCGACCATCGAATGATGGGGGAGGGTCCCTGAGATGGAGGAGGAGTATTCCGTGAAAAATAAAAGTGCGGTCCGTTCGGCCAGCTTCTTACCGCGTACGGACGGAGTTGGCGATCCATATGGAAGGCGGGGTTTCGCACGCATGGTCCTGGCCGCATAATCGGATCCGGCCGCACCGATCAGAATAAGGCCCCAGGAGTGGACAAGCAGTGTGCTGCACTAAGCACAGAGGCTCTCCGGGGGAACCATTGCCAGCCCCATTACTGCACTTCTGGCTTACAGGGTACATGGAACGGCACCATGCAGCCAATACCATGGCAGTAGTGCCCCCTACAGCATCCTGGACTCAGAAAACAACTGAAGTACAGTATCAAGGTGCTGGCAACCTCACCCCTGTGCATGATATAACATGCAAAGGAGGCGGGACCAGCACAGGGTGCCGGGAGCGCTTGTTACAGTGCTATACCACATTGACCATAAACAAATTGATTTGGTCCTGAGCCACCAACCTGTTGCACCCATGTACAGTATGTACCCCAAGTAACCAAGTTTTAGGAACCACTGGATCAGTACAGTATATTAATTACTTTTCCTGGCAGCTTTAATGTATTTTATAAAAAATCAAAAGCAAGGGCATTTCTTGTTGCTACACCTGGACACAAAAAAAATCATAAAATTGTAAAACATCCGTAAGCAGCGGCTAAATGGGCTAGCTAACAGGACTGTCCCCTGGAGAGTTGTGTCCTGAAGTGGAGAGTTGTGTCCCCAGATTTGCCTTATTCCCGCATCTTGCAGAAATCTCCACGTTCAATGCTGTCTTCTGCCGCCTTGAAAAGTTAAACTAAGCTTCCAGAATCTCCACTAAATCATGGCTGGTCCAGGTGTAATAGGATCAGGGCCCATGTGGATACCAATGCACCACCATGATTAGCAGTTGGCCCAATATAGACAGAGAAAGAGTAAGTGGCTTGTAGCAACGGGGCAGCTTTAGAAGCCACAGAGCTCTGGATACCAACGCAGTCATAAATTAAAATAATGTAAACAGGAAAGACATGTTCATATGGCCCGAAAGTATATATGTATATGTTTCATCTGGCGTATACTTACAATTGTATATATACTATTGTATATTTTGACCAGATGTGGATAATATGTGGATTTCATTAACATTTGCTTAGTGCTTCACATTAAAGACTTAATACATCAGCCCCAATGTCAGATATGAGCCATTCCTAGTGCTGATATCAAGATATTTAAATTTTTGGTAGAGGTGGAAATTTTTCCCCTGGCATCCACTTGGTATAGAAATGGCCCTGTTTGTTTACCACTTACTTTTACTGCATTTAGGGCCAGATGTAATAGGGTGTGAGAATCAAGAAAGTGAGAGATTTTGGGAGAGTTTTCTTTTTTTTAAAGATGCAATCATTCAAACTGAAAAGTCAGGTTGATTTTGCCATGTCATTGATTGCCACTTTAAAAATATGTGTCAACTCTCTCAAAATCTCTTATTTTCTAATTCTCACACCCTATTAATTTTGGCCCCTAGTGTGTCTTTGTAATGTTGAGGATTTCCATTTTACAGCCTACACACACCATGACAAACTAATTCTAGCTTGTGCAGGAAGCTGCTAGACCAGGTAATTGACAACTGGAGAGCTCTGTTGGCATTACCTTCATAGTAAATGGAAGATGTGGCACTCACAGTTACTGTAATGCAATATAATGTCTGTAGGTGGCTGAGGTTCAAAGCACGATTTGAAGTAAATCTGTTTAAACCAAAGTTCAGCAAACACCCAATTTATAACTTCGCTTTTCACAGCTGAAGAAGCAAAGTACGTTTCTAGAAGCATTTGCTTCTGTTTGCCTCCCACATTTAATGGGGCAGTGAAAGCTACAGGAAAATGTAGTTATTGTATATTCCAAGAAATTGCATGGCACATACAGTATTAGCAAACACATTTTGGGATTACATTAAAGTAAATAATGTCAGGGAAAAAGTGACAGACTGGGTTGAGAAGCAAGGTGCCCTCTGTCCCCTGAGATTACTGCTTGGTGGATGACGCTAACCATACACCAGTCAGTTGCCCCCTCCCATTCCCGACATTTATGGTCATGGGTGTGTCTACCAGGTACTGATTGATTGATGGATGGCTGGAATATCCACCGTTCAGAGGAAACTGCAAATGTACTGGGAGATGTGGAACTGGAGACCCCCCAGAGCTGAGGTCTGATTTTTTAATCAATACTTAATGCAGGCAGGGGATTTGTAGCACATGGTTATTGTGTGATGAGGTACAGTTATTAGAGATAACTGTGTGACATGGGGAGCAATTATTTGACATACTTGTGATTAGAGGAATGGCAGTTATAGGGCATCATTAGAATTGTGAGAGGAGGAAAGTTGTCTGGCATAATTGTGGGTGAATGCGGGGCAGTTAAGGTGCATAATTATAATTTTGGAAGGGAGGCAATTATCTGACAATTTTGGGTGAATAAAGGGTCAGCTATGAAGCATAACTACAATTGTGTGGGGCAGTTATCTTACATAATTGAAACACATCAAAGAAAAAACTGCGCAAAAGGTTGAGGTAAAAATGAAACAATAAAATGTATTTAATAAGAATAGGTATATTTAAGAACTTGGAAACAATGTCACAATAGGCCTGCTTCATCTGCTATGAGAACATGTACTGTCTATATAACAATCTATATTGGAAAATCATTTGTTGATGGTCACTTTAGGGTTCCCCATTGTAAACATACATTTCCACTCAATCAGTAGTCCGAATGATTCATTAAAGATAAACCAGAAGGATTCTAATTTTTAATCTCCAAAGGGTCCTGGATACTGAGAAACACGGTGTAATGTTTTATAATGCAATGTAAAGGTCGTAGGTATAACCATTTATACTTTTTTCCTTCTAGTATAAACAGAGTGGCTGGTACTTGATATGCCTGCCTAGCTGAAGTACTTACTGGAGAATTGTGACTGATATTTGACCAATTTGGTTGAAAGACATTTCCATTGAACCCAGTGTCCTGGACTAAAGATGTTGACGAAATATATTGACGACAGACGAAAGAAGATAGATCTAGTGACAATTTATAGGCGCTTTTTGAAAGATATTCAAATTGAGCTGCATGCACAGTTGACAAACAATCTTAATGAACAACTGGCGGTTATGCGCATCATCATTCATCGTTTGTTTGTTGACAATATCTTTTGTCAACATCTTTCGTCCAGGACACTGGGTTCAATGGAAATGTCTTTCAACCAAATTGGTCAAAAAAAAACTTGTTCTGTAGCCTGTGCAAACCCAAACAGGTGTATATGCACATAACTGTACTAAACTTGGCCTACAGTATATTATAACACCCTCTTGCCAGTCCCATGCTGCCTCTCTGGTCATAAGGTTGAATACATGTTTGAGTGCCTGCAGACATTTTTAAAGGGCCCCCTCCCTAATGTTTCTATAGAGATACCTTTCTCTGCAGCAGTTGTCCATTTTATGCCCCACAGTATGCCCTAGTTAAAGTTATGCCCCATAGTATTACAATAACTAATGCCCTGATTCACTTTACGTAATATATAATAGATATGGAAATTTTACTATATGCCATACTGTAGTGCCCACAGTTCATACAATACAACATTGTACTGTCTTAAATTTTATTATGCCACATTACAATACAATACACATTACAATAGTTCAAATTATGCTACACACAGTGGGCAACCATTCATATTACGCCACAGTAGTGTCCCCATTACATTTCTATCATGCATTACTGTAGTGCCTTCCATTCATATTACAATGCCCCAGTTCACATGATGTAACAGTAGAATGCCATCCAGTTTATGACATATTGTATTACAGCAACAAGTGCACAATATGCCACCTTACAGCCCCCGTACCATTACAATATAGGAATGCGTTTAGCATGCCGAAGGTGGGGATGCCCGCATTCACAACCCCGACATGCAGACTACCATAATCAGACTGGAGCTGGATTCCAAACAAAAATTACCAGAACCGGAATCCCGATTGTCTGGACAATCAATGTAATTATGTGAGGTGGGTTAAAGTAAGGCTGGGGAAGGGAGGGAGGGAGGTAAGTTTAGACACTAGTGGGGGACATATAGGTAGACTTTTGAGGGTTTAGGGTTAGGCAGTAGATGGGAAGGTTAGGCACAGAAGGGAGGGTAATGGTTAGGCTGCAGGGCAGGATGATTAGGTTTAGGGGGCAGGAGTAGAGTATGTATGCTTATGTATAACCCCTGTAATTATTATGTTCCTCAGGATGCCATTATCGGCAACCCACTGCTGGTCATTAATATGTATTCCATAACATTGACTACACACATAATTCACTAAAAAGGGAATTACACCATATTTAGTCTTGGGAACAGGTTAGAACCATTTGCTTAGGAGAATACTCTAGGAACTTGTAGAAAACTATGTAACCTGTGTCTGTGGCCCCTACATTGCTATATAGCAACACTCATGCCTACAGGTTTGCAATTATGGCTGTGTGGTGTAATAGTTGTTTCTTGTTGCAAACGATGATGTAGTTAATTTATGATTAACCTATGTAGGCATATACAGCTAGCATAGTATGAATATGCTTGCTGAATGAGGATAAATTCTACATTGTAGGAACCTAAAGCGTACAGTATCTGATGTGGCCTAGACAGTGCTATCCTGTTTGATTCTATTGAAATGGGAAATAGGAGATGGCAATTATTTACCTTCTTACTGTAACATACAGTAGTTACTGCATTTGAATTAAGCTTAGCTACTAGAGAAAGACAATGCCTACTATTTACCGTGATTTTATACAGACCTTGGTAGTTGATACAAGGGCAGACATGGTTTTTATCCATGCAAAAAGGCGGGTATATTTTGGGGTAAAACAATATAATTCATTCAATGATAATAATTGTGAATTTAGACAATATTCAATTTAAACATTTTTATTGTTTAACTGAAATTATTTTTACACGTATAAAATATAGTTTTGTATTAGATTATGCTAAATATTTAATTACATTAAAAAAACGGCAGTTAGGACAGACAAATACACACACACACACACATAATTAAAATATAATTCATGGTGCTGAGAAATATTTAGTTTTTCCTTTATTCAGGTATTTAAGTATATGGTCAATTGCAGCACAAGGTAATTTTTCCTTTATTTAAAGGGAGAGCTCAGTCCAAACAGTAGAACAGAGTTTTTTGCTTACCCAGTGAGCTGAGTGTCTGCCAGCAGACTTTCCGTTTTCCCAGTTTTCCCTGTTATCAATCTGTACTCCGGAATCAGGCTACTCACTTTCAACTAGTTTAGCCTGGAAACGGCTTCTTCAGGAATAATACATTTTGTTATTTACTATTATCTAGAATGCAATATGATTATTGTATTGGTTCAAAGTGCATTAGTTCTGATGGACTGCACTGGGTCGAATTGGTTGCAATGGGTTGCTGGATATGAAATATACTTTATTAGGTCATTTGTAGGAGACAATCATAGCACCAAAGTTTTACCTGGTGATTTTCCAAGTGTAATTGTTTAAATAGGTCAAATATGTTGATAGCTTAGAACACTGAGTAATGCTTTTGAACACAAGAATCACCTTTCAATCACAGGTTTAGTAAAGCTCTCACAGCTGGCTGTCTATTTACATGTTTGCTGCCAAGCAATTCAGCAAAAAGTTGTTTAGAAAATGCGTGAAGCACAAAATTATTCCAAGCTCTCTCCTTTATTAAGAAACCATACAGTAAATTGCAGCTGTCTGTAAGAGGAGACTTGCTCCATAATGAATAGAAGGAAGCATATTCTTGAAAGAGTTAACCCTGTGTATGCTGTCTTTAAAAAAATGTATGTAGTATTTAATTTGTTTACTGTATTAAATGTAGTTTTGATGGGGTTTCTCAGTGATTCTCCTATTAAAACTACTAATCATCATCAGTGATTGGGCACCGGTTCTCGCATGGGAGGAGCAGCTGACTTTGACTGACAAACATGTTCTCCTCTAATCTGAGCCATTACTATGCAATAGAAAAAAAGTGTATTTCATTATTTAGCATTGTGTTTCGTCAATATGATATAATGATTATTGAAGGAATTTTACCACCCCTAGGAGACACTAAGGTTGTGAGTGTTCGTCACAGAAGCCATCTTAAGTTTGTACAGACAGTATATACTGTAATGGGGTGTCAGTTTGCACATGCCTAAACTCTTGCAGATTGGGGTGATTAGATTGTAAGCTTGCGAGCAGGGTCCTCCTACCTCCATGTCAGTTTGTATCTACCCAGTTTGTTTAATCACTGTTGTTTCCAATTGTAAAGTGCAATAGAATATGCTGCACTATATAAGAAACTGTAAATAAATAAATAAATAAAATTAATAAATTAGGTGGAGAAGGAAAGAGACAATGTCAGACCACTTCTTATTTCAAACCAGGTCAAATCTGATGTTAAGACACTTCAACTGACCTTAAAGCAAGGCCCTATAGGCGCATAAAGGTATTTTTTATCTTCTTGCTTTACTTCTTATCACACACTCCCCATAAGGTTAAGATCTCACCTGCAAACAGAGTTCTATATTCATGTAAGGGTTTCTTTTGATCCACTCCGAAGCGAATGAAATGATCCAGATGAGTCCAATCACAGGTTTAGGGACACTTTATTCCATCCAAAAATGGTACATCAAACAGATTAAAAATATAAAAAAAAACTAAAAAGACTGTGTCTCGCAACTGGGCCCGGAATACCAACACCACGGCTCACCCGGTATAAGGAGTGGTGGGCTACCTGAGATGGCAACACAGGTCTGGGAACCCAGAAGACAAGACTGCAGACCTCCAAACCACCGATGCGTTTCGGGCGCTTAAGGCCTTTTTTCAAGGTGTATAAAGCAGACATGGTCTGTGCTATAATAGTATGTTGGAAAAAAATAACTTAAAAAGATTGAATTTAAAAAAGTGTAGCCATTCCCCTCTGTAATATGGCATTGCTATTTACTATTGAGTGTGGTCCACTTGGTAGTAATTTTTTAGGTAGGTAGAGTCAACACTTTATTTTGCATGGTGTCTACTGAGTAATCAGAGCTACTTGGGTTTTTTTGGCCATGTTTTTCCCTTCAGTATGAGAGGCTAGAATGTTATGTCACTTGTCACATCCACCTTTATATTTGGTCATTTTGTTTCAGCATGTTTGAACTGATTTTTGTACTTGCATATTATATTCAATGCTTCGTATTTATAATATAAAAGATGGTGTCTTGTGGTGACCCAGTGACTCATGTTTGAAAATGTATTTCTGAGGATTTCAAGATGATTTTAAAATCCCCACAAATCCCCCAAATATTTTTTTCCAAAATTGTAGGTTATTATATTTGGCGCCATGTGTCCATCCTATGACAGCATGGCTCACAATAATAACTGCTATTTCAGTCTCTCATGGTCGATGCTATCAAAAAACGTATCAGCCCATTGTTATTCCAAGCACTTTAAACTCCTACATATAACAATTTTTTTTTAGACAATGTAAAAATATTTTAACAAAAATGAATTGTATTGGACTGACTACAGCACACATTCATCTGACTCTTGGATTAATATATGAAATTAACCACAGTTGCTGTTGAAACATGATTGCAGGCACTATTATATGTGAAGCCTAGCCTTAGGGAGCAAGTGATTGGAAATATTTTATGCAAATGTAATAATCTTGTTTAATCAAAGCCATTTTATAACATCAACAGTACATATAATTTGGAAGCGTCTGCAGATGTGAAAGCAAAGTAAAACATATAGACAATTTTTACACTAATCTATCCTAACTGAGGTATAGTTTTGTACCCTCCATCCACAAACCAACATTTCTAGCATATTGTAAGCTTCCTATTAGTTGATGATCCACACTATAACAAATTCCTATAGTTTACCATTTTTTATTGACCTTCCTTTACAAAATAAGTGCCACCTTCCATACCAAGATACATTTACAAATATAGAGACATGGCTCTATTGAATCATTTGCAATAATGATAAAGGAAATCATGAAAGTAAAAAGTTGCAATCTGCAGACAATACTTCTACTTAGACAATTCAGGTCAGATCCTCTACCCATGACACCACCTGTGATGGTATAGAAGGGTCTCATATTTTGGCACAGCAATGTTGCCTTCCCAAAGAAGGTGCCAAAATCACACACGTGAGATGGAGTCGCAGTTTATCCTGAGCTGGATTGAGGGAAAATGCGCCTATAACACTTTATTGGCAAGAGAGCAAACTTTCTGTGCCAGTCCATACTGTATTTATGTACTAAGCCCTCCCTCAACCTATTCCACTTAGCCTCCAAAACATATAACATGTCTAACATATAGATGGCTATAAGTATTAGGGTACCATAAATGTCAAACCACAGAGCTTCTGCCTAATTGTCCTGGGTTTGAAGTATACTATTAAGGGATTCAGGGAGGGATGACAGGGGCCATGCATTAGTGGCCCCTGCCCACTGTTGTTCACTAAAAGCGGCCACTGAAGGGCTCATCCATCTACAGTCACCCTAACCTTGTGCTGTTCTCGCCCAGACTGCTATACAGTAACCACCAGGTAATGGGTGTCTGTATGTGTGTAACGCCTCTTGTAACTCTAGTAAAACAAAACAAAAAAAAATTAAATATAATTTGTTTAAAAATTTAGTGTATTTGTGATCACTGGAAAATATTCAAGATACACATTATTTGTTCCAAGTGTGATAATCCACCCAGCGCCACTCTGAGGAATGCACACCCCCCCCCCCCCCTGCTGCCGTTTGTGTCACAAAGACGCATCCCCTCACATGTGCCCGCAGCTGGAAAAATCATTCGATGATCAGCAACCATCGAATGATTTCCCCAGGGCATGCAAATAAAAGGCAGTCATGCAAATATAAGTCAGTGGAGACTGACTTATATTTGCGGGCTTCCAGTCGAAGACAGGGCGGGGCGCCTGACATCATGTGACGCAGTCCCATGGGAACGCCCAGCGACACCCGACTCCGCCATCCCCAGCCCGCATTGCTCCGTGCCAACGGCTCAACGACTATGCAAGTCGATGAGTCCATTTGCCCAGGGACCCTCGCCCATCGGTCCCCTGTGCAAACGCGTGAGGGGACCGAATGAATCAGAATGACCCAGAAGTACATTAACAAGTGTATATAAACCAACTTACTGAAATACTGAAAATAGGGCATAAAAGGTAAATGATGATAAGTGCTGTATTTTATGTAAAATTATTATCCATATTAATTACAGTTGTTAGGTTTTATGAGCACAAAGTACTACTTTGAAATTACTTTGTTTTATCTTTGCTGGTGCAGTATGGTCATTTTATCATGGGCCAAAAGCTTGCAAAGTGTCTACTGAAATGAGCAATGAAAACATGAAGTGTTACAGACAAACATACGCATTTTAAGTGCTGCATAGTAAATATATCCCCAACTCCTAATCAAGCATACTTCGTGCATAGTAAAGTCAAATACTATTTATTGGAAACATGAACGGATACTAGTCCTTGTCATGTATCTAGCACAACAATAATAATTCTGTTATTCATAATACACATAACATCAGCGTATATAAAAATAAAACATAAACTCACTCTCTTTTAGATACTATTGTTTGCACTAAGCCATATTGAATTGCACCATATAACGTTATACACTAAAGTATATGACCTTCTACAATCTATTTACTACTGTTATCTGTTAAAGTCTATTCCTTCTCTGACATGGATGCACAATGGTAGAAAGGTCTCTCACCACCAGCCCAACAGCTCCAACTGCTAGGGAGACAAGAATAACCCTAGTCTAACAGAACTAGGGTATAAGGGTAGGAAGACCCCCCAGATAGCCTGGAATGTGATAAGTATGTGAGAGAGATGCGACGGGGGAAACAGAGAAGTAAGCAGAAAAAGATGGGTGATAAAGCAGTGTACTGTATATAAAGAAAAGAGCTTGGGAGCTGGACAGACTGAGGTGACCCGGGTCCCTTTTCTAGTCTACATGTCTGACCTGCTTAGTAAGCATTGGAACTCTAGGCACTAAGAGGAGTCAGAGTTCAGACCAGCTATCAGCAACTACAATATAGGCGTTACTTAGTAACAGTAAGGTATATCTTGTTTACTCTTCTTATTAGCACCAATATACAGAGACAGTGGTGACATAGGGAACATTTAGGAGGTAGTTTTCAGAAATACTTATTAAAACCATATGGCCACGAATGACCTATATAGAAATGGACCCTAAATTCCATGCAATTATGATAGATAGATAGATAGATAGATAGATAGATAGATAGATAGATAGATAGAAAATATACACATTGGGAGTCAGCACCACTCCCACTGAGAGGGGAGTGGGTACTAATTACCCAGGCTTGCTGGAGGGGCCCAGGTCCAACCCCCTCCCGGGTAGCAGCACACACCTCTACAGCATATACTGCACTGATAGCAGGCTTAGCATGAGTGTCTCAATGATAGTTCAAGCACATGCTGTAGGTGTGTGCTGCTGCTAAGGGGGAGGGGAAAATAACACCCCGCCTCGATTTTAGAGTTTTTTCACCCCTCAAAACATTTTGGGGACATGGCCTAAGCGCAGGAGGTGGCCAAACCCCCCTCAATTAGGTCATGCCCCCAACATTTTAACGGGGCCGGTATACCTCTCAGCTGCCCTAGGTATGTATTTGGACCATCATAGGCTGGGATGATATCTAGTAGTACTCTAATAATTGTATAGTAGTTCTGATATGATAAATATAGTTCATATATTTGTGGAATAAATTATCTGCATTGAGCCCTGGAAGAGGACTTTTTACCTCAGACCATTTAAGTGACAGATGTATTTTTTTCTATGTTTTTGGAAGAGAAGAGGATGTATAACATTTGGCCACATTTAGACTATGCTAAAAGCACAAGATAGTATATTTTGCTGCTATACCATAGGAATAAATTCATTTAAAATATCCTTTTAGTTATTACAAGAAAAGAAGAAAGATTTATTTTCACCACTTTGCCTGGAAAGCCAATTCTAATTAAATTCACTTAATGCAAAATGTATCAATCACTTGGATGCATGAACATTAGCATTGCAATTAAAATTTACAGTTTTCATACTGTGATGTGTAGTCTGGCAGTTGCTGGAGCTTTTTTGTTACAATTATCTTTCCTTTGAAATGGGCACAGCAATAATTTGGGATGTGTGTCGAGTATATGCTAATAGCAACTTGCAAGTATGTTGAAAATGTAATAGGAGATTAGTTATATAATATGCATTGACTTGCTTAACAGAATTCATTGTCCTCAATGAAAACAAATTTGTGTTAAACTGAGTTTAAGGAAATAGACTTAAATATGTATTTCCATCTACACCTTGGAAACTCCATATACATGAAATATATACAGTGCTGCAAAATTGGTGCACTATAAACAATTGGTTGTGTGTGCTTATATCGGTGGCTCCAAAGCTACTGTGATATCTTCCAATCATTTTATCTAAATTGATTGGTATTTGGCATGAATGTAAATCCTGATGGAGAATGACCACTATCACGTGTGGACTTATACTCATTATTGTTATCATTATTTACTGGTGAGGCTCTGCAAAACTCACCAGCAGCAGTAGGAATGATCAGTCATAAATAACATCCAAATCAGAACAAAAAGTATAATGGAAGAAAGAGAATAGTGTATGTGCCAACCATATTCACATAACCCAGTTATGGCAAAATAATTAGGCACCAAGCATATACCTTCCAACATGACCCATTCCTGGAAGGACAACATGCTCTGTCTCTGGACTTCTATGCCAGTGGCAGTTGCAAAGCTGGAGCTGTAGCAAATTCCAGAATTCAAATAGGGGAGCAACACCAACTGCCCATGGCAAGGAAGTCCAGGGGCAGAGCATTCTCTCCCTGATGGAATGGGTCATGTTGAGATATGACAAAGGCCTGAGTTGTTGAGCAAGTGGATCTCGCTCAAATGTCATCCGTTTGATAAACCAAGGAAACATTATTAAACTTTGTTCTTTGCTACATTGAATTTCCAATGCACTGTTCTATTGCTGATATATTATTTTACCTTGTCAAAGGATCAAATACTTTATTTTAGATAATAAATTAAAATATACAACTAAGGGCTGTGAGCACCTGCACACTCCCAATCCTTGGCGCATTTTATAAAAGGTTAAAGATAAAAGCTTTTGGAGTGATACATTCATTTCTTTTTTGTTAGCTAGTGGCTTTTATTGTAGAAACATTTTGTAAGCAACATACTTGTTCATGTATTTGTACTGTGTACCTTAAACCAGGCTTCTGAACCACAGACAAGAGCCCACATTATCAGCACACAAATTTATGGCTATTTTATTACTCATTTGAAGGCATTCTTTCTACATGCTTTTGTGCGGTCAATTCAATGTGTTGGCTGGCATACAGAGCCAAAGTTAGGAAAATGCAGTCAGTGTCCATGTACAGTATATATCAGTATACAGTACCTCATTTGTGTACTCGTATACAGTACATATCGTATAGCAATCGTATAGTAAAATGTATTCATAAATGTTACTTGCCACATAATACTATTGTTTAACTTTTCATAAAGAAAGATGTGCAACGATAGTCTTAAAAATGAGGCATACCCTAGAATTCTGTTTTATTTACAATTTTATTTAAAACAAATACAATGTTAGCAATAAAAGTCAAGCATAACATAATAATAATGACAGTATATGCACATACTAAGAATTATTATTTAATTATTATTTAATTATTTAAGATAAATAGCCTTAAACAATATAATATATATACATTATAATTTAAGTCAGCGGTACAATGTTTTGAGGTTTTATTTCTTTACTGTGAAACGTTGTAATGCTGACCTGCATTGTGCACCTTATTTACTTAGCGTGCTGCTGCAATGGTACATTATACTATGGTAGATAGATAGAGACTGTGACAAGGTGCAAGTGACAGTTTTACTGTGTCATTATTTCAGTGTTTTGGAGGACATCATCCTGATCACAGGGATATGTTTCCCAAACTGTTGAAACAATGACACAGTTAAGCTGTCACTTGCACCATGACACAGTCTCCAAGTGCCGTCCTATTTGCTTGTGTATTGAGTGATCTCGCTTTGGGTTGGCACCAGCAGCAAGTTATTTTCTCTTTTATTTCAATATATACAGTATATGGGGTATTAACCCTTCAAGCAGGCAGTGATAGGACGGAATAGGTGTCACTCCAGGACTGGTGCAGGAAAATTTTTACAGATAGTGGATGGAACACTTTCAGTAGAAATTTTGCTGCGCCAGTCCTGGACTGAAGCCTAATCCTTCCTATCACTGTGTGTATATATATATATATATATATATATATACTGTATATGTATATATATATATATATATATATATATATACACATATATATTTTTTTTTAACATTGTGTGTTTCAGGGAATTCTAAACATTGGTTACTGAACAGTTGTATATTTCTGCATCTAGTCTTCCGACAAAACTCTACCTCCTTTGGTGTAGCTGGTTGGGCTGGAACCTTGGGGTTAAGCTGCAGCTGAGCCTGCTTCTTCTGTCTCCTGCTGGCCCTACCTCTTCTGAAAATGGGTATTGAATTATCAGAGGAGACGGGGCTAGCATGAGACAGAGGGAACCTCCGAGCTGAAGTGACCCCAAACAACAGCTGCACTGGATGAGGTAGGGAGTATCCGGCTATCAGTCAGAAAAGTCACAATGGATTCTTGCTCTCAGTAGTTCATCCTCAAGGCACATCTTAATTTATCTGTTTACAATACTCACATTAATTAACAATGCCTCAAATAACATAACAAAATCAAGTATTGTGGTGATGAAAATGACATTAGATACAGTAAATGTGCTACTTTAATAATGTTTCTACTTAATGTCTATACACATGAGACCAGAGGTATTATTGTTCATTGACGGGACTAAAGAGTGCACTTCAAAGAATGTTATACTTTCAATTTACAATTGTAGCCATGCTCATCATTGCCAGACTAAGCTAAAGAGCTTTGACCAAAAATGAACAAAATGTGTTTTGGCAGACCAGAGTGGTACACAAAATTAGTGAGTGTGTGAGTGTGTGTATACCATTCATAAAAAATGTGAAAATCATAATAGGAAATGCTCGGTTGGCCTCATTAACAAATGCACAAATTAAAACATACTGTACAAAGACTTGGTGATTTGCAACCCAACATCAATCAACTGCCACATATTGGACTGTACATTATGTCCTGGGACTGCAAAAATCAAAACCTTCCTTGCGAATACATTTGATGAAAAAATGGTGGAAAAGGTCACGTTCCACTAATGGATTTCTATTGACAGGTGCACTTGTGGAAAAACACAGAAATCGACATCTGGGCTCATCAATTTATTTTGTGACACACTTTCTGTGCTGATTCATCGTGACTTTTGTGGCAAAACAAGAACCATATGAACAGGGCCGGTGCTAGAGTGTCCGGCGCCCTCCTGCAAACCATACATTTTGCGCCCTTTCACATTGCCATTGCAACAAGCTGCAGCCCGATTGTGGGAGTGTATGCAACATGCGATCCTATGGAGGATCTCGGTTGCATGTACATTCATGCATACACCATCTCAGTGCTGTGTTGCAGGCACTAAAGGTGCCCATACACGCTGCGAGAATCGCATACGTTATGGGCTAGATCGCATCGCACAGCATGCATGCAATGTGTGTGCTATCCGAAAGCAGTACAAAAAGTATGTGCAGCACTCATGACTGAGGGGGAAAGGAGGGGAGAGAAGGAGGAGATGGAAGAAGAGGGGAGGAGATAGAGGGGGCAGAGTGTTGAGTACTGGCAGTGGCACTGGCACAGCACACTGAGAAGAGGGAAGGAAGGGGAGGCGGTGCTGCTGCCTGTTCGTCATTTGGTTGACAGGTGACAGGCACAGGGAGCAATAGGTAGGGGGCGGATCCGGACATGACATGTCATCCAGGCATTCACAGACAGAGCTACATGCCTCAGTGCAAGTGTTGGTGAGGAAGAGGTTGCAGGTCGCAGGAGGAGGACAGTGTGCGTGGTGCAGGGAGCTGCTCAGCCTCTCCATTCTGCCGCCCGCTGTCAGACAGGCGCTGCGGGCAGCGTGCAGAAGGCAGTGACAGTGATGGCTGAGGCAGCTTTAGCAGAGCAGGGAGGGAGACAGCGCCTTTTCAGCATGGCGCCTCCCTGCTTTGCAGGAGCTGCTGAGTGGGTAGCGCAGGCCCTGCATATGAAAGAAAACCTAAATAAATCAGAATTTGCAGTATTTCTTGATATTGCTGAGACCTACTGATTTGTCCTGCAGCATGAGGCCCAGAACTATCATTGGGCCAGTGCTCAAAATACAATTCTCCCATTTTGTTGTTGCATTAAGAATGAGGACAAACAAATGTAAGGGCTAAATGAAATATCCCGCGAGAAGCCAGAGTTGCAGGGCTTTGTGTGAGAATGCCTGTATTTTTACAGCTGTAATCACTTACAAGACAAAATCATGTTGAAAGTCACATCCCTCTATCCAGCTGGTCCATCACCATCTTTTCATACTCAAGGACGTTTTATGGATTACTACAGCAGATGTTCTGTGTAAGGTGAATCTATTAACTACAACAGGTCAAATGTACACGCTTTCTGTTATGGAGCTACTAAAAACAAATGAAGGCTTCAGCCAGTTCAAACCCATCATGTAGCACATCCAGAGCAGCAGCACCTACTGGTATTGACCTGTAGAAAGCTTTCTAAAATGATGTCAAATACCTAAATTTACAAAAGTTTTAAATATTTAAGTATTAAAAATCTCTGTCCTTGTACATGATTTACATCAATGGGATTGCTTTATGAGATAAATTAAAAACAATGAACAGTCCTTAATAGTTCTCATTTTCATTATTTGAACAAACAATACAATGAGAAACCTGTTGTGGTAACAACAGTAAGAACAACTTTTTTAGATTTATTGTTTTCCACATTTAAAAAACTTGACTTTATTGACACTTTTATTGTTGTTTTATAGATCATTTTAAAACCCCAAAAATGTCATTTTAAGTACAATGCTCTTGCCTAATTAGATGAGCTGCAAATTCAATAAAAAACATTAATAAAAATGTGTTTGTTAAAAATGTGGAGCTTTAATGGTATATTACTTATTATATACAATATTAGTGCACAAATCATCCTAGGATTTCAAAGTTATCGTCACACCAAAAGTATGAATTAATATAGGTTGAGTATCCCTTATCCAGAATGTTCAGGACCAGAAGAATTTTTGCACATATTTAGTGCCAGTTACATATCATGTCCTCAGTAGTGCTGTTACAGATGTCCCCAGTAGTGCCAGTCAGGGGCGGATCCAGGATAAAATGACAGGGGGGGCACCATGATAAAAAAGTGTTTGGGTGGGGGAGGGGCGGTGTTAGTGGTGCCAGTGTACATACTAAGAGAGCGACAGGAGAGGGTGGGAATGGAATTAAAAATAGGCCCTGGCATTTAAAGTACGCAGGCCCACCATGGCGACAAAAGTGAAGGATGTAGTTGTGCGCACGCCGAAGGCGCGCTCCGGAAAAGGGTGTGTGGCCACTCAACAGGGGGCGTGTCAACACCATATACAACTTCTACACATTATGCAGCAAAATACTAGACCCCATTATACTTGCCCCTTACACATGATGCCAAATGGAATGAGCCAAAATTCAAATAATGCCACATGGATTGTGTCAAAATTCACATAATGCCACATGGTTTGAGCCAAAATTTACATAATTACACACACGGATGGAGCCAAAATTCACATAATGCCAAATGGATTGTGTCAAAATTCACATAATGCCACACGGATTGAGCCAAATGCATAAAATGCCATACGGATTGAGCCAAAATTCACATAATGCCACATGGATTGAGCCAAAATTCACATAATGCCACACAGATTGAAAAAAAATTCACATAATGCAACACGGATTGAGCCAAAATTCCCATAATGCCACATGGATTAAGCCAAAATTCACATAATGCCACATGGATTGAACCAAAATTCACATAATGCCACATGGATTGAGCCAGAATTCACATAATGCCACACAGATTAAGCCAAAATTCACAATACACTTCATAAACAGGGACATTGTCCACCAAAGGCTCGCATTAAACATTTACACTATAATGTCCATTACACGTTAAGTTACACGCCATTATGTCCATTATGTGTTATGCCAAACACCATAATGCCTATTAAAAATTATGCTCCATAAGTGCTGCTTCTCTACATGCTCATTGCCAAGGGTTCCATGCTCATTGCCAGAGGTTCCATGCTCATTGCCGTGTGGGATTACATGCTCATTGCCAAGGGGGAATACATGCTCGTGGTAAATGGGGGACAGCAGAAGTGATAGCCACTGACAGTGGCAGAGCCTGGCTGTATTCAGAGCACTGCAGGTCCCGGCTATTTGAAATAATACCCCTTTCACACCAGAAAATGCATTCCCAGGTTGGCCCTTTTACACCAGCCTAGTCCCTGCATTTTCTGGTGTGAGGGGGAGAGAAAACCAACCCTCCCCCCTTTAACCAGTTATCTCATTTAACCGCCTTTATCTTCGGAACCAACTGACCCATTTACATGAGACAAGTATTATATTGAAGAACTTTTGAGTGGGCTTTGAATGATTTTGGTCCACTGAAACTGGAACGTTTGGTTCCAGAGTAATCTGCCCTCAAAGAACATGAACAGCCATGAAATTACATTTCAAAAATAAAAAAATCGGTTTACACGCAATATCTCTGGAACTGTTTAACCGATTTGGACCAGCCTGATATCATATTGAAGGCCCAGCGATTTGGAATTGAATGAAATCAACCACAAGCTTCTGTGATGCCAGGGCGGGAACTGGCAGCCGTCGGAACCGGGTGGGGGTCGGAATTGATGGGTCCCATATTATCCTATGGGGAAAAAACGTTACAGGTTTGCCAGGCGATATCTCCGGTTCCCGGGGGGCTAGAGACACGGGGCTGGGCTCGTTGGAAAGCCCTGGTCCTCAGCTACAAAATAAATGACAGGGGGGCACGTGCCCGGGTGCCCCCCCCTGAATCCGCCACTGGTGCCAGTTACATATCATGTCCTCAGTAATGCTGTTACAGATGTCCCCAGTAGTGCTTTTAGCAAGAAATTTCTTTTCACTTTCTGAAATGTATGGTTTCCTGAATAATTTGGATAAGGGATACTCAACCTGTATATCAAAGTATATTCAAATCTTAATTGGACAGTTTTAACCCCCGAGGTGATTAAGTTTGGAACACCCCCCCCCCCCCCCCGTGTCCACATCTCACCTGCCTGCATGTTAAACAGCCCTTCTAGTTACACCATGTCATGCTGTGACTTGGTAGCAGCCAGCGTGTGATTTCATTTAAACTAATCTTATTCCCAACACAATGCTAACAGGATGCACACGCAGCCTTTGACGATTAATATTATATTCACCTTTATAATTTAAATTTGTGTTTCAGTGGTTGTTAATAATAACCCCCCCCCCATTTTACTGTTAAATGTTGGTTAAAGTTATATATATATATATATATATATATATATATATATATATAATCTTTATTTATCTGACTTTACATAAATACATTTATCGGCTTTATACTTTTTTATTGTTATGCCAGCACATATTGCAATGTTATTGATGTCAGATTTTCTACGGTGTATGTAAATTAAGAGATTTACAAGTTATATTCAGCATGCCTATATTCTGTGTGCAACTGCATCTTCATGCAAAATGCTACCTCGCAGTGTTTTCCTAGAAAACACTGTAGCATTGAGATTTATATGCAGAAACAGCCATGGTTGCACACTAAATATTGGCATGCCATATCAAATTTGGTACTTGTTTCCTAGCACGGCCACAACGATCTTGATCTGGGGCATCGCAGGTAAAAAAATCGCGTCGGTCGCATCGCATGCGGGCTAAAAAATCGCATGCGATGCGACCGACGCGATGCCCTCGATTTCCCATAGGGAACAATGTAAAATGCCTCAATTTAACCAAATCAACATAGGGAACAATGTTAAATGGGCCAGAGAACCCCAAAAACCCCCCTGACTAGTGAAATCAGGTCGCATCGTAGACCATTAAAAATTACCCGCGATGCCCGCGATTGTGGCCGTGCTATGAAACAAGTACCCAAATTTTAATCAGCAGAGTCTGCATGTGTGTCTTATTCAAACATTGATGCTATAAAATGCTTAAAAGAAGGTTTCAACACCCTTCTCAAATTATTTTTGTTTCAATTTAAAATATTAAAGGGCTTATAGAGAAGTTTACAAGAAAACAGTTCTCCACAACAGCTGGAGGGCCACAGTTTGGACATGCCTGTTGTAATGGGAAATGCGATCTGACCTAATTTACAAAAAAATGTGTAAAACACAGCAGTGAGCCCTGTGATAATAAAGCTATCCCGAGATAGCATAATCACAGAGCTTAATGTAATATCCCTGCCTCTCAACAGCTTTCATTGCCTGCTGACACACAAGCCAATCACTGTGGGGGAAAAAAGTTTAAAGTTTAAAAGTTAAACTGGAGCACTGTATCTCATCATTTAAATGGGGGGGCGGGGGGGGGGGTACTATGTTGCACAATGTGTACTGACAACCCTACAATGTGGCATAGGAAACAACTATGGGGCTTACAATGAATGACTGTTGCAGGGAGGTGTCTCTATAGAAGCACTGGGACAGGTGCCTCTTCAAAATGTTGCTATGGGGCCAACAAAGTTCTGGCTATGCACTTGGATACTAGTGTGTCGCTGTCACTTCCAGTGCGTCCTCCAAATGCACCTGAATCAGGACCATTATGCTATGCATAATGTACTTGCTCGGTTTCTACATTATGTGCAGTTTCACAGAAACAGAAGCATGGCCCACAATAGCAATCTTGGTGCATTTACCTTTCCTGATGACTTTATTAGAAGCATCAAATAATAAATATTTAGATTTTAACATTTATACCATACAGCATTTGTACATATTGTTGCTGCAGGGTATTTTTAAACTGCAATATTATATTTAAATATTGGAAAAAAATACACAGTGACCAGATTCAGATTTGATATTTGTGACTTGCTGAAAAGAATCTTCCTATTCTGTACTCTAGAACTTAAAGAGTCAATAATGACTTCAGGAGGCATACTCTCCAAGGAATATGGAGAGTATGATAGTTATGCCATAAAAACCTATGCACCTCAGCATGTCCATATTTACAATAGTTATTGAAAATTGTTGCTGTATTGTATCTGAAGCTTCATAGATTCAATATTTATTTAATTGAGCAAATATTTCATTACATAGTAGTTGAGGTTGAAAAGAGATGTACGTCCATCAAGTTCAACCTTTTTGCAGGACCCGTTAGAGTGGATGGTCTAGCTGTGATTTCCCTTTTTGAATTAATTTACTTTGTTTTAACTTTGGGCTAAAGGTGTTTATAGGCTGTACCCCTGAATGTTTTTTTCAATAAATGCTTTTCCAACCTTATTTTAAATGTTTTCATTGTGTCTGCCCACACTACTTCTTCTGCAAGGGAGTTCCATACCTTTACTGCCCTACCCGTAAAAAAGCATTTCCTTCTTAGGATACGGAATCATCTCTACCCTACGTGTTCTAGTCTCCGACCTCAAAGCAAGGTCTTTTATTGAGCTTCATGTTTATTTCTGTTAATTTGTAGGGATAAATTACAGCCAGGCACCCAGGACTTTATGGCATTATGAAAATGATCTCAAATAATTTTCTACCTAATAGGTCCTTAAAACATATATATCGCACACTGTCTACTAACAAAGTCATCAAAGTTCCCCCAGCATTATTTACAGCAGATAAGCAATTACTGACATAAATCATTTGCCGCTGGATGTGAGATATATACACTAGTAATAAAACCTATCACGTGTTTATGTCTTACTCTATTTAAATTGCTGATATAAATGATCAAATTTAATGAAGCAGGCAAATCTAAAACACCCTTCCTGGACAATAAATGGATGGATAAATAACTGATGATAAGAAAACATTCATCATAAAGCTATTTATATATTGATCAGCTATTTTCTATCTCCAAATACTATTTATAGAAGTCCAGATATTGTTATTGCCATCACCAAAGAGGTCTTTTTCACATTAAAATGGGTTCATAAATATAGATTGTAATCGCCATTGGGGCAGGGCAGATGGGGTACCACTGTGTGAGGATGGATGTCTTGTAAAGATTATCTTTTTCCAGACTGAAAATCGATTATGCAACTGCATATACTTCAGTATACAGTATGATAATGGACGCTCTCTATATAACATATCCAGCCTCACCTCTCACCTGAAGGTTGAGTTGAAATCAGGCCTTCATAGGGTATAGTAAGGTTCATTAAAGTCTATAGACATTTAGAACACTTAAAGCTTACATACTGTATATTCTTGTTTCTTAGCATAAATACGTTAGTTAATGAGTTCTCCCCTTCCTACTAGATTGTAAGCTCCTCTGAGCTGGGCCCTCTTCCCTCCTGTTGTCAAAGCCCACTTCTCTTCACATTTCACTCACAGCTCTCCTATACTCCAACACTCAGTGACCATCTTTGTCCGCATACTCATCTCCATCATTGGCATCTAGCCTCTAGTTGTATGTTGATTGAGTCCTCACTACTTACATTTAAGCTGTAATGTGTATTGATCTGTGGCGCTCTTTATTTGTACTGTATTTTTGTTATTTATTCAATGTTATGCCAAGCTTTGTCTCCCTGTATTGTTCCTTTGTACGGCGCTGCGAAACACTTGTGGCGCCTTATAAATAAAATTATAATAATAATAATAATAATGAGTGTTAACCCTTTGAGTGACAATATCTCAGTAAGAGATCTGAAAAATGTCTACTAAAAATGGGGGGGGGGGATCTTAGAATGCACACCCTATATACATGAGGTGCTATCTCTAAGACCCCCCCCCCCCCCATAAGCTAATATTGTGTACACCTGTACACCTGAAGGTTGGGACTCCTTCAACTTAGAGTAGCACCCCACCCACCTGATTTGAATATTATTTTACCAGCTTGGTCCCTGGTTGCCACAGACTGCAAACTGGAGGCACAATGTAGGTAAGACCTAAAATTGACATTAATTGCTAGTCTTGGGGATGGATTTGGGGTGCGGCTCCCCTTGGGTTGGTGTGGCTGAGTTGCTTACAGGGTGGCACACCCTAACATTTATTTAGCACTATTTATTTCCCACTAATATATTATACTTTCTAGCACTTCACTTTTTAACCTCCAGCTTCGGCTTCTTTCTTATTAATACACTTTTAGCTTAGTTTTTCACTTGTGTGCTGCCCTGGGGTGACTGGCCTATGCCAACCTTTTTGGGGTTCCGCGCCCCAGATACAAACTTAGTATTAGGGACCCACCAGAAATGAGATCACCGTGAAGCTGGTTGGTGGGCAAATATTTATTGGCCAATTAATATACCAAGAACCTCTTTTATTGATTAATAATATGGAGTGTGCATCTGCACCATGTATTTTTCTTCGTGTCCACTAAAAATGCCAGCATCACTTACATTTGTTATATAAATTCAAATAAAAAATGTGTAAAAAAAGATTATATTCCCTATAGAAGGTAAACAGGTACTCTTTACCTAGAACGGCGCCCGAGATTAGAATCGCGGGCGTCGGGGGTAAAAAATCGTGGTCATCGCGGGCATCGCGGGTAAATCGCGGGTACATAAAAATCGTGTACCCGCGATCACCGCGATTTTCCCATAGGGAACAATGTTAAAAAGCCTGATTGACCGCGATTTTACTTTAAAATGCCTCAATGCCCGCGATTTTCACATAGGAATCAATGTTAAATGGGCTACAGAGCCCAAATAGGCACAATTAACCCTTAAATGTCACCCCAATTTTTGTACGCCACCCCACGATCCACGCCAACCCGAAGCGTGGCGAGCGCAGCGAGCCCGCGAGGGGCGGCGGTACGCGTCCTCCGACCTTTTCATGCCCTACCATCCACGTCGGCGTGGAGTTGAGAATAGAATAGTGTGGCGAGCGCAGCGAGCCACCGAGCCCGAAGCGTGGCGAGCGCAGCGAGCCCCGCGAGGGGACGCGGATACCTTCACAGTTATACGTGTCCCCTCGCGGGCTTCACAGGTATCCGTGGCGAAAAGCGGACACCTGTGAAGCCCGCGAGGGGACGCGTTTACCTGTGAAGGTATCCGCGTCCCCTCGCGGGGCTCGCTGCGCTCGCCACGCTTCGGGCTCGGTGGCTCGCTACGCTCGCCACACTATTCTATTCTCAACTCCACGCCGACGTGGATAGTAGGGCATGAAAAGGTCGGAGGACGCGTACCGCCGCCCCACGCGGGCTCGCTGCGCTCGCCACGCTTCGGGTTGGCGTGGATCGTGGGGTGGCGTACAAAAATTGGGGGGACATTTAAGGGTTAATTCTGCCTATTTGGGCTCTGTAGCCCATTTAACATTGATTCCTATGTGAAAATCGCGGGCATTGAGGCATTGAATGCAAAATCACGGTCAATCAGGCTTTTTAACATTGTTCCCTATGGGAAAATCGCGGTGATCGCGGGCATCGCGTCGCGGCCGTTTATGTACTGCCCGCGATGTCGCGATCACCGCGATGGGCGCCGTTCTAGGTAAAGAGTACCGGTAAACATAACAGGTCATTATGATGAATAAAAATGTTTCCTTGGCAATATTACACCAATTTTTACAAATTCACTTGGCACTTAAAGAAGTATATATGTATCCTAGTAAACTTTAGAATGGCCAGACACATCCTCGGGGTACACTGTTCACCCATAATTACTACTGTACATGGACACAATACAGTTAGTTTGTCAGAAACCAATGAACTAGTACAGTATGTTTTTGGATAATGGGGCAAATGTATTAAGCCTTAACAAGAGAAAAATGCAAGGGTGATAAGTAGAGATAAACGTCCAGCCAATCACCTCCTAACTACCATGTTACAGGCTGTGTTTGAAAAAAATCAGCTAGCAGGTGATTGGCGGGACGTTTATCTCTCTTTATCACCCTTGCATTTATCTCTTGTTAAGTCTTAATACATCTGCCCCACAGAGAGTAAATCCTAGTACTCAGATAAAACCTTTAAAAACACGGGGAAAACATTGAAAGCCGAAAAGTATTTTCAAACTCAGAACCATAACACAATAAAGCTAACTACTGTGTCTTTAAGCCCCTATGTTGCCAATAAATGATATAATACTTAGGAGCTGGTGCATTAAGCCTTGGATAGTACTAAAGTGGAAAGAGATAAACCACCAACCAATCAGCCCCTAGCTATCATTTTCCAAACACAGTTGATTGGCGGGTGCTTTCTATACTTTCACTTATCTCTATTCAAGCCATAAACATCTGCCCTTATATTAGAAGTAAGGGTCATTGCCAGAAATCTTTAGCAGATTTGAATGTACAAAAGGCTTTTTATGTCTGATTCTGAGTTGCACACAATGGGCCTTATTCTGCTTGGAGCGTCCGGGCCGTACGCGTACGTCCCGGGGTTTTTCACGATCTGCGCATGTGCAAATACGCTAATGCGCCGGCGCGAACACTCCACAACGCTTACGGCCGTTGTCTCAACGTGCGAAAAAACCTGTACGCGAGCGTACGGGTAATGGGGCGGCATAGGGGCGTGTTGATGGGAGCGGCCGAAATAATGAGGGAAAATGGGCGTAAATATGGGCGTACACGGGGGTGTGCACCAGAAATGAGCGGTGCTACTACCGCACGATCGACTAAGGCACCGTTCGTTTCGGACACCAAACAGGCGGCCGCCAACCGCCAGCTAAAACCACTCCTACAGATACCGCTTGCCAGCGTGCGCCTGAGTTGGCTAATTAACGCTGATTAGTACTTAAACACATACACCTGAATGTAATAAGCAATGCTGCAGTCTATTAACTCCAAACCATGATTTCACTGCCTGCAAGCCACACATGCAGCACGCAAACACATTGGAAGCTTATGTTTCTATACTTCTCCACATTTAAAGGTTTGTTTAATTTAAGGTAAGAATCTTTTTATACGCTAAGGTAGGTATTTGATAAACAGACACATTCACTACCTGCTTTCATAGACTTTACGCAGTAGCACACTCAATCTACACAAGTCGACATGTGTCAACGTGTTCACTCTAATACTAACATAGGTTTTGTATTTAGGATACAATAACATAAACCACATCTAACACCTACAAACAGTGGCGGGCTGGGCAGGGGGGCAGGGTGCCAGTTGCCCCCCAGGCCAGCACACTGTACCTGTTTGGGGCCGCAGGTGTGTGCTGCGCTTGCACATTCATGTGTCCGGGAGGCTTTGCAGCGTGTGCTCCTCGCTGCACTGATATCTCTGACAGCCGTTCAGTCTGTTCAGGGACACACACAGCGCAGCCAGGACGGAGCCTACAGCTGCAAGACTTGATTACTAGGGCCAGCCCCTCTCCTGGGACCAGCCACCAATGAGCTGAGCTCCCATACAGGCTGGCCCCTCCCCTCCTGTGTGCCGACCTCCTACTCTTCTCTCCTCCCGGGCAGCATGATATGAATGCAGCTCCCTCCCTTCTCCACCGGCCTGTACAGAAGCTGCTGCCCCCCTTGGTGAGTGCTTTAGTGGAAAGAGTCATTTGTAGGGATATTTAGGTGGGAGCTGTTGTTTTCTTAATTAAATGTGTCTCTGACTTTATGTGGAACAATTTGTGTCATTGTTTTATACATTGGGGGGGGGGGGTGTTAACTTGTTCAGTGTGTGTGTGTGCTATGTATCTGCATGTGAGTGTAATAATATATGTGTAACTTGCATACATGTGTGTGTGTGTGTGTGTGTGTGTGTGTGTGGGGGGGGGGGAGGGAGTTATCTTGTGGTGTGTGTGTGTGTGTGTGTGTGTGTACTATGTATCTGCATGTGAGTGTAATAAAATGTGTAACTTGCATACATAATGTGTGTGGGGGAGTTATCTTGTTTAGTGTGTGTGTGTGTGTGTGTGTGTGTGTGTGTGTGTACTATGTATCTGCATGTGAGTGTAATAATATATTTGTAACTTGCATACATAATGTGTGTGTGGGGGAGTTATCTTGTTTAGTGTGTGTGTGTGGGGACTATGTGTTTGCATGTGAGTGTAAAAATCTGTGTGACTGTTGCATACATAATGTGTGTGGGGGGAGGGGGGGTTGCTGGTATTTTCTTTATTATATGTGTGTGAGGAAAAATACATCAGTGTTGTTGTTGGAAGGGGGGGCTTGTTGTTTTTGTGTGTGTAACTAATTGTGCATGTATTTAAGGGGCGGGCAGGGCCGTAGCCCAGACCGCCAAACCGCGGAGGGTGCCATAATCCCCATACCATCCTTCTGTAACATGGTATTAGCAGCGACCCGCTAGCCCTCTGTACAGATGGGTATGTATTTTAGTGGTGAGTTTAGATGGGTCAGTTGTGTACAAGGGTGTACACAGTTAATTAGTGTAGCTCATAGAGTAATGTATTGGGTATAGAGGGGTCAGTGATGTAATGTAGGGTATAGAGGGGTCAGTAATGTAGTGTGGTGGCAGGTATAGCGGGGTCAGTAGTGTAGTAGTGGATAGAGAGGGTCAGTAATGTAGGGGCGGGTATAGAGGGGTCAGTAATGTAGTGGCGGGTATAGAGGGGTCAGTAATGTAGTAGTGGATAGAGAGGGGTCAGTAATGTAGTGGTGGGTATAGAGGGGTCAGTAATGTAGTGGCGGGTATAGAGGGGTCAGTAATGTAGTAGTGGGTATAGAGGGGTCAGTAGTGAAGTGGTGGGTATAGAGGGGTCAGTAGTGTAGTGGCGGGTATAGAGGGGTCAGTAATGTAGTGGTGGGTATAGAGGGGTCGGTAGTGTAGTGGTGGGTATAGAGGGGTCAGTAATGTAGTAGCGGGTATAGAGGGGTCAGTAATGTAGTGGTGGGTATAGAGGGGTCAGTAGTGTATTGGCGGGCATAGAGGGGTCAGTAATGTAGTGGCGGGTATAGAGGGGTCAGTAATGTAGTGGCAGGTATAGAGGGGTCAGTAATGTAGTGGTGGGTATAGAGGGGTCAGTAGTGTAGGGGCGGGTATAGAGGGGTCAGTAATGTAGTAGTGGATAGAGAGGGGTCAGTAGTGTAGTGGCGGGTATAGAGGGGTCAGTAATGTAGTGGCGGGTATAGAGGGGTCAGTCGGGTATAGATGGGTCAGTACTGTAGGGTATAGAGGGGTCAGTGATGTAGCGGTGGGTATAGAGGGCTCAGTTATATTTGGGACTTATGAATAGGACTCCATTATTTTTCATTTATTTTTTAATATATTGTTTCCTACACTAGATGGGTTCTGTGTACTCACTGGGGCAGTGTGCACCAAAGGCAAAAATGTGGCCAAACCTTTGAAAATCCGTATTCAGCGGTCCAACCACATTTCTCGTATACACCAAGCTCCTGAATGGGATACATTCTAGAGCATGGACTTGGTGGGCATTGCCATCTGTAAATGGCATTGCGTTATAGAAGCCTATGGGCTTCTTTTTGCAATATGTACTGAATGGGATTTAATCGGTCTCCTCCCAGTGCCCATAGAGTGCGTTTATCTGACGCATGCGCAGAAGGATGCAGTGTTTTGTGTTCTACTTGCTGGTTTCTTACAGGCGGCATTCTAAGCCCATTCCTGCTGATTAAGCAAACCAGGCCGCCAACACTTAATCTCATTTCATGCACTGGTAGAAAAAGCGGGGCCACTGTCTTATGTTTGCCCCCCAGGCTGAAAGTTGCCAGCCAGCCCCTGCCTACAAACGATGTTTCTGCAATGTTTGAAGCACATGACCACTATTTTCAACACAATCTTTGTATAGTACCCCAAATTATGACCTGTACCACTATCTCATCTGCTATGATTTGGATTTCACTACACTCTGGATGTAAGATGCCACCAATCACATTATTGCACTCTCATCTCTCTAACAAAGGATTCCTACATCTGCTTATGACACTGTCAAATCATATATATTTTAAAAGTTATGCATGTTTGTTCACAAGCTAATTTATCATGTTTGGCCCATTCACACATCTTTTTTTAGGGAGGACACATATGAATTCCTACACAAATGTACCTTTTCACCCTTGTTTGTCTGCCTCACCCACTCCATGAGGAAAGCATTGTTCTGGACCTGCTTTTACCTACTACTGTAGGAGCTACCTCACCTGCACACAAACTGCTTTCTCACCTATTAAGTTGCTCTGCACATGTGCTGACACAAACTAATTAGCAAGGAAAAGTTGGATAGGAACATGGGAATGGCCATGGAGAGGGTTACACATGGGAAACTTCCACCACACTTCAACAAATGTTCAAAAATACCCTGGTCAGTAAGTACACATAAATCTAGTATTTGTTTCACACAAGAAATGACACATACCACAATTTAGATTTAATTTGTAAAATAAATTTATTTGCTGTTCAGCATCACAGCTTGACACTTTAATGTGAGAAATAAAAAAAAAACAAATAAAATAGACACACAAATAATAAAACAGCCAGAACAAGAGGTTGCATATCTCCAAACATGTGTTACCCTGCAAATGCAATGGTGAAAGAAATGGGGACACCAGAATACGTACTGCAACAACCAGGGTGACTACTAAGCAAGATACACACCACCAAAAAAAAAAACCTGCATTTGTAGAGGTCAAAATACGAACTTTCATGCCCATGGCACGCAAATGGATCGATGGGCAACTCAGGAAGCGGATGTCCAGTGCAATTTAAACCTTTGGCCTACAACCACAGAGGAAGTGACCCAGGTCTCATTTGGGCCCTTTTTTGCCCCTTTTAGATGGGGCCTTGGGGACAGGGGCCTTTGGGTCAGCTGGCTTTCGGCGTCTTCCCCTAGTCGCCACAGGAGGGTCAGCCGAGGTGGAAGGTTGGGGAGCAGCTTGGGGTGGGGCAGCAGATGGGGGATTGTCCCTTAGGGACCTGGCGGTGGACAGCTGCTCCGCAATAAGTTCATTCTGGCGGCTGAGGTGTTGGCCAATGCTTAGCATGCCAGCCGCCAGAGTTTCATTAATGCGGTTCAACGCCTCAACCTGCAGCTGGTTTGTGGCCTTCCACTCCGCCAGAAAATCCGCCACCTGCTGCTGACGGATCGCAGCATCCACCCCTTGCTGCTCGATCCTGTCCAGCGTCACCAACAGGCTCTCACTCAATGTCTCCTGAGGCTGGGGCTGGGGGCGACGTCTTGGTGGAGGCTGGACCACTTGCTCCACCTGTGGCTCTGCAGAGGAAGATGCTGCCGGTACATCCTGGCTTTCTGCTTCTGCTAGGATAAGAATTGAAAACAATGTCACCATCACATACGCAATAAAAAATATCTTTCTAAATACAATGCATTACTGTGACTTACCATCAAAAGCAGCAGCAAAGACCTCCGCCGGGAGCTCACTGTCCATATTGGAGATCCCCCTGATCTCCCCCACATCGATCACGTCACAGGAGTCCAGCTCCAGGGGGGTAAACTCCAAATGGTCAGGCATAGGACCGCTCCCGATGGACATGCTGTGGTTGTACCGGTCAGTCATCTTCCTCTTCAGGGCACTTTTGAAGTCAGTCCACCTACAAGTTTAAAAATACAAATATCACCATGAGATATGTGCACCACTGTGCTACGTGTAGGGTTACCACCTAGTCCCTTTAATTCTGGACACATGTTACTTACACAGGTTCTGTGGCAGTTTAAAATTAGGTGAAGTGGAGTCTTGAAGTCAGCCAGCCACAGAACCTGTGTAATTAATATGTGTCCGGAATTAAAGGGACTAGGTGGTACCCCTAGCTACGTGACATTTCCTAGTGTGGGTGATCTTTTGTGCCATGTGTGGCCAAATATTTCTTTGATGGACAAAACCATGTGCACTGCAGGTGAGGCAGGTGTAAAACCCCACCCAAATCTGATTATCTCTGCACAAGTAACACCTGCCTCACCTGCAGTGCACATGGTTTTGTCCATCTAAGAAATATTTGGCCAGAAAGAGTGAACTAGAATAAGGGCCTCAGTTCCTGCTGGAGACTGCTGAACAGATTGCCCTGACAAACACACTAACCTTTTCTTCACCGCGTCCCAAGTTCTGACCACTGGTGACACCTGGTTCACTTCCTCTGTGATCTTGTCCCAAAGGTTTCTCCTTGCACTGGCACCTGGCTTCCTGGTTGCCAATTCAATCCATTCGCGTGCCCTGGGCACGAGAATTCGCATTTCGGCCTCTACAAATGCAGGGTTTCTCCTTCTGGTGGTGGTATCCTGCTCAGTCATCACCCTAGATGTTGCAGCACATTTTCTGGTGGCCCCAGCTCTCTCACCATGCACCTGCTGGGTCACACCTGTTTGGAGAGATGCAACCTCTTGTTCTGGCTGGCTGCTTGGCCCTTGTGGAGCTGGTGGAGGTTCACCAGGGCCTGTTACTGAGGGGCCCGCTTGATCTTGCAGGCGACTCCTCTCTTGGGCCCTCCTTCTCCGCTCCTCTTCCCTCTTCTGTAATGCTTGAAGCATGGATTCGGCTTGTGCTCTCTGCAGAGCGTCCTCTGCTGCTGAATCGTCAGAGTAAGACATGTTTGCAGCAATTGTGGGCTGCATCTGACTGAATATTTATATGTTAATCTCCCGCCACGAACAAGGGGGCGTATATTTTTCCCCGCAAGGTAGATGCAAATTTACGCCGATATTTCCCGCCGATAATTGCCGCTTAAATTACGCAGGTCTCAATGCACCTGATCAATCACCCGTATATGTATCTACACAGGTTGTGGAGCATTGTGGGCTACATCGTGAAATGTGTGCACCTGTCATTCCAATGATGAGTGTTGTCAGCTGGTATCTGTTGGAGTTCGTGTATGCTTTGTGAGTCACATTTCAAAACATCACGTTATAATGCTTTCCTTACATATGTAATGAGTCTGAAATTGTCATACACCAACATGTTGCATTGTGCCCCTTTAAGCAGCGTATTTGTAAGTAGACGCTTGCGTGTATTAATTTCCGCACACTGTATATACAGTACGTCTCTCCATGGAAAACAGTGTATTGTGCCCCCTTTAAGTAGCGTAGTTATAAGTAGAGGGTTGCGTGTATCATTTTCCGCCTACTGTATATACAGTACTCCTCCCCATGCATATCGCTGTATCGTGCCCCCTTTAAGCAGCGTAGTTATAAGTAGACGGTTGCGTGTATTAATTTCCGCTTACTATATATACAGTATTTCTCTTCATGGCAATTGGTGTATTGAGCCCCCTTTAAGCAGCGTAGTTAGGAGTAGACGGGGTGCGTGTATTATTTTCCGCACACTGTAAATACAGTACTTCTCTCTTCATTGAATGCATGCTGTTGGTTGTGGTGTGTATATCGGAACGGTCCGCGTAAGTTTCTATTCGCATCCAGTTTGTTAATATAAGAGGGATTAATAAAGTTAATACCAAACAAACAATTTTTTCGACCAATCAGCAAGCACCAAAAGTGATATATGTACCTGCAATTAATAACTGCGCCATTGCCAATATGACTTCTACAAGAGCCAGGCCCTTTTCTACATCTGAGCTTTTGGCCCTGGTGGAAGTGATGGATCGTCACCTGGGGCCCAGGGGCCCATATGTATGTAATGCGGACAAGCGGCGGGCGTATAATGCTGCCCGCCGCCTGATATTTTCCACAACCGGCGTCCGCAGAAGCCTGGGCCAGGTTGAGCGGCGCTGGTCCGACCTGCGCCGGCGGCAGCCGGTTCTACTCAGCAGCCTTCGCCGCCATATTGCCCGATGTAAGTTTTGATTACTAGTATGTCAGCGTTTTTTAGCAATGTTTGGTGTACTTTTTATAAATATGTTCCTGAGTATGGGGGTGTATATGGGGTGTATATGGGGTGTATAGGCGGTGTATAGGGGGTGTATAGGGGGTGTATATGGGGTGTATATGGGGTGTATATGGGGTGTATATGGGGGTGTATATGGGTGTATATGGGTGTATATGGGGTGTATAGGGGGTGTATATGGGGTGTATAGGGGGTGTATATGGGTGTATATGGGGTGTATAGGGGGTGTATATGGGGTGTATAGGGGGTGTATATGGGTGTATATGGGGTGTATAGGGGGTGTATATGGGGTGTATAGGGGGTGTATATGGGTGTATAGGGGGTGTATATGGGGGTGTATAGGGGGGGTTTAAGTAGTTGATCAGTTTTTGGGTGTAGGATATCCAATAGTTTGCATGATAAATGTCTGAAATTTCACAGCAATGATAATTTTGAAGGTTATGAGCATGACTAATGTGAATTTTTCTTTCCCCCTTTTTTATGAAACCCAATCTTCGATTTCTATGCCATCAACATGAACATTTCAGCACGGGCAAGGGCACGCATTGAAGCCCGGGAGCAGGCAGCCCGGGACCAGGCAGCCCGGGACCAGGCAGCCGAGGAGGAGGAGGAAGAGGAGGAGGAAGAAGAGGAAGAGGAGGAAGAGGAGGAGGAGGAGGAGGAGGAGAAGAAAGAGGAGGAGGAGGAAGAGGAGGAGGAGGAAGAAGAGGAGGAGGAAGAAGAGGAGGAGGGAGAAGAGGAGACCCAGGGTGCAGTTTTCACCCACACAATTTCCCCATCCCCCACCCCCTCCACAACCCCCACCCCCTCCACAACCCCCACCCCCTCCACAACCCCCCCCCCTCCACAACCCCCCCCCCTCCACAACCCCCACCCCCCCCCCTCCCCACCCCATTTCCAACCCCCCTACACCTCTCCACCACCCACCCCCAAACCTCTCCACTCCCCAGTAACACCCAGTACCTCGGGCCAAAGACCAGGACCATCCTCCTTGCTCCTGCCTTCCCCAACCACTCCACAGCCAACCAGCGGCGCCCAGGATGGCTCAAGTAGCCGTAAGTAAATAATGTGTCTAATGTTGACCTACACATTTCTACACATAAACAATCACAACAACCACATATGTGTATCCAACATCAACATTAGTTGCAACATATCACTGCAGGGCGACCATGAGGTGTGTCCTGTCCTTCTCCAGGAACAAGGGTCCCCTTGGTGGTTTTTTTGAGTGTGGCCATGCCTCACCCCTTGAATAATTGACATAACAGTACATCCAATGAGATATCCGACATTAGTGGTGTGGTAGTTATGTGGCTCCAGGTGTTGGGTAACTCCAGTTCCCAGCATGATGTGCAACACAGGGCCAGATTATAATGGAGGCGCAAGGGGTCAGTGCCCCTGGGACCCCCTCTAGCTAGGGGCCCCCTGTGGTTGTCATTTTTTTTTTTTAAAAAAGACAATGTTTAAGTTATGTTTTTTTTTTTTGCTAAATGTTTTGTGCATGGGTGGGGTAGTGCTGCAGCTTCACCTATCTGCCAATGTGACAATGATTTATGGTGCTGAGCATCGGGAGGCAAGGCACACTGATTGCACAAGTGTGCAGTGCATTTCTGGGAGTTGACTAAGTCCCATGACACTTTGCACCAGAGGACAGAGGCTGAGAAGTTTGTGCTGAGCTCTGATTGGTGGAGCTCATTACATACTTCTCAGGTCCATGGAGAACAGCAGCAGCAGCTTAGTCATAGGAGGGTTTTTAATCAGAGGCAGCACTAGGACTGTGAGGTCTCCTCCAGAGTAAGGGGCAGAGGGACAAACACAGGCTTTTCATGTGGTGTGTGTATATATATATATATATATGGTGTCTATTATTATTCCGAGTGCCGCCAACCCCCTGTCTATATATATATATATATATATATATATATATATATATATATATATATATATCCCCTGCAGGTAACCATTGACCAAGTTTATTCTGCCTTTACTCTATGTTTTGACAGTATAATATTCGGCCATGCAGTGTGCGGCCAGTAATGACAAGTGCAAGGGGGCCCCCCGCTCTAAAGTACCCCGGGCCCCCCAAAGGCTTAATCTGCCACTGGTGCAACTTAAATGTAGAGATTGTTTTGGTAATAGTGTGTGAGGCCATACGGATGCATGCTTTACAAACATAGCTGTAGGCCTATAATTTGTACAGCAATGTCCTAAATTTAAAATAGTAAGGAGTGCTTAAGCCACAACAATGTCATAACCCTTAAATAGCACAGGCTAATTGTGAGGTTAGAGGACAGTCCCCCAAAAACAAAGTACCAATTGGGATACAGCATACATTCATTGATGAAGGAGTAATTGAATTAATGTTATTTACTATGTACAGTATGTGTGTGTTAACATATTTTTTTTTAGTACTGTGTTTACAGCAGACCCATCTTCAATGTAGTTTAAAAATGTATCTGCCCTTCACACGTAACTCACAACTTTTTATTATGTACAAATACAACAAACATTTGTTTATGTTATATATTAATTTTTTTTTTATCCCTTCACTACAGACACTGAACAGCAGCAGGAGGAGGTGGCAGCCCTTATTCGGGAGATCTTCCTGACCCTTTTTTATTTTCAACTTCTTTTTGGCCTACTGGAGGCCCGAATTTAATTTTTTTTTATCCCCCCCCCCCTTATTATGTTTGTAATAAATAAAAGTTTATATTGTATTATAAATTGCCTGTGTTTTTAATAATAAATATGTTAGAGGGCTTGTAAGGGTAGGTACATACAGATGTGTAATGTAAGTTATATTAGTAATTTGAGGTGAGGGGTAATGATTGATGTGTAAATGTGTGTGTTTTTGAGTAAAAGAACACATAGTGAAAATGCATGAATGTTTAATGTTTTTCGATTAAAACATCACACATAACATCAGGGTAGGTATACATGTTACACATTTTGGACAAACTAATTATGGACATAATTTAGTACATATACAGAAACACCAACATAACTTGATTTAAAAGTAACAGCAATATGGGGACACATAGATAGTGATTAAAATGCCACATTAGAACATAACAAATATACATGTAATGTGGTTTAAAATGTAGTTTTATTAGGTCTTTATTAAGGTAGACAATTGAGTTAATAGAAAACAATAAGTGAATAACAAATAGATTAATTAATCAATTGTCAGATTAGTAGTTGAGAGGCAAGATTTGCAGGTCCATATATGTGAAGGGTATGCCAGCGTGCACGGACGTACGCTCACTCTCACGAGCGGTGACATAAGCTGAGTTTTCCATTGAAAACAATAGGGACCCGTCCGTGCAAGCTGGCGTACGCTCAGATCGCCGCAAGAAGGCGGTGGGGAGACGGAGGAAAGACGGCCGTAGACGGCGCCGTACGCTCAGTCGTACGCCAGTTGTCGGAGTGTAAGGGCTGGGCCGGCCGCGTACGTTGCCGTACGCTCATTTGTACACCACTCCCCTTCTACGTTATTTTTGCCCGTACGCAAGCGGCTGATTTGTGGGTGGGCTTAACCCTAACGGCCGCGTACGGCTAGCGTGCGGTAATTGCGAACGTACGCACGTTTGGCCGCTCCGATCAGAATAAGGCCCATGGTCATTGTTCCCTAAAATCTAGAGCGGTGCATACGCTAGACTTTGTGTATTTCCAGAGGTGTAGTTGTGCCTGATAGCAGAAATGTACTGGAATTGTGCAGGGTGTTCCTGGCCAGTGAGTGGACGGTGGCAGACATGACTATAACAAAAAGATACTGAAGTGGTCGCAATCATCTCCTACAGAAAAATAAGCTATTGCAAGAGAATAAAAAAAAATCAAAGAGTGAGATATATTCAGATTCAGTCGGATAAATGTTAACCTGAATAAAGTAAAAAAAACAGTATTCTTTTCATTGACCATACTTCACCAGATGGTATTACCTGTTTTGATGAGGAGGAAAGACTTCCATGGCCTGGTCAAAGTGCAAACAAGACAAAGTCATTTATTCTGGTGCTTAATTAGAAAGGGAAAAAAAATCAATTGATACATGAAATCTAGACAGAATTATAGAAAAAAACTCTGACCCAAACCTCCCACATAAGAGAGAAAGCCTTTTAAAAATGAAAATAATTCACCAACATTATTAGACTACGTCAGTGCAGAATCTGTATAAGATGGCAAAATGATAATAAATGAGTGTCAGTGTAAGCACGTAAAGCTGCGCTGGTTCTATAACTTAAGTCGGTTTTTTAACGCTATTCTTAAAGCTATATGTGTCACTAATAATGCCAACAAGTTTCCAATAGAAGAGAACATATAGAATATAGAATTCTAAATAATTATCAAGAGACCCTTGGGTATTTTAACAACCCACCCATCCCCAATCGCTTTGGCTTATGTTGTCAGGTTCAGTCAAATATTACTGTCAGGCTCAGGGGTCAAGTCAGAACTTTGAGGGTTCCCTAGCAAAATTTTGAAGGGGCTCTTGCTTTAATACTTCTAAAGAACCACCACTATGCAGCAGTTGTTAATGTTAGCATGGAGGGTGTAGTGGGTAGCATTATTGCCTAACAGCTCTGAGGTCATGGGTTTGTTTCCCACCATAGCCCTGTTAAGTGTGTTTATTCTCCCCATGCTTGCGTGGGTTTTCTCTGGGTGCTCCGGTTTCCTCACACAATCCCAAAATATACGTGGTAGGTTAATAAGCTCCCAATAAAAATCTTTCTCTAATGGGTAAAACCATGTGTCACTGTAGGAGGGGCAAATGTAACATGTGCAGCGACAGTTAGATTTGGGTGAGTTATGTTGTTTCTGCACAGGTTAAATATTAGCTGATTTATTTTGACAATTTAGATTTCAGCTTGAACACAACTCACCCAAAGCTAACGCTCTCTGCACATGTTACCCCCCCCCCCCCCTCCTTATCCCCACAGTGCACATGGTTTTGTCGGTTACAGAAAAAAATAGCTTTTAGTTCCTTATTGAATAACACCCCCACCCCCCTAATGTCACGTGGGGAGGGGATGCCAGTACTCATTATGTCACACACTACCCTCAATTCAAATGATAATACATGGTCCCCGGTTTAAAATAAGTAACAATATAGTGAAGTTTTTTCAAACAATTTTGTTCATTTTGGCCCTTCTGTGTGATATTGGTCAAAATATTGTTCAGTGTGTATGCTACGAATGATGAACAGCCAGGGTGTTCATGTTTCAGCCGGGGGACCCTGTGGCATGACACTGCTGGCTGTTGGAGCCGGGTGCTGGTTCTCTTTTTGTCCCAGTCGAAGAACCCATTGCTGGTTTCTTAAATATGGGGAGGGGCATCACTATTTCTCCCTTTATTTGCATATTTTGGAAACCGGGACCGGCTCAATGAGCCTGGGGCTGGTTTTGCTATAAAAATAGCACATTCCTGTAACTAAAAACAAGCCAGAAATTGCATGTGGTTTCTGACTGTATAGAAATTCACACCCTATTACATGACCGATTTTTGGCTGATAAAGGGATCCCTTAGGCTTAACCCTTCCAGAACTGGAGCCAGGCTGTCCCTGGCGCCCTTGGTGGGTGGACACCAGGCTGCTTATTTTGGGGTTAAAAATAGAAATATAATTTAACATTGGCCGAAAATCATACACGTGCATTGTGATTATTACATCTCACCCCAATGTTATAATATTGCACTGCAAACCATCCCATGGTACTGTATGTAATGCAAAATACGTTTCCAGAAAAATGTTAAGTCTCAGGCGGTGAAGTGTACAGTAAACCTATTTTTCCTGATTCATCTATGTGAAGAGCTACTTTTTCCTGGTAAATTGAATATGCATGCACCCACTCCTGCAATTCACAAAGATAAATAACTAGGAGAGGAAATGGAGAACTTCAATAACATGTAATTAAGTGCTAAAGCTATTTCCCAACGTCAATGAAATATGGCATTAAAAGTGATATTAAATCCAAAAAAACTTACATCTTCTCTAATGCAGATCACGGCAAACATATCAGTAATTCAACTGATTAAGTTACCTAGAACATAGGCGTGTCCACCTGATTATAATATAGCACAGGTGTCTTTTTTACTGTGTCAAATACTTAAACAAATGCATCACAATGTGGCTGCGAATCCATTTTCAGTGTATCCCACACCTTAGTCATCTGTGTATTTTAGAGTTCCATGGTTTAACCACAGGAATGTGTCCAAAGAAATTAAAGAAGCAGTAGCATACTAGTACTACATAAAATAGTCTAAAGGGATTGAATTTGATGTAAAGAAACACATTCAAAAATACTTATCGTGGCAACCAAATCAACAGCAAATTGTGTTAGTGAAAAATTACATGACCTCCCATGAGGCACTGTGCCAACCAATCATCTCATGTCCTTTTTCACTAAAAGTACATACAGTAAGAAGATGAGTGGTTACTACTTTATCTCCCACATTTTTTTCTCTCTTTAAGCTTTTATAAATAGCCTCCTATTTCACACAGCCCACTCAAATGTAACTCTCTCTGCACATGTTACATCGGCCCCACCTGCAGTGCACATGGTTTTGTCCATTAATGAAGGAGTTTGCTTTTGCAAACCAAGCTGAATCACCCCTACTATTTGTTTAAATTGTGATGATTTTTTCAGACAACAAATGTGGGAGAGGTGAGATAGGTGGAGGGGGAACAAGTAGAATATATCCAGTTTGAAGATTTAATTAACACAGATTGACACTGACACATAATGTACATTATAAATGACAGCCATCTTATAAGTATATGTATACTATATAAAACCAATAGGTATACAGTATACAGACTGGATGTTAACATGATACAGAGATGTATGAAGCAGTGATAAGGGAGGAGAAGTGAGCCAGAGAAGTATCCCATGGCAACCAATCAGCTGCTCTGTATAATTTTATATTAAGCAAATTACAGTATAGATGTTACTTCAGTGCTGATTGGTTGCCATGGGACACTTCTCCTGCTCACTTCTCCTCCCTTATCACTGCTTTATACATCTACCTTAATGAGCAGAGGTTTAAAATAGATATGTCAAGTTTGGTTTTGTTAAAAACAGAACACACCCAAACTTTTTGAGTCAAACAAAGTATCAGTTCAGGTCACCTGGGGGACAGATCTTGGACTAAAAACTGATTCCTGCATTCTTTTTATTGACATCTAAGTCTTTCATTTGTGATTTAAGGCGCCATTTCACACTGGGAATGTCAGTATAAGATTGTTACTGATATTAATAATACAGTGGGAACCAAACAGGTCCAGGCCCCATGTCCGTTACTCATCCTCGCTGGGTCCTCCTCTCAGATGGCTAATGGCACTAGTGAAGCCACTGTCCTCCCTGCAAGCCACACCCCTGGACTCAAGTGTTTCCGGGGGGGCTGTTGCCAGATCACTTCCCCAAGAGAAGGGAGATTCTGTCTCCATCACCACTGCCGTTCCCGGTAATTACCGCCACTGCCAAGGGACTGTCAGCCTTCGCAACTGTCGCTGTCGACCACCGCTGATGCAGGAGACCTGCAGCCGACAGCTCAGGTATAGAGCCTTCATTGCCTCTAGTCCTCACTGCAGGACTCCCTGCACTGCTGCGCACAGTCTCCTCTCAGCACCACCTCACTGAACACCTCAATATTCTACTACGCGCTGACAAATATATTTAGTTAAACCAGAGTAAATAAATAAGAGGCAGCCTAATCACTAAATTACCTGAGGGCTACGGAATTAACACAAACATGTACAACTCAATAGTGATCTGGCGCCTATGACAATTGATTTACACCATAAACTTCAATAGGATTGTCCACAATATGTATTTATTAATTTTCTTCAGATGTTGGTACAAATCGTATGAATTGGTCCTGAATAAACAGAACGGAAATAATCCAACGCGTTTCGTCAACAATGACTTCATCAGGGAAGTATTAACAAATCTATAAATGTAAATATTGCAATCAATATAACATCATAATACATTTGTGGACACTATAAAAAGTGTTCACTAATCTTATTCCTATCCTACAACCAGCAAGGGCAAATGGAGATCTAGGCAACCATTACTTATATACATATACTGTACAATGAGTACATCACAATACATGGAGCGTTCTGCATTCAAAAAGTTAGGGCAGTGTCTAAAAAATGAATAATCTGAAGAAGCTGTATGAAAGTATAAAAAACCCTTTATACAAAACACATTTCATAGAAGCAGAGCATCATTTCTGCAATTTATGGTGTATCTGCCTTGAAAGAGTCAAATGATAACTGAGTTTTTGCACAGATATCAGCAGGTATTAAAAGAGGATGCAGTTAAAATCCCGGCGGTCGGGATCCCGGCGTTCAGAATCCCGACGCCGGAATCCCGACCGCCGAAATCCCAACACTTTCTCCCTCCGTGGGTGTCCACGCCACCCCTGGAGGGAGAATAAATTAGCGTGCCGAGCGTAGCGAGGCACCGGGCCCGCTGCGTGGCAAGCGCAGCAAGCCCGCAAGGGGAGGCGATCCACGTCCCCACCCTTGTCGGGATTTCGGCGGTCGGGATTCCGGCGTCGGGATTTTGAACGCCGGGATCCCGACCGCCGGGATTTCATACTGAATCCATTAAAAGTCCCTATAGCAAGTAATCCTTAGTTTACTCAATGTAATATGTTACAATTAGGTGTCATTGCGTATTATTTGGGTAAACTATTTTGTCATATTGTCATGTTAGGCAGGCTACAAGCATGCATCAAGGTGACACAAAAAAGATTTCTAGTTAGCTATTTACTTTCACGAGCTAAATTATCAGCAAGTACATGTATTACTGCAATATACAGTATTCAATTCACTTTATAGTCCCTCTGAGAAATTTAATTGATTGCATTTTTTGCTGAACCTGCTTGAATAATATCATTTTATATTATTAAATTGGCCCAATATTCTATAATGTTTTTTTTTTAAACTGTGTAAAATATGTGTCTGTGTTTCTAGCTGCGCCTGAAAGTCTGCGCTAGATTCATTCCAGTTTACAACCACATGCAGTGAATGACCCCTTGTTCTTAACATTCCTTATGTCATGTATCTTGTTAGCATGGCCTAAAGGTATTTACAGTTCTACACCTTGTTTCCGTGCTTACTATATTTAAGTGTTTATTTTGGATATTTTTTTTTACATGAACAAAGGTCACATGTTGGCAGGGAATCAAAATATAATTATGTGATCTACGTTCTTTCAGTCATGATCTACAGATTAATCTTCATACATCACCTCGTACATCGCCTACAACTGACCATCACACTCTTTCCTCCAACATATGAGGTGAATTTTGTTCACATGACATAATCTGCAACTTGAGATGCTCGACATCAGAAAAAAAACTGGCGTCCTTTTTACACATATTCAGACTCACAGTCACACAGTGTATATACAAATGTTGCCCATCAATCTAATCAGTGCAAGCTAGAAAACAGTTTTGTCACTAACAGATGTTTTCTATATGCAAATATGATGCACATTTTGAGGTTGCAAGAAACCTTATGCATAAAGAGTGGCTATTTGCACTATTGAAGCAACAGTAAAGGTCCATACACACTGGGCGATTTTGTTCACCGTGTATGGACAGTGATGATTGGGAAAATCGCTGGGCTGTAAATCGCTCAGTGCATACACAATGAGCGATTTTCACCAGTCTAAGTGATTTTCCTAGGGGTGGATGGCTGTCCATAGCAGGACACTATGCAAAGCCATCCACCCCGTCGCTCATTTGCTGGTTTTGCCAGTAGATGAGCGGCGGCCACCAGTGATGCTGCAGGAGCGTGCATCAGTGCTCACTGCTCACCGCTGCCCCATTCACAATGGGTGGCTTTTGAGCTGCTTTCAGCAAAAAATCGCCCAGTGTGTATGGGCCTGTTGAAAGGACACATTTGTAGTTAAAGATAAAAGATAACACTGGTGAAACAGGGTGGAAGCATACTCCCAACTGTCCGGGTTTGGGTGGAACAGTCCTGTTTTCCTGGGACTGCCCCGTTCATGGGCCGCAGTGTAATGCAGTGGGTGGGGAGGTTAGTTGGGGCCATCAGCTGTGTTTGCTGGACGAGCAGTGGGTATATAGATGCCGTGTGCATGCATTATGTGAGAACAGTCTCTGAGGGCAATCTAACATTAACAGCTGGGCCTTCCTCCAGAGCAACATGGCCATGCCTTCACACTCATAAGTCCATTCCTCTTTTTTGAGGCATGTGACCAGCTCCACTACTCACCAAAATGGGTCAGGAAGGGAGCTCCTGCCCCACAATTTTCAGACACAGTCTGTGACATGGCAGGTAGGAGCTGATTGGCTGGCTGTTTATCACTCTCCATTTTATCACTTTTGAAGTTTACTGCCTCTGACCCATTGTCAGTTAAAGGACACACTAGGCCATTTTGAGCAAAATGTAGCTCAGTTTTCTTGTTTTGAGCTACTTTGAGCTTAAAATGGACAAGTGGGTATGGGCAGGCGATGAGTGAGCGCTGATGTGTGTTCCCTCATCATCGCAATCCGCAGCTGTCCAATAGACTGTTTACAGGCCGAGTAAACCACTTTCCTACTGTGGAAAGTGGTTCATCCCCATGAAAATCGCTGGGCCTAGTGGAAATCGCTCAGTGGGTGATTTATCTGCCAGTGACTGTCGCATGACCGCTCGGGGCACACACTGGGCCAAAAAGCCTACTGTGTATGCATCTTTATTTAACATTAAATAGCCTTTTTTTATTACTCAACCAGTTTTAATATTTAAAATCTTAGTTTTTAAATATCCCAACTTTGTGATACGATAAGCGATATTTTGTTATGAACTTTGAAACTTTAAATAAATAACTACATTTAACCTTTTTATATATATGCTTTTACTATACTTAACTTTCTCTACCTATAATCTAAATATACTTTAACTGTCAGACCATTCAGCTACACCCACATCAGACTTGCATTGACTCATGTGAAACAGCTTATTCTGTATTATACCTACACTGATAAGCAAGTACGAACTTGAAAAATATCATTCATAATTTACAAGATGGTGAATTGAAGCCTAAATAACACATATTTTTACAGAAACTCTAGATTTTACATTAAGGTAGAGAGGACTCTCCCTATATTTTTATTGTACAGTAATTGGTGAACATGTTTTGTATTTACATAGATGAGTGGTAAGGAGGTTAGATGTTTACTTGATACCTCTTCTTATTTCAACTTTTAACCTCACAAATACTGTATTTGCATTCATAAAAGGTGCAAAATTAGAATGTATAGAACTAACATTTTATTAAAATGCCTTGGTTTTTATTTCACGTTATTTTGTCACTTTAGTTATGGATTGTTCCTAGCTATATATTTAGAACCTGGGTACAGCTCTGTTTTAGAAATGTATATCTGTGTCTGCTTGTTGCCTTCTTCCTTGAAGATGAATGCATAAGGCATAAGGCTTAAGTAAAGAAAAAGTAGCCAAGAGTAAAAGCTGGTTGCAGATGATTTCTGCAGAACAAATTATACCTCGGATCTAACTGAGGCATTATCCACTCAGTCTGCAACTGAGCTATACAATGGCGTTTCACATGCAACCATGTCAGAGAAAGCCCACCTTGGTGTGGTTGCAACCCATGTGAACTGGGGGTGGGGCCATGTCATGGGAGGCGTGGTCCTGCCCCATCGAAAAATGAGAAGAAAATAGTAAGCACAGGCACTGCCGTACACTGCACAGGGGGTGTCGGAGGCTGCACCCATGGACAATGTTCCAATTAGCAGCTGACCCAGGCTGGAGCCCTGCAACAGGCCCATGCTAGGGAAATACAGACAATACAAGTCACTGTTCATTCAAAAGGTAAATTTAAAATAGTAGAGGTGGCAGTAGCAGTAGTAGTAGTAGTAGTAGTAGCAGTAGTAATAGTAGAAGTAGTAAAAGTAGTAGTAGTAGTCAGGGCCGGTGCAAGATATTTGTGCGCCACAGGCAAGAGGGGGGGGTGGTTGTGGGTGCCATGGTGGTGGGGGACTGCTGATATGCTCCAGCCAGCAGGGGGGTATGCGGCCTAGCCGCCGCTCTCCTGCTTCAGCCAGAGCCCAGTCCACCGTGGACGGGCGCCGCTCACCTGCCCCACAAGGGGGGGGGGTGCGGCCAACACTGACCTGCACTGACACCAGCTCCACTAATGGCCAGAAACCTCTGCTCGCGCTTATACTGATCTGCTTCGCTGGTTACTGACCTTGCTGCTACCGGCGGCTCCATAGTGCAGGCAGGGCTATTGCTGGAGAGGGCCGGGCGGCTGCTGTCTAACTGCTGAGGCACTTGTCCCACCCCTGGAAACAGTAGCGGCGGCTCAAGGGACCTGCTGCCACACAGAAATAAAATTTATTAAAATGTTGAGCTGAAATGGTGCGCCCTCCAGCGGCTGACGCCCTAAGCAGTTGCCTAAAGCTGCCTAGTGGTAGCGCCGGCCCTGGTGGTAGTAGTAATAGTAATAGTATTTGTAGTAATAGTAGTAGTAGTAGAAGTAGTAGTAGTAATAGTAGTAGATTGCACCAGAATATTGAGTAGAGCTTTCAAATAAATGGAAACATTAAAGTCTGGATAGTAACAGTCAAAGGGACAGGTTCTCTAAGCTTCAAAAGTGATAAAATGGAGAGTGAAAAACAACCAGCCAATGAGCTCCTGCCTGACATTTTTCAAACACAGTCTGTGACAGGGCATGTAGGAGCTGATTGGCTGGCTGTTTATCACGCTCCATTTTATCAGTTTTGATGCTTAGAGAATCTGGCCCAATCAGGGGTATTCAATTAGCCCTGTGCTTTATCCCATGGATCATTAACCATGCTGGAACAATCAAATTAACAGAGATTTACTCCGCAATCAATGGGCGATGTCAGACAGAACCTTGGAGCTCCAAGAGCTGCAAGGCAAGGTCCACGCAAAAATGGCAAAATGTGGTATGTGTGTTGGGAAAAAAACACATTGTTCTGCTGTTTATATGTGATCGGTCCCTTTCTGCTCCGGTTCTCATGCAGCTGGAATTTTTGCTGAAAATTAGCTGCAGGTTAAATCCTTATGGTTCCCACACACAGTGAGATGTGTGCTAGGTGCGATTTGAGCCTATGGCCAGTATTCAATAAGAAAAATTTGCCGTGTTTTATGGCGAGTTTGTACTATTTTCGCGTTGGAAGGAGCATTTTGCTCTCCAAAAGTGAACCACCCTATTCAATGTGATATTTTCGCCGTCTTTTTAAGTGATTTTCGCCGTGTCTCTCCTTGTAGCAATTCTCCATCTTTTCATGGAGAACTGGAATATGAACTTTGAAACTAAAAGTTTTTTTTTTTTTATTTTGGTGTCAAAAAATCAGGTTTTTTTTTCTGTGAAGGGGTATGTTATTTTTATTCATGTGCTTATAGCACATGAATATATATTTAATTTAAAAAAAATATATATATATATATATTTTTTTACACAGAGCAGCCAGCAGGGGGCCGGAGCTCTCGAGCCGCTCATTAGATATTCATATATTCACTGCATCCGATCATTACATATGCACGATCGGGTGCAGTGAATACTGGGTCCCCCGCTGGCTATAAGGGGGGGCAGCTTGTGCTGCCTGGGTCCCGAGGAGCCCACCTCCCCTCCACATATGTTCTGGGGCAGCCAGGGAGACTTTAATTTCCCTGGCTGCCACCGTCCCCCGGCTCCCTGCCAGCTCCCTGCCGCGGACGCTCGTCCGCTGCAGGGGTTAAGACTCGCCACGAGTGGCGGCGAATCTTAACCACATTGAATAGTGGGAGCAGGAGTGGCAGCGAGCCCTCCGGAACAGGGCGAGTGCATGGCGAGAGAAAAAATCTCTCGCCATGCACAGAGAATTTTTCACATTGAATACAGCCCTATATAATGTGATGTATGCTATGCGATTTGGACTTTACACACTGTGTGATTTGAACTACTGTACATGAGGTTTCAGCCACACCAGATTTTGACTGCAGTACAATAGTATGTAGTACAATAGCATGCGATGTAGTACAAAAATATCTGCATGCACATACTCTTTTGCCTTGCGATATTGACTATGTGGGAGTGTGCATCACATCGCAAGGGAAAATAAACACGTGCGATTTAAACTAGACGCATTGCGAGTAGAACTAAAAAGATCAAATTGCATGCAATAATCACACCGACAACACAATTAGCTCTACTGGTTTCATTATTGGATAACAATATAGTACACTATGTTTTCTTAATTAAATTTTTTTTTTTACAAACCAACACTTGGTTTCCATTTCGGCATAGGCTGGGCATCATACTGATTATTTATGATTAGTGGTTAGTTAGATAGAAACTCCTCTGTGGGAATTTTCTATATTTTCTTTCATACTAGTTTCAGCAGAGTACTGGTGATGCTCTAGGATATTTATTTGAGGCCGCATTTGATGCACAGGTGTATTAGGTGAATACAATCTTATTGACTGTTTTATTATTGCCTCTATGTCAAATAATAAATCACTGCCGAGTATGCATTTGTCATATAAATGAATATTAATAAATATGTAATGCATAATAACCTACAGTATTAAGAGTGGGGGGGTTCATATTAGCAGCAGTGCTTCAATGCTGCTAATAGGTTCACCAGGAGATATCCTATTAGCCCTGATACTCACTGGACCTTATGCAGGTCCGTTCGCTGACTTACGGTCGTATTGTCGACCACACTTCGACAGATCGACAGTCATTAGGTCGGCACTGTTGGGTTGACAGGTGGGAAGGTCGACAGGTATATAGGTCGACATAAGTGAAGGTCGACGACAGGTGTCAACCTTCCGATATGTCGACCTAACCCATGTTGACCTAACGATATGTTGGCCTAAACACATGTCGACCTTGTCATATGTCGACCTAGATACCTGTCGACCTTCCCACCTGTCGACCTAATGACTGTCGACCTTAGTGTGGTCGATAAAACGGTCCACACCCCGTTCGCTGGCCCACGTGCAGTTGCACTGGGCTGATGTTTGAGCTTTGCGCATGCGCATTTCTGCACATGTGCATGCGCTGGGTGCGTGAACTCAAGGAGAACAAATTGTTTGCTGGGTGCACACACCCATCTTTGCAGGCAAAGGGGGGGGCACTGGGCTGTCCCATAGCATATGGGAAAGCCCACGTCTCATGGGCATCACTGGATGTCAGCTGCCCGCCCACTTCCCCCCAAGTGTACACCATCGAAAGATGTGGAGGGGTCCTAGTGTCATGCGAATGGATATTTATGTAAAACATCCATTTGCAGCCAGAGCAAACGTACGCGCCTTGCGAATGGTGGGCAAGCGGGACCTGGTTCACTCGGAGCGAATTAACCAGAATAACCCCCATTGTTACATAGTTACTCGCTGTTATGCAGCTACCAGGACCTGCAATAATAACACATGGGATCATAGAATTATCCAGACATTTTTAATGGCCAAAGCGGCATTGGGAGTAATAGTATAGCACCTTAAGGGCCAGATGTATCAAGCTTCCAAAAGTGATAAAGTGGAGAGTGATAAACAAATAGCCAATCAGCTGCTGTCTGTCATTTCTCAAATCCTGCCTGTGACATGTCAGTTAGTAGCTGATTGGCTGGCTGTTTATCACCCTCCATTTTATCACGTTTTGATGCTTGATACATCTGGCCCTTAGTATGAAGAATTTTTATTTGGCTGTTATTCCAAAAATCAGCTTTTCGTCTCAATCCGGTTTCCTCATTTTTATTGTAAAAACGAACTTCAGTCAAAGACAAAATAAAAACAAATCTGATAGCTAAATTCACGTAACTTCAGGATATAAGCCTTTGCGGTGCACGCAAGCATGCAAGCCTTGGCCAAAACATGATATTAATACCTCATCTTTCTATTATTTTGGATGTAAGCAGAGATACACAGGTGCGGACAAACTATCTATTTCAACTTCCATTGTCCAAAATATGTCAAATTAACACATTGTACCCTTCTGAGCAGAACTTACTGTATGTGATTACTGGTGTGCCAGTAAAGGTTTTATTTTTATCTTGAAGCACAGAAAAAAAGATAAATCTGCTTTGTGTTTGATGACCTGCCTGAGATCAAATTCTTGTTTGCAATATGAATTGAGCACAAAGTACACTGCTGGCTCTCATGCTAAACACGTGTCAACCTGTTTGCAAAGGTAAACTTCAGACCAAGTACTGCATTGAAAATATAACTTTAATAGCTGGGAAAACACTAATAGAACTATTGACAGAGGCTCTCGGTGCATGTTTTTCCAAAACATGTGTACAGTAGAGATAATGAATACACAGAATATCAAAGCCATGATGACTGTGTTGCTTTGACTTTTGGCTCTCGAAACTCTCTTACATCTGTGAATATGAAGGCAGATTAACTGAACTCAGACATACTTCTTATCTTTTATAATACTACTGATTAGCCTCTAGTGAATAGAAGACTTAGGTCAATATTTCTAAAGGCCCAGTAAACATTAGCATATTACATAAAATGATCTAAAAATCACATTATTCCGGAAATGTATACAGAAACGCTTATGCAGTATAAATTTCCCAGGAGGCTTTGCCTCCAAATCTGGTGCTGTCAGTAGCATTAGGGTGGGGCCACAACCAAATGCATGGAAAAAGATCAAGCAGGCTCCTGGAATGTGACAGGTACTGTAAATGAAAAATCTCTCATAATAGTTTTAAAAGAAGTGATAAAAAGAAATGTTTCAAACCAGGGCCACCACTACTATACCCAGTACTATGTTTGTTGAGAGTACTATACGCTACACATACTCCACATCTAACTACAGTACATTAACAATGCCTCCCAATTTTCTTAATTCTCATATTGGGACCTGCCGCACCCAAGGTGCAAGGTTACAATAGGGGCGGAGCTGAGGGGTGGTTGTCGGCTCAGGTAGAAAGGGCATTGCCGAGCTCCGTATACACCATATTTATCATTTTGGGGGACCTGCCCAGTGCTCCCCTATCGACTTGACATCACTTCCTCCCTCCTCCCTGCACTGGAGAGATCACCGGCTGCTCTGTTCTGATCTCCGACTCCCTCCAAATCCCCCCCCCCGCCCACAGGACATTGCCGATGTAATTGTTATATAACACTATATAACACTACCATATTCTGCAATGCTGCACATAGAACATGTATCCTTCACAGGTGTGGTATGGCGGTCCAACAATCAGGATACCAACGGTCAGTATTTCGACATCGGAATCGCAACTGCCGGTGCTCAGACAGGGGGCCGAGCTCAAAATAGCCCTTCAGTCGGGATTCCGATGTCGGAGTACTAACCATTGGAATCCCGACTGTTGGGCACCCATCCTTCACATCAGACCCTGCCCCACGAAAATGCAGATTATAAATTCCTTAATACTAATATTATCTAAAGGCTAAATGATATACATATGTGCTGTTTTTTATCTATCTATCTATCTATCTATCTATCTATCTATCTACGTACACACACATAGGGACAGATGTATCAAGTATTATGGACCAGATGTATCAAGCTTCACAAAGTGATAAAGTGGAGAGTGATAAACAACCAGCCAATCAGCTCCTACCTGACATTTTTCAAACACAGACTGCAACATGGCAGGTAGGAGATGATTGGCTGGCTGTTTATCACTCTACATTTTATCACTTTTTGAAGCTTGATACATCTGGCCCATAATACTTGATATACTGTACTTAATGTGTATGTGTATTCTTTTTTAATTAAGTCTAGAAAATAGGAGTGATTAGTGTTACCTGTGTGATGCTGCTGAGGTAAAAGCAGTGTGCGGATGTGTGATGTTTTCCCTTTTTAATTTCATTTCATCCTTTTATCCACTAGTAACATTGCAAAACTGTTTCCCAAGTCATTCAGTAAAATGGTGGGAACCACATACTGCAATGCCAAATAGGTGGGAAGCAGATCAGCAGTCTCCATAGTTTTCTTATGAATCACAGTTTTTATGAATGAAAACACCTAAGCACCATGTCAATAACATACCCCGCTGCTCCAACGCTATGAAAAATAGAATGAATCAGATTTCATTCATCATATACAAGACAAAGGACAACTGTTTCAAGTTACGGCTTATTACAGCAAATTATTATTATTTTATTGCATCCAACTCTGTCATTGGCATTTTTGCACATGCAACAAGCTTGAAGTCTGGAGTAATATATAATATATTACTGGTTCTGGTCTTAATATTAATCACAGTTACAGATTTAGATGAAACTGTTTACATGAAACTTTAGATGGATTTACATGAAACTGCATCAGAGACTTCCCCACAATACATTACCAGGCAGTACTAGACATCAGACAATCATCCCTTACCCTACCTCATGAAATCCTAAAAACACATTACAGATTTTTTTTTTTTTTAGTAAACTGGGTACATAATACTTCTGCACTGACAGGCAAGTGCAAGAGCTGCCAACTACATAAGCTGCAGAGACCAGCAGAGCAGCTCCTACACGGACTCAGCGCTCCCTGCAGACCCTGTCGGTGCTGGCTCTACCAAGCCGCCATGGGGTCTGCCCACTGTTCTACCACCCCTGCTGTAGTTGTTGTGAGGGATGTTTAGGTTTGTGGCTCTGGGCTGGGGACAGGGATGGCTGATTAGATAGGGTGGTACTGGTATAGGGGATGGCTGGTTAGATAGGGTGGTACTGGGCTGGGGATAGGGATAGCTGGTTAGATAGGGGGGCACTGGTATAGGGGATGGCTGGTTAGATATGGGGGCACTGGGCTGGGAACAGGAATGGCTGGATAGATAGGGGGGCACTAGGCTGGAGACAGGGATGGTTGGATAGATGTGGGGGCACTAGGCTGGGGACAGCGATGGATGGCTGGATAGATAGGGTGGGCAGTGGGCTGGGGATGGCTGGTTAGATAGGGTAGGCTGGTTAGATAGGGCAGGCACTGGGCTAGGGAAGGGGAATGGCTGGTTAGGTAGGGGGCACTGGGCTAGGGAAGGTCTGGTTAGATAGGGCGGGCACTGGGCTGGGGACGGGGATGGCTGATTTGATAGTGTGGACACTGGGCTAGGGAAGGGGAATGGCTGCTTAGATAGGGGAGGACACTGGGCTAGGGAATGGTGTGGCTGGTTAGATAGGAGGGCACTGGGCTAGGGAAGGGGGATGGCTGGTTAGATACAGGGGATCTGTGCTGGGGGTTGGGGGATTGCAGCACTGACCTGAAGGATTGCAGTTCCTCAGATCTGGCATCAGGCGTGGGGGGAGCTGTCAAGTCCCACTGATGAAATGGAGCCTTGGCTGGGCCGTGACAGCCATCAAGTCACTTCCCCGCTGGTCTCACCTGGAGCTGGGGCCAACGCCAGGGGAGAGGGGGAGCCGCTGTTGTCTCCTGGAGCCGCTGGAGATGCGGCCAGCGCTGGGGGAGAGGGGGAGCCGCTGTTGTCTCCTGGAGCCACTGGAGATGCGGCCAGCGCTGGGGGAGAGGGGGAGCCGCTGGTGTCACTTGGAGCCGCTGGAGATGAGGCCAGCGCTGGGGGAGCTGGTCGCTGGGCTGCCCGGTGTCACATTCAATACTGGAGCTGAGGTCAGCGCTGGGGGAGAGGGGGAGCTGCTGTCACTCGGGTTGGCGCTTGGTGGTAATTAACAATTTATTCCCCCTGCTGTTATTACGTTCAGCGCTGGAGCTGGGGCCAGCGCTGAGGTAGAGGGGGATCCACAAAGTCAGTCCCCCGCTGGTCTCCTGATTAGCGCCGGGCCTGGGGCCGGCTTACGGCACCTATAGAAGCTTCCAGTGACTTGGTTCAGGGACATGCTTTCTGTTTCTGGCTATATGAAAGCACGCCCCTGTCACTGAGGCAGCGCAACTGTGCCCAATCACATCTGCCTCAGTGACAGGGGCGTGCTTTCATATAGCCAGAAGCAGAAAGCATGTCCCTGACTGTCACTGAGGCACTGCTATAAGTGCCGCCTGTGCTGCTTTTTGTAATGGGCATTCAAAGCCTGCTACTTGGCCCCGCCCCCTACCCACCCCCTATTTCGGAAACGCTAACATTGACACACGGAGGCACCGCTCTTGGTGCCTCCGTAACCAATTATAAAAAAAAAAAATGGGGTAAAAGTGATTATTATAATATAAAGCATATACTTATGACACATATGTGTCATAAGTATTTTCTTTGTATTATTTAATTAATGACAGGGGAGGCTCTGCCTCCCCTGCCTCCCCTGACTGCACGTCCCTGGTATGTGTGTATGCTATGTGTGTATGTTTGTATGTATGTATGTATGTATGTATGTATGTATGTATGTATGCTGTGTGTGTGTGTATGCTATGTGTGTGTGTATATATGCTATGTGTGTATACTATGTGTGTGTATGCATGTATGTATGTATGTATGTATGTATGCTGTGTGTGTGTATGTATGTATGTATGCATGTGTGTGTATGCTATGTGTGTGTATGTATATATGGTGTGTGTGTGTGTGTATGCTATGTGTGTGTGTGTGTGTGTGTATGCATATATATGTGTGTTTGTGTGCTTTGTATATGAATGAGAAAGAGGCATATTAGCCCAGAGTGAAATCCCCTAGACAGGCAAATCACTCTAAAGCAAATTATGATTTTTCAATGCATACTTTACTTTCGCAACATTTCATAACCGTGTCAACCGTGCCCCATCATCAGGATAAACATGGAAACCAAAATACCTTTGTTTATTTATCCTGATGAAAGGACATGACTTGCCCCCAAAACATTGATAAAGTAAAGTCTATATTTATCCTGAAGTGTCATGCAGTGATGATCAGGGCCATCTCTTCCACTGGGCAGGTTTGGCTACTGTGTAGGGGCCCCAGAGCAGCCTAAAGCGGGCTTTAAAAAGAAAAAAAAAAACACATTTTGTTTCCGGCAATCCATTTATCACTGGCTAGCATCACCCCACCCCCCCTGTTCTCCTCCTCCTGCGGACGTTATCAGTGAGGTGCACCAAGAGAGGTGAGGTTGTGTAGGAAGGGGCCCTACTGCACTGCATTGCCCTGGGGGCCCATAATGCTGTTAAGATGGCCCTAGTGATTATAAATATATCTATATATATATATATATATATATATATACACCCCTCCCCCATCCATTTGCCATTGTAAAATCATAACAAAAGCTCCCAGCAAAGGACCTCAGTATGTATAATTTCTGGGACCCCCACTTGTATGTGGAAAGGGTTATAGCTTGCTACAGTACATGGATAAAAGAGCAGAGTGTGTATGCCTTAAGGGGCATACACATGGAGCAAATTTGTGCTATTTTCTAAGCAATCTGACTAGATCTCTCCATGTGTATGCTCCAAGAGATTAAATATCTCTTGCTAACTAAGTCAGTGCATGTAATCAAAATCTAGTCAGATTGCTTAGCAAATGACTGCAAATCTCTCTGTGTGTACAGAATGAGAGATACTGATCACAATCTCTCATTCTTATCCACTACCCTGCCTTTTTTGCTTAAGCAAAATAGCTTAGCAAAATTGCTTAGCACAAATCTCTGCGATTGTATGTGATCTCCATGGGAGATCTTGACACCAACAAAATTGCTTAGCATAGATCTCTACGTGTGTATGCCCCTTTACTCTGAAGCAAGCTCCTGCTAATATTTCCACAGATCCTCCTGCCTCCACCAGATATAATACATTTCCGTGCACCTGGATCATGCAAAGATGAAATTGTAGCCTGGGGTGAATGATAATCCCCATGCCTCAAGGTGGGAAAAACCTTTCAAGTGTTGTCATTTTGCTGGAGCAGCTCTCGGGTGGGTGTGGCTTTATAAGTGCCGTTTAATTGGGGATTGGCAAACGTGGGGGCTGCTTGACAATTTTGCAAATGCCCCTAGTCCCTTAATTATACAGTATCCCTGTTTTCCAAGAAAATTGACATATCTAAAAAAAAAAATTTTTAATTTGTCTATCTATCTATCTGTCTGTCTGTCTATCTGTCTGTCTGTCTGTCTAACACCACATGTGCAGAATATATATATAAAGAATCGGTAAGTGCTGTAGCATTATATTAAATAAGCAAGATTACACAAGCATAGCCCTAGATTACAATGTTCCTGCTTTGTGTTCATGGCAGTGTTAATGGGATAATAATTAACTATTAAGCTCTTCTGTTTATATATCTAACTGTTAACTGCAGCCTAAACTATCTCTTTATCCAAGTGTCTGTGAGATATACAGGAACACAACAGTAACCTAAGCAACTACAATCCCATGGCACTGCTTTGTCATTACACATATTATATACAAATACAAAAAATGTGCTGGATTATTGCCTGCCATTGAATAAAAATCATGGATTTCCTTCACTGAAAGTAAATTCTGTATTGGCGAGATTAAGTATTTACATACAAATGTTTTAACATATACCACCCCGATGATTTATAGCTTGCAAAAACTTGTTCAACTCCTTTGTGAATGCCAACTAAATTCATTTATCACAAAATACAACAGAGGTTAACACGCAATGCAGCACAGGTATCTGACTTAGGGGGAGATTCTCTAACATTCGTACCGTTGTTATGTTTTTTTCACTTTTTTTTTCGGACCATTAGCGCGCCGTTAGGGTTTCATTGTTCTCCAGATTCTCTATAATTTTCTTTTCCGCATTGTGTTTGCGGTATTGGAGCCCTTCACGATCTGCGGGGATTTGTTTCTAGTGCGCATGCGCTGGCAATATGTTGATTTGACATTCGCTGTTACTCCTTCCGGACACTACTTGCCTGCCTTTTAATGCTGCTGCGCATCTCTCTGCCTGTGTGCAGTAGCTCATATCAGTGCCTCCACTTCTGCTAATACCTCATACCTCAATGCATAGCTCCATTCAAATGACTAGTGCCTCAAACCTCTCTGCGTACCTGACATCACAAAAAACCAGTGTCCCAAACCTCACAGCACAACTCACTTCCCCCACCTATATATCAGTGCCTCACACCCCAATTAAGACCTGCCGTACATTAAAAATATTCTACAGTAAAAAAAACACACCTCAATCTTAAATAAAATAAAAACCTTGCCTTACAAATCAAATCATGCTCTAAATGTCCTTTTATATGTGCCTCTAACCTCACCCTTAAGTCCCTCCCTCAGTGTCTCCTCAATAATTATACCTCTTCAATGAAACTCGCTACCTTGAGGAGGCGAATGTTTAAGGCATATTTTATTGCGCGGCGCAGCTTAGAGAATACCGAAAAGGCAGAAAGCTACTATGTTCCTATGAGAGCAGCTACCGTGACGTTAGAAAGAAGATTGCGGAAGTGCGGGGATCGCGCTTCCGAAGAATAAGTATACAGCATATGCGATAAGGACAACGGCACTGAAAAGTACACCAGAACGTGGCGGTAAGCGATAGAGCATCCCCCCCTTAATGTTTCAAAGCAGAATGTGAGAATGGCACTTACAGTATATTCGATATAAAGCATTTGAAACTGGAAAAGGCACCACACACACAACACTATAACACAGGCAAATGTATTTGATTAAAATAAATTAAAAAGAGATATGGAGATACGCGTTTTGGGTTTTGGGTTCTGATTACCTTCAGGTTTTGGGTTCTACTGGGTCTTGCCAAAACACCCCCTCAACGTTTTGGTTTTTGGGTTTTGGGTTCTGATTTACACTAAACACTAAAATCACAGAATTTACGTATTTTTTTCTCCTATGCTATTATTAACCTCAATAGCATTCATCTCCACTCATTTCCAGTCTATTCTGAACCCCTCACACCTCACAATATTGTTTTTAGGCCAAAAGGTTGCAGAGAAGTAGTTGGATAACTATGATAATCGACATAAGTGGGCGGCACAAACACTAGACTGATATGGCACACTTAATAGCACCCCTGGACTGATATGGTGCACTTAGCATCACCCCTGGACTAATACAGCACACTTGGCAGCACCCCATAAATTATACGGCAGTCTTGGCTCACCCCAGGAATTATTTGGCACACAGCATCACCTCTGGACTAATACAACACACTTAGCATCACCCCTTGAGTAATACAGCACACTTGTCAGCCCCCCCGTGAATTATACGGCAGACTTGGCTTACCAATTATACGGCACAGATGGTGGCACCCCTGTCCTGATACAGCACACATGACGGCACACATGGTATTATATGGCACAGATGGCGGAACCCCTGGACTGACACAGCACACATGGAATTATACGGCACACATAGGGCCTTATTCTGGTCGATGCGGTCCGTTCCGAATTCTTTCGGAGTGCGCTTTTTAGCCGTCTGCGCATGCGTAGGCAACGCTATGTGCATGTGCCACGCATGGTCTCCGTACTCGTTCTCACTAATACCGTACAGAAATGTCCACCGAATTGAATCAGGAAATATGGGTGTTTTTGGGCGTCAATCGGACTTACACAAGGGCGTTTCAAAGTGGGAAAAACTGGGCGTAAATATGGGCGTACACGAGGGAGTGCACTAACTGTGGTAGGCGTGCATTCGGACAGCACACCGACTGCAAACAAACCAACATGCATGAAATATGCTGTCTTCATAAGCAAGTTTCACTTTGCGGAGACCACTTGTTCTTGTGCTAGGCATTCGGTTTGCCCAATTAGTACGCCCGTACCTGAAACTCTGTCAGCTGAACACAATACAATCCTCTACTCTCTTGTGAAGCCACCTGCTGTGTTCCCAATGATTCTGCTGAGGCAGAAGATGGCCCATCTGTAGATGGCCCAGCTGTAGATGGCCCAGCAGCCTGGTCACCTCCCAATGGCTGGTCTCTGGTGAGGTGCACATTGGTGTTGGAGTCCAGCTGAGCTAGGAGGAGCTGATGCTCTTGTTCTCCCTCTGATTGTGAACCAGATATGTTTGCAGCATACGTAAAACCTAGGTAAAGGGGTAACAATGAATGAATAGCACTTCACATGATGTAAGGGTTAATCTAAAGAGGTACTAATGTGTTTAAGTATCAATTAGGATTTAATTGATGACAATTACAAAAATCCATTTTTTATGAGGTTGCCTAATTGCATAAGTGTGTCATGTGTCAGATGTATGACTTCAGATAACAGTCGTGAGTTTTGCGGACATACCCCGCATCGGTGCGTGCGGCCAGCTTCCCGTCCGTTCTGACGCTGTAAGACCGTGCAGAATCTTTGTGTGGCCACCGCACACGCACGATTTGTATGTAGTCCGAAAACACACCCTCTTCTTAGAGAGTGAGTAAGTCCGAATGCGGAGGACCTGTGGGCGTTTGTTCGGTACTCTTTACTTAGAAGGGCGCCCATCTCGGGCATCTCGGGGATTGAATGCACTAAAAAATCGGGTGCGATCAACCGACGAGATGCCCGAGATTTCCCATAGGGAACAATGTTAAATGTCTCAATTGACCCGATTTTCCTGTTCAATGCCTCAATTGACCCAATTTTTCCATAGGAAACAATGTTAAATGGGCCACAGAGGCCAAATAGGCACCCTGAAGTGAATAATGGCCACCCGAATTGTTAACGCCACCCCACGATCAACGTCAACCCGAAGCGTGGCGAGCGCAGCGAGCCCGCGAGGGGCGGCGGTACGCGTCCTACGACCTTTTCATACCCCCACTATCCACGTCGGCGTGGAGTTGAGAATAGAAAGTGTGGCGAGCGCAGCGAGCCACCGAGCCCGAAGCGTGGCGAGCGCAGCGAGCCCCGCGAGGGGACGCGGATACCTTCACAGGTATCCGCGTCCCCTTGCGGGCTTCACAGCTGTCCGCGTACCCTCGCGGGGCTCGCTGCGCTCGCCACGCTTCGGGCTCGGTGGCTCGCTGCGCTCGCCACACTTTCTATTCTCAACTCCACGCCGACGTGGATAGTGGGGGTATGAAAAGGTCGTAGGACGCGTACCGCCGCCCCTCGCGGGCTCGCTGCGCTCGCCACGCATCAGGTTGACGTTGATCGTGGGGTGGCGTTAACAATTCGGGTGGCCATTATACACTTCAGGGTGCCTATTTGGCCTCTGTGGCCCATTTAACATTGTTTCCTATGGAAAAATCGGGTCAATTGAGGCATTGAACAGGAAAATTGGGTCAATTGAGACATTTAACATTGTTCCCTATGGGAAATCTCGGGCATCTCGTCGGTTGATCGCACCCGATTTTTTAGTGCATTCAATCCCCGAGATGCCCGAGATTTTTTACTAACGATGCCCACGATCAAAATCGTGGGCGCCCTTCTAAGTAAAGAGTACCGTTTGTTCTTACAATGTCCGCACAGCGTGGCGTTCGGTCAGCTCCGAAAGAATTCGGAACGGAAGGCACCAACCAGAATAACCTCCATAGTGACACTCTAGCAGTAAACAGAGTTATTCTTTTAATAAAAAAAATGGTAGCACCACTGGATTGATACAGCAGACTTAGCAGCACCCCATAAAGTATACAGCACACTTGGCTCACACCTGGACTGATATGGCACACTTGGCATCACCCCTGGACTGTGGCGGCACACTAAGCAGCACCCCATGAATTATACAGCAGATTTTGCAGCAACCCATGAATTATATGACACACTTGGCTCACCCCAGGAATTATGCGTCACACATGCGGGCATCCCTGACCTGATACAGCACACATGGAATTATACGGCACAGATGACGGCATCTCTGGACTGATACGGCACACATGGCGGCAGGTATGGAATTATACGGCAGACAATTCCTGCAGTAAAAATAAAAATTTGTATTCTTTTAATTATAAAAAAGAGCAGCACACCTGGAATTAAACGGCAGACTTAGAAACACCCCATGAATTATACAGCACTCTTGGCTCACCCCTGGACTACAGCGCATTTAACAGCCCTTGCAGTAAAAAAAAAAAAATAATATATATATTTTTATTTTCATTAAAAAAAGAGCAGCTCCCCTGGTCTGATACGGGACACATGGGGGCACCCCTGGAATTATATGGCACACATGCGGGCACCCCTGGAATTATATGGCACACATGCGGGCACCCCAGGACTGATACAAGACACATGGGGGCACCCCTTGACAAATACAGCACACATGTGGGCACCCCTGGATGGATACAGTACACATGCGGGCACCCCTGGACTGATACAGCACACATGTGGGCACCCATGGACAAACACAGCACACATGTGGGCACCCCCGGATGGATACATTACACATATGGGCACCCCTGGACTGATACAGCACACATGTGGGCACCCCTGGACAAATACAGCACACATGTGGGCACCCCTGGATGGATACAGTACACATGCGGGCACCCCTGGGCTGATACAACACACATGTGGGCACCCCTGGACAAATACAGCACACATGTGGGCACCCCTGGATGGATACAGTACACATGCGGGCACCCCTGGGCTGATACAGCACACATGTGGGCACCCCTGGACAAATACAGCACATATGTGGGCACCCTTGGATGGATACAGTATACATGCGGGCATCCCTGGACTGATGCAGCACCCCTGGACATACTGGGCACTGGCAGCAGTAATTAAAAAAAAACTTTTTTTTTTTTGCTTTGAATGTTTTATTTAATAAAATGAATGCAGCCCCCTCTGTAGCACTAGCAGCCCCCTCTATGCATTAATCACCCCCCCCCCCCAGCAGGTTTCCACCTCGCCCCCCTCAGCAGACAGCACGGACACATCCGTGCTGTCTGAAACCACCAGCCTGTTTGAAAACGGTGCCGACCGGCGGGAACTATATATCTCCAGGTCTCGCGAGAATCCGACGCAGGAGAATGACGTTTTAGCCTCGATTTGGACTCGGAAAGATGGCGGGAACCGGCAAACTCCTCGGATCCGGCCTTGGATCAGGAAAGTTCGGGGGGGGGTGGTGGGGGGGGGGGGGTCGGATCTCTAGGATCCGAACCTGCTCATCTCGAATTAAAACTAGAAATTTAAAAAATAAAAGTCCCACTAAACTGTGATTATAGCACTAAAAAAATCCGTTATTGCCCCAATAAAATATTGCAATATATAGCTGCCCTGGCAATACTGGTCGAGGGCCTAATTCAACATGAGTTGTAATTATGTGTATGGCAAAATGACAGCACCCAACACAGGGCAAGGCCACCCCACATGCCAGGTACTGCCCCACAATGTGTAAATTTACAGGCACATCACTATTGTGCGAGCACTTTGCCCACTGACCTGGCTGTGCAGACTATCACCAATCATAGAAGGCTGTGCTGCTGGCTATGATTGGAGTTGCAGTGGCTGCACGCAGCTAACTTGGCTCTTCCCTAAATGGTTTGGACAGGTCTGCATTGTCTGGACCACCCCCTGAAAACACTGCATCTGTGCCACCACAATGGTTCATCCCCACCCATTGCCGCCCCCCATTACATTGTTGTCACCTCATAGCTACATAAATTGCATTCATGACGCTGCTGCAGTTTGCATGCTGTTGTGTACATGCATGCACAGATTGCGATTTTCACCAGTCTGCGAGGGCAACTGAATTAGCCCAATTTGTACGTTAAAAGTCATCTTGTTTTGCAGGTCCAGTCTAAGAGCAAGTAATCTTAAGGTTCCTCAGGATGTATGTAAAAACTATGCTGTTGAAGCCAGTAATACTGCATCTCATTGCAGTGGCTGTGGCTTCCATCAAAATAGAGGTAACTCTTCTTCATTTGCAAGAATTCTCCCCATCTCCTCCCCCAAATGTCTACAGCATGTCATGTTGAGGCATCTGGGGCACTTTGACTGGGGTCATAATAATATCGCAGCACATGCGCACTGTGGTCCAGATGCATGCAGAGTCCTGAAACCATTGGGCATTTGCAATCAAATTTGCACTGCGTGGAGTGTTAGGGAAAGGCCATGGCCAAAGCCATGGGAAAGAATCTTGCTCCCCTTTGGGTGATGGCTTCTTTGCTTTCCAGCAATAGTCCTTTGTAAAAGTAGGGACTGCATGATCAGACTGGGGGTGTGAGCACATGGAGCTCTAGGAAGTAATAGGGCATTGCAGTCACATGCATTTACCATTCTGTGTCAATGGAGAGGTGGATTGGGCTAGGCACCATTGGGCTCCAGGCTATTACCAGAGTTGCCAACCTGATTGTCTACTAGTGCTGAGCCCTCAATGCTGCTGTCTGTTATACCCACTTCAGTTGTCTTCATTATAGGCTCTGACATAAAGTTGTTCCCATGAAATCCAAAATGGTATGGATAAACACCCATATTGGTGTATTTGTATATGTACAGTAGGAGCAAAATATTACATAGCCAAGTTGAGGCATCGGTGCCATCATCAGGGTGGTACAACAACTGTATGTGGGCCAGATTGCCTAGGGGTCCCAGAACTGATTGACTTTGCAATGTGTTTTTCTTTCAATAAAATGTAGAAGCTGCTTTAGAAAAAAGATCACTGCCAGAGGTGTACCTGAAAGCCATCCAAGCCAGCATATGTACTTTGAATGAAGACAATTCTTCTTGCGCTGTTTTCACTCTAGTGACTGATTCAAGTACCTGAGCTGAGAACCACATGAGTGCACACTGAGCTGTGATTGGAGAAGTTTAGCACATGCTCCTCCGATGCTTTATACAGTGTGTAATAGAAATCAGAATCCTGGCATGTCTGAGTTCAGTCTAATCCTACCCAGATATACTTATTTACAAATCTTAGTTCCTTCATGTTTCTTGCATTTGTAATTCATATTTGGTAACATTCTATCACCACAGCAGTTGCTTGTCCTTTTTATTTCATACAGTAGGCTGCATATTATTTCACAAATATATTATTAGCAATGTGTGTGCACTATTATTCATCAGGCCTATGACTTTTACACGTCGACATTTTAAAAGTTGCCATTTTGAGAGTGTCTGCTATTCGACATAATGAATATCAGCATTTTTACCATGTCAACATTTTGACTGTCTGACAATGGTTTTCTGTATTTTGACCTTCTGTATGTTGACTGTTGGTAAAGTGACTGCATCCTGAGATGTACTAGGATCTATCAGCATGGACATTCGGGAAATCACAGTGGTGTTTCCTGTGCTGGAGAACGGACACTGATCGGGATAGTCTGTCTCCTAAATGCTGGTCCTGTGTTTATAGAAAGGAGCAAAATATGCATGAAACACATTTGTAACATCCAGGTTTCTTGTGCTGGGTGTTACTATTTTATAGCATAAGGTAGAAATGTTGTTCTTTACCAAGATGTCTTTAAGAGTGCGGCCCCTCTTGTAACTGACCATAGGGTCTAAAGATCTCAATCCAGGAAGGTCAGTGTCGCTTCTTATAATAGGCCATAATGCCTTATTGGTAAAACTGATACAGCCAATGTGGATTCCGACACCAAGGGAATTTGTTTCTTAATTCTTTGCATTCTCTGGGACGAAGTAACTGTGTACGTGGAATACTGATTACTGCATTCTTTTTATGTAAAAGAGATGTTGTATCATGCCCTCGTACCGCAAAATTTTCAACCACTTTATTAAGTTCACTTTACATTTAAGTTCAATTCCAGATTGTCACAGTTACTTGTGATGCAGGCCGCTTTCATCAATTCTGACCTGGCTAGACTTTTCTTTAATGAAGTGGGGTGAAAACTGTTGGATCTCATTAAGGTGTTCCGATCTGTTGCCTTCTGATATACTGACTTTTTGATAACATGATCTTCTAAAGTCAAAGTTATGTCCAAATAGTTTACTGTACTTGTACTGTAATGCGCTGCTAATTTTATAGGTGTTTCCTTGTTGTCAATACTTTGTAACAATGCTTGCAAAGCTGATTCACCTCCGGTCCAAATCAACAGGAGCTCTTCTATGTATCTCAAATAGAGCTTGATGTTACTAGCAATGGTAGGGTCTTGAAAAAAATAATTTTTGTTCTTGTGCGAAATGTTCGCGAACATCAGGGCAACTTTTATCCCATCGCACACCCCTGGCGTTGTCTATAAATATTCACCATTGAATAAGTAAACATTTGGTTTCGTTTAATGGACATAACCAAGGGCCTTATTCTATTTCACTCTTTCAGACAAAATCCTTCTTAGGTGGACAAAACCATGTGCACTGCAGGTGGGGTGGATGTAATTTGTGCAGAGAGAATTAGATTTGGATGGGGTTTTACTTCAAAATGAGATCTATATTGCAGTGTAGAAATAAATCAGCCAGTATTTTCTCTGCACAGAAACAAAATAACTCACCCAAATCTAATTATCTCTGCACATTTTACATCTTCCCCCCTGCAGTGCACATGGTTCTGTCCATCTAAGAAGGATTTTGTCAGAAAGAGTGTACTAGAATAAGGACCCATGTGCAGGTGGGGCAGATGTAACATGTACAGAGAGAGTTACATTTGGGTGAGTTATATTGTTTGTGTGCAGAGTAAATACTGGCTGCTTTGTTTTTACACTGCACTTTAGATTTCAGTTTGAACACACCCCACCCATATGTAACTCTCTCTGCACGCATTACATCTGCCCCACCTGCAGTGCACATGGTTTTGTTCACTAAAGGAGTTTGCTTTTGCAAAGCAACCTGAATCAGGCCCTATGTTCTCTGTAACCAAAAGAAAAGGATTCCGCACTAGAACCTGGCTAAATTTTAGAAGTATTACAGTGTATAGAAAAACATAATTGAAGTACTGTAATAGTACCTATTTTCTTAAGTAAGACTGTACCTAATTTATATGACCAAAACTTTCTAAAGATCATAAAGAGACCAAAGTGGAAAAAAAAAATGCTCATGAGGCCATTTAAGTGTATTATAGATAGAGATGTGCATGCTCTGATTTACTCTGATTTCAAAGCAGGATATTATTGGCTATCAACGGTCAACAACTGTCATGTGATTTGGGATAGCCAATAACTATCCCGGGATTGCCAATAACTCTGCTTTTAAATCAGAGTAAATCAGAGCCTGCACATCTCTAATTATAGAATGACCCGTCATAATCCAAGCAAAAGGACCATTACCTAACTCAGCAGGCAGAAAATATATTAAGGAATCAGCTTATTACAGTAAAGAAAAAATGTTTCACAAGTTTTTGCTGAACACATTGCATATAACATAGAATTTGCAATTTGGCAGGGCTGCAAATGAAGTACATAATCTTTGGCTCCACAATGCAAGAATATGTTTTAAATTATTGCCAGTTAAGCATTTGATGTGTGTTTAATCACATATCATTCATCCAGACTATCAAGCAGCTATATAATCATAACACATTCTTCCCTCTTATCATGTCAAATCATTTTTTTGAGAGTGTAGAAATATTGAATGGACCATTAGCTGGCTACTGATGACTTTCTGAAACTGTGATTTCAAAACAATCATCTTTTACCCATAAGGCAGTAGAGAAAAGCATAGTTATGATTTGCATTTACAATAAAAATAAATATATATTTACTATAGTAACACACCTTAAAAAAGATACTTTTTTACATCAAATAACAAATGAACATCCATTTCTAAAATTAGTTTGTAAATTATTTTACAGAAAGCAAAACTAATGGTTATTATAATAAATTCATTTAAAATAGACATAATTGTGACCGTTGGGTTAAAATGGCGATAATAGCCGTTTTTTTATCAGCTGAAATATTAGCACTGTTAATTGAATAACCCCTCAGATTCACAGAGGAATACAAGTGTCACATATCACATTATTTAGCACAGTCTCTTGGTGTGTACTAGCCCTATTGCTGTGTAAAGGATGAATTTCTAGAATAAAAAAAAAAAGATGCCCGACACTAGCCAAGTTGCACAGGACCTGTCAGCGCAAGTCTCCTGCTGTGTGGCGTATTGAGGTTAGATGTATGAGGCCCATTTCTAGTATATTACTTTAGTTTATATTGTGTTGTTACTGACCTCTTCACCTTTGGAAGTAGGGTGGCCAATCCCGGGATCGGGATCGGCGGGATCCCGGGATTTGGCCCCCAAAACACCGGGATTTCAATCCCGGGATTGGAGTTTACAATACCGGGATTTCGGGATAAGACTGCGCATGCGCGCAGTCTAATGCCGGGCAGCGTCTGAGCATCGCTCAGACGCTGCCCGACTTCTCCCGGCAGCACTGCGCAGCGTGACCTCTCAGCTTGAGATCAGAGGTCACGCTGCGCAGGAAGAGGTCGCGCCCGGCATTGTGATGCCGCACCGCCCGGCCAGCCAGTGCGCCCACCCAGCCAGCCAGTGCGCCCACCCAGCAAGCCAGCGTGCCCGCCCAGCCAGCGTGCCTACCTGCCCGCCCGCCTGCCCAGCCAGTGTGCCTACCCGCCCGCCCAGCCAGTGTGCCTACCCAGCCAGCCAGCGCATCCACCCGCTCACCCAGTCAGTACGCACCCAGCGTCATTGACGACCCGTCCCCCCACCCAGCAACCCCTCAAAATGTAAGTGATTGTGGGGCAGTCTATTTATTAGGAAAGCCAATCCCGGGATCCCGGGAATCCCAGGATTGAGCATTTTTCAATCCCGAATCCCGGGATTGAAAAAATGCCCCGGGATTGGCTTCCCTATTTGGAAGTACTGTATATGCACATCACTATCCACCATTTTTATTTTATAATACACAGAGATCAGACTGAAGTACTATAACCCAGGGCTTAAAGTGGTCATGCAGAGGTGGGGGAACTAATTTCTCTATGACAACTAATTACCCCCCTCCCCCCTTTAGGCAGAGACAGGACCAGTGATAGGGGTTTTGGCATCCCCCTGCAAACTAGAATGCTTTTCTGTGAGAATTACTGTGCAGGGCCAATGTGGAGGTTAAAATGTTCCACCTCACCATTAGAGGTGGTGGAACTTAGGGCCTTATTCTAGTTCACTCTTTCTGACAAAATCATTCTTAGATGGACAAAACCATGTGCACTGCAGGTGGGGCAGATGTTACTTGTGCAGATAGAATAAGATTTGGCTGGGGTTTTACTGCAAAGTGAGATCTATACTGCAGTGTAAAAATAAAGCAGCCAGTATTTACCCTGCACAGAAACAAAATAACTCACCCAAATCTAATTCTCTCTGCACATGTTACATCTGCCCCCTGCAGTGCACATGGTTTTGTCCATCTAAGAAGGATTTTGTCAGAAAGAGTGAATTAGAATAAGGCCCTTAGTTCCACCCCGTTTCCCCTTACTTTAACCCCTGCTATTACCCATGCAGTGCATAGTCATGTATAAGTACTTACTAACCACTTAGAAGTCCTGGCGTCATCGTCATCTAAGTACCAATAAGCATATTATAGGTTTTTAAGGGGTCAATTGAAATTAACCCCTTCATGACAGAGCCAGTTTGTGCCTTCATGACAGAGCCCTTTTTTTCAAATCTGACATGTCTCACTTAAGTGGGGATAACTTTTTTTTGCTTTTACTTATCCCAGTGATTTTGAGATTGTTTTCTCGTGACACATTGTACTTCAAGTTAGTGGTAAATTTTCGTCGATACAGTCTGTGTTTTTTTGTGAAAAATACCAAAATATCGTGAAAAAATGGAAAATTTAGCAATTTGCAAAATGTTAAATTTTCTGCTTGTGAGACAAATAATCATACCACTCAAAATAGTTAATAACTAACATAGACCATATGTCTACTTTATGTTTCCATCATTATTTCAACTTCCTTTTAATTTTTTTGGACACTAGGAGGCTTACAATATGAATAGCAAATTCTCAAATTTTCATGAAAATTTCAAACACTGATTTTTTTAGGGACCAGTTCAGTTCTGATGTGACTTTGAGGGACTTGTATGTGAGACACCCCCATAAATGATGCCATTTCAAAAACTGCACCCCTCACAGTATTCAAAACAGCATTTTGGAAGTTTGTTAACCCTTTAGGTGTTTCACAGGAATTAAAACAAAGTGTAGGTGAAATTTCAAAATTTCTTTTTTTTTGCAGAGTTTCAATTTTAATACATTTTTCTAACGAATACAGTAGATTTTACTAGAGAAATGTGACTAAAAATTGATTCCCCCAATTCTTTTGTTTTCAAAAATATCCTATATGTGGCCCTAGTGTGCACGTTGACCAAACCACAGGCTTCATAATAGAAGGAGCACCTACTTGATTTTGGAGCCTCCTTTTTATGAGATTTTTTTTTAGGCACCATGTAGGTTTCTAGGCACCATAAGTGCTAAAAGTTAGGAACCTCCCCCACAAGTCACCCCATTTTGCAATCTACACCCCTCAGGGAATTCATCTAGGGGTATAGTGTACATTTCAAACCCCCAGGGGTTTCACCAATTTTGGTACAACTGGGATGTGAAAATGGAAAATTACATTTTTTTACACAAACATGCAGTTCTGGCTCAAAATTTTTCATTTTCACAAGGAATGAAGGAGACAAAGCACCCCAAAATCTGTGCCCCAATTTCTCCCGAGTACGGCAATGCCTCACATGTGACCAAAAAATACCAGTTGGGTGCATGGCAGGACTTAGAAGGGAAGGAGTGATTTTTGGATTTTGCAGCAAAGATTTTGGTGGAATGAATGGTGGGTGCTATGTTGCATTAGCAAGACTCCCAAAGCACCAATACAGTGGAACCCCCCCACAAGTCACCCCATTTTGCAAAGTACACCCCTCAGGGAATTCATCTAGGGGTATAGTGTACATTTCAAACCCCCAGGGGTTTCACCAATTTTGGTACAACTGGGATGTGAAAATGGAAAATTACATTTTTTTACACAAACATGCAGTTCTGGCTCAAAATTTTTCATTTTCACAAGGAATGAAGGAGACAAAGCACCCCAAAATCTGTGCCCCAATTTCTCCCGAGTACGGCAATGCCTCACATGTGACCAAAAAATACCAGTTGGGTGCATGGCAGGACTTAGAAGGGAAGGAGTGATTTTTGGATTTTGCAGCAAAGATTTTGGTGGAATGAATGGTGGGTGCTATGTTGCATTAGCAAGACTCCCAAAGCACCAATACAGTGGAACCCCCCCACAAGTCACCCCATTTTGCAAAGTACACCCCTCAGGGAATTCATCTAGGGGTATAGTGTACATTTCAAACCCCCAGGGGTTTCACCAATTTTGGTACAACTGGGATGTGAAAATGGAAAATTACATTTTTTTACACAAACATGCAGTTCTGGCTCAAAATTTTTCATTTTCACAAGGAATGAAGGAGACAAAGCACCCCAAAATCTGTGCCCCAATTTCTCCCGAGTACGGCAATGCCTCACATGTGACCAAAAAATACCAGTTGGGTGCATGGCAGGACTCAGAAGGGAAGGAGTGATTTTTGGATTTTGCAGCAAAGATTTTGGTGGAATGAATGGTGGGTGCTATGTTGCATTAGCAAGACTCCCAAAGCACCAATACAGTGGAACCCCCCCACAAGTCACCACATTTTGCAAAGTACACCCCTCAGGGAATTCATCTAGGGGTATAGTGTACATTTCAAACCCCCAGGGGTTTCACCAATTTTGGTACAACTGGGATGTGAAAATGGAAAATTACATTTTTTTACACAAACATGCAGTTCTGGCTCAAAATTTTTCATTTTCACAAGGAATGAAGGAGACAAAGCACCCCAAAATCTGTGCCCCAATTTCTCCCGAGTACGGCAATGCCTCACATGTGACCAAAAAATACCAGTTGGGTGCATGGCAGGACTCAGAAGGGAAGGAGTGATTTTTGGATTTTGCAGCAAAGATTTTGGTGGAATGAATGGTGGGTGCTATGTTGCATTAGCAAGACTCCCAAAGCACCAATACAGTGGAACCCCCCCACAAGTCACCCCATTTTGCAAAGTACACCCCTCAGGGAATTCATCTAGGGGTATAGTGTACATTTCAAACCCCCAGGGGTTTCACCAATTTTGGTACAACTGGGATGTGAAAATGGAAAATTACATTTTTTTACACAAACATGCAGTTCTGGCTCAAAATTTTTCATTTTCACAAGGAATGAAGGAGACAAAGCACCCCAAAATCTGTGCCCCAATTTCTCCCGAGTACGGCAATGCCTCACATGTGACCAAAAAATACCAGTTGGGTGCATGGCAGGACTCAGAAGGGAAGGAGTGATTTTTGGATTTTGCAGCAAAGATTTTGGTGGAATGAATGGTGGGTGCTATGTTGCATTAGCAAGACTCCCAAAGCACCAATACAGTGGAACCCCCCCACAAGTCACCCCATTTTGCAAAGTACACCCCTCAGGGAATTCATCTAGGGGTATAGTGTACATTTCAAACCCCCAGGGGTTTCACCAATTTTGGTACAACTGGGATGTGAAAATGGAAAATTACATTTTTTTACACAAACATGCAGTTCTGGCTCAAAATTTTTCATTTTCACAAGGAATGAAGGAGACAAAGCACCCCAAAATCTGTGCCCCAATTTCTCCCGAGTACGGCAATGCCTCACATGTGACCAAAAAATACCAGTTGGGTGCATGGCAGGACTCAGAAGGGAAGGAGTGATTTTTGGATTTTGCAGCAAAGATTTTGGTGGAATGAATGGTGGGTGCTATGTTGCATTAGCAAGACTCCCAAAGCACCAATACAGTGGAACCCCCCCACAAGTCACCCCATTTTGCAAAGTACACCCCTCAGGGAATTCATCTAGGGGTATAGTGTACATTTCAAACCCCCAGGGGTTTCACCAATTTTGGTACAACTGGGATGTGAAAATGGAAAATTACATTTTTTTACACAAACATGCAGTTCTGGCTCAAAATTTTTCATTTTCACAAGGAATGAAGGAGACAAAGCACCCCAAAATCTGTGCCCCAATTTCTCCCGAGTACGGCAATGCCTCACGTGTGACCAAAAAATACCAGTTGGGTGCATGGCAGGACTCAGAAGGGAAGGAGTGATTTTTGGATTTTGCAGCACAGATTTTGGTGGAATGAATGGTGGGTGCTATGTTGCATTACCAATACAGTGGAACCCCCCCACAAGTGACCTCATTTTGCAAACTACACCCCTCAGGGAATTCATCTAGGGGTATAGTGTACATTTCAAACCCCCAGGGGTTTCATCAATTTTGGTACAACTGGGCAGTGAAAATGAAAAAAATACATTTTTTTACACAAAAATGTACTTCTGGCTCAAAATTTTTCATTTTCACAAGGAATGAAGGAGACAAAGCACCCCAAAATCTGTGCCCCCATTTCTCCAGAGTACGGCAATGCCTCACATGTGACCAAAAAATACCAGTTGGGTGCATGGCAGGACTCAGAAGGGAAGGAGTGATTTTTGGATTTTGCAGCACAGATTTTGGTGGAATGAATGGTGGGTGCTATGTTGCATTACCAATACAGTGGAACCCCCCCACAAGTGACCCCATTTTGCAAACTACACCCCTCAGGGAATTCATCTAGGGGTATAGTGTACATTTCAAACCCCCAGGGGTTTCATCAATTTTGGTACAACTGGGCAGTGAAAATGAAAAAAATACATTTTTTTACACAAAAATGTACTTCTGGCTCAAAATTTTTCATTTTCACAAGGAATGAAGGAGACAAAGCACCCCAAAATCTGTGCCCCCATTTCTCCAGAGTACGGCAATGCCTCACATGTGACCAAAAAATACCAGTTGGGTGCATGGCAGGACTCAGAAGGGAAGGAGTGATTTTTGGTTTTTGCAGCTCAGATTCTGGTGGAATGAATGGTGGGTGCTATGTGGCATTAGCAAGACCCCCGAAGCACGGTGAAATGATGAACCTAATAATCCATAGATGTGTGGTATATTTTGAAACACTCCTTTATACATAGGCCGGGTTTGTCGGGGCAAGTTTCACAGTGGAAAATAGTTTCCTTTCTTATTCCCTTTTTATAGCAAACTTTGCACCTTTTTTGTGTCCTGCCCTTTCTTGCAGTGGAGGGGATTTCGTTGGGAAAATGCTGCCCTGGTACAATACGGGGGCCAGTACTAGAAGTACTGGGGCCCTCTGCCTGCTGATTCCCAAATGTTAGGCTCTTTATGACTTCCTCTTGAAAGTGCATAAATGTCCCCCTCTGGCCGGTAGAACGGAATAGCACGTAAGCGTTATACAGTGCCATCTGGATGATATACACGGCCAGCTTCTTGTACCAGATATTTGTTTTCCGCAGGGCACTGTACGGCTTCAGTACCTGATCTGAAAGATCCACTCCACCCATGTACTTATTGTAATCTAGGATACAATTTGGTTTTGAGGTGTGGGTACTGGTACCTCGTACAGGGATGGAGGTGGTACTGTCTCCATGAATTGTTGTCAGTATAAGGACATCCCTCTTGTCCTTATATTTGACCAACAACATATTTTCGGTGCATATTCCCCTGCTTTCACCCCTTCTCATTACTTGGGCAATGTGCGTTTTGGGGAGGCCTCTTTGGTTCTTGCGCACAGTACCGCAAGCTGCTGTACCTCTTGAACCAAGGGCCTTAAACAGGGGGATGCTGGTGTAAAAGTTATCCACATAGAGGTGATAACCCTTATCCAGGAAGGGGTGCATTAAATCCCAGACAATTTTTCCACTAACACCTACGAGGGAGGGGGGGCATTCTGGTGGTTCAATTCTTGAATCCTTCCCTTCATATACCCTAAACTTGTGGGTGTACCCTGTGGTGCTTTCACACAGCTTATACATTTTTATCCCATACCTTGCCCTCTTACTGGGAAGGTACTGGCGGAATTTAACCCTTCCTTTAAAATGTATAAGGGACTCGTCGATACTAATACATTTATCAGGGATGTATAGCTCTGCAAATTTGGCACTGAAATGATCAATGACCGGCCTGACTTTGAATAGCCTGTCAAAGGTGGGATCATCTCTGGGTGGGCACTGTGCATTATCGGTGTAATGTATAAATTTATGGATTGCCTCAAAACGAGCCCGGGGCATGGCCATACGGTGAAATGGGGTGCTGTACAGAACATCTGTACTCCAATATTGCCTAATTTGTGGCTTTTTTACTATGCCCATATGTAACACCAGACCCCAAAACGTCATCATCTCTACTGCATCTACAGGGGTCCACCTAGCAAATGATGACGTGGGGTTTTGAGCAATAAACTGCTGGGCATATAAATTAGTTTGGTCCACCATTAAATTTATAAAATCATCAGAGAAAAATAATTTAAAAATGTCAATTTCTCTGAGACCTGTTGAATCAAATTGGATTCCTGGGATGGCCAAAAACTCAGGAACCTGGGGCTCAAAATTGTCTGGTGGTGGGGTCCATACGAGATCAATTATTGGGGGGGGGGTCTCAGCTGCTCTACGGGGGCGTCTTTGAGGGGGTCCCTCATCATCAGAGGAGGAAGAGGAGCTTAAGACAAATCCTTCAAATTCCCCGCTTGCCTCACTGGCTGTGTCAGAGTCAGAGGCAAGCATGGCATATGCCTCCTCCACCGAATACATTCTCCTGGATGACTGGGACGACATTTGGGATGACATTTGGGATGCCATTTATATTTTTGTGTTACTGGTAGTGAAATGTTTCAACACGTGTATAGTGTAGGGGGGGGTACAAACTTTATTTCAACCCGGGGGGTATGTAGTGTGTATGTATGTAGTGCAGAAAAAAAAAAATACAAAAATAAAAAAATTGAAGGGTTCAAAAAAAAAAAAATGGAAGGGGTTAAAAAAAAAAATGGAAGGGGTTAAAAAAAAAAATGGAAGGGGTTAAAAAAAAAAAAAAATGGGTTAAAAAAAAAAAAGGTCCTGCGCCAAAAATTGAGCACAGATGTTGGTCAGTAACGTCCGTCACTGAACAGCGCTCAAAGGCAACAGGAATTTGATCAAAAAAAAAAAAAAAATAGATCAACCCTGTGCCGAAAAAGCTGATCAGTGATGTACGTCACTGATCAGCGCACAGTGGCCACAGGACACACACAAAATCACAGTGTGTGTAAAAAAAAAAATGTAAAAAAGACCCCACAGCACTCACAAAAAATAAAAAAAGGTGATCAGTGATGCGACACTGATTACCAGTGAGGGGCAGCAGGTGCACAACCTTTGGTGGTACTGACAGGTATATATAAAAAAAAAAACCTCTGCACCCCTAAAAAGTTGCTGATCACCTCAAATATAGTGATCAGCACAAAAGGCGGGGGCAGCAGACACAAAATTTAGCACTCTCTATCACTCTCTGTCACTATCTCTCTCTATCTCTCTATCTCTCACTATCTATCACTCTATGACACTGCAGCAGCAGCACTGACAGGTATATCTATATATTAAAAAAAACCTGCGCCCCCAAAAAGTTGCTGATCAGTTAATTTATACTGATCAGCACAAAAGGGGGGGCAGCAGTCAGTTATAAAAAAAATATATAGCACAATCTGTCACTATCTCTCTATCTCTCTCTCTCTATCTCTCTCTATCTCTCTCTATCTATCTATAGCTCTATCACACTGCAGCAGCACAAAATATAGCACTAGGCCTCTCTATCTCTCTCTATCTCTCTCTATCTCTTTCAGTTATATAAAAAATATATAGCACAATCTGTCACTATCTCTCTCTCTATCTCTCTCTCTCTATCTCTCTCTATCTCTCTCTATCTCTCTATCTATAGCTCTATCACACTGCAGCAGCACAAAATATAGCACTAGGCCTCTCTATCTCTCTCTATCTCTCTCTATCTCTCTCTCTCTAACTCTCTCTCTATCTAATAAATCGCAGCAGCACAAGATGTCACAGGATGTCACAAGATGTCACAAGCATAAGCAATATCAATGATCAGGTAAGTATTTTGGATGGGTTCTGGTCAGTATAGGCGGCAGCTGGGCACGGTGACCGCACTGCACGCTATTCCAGACCGGAATGGCGTCTGCAGTGCAGTCACCGTTAGTTTAAACCCCCCTCCATGGCTGTGATTGGTCCGTCGGTCCGACGAACCAATCACGGCCTTTGGGGGCGGGAGGGGTGAGGTGGGGTGACACCAGTGTCACCCTTACACCCCGCGGTGATTGGTGCTGTACTTTACAGCACCAATCACCTCCGATCCCGTGTCACCGGCGAACGTTATTCGCCGGTGACACAGAAAACGCTGTGAATGGCTGTTCACAATGAACAGCCAATCACAGCGATCGCCGACGGGGGGGCGGCATCGCCGCCCCCCCTGGGCATGCACGGACATGTCTGCTGTCAGGGACAGCAGACATCGTCCCTCTGTCACTGCGTCTCTAGACGCAGTGACAGTTTTAAGCCATGACGTATATATACGTCAACGGTCGGGAAGTACTTCCCGGCCATGACGTATATATACGTCAAATGTCGTGAAGGGGTTAATGTGACAAAGTCACACCAGGTAGCAGGACTATTGGTGGCTTTACCACACCATTGAAATGGCAACTGACTCACCTTGCAGCTGTTTTGACCCTAAGTATTTGTAAAGTGCTATTACTGTATATGATTCAGAACAGTCGCTAGGATGTTCTCTGCATTGTGTGGTCGTAGCTAGCATACTCACTGTATTATATATGGGCCACTAGGATACTCTATAGTATATATTAAACCACTTTGGTGTTCTCTGTATTAAATATCAATAGGATGCTCTAACTTTTATCTAGTTATTTAGCAGAAATGTGTTTATTTTCTCTTATGCTGCTAGGGGGGAAAACATTTTTTTTTGACCACACCTACTTTTCAATTGGTCCTGTCCATTTTCATATTTTTTTCTAAGGGCAACTTTAAGTTCCACCCCGATTAGGTTTATTATTAGAAAACAAATCGTATTTCATACAAAAAAAGTGTTCCTATTTATAGATGCACTTCTTTAACAATAATATTATTTAACAAATACCCATTTTTTATCTTTTTGTAAACGTTAAAAATAAAATTTGGCATAGCATTTTATAAAATCTATAAAAGTTTCTATTAGCTAGACAGGAAAAAAAGGCAAATTCCTACACATGTAAGACAATTTGTCATCTGTTAGGAAATCAACGTAGACACGAAAGAGAAATATTTCCTCTTTCCCATATTTTCAAGTCCTGACAGGTAATACTAGTGAAGTAGTTACTTCAGCTGACATATACCAAAGACTTGTACCTGGCAATAAAATATCTGACTGAACAAGATGTAAGACATCTTAAAATCATTCCCACACATTAACAATGAGATCTCAAATGTAGGAAAAGTAAAATATGGTTGTTATTTAGTATAACATCATATTAGCATTGTAGAAAGCATCGAGGAGGGGGTGGGGGCTGTGTGAAGCTGCAGCGATTCCAGCGACTATACTGTACTTGTGCATGGGCAAATAGTAAAATCTACTCACTGTGAGGACTCATTGTATCTACTCATCTGCTCATTCATGCAATGATATTTAGGGGGAATTCAGTCTGGAATTCTGGGAATGTCCAGACAGTCCCGGGCCATTTTCACTCAGCTCGAAAGTAACTTGACAGCCAAAAGTCAATGTTCTGGCTCTCGAGTTTGGGAAAGTGGGTGTGTGTGCGAAAATGGCCACGGATTGGCAAAAACCGGCTGTGAACTCGACAATCTGCGGCCGTTTCCGCCAAAACAGATCCAACTTGTCATAATCTGCCTTCAATGCTGTCGGAAACGGCAGCATTGAATAGGTAACATACACTATTTCTGCAGGTAGAAATAGCGGCCGGGAATGAATACCAGCCTTAAAATCAAACTAACAAAAATGTATGTATAACCATTTGGACACAAGGGGAAGCTCAAAGAATTTTTTGTCACAGATATAATTATTACATAAAATGACATTATCTAAATCTAATTACAGTACATTTTCTATATTAACCTACTGTACTGTAGTATTGCTCTGCACGCAGATACACTTTAACATTGATGTTTGCCATAAATATACTGTACATACATGTATAGGTTCTGATCAAAATGCCACTTCATTTTCTCATACAACTTTCCCACAGGAGATTAAGGGATTGCTGGGCTGCTCAGAAGGCATGACTAATGAATGGCTCACAAGACATTTATCAAATGCAGTACAAAACCACAGATGTTAAAGAAAAACTTCTTTGGTTATATGCAGAATCTTACCATTTTTTTTTTAATTTCTTTATGTGGAATGACTGTATTTGAGGAACATTCCCGTCTATGACTTAACAACTTTGGAATTTAAAGGAAGGTGGTACCTTGATGAATAGTTCCAGACTAAAGCTGGGTACACATTAGATGACACTGACAACAGAGCAATGTCGTCAATGATTTCCCTTGAACTGGCTGGGACTCCTTGACAAAACGATATAGTGCATACACATTAATTTAACATACGATATTGTTCAGTAACCACATCATGGGGCATAGTGTCATTGATTTTATAATCAGGATTCTACTGCATGCACAGATAACAGAGGGAGGCGTTAATGACGCACGGGAGCATGTATCGTTAATGATATAGTGCATACACAATAGACGATAGGCAAGAAAGTATTGTAACGATATCGATACAGTATTGTGCATATTGTTAGCCAAAATCGTTTATTGTCTACTCAGCTTTAAGGATGTGAGCCATATAAAAAGAGATACAATGTTTTATTCAAATTGAGACCACTTGCATAGAGCTACCAAACCCATGCTTGACTACTGTAGGTCCATGGCTATGCAGCAGTAGCAACGCGGCACCATGTTTCTCTGCATACATATTAACATGACATCAGATACACTCCCCAAATGGCTATAACATCCTGTGTTTTTGCTGTCACTTCCTGTTACCTCCTACAATTGGTCACTTTCTGTCAATCATTCTGCAATTACATTCTCCCTCGGGCGCAATTGCAAAGGCACCTTGACAGATGCGCAATGCAATCACAGTGTGTGCCCAATCTACCAATAATCTCTCAATTGCAAAAACATAATGGGTAGCAGTGCCGTATTCATAATTCATCTTTAATATTTAAATATTGTTAGATTATTTGTCTTTATAATTAAATATATATATATAATGTCTTTGAATGATGAAACTATGACTAACACATCTAATAAAACATATGTTATTATATAGGGCTTTCATGACACATCATTATATCTGGATTCACTCCAGAAACCGATGAATCACTCTCAATGACAAAGCAATATGTACCGTACTCCCCCACAGAATATTGTGTCATAGCATACATAGTCACCAGCGTAATATTAGTGTTATATTTCCATGACAGTGTTGATTAATAATGCTTTATAAATTAAGATTTTGGGGTGGAGTTATACATTTATATGTGATTCATTAAATCGATTTTTTTTAATATGAAGAAATAATACTACACAAAGTTATAAAGTATAATAATAATTATTAAAACATTATAGTGTGCATTAAATGAAAGATTTATTATGTATAATAAATATATATGATCTGTATCCCTTGTTTGTTGATTGGTTTTGTCGCTTAGCAAACCAAATGTGCTTTGCGAGTCAACCTGAATCACCCCCTAAATCTCCCCTTTTTATTATTGGCAGGAATGATCCTGCACATTCAAATCTGAGGCTGTTTCTACAAATTGTGTTTTAGCAGGATGCAGTTGAACAGGAGCTGTTTAGCAGGATGCTTACTTAGGAGGATATATGTCATGATCCGAGCTGTCAGACAGACTTTCTTACCGGCTAAGTGCCTCCGCAGGTTCAGCTTGCGGTCCAGACGTCATCTCTGCCAGCGTCCTGTCTCCCAGTGACAGTCCCCAGTGCACGGCAATCCACCTGTCCGCCGCCATTGCTCCCAGTATCCAGCATGGTGTGCACAAACACACTTTCCCGCCATAGCAGACATGGGGGCTGCCATGTTCTTTCCAGTCACATGTCTGTGCTGTCCAATCCTGTTGGTTCTGATCTCCCTGTCATACTTCCTCGGCCAATCCTGGCCACCCAGTGGGGATAAGTATGCTGGGAGCTCTCAGAACCATTGCTAGTGCTTCAGTTGTCTCCAGTGTATGGTCAGCTGTCCTTGTCTCTGTACAAGTGTATTCTCTGCTGGTGTTGTCTTCCATGCTGCAGTGTGTTCCAGGTTGTTCCATCTCCTGTGAAGTCCAGGTTATTCCACCGCCTGTGATCCTGCCTCTCAGCCCAGCGACCAAGCCTAGCTCCGGGACTCTGGTCCTTCCGATGCTCCAGCATCATCCACCATCGATGTTTCATCGCTAGTCCGATATTCCGGATCTCCTGCTTCCGTCCGTCATTCCGGACCCACAGTCATCTCCCGTCCGTCATTCCGGACCCACAGTCTCCTTCCATATCCGATACCCGAATCCGATGTTCCCACATCATCATCGATAGTCCGATATTCCGGATCTCCAAGCCAAGCTTCCGTCCGTCATTCCGGACCCACAGTCAAGCTCAAGTCTTCCGTCCGTCATTCCGGACCCACAGTCTTCACATCCGATGTTCCACCATCAATCCCACATCACATCACATCTGTAAAGTATTGCAATCTGCATGAACTCTGTTATTTCTCCTGCATACTTTACTGCCTGTTTATATTACAACCATCTGCAAATAAACTCCGGTTGTATTTTACCTCTGACTGCTTATTGGCTCTGGGTGCACTGTCGCGCACTCCATGCGCAAGGGTCCTCTCCAACCTCCCCGGTCCAGGTCCCCACCAGAGGTCTCAGTCTCGTCGACTAAGCCCCTGGTGTGACAATATACACACAAGCCTGCTACATCCTGCTAAAATGCAATGTGTAGACACAAGAAACTGCATCCAGCTAAACAGGATCCTGTTAGACTGCATCCTGCTAAAACACAATGTGTAGATGCAGCCATAGAATTAAATGTGCAGGATTGAGCCTTACACACTAAGGGGGAGATTCTCTAAGAATCTCCGCCCCCCTTCGCCGCCCATTGCATTTATAATTATCGCATATGTTCTAACATATGCGATAATTATAGCAAAGGACAGCTCTTGCATTAAGAGCTGTCCTTTGCTGTGAGAGTCGCCGGGTCCCAGCAGGTCCCGGCGGCTCCCCCCTCACTCACACACCCGGCGCTGCTGCTGCTGCGCCGGGCTCTCCTCCTCCCTGCACCCGGAAGAGGATCAGTGCAGGGAGGAGGTCACAGGTCCGAGCAGCACAGCGCTGTGCTGCCTGGACACAGGTGAGGGGGGAGGGGGCAATGCGGGGCGGCGGGGGTCCGTTAGGGGTGGCGGGGGTCATTGCGGTGCAGCGGTGTGATGCGGTAGAAGCCCATTGGCTTCTATGGGGCATCGCCAGATTTTTCTGGCGATGCCCCCCGCCGGGTTACAGCAAAATGTGGTAAAAACCCCAATAACGGGGTTTTTATCGCATTTTTAGCTTAGAGAATCTCCACCCAAATCTAGCCACCGTGTATTAGTTCTATATATACAGGTTGAAGACTGATTATCCTGTATCACCAGCATGGATTACTGATTTTGCTCGATTGACGGTAGTACCATCTTAAAGCAGAGATCCCCCCCCACAGCGTGACCCCCCCACAGCACGATTAGCTCCTCTGCCACCCCCACACCCCAACATCCAAGCAAGAGCAATCCAAAGGACAGGAGTATTGTCTACTGTTCTTTGGATTGCTATTTTTTACTACTGTACTGTTGTCCTGAAAATAGTCTGAATATAGAAGCAATGTCAGTGTGTATAAACAAAAAAGGGGGCAGGGGATGTGGCTTCATGTGAGGGATGTGGCTAAGCGTGCCACCTCCGTTTTTCCATCATACCTCTGGCCCAGTAGATGCAGACTACTCCCAGAGACTATAACAGATTTATTAACACATAATTAAAAACACATATTAATTTATAAATAGAAAACTTTAAACACCTTATTTCTGGATATTCTGCCATTGAGCCATCGAAAAGTCCTAAATAGGAACAGAATCCATTTTATGGAAAGTAAAGAGGGGGTGACCTTTTCCCTATCCAGAAATAAGCTGTTCAAGGTTTTCTATTTACTAACTAATTTGTGTTTTTTAATTATGTATTAATAAATCAGTTATTGTTTCAACTACTCACGCTGTGTGATATTGGTTAATCTTTCCTCACAAAGCACAGTTTTTACTCTCTTTTTCCTTTTAGTATTTACCAAGGGACTGACTTTCCCTCTTTTAAACTGTGGCTGATTGAGAAAGAAGCCCTGTGTAGCGCCTGTATTTTCCCTAAGGATACAAATATATCTACTTCCAGAGACTGTTGTGGCAGCATTGCCAGCTCCTACACTGTGACAGGAGCTAAGTGCTGCACATAATGTTACAGTGAGCACCAGGCTCCTGTCACTGAGCAGGAGCCCGCACCCCTGCAACTCCCCTTGAGAAACCATGCGCCCCTGCCTATATCTGTATCCATGAAATGACACAATGACTAGGTTGCTGCCGTATAGCATTCAGGTCCTTTGTTAATTATATACAGGAGCTATCTTTGTAGAGTTACGTGTTTTCCATATTGTACATACAGGTTACTTGGGTGCTGACAAAAGTCAACCCTAGTGTATATGTCTGCATGTATACCAGGGGTGGGCAATAGGCGGCCCTCCAGTTGGTATGTGCAGTGGCGGAACTTGTGGGTTGTGGGCCCAGGTGCACATATATAATCTGGGCCCCCTCCTCCACCCCAACCCAGGTTCACCATAACTCATTGATGGTTTTATGCAGCAGTGGGCCCCTTGGTTGTCAGGGGCCCCGGTGCAATGCACCTGCTGCACCAATGGTAGTTCCGCCTCTGGGTATGTGTAGTGTGATGGAGTAAGTTCCACTAGCGAAGATTAAAAAAGGGTTTATACTGTATATTTGTATAAAATAATATTATAGCATAAACTACTTTTCATTTTTTACATTAAACTGAAGGATTTCTACATCAGAAACCCAAATATGATATTGTATTTATCTTCCTATTGCAATGTTTGCAGGCCTTACTACTGTTTGTATGTGTACTAATACCTTCAGCGGATTGCAAATTGCAAAAGGATACAATTCTATTAACTTGTCAAGAGACACAATAGCTATTCAGCTGCTCTTCTTGTAACTGGCAGCATCTCAGACAAAAATACATTTTCTTTCAAGAAATATTTAATATTGCAATTTCACCATAGTCATGCAGCTGTGACAGAGGTAGTGCTGTGCTTAGCAAGCAACTAGAGGACAAGCACAGTACGTTAATAAGGTAAAGCTTCTCTCGGGCAGCAGGATTTGGGGGACAGGAAATTGTTTAAATTTTAATTCTTAATTTTGAAAATACATATGACGGGTTGAGTGTCCCTTATCCAAAATGCTCGGGACCAGAAGTTTTGGATAATGGATTATTCCGTATTTCGGAATATTTTTATGTTTCAATGAGGTATCGAGGTATCTTGCATTTATGTTGTATAAACACATCAAACACATGAAATAAACACAAATATATTGTATTTGTGCATAGAACAAGATTTCAAAACATGAAACAAAGTTGGTATACTAATGAGGAAATAATCTTTAACGCCAATCAATAACTTTCTTGCATAAATTTGGTGTCAGTTACATATTATTTCCCCAGTAGTACCAGTTACAGATGTCCCCAGTAGTGCTTTTAGCCCCCCCCCCCCCCCCCAAAAAAAAGTACTTTCGGAATAATTTGGATAACGAATATCTGTATACGGGATACTCAGCCTCTATCATTATCTGAAATACAGTAGTAATATATTTCTGGGGCGAACAGATCTAATACTGAATAAAATTATAATAATTCACTAGTTTTTGTAAGGTTTATGAACGGCAGCCTCACACAACAAAGTTTAGATGTATGCTCCTGATTGAGGGCAATATGCAGTGCCTTGAAAGGCTCCACAGCACCCTAGGCAAAACTTCAACCTACTGCCCCCCCCCCCATACTGCCACCAACACCCACTTTCCAACTCCTTAAGGCATAGTCCCGTCCTGTCCCCCCCCCCCACCCCCACCCACCCACATCCTGGCGCCCTAGGCAGCTGTCTAAAGCTGCCTAATGGTAGAGCCGGTCCTGGCAATTTGTGAAATTTGTATGTATTAACAGTGTGCGCAGCCTATACAGTATGAAACATCTGCCCTATTCCGTAATGATGCAGGTAACAAGATGGAGGGAAGCTGGGTAAAGAGATTAAATAAAGGGACATAAGAGTGAGGCAAGGTAGTTAAGACATTTGGGAAGCATTAGTGTTCAAGGGATAAGAACTAGCAGAAATGAGACAGACAAAAATAGGAAAAGAGAATTCTGGGATCAGGAATAGTGGCAGGTAAGGATCATCATCAGCAGGGCTGCCATCAGAAATTGTGGGGCCCAGGACTTAGAAAATAAGCAGCCCTCCCTATTGTTAGAAGCGTGCGCGGGCTGAAGTAGCAAGCCTTCCTATAACTAACAGTGTTTCACCCTGGCTTTATTTTGTGCGGGTAAAACACTATTAGTTAAAGGCAGGCTTGCTGCTTCAGCCTGCACACAGACAAGCCAGCTGCCACCCCCTCCCCTGGCTTCTGTGTGTGACTATTTACCAGCACACACAGTCATGTGGGCAGATGGTGACACGCTACTCTCCCTGCATTCTTCTGCCGGGCCATCTCGGCTCCTAGCAGGCAGCTGTCACTACAGACATTCCTCACTTAATGACCGGGCTCTGTTTTCACGAATCGGTTGTTAAACGAATTGGTTTTTAAACGAACATGTATAACAAATACATAATACAAGTACAGTACACTTCTAAATAAAGAAAAGTCATACTCCTCCTATCCTCCTATTCTCTAATATGTCGCAGAGACGCTGCAAAACGTGTGCAGCACGGGTCACCAAACAGTCTGGGCAGGTCGTAAGTATGAATGGTTAGGCAGGACGCAAGGGCGAAGTCGTAAGTCTGAGCAGTCACAGTGCGGTCGATAAAAGAAGGCCAGGTTGTAAGTCTGAGTGGTTGTAAAACAGGTAGGTTGTTAAGTGAGGAATGTCTGTATTATAGATCAATGGCGGGATGCCGGCGATACGCTGCCCGCTGCTGTCGACGGGGGCTGGCAGCTAGGTGCTTGTGGCCGTGTGGGGATAGAGCTGCCCGGGCCCTGGACAGTTGTCCCCGTAGCACTTCCATGATGGTGGCCCTGATTAGCAGATGAGCAAGTCCTAAATACGGACTTTTAAAACATTTTTTCTCACACCTCTGGAGGCTGCGTTTAAAAATGTACAGGAAATGGGTGTCTGATTGGAACCATTGAATAGCTCCAACAGATGCCTATCATTATCGATGGACTGCATGCGGTGTGCTGCAAAATATAATCTGTCCCATTAGGGGGAATTCAATTGTTTAGAATCTCCCATCTAAAATGACAGGAGATCGCGGGGCAATGATCAATTGTTGCCCTTTTTTGCGCATATTATGGCCAGGTGCTCACCACCTGTGGTGGTGAGAACTGAAGTGCCGGGTGCCGGAAGCAAATAGTGCACCAATGGAGCGACAACTGAATAGCTTTGTTGAACACCATTTGCTGGCTGCCGGCGATAAAACATTTGAACCTTGCATAGTTAGCCACCCCCAGGTGTAGTTGTTTGCAGCATAGACATATGCAGAGGCTGGTTTACAGTTACCTGTAAACCCCCCTTTCACACAGCCTGGCCAGCAGCCATGACTTGCATTATATACAGATAAAGCCATCCTCATCTAGCCTTTTAATAGGTGTAACTGAGCCAGAGCTGTCGGACTTAATCCTCTGCTAATCCCCGACTGTATTGTTCTATGTATTGTATTGCATCTGAGAACAACAGATGCAAATAAGCCTTGGTGAGCCATGGCTCTCCAGAGAAGGCCTGTTGAAGAAGGCTCCCTCTGAAGGGTGGAATAGAACTGCTGCACATGCCCAGTGGCAGAATATTTTCTGTTGGTGTGCGTTTGGAACTGACTGCTCAGTAATTGCACCAAAGGGAGAATCAGGTGAGTGGCTTACTGTAAATATTAAGCTTGTATATGTATTTTATATGAACTCCACTTTTGCGCAGACCATAGGTGATAGCCAATTACCGGCAATGAAGGATTGCTGGTAATTAGATTGCTGGGAGCTATCCAATTAGCCCCAATAATCTGGGGCATGCTGCAGGTTATCAGGGGATTTGTTTCACCTGCTTTACATGCTTAAGACACACAGGTTTCACAGTGATATGTGATTTTTATAGGGTGATATTCTCAGATAGCCCGATAAAACAAATAAGTGCCATTTTTCACTCCTAATTTTATCAGGGGGTAATTGGATACCTCCTAATGCAGAAATATCAATGTTCATCTAACCCACAATGTGTACGTATGTGTGCATGCATTGTGAGAGTGACTACCTAATAAATTCACTATTAACAGTGGGTGCAAATATATGCAGGTGTCCATACATGTGCACACTCACTGCGGCAATGTAGTCGCCGGTGCAAACAGTTGCATTATTTACAAGCATGCTACACCGCTAGCTTGTTACAGTCAGGGCTATTTTTCAGCCGGAACAGTCCGGAACGCCGTTCCTAAAGCTCAAATTAAAAATGATGTCATCAGGAACGGCGTTCCGGAACGTACTCCAGGCCGCCCAGCACCCGCATCGCCTGCCCGCTCCCCGCACCCCTCTCCCCGCTCCCCTGCCCGCTGTTTATGGAGTTCAGGAGAGAGACGTGCAGCAGTAACATTCACGTCTCACGCTGGACCGCTAGCCAATGGGCGCTTGCGGTCCAGCAGCCAATCAACTGGTGGCTGCTGGACCGCGAGCGCCTATTGGCTAGCGGTCCAGTGAGAGATATGAATTTTAGCAGCACGTCTCTCTCCTGGAGTCCGGGCCGGGGTGCGGGGAGCTGGGCCGGGTCCCGCACCCCTCTCTGTGGCCGCTCTTCTCACCAAGCCGGGCCGGCTGAAGACTGACAGTACAGCGGCTGCGGCCGCTCTCACTGTCATAGCTCCTCCGCGTCTATCTGGGGAGAGGTCTTGCAGAGCCCGACCCAGAGTGCCTGGACCACAGGCACACACACACAGCCTGCAGCACCGTTATGTGCCCTGCTCCGGGGCTCTGCCTCTGCAATACACATGTTGTGCTCAGCTGGGGCTACATCGGCATCAGCCCTGGACACCCGCTGGGCGCGCTGCATCATGCGCTGCGGGCTTTCTCACCCCAGGCTGTGGCTAGCAGCGCTGCTGGATGACATTGGTCAGTGACAGCCTGCTGTGAAGTTAAAGTCTTGCTTCCCCCAGATCATTCTGTTGGGGGACCATGCCCACCCCTAGGCTCAGGGCACACCGACAGGGAGATATGGGAGAGGACTTCTGCCCCAACCTGTGGTGAGGACATCTGCCCCTGCCAGAGGATGGTGAGAGGACATCTACCCCTGCCAGAGGCTGGTGAGAGGGCATCTGCCCCTGCCAGAGGCTGGTGAGAGGGCATCTACCCCTGCCAGAGGCTGGTGAGAGGGCATCTACCCCTACGAGCTAGACAGCACAGTATAAAGGTATGTGCTATGTGCTGGTGAAAGGTGTAATATGTAAATGTGTGCTGGGGGGTCATGTACATATGGGGAGGGGTATTGAGCATGTAGGTAAGTGGCACTTATGTGTCAAATGTGTAATGGGCATCTCTGTGTGGGCCATGTTTAATGGGCATCTCTGTGTGTGACATATGTTTAATGGGCATCTCTGTATGTGGCATATGTATAAAGGGCATATCTGTGTGTGGCATATGTATAATGGCCATCACGGTGTGTGGCATATGTATAACGGGCATCTATGTGTGTGGCATATGCATAATGGCCATCACGGTGTGTGGCATATGTATAATGGCCATCACGGTGTGTGGCATATGTATAATGGCTATCACGGTGTGTGGCATATGTATAATGGGCATCTCGGTGTGGGCCATATGTATAATGGGCATCTGTGTGTGGCATATATATAATGGCCATCACGGTGTGTGGCATATGTATAATGAGCATCACGGTGTGTGGCATATGTATAATGGAGCATCACGTGTAGGGCATATGTATAATGGAGCATCACGGTGTGTGGCATATGTATAATGGGCATCACGGTGTGTGGCATATGTATAATGGAGCATCACGTGTGGGGCATATGTATAATGGGAATCTCTGTGTGTGGCATATGTATAATAAGCGTGACTGAGTGAGGAATTATGTTTTTCTCTTTTCCCCCATTTTTTTATGTAACGCACCACCCCTTTTGTAGCTCCGCCCATGTCGCCGCCCACTTTCTGGCCCCGCCCACAGTTCCTGAACCTATTTTCCTACAAAAATAGCACTGGTTACAGTGGCCTACTTCTTGGACTGGCAACACTCCAAAATCAAACATTTGGTAAGTCCCTCCCAAAACCTGCATTTGCCTCTGTGCAGGGAGGCTTTGCAACCAGCAGCTAATACAACACCTACCTTAGCAAGCAATGCCCCAATTTCCCAACACTTTCTATGGTCCTAAACACATTAGATAACACACATGTGGGCACAGTCACACAAAAATAGGCACATGAGAACACGATACTGCATTGGCACTGTAGCACAAACTTTTACAGCTGTGTAATTGACACATTGCATGTTAGTCCTTAGTCCATGGATATGTTATGGTTGCTTACAAAGACTAATACAATAAAGTCAACTATTGTGATCATTTCTTTTTATTCTGTATCTCCAGGGCCGGCGCCACCACTAGGCAGGTTTAGGCATTTGTCTAGGGTGCCGGCCACTGGAGGGCGGTAGTGAACCCCCCCCCCCCAGGCAGCACAGTGGGCATTACGCGGCGCCATCGCACACCCCATAACCCCCCTCCCCCGGAGCAGCACAGTGGCTGGGTGTCCCCCTCCCCCGGAGCAGCACGGCGGCCGGGCAACCCCCCTCCCCTGGAGCAGCACGGCAGCCGGGCACCCCCCCTGTGGAGCGGGTGAGTGCCAGGGTGCCCCTCCTGCCTGGGGCGCTCCGGTACCTAGCACCGGCCCTGTGTATCTCCATAATGTGTATAAAACACTTCCTATTGACGTTACTATAGATGTAACAAAAACACTAATAAGCAGAGCTGTTTTAGGACTTACAGGCTGATCATGTAGTTTTCACATAACACAGACTCATAAAACCGTAGCCGTTAGGCATTTAGAGGCTCCCTCCTGCCTTGCCACTTTCATTTTGTCTCTAGAAAAGAACTTGGCGATGTCTATATATAGAATTTTATCATGCGGTACAAATATACTTATGTTATCATTGAGGCTCATCATATAGTATGTCTATCATAAAGGCTATACTCCCTTTTAAAATACAAACTGTACATGTACAGAAACAAACTCTTCCTCTGAGCAAGTTCAGACAGACGAGAAAAACACACCTTGATTGGAAGAAAAAAAAAGTATGACAATAGTACTCTTTCGGTCAAGTTAGGGCAGAGCACAGCAGCTAGGTATGACCTGTCTGTTATAACATGTCTTGGTCCTTTTAAAGTTAAACTGCTACAATTAGAATGTTCAACCAATAAACTGCGGCTGCTTTAAACCAAAGCATGTTCTTTGGAATCTTGTAAAAATCTCAGCGCAAAATATAATAAATACGATTTTGAAAATATACTAAAATAAATGTTAGAATTAATATTTATGTAGTAATAGTAGTAGTCATAGTAGTACATTAATAGTGGTAAAAAATGTTCCTTATCTTTGGAAAACACATTATCTTGAAAGGTTACTTCTGAAATACGATGGTCTGAGAAAATGTAGCTTCTGGATTCGTGTTGGTCTAATCCAAGCCACTGACTTTAAAATCTCAGCAGAAGTGCTTTGAGCTACACAGATAGTTTAGGGGCCTATTCGTCACTCCTTAAAATTGGTGACAGGAGATATCACTGAGGCTCTGAGTTTAATGGATTCCTGGTCATCACAGGAACTGCTGCAAGGCCCATATGCTGCAGAGGTGACTCACTGGTGCTGTAGTGTACCAATAGTGTGGTACAGAAATGTGATCTAGAAATGGTATGATGTCAGTGGGACAGGCACTGGTTCAATAATGAAGTAACTAGCAGGAATAAGGGGAACAGGTCTTAGAGGTAAGTACCAGACACCTTAGAATAAACACAGTGCAGGCATAGGGGCAGATTTATGTTTTTGCTGGTGGGTGCTCAAGCCTGTTGAAAGTAGGTGTGGCCTTGTGAAAAGGGGCATGTCATTTAGGGAGGGGGTGTGGCCCTGCAACTGGAAAGGGCAATTCCAGGAAACATTCTATAAAATGTGTTTTAAATTATGCCACGCAGTAGGAGCCAAAAATCACATTATGCCACACAAAAGGAGCGAAAAGTCACATTATGCCACACAGTAGGAGCCAAAACAGTCACATTATGCTGCACAATATGAGCCAAAATTCACATTATGTCACACAGTAGGAGCCCAAAATTCACATTACATCACACAGAAAGAGCCCAAAATCACATTATGCCAAATGGTAGAAGTCAAAAATCGCATTATCATGCAGGTTATCTTCAGCCAAAACTGTAACGTAAAATGCATTCCAGACTAGGAGCAGAGGGCCCATGGGAGACTAGAGAGTGCTATATAAAATAATCTCTACTAAAAAGTACCTTTTTCTTACTACAGTGCAGACTCACACACACTGTGGCTCTGGCCCTGGGCAGACACTGAAAATGGCCCCGGGCAGCATCTTGTAGGTAACGGTGAAGTAAGTAGAGCCAGCCCACACCCGCGGAGTAATACGCGGAAGAATACACTCCTCCTGCTGCATGTAATGTCTCGCATCTCCCGGGCGGTGCCGCGGCCGCATATCAGTAGCGGGACTCTCAAGTCATGGCCGCTCATCAATTTCCATGGGTGCTTGGTCCCCTGAGGACCCACGGAATCAGCGCCTATGAGTGCAGGAGACAGAGATACTGTACAAGACTGAGATTAATTCTGTGGAGTGTAGTAATAAGACAACTAGTAATAATAACCATAAACTAGAAACTTTTTCTCTCGACTAAGTTTAATGTTCTACCCCATTGATTCATTCAATCATCAGATGTCGTTGTACCGCATTTATTTAATCACTGTCAAATGCAAAGCTATGGTATATTTGCTGCTTCATTACTACAGCTGCTTCACTTTTTTTAAACCTGTACAGACATCTGTTTGCTGACGTAACCTACAGAACCCTGAGGTGGGATTGGGACTGAACTACTGTGTAGCCGATGGTTTCCCTAGGAAGTATCCATGACAAGAGTTAAGCATAATCCACTACCATCATCATTCAGCCAAAAAAAGGGGTTGCGTGCATATTAATAGTAAAACTGGATGGTTGTAACAGATGAAACTGTTCAAATGAATCCTTAAGGTGCCCATACACGTTACAATTATTGTGTACAATATCCCATCTCCTCGCATTGCATAGGTTTTGCAATACAATGAGATGAGATCTAGTACAAATAGTATGTGCTGCACATGTGATATTATATACAATGCAATATTATATACAGTAATTGTAACGTGTATGGGCACCTTTACTTATACTATAAATAGATACAACAAAAGCAGTTCTTGCTAAGACTAGTTATCTCATTTACAAACACAGGGCATAATTCAGGGATGCGTAGGCATGCGCAGTACATTTTATTAGGGGGTGCTCCATCAAAGGGGTGTGTCTAATACCACCCATTGGGTGTGTCTAATATCGCCAATCAGGCGTGTCTACCATCATCTATTGGCACTCACTACAATATAAAATGTCTCTCAGCCACACCATAATCTCCTCCCTATTTCAGTTTTAGTCTTCTAATTACTCTTTGCAACACTACATGGCAAAACAAAAAAAATTCTAAAACATATATGGATGACACCGATATGTAGTGATATGACAACGGTCTAGTACAATTTATAATTCAAAACACACACGTGAGTTCTGATTGGCTCACAAACCGCTGCCGCATTTCAAATGGCCGAGGGCCACCGGAGGCCCTGTAGCTGAAGTGTCAAGCATTAGGCTGTGCTTGTGCACACCTAATACTCAATGTGCGCACACCTAATACTCAATGTGGGCACACCTATGGATGTATGTAAATGCAATATTGGATATTAGGCCAGTTTCTGCCTCTTTCGGCATAGACTTAATGGTGACTGTGAACATTAGGTGGCAATTCTTAATAGCCTTGGGCACACACAGATTGCCAATCATGCGACCGATGATTGTGATGTGTTCCAATACTTTGTCTTCAGGCACAGCATCTGGATTTGTGATGACAAGAGCACTGTAGGCGTCTTTTGACTTCAGATGCCTCTATGGCATTACCATATTTTCCATCAGTGTTGCAACTACCATCCATCTCTGAATCAGAGCCACATGTTCAAAATATAATTTTGCTGAAAAAGACAAATTTGCTATTTACTGCATAACATTTTGTACCCATCATTCACTTATCTACATGTACATAGAGTCAACAGTCTTAAACTTTTTAGAACATTTTAGAAACAAGTTTACTGATTTATACTAATTTTATTATTGCATTTTAAATAGTAACTTGTAAGACCATACAATGAGAATAGAAGGAAACAATCGCATTTGACATGCACAGAAATAGAAATGTTATTGTATACATGGTCTATAATGAAAAACCTGAACATTTTTAGGGAGAAAAAAAGTTGAAATCTGGTACAGCCATTTCCTCTTCCAATTGCAACTGCTGCCACCAGAGGTCACTAGAGTTACTATTAGATACTTTTATTATGTGAGGGAATCTTTGTGTACTGTATATTGATGGTGTCAATCAACTTTAGAACTTTAGAAGCAACCCACAAACTCTTAAAAGACTATCTAGATATATAAACAATAGAAAAGTTACAACACTAGATAAAAGAAGGATAAAAGATAACAAAAAAAAAAACAAAGTGGCTCATATTGACCTTATATTTGGGACAGTTATTTTCCTAAAATACCATTTTTAATCATTTACAGGACAGACAGATAACTAAGGCATTAAGTTTTAAGCATAATGTTATGTTTTTTATTCAACAATCTGTCATTTAAACTTTTGCTGTGTACACACGGTGAGATTTGACATTAGATTTTGACTATATAGTCAAAATTGCATGGAGATCGTATGCAGATCGCACAGTTTTTTTACCTTGAGATCCCGATGCGCGCTCCCATGACAGTACAAATCAAACCCAGATAGACAGGGCAGCAATGACTATATAGTGCAAATCTAATGCAGATTGTATGGATTGCATGTAGAAAGTACAGAGAAAGCAAAGATTGCATAGCACTCGAATCTTAATGCTGTGTACACACGGTCCGATTTCCTTTCCGATGTTGACGATATAGTCAATATCGGATCGGCATCGGAATCGGATGCAGATCGCAAGGGTTTTAACCCTTGCGATCCCGATCCGATGCGCGTTCACGTATCGGAAGCCAGAAAGTCTTGGCAGCCTTGTCTATATAGTGCAGATCTGCACTATATAGTCAATATAGGATGCAAATCGGATGTGCCTTAAGATCCTATCCACCATCCTATCTGATCGGATCGTGGATAGGATCTTAAGGCACATCTACCATGTGTACACACCATAAGCCGAATAGCAAGGAAATCTCGCCGTGTGTACACACCATTGTGCATTATCTGTTTAGTATTTTACTACTAGCTTGTTTGAGATGGGCCAAAGATGGTGCCCCTAGTGTTGATCTTACTATTAGATAAAAAAATTCTTACAATATTTATCTTCTCGAAAGCATGTAAAAGAAGTCCATGTATTTCAAATATTTATTAAAAAGTCTCTTATTCAAACATTGATGGCAACATTCCAGATGACAATAGAATTCATTCTGGTATTTCAGACACTTGAATATGGCAAACAAGAAAATTCAACGCATTTCGTCCCCTTCTTGGACTTCATCAGGGGTTTGCAGTTATAGAGATTTATTTTGGACAATTTCTCACAAGAAGAGTGTATTCACAATATGTTAGTTATTGGATCCTTAGATAATTGGTCTCTTTGGATTATTCTTCCTTATTCTTAACCAAAAAAGGGTGTTGATAATATCAAATATCACTCCTCCTGCTCCTTAGATGGCAGGGGCAAACGCAGGATTTTCAGAAGAGGGTTTCCAGAGGGGCGGAGCAAAGCACGTAGATGGACACTTAGGTGACCCAGTATATGCCGGGTAAGTTAAAGTATTATAGATAGACCAAATGTATATAAATAATAATTATTATAAAATATATACATAACAGCAGAGTAGACCCATGGGCATAGCAATGTATTGGGGCCCCTACCTATCCTCCAGTGGTAGGGGTGGGGGGGTGCTATGAGTGGAAGCTTTGATGTCCCGCGGGCCTGGATCAGTAATTTCCACTAATTACCCCTTTACTGCACAGATGGTGGGAGATGAGGTGGGAGAAGGGGGCATTGGGCTGAATGAAGGGGCCCTGATACATAACTTCCAGGGTGGTAGAGGATGTTTAATACGCAGAGGAGGGGTGTTTAGTGGAGTGGGCTTATTATTCATAATTTTCTGGTGGGAGGACAGCTTGCTTGACTGCATATATCTCCAGTTCCCGGAACTAGATTTATTAGCTTTTAATGGAATTAAAAACTAGAGAATCCCACCTACCAAATGGGATCAGAGTTCAGGAGGCAGAGCAATCTGCCAACGAGCATATAAAACTACATATCGGATGTGTGGAGCTGGAGCAGTAACCAGCTGCTGGAAGGCTGATATCTCTGGTTCTGGGATCAGTAGAGACAAGCTGCTAGTGTTCATTAAAGGGGGAGAGTCCCAGATTTTGGAACATACCCTCTGAAAAACTTTAAGTCAGACAGAAACTGAAATATCTGACTGGGGAGAGCAATTAACAGGCTTGGATGGGGACCACTGATTTGAAGTCAGATATCTCCGGTTCCCCAGGGTCGATTTTTAAAATTCTTGTACCCATGGAAAGGAGGGACCCTCAGCTTTCAGACTCAGGCCCTAAAATACCTGGGGGGGGGTTTATGGGTACTCAGAAACCCCCCCTGCGTGCGCTACTGGGTGGATATTCAAGCTAAGTGAGAAACAGTATTTTTATAGACCTGCTTACACAGTCACTGGAAGTCTTCACTTGGACCAATAGTATATGGTAAAAATAAGTTTTTTTGTCCTCTATAGGGCCAAAAATATATAAAGCAGAAATTCCTGCGCTGCAAATAAATCCACTTATTACAATCAATAATAAAATATGACCAGACTGATTTAGGAATAAATCCCTTCCCGTCTATTGCAGCTGTTCTAGTAAGGATGGCTCGAAACACCCAAGAAAACCAATGAGGAAAAAAATTTGAAAAATAGAACTGCGCAATAACTGGGAGATAATTAATCAGTAATAAGGCATTTATTAATATTTGCCTCTAATAAATGACATAATATCATAAAATCACACCAAACACATACATGGGTAATAAAAAAAAAAGAAAACAATTATTATAAGCAAGGGGGGAATAAGCACAACCGGTTGTGGCTATATGCAGCACATTAGTTAAAAACTAATTATGTTAGTTAAGCATGCATTTTCCCTAAGACTGATGATAATCAGTGGATTACAATGACTTTGCTTAGCTGAAGCAACTTGTTAGTAAGCAGTCTATTGGCGGTTTAGTAGTGAAACTTAATTAGAACCATTGAGATTTGCAGGTATTGATTGATGTGAAATATATTAAGAACTGTTTTCTCGCCACAATCTTTTTCCTTGACAAAGCCGCTGATACCGTGACGGGAGGCAGGGAAACGCGTCCAAAGCTCTATTCTATGAATGTATCAGAGGGATACCATACATAACGCAATTACGCCACAACATCTCAAGGCTACTCCGGATAAAGTTGTACCACAAAGGTGATTCAGCACCAACGACTGGGAGGCCCGAGAAGTGACGCCTGGCATCTGTAAGGTACCCCTGCTATAAAGTGTCTGGCAAGACATATAAACTTGGACAGTTCTTAATATATTTCACATCAATCAATACCTGCAATTCTCAATGGCGTGCTGGGACTCTTAGTTGCACAGCAAAAACCACAGTAAAATAAAATCACACTGACACCCTAGAAAAACAAAACTTTATTACACCTAGATCCCTTTCATTATACTGATACCTATGTTGAGCCCGTAGGTAGCCCTCCATCCATCCATCTGTTCCTGAAGTAATCCAGGGGGGTACCTGTGGAAGCAAATTATTCTTACAAGGGTCCTCTGGTGTAGATCACGTCCTCTTCGTTCCAAGTAGGCTCCAGGGACTTGCCAAAAAAATAAACCGATACCCGAACCAAGCCGGGCTGTCAGAGGAAGACGCACTGTGTCTGTGTTGACATCGTGCGCCTCCCAAATGCCGCTATTGGCTGGCTTGCCATCGAGGCTCCAGTTCCTTGGATAGTCTGATTTGGTGGCTATATGACGTCTGATTTCCCAGTTGCCGGTCTTGTATTAAGTTGTTTATCCTGCTAAGAGAACTCCTACTTCACAAGTGAAAACCTATCATTATGCAACATTTAATTCTAGTGTAATCATGTAATGTATGCTTCATATCCTGGAAAGTGTGGAAACATAAAGGTTTAGGGATGCAACATAGTATACAGAAGCTTTGCCTTCTTACTGTAAGTAACATTTCTGCACAACTTAGTAAACTGATTCAACCAGAACTGAAATTTTCTACTGTATGATTTTAAAGTAGCTTAGTGTACTGTTTTGTTTGATTGGCTACAATAATGCATCAAACTATGTTTCATTGGCGTTCATTGGCTAACAGATTCAGGCTTGTGTATATAAAGACAACAGGATGTGAATACACAGTTCTTCACTTCTTCTTACACACCTTCCAAATCTATAACTATTTGCCTGTGGCAGTATAAGTAAATGTTTGTCCCTGGTTACCTCACAGCCATAGTTACAAGATTGTGTTGTGCAATGGTAAGGCTGTCAGTGCCAGACCATCCTCAGCTTATTTGTTCTAGACCAACCTCAGTGAAGATTTTAATAGTGAAATGAATGGATCCATCCACTAAAATATAAATAGAACATTTCTATATTTCATTCTATTGTACAAAAGCTGTAAAGAGGCACAATTCTTCCCTCATTACAATTGATATATTTGCTCTTTATCAATCTGTATGTTATCTCTGTAAAAGTATCAGAATATAGTATTGGAAATACAGGTAGAATAATTTACTTTTATGAACTATATTAATACTACAGAGATTATTAGTTCTAGATGCAGAAATCTACTGTAAATATTGAAATGAAAGAGTCTCTAGATTATAGATTGATCATGAAAGTAGTAGGCTTGTGGTAGGTAAGTAGTGTACACTGGTTTGCTGTATGCCCACAGATTTTTCAAGTAGTGCACGCAGTACTATATGACAATCAAAGCATTAACTCATCATTTCCATTTTTTTTTTTAAAGTTAGTGTTCAATATGTTTGTTCAGACATCTGCTTCGCACAAATCGGTAGTGGGGGCAGGAATGTTGATGAAAACTTACACTTTTGTTAAAATCCATGGTGTAGGCTTCACATAATATCATAGAAGTGGGACTTGTACTTGAAATTACTGGACACATCCATGGCCAAAGGAGCAAAGATGAAACTTGCTCCTACTGTATACTATCTATTTGTGTGAAGTTAATATGAGGACAAATAAACCATAAGCTTGGTACTAGGGTGGCCAATCCCGCGATCGGGATCGGCGGGATCCCGGGATTTGGCCCCAAAATGTCCAGGATTTCGGGATTAGACTGCGCATGTGCAGTCTAATGCCGGGCAGCGTCTGAGCACTCGCTCAGACGCTGCCCGGCTGTCCCCGTCCCGGTGTGAGGCTTGCGCAGCGTGATTAGGTCACAGGTCACGCTGCTCAGGTCGTAGCACTACACCCGCACCGTCGGATCCACTAGCCGCCGAGCCTCCCCTAGCCGTCTGCCTCTTCACCGAAGCTAAAAGTGTGTGGCCCCGGCACCTGCTTGCCGCCAGGCCACCCACATCACTGCACCCACATCACGCACCGCTGCCACCTGCCCCCCTCCCCAAAAGTCAGTTAGTGTGGGGGGCACAGGGGCAAGTTTCTTTTAGGCATGCCAATCCCGGGATCCCGGGAATCCCGGGATTGAGCATTTTTCAATCCCGATTCCCAGGATTGAAAAAATGCCCCGGGATTGGCATCCCTACTTGGTACACACTGAATAATATTTGGAATGATTTTGCCGATTCTGATGGGTCGGAACACCAGATTTAAAATATCGTCCAGTGTGTATGCACTAAGGAGATAATTCTGGTTGACCCGCAAAGCTGCGAATTTGCGGGTCAACCAGAATTATCTCCTTAGTCGAAATGCCACCCACCACCTGCACGAACTGCACCATCCCCCCCCCCCTCGCATGGCAATTTCCCCGCACATATGCGAATTTATCTGCAGGGGAGAAATCATTCAATGGTCGCTGACCATCAAATGATTTTGACAAGTGCTTGCAGATCTAAGTAAGCCTCTGCTGACCTTAGATCTGCGGCACCCTTGTACCCCCGCACTCGCGCTGCATTAGCATGAGAATGCCCAGTGGTTTCCAAGGGAAACCACTGAAACCCTTGGTGTTCCCAGGAGCGCTTCCCCTCGTGGTTGCCCCACCGTCCCATTATTTGGGGGGGGGATGTAGGGTCGACTGGTGATGGAACAAGCTGTAAAAAGCACTTACCACTGAAATTGCTGTGCTTTGCCAATGCTTGGGATGCTGGCGGAAGACAGACAGCAGCATCCGCAGCACACAATCCCAACATCTGGCTAAGTAAATGTCCCTTCATCCTGGTACCCTCACCCCTACACCCTGTCCCTGCATCCCAATACACTGACCCCTACACTCTGTCCCTGTATCCCAATACACTCACCCCTACACCCTGTCCCTGTATCCCAATACACTCACCCCTACACCCTGTCCCTGCATCCCGGTACATTCATCCCTACACCTTGCCCCTGCATCTGGGAACCCTCACCCCTACACCCTGTCCCTGCATCCTGGTACATTCATCCCTACACCTTGCCCCTGCATCCGGGAACCCTCACCCCTACACCCTGTCCCTGCATCCCAATACCCTCACCCCTACACCCTGTCCCTGCATTCCGGTACATTCATCCCTACACCTTGCCCCTGCATCCGGGAACCCTCAGCATGTCTGTATAATATTGTGGTCCCTGGAATGCTCTCTGTGCTATATGGTGGTCACTGATGGCTTTGTATTTTATGGTGATAACTATATTTCTTGGTATAGCTCCAGCTATTAAGTGGTTGAAGCTAGGCACGAGCTATCATCTCCATGGAGATAGCCCCTCCTATAGCACAGGCCACACACCCTATGCACACTCATACCATACAGGTTAAAACCTAAGATCACTTGTCAAACCACCACAGCATTTGTTACACCTCATAGGCCCTTCACAAATTTTAGCTCCAGGACCATGTGGACCTTAGTCTGGCACTTTGGATACCTAATTGCTTGCCACCGTGTTTTTAATTGGGGCCAGGGCCACCAACAGGGGAGAGCTGGAAGGGCCTGGGCAGCTCATTTTGCCCACAGCAACCCTCCACTGTGTGCTGCCTGCACTGCGCTCGGTCCTCAGCAGGTCCCGAAGCACAGGCTTCTTAAATGCAGGAAGCCGGTGGCCAATTAAAATGCTGCACCGGCTTTTGAGCCAATCAGAGCTCGTGTACCATTAGTGAATCAAAGCGGCTGCCAGTACACAAGCTCTGATTGGCTCACCAGACGGTGCTGCATGTTAATTGGCAGCATTGAAGAAGCCAGGCTGTGCTTCTTCAATGGACTTGCTGAGTCGGGCATGGGTGGGGTTACAGAAGACATATACCTAAGGAACATATACGTTTTGGGGAATGGTAAGGTGTCATGCTTATAAAACTGATTTATTACCCTTTACAGTACTGTACACATAGAGTACAGAAGGGGGGGGGGTGGTCCGCGCGCACCAGCACTACATACTGCGAGATACAGTACAGTATGTACAAATCAATCTACCTCCCGCACTGACAGCTCATCTGCCGCAGGCAACTCCACTCCTGGTGGCAGTCCTGATGGGGGCACTAGGGATTGGTTTGACAGCTTTGGTATAAAAGTAACAGGAATCCTGTCACACAGTGCTGCCACTCCGGTGTTCATCATATTCTCCCACTGAGACAGGGAGAAATGAAGATTAGACATTGGGCATCAAGGCTAATCAAGGCATCAAGGCTAATTAAATAGCCCCCAGCAAATCCAATAGCAGTGGTAAATTACCTCAGCTAAACAAACTATTATAAATCAGTATCATCATAACAAAATTATTTATATTAAGTATAATTATTGTTATTATTATTATTTGTATATACAGTAGATTGCAAGGTTTTAGTTAGATGTTTTAGCATGTTGCCATGCACACTGGTTTTTCTGTTAGCCTGCTTTTACCACTTTAAAATCAATGATTGCACAACCCAACTGTATTTGGCTGCTGTATAGCTTTATGGCAGATAACATCAAATGATTGCTGTATCCAGACACCCATATGTAATATTATTAATAAACAGAACATTTTCAGGGGTTAGCTCCAGTGTACCTATGGAACATGCCTGTTAGACATTCCTGCTTCCCTTGTACACTGCTTGTGAAGCATGACAAGTCGGCAATGTAGCCGTTTTTGATTCTTTGTTTTTCCTTGCTTTGAACAGAGACAAATGTTTTTTTGTTAATAGGTACATCCTTTGGAAGCCCAAACATCCACACAAAGGTGTCTCCTTGTGTCAACACACAACTAATGTGATCTGTTCTTATGGCCAGAAACATAACAATCACATTGACACCTAGCATGTTTTGTTGTTATAGTGAGTACTAGGCATATAAACAAATGCAACAAAAATGCAAATTCTGTCCCTCAAGCAATGCTGAGAAAATTGTAGTTTAACCCCTTTAGTGGTGGGTTTTCCTAGGGCAGGACAAACCTCCCTGGACAGGTTCTGCCCCAGAAATACTCACCACTGAAGGGGCTGCCAGTGCTCTTCTGCGGCTGCCACTGCTCCCCTGGGGCTGCTGCTGTCATTGGCAGTTCTGGCCACTTGGGGAAGTTTGGGGGCTTGGACTTGTGCTGGGTTGCTTCTGTGCCTTGCAATGGGTAGCAATCAGCGGCGGGGAGCCAAAACATATGATTTCCGGGGTGAGCGACAGGTGGGGGTGAGCGACGAGGGCTAGGGGCAGGGCCGGCACCACCACTAGGCAGGACTAGGTATTTGCCTAGGGCGCCGGCCACTGGAGGGCGGTACTGAGCTGCCGAGGTACCATAGAGAGGTACCAGAAATCAGGGAGCGGGGAGCAGGTGAGTCTGTAATCCTCCCTCTCCCCTCCCCCATCCCGCCCGTTAATCAACACTGCCCCCCCACGGACCATTGGCTCACACCTACTTATTAGAAGCATGTCCAGAAATTTTCCGGGAGTGCCGGCGTCTGCAGCGCAGCTGAGCCTGGAAAATTTCCAGGCATATCACAAAAGAGGTTAAAGGTACAAAAAATATAAGTAAAAGGCCCTTCTTCATGTCAACATTGATGAAGATTCCAGAAAAAGATTGTGATGGCAGACACTATTGATATATGAATTATATTTGGGTCTATTTCAAATTCTTTTTAAAATGAAATATTAAAATCTGTGCATCACAGTGACTCAAGAATAGGTTGAACTTGATGGATTAATGTCTTTCTTAACCCTCATCAACTACATTGCTATGTTACTATGTGACTTGAAATCCAGCTCATGTCTACTGTGTCTACTAAACAGTATGTCTGAAGTGAACATCGTTGCCCTTTTCTCTTTTTATTTATGTAGTCGGATACTTGCGTTTTTTCTCATAGGACATTTTAGTATCTATTTTGCCTTCACCCTTAAGTAGCTCCATGAAGTGATGACATTCGTCATTCATCTCCAGGTATCTGTTTTTGGAATCAGATATATAAAATGTAGCCAGAGGGCATTTGCTGACCATGGCAGAAAGTGTCAGTCGGAATTATGCTGCTCTGTCCGTCACAGCTCCAGTGGAGGAGATTTTGACAAAATGAAAATGAATACTTGCCTTCATCGTGTACTGGGATGAAAGATGCGGTTTATCAGAGATGATGATAAATCTGTCAGCATGGGAAACGGTATATACTGTACAGTAGCACGTACGCTTTATTTTTTAAAAGGAAAAAAAATATATTTTTCTTTTTTCACTTAAACTTTGAATAATATCAATACAGATACTGCACAGTATAATGATATCAAATATGATTTGAAATATATAGATTTAAAGAACCCAACAATTACATGTAAGATTCCTTATGCAGAGTAGGACTGAATTTAAATATACATTGTTACTTACATATTCATATATCATTACAGACATTTTGTCATTTTTACAATATACTGTAGTAGGGAATGCATGAGGGTATAGCATCTGGCAGTTGTATGTAAAATAATAGACACTGCCCTGATTCTTTACGTGATGGTAAAAACAGTTCCCTGGACCATTACTGATTTATATATGTATTCGCCATGGCTCCTGGACCATATTTGTTGATCAGAATGAGTGGAACAGGATTCTTCCACTAACATGATAGTGTGTCATAGGGATGGGCATTGAACATGAATGGTTTGCAATCATCGATGCAACTGACCAGCTTTCTGTAGCCAAAGGCAAGTGTTTTTCCATCCATGGTGAGCCACCAATGCCACACTATTGGCAGCAGGAGCCTGATTTGCATTAGATCATGCGATCTTTTTTATCATAAGGGACATTCAATAAATTGATTGTATGCACAATTGTACACCATAAAAAGCATTTTCGATGCGATTTATCGAAAGGTGAACTTCAAGGGAAACTGAACCCGATATGATGAAATGCAATCGCACAAGTGTATGGGTAGCATAAGACTGGAAACTTAAATCAAGGACCTCCAAGTAGTTACTGTAATAGGAATTGTAAGGGCGGGATGTATCAACGCTTACCGTGGCGTTGACATCCCGTTTTCGCGTTCGTCACTTGTTCGCCTGATGTATCAATAAAGTTTTCGTTTTCTGTTGTTGAAAAAACTCCGCCGGGTTGAAGTATCGCGGAGTTTCCGGCGCGAAAGATCCTCCCATTGGACAGTATTGTAGCGAAGAGCTGTGTGATGTATTAACACTCGCAGCGCTCAGCTTCTCTTACATATAATTTGCCTTGTATTGCTGGCGAACTGCTTGTGTCCTGTCAGGGTAAAAAGTCTAAGGTAATTCTTCTGGAGGTGAATGTTTTGTAACGGTTGTCCTGGTTTTTTTATGTGGACAAGAGGCACCAGGAGCCATTGAGGTGTGAGGCACTGTGTAGTGAGCTTTGTGCCAGATGGGTTTAGGGTAAAGGTGGGTGAGGAGGGTGTTTGTGGAATGTTTTGTAATGGTTGTCCTGTTTTTTTTTAATGTGGACAAGAGGCACCAGATCCATTGAGGTGTGAGACAATAAAAAAACATCATCGCGCATGCGCAGTGAAGAAAAAAAAAAAAAACAAGCTAAAAGATTTCGGGGGAGGACCGCATTACCGCGGACCAAAGAAGTGCAGAAAATCATCATAAATAACGCGGAAAGCATCGCAAACCATACGCGAAAAAAGCGCGAAAAAACGGAGTCCACTTCACTACAGAAAAGTGAATATTGATACATCCCGCCCTAAGAGAGAGGAGATTCAGTTTATTGTACAGGATAGTTTAGAATTAGATAGCAAGCATGGGTTATTCCAATCATGAGTAGCAAAGGGGGGTTAACAAAGTAAAAGAAGTGACAGTAAAATACAACTGCTAGGCGCTTTCAAAACAACATTTCTGAAATAGAATGAGAGAAGCTGGAAAAGTATTATGTAACGGTAGCCATAAGACTTGGCTGGATCTGGATGAAATTTATGACTGAGCAGTGAAACTGAAATGCTATAACATAATTATAAAGGCTAGGAAAGGAGTGTGAAGATACCGGTGATGAATATTATGGCAATGTAGAGGTAGACATGGTAAAAAGACACCATGAAGTACTATAATACACTACCCAGAATACTAAAGTGGAATTCATTTTTTATTGTAACTTGAAAGGGCACAAAAATAAAAATGTAGCTCTCATGATTGGTCATTTTATTTCTCTAGATATAAATTCAAACAGTTACATGAGTGCATATGGCAAAGAATACAAATCTTATTTACTGCATTTTAAAAGCCGGACACTTTTTTAAATAGCAGAACCAATTTGAGGAGATCTATCATCCACTTTGCCAAATGGACTACATTCAATTTATGCTAGACCAGTATTTTTTATATTGGTATAGTCTTTATACATGCAATGTGTGTGGCGCACACAAGCCCACACTGCACCCATAAAACAAGGCATGTGCCCCAATGGCAAACGCAGGATTTTTAGAGGGGGGTTTCCAAATGTAATCCAAAATTTCCCACTCTGCAGGGCATTGGAGTAAGTACAGGAGTCTGTTGGAGTGGTAACAGCCCTGAAAAGTGATATTTTTATGAACAGGACACTGTATGGAACACAGTGTTAGGCCCTTATTCAGATCTGTTTCCAGTACAAATTTGTTCTGAAAATGGACAAAACTATGTGCACTGCAGGTGGGGCAGATGTAACATGTATAGACAGAGTTAGATTTGTGTGAGTTATTATGTTTCTGTGCAGGGTAAATACTGGCTGCATTATTTTTACACTGCAATTAAGATTTTAGTTTCAACACACCCCACCCAAATTTAACTCTCTCTGCACATGTTACATCTGCCCCACCTGCCTTGCACATGGTTTAACCCATTTTCCGAACAAATTTGTACTGCGATCAGATCTGAATAAGGGCCATACAGTATATGTGGTAGAAAAAGTTGGTACATTAGACGTGCAGCAAGCTCTGCTTTGTCCCTTACACTGATGTGGTGGCAGCTCTATTGATCATATTATATACCAGCTATTGTTGTCACAATTTAAGGCACTTGCCAAGAGGAAGGGGGTTTCCGGGCAACCAGAAACCCCCTCTACGTTTGCCTATGTGCACCATGTTCCCAGAATCCTGTGTAGATGCAGTAGACTGGCACAGAGGCAGAACCCTGAGTGAGGAAACAATACACATAATGAAACAACACCAATCTTTGGAGAAATTATGCTGAATAACAGTGTACAGTATCTGGGGTGACAAGGCATTGTAGCACGTTATTGCTGTCAATCACCTGCTTCATAATGCAGAGATTACATTTATTGCGAGGCAAGGGGCAAGGCCTCTATGATGTTATTTGTGTCATCTGACTCGATAAGTGTGGATGGAATGTTGACAACTGGGGCCAGCTGCAGTGCTCCCTGAGTTGCTGGCCATGCTCCCTTTACCTCTGTCTTCTGTGAATAGACTACTAAGCAGAAGTTGAACAGTGAGAGACAGACAGCCCCCCTCACTGTGGGACTTCTTTATATTTAAAAGATAGGTGACCAAAAGCGCTTTTTTTTCACTTAGTCCACTTAAACAGCAAAGCCTGAACATATGTAACAATAATTGACTAGTTTATTTCAAAGCTAGGAAAAGTAAACCATCAATAATCTTCTATTCTATACAAACCATTATGTATTAAAATAAATAAAAAAAAATTGGTACCCCTTAGTTATACTTACACCACAGTTATGCTACCTCCTCAGTTATGCTTTCTCCATAGTTATGCTACCGAGCTAGTGAGGCTACCCCCTTAATTATGCTACCACCACAGTTAATACTACCTCTCCAGTTATGCTACAATCCCAGTTATGCTACCCTCACCGTTCAGCTACAACCACAGTAATGATTACTTTCCTGTTATGCTACCTCCACAGTTATGCTACCTGCCCCATTATGCTACCTCCCTAGTTAGGCTACCCCCACAGTTACATACCTCCCAACATGACCGTCTCCTGGAGGGACACAATGGTCTATTCATGGACTTCCTTCTTAATTTATGATTGCCTTCACCTGTTTTACAGGCTAATGCACATGAAAATTGTTTCACCACAGGTGATGGCAATCATACATTAAGTGGGAAGTCCAGAAACAGAGCATTGAGTCCCTCCTGGAGAGGGTTATGTTGGGAGGTATGCAGTTATGCTATCTCCACAATTATGATGTCTCCCTAGTTAGATTTCCCTCAAAGTTATGCTATCTCCACAATAATGCTACCTCCCTAGTTAGGCTACCCCTACAGTTATTCTACCTCCACAATTATGCTACTGTACCTTCATTCAGTGCCGAATTTCCCATTAGGCACGTTTGGGGGCGGCACTTGGATGCTTGTGATAGTACTATCAACCTGAAATGTACCAGTAAGTGCAAACTATCTACTGTACTGTACCATATTCCATCCTAAATAAAGTGTAAATGGATAGGACATGCAGATACTGCCCCTGTAAACTGTCCTACTTAGTAAACATGTATACATAATAAAAAAAAGTCACAGTTAGTGGCTTTTTTTAAATTAATCCATTAAATTGGCTATTATCAAATGAGGGGTTATAAGTAATAAATAAAAAAATAATACAATTAGGAGGGGGGGGGGGCAGCCATTATTGTTGTGCCTAGGGGTGCCATCACCCCTAAATCCGCCCCTGCCTTCATTATAAGGCTACACCCATAGTTATGCTACCCACACAGTTATGCTACCCCAGAATTATGCTATTTCTCTAGTAATCAAAAACCCACTTTTTCCTATTCAAATATAAATGTGCATTAAATAAATTCTTGTCTCAGTGGGAGTTAAAAAAAAAAACTGTACGAAAAAATATTTATTGTCAGGTAAAATTCTTAGGACAGATTATATAACCTCTGCTTCTCCCTTCCAATGAAAAATTAGGCACTTGAAGGCATACATAATTATTTGGCTATTAATAACATATCATATTTTATTCAAAAAGGGATATTTATGTGGAAGTTTAATTTTTTCCCAAATATTTATTTATAAAATGTGCTTGTCAACAATTAAAAAATAGTTTTTTTCTGTACCTCAAAATAATCTAGATGCTTTATTTTGGTGAAAAACACTTGCTTACAATCATTTTTCCACTTTTATTAAAATGGTAAAAATCAGCCATTTTACTACCTTTAATAATCTAAAACATACTGATCTACCTTTAAAATCGACTCTCCTGGAGAAGCCTGAAGGAGACGCTACTTGCTAGTGCTAGGGGATGGCCGGGCTGTTCAGAACTAGACCCTACCCCCAAAATGGTGGGATTTTCGAGTCCGCAGGGAAGGGTGGGGCAAATTATTGAAATCCACATCATTTAGCTCCTCCTCTAGACGTGGCAACGCAATTCCCAGCATGATCTCCCCATCCTGCCTGCTTCAATAGGAAGTGAGTGGGATGTGGGAGGGCTGACCATTCTTCCATGGGTGCAGAGGATTCTCCCTCAGTGGTGAGTAGGCAATTCTGATTATATGTTGTTTATGGTAATTAATGGCCCTCTATACTGTAATTCAGGGTGATTTCCCCACTTTTTCATGAACTTTCCCCAGGTTGTACACTGTAGAATTACAGCACAATAAAGCCTTTGATACCACTCGAAAATAACAAAACACTGTATATGCGGCTCCACAGAAGGGCACCACATGCCCTTAAGCCAAGAGAGATCCAGGATAGGGGGAGGAAGGGGGGCAATAATGAACATCATACAGACAGAGGAGACTGCAGCCGTTAACTGACCTCCCTGGACCCAATGCAGCAAAGGAAAGAGGCTGCTGACACTGATCCAGGCCCCTCTAACAACCTCACTCTCAGTGAACCTGTTTAGTCGATAAGAGCTTATTGTATAATGACAGAAAAGATGCATTTTAATGTTTTTTAGCTTTTTTTTCAATATAATAGACAGATATTAAAATGATGATATACACATTATATCTTTACGAGTATGGCACCAAGAAAAGCCATCTCTGTCCCAGCTTTAAAGAACTCTTATCAGGGATTTAGTTTCGCCTGCCTGGGGCAGGAGGAACAAAATACTAATAAGTGCCAGCATTTGGAGCAAATCGATACCACCAGAGGAGAAAATAAGCAGTGGTAAAGTATCCTGGATAATTGGATACCCCCCAAATAGTTGAGTTTCACAATCTTAATTTTTTTTTTAAGTTATCTACTTATACTTTCCAAAATAAAATTGTCTGCAGAAAACCATGGCATTGTGGCATATACATGTTCATTAACTGCAGTGTTCAAATTGTAACTACAATCATAATGCAGAGAAATGTTCTGAAATCAAAGAATTTATTTAACGACTTGGTACAATAAAATTGCATATAAATAATGAACCCCAAAATAGGTGCAAACAGAAGTGTTAGCATTTTGCAAAATTTGTATACTTTATTCATTTGTCTAAATGTGCTTCAGAAAAGTTAGTAATCAAGGACCAGTTCCAATAATACCACTCAGACCCCTTTCCCACAGGAGAACAAATCTCTGGGTCTAAAACTTAGATCCGGATATTTGCTCTATTACACAGGGTTTTTCATCTGTGTGAAAGTGTCAACCCGGATCTGACCGTGGTCCTTTGCACGGTCGTAGACCCAGCGTTTAAGATCTGGTTCGACCCTTTCACACAGAAAATAGATCAGTGTATTTCCCCCATAGTTTATGATCTATAAAGAGTTAAAATAAGGGTTGCCTACTTCTAAAGTCTACTCTCCAGGAGAAGCCAGGAGGGTTGCTCACCTTTCCAGTGGGCCAGGAGGGGGATGTTGTAGTTTATATATATATATATATATAAAAAAAAAAAAAGATAAATGATTAAACAAGGCATAAATGTGGCATGTTAGCATATCTGTAACTTTCATTATTATTATTTATTTTTCTTTGATGTATAGACATAAAGTGCATTTACAAGCCAGTACTAATTCCTAATCTATGAATGACGTTAGTGCTGACAGGAACGCCTAACACTTAGGTGAATCAAGCTATAGTGTTTACTACATGGTGGTATCCAAGAATGTTGTGGTTAGGGATTATCCATTTTAGTAATATGATACCGGAAGCCATACATAGGTAAAGGTATTGAAAACTTCAGACCTGAGAAAGAGCAGTGCCAATAATTCAGTGAGCCAAAGAAATCCTGACATCAGCAGCTTTAGAACTAAGAGGATAAGAGTTGTGGAGTCAAATACTGTATTTTACCTTTCTGCAGGGCAAGGTTGCTGGAAATAACTCAGCAAATCGAGTCAATTCCCATTTATATTGTATGTGTAACTGGAATTTTGTGAACTATATGAATTCATAAAAAATGCAAAAATGCAATTCTGTATATAAAACAAAAAATGAAAAATAAAACTCATCCTAAAATATAGGAACTGAATCAAAGCCTTATGTATATTTATATGCTTAACATATGTTGGGGGATTTGCCGGTGTGCATGCCCTAGAAATGAGTGCACATAAATATGATAATGCATTCTGAGTAGGGATGCCAACTGAGCTTTTTTCATCCTGGAAATTCCCGGGATCCCAGGATTGGCCTCCCTTATTTAAAAAAAATGCCCACCCACAAACCTACGGCCGGGAGCGGGGGTGCGGACGATCGGCGGTGCAGCTGGGTTGCGGGAGCAGAGGCCAACCGCGGTGCAGCAGGTTTCCAGGAGCGGGCATGTGAACATTCGCAACAGATAGCGGTGCGGCTGGGTTCCGTGATTGGTGCCAATCAGTGATGCGGTGGGGTTCTGGGAGCGCCCTGCGCAGTGTGACCTCTGACCACATCACGCTGCACAGAGCTGTACGCCGTGGACGGGAGCAGCCGGGCAGCACCTGAAGCTGCCCAGCATTAGACTGCGCATATGCAGTCTAATCAGGAAATCCCAAGATTGGAAACTCCTGATTCCGAGCAGCCGGGCAGCATCTGGGCTGGTGCGCATGCGCAGTCTTATCCCGAACCCGAAATCCCAGCAATTTTGGGTCCAAATCCCGGCATCCCACCAATCCCAGGATTCTGATCACATCTAGTATATGGCCAGAGTGGAGGAACATAGGGTGTGATAGGGTGATCAATTGGTATAGTTGAGTACAGGGCTATTTTTCTGCAGGCTCCAGCAGGAACTGAGGCCCTTATTCTAGTTCACTCTTTCTGACAAAATATTTCTTAGATGGACAAAACCATGTGCACTGCAGGTGAGGCAGGTGTAAAACCCCACCCAAATCTAATTATCTCTGCACAAGTAACACCTGCCTCACCTGCAGTGCACATGGTTTTGTCCATCTAAGAAATATTTTGTCAGAAAGAGTGAACTAGAATAAGGGCCACAGTTCCTGCTGGAGCCTGCAGAAAAATAGCCCTGGTTGAGTAAAGGCATTCAAGCAAATGCTGCCCATGCAGAACAGTATCTAATCATATAGGAGGCATATATTTTTCACATATGAGGCACTTACACTGATGATGAAGATGATGATGATCAGCGGCTTCACAAGGGGGTGCAGGGGATATATATATCTGCTAATAAAGAGCGTCACTCTGAATCTTTGTGAAAAGTGCACTTCAAGTGTTTATTGTCTACAGCATTTAAGGCTTGAAATGCTGTAGACAATAAACACTTGAATTGCACTTTTCACAAAGACCCGGAGTGACGCTTGTTATTGGCAGCTTTATATTGGAGGATGAGATCTTTCATGGGATGGCACCCGGGCAAGTACTATATGCGTTTTGCGACTGCTGGATGTGTGTGTGTGTGTGTGTGTGTGGGGGGGGGGGGGTGACACCATGGGCTACTACACCGGGTGACACCAACCCTAGGGACACCTCTTATGATGATGCTAATGATAGTAACATATAGCAAATCTGACAAACAAACTGCACATGTATAGAAAAGTTGTTTTTTTTCAAACACATTTTGAGAAATGCATGCCCATTTTACTTTCAACTCTGCATTGTCTACGAAAACTATAAATAGAGATGCCCAGTATTAGGAACCCCCAGTGACAGAGATGCCTTGACGTACGGCCTGGGGGCTTAGCCCTATATCTGCAGATATATGCAACCAAGATCTCTGTATTATTATGTAGATATCTCTCACTCAGTGTGCAATTGGGATACAAAATGTTGTTTTCCTAACCAGAATTACCCCTCCCTTTTGGCACCTGAGTGACAGACCTCTGATTGAGCAGCTTACCAACAAAAGTTTGGCGCACCCGGGCAAGTACTATATGCGTTTTGCGACTGCTGGATGTGTGTGTGTGTGTGTGTGTGTGGGAGGGGGGGGGGGTGTAGGGGTGACACCATAGGCTACTACACCGGGTGACACCAACCCTAGGGACACCTCTTATGATGATGCTAATGATAGTAACATATAGTAAACCTGGCAAACAAACTGCACATGTATAGAAAAGTGTTTTTTTTTTCAAACACATTTTGAGAAATGCATGCCCATTTTACTTTTTAACTCTGCATTGTCTACATGAACTATAAATAGAGATGCTTGCAAAATTATGTCAAGAGTGCCAAAAGGTAGGAGAAGAGGGTACTAGTTAATGGGCTTGGGTCAAATGCAATTCAGTCCTGCTGATAGTGATAACACTCCCCCTGTGTTACCTACAGTACAAGCTGCATGGTCACACCTCCCCGGAATTTCATGACCTGTGGCTGCTCTTGTTGGCACTGAATGTTGTGAAAGATGACTTTGGGAGAGTTAGTGATATAAAGATAAAGAATAAAGTGTCCTCCTCTATAAGATGTGAAGACATACTGTAATCAAAAGCTGATATTTTTATGGCACTACAGTAAGTGTTGACTAATACTTTTTTTTATCCTGTAAGGGAGTATATTATTCTATATAATACATAATGGAGGTCATTCTGGTTGACTCGCAATGCTGCTTTGCGAGCCAACTAAACACAACCTGCTTCCTGCACGGACGCGCAGGGAGCGAACAGACCAGAATGACCTCCATTGTATATTCCATCGTGGAATTTAGTAATAAGCCTTTATGGCCCTCTGTCATTCCCCTTCTCTGTTTTTTAGGAATTCCAGAAGAGTCATGTGATACAAATGACATCACTACTTTTCTATGGTACAGGATATTTTACATATATTGCATTAGTTGGCTGTCCCCAAGACTTAAACTTAACTAGCGTTAATGGAAAAGGCGATGGTTGGCATGAATACTAATGTATATGACATACCGACCTGAAGATATTATTACAAAGTATTACAAAGTATCATAACAGCAGGGACAGATGAGGCACCAGAAGGATAGAGATTAGCTGGAAGCAGAATTCAGCAGGACCATATCATGGAGTGTGGAGCATAAATTAATTCACATGCTGCCTATTATAGAAATGTGCAGTACCAGAATGTGCACAAAGAGTAAAGCTGGCCATACACTAACGGGATACATTCGGTTTGGTCACTTTTTATGAGACTGAGGCAATAAATTGTATAAGAAGAGTTTAAACCACATGTATTTGACAGATAGTCTGATGCGATGTGAGGTCCCGTGCACATTGCACCAGAATGTGCGAGTCGCACCAGCTGCAGGAGAAATCTGTCGGAGCCAAGCCAAGGCTTGTATTCAATTGCAAAACAAATATATTGGCGCTAAAACTCAAACCGTACTATGTCCTTATTTAGATTATTGGGGTGTAGACCATATACACTACTATCTGCTGAATCCCAAAACCATGGGCTAGCTCACTATCTGAAGAAGCCGCCGAACCCCTAAGGAGGCGGGGAAACGCGTCATACCGCTGATTTCGACTGAGCTTTCTCATCTCCGGAGTGCCAGAGAGAAAAGAGCCCTGCTACCTGCATTAAATCCCCTGGGTTGTGGTAACCACACCACCTGCCACCTGAACCCGGAACCTGGACTTCCAGTGATTTTTTTTTTGCTGCAACACAGCCCCACCAAACAAAACTGCACCGGTGCATAAATAGCAGGTACAGGGAGATCTCTCCCTTTGGACTTTTATATTATATAAATATAAATTTTACTTATTTTTATTTTTCATTTTCTATTTTTATTTTTATATTTTTTTTCTCTTCATACTTTTTAGTGTGTCTGGCCAGGCAAAATCAAACATATAAGGGAGCTACCAACACTCCCCACCTATATATGGGATAAATAGAAAATCCATATCCCATTAGGGTTGAACTAACCACATTTGTCTGCAAATGATTGTGCTTTTATGAAATTGTTTTTTATCACTGGCCAGTGTTACATATTATACGTGTATTTAAATAATTTTTTCTTAGCTTAATAAATATTTGTATTATTTTATATATACATTGTTTCCAGCGTGTTATATGTGTTTTTTTTGTATGCAATTGCATGCGATATATCAAATGCAAAAGGACTGCATGCAATATATCCCAGGTTGCTCAGGAGGGATCGTGGGCGACTTCTCCACTAGTATACTGTATGGGGGCCTTAACAGGCACAAGTTGGTCCTTGCAACAAAACAACAGAATTTGCCCTGTTACTCCCTGTTAGCCACAAGAGAAGACAGGACTGATTTGCATAGGTGTGACGTCGCATCTCCCATATTCCCATATGTTGAGCTTTGGAGTATTCACATTATGAGAATACATAAAGGGGGTTATTCTGGTTTGTGCACTCGCATGCGAATCCGCATAGGAGTGCAATGTTTGTTATCTGTGCCTGCGCATTTCTGCACATGTGCATGCGCAGGGTGTGAGTGGCCACAGCAAACAGGCTTGCCGGGCGCATGCACTCACCTTTGCGTCCGGGGGTGTGGGGTGGCGGTGGGTAGTCGCACCCATGGGAATGCCCAACATTTCCCATTTAAATCACCCAGCGACGTGGGTGCCAGGGGTGGGCAGCTGACATCACCGGATGACAGCTGCCCGTCATGCTCCCCTTAGAAATACAAGCAAACTAAAACACATTAACAACTGTCTTAGTTTTGCATGTACCCTCCACATCATTCGATGGTCAGAGGTGTTTCCCCACAGGCTGTGAATATATGTTAATGTATAACCGTGGGACTCAATTTGGCCTGCAAAGGGGGGCGGCGGCGTTTGCGAGTGGCGGGTGGGTGAAAAATGCAGCATTGCGTGTCAACCAGAATAACCCCCAAGATATGTTGTCAAAAGCGACTCTACAGCAACTCTTTACTGTGTAGGTCACCATATAGTATATAATATTTGACATAAAAAATATGATATACTTTTTAGTCCATATCTGTAGTTAATTCAAGTTGGTGTGCATGGCAAACTATTGTAGTTTGAATGGCTGCTTGTTATTTTATAAAAATAAAACACCAGGCATGTTCAGACTTTGCAATGGGGAAACAGTGCAAGAAAAAATTGTACAGGTGCCATTCAAACAGAACATTGTAATACTGCGTATGCTTAAGGCTCAGATTAACAGCACTTTGTGATGTGTTTACAGTTAAAGTAAATTAGATGTATTTCAAGGCCCGACATTATTAAAGAAGTTCAAACATTTTCATTTAACACTGTCTATCCTCCAAAACAAACAAAAAAGAAATTACATAGTATAAACTAATACCGCGTTATGACAGTGGCATCCGAATAACCCAGCATTATCCAGCTTTTTAAGCGCCGGGTTATTCGGCCGCTCGCTATCAGACCCTCCTTCACACAGGAAAGCAAATCTCTGAGTCTAAAATTTAGACCAGGAGATTGTCTCACAGTTTTTTCACCTGTGTGAAAGGGTCGATCTGGATCTTAAACTCCAGGTCTCCGACCCTGGTCTTTTGCAGGGTCGGAGACCTGGAGTTTGAGATCAATTTACAGTATACAGAGGGATACACAGACTATTAAAACCAATTATTCTGAAGAATGAGAGGATTTTTTTTATTTTAGCTTTTGTTTTCTTATTTTTGGTCTGTACTGTAAATGAGGTGGTCAGTTCGAAGCGTTTCATTCACATAGGAGGAGCCACACAATCTGCCACCCCAAACGCAACCAAATATTGCCAGCTGGGCCTTACTGGCAGTTGGTGTCGCTCCTCCATTTGATTTTTGGACTGTGTTGCCACCACTCCTCTGGAGCTGCCATAGTTGTATGCCAGATCTGTACATTGAGATTCATAACTGTCATCATCAGAGCACTACAGCCTATATTTGGTGCAAAAAAATGTGCTAGGCAACTATATGCTTATGTACTTATGCTTCCACTAGTTTTCACTAAGGGGCAGATTTATTAAGCTCGGTGAAGTGATAAAGTTTCTGTTTTTTATCAACGACCAATCAGCTCCTAATTGTTAATTACAAATTGAAGTTACAGCATTGGTTTGAATAATGACAGGTAGGAGCCGGTGATAAAAACCAGACACATTATCACTTCACCGAGCTTAATAAATCTACCCCTAAGATGCTGGAAAGTGTAATACAAATACCTGCCTGCCAGGTGCCGCTTTTCCTAAACTGCTTTGGGCATGCATCAAATAGCCAATGCAGTTTTCGTGCCACTGCCTTTTCATTGGCTGGAGATACCATGTGGGAACTGTCATAAAAGCATGGAGCTGCTGTTTATTGATTCTATTTGAACAAAAGGGCCGAGTCCTGCCAAGGACTAGGTGAGCACAAAGTGTGATTGTAAGTGTGCATGAGCGTTGTCTGCCTGCCATGTCCACACCTTATCTGCAGTGAGTGACAGTGCATGCAATTGCCCTGTTTGATACTAGCTGTATTCTGGTTCATATGGGGGTAATTCAGACCTGATCACACAGCTGCGAATGTGCAGGACGTCCGATTATCAATAGACTGTGCATATGTACGGTCCATAGTAAGTATGCGAGAGGCCATCCTGCGTTAAAAGACTGCTACCTTTTTGATCGCTGGCTGTTCGCAAGGTGATTGACAAGAGGTACGTGCCTGGGTGTGTTTGCCAGCAGTTTCATGGGAGTGCCAAGAAAAATGCTAGGCGTGTTAAAAAAAATTCTGTGGCAGAGAAAACTCATGCCAAGCGGTTTAGAGGAGAGTGTGTGACTTCAGCAACAGGCCGGATATGCCTGGTCCCATCACAGCCATCGAGTAAGTCTCTGGCTACCCTGAGCCTGTAATGATTGGTTCCCTGTGGAAAATTAATTTCATAGTGAGCTGCTTAGAAATGGTTTTGAAGATTTTTGCAAGGCTGCGAATAGATCTGCAGCCATACACATCCTTTCAAAAGGCTCAATTTAACTCTACCACTGTGAGGCATTTTGTGTAAGGAACAGTACTGTGTGGCATAATGTGCATTTGGGGTACAAATGCATTGTGAATCATTCACAGTATAAGGGGTACTATTTTGCGGTGTGACATGTATAGTATAAGGATTACTACATAAGGTTGTGATGTGTGCTCAATGTGAGTAAGGCGTATAACTGTGTGGCGGAACATGAATAAGGGGCACTACTGTGTGATGTAACATGTGTAAACAGTACTAATGTGTGGAATAACATGTATAGTACTGTGTGATGCAATGTCAATAAGGCGTTCTGTAATGTGTTGTGAGCTCACTCCTGCAGAGTCTTTCAAACAGGACACATCTCCAGAAGGCAAGAACTGCATTTTGAATAATCCTAGACTCTGTACAAAGTACATTTGTATTGTGTGGAATAAGAGACTTTTATAATAAATGTATATGAGTTTTGGACTTTACTTTGCTTGTTTTACAATTCACTACAAGGCTATGTTGATCTAATTACTAAGGTCAACAAAAGGGCGCCATCTTACAATTGCTATCTATCTATCTATCTATCTATCTATATAAATATATATATATATATATATATATATATATATACACTTCCCAGGTTGGGGTGCAGTGGCCTGTGACCACACACTCTAGTAAATACAAATACAGGGAGCCCAGCACTCACCATAATAAACATGTTAAGGTGAGTTAGTTTATTATGGTGAGTGCTTGGCTCCCTGTATTTGTATTTGTGTATATATATATATATATATATATATATATATATATATATATATAGATAGATAGATAGATAGATAGATAGATAGATAGATAGATATAGAGAGAGAGAGAGAGAGAGAGAGAGAGAGAGAGAGAGAGAGAGAGAGCAGGGGAGATCCGGCACTCACTTCTCACACATAGCTGTTGCAGGCATTCTTTAAGTATGCTTATTCCTAAGTGTGCTATATGTCATTTTGTCCCCTGTTCAGGTTGTTCAGAGCGGCGACCGGGGATGGCGTCCCTATAAGCTGCGTTGCCTAGCAGCAGTCCGGGACTGACGTCAGCAGTATGCGCCAGGTCCGACACAGAGCTCAGGAGGCATGTTGCACTTGGCTGCCAGGCTGAATAAGCGGGCGGGTAAGTATATATATTGCTTGTCTCCACCGCCGTGCAGTTGTTTGATTACTTGCCAGGTTTCATGCTGTCTTGAAAAAGGTGCTTGTAGCATCCAAACGTTGACTATGTACCATGTTATCTGTTGATATGGATCTCTTGCTCTACTAAAAATTATCGTACCAAGTACCCTGGAGTATATATCACATGTCATCATAATCTACCAGTAACTAGTTCCCAGGCTACTGACAGAAGTAAAGACTTTATGAAAGTCTGTGCTTCCCACCAGGAATGAGAAACCTCTCCCGTGGTCCCAGTAGCACTGCATTAGAGAAAGTTTATATGTTCCAGTAAAGCCTTTACTCCTTTACAACAGCTGTTACCCAACAAATACTATTAAAGAGTGAAAAAAACAACAACATTAAACTAGATAAAAACCGACATATCAGTGAAAACTGTGCTCTGGCAAAAGTGTGTGTAATCATTGCATGCGATTATAGCAAAACAGCCATTTGCACACATAAACATATAAATTAAGAATGTGAAATGTAGCCAAATACTATTATCTGTGTTTAAATAAATGTCTGTATACATCTTTGCTAAAAGTCAAAGCATAAAAGAAATTAAAATGCCAAGTTTATGGCAGCTTGTGACTTTTTTTTAATACAGATTCATTGAGTTATCATTTGCAAATCCATTGGGATGTATACACAGGGCCATAGAAATGTTTAACACTTTCATTAGAGGATGAATCAGCCAGAGATAGTGCAATTTATCATGCTATGGGGGATTTGCTATAAAAGCTGAAATGTGTCATAATGTACTTTTGGCTTACACTTGGCTCTGACTTATTCTGCAATAAACATAGATACATTTTTCCAGTATAATTCAAGTGCATCACATTTCTGTGATATCTTAAGATTAAATATTAATGTATAAGTTATACAATATACTTTGACTATGCTTTGTAGAAGCGTATTTAGGGGGACATATACTCAGGGCCGGCGCCACCACTAGGGAGCTCTAGGCATTTGCCTAGGGTACCGGCCTCTGGAGGGCGGTACTTTGTAGTACCATAGAAGCGGCGGGCGCTGCACTCCCCGAGGAGGTAGGTGAGCGTTCCCCTGTCCCCCGTTCCACCCCCCGCTACCCCCCCCCCTCGCCGCAGCGCGTCCAGACTGGGTAAGAGGCAGGAGAAGCTGAGCTGCCCAGTGGAAGCAGCCTCTCCAGCCTCTGACCCGTTCTGGATGCGCTGCGGGGAGGAAGGGGTGTAGGGAGAAGCTGGAGAGTGCCGCCCCCGCCCCCCCCCCCCCTGTGGATCACTGCAAACACCTCTGACCCGGTCTGAACGCGCTGCGGGGAGAAGGGGGGGTGTACTGTAGGGAGAAGCTGAAGAGTGCCGCACCCGCGCCCCCCGTGGATCTCTGCAAACACCTCTGACCTGGTCTGAACGCGCTGCGGGGAGGAGGAGGGTTGTACTGTAGGGAGAAGCTGGAGAGTGCCGCAGCCACGCCCCCCATGGATCACTACAAACACCTCTGAACTGGTCTGGACGCGCTGCCGGGAGGAGGGGGGAGTGTAGGGAGAAGCTGGAGAGTGGCCCCCCGGGACCGGGTCAGAGAGGAGGGGGCGGGGGATGGGACGGACGCCTGGGGCACTGAAAGAGGTTACACCGGCCCTGCATATACTGAGCAGTGGATTTGTATGCAGTTACAAATAACTACACATTGAGCGGTAGATGTATTGGGCCTGGTGAAGTGATAAATTTGAAGTTGATAATGTAGTGGCCAATCGGCTACTAACAGTCAAGTTACAGGCTGGATTTCAAAAAATAGTTAGGAGCTGATTGGCTGCTGCATTATCACCTTCCACTTTATCACTTCTCCAGGCTTAATACATCTGCCACAATATGTTGTTCAGCCTATATCTGTTTTTGTGCTTTGTAAGTGAATATAGTCCCCTTGAGACACTATATAATGTATAACAATAATGTGCCAATAACAGTCAGGTACCCCAAATAACACAAGTTGGATGAATGAAACAGAATACAAATGGATGACCGTCATCCCGATGCAGGAAATCTCGACAAGGGTCTTGTAAGTGTATTTACCTTGATCCTGCTCCACTCAAACCTAAGCCGACTTTTCTGTTCCAAATCCTAACCCACTTCCCTGGCTGCCTAACCATTACCTACCTCACTAGTTCCTAACCCTCCTACATACAGTAGCTGCTTAAACCTAACCCTCCCACCTTGCAGCTTCACCCTCACTCCTTCTGATGGCCTAACCCTTAATCCCTGTAGCCTTACTATATCCTCCACCCCCCCACTCAGCCTAACCTTAATTCCCCAGCTTATGCCTGAACCTAACCATCTATTCCCCCCTGTGTAATGCTAACTTGGTCTGCATAGATGATTAGGATGCTGCAGGGGCAGATTGGGGATTTAAACCAGCCTGGGAAATTTCTCAGAGCAGCCCCAGTGGGGGTTGGGATCTTGTAAAGGGTCAGCCATGGGGGAAGGGATGCTCCCGCCTCCTATATTACTCCCCCCCCCTCCCGGCTGACCACGCCCCCTCACCAGATTTCCCCACCACAGTTATGCTGCAGGCCAGGGTGTATGAAAGCTTAGGGTTAGGCAGTGGGAGGGGGTTAAATAGGTAGATTTAGGCTACAGGTCTGTTTGTATGTGTTTTTGTGTGTGCATGGTTAGAGTTAGTCTACAGGTGTGTGTGTGTGTGTATGGATAGGGTTAAGCTACGGGTATATGGACAGGGTTAGGCTGTGGCTGGAGGTGTGTATGGAGAGGGTTAGGCTACGGGTGTGTGAGTGTGTATGTATTGACAGGACTAGCGAGTTATTGCTGAGGGGCAGTTATGTGGGGCAATGGGTGGTTGAGGGAGGGAAAGAGGGAGATACTGGACTTGCAGATTGTTAAACATTGGGATAGAGGAGGCTAATGACTGAAGGGGAGACACTGAGCTGGGTGGGAAGGGGCAGTGAGATAGGAGTGGAAGGAGGAACACTGGGCTGAATAAGGAGGGATCACTGTGACTGGACTGTTTCCATAGTACCTGCATCAAACAGAATTGCAGTACATGTGTTAAGGGGTTTGGAATTGTAGAGATAGCAGAGCAATGAGCTGCATCTTTCCAGCCCCCCTATTTTCTGCCTTCAGTTCCCACAATCCAGTGTCTGCCCTTTTCTCTTTGTAGACTCAAGCACCCTACTTTGTTGCCTTCTGCCCACAGTCTTTGCTGCCTCCTGTTCTCCTGTTGTTCTAGCCTCCTGCCGTTTCGGCCGCCTTCGGCCTTTTTCAAGGATCCTTGAAAAAGGCCGAAGGCGGCCGAAACGCGTTGGAACAGCTCCACAACAATCCAGACACCTATCTCCAAGTCTCCTCCACTCCTAGGAGTAGAGCGCACACAGCTCCGGCTGACACCTGAACTCCGGGCGCACGCCCACCAGCTGAACCCGGAAGTGACGGGAGACGCCGTAGAGCAGTGTGTCACTGCTGCCGGCCGCAAGTGCACGCACCGGTGAATCTTGACAGACCGCGGCGAGGGACTCAGCACCTTAGAAGACCAGGTATCGGGTAAGAGTTGAGTGTATCACCAGGCGGTTAGGGACGCCAGCCCCCGGTGACATTTACACTCTCACCTTGACCTCCCTGCATAGACTGTCACTGTTCTTCCCACCGGACATTTACTCTGTGACTATATCATAGAGTCTTCTCCCATCACCACCACCATTGCTAGTGTACAGCCCGTACCCACCATTGTGTAATAATACCATCGTACAGCACTTTGTGTGTACAGACGGACTCGCATTTGCATCCCCCATCGGACATTCACTCTGTGAGACACTATCACAGAGGTACTCCCACCCACGACCACCACTGCATTATTACAGCCCTTACCCACCAATGTGCAATTATACCACCGTGCAGCACTTGGTGTGTACAGACGGACTCACATTGCAGTTATATATAAATTTAAGTTGTCAAGCACAATAAATCCTTTAAAGGAATAACACGTGTCACTTCTCTCATTTATACCTTACCATGCACATCAGTGTTACATATAGAGGTTGAGCGCAAGGTTACCTGCCTACCATAAATACCGTTTAGGAGCCTGGACCACTCCAGCCTGGCAGCCCCCTCGCAACAAGTGGTATTTAGCGCGAGCACTCCCCCCAATTTTACTGAGTCAAAGGGGGGTGTCAGTCTTCTGGCTGCTAGTCGGGATGCACATTGAGACTGTCATGTTGAATGAAACTTTATTTTATAAAGGTGGGGTTATATATAGAGTGGGGCAGATGTATTATAACAGCATATATAATACTTCCTGCTTTGCCTCATTAACGAGCTGTATTAACATCTTGTCAGCCAAAGTGGGGGAGCGTAAACTCTCCGCTCCGGCAATGTCCCCTACTGGAGACAGCTCGTTAGTTCAGACTGATGAGCTATTTCTGCCTGCCTGGCCGGCTCAGTGGGCCGCCCGGAGCCAGCAGCAGGGCTAGTATTGTCCCTGCAGTGGGGATAGGACAATGCCAGCCCTGAGTTGGAGAGCTAATTGCTGGGGGGATTGGAGCGTTACTCGGTGGGCTGTTCCTAGTGCACATTAGGTGCACTAGTAATACATTTGAAAAAAACTTGATCCCCCCCCCCCCCCCAGTTAACTGGCGTTAAATGCAGTATATGCACCTAACGCTAGTTGAAACATCTGCCCCATAGTCAGTAACAGATAAGTCATTGTATATGCTGGCAGTTGGGTAGTTGTAGTGCCACAAATGTGTACTAGAAATGTGTTTCTATTATAAAATAATAACTGTTGATCCTGTCACAAATCTTCCATTATAAATATTATAGTAATATTATATAATATAATATAACTACTTTTATTTCCCTTTAATAAAATAATACATTACTATTAGCTGTTTAATCAATAAATTATACATTTAAATTTTTTTTTGTTCTGGCAGATTAAGTAGCTCAAACACAATTGTGCCTTAGCCCCTTGCTTTATGTGTACAATAATCAGCCCTTTTCTGCATTGCATGATGTGAGTTCTCTCCATGTGTAAAATCAGGATGGCATTTTCAGAGACGGTACATTGAAATAATGCAATTTGATGTGCAATTTAATCCGTCAGGTCTGTACACATTGGTTGTTTTTTTGCCCAGCGTGTATGGCCAGCAATGTAGTGAAAAATGCTGGCTAGAAATACACAATGAGCAATTTTCACCCAGGCCAGCAATTTTCATGGGGGTGGACAGATTTCCATAGCAGGAAGCTATAGAAGCCGTCCACTTGGCTGGTAAAACAAGCCATTGGATGGCAGTGGCTGGCGATGATGCGGGAGGGCACATCAGCGCTCACTGCTCATCGCCGGGGCATACACACTGGGTAGTTTTGTGTAGTAAGTGAAAGCAGCTCAAACGGTAAAAGCTGCTTTCAGCTTAAAATCGCCCAGTATGAATGGGCCTTTAGGACATTGCAAGCTTGGCAAACCACACAATAAACTACCCCCCAAAAAATACAATTTGTTAAAATGCTACTTTAGAATATCCTCCATTAAGTGCCTAATTATTATGCTTGAGGCATACTGTACATACTAATGCACTCATATAGAGATGAATAATATCCTGTACATTTTCTGTATCTATGACAGTTGTAGCTCCTATGTAGGGTAAATGTCACTTTAGACTACTAATTAAATGGACTTAATAATAAGTCAGTCATGTGCACAAGCATAAGGAATGTTACCATTTTTTATTTTATTTCTTTGCTTGAACATGTTAACTGACATTACACTACTATTACTGCTTATTCTACTACTACTACTACTACTACTACTACTACTACTAATAATAATAATAATAATAATAATAATAATAATAATAATAATAATAATTATTATTATTATTATTAATATATTTATATAGGGATTTTCTCAAACATCATTCAAAGAACTCAAAGTCACTTTATAAGCATCAAAACATAGCAGAGAGGTTTAGCATTACAGCTGAAGAATAAGGGCCATCAACAGCATTGTGGGCCCTAGGCAAACCAATGCACTGGGCCACCTACTAAAGTAAAAAATCCATAACTTCCTGTGGTGTCTCTCACCTGCTATCAGCCATCCAGCAATTAGCATGCTTATGGCTGATAGCAACTTTGGCTGCAGGCCGGTAGAGAATATTTCCCAGGAGCTCTGATTTTGTTTTAATCACAACCAAAGCTTATTAAATACTGCAGGTTACATAACCCACGCACTGAAGGTACCCGATAAGGCAGCCATTTTGGGGGGCACTACATAGATCACTCTTGTTTAAGACTCTAGAAGATATTGCATAACCCATCCACAAAAGGTACCAGGAGAGGCAGTTATCATTGGCAGGCTACAATTATTACAATGTATGAGATACGCTACTGTGGGCACCGTGATTCAGGAAGTTTGGGAACCACTGGTGACTGGTCTAGTGCAAGAACTAAAACTAGCCAATGTTATTAAAAGTGTCTCTAAAACACACAACATATTTAAAAGATTGATTTTATTTTGGGAAATTTTATCTGTTATATGTTTACAGAAGTAAAGTTTATGTGTGTCTATAAATAGGCATCATCATTTCTTTCAAACTCCATAGTTTATTAGTGTTAATGACAGCCTAATAATACATTTCTCTAGAAACAGATGTTCAATGAAATCTAAATATTTAAGCAAAATTATAAAACAAAACATGGCACTGCACATACATTCAAGTGCAATATTTATAGAAAACCTAATGTTGCATTTGTACTATTTTTCCTTTTAAAATGGAGATATTTTCAAGAACATTTTTTTTGTTGTTGTTTAAAACTAACATTTAGGGATATATTTACTAAAGGCTGATTTTAACTGATTTTAAATATATGAAAATGAATCTAAATTGACTTTGTATTTTCAGGACTAAAACACATTTTTACTAACATTTGAAAATGATTATTAAAAAAAATCCATTTAAAGGCGATAAACATCAATTAAAATAATTTTCTAGTAAATATTCATATTATTAATAGTTTCTTAAATAGCATAACTGAAATATAACAAACTGCATTATACACACACATATAGTGGTAGGAAGGCCCTTATTATAAGTCACAAATTAATACAAATGGTACTTGTTTAGTTTCATGGCGGCAGCATGGCCGCGCGCTACTTACGGGTCTGTGTCCCCTTGTGGGGCTCGCTGCGCTCGCCCACGCTGCGCTCGTCCACGCTGCGGGTTCGGTGGCTTGCTACGCTCGCCACACTATCAAAAACCAACTCCATGCCAACGTGGATAGTGGGGGTATAAACTATCCACGTTGGCATGGAGTTTCTTTTAGAAAGTGTGGCGAGCGCAACCCGGAAGTAGCGCATGGCCATGCTGCCGCCGTGAAACTAAACAAGTACCATACAAATCAGCAAATGCCAGGCCTACTGTAGGTCAAAATAATTATTGTGTAATCACACTCCTTCCCAGAAAAAATACACTCCTTAATTGCTCTGCACACCTTCAGCATGCACTATGCCTATTTAAACTATGGGGCAGGGGTGCCAATGCACTTGTTGGCAAGGCACCAACACGAGGATGCTATAGGGTGATAGGTGTTGCTGGCTGTTGATGAATCTATGCTGCTGGGTACTGGGCATTGGTTTAGAGACGGAACTAGTGGCATGCTTGGGGGCACAAGCCAAAACCTTGCATTAGGCATGAAATCGGTCAGACTCTGTCAGACAGGGATTACAATATTTTTATATTTTGTGGTATATGAAAGAACATTATCCTCTGCCCCCATCAGAAACTCTGCAATACCATAGCAGACATAGGAAAAACATATTATTTACAATATATATACAGTATACGAAGGGAGAAGTAGGATTTTTTTCATTTGAATTTTGAAGGCATAGCTGTATTTGCAGGTATAAAAAATCATTCACATCTCAAATAGTGAAGATTATTTACTTGCTCCTGTCACTATGATTACTCCATAATCTCTAGTGTTGATCTTACAGAAATGACAGCATTCTTCAACTGTACATTATGCTCGATACAGTATGTGGGCGTTACTAAGCTTACGATTTTGAACCCTGGGAAAGTAAGATCAAAGGGGTTAACATGGCACCTGAGATAAAATAATGTTGTTTGAAAAAGATTCACGACAGATCACAGGTCTAGAGTCATACATCTAAGTAGCACTGCGCATATACTACATTACCATGGCGGTCACAAACAGGATGTATTCACAAAGAGCACAGACTGCTTGGGGCATTGTTATGGGAAGTGGTTTCTCAGCCAGTGACTATGGTCCTGTATGCAGTGGCAATAGCACCAGTGTCTCACTATCTGCCGCCATGCTGCAGATTCTGGAGAAAATTACATTTTTCAAAACTCTAAGAAAAATACAACATATGCAGTGTCACCAGGGCCGGCTCTACCATTAGGGGCTCCAGAATCTGTGGGGCCCCGAGTCTGACTATTAAAAAATGAATGATGACTCTGAGAGAGCCATTCTTGATTAAATGAATGCAAATAACAGGTGTTGAACGTCTAATATACCACGTTCATCCTTTCACCTGAGGTTCTACAAAGTTGGTATTGGGGAGTGAGTGGTGGTGGTAGCAGAATGCAGAAGTTTTACCTAAGGTGCCAATAAATCTTGCACCGGCCCTGCGGTGTCATCTTAATATAATGGGAATAGACACTTTTTGAGAATGTTTTTTGATGCCTTTTTATAATAGATACATATTTACATTAGGTTTAGTGGCCACATAATGTAGAGAGAAGTACATGTGTGCATTGATTCTGTATGTGAGACAGGTTTCCAATAGACTTGCTATGCAGAATTTTAGCCTGAGTTCAGGTAAGAGTGAGAAATTTTCTATAACCATGTTAATTGTTACAATGTATGTCAGTCAATCAGAGGAGTAAGTTTATCCCATTGGCCCGGGGTCAAGTTGAAATTTTATGCCTCCCTTCCCTAAAATAGGTGTGACAACGGCTGGTGGGTCAGGGTCAGACTCACAAGATTCAACCATCTGCAGCATGATTCAGCATTCATTGGTGGGTCCCATCTCCAGCAGAGGCGGGTGCACCATTGGTTTGCCACAGCACAGGCTGAGTGGAATCAGACAGGAGACGTCCTGTACCCTATTCCAGGTGTTAGCAGGGCTCCTGGGACAGAACTGATTAACTATGCAGCAGCAAGTACACCATTAAACTGGCATTGGAAGAGCTTTGGTCACACTTGGATCCCTTTGTGAACCAGCAGGTGCCTATTTAGGGCTTGGAGCCCAGAGGCAGGAGTCTCCATTGCTCTGGGAGTTACGCCCCTGCAGTCAGTAATCCTTTGCATGTGAAGCCGGAAATTTCTAACCTACACTGATGAGCACCAGTAACTGTGGAACTGTCTGCATTTGGTATTTTGTCTTGTGTACTGAATTGTCAAAGGATATGAGTAAGCACTGCCTCCTAGGCGGTGAATCAGAGGTGAGCACAGAAAGGAATTGGGGGCGTACCAATGTTTACCAATGGAAGGCATACATTGAAATTGCATGGATATCCACATTTCTGGGGAGGAAATGGGCAAAACAGTCGGAGTGTCACAGGCATGTTGGTGTCAGTGATTGTGTCTAATTGCATTTACATTGACACCAGCAGCAGGGCCAGATTAAGGTCTGCAGGGGCCTTGGACAACAAATGTGTGGGCGCCCAAATCAATAAAAGTGATATAATGGCTGTTATAAAAACAAACTATAATTTATCAATCAGCATTGTGAAAAAGTAGATATATTTTTGAAAACCAAAATGCAAATCACACTGCAGCACAGCAACCAGACTCAGTGCTGTGAATGTTTGTGTACTATATAGTATATAAAATATTTATTAACAATAAGTTTGTTTTAACAAAAAAAACAGTAGTAGATAGGTACTAGGTCGGGACTCCAGTCACCTGAATGCTGCAGCTTCTGCCAGCCCCACAGGGGAAAGCGGTAAGACAGTCCGGCAAACACAGCTCAAAGCCCGCTGCCAGCCAGTCACACACTGCTAGCGCCACTGAGGAAGGAACTGAGACTAAGTGAAACGGCACCGCCTCACTCTCAGATATCCCAGCAGCAGTGGCGGTGACTGTGAAATTCCGTGAGAGGCTGACAGGGACTTCTGCTGCACCACGGCGGGTGGCGGTGACAGTATATGTGTAGTAGAGAAATCAGAGACACAGCTGAATCATGCTGGGGGGGGGGGGGGGGTGGCATCCCAGGACGACCGACCCTATTTCCCCTCCTTGGATCCAGCCATGACCAGCACCCATGCTCACTTTGACAGTCTGAGCCTGCAATAGGCAGGTGCAACGTCCGATTGTGCAGCTGATGATGTGCCAACACTGCATCGGTGTGTGTCTGCTTAGGGTGCCCATTGGCTGCAGCAGTAGCATACCGCAATTGTGTCTAATTTTGAATCACTCCATTAGTGACAGTTTCTATGGAGAAATTAATTTAATTTAATAGTACAGTACACATATCAGAAGGAAGGATTAGACATGTCATTGGTTTAAACTAAATGTATAAACTAAATGTGCTTATTATTCATTTGTCTTGAGGCTCTTCTACACCACATAAAGTGAAGCAGCTGTAACAGACATTTATTCACCAGAACAACACCCCCCAGCAAGGCAGAGAAGTCAAAATAATATTTTTGGATTTTATTCATTTAACTCTGTTTTTTGGCAGAGAGGTTACAGTGATATTCTGAAGATCAGCCAGTATAGTGCAGATGCTACATACTGCATGGTACCTCCTAGGGTAGAATTCAAGTCAATGTCTGTGTAAGGGGACACATCTAGCAGCCAGTTCAGGAAATTGAGTCCAGCCAGAAAAGGATGTGGGGCGAGATGGAATAGGGTGTGATTTTTTAGACAGCTAAAAAATTGCACCAAATTGCACATGTAATAGGGTGCATTTTTTTTAAACAAGACAGAAATCACTTGCGATTTCTGGTTATTTTTTTCAGTTCTGGGAATGTGCGATTTTTTTAGTAAAGGTGCAAGTTTTAGTAACGGGATTTTTTGGATTTTTTGGTAATGTTAAAACATTAAAAAAATGAAAACACAAAATGGGGTCCCCCCCCCCCAGCATAACCAGCTCTTTGACCCAGTTCTGGTTTTCAAATAAGAAGTGAAAACTTAACTGCGGTCCCTCCTGTATTTAAGAAACCAGTATTAGTCTCTTGGACTGGTCCCAGTTCCAAAAATACAGGGGACAAAAAGAGTAAGCACCGTAATCAGTTTAATGCCAAAGCCGGAGGACACTTTTTGTATAAGGTCTCCAGCCGTCACATTAACACCCTGGCTGGTCAGCCCTGGAGGGGGTCTATGGGGGAGTGGGGATTCCCCCAATAAAGGGGTCCACCCCCTCCCCCAGGCTTCACCTGTCCAGGGCTGAAGCCTAACACCCCTGGGTGGTGGGTGTCAGACTGATTTTTTTGTTGTAAAATTAGAAAACAAAATAAAATGTTTCGGCTGTTTGTAAAACATTCCAAATTTCATGCTACAGAGAAGCTGACAAATGTTACGTTGTTCTTTATCTATGGCACAGATTAACAATTGAATAACAATGTATGCATATCATCTAATTATCATTTCCAGGACTTTTAAAAAATAGTGGCAGTTTTTAACCTGAATGTTTTTCACAGAAAACAAGAAAATCATCACTACTAGATCTTTCACATGATATAAACATTTGTAGTCTTTCCAGCACAAATTTTAGTACATAAATTTATATCATGAAACAGAGCAAATTATGGGCAATATAAACAATGTCATTATGATAGAAATGGAAGGGATTTTAATGCAAATGTTTCCCTTTTTTTGACAAAGGAAAATATTACAAGTCTTTATATTGCCCAATAAAACTTGTGTAACACAACAAGTCTTTTGGATGGTATAATACATCTTCTGTCTGGGAAAGCTAGCAGGCTGAACAGTCTGCACCTTTCCATGACCTGCATTTTAAAAGTCTGGAATTATCATATTTATAGTTTTCCTATTTTTATATAGAAAGATGAACATCAATCACAGAAATGTACATGGTGAAATGATGTTCACATCTTAAGATCACTGATCACACCGATCACACAAGATGCCAGAAGATTGCAGTGTTGACCTTCCTACCTCTTAACCTTTCAACCCAACCCTCTATTAACCGTACCTTGTTCTTTCTCTATTCAATTTGCCATGCTAGCCATGTATGTAGATTTCAAAGCCAACATGTTGGATAAAGACTGGATTTCATTATAGCTATAAGGACAGATTTACTTCATTGTATATAAAGGTATTCTGTAAAGAGACCAATCAAATTTGTGCTAGATAACTGAATCTGGTTGCTATGGGAAACAAGACCACCACCTCCATCTGCTTCAGAATTTCATTAAAATAGTTCCAGACAATCCAGCACATAGGATAGCTGACTCCAGATTAAATAGTTGCAATGGCTACTCAGTGGCATGATACACAATACTTTTATTTACAAATAGAAAAGCTGATACAGTATCTATATGGAGAAAACCATTCATTGGCACTGATTTATCAATATTGTAAATGTTCCCTGTTTAAAAATGTCTTATGACTGTATATGATGGCTGGGACAAGGCCTGATTAAGGGTTCCAGATGCCCTAGGCTAAACAGCATTGAACAACACCCCCCCCCCCCCCCCTTCCCCTTTCCTGACACCATTTTTCCCCTCATATTCAGCTAATAATCTGTAACAGACCCGGGCCTTCGCTCCATCCATATTAACACTTACCGCCCTAGCAGTGCTGGCAATGGCAGCACTGGCATCAATCAGCCTCAGTGGTGGAGCCAGCTGTGGTTCTCACATGGTCTACTCTTGTCGGTGTCCCTGCCTTGGTGATGCCAGCAATCCCAGCAGGCAGTGCTCCTCACACAGTTCCCGGTGGAGATTTTGTAAAAGCTTGCTTGGCCCAAACTCCAGCAGCACCAGGAAGCGCTCCCATCCCAGCACAATCTATGATGCTGGTGCTGCGTGCCCCCCCAGGACTCAGCATTCTAGGCTGCAACCTAATCAACCTATTAATTAATCAGACCCTGGCAGGGATTAAAGTAAGAAATTCCCCTAATAAAGTAATACCATTACTTTGCTGCAGGGCAGTGGCAGCCCTATCACTGTTGACACCCAGTGTGGCTTTATCTGATACCTTCAGCATGCGTTGGCAAAAATGGTGGGAGCAAGAGTACAATGTGTAGCCGCCTAAGTAGGGTGCATGGCCTTGAGGCTACAGGTGTGGCCCCTGTTTTGTCACTGCGTGGTCCAGAGATGTGGGCTGCCCCTAGGAATCAGTCTCTATGCAGTACTGGCTCCTACACTGTGACAGAAGCCAGATGCATCACCCGGCTCCTGTCAATGATCAGGAGTCAGCACTTTGGTGTCATCCCTCAGCAGGTGGCACCCTCCTTGTGGTACCACTGCTGCAGGGTTATACCGGGCTTACCTAATATTCATGTGGGGCAGACAGGCTGCTCATGTGTAACAAATATATGCTGCCAAAAGGGGATCCAAAGGATTACTCTGCAGATTAAAAACGAGTTTCTAGATGCTCGGCGTAGCACCATCCATAGAACGTTTCATGGCTTGGTAAAATGTAATTATTTGCAGTCCCCATAGAAAGCTTTGGGTTGAGCTTTTTGTGTAAGGCTGTTTTTGAAAGATTAACTACAAAAGTCTGTGTAGTTTAATCAATATGTTCCTAGTGTCCATAAAGAGTATTCATATGCAGATAAGTTACTGCTGAAGCATAATGGTAACATCGCATAAACCATGTTTCCCAAAACAGCTAGATGGCTCCACATCATGCATAGCTTGTTCTGTGAGGACATAGCTTGGTACTCTTTACCTAGAAGGGCGCCCATCGTGGTGATCGCGGGCATCGCGGGCAGTACATTAACGGCCGCGACGCGATGCCCGCGATCACCGCGATTTCCCATAGGGTTCAATGTTAAATTTTGTCCTGACCGCGATTTTACATTCAATGCTTCAATGGCCGCGATTTGGCCATAGGAATCAATGTTAAATGGGCTACAGAGCCCAAATAGGCACAATTAACCCTTAAATGTCCCCCCAAATTTGTAACGCCACCCCACGATCCACGCCAACCCGAAGCGTGGCGAGCGCAGCGAGGCCGCGAGGGGCGGCGGTACGCGTCCTCCGACCTTTTCATGCCCTACTATCCACGTCGGCATGGAGAATAGAATAGTGTGGCGAGCGCAGCGAGCCACCGAGCCCGAAGCGTGGCGAGCGCAGCGAGCCCCGCGAGGGGACGCGGATACCTTCACAGTTATACGCGTCCCCTCGCGGGCTTCACAGGTGTCCGTGGCCACGCGGACACCTGTGAAGTCCGCGAAGGGACGCGTTTACCTGTGAAGGTATCCGCGTCCCCTCGCGAGGCTCGCTGCGCTCGCCACGCTTCGGGCTCGGTGGCTCGCTGCGCTCGCCACACTATTCTATTCTCAACTCCACGCCGACGTGGATAGTAGGGCATGAAAAGGTCGGAGGACGCGTACCGACGCCCCTCGCGGGCTCGCTGCGCTCGCCACGCTTCGGGTTGGCGTGGATCGTGGGGTGGCGTTACAAATTTGGGGGGACATTTAAGGGTTAATTGTGCCTATTTGGGCTCTGTAGCCCATTTAACATTGATTCCTATGGTCAAATCGCGGGCATTGAGGCATTTTACATGAAAATCGCGGTCAATCAGCCTTTTTAACATTGTTCCCTATGGGAAAATCGCGGTCATCGCGGGCAGCAGATTTTTATGTACCCGCGATTTACCCGCGATGACCGCGATTTTTTACCCCCGACGCCCGCGATTCCAATCGCTGGCGCCCTTCTAGGTAAAGAGTACCCATAGCTTTTTGGTCATGGTAATTTTTTTAGGAGGTGCTTTTATCTATCCCCTCCAGTGTAGTGGCAGAGATACATCTAGCTTTTTGTTACGTTGGTATTACTACCAGGAGTCCATCTATAATGGGTGCAGAGTGTATGCTGCACCCATTATTAGCTTAACATGTATTGTAAACCTACTTTTTTTTTTTGTAAGTTCAGTTACACTTTAAGAACAGTGGGGGTTATTCTGGTTCACTCCATCTGGCAAATTCTTTCTCTAATAGACATAACCATGTGGGGTAGATGTTACGCAAAGAGAATTAGATTTGGGTGGGGTTTTACTTCATAGTGAGATCTATATTGCAGTGTAAAAATAAAGCAGCCAGTATTTACCCTGCACAGAATCCAAATAACTCATCCAAATTTAATTCTCTCTGCACAAGTTACATCTGCCCCCCCCCCCCCCCCCTGCAGTGCACATGGATTTGTCCATGTAAGAAGGAATTTGCCAGAAGGAGTGAACCAGAATAATCCCCTATATATCATACACATAATCATTGCTTAAAAAACCCTATATACTTGAATGCAGCCATAAATTGGTTGACCTTTTGGGTCTTTAAACATCACTGAATCAGGTGAAAGCCAGAAAAAAGTCTATGTGAAGCTTTGTATTGCTAATTGTCTGTTCAGCCATCAGAAAAAACACACATCTGAAGTTCTCAAGTCATTGATCTTAACAACAGTCCATCACACTAAATGGTTATATGGTAGTAGACCAACAACTTCATTTCATGAATAAAAAACTGTGCAGCCGGCTTCAGTCATGGAAGATTTGATGTCATAAAAAGAATACAAAGGCTTATAGCAACACTTTACAATACACTAGACTGAACAATGCATGGAATTTATAGCATGGGTACTTAATGAAATTTCAACCAAGTGACATGTTCCAAGATGACAATATAGCTGTCCCAACATCTCCTTTCTTTTTTCTATAGATAGTTTGCCTAAATTAAATATTTGGCAAAGGAAGGATTTGTCCAATGAACATAAAAGTATAGTAAAATACAAAACATTTCTATTTTAACCTTTGTTATGTATATTTCAGCTGTGATAATAAACCATATATTTTATCACTCAACATACCAAGCAATAATTTTTTTATGATTATAGATAAAAAGTAACAGTCTTCTTATTGATTGACATTTGAAGAAGATAATAAATCAAGTTGTAAAAAACCCAAGAATGCATAACTGAATATTCCCAGCATCCTTTAAATAACATTTATGTGTTTCTATCATTGCCTGATTGTTAATTGCAATGGTACAAGCTGAAGCCAAATGTCATTGCATAATATTGCATTGTAACTATTATATTGTGGTCTAATGTAGTTTTAATAGCAAAGCCAAACTGTCTCTGCATGCAATTGCAATTATTTTCTAGGATTAACTATGGAGCTAGTTAATACCAATTCCATCTGTAAATTCATAACCTAACACAGACCTTATATTCAAAATAATGAAAGCTGATTTTTACGGGGATGCTATTTAGAATACACATATTTGGCAGCTACAGTACACCAACTCTGCATTTGCAAAACACTATACAAATCATATTTTAGCAGTGAAGAAAGAAAGCAGATGGTGCTAGATGATGTCAAAAAGTGTGCAATCAAGTTACTGCTGGAATAACAAAACGAAAAAAAAAAAGAAAAAAAGGAAATTATATATATATATATATATATATATATATATATATATATATATATATATATATATATATATGATATAGTTGTAGGATCCTGCGCTATAATACAGTCAACAAAGAGTCACCAGTGATAGGGATACCCTTTTTCAAGGGGACCAGGCACCAAAAGACCAAGATAGAACTGCAGCACTCTCTCGATGGTGAGCCTCTGGAACCCACAGAGGAGATGAATCTAGAAAAAAATGTGAAGAGAGAGGCGCTTCATGGTGCATTAAACGAATAACAGTTTAATAAGAGAAGTAAATTTCTCCACAATAAAAGAGAGTCAGGGACTCGTACCAAAAAGCAGGGCACTGTGGACTGGGTACCACACGATTTTACAATAATAAAACCAGGCAAGACTGCTCACGATTCATCCAGACACGGCAATCCGAACACGACCTGCGGAGGGCTGCACGGCTGGCTTGCTGCACAACTATCGGGGACGCGACGGAGCGCACTGGCGCTGGGTGGAGGGCCTGCCAGCAGCAGCACTAGGGAGTCCTAGGCTGGACTCCCTAGTGCTGCTGCTGGCAGGCCCTCCACCCAGCGCCAGTGCGCTCCGTCGCGTCCCCGATAGTTGTGCAGCAAGCCAGCCGTGCAGCCCTCCGCAGGTCGTGTTCGGATTGCCGTGACTGGATGAATCGTGAGCAGTCTTGCCTGGTTTTATTATTGTAAAATCGTGTGGTACCCAGTCCACAGTGCCCTGCTTTTTGGTACGAGTCCCTGACTCTCTTTTATTGTGGAGAAATTTACTTCTCTTATTAAACTGTTATTCGTTTAATGCACCATGAAGCGCCTCTCTCTTCACATTTTTTTCTATATATATATATATATATATATATATATATATATATACATACATACATAATACAGAAAAAGGGGGTGACCCTAGTTGCGCCACCAATAAAATGAGCAGCTACTTCTATGAATCTCCCCTGTTAGTGGGAGATGGAACAGGGTACAAATGGTGAATAGAGAGCACTAACAAATACCAAAATAAGAGATTGGACCAATGTTAGGTAAAATATTTCTCAATCAGATACAGGTTCAATTGTTTTTATTAAATGTTCATAAAATATGGCATCTGTTTGTTTGCAGTTCACTTGATGTTAACAGCATAGAAAAAACCCTACGTGTTTTGTCTCGAAAGACTTCATCAGGGGTAAGTAGGGTGGAAATAATAAATGTATCGACGCCAGCTCCTAGCTATATATATATATATATATATATATATATATATATATATATATATATATATAGATGAAAAAACAAACAAAAGTGAAGTATAGAACAATTTACAAGACCGGCCTAACCACCACAACAGTACATGCCATGATATTATATCATTTAAAGTAAATTTCACTTGCTGCAAAAACTCAATTGGGAGTTAATGCGGCTAAATGTTCTGTTGGGATCATATGACTGTAGCGGTTCAATAATTTTCATCGAGTACAGTGAACATTCATCTAGTTTAATCTCTGTTACATGACTGAGGTCAGAGCTGGATTAAGGTTCTTGGGGCCCAGAGTACGAAAAATAGGGGGCCCTATTAAATAAAATTATATACGATATATATATATATATATATATATATATATATATATATATAAATATATATATATTTATATTTATATGCTACATGCCACAGCTAATTTTATAACAGAATTAACTGGTATTTTAGTACAGACTGTCTTACTTTTGTTGTTGACAGGCTGTACACAAAGCGGCTGCCCTGCACATGGCTCCGGGTTCCTCCATCTCCAACACTGCACACAGACAGTTGTCAGTGTCTGCACTGATCAATGCTAAGGCCGGGATCCTGCTTCCTTCTACCCTGCAGCATGTGCGCTCAGCCAATCACTGTGCCGCAGGCTGATCCTTCTTCAAAGATCATTGGACTTGCTCAGCTGTCCTGTTCTTGTAGGCGGCGCCGGCGGCTGTCAATTATAAACAGCAGTCGGGCAGCATGGAGCTGGGAGCACAGCCCCGCAGATCGGATCGCTCTTACCAATCTAATCTGTGGCGGATAGGTAAAAGCGATCCAATTGGTGGTGGGTGGCCCTATTAGAAAGGGGGTCCAGGGGTACTGACCCCCTGGGCCCCCCTTAAACCAGCACTGGCTCAGTGGTATTATAATCTCACTCCGTTAGAGTTTTTATTGCAATTCAAACTCATTAAAAAAAAATTTGTATAGAATTTATAAAAACCAGGAAGCATACAGTAAGTAGCTTTGTTTGCCGTCATTTGAGTGATACCAGGCATAGCCCCTGATTTATTTGCAAAGTATTGAAACTTATTTTAACACACAGTAACCACTTACAAATTACAAGCTTCAACATAAAATGTATCCAGAGGTTAAATTTCTCAATAGATAGCAATAGCAACAATGACACCTACAGGTAATTATACGAAACTTCATCATCAATATCAATCAATTTAAACACGTTTCATAACTTAAATCATGTTGGAGTAATGATAGTACGTTCACTAAGTAATGTTAATACTGTTATTAATATTAATACAAAGCAAAGCAGTTATATACAGTATAACAAAGTCAAATATACAGCACTCGGGTTTGACTGAATGAATAAACTAATACAATATATGAATAAAATTAAACACATTTTCTAAACAATAATGACATGAATACAATGAATATATAAGTATGAATGATTAAAATTAAGAATTCTCATAAAAAAGGGGGTTATAAAAATTTCAGTGTACCTGAATATAAATGGTTACCAGACTGATGGATGGTAAAGATGGAAGTATCTGGGAAATTTCCTTGTGATGGAGATGAATGGAATGTCCAAGTCCCGGAATATTACCCAGTGGAGGATCTTTGTTGACTCAGAGATGTCAGCATATAAATGAGCAGTCTTGGTGGAATAAATGTACCTTTGTGGCTGCATGCAGGTCTGAGATGGATTGGTCCTCTTGAGATGTAAAACTGTTCCAGAATGGCAGAATGAGGCAGGCAGTCTGGTGTTTTCAGGGGTGCAAGAAAGTGCAAATGCAATTGGGGGGCTCACCGCATTTCAACGTGTTCATCTGTACAATAATTGTGTACACAAGTACTTGTTACACAATTATTGTCCAGATAATTTTAAGGTCTGATTCACATTATTGGATTAAAAAAAAGTGACACATGGTGTAACGCGACTGATATCCGTGTTCCCACTTCCGCCCTTAGTCTCACTAAGCAAATGTGCATCCTTCCTGTTCCTACAGAACATGGAAGTGAGACAAGGTTCCTTCTAAGGACATCGTAATCACGTGACCGCGAGAACATACAAAAAAACCAGGCAGTTCAAAAGCGGTGATGAGTGTTTGTGACGCTTCCGCCCATACATCAATAGGCGGAGATAAAGTGCTTAGTAGGGCGCTACTGCCCTTACAATGATGTGATTGGGACATGACTCTGGAAATAAAACTTTATTGAGACAATCAACACTTACAATTGTATTAGAAACTCCCAATATGCCAATCAGATCAGCAATCATGTGACACAACATTTCTGTCACATGACCGCACTAATGTGAATGAATAACATGTATATTTGCCTTCTATTTAATAATTGTATATAAACAAGTCTGTCTCCATACTATTATTTGTATTAAGAAACCATGGGATATATATTGAATATGTTTTTAGGAAAGTTAAGGATGTAACCATGCGTCTCCCAGCTGCAATCAATCAGCAGCCCTATTGGATAAGGATACAGTACACCAACCCAAAGGAAGTCTACAGTCACCTTTGAAAAAGACAGTTTAACTGGGGAAACGCATCAGTGGGCCTCATTCCAGCCTCGGCTTTGAATTGGGGAATCCAAATATTCACTGGACCCACTGCAATTTGCCCAGTTGACTCCATCCTGGACCAGACCACAAGACTATACCATCAAGCAAGTGAGAACCCAATCAAGTGAGTGTTGAGACTAAAGCACTGGATGATATTATCAATGTCCTAGAGGTAATTTATAGAAATGGGACACCATCTCAATCTCCCCCCCCCCCCCCCCCCACCCTTTCATCTCAAAGTGAGAGACTGCACCTTCCCCATTGTAATTTTATGAGTTTTTATTATTTTTATCAAAGTATATTATAATTGAAATCATGCTCTGAAATATTCACATGCTATTGGTTTAATAAAATAGGTTTTACATCCCATGGTTTTTTAATTCCTCCTCAAAAAACTAGCGCTGTGCTTTTCTTGTTTATTGTTTGTTTATATTAGCCAGATTGACTCCCCCACCCAGCACAGCAGCTTGGTCATTGGACCCCCCTCAGCGCCTGTACTTCCCCTAGGGGAATTTGCATATACAGTATATTTGCTGATTTTAGGTTGAAGTTACATTTGACCTAATTTTTTGACAGTTAGGAAAACCATCACATGCAGAAAACACGTGGATCTGCAAATTACTCATCGATCCACGCACATTTGCTGTTCCACGTTTGCTATTTTCCACCAATGCAGATTCGACTTTTCAACAAATTCAAACCTGTATTGGAGGAAATAATGTTCGAAAGCGTCCTAGTGAATGGGTAGGTTCATCATTAAATACTGCCCTTAGTCACTTGACAGTTATAAATGTTGGGTGTGCAAAAATGTCAGGGCTTACTTTCCTATATTATATTAATTTACAAAGAATGCAAATATCATGAGAGCTGCAAACAAATGGCACAGTGACAAATCATGACTTCATGATTTACCTTAATTCTTTAGAGTTTAGACCCATTATTGAGGATCAGATATGGAAGGCTATTTGGCTGATGAATTGGTTTAGTTGATATACAGACATGTCAACAATTGGCATACGGCAATTGGCATACGGCTAAATCTAAATAGTGACATATTGTCTCACATGTCTGAGATGTAAGATAAAACATAACTGTGGTACAGATTCTGTTTAACTTGCAATTACTGTTAATCATGAGGATATCCTCTGCGCCTGCGTGCTACAAGTATATATATATATCACTATGTTTGTCCATGGCTAGGGAAGGGGAGAGGAGTGTCATTGCTCCATTATAGTCTGAGATAGAATTTATTTTTAGAGCAGGAGAACTAGCAGCTCCCATTTAGAATAATAAATATATATATATATATATATATATATATATATATATATGCAAATTAAGAAGTTGTTCAGCTTACAAAAATACAAGACATTGGGGTCACTTCCAATGTCTGGCACAAGTACCTGGAGGTCTTTTTAAAAACCCCAGTGAACAGAGTGTGAAGCAATACCCAATGCATTTCATCTCATAGAGACTTCATCTGGAGTAGGTCCAATAATGGTGACAGTGTCATCATCATTAAATGGAGAAACTATAACTCTAAGGTCTTATCCAGGAGAGTCCTAGATGAGTAATTATCTTGGAATCAGAAAACGACAAGGAATGTAAGTAATCTTTATAGGCCAATGGGAAGAAACATCTCTAATGGACTCTCCCCAAAATAGCCAGAACAGTAATGTGATCCCTCTCAGCTCCACACTTGCTTAATTTGTAAATGAAGTTACTAACAAGAAATCTTTAAACGATGTCGATATTTTGGAGCCATACGCCTTAATAATAATAATAATTTCAGCTTGATTTGCCTTTAAAACTAATATATCCCTCTAAAACTTACAGCTATAATGCTGTGCATAACTAGTTCCAGAGTGTCTTGTATCTTACAGTATAAACGTGAGAATCTAAAGACGAAAACAACCGTAATATAAATACATTTGTTTGCAACCATAATATTATGATGTAGGGCCTGCAGCTGGGCTTCAGATGTCGCAGCTGTTGCCAAAAAATATCCGCACAAGAAATGTCAAGATGAAATAAATAGGCTTATTTAGTAATAGCTCCGGTACTCTTACCCTCTTACATAATGCTTAAACAGTCCCTCATGTAAAAGTCACTTTGTGAAAGTATTTTTGGCAGATATGAGATATCCTAATCACAATCACTTTTGCTAGATACAGTATGCTAATTAAATTGGTCCTCTTAGACATCATGATGGTAAATGAACATTGGAGTAATTTATCAGTTTTGGTTGGACAAGACATAACTAAGATCTCCTGTTCTATCCACCTCTTTCACTATGCTTTGTATATATTCTCTTTCCTTTTTAATTTATCATCGGATGGAACACATCAACACACTTAATAATACTATTTCCTTTTCTGTAATTCTAATAAGTGCGATAGGAATTTAAATATATGAAATTTACTGCAGGTCCAATTCGTCAAGCTAAGCATGGTGACATTTTGATTCATAAGCACTTTATGGTCCAAGATGCTTCATTATTTTCAGATGAGTTATGCGATCATTTTGCACTGGCCTATGGTCTGGATAAGTACTCTGGATACATGTTCCACCTTATTTTAACAAATAACGCAGATTAAAAATGTTGAATTATGAAATTTACAACTCTCAATAAAGCATTTACGTACAGTATATACGGACTTATCTAATGTCTAATTTGAGAAACTGGATACCAACATGATACAGGTAATTATCTTCTACTGTATATTGAAGATCTGTAACACAAATAATATGTCTAAAAAAACTGTCTTTAAAAAAGTCTCTATGTCTCAAGTCAATTAGGTATGGCCAGAGGCGTAACAAGAAACTTGCTTGCTACATAGCAACATTTTGAAAGGACCACCACACTATTGTTTCTACAGAGACACCTTTTACTGCAGCAGTTGTTAATTGTATGCCCCATGGTAATGCCCTCATTAATTTTATGCCCTATAGTAATATCTTAGTTAATGTAATACCCGTAGTCGTGTCCTTTTTGATTTGTTTCAACAGTAGTGCCCTAGTTCATTGTATGCTCTATTAAAGTGCCCTAGAGTAGTTCACAGCAACAAAATACATTGTAATACATCCAGTAAACATTATTCCACATAGTGCCCCAAATTCACATTCTGCCACATTGAAGTATCCTCAGTTCATAATGTCACAGTATACAAGTGTTTCTAGGTCATATCATTCCACATTGTAATGGGCCCAAGTTAATTGTATACTTTCCTTTTCATATTATACATTACAGTGCCCAGATCAGAGACACACCTTATTATTATAACATTCACTACACAAGTCTTTCACTGAGAATGGAATGTCACCCCATTTAAGACTGGCAACGGGCATAGGTGTGCGCACATTGAGTGTTAAGGGTGCACAGGCACCCCCTAATGCTGTGCCCTCACCCCCACACATATTGCTGCTAGTAATACCAGCAATACCTTTTACCAAAGACTTTTGCTTTTTAGACCTGTATTCCATTAAAATAAGCGCCCATCAATCAATAATGTGTGTGTTTTGCATTTATTAATTGTATTACACCATTGTCATATCACTACATATCTGTGTCATCCAGATATGATTTTAACTTTATTTGCATATACTGTTACACAGAGTAATTAGAAGATTAAAATTGAAACAGGAAGGAAATATTCGCACAAAGCGAATTAAGGCAGCGCTTGGGTCAATGAATAGTAACAAAATTTGTTAATAAAGGTACAAATATTTTACTGGTTTAAAAGTGCATGTACATACAATATACATTATTACAATAATGAACAAAAAAGCATATTGTAACCTAATAAAATCGGGAAGGTGGGGAATAAAAAGTAAACTGGATTTAACGAAAAGTAAAGTTAATATGAGAGTGTCCCGCCTCAAAGGACATAAATTAGTGAGCAACAGTGTAATCACTTGATTTTGTGGACGAAACAGGTAAGTGCACTTTACCAATTGGATCCTTGTGGAACAAATGAAGGTACGGAGCTGGTAAGGTCCTCACGATGAATGTGGCTATTTTGTCGTGCCACTGGAGGGGTCAGCAGTCGCCAAATTGGATAAGTCCTCCGTGATGAGGTGTGAGACAGATGGAATACGTCTCCAACACCAGAAGGATGTTTGTTGTGGCGTGGTAACCAATGCAGTGTCCAGAAGTGTGGAGGTAGGCTTCCGTGGCCCAGAGATGATCTCACCGGTATGGATGTTGATAACCAGTGGTGTCTGGGAACACGGTGTCCGCCTGGCAATGTAGTCTCCAATAAATGGCAAGAAGATGAATGTCCACAATGAAGTAGGTCTCACAAAGGGTCCTGAGGCAGGGAAGGGGGTACAGGTTCACCTAACGCGTTTCACTGCGTCCTGCAGCTTTATCAAAGGTGTGGGGGACTGTGTACCTGGTTCAGGTATTTATACCTTCCTTAATGGGTAAGTTGGTGCACCTGTGCGATGCAATTAATAATACAAATACATCATATAAATAGAATATCAATATAAAATATAGGTAGGCAGACATATATCAAAATAAAAAACATAGATATTAAATGCATGATAAGAAATGATGAAGTGATAGACTTAAAAAATCGTTTTTTCTATACTTAAGTTTGATCACATGACTGGATTAGGTCATGTGATCGGAATGTACAAACAATGCATAGAGGGGTGTAGCACCGGGTAAAGGACGTTTTTGATTATTGTTGTTCAGAACTCCAATGATGGTTAATTTGGATGAGCGCTACTAAGAGAAATAGAGATGGACATGCTTAAATGTAGGCCTGTAATAGAGTAATTCTCGATGTTTGGAACGCATCTTGCGTTCCAAATGCAATGGTGAACAATTGCTTCCGCCCTTGCCCCGGAAGTGTCAGGCGGCGTTAGCCAATGGTAATGATCTTTCATGTGACGGACGCCTCATAGCGTCAGTGCTGTACGCACATAACGCACAGACAGCAACCTGTGACGTCTGAGGGTACAAGGGCGGAAGCGTCCATTGATCCAGCTGTCGCTTCCTGTGATTTGGAACGCACTTGCGCTCCAACACAGTAATGATGATAAGGATGGAAACATATGGAGCATAGATAGAGACTTATGATATAACGATTCTGAATAAGAGACCAGCATATCTTGAGAGCAACAATATGACAATTTTAATGTTCTAATCGGTTACTAGAAAATGACAATATAATAGAGATATAATATATTTTTAACAAAAAATTAAACGGTATAAATAGTGTAAATAATTAATTTGTACTAAATTAATAAATAATGAAACGAAAGATGCTTTTCTATATTGATAATGAATTGATTATAATGATCAGAAAATATACATATATTAATAAATATTATGATAAAAAATAAATAAATGAATAAATTAAATAAATAAATAAATTGGGGGCAATGTGAATTAATTTTACTTTTATTATTATTATTATTTTGCTGTTATTTTTTAGTGTTATTTTTAATGTTATTTTTAATGGGGGGGGGGGGATATAATGGTGTAGCTGAGAGACGTTTTATATTGTAGTGAGTGCACGCCTGATTGGCGATGTTAGTCAGACCCAATGGCGGTGTTAGACATGCCCAATAGGTGGTGAAAGGCACACCGTTTTGACAGTGCACCCCCTAATAAAATGTGCTGCGCACGCCTATGGCAACGGGTTATGCCCTATTGCTTAGACGATCATTTTATAAGCCTTGTAGAAAACTATATTATCTGTGTATGGGGCCCCCTATGCCTCTGGGCTCCATAGTAATGGCACCCCCAGTACCCACTATACCGTAGCTTCTTGGGTATGGCTGAATCATGCAGGAAAGTAATAAAAGTAGCAAATTCATATAAGTTAAGGTATACTATACCATTTAAATGCAACTAATTTTGTAAATGTAGTTCTGAATTACAATATCTGTAAAGCAGCAAGGCATTAGAATTTTGAGGTGAAGTTTTTGGGAAACCTTGCATGATCGGTACTAATAAATGTAAGTGGTGCGTAAGTGCTGATTTCCATATCAGGAATACTAGGAAGTATGTCCATAATAGCTCTACATATATATGGGACGGGATGTAATGCACTGCAAGTCCGTCAGCCGTAAGGGATGCCAGTCGAACTCAGAGGTTTTTTTTAAAGTTCCCTTAAAACACCTGTGAGATCTGATGGCATCCTGCCCTGCCGCTGGACTCACACTGCATGAAATCCCGCTCTTAACTGTTTATTACATCAGACTCATATGCATTTAATGAAGAAAAGTGCACACTCACGTTGTTTGTTATAATTATATTGTGACAAAATATTTCTGTATGGTTTTTTTTACACGCCTGCACAATATATGGAACCTATAGTTAATGTGGTGAGTGCAGTGCAACTCCGTTCACCTATATACAGGACAAACTGTATATGATCGCAGTACTGTACATGTTACTGAATATTCGTGTAATTATTGATGCATTGCTCTCAAAGAAAATCCTCTTGCCAAGCGGTTAGTTTCTGTACATATTCTAAATATCATGACTTATTATGGGTAATCTTCTTATAAAAACATATTTGTCTCCATATGATGAACATGATATACGACTGCTTGCTTTTCGCAGGTCCCATGAATTACTATAGCCCATTTTCTATACGTGGAGGGTCGTACAATGGTAATATAAGTCAACTAATCAATAATGTTGGCAGTATTTACTCGGCAACTTAATATTTACATTAGTTTATTATAATGAATAACATCACAGCTGACTTGACATCTCCATTTAAACATCTGTGAATCGAGGCTTGCCGTGCATTTTAAATAAGAGGGCTTAAATATAAATTCTTAGAATACTGTATATTAGGTCACATCACACCCACACCTGGCAACTTTAGTGTTTAGTTTGTAAATTCATAATTTCTTATTCAGAAGCCCATACTAGTGTTATTTCATTGTTACTAATCTTCTAGCATTGCAAAGCAGATTGTGTTTGTATATAGTTACTTTGGATTGCACATGTTTCTGCTATGGGCATGACAGAACATTCTGTAAGAACATGCTCAGTAAACACACAAGTAAGCATCAGTAAGCGTAGTCAGAGTAGAACCATAACTGCCCTGATTTGTGCATGGCATGGATTAAATCCATTAACCAACACTGGGCGGGATGCATTAAAGTGAAAATGCAGTAAAATTTGAGGCACCACTGTGGAGGGAATCGCCAGAAAAACCTGGGGTACTTGTGTAGTTTCACAGAGCCACTGCACGCTCACTCTGTGTTTGAAACTTGGCAGCTTGCCAGACATCCTTACTGTACTAAAGGTGCCCATACACGTTACAATTATTGTATACAATATTGTATACAATATCGCATCTCATCCGATCTCGGTTTTGCGATGACATCAGATGAGATGAGATCTAGTACAAAAAGTATGTGCTGCACATACTTTTTGTACTAGATCTCATCTCATCTGATGTCATCGCAAAACCAAAATCGGATGAGATGCGATATTGTATACAATATTGTATACAATAATTGTAACGTGTATGGGCACCTTAAGCTACGTTATTAGCGTTCACTCTGTGTTAACTCTGTTTGAAACTTGGCAGCTTGCCAGACTTCCTTACTGCACTAAGCTACTGTATGCGCGTAAGCATCCATAGTTAGCATAAGCGTCCCTGTGTAAACCAGCGAAATACCATCTAGTTTTAGCGTCTAGTTTTAGCGTAGTGAGAAACAGCGGATAGTTGACCATAGTCAGAAGTTGCGTCCCAGTCAGAAACAGCGTCTAAGTTAGTCAGATTGAGTGGTATGCTGTTAGCGTACTCAGTCAGCTGTAGGACTGTAGCGTAGTCAGTCAGAGTGGTACGCAGTTAGCGTAGTCAGTTAGTAGTAGGATTGTGTGAGAGACGGACGTATATGAAGGCGAACCTGACTATTTTCTCTCTGCCCCAGACGGAGGAGGATGCGGTGTAATTCCTGCAGGGCCACCAATTCCTGCCACACACCCATACCTGCCCCAACGGTCACCCCATGAGGCTGAGTGTGAGGGAGCGGATGTGGCGCTGCCATTTCCGCAGCTGCCGCAAAAATGTCAGCGTCAGGTCAGCTCAGTGTCATTTGACATTTGTCACCCTGATCCGCTTCGTCTACTACTGGGCTGAAGAGCTGACCAGCATCCGGTTCTGCGAGCATCACCTCAACATATCGTAGAAGACGACCGTAATGTATAGCAACTTAATGCGGGAGGCATGCACTGTTCTGCTATCGCAGCCTCAGCAGCGCATTGGTGGGCCAGGCACCATCGTGGAGGTGGATGAGAGCCTCTACGTACAGCGAAAGAGCCACGTTGGCCGCATGTTGTCCCAGCAGTGGGTCTTTTGGGGCATCTCGAGGGAGACAAGACAGTGCTTCATCACGGCAGTGGACCGGCGTGATGACAGCACGCTAATGGCGTGCCACGATCTACAGCGACTGCTGGAGGGCGTATAACTCGCAACAGTTGGAGCAGGCTGGGTACCACCACGCCAGGGTCAATCATAGCTACCACTTTGTGGATCCCGACACCGGGGTTCACACCCAGAACATAGAATGGTTGTGGGGTGCTTGTAAGTGGTGCAATGAGCGCCAAAGGGGGACCGCGCGTCATCACCTGGACTCGTATCTCCAGGAGTTTATCTGGAGGAAGAGTGTAGGTGCAGAGGACCCCTTTAAGCGCATCCTGCATGCGCTGACCCTGCTCCCCCAACTGAACAAAGTCGACGCCGCAGACTCAAAGTCCACAGCATCAACCTCCCCCCACTAGCTTTTAATTTGCAGTGATAATGTTTATATTCTATTGCTGCCTATGGCACAGATAGTAAATCAAGTATCGCAACATAGTTAAACTAATACTAAAAGAATTTCAAGCCAGCCTGGCGATACAGTTTGAGTATCCCATATCCGTATAGCCCAAAACTGAAAAAATTTGGTTTTCCAGAATATTTTGAGGGTTTTTTTGTTTAGTTTTTTCTCCCCTGCCCCTTTTTTCAAACTTACCACGTTCCCCCGTATCCATGGTGTGCTTTAGGATCCTCTTCAGCGGCTTCTCCGGTCCCAGGGGTGCATTGTGTGAGTGCGTGGGCACACTGGTGACGTCACCGGCCAACCTGAAAACTCACACAATGCACCCCTGGGACCTTTGAAGAGTATCCTGAAGGCCGCTGCGGATTCCGGGGGACGCTGTGGATGCCGGGGGACCATTGGAGCAACACTAGAGGTCCAGGTAAGTTTGTTGAAAAAAAAAATATTCCAAAAACCAGAAAAATCCCTTATCCAAAATGCTCGTGATCCTGAGCAATTCGAATAACAGATGCTCAACCTGTACGAGCTTTCACTAGTAAGGCTAATGTTAATGTTACCACTTATTTTAGGAAAAATGCTTTCATAAGCTGTGTACATATGCACCGATTCGATTTTGCTTATAGAAGCAAAATCGAATCCACATCAAATGGTTTTAAGGACACTTTCGATCTGCATTTGATTCGATGCGCGCTCCCGTTTTCTCAAAATCGAACAGAAAAATCTACTGTGCAGCCAAGGAAATATCAAACTCGATCCAGTAAAGCGAATGTGTTACAATTTACCATGAATCTTAATCGAATTCAATATCTAATGCAAAAGTACAGATCTAATGCCAAATCGAATGGAAAGATCGGTACTTATATGTTAGTTGGGTGCCCACTAAGCTACTTGCTTCATTTTCCGCATCCCCTCGCGTGGCTCACTACACTCGCCATGCTTCTGGCATGGTGGCTTCCCACAATATATAAAATCAAGTCCATGCCGACATTGATAGTGGGGGTATGAGCGTAGAATCCATAGTGGGCGCCCAACTAACATATAAGTACCGAAAGATCTAATGCCAGATGTAATAGAAAATCAAATCTAACATTTAATCAAAAGCAAATTAATGTGTATGTACAGGGCTTTAAAGAAACTAAAAGAACATAGAAGAAAAGAAAAAAGAATTTTGATGTGGGCTGCCCATGCTAAACAGACAGACAGATAGCTAGATAGCTAGATAGATAGATGGGATGCAGTTAATATCCCGGCGGTCGGGATCCCGGCGTTCAGAATCCCGACGCCGGAATCCCGACCGCCGAAATGCCGACACATTCTCCCTCCTGTCCACGACACCCCTGGAGGGAGAATAAATTAGTGTGCCGAGCGTAGCGAGGCACCGGGCCCGCTGCGTGGCGAGCGCAGCGAGCCCGCAAGGGGGGGCGATGCACATCCCCCCCTTGTCGGCATTTCGGCTGTCGGGATTCCGGCGTCGGGATTCTGAACGCCAGGATCCCGACCGCCGGGATTCAATACTGAATCCAGATAGATATATAGATAGATAAGCCCTGTACACATGAATCGATTGTTCTCGATTTTCTATTCGATTTTGCTTATAGAAGCAAAATCAAATCAAATCCTAAACTAAATCGAATGTTTTTTGTGTCACTTTCGATCTGCATTCGATTCGATGCGCGCTCCCATTTTCACAAAATCGAACAGAAAAATCTACTGTGCAGCCAAGGAAATATCGAACAGACGGACGGACGGACGGACGGACGGACGGACAGATAGAATTCTCCAGTGAAGGCGACTTCTACTAATTCATTGAATAGCATTCCTCACTGTTTGCAAATTCCACATTTAGCTGGCCAGAGAAGCATGCAAAATTCTGTGCCCAAATATGCAATGAGGCAAATATTCCATGGACATGTTTTGCTCTTCTCTAACAGATGGATAGATAGATTAGATTAGAGCCTTATAATGCACAGTTTCACCTACTTCGAACTCCCACAAAGCCATGCAGATCTCTTAAAGCTGTTTCCAGAGTTTAACATAATTGAATTTAATACAAGATAATATTGTGCATACAACGCTCGGGCTATTTCAATGTGTCATAAAAGGCTTTTTGAAAAGGACTAAAGCTGCTGTGTATCAAGGTCTAGTTACTGGGCAGTGCGCATTATTGCCATCTGCATCTCTCTAGTAGAGTCATTTTACTTCTTTTGTAGTTGATAACCTGAACTTATTTCCTTGTCAGTGGATTCATCTGGGGTGGCATCATTTAACAAAGCTACCTTATGATTTAACTCAGCAGCTGCAGTCTTTGAACTACTATACTGTATATAATGTTCTAGATCTAGAAGCACTGATAAAGCTCATTTATCATTACCTACATGTGAAATCAGCATATGATGTGTACAGTGTATTGTATGGAGCAAAAAATAACTAAGTGGGTCTGTACCAAATTCACATCCCAATTTTCAGTCTTTACCAAAAATGTTGGGTTCATAGGGAATAATACATTTATGTTTTATGCTAACCAACAGTCATTTTATAATGTTTTTCTTATGGGAGAATAGACTTTAACCCCTTTTAACACCATTGTCTACTAAGTACCTTTTTAATTTATTTCCATTTGTGTCCACTTCACAGCCCCTCTAGAATGTAAGACCTTGTGAGCCAGACCTTCGCTGTTTTACTACGTAATTATGTAATTTGGAAATTTTAATTATCTGTGAGATTGGATTCTGGTATATTACTACTCTGGCTGAAAACACTTGTTCTCTATAATGTTGCTATATTCCTTCACTGTGTACAGCACTGCAGAATGCTTGTTCCCTTGCGATGATGATAAATAATAATACGAATAAGAATAAAATATCCTATATAATAAAAAGCTAAAACTGCCCCTAACCTCTATGGGGGAAATTCAAGTGTTCCATGCTCTGTCAGGCACTAGGTGGCACCCGGTGGAGCAAATCAAGTGGTGCTCGATTCGGCCGAGCACAGTAGGTGACTCTGTTGTGTTGTTCCATTGTTTTGATGGGCTGGTGTCATATACAGTATGTATGCTTCTTACTAATGTGTACAAAATAATTATAGGGATTTTGGGATAGTATTCTGTAAGAACACAGTGGTATTCATGTTATCAGTGTTAGCACTGAATGAAATAAAGTTCTGGCAGGGTGGGGCCTGCAAATAATACTTTTAGCAAGGCAACCTAGGTGTCTACCCACGGCCCAACAGGTCCCAAGGAGCACCATAAATCTCAACGTACCTAGACATCCAATACATTCACAGAGGAGCATTGCGTGACTACCTCGTTAAATCATGACATCACATGGACCTGCCAGGATGTGGTCAATAGGTCGACAATAAAAAGGTCGACAGTCAGTAGGTCAACACATCAAAAGGGTCAACATACCTAGGGTCTACAAGGTTGACACATGCAATTGGTCAAAAAGGAAAAGTTTGACATGAAAAAGGTTGACATGAGGTTTTTTTTTTTTTTATTCCAAAATAGGTGTTTTTTCATAATTTACTCAAGTGTAGTGAGACACCTGAACATGGCGAGTGTAGCGAGCCATGCTAGGGGATGTGGCACACTTATATGGTGTCCATGTCAACATATGTCGGCATAGACAAAAAAAACATTAAAAACTCATGTCGATATTTCTCACTTTAACCTATTGCTTGTGTCATCCATTCGGCCCTCTCCACCTTTCATGTGTCGACTGATGGCCTGTGGACCAGTGGTGGTCAACCTATTGACTGCGGACCTTCTTACTGTGGACCTTTTGACCCATACCTGACCTGCATACACTTCCAATGTCCCTTTGATGTTCTTTGATAGGATAAAAAATGGTTGTAAAGTTAAATGTACAGTCAGTTTGCGTTAACTGTGACACATGTACTAAGCTTTTGTACACAATGCCGATGTTCATGCACCTGAGTATCCGTAGACTGTAGACTCTATCGATGTCATCTGCAATCAGCAGCAAAAATATAGTCCTATGCATTGTTGGAGGGAGGAAACCCCCAAAACCTGTTTCTTGTCTAGGACCCCATGAGATCTAAGGGCCTGATTCAGATTGGATCGCAAATGCAAAATGTTTTTCAAATGGGCAAAACCATGTGCACTGCAGGTGGGGCAAATGTTACATGTGCAGATAAAATTAGATTCAGAAGAGTTATTTTGTTTCTGTGCAGGGTAAATACTAGCTGCTATTTATACACTGCCATTTAGATTTCAGTTTAAACAAACCCCACTCAAATTTAACTCTCTCTGCATATGTTACATCTGCCCCAACTGCAGTGCACATGGTTTGGTCCATTAGAGACAGACTTAGCTTTTATGATCAATATGATCAACTCTAAATTAGGCCCTAAATCTGCCTAAATCTTCTGTTGGGCTTATATAGAGATCTCAGATTTAGGCCCTTATTCTGTTTGGTGCGATAATGTCCGCGTGCGGTCGGTCCGCCGATGTTGTGTGTCTGCACATGTGCAGAGGCGTCTCTGCGCATGTGCGAACGGGACGCAAGTCCAAATTCCGCATGAAATGTGTACACTACGAACAGGGGGTGGAGAGGGGCATGAAGGGCTGTTTGGGCTCATTACCATATGTTTACACCCCGCGTTTCATGGGCGTTCCCATGAAAACGCTGGGCGTACGTATGGTAATGCGGTCGTGACGCACGTGTAGGGGGCGGACATATGACATTGCCGGATGTCAGCTGCCCGCCCAGATCCCTGCTTTTGCACAGAGAAATGCCCGTGTGGTCTAAGGTTGCGGGAGCTGCCTGGCCACTCGGTCCTGCATTCGATGGTCTGCGACCATCGAATGATGGGGGAGGTTCCCTGAGATGGAGGAGGTGTATTCATGAGAAATACACTTGCGGTCCGTTCGGACAGCTTCTTACCGCATTTGGACGGAGTGAGCGATCCGTACGAAAGGCGGGGTTTAGGACGCACGGTCCTGGCCGCATATTCGGCTCCGTCCGCACAGACCAGAATAAGGCCCTTAGTTATGCATCTAAGTACCTTTGAAGAGATCTTGCAAGTATGTACAAATAATTTTAAATTCTAAAGGAGTTGCGTTGACATAAAGAAGTGCGCTACATCATACCTCTAAGCTATGAGATACAACATATCTTAATAAACTCCATTCCATGAGACTTTTACCATAGGTAGGGCCAGTATAATGCTCCCTTGCATGCTATGAAATCTTAAAACTAATGCCACCTCCCCCCCCAATTCTACACTTCCACCAATACCTAGTTTCTAGCACCTCGAATGAAAGTTTGAAGTCACAAAAATCTCATAGCCACCACTTGTAAAAAGTGCGACAATGACGTCTTCCTCATGGACATCCTTAGTTCTGCAATAGGGAGATTTCTTGGCGGACCAAGCTTAGGTCTCCTTTTGACCTTTTGACCCTGGCAACATTTTGAACCTGTCGACCTATAGCATGTCAACCTTTTGATGTTGACCTACTGACTGCCTAGCTAGATGCTCTAAATATATCACCCGGATACACCTTGGCCATAGGTCTGTGAAGTTGTGTTGTAACAGCAACACTGCTAAGCAGTTAGTGGGAGGTGATAGCATTCCTTTTCAGGAACACATAAGTGCTATGATGTCCTTGTGTGTCAGTCATTTACTATGATGTCATTGTGTGTCAGTCATTTTCTATGATGTCATTGCGTGTCAGTCATTTTCTATGATGTCATTGTGTGTCAGTTATTTTCTATGATGTCATTGTGTGTCAGTCATTTTCTATGATGTCATTGCGTGTCAGTCATTTTCTGCGATATGTTGGCAAAAAATCATCTTTGTGATTAAAGCTCAAACTTAGGAGGTGCAAAAAAATGACTTCCGTATGATGTCAGCTTAGGAAACGTGGTGTTACTAATGTACAGTCATACTGGCAAGTTATCATAGCAATAATCTTGGAAGTAAGAGGTCTGCAGAGTCTAAATCACTGTACCTGCCTTTCCCCGCTGTTCTATCACAATGACATATGTGTGGGTAGGAGTGAATGATCTCTGCTAATCCATAGACTCCGTACATCTAAAGCAATAATACAAGCCTTGTGAAAACAAATACTTACAACTCTCTAAAGTTGTGTATCAAGAAGGTGAATGACACCAATGAACTACACAGGAAGCCTTTTAAAGACCTTACAAATCATGCTTGGTACACTTGCCTAGCCCCCTGGGAAATCTCGCCAATTTTAATAAACTCTAATGCAGTGGATCAGCTTTCAGGCTTTACTCACACACATACCCCCCCCCCCCACACACACACACACACACACACACATACACCCCACACGCACACACACACACCTACTGTACATCCTCTCTGGATCTCCTAAACTGAAAAATCATAAAATATGTAATCATGTACTAGACTTGCCTGCTGTCATGGAAAATGCAGGATGCCCAAATGTGTGAATGTTGTGAAATGAGTTGGACAAATACATTCTAAAAAAGCTTTATTAGCAAATTGTTGCAGGGCAGTGATAGGTGACCAGCAAAGGAAAGAAACGGGAATTGCACTGACCATTCTGAAAACTGTAGCTTTTGGTTTCGATAGCTGCAGCCAGGGAAGTAAAGGCATGGCCATAGCCACTTAGGGAAATATATATTACAAAAGGCCCCTCCTTCAAGCCCAGGCCATTATTACACGCCTCTCCTCCCGCTCTGCTGACTACAGCTGTCATTGCCAAACCACATAGCACTGTCCTTGGCTGTTGGATTGTGCAAACAAAAAATGATACTGTATATAGGGTTTTATAATAAAAAAGTTTTTTTTTTTTTTTATTAAAAGCTGCGGGCACAACTGGGAGAAAATAACTGACACATGCACAGAACGTATGCAAGTGCTGGTCATTACAGAAGTGGAGGTGAAAGAAGGCCAGATGTACTAAGATTCAAAAAGTAGTAAAGTGGAGAGGGATAAAAAACCAGCCAATACATCCAGTAACATGTCAGTTAGGGGTAGATTGGCTGGTGGTTTATCACTCTCCACTTTATCACTTTTTAAAGCTTGGTGCATCTGGCCCAGAGAAAGAGTGGAAATTGGCAAGCAGGTGAGTTTGCACTTTGCTTTTCAGCAAATGTCCTGGTCATGCATGCGGACTGTAACCTGGACCTGCAATGCCATGACAGTAAGCGAAGCAGGCCAGATAGTTACTGATCATTACCCACATGTTCATACATCTTACCCCATGTTATTAAATAAGCCCAGTGAATATTTCACTGACATGAAATTACATGAGCAAACAGATTGAGCACCTCTCAGCCAGCGCTGTGGCTCGCCAGAATGACTGGCGATCGCCGGCAGAGAGGCACTCCATCAGATGCATGCTCACCCCAGCCCCAGGGGACGCCAACCCTGCCTGTCTCCTCTTTAGGGAGGCGGGCAGGGTTATTGGGGATGCAGGGAGGCAGCGGGACTGGCAGACAGCGATGAGGAAGCGGCAGGGACCGATGGGGAGCTCTGTTGGAAGGGGACACGAAAGCATCTCGTGTGCACGCGTCCCATTCCGGTGGCCGGCGGGGGCTGCCGGTTGGCGATCACCAAACCCCCGCTGAATGACAGCAGCTCCATCTGTATACAGATGTGTCCTTTGTGTTGTTGCATCATGACACACAACACACAGCATACGTTATGCGTACTTTCCCCTTATGCATTTAAGTGAATGGAAGTTGGTTAGCGATGCGCACTCCATGACCCAAGCGCTTCGGGTGTCCGCTACAGAACGCTGCTACACACAGCAACAACATAGCAGGACACATCTGTCTTAGCACTGGCTAACCACTTTACACGTCTCGAGATTAAATCGTACACAATTTTAAGTATTGTTTATTTTAATATAACTGAGTCGAATAATTGCTGTTTTCATCACACATAAATGCTAAACTGTGAATCCCAAATAATAGTTCACACAGAAGCAATTTATTCGTATTTTGCCGTAGAACTCACCAGAAAATGAAATGAAAGCACGTCTACTGCAAACCACATGCCAAACAATTTATGGCACGGATTTGTTTTGGAACAATTCCTGCTCTTGAATCTGACATCTGATATGTTGGTGTTGTTGTCACTTTCTCTTGGCAGAGGGTTCTGAAGATGGAAATATGCATAAGTAGCAGTAATCAAACAGCAATTATGCAGCGGACTGTGTGGACTCAGACGCTCTTCTGTGTTAAACATCACCTAGGTTCTTCTGTCTTTTTATGCCATCCTGTCTAATTGCTTTTGTAACAACAGGGGTCTGCGGGAAATCTAAATTGATAACAGGGACCTTTTTGACTGTCCTGAGTATTCATTTTGTAACAAGTCAAAGCTCAAGGTGATCTCCGGCAAAGGATCCAACTCCGATTAGTTACCTAGATTTATTTCTCTTCCAATAAAGAAATGCTAAAGACTTTCATCAAATATGCAGAAATTTTAAATTGGACACAGAAGAGATAATCAGGTGTTTTTACACATGCACAGCAATAAAAGTACGGCAATTTTTTTTTTAATCTGATTATGTTTTGCAAACATGTAAACTAGCATATGGGGAGCTTCCTGTAGGCAGTTATTATAAGCTCTAATAAAAGCTTAAAAATCCAATTATACAGTCTGGAAAAAAAAGAGGCAGCGGGAGCTAAAAATATCTAAGTGTTTGAGTCAGCACAGCAGGGAATGGTTTATAGAGCAATCATTCATTGTGAATAGGACCTCCTCGGTACAACGGTGGCATCTCTGGCCCATTAGAATAATCAGCTTTCAATGTTTTAACTGCCGCTAATGCTTTCTACTTAATTATCTTTTTTCTTTTTTTTTTAAATCGCCAGACCAAGCATTACTACTGGAATCATGCTGCTATTTATAGCTGAACTTAAAGCTCTGTGAATGTCGTTTGACCTTACCTACGCTACCAATAAACATACATTTGTGTTGTATTAATTCTTTCAACAAGGATGTCATCCATTCCATTTCATTTCTTTCATGTCTTTTCCAGGAACTTAGCAACAGAATAAGAAGAAAAGCTCATTTAGTGAGATGCATCCATTACATAATAAAATCCATTTTTATGCTATTTGCTTCCCGGTACTATTTGTGCTTCTGGAATTAATTTAACACAGACTTTACTTTGTGTTCTAATCACACATGCACCTACTGTAAATATAGAATCATTGGAAATGAAAAATGGATCAAGGAAATACGGTAAATTAAAACTTGAAAGGTAAATGTGTAGGTTGTGGGTGTGTGTGTGTACACTTAGAAGAATGTCTATATACAGATGGAGCCGGCCTCTTCATTGCAGGGGCTGGCGATACTTTTGGCAGCCCCCGCTAGCCGCCAGCTCCCGCCAGGGGGCGCGCACGCACGAGATGCGCGCGCGCCCCATGGCAACAGTAGCATTCCTCATCCTGTGTGCCAGCAGCTCGGGGGGGAGTGCAGCATGAGGTTGCCGGGTGCATTCACCTGATCTTCGGTAACTGCTGGTCCTGCATGGTGATTGGAGATTTTAAAACATTTGGTTGGTACTTTGGAGTTTGGATTTTATTACATATTTGGACTACATACTGTAATTTAATTACAGTTGACAAATGCAGAAGAATACCAGCAAAAACTGATAATAGTTTAATATGATAAAAGTTATGAATTATTAATTAGTTATTAATTATTTATAGTATAATATTTTATTGGGCCGTTACCAGTGGATTGACTGGCTATAGCATTCTGTTCCAAGAATTCATGGCAGACATATAGATATGCATTCCTTTTCTCCCTCACTGGTGGGTATTTTGGGATTTCCTTTGTACTTGCATTTAATAAACCCTTTGGTGCTCTCAGTAACAACTGGAAGAAAGGAAATGGCCATTTGGGCATCACTTATAAGTATATTGCTTACATATAGTAGGTTAATTTGCTTCCAACAAAACGTGACCCTAGAATGCAGTGGCTTAGCTTCAAATTTTTCTCCCCCCTGCCCAAAAAAAATCTGGCGGGGACCCACTCATTTAGTATGCACTGCACTGGGTCCCTGCTCATTAGATATGTACAGGGTGGGACCGGCTCAGCACTCATGCTGCCTGGGTTGCCTGTCAGTTCAGCTAGTGTCGCCCACCACAGACCCCACTGGCGCTGCTCTCCCAAGCCGACACAGGGTCTGCCACATATGTAGCTACGCCACTGCTAGAATGTCTGTGTGTGCGTATACATGTGGTAGGGAATATAGATTGTAAACTCCACTGGGGCAGGGAGTGATGTGAATGTTCAAATATTCTCTGTAAAGCGCTGTGGAATATGTGTGCGCTATATAAGAAACTGGTAAAAAAAATAATAATACTGTAATTTAAAAAACACAGAGCCTCACCAGTGACTGATCTCACATCACGTCACTGAAACATACTAAATACAGGGTCCACAGAAAAGCGCCCCCTAGGTCCTATTATATGGGTGCTGGTACTGCTCACACACTCCTATGTTATGCTCTTGAATGTTTCTTGCAGAATGTATCAAATACAATTTTGTCACTATAATCACTATAAAATGTTACATTTATACAATTGCTTTTATCAACTACTGACCATATTTAGTTTTCATGAAGTTCAGTAGTATTATTTTCATGCTTAGGAATAAAACAGATAACTAATACACATTGGCACCCTAAGAATTATTATTAAAATATTACTAACAGTATATTTTTGAAGTGTGGGAGGAAACAGGAGTACCTGGAGAAAACCCACGCAAGCACGGGGAGAATATACAAAATCTGCACAGTTAGGGCCATGGTGGGAATAGAACCCATGACATCAGTGCTGTGAGGCAGTAATGCTAACCATTACACCGTCCGTACTGCCAATTACACTTTGAATGTACATACCTAATTCTACAACAAAAAAACTGGGAAAACGTATTGACTCAAGTGGGACCCTCACTCGAGTATAAGCCGAGGGGGGCTTTTTCAGCATTAAAAATGTTCTGAAAAAGTAGGCTTATACTCGAGTATATATGGTATATCATTCTTATCACAGATTCTTACATTTAGTTGTTTCAGGTAATACTTACTTGAACTCACCATAAACTCATATGAAGAATTGCGTATTTTTTCTATGCTGTTTACATTAAGGAAATACATGTGGCATCTTCTGTTTATTTAGATGCTATTTCTGGCTAAAGAAAATCCATATAATATCGTGACCTAAAGGATGCATAATTTTCATCAGTTAATGGGTCTTTTAGGATGTGGCAGACATCTGAAAGTATCAGATATTGCCTCCTTATATCAAGTCCATTTATCTTGCCTAGCACTATAGTACGAAGCTCTCAACATGAAAGAATGGTTTAGTAATTTAATTTATAACACTGGCTTGACTCATGGGCATGAAGCAGCAATTCTGCTGTAGAAGTGATTTCTGTTCCAGGCATATCTCAAGAAAGAGATTAAGAGACATATTTGTCATCAGAAAGCATGGTGTCATTGTATATATTTTATACTAGGTCCCCATCGCATAAAACTTTTCATTTAGCAGCCAATATATAAAGGCTTATATCTTTGTACCCCTCCAGAACCATTTATTTTTACAGCCTTATTCCCATAAATAACAAGTGCGGTGCTTTTACTGGTGAGCCACTTGATAAAATAGCATTTTTAAATATGTACGTTTAAATATGTCCTTCATCTAAAGCTAATAGAACATTTCAATAAGGTTGTTAGCATCACTCTGCTTAGCTTAGCAAATCTGATAGCTGCAGGCATATTACTTTGGCTGATTGGGGTGTCATATGAAAATGCAAAAAAAAACAAGTTCAAAAGCAATTTGTTGCGACTTTATGTTTTTATGTGACTGCTAATGCAACTTTTTTCACTCCTTTGACCCACAATTTCTAAGGTGAAGGTTGCATCTCTGGTGGGATGATTATCAAGATTAATGACTCAATCACACTGCACCAACCTCACCCTCTTTGGCCTACTTTGTAGCCCTATGCATTGATGAACAGGACCTTTATTGTGTTGCAAATGAAAATGAAAAAACGTGAACTTTAAAGGGAATTATCTAAAGATGCCGCCGGGTTTCATTTTAAAATATGCGGCTGCAGTGTTAAAACTTGACCAGCCTTTACAACTTGATTATCTAAATGCAACTGCTCGAATTCCTCCCTACACCAACATACAAAGACTCTGAACCTCTTGCGTGCCTTCGGCGGATGAATCTAAAAAGAAGGCATGGCTTTGCTAGAATGCTGCGATTGTGAGCCACACACCAAATGTTCTGTCATTGTGGGGACATGCCCAGCACTCTGCAACCTTATAGCATGCCCCCATTCCTTCTGTCTCTCATGAATAAATGCTGTGCACATGAGATAGGTGGTCTCCCAAGTGCACCCCGCCCACTGCAGCCCAAGGGTGTGACAGCAGAACAGTCCAAAAGAAATTGCATTTGCACATATAGTGTACCTGTATAATGGGTGCAAGGTGTACAGCACATACAATGCACTCATATAAGTACACTTCCTCCTACAGAGTCCCACGATGGCCCATGATGCAGACTGAAAGCACCAAAAAATTTATAGGCAGCTATTTTCCCAGTAATTTGTGCATGCATAATAAAGATGTCCCTGGGAAAAAGGTGTGGGCACCATGTTCCCCGAGACCTGCACATGTGCAATAGATACTGGTACAAACCCAGAGTCTAGTGTGCTGGGAGATAGGTAGGGTCCACATGAAGCTTGCACACAGTCATCTCCTATCTTACAATTCCCATGTGTGCCAGATACAAGTTTGAATATCTTATCATTATCATCGTTAAAATTATATACAGAGCTATACAAACAATATTTGCTGTATATGAATCATTTCTGGCAGAAAATAACAGGTGTGCAAGTGCCTCAATGCTTTTTTTGTTTCTTTAAAAGCCAAGAGTAAGATGAATAATCATTGTCATGTTAACAGGAACACTAGGTTTTAAACTGGAAACATCTTTTTACTTTTACTGAAATTAATAATTGAACATACAATACAGTAGCGGTCTTATTATTTTTGTTAAGAACAGACACAGCTACTTGAAATTAAAATAACTAATACAAAATCTCACATATTAGAAAGGAGAATCACATATATGCCTTTATTCAGATCTGATCGCAGTACAAATTTGTTTGGAAAATGGGCAAAACCAGGTGCACTGCAGGTGGGGCAGATGTGCAGAGAGTGTTAGATTTGTGTGCGTTATTTTGTTTCTGTGCAGGGTAAATACTGGCTGCATTATTTTTATACTGCAATTTAGATTTCAGTTTCAACACACCCCACCCAAATTTAACTCTCTGCACATGTTACATCTGCCCCACATGCAGTGCACATGGTTTTGCCCATTTTCCAAACAAATTTGTACTGCAGTCAGATCTGAATAAGGGCCATAGTGAGATCGAGATAATGGTTGCCTCGGGTGGTTTCTCCATGGGCGGGGCATGCCTCATGAGGATCTCTCCATACAAAGTATATCATACTACAACAAACATGTCAGTTTTCCCATATATGTTTTTGATCTCATTATGGCTTAGCCCTGACAGTGTAACCTTTATAGTGCACCCAACATCGCTACATCACTTAGTATGCTTGTGGTTGGGAGGAAAGATACATGGACCTACTCCTAGCGTGTAGATGTGGCAACCATCCATTTTTTGTCATCATTCTCGACTTGAACTATTCCACACCATGTAAACCTACGTAGTGCGCCCAACAAGGCTGTCTCATCTGGTACCTTTCAGGGGTGGAATATATAACCTGTAGAAGCTATTACCAAAAATGCCTGCACAAACCCTGCAGTATGATTACTATGCTCCCAAGGTTTTCTTTCGTTTACATTTAGTTTGGGTATTACTTAAATCTATTGTGCTCAGTGCTTGTAATTGTAGTTGTGTGTAAAGCACATTGAGTCCAGTTTGGAGATAGAGAGCTATATAAAAAAAATTATTATTATTAATCCTGCAACACAGTACAAAAGCATAAAGTATTTTCATTTAATTCCCCATTGCTAGAATTGTGAAGTGTTGGTAACATGGTATACAAAATTGAGGGCTTGATTTAGACTTGATCGCAAAAGCAGAATCTTTCTCTAATGGACAAAACCATGTGCACTGCAGATGGGGCTGATCTAAAATGTTATAAAGAGTTAGATTTGGGTGAGGTGTGTTCATACTGAAATCTAAATTGCAGTGTAAAAATAAAGCAGCTTGTATTTGTATCCTGCACAGAAACTAAATAACTCCCTTAAATCTAACTCTCTTGTCACATTTGCCTCTCCTGCATCGTAGCAAAGTTTTGCCCATGTCAGAAAGATGATTTTTGCGATCAACTCTTAATCAAATCTAAAACTAAAATTATTGTGTTTCTCTAAGAAATAAAATATTTTAAAACTTTGCTTTCCCTCGACTATGGAGCTAAACACAAATGTTTAAATTTGTCAATATACATAGGATTTAGGGCGCGTTACAATATGATATGGGTGTCTTTGTTATTACCAGATACTAGAATCCTTCATTTTAGTATACTTGTACATTCCTAGTCAGATTGGCCCACAGGGGCGCAGGTGTGTATGTGTGTGTGTGTGTGTATGGGGGGGGGGGGACCACAGTTGGACCCGCTGCTTGGGTCCACCCCTTCCTATAGGGATCAGGTTCTAGAAAGTACACTTGAATTATACATTATATATATGTTACCTTATACTGCACAGGCCTCTGGTATATTTTCTACAGTGCATTTTAATATTAATCATGCACTCGCTAATGGTTATTCAAGCCTCTAAGCTTGGGCCTCTGCCACTGCATTCCCTTCCCCCAGTGGACCCTTCATGCCATAGTCCTACACTATTGGCCCTGTACTGTGCTGTATTCTCTAACAATTATTCTCTAATAATACACATATATACTCAGTATTATGTACAGCAAAACAGTGCCAATGAAAAACAGGCCACGCTTTGGTTTTCTTCTTCCAGCAAACTCTTTTAGATTAATATATCACTTTACTGTGAATATCCTTAAAAGGTGGTCTCTTGAGGGTACTTGACAAGAAGTATTAAAATTGTACTGCCAGAAGTAGATTATTTCAACCAATTAAAGACTAATGACTAATTAAAACTCTTTATTACTAGATACATTGAATTTATGAGAAAAAAAAAGTACAATATACAGTGGTGCGAGAAAGATTGAGAAATCCTTTAAACATTATCTTTTCTTTATCTATTAGATAAATTGCTAAGGCAATAATGAGCAATAATGAAGGGATATATTTACCAATCAGTTTTTTGTGGGATATCTCTTGAAAACATATTCTGCAAAAACTGTGTGGACAACAATATACAGTATATCACCAATGTCTGCGGTGGCCTCCAACTTTTGTTTCAAAAGCAGTCACCATACAGTGTAGTAGGTTTCCAGGAGGGTTAATAAACTGTGAAATTGACCAAACTCTACATTGTGAAGCATTCTGGAGTTTGGCATTGGTAGCTAATGGCTTCTTTAGATGATGTTAGCTATTTTATCCTATGGGCAACAACAGACTTGTCTACTCTCCCGGAATGGCCATGAGGCTCTTGAATTCTCTTACTTCCAGAAGAGCATTCAAGTCTCAAGGTTTGGATCTGCAGCTGCCTGGGTTCTTCCGGTGATGCCAATTTAACTTTGTTGTGAATTGTAGCCACACCTCCTTTTACAATGCCAGTAAACTCAACATTGTATAACGGGGGCATGGCCATGATGATGCCTCATGCCACCACTGACCCCCTATGCCGTATCATGCCCCCCCACTGTGCAGCTCTTTCTGACTCCTCCCATTGTGAGCAGACAAAGTTCTGAAGTATTGGCTACACAGTGCAAAGATTTCAGAAAGAGAAATCCAAAGGATTGGCTTGGAGTGAAGAACTGGGAGCAAAGACAGCTACAGTAACTCTCATTTACAATTTAATAAAAATAAATCTAAACATTAAAATGTACTATGTACGTTAAAAAAGTTTCAGTCCTTGAACATTAAAAGATCACATTTTATGTACAGTATAAACACAAGAAGGATATTTCAGATTTAATTTAATAGAGTCTATTAGAGGTACAAACTGAAATGTATTCTGAGGTAACAAATGTGTTTTCATTGGTGGAATAAAGTCATAAGATCAGAATGTAAGCTTTATTATCACCATTAAATAACCAAAAACTTTCTAAAGGTTTATATTATTTTATTTGTTGTGTATAGAATAGACGGTACCAAAACCATCATGAATAGTGGAAACTACTGAGTAATGGATGTGGTTGCTTTTTAAACTGGAAATTCATGAATAAGAAAGAGAGGTCACAACACGGAACACCCTCAGTGTTTGCCTTACATCCTTTTATGATTTGACTCATCTGTGTCACAAGAGACAATTTACAGCTGTCTCTGAACAATATATATTCACCTAATGAACCCACATGGGCACTGTTACAACATACCCTCCAACTGTACCGTTTTAGCCGGTACAGTACCGTTTTTTAATGGTCTGTACCGGCTAAAATAAACTGTACCGATTGTACCGTTTTTTTAAACATCAGCTCAGGCTGACTGAGGGACTCTGGGAGATGTAGTTTATAACACTGCCGACTGCTCCCCAGGGAGCGTGGGGGAGCCGCCGGCCAAAACTACATCTCTTAGGGTGGCACGACGAAGGTACATACATAGCAGCCATGCCTCCCCCTGCTCAGGTGGAGACTGCTGTGCTGTTGGGGGAGACAAGTCACAGTGTACTGTAGTGTGTGACCAAGCCGCCGCTGGGTTGAAAGAGTGGGCGGCGTGACGTCACCAGCAGGCGGACAAATGTCCAACAGCATGGGGAACGCGGTGGCAGGCAGCGTGGACTTACAGTGGGCAATCTTCCTGCAAGATCCTGCGCAGCTGGCGGGACTGTGACTGCCACTTAAAGAAATTGGTATGATATGTAATTGAACAGTTGAGGCCACGCCCCCTTTACCTATGACCACGCCCCTCTGTCTATGGCCACACACCCCTGTACCGATTTTCCTGTTGGAAATGTTGGAGGGTATGTTACAATATGGTGAAGGAAATCACGGTCCATTTTTTTATCTGGAGATCCATTATCCAAATTATTCTGAAAACCATAGTTTCCAAAATGTACTTTTTTTGCTAAAAGAACTACTGTGGACATATGTAACTGGCACTACTGGGGACATCTGTAATGGGCACCACTGGGGACATGATATGTAACTAGCACTACTAGAGACATATGTAACTAGCACTACTGGAGACATGATATTTAACAGGCACTAACTACAGATGGAGGTGCTGTAGTCTTTGCATATACTTTCTCCAGCCCCCGCCAGTGGCCAGCTCCCGCCAGGGGGCGCGCGCACATGAGATGCTTGCGTGCCCCGTGACAACGGAGCTGCCCGCAGCCATTCGCCGCTTACCCCGCCTCCCCCGCTGGTCCCCATCAGCGCCCCCCCCCCCCTTAACCCTTCCCATCTCCCCAAAGCAGAGACGGGCAGGGAGACACTGCCCAGCCGCCGTGAGACGCACGCACGTCCCAGTCCCCATCCACCGGCACTCGCCAGAGGGGAGGATCTGGCGGGTGCCGGCAAAGGATTACAGCGGCTCCATCTGTATGTGCATGAAAATTATTGTTTAGCATTCAAATTCAGTGCCTGAGATAGAACACAAACTTTGTTAGTAAACTCAACCTTGTATAACAGGTGTGATTTGTTATACACCTATTCGCAAAGGTGACTCGTTCGCAGGGGCTTGTGAATGGATGTTACACAATAACATCCATTCGCAGGGCAGGGGGAACCACCCACATTTTTTGATGGTCACCGACCATCGAAACATGTGGAAGGTGCAAGCATATGTACGGTAGTTTTGAGCAACCTTACTTATGCGTGCATGCTGGGGAGGAAGTGATGTCAGCTTCCCCCCCCCACCTGCATCATGGCCTCATTAGCATGAGAGCGCCCAGCGTTCTCATGCGAACGCCCATGAAACGTTGGTCATTCTCATATGCTAATAGTGCTGCCTGGTGCCCCGCCCCTCTCCACCCCCATGCCTGCTGTGTTGGGTGTGTGCACCCAGCGAACAGACTGTTCACAGTGGGTGCATGCACCCTGCCTATGTACAAAATGTGCATGCGCATTAATGAAACATTGGTCCCTGTGCCAACGAAGCGCTCGTGCGAACAGACCTTAATAAGGTAGTTACTCCAGGTTTCTGTCATATTCGATATTGCAAAGTATTTACCACTGTACAAATCGTCAAGTACAATTTTTAAATCCCTTTGCCTTATTTAGAATAGAAAAGTTTGTGTTGCGTAAAATATTTTTGTTTACATATTTTTTAAAATTGGAGACTCTATTTCGTGATTCTGGAGATTAGAAAAATTGTAGCAAATTCAAATCAAAATCAAATTTTGTAGCAATACTGTCTTCAGGTTCAACTTCGGTCGCATTTCACAAAATAGCCATTTCACACTTTTTTTCACACAATGTTGCTGAATTTATAGTCTAAAATAATGTTTGACATCGAGGCTTTACATGAATTCTGTTCTGTGTTGTGGATGAAGGTTAACGTCCAGGCAGAACAGAAATGATGGGAGAATTCTGGGTGGAACACAAATGCCTGGGGGAATGTACGGAGCATTTAAGATCCATGCAAAATTCTTTACAGAAATGCTTAATCAGGCAAATGTTCTGCTGAACAGCTTTGAAAATTTCTCCCATATTTTGATTTTGATCAGGGTGCATAAGAACTAAATGAAAAATCAGAACTGATATGACTGATGAGTTTTTTTATGTACTAGTTTAAATATGCTACTGGTTTAGATGAGATAAAAGGATACATTGTGGAACATTTAATTGTGTATACAATTCCTGTGCATTGATTTTGATATTTTAATGTGAGATGTAAGATAATTAAAAATAGAACAGAAGCAAGCTACAGCTGATGTATTTATACACAATGCCTTGTATTTGCTTCATAGTTTCAATTCTTAATTAAGTAGAGTACTTTAGAGCTTATTTATGGCAACCTAGAACACAAAGTTATGCACAAAACGTATAAAATTCTGTCAGCTGGCAAGATACCATCGTACTACCACTTGAAAAGAATGACCGAATATAATAGCACATAAAACACATAATACTTTCCTTGCAGACCATGGACTGTTGAAATGATGCAGAGCATCTTAATTTGCTGTCTTTATACTATTTTTAACCAAAGAAATGTGCTCTTAAGTCAGTAAGGAAGCCAGAAGATAGCACAATGAATTTGTGTAGAAATGCATGCGCTGTCAAATTCCATTTACTTTATCAGCCTCATCTCCCCAATCCTTCCCTATGGCATGATAACATATATTAAACTGGAGGCACTACACATTTTATTTTAAAGCTGCAATCTACAGAAGGTTCGGTTCTTCAAGACTGTTTAATTGTTTAAGAATAGTTTGTTTCCTAGTCTATAAAATGTTTTGCTTCTGTATATATAATTATAATTGTCTAAAAACATCCAGAAAGTATATTGCACAACCAAATCCAAACTGAGTTTATAACTTCTGTCTAAAAAAAGATCTTTAAATTCAATATAGTTTACATATTCCATTGCATAGGCATTTCTATAATGGGTGCAATGTTTGTAGTGCATATGGATCCCTGAGTCCAGGGGGGCCCACACCACACACACTGCACCCATGTTTTTTTTTTACTCCCTTTCCAGTGTCCCCTGTTGGGCGATGCAGCTGGCGCCATATTTCTGGAGACCTGTGCTTGCCAGAGCCTACTGAAAAATGGAGAGGAGGGGGCTCACTTGGAATGTGCTCACAGGGGCCCTTTCTCTGTTAAATCTCCCTTGTTCCTTTGTATGTAATTCTTATCCACTAATATTGTTCCATGTTGCATGCACAACAGATGCCACCCTAGCAGGATAGAATTAGGACACTCCAGGAGAGATGTATGTCATACTTTATGGAAGGTGTGGCAATGGTGATGGGAAGGGGGAGCAGAGTGGGGTGAAAGAAAGATGGGGTACATGAATGTGGGGGCTGGCAGTAACATGAAGGGACGGACCACAGTGACTTGGTGTATGCCAGATCCCTTTACTAATTTTATTATTCCTATTAAAATATAGTGACATACTGTATATATGATACAAATACATATACGTAAAATTGAGGTATTGACACTTTTCAATATTAGGGCTAACTGTAAGCAATGCCTTCATAAAAGCTCAATTTCCTACTCAGGATTTTGTACTACAGTAGTATGTCACAATTGTTCGGGAATCATTTGTTATTTGTTTATGTCCAAAACAGCTTCCAAAGCCTACTGGGGTGGAAACTAGAGAGGCTGGCAGGACACATGCCCTCCTAGATGCCAAATCTGAGTAGATGTGTGCCATTGCAGGCACCCATTGGTGGGGCAGGTACAAAATCAGATTTGACTTGCCATCCTATTGGCAAAGTAGAGGGGAGCACAGTGGTGTCATTGCTGTGTGGTGACAAGTTGCACAAAGAAACCAGTCATATTGTAGCTGTAATTTGGCTAGCACAGGCTATATAATTACAGTTAGACATTGATTGGTTGCTTTGCGCAACTTCTCCACTTATTTCTCTCCAAGGCTTACTACATCTCACCCACAAAGACAACAACAGGGAAGGTCAGTGTAGCTCTTACACTCTGAGCAAACTCACTCACATCCTTGCCATCTTCCCTCAATCATGTTCATCAATTTATCTCATGACTATACATAGAACAGATCATTTACAATCCCACCTTAGATGCTAAAATGGAAGCTCTGTATTTGGGAGAGGGCTTCACACAGCTGTGGCTCAATAGAGGTGGGGGCCTGTGTCTAGCCTCCTCTCTGATGGGGGCAGTGCTATGAGCAGTAGAATCTGACCCTACTGCGCATGCCCGAACCTTGGGGAAAAAAATTACACGGTAGCCATTTTTCTGGTGATTTTCATGATGCGCTGTGTTGTGGAGTCTGAGCATTAGAGCGCTCACATGCCACTGAGCATACGCAGATCACCAGAAAAATGGCCACCACTTAATTTTCAAGGGATTTCTGCAGCTCTCCAGATGGTCTCCAGATGGTAAGTATTACAAAAAGGGTACACCGTACAGAGACTATACTGGCTCCACAGAGAAAATGTTATAATTGAATACATCACCCTTTATAACCTGTAAGTTTAGAAAACTCTGTTGTGCCAATTTTGCTGTTCAATATCTTTGATGAAATACTAATTCAGGGCAACACTGCAGCTAATTATTGAGATATTAATGCAATATGTATTGTGTTCACAACTGCTAGTCCAGAAAGCTTATTTTAGATATAGTATAGTACCAAATGTAGATTGTGGCTACTTAGACTGCTATATTATATTTGCTTATTATAATACTGCTATTATTTCCAGAATAATTCTATTTGCACATCAGCAGTATCCTTAAATGCAGATCATTGTCTCCTATAACCTCAGAGTATTTTGTGTTCAGCACAATGAGGAAAAAAACTTCTGGTACCTGTATAAGATAAATGTGCATAACATGTTAATCATTAGAGTTCCTGCCTTAAATCTTTGCTTTGCATTTCATTATGACAGTATTCATGTACACTAAGTGCATATTGAACTACCTCAAAGTGTTGCCCAATGAGCCATGCAATGTATTCCCCAGGCATTCATCATCTTTATTCCCTGTGTCACTCGCCATAAGCTATATTGTGCATACTACAAATGCTGGTGCTGATCTTATACACACTTCTAAACAACTTACTTCATCCATTGGCACTTTGTGTTTTCCAGTTTTTTTATTAAAGACACTAACGGAAGCCCAGAAATATAGACATTTACCCTGTTTCTAAAATATATGTCAAGGGCTGGATGTACATTTGGAATGCCACACAGTGTCTATTCCTGGGAGAACTGTCAGTCTAACTGTAAAAGATTAAAAAGTAGAGTGTCTATATCCAGACTGCAGGCACAATTAAAAAGGAATGCCCCCTATGATTAGCATAACCGTGGGACAAAGCTTCCACAAGCTCCTTTCTAACACTCCATTTCCCATCATTACGGAAATATTGGATTTAATGCTGAGATGCAGGGTTGTCTTAACAGCATTTAAGGCACTGTTAGCAATCCAATTGGTTGTTAGCTTTAGCCATCCACCAGCATGCTGACAGACATTCACTGACCGGCAACAGGTTAGGAGGCAGGTAAAGAATGCTGCCTGGACATTCTGATTTTTTGCAAATTCAAAGTAAGTGGCTGGACACAGAGCCGGCCCTAGCCTAAATGATGCCCTAGGCAAGATTTTGGCTGGTGCCCCCTAGCACCGCCACTAGTTCCGCCTCTGACCCTGCTCCCCTTTCCCAGCACCATCAACCCTCATCATAGCAGTCATCATTTTGGTGCTCCTACCCGCTTAGAAACAGTGCACACCTTTGGTGCGCAGCCCAAACAGGGGTGTGTTCTTGCTGGGAAGGGGCATGGCCACCCAATAGTACCCCAATTCAAATTATGCCACACAGTAGTGCAACTTTATTCACATTATATCATGCAATGGTGTCCCTTATTCACATTACAACACACAGTAGTACCACTTTATCTTATATACATTACTCCTCACATTATTCACATTATACCCTTAGAAAAAAATCTTGAGAAAATATTGTATTTTAAGCACCTCCATGGCCACACTGCAACCCAGCACAAAGCAGTGCGTGCTGGGCAGAGGAGAAGAGCTGCAGCTGCTGCTGTCACTTAAGGGGAGGGGGCCTGGGGCCCACAATGGGCCCTTCCATCAGACTTTGGCCTGGGTAATTTGTACCCCCTACCCCTTTCTCTCGGCACCCCCTGATAATACCACACAATAATGCCCCTTACACATAACACACATTATTAATGTCCTTATAACCATAATGCCCCTTACACATTATGCCAACCTTTATTAATGCCCTTCATACACATAAAGACACACATAATGCCCCTTACACATACATTGCACATTATTAATGCCCTTATACACATGACACACATAGTGCCCATTACACATATGTTGCACATTATTAATGCCCTTATACATGACACACATAATGCCTGTTACACATATGCCGAACACTATTGCACAACCAACCCACCCGCAGACAGCACTCGTACAGCCGCTAACACTGTGACCTCTGCCTCTGCTTGGATACAGATGTTTCCTCATACATCTTGACTCAATAAGCCATGCAGCTCCTGGCCAGTTCTGCATTGTTATGACCAGGACACACAAGGAGCTTCCGATGATTAAAATGATATGTGGCATGCCTATATTCTGTGTGCGACTGTGGCTGTACCTGCATACAGAATGCTATGTTACAGGGATTTCCATGAATACACTATTTCATATGCAGATACAGCCTCACTCACACACAGAATATAGGCATGCTGCATATCATTTTAATCAGCAGAAGCTGCTGATGCCCCTAGGCATTCCAAATGCCCTAGGCAATTGCCTAGTTTGCCTATGCCTAAGGCCGGCTCTGGCTGGACATTAATCTCTACCAGCCTGCAAAGGATCTCTACAGGAACCAGTGGAGGGGCAGATACCCTGTGAACAAGCCCAGGGTAGGGGAATATGATGCTCATGTGTCCTAAACTGGTAGATAGCAAAGGGCAATGCAAGTTTTGTAATATTTATGCAGTTTGGATCTTAGTAAATACTGGGATATGTATTTGAAAACCCCACCAGACTGATTGGTAAATGAGCGGCCCATGCAAGGATTCCATAGGTGAGGTAATTTTCTGCTCTTTGTTATACCTCTAACCCACAGAAATACTAACGCTATTAAATTTCAACAACTTTCTACCTCCCTGCAACAACTGCTCTCAGCCATTTCTACACTTGCCTGTCCTGAGAAAGCTCTATCCCTCCTGAACCAGACTCTACAAACAGCCCTTGATGACGTTGCTCCTAAAACTGTGGCACTCTAAATTAACCAAAGCCTATCACGTAGAGTAGAACGTCGGTGGTGTAAATCTCAGAATCCAAGTGACTTCCTCACATTCAAGACTCTTTACCACTCCTATTGAAATGCTCTGGACATTGCTAAATAAACATATTTTCAATCTCTCATCTCTTCTCAGGCCACCAACCCCAAACAACTTTTTATTACATTTAAATCACTTCTTACCCTTCCTTACTATCCCCACCAGCTACTTTCAGTGCCCAAGAACTTGCTTCCTTCTTCAAGGACAAGAATGATAAAATCCAAAATTAAATGGCTTGCTCCTCCCCAGCCAGTGACCTGCTCACTTCCTTTCCTGAGCCCATTGGCATTTTCTCCTCATTTAACCCCACAAGTGACAATGAAGTATCAAGATTCTTCTCATCCTCCTACTCCACTACCTCTCCACTTGATACTAAACCCTTACATGTCAGTAAAGCTCTTACTCCTGCATTATCTCAATCTTAATTAAATCTGTAACCTCTCTCTCTCTCTCTCTACTGGTACTGTATATTTCCTTCTCTGTTCAAGCATGTGCTTATTACTTCCATTCTGCAAAAACACAATTGTGATCCAAATTGTCTCTCAAACTACCATCCCATCTCTCAGCTCCCATGCCTCTCCAAGCTACTTGAGAGACTTGCCTACACTCGCCTCACACACTTTCTTAATGTCTACAACTTATTGGACCCACTTCAGTCAGGCTTTTACTTTCAAAACTCAGCAGTGACAGCACTAACTAAATCTAAAGGCCATTTCTGACTTATTCTTCTAGATCTCTCAGCTGCCTTTGACACAAGCTCTCTGCTTAGGGGTAATCCTTGAGTCTGAAGTGTCCTTTATTCCTCACATTCAATCTGTCTCTAAATCATGTTACATGCATCTGAAAAACATATACAAAATGAATTCAAATCTTACTCAAGACACTGCAAAAGCTCTAATCCATGCACTCATTATTTCACGCATTGATTATTGCAATAGCCTCCTTATCGGTCTTCCTAAGAAAAGATTCTCACCACTACAATTCATTTTGATTGCAGCTGTGAGGCTGATCTTCCTAGCTAGATGTTCAACATCTGCTGATCTGCTCTGTCAGCCCCTCCATTGGTTGCCTTTATTTTACCGTATTTCATACTTCTACTCACATACAAGGCCATTAATCTGACTACATCAATATATATCTCTTTGCTTATCTTAAAACATATTACCACCAGACCTCTCCGCTCTGCACAAGATCCCATTCACAATTGCAAGACTTTCTTCGGGCAGCACCCACCCTATGGAATGCCCTTCCATGCACATTAAGACTCTCCACTAGCCTCTAAACTTTCAAGGGTTCCCTGAAAACTCATCTCTTCAGGCAAGCTCATCATATTCCAGAACCTGCACATAACCTCCAGTAGCAGCCATATCTAATTGCATCCCATCAGGACTATCTTGCAATCTGGTGGGACTGCCATGTTATGGAATCCTATCCTATTGTTTCCCTCCTATTATCCCTATAGCTTGTAAGCTTGCGAGCAGGGCCCTCCTACCTCCATGTTGGTGTGTTACTACCCAGTTTGTTTTATCACTGTTTCCAATTGTAAAGCGCAACCAAATATGCAAGAAACTGTAAATAAATAAATAACACTTATAAGCTGTGAGAACAGACAGGCAAATCTCAGTCAGATTTTGTATAATGTAAATTACAGGACACCTCTGTTTACTGTAGATACACTGGAGATTTATAATCAATTATAGAAATGACTTGGGGCAGTGTTCTTGACTGGAGATATAGATCCCTGGTGCCAAGCAGTTGCAACATCCCTGTCTTGCAGCACAGAGTCTGTGTATTTAAAATTAATGATATATTAATATTAAAGTAGATTTCACAGTGACTATTTAGAAGTTACTTGGAAATCGCTGCCAGAAAAGAATGGCATGTGATTTTACATGCGGCGGAGAATGTAGCACAGTTACAGTATGTCAAATTATGTGCTGGCTTCTATGACTGTAATCCCCCAACATCCCTTCTCCCTGCCAATGGGTGTTTCTCAGCCCCGATTGCTGTTCTACTAAATTGCAGTTTTACACCACCCAGAGAGATTGAAATTCCGCCCAGTGCAAGCCTGTGAATTGATTAGCACAGCTTGTGGAAAGAAGCAGGATCTGTGATTCGCCACAAACCCATTTGTGCCGCTCACCCTCTAGTGATACTTCCAGTTTGCCATCTGTGCGTAGCCCAGGACTCTCTCACAGGCTGGGATAGAATCAGTCGGATCGGGGTCACACTACTTCCCCTTAAATGCCTACACCTACTTGCGTTTTCCCTGACACTCCCAGAAATGCCGGCTACCATGTCAATCATGTGATGTCAACATACTGACTGTCGACCTATCAACCTGATACTGAGGTAATGCCAATGAACCAATTTAACATAGGCCTAACTCCATTTTCAGGCCTACATGTCCTGGCTACAGTGATAAGTTGGGAGGTATGCTATTGTGTGTTATATACTGCAGTGAAGTCAGAAGGTTGTTATGGGGTTTATTTACTAGGATGGAAGTTCTATTGAATATGGGATGTTGCTATGGGCAACCAATCAGATTTGATCTATTATCTTCTAGAAGGTGCTAAATAAATAAGTAGATTCTGATTGGTTGCTCATAGCAACATCACATCTTCAATAGAACTGCTATGTTAGTAAAAAGAAAACCTTATATGTTAATTTATATTCGTGCAATGGGAACATTTGTCTTAATTCTAACTGTCCATAAAATGAATTATTACTGGCAGAACAGATTCTGTATTACTACTAGGTGTATTACCCTATCATGTCATGTATAAAACATCAGTAACATGGTGCTGGCTTCCCACCAGGCATTCCAGAGGTTAACAATCTGTTCATCATGACACTACAGTGAACTAATGACATTAGGTTTAAAGTGCAGGAAACTGGTCCAAGCAAACAAACATGTTATTTGTTCTCTGTCAGGCATGTATGGGCATTCTAAAACCATTTGTTTCACTGGTATGTAGAAATGGAAGTTCCAAAGACAAGTCCAAACTTAGGAGTCACTTCCTCCTCTAATCTTTATGTGTGTTATCATATCGTGCTAAGCGGAACAGGCTCTCTGGCAGAATACATCTCTCTTTTCCATTTCTTTCTACCCTTATGCAAATAGGTATTTACAAGAACGCTCCATAATACGAGCAGCATCAAATTTCTCTCATGTCTCCAGTGGGAAAACTCTATGTTCATTTAATTAGAAGCAAAGAAAATATTATTTCCTATAATATATTTTTATATTCCCTCTTGGGGTGGGATGTTCTAAGAACCAGAATAAGATCAACTCTCCAAAAACTGCTATTTTCGGAGGTCTGACGCATTCCCCATATGTATCTACTACCAGTATACAAAAGTTTCTAGAACTTGCGGCTGCTAGGCAACACAGAAGTCCATGAGCTTCTATACTTGCGGATATCTTCACTGCTCCCACCCCTCCTGCCAGCCACTTATTCGCAATAGGACTCCCGGGTCATAGCACTTATAGGTCCTCGCATCACCAGGGATAGTTCTTATCATAGGAAATGCCCAGAGCATAACTCATCATGCATACAGCATTAGTAAACGTATGTATGCATGCAAAAACCAGTGGGATGAATTGCATAGAATATGTGATATACTGTATGATAATACATCCTGCTATAATTGTTGATAAATGAAAGGAGGAATGTCATGTCAGCTTGTAAAGAGTTACATATTCTCATTGCAGTCTGAGTTGGGAGCAGAGCACAAAAAAAACAGGTAATTTAGCAATTTAGCAAAAGCGTGCTACAATGCTGGTGGGGGAGATTCACAACTGTGCACAGAGAACTAGATGTGAAAGGGTGGAATGTCTGAAAGTCTAAATGCAGAGCCAAATTGCACCATTCGCAAAGCCAGCATCTGCGGGGGTGATTCTAGTTGACTCGGTAAGCGAAGATTGCGGCTTGCCGAGTCCTTGTGACGCCACCCTGCTGCCACAGTGAATGCACCTCCCCACCCGCAACCGCGAAGACACATCCACTTACATGTGCCCGTAGTTGGAGAAATCATGCAATGGTCACGGACCATCGCATGATTTCTACTGCCTTCGCCAATACCACACTCCTACACCCGCCAATGTCTGGCCCCAGGCACAGGTAAGCACAATCACTCCTGCCCCCCCCCCCCCCAGGGGACGGCTGACTCTCTCTGATTCGCTCACTCCCTGTCCCCCTCCTGTCACTCACTCCTTGGACCCACCCAGCTCTCACTCCCTGCACCCATCTGGTGCTAATTACAGGAGGCTGCTTCTAGGAACACTGGCGCCGCGGCACCCGTCACTGTGCTGCGGCACGCCAGGGAGCAGCTGCGTACAGTTTGGGAACCACTGACTTCATGGCTATTAAAAAGCCTACATTTTTTTCAATCCCTGCCCTTACTCCCATATTATTATTATTATTATTTGTTATATGCTTTAATTGTAGATTAAAAGGTGACTTTTGCAAACATTTAACCATGCATTCTCTGTAGGTCCTGATGACACATACCTTTTTTCTGTTTTAAGAATGCCGGGTGACAGTTAATTTGCAGCGGAAATGGCCAGGGCTCTTGATCATATTATTGTTCTCTCCTTCTCATCTCCTACTGAGTTGCTATAATGCACCTTGGGTTGCCCTTGTCATTCATAGTTGACTAATGAAAGACTGACGGATGTGTGTGACAGCCCCACTGATATGTCAGGTTGTGACACTATAAAACAGTCTTACTGTAAAGAGCAGGTATGTTTAACCATTTCAGATCTGCTAAACATATTACAAGTCCTCTATGTTCTTTTTGCTTGCACTGTAGCCTAATGGCGCATACACATATGCGATATGAGCTACTAACTTATGACTAAATAGTTAAAATCGGTAGAAAACTTATCACACTGCGTGAATACAGCTTGCAGCGCCTCCATGGAATCGGCAGCTCAAGATTTTTATTTTACCATATTGTGTACAGTCTTATAGTCAACATCTTACATAGTCAAAATCGCACAGTGGCCAGTATTCAATGCCTCTGATTCGCCGTACTTTACAGCGAATCTGGCAGTTCATCGGGGTAACGGCAAATTTTGTCTCTGAAAAAAAAAATTTGCCCTATTCAATGGAGATAATTCGCTGCAAATGAACAGCGAATGTCTAGCGATTTGCCGTATGTGATTCGCCGCAATTCGCCTTGGTTTTCAATGGGGTTTTTAGTGGATTTTGCAGAGAGTGTATTCAATGCTAAAATGGAGAACTGCTTTCTCTATTGATTTTCGCCATGATTCACCGTTTTGCATTTGACATCTTTTTAAGGTGAACTGCACTGTGTTCTTTTAAAATAAAGGTGTTTTTTTTTGTTGTTGGTCTCAAAAAATCATTACATTTTATTTTGTGAAAGGGTCTTACTATTTATTTTACTGGTCATGCATCACATAAATATATTTTTAATTATTATTTTGCATAACATATGCAGGGGGGGTGCTGCTCATTACTTACATTTACATTTTGCAAGGGGGGTGCCGCTGATCTCACATAAGGGCTGCAGGGACCCCCTGCCCGCTGGTGGGTGGCATGCAGCGGGGTCTGGCAGCGCAGGGTCATATCAGGTAGCGCTGGCGGGCAGGAGGTCCATGCAGTGTATGTGAGATCAGTGGCGGGGTCCCTGCAGTGGATGGGAACTAGCAGTTCTCATCCACTGCAAGGACCCTGCCGCTGATCTCACAAACACCGCAGGGACCTCCTGCCAGACCCTGCTACATGCCACCCACCAGTTGACAGGGGGTCCCTGCAGTGTATATGTGAGATATATATGGATATGCGGCGCCCCCCTGCAATTGTCCTCCCCTCCGGCAGCCGGTTCAGCGTGTCCTGCCTTCCACCATCCTCCCCCTGCACGCAGACCTCTGTGGAGGGGACAGGGGGCGTCTGGAGGAAGATGACACTCAGCAGCCCGGGTACCTCTCCACCGGGGTCCAACACCCCCGACTTGCCGGGTTGCTCCCCGACCCCAGAAGGGAAACAGGTGGGACACTGCAGTCGTAGTCCTCTGGCTCCGGCATCCCCAGCGCGGTGATAGCAGATGACAGCACCGAAACTGCTGGAGCCGGAGGTCTGCTGCTGCTGCTGGACCCCTCCTCAGGCTGTGCAGGGCCTCCAGGCAGCATCAGTGCGCTCCCCGACTCTACTCCATCCCCTGCACTGGCAGTGTAGCCGCAGGAGCAGGGGAGAGAGCCAAGAGAACAATTCGACATAGGGGTAATTTTCTGAGAGCCCCTGACACATTGAATACAGCGGACAGGCGGCTGCTGGCAAATCTCCCAGCAGGGAGAAACACGGCGAAAGTGCAGCGAATCCTACACAGGACCGCAACCCCCGGCCATTGAATACTGGCCAGTGTGTACAGTCAATATTGGTGGTTTCTGTAGGAAAAAGGAAGGGAATATTTAGCTGCAAAGAAGAACAATAGCACTAACTGAGAGTTTCTTTGAAAGGGTGAGATTAGAGGAAGTTAGTAGTTTTAAGTAGCGTTGCTTCATGTTTTGGCAAGAGGAGTTATGGAAACAAAGGTGAGGCACAGACAAGATGTAGCAACTTTGGTTCTAGGAGCAGAATACATGCAATACACTTTAAAGAGAACTACATGATTAAGGGGTCGATTTTTCACCATCCACACCTGAGGATGTGATGTGATAATGTCGGCCCAATCTGCAATGACTACATTGGATGGATGTATCAATTATCGCATGAAGGGGCGAAGCTTATGATAAATCTCTGTCCTTGGGTTGAGTCTCTGCAGCACTATAGGGGTAATTTTTCCATTGTTAAAACCAGCATGATTGTTCTTTCTACAGAGGATCTACATTTAGGGTCCGATTCAGATCCATTTGTTCGGATTCCAATTCGCCCCTTCCCCACATGTGCAAATATGTGCATTTACAAACCACGGGATCAAACGGCTTTGTCGAGTTTCACAATAACATGGCACCTACAAAGTCCTCAAGCCATCTATGAGATCCTTCACAGTAATTCCCGGATGCTTCTCTCTCTCTCTCTCTCTCTCTCTCTCTCTTTCTCTCTCTCTGACACACACGTCTCTTATTAACCATCTTATTAACTATTTAACTCATAATGTTATTTATCTATGGCCCTAATATGGATTTGTTTTGTTATATAAAGTAATCAATAATAGTCAGATAAGATCTATTTCTGTTGTGTTACATGCCTATTTAAGGGGAATACAATAAGCCGTGCTAATTTACCACAGATTAATTGATCTCTCAGGGCAAACCAATTAGCTTCAAACCAGCCAGCTGCTATTATCTGGCATTCTTTTTCTGGCCCCCAGCAGGCCCCTCCAAAAAATACCCCCAAAACATAATTTTTTTCCTTACAAACGTTGCTGCGGAAACAGGTAGGCCTGTGAACAAAAATCATGGATTCTATGTATTTTTGTTGTATATTTATAATGTTTTGATTGTAAAAAAAATGGGCAATAGTTAAACTGCCTTAAAGAAAAAAATGGTGTTAAAAAAAAGGTGAAAAAGTCTAATTGAATTCCAACAAAGGTCCCTTAATTGCTCGCTATATAAAATGGACCATACTGTACATATACAACTTGGAGTCAAGCTGAATGTCTGTATTAAAAGTTAAGTTGATTTAATGTCTATGGTTATAACACTGCAATTACAGGACAAAATACAACATAAATATTTGTAACTTATATCTACTAGCACCACTCTTGATTTCCACTATGAATCCATCTATATTTGAACAATTTTCCAGAGAAAGAGCAAAGAGTGCAGGATATAAAGTAGGACATTAAATTACCTACACCAGTGGTTCCCAAACTGTGTGTCTCTGCACACTGTGGTCAGGTTTGGAAATCCATGGTAGGCTCGTCTGCTAGGGGGCTTTACTCCTCTTCCAGCTATCAGATTCCAGACTGTGTACACAAATTATACTAAATTATATTAATATGTTACATTATACTGCGCAAGACTATGGTGTATTTTCTACAGGGCATTGCTGTTATTACTCTGGTACATTATAATTCATTCACTATCAGTACAGACATTCCAAACTTAACAACCTACCTGTTTATCGACCACCCGGACTTACGACCCGGGCCTTCGTTTAGCATCCGTGCTGTGACTCCTAGGATTGACGACCCGGCCTGCTCTGATTTATGACCTGCCCACTTACCCTCTCGCAATAACGACCTGCTCAGCCTGGTTAGCGACCCGCATCTCAGAAGTTTTAAGGGGTTTTATATAGGATAGTTTAACAACCAATTCGCTTAATGACCGGGTCGTTAAGTGAGGAATGTCTGTATTTACTGTATATATTTATCAATGGACCCGATCCTGCACTGTCTAATGGTTAGCCAAGCCTCTAGAGACCAGAACCACCCCTATATATATGGGCACTGGACCCATGAATTGCCCCTGATGGCCCCCCAGATGGGCTCTACCTGCTCCTCAGGTTTATGGTTCAGGATCAAATCAAATTATTTAGAGTCAAAACCATAGGCAAAACCAGTGCTAGTGTTTGTGAATCATAACATTTGTGGATAATCAGAAGCACCGCCATATAAAATAATGATGACAGGTACAGATGGTGCCCCTCTCATGCTTGCAAGGGCTGGCGATAGAATTGCCAGCCCATGCCAGCTCCCGCACCCCGTTCCGACGGAGCTCCCCATAGGTCCCCGCCGGTCGCCGCTGCCCCCCCGAACCCCCCCCCCCCCCTAAACCTACCCGTCAGGGTCCCGCCGCCCAGCCACGGACTCTGAGAGTTTATTTTGAGGTGATTTGTAGTCATTTCTACATGCTAAGCTACACAGTACTGCATATCATAAACTTAATCTACGTTTTACTGGCTTTCATGGGGTACCCAATACAGTATCTCAAAAAGTAGAGCAAATCTGGGAAAACCAATGTCATATTCAGAATCAGCACCCTCAAATTATTTGGTAAATAATAAACAGACACTTCTAAAATAGTTATATCACAGGTAAGAGAGACATTGTTATATGGACCAAAAAACCTGCTGGGTAGTGTAGTTCACAAATGGCTTCTATCAACATCAATTATGCTCTGCTTAAAGCGTATTGTGTCAAAGATAACATTATTCGAAATTAATGGCTCCGGTTCTTAAAATATAACTTTTATATTGTGGTGTAACATATTATCTTGGGAAATAAACTTTACAATCAGCTGTGACCGCTGTCTGATTATACACACTGTTATAAACTAACTAGAGCTACTTATATTGCTCATTGCCACATATGAATATTTAAGAAATTATAAAAGGCTGAAGGATACAAAGACCATCTAACAACAATGAAGATTTAAAGGTTATTGCTATCTAACGCAACACAAAGGATGATAAAAGTAAATCGCTTTTATCAAAACAGACAGCTACTTTTTCTGTACGTTTTTGAAGCCATTCATTACTGTACTATTTTCAAAACCATTTTTTTATTTTACTTTTTAAGTATAGAACCACCATTCTTAGTGAGTGCCAAGAAAACAGGAGTGTAGAAACAGTAGTGTAGAAACAATACAGACATTTTTTTTAATCTGATGGAACCAATAATTTAACAAAAGTCACTAAAACTCACCCAAGACATAAGGGCGTATTCAATCCCCGCTGTTATTTCCAAGGGGGGAAACAGCAGTTGGTGCCAGAGCCAGCCTTATCCAATTTAATGCCCTAGGCAACATTTTTTTTGGTGCCCCCTAGCAGATGATACCACTACCAAACTTTAAAACATCGCTCCCCTGTGCGAACGTGCAGGGGGGCTTGTCAATCAGAATCAGGCCCATAATGTTTAGCCACCAGGCTGCCCTTCATTAAAAGACCATGCACATGAATTTCAAGCAAATGTTTTGTAGATACAATATACATATACAGTATGCAGCTGCTGCGCCAGGGTCCGCCCATGAAGTTGTTCTTCCAAATTTTTGACTGCCTAAAGGTTGTAAACTAAGATATTATCCAACATCTCTGTGAAAGATGTGCAAGATATCCGCTAAAAATTTGTTATATAAATGAAACTTTTTTGGGTGAAAATAACATTTTATTTCCTATCTAAGGTAAACATTACAGGTCATTATGATGAATAAAAATGATTGCTTGCCAAATTTCTCACCTATTCTGACAAATTCACTTGGCATTCAAAGGGTTAAAGTAAACAACAATAAAAAGGCAATTACAGAACCTTACACTGTACAAGTGATAATAAAAGGACATTATTTATTACCAGTTATTTATACAGTGCTTATCAGGCAGCACTATATAAAGTTTATTAAGTCATCCACTACTATACCACTACTGTACCTCCCCCATTGAGGCTTGGGGGTGGGGAGGGGGGGGGGGGTTAAAATAATGAGAGATTCAGAAAGTGAGAGATTTGGTAAGAAATCTCCAGTTTTTTAAAGCGGCAATCATTTACACTGCAAAACCAGTTTGATTTTTTGAAGTGTAAGTGATTGCCGCTTTAAAATAACTGGAGATTTCTTCCCAAATCTCTCACTTTCTGAATTTTTCATCCTATTAAAATTCATCCTTGAAGTCTAAATCTTTTTCCATGCAAACACAATCGTTTGCATTGATGCCAGTGTCCAATTAACATACTATTATATTTATGTGGGAAATTGGAGAAAGCATGTATATGGGGCAGTATAAACGGAATCGGTACATCTGTCAGAATGAACTTAGGTCTACAGTCATTAGGTCGACCCCACTAGGTCGACTGGCAGGAAGGTCGACCTGACTTAAGGTCGACATGGGCCAAGGTCGACATGACTTAAGGTCGAATTTGCATAAAGGTCGACATGAGGAAGGTCGACTGGTCATAAGGTCGACATGGGTTTTTCTCTGATTTTTTATCCGAATGTCGACACAGTCGACATGGACACAGTTGGCAATGAGAATCGGACCCTCGCATCGCTCGCTTCGCTCGCAATGCTTCGGGCACGGTGCCTCGCTGCGCTCGGCACACTATTTTATTCTCCCACCACGCCCTAGTGGATGGTAGGGCATGAAATACCGCCTGTCGGCACATGTCGGCTCAAAAAACAGTGAAAAACCCATGTCGACCTTATGACCAGTCGACCTTCCTCATGTCGACCTTTATGCAAATTCGACCTTAAGTCATGTCGACCTTGGCCCATGTTGACCTTAAGTTAGGTCGACCTTCCTGCCAGTCGACCTAGTGGGGTCGACCTAATGACTGTAGACCTAAGTTCATTCTAATAGATGACCGCTTCCGTATAAACAACATGCACACTGATATAATAATGGGATTGAATCCATAACAAAAAATATGAGGAATAAAATGCTAAGCATTTGATCAGGCCATAATCAATTATTTCTAGTCATCATGCTTAAAAGTGATCAGTATTTAGTGATGAAACAAACTGCCAGAGTAGAAACAAGGTTACCAGGCTGCAAATAATAATAAAAAAATAAAAACATTCACTTGCTAATGTAACTTTTTAACAGTTATATAACGTGCTCCCAATCAGACAGCCAAAACAAATAGGTGGAATAATTTGAAAGTAGGTTATTGTGCCCTTTTGAAAAGAGAGAGAAGGGAAGAGACACACTGTTACGTTAAACTTGACAGATCATAGTTTTCTGCCTTTCCTCCCACACAGTACAGTGAATTCTTATGTGGTTTCAACACCATTTACCTAGTAGCAGTTATTCAGATTTATTGGAATGAGAAGCCTGCCCCTCCTTGCTCTGTTTGTTTCTGTAGTTATATTCCATTCTCTACAGTGAAGCACAGTTGGCAGATTATTAGCTTTTTCGCTGACCTGCATAAATTGAGTTATTGGCCCTATCTGAATGAGGCAAAAAAGGAGGTGGAACAAAAGGTTAAAGCTCTACAGTATCTATGCACAGAGTATATAGATGAAGGCAATCCTCTTTAGATGAATTCTTACATAGTATGCTGGGCAAGACTGTAAGGATATAGATCAGGAAATTAGCAGACAATAAAAAGATGTAGGAAGTAGAAAATTGTAGTACACTACCTAATATATATATATATATATATATATATATATATATATATACACATATACATATATATATATATACATATATAGAGGAATGGAAGAGGCGGCCCTCAAATGGGATTTTTCAAAAGTGTATTGTGGCAAAAGATAGGACCAACGTTTCGGGGTCTTAATCACCCCTTTGTCAAGGTGCAAGTGGAAATCATTCCACTTGCACCTTGACAAAGGGGTGATTAAGACCCCGAAACGTTGGTCCTATCTTTTGCCACAATACACTTTTGAAAAATCCCATTTGAGTGCCGCCTCTTCCATTCCTCTACCTACCTGTCCTGGAAGGCACCGGGGTATTCGGACCCAGCTGCGGGAGTGCCAGGCCTTCTCCATTTTCTATATACATATATATATATATGTATATATATATATATGTATATATATATATATATATATATATATATATATATATATATATATATATATATATATTAGGTAGTGTACTACAATTTTCTACTTCCTACATCTTTTTATTGTCTGCTAATTTCCTGATATATATAAGGACCCCTGCATAATGCCAGGCGTGGCCTGGCGTCATCATTTCTGTTCATCCAAGGATCAGCTGAAGCTGAAGCTGCCGCTGTCGCTGCTCAAATCCTTTCCCCACGGGAACCCTCATGCTGTAAACGGTGCGGTTCTGTCTAACTGCCCGCTGTGGTACGTGATTCTGTACTTTGTGATCCAGTGTTTTAAAGGAAATAAAATATTGTACCATCTTTTATCTGCACTATGGAGCACTCCTGTTCATTTCTTTTCTAGAACATATATATATATATATATATATATATATATATATATATATATGTCCCCAGCGGCGGCACTCAGATAAATGAAACAAGCCAGCTATTCGCCAAAGTTTCAAATGTAATAACACATTTTTCGTCAGGGCAACAATACATAATAGATAACACTCACCATTTATCCAAGTGGCTGCTATCACCAGACCTCCCTCTCAGCGTGGCGCACGACCCCCTCCGCAGTCGCACCCAGGCGTCACCCAGTGCACCCGTCACCACCATTTTACAAACTGGTAATGGTATATACACGCATATATATATATATGCGTGTATATATATGATAATAAATAATGTATGCAATTAACTACATTTAACAAGGAAGTTCTGGTCTGCTGAACTACTCTCATCGGTGGCTGCCATGCTGACATCCTGTTCCCTTTTTGTATACACTTCCTTGTTAAAAACTACAGTAACAATGAAGGAGAATTTTATTTCCTGCTTCTGGGTGCCGGACGGCTCCCCGACAGTCGGGATTCCGACAGTCATTCCTCTGACGTCGGAATCCCGACTGCTCCCTCGTGGGGGTCCACGACCCCCATAGAGGGAGAATAAAATAGGTGGCGAGCGCAGCTCGCCACCGTGCCCGCAGTGTGGCGAGCGCAGCGAGCCCGCAAGGGGCTTCATTGCGCTCCCCACGCTGTGCAGTCGGGATTCCGACGTCTGACTTATGACTGTCGGAATCCCGACTGTCGGGCTACTATACCACACCCCCTGCTTCTATATCACTGAACTAACATTGTGAAAGGCCTATTTAGTAGAGTGATAGCCTTGTCATGTCAATTTCTTAATGCGTATTACCAGGATTCTGTTCCAAAACTTCACAGGTTGTTTTCTCAGCCTGATGACTATGGAATATATAGATACATTTGCCAGAGTTCTATATTAATAGCAGACTTTTTCAGCCTACAGTACATTAACTTAAAACGCCAATACAGTAACCTGCCTGACCCTCCTTGTGGTTTTCTCCTTTGAGTTTTAATGCTAGTGCATTCTAATTGAATTAGCCATTGACTTCCATATAACTGAGCTTTTCAGAAAACTGACCACGTACAGGTTGTTATTGACCTCTTAACTACAACATCATCTCGGAGGCCCCGACAAGGATGGATGACAATAAATATTGCAGTTAATTGTAAGTAGCCTACCTATATCTCTTAGGGAGACCTTTCAGTTTGACCCCTACTGACAATATCATATATTACAGCTACAGCTGATATAAAAGCCTTGCTAAGGATTAAACTAATTGACCTAAAAGTACTAGCATGATGAGTTGTCTCCTAGGGATGACATTATTGCATCTGTTAAGCTGCCTGCTGATTTCACAAGAGTAGAGGGAAATTGTGACAAGAGAATGAAAATGAAATATAACATTATTCCAATATCTATCAGGCAGATGAAGCAATCATTTAATTCTTATCTCTACGGGATCATCCTAACCTAGGGAAAGTCATAAAACAAATCACAAAGTGGGTTTACAGCTGGTTAAGATTGTATTATCTGTAAATCCGGATATTATAGTATCTTTAATATGATACTGCTCTGAAAGGAAATAGCACAATGCCTTGTACAGTAGATCTACTAAGCATTTTACTTCCTATCACTTGGATTAGAATAATATAATCCATCATACTAAACTCTAGATAATGTCTCTTTCATTGCCTATTGCCAGTTTATCAATGGATGATCTGGTGTTTAAAACACACTAGGCATTGTAGTGTGAGACATGTAAGCTTAGCCAAGCACATGATGAATAATCACATTCATGTCAATTGGTACACAACATGTATTATCACCAGGGGAACTAGTCCCATCTTACCACCTGGCAGCTGTGTACATTTTATTGTTCCTTTACAGTGTTATAAAATATGATGAATGGAATAGCTTTGTAAGTCTATTGCTGCAATTTCAGTTATTCCTGCCACGGAAATAATGTTTGAATGTTCTCAATTTCCGCTTAATGTGACTATTTTTTTCTTGGTTATATTTATTCATTTTCTGCCATATACAAAATATGTCACCGCCACCACCGCCACTGTTTAGCAATACTCTAGTCTAACACAATTAGGGAGTACAAAGTTCAGTGTTCATCTGGATTTATGGGAAAAATTTGTTATCTAGATGCAGATAGAGATGACTATAAATTAGAGGTTTAAACGTATGCCTCGCTCTCACTCAGAACCTCTGAAACAGGAGAATCAGGGAACAGCTTCCATTCATGGTCCTCCCTCTCTTACTGACTTTTCCCCTTGTAGACTCCTGGCAAATGTGCAGCATGGAAACATGATATCTGTATCATGTTTCTAGGGATAGCTTTGGCTTTTGCCGAAGATGTACATATAGCCTGGGTAAGCGGAGGACAAATATCCCATCTGAAGCCCATAGTCACCCTACTGGACTACACATGTGTAAAAGGGGCTACATTTAAATGTTATACACTGAGAGGCCAGTTCTCTATTGGAAGAATTTCCAATAATGCCAGTTCTGTAACTTTGTAGCTGAAACAAAGCATGTTGCAGTACAAGGGTGTAGACAGAACTGCCATCAGGGGGAACTACCAAGACTGTAGTGTAAGGCCTGGACCCTCGTACAGGGAGGGGGGCTTGTCTAAATGTCGTTGACTCCTATCAGTACTATGCCTGCTGACTGCTCTGACCACCAGATCCAATCTTACCACTAGCCACTGCCACTGATTCCTACTGCTGGCTGCAGCCCCACACCTGCTGCTGCTCTTACTGCCAGGTTCAGACCTACTACCAGCTGCTGCTGATTCAGATTGCTATGTGTAGTTCTAAAGGTGCCCATACACGGTACAATTGCTGGGTGCGATGAGATGCACGCTCCCGTCACACATCTCATCGCACAGCTCAAAAACGATGTGCTGCACATACTTTTTGTACTAGATCTCATCTCATTGCATCTCATTTAATTGCAAAATCCATGAGATCCGATGCGATGCATAGTCTAGTCCAAATTGTATACAATAATTGTATCGTGTATGGGCACCTTAAGCAAGCTGTTGGCTCCTACTGCTGACTTTGGCTCCTACCACCATCACTGCTTTCACTGTTTGGGTTTTTTTGCTTCCCGGCACATGATGTCATGTAGAGCTGTAGGAAAGAGGTATTGTAAGAAAGAGGAGCTGCATTGCATATGGAGCAGACAGAAGAAGAAAAATGTGAGTGGCGTATAATGAGGGGGCTGGCTGGGGCTCTATACATAGTGCAGGGCTGGAGAGACAGAAGTGGGCTGGCCGGTGCTGTACACACAGTGCAGAGCTGGAGATACAGAAGGGGACTAGCTGGGGCTGTGTACACACACACACACACACATACACTACCACACAGTACAAGGCTTGACAGACAGAAGTGGGTTGGCTGGTGCTGTACACGCAGTGCAGGGCTGTATAAACAAAAGGGGACTATCTGGGGCTGTACAAACAATACAGGTTGGGTATACAGAAGTGAACTAGCTGGGGGTGTACACACCAGATGGGGGCTAGCTAGGGCTATTTTACATCAAAGTTCGACCTACAACAACTACTTAAGACCAACTACATTTTTAACTTTTAAGTATTTCTCCTAAAATGATGCTCTATTTAGCTTTATTAATACATTGACAGTGAGGACTCATTAGTCTATACTTAATTACACTTTTATGTCTTTGAACTAATTAGTTAGAGTATATTACTGCTATAAATATGTTTTTCTTCTATTTGACTACTTTTTCTTGTGTAGGAGTAAGTTAGGATGATGAGGGGAGAGTCCTGTTCATTTTAGTAATTCATTCTGAGAACATGACCTGTTTCTAGATCTGCTTAAATATAAATCAACTGTATGAATAAAATGAAATGAATACTGAAATTCTACATTTACTAAGGAAGTTGCTTGTTGGATGACCCTAGGTCTTAAACAAATATTTTTAACTGATGAAAAGAAAACTGCACACAAATTAACGATGCATGATTACTTCATAAAATTAATTGCATTCAAATGTGGGTTTGGCAAAAAAAATTTGGTCCAGATACATCCAGATACATACAGTACATACATCCAGATACATACAGTATATACATCTAGATACATACAGTGTATATATTAGGCAAAGATCTATGCTAGGAAATTGGTCAAAAGTACATAGATTGTCAGTGAGATCCAATGTGGTTACTGTATGGAAATACACAGAGTTCAGTAGTGGTATGACTGCGCCAAACCTGCCCTCAAAGTCAGATGGGCAGAGCACGTGAGGAATGTAAAGAAAGGCCTATATTGGAGTCCAATAATGTGTCAGACCATTTTAAGAAAATCCACCAGTGTGACATTCGGCATTTGGTTTCCTTTTCTGGGATAAAAATGGTGAAGCCACACTGGCGGATTAATGACTGTGAACAGAGATTGGCACGTACAGAGATGCAGACCATATATACATTAAAAACTCTGTCTCCGTCAGGTTTAAATATGGACTTTGAGCTCAAATGCTTTTTAGAATAAATTATATATCGCATGTTTCATATATTTTTTATATATTTATTAACCATAGATGCACAGTGTACAGTTTCCATAAAAGAAAAAAAAAAATATTTTTTTTTTTTAAATTTTGAATTGTTATATATGGGCTTTACGGTAACATATGATGATCACTAATCTTAAGTTTTTTGTTTTTTTTTCATGTGGAAAATTTATGAAATGATGTCTGATACACTGTGATGCTTAAACGACAAAACTGGTGACTTGCGTTCCAAGTACACATACATGACACCCAAGCGCCACCGGAGTAACACCGGAAGTATCCACAAGAGTGACGTTTGCGTTCCATACAACAATCCGGAAGCAGACGTCATTACCGCTTCCGCAGCAAGATCCGGAAGTTCGGACAGCGGGAGCAATCTACACTGCACACCTCCATAATAGCGGGAACTTGCTAGCTGCTTGAAGGAAATAACGGCAGGACTTATTCGGAATGGGGACAGTATAGCTGCGCTAATGTGTAGTAACAATGTGGTAAAACTCCGGTTTATTATTGGCACCATTTAAGTGTTGGTTTTTGATAGAATGTAATGCATATGGAAATGTTGTCTTTGTATATTTTATGTATTTTCAATTTTAAGATTTGGGTACTCCGGTACAGATTTTTTTATTGCCAAATGAGGCTGTTTGTTGGGCAGGTATGAATATCCTTGCCCTATCCATACACTCCACACCTTGAAAAAGGACCAGCATAGGTCCGAAACGCGTCGGTGTTGTGGAGTGGCATTTCCAGTACCGCAGATCCATCCCCTCTGGCCCTTCATCTTTTTGCAATCTTTAGGGCACCAACTCTCCTCTAGACCCGGGTGAGTGCAGAGTTGGCAGGGATAGGAGGTGAAGCTGTACTTGGAAATTTTTTAATTTTTTAATGTAAATCCTGTGTTTCCTGTCTGGATTTTTATCGTTGTATGGATTGTGAAAATAAAATTTTGTTACATCGTCATCTGCCTACGAGTCTGATGCTACAAGCCTATTCATGAGATCCGGGCAATCGAGGAACAAAAAGAAACCATTGTGTGCACATAGGGCACTGCCAGAAGGTGAGCATTAAGTACATGGGAATTGGAGAACGTGGGTGCTTTAAAAAGATACCTTTAGAGGCACATAGGGCCTGTTGCACAGGTCAGTGTTTTTCCTGGGACCAGTATATGGATATTTTCCCATATTAGAACATCAAACTCACCGATTGTGTGCATTTGTTTATTTCTTCCCCATGAGCTTTTAAAAACCTTGGACAGAGTACAAGACCAAGGAAGAAGGAGTGACCAACACACCTTATCTCTTTGACAGCGCATCAATATACTCCCGTTTTGTGTTTTCTACTGTATGGAAATACCCTACCAGTAAAATTCTAAGCCGGTTATCAAGATAAAAACATAATCCCACAACAAAGATGGCCAGACTATGAAAACACAGTGGATACAAAGCATTAATGCGGTTGTATTGTTAGTATACAGAGTTCTGTAATGGGCAGCAGCAAATGGAAAGAGCAGCATTTACACTGTATACCTAAGCGCATCTTTATATGTGGCTTATTCCAAGTTAGGAACACACAAACAAGCAAGTCACTTTATTTGTGGGTAAAACAATGTTCCATTGCAGGTGGGGCAAAAGGAAAAAGTGCATTTCTTGCATTTCATTTCAACATTGTTCAATAATATCCCTGATATTAATTTACAACATATATGTGTGTATTTGCGAAAAACTGCCTTGATAAATTGAATAATTATTGCATTGCAAGAAACAGATTTATCATAATAAGGGTCAGGCGCATTACTGTCTCTTTAACACTTATTTCACTGGATGTTGAGTGAAGTACTATCTGACCTGAGCGTAGGGTCATTGATCCCTACTCTCAGGGGCATTTAAAGACATTAAAGCTTTGGGGCAAAGATCCCATTATTGACCTTAAACCCCATTTGCAAGAAAAAGGCTTAATTTGCAAGAGTATGCCAAGAACATTTGATTTTGCCCTTGAAGAACGTATAGATTCCATTACACAATTCAGGATAACATTATAGACTTTGAAACCAGGAAAAGTAACACAAAAAGAGTTTTTATATATTTGTGTGAGATCAACATCTGTCAATGACTATTTAATTGCAGCAATTTGTACTGTATTGTGTATATTCCCCCATGACATGGCCAGTGTAGAAAAGTAATGACTTATTTTTCCTTCTCTTTATAAACTGAGACTGTTTTGGGCAATCTTCCAGTATCGTATTGATCTGTATCAACCACTTGTCTTCCAAATGAGTGTCCTTCATGGGCGGCTCTATTAATGCAATAGCTACAGTCAAACACCATACTAAACACAGAGGTTTAAATTTAACATTGCGTGAAGCCAAGGTTCTGCTGACAAGTAACATTTCGTATTACACACTGCTGAAGTCAACAGTCAGCGCACTCTGTTCTCATTATTTGCATGATTGGACACGGCAGCTGCCTAAATCAGGTTGCTACTATTAGAAAGCCTTTTGATTAGGATAAAGTAGGGCCATTTTCCAGTGTGGTACCAATAATTCATTTTTTCACCTCTATTATAGGAGACTGAGTATAGTGAGGTCATAAAGTTGGTCTCATTTAACTTTTTTGCTAAGCACCTGCTTTTTTGTTTTGGAATAATTTGTCTTCATTAATTTTGGTACTTGTGTAGTTTCACGGCGCCACCCGATATCACATGAGATTTGCATGCAATTTGCATGCGCGATGCGATTTAGTACTTGTTCATACCCCCACTCTCTCCTACGGCATGGAGTTGATTTTATATAGTGTGGCGAGCGCAGCGAGCCACCGAGCTCAAAGCGTGTTGAGCGTATCGAGCCCCGCGAGGGGATACAGATTACTTGACATGTATTCACTGAGCCCGAAGCGTGGCGAGCGTGGAATACAAGTCAAGTAATCCGTGTCCGCTTGCTGCGCTTGCCACACTATATAAAATCAGCTCCATTCCGTAGTGGATAGTGAAGGTATGAACAGGTACTAAATTGCATTGCAGATTGAATTGCATTCGATATCGCATGCAAATCGCATACGATATCGCATGCGATTTACTGGCGCCGTGAAACTACACAAGTACCTTAATTTTTCAAAGCATTTTCTGAAATATTCATTTTTTCTGCATTTGGCAATAAAGGTGGAAATGCAATGCAGGGTCACGACTGTTGGGCGGGCCCGATAGCTGTGACACTGTCCCGTTCTCGGCCAGCTCGACACTGATTTGGCAGGCAGAATTCAATGTCCCTCCTGCCGAGCACTGAGAAGGGGCATGGCTCCAAGAAGCCACCGGAAATCGTTGCGCTGTGGCCAGGAACTCGACAATTCCCGTCGGTTCTCGACAGAACGTGCCCGACTGCTTGTAAATTTGTTCACGTTCTGCTGAGATCCCTATTCAATGCTGTCGGGAAGACAGGATTGAATAGGACCCCGCCACTATTAACCCCGTCGGGAATAGTGGCGGGAGATTGAATATCCCCCATATTGTATCATTTTCTGGTAGGTGGTATTTGCTCATAATTATCTTCAGTTCTACTCAACAACGTAACACTGAAGCAAAGATTGACTATAGTCTTCCCAGCTCTACTCACAGAATACACATTTTGTGAAATGACAAAGCAACAACACAAAATGAAGTTTAAATCTCTATAGACTCACCTGTGCTACCATGAAACTCAGTGTACAAGACATTTCACCAGCATTATACTCATCTCTAATTATAATAGAGAATGGCATGTGATTTGTCATTGTATTGATTTTTTTTACAAAGTCATACTCTGATTTATCTGTGTAGTAAGTTTAATGCTGTTTTTGTGGAACATACTGTATAGAGAAGTAGTTAAGAGCTTTGCAACCAGTACAAGGTAGAAAGAGAGAATCATGGTGAGGCAACAGGATAAATAATACTGTAGGTTATGCTGATTATATAGTAGTATGATGTATATATAACACAACATTCATTTTACTAAGGGGGAAATGAATTGCCCACATTTATTTACCATGGGCTAATTGATCCACTGGGCTATTCAATTAGCCCAAAAGGCAGCCCTTAATTGACACTTATCACTGAAGTTCTGAAAAAAAAGTTCCTGAATAATGCCCTGTTTTCCCCAAAAGGGAATAGGTCTGTATAGGTAAAAATGGGTGGCAGTAATTGTATTTCCCCCCAACAATATTTCCCCCCAACAATATTTCAGTTTAGTCCCATTTATATTGCCCTAGAAATATCCATGTGCAATTACATTCCCCTCAAATATAATTTTTGTTATGAAGAAACGGCGCACAATGACTTAACTAATTACTTTAAGCCATATTATGTAATACTTGTAACATTTACTTAGTGGCGAGGACATTCCATCAAATGCCATTTGTATGTTTGATCATTTTTATATTTTATTCACTGCCATCTCTGTTGTATGAGATGGGTAATTACCAGTTTTGTTAGCCAATAACATCATTATTTACTGTATTTGTATTAGATTAATTTATAAAAACCCAATAAATATATTTTCAAAAACAAATGTATATAACATTGTCAGGAGGCAATTAAAATGTACAAGTATATTTTTGGATTTTGCCATTAACACTATATTATTGTTAATTACCTTCACAGCAGGAAATTTCAGAAGTGCAAAATGACGTATCCCTTATCTAAATATCCATTATCCAAATTATTCCGAAAACCATGGTCTCCAAAATGTACTTTGATTTAATATTTTTTGGGGACATCTGTAACTGACACTACTGGGGAAATAACATGTAACTGCCACTAAATATGTGCAAGGACATGATTGCTTGGCATTCAAATTCAGTGTCTGAGATTGTACACAAACTTTGTTTAATGTTTTAAAACCTTGTTTCATGCGCAAACAAAATATTTCTGTGTGTATTTCATGTGTTTGATGTGCTTATATGATTCCAAAATATGGAATAATCCGTTATCCAAAATTCTTCTGGTCCCGAGCATTTTGGATAAGGGATACTCAACCTGTAGTTCAAAATTGAAATTAACTTTTTTGTCTAATGAGTGAAGGAATGGGTCTTGTTTTTCATCTGGGCATAGCCAGATTCAAGCGGGGATGTACCCCAGGCCCCCTTTGCCAGGGGGCATCCGGCTTTAGTGCACTGACATTACTAGCTTTCCCTCTCATGCAGCAGTACCAGGTAGTCAGAATTCAAGCAGAAGTGCAGGTTTCATGAGCTGAAACAGGAGTGGGTCATGTTGGGAGATATGCATAATCAAATATAACCCACCACTTACACCCCCTACCACTGGGGCCTCCTGTATTAACTGTCCCAGGCACCCCCAAGGCTTAACCACTTGAATGGGATGGCCGGAAATTTTCTGTCTCAGCAAAACCCATCACTCAAGGGGTTAATCCGGCCCTGTGTTGGGGACATTATTTGATTTGTCATTTTTTTCTCTGCAAAATTACTTGATATTTGCACAAGTCAAGCATTTGCATGTTGCACTTTCCAGGTGCTTGAAAACTTTACTTTTTTTATCGTATATCACATTTAGAACTCAGAAGAGTCTGCATTGTCAGAATTTTTTGTGGCAGATTTGTGAATTAAGTAACTGCAAGACTGACTGGACTGTATTCATGAATATTTAGGTAGCTCTCCAGTAAAATACACCCACTAGAAATGAGTAACAATTTCAGCAACTCCAGTTTCACACCAGAACAGGACATTTCCCACAGCTGCAACATTTTGGTATTGGAATTTATTATTTATGCTTTTATTTCACCAATCTGCTGGAGATATTTTTCCATGTTTTTCTAATCTGGATTCACATTTCTCATACGTTATAGTCTAAAATACAGCACGGGCAACTATCTATTCATTGCAATATGGTGTGGTTGGGGTTGTGCTATAAACACTGAAGTGTTTCAGTGGGCATAAATGGACAATAATATCAACCTCCAAGCAACCAGATAATTGCAGCAACCAGTTTAAGTTCTCTAAAGTCAAAAATAATAAACATATCTTTTTATTAATCTGCATGTATTTGACATTTTTTATTCCATTTACTTCAACTCTCCATGCAATTAGCTTTGTTCTCTAAGAGAAAAGGTGACCAGTGGCGCAAATCAGCACCAGATGTCCCAAGATGTTCATCTCCTATTAGAAAATTATTATAAAGAAAAAATAGGACAGCGCTGGTGTTACACTGTAGAAACTTGTCTGCCTCCAACACAGGTCTTAAGTGTGGACACCTGGGCATCTCCTTCAATTGCTGGATATTATATCAGGACTTTCGTCTCTTTTAAGAGGACTGATAACAAGTAAATTCTGAAGTTTGTCAAACATCAACATCGTATGTGTGTGAATTATCAATTTCCATTCCAATTTTGGCTCTCTACAGTTTCCACTTGGCTTCATGCAATTGATTAACATGCGCTATGTTTTCACTGTATTCATTGTATACATCTTTGATCCTTTTATCTAGTCCTATCTTATTTTTCTACCTCAGTGTAACAGCAGTACTGCCCTATATTTCATTTATGCTATTGTTCTCTATATAATTTGCAAGATGGTCTTAAACCACTGGATGCAGTGGCGTAACTATATATTTTGCGCCCCCCCGCCAAATCTTTTCAGCGCCCCCCTCCCATACTCTTACCTGACGGTCACTGTCCCGTCCAGTCTCCCTCAGTCACCGCTGCGCTGCTGCCCGGCCGCATCTGCGTCACTGTCCCGTCACTCGCTCCCGGCGCCGGCTCCTGCTGATAATGAAAAGTGACTCTTAGAAAATGGCTGCCAAAACTGTCTGCAATACGGGGGCAGCCATTTTCTAAGTGTCACTTTTCATTATCAGCAGGAGCCGGCGCCGGGAGCGAGTGACGGGACAGTGACCGCAGATGCGGCCGGGCAGCAGCGCAGCGGGTAACTATAGCACCGCAGCCCCCCAGGCGCCCATAGTTACTCTGCGCCTCCCCGCCATGGCGGGGGCTGCGGAGGCTTAGTTACGCCCCTGACTGGATGCACAAAGAGACAGTGTGAGTTTGGAGGTAAGTGTAACTAAATATATGACTGACTAACAAAGATGCAAATGAAACGGTTGTGTACACTGCTCACGTCTAACATTAGTATCTACATAAGTGATGAACTGTGAATTTAGATCAAGTTTTTGCAGATACAGTAAAGTATAAATGAATAGCTTCCTGTGCTTGATTCCTACCAAAAAGAGTACGTCAATGCTTTTTATTATTTTAAAACCATACATCTATGATGATCCCATGCATTCCAATAACAATTCAAATTAAACATCCAGGTTTTTTTTACACTTTTTAAATTTTTAAAACTACCAGGATATCAAAATGTAAGTTCAAGCCAATTGAGCAAATATTATTTTCAAATTAAAATAGAGATTCAATAGCTTTCACCTGAGCTCAATTCAACAATGACTAATAACATTCTATTATCTCTTTATCCCAAATAACCACTATCCTAAATCTCTACAGATGAAAAGGATAACCCGCCTTTATATAGTAGTTCATCATAGATTTGTTCACATGCATGAAGCACTGAAGACACTCTCCCATATACTATCAGCTAAACAAAAATATATGGTATCATACAATTCACTCTCTAAGATATAATACTCTGCTGTACATACCGCATCATCCATATGATTAAAGATCTCCCCCAAAACTTCAAGTGCAATTAAATAAAAATAAAATGAAGACATATTTATTTACTATGTGCAACTCTGTTCTGCTACAGTATGGACTTTGCTGAAACTGCTTATTTAGCTCAAACATCGGCACAATTACAGAGCAGATCAGTATGGGGTCTTTCCAGATATAGAGGACCCTGGCGGATACAGAGAAGACAGTCTTTTATTTTAATACAGTGAACTCCAATTAAAATTAAAATGTAGCTTTGAGTGGTGTTATCTTAAAAGGGTGGTTGTTTCTAATGCAACACACATAAACACACAAACACACATACACACGAATACATGCAGATCACTGGCAGCCGGAATGCCGACCATCAGAATACCGAAGACAGCATCCTGATAGAGGGAAGCCCAACAGGGGTCAGTAAGTATACTTACCTTCCCCCTGCCTCACCTTAACCGTAGCCTTCCCTATCTACACCCTAACCATAACCCTCCCTGTTATTGCTTAACCCTAACCTTCCTGCACCATAGCCTAAACCTAACCCTCCCTCCCTCCCTGCAGCCTAACCCCCCCACTCGCAGCCTAACCCTAAGTCTCTTACCAGTTCCTGACCCTAGCCCACCACGCATACCTATGTTTGGGATGCCAGCATTTAGGATTCTGGCATCAGCATCCTCATTGATATCCGGATTCTATCGATAGTCTTCTGGCCACAATTCCGGATGCTGGCATCCTGTCCCCCGGGATGTTAACTGCACCCCCCCCCCCATATATATATATATATATATACATAAATTATGTGTGTGCGTGTGTGTATACATGCACGCTTGTACCCTGCCACTGATAAAATAGCTCAGTTCCCTGAGTTTCCATAACTGGGCATAGCCTGCAGAAGATCTCATTGTTTTCTCTGCCTATTTATTCTGAATATGTAACCTGACTCCTTTGTTTTACTCATACCAGGAACCCTTGTGTGCCTTGGGACACTTGCAGGGGTGTTTCAGTTGGTGGTCCATGACCAATTCAAATTATCAGTGGCTCTGAATCATACATTAGGTGTACAATTGCAGAAGCAAATCCAGTCCCTTACCTCATTGCTGAACTTAAGGATCCCATATAAACACAATCTACTTCATTTTATATTTATTTTTACATTTCTTTAGGCCTTGGGGTGCTGTGAAAAATGTCTGATCCTCTACGATGCCGTGATTTAAAAAAGATTTGGAGCCACTAATCTACGAAGCATTAACATAGAGGATTTATCAAACTATATATAGTTGACAAGATATTTAGCAACATGAAATTATTCGCAGTATGAGATTTATCATATGAGAAAAACATAGTGTGGATAACTTATGAAAATGTAAATTAAACAAACATGCCAGTCTCACTCCATAAATCTGTCAAAATGTTAACTTTAAACTCACTCCTGTTGACTGAGATCATTATGCAGAGGCATCGAAAATCCTACCTAAGGATATATGTGTGGTATAATGCAAATGTGTTAATCCCATTGCATTCTTTACATTCCTAAGGGAAATTTAGAATTTATACTATTAAATACACAACTTACACCAGAGCCACTAAACTATTATGGCTGCACATGCAAAAATGTATTCATTTAAATTAAATTTGGTACATAAGAGAGAAGAGAGTAAAGTGCGGTCTGTGTAGATTCATGCAATAGTTGTTTTTTCCAAATGAGAACATTCATCTTGTATCTATTTTCCTTTTCATAGAAAATATTAAGGGGGGTATTCAATGTAGGGTCACGACTGTTGGGCTGGCCCGACAGCCATGACCCTGTCCCGTTCTCGGCCAGCTCGACTGGGATTTTGCAGGTGGGATCAATCTCCTGCCTGCCGAGTGCCGAGAAGGGGGCGTGGCTGAGAGAAGTGGCCGGAAAATGGCGAGCTGCAGCCGGGAGCTCGACAATTCCCGGCCCTTCTCGGCAAAACGTGTCCGACTGCTTGTGAAGTCGGGCACGTACTGCCAAGATCCCTGTTCAATGCTGGTGGGGAAGACAGCATTGAATAGAGCCCCACAGCCATTGCCCCTGTCGAGAATGGCGGCGGGAGATTGAATATCCCCCTTAGAATAAGAAGAATAATCAAATATGCTGAAGTTCTTTTTATCCTAGAGCACTGAATATAACTTGACTAATTTAAAAAAAAAATGACTCAATTAAGATGTATTAGTTATATTTAAGAATAATCATGCAGGGTGTGCAGAGGTAATTCATCCTAGCTGTAGAACATTAATAAATGACTGAAGCTTTCAAGAGGTTTTTTTTTATCTAATGAAAAGAATGTGATGATTGCATTTATGGAGCAGGAACATGCTACTTATTTTAGGGTTGAATGAATAATTACTGGTATGTACAGTATTATGGCTAAGCTGCATTGTGTTTTTAGTCTGTATGAGTCTGTTTAGTAAACTAACAAAAAGGCTTTTATCTAGCATTTTATTGCAGAAATATTGGCTTCCCATATTTAGTTTAGCGAAAAGGCGGGAAACATTTCAGATTTCCACACCATTTTTTGGGGCTTGTCAGATTTCGGCAGCCCTCATACAGTAGGTAGCAAATTGGGTTTCACAGGGAGAATATCATAAAGATGCTTTTGTTAAAAATATACTGTAATGCCATCTGTGGATAGTGTTATACATACTTATCTACTTTTAATGTTTCCTCTCCAGGTGATGCCTGAAGGGAGAACCAGGTGAAATGTGATGTGGCTTTTCATGTCAGCGTACCTCATTGGAGAGCTGATACAATTGGACAATATTTGCATTGGGGCAAGGCTAGAAGACACAATTACCATATAAATGTGTAATTAGGCCCTCCCTTCTCCTGCCTTCCCTGCATCCTACTGAAGTAGACAGAATGCGGAAGGGGTGCCTATTATTCTGGGGATGCAGGGCAATGCATGAAAAACCATGAGTCTCCCGCAGAAACCATGGCAGTGGACAGGTATGATGTTATGTCTGCTCGCACTCAGAAAAGCAGGGAAGAAGCAAATAATTACAGACATCTTTCACTGTTACTGATGCCATTTCTTCTTTCTGGTACAGCCCTGTAATGCACAGCCCTGTGATGAGGTTTCAATTGCCAAAAATGTTTTTTTACTCATTTTAACCCAGTTTACTAAATAGGCCCCACAGATTTACATTGGAGATAATATGGACATAAAGTAAGATAAATAATGTTGACATTAATGTTATCCCTTTGAGTGCCAAGTGAATTTGTCAAAATAGGTGTGAAAATTGGCAAGCAAACATTTTTTTTTCATCATAATGACCTGTAATGTTTACCTTATATAGGAAATATGAACTTTTTTACACATAATTTTTTATTTGAGTTTATATAACAAATGTGAGAGACACTGGAATTTTTAGCAGATATTTTGAATATCTCTCACAGAGATGTTGGCACTCAAAGGGTTTATCTTCTGTGGTTAGTTGGAGAATATCTTAGTTTACAACTTTTGGGCAGTGCAAAATTTTGTCAAAATGCTTCATAATGGGAACATAAGTAATCAATAAAACAAAATTGTACAGAATATTATACCAGCTTTAGGGGAATGAATGCTTTAACTGGTATCTGGATGGAAGATGGACAGTAATAGATAAACAAAAAAAAACCAGACCTTGGAACTGAATGGATATAAATGTTGACATAACATTGCAAATATGCTATCCTCTTCCCTTCTAGAGAGGACAAAGTGCAGCAAATATTCCTTCTTTAAATTTGTAAATTATCACTTCTCAAAAAAGAAGGTTCCACATGAACCTCTTTGCTCAATGGTGATGTTGTGAAGCCCTAAAATGTAAGAATGATAAACATCTTAGGATTTGAAGAAGATTTGATACAATTTAACATCTTGGGATTTGACACAATTTAATGTTAGACATGACTGCATTCTTTGTCTTATACCCCTTTCCAGGGGTGGGCTGGGCCGGGGGGGCAGGGTGCCATGTGCCCCCTGGGCCGCTTACCCAGCTACTTGCTGCGGGTCGCACACCTCCTCCAGCTCTACTGCGCTGGCCGCAGCTTCCAGAACACGCCCGCGGCCACAGGAAAATGGCCGCCGGACCACTCAGTGCAGGAGGCCGGTGGCCATTTTCCTGTAGCCGCGGCCATGTTCTGGAAGCCGCGGCCAGCGCAGGAGAGCTGGAGGAGGTGCGCGGCCTGCACCGGACTGGGGTGTGGGCAGGAGGGGCATGTATTGCGCTCTCCCCCGCGCCCTCCCCCAGCAGCAGCAGATGGAGATGAGACAGCAACAATGGTGAGTTGCTGCTGGCAAATTCTGGCACTGGGGCATATGTGTTTCTGGCACTGTGGGGGCATGTGTGTATTTGGCACTGTGGGGGAATATCTGGCATTGTGGGGGCATATGTGTATCTGGCACTGTGGGGGAATATCTGGCACTGTGGGGGCATATGTGTCTCTGGCACTGTGGGGGCATATCTGGCACTGTGGGGGCATATGTGTCTCTGGCACTGTGGGGGCATATCTGGCACTGTGGGAGCATATCTGGCACTGTGGGGGCATATGTGTCTCTGGCACAGTGGGGGCATTTCTGGCACTGTTGGGGCATATGTGTCTCTGGCACTGTGGGGGCATTTCTGGCACTGTGGGGGCATATGTGTATCTGGCACTGTGGGGGCATATGTGTCTCTGGCACTGTGGGGGAAATCTGCCACTGTGGGGGCATATGTGTCTCTGGCACTGTGGGGGCATATGTGTATTTGGCACTGTGGCGGAATATCTGGCACTGTGGGGGCAAATCTGGCACTGTGGACATCACATTGTGCGGTGCAATGGGCATCATGGTATGGGGCGTAATGGGCATTACGGTGTGGGGATCATTGGGTAATTGCCATCACAGTATAGAGTGTAATGGGCAACAAGGTGTGCGGCATAATGTGTAATTAGCATCACAATGTGCAATCTGCAGGTACACAATACAATCATGGAATAGGCCACGCCCCTTTATGATAGGCAACACGTCTAATTTTTCTGACTTTCTCGGCTCCTGATTGGCCAGAAATCATTCTGTGCAGAGACGCCAAGGAGGAAACATCTCTGCGCCTGTCAAAGTCCTGCGAGCCGGGTACAAGATGGGAGCAGCCCTGTCACCTGAGAGGATGCCGAGGTCGTCGCCGGGGACCAGGTGAGTTGGATTTCCTTCCTTAGGTACCCCTGGGGACTACCTCGGATCCCGGACCCCGGATTCTGCAGCCCAGGAGCCCCGGAACCCCAGGACCAGCCCCGGAACCAGGACCAAGGCCCCGGAACCGGACTCTTCTGCCCTGGAGCCCCGGAGGACGGACCCAGGATCCAGGGACCGACCTACGGGCTCAAGGTAGGTAAGTATCAGTGTGTGTGTGTTTTGTGTGTATTAAACTTTTATTTTACAGTGTGTCAGTGTGTTTTTGTTAACTATTTTTTGTACTGCAGAACTACAAGTGCCAGCGGGCCCTTTAATGCCCCGCATGCTTGGACTTGTGCTTCTCCAAGTCCCAGCATGCGGGGTAGGCTTGCTGGGACTCATAGTTCGCCAGTACAAAGCAATAGTTTTTATTCTTTTTTTTACACAAGCCATCAGCCCGATGCCCACCGCCCAGGGGCATCGGGGACAGCCCCGGACTATCAGCATGGGCTGGTAAGTCCTGGAGGGGGGGATCCCTTCATTTGGGGGGGGTCCCCACTTCCCCAGGACCCCTGCCCATGCTGACCAGCCAGGGGGTTAATGCTTTGGCCGCGGGAGCTTATATAATAAGTTTCCCCCGGCTGTGGCATTACCCTGCTGGCTGGTTGTGTCCGGTGCTGGTTCTTAAAATACGGGGGACCCCTAGTCATTTTGTCCCCCGTATTTTGGGAACCAGCGCCGGACCTTGAGCCTGGTGCTGGTTTCATGAAATCAAGGGGACCCCTATTTGTCGGGGACCCTGATTTTATGTCACCAGCACCGGCTCAGTGAGCCCGGGGCTGGTTATACTCTGGCGGGGGACCCCGCGCTCGTTTTTTTTTTTTTTAACCCTTTGTTTTATTTTTTTACAGCAGAACCCTGCACAGAACATTGCGATCTGTGCAGGGTTCGGGCTAATTCGCCAAACAGACCCTGGTCTGAAATAAGTGTGATAATTAGGCACCAAAAAAGTGCGATGTGCAAATGCGCATTGCATTAAATAAGCGACTTGTATACTTTTCTATACGAAAACATCTGGATGCGATAAAAATGCGAATTAATCTCGCACTTTTACTCAGCATACCTTAACGCACATAATATGCGATTTCAGTCCCTTAGCGCATCCCATTAAATTAGCGATTTAATGGAAAAATGCGATATCGCCATTTTCTGGTCTAATTAACGCCAAAAAACGCAAATCGCAGTCCATAGAATGTCACCCTAAGCCTCTGATAAAATGCCAAGTTGTCAAGACAACATTTTGAAAGAATTTGCTGATAACGATCATTCATTACAACAATGTCTTAAAGTGCCCACAAAGTGCTCCATGCGGTATGTACTAGATCGCATCTCATCTAGTTCAAAATTCATGCGATACGCTACAACAGCATGTGTTTTCAACTAGATGCAATCAGTACAAAAGTATGGGCTGCACATACTTTTTGTACTTTGCGATGTGATGTGTGCAGGAGTGCTCATCGCAAGGCCAAAATGCACTGTGTATGGGCACCTTAAGAATTGATTTTCTTGGAATCCAACCTGAATTAGCCCCTATATAATTTGTCTGTAAGCTTCATAATTCAAGGGAAATCATGTGCGACATCATATTGTTTGCTTGTTGTCTAGTGTGTACACAGCATTACATTTTGTAAAGCTAGAGTGACAGAAAGAGAGAGAGAGACTGAGATAAAAAAAGATAGATAGAGACACAGAGAAAGACACAGAAAGGAGAGAGTGTAATAAGGCTGGGGATAGATTCCTGTATACAAAAAGAACTCAACCACTGCATGTGACCTCTGAGCAATGGGAAGCAGAATGCATCTATCTGTACCAATATTTATATCTGTGATGCAGACGTGGGTTTTCACTGACATCACATCACAAATGTCTGTATATAAACATTAGCTTTCTATGTAAACATATCATCAGAAGATGCAAATAACAAAAATAACTATTTTGTCTTAGTTTGCTGAAAAGCATATGTGGCTGCAGTACTGAATTTATAGTGTGCAAGGTACAAGGTTGTTTCCAAAATTATTACCAACAATACTTGATTGAATTTTTTTTACCATTTTGTGGTGATAGGTTGTTAATCCTGCATGCTGCCCCTTAATTCTCCTTTTACACCAGAGGTTGGACGTGGGATATTGCCTCTCCAGTCTGGGACGGGGTGTGCTGTAAATGGGCTGAAAAAAAATAACGCGGGTACTGTTCCCCGGGAATCTGACCCGGCAAATGTTCAGTGTTGGACACGGGGCTTATCCGGGGCTCAGGGTGGTGTAAATGGTCATTATCTGTGTTATTTGGCGGGGAGAAGTCCGCGAAGCGCTGATTGGTGCTTCTGCGGCTCTGGCAGATGATGTCATCTGCCGGAGACCCACACATTGAGCAGCGCAGCAGCAGCAGAAGCAGCGTTACCACGCTGTTTGCAGCCTGTACCCTACACTACAGCAACAGTATGTGCTGGAAGCACTCTCCCCAGTGAGTTTACAGCCTCATCTGCAGCAACACACGCTGGCTGTCACACAGTGTGTCCCTGTGTGTTACAAGTTTGTATTCATGCACATCTTTATCTTTCTTTATGAGAATGCATTACATCTATAAAGATTCCAATGTATGGTGATTTCATGCATATTTTCAGCTTAATAAAGCAAAAACTTGAAGAGTGTCATGTTCCATTTGTTGTGACCTCATCATCAACAGGCCAAAAGTAATTTTTTAATGACAGCAGCAAGGAAAGGCAGGGCTGATCCTTTTTTGGTGTAAAAGGGCATTACCCGGGAATAACCTGGATTGAAGTGCAGTGTAAATGGGGTCTGGGGCAGGGCATGTCCTGGCAATTTCCCGTGTTCATTCTGGTGTAAAAGTGGTATAAGTATTACTGTTCCTTTTCTTCAAAGTCACCTGGACATTATTTACCATCGTTATACATCTATCATTTCATGATTTTCTTTGGCTTTACACTACTCCCATATACGGTAATATATCCTCCCATATAATATAATATAATACATATAAATGACATGCACAGAATGGTGGGAACAGCACATGCAGCACACACAACTGTGATTCCTAGAACCCTCATCTTGGTGCACTCACCTAACACTCTCTGTACATGTTACATCTGCCCCACCTGCAGTGCACATGGTTTTGCCCATTTTGAGAACAAATTTGTACTGCGATCAGACCTGAATAAGGGCAGCAGTTGCTAAATATACAGTATACAGTAGGTAATCTATAAAGCAGCATTTGCTTAAAAACAAACAAGCTCATTTATGCACAAAGAATCTAATACATTTTATCATCATGACCTCTGGTATCCATCAGTTGCTTTCATGGAAAAAAAAGACAGACACAGATACTATCTATTGGTGTAAGCCACAGCTTTTGTCTCACACTACCTTTATGGATTTGGTCACGAGAGAACGAGATCTCTATCAAAAAGAGAATATTGGTCTAGGAACAAGCATCATCGCCATGTGCCTGATTTCTTGGATAATTTGTCGTTGGAGAGGACTGCGTGGTGGTCCTAATTTGAAGGCTTGGCAGAAGGTGCTAGGTAGCGCCTTGAGACTTTTTTCTTTCGCTTGTTGTTTGTATCTTTATGGATTTGGCCTATAATGTACCTTGCAAGTTATTTAATTCATGTTTATTCTTTAAAAACCTCCACCAGTCACTCCATATCATGCAATATTACCGATGTCATTTCCACGCAACTGTTAACTAGCTGAGTCAGGATTAGGTACAGCCAGAAAGTGGAACTCATCCTCAGTATGCACATCAAAGCTGTTGGTGACATGTTCCACTATTCCTCAACACTGTAGCACTTCCGCTAAGTAATACCTTTATTTAGAGCTCCACAAACAAAATTCAAATGGAATGGTGTGGAGTGTAAGCTTTGCAAACCCGTCTTCCCCATATTGGCCCCTAAACACCCTGGTTTGAATGAGGGACCTCCCCTCTTATAGGGCCTACACACATAGCGATTTAGGGGCATTTTCTCACTAGATCGCTCCGTGTGTAGAGGCCATAGCTATAGTGATGCGGGCCCTGCACGATGCTATCGCCCGCTGATTAATATCTATGCTGGATATTAATCGGTCAGGGACAATGTTCTCACCAGAGAGCACTGGCCCTGAGAGATAGCTCAGCACACAGCGCTGACACATCGCTGTGTGCTGAGTGATCTTGCAGAGCGTTCTGAGCAACCTAGCATCGCTCAGAACGCTCAGCACATTTCCAGGTGCAGTACAGAAAACATAGTTTACACCGATGGGGGTTCTAATGCCCAGATCTCACCTTTTTTGGGTAAAATAAAAAGACCGGTTTCCTCGTTTAATATGGATGAATGTCTAGATTTAAACATTGAATTATTTCTTTGACTACCAGATTGCTAAGTTTTCAACATGACCAAAATGTTAGTAACATTTTCAAGTACATATTTTATTATAAATACTGACAGTATGTGTAGAATCCCGCTTATTGCTGGCAACACAAGAATCACAATGTATTTATTGGTCGTTGCTGCTAAAATAAAAAATGCACAACTTTGGTTTTAGTTCACTTTTTTGCAATTTTAATAAAAAAAAAAATTTTTTTAATAATTAAAGTCTGATTCATGAGTGTAGTCTTTAGACAAAGTATTGATATTGACGTTGTAATGTTAAACCTCCCCACAATAAGCTCAGCAAAGTAGAAAGAAAATCCTTAATGGCAATGGGGGTTATAGAATAATTGAATTTGCTTTCTTATTTAAATGAAAGGATAATTAACACTCTGCAGAAAATGCGGCTTAAATAAGTAAATTGTTCTAGCTTTGTTCAGTGTTACTTATATTGATCTTATGTTGTACTGTATTGATGATTTTAAATCTGTTTTACTGTACATTTCTGCCCACCGAGAAAACTGCTTTTGCAGCAGCTGTTATTGTATGAACCATTTGCTAACAATGTGCCATGCAGATGAAATACAGTTAATTGAAAACTGCAGATTATACTCCCCAAGATTTACCAAGCCTGTAACTGTCATCCAGTTTCCAAATCCCCTTTTGTAGCTGTTTCAGCAAATAAAATCAAGAAGCCAACAAATTGTGGATAAGCTCATTCCCCTTGACAGCAGTCTCTCCTCGCTGACAAGATAAAGGCATGGAGGATGTTTTCAGTCTGAATAAAAACAAAGAAAATACAGATCCTCGCTGAAGGTTTTACAGAAATAAAGATACGTGTACGCTATGGACCTTATTCTGGTTCACATGCAGCGCTGCAAATTTCGCAGCTATGCCCGTGATTTTAACTCCTCCCACTGCTCGTCCAGCCACATGCCCTCCCCCCTCCTTGATCGCCGTGATCCCCGCACGGCTGTAAATGGTTGTTTTGCATAAACATCCATTCACAGCATTGGGTGCAGGGACCAAATCATTGGATGGTGGCAGACCATCCAATGATTTGGTGCCTATATGCAAACTAAGGCACTTGCCTTAGTTTTGTGTGTTCCCTGTATGGGATCAGGTCGGGCAGATGACATCTGCAAATTTAAAGTGACTCTAGAAATATATTTAGAAGTGGCCTCATGTGGGTGGGGCCAAACACATCAGGTGGGGCTAAATTCAAAGTAGGAGGGATTAGGACAAATTAACAGGGCCAAAGCAATATGCAGAAATACAGTATGTGGAGTTACAGCAGCACAGGAGGGGGTATATAACTGACCTAACACACAAAAAAGGCTATAAAGTATAGTGTGCTATGCACATACACCCCAACATCTCCATTGTCAGCACATGATGACAGGTGTTCCCAAAAATGCCAGAGTCTACTCGCTGTCAGATAGTGCAGCAGGTCCTATCCTTTCTTAAAATGCCCCTCTCTATTTTATATAATGTTTTTGGCTACTGTAAATAAGTAAATAGCTCATTTTTTCCCATTTACTATGTGTATTACAAATCGAAATATAAATTCTTTGTCATCATAAACAAAGTATGGCTTTGTTGTATAATTGACAGGCAACCAAATGATTGTCCCTTCTGGCCAAGAATGTACACATCCAAATATTTGGCTGTTACACTTCTCCCATTCTGTTTACACAACCTCTACTGACAATAGGGAGTACAGGTTGAGCATCCCTTATCCTAAATGCTCGGAACCACAAGCATTTATAAGGATATATAAACATGAATTAATATCCCTTATTGGATAAGGGATTATTGCGGATTTCGGAATTTTTTTTATTTCATACTCACCTGGTCCCCTGGCGGTGCCCCTATGGTTCCCCGATGTCCACGGTGTCCCTTGGCATCCAAGGCGGCCATCAGAATCCTCCTCAACGGCATCTACGGTCCCAGGGATGCATTGCGTGGATGCACTGGTGATGTCACCGGTGCACTTGCGCAATACATCCTTGGGACTGGGGATCCTGCTAAAGAGGAATCCGATGGCCGCTGTGGACACCGGGGAATGAGGTAAGTATAGAAAAAGGTGCAGGGGGAAAAAATTACAAAAAAAATATAAAAATATTCTGAATACCTATGGATTTCGGAATATTACAGTTGTGGGATAGCCGGATAAGGGATACCCAACCTGTACCCCCAAACCAATTAAAAAAGGAAATCATATTAAAGATGTTTTATTTTATATGGCTGGTTCTCTATACATACGTATCTGCATACCTATTAGGATCCACCGAGGAATCCTCCTTTTGCTCTTTTGGCATTTGGATGTGGGGTCAAATAACTGGATAGCTAAGCCTGACAAACACAACCAAAAGCAGCCATTTGGTGACTATATTTAAAATTATAAGTTCGGTCAAAGTGTGAACGCAAATAAACCGCTGAACAGCATTAGGAGAAAATGTATTCAATGTTTCATTGAAGCCCTGAACATGATCCCCAAAGATATCTCTGGTACCCCCCATGTTAAAGAGCCCTGATGTCCAAAAATGACAATCCTCCAAGCACAGCTGTTTTTGGAATATTGATCATATTTTGAGCTCAGTAAATAGGCCCATTCATATCTACATAAAGCTGTGTATAGTTGTGTGTATCAGACTATGTTTCAGACAATGCTTCTGTCTGCTAGTTCAAACAAAAAGTTAATAATGTACAGTGGTTTGAAAACCTAAATGTTACAATACATGAGTTTTTGTCACTGTTATTGAACTGACTAAAAGCAGTAACCCTGTCTTTTCCCATTATTTGAGAACACTCATATTATACCAGGTTGTTCTGAGTCACAGACTGTTTGCACATGTCTACCTTGTTAAATGGTACAGTACAATCCACAAACTAAAAGCATTTTAACACCCACATATTGCATTGTTCTTCCATTGGTAAGATCTATGGGCTGCTCCATATTTTCTTGTTTACTCCATTCTACAAGTCTGAAGTTGCTTTGCTATTTAAAATATATATACAGTACTTTAGGTTGTAAAAACGCAGACCATCGAATGTTGTGGAACATGCAAGCAAATCTAAGACACTCTCAGGTGTCTTAGCTTTGCCTGCGCCCTGTGCGAGGACAGGGTGGGCAGCTGACATCCGGCGATGCCTGGGCGTTCCCATGGCCACGTCTATCCACCGGCGCCCGTTTGCACCCGGTATCTGCACATGTACATAAATGCGTATGCCCAGACGCCAAACATCGGTCCCCAGTTTGGACTAGAATAACCTCCAGTGTGTATGCACCCTAAATATTATTTTAAACAACATTATATAAAATATTATGGCTTTATTTGAACCCAATGTATACATTTGTAAACTGATTTTCATGGTAAAAATAAATCCATTCATTGCCATTTGTTTAGAGCAAAATGTATTAACATATATATTAAAATAACATAAAAAGACCTCGCTACACTTTTGATTGATGGGAATACTCTGAAAGAAAGTATTTAGGTCACTCCAGCTAAACCCTACAAATGCTGTTATTAACAATGTGTGCTTTCAAACTTCAAGATGTGGTGTATCCAAGTATCTGATAACAGGAATACTCAATAGTATAGATAAAATATAGTATAATTTATATATATATATATATATATATATATATATATATATATATATATAAAATATTCGTTACACCCCAGTGTTGCAGTTATAAAATGTTAATTCCTCAAATTACATCACTATATATGGAGAAAGATCAGCATCCGTAACGAACAATTTAAACATTTATGTGGAACTAATGTATAACTTCTTGTGTTTACTAGGAAACTATTTGTCTTACTAATAAACAAACTGATCATGTATGTATGTGAATGTGTGACCCAAAAGGAAATGCATTGTTTCCTAATGATGGTACATGGAAGGGGTTTACTCATGCACCCAAGAATCCTTAAAAATCTTAAGGATTTATTTGGATTTGTGCAACCCATTCATGTTTGAGCCATATAGTATACTGTATATTATGACAATGCATTTATCAAGTATGTCTATTAATCAACGTTTCTGCATGAGCACCTATTTAGTCATTACTTGACATCAATACTTAAGTACTCTGTACAGTAGTGTAAATCTAGCTGGATAAAACTACAACATATTAACTGTTTGAGTGCCCACGTTGCTGTCAGAGATGTGCAAAATATCTGCTAATATCCCACAGATGGAGGAGGTGTTCACATGAAACATCCACTAGCTGTCCGTTCGGTCAGCGGCTTACCCCATTCGGACGGTGTGAGCGCTCCGTACAGTAGGCGGGGCTAATAACACTCTGTTCCTGTCTGAAAAATGCATCCTTCCAATTCAACTAGAATAAGGGCCACAATGAGTTAAAGGTGCAAAGACCCAGCATTATTGCCCAAGAGCGATGTTATGAAAATCACTGGTCGATTTCACCTGGTCCAATGATTTTCATGGCAGACCAACCACTGTTCATAGTAGTGCGCTTCGCTGCTCATCACCTACCAGTACACACTAGACGATTTATTATGTTTGGACAGGCAAATCACATATATTTCCTATCAATACCAGAATTGATTTATATCACATATATATATAATAACTAGTAAGCTGGCTCGAAGCTAATGCCTCGAAAGCTAGTCTGCTTCCTTGTACAAACATGCACAAACACTTGCCTCTGTGTTTGTGCATGTGTGAGAGAAAGAGATGTAATTTCACGCACTGCCAACAGATGGCAGTGTTTCCCCTGTTCCAGTCACATAGTGCTCATTCTCTACTCCCAACACTTGGTGCCTGTAAGATGGAGTATCCTTATCAAAATTCGCATACTGACTCATGTCACTAAATGGACATTGCCCAAGATACCTGAAACAGCATTACCTAGAATATCCACGACTTCATCCCTGGGGGTTGAGCTTTCAGCTTTGGGTACTTGTGTATTTTGGCGGCGCCTATCGCATCGTATACCATAACGCATGCGATGGTATGCGATGCGACGCGATTTTGTGCCATAGTGTACGATGGCATACAATTTTCAAATTGTATGCCATTGTACATGGCATACAATGCCATACGATGCGATGCGATTAAAAATGGTATAAGTACCCTAATGGGTGCTTATACAATGTTAAGCACCCTAATGGGTGCTTACAATGTTAAATGCAACCCCACGCCACCCCCCCACTATAAACGTGAACCCGAAGCGTGGCGAGCGCAGCGAGCCCGCGAGGGGCGGCGGTACGCGTCCTACGACCTTTTCATACCCCCACTATCCACGTCGGCGTGGAGAATAGAAAGTGTGGCGAGCGCAGCGTAGCGAGCGCAGCGAGCCCCGCGAGGGGACGCGGATACCTTCACAGGTATCCACGTCCCCTGGCGGGCTTCACAGGTGTCCGCGTGGCGAGCCATGCGAGGGGACGCGGACACCTGTGAAGCCCGCCAGGGGACGCGGATACCTGTGAAGGTATCCGCGTCCGCTCGCCACGCTTCGGGCTCGGTGGCTCGCTGCGCTCGCCACACTTTCTATTCTCAACTCCACGCCGACGTGGATAGTGGGGGTATGAAAAGGTCGTAGGACGCGTACCGACGCCCCTCGCGGGCTCGCAACGCTCGCCACGCTTCGGGTTCACGTTTATAGTGGGGAGGTGGCGTGGGGATGCATTTAACATTGTAAGCACCCATTAGGGTGCTCAAAAGCACCCTTTAGGGTGCTTATACGATTTTTCATCGCATAGGGGGTCAAAATCGTATCGCATCGCATGCCATCGGGTGCATGGCATGCGATGCGATACGTTCATCGTACGATGCTGAAATCGGGCGCCGCCAAAATACACAAGTACCCAGCTTTGTGGCTCTGACTCTATGGAACTTTGTGCCTCACACAGTAAACACAAGACTTACCTGTTTACTCACGCATTTTATGAATGTGCCTTGTTACGCTTTACTGTATTTTTTTTGTGTTATGAAATCAAATGTAAAGCACTTCGAGTCCTAATGGGAGAAAAGTGCAATATAAAAATAACATTATTATTATTAATATTATTTATAATCATGTACATAAAATATAAGCTTTTTGGAACTTCCCCAGGTAAGGCAGAGATGGAGGTTGCAGGGTGGTAGGTTTAGCTGGAAAATGTACATGGTGGTAAGTTACTTTTACAATTTCTGCCCTCTGCAAGTCTCACCTTTCAGCAATTTTCACCTAAGAAACTATTTTTTCCAGCTTTCTCTCTGCCCTAAAATGGATCATGAAAGTGAAAGTACTGTATATTAAAAAGGGATGCAGTCAGGATCCCAGCAGTCGGGATCACAATACCAACAGTGGGGGTTGTGGGAGGCTACAGTTAGGGTGCAGGAGGGGACGATTAGGCTTAGGCTGCACGATGTTGAGTTAGGGTTAGGATTAGAGCAGCAAGAGGGTAATAGTTACCCCAATCAATCAGGATTCTGGTCATTGGAATGCCACTGACATCGTCCCGACCGGTGGGATTTCATACACAACCCATTGGGACTTCAATACAACAGTAATATAAATATTCCTAAAAATTCAATAAAATTTCAATAAAAAAGAGCCCCTTGAAGTCACAAAAGGTACCATTGAATCTACATGAAGAGAAATAGGAACAACCCATCAACTCCACCCACCAAAATTATGCACACACGTGACAGGCAAATCCATCCGCTTTAATAAAACTGTTGCTTCAATGATAAATTAGGCTCCTGCCTTTTCATACAAGTTTACATTTTTGTAGACAAACTATAGTAATGTTTAATGGTACGGTGCACAAGTCATAACTAATCAGATAGTTGATATTATGTTTTAAACTGCATTAGAAATTTGATAGGTAGAACCTGATTGCTATGGTTGTGATGGTTCAAATAATCTTTATACACAGATCGTAATATTAAAAAATATGCTAGAAAATGTTTTGAATAAATACAGATGTAAACAATATATGCTTTAAAAAAAAATACAATTAAAAAAATCTAATCAAATCAGACTGGAGCCTGCCGCAGGTAAAAAATGAGAACAGGGCTATTCCTAGCAGGCAAAATGAGAACTTTGTCTCTGGCGGCACAATGCCAGATTCCGTAGAGACAAGGTTCTTATCTCGACTTTGATGTCGTGGAAAACAAATGTTACTGGGTGTCGCTATTTTTCAAATATAAATGTATGTTCTTTTGAAAAGAGCATTTAGGTCTAGATTCATCACCACGATGGATTTAAACACATAAAGTGATAAAACCTCACAGCAACAACCAGAGTAACTGAAAAATAAATATTCAAGATATACTGTACTAATAAAAAGATATTGCCATTCAAAAGAAAACTTCTCACATCTTCTTTATTTGCCCTACTTCCTCTGTGCTGCCTCAGTATTCCTTAGTGACTCAGGTGTTAATGTGCCACTTTGTCCATTTTAGCAGATTCCAGTTGTTATGCAGGGTCGTAGTAGTGAATTAGTGATAGAAATCACGTGATACTACAGCTCCAATCAATTTTAAATGAAAATATACTCTGCTAATCCCCTACTGTATTGTTCTATGTATTGTATTGCAGCTGAGAACAATAAGCCTTGGACAGCCATGGCTCACCCTGGCTATCCAGAGATGGCTAGATGAGGATGGCTCCATCTGTATGTTTTTTAAATTTTAAATGAAAACTACATCATCTAAAATTTCTCAAGGAAGGCATAAAATTCTCCCCATAATTCCTTATGTCTAGTAGTTCTAGAAAAAATGGACTATACACCAACTGGATATAATGGCCACTGCAGTACCAGATTATTGGGCAGATGTACAGTACTTAGATTTTGAGAATGATCAAGAGTGGAGAGATAAACTACAAAACAATCAGCTCCTGTCTTTCACTTTTCAAGCACAGCCTGTAATTTGGCAGCAAGGAGCTGGTACTTTATCTCTCTCCACACAGCATAGTACATCTCTGCTTATTTCTTTTCAACTAATTCCTGACAATGAATTACACTGTAGCAGTCATAGCCAAACAATGGGGTCAATTTACTAAGATCAGTGTTCTACAGATGGGGCCAGCCACATTGTTGGTGGTACTGTATATCGCCAGCCATCCGGATCTGGTGGCTGGTCAGCTAGCAATTGTGGATGCACAAGCAACTCGCACGTCCATTGCCAGGAATGCGCCGTCTCCGACACACGCGCGCCTTATTTCGCAGCACGGGAGGCATTCTGATGAGAGCGGCTCCATCTGTATTTCACATGGGATGTTGCTATGGGCAACCAATCATAATCTACTTATTTATTTAGCACCTTCTACATGATAAAATATAGTATCTGATTGGTTGCCCGTAGCAACATCCCATCTGAAATAGAGCTCCCAGCTTACTAAATTTACGATCATACTGAATGTCTAATAAAGGAACAAAAGTTGCTGTTCTGACACCCGCGAAAAGATCAAATTCACTATACAGTACACAACATATATACAAACTATATAAACAATTACAATGAAACCATTGCGAAGAACTGCATTTGTCAGCATTGTATAAATGAAGGATAATATTATTAATATTTGTTGTTGCCACTTTTAACTGTTCACATTATATTAAATGTATTTGTATAATTATTATTATTGAAGGCAAAATACAGGAAAATCCTATAAGATCTTATGAAAACAATCATGTTTGTAAAATATTTTAGATAAATTAAGAAGTTTATAGACAGAAAGTTTATGAGTCAGAGAGCACACCAGATAAAATAAAAAATTTTATGGTATTTTTACTCATCCATAGACAACATCTTCCATGAGTGCTGAATGTCCGGTACATTATCCTGTACAATGTCATAAAGACAAAGGAGGGAGGGATAGAAAAAAACAGAAACCACACAAGGAACCAATGGAAAGAGCTCTGATAAGACCATTGAAGCTATGATCTAAACCAGACTAGATCAGCAAAATGAGGTCATTTTCCTCATCCTGTTTCTTAAATCGGCTGCCAATGTAACTTCTTTCCTAAATAAAAGGCTGATGTCAAGGTATATGCTTTTGCATTTATCTGATCGACTTTCCGTAAACTGTCCTGCAAACCAATAGACCTAATAATAGAAGCAGTCAATTTGCCATGATTCACTTACTTATCAAATAAGGGTCCAACTCACTTTTCCTCTCCCTATTGTATAGAGATAAACAATCGCCATAGGAGTTATTCAGCTGAGCAAAATGAGTTCAAGCTAATTTATTCCACTGTATCTGAAATCTATATTTAGCCAATTTGCTCAACCCCTAGATATAAATAAAGTCATTTACTGGTAGAAGGTTATTTATAGATATTATTCTATATTTACACTTTTAGCTCTAATGCATGTGTCACGTCTTACTTAATAATGTTGGTACTAGTAATTTGGATCCTTAAATCAGAATCACTAGCTGTTTGGTTTAGTGATGACAACGTTTTATTTTCCAATCTTATCCAGCCCCTCTTCTTTCTCACCTCCACCTTCTCTCTCTCTCTCTCTGGGGCAGATGTATGAAGCATTGATAATGGAGTAAAAATGTGCCAGTGGAGAAGCTGCTAATCGCAACCAATCAGCTTCTCTGTATAATGTTATAGTATGCAAATGATAGATGTTACTTCAGTGCTGATTGGTTGTCATGGGCAATGTCTCCACTGGTTCACTTCTCCCTTATCTCTGCTTCATACATCTACCTCATACATCTATCTGCTGTGACTGGAGTGTGGGTGCAGGGCCACGCTACAGCATTGGGCATAGCAGTGTGTTTGAGGGGAGATTGGAGCCATGGGGGGGGGGCAGATGTATTAAGCATGGTGAAAAGATAAAGCGAAAGGTGATAATGCACCAGTCAACTCCCAAATCTAATTTTTTCAAACATGGCTGATTGGCTGGTGCATCAGCCATATTTGCTGATGCATTGGCTGGTGCATCAGCCATGTTTGCTAATTGGTTTGTTCATCACCTTCCACTATGGACCAGATGCACTAAGCTTCAAGAGTGATAAAATGGTGAGTGATAAACAGCCAGCCAATCAGCTCCTACCTGCCATGTCAAAGACTGTGTTTGAAAAATGTCAGGTAGGAGCTGATTGGCTGGCTGTTTATCATTCTCCATTTTATCACTTTTAAAGCTTAGTGCATCTGGCCCTATATCTCTTCTTACCCTGTCACTGTGGTATAGTGCTGGCCAATACCACTGATCACTCTTTGTAGTACCCAGGTCTTGAATTGTTGTTATAGCACTGGTTACAATTCCTTGGCTGTGGTTCCATAATGCTCTTTCCCCATCGGTATCATATCCTAGAATAATACAATATGATCAGTTATAGCTGTCAAATGATGTAAGCATTACATCGTAAAGACAAGGCAAAGCAGTGATGCAGAGTGATCAGTGGTAGTGGTGAGTGTTGGATTGTGGGTAAAATATTAATATTGGTTCTGCCATATAGGAGAGTTCCCCTAATGTTCAGATTTCTTGTGTTTGGTTTACATCTGAACGTATCCTCCATCCATCACTTTTTTACAAGTGATTCTGTTACCAGTATGTTACTTTCACTGCCTTCCACATTTCTCAGTGTTGTTTTAATTAAAGCGACTAGTGAAATGTGAGGCAGAAATTTCAACATGTCTTCTCTCTGTACAAAACATCTGTTTGTGGTTTAAGTTATTTAATGAAAAAAATGTATTGGTATAACTTCTGAGGGAATAGGAGTTACATGTCAGTCCTCATGTGACAGCATAAGGGAAATGTAAAATTAAAAATGGCTTGTGGATTGGTTTTTACATACTTCAAATACTGGTACTTACATATAGACAGGTCATAATCTATGTTTTTGGGCTTTGCAATGGAATGTACAGTACTGTAAAAGGGGCCACTGTCTAAAACTGAAATTCTCTTGGTTCAGAATTACATTTATTGAATGTGGTTCCTGAAGATTTGCTAATGCATTTGGTGGATTCAGATTGAATCTAATTTTGGATCTATTATTATTGCCTTGGAATGTGGAGCAGGGAGTTTGGATAGAACCTCAACAGTGACATCTCTGGCTGAAGACAGAAATGGACAACACTTGCGGCGAGATGTAATAGGGTGAGATCTTTTAAGATGTGCAAATTTTCATTAAAAAATGCCTGAAATCACACATTTTCCGAAAATTGCACATGTTGTAATGTGCGAATTGCAGTAAAATTTGCACTTTTTGACCGGTCTAAAAAAATCGCATATTCAAAATTGCATATAGATGTTTTCTCATAGAAAACATCAAAATCACAAATGTAATTTTCAATTTTAAAATGACCAAAAACCGCAAAACACATACACCAGGTCCAACCAGGTGAGTTTGACAGAACCATGCACGGATTAGTGAGATCTGTGCATGGTTCCATCCAAAAAAGTGTTTCCATTACTAAACAATTACTAAAAAATGCAGGAAATCCCAGGCAAATCCTGACTTTGTCTAAAAAAATCTCAACCTATTACATTTGTGAATTTGGGGAAAAAGATTGCAAACGTGACATGCGTTTTGGTGTGATTAGACACCTAAAAAATCGCACCCCATTACATCTCGCCCATATTGTAGATGTTTAAAAGCAATTGTATTGTCATATTATTTTGCACACAGTGGGCCAGATACACTAAGCTTTAAAAGTGATAAAATGGAGAGTGATAAGCAGCCAGCCAATCAGCTCCTACCTGCCATGTCACACACTGTGTTTAAAAAAATGTCAGGCACGAGCTGATTGGTAGGTTGTTTATCACTCTCCATTTTATCACTTTAAAAGCTTAGTGCATCTGGCCCACAGTTTGATCTATTTGTTTTTACAAATGCAACTACCAATGTCTTCATAATCCTTCCATATCTTATTGAACTGTGAATTAACAGAACAAAGTTTATTGAAAAACAAACTTTCTTCTCAGTGTATGAAACCACATTCACTGCACAGTATTGTGCTTTTCTGAATAACAGGATGAATAGAAACATGAAATCAATAAAAGATCAGGTTACTTGTCATTCCAACTACAAATCACCATAAAACCTAAATGTCTGCAATACAATCTTACATTTCTAATGAAGTACCTCTTCCAAAAACCTGTTCTTAAAATATCAGTGTCTGACTTGATAGTCTGATGAAGCCGCTGACACCTTATAGGAGACGGAGAAACGCGTCATACAACTTTATTCTACCTCCACCATCTTTTCTGGAGCTCCAGAACATGACCCCAATGCTGCCTGCATAAAAAGCAAGTACGGCTACACTTTCATCCAGCACTGCATTTAAGTCTGTGACCATTGGGATCATTTTATTTATACACCCAACATTGGTGTTTATATTGTCTGGCCAGACAGTGGACAATCAATAAAATCCTCCTTCTTTTACACTGATTGGTGTTTTAAAGAAGCATCTACATACTGGTCCAATAATAACAACTGGACATAATCTTCTCAGGAGAGCCATCCATCTACCGATCATCGGCTATTCTTTTTATTTAATATAATGACTAGGCACTAAATGTGTATATTTGTCTTTTTATTGTTAAGTATCACTGGCCAGTGAATATATGTTTAATTAAATTTGATCATTTTTCATCTTTACATTGTTTCTAGCGCGTGTCTATATATGTGTGTATGCATGCATGTACATATATGTATATGTATGCATATATATATTTATACTTGATAGTAAAGTTTACTTTACTTATTTCAGAATTATATTATGCAACCTCGTCATAACATGGCAAGTCTTATCTGGTGTGCTATTTGTATGTACTCACAAAGCCAACTAGTTAGACAATACAAGTCATACCTTAAGAAATTTGCTATGCTATGTACAGTTGGCAGGTGTGCAAAATAAATAAATAATAATAATAATACAATATATATATATATATATATAATCAACAATACTTCTCTCTCGCTTATATGCACAATACAAATTGGAACAACTTTAAACTACTTTAAATTCCAATTGCGGCTGCTTAACCACCAGGTTTCCTGAGGGCTAGGAAACAATACCCACAATATACTTCCCAGATGGTGGTATAGCGCCTAGATCAAATGTTCATGTGTCACATCAGTGTTCATAAAACCATAATCGTTGGATTTCCAAGAGGTTCTTTATTCAACTCTTATAAAGTTCAAACAATGTCCCAACGCGTTTCGTCTAACATAGACTTCATCAGGGGAAATAGTTCAAATTCTTCATATAAATAACCAGACGTGTTGTGTCTCGTCCTTAGAAGGTTAAGATAAATTACCAAATTTTATAAGTGAAGACTTATACTGTATTATTATCCAATATAGATAGCACCAGATGAGTCCTCCTAAATGAGCTCCTTCTCCTACAGGAAAATCCACCACTATTTCCCCTGATGAAGTCTATGTTAGACGAAACGCGTTGGGATATTGTTTGAACTTTATAAGAGTTGAATAAAGAACCTCTTGGAAATCCAACGATTATGGTTTTATGAACACTGATGTGACACATGAACATTTGATCTAGGCGCTATACCACCATCTGGGAAGTATATATATATATATATATATATATATATATATATATATATATAGCTTGAAATCTCTTCTAACAGACCCGGGGGGGGGGACTGCCTAGTTTCATTTCAAGTTCTCATCCAAATCAGACAGGGAAAGGCCCTGAACATGTTCCCCATGCCATACGCACTATACTACGAATACACACAGCCTATATGTCCCCCAATATGTCAAACACATATACCATGCAATACCAAAACAAACAACCCAACAGTGACTCCAGTATACACATTAAGGCATTAGTAATCACCACAGACTATACTAACATTGCAGGTGGGGTAGATCAGTTTGGGGTGTGTTCAAATTGAAATCTAAATTGCAGTGTAAAAATGAAGCTAACATTTGTATGCTACATGCAAAAGCAGCCAGTATCTAACCTGCACAGAAGAAATATAACCCACCCAAATCTATATATTTTTAAACATAAAGTACTCATTTTACATTTGTCCCAGTTCAAAATTTAATTAAGGGAGAAACATCAACTGCCCATGAGTCCGTTTGGAATGGCAGTTATCAGAAGTGGGTGTGGCTCCCCTATTTGAATTCTGAACTGTCCTGCAGCCCACCTCTCTCTTCAGAATCTCAGAATTCGGCCCAGAGTCTCAATGTACAGCATGGACAGTATTTACGCTGATAGCCAAGAGGTAGTTCATCTGCATTTCCATTTCACTTAAGAGCATAATAGAGAAAGTTGTCCATTACAGCTGATATCAGCAGCTTTTGAAGCAAAGACTTTGAACTCAAATTTCCTATCAAATCTATAGTCATGCTCATACTCAAATATGTGTATCAAAGTCACTGTAAAAACGAATAGCACAAAGTCAATAAATTTACGTTACTCCTACTGAATCAGCAAGAACAACTTGAGAGTTTTCTATTTGAGTTTTTCCTCCGGGCATCAGGCTTCCAGTATATCTCCACATTAATTTTCTTTCCTATTACTATTAGCTGTTTTGTAATGTATAGTGCAGCTTCCCATGCTTGACAGGTTTAAACTGTGCTACTTGAAGCTTGCATTTTATCCCAGTTGTTTTATTTGTCATTCTTCTGACTCCAATTGCTGTGAAAAACTGACACGGTAGCTGGCTTCTGGCAAGGCGGCCATTATGTGAACATGCCTGTCAGGAAGGTATGATCACTAAACGCAAGATTCCCTCATCTTCTGATTTTTCTTAGACTTCCTAAACTAGACTTTAAATAATAAATGACGTGATCGTTCTTGTACAATCGCTATCCTGCAGTAAAACATTTTTCTGTAATTTAATGGTGTTGAGTGTTCCATGAGTAAAAATAGAATTGGATCATACCAAGGAATATTATAGTCATATAAATATAATGACATTTTTTTCAAAAACATTTTTAATGACTTCGGAGAGAGTAGATTTTAAAAGTAAGTAAATATGCAAATAACAAGATTATTGTTGCATATGTTATTTGCCATATTTTTCTACCCCATCATCAAGACAAATCACTTGAGCTCCATAAATTAAATCATTGGATTTAAAACATGAGCTCTCTCTTTTACTTAAAAAAGTCCAGAACTTAATTGCATAATTGAAGGGTTTTTTTTACCAGTTTTTTTGATGGTTTACCTGCTGTATTTTACATTAGCAAATTATATGCTACCCTTTTAGGATTATGGGGGTTATTCTGGTTCACTCCTTCTGGCAAATTCCTTCCTAAATGGACAAAACCATGTGCACTGCACGGGGGCAGATGTAACATGTGCAGAGAGAATAAGATTTGGCTGAGGTATTTTGTTTCTGTGCAGGGAAAATACTGACTGTTTTATTTTTACACTGCAATATAAATCTCACTTTGAAGAAAAACTCCACCCAAATCTAATTCTATCTGCACATGTTACATCTGCCCCACCTGCAGTGCACATGGTTTTGTCCATTTGAGAAGGAATTTGCCTCTGCGAGTGAACCAGAATAAGGCCCTACGTGTCACATGTCATCACCCAGCGGGGAATCATGCTCCCCGGAGATATGTATCTCCGTCAATCTTCGCCTTTTCTTTGGCATGCTGTTTCCTACTCCAGATATGATGCTCATATCGAGACTGTGAAGATTGACATTATATTTTCTCCTCTTCATGTAACAACTTGTGAGTGACCCAGCTAAACCACCAATGCTTGTATTGATTTGCACAATATGTCTTTTATGTACCAATTTCTTTTAAGAAAAAAAAGAGAAACGGCAAAACCCAAATATATTTAAAAAAAAAAAAAAAAGGAACAGTAATATGAGGGGCATCAGAAAACAGATAAAAGTTTCAAATATCTTAAGGATTCCCAATTTCCAGATATACAGTAGGGGCATGTTTTTACAATTACTCTTGAATTTTTCAATACTGCACAGAACAATTTCTCATACTCTTAATGGTGAGTGTAATTCTACAGATGGAGCCGGACTTATTGTTGCTGGCGATCCGCCAGCAACACGGCGCTCCATCTGACTGAGACGTCCCCCACGCACGCGCGTCTCAGTATCCGGGCGGCGGGACGGCGAGGCGGACACAATACTGTCCGCCTCCCGCTCGAGGGGGCTGGGGGGACTCGAGGACACTGCGGGGGGTGCGGTCGCACGGTGTGGGCACCGGGCGACCGAGGGCAGCACCGTCGGAAGGGGACGCGCGCGCACCTCGTGCGCGCGCATCCCCTTCCGGCATACAGATGGCGCGGGGCAGGGGATGGCGGCTGGCGTCGCCATCGCCATCCCCTGCAAAGATGAATCCCGCTATATCTGTATATAATATTATTCATAGATTAATAGAGCTGAATACAAAAAACAGTATAAATAAAAAACAGTATGTTCCAAATTGGGAATTTATAGCCAGTTCTGCACAACACATACCAAAATGCACCTGCCTAATAAAGATTTATTTGTTTTCATTGTTGGAAACTACACTCGGGTGAAATATAGCCCAAGGTGACATTACTCTGAGACAACTCAATGTTAGTATCCTTAGTATTTTAATTAACATTATTATGTCTGTGTAATCAACAATTCAGCAGAAATCAGAAAATCCTAGGATAATGTTATTGCTGAAGGAGGATGCTGGGAAATTGATAAAAAATGGAGACAGGGATAATGCTTCACAACTTTAAACAAGATCAGGTTTAGCGTAGATCATTGACAGTCAAACCTTGGGTTTCCAATGTCTTTCATTTGCAATCAACTCAATTGCTGAATAGTGAGAAATCTACATTTTAGGTGTCTTTAGCAATTGTATGGCCGTTGATGTGATAAAATTAGGCATTTGTCAAGAAAATGGAGGAAGGTAAAAAGATAAAACAATAGGTATCATTTATAAGCAGTTTTCTTGCCTATAGATTGGTCTATTTATATTTTGACAGACATTCTTTATTACCTTTTTATATTATTAATTTATGTTGAAACAGGTGGTTATAATGTGTGGCTGTTAACAAAAAGCTTTCTGTAATATATGTCAGTCACTAGAATACTTAATGAAATGTATGGCTGTATTGTTTTGAGTCACAAAAAGGACCTTGGTATTGTATTTTGGTCACCAATATGGTCTCTATATGGTGGTCACTGGGATACTTTCTGTATTGTACCATGAAGCGAGAAAGCTCTCTTTACAGTAAAGCTCCACTAAAATGCTCTCTATATTTATAGTCATCGCTAATATACTCTCTGTATTGTATGGTGGTACAGATGATTTTTACATTTTTACATTGTATGACATCCCAAGAATGTATTTTATATTGTATATGGATCATAAAAATGTTCCCTTGAAAAAAAGGGAGTTTAATCATTGAAGACAAACAGAATGACCAATCTCCTTCTAAATTTGCGTCATTCGCATTCAACGTTGCAATCATGAAAAAATATTCTGTTAAGAAGGTTTGGTCATTATAGTGTTTACAATGTGATTCCTCGATCATTTTTATTTAATTATTGACCTCCATACACTGTACATTACCAATGTATCTGCCCATTTGCTCCTTCTTATGCCACAATGCTTACATCATAATATGTAAGTATTGCGGTAACCACCAGTTCTGTGTACTCGTCTTAACTGGACTGTAGTAAACAGAAGTGTTCTACTGTACACACAAAAGCTGGAGCTTCCACTACATAAGCATTAATGTTTATGTCTAACGGATGTGCGTAGACATACAAAGTCTACTTCAGTATAACTTTGTAAGTGATGCAAATGTCCCATCATTAAATAAATACCTCTACAAATATTTACTCATTTGTGGGTTGAATTATTTTATTTTATTGGATAAAAACGTCACTGATCTTACGTCCGTTCCATTTTTCAACATCATATAATGTCACAAAAATAAACACTTTTTAAATCTTTGGTTCCCATGGCTGAATTTCTGTGCATCTGATAGATACAAATCCCTTGTTGGCATACATTAGTCCTCTCTTTGGAACAAATAGCCTGGACATAGCCATGTACTTTATTGGATCCTAGGTGGTTATCCACCAACCCACCACACCTTTATGTCTTCCCATCTTTTTCTTCTTCAGTCTGTTGCTTTCCTCTTTCTATTCATTTTTTTCTCTTTTGTATTTGTTGTTTGAGCATATATATTTTATCTTCCGACTGATATTCTGTGTATTTTTTACATCATAATTACACAAAGGGGATGATTCTGGTTCACATTTAGAGAACAGAATTCGCCCCGTGCCTCGATGGTCGGTTTGCGCATGCGTACTTCTGCGCATGTGCAAACCCCGGCTGTGTCAGCAGAGGGGAGGGCGGACAGTGGCGGTGCTGGGATATGATAATGCCCAGCATTTCATGGGCTTCCCCATGAAAACGCTGGACATTCCCATGGGTACATCGGCAGGCCGATGCCGGTCAGGGGCGGGGAGCTGACATATCATGACGTGAGCTGTCCACCCTGTCTTTGTCCTGGCAGCTGCAAATATAAGTCAATCTCAGCTGACATGTTTGCGAAGGCAGGGGATTCAATGGTCAGCAACCATCAAATGATTTCTCCTGCTGCGGGCACATGTTAGGGGATGTGTCTTTGTAACATATACCCTTGCATGGTTGCGAGGGGATACGGCGGTGGCGGAAGGTACTCGCGGCGTCACAGGGACTAGGTAGGCTGCAAGCTTCGCAGCTTACTGAGTGAATTAGAATGACCCCCAATGTCTGTTCTTATGCTACAGATGTAGCCATGCTCATTGTCGCCGCACCAATTGTCAGTTGCAACTCCAGTGGCGATTGGCACAAGTCCGTCATGCAAGCATCTAATTCACTCCCGCAGCTTATAGAAATGTATTAAACAGTGATATTGCAGCATAGTGATTGTGCACCGCAGGTGCTAATTTTGCACACCAAACAAGCAAGAGCGGCTGGATTGCTGCAACTATGAACATGGCTACATCTGTATGTATTCCGTTCAGTGGCTGGATGTACACATGTGAATCATTATGCCGCTTTGTTACGCAAATATTTTCTTTTGATCATATTCAAAACTTTCAATGAATAGGACTTGTAAAAATACCCCAATGTGTAAAAGGTAAAGTACTGTATATATTACATGAATAAAACTATGGCATGGATTTACACCTAAAAAGCACTAAGAACTGTTACTGTTTTTAGATCTAAATGATGGCTTAGACTGAACCGTAGTGAGATACTTGTAGCCAAGGAGATTTATAGGGCACCCTCCTGATATCCATCTTTAAATCATAATATGAGCATGGTGTATGGAAATATTGTTTTATATGGGAATGTTACTCGCAAAGTCAATTACATCAGAAACACGCAGACAAAAAGCAGCTGTAAACATTTGTGACATCATTGTGTCTGCTTTTTCCTTTTGTCTGATTTTGATGTACATACTGTACTGTAATTGGTTAGGGGGTGAATAAAACTGCACAGAATCTTAGAGCACATAGGTCGCAGGACATAGAGGCTGATGTATAAAGCCTTAGAGTGGAGAGACTGTACCAACCAATCAGCTCCTAACTGTTATTTTTCAAATACAGCTTGCAACATGGAATTTAGGATTTGATTGGCTCATATTTGATCTCTTCACATTTTATCACTCTCTTAATGTGCCCATACACTTATGCGAGGTATTGCATGCCTCCCCCCGCATGCGTTACCCCGACAACTGCACACCGGGCTTCCAGGTGGCAGGATTGCACATGATACATCATATGCCATCCTTTTGCATACAATGTATCTCATGTGATCCCAGCAAGGGCTGCATGATTCGACAAATCCTAAATGTAGCCCTTGCAATCTCTGGGGCCCTTATTCTGATCGGTGCGGCCGGAGCCGATTATGCGGCCAGGACCGTGCGTGCGAAACCCCGCCTTCCATACGGATCGCCAACTCCGTCTGTATGCGGTAAGAAGCTGTCCGAACGGACCGCACGTGTATTTTTCACGGAATACGCCTCCTCCATCTAAGGGAACCTCCCCCATCATTCGATGGTCGCAGACCATCAAATGCAGGACCGAGTGCTCCACCAGCACCCGCAACCTCAGACCACACGGGCATTTCTCCGTGCAAAAGCAGAGATCTGGGCGGGCAGCTGACATCCGGCAATGTCATATGTCCGCCCCCTACACGTGCGTCACGGCCGCATTACCATACGTACGCCCAGCGTTTTCATGGGAACTCCCATGAAACGCGGGGCGTATGCATATGGTAATGAGCCCAAATAGCCCTTCACGCCCCTCTCCACCCCCTGTTCGGAGTGTTCACATATCATGCGGAATTTGGCCGTACGCCCTGCTCACACATGCGCAGAGACGCCTCTGCACATGCGCAGACACAAAACATCGGCGGGCCGAACGCATGCGGATAGATCCGCACTGATCAGAATAAGGGCCTGGGTCCAAATGCGATGTGCATGGAACCGGAATTGCAGGTTCGTAACATAATGTTTGACACTTTTCACCCAATTTCTCTGCCCAATGCATCAGAATCAGGTGAAAGGTGCCCAAATTGTGTATGAACACCTCTAGTCTAAAAATGTGTTTTATACAAAATGAAAGTTAAACTACTCTTTGCTCATGTAATGAATGTGGTCTCTACTGTGTGCAATATGTTATGTTAGTATGCTGCATACACTACAGTGGTAGATTAACGTGCAAGTTAGAAGGATGAAGTAATATTTTTGTATACTATACAAAGATGACATATAACAGTTACCTGCCTATATATTAACCCTTTGAGTGCCAAAGTTGCTGTGAGAGATCCTCAAAAAAAAACATTAAAAACGAGTGGCTCACAGCGCATTTGTATTTATTTATACTAAAGAACAGCTGCTGTGAGCGATGCTGGCATTTTTAGCGGATATTTTAAGGATCGCTCACAGCAACGTTGGCACTCAAAAGGTAATTATAGAGCATATTGACTAATCTAAAGACCCAGCCTAAACTGAAACCCCCATTCGCAGTGCACTGCACACCCCTAAATCTCGGACACTCAGGTGAGCATGCCTCTAAAGAGCAGTGGCCATCTGGAGTCAGCTGTCCACCAGCAGCCAACAAGAAGATCCTATTGCTGTAAATCATGGCTAGGAGATATGTTTGCAGTGACCAGGATACCACAATGAGAACGCTTTCACTGCAGTGGGACCACCACAGCACCATCGGACCTGCTAATTAAGCATGCTGTTCTCTTCCTTCTTGTGAATGGGGCCATTTTTATTTAAATTCCAGTCTGGACTAGGTTAATCAAAACTGAACTTATAAATAATGGTTGAATTTTTTTAATTCTATTCAATTTCATTTGAAAGTTGAAGTTGTGTCTGAACACTTTTGGTATAATGCAAAAGGGTTTTAATGACTGCTGTCCATTATTTTAGGAATATTGGAATGTTAAGGGTAATTGTGCCAGGTTGGCTATGGGTTACAGACAATAAAGATGCCGGTGGTTAGACTCCTGATCATGGCCCTTATTCTGCATCGTGCGGTACGGCCCGCGTGCGGCCGTACCGCCGATGTTTTTAGTCTGCACATGCGCAGAGGTCAATCTGCGCATGTGCAGCCCCATTCGCCGCAGACGTATTTCGTCCGCCGCAAAGGGGGCGTATAGGGGCGTGAGGGGCTTCATACCCTCATTTCCCTATGTATACGCCCCGCGTTTCATGGGCATTCCCATGCAAACGCGGGGCGTATGCATGGTAATGAGGGTATGACGCCACTGATGGGGGCGGAAAGCTGACGTAGCCGGATGTCAGCTCTCAGCCCCCATACAAGCTATCACACGGACGATTGTCCGTGTGGTCTCAGCTTGCGGGAGCTGCTGTGGCGTGCGGCCCTGCCTTCGATGGTCGACGACCATCGAATGCAGGGGGCAGCTCCCACCATGGTGGAGGCGTACGCCCCACCATTTTTATGCGGATCGCCAGCCGTCCGTGTACGGACGGCCGTGGCGATCCGTCTCGTGGGCGGGGATTGGTTTGTGCGGCCGGAGCACCGTGTGCGGCTCTGGCCGCACCAACCAGAATAAGGGCCCTTATGCTAATTCTCCCTTCCTGCATCCACAGAGGCAGCTGGAAGCTGATGTAGAAATTGGTGTGTGGTTCCTTGCTTCTCCAGAAGTGGTCAATTATTGGACAACATTTTGGAAAGTAGTGATTGATTTGCAAATGAATTACCTTTCCTGAATTTCACAATGATTGGAATCTATTCAGCAGTTCTGCTGACACGTATTACTTTTATTGCTTCGTGTTACTTTGTCATGGTTGTGGAAAATGGACTGCATGGAAAGTACAGTATTGCATTAAATTAATATTGTCAGCAGAAGTCATTTTTATAGGTAATTATTATAAGTGAACTATCTTAATTCCATAAATTAAATGTATGCCCACTAAAAATTAAAACTGAAATAATAAATGAACAACAATGATTTTTATTATTCCCTAATTATCAGTTAGGAATCAAGGATATGAAGTAGATAAATACTGCTGCTAGTTTTTAATTTAAGCAAACCAATAACAAATAACCTTGTTTTACCTTCAATAAATTAATATAACTTATTTGAATAACAAACAACATAAAACTAAGTATATCCTGTATAATAAAGGCTAAAACTGTTCCTCACCTTTATGGGGGGGGGGGGGATACAAGTATTTTGCACCCGATGAGGTGAAGTACTGCAACCGCTGACCACTAGAGGCAACTCAATGGACCAAATTACTCCTCTGTGTGCTTAAATATGTCATGACAGAAAGTGAATGCAATTTTTGCAGGGACACTGATCTGTTACAAACTTGCTGGATATAGAGGGAGGGAGCTGTGAGGACAGGGATTGGAGGTAGAAGCATATAGAGACTGGCGGATGGGTGGAGAGATTGTTGGCTAAAAACTGTCACAGCCAAAAGTGAAAGTACATTGTATAAGCCATCATTTTGACAGGCTTTTAAGTAGTTACTGTTATGTTCCCTCATTTTGGTGGTCCGGGGACAGCGTTGCTTTACGCCGGGCAGGATGGGATGCTTTCTGGTACCTCTCAGTACCGCCCTCCAGTGGCCGGCGCCCTAGGCAAATGCCTAGTCCTGCCTAGTGGTGGCGCCGGCCCTGATTGTATACAACAGGTTCAAGTAAAAGAAGTTGTATTCAATTTAAAAACAGTTTATCTAATGAAAAATACATTATTTTATAAATTTTGGATCTGGCTGAATGGTTCTGCTTATTGCTACTATGAATCTATAACAAAAATGATGCTTTGCAGGACAACTTCAGGCGTTGAGATCTCACTTAGCTTACAGATACTAATTAACAGCTCTTCAGGTAGACTTTTAATTAGTGAAAAGCTAAACACTATTCATATTTCAAGAATCTACTAACTGCTGGAGTCTGCACATTCAGTTTTATTGTCTGCAATGTTAACCATTTACACGTGTGAGTTAAGTGTTGCCCAGATGAGTCAAATATGTCTACAAATATGTTAATATGTCAACATAAAACTGGTTGCTGAAAGGTTAACGTAATCTAATTAAGTGCAATAATGATCTGGCAATTTATTTACATGTCAAAATGAGTAGTAAATAGCCTACTCTCCTACTGTATCCTACCTCATTTCTAATTTGCCTCTAAGTCACTCTTATGAGTGGTGAATGTGTTTGTCAAAGAAACATACTGAACGTTGAAGGGATCCTGCCAGAGAGGCAATCTTTAGTCTTAAGGTGCCCATACACTGTGCGATCATTGCAAATGTTTTGGTCTAGATCGCATCGCACAAAAATAGCATGCGATTGGCATGCAATGCAATCGGGACCTAGTTCAAAAAGTATGTGCGCGGGATGGGCACCTTTATATTTGTAATATATTGCATTGTTTTTGTTGAATTTCTACAATTATAGAGAGATTAAGCAAAGCTATTTCCAGTTCTTTAATCCTATCATTTATACATTATCTTAGTATCTTGGTTAAATTACTTTTATTCCTAAATATATGGGGCTAACTGAGGTTTAATGATAATTTTCATTTCCACTTTGTTTAAACGCTGTACTAATCATTCATGTTAAAATATGAAAATGACACTTTAGTGCAGGAGTCATCAACCCTAGAACCCGAGTCGGATGTGTCACATGGAACACTTTTGTAATTCTGCATACACTACAGTGGTAGATTAACGTGCAAGTTAGAAGGATGAAGTAATATTTTTGTATACTGTACAAAGATGACATATAACAGTTACCTGCCTATATATTAACCCTTTGAGTGCCAAAGTTGCTGTGAGAGATCCTCAAAAAAAACATAAAAAATGAGCGGCTCACAGCGCATTTGTATTTATTTATACTAAAGAACAGATGCTGTGAGCAATGCTGGCATTTTTAGCGGATATTTTAAGGATCGCTCACAGTGATTTAGGATCTGGCTGGCTTCTGGTTGTTTTAGGGATTGTCCCGCTTACCACCCAGGGCTGGTAGTGCCCTGCGGTTGGGGGGACAGTTGGTAGTCCCCCTGTCAGTTGCTTCTCTGCTGAGCGGAGCATCAGGAAATATACGCTGTGTATAAGGCTGATATTGTATTTGTAAACAAAGCTGATTAGAAGAAGTAATAATTGAGACTGGTATTGGCAGGAACATTTTAAAAACATAAGGGTCCTGGAGATGAGATCAAGAATTTTGGAAATGTAGGGGGGAGTATTCATCCGTAAAATACAAATGCTTGGTAGATATCTTTAATAAAATTCCATGCACATAATTTTATTTTGACCTAGGTAAGGGAAATCCTTTGTGACTTCTAAGAGCTTCACAAATATTTCTGTTCTGTGCATGGTATCTTAAATTAACGGTTCTCATGACAATGAAATGTCAACATACTCCTGGCCCAGAACTTACTTTCCTGGTGGATGTAGCATCTTCTTCCACATCTCAGCAGTCATGTACAGATAGGTCCTCATATTGATACTGCGAGAGGCAGCTTACCCTGGCACTACCCAGATGCATACCTCTGCCTCCCGCTAACCCCCTCCCCTTTCCCGCTGATTGACCTCCACTGGTTTCACACTTAAATTTCTTGTTATCCCCAACCCCTAACCCCCCACTAATACCTAACCCCAAACTACCACCCTGCAGCCAACCCTAGCGCCCCCACACACACACACACACACACACACACACACACACCTGAACCCTAACATTCGTCATTTAAAAAAAAATACATATATTCTTATATTTTATATGGTGACATTTCAGATGTCGACCGTACAGTATATAAATGTTCACAGTCTGAGGTTCCAAGCCTGGAGTGAGATACTGTATCCAAATGAGCATTATGAGATGCAAAGAAAAAATAGAAAAAACAATAATTTCATTAGAAAAACATGTCCTATACACAGGGCAGTATTCTATATATCTAACAGTGGTATCCCTACAAATCCATGTTCATTCAAAGCTTTCCGCTATAAATACTTTTTAAGCCTCCTAAAAAAGACTGTGCTTTTAATGCACTGAGAGTACTTCTTGAAATTGGCATTGCCGACTGTATATTGGCTGGTGAATATAATATCTTTGTACAAAGATTAATGTATTAGGCTCGCCATCAATTTGCTGTATTGTTATTGCTACTGTACTGTAGCTATTGATCGGCACATGCTCTGTATTATCATAATGTTGAATATTTCATCTTGTCCATGCAGAGATAAACTGACTATGTTGCGCCTGATTACTGAGATTTTGTTTAGACCTAACAAATCTGAGCGTAGTCAATAAACCATTAGCATTTAGTACTGTATGTTATAAAACAAACCACAACAATAACCAGTTTAGTCTAAAGAAATGGAAAATACACTGTAAAACATTGCTAATCAGATCAGGGGTCTTTAATCGTATCCTTTTTTTACATATGCAATATAATAAAACCATGGCTCCATGGTTGTTTTAAAATGACAATGTAATTAAACAGTTTTACATGTACAGTATATCCTACAAAAATGTAATATGGCAAGTAAGACTTTTTAAAAATTTGAACATGTGGTTGCTAATTTTAGGGTGTGTAGCAGTAGTAGTAGTAGTTTGTTTATTTATAAGGCGCTACAAAGTGTCCGCAGCGCCGTACATAGCAGACATAAAAACAAATTACACATGGTACTGGCCCAATTTATCATATTATATAAATGATCCCCCCAAGCAACAGTTCAGCAGCAGTATGGCCCTTATTCCGATCTAAGCGGTAACGGCCGCTTGCGGCCGTTCCGCCGATGTTTTCGCTCTGCGCATGTGCAGAGGGCACTCTGCGCATGTGCAGGCGAAATCGCCGCACAATTTTTTTTACCGCCGCAAAGGGGGTGGATAGGGGCGTGAGGGGCTACTTAGCCTCATTTCCCTATGCATACGCCCCGCGTTTCATGGACGTTCCCATGCAAACGCGGGGCGTACGCATGGTAATGAGGCTGTGACGCATGTGTTGGGGGCGGGCATCTGACATCGCCGGATGTCAGCTGCCCGCCCCCATACATGCTTTCACACGGACAAGTGTCCGTGAGGTCTATGGTTGCGGGAGCTGGTGGAGCGTGTGGCCCTGCCTTCGATGGTCGGCGACCATCGAATGCAGGGGGCTGCTCCAAGATGGTGGAGGCGTATCCCCCGCCATTTTCATGCGGACCGCCACATGTCCGCGTACGGACGGCCGTGGCGATCCGTATGGAAGGCGGGGATTCGCCTGCACGGTCGGAGCCGCATATGCGGCTCCGGCCGCACCAAGCAGAATAAGGGCCTATGTGAGCTGTAGTGTCCTGCAAGTGAATATGACTCCTCAAGACAATGGGGCGCACTTAGGGGGGCGGTGCCTGGCACAGAAAGGAAAGCACACCCTTTGCAGTGCCTGATGAATCTAATATTCTCAGGAAGGGCAGAATGCGAGCCACTTGCATCACATGAGCTGGGCAGAGTCTAGCCTGAATCTTTTTTATCAGTGCCTTAGAATTCACCTTCACAGGATCTATGCATATCTTAGAAGTGGTGATTTACACCGATTGCAGCAATCAGATTGTACAAATAGGAAGAAAAGTTTGTGGTGTGTGCTGCGCAATTAAAGGCAGCTGACACAGGGTTTAGTCACAAACCCAAGAAAAATTTATATATAAAAAAAGGAAGTTTGTGTCAGCGCCTGCTGTTTAAATAATTGTTTACACGGTTCTCTTAAAAAATATATAAATTTAATTAGAATAAAAAATATATAAATATAACAAAATACAATTCATACATATATAATAAAAATAATAAACACTATATCTCGTAATGTGAATCAATTAGCAGCAAAAAGAAGAGCACCTTTCAGCAGCAATAAACTTTTTCCTTTTTTCTTAAAAGGAGGTATAATTGGCGACAGTCCTGAATTAGGGTAAAAGATTGCTGATTTTATTATTTATTTACCATCCCTTGGCGCAGATTGTTGTGTTGGCCAGTATTGGTAACTTGTGACGCTTTAGGTTCTGTTTGCCTTATGATTTCAAAGGCTCAAGAGTCCTGAACCGACAGTCCTAATATCCTTCTCCTTGGAACAATTAGGGACAATTGGAAACCCAAATTCATTTGCAGTATCCAGGAAATATTTTTTGAAGGTGGACGTCTCAGGAATGAATGGATGAACCAGGTCACTTGGATGATGCAGGATGGATCAGCAATAGGTGGGTCGCTCAACGCGTTTCTCCGGAACCTCCGGCTTCCTCAGGAGCAAGTAAACTTGCTCCTGAGGAAGCCGGAGGTTCCGGAGAAACGCGTTGAGCGACCCACCTATTGCTGATCCATCCTGCATCATCCAAGTGACCTGGTTCATCCATTCATTCCTGAGACGTCCACCTTCAAAAAATATTTCCTGGATACTGCAAATGAATTTGGGTTTCCAATTGTCCCTAATTGTTCCAAGGAGAAGGATATTAGGACTGTCGGTTCAGGACTCTTGAGCCTTTGAAATCATAAGGCAAACAGAACCTAAAGCGTCACAAGTTACCAATACTGGCCAACACAACAATCTGCGCCAAGGGATGGTAAATAAATAATAAAATCAGCAATCTTTTACCCTAATTCAGGACTGTCGCCAATTATACCTCCTTTTAAGAAAAAAGGAAAAAGTTTATTGCTGCTGAAAGGTGCTCTTCTTTTTGCTGCTAATTGATTCACATTACGAGATATAGTGTTTATTATTTTTATTATATATGTATGAATTGTATTTTGTTATATTTATATATTTTTTATTCTAATTAAATTTATATATTTTTTAAGAGAACCGTGTAAACAATTATTTAAACAGCAGGCGCTGACACAAACTTCCTTTTTTAGATTGTACAAATGGTTACTGTATATTACAGGTAGGATGCTAATAAATCAGTATATTACATTTCAGGACAATGAACCTTTTATTGAGACTCAACAGATAATATTATTAGAAATATATAGATATCAAAACCTCTTCAGCAGGTAAACACACAAAAAGTTGACACAAACAAAAGCTCAATGTGGAATGGTGGACACATGTAAAGGTTGACATAGGTTTCTCCTTAGTGTCAATTTGTAGATTTCATCAAGTGGTCTCCAAATTAGTGTACCCAATTCCCAATCCGAGTCCACGTGGATGTACTGTAGAAAAAAAGTCTGGAGATGACTTAAAGGGAACCCGACAAGGTTTTTTGGGGCACACCAAATAATATGATTATCATACGCATATTATTTACAAGTGTGCCCCAAAAAACCTTGTCGGGTTCCCTTTAAGTCATCTCCAGACTTTTTTTCTACAGTTCAACATTTGAACTCTATTTGGGAGCACCACCAACCACTAGCCTTTGCCGTTGTCATATAACAGAGCAACGGCGTACATGTTGGTCAATACCTAATTTACATACATCGTTCAATACCTGTGCCAATCCAACTAATCCCCAAAAGAAGTCCACGTGGATGTAATAAGTAGGAAAAAGTCCACAAAACTTCCAGGAAAAAATGTTTTGATCCGTCGAACATTGCCACATGGAACTCTCCTTGTGTTATGCTTTTATCTATGTCAAACTTGTGCATGTAGATTATATGGAGTCTATCTATTGGCTGTCGATGTATTGAGTGTCAATCGACCCGGTATCCTTGCCACGGTATAATTGCTTATGCCTTAAAATAAATATATTTTTCAGAGAAAATAAGGAAAGTGTATATTGCACAGTGTTCGTCATGCAGATTAATGAAGCTGGATATCAGACGTTGCTCTAGTCACACAGGGCTCTAGGCAGATCTTAGCCACCAAACATGCATAATTTATAGTTTGGCACTCTGTATATGTTTTAGCCCTGTGTATACTATCTGTGCGGTTTGCTTAAAGACAAAACACATGCAACAGTAATCATATTCCTGTTGTATACCGATACAGCTAGTAATGAATATTTATTGGGCCTTTGGGAAAATGGTTATGTTGAAAAGAATCATAAAACAGCACTGCAACGTGTTTGTATATGTGATGGAAAAAATAGCTTCATCCAGAACTTTCCTTGATCTTTAATTCAGCTGTAAATAAATCTAAAAGTTAAATCCTAAAAAATGAATCTGTGGCCCTAAATGCACATATTGGTCATATTTCAGCCAGCTGTTGTAAATATTCTGCTCAACTTCTTCTCAGTGATGAGTGCATACCACTTTTTGCAGCAATCAGATTAGTAAAACAGATTTTCTCAAACAATATGATCAACATATTATATAAATGATCCCCCCAAGCAACAGTGGTGTCATCTTTTGATTATGTACTCAGTAATGTAAGAATGACATCAGGTATTAAAGAATGAAAATGGCTGAAGAGTCTACTCAGAAGCAGTCACTATTTCCAGCATAGAAAATAAAGGGCCCAATTCAGACAGGGCGAATCTGGCTCCGTTTCCGATGGCGGGTGTGCATGGGCGAATATGCACATGTGCACACCCCCTGTGGTACAGGAAGGGGAGGGGGCATGTAGGGGCCCAGAATTTTATGAGCATCCCCATGAAAATGATGGACATTCCGCTGGGAACGCCAGTGGTTCGATGCCTGCTCAGGGCGGGCTGCTGACATCACTTGACGTCAGCACCCGCCCCCCTTTAAGTGATCTCCGGCTGGAAATAAAAGTCAGTTCAGACTGACTTTTATTACAGAAGGGGAGAAAAATCATTCGATGGTCGGCAACCATCAAATGATTTCTTTCCCCTTCAGCCGCATGCGAGGGGATGTGTTCTCGTGCACATCCTCTTACATATTAGCGAGGGAATGTGAATGTTGTGGGCGGCGGGGGGCGGAAGTTCAGCTGGGTGGCATTGACCTGTTCGCTAGGCTGTGGGTAGGCAGGATTTTATTATGGATGGCCTTGCACATACGTGCAACGATCCGTACGCATCTGAAGTCTATCCATAATTGCCCAGCCTGCGAATTTGCAGCCGTCTGAATTCTACTTTCTGCATTCCAGATAACCAGGAAACATTTTTTTTATTAATATTTCACATAGTAACAATACAACAATGAAGGTTTGGATTGAGAACTCCCAAAACTGCCCATTACGGGGTAAGGAACAAATAATAATTTAAATAAAAATATGACCTCACAGGGAATCCATTGGGCGAGGTGTAATCAATGCACAGGAGAAACATGTACCAGACTATGCATTCTTAGTAGACCCCTCTAATCACCAAGCTCCTGCCCAGATGTTTCTGTGGGGCATTCAACGTTAAGCCTCAGAGTCAGTTAGAGCCAAATCTGCCCAAACTTAGTAGATCCAAACCAAACCCCGTCCCAGATTTCCTGAGGAGATCTGATTCCAACCGAGTCCTGGTTTGGAACTCCTTGCGGTTTGTTGCTTGGATATTAAATCTACATTTGTGGTTTTGGATTGCAAAATATACATGATTGAAGCTGTTTGTATCGATTTCTATTGATTTTTCCATCAATGATTATTTAATTTTTTAACAAAATCCAAAAATGAGTCTAAACGAAAACAATTGAGGATAGTTTTGATACAACCAAGAATAAAACACCATGATGAACTAGATTCAGAACACATGGGTCTGCGCACATCTCTAGTATGAGCATGCTGTAGAGTTGGGTAAACTAGAGAGCAGATGAAAAGCAAACAATGAAAATTATGCAGCATGAAGAACTAATGATATACAGTACCATGAATTACAGACAACATGGAAGAAACATTTATTGGAAAAGATATGTGTTTTAGGTACTTGTTTCCTAGCACGGCCACAACGATCATGATCGTGGGCATCGTGAGTAAAAATCGGGGGCATCGCGGCCATCGCATGCACTAAAAAATCGGGTGCGATGCCCGCGATTTCCCATAGGGAACAATGTTAAATGCCTCAATTTACCCGCGATGCCTCCGATATCCCATAGGAAACAATGTTAAATGGCTCAATTTACCCAAATCATCATAGGGAACAATGGTAAATGGGCCAGAAACCCCCCAAAACACCCCTGAACAGTGAAATGTCCCCCCAAAAGTAGTTTACGCCACCCCACGATCAACGCGAACCCGAAACGTGGCGAGCGCAGCGAGCCCGCGAGGGGCGGCGGTACGCGTCCTCCGACCTTTTCATACCCCCACTATCCACGTCGGCGTGGAGTTGAGAATAGAATAGTGTGGCGAGCGCAGTGAGCCACCGAGCCCGAAGCGTGGCGAGGGGACGCGGATACCTGTGAAGCCCGCGAAGGGACGCGTTTACCTGTGAAGGTATCCGCGTCCGCTCGCCACTCTTCGGGCTCGGTGGCTCGCTGCGCTCGACACACTATTCTATTCTCAACTCCACGCCGACGTGGATAATGGGGGTATGAAAAGGTCGGAGGACGCGTACCGCCGCCGCTCGCCACGCTTCAGGTTCGCGTTGATCGTGGGGTGGCGTAAACTACTTTTGTGGGGACATTTCACTGTTCAGGGGTGTTTTGGGGGGTTTCTGGCCCATTTACCATTGTTCCCTATGATGATTTGGTGAAATTGAGGCATTTAACATTGTTTCCTATGGGAAATCGGGGGCATCGCGGATAAATTGAGGCATTTAACATTGTTTCCTATGGGAAATCGGGGGCATCGCGTCTGGACCATTTAAGCCCTTTTTAGCCGCATACGACGCGACCGACGCGATTTTGACTTTTTTCAATGCATTTCAATGGGAAAATCGGGGGCATCACGTCGGTCGCGTCGCAGAGCACTAAAAATTACACCCGATGCCCGCGATTGTGGCCGTGCTAGGAAACAAGTACCGTGTTTTATTTGTCTAGGGCACAGGTTCTCAAAATCGGTCCTCAGGACCCCACACAGTGCATGTTTTACAAGTGGAATTAATAGCTCAGCCTGTGGATCTTTTAAAATGTGTCAGTCAATGAGTGCACCTGCCGGATGACCTGGAAAATGTGAAATCCTGAGGACTGATTTTGAGAACCCCTGGTCTACGGAATGGTAAAAAATAGAAAGATACTGGGTGTTGCTGCTGTAGCAGCTAGGATGCAGCTGTTTTTCTCCATCAGGTCCCAACGGATGGACAGTAGCTGTAATTTAGAGAATGGCTGCATATTAAGGGGATATGTCACCACTCACTGGCTTGGCTCATGACGTGCCACCATCTCTTGCTTGCCGGTCAAGATGAGTACCGGAAGGTGGAGAAGCCCACGAAGGCTTATGGGCCAGCATTTGCCAGCCCGATCCAGCCCGATCCTGGGTCCCAGACATCTTTCACTTTAACATAAATACCAGTCTAACAATTCAGGTAGGCTCCACTAGTAAATATATTCTAAACACTTTGCCATGTCATGTATAAATGAAAAATGATGCTTATTCTGCAAAAATTCAATATACTGTGTATACTTTCAAAAGCAATAACATTACTTAGCCAGAACTAAAGATTGCAGCTATAGTTAAAGGAGTACAACCCCATATCTGAGGGTTAGGTTATTTTCCATATGACAGGTTTGCCAGATTCAGATGATAAACCTTTATTTCTTCACTCATCTATAAAGAGATGTCTATTCTCACCATGACAAACGTGCGACATTTCTTTCTTTTGAGGTCATTCAACTTTCCCAGAAACCCTGACAAATACATTTTGAGCTAGACAGCACATTCTATATTAGATATAACTTATCAGATCTTTTTCTTTTAACTTAAAAATAGAATCCAAGTGAAATGGAAAATAATAACATTTCTATCCAAGGTATTACAATATTTTGTCCCAAATGTAATATCCTGCGAGAATGTAACTGCTTTAGATTGGTTGTACCTTAGAACAAATTGCTTATTTAAATCTGCCGGTAAACGCTGAATGCATCTGGCAGACTTTTACTGTTGGGGTTTTGAGTCCAATTAATGTGAAATTGAGATTTTTGCATGATTTTTAAAATACATAAATTCAAAATCATGCAAAACAAGGGGGTGATTTGTTATGACTCGGATGGGGTTGAATTTGGCACCGATACGATGGGGGGGGGGGGGGGGTGTCGTCTGCTCATGTGCAGACTCCGGCAGGAAATGGATTCGGCAAGCTACACACTCACCGGCCATTCGTGCAGGGAGGGAGGGCCAGGGGCTGTCTGCGGTGAAAATAGGGCTCACCCATGGGAACGCCCATCGTTCCCAGGACGTCACAGGACGTCACCACCCGTCCCCTCTTCGGCGGAAGGCAAAGGAATTAAAAGCCAGTTGAGACAGACTTTTATTTCAGGCAGGAAAAGTTATTTGATGGTTGGCGAATGATTTCTCATGCTAGCGGACGCATGTGTGGGAATTTGTTAGGGTACTTATGTAGTATCTGGGCTGCCGATTTCTAAATCGGGTCGAATCGGGCACATCGCATCGCATCGCATGCGACCATCGATGCGATGCGATGCGATGACCCGATTTTTCCATAGGAATCAATGTTAAAATGGACTGAGTCCATTTTAACATGGAATTCAATGGGAAAAAGGGGTCCTTTTCATACCCCTACTATCCAAGTGGGCATGGAGTTGGATATAAACCTGTGGCGAGCGTAGCGAGCCACCGAGCCCGAAGCGTGGCGAGCGTAGCGAGCCCCGCGAGGGGACACAGAATACCGGCCCCTCGCGGGGCTCGCTTCGCTCGCCACGCTTCGGGCTCGGTGGCTCGCTACGCTCGCCACAGGTTTATATCCAACTCCATGCCCACTTGGATAGTAGGGGTATGAAAAGGACCCCTTTTTCCCATTGAATTCCATGTTAAAATGGACTCAGTCCATTTTAACATTGATTCCTATGGAAAAATCGGGTCATCGCATCCGATGGTCGCATGCGATGCGATGCGATATCGCATCGCATCGCATCTGATTGTATGCCTTAACTTAAGGCATACAATCAAAAAATCGGCAGCCCAGATACTACATAAGTACCTTTGTTAGCAAACACATCCCCTTGCATGGTACTGAGGGGATTTGGAGCCTTAGAGAATCACCCCAAAATGGAATACATTAACCGCTCACTTATATGCATTTTACACTTACAGCAAACGTCCAAGTTATTACACGTAAACATGCAGCAAGCAGGATTTTACTTAGGGGACTACTATACATTAATTCCTGAATTCCATACCCTGCTATTTAAGAGGGTTGTGCTAAGACTATCAAAATGTATGGCTTTTTAGACTCGGAAAATTCCCATGTGTCATATCTGAAAGGGGTATTATTTAGATACAACTCTAAATATAAACCACTTGTTTTTGTATCATTAATAGTTGTCCTCTCACTCTGTAAGTTGCATGTATATGTATCCTCTAATTATTTTCCTATCCTGAAGGGTATCCGGACTTTAGGTCAACAGTTATTAGGTTGACAGTCAATAGGTCAACCATTATTAGTTGGCATATTGTACATTAAGTAGACATGGTCAAATGGTCAACATGATAACTGTCAACATAGCATATGGTCAACATGAATTTTTTGCAGTTTTTTTTTTTTTTCAATTTTTTAATTTTTTTTATAATTTACCATCTGCATGAACTATGACTGGGTATGGAAGCATGGCAAGCAAAGTGGTACACTAACTGGGAGCCCATTTGATACAAGATTAAAAGTTAGACCCCAAAAAGCTAAAACTTTTTAACCATATAGAACTTGAGGGTTGGTTAGACACTGTCGACCAATGAATCAAATTCTCCTATCAGTTGACTATTCAAGCCACAGAGCCTACAGTATTTTTTTTTTTTTAAATACAGTATGTTAGATCAGGGGTGGCCAAACTGGTCCTAGAGATCTACCAACAGTTCATGTTTTCCAGACCACCTGTGGATCTGAAGAATGTGTCAGTTAATAATGAATGAAACACATGTTTGAAATTATATAAAAATGATAAATAACTGCTTCTGTGCACAAGCTAGGTGGTCTGGAAAATGTGAACTATTGGTAGGTCTTGAGGACTGGTTTGGACAGCCCTGTGCAGGGCCGCTGACAGGGGGGTGCTGTGGTTACAGCTGTCCCGGGCCCTGGCCTCTGGAGGGGCCCAGGCAGCTGCCTCCTGCGGCACAAATCACCCTCCCCCGCACCAGCACCGCCCCACCAGGCCTCCGCAACCCGGCAGACCCCATCCAGGTATGCACAATGCACAGTGCAGCCTGCAGAGCGCTGAGCCTAGGACACAGAGGGGCTCGGCGCTCTGCACGCTGCACTGAGCAGTGTGCACTCTGGACCGTGAAGGAGGGAGACAGAGATGCCGATGCCGCCACCGCTGCTGGATGCTGGTAAGTAATGGGGGTGGGGGTGGGCGTGCAGGCGGGCGGGGGGCGCTGTGCCGCTGGGGGCCCGGACTGAACGTCAGCCCAGGGCCCCAACATTTCTAGCGGCGGGCCTGGCACTGTGTTAGAGGATTAAACATGCTATCCAGTTACTGCAGACTGGACAAGTAACATTTTACTGCAGCTTGTCCATCACTGAAACACAACAATCAATATTCTGCTACAGCTGTGCTAAATTCTGGCATTTTTCAGATAAAGCAATCCGAGGAATGCAGCAAGCTGAGACCATCTTGCAATAAGTAACAGCAAGGGTGGTAATCTATTAAGGGAAGTAAAAATAAAATATATAAGATACAATTTTTATAGATATGTAGTCGAAGTGAGTACGCAAAGTGACCTAATAAGACCAATTTCACATACAGTACATGGAATTTTTATTAATAAACATTTTCTTGTATACTGTAGCATCAGCATACCGTGCAGCCCTATGGTTGCTCAAAATGTTTGTGGCAGCTGACGTCAATGAAGACGCAATCACTGACTGTGACACCCCCCAGAAAAGATTGTGTCATGCCATGAATTTTATAGGTGTACCCTTGTAGGCGTGGCGATGACATCACGTGATTGTGCATCGCATCAGTCGTTTTCTAAAAACACAATACTGTCAGAATCAGGCCTCATGTTTGCAGCTGCCATAAAGCACTTACATAAATACCAAGACGAATAGGAAAGTGAGCGCACTCTTGTTGCCATTCGCAAGAACTGATCCACCTCACTGCACAGGGCTCATTCAATGCTGGGGCTAAATATTTTATACATTAAAAACATATATTATTGAAATATAAAAATAAATAAATAAAAACCTTATGACCCTCTTCATCCATTAGTCTCTGCAGTATGTCTTCCCCAGGCATATTTCATTTGCACTAGTTTATATCGGAAATTAAAAGGCAGTGTTAATTTAAAATGGAATTAATTCCAAATCATTTTAATTAAGAAATAAGCGAATGATTTACAAGCAAATAATAATAACAATAAACAATCCTCCCTGAGCCCTGTAATTGTGAGGCTGGAGCTATAAGGTTATTTAGAATAGACTATGCTCATTTATTGTCCCAGTCGTGCCATTAAGGTATCCAAGGCTGCACAATTTAACTAAACGCATTTGACTAGGTTTGAAATTTTAAAATAATCATCCACTTAAGCACTGGCACGCAGCTGTGCTGCTGGCATCCCATACATTTTCTACTGCGGTCAGATTCTTTAAGCCCAATTTTTTTTAAAAATGTAACTTTGTATTAAATACAGTAGGTCACAAGGAAACACTATTGTGAAAGGCAATGAGTTATAGCACTTACATCTCTATTTCTGTGCATCATTTTCAGAAATAAAGACACCATAATATTCTAGTTGCAGACGTAAGGTTGAAAGGGCCAGTTAATGCGCTAGTTGTTGGTTTTCAATCACACTTGATGTTTAATCACATGCTCCATAGCAACCAATCAGTAGCCTCAATTAATTGTATTGGGTACTTAGGGTAACATATTAAATGACAGACATTGTCAAAATAAATGTGTCCTTATAAATATTTGTTGTTTTTACAGACAAGTCCACTTTCTGTGGGATAGTCTCGTGTCAATTTGTGATAATGATAACCGCTAATATTAATGAACAGGCTCAATCCAAAAATTACACATTAGATAAAAGTCACTTGTAATTTACATTTGTTTGAAAATTGAAATTACTTTTTGCATATACTGACTCATAACCGAAGGAGCATTTTTCTAGGGTCGGAACACTCATAGCTTTCAGTGTTCCAGATTGAAATGTATCAGATGAAGTCGGCAGGCTTAAGCATCTAGCCAGTGACTTCATTAAAAAGACAACAGTAGCACAGCGTGTCAGCTTACTCAACTGTTATATGTCTGAAAGTACATTAAATTTAGAGAGGGATGGCCTAGGCCAGGCATGGGCAACCTGTGGCTCCCCAGCTGTTGTAAAACTACAAGTCCCAGCATGCCTTGCCACAGTTTTGCTATTAGGGAATGCTAAAACTGTGGCAATGCATGCTGGGATGTGTAGTTTCACAAGGCTAGCCTGCTACTTTGTTATCACTTTCTGTATGCAAGTTAATTGACAGAAAGCTGGCGTCTGTGGGTGGTGACCATCGGTTTTCTGGCAGTGTCAGGGAAAACGCAGGCGGTTTCAGTGAAGGCGTGTGACACCAGCTTCAGCCCCATACAGACTGTTTCTATCGCACAAGCGATGTTTCCATACACGTTACAATTTCTGTAAACAATATTGTATACAATCTCATCACATCTCGGTTTTGCGATGAGATGAGATCTAGTACAAAAAGTATGTGCTGCACATCGCAACACTGAGACGCGATGAGATGCAATATTGTATACAATAATTGTAACGTGTATGGGCACATCAAGTTCTGGGCTACACACAGAATGCACACAATGGAAAAATGGTGAGCTATTTCAAATGAATTTTGCAACTAACTTCAGGGCCGTTATCGGTATGATTTTCCATATGAAACCATTGTCATGGATATGCATGGCCAACCAGAATATATTGCATATGACCCAAAGCAGTGTAATGATGGAACAAATGTTCACTACATCCAGTAATGTGTATTGGTAATAGGCTATTGTCCAGGGCGAAGATTGCCCTAACCATCTGCACAATTGCGGTCATGCACATGTGTACCTGTCCTTAGCCTGTATTTCACTGACTTTCTTGCACAAGCAAAAATGTTCTTTAGATTGAGCATTTATTGATTGCATGTAAGAAATAAGGCTTTTGCATAGCAATGTGAAGAAAATGGGAACATTTTGCATTAAGGAAACGTAACAGAATAGTCCAAATGACTGCTATATCCATTTCTTATTCAAGGTGAGACCAGTTTTCTAAGTACTTTCTGCTAATGATTCAGATTATAATTTAAAATGGCATGTATAATTTGAAGCTTTATGCAGAGCTTTTAGAAGAATTATTTAAACAGAAATCCATTTTAGAAAATGTGAATCTACATTTATATATTTTGTATAAATACTTGGCCAATTTCTGTTCCACAAATGTATTTTCTGATTGGTGCCTTGTTTCAGCTAATTGTATGAGTCTAACCTTGCAAGCAAGTTAACAAGATGTTATTTAAAGAACAGTGATGGCAATGGGGTACATTCAATGCTCTTTAGCGAGCTGTGATGGCGAGCAGTGCTGATTGCTCACTGTCAAAGCTCGCAGGTCAGCATTCAACTGACCCCCCTGCACCCACCATTTCCACCTCGCTGGGTGTTAACAGTGAGGTGGAAACGGCGCGTGTGACCGCCAAAACGGCGAGGCCCACGGCTAAATGCAGCGGGCTCTCTGCATTAGCCGCAAACCTCTCCATTGGGGGAATCCTCACCGTCCTCTGACAGTGAGGATTCCCCCAGAACGCGGAATAGGGTGAGCAGCCAGCACTGGGGATAAACAGCGAGGATGGCTTGTTTTGCGATCCTTCCTGAAAACAAGCCATCCTTCCATAAAAACCCCCTCGTCAGCCGCATTGAATACACACCAATGTATTCAATGTGTATTACAATTACATCAGTGAATCTTGTTTTGCTTCTCCACTACCAGAAATTGGGGAACTTCCGACCTTTGGTACATCAAGCACTGCAAGTAGGCAAGACTTTCAGATTTATATAGTTACTTTTGTCTGTAGTACCAATATGTTCCACAGTGTTCTACAATCAGGGGGAAAAATAGATCATTTACAAAGATTAACCAATACTATGATAGACAATGAAACAGAATTTACAGGAGTTTCCCATCTAGGAAGAGGTAAGAGCAATAAGGCATAACACACACATTTGTGTTAATGAAGCCTGCCTTGGATTATCTCTAATGATGATGTCATTTGACAGGGACTGCATACAATGTAATCATTCAGCTAGATCTTTCAGAATGTGCAATATGTCTGCAGAAATAAGCCGATCTTAGGCCACCACGTAATTAGCAATTGATGTATGTGGGTTAGTAAAAAGCATACATGCCAAGTTTTATAAAGTAGTTTCAGGAAACATGTCACCAAAGGGTGGTGGGCGGCTGATGTCACAAGATGTCAGCCACCAGCCCTGTGTTTGTCCCAGAGCCCGCCACACAATTATTTGTCACACAATTATTTTACCTTTGATGGTTCTTTCTTTCTGCAAATTCTGGGTACTGCCATGGCCACCAAGGTCGCCCCAAGTTTTGCCAATCTGTATATGGGCAGGTTTGAAGAAAATTACATCTGGGGTGGCCCCTTTGGGGCGAACTTGGTGACCTATGGCAGATACATAGATGATATGTTTTTTGTTTGGCACGGTGATTTAAGTAAAGCACTTCAGTTTGTTAATTTTCTTAATAATAACACTTTTGGTCTTAAGTTTACCCACACAATTAGTCATGAATCTATCATTTTTTTTGATATTGCATTACGCATTAGAAATAACAAAATTATGACTTCCACTTTTGTGAAGGAAGTGGACTGCAACAATTATCTGAACTATGGTAGCAGTCACCACCGCCCTTGGTTAAGTAATATACCCAAAAGTCAGTTTTTAAGACTAAAAAGAAATAGCTCAGACCCTTCTTCTTTCGAGTCACAATCGGAAAATTTGGTTCTTTCCTTTTTTGAACAGGGATACCCTCTTGATCTTTTAATGTCAACTCTGGATGAAGTGAAAGGAATAGAAAGGGATTCTCTTCTTAATAGGGTTCCAAAGGAAACGAAAAAGATAAATAATGAAATCGATAGTTTTGGCCAAAATCCGTTATTTCTCTCTAAATATAATTCCCATTCTAACGAAATCAGAAAAGTTATCAACAAGAACTATAAGATCTTAAAAACAGACAAACATTTAATGACTGTTCTAGAAGAGAAACCTAAAGTCGTTTTCAAGAAAAACCTGAACTTGAAGAATGCTCTAGCTCCCAGCCATTTCAAACAGGTGTCTCGGATTTGTACTAACCTATGATTGGTCAGTGTGCCTTTTTAAACACCTTCCCACTATCTGGTGCTATCTTTTGAGGAAACCGCCAAAATACATGACGGAGAAACGCGTAAAGACAGCCACCAACTGCGTCTGAGCCATCCACTTATTTTCCATCCTTTTAAATATATTTGGGACAGCCTCCTTCCCCTTGGTTCCCCTTGGAGATATTGCGTATACCACGGCATGCGTGAAGGAGCCCTATTGTGATCCCCTGTGAGGTACTACCGGCAATTGGACAGTGATTGATCATTTATTCCGGGAGAGCAGAGAGACGTATTGCACGGCGGCTCCCAGCGCCGGCTTCTTGTCCATCAGGAGTCACGCTGGTTGTTAGCGGGTCCGTGCTTACCCTACCATCTCCTGCTTCACACAGTGATTACTCCCGGCACTGGCTCCCCCACCACACGGAGCTACACTGACAGATTTGGACTTTGAGTGACCTCCCATTTGGGAGAGCAGACAGATACCATTCACGGCAGCTCCCTGCGTCGGCTCCTAATCCATGTGAAATCACGCTGGTTGTTAGCGGGTCCGTGATCAGCATATTAATACCTGCTTTACAGGAGTGTCTGTTCCAGGCACCAGCTCCCCCACTACACGGAGCAACGCTATTAAAGAAAGACAACTTGACAGTGCCTTCACCACGTCCTTATCAGCCGTTCTTATCAGCCGGTAATATAAAAAAAATCTTCTTCCCCAGTATAAACTATACCATCAGTCAATTGACTATTGTGCCAAATCAAATCTACTTTATTGCACCCCAGGAGTTCCTATATATTCAATTGGGACTTTATACACTTCAATGGAAGGACATTAGATGATTTTTTGAATCTGAGGCACCCGATTAAGCTAGACTAGGAAAATTGGTTTAATAGTGGATGTTGCTGACCAGTATTAATTATTAAATAATTTATAAACTGTATTAATTTGTATATGTATGTCATTACCTATATCAGCGGTTCCCAACCTGTGGTACGCGTACCCCTGGGGGTACACTTCCACACGCTGGGGGGTACGCCGCAGCCCGGTCTGTAATGGCGGCCGCGGCCGCCAGACAGGTCGCTGGAGGGGAGGAGAGTGCAATGCGCATCTCTCCTACCCCTCAGTGTGCTTCCCTGTGACTGGCCGCCCGTCCGCCAATCAATCAGAGCTTGCGGGCCGGCAGCCAATCAGGAGCCGGCCCGCGAACTTTGATTGACGGGCAGCCCAGTCACACTGAAGGGAAGGAGAGATACGCAGTGTACTCTCCTTCCCTGAGAGAAGCACTGCAGCGCGGCAGCTGGACTGTCCTCTCCCCAGCAGCAGCAGCGTCAATGGTAAGTGTGCTGCTGCTGGGAAATACTGTGGGGCATTGCTGGCACTGTGGGGCATTGCTGGCACTGAGGGGCATTGCTGGCACTGAGGGGCATTGTTGGCACTGTGGGGCATTGTTGCCACTGTGGGGCATTGTTGGCACTGTGGGGCATTGCTGGCACTGTGGGGCATTGTTGGCACTGTGGGGCATACTTGTTACTGGCACTGTGGGGCATTGCTGGCACTGTGGGGCATTGCTGGCACTGTGGGGCATTGTTGGCACTGCGGGGCATTGCTGGCACTGTGGGGCATACTTGTTGCTGGCACTATGGGGGTATACTTGTTGCTGGCACTGTAGGGGCATTGTTGGCACTGTGGGCACATACCCAGTACCATGGGGTCATACCTGCCACTGTGGTGGCATTCCCGTTTCTGGCACTGTGCGGGCATACCTGGCACCATTGGAGCATATGTGTATCTGGCACTTTTGGGGGCATATGTGTATCTGGCACTATTGGAAGGCTAACGTGATCCGTTGGAATGTCTGTTGCTTCAGTAATAGAGATTTGACAAGGTTCTGTTAATTTATATGCTGTCCGCAGAATGGGCTGAGCTTATATTGTGGCCAAGTGGTTGCACTTTTTTTTTTCTCGTCATTGCCAGTATGACTTGCCCCTGTTAAGCCACACCCCTTTTTGGGCCACGCCCCCTGAAAATTTCACGAGGGGGTACTCATAAATGAAAAGCCTAATCAAGGGGTACGGGAGACAAAAAAGGTTGGGAACCACTGACCTATATGACCCCTTTTTGTGTTTTTTATAATTGAAATGTATCCATGATTTGGATTTTTTTATTGATTTAATAATAAATCATTATTGGTACTTAACAGGTGTCATATGTGCGCTCTCTTAAACATCATATTGTTTAAATCTGCATATATTTTTTGAATTCTCTGAGAGACACAGAGGTCCTCAATTGAGAGCTGCAAGTGATACCTTAACAGAATTGGCACCGTTACCTGGTTTTATTGTGCGCCCGATTATTTGGTGGGTCCTTTTCCCCCTTCCATCTGTGGGTCTTAAAGTATCACACGGATTCTGCGACACAGAGGCGGAGGAACGGACTATACCAATATTGTTTGATGTCACAAGATGTCAGCCACCAGCCCTGTGTTTGTCCCGGAGCCCGCCAATATTTGCGAGCCCAGGAGAAATCATTCGATGGTCCTGCTGTGGGAATATTCAAGGGGATGTGTCACCTTGCATGGTTGCGGAGACGGCAGCACGGGGGGGTGGTAGTTTTTCGGCAGGGCGGGCACTCTGGGACTCGGTAAATGATCTTTGTAGGTAACCGAGTCAACCAGAATCAGACCCATGGTTGCAATCTGAACTGGACTTTTAGTTCATTTCTCTGGTTTATATGTATAAAATTTTAAATAATTCCACCTGGCATTTAAATCAGTACTTGTGCTGATTAGCATCTTTAATATGTTCAAAACACGTTAACAGATATTACCTACATATTAAATATACCTTAATGAAAAATATAATTGTCTCACGTAGTAAATGTACTTACAGTATAACCTCCAGGTCTTTGTAATTTATTACCTTGTACATGTTTTCCTATGTGTGTTGCTTTAGTGTTTGGAGGAAGGTTGTGTGTGTGTGTGTGTGTGTGCGCGTGTGTGTGTCAGTAGTGGGGTGAGGAGAGGGGTAGCATAGAGAGTTTTTAGGGTATGACAACGCCAGGCCAATTAAACATCCCAAGTATTAGGAAGAGTATAGTTCACATATAACTTAAAGTTGAAAAGCCATTTAATGATAATTTAACACATCTTAGACGTTATGATGATGACGATTATGATGATGATAATAATAATAATAACTAGCTGATATGCCCAGTTTTAACTGAGCTGAATACCTATGCTTAGTGGGTGGCTGCCAATAACAGTAACAGACCACCCAGCAGGTCACATGTTCCAGGTCACCCAACAGGTGTCCATGAAAAGTTCGCCAACTGTCACATTTATTAGTGCACAATGGTAATGCATTGTACATTGAAGGCGGACATTTTTCCACATAACTCCGAATTGAAGTAACCAATTAAAACACCAATATTTTTATGCAAATCTACAGACCAAGGGCCTAATTCATAATTGATCTCAAAGCACATTATTTTCTCTCAAATGGACTGTCTTTGGGGCAAACACCACATGTGCAGAAAGATTTCCAGTAGATTTGGATAAGTTATATTTTTCTGTGTATGCTAAATACTGGCTGCTTTATTTTTACACTTCAGTTTATAATTCAGTTTGAACACACCCCACCCAAACCTAAATCTCTCTGCACAGGTTACATCTGCCCCACCTGCAGTGCACATGGTTTTGCTAAATTTTAAAAATATATGCTTTGCGATAAAGTCTGAATTAGGCCCCAAGTCCTTTAATTTGATATATGCCCTGCTCAGGCACCTGCATCATAGAAAGGGTATATGGTCATTAGGTCGACAGTAAAGGTTGACATGCATTGGGTCGACCATAGAAGGTCAACATAGCTTAGGTTGACACCTGTAATAGGTCAATATGCCTAAGATTGACATGGATGGAAGGTTGGCAAAAGCATTAGGTTGACATTGGCTAGTTCAAGTCAAAAGGTCGACATGGGTTTTTCACTTTATTTGGAGCCGACATGTGCCAATAGGCGGTATTTCATACCCTACCATCCACTAGGGAATGGAGGGGGAATAGAATAGTGTGCTGAGCGTAGCAAGGCACTGTTCCTGAAGCATGGCGAGTGCGCGGTTCACTTAGACAGTTTCTATGTCAGCTGTGTCAACATTCGGTATAAAAAAGTGAAAAAAACATGTCGACCTTTTGTCATTGTTGACCTAAGGCTTGTTGACATAGGTATGTCGACCTATTTCAGGTGTCGACCGAAGCCATGTCAACTTACAATTGTCGACCCAATGCATGTTGACCTTAAGTTGGTCGACCCAGTGACCCATACCCAATACAAATATGTCACTCACAAAAGTTCTCAGATGTAACATGTGCAGAGCGAATTAGATTTGGCTGAGTTATTTTGTTTCTGTGCAGGGTAAATACTGGCTGCTTTATTTTTACACTGCAATATAGATCTCACTTTGAAGTAAAACCCCACTCAAATCTAATTCTCTCTGCACATATTACATCTGCCCCACCTGCAGTGCACATGGGCCCTTATTCTGATCGGTGCGGAAATTCCCGCATGCGGACGGACCGCCGATGTTGATCGTCTGCGCATGTGCAGAGGTCAGTCTGCGCATGTGCAGGCGATTTCGCCGCACGGATTCTTTATACGCCGCACAGGGGGCGTAGAGGGGCGTGAGGGGCTACTTAGCCTCATTACCCTATGCATACGCCCCCCGTTTCATGGGCGTTCCCATGCAAACGCGGGGCGCATGCATGGTAATGAGGCCGTGACGCGTGGGTACGGGGCGGGCATCTGACATCGCCGGATGTCAGCTGCCCGCCCCTATACATGATTTCACACGGACAAGTGTCCGTGTGGTCTTGTGTTGCGGGACCTGGTGGAGCGTGCGGCCCTGCATTCGATGTTCGGCGACCATCGAATGCAGGGGCTGCTCCCACCATGGAGGAGGCGTATCCCCGTACAATTTCATGCGGATCGCCACATATCCGCATACGGACGGCAGGTGGCGATCCGTATGGAAGGCGGGGATTCGCCTGCACGGTTGCGGCCGCATATTCTGATCGGGCCGCACCGATCAGAATAAGGGCCATGGTTTTGTCCATCTAAGAAGGAATTTGTCAGAAAGAGTGAACTAGAATAAGGCCCATAGAGTGTAAGCACCACTGGGCGGGGACTGATGTGAATGTTCAAATATTCTCTGTAAAGCGCTGCGGAATATGTATGTGCTATATAAGAAACTGCTAATAAATAAAATAAGTAAATGTATTATTAATAATAAAAAAATACAAATAATATTCATTAATATTAATTAGCAATATTTCAATAGAAAACCATGGGGAAAAAAGAATTCCCAATGCACAGCCCTCTCTCATGCCTATCTGATAGTGCTGGAGACAAGGGGTATAGAAATCAGAGAATTCGTGCAGAAAGTGTTCTTGTGTCACTCAGCCAAGAAGCATTTTTTGTTACCAACTGGGGTTGTTGCCAGGTTAAGAAACAGCTGGAGAAAGTGCTATAAATTATTCCAGGAATTCCTACCTCCCTACAGAGTTAAAGGTTTTCTCAACAGATTATCTGCTTAAGTATCTGGGTGGCAAAACAGCAGCACAAATCAGAGCACTAGTTCTATTTCATTATCACAGTGATTGCCCATCCTAAAGCAAACCATGCTAATGACAGACTAATATGATTTTCAGCTATGTTTGGACCACCACGATGTTGGAATCATCAAAAAACAAAAACAAAGTAAAGAATACAGCAAGCTATGCTGTAAATGATCACAGTAAATATGTTAGTTAATAATAATAATGCTAATGCAAAGTTGCCCAGAGCAAACTTCAAAATGATTAATGCCATAACCACTATTATTTCTCTATGACAATAACTTTAGCAGCCCCATAGGGCTAATGGCACAAGAGGCCTTCAAAAGTGATCAAATGGAGAGTGATAAACAGCCAGCCAATAAGTTGACATTTTTCAAACACTGGCCCTTATTCTGGTTGGTGCGGATATTCCCGCATTCTTACGGAGCGGTCCGCACGCTACGGTGTTTTGCCGTATGCGGCCATCGTCCGTAGAAACGCCCGCGTGTCCTCCGCATTCGGACGGACTCACTCTTTAAGAACAGGGCGTGTTTACGGACGACATACAAACCATGCGTGTGCGGGAGAAACACTCCGATTCTGCACGGTATTACAGAGTATTACAGAGTATGCTCGGAAATACCGCATCCGACCGGGAGCCAAGCGGTGCTACCGCCCGTAAGCGGAGTATTTACGCCAAACAACCCACTATTAAGTATCTTCTGCAAGACATCACATGACCCACTTATTCAATTACCTATCCTCATAAAAAACTGCTTATTTGGAACATGTCGAATACACATGTGTATTGCTAGTATTAATATTCTGTCATGTCCATTGTTAGCAGTTTTAAAGTGTCTGACAAGTACAGAATATGTGGGTGTTTAGTAAGGGTTCCTTGAAGCAGCAATGGTTTCAATTAAAGCACTGACAAGCGGCCTATTAGTGAGTAATGAGTAAAGGAGTAGATTCTATTGGGTTCAGGTGTTAATGCTTGTAGTCATTAGGCGTACGTTCGCCTACCGCATGAACGAGTGGTGTCCGCAAAGCAATAGTACACTTGTGGACACCGCACATTTCTTCCCTTTTTGATCGCGTGCATTTGGAGTGCTATCCGAATGTACGCCCCCCAACATAAGTGTACTCCCCCGTGTCCGCCCATGTTTCCGCCCCGTTTTGCCCACTTTGAAACTACGCCCATGTGACATTCCGCATGACGCCCATAATACGCCCATATTTCCCGACTGATTGCGGGGAACAGTTTTGTACGGGATTTGGCCGAACTGGTACGGAGTCAAGGCGTGGCACATGCGCGTTGCGTTCGCCACGCATGCGCAGACGCCGAAAAGACGCGATCCGAAAGTATGCGGTAAAGTCCGCGTCAATCAGAATAAGGGCCACTGTCTGTGACATGGCAGGTAGGAGCTGATTGGCTGGTTGTTTATCTCTCCATTTTATCACTTTTGAAGCTTAGTGCATCTGGCCCTGAGGATTTTACGATCACATGAACATTAATCTAGGAAACTTTTATAGTGTGTATTTCCTACTTTCTTGTCATACAAATACAATTCAATCAACATGACCATTCAATAGATACAAAATGCTCTGCTCCTGGACTTTCCTCTTACTTTTAATTGCCGTCACCTATGTTGAAACGGGATACGGTCATTGGGTCACCACCGAGTAGGTCGACAAGCATTATGTCGACACCACTAGATCGACATGCAGATAGGTTGACATGACTTTAGGCCGACATGGGTTAGGTTGACAGAGTCATTAGGTCAACATGGGTCATTAGGTCGACAGGGTCATTAGGTTTTGAGCCGACATGTGACGACAGGCGGTATTTCATGCCGTACCATCCACCGAGGCGTGGTGGGAGAATAAAATAGTGTGCCGAGCGTAGAGAGGCACCGTGCCCTAAGCATGTGTACGTTTCGGGGGCATATTAACACAACATGTGCCGCCAGGCGGTATTTCATGCCCTACCATCCACTAGGACATAAGGTTAAAAATATAAAAATAAAAAATGTCGACCTTTTCACTGTCAACCTTACCCATGTCGACCTAATGACCCTGCTGACCTTACCCATGTCGACCAAATGACCCTGTCAACCTTACATACCTCACAACTGTCACGATTACAGCGGGACAGTCCCGGTTTTCGGGTCCTGTCCCGCTGTCCCACCCGCGGCAGGCATTGTCCCGCTGCGGGGGGTGGCAGTTGGGAGACCCCCAATCTAATAGAATAGACGCTGTGCGCATGCGCACAGCGTCTATTCTCGTATAAAAATGAGGTTGCGGCTAATTAGCATAAGCCGCACCCACATTTGCATACGCCCGCCCCGAAAGTTGGGAGGTATGACCTTATGACCCTGTCAACCTAACCCATGTCGACCTAGACTCATGTTGACCTACATGCATGTTGACATAAATGTATGTCGACCTAATGGTGTGGACCTAATAACTGTCTAACAACTTGCTGGCGACCAACTGATCCACACCCGTTGAAATTAACTAGTTCAATATAGGTGACAGGAATCATACATAAAGAGGCCAGGAGCAGAGCATTTTGTACCTAATGGAATGGGTCATGTTGGAGGGTATGCATACATGCACTGTAAATCCTGTATCAGCTGTCAACAGCAGGTACATGACAAACCTGGGGTCTAAATTGTGCCCCTCAGGCATGCCGTGAGATGCGAGTCCCGATGCGATCTGATCGCATCTCACGGCAGGATCTGCCGTGTGTACACACCATTAGAGATAGGGCAGAAAATTAGGCAGATGAAGGGGATGCTGCAACGCTGTATCAAAAGATTAGTAAAATAAAAGTTTCCAAAGAATGAGGACTTTTTTTTTTAAATAATCACAGCCTTTACCTCTTGGAAGGTTTTAGAATTGCTGTGGAAGGCCATTTTGTACTACTTATTCACCACATTAGAATAAAGATTATATAGTGTTACATTATTATTTTCATTGCAGACAGCTGCGGCGTAAGTGCAATTCAATCAGATACTGTACGTTGGGTCACACACCCCCAATAGGAGCCTCACAATGGGCGGTATTCAATGAGCCTGATTCGCCATGTTTTTATGGCGAATTTGTGCTGTTTGGCGAATTTCTGACTAAAACGGTGAATCACCCTATTCAATGACCAGATGGCGAATACATTTGAAGGTTTTTTTCGCCATGATTCACCGAGTAGCAATCGCTATCTTTTTATGGAGAAGTGGAATGTGAACTTTTAAAATAAAGTGCTTTGTTTTTTACATTTGGTGTAAAAAAGTCAGGAATTTTATTCTGAGGAGGGGCATGCTACTTTTATTCATGTGCTGTAAGCACATGAATATATATTTAATTGTAAAAAAAAAATTTTTTTTTTTTTTTTTACACAGCAGCCAGCAGGGGGCGCCGGAGCCGAGCCGCTCATTACATATTCATATATTCACTGCACCCGATCGTTACGATCGGGTGTAGTGAATATAGGTCCCCTGCTGGCACCCCCGGGGGGCAGCCTGTGCTGCCTGGCACCCGGGGAGCCCACCTCCCCCCCACAAACGTTCTGGGGCAGGCAGAGAGACTTCCATCTCTCTGCCTGCCACCGTCCTCATGCTCCCTGCGGTATTCGCCGCAGGAGCTCATATTCGCTGGTCAGGGGCTCGCTGCCCCTGACTCGTTGAATACCGGAGCTGGTGAGGCTCCGGAACGTGGTGAATGTGCAGCGAATCCAAAAAAGGATTCGCTGCACCTCGCAGGTATTCTCATTGAATACCGCCCAATGTGGCTGAAGCACAATACAGCACCAATGTGGAGGATTATGTTCAATGCTAAGGAGTAGGCAAATAAAATGCTTGATGATCTTTATACATAAGATGAAGGAGGCTAAGAAGGTGATCAGGTGTACAAAGGTAGATACTGAGTCAGTAGAAAAAGGAAGGAAAACATTTTTAAGTATATAAGGGAAAGTAGAATTGAAATGGAAGAATGAGACTTAAGACAGAGAGTGAGAGCTTGGTGGAGGTAGACAAAGCAATAGCAGATCATCTAAATAATGAGAGGGAGAGGAGCCACAGTTAAGATGCAAGGACATTAAAAGAGGAGAAGGTCCTAAAAGATCTCTCAAAACTGAAACTGGATAAATGGAGGACCAGATGGGATAGATGCAAAGACACTAAGGGGTAGAATTATTAAGCTTATAATAATAATAATAATAATAATAATAATGATATTTATATAGCACTTTTCTCCCAATAGGACTCAAAGTGCTTCACACATTGTCTTTACAGCTCGAAATACAAAACAAGCTTAACAGTAGATGTCAGTGAAATGCTTGAGTAAATAAGTATATCTTTAGTCTATTTTTAAAGGATTCTATAGTGGGCGCTTCTCGCACTGTGCGAGGAAGAGAGTTCCACAGAGTTGGAGCAGCAAAGTTGAAAGCTCGACCCCCAGATGAATTCAGGGAGATTCTGGGTACTGTTAGTAGTCCTTCTTCAGTGGATCGTAGTAATCGAGTAGGACAGTAAGGGATCAGCAGGTGTTGCAGGTACCTTGGGCCCTGGTCATGTAGGGCCTTGAAAGTGAGTAAGCCAATCTTGAAAACGATTCGCCATTTTACAGGTAGCCAGTGAAGGGCGTAGAGAATGGGAGTTATGTGGCAGGAGCGGGGCTGGTTAGTTAATAGTCTGGCGGCTGCATTTTGTACCAGCTGCAAGCGGTGCAATTCTTTTGATGGGAGACCCAGGTAGAGAGCATTGCAATAGTCTAGTCGTGATGATATAAATGCATGTATGACTTTAGGAAGGTCTTCTGAGGGAATTAAATGCTTGATTCTGGCTATGTTTCTCAGATGAAAGAATGAGGATTTGATTGTGGCTGACACCTGATGTTTAAGTGTCAGGCCACTATCCAGGACAACACCAAGATTCCGCACATGATCAGAGTTTTTTAGTGCTGTGCCCCCCAGCTTAAGACCTGTCAGTTGGCTATGCTGCCGTCTTGTCCTGTGATTTATCATCAGGACTTCTGTTTTATCTGGGTTCAGTCTCAGCCAACTGGCACTCATCCACTCCTGGAGCTCAGCTAGGCAGCCATTTAAGGTTGTTATTGTGTTATCGGTGCCTGGAGCAAAGGACAGGTACAGTTGGGTATCATCTGCATAGCAGTGGTAGACCAGGCCGTGACGTCTGATTATGTCACCAAGTGGAAGCATGTATACTGCAAAAAGTATGGGAGATAGTATAGAACCCTGTGGGACACCACAAGACAACGGCACTGGTGGTGAAGAGTATACTCCCGCTGCAACTCTCTGTGACCTGCCAGCGAGAAATGATTTGAACCAGCTAAGGACTGTGCCACCCAGGCCACAGAAATTCTTCAGGCGCTCAATTAGAATCCCATGGTCAATGGTGTCAAATGCTGCAGAGAGGTCCAGAATGATTAGGATTGAACAGTCTCCTCTATCCCTTGCATTTAGAAGATCATTGAGCACACATACCAGAGCTGTTTCTGTGCTATGTCTTCTCCTGAATCCTGACTGGAATGTCATAAATGTCATGGGTTAACAAGCTTGGTAAAGTGATAACCTGTCTGTTTTTTTTACCGGCCAATCAGCCTACCTGTGAAGTTACAGGCTTGGTTTGAAAAATGACAGGTAGGAGCTGATTGGCCGGTGATAAAAACCAGACAGTTATCACTTCACCGAGCTTAATAAATCTACCCCTCAAAGAGCTAAAATACGTGTTGTTAGCACCATTAACAAAATCATTCAACCAGTCACTAGCTACACTAAGAAAATAGATGAGAATGCATCCAGACTGAGGTGTGCTTTACAGGTGTTTTAGTGATTCACATTTAGGGGGTGATTCAAAAAGGATCTAAAGGGGTCGAAATCGGGAGTGAATGGCTTCAGCGAGTTTTCACACTCGCTGAGCCATTCCCTCCAGAAGAAAAGGGGGGGGGGGGTGAGGCAAACAATGGGTCAAAGCAGGGGAATGCCCAGCCTTTTATGGGTGTCCCCATGAAAACGATGGCAGTTCCCCTGGGAACGCAAGCGGGCCGATGCCTGACGGAGGTGGGCGGCATATGTCACATGACATCAGCGCCCACCCCCTCTTCGGCGGTTTCCAATGGAAATAAAAGTCAGTTAAGACTGACTTTTATTTCCGAAGGGGAGCAAAACCATTCGATGGTCGGCGACCATCGAATGATTTCTCTCCCCTTCGGCCGCATGCAAGGGGGTGTGTTCGCGTACATCCCCTCTCATGTTACCGAAGGAAGTCAGCAGCAGAGGAGGGGGGTGTTTGGCTGGCCACAGCGAATGACCACTGCTTAGGGAGCAGTACAGAATCAGTCCTTTATGTGTTTTTAATGTATTAGAATGAACTGGTAGTATACGCTAACCAACAAGAAATGCTAAACAGCGGGAAAACAGAGGAAATGCTGGGGGCAGCCCAGCATTTCTGAGGCTGCTGGGCATGTCAGAGTGATGTGTTCCTGGTAGAGTCAGATTGGGGCATGAAGGGCTGTAAGTAAGAACAGCTGTAAGTACTGGGACAGCCCTAACAGAGATACAAGACAATAAACAGCAGGTACGCAAAAATATTGGTAGATAACTTCAAACATTTGAAAAACAATCATGAATATAACAATTATTCAACGGTGTATTAATAATCACAGGCTTTTACGTAAAGGTGATTATCTGTCCTTATTTAAATGGGTGCGCTGCTTAGGAGAATAGTATCTTGTAGAGGGGAGTTTGCTATTTTGCAGTGTTAGATTGCCTTCAGTAATTTGATACCACCTGTACCTAAATGATAGACTATCTATGTGTGCAGGTGTCTAGCCCACTGATATTTCAAGTACTGAATAGGCTCAGGTAGCACGGCTCATTACTAATGATGTATGAACGTGTGTTACTAATGATGTATGAAAGTGTGTAAGACAAGATCCATCGTTATCCTGCAGCAGTGTAACAATTTAGCCAAGGAATACATTTACCGAGTGAGGGGGAATACATTTGTGGGCAGCTGGAGAGTTAATAACAAGCTCTGAGAAAATCTCATCTTGAGCCACATCTCTGGGGAAGGTTAGTCTGGTCACATGTCCAAGTGTCAACCCTAATAAATCACTAATCATTAACAGTTATAGCTGACTAGTCAGAAAAACTTGAAATGACAGCATAGCTCTCTGACTTATCGTCTGGTGATAAATTACAAATTCATTGGCCGGCGGCCACATTCCTGAACCCCAAGACTGTTATTGATTCTCGACACCTACTGAATGAGAGAAATATACCTGTGACTGCTGTTAGAGTTGGATTGTGAATTCCCTTTCTGCGCAGTTCCTGGGCCAGATGCGCTAAGCTTCAAAAGTGATAAAATGGAGAGTGATAAACAATGAACCAATCAGCTCCTGCCTGACATTTTTCAAACACAGTCTGTGACATGTCAGGTAGTAGCTGATTGGCTGGCTGTTTCTAACTCTCCATTTTGTCACTTTTGAAGCTTAGTGCATCTGGCCTCCTGTGTGTTATCTCAATATACACTTCTGCACACTTCCAAAGTGTAATCCTTTAGCTTAAAAGCCCCTCATTAAAACAATGCAGCCTTAACATGTGAGTTATTACTCATCTGGCCAGCAATTTCATGTTAAAGAGTTAAATAAGGGGTCCACCGGCTAGGGTATGAAATATCCCCTAAAGATAATAGTAGACTGACAGTTTGCCTGCTCATATATATCAGTTCAGGGAAGTATGTAATTATACACAGTGGTTTGCATAGCAACTATAATAAACATACCTCCTACTGTCCTAATTTTTTGGTACTGTTCCACCACCTCATCCATGGGTCATAGTTTCCAGCGGTAGGGAAAGAGGAGTAAATAGATGATGTGCACGCCATCAATTTACAGGAGAGAGGGACTACCGGAGTGCCTACAGTAATTGGAAATGGGCGTGGCTTGTGGGCACAGCATTTTCTTCAAGGCTACGCTCCTGTAAGACCATGCCACATAATTGTCCCTCTAAAGAAGAAAAGTTGGGGGGTATGTTATAAGGGATAATGTACATTGATGGAACACACATGTTCTGAATTGCATTGCAATCAAAGAATAAATCAGCTAGTGTGTGTCAGGAGCTGATTGTATGCTGCTTATTACAGTATGTGCTGGAAAAGTAAGCACAGTTGCCTTGACTAATAAACATGGCTTTGTAAACAGTCATGAAGTAAGCTACTTCTCAAAGTGATTTTATGTGAATAGTACAAATGATGTCTAGACACCTTATTATTTTTAATTACACCCTGGTTACAGAAAGTCACTCAGAAGTTGTGGGAGGAACATAACAGGCAGCACCAATTCCCTTCATGCTACCTTAATACTACACAGTTTTTTTGTGTCAATCTGACATCACATGTTGTGACATCAGAGAAAGGTGGAGTGCTACAGAGGGCCATGGTGCTAAACACCTCTCTTTACAGGGAATCCAGAGCAGCCTGCTCCGGGAAGAGGAAGGGGGTGCAGGGCCGCTAGCGGGATGTAAAAGGGGCAGTGCGGGGGCAGAGCTTACGGGGAGTACTGCATTGGGTGCATGGCCATTGTGATTGAGGCAGGGGGTTGAATGAGACTCACAGCTATGTGGGGCACTTGCCCATCTTTCCATGGGGCCGGCAGGTGGACCTGTTTTTCAGCAGCCTCCCAGCTATTCTGAAGGTTAGGTAAGTATGTACTGTGACATCAAGAGCAGGGCAGTCCACGAATGGTTTTGGCATAGAGTTAAATCTACAATATGTGAACAGTAAGAATTTAAGGAAAATCTGCAATGTACAGTATATACAGTTTTAGTGTTCATTCTAGCAACCGCCATCTTTTAAAACCCATGCAGTTCCTCTTCCCTGCCTGGGGTGTCGCTGTTTGCTGTGGTGTTTCTAGCACAGGTCTGGTTTGCATATCAGTGCTGATATACAGACCACACTGTGCTAGAAGCACTACAGCAGACAGCGACACCCCAGGCAGGGAAGAGGAACTGCATGGGTTTTAAAAGATGCCAGGTGCTAGAATGAACATTAATTATATAGTTAATCTGGTTACTATGTTTTCTATTTGTTTTTCTGTGTATTTCCAGATATGAAGCTGGAGTATATATTACACATAGGTTGCAGTGTTAATAGATAGGTGTTCTCCAGAGCAGACAGAAAGTGAGTCACAGAGTCAGCGGAGTCTGCTTTATGTCATGACCTATATCAGATCACATTAGAACACTGCGATAATAATGTTGAGGAGCTTCAGTAAAATGCCAGGTTTACTCATAACAATGGAGGATATCTATGATGCACAAAATGTAAAAAATCAGCCTGTCCCTGCTGTACACTTTGTGCAAATCCATGACCTACATTTATTTATACTGGAGGGTATGCAAATCTGTCCAAGGGTTTCTAAATTAGGGGTTTGTACAGGTTGAGGGGGGTTGACTAGAGCAGGGGTTCTCCAACAATTTTGCTCTTGGACCCCGTCAGACAATAAAAAATTATTACAGGACCCCAGCCAGTTACTACATAATGGCCGCCACATGTGCAGTCAGTGAAGTGAAGTACCCGCTATTGTGACAGGGAAGCAGTGGGTAATGAGAGGATGGATGAGGGAAGCAGAGGGTGTTTACCTAATGAGTTATCCCCTGACCCCCCCCCTCCTCCACAGACACCTTAATCTGATGGTCAGCAACATGGAGTCGTGACCCCATTCTGAGGTGGTCGGGACCCACTTTGGGGTCAGGACCCACAGTTTGAGAACCGCTGGGCTAGAGTAATGAAATCCTTGTTAAAGACAAAGTATTGCATAGTCAAATCAGGGGCTGGACGGAGCATTTTTAGCTGCATTGCTGGCTTTTATGATGGGACTGAAAAATTGCAAAAAAAAAAACACTCAAAAGTGATAAAATGGAGAGTGATAAACAACCAACCAATCAGCTTCTGCCTGACATTTTTCAAACACAGTCTGTGACATGTTAGTTAGGAGCTGATTGGCTGGCTGTTTATAACTCTCCATCATATCCCTTTTTGAAGCTACAGATGGAGCCGGCCTGGTCTTTGCAGGGGATGGCGGCAGAATTGCCAGCCGCCATCCCCTGCCAGCCGCCATCTGTATCTGCGAAAGGGGAGATCCCCTTCCGACGGCGTTTCACCCGCTTCCCCCGGGTCCCCGCCGGCTAGTCGGCGGTCACCCGGGGTCCCCACCGCCTCCCCGCACCCCCCCTAACCCTGTCCGTCTCCCTGAAGCAGAGACGGATAGGTTCCCGTCGCCCCGCCACCCGGAAACTGAGAGGCACGCGCGTCTCAGTAAGATGGATCGCCAGCGGAGACAGTCTGGCAATTCACCAGCAAGAGGGAGCCCGGCTCCATCTGTAAGTGCATCTGGCCCCAGTCTATAACATGGCAGTTAGAAGCTGATTGGCTTGTACTTTATCACTCAGACTTAGTGGATCTGGCCTAAATTCTCCAAACTCTTGTAATCAATTTAAGCCATACTGTATGTGGAGTTAAACTGAGCAGTAGTTTGTGATGAAGACTGAAAAGGTTGTTTTACAAGAGGCATTCATTATACATTAGTTATAGGTTGGACCTTAATGGGATGTTTCCAATAATACACAGTAGTGCCTCTCTAAATAGTTAGGGCAGTTCAAGTTTGAGCAAGTGTCTCCCAACAGTGCACTTAAAATAAATAATTAAATAAATGAGGCCCGCCCAGTGTGTCTTGCAGTCTCTGTTCATATATGTGTCTCAGCTCTGTACATCTTATGTGTTTTAGCTCTGAAAATGTTCAGATATACTTCACATATGCATCAGTTCTGTACATCCCATGTGTCTCAACTCTGTGTCCCACATGTCTTACTGTAGCTCTGTACATCCTACATACCTCCTAACATTACCCTCTCCAGGAGGGACACAATGCTCTGTTTCTGCACTTCCCTCATAATGTATGATTGCCAGCACGTGTTTCACACAGGTTAAATGACAAGAAAGGTGCTTCAACACAGGTGATGGCAATCATTAATTAAGGGAGAAGTCCAGAAACAGAGCAATGTGTCCCTCCTGGACAGGGTCATGTTGGGAGGTATGATCCTATGTGTTTCAGCTCTGTATGTGTTAAGCTATATACTTCACATATGCATCAGTTCTGTACTTCTGATGTGTCTTCACTCTATACTGTACTTCCCATGTATCTCAGCTCTCTGATTCCTATGTGTCTCAGCTCTATACAGTACATCCAATGTCCATACCTCCCAACATGATCCTGTGGCATCCTACAATATGATTGTATATACGTGTAAAAAAATGAAGAAACCTTTTATAAATGTACTAAAGATGTGTCTTCCTCGCAGAGGGGAAAATATTGCATTATTTATGTGATGTTTGGGAAGGACTTTATTGGATTGTCAGCAAGTGGCGATTATTGTGTTAAAGTGTCCCCATAGACTTGTCACAGTATACAGATGTCTGGCTGATGGCTGACGGTTGTCAAGTGGGAGATTATAAGAGTAATAAAGTTGGCTGGAGTGTGGCTGGCACCAGGACAGCCGTTATTACCTGGCAGTTCCCCTCAGAGACTGGTAGTCAGCAGAGCTACGCAGCAGGCAGGGCGGATAGCGGTGCTGTGGAAGGCCGGGACACTGACAGCATCCAATACGGGGAGTATTGAGTGTTGAACCCTGCCCCGGCAAGCCCAGCACTGCCTTATATGTTTAGTGACGCCCAGGATTACCTACACCTTGAGAACAGCCAGCAGAAGGGGACTAAACCCGGCCGGCTTACCTGGCCTGGGGACATCCCTACAGAATCGTCATTCTGACATTAAATAAATAAAGAGCACACAGTAACAAGCTAAATCTGGTGAAAACACCAGGGGACGCTCCAAACTAGTGCTAGTTATACTTCAGGAGACTTTCAGAGATAGAGAAAGGCTTGACACATTTAGCAAGAGGAGAGCTGCTATCAGTCCTATCTGAGTGGCAGGCAGTTAAAGGACAGTTGCAGCAGCCATTTTGGTGACACGGAGAGGAATAAATCTGCATCATCACACCTTTAGTGTTACCAGAAGCGTTATTAATGGATTGCTCTGGATGACCACAGAGAGTGCAGCATATCAGAGTATCCGACTAGCCTAATTAGCAGAGAGCCATGATGCCTGTATAGATGTATAAAATATCTTCTGAAGCCGCGCTGCATATGGAACTGTGTTAAATACTTATTAATTTCGAGGTCAGTAATCTCTACATCAACACAGAGCCGGCCCTAGCCTAAATGACGCCCTAGGCAAGATTTTGGCTGGTGCCCCCTAGCACCGCCACTAGTTCCGCCTCTGACCCTGCTCCCCTTTCCCAGCACCATCAACCCTCATCATAGCAGTCATCATTTTGGTGCTCCTACCCGCAATATTTTAAATAGAAACAGTGCACACATTCGGTGCGCAGCCCAAACAGGGGTATTTTCTTGCTGGGAAGGGGCATGGCCACCCAATTCAAATTAGGCCACACAGTAGTGCCACTTTATTCACATTATATAATGCAATGGGGTCCCTTATTCACGTTACATCACACAGTAGTACCACTTTACCCTATATACATTACTCCTCACATTATTCACATTATACCCTTAGAAAAAAATCACCCACTGGGCCCTTCCATCAGACTTTGACCTGGGTAATTTTACCCCCTACCCCTTTCTCTTGGCACCCCTGATAATACCACACAGTAATGCCCCTTACACATGACACACATTATTAATGTCCTTATAACCATAATGCCCCTTACACATTATGCCAACCTTTATTAATGCCCTTCATACACATAATGACACACATAATGCCCATTACACACATGTTGCACATTATTAATGCCCTTATACACATGACACACATAATGCCTTTTACACATATGTCGCACATTATTAATACATTTATACATGACATACATAATGCCCCTTACACATATGCCGAACACTATTGCACAACCAACCAACCCACAGACAGCACTCGCATAGCCGCTAACACTGTGACCTCTGCCTCTGCTTGGATACAGATGTTTCCTCATACATCTTGCCTCAATAGGCCATGCAGCTCCTGGCCAGTTCTGCTAGCGTTGGGTGCATTTTTGGGTGCGTCTTATTTGCATTGTTATGACCAGCACACACAAGGTGCTTCCGATGATTAAAATGATATGTGGCATAAATATATTCTGTGTATGACTGTGGCTGTACCTGCATACAGAATGCTATGTTACAGTGATTTCCATGAATACACTATTTCATATGCAGATACAGCTTCACTCACACACAGAATATAGGCATGCTGCATATCATTTTAATCAGCAGAAGCTGCTGATGCCCCTAGGCATTCCAAATGCCCTAGGCAATTGCCTAGTTTGCCTATGCCTAAGGCCGGCTCTGCATCAACAGTATCTGCAGCATGGATATAATGTTATCTCTTCATTCCAAAGGAAAGTTTATTATTACAGACTGTGCTGTATAAATCTTTAAGGAAGGAAAGAACTGAGATTAACTGTGACTCACCTGTAGTTGTATCCAGGATTGTTGAAAGGGGACTGTAATGTTAAGGACAGTGGCCACCGGGAGGGACTCTGTGTAAAACAAAAGCGCTTTCGAGTTGTTTAGGAAAGGTAACAAATTATTGCGCAATAATATAATAGTAATTATTTAAAGGAGCAATTATAAGCAAAGTGCAACTGTGTTAAAGTAGATTCAGGAATTCAGTTCTAGATAGCTAACGTGAATTATATGCATGTTCATACTTTTGTCTTTATTATGGTATGTACGGTAAGTTAATATATTGTTAATGTGCTAAGAGGACTGGAACCGGAGCGGAGCCCGGAGGAGTGAATTCATGTTCCAGTAAAAATAAATCGGTTGTGTTCTTGTGAAAGTGCTCATTTGTTTACTCTGTTACCTTATGAAACAGTGCCAAATTGTAATTTGAGTGTTGTAATAAATACAGTTCAATTAATCGGTGTTGCTGTATTTCACCTGAGAAGAGAAGATCTCCGGAATCCATACTTACCTATCCTAGGAGAATTCTACACCTACCTAGAAACAGAGCAATGTGCCCCACCTGGAGAGGGTCATGTTGGGAGGTGTGCATACCTCCCAACTTGTAGGGAGATGGAGGAGGGACTCTGACACTTCAGGCCTAAAACTTCAGGTCTCTAGCCATGGCCCCAGTCCCCTGGCTGCGGGAATTGACGATGTGCGCATGTGCAAAGTGTTTATTCACCGCTGCTGACAGGGGGACTCCCAAACCCCCCCCCCCCCAGCGATACACTGTGGGAGTGACGTGGGAATGTCCCCGAAAACCGGGACTTTCCCACGGTAATGGGGGCTGTGGGGAGATATGGGTGTGCATGTATTACAGCTGTACACTTTGTATAGTATGTGTCTCAGCTCTATACTTCAGTTTTGTCTAAGGCTGTGTACACACGGGGGCGATTTTGTGTAATATCGCGGGCAATATGGTCACTGAGCGACCATATTGCCCACGATGGGAGTGTACACCGGCGATATCTACAGTACAGTATGTGTTTCAGTTCCATTCTTCCCATGTGTTGTGGCTGTGTACAACCCATGTGTTTCAGTTCTATACTTCCCATGTGTTGTGGCTATATACTACCTGCAATATGTGTTTCAGTTCTATACTTCCCATGTGTTGTGTCTGTATACTACCCATGTTCTACACTTCTAATCAGTTGTGTTTACTACCTATGTGTTTATTTTAATACTTACCATCCATGTGTTTCAACTGTATACTTATTTATTTCAGCTCTATACTACCCATGTTTCTCAGTTCTATACTGCCCACGTAGTTTTCTATAGATGTGTTTCAGTTGTATACCTTCCATGTGTTCTACCTTCTACTTCCCATTTCAAGCGTTGTCCATTAAGCAGACATTCAGGGCATGTATCTTTGGCAGAAATCAGATATTATTAATCTCCTCACAGATAGGCTGGGTGACATACCGGGGATTGGCGGCTTGTTTCTAAAAGTTATCTCATTGCTATGATGCCGTACATTAAACATTTACATGGTCATTGGGTATGAGTGCTAAATTATTCAAAGCATTTTCTAAGCTTTTCCACAGGAGTAAAGGAGCAAATGGTGCAGGCTGTAAAATAGTTCTATTTAAAGAAGTACTGAGATAGATAATCCTTGGCATGAAGGTTGATCCTAAATCAAGCTTCATACATTTTACAAATTAGTCAAGGATAAATTAACGTATAATCTATTAGCAATTGCCTTTCATTTTAATCATCTTTCAAACCATCCTGTAATCCTAGAATACAGCCACACCAAGTGTGAGGTTTAGCCTCATTGGTAGAACGAATATACTTTTGTATGAGAATAAACAAAGGTGTAAACACACTTATGTGGCTGCCTGATAGCCCCAACTTCCCTAGAGCCAAACACATATAGGGTGAGATGCAACAAGTGCTCAAACCTCTGAAAATGACACTTTAGGAGGTTTGGCAGCATACTGCATATGCAATAAGTACAAAACCCAATAGATTCAGGAGCTTGGATGTGGTGGGCAATGCCATCTTCAGACCGGCGTTGCTCTATAGAAGCCTATATCGACTTCTATAGCACTGTCCCTGCTGTGAGGGATTCCGGTGTATCCCTCCCAGCATCCCCCAACACATGCACATATAGGACTCCGGGTCTTAAACTCAGAAGTCATATCATTGCAAAGGATGCTCTACCAAAAAAATATATTTAGCTAATAACAACATATTAACTGGAGGGCACTTGAGGACAAACTCAAGTACTATAGATTATCTCAATTTTGAGCAATCTCAATTATTTCAGTTCAATACATGTTTTTACACAGTGCACTTGAGTGGACGCATTGACCAATATTACTAAAATATTTGCTTGTACTCTTTTGTACATTTATCAGGTTTCCAAGTTATTTTAGTCTGACGTGACAGTGTCTCTACAGTCACACAGATTAATGTCAAAATAAGAAATGAGATTAACGATTTATATTTGATGCTCTGAAAAGCACTGAGCTTGATACACATTCCAGCAATATGTGGAATCTTTGCATTTATCATACTTGTCAGACACCTTCAAGTACTCAGCATATTTCCGGTTCATGGCATTTGTCAGCATTTTAGGAATTGTAAATGAGAGGCTTCTTTTAATGGAACCATTCTACAGTGGGACAATGCTGACAGAATATGGTATACAGTATTTGGAGTATGATGTTTTATTTCTTTAAAACCATTTATTCTGTTTCAAAATGCTAATCATGAGAAAAATAGTGGGAAGATTTATCAAAAATGAATAGAGGTAACATGGAGAGAGGTCAAGTAGCAACCATTATTTTCTGTCATTTTTCAAATACAGCCTATAAGAGGACAATTAGAAGCTGATTGATTGATACTTTACCTCTCTCCACATTGGACCTTATTCTGGTTGACAAGCAGTGCTGCAGTGCTGTGTGTCTATTTAAGTTCGCATTGCTGCCCGCCCCCCTCACACCGTGAATTCGCCTGCACGGCTGTGAATGGATGTTTTGCATAAACAGCCATTCGCAGCCTAGGGGGCAAAGACTACATCATTTGATGGTTGGGAGTCTTAGCTTTGCATGTGTCCTGTATGAGGACAGGGCGGGCAGCTAACGCACGGTGATGTCAGCTGCCCGGCACCTGTGTCATGGGGGCATTACCATCGCCCCCCCATTCGTACTGTTGTGTGCGAGTGTCCAGCAAACACTCTATTCGCCATGGCCGCTCACACACAACGCATGCACATGTGCAGAAAGGTGCTAGCGCAGAATAAAAACATCACGCTCCTGTGCGAAGTCCCATGGGAGGGTATCAACCAGAATCAGGCCCTTTATCTCTGGGGCAGTAAGCATGATTGGGGTAAATTTTAGCATTACTCCTAAATGCTGGCGGGACACTCCCGGCCCCGGGTGTTGTTCAGAGTATTTTTTTTTTTTATTAATATAACAGGATGAGGCGAAAGCAAAAAGTTTTTTCTTAAGTTTAGCACACCATGTAAACAAAAAAACAACAAGACTTTCATTCTAAACTATTATTGGAAGTGAACAAGTAAATTAATGCAAGGTATTGTGCGTTACATCTGAAATTGTAACTGTCTCAATAGAATAAGATTAAAAAAAAAAGTCTATGAATTACAATCCAGAAATATTTAAAGTTTAATTTAATTTAATTTCATTTCATTATCACAGCCTTAGTGATACAATTGTTTAAGGTTAATAAACAAATACCATGAACTACAGTATACATATATTGATGTAAGTATGACCTCTCATGAAGTTCTTAACTGGATTCTATATACTAGGCGCCTGAGGCAGATATAACTAACTTACAACTACAATCCCTGTATTTGATGAGTTATGAGAAAATTCTGGACCATCGCTGTAATTGCAGTGTATGTTATAATACAAAACAAGTAAATTCATGAAATCATTATATTATGCCAAAGCCTGAGGCACCGGCAAAACCAGTGAGCTCATACTGCCATCGTCATCTTCCTACCAAATTATGAGGAAATCATAAACTGTACATTCAATTAGATTTTGGTAGAGATAGTGTCAAATATTGTTGATGTATTGCATGTTATGATTAATCATGGTATTAGGGTGATAAATCCTATTTATTCAGGTTTTATAGCTTACAATTAAAGCTGTGTTGACAGGTGTGCAAAAAAAGAAACAAATGTACAATATGTTGTGCAATATCATTTGAGGCATCAGAGAATTCAGCACGAAAAAGACATGAAGATAAAAAATAACCGAGATCTTAACATTCATTCCCTACACTAAGTGTTTTCTGTATAGAACTGATCCGTCTGAGATACATTACTTGGGATGCTACTGTAATGCCCCTTTCAGACTGCACATATTTACCGTTTTATTGCCTTTTTTTTACAGTTTCAAAACGGTAATGTGTGCGGTCTGAAAGGTGCTGAGTGAATTTACCGTTTCCAAAAAAACGGTTTTGGGAAACGGTAAATATGGAGGGTCCTACCCGTTTCAGACCCATTTATTTGGTGCCTAGAACAGGTCTGAAACGGTATTCTCCCCCCCCCCCAGCGCAGGGAAGGGAATGGTCGCGCTGGGGGCAGGGGGTCCCTGCAGCTCCGGGGCACTGTGTCCTGCCTGGGGTGAGAGCGGGGGCTGCTGCACTGCGCCGAGGAGGTGAGGGGGACGGGTGGCTGTCTGCCCTGACTCACCAGTTCCGGAGCGGGGCAGCAGCGGAGTGCGGGCAGCGGGAGCGCGATGTAGATGTCCCGCTGCCTCTGCGGTGGGGTGGTGGTGGGACAGACGGTGCTGACAGTCCGACATTGGCAGCAGCGCAGAGTGTGCTTATGATGAGAGGGACTGAGAGCAGCCAGCGGTGCAGCTGATGGAGAGCGGGCAGGGGGGCGCATGGTGAGGTGATGCCCCTATCACCTCACCATGCGCCCCCCTGCCCGCTCTCCATCAGCTGCACCGCTGGCTGCCTGCACTCTGTCCCTCTCATCATCAGCACACCCTGCGCTGCTGCTGCCTGTGTCTCAGCGCCGGGGGGGGGGGAGGGGTGGGCTTTACAGTGTGTAGCTTTCACACCGCAAACCTGCTTTAGACCAGGTATTTACATGCGGTGTGAAAGGGGTTAAACTTGTTCTGACCGGTTTCAAAAACGGTTTTAAATACCTGGTCTGAGCAGGTTTTGCGGTGTGAAAGCAGCATAAGACAGGTTGTAACTTTGTATTGAGTGGGAAGAGGGGCACAAAAAAGCACACCTCCCATTGCACATTAGGCCACACCCAGTCTACCAAAAACCAGCCTTACTCATTATATGATACGCCCATAAACTTCTTCCAAGAGTTCAAATACCTGGTCTGAGCAGGTTTTGCAAACATATTTAGAAAACTTGAAGACAGGGTTTCCGATGTGTAGGGTAATGCAAAAGCTGGTATTACCCTATAGAAGCCTATGGGTTAATTTCTGCATCAGTGATGTAGAGGGACCTGATCGGATCCATAACAGTATCCCAACCCTGCCCCCCGCAGCCAATCCGCCACTCTGCACACACCGTGAACACAGGAAACAGCAGTAATTGAAGGGCAGCTCTTTCTGGGGAACTGTCTTTTGTGTTACTAATCCCATTTATATGTATATTATTTTGGTGTCATCATAGATTAGTGTCATTACGGTAAGTGGCAAAATATACTGCCCTCAAACAAGTTCTACATTTCAAGTACAGTATTGGTTATGGCTTTGGCCAAGGCTGGACTGGCCATCTGGCACTTCTGGCAAATGCCAGAAGGGCCAATGACCAGCTGGGCCGATATTCTCCTTACTTAAAGAGCTAGTCTGTCAGCAGCAGTGAGCACCGCTTCCTGGGCGTTATTGTGTTGAGCTTCCATTACCATATTTCTAGATTTGCCAGTGACAACCTACACTGTCCCATCAGCGTACCACAATATCATGAATGGAGGTCACAAGCCTGTGTGCTCAAAATGCCAGGGCCGATTTTTGGTCCCAGTCCGGCCCTGGCTATGGCTAATGTTAAATCTGGAGTTAAAGATGAATGTACAGTAGCACCAAGTTTACTACTTAAATCTATTCAGGGCTTCTCATAGCCAATGCTTTCCATCATGTCATGGTGACACTAGGACAAATCTCTTTTCCTAACTTTATTAAAATGTCCAAGAACGTCAGGAGTGACCTGCAGGAGGATCATGTACGGGGACAACTTAGTGCAGATATACAATATTCTCAGAGACCATTCAATCAGTTCCTGTCCTTTTTCAAACATACCCGCTAACATGGCATGTTATCTCTCTCCCCTTTATCTCACTCCAAGTTTTAATATACTATAGGTTCCTCTTTAAGGGCCAGATGTATCAAGCATCAAAAAGTGATAAAATGGAGAGTGATAAACAACCAGCCAATCAGCTCCTAACTGACATGTTACAGGCTGGGATTCATAAATGACAAGTAGGAGCTAATTGGAGGGTTGTTTATCACTCTTCATTTTATCACTTTTTGAAGCTTTCTGGCCCTATATCTAATAAACTTTGAAATGACTCTGCGGTCATACCAGAACTCTGCCACTAGTCAGCATCTTTACAGCCGAAGTTTCTGTGCCAATATACATTTACTCACTGTCAGCATGTTGTATACATTAACTAAGGCATAAAATTGCGGTAATTTCCATAATAGGTAGTCATAACCACCATGGTCATTTAGTATCTTCACATGGATAGAAAGTATTATAACAGTGGTTATTAATATTCAATTAGCCAATAATATGGTTGACTACTAAAAAAAAAAAAAAAGTAGTTCCTTTAATTTCATTTGTAGCCAGCAGGTGGCAGAGTTCTTCCTTTAGAAGTTGATTGGACACTGAGGTATTGTTTATGAAAGTGAGACATTTATAAATGTGTAAAAAATATTCCAAATTTGTACATAATACATTATCTGCTTAGCAAATGCAACTACTATGCAATATACACTGAAAGTAGGGAACAAGGTTTTCCATTTGACTTGGACTTAATCGTTTAAAAAAAAAAAAACAAGTGTTAGCTACAGTACAACAAATTGGTAAGCATAAAATAGTGGATGGCCTTTGTATCACAAACTCCTCATTATTTGATAACGTGTTTGTACCCTTATAGATGCTCAGATAAAACATTTCCTTCCATGTGTAATCTCTATATTTATTGTATAGACCATCCTTCCTCTTAACATTATCCATCAGAATAACAACAGAGCAAAGCCCCATACACACTAGGTGACCCTTGCAGTGGCCACTATAGATAATAATAAAGACCCCGGCTGGCCAATATTGAGTGTACACACTGAACGATATTGTTAAACAATATTGTTCATAACATCATTGGGACCCGCTGAACATGTGGGTTGTTTGGCTATAATGCCAAATTGACCTGCATGTTCAGCAGACATCAATGGTAGTTAAAGGCACACAGGAGCGAGCATCGTTATGATCAATGTAAAAGATATCATTTAGAAGACCCTTTATGTGCAATATCTTTCACAATATCCTCTAGTGTGTATGGGGCTTAACACTCACAACTTAATCCGGACTTGACAGATGGTGTAATGGTTAGCATTACTGCCTCACAGCGCTGAGGTCACTATTGTTTCCCACTAGTGATTCCCACTATGACCCTAACTGTGCAGAGTTTGCATATTCTCCCCATACTTGCGTGGGTTTTCTCTGGGTATTCCGGTTTCCTCCCACATTCTAAAAATATAATGGTCAGTTATTGGCTACTAACAAAAATTAACCCTAGAATGTCTGTGTGTGCATGTACATGTGGTAGGGAATATAGACTGTAAGCTCCACTGGGACAGCGACTGATGTGAATGGTCAAATATTTTCTGTAAAATATAAGAAAATGGTAATAAATAATAAATAAATTAAAGGAATATCAGTTCCATAATTGCATACTTCTAGGAAATACATCAGGAAGATACAGTGGAACATGAGAATGAACCGCCAGGTTTGCAACACATGAACAACTAAATACTTAATAATATTACTTAAACTATTTTCCAAAGATGAAGTTGTATGCTAAACAGGTTTGATTTAATTTGGTTGAAGATAAAAGGTTATACCAGGTACTGTGTTAGATGTGATTATTACAATTGTAGTACAGTGCCAAATTTCTTCACACTAGTAAAAATAATTATAGTAGTTCGAGTGTAAGGCTGTTCTTTACACCCACTAAACATGGGTTGCTTCAAGGCAATGGCAGCCTGCATCTATCAACTGCATCCAGTAAACTACTACACCTTAGGATATATTGATCAAAGATAAAAGAACAGTTTATATTTAAACCTTTACTTGGTTTGGAGCACAATAGTCTCTGGGGTACATGTTTAAGTTCATATGTGGGCAGCACGGATGGTGTAATGGTTAGCATTACTGCCTCACAGCACTGAGTGCATGGGCGTGATTCTCACCATGGCCCTAACAGTGTGGAGTTTGTATATTCTCCCATTTTTTGTGGGTTTCTTCTGGATTCTTCGGTTTCCTCCCACAATCCCAAAAATATACTGGTTTATTGGCACCCAAGAAATAAAACCCTAGAATTAATGTATGTGGTGTAAATGTGGTAGGGAACATACCGTAGATTGTAAGTGCCACCGGGGCAGGGATTGATGTGAATGTTCAACTATTCTCTGTAAAGCGCTGTGGAATATGTATGGGCTATATAAATACCTGGTAATAAAAAAATAATAATATTCTACTAGTTGTTTTTTGAGTATATTAGTATTATTATGGAATATGCTTAAATTATCCAAACACTATGAGATTTTGATAGCCACTTACGTATCCATATGTAAATGAAAGGCCAGTCAGATGAAGACCTCAAATGGATTGCATCACCATTGTAGGTTTACATTATTGTACAGCAAATGTGTTGCCAAACTGGGAACAGACCAGACATGGATCAGGTGTGACTCAGTATTTGTCTGTGGGGACTGGAACTGGCTATCTCCTATATGGGAACCTTTTTCTCCACTTGCTATCTTCTCTGCAAGCCAACAAAGCACATCATTGTATCTTCTGAATCCTCAGTTCTGACAACCACTGTGCCAATCCCTACAATGAATAGGTTGTATGAGTACTTCATTAGCTATATATGAAGTAGCTGCTTAACTACAAGATATTAAAATGCGATTATAATGTGTCTACTCAAAGAATAATCCAACTTTCATGTGGCTTCCATCAATTTCAATTTACTCAAGAGAACATAATCCTTCAGTTCACACTGGAGTTCACACTGTACTCCAATGGAGAAATTTCACGTGCCTTAGAACTAGTACAAGTTCTGATAGTGTGGCCAATTGTGCATGTAAAGACATATTAAGTAGTATTTACCCATCTACAGCATACCATCCTGGTCAGGCAGACTCCAAAGAAACCCATCTATAGTGCCTGGAGTTTGCATGCTATTACATTTACCCTGACTGCTATCGGGATCCCGGTGCATGGGTTTTCAGAGGTCCGCATATGGACAGTGGCATAACGATGGTAAGGATCCCAACACCTTTCAGGTAAGTATTTTAAGGCTCCCCCGCCCCTGCCCCTCCCACAGCCTAAACCTAACCCCTTAGTGCTTAACTCTAACCACCCCCCCCAGCATTACTCTAACCATACCCCCTTAGTGCCTAACCTGCTCTTATTAATACCTAACCTTACCCATACCACTCAGCCTAACCGTAACCCTGCCTGGTATACTTACGATCCATGTACCGACAGTTAAGATTCTAAACCAGACATTTTGAGCGGTGTCAGGATCCCGACATCCGTATTCTTACTGCCAGCATCCCGACCGCTTGTATACTATCCAGATCCCCATTTACTCATAAACATTAATGCATGTAAACTATGTAAATACTGTCAGAGGTGGCATGAGTGTTTTGGTGGCATTTTATCTAAAAAATTTAATTTGATAACCAAGAAAGCAACCTGATGGCAGTTTCAGTCTAACACACATAGCCATTTAGGGGCATTTTCTATGCAATCTCACTAGATTGCTTAGGAAATTACCCTATATTGCTCTATGCGTAGGGACCATGACGATAGCGATGCGCGGCACTGTGCGTTGCTATCGCCCAGAGATTAATATTCAGCATACTGAATAAATCTATAATCACCGGTGTCAGGACCAGTGTTCCCACGAAGAGCACTGGCTCTGAAATATATTGCTCTGCACACACATCACTGTGCAGTGATGTTTACTGAGCGATGCTGAGCGTTCTGAACAATCCAGCATCACTCAGAACGCTCAACAGCACATTTCCCCTTGTGTGGGCCCCTTAAGTTTGGTGATGCCGGTACTTATGTAGTTACTGGGCTGCCGATTTTGAAATCGGGTCCATCGCATCGCATCGCACCCGACCAAATCGCATGCGATGCGATGCGATGCGATGCGATGGACCCGATTTTTCCATAGGATTCAATGTTAAAATGGACTGAGTCCATTTTAACATGGAATTCAATGGGAAAAAGGGGTCCTTTTCATACCCCTACTATCCAAGTGGGCATGGAGTTGGATATAAACCTGTGGCGAGCGTAGCGAGCCACCGAGCCCGAAGCGTGGCGAGCGTAGCGAGCCCCGCGAGGGGACACAGAATACCGTCCCCTCGCGGGGCTCGCTTCGCTCGCCACGCTTCGGGCTCGGTGGCTCGCTACGCTCGCCACAGGTTTATATCCAACTCCATGCCCACTTGGATAGTAGGGGTATGAAAAGGACCCCTTTTTCCCATTGAATTTCATGTTAAAATGGACTCAGTCCATTTTAACATTGAATCCTATGGAAAAATCGGGTCATCGCATCGCATCGCATCGCATCGCATCGTATGCGATGCGATGCGATATCGCATCGCATCGCATCTGATTGTATGCCTTAACTTAAGGCATACAATCAAAAAATCGGCAGCCCAGATACTACATAAGTACCGTGATGCCTCTCTTATAACTCGCTGCTACTTTCTCTCACAATTATAGTGCAGCATGGTTTTGCCAAGGTGTAGTTACAAGTTATTTTTTGCTCTGCTTCCATGTCACAGTCAGCATTAATGACAAATACATGGGGACAAAATTATTGTGTTTTTTTTTTTGTTAATTCCTAAATTTATTATGCAATTTGTAATATTTACACTTATGCACATCAAAGGTTTGATATTTGGGCCATAGGGAAAAGTATGTTGATCAAGGGATGCATACTGTTTATTTCTGCAGCATTTGTTAACGAAAACAAAGATATTTTGTATAATGCCTAGCATTCACGATGTTTTGTTTAATTAGACTCAGGGGTTTTTCGGCTTGTGGCGGACCGTCTGTAAGGAAGCACGACTTTGCCATATAAGTACAGCAATCTATACGCAATGCGTTGCATCAGTGATCTAACGGTGTGGAACTGATTCAAATGGTGCTAGACTGATGCACAGCTATCACAGGCTCCCATTGACATCTCATCTGTGTGGGTGGTGCTCACAGAACCAAGTACAGAAGATGCAGGCAACATAGATTTGTAATGTGCATAAGCTAAAAAACCAAGACAGCCTATGTGCTATCTATACATGCTAATGCACTCACCATTAAAGTGGGTAAATTGTTGTGGTTGCTCATTTGATTCAGGGGGGAAAAAAAACCTGGGGCTGAGAGAGTACTATACTAGATGGCATAGTGTGCCTTGTGTGAATATATTCTATGCCCAGAATACCAGGGACATACATATACACAAATATACAGTGTATTCAGTGACCTGAATGTCCACACAGGCAACTTGGACACAGTTTAAAGTGCACCGCATCCCCTCGCATTGCTCGCTGCGCCCGAGTTGTGTTGGGCACGGTGCCTTGCTACGCTCGGATGGTAGGGCATGAAATACCGCCTGCCGGGACATGTCGGCTCAAATAACAGTGAAGAACCCCATGTTGACCTCTTGACTGTCAACCTAGACCCTGTCGAACTAACGACCTGTCAAACTATTGACCTTTTGACCTAGAACCATGTCGACCTTTCCCCACGCCGACCTAAACCCATGTCAACCTTTCCCCATGCCGACCTAGACCCATGGCGACCTTTTCCCATGTTGACCTAATGGTGTTGACCTAATGACTGTCGACCATCATGCTGTAGACCAAATGACCGCATCCCATATGAATAGAGGGCAGACTTAAATATGGTTACTGACCCCCATTCAAATGTGCACTTGGTTTCAATACACTGAACAGCAAAACAATGTGGGTATAGGGGGTGGGGTCGCAGCTCAGCACAGGAGGTGTGGCACATGTGGTTAAGTCATTGTGACCACACCCCTGCTATACAATGCTGATATTACAGGCATTGCATAGCAGGGGACTACAACAACGCAACTAAGCACTTGACTACCTAGTCTCAATAACGGGGCATTGGGGGGGGGGGTGCTGCGCCACCCTGGGAGAATTACACACCTTTCCAGTGGCTCGGGAGAGGTACCCAATTTTTGTGAGACTCCTGGTCTTTCCAGGAGAGTAGGCAATTATGGTGCATATATGTTACTGTAAGACTACTTGGGGTTTATGGTAGTTCTACTGAAAATGGGATGCTGCTATGTGCAATTAATCAGATTCTGGGCCAGATGCACTAAGCTTCAAAAGTGATAAAATGGAGAGTGATAAACAGCCAGCCAATCAGCTCCTGCCTGCCATGTCACAGATTGTGTTTGAAAATTGACAGGCAGGAGCTGATTGGCTGGCTGTTTATCACTCTCCATTTTATCACTTTTGAAGCTTAGTGCATCTGGCCCTATATCTATTATATTCTAGAAGCTGCCAAATAAATAAAATAATATATTCTGATTTCTTGCCATCCCATCTTCAATAGAACTCCCATCTTAGTATATTTTCCCCCTTGTCTTAGGTTCTGAAATAGCCAAAACACAATTCCCACCTAATGTTTTGTTACGTAACCATTATCATCTTTTTGCGACCCGCGTAGATATTTGGCATCTTTAGTCCTAAAGATCACTATCCTAATATAAAAAAAGTATGAAAACCCCCTGTACATTTCTAGAATTCATTCATCTTAATTAAAAAGTTCAGGCATACCTTTCTTGGCTATAACAAATGCCAGAACAATTTGACTCTACAATATTTGGCAGATAGTGATATACATCTGGGTGCACTTGAGCCCTTTAGTACATGCAGCTTTTTCATACCAACAAATCTATCACAATTCTTGAGCACCCTGAGCCTTGGCTCTTACACTTACACTTACATCAATACATACTAAACACCATAGAAACTGCATTGGCAAGAAATACACTAAATAAGATAAAAAAAAAAAAAACAACCCAGCAACATGATCAAGCGATAGTTAACAATTAAATGTTCTACTTAACTGTCATTCATCCATGAAGTGCATGGGATTCTATATGCATGAAAGCTGCTTTATAAAAACAGGTACAGCTTGGAAGGGAGCCCCATATCAGAAATTAGAGGCAAGACTGAAAGCAATAAAGAAACAGATGGAGGAGAGGAAGCTCCGAAGTACCTTAGCAGATGTGCATATGTATAACATATCCTCAGTTTTTCCATTCCCCTGGGATTACCTAACTTACAATGTTTCTTAATCAGTCTTTTTTAGCAAACTTGGCATATAAAGAACAAAACACCCACAAGAGAGTTGTCATGACCCATTCTCAATTGTTTACCTTGGTTTGCTTTGTTTTTAAGCGGCTTTATTCAGATGCTGTAAAAGGAGAGTTGTCACAGATAAAATGCACCATTTTTGGATAATGCCTTTCATAAAAGGCCAAAAACAAATATGTTCTAAATCAAGCAGAAAATAGTGCTGAGAGAGTAGTTATTGGCTGCCATTAATGTCAATGTTGCCATGGTATTTTGTCTCCATGTTTGAGCAGGATATGACATCATACTGCACTGCAGGGAATGATAAAGGATTTGCTATGTTATAGCGTTTAATATCACCTTAGTGTTGTTTGGGGCTTTTCAATGCACCGAGGCTATTTGCTTGGTCATCACAGCTTTCTGTGAGTTAGGGCAGTTAGTTTGGCTGCAGTCATTATTTGTTGCTATTTCTGAAAAATAAAAATCTATTTTATACGCCGATAGATAGATAGATAGATAGATAGATAGATAGATAGATAGATAGAAACAATAGTAGGTAAATAGATAGATAGATACTTAGATAGATAGATAGATAGATAGACAACAGTTACAATGCAAAATGCGAACAGTGTGATATACCGGAGAATATACAATTTAATCTCCTTGCACTGAATGCGAGAATATACTGTATATGGCCAATTTTAATATATCGCTAAACCTCTGTAATGAAAGGTGGACAGTTATTCGAAAGATAACTGGCAAGTACAAGTTTCACTATTCTTACTCTTTGGAAACCTCCATGGGAATGAATCTCTTCATTCCTTTCCTTGGGGAAACAATTAAATATGTAAGAAGTGACTCCCCTCTAGAGTGAAAACTTTAGAACTACAGGCAAAATCTCAGTTTGTATTCAGCGAGGAGTGACCATACATTCTGAAGTTTGAAAATACTGACAATATTAACTATACAATGGAATATTGCAGAAAAATATTGTGTATTTATAACACAACTTCTAAATGTAGCCATAGTTGTTTTAATTCATTATAGCATAAAACAGATGTAGTATCATGTGAAATTCTATTCTAAAAGTGCAATTTAAAAGAAATGAAAATTCTGACCAGTATATTTTTGGATTGTGGGAGGAAACCGGAATACACGGCGGAAACCCACGCAAGCACATAAAGAATATACAAACTCTGCACAATTAGGGCCATGGCGGGAATGGAAACCAGGACCTCAGTGCTGTTAGGCAGTAATGCTAGCCATTATACCGCCTGTGCTGCCCCATATCTCTCTATCTACTTGCCTACTACTAACAGTGACACAAAGCTCTTCATTTTGCCCTGGGCCCTCCATGTTTGTCACATTTATAACGTTCTTTTTCATTTATTAACTTAAAGTTAATAGTTGCAAAGGAGGGATGGTAATACCTTTCTCAATAGCTGACAGTCTTGTGACTTTATACACTGACAAATGTGTTCGTACTGTATAATCTGTTTTTTTTTTTTTTCAGTATTAATTTATTTAAAATATCAGATGTGAATACTGCAGAGGAACAAAAACAAAAAGAAAACAATGACAAAGAAAGATGAGGCATTATTAATAGAGGGACTTGTGTTTAAAAGAGAAATGCCAGCAATACTGTCTGTAACACGCTAATTTTCCTGCACATAACTTAATTCTATGGGCTGCAGCCGACGCAGCCCATAAAACAATCCCAGAGGGAGGGAAAACCTCCCAATGGGACTGCCTTGGGTGACTGGCAGATCGGACTTCCAATAGGAAGTCACTACCAGTCACAGTGAAGCCAGTGCAGTCTCACAGACTGCACCTGGCTTCACTTAGGTAAACACCACCACTGACTGGTTGATATTTTGTGGAACACATAAAGGGCGAGATATACTAAACTTTAAAAAGTGATATACAGGTGTGTTCACATACATCCTTGTTTTATTGTGCCATGTATGACACAGTTTGGCATGCCTTGGACTCTGCAAAATCACGCTTTGTGATTTTTCTAAAAATTTGCTTCTCTAATCTATTACTTTATAATAATTCTACTGCTCCAAATTTTTTTTAGCATCCATCTACTTGCTACATTTGGAAAAACAGCTAAGCCAGGTTTTTCGTTTTGTGCCAAATTGAGATAAATAGCCAAGATGTATGTGGACACATCTGCCAGCCAATCCACTCCTAACTGTTTTTTTTTTAACACAGCCTGTGACATGGCAGTAAGGTGCTGATTGGCTGGTATTTTATCACTTTCCATTTTATCAGTTTCTAAGCTTCATATATCTGGCCCAGAATGTTATTATTTAAGGCCCAATAGCTAAATGAAAATTAGATTCAGAAGAAAGGAGACTAAGGGAACGCTTGCTGAGCAATAAAGCAATGTTTTAAGGCTTTTTGTTTACTGTGATATCATGAGCAACACCAGGTGGCACATCACAGCAACACATACAGCTGAACAGCTTCTAAAACAGTTTATTCCACAAGATTCTGGTAAAAAAAAAAAAATACAACATAATTTTGTCACATTAATAGCAGCAAATAATAAGAGTATAGCTACAAACACATAGCAGATTGCATTGGACTACTGTCTTCTTATGACCAAATAATCAATACAGGTCGAGTATCCCGTATCCGAATATCCGTTATCCGAATTATTCCGAAATACGGACATTCCAGAAAGTGAAAAAAAAATTTTTTTTGCTAAAAACTCACTGGGGACATTTGTAACAGCATCACTGGGGACATGATATGTAACTGGCACTATATATGTGCAAGACAATGATTGCTTGGCATTCAAATTCAGTGCTGAGATAGGACACACATTTTGTTTCACATTTTGAAACCTTGTTTTTTGAACAATTAAAATATATTTGTGTGTATTTTATGTGGTAATAAAATATATTTGTGTGTATATTATGTGTTTATACAGCATAAATGCAAGATACTTCAAAATACATAATTGAAATATTAAAATATTCCGAAATACGGAATAATCCGTTATCCAAAATTCTCCTGGTCCCGAGCATTTTGGATAAGGGATACTCAACCTGTACTGTACACTGTTCAGTTATTTAACAAAACGATGAAAATGCAATAAAAAAAGCATAAACTGAATAGAATAATAACAACTACAAGATAATATTTAACCTGGTTTCAGAATAAAACAAATAACATGATTTCAGTCATTTTGATTATCCATAAAATGCATTAAAATTTCAATCATACCAACGTTTCAAATTAATTTAAAATGGCAACTACCAGGGTATTTTGAAAAGCTAAGCTCTGCCACATCTCTATTCTGTTCTTTCCCTATTGCTAATCGTTTACTTCACCCCCATGTAAAGTTGAATAGCCCAGGTGCTCTGTTTGGCTTGCTTGGCATCAACTGCACCCTGGAGTCTGCCAGCAAAGACAGTTGTATCTTTAAAAGCATGTAGTGAGTCCCCAGCTTTCCCACATTTTTTAAAACATACAGTACTGTATACAGTAATTGGATGGAATGCCCTGGCATTTATTTTATGGGCGCTTATGAGAAAAGGGTACATGTGTATAAGTCAAATGGTGTGGCTATCCTTGGTACCACTGGATGCAGAAAGGCATTCCTTCCATTTGGTTGGTTAAGAAAGAGACTCTCAGCCTCAATTCCTGATATGGAGCATTGTATGTATATTCTCAATAATCTGGCCCTATTTCCTAGGATTTCCTGACACTATGTCATCCTCCTTGTGGGCAAAAATATGCAAAATCATTGTTGTGTCATGGAAAATTAGTAGATTATAATAAAAAAATTGCATTTTCTCTAACACAGATCACAGATATTGCTAAATAATCGCCCCATCATCCCAATAATAAAAAAACATCAAAGCGTAAGACCATATATTCTCCTTTTCTATAATGCAGTATAGGTTACAGGGGGAACAGAATTGTAGTTCAGGGTATATAGTAGTCAGTAATGTAGTGAGGAGTATAGAGGGGACAATAATATAGTGTAGGGCATGGGTCTTCAAATCGTGGCCCTCCAGATGTTGTGAAACTACAAATCCCAGCATGCCTTGCCACAGTTTTGCTGTAAGGGAGTGTTAAAACTGTGGCAAGGCATGCTGGGTTTTGTAGTTTCACAACATCTGGAGGGCCACAGTTTGAAGACCCATGGTGTAGGGTATAGAGGGGTCAGTAGTGTCGTGTATGGAGGGGTCAGTAATGTGGTATAGGATATAGAGGGGTTCATAATGTAGTGTGGGGTATAAAGCGGATTGTGATGTAATATAGGAAATAAATGGGTTAGTAAAAATACTAGCCACAAATACTTAACCCTATTATTGAATTAAAACACAAAATGCAGGGAACAGTATGCAATCCGGACAAAAAAAAGACAAAGAGCAGAGGCGTTATGAGTGACCTATGCAATGCCTTGTGCCACAGGCTTCATTTTCCAAAATTTTCGCCCTAGGCTTCCCTTGGTTTAGAACCGTCCCTGGCTGTAGAATAGAGGTGAATACAGCTGTTTTTACAGCACCTGTGCTTTCATCACACACATAGGGAATGGAGGTTGCAATGAGGGAGCTTGAGTGATGACACACAGTGGCTTGAATGCAGGTGGAGGCATAGTAAGTTTGTACACATCCATCTTCAAGAAATTAATGTGTTTGTGTAGTCTAATGTAAAGTAACTTGTCAGTGATTTATCAAATAAAAAATAGCAATAATAAAACATTGCATGCAGTGTACAGATGTGTCCTTAAAATTGAGCATAAATACACCATAAGGTGCGTGATAGTTCTATCAATTATGCAAATACGATGTGAGAAAGACACTATGCACAGCGAAATACCCCTTGACCTGGCATTCTGAGATGGGCTGTTTGCAGGGCCGGTGTAAGGCTTCTCAGCACCCTAGGCAAAACTCCAGCCTACTGCCGCCACCCCCCCCCCCCCCCCACCCCCTTACTGCCACCAATAAACATTTTCTAACCCTAAATGCATACTTGATTAACATTCTGGAATAGCAGGGAGCCTCCCAAAATTGAGTGGTCCTCCCAGCCCCCCGGGTAGGTGGGCAAGACTCTTGCTTTTTTGGGAGGCCTCTAGCACCCTCCCCTTTGCCACCCACAACAGAGTACAGGAAGAGAGGGAAGCAAAATAGGGAAGTATGCCTCAAGAGAAAGTATGGAGGTGAGGTCGTAGAGGTTCCCCAGCAACCGCCTGCCTTAAGTACAACAAGGATACTCACAGACATCCTTTATTTTTTGATAGGCAGACTTGGTTGCGCCCTCCTAGATCCTGGTGCCCTAGGCAGCTGCCTAAAGCTGCCTAGTGGTAGATCTGGCCCTGGCTGTTTGGCACACCTGAAGCCACAGTGTATGAGGACACATCTGTGCATTTAAAATGTACTAGATACTCATGTCTGGAATCTTATGGCATAACTGCAATTTCAGGGCCCCAGATCAATGTAATGATCATTGGCCAGGAGTCACTGGCAGTTTGTCTGGCTCCCCTATTTGAATTTAGAACTAAGCTACATCCCCGCCTCTGGATCCACCACTGATTGGAAGTAATGCATGTGACCAATCTCTTGATTACTTCAATAGGTTAGAGGTAATTTTAGTCTGTCACTGAGATTATTCCAGTACGTGCATGCTGGTTGCCTTCTACAGACCGAGAGCTACACAGATAGAGATTTTTGTTTTTGTTGTTTTTTCTTTCTTAATTAAGTTTTGATGCCATCTTATATTGTCTTTCATGTCTTTTATATCTATAAATCTAGCTTTATGAGAGTAAACTTTGTTAGAACCAGACAGCCTTTAATGTTGTGATGCTTGCATATGTTTGAATCAATTCTTGGCTAGAAAAAGTCATTAAAGGAAATTGTATTGAAAGGATAGTAATTAACTGAAACACATGACCTGGAAATATTTAATCTATATATTTCACATTCTGGAAGCCAATAGCCCTTTACTTTTTAAAGTACATAATCAATGTCTAAAAATCATGCCCTTTCTATAATGTGGATCATAAATAAACTATACGGATACAACACACATTTGGCAATAAAAGACTGCCCTCTTTTTGTTAGTGGGAATTAAAAAGTTCTGGAATCATTTTAGAATTTGACAGCATTTCATTTTCTTTAACCAAATGTTAATTTCTCTCCATTTTCCTTTTTATTTTGCAGGTCAGGGCAGATCAACATGGCCGTCTGCAACCTCCATGAGGGACCCATACTGGAGGAGAGGTCCATGTGAGAATTGGGAATGATGTATAGATTACCATCAACACAGCCTCGCCCAAGCATTGCACCTTAGATGACGGCCCTGGTTGCACACATCTGTTTATGGCTCTGATGTAAAATCTGTCTTTATGGTCCTCCCTGCTATATGTACTGCTGAGATGATTGGAGGTAGTGGGACTTTATAGTTCCTTAGTGAGGAACAGACTAATTCTGGAGAGAAAAATCCAGTGATTGTCAGTATAGTGGAAGATCTTACTTTTTTATTTTAGCGAGGGGAGATACAGGAAGTCGTTTACGTGGCACAGCGTGGCAAAGTGCATCATCATCGTTTCAACCACCCCTCTGTGCCATACTGTGAATTACAGCATTATGAAGAGGTAGCAGTCCATGATAACTGAATTCAGTCAGCGTCAATTTATCATTCTTCCAATCGTTCACTAGGAAGTGGGCAAGTGAACTGTTCTACCAGGATGTATATAGTATGCTGTGTATAACCCCTGTAATTGTATGGACCAGTGGCTCCCAAACTCGATCCTTGAAGACTCACTGACACAGTGAAAAAAATCTACAGGTGGGGTGAATTATTTCAAATCTGTGAGGAACGTGCACTGTTGGTGTCATTGTGTACCAAGTTTGGGAAACACTGGTATAGACCAACAAATGTTTTAATTGATTTTTAGAAATAATATTTATAAGTTAAAATGTGGATGACCAATTTTAATTCTGAAGTGTCTCTTTCAGTTAAATATAGAACCCGAGAGCACGTTTTGTCAATAACAAACTCAAGACTGTAAGAACCATTAGCACTTTGATAATTTAACCTTGCCGTATTTCCTGCAGACAGAGTGAAAGGAGTACTTTAGGCTGGTTAAATGTGAGCATTGTTCCAGACCTATTGTTTATCACATAATGTACCTTTCAAAGTCATGACTTTAACCAATGACATTGTCAGTGATATGTGGAGAGAAATGTTTCAAGTCATTAGTGAGAGGACAGCTAAAGTGATAGCACGACAGACCTAAATAATACTGTTTTTACTTTTCAGTAAATCATCATACATTTTGTAATGTGTTCAAATGCCTCATAATTATACTGCCAAGTATGAATGCTAAAGAGAATGTGCATACAGGGCTTTCTGTTCTGTGGACAACCAGTTGAGTATAATTTTAGACATTTTTGAATTATTATTTTGAAGCATACTTGCCTATTGTCCCGCACTGGCTAGGGGGCTCAAGAAAATTGGGTGGCACTCATGGCCCCATGAAAAAGTGGGTAAGTCCCCCATATTTAACTGAGTAAATGGGATGGTCAGTTGGCTTAAGGCATGATTCACACTGAATTACATCATCGGCCACCATCTCCACTGTGCAATATTGGTAATCTTGGCATTGTATTGCATAGTCCATGGCTACAATGATGTAATCTGCGAAGCCACGCCCTCACCCACAGCCACCCCAAACTCTCCTCCCTTTGACACTTGTGCCTTCCTAGCAACTACTGTATGTACTGAAATAATATATTTTCAGAATTAGCTTTTTTTTTTAGTATTCCATATTTATATACACAATATATGTCAAAGGGAGGATGTATGCGCCCCATAGTAATGGCACTTCTTGCACAATCTACAGTTATGCCCATAAATGTGATGCTGCTGCTTCTGTCATAGGCTGGGATTGTGCCATTTCACACAGTGACACCCTCCCTGTCACTAACACTAGCATCTGACTGCATGAATATTCTTTGTTTTCATCTGTTTTATTACATTTTAAGAAAGGAATGTGCACATCCATTACATTTAAACTACCCACAGACAAGTTCACAAACTTAGTTGTTGTGTTGATGGTTCTCCTCTGCACAGCTACCACAATCAAAAGTTAACCTTCTGCTGGGCCTTTAGACAAAAATTGTTTTCTTTGTAACTAGCAGACATCCACCATAATAACTTCTCCTCAATTATAGTTTAATCTAAACATTTAAAGTGTAGATATAATAGTTGAATAAGTAGCTCCTGTGTTCTACAGGGTCCATCGATTTTAATTGACAGTGTAATAGAGGCAGTTTAAGAGGTGTGCATAGGGAGCTGCTGGCTGTAAGAGTGCAGTGAGGTCCCAAAGGTACCAGAATGTTTATTAACGTCCATCCAACATTTAGAGTGCAACATAGGTGTACTAGATGAGGCGTGCCATGATTGGGGGGGGGGGGCTTTTTGGAGATGAGGGCACAACATGGTAATAACTGCAGCTGATGACAGGTGCTGTGATAGAAAACAGGATTGAAGAGACGATTGAAGATTATTAGTCATCAATGGTTACTCAGTGACAGGTAATTGCCATCAAATGTTGATGATCCAATGGTTCTCCCTATTGATAGTACAGAGATTTGCATTGGTTACTTCTTTCTACCTGTTGCCGGGACATGGAACCTAACCCAACATGACTGCACCCATCTCTAATTGGCCTGCTGTCTGATGAATAATAAAGCAGAGATAACTATCTATGGTTTATGCTTTTATACCATACAATTAATGGTTACTACACCAATGGCATGGCTACTTCAGAGATACAAAGTTTCTTCAGAAGGAAGTACGTATATAGAGTTTCTATGTCTAAAAAATAAATAAAAAATGTAAGTGATATTATAGTTTAGAAATTAAATTTTAAAGAGAATCTCAGTTCAGTTATCATGAAAATTTGTAGGAACACAAAGTAAAGGCACTGCATTCAATGAATTAAATCACACCACAAAACAAACACACACACCTACCTTCCAGGATTTAGTGGTGTAGATATTCAAAATGGGTATATACATAGTATACCTCCCAACATGACTTATTCCATGAGGTACAAAATGCTCTGTTCATGGACTTCCCTATTATGTTATGATTGCCATCACGTGTGTTGAATTAATTAGTTGTAAGAAAGGTGTTTCAGCACCAGGTGATAGCAATCATAAATTAAGAGGGATGTACATGTTGGGAGGTATGCGTAAGGTGAAACATTTGCAGTGTACTGTATGTTAAGACAGGAGACTACTTGATGAATTAAAAACATTGAATAGTGGATTTATCATTACTATTTCAATATTATTCATCATTATTTATATTTTCCTTATGTTTTATTATTAATAAAAATAATACTGTAACAAGGCTGAGTTAAGTGAAATCAGCATATGCATTTTTCTGCAATATGAAGCTAAAAGTTGGCTAAGAATTCAATCAAGGTGTTTGAGGGAACACTACTAGACCACAACAAAAAACTAAATAAAGGTGAAAGAAAAGGCTTTCAGTCACAAAAGATCAAGCTTATATACTGTATAGCAGATTATAAAAAGCATGCCCTGGATCCACCTCAAACATATAAATGTTATGCTGCAAGAATGACCTAAAGAAAACTCTGAACAATACGAAGCACAATAAAAAATTAAGTTTTGGTAAAGTTTCACGTTTACTTAAATTGAGTTTTAGAACAGAGAATTTTATAGAGGTGAAAAGTTCCTGTGATGCAGACATTGGGCTGTATTCAAATGTTTTGCACCAGCAGCCACTAGAGGGTGACCAACAGTGCTATTCAATTGCAGCTCTCTGGTTTGGCCCTCAAGTGGAACTTTTTTGCATGCATCCATTAGTTTGGCTGAGTTTAGCTGCTACCCAGGACTAAACCTGACCATAATGAGCAAGATCAGCTTAAAACAGAAAGATTAACTGATTTTGATCCCAAGACCTTCCATCACTATTGGGTGGGATATATCAACTGAATAAGGCCCACAGAGTTTGCTTTGCTGTTCCATGCAGTGATATTATGTACTTTATACTGTATGTAAAGTTGCATTTCTTTCATAGATAACCTATGAATAGTTGGCATAGAATTTAGAAGCAATTTCATGAAAACAGGCAGAAATTCAGTATGTTGATTTGTATTAAAAGTTTTGTGAGTGAAGCTGCTCCTACCTGGCCATGGGGGGGCTGCTGCTGGCTATGCCACAGCTGTGCAGAGTCCTAATGCCAGTACAATGCAGCTGACAGGTGCACACGCAGTATTGGTGACTGCACTGTGCGTGTCCCAGCTGCAGTGGGCTGCATTGGCTGCAGCTCACAGAAGCCGGCTAGGGCTGCACTGTAAGGCAGGGACTGGCTTCATACAGGAATCCAGCTCTCTGCTTAATGCAGCCCAGACTGGCAGTCCTGGAAGGAGGAAACACCTCCCAGTAGGACTTCTTTACTGTGTGAGACTAGCAGGATTTCCAATAGATAGTCACTAGTCACAGTGAAGCCAGTGCAGGCTCACAGACTGCCGATAGATAACATCTGCCACTAATTATTATTATTTTATTAACAGTTTCTTATATAGCGCATACATATTCCGCAGCGCTTTACAGATAATATTTGAACATTCACATCAGTCCCTGCCCCAGTGGAGCTTACAATCTATGGGGCAGATGTATTAAGCTTTAACAAGAGATAAATCCAAGGGTGATAAGGAGAGATAAACATCCAGCCAATCACCTGCTAACTGCCATGTCACAGGCTGTGTTTGAAAAAAGTCTTTAAGGAGCTGATTGGCTGGACGTTTATCTCTCCTTATCACTCTTGCATTTATCTCTTGTTAAGGCTTAATACATCTGCCCCTATATTCCCTACCACATGTACACGCACACACAGACATTCTAGGGTTAATTTTGTTGGAAGCCAATTAACCTACCCGTATATTTTTGGATTGTGGGAGGCAGTACTATTTTTCTGGAAAAATAGGTTCAGGAACTCCAGGTCTGAGAGTGGATCAATTAAATAAAAAAAAACATATATAATAGAGAGAGGGAGGGAGAGATAGATGTATATATTGTATTTAGAAACAAAGGCACTCACAGGTGACTTTAAAATAAAACTTATCTTATAAAAAGTACATTTTCAGTTCCTGATGATATCATATTTAATTAGAGGTTCAGGAACTGAGTTCCTGCTGGTTCCTGCTGAAAAATAGCACTGGTGGGAGGAAACCGGAGTACCCGGCGTAAACCCACACAAGCACGGGGAGAATATACAAACTCTGCACCATGGGACATGGTGGGGATCGAACCCATGACCTCAGCGCTGTAAGGCAGTAATGATAACTCCTACACCACGGGTGTCAAACACAAGGCCCGCGGACCAAATCCGGCCCGACAGACCTCGTCATGTGGCCCGTGCAGCCGCCGCCAGCCTTCACCTTTTATTTTATTTTTTTAGATCTTTTTTGAGAGTTTTTTTTTGCACTGCCGGCGGCCATGTTCCTGTGGTCTTTTAAGATGTCTGCGGCCACAGGAACATGGCCGCCGGCCTCCACGGCTACGGGGAGGAGGGCCTGGCAGCCTGTTCCCTCTTACCGAGGCAGTGGCAGACGCTGGGTGGGGATGTCATGACGATGACGCCTCCCACCCACGCTTCTGCAGAGAGGAAGGAAGGCAGGCCGAGTCGGGGGGGGCGCAGCAGGACAGGCCGTGGCGCAGAGAGTGGAATTGAAATTACTGGAGCCGCAGCAGCAGCAGTAAAGGAGCCTGAGGGATAAAATACAGTAAGTTACATAAAAAAACAATATATCTTTTGTTGGTGTCATGGCATTATTTTTATATTATACAGGGGGAGCAGCCTGTGGTGTCATTATTATTGTACAGGGGGAGCAGCCTGTGGTGTCATGGCATTATGCCATGACACCACAGGCTGCTCCCCCTGTATATTATAAAAGTAATGCCATGACACCACAGGCTGCTCCCTCTGTATAATAATAATGCAATGACACCACAGGCTGCTCCCCCTGTATAATAATTTGTGTCATGGCATTACTATTGTTATATTATACAGCGGGAGCAGCCTGTGCTGTCATTGCATTATTATTATACAGCGGGAGCAGCCTGTAGTGTCATTGCATTATTATTATACAGCGGGAGCAGCCTGTGGTGTCATTGCATTATTATTATACAGCGGCCCTTTGAGGGTGACCAAACTGCTGATGCGGCCCCCGATGAATTTGAGTTTGACACCCCTGCCCTACACCATCCGTGCTGCCCTAATGGAAGAGAACATTTAAATTGGTGCTAAGTAGACATGCCACGTAGTCAACATTTCGGTGGCATGGCCATTTTCTGAAACACTGATCATTGCCATCCTTTCCCAGCTCCTAAAATCCAGCTGCATGTCAATCAAGCGGCTTAATGAGCACTCTGACTGTCATCTCAGAAACAGATCTGTGCACAAAAAGATCACCTAAAATTTGGAGATGCATTTAGACTATTGGCTTTTCATATATCTCTAAATTAGACCAAATGCCATTATTAAATCAGAAACATAGGAGTATACAATTATAAAAAGTGTAGCTTAACTAACTTTAATACGCTATCAAATTGAATTGTATTTATTATAAAAGTTAAAAAAAAAGATAATTAGAAATAATGGTTTATACATCAATTACAGTAGCTCAGGGCCAAATGGTGAACTATAGGAATATTGCAGAATATTCAGATGCTCTGTGGACAAGAAACCATTTCCATTTGTATTGGAAGGATATGCAGTACATTCTACATAATAAACAGCAAAATACAATGACTATTGTGTTTACCAGGCAAATCATTATTATGTGTTTCTGAAAAGAAAGCTCTACTATAACAAAACCATTCAAGGGACAGTATGTTGAAATTGCATGTGTTTTGTTAGGTGTACTGATTACTGATTTCTGCAGATGCTAAAGACATCAATACCTCACTGTAAAATGGACAGTGATACACTTGGGCTTGAAGCTAAAGCTACTGGTTGAACAATGGGATATCGGATAACTGTAAAACATACAAGAGAAATGCTGTACGCATTTCTCTCAAACTTTTGTTTGTATTTTTGTGCAATTTTATGTACAGAGCATTGTAAAATGCTATAGAAATTGTCAAAATATAATTTCTACATGAACACTATGAATTGGGATTTATAAAATGAATGTTATTTTTACATTACATCTTTTGTTGCTGTTTGTTATAACATAGAACCATCTGCCCCAACTGCAGTGCACATGGGCCCTTATTCTGATCGGTGCGGATATATCCGCGTGCGTTCGGCCCGCCGATGTTTTGTGTCTGCGCATGTGCAGAGGCGTCTCTGCGCATGTGCGAGCGGGGCGTACGGCCAAATCCTGCATGATATGTGAACACTCCGAACAGGGGGTGGAGAGGGGCGTGAAGGGCTATTTGGGCTCATTACCATATGCATACGCCCCGCGTTTCATGGGAGTTCCCATGAAAACGCTGGGCGTACGTATGGTAATGCGGCCGTGACGCACGTGTAGGGGGCGGACATATGACATCGCCGGATGTCAGCTGCCCGCCCAGATCCCTGCTTTTGCACGAAGAAATGTCCGTGTGGTCTGAGGTTGCGGGAGCTGGTGGAGCACTCGGTCCTGCATTCGATGGTCTGCGACCATCGAATGATGGGGGAGGTTCCCTTAGATGGAGGAGGCGTATTCCGTGAAAAATATACGTGCGTTATATACGTCCGTTCGGCCAGCTTCTTACCGCATACGGACGGAGTTGGCGATCCGTATGGAAGGCGGAGTTTCGCACGCACGGTCCTGGCCGCATAATCGGCTCCGGCCGCACCGATCAGAATAAGGGCCATGGTTCTGTACATTAAAGGAGTTTGCTTTTGCAAAACAACCTGAATTAGGCCCTACATGTGGTGGTAATTTCCAGTGACTCGCTCAAGTTACCAGACACACTGTGCATGGAATAACATCACAATTGCCAACAGCTTTGTTTTCACTGGGGCAATCTGGTTTGGCAATGCTATGTCCAGTAGTCAATGTGATGTTTTTATGTCCAAAGAACCTACCATATATACTCGAGTAAAAGCCTACTTTTTCAGAACATTTTTTTATGCTGGAAAAATCCCCCCCTCGGCTTATTCTCGAGTGATGGTCCCACTTCAGTCAATAAGTTTTCCCAGTTTTTTGTTGTAAACTTAGGTGCCTCGGCGTATATTCGGGTCGACTTATACTCGAGTATATACGGTATATTAAATTAGGTCTAAAGTAAGTAACTTTTGTACATACAGTTGAGGCATCCAGTTTTTGGGTTGACGCAGGATTGTAAATTTGTAATGAGAAAGAGATGTCCCTGAGGTATATTCTGACTAATAATCATAAGGCCTACTCAATATTCATGAGCTACTGATTTCTGTGAATGGATGGCCTACATTCTCATGAATATTAAATTGCTGTGCCTGCTTCCAGTAGACAAGTTAACTTTAAATGATCCAACATTAAAGAAAATTAAAGTTTAAAGGAACACTGACCTCAGATTGATGCTGTCTAACGTAAATCTAAAAATGGTGTCTGTTTTCTGTGATATCAATGGAGTATATTGATATTTTTTTTTTACAAACAACAGGCAGTTTTGATTCATGAGTAGTCCTAGAAAACTATATTGACAATATGGTACTTGTTTCCTAGCACGGCCACAATCTTATGGATGGTGTACCTTTAAGTTAAGGTACACGATCCATACGATGGACCCGATTTCCTTTGAAATCAGGTCCATTTTGCCGGCTAGGAGACAATATCGGGGGCATCGTGTCGGTCGGGACCATTAACATTGGTCCCGACGCGACCGACGCGATGCCCCCGATATTTCCATAGGCTTCAATGTTAAAAAATATTTTAACATTGAAATCGTGTCGGGAAAGGTAAAATATCGGGGGCATCGCGTCGGTCGGGACCATTAACATAGGTCCCGACGCGATGCCCCCGATTTTTCCATAGGCTTCAATGTTAAAAGATTTTTTAACATTGAAATCGTGAAAAAATGTGAAAAATGTGAAATGGGCCAATATGACCCATTTCACATTATAGATGTCCCCGTCGTCACCCCACGATAGACGCCAACCCGAAGCGTGGCGAGCGCAGCGAGCCCGCGAGGGGCGGCGGTGCGCGTCCTCCGACCTTTTCATTCCCCTACTATCCACGTCGGCGTGGAGTTGAGAATAGAATAGTGTGGCGAGCGCAGCGAGCCACCGAGCCCGAAGTGTGGCGAGCGCAGTGAGCCCCGCGAGGGGACGCGTATAACTTCACAGGTATACGCGTCCCCTCGCGGGGCTCGCTGCGCTCGCCACGCTTCGGGCTCAGTGGCTCGCTGCGCTCGCCACACTATTCTATTCTCAACTCCACGCCGACGTGGATAGTAGGGGAATGAAAAGGTCGGAGGACGCGCACCGCCGCCCCTCGCGGGCTCGCTGCGCTCGCCACGCTTCGGGATGGCGTCTATCGTGGGGTGGGGTGTACGCCGTGAAATTTGGGGGGGTTGGGAATATTTTACATTGAATCCAATGTAAAATCGGGTCCCAGGGACCCGATTTACATTTCATTCAATAAAAAAATCGGGTCGAAAATCGGTCGGTCGCGTCGATCGCATCGCATGCGACCAAATCGCATGCGATGCGATCGACCCGATTTTTCCGACACGACCACCCCGATATAAATCGGTGTGGCCGTGCTAGGAAACAAGTACCGACAATATTTATTGCAACAGCTGAGAAGGACAGCAATGCAGGCAGAAGTGTGCAATGGCTGTACGTTAGCATAAACATAAACATAAAAGAAGTGAAGCTCTATAAAAAAAAAAATTACACATTGGCTGTTAATCATATACACTAGGGAAGACCTCGGGCCAGTATCTGCTAAAGGTGTTCTGCTTTCTACTGCAGAAAGCATGGATTTCAATGGGGGGCTACAGAAAAAGAAAGCAGAGATTTGAATGGGGACTACAAAAAATATTGAATTTGCAAAGAATTATGGGCCCTGCACACATGCCGATATTAAGGCATTTTCTAAGCGACTTTGGCTAAGTCACTTAGAATATGCCTCATCATAAGTATGTAAGCTACAGCAACAGCAATGCGTGCCCCTGAGCGTCGCTGTTGCTGTCCGAGATTGATGGTCCGGAGAACACTGGTGCTGTCAGCTCGCACAACACACAGCTCTGACAGCTTGCGCTGTGTGTGGGCTGTCAGCGATGTGTGCTGAGCGACAACGCTGTAGCAGAGACCAACATAGCATAGCTAGGAAGCCCCACACACATTGGCAAGTGTGTAGGGCCCATTAGCTACTTGGCCTATGAGCTATAATCCACTAAATTTGCCTAAAATGGCAATGGCCTCTCACATTTGATAGCCATGGATGTACATGGCTATCTCTTCACTGGCTCCCCATTCCTTTCCGGGTTCTTTTTAAACTCCTCACCACCACCTACAAGGATCTCTCCTCCTCTTACGCTCCTTACCTCTCTTTACTGATCTCTATCCACACTCCCTCCCGTCCTCTTCGCTCCGCCGCCGACCGCCGACTGACCTCTCACCTTATCACCTCCTCCCACTCGCGTGTTCAAGACTTATGTCGCGCTGCCCCCTGCACTGGAACAACCTCCCGCCACCCATCAGGCTTTCTGAGTCCCTTACCTCCTTCAAGCGCTCCCTCAAAACCCACTTCTTCTGACTAGCCTATCCCTCCTCCTAACCTCTTTTGCTCCTTCTATCCTGCCAACCCTACCCCTCCATCGGTTCCTACTTACCCTATTGTTTTTCGTTCGTCCACCCACCTCTTTTTAGTCTGTTAACTCTTATGAGTAGGGCCCTCCTTCCTCACGTACTCACCCTACCTCTTTACCTCACCAGTGCTCCTGCCCTGCTCTTCCCTTCCTCTACTTCATCTTCAGTCTCCTCAACAATATCGACACCTACTTCAGAACTGATTCTGATTTTAGTTCTACCAGCTATACCCCTATTTATGCTGTATTTTATCAACAAACCCTGTACGTTACCTTGTAATTTATTTTTTGTTTGCTATGTACGGCGCTGCGGACACTTTGTGGCGCCTTATAAATAAATGTACTGCTACTATGTACAGCAGCGTAACTGGGTCTCGAACCTGGAAACAAAGTTGTCCCATCAGCAACCACTTTTATTTTAACACATTACAGGAACAGTCTCCTTTCTGAGTCCAAGCCCTTGTATATGTGTACCATGTGTACCAAAATACTGTAGACCAAATGACCGTATCCCCTAAATACAGTGCAGAACAACATTGTGTGAACAGCTGTGAGTGTAACTGAAAAGCAAAAGTGAAACTCGAGAACTGTATAACAGTAATATAGCATCTCTGCAAAGTTCCTGTACTATTGTCAAAATATAAATGCACATGCTTATCAGCATAGAATATAAGATCTATGCCTAATGGGTGTCACCTTAGTGTAAGCGCTCATACAGATTTAAAAAGCAATGTACTGTAAATTTAGCACTTAATTAACGGTGTGCGTAGTGTCAGCACTACTAAGCTTGCTTTTATTTTAACAGCCATGATACAGCTGAAGGGATAAGACTATGTGCCATTTACTAAAGCATTTTTGTGGATGGAGGCCAGCACATTTTATTGTCCTAATCTCCTTTCAGGATGCAGCAATCAACATCTTTTAGCCAGTGAGACATCTATCCTTTTAACTGCCTCAGGCAAACTGTAAAACCTACACATGTAGTTTGACTTCCCACTGCATAATACATGACTATTCAACACTGCAATTTCTTTGAAGAATCTAACCACAGAAATAGAAGTTTGAGCCTCTGATCATGTGGCATATGGCACCAGCAGATGTCCATGTAAAAAGTTCAAGATAATACATTCCAAGAAATGTAATTCCTTCCCAGCTTCCACTGATTCAGGAAATAAAAGATGGATTCTAGCACACATGCTCATACCCTGCAATGTTCAACCCGATAAACAACGTACATCTGTGCAGCCTCTCTTGATCCTCTAATTTGAGTACTTAGCAGATGCAAAGAGGACCATTACTTTATGCAAGTTCATTATTAGTGTTTATATCTCTGCTGAGCCACTCAAATGAGGTAGAGACAACTAAAATGACTCATTTCTTTAAAGGGAAAGATTTCAAATTCCCACACTGCACTGCACTATATTATCATCAGCTGTGATTGTAGCAGAAAAAGAGGAGAAAAGTACATTAATAGTACAGTATATTAAATATTGTAAGCATGCAAGCTAGTGTCTTATTACCTCTGTATCTATAGTTTTCTACCCATTCATGTTTTTATACTGTGTTTATTTACACTTTTATGTGGGAGTATGATAATGATATACTGAAATGGTTACTTGTTATCTCTGTACAGTGGAGATACCTACTGTAGCAGACTGAAAATGAGAATTCAGTCAGTCAGTCAGTAGACTATACCTCCCAACATGACCCATTCCAGGAGGGACAGAATGCTCTCTTTCTGGACTTCCCTTTCAATTAATGATTGCTATTGTTTTAAACAGGTTAATTGATAAGAAAGGTGTTTCGCCACAGGTGATGGTAATCATAAATGAAGAGGGAAAACCAGAAACAGAGCATTGTGTCCCTCCTGGAGAGGGTCATGTTGGGAGGTATGGTAGACTAGAAACGGTACTTGTGTATTATCATAGCGCTCATCGCATTGCATACCATAAGGCTTAATATGGTATGCAATGAGATGAGATGTGATGCGACCAGAACAACCAGCCAATCAGCTCCTTCCTGTCATTTTTCAAACACAGCCTGTGATGTGGCAGTTAGGAGCTGATTGGATGGTTGTTTATCACTCTCCCTTTTATCACTTTTTGAAGCTTGATACATCTGGCCCTGAATCACCTGTAACTACAAGTACAAAGAGGGGTAACTATCACTTACCCAAATTACTGTATTAGTACTTATACTACAGCAAAATTGTGTATATTTTATGTATTAACAATTTTATGCTTTTTGTTGTGTGTATCAGGTGATCATATTTACTAATAATTATTGCCTTATTAATAACAATATATATTTTTTAATTTTTAATAAAATATGTTTGCATGCTGATCACAGTCCCCTCTTTATATTGTATTGAGATACCTAGCAGACTCAGAATGAGAATTCAGTCAGTCAGTAGACTAGAAACTAATAAAATCTCTTGATGTTATTGGCAGTTCCTAGTGAATTGATCATTTATCTGTATTGGTTTAAAAGAACATGGAAAAATGCTTTCCTCCATGGTGTGCAAGTAAAGGTCCATACACACTGGGCGATTTTACCCAACATGTATTCTGACTAATTTTGGAATAAATCGCTGGGCTGAAAAAGCTTAGTGCATACACACTAAGCATTTTTTGCCTATTTTAGCGATTTTCCTGGGTGTGGACGACTGTCCATAGCAGGGCACTATGGAAAGCCATTCACTCCATCATTCATCAGCAGATGAGCGGCCAGGCCAGCGATGATGCAGGAGTGCCCATCATTGCTCATCAGCGCTCATCACTGCCCCATACACACTGGGCGGCTTCGGAGCTGAAAACCGCTCAAATGACAAAACAGAGCTGTTTTCTGCTCAGAATCGCCCAGTGTGTATGGGCCTTAACAGGAATTCCTAAAAAGGGCCATAACTAAGTTGGTAGAAAATGTGCCAAGGTGCTGAGTGCTGTTTTGCTTTAATCCCCAAAATATCCTGCCTGTCCCCATCTCCCTTTTATATTCCTAATCACTTCCAGTCATACACTCCTTTAATTAATGGGTCCGAGTCCGGGCTGGTATAGCATAGCTACTGCCACGCTACTGGCTGTAGTGTGCCATTCCATGCACCCTGCAAGCCAGAAGCGTGGTCAATAGGGTCAGAGGCAGTGTGCCCACAAAGCCTTTGCGCTCAGTAAGGTACACTGCTCACCGTACTGTAGCTACAGGACTGACACATGGAATAACACACCCACCACACTCATCCTGTACATAGTACTGGAGCTGATTCCCACAAGCCAAGAAGCTGAGGGTCATATGGTATGAGTGTGAGTGTGAGTGGATGTTGAGGAGAGGGCTGTATAATACTCACAATGTGCAGGTTAAGTGTTTAGAGGTCACTTAAGATCAATGAAAAGATTAAACTTTATGTATCTAAGCACCTTCAGGCAAAATATTCTGCATGCTGGTAAAACCTGTAATAGTATGTCCTTCGCTACCATAATGATAAACTAACAATATAGTTTTACCATTGATTATATCATTTGGAATGGAATTGCTGCTATTTCCTTGTGAAATGTCATCTCTAATACCTCTTTCATTCTTTCTTCAAAACTATAAGTGGAATAAGTGGTGTCATTTATTGTGCTGAAAAACAGAATACAAGCCAAATAAAATGGATTTTGTGGCCATAGTTTGGTATATTACCCCCGGTCCTAAACAAAGGAAACTCATTTACATAACAAATCATATTTGTCGATTAGACAACAGCCTGCATCTTGGCATATTCCAAGTAAGTAGTTCAGCTTGGAAATCTCATCTAAGTCCTCTCATTTATTCCTGTTTAGGATTCTAAATTTGGCAGTAATATCTTGTTGCTTCTAAATAGGCAATGTCATTTTGTTACTGTATTTGGGATGTGTTTTGATGAATATCTGAAAAAAATGTTTTAATCCATTCCCAAAATGCAAACAGCCCTCTATGCCAAATGGTATTTGTTAATAGTTACCATGTCTATAAAATATATTATGTGATAAATGAACAAGCACAAATAGAAATTTGTTTTGTAAGAGCATAATCAAAGAGACACAAAATATTTCCTCAAAACCATCAATATACACAATGTAAACACAGTGTTTTCATTGTTTTCAATGTGTATGTGCTGTACCTGACAAACTCAACCCATATGGCTAGATTTGTAATGGGTATAGCTTATGTCAATGCAGTTAAAGTCAAAACCAAAATAAGGGTTCAACAGAGGCAGTTAGTGGATTTGGCTATATAGTAGTGAAATTGGTTTTATATTGGATGGAGCCCTTGATTGTTGGAAAAGCCACACACTGTACTGTAGGGAAGGTCCTGAATGTAAAGTAATGTGCTAAAATTGTATATCATTGTTTTTTTTTTGGTGTGGGTTTATAGTGCTATGCTATCTCTGATCCAGAAACCTGTTCACATAGATCTGAAAAACAGAATAAAGAAAAAATTAATAACGGCTGGTGATAACTGTCACCTATCCAGATGACTACAAGGTATTTTTTAATAACCACAAGAAATAATACTTTACTAAAAGGGAAAATACCATGGGCATTACTGAGAAAGAAGGGGCTACTGTACTTTACATTGCAATTTTAAGATCAGTACTCACAACTATGTGAACACCTCTTACATTGAAACCCCAAAATACCAACCCTACTAAATAAAAGTAGTATACTTTTATTAGTATTTAATATCTTAAATATTATAAATATTTTACTGTGGGATAAAGGCAGCCATGTTCAGATGGGAAAATTGCACCTACCACAGGTCTGTTGCAATTTTTGATATTGCGACCATTGGTGCTACGATAGCATCTTAGTACATGCCGCATCAGAATAGCACCACTGATAGTGAGCTTCTCAGAAGGCTGAAAACTGGTAGCAACATATGTATTAAGATGCAGACTGTGCTGCGGAATAAGATGCAGATGCAACTGAGCAGCAATGTTCTGTGTATAATTGCGGTCCTACAGATGTGTCCTGTATCATATTTACTGTGGGATGCTGAACATCATGGCGTTGCTGTAATGTATAGCGCAGCCTCCCATAGCTGTAGGGCTCCTATTGTCTGCTGTTGTTGGCAGGATCCTCACCACCTTCCTTCAGCATAACCTGGTTTTATTACACTGCGCTGGGTACACTAAGGAATACTATGCCGTGACTCTTAGCCTATGATGTGAACGCATTATGGGGAAAAAAATGTAATTAAGTACACTGTATGTATAATATACAAATAGCAAGTCTCTGCAGTAACTTACTTAATTTAAGCAATGCACAGCCTCTGTCCTCCCTGAGCTCGCCTTAGGATACCTGTGATACGGTTTCACAGGTGTACCACCCCTACCTGGTTTAATGTAGTTGCCCAAGTAAGCATTTTCCCATAGACAGTTAGAACGCTGGCTGCAGCCTATTGTCACAAATTATCTAGGTATCCCCCAATACCTAGGCATCCAGATAAAGGAATCCCACAGCAGGCAGTTGAAACCAATAAAGAAGGACACTATGGATTGTAAGTAAAAATGTAACAACAGAGAGCAAATCTGTATGTGTAGTTATTCACACTGTAGCGGTGAAGATGGAAAGAGAGTAGACAAGATGTACAGTACCAGTACTGGAACTTGTGAGTGGCAAGCCCAGGTGCAAAAATATAATTTGGGCCCCCTCCTCTACCCTCACCCAAGAAGTCATTGCTGTTCTGGTCCTCAGGGACCCTGATGCAATGCACATGTTGCACAAAGATTAATTCCGCCTCTGAGATGTACCCTCTCTATGTATGCTGCTTACCAGAAAGTAACTTGTGACTTTGCATGTAGATTTTTTATTTTTAATAAGTGTATTTTCAAGCAAGTTTAAATTCACTTTTAGTGGGTAATTCAATTGTTTTCCCTCGTGGCTGCCACTAGATTTTGCCCAAAGGAACAATTACATTTTTACTCGGTTGTAAAGTGAATAGCCATCAGGGACAGATTCTAGCTTACAGTCTCCTGAGGTAGAGAGCTGAAATGCGCAATAAGTCAGACCAAGCTGGAGTGCGGTCACTCAAAGCAGTACTTTAGACAGGTTTAGCAGTGAAAAGATTCATACAGACAGCTGATTATCAGTTCAGCTGTCTCAGCGCTAGAGCAATGATGAATTGCCCCAGCACTCATCGGGAGCCAGAATGTGAGATATTATAGAGTAATAGACATATAGGGGGAAATTTACTAAAGGAAATTTGTAAAAAATAGGTGTATTTGTATCCAGAAATACACTTATTTTTGACATTTACTATCCCGAAAAGATGGCAATTCGTATTCGTATTGATAGCACATCAATACGCATACGATTTGCCGTGTTTTCGGGATAGTAAATGTCAAAAATAAGTGTATTTCTGGATACAAATGCACCTATTTTTTTACAAATTTCCTTTAGTAAATTTCCATACACATCTAATAGAGTAAATGGGCACTTAGTAAATAATTTAAATTGAAAACAGTCAGTTGGCAAATATAACGGACCATGAAGGAATTGATAAATATTTCTAATCATGAAACAGAATGCGATAAATAATTATAGACAAATGTAACTATACATATGCATAATAAATTATTTTAAATGAATACAGTATAATAGCAAAACATTAGGTTACGTATTAAGTTTATACGTTTACTCTGAGCTATAGCTAGGGAAATTATAATTTGGTTCCAAAGCTTTAGCACAGTACACATAAGAGATTAACCCAGCTGAACAGGAACATCTTATGGCCGAATCATTATAACTGATCCAGCCAACTGATAAAACAGGCCCTGAAGCAAAAACACCATTGGAAAAATAACATTTAATCAATAATAGCTGCTTTTCCAAGCTTCAAGGTTAATGTCACTGTAATGATGACCTATCTCTTGTGTTTTGGTAATCATGACTTGCACACATGCTGTTTTTACAGCACAGATTGAAGAAGAAATATTAATTGAATTGCATAATTACTGACCAGTCTCTTTCCCCACCTGGTCCAGGTGTATGACTGAGGCAGTTTAGGCACATTTTATATAGAACGCCCTTTTACACCTATTTGGATCATTTCCTATCGCTGCAAGTAAAAAAACAAAAACAGCTATCGCAATTAATCAGATAGCATGTTGCAGAGTGATAGTCCACTACATTGACTATTGATAAAATGACAGAAATAAGTCTCGTTTCTTTTTCACAAATATGTTCCAGGATAGCCAAAAATGCAGTTAATTGAAGGGTTAACAGAACCGCAAAAGCCTGACGCTCACAGCTGATTAAGTGCCTGGGATTCTGTGTCATAGATCCCAAAATCCAAACTGTACAGTAATTTATGATAAAATATGTGGAAACAGATTTGACACTTTTTTGTAGATAACGTCAGCATAGTTCTATTAAACACACCCATTTATTTTCTATTTATTTATTACCAGTTATTTATATAGCGAACACATATTCTCCAGCGCTTTTGCAGAGAATATTTAGCCATTCACGTCATTCCCTGCCTCAATGGAGCTTAGAATCTATATTCCCTATCTCATGTACATGCACACACATTAGGGTTAATTTTACTGGGCGCTAAATAACTTACAGTATATTTTTGGATTGTAGAAGAAAACCGCATGGGGAGAATACACGAACCCCACACAGTCAGGGCCGTGGTGAGAATTGACCCTGTGACCTCAGTGCTGCAAGGCAGTAATGCTAACCATTACTCCATCCGTGTTGCCCATTTGATGTTTTTATGTAAAAAAAATCTACATCTGACTATAGATTTTGCTTCTTAGTATAGCAATGAATTTGTTAAATGAACTAATACCTTACAGGAGTGAAGAGAGCCAATATTACCTTTATGGGAAAATCTATTTTTTCCATTAATTTCATACCACACAATACTGTTTTCGTGGTACTTACCTTGTGAGAGAGGTTATAATGCGCTAAGTAGCAGGATAGCAACACAAGTCAATGGTGTCTATTTATCAAAGTCAATAAATCCTATGAAAATGGAAATTTGGCGCCGACCGTAGCCTTTATGGGGCTTTGTGCAATGCTTCCTTGTTCAAAGCATGAACAAGCATTGCCACTGACAACTCTTGTTTATTAAGCAGCTGAAGCAGTTCAATAACTAGTTTTAGTCAATGGAAGCCTCAATCACTATGGCAGTTGGAATGACCTCTGACCCCACCCATCAGTGATGTCACTTTGAGAGTTCCTGTATAACACACACCTACAGTCTCCAAATGTTATTTTCCATACATAATCATTACATACCACCTCCTGAAAATCAGCAAACAAAAGTATAAATCGTAAAGATGAAAAGAAAGATGGTAATCCTAAGGGTGATCTATATAAAAACCCTCAAGTGCTGATGAAATAGAAAATAGACAGATGAGGAGAAAAAGGTTGTGGGGGTAGGGGGTGCTAGAAAGAGTGAGAGAGAGAAATAAGGGAGGAGTGAGAGGGGGGAGAGTTAGACTAAGAGAGAGAGAGAGAGACCCAGTCAGCACTGTGGTCATCTAGATATTTTATATGGTTCAAGAGGTGGTTGCATTTAATTGAACAGTAATTGTATGTATCTATTATTTAAAGCAGAGAAAGTCATTGTGCAAGGGCGTTCAATCACTATCCCATAACTGTAATGTATTTTCAAACGTAGATAAACAGGTAACTAAATGCATTCTTACAATACAGCACATTCACATATTGATCAGAGAGAGCAAAATAATTTACTGTACCAAGTTATTTTTAAGGTTTCAACTGATCTTCCAATGCATACAATACAAGTCCTGGGTATTTATTTCTATTGCAACTTAAAACCTGAAACTGCAATTATTTAACATACATTGAGAGTTAATGCTCCTAACTCAGGCACTTAATTCAGTTAAATGGTGATTAGATTGATTGAATCAAAACAAAATGCAGCAGTGTGCAACAGTCAATGAAATATAAACACTGGCATACAGTACCATAAGTCATGCAGGTTTTTGTATTGGATGACTGATATATGGGTAATAGCATAACTTAAGTCAGCCATTGCTTCCTCTGATGGGACTGAGTCTTTTCTGAGTGAACCTTTTATTGCGTACAAACAAACAAAATCTGCATAATTGTGTAAGAATGTCCTGTCCCAGCAATGTGTGTGCAGTTGAAGCCAGAGTGCACACCCCAAAGACAACCACTTAGAGTAAAGAAATCAGGACAGACCTGGGAGAGTAGACGGAATGTCAGCAGGGTCAGCTCTACCATTAGGCAGCAATCTAGGGTGCAAGAGTCTGCACAAATTTAAGTATGACTATGAAGAAGAATTCCTTGTTATACTTAATGCAGGTGGTGGCTCTGCAACTTCTAACACGCCACGTGCACACTTTCACTTTGGGGGATGGAAAGTGAGTATCGGTGGCAGCGTCACTATGTGCCTAAGTTTTTCCTAGGGTGCTTAGAAGCCTTACACTGGTCCTGAAAGTATAGTATAGGGCAGGGGTAGCCAACTCCAGTCCTTGAGAGCTACCAACAGTTTATGTTTTCCAGCTCACCTCACAGATACACAGGTGCACTGATTACTAACACATTTTAAAAGATCCACAGGTAGAGCTAATTACTTCACTTGTGATTCTGTGAGGAGACATGGGAAATTTTAACTGTTGGTAGCTCTCGAGGACTGGAGTTGGCTACCCCGGGTATAGGGGTAAGGTACAAAGCCTTGGGGAAAGGAACTGTGTGGTTGGAGAGGGGGGGGGGGGGCAATAGAAAAGGGTAGAAGGAAGGCAATACAAAGACACAGAGGAGTGGAGAGGAGAACAGCACAGAGAGGACGTGAGCAGTCATTTAATACAGGACACTTGTATATGTGCAAAACTGAGTCTCAGTCTGTACACAGTGATACAATGTTGCAGTGGCAGCTTTTTCCCATAAAAAGATTTGTTCAGCTCCGTATGCAGACTCATGGGTAGATTTATTAAGCTCGGTGAAGTGATAAAGTGTCTGATTTTTATCACCGGCCAATCAGCTCCTACTGTACCTGTCATTGTTCAAACCAAGCTTTTATCTACACAGTTAGGAGCTGATTGGCCGGTGATAAAAACCAGACACTTTATCACTTCACCAAGCTTAATAAATCTACCCCTCAGTCACATATACTTTAATATGCATATGTCATATATCAAATAAATCTCTCTTTGTGTGTACTAGCTGCATTGCATTGTGACTAAGACACATTTTTGAAAAAGAAAGACACCCAACCAGGGCTGTGGAGTCGGTAGATAAATGTTCCGACTCCGACCCCGACTCAGACTCCTCGTACTTCTGATGCCGACTCCTCGACTCTGACTCCTCTGTATTAATATGCAAATGTATTTGATACATTCCTTGAAGGAAAGAAAGGCAACATACATATTATTACTACAGAAGCTAGAGACTGGGAAGCCAACAGTCTACTGTATTGAACAGTTTAAGCCAGGCATGTCCAACGCTGGCCCTCTAGATGTTTTGAAACTACACATCCCAGCATGCTTTGCAATAGTTTTAGCATTCTCTAATAGCAAAACTGTGGCAAAGCATGCTGGGATGTGCAGTTTCACAACATCTGGAGGGCCAACGTTGGACATGCCTGGTTTAAGCAAAGGACAAACACAATGAAAACAAAGTTTTATTAATTTTTTTATTAATTAATTAAATGGCTGGATAGTAGCAGTAGGCATAAACATCAGGAACAGGAACTTTACCAGTTCAAAGATAAAAACACATTATTTGGTTGTTTTGGGAACAAAAACAATAGGAAAGGTTCAGAAGTGTGGAGCATGAGTTCTGCATGCTTTGTGACGACAACAAAAATCAATGAGCCACAATCTCTGCTTGTTTGCTCGCTCGTCACTGTTCAATTCAAGGACACAAGGAACGATTTCTTTACCGAATCGTTACTGGCGACGAAAAATGGTGCCTGTACATCAATATGAACCAGCGTAAGGAATGGCTTAGCCAAGGTAAACAAACGACCCCGCGCATGAAACAAGATCTTCATCTGCGCAAAAAGATGTTGTGCATATGGTGGGAGAGCTTGGTTGAATGAATTTTTCGAGTCTACACCAGGTGATTTCTACCAACGAGGTATTGAAAACCTTATTGAACGTTGGAAATAAGTTGTAAACTACAAGGGAGAATACATTTATAAGTATTGGTGCTCCGAATTGTGCGTTGCGTGCCATATAGTGAAGCATGCTTTTTCACGGTCACTTAACGTGTTCGTTTTGCGGTTACGTGAGGCACTGCATGCATTGGTCTTTATTCTTACAGTAGAGAAGTCATTAATTATAATTTTCGGAGTCGGTGCATTTTTTGCCGACTCCGACTCCAGGTACTCGAAATTGCCTCCGACTCCTCGACTCCGACTCCAACTCCGACTCCACAGCCCTGCACCCAACATTAGCAGAGTTGCACAGGACCCAGCAACTCACTCATGTCATGTGCTGCATAGCATATTGAGGCTAGATGTACAGATGTAGCCCCTGTCATCTTTGCTTGGCGCCCGCCAGAGCCTCCCCTCTGGCGAGTGCCGGCGGACAGGGACTACAGTGAACAGGGATGCGCCTGCGTCTCAAACCCACGTGCGTCCCAATCCTTCGCCAGCCCCTATTCTTTTGAATGGGGAAAGTAATCCATAGAGTTCTTTTATCAATTAATTAGCTGTTATCAGATTCACCACCAACACCCATGATGCATACCTCCCAACATGACTCATTCCAGGAGGGACAGCAGAGGTTGGGCTGTAGATCAGTCCAATATTCAAATGGTGGAGTCACACCAACTGCCAGTGAGTCCCAGACTGTGGTGCTTGACAGTGTGTAGTGTGGTAGTTGGTCTGGTGCCAATATTTGAATTATGGATTTTTCTGCATCCCTACCTCTGCGACTGCCACTGGAGAGTACGTCCAGGAACAGACAGGGCTTTTTGTCCCTTCTGGATTGGACCATGTTGGGAGGTATGATGATAAAAGATGTTGAGCTAGTGTGAAATAGTTTAAAAATAGCATTTTTGTATGTGGCAGTATGGGTAGCCAGAAACTGCTTGGGCGTATTGGTACTTGTAGAATCTTGCTACAATACTTGGTCCCTGTGGAACTTGATAAATAATGTATTGCTGAATATGGAATGAGGGGAGACTCCTTTTTGATGGACTTTATCACAGTCTCCAATGTGTCACATTTTGCTGGCAGGAAAGATCAGTGGCTCCCAAACTTTTTGGAATCACAGCACCCTAGAGTTAGTGGCGTGTGGTGGGGTGAGGCACAGCCTTTCCTGTCATACTAAGCTATACGCCAAAGTTTTGAGTTTATAAAGTATGTCAAAAATACTAAGAATCTATAAAAAAATCTTATTTTTATTATTCTAATAATTTTTATTGTCAAAACTCTGGAGTAAAATGTATATGGCAGGTGAGGCAATCTGTTGTGTAATAGATCTGCAAAGTCTGTAAATAGTTTTATTCATTTATTTTCATTTTAACTTTCCTAAATAGTAAGGCTGGGGTCTTTTTAATTATTACAGGAACAATGTATTGTAATCTTAGACATTCCTGTAGAATATTTGCTTTACTGAAGTCATTCTTTATACTGCTAGGGCCTGATTCTTGTACAGTAATGCAGATGCAAATGTAATCACTTGCACAATCAGAGTGCTTTTTGTATTGTGGGAGGAAACGAGTACCTGGAGGAAACCCACGCAACCACAGGGAAAATATACAAACTCCATATAGTTAGGGCCATGGTTGGCATTGCATCCATGACCTCAGTGCTATGAGGGAGTAATGCTAACTATTACACTGTCTGAAGGAATGTGTAAAAGTGAAAACACCAACTTTACTTTTCTAGATATTGTGCACATGACAACATTGGCAAACCTTTGTGACCTGCATAAGTCCCAGGTCATGCAGATACAGATGTGTCCTCATACATCTTAGCTGCAGTCACGCCAAACAACCCTCTGAGCACATAAGGTCCTATGAAACTCGAAAATAATAGCATCGGGAGTCTTTTTATGCTGATGCAGCATGAAGGGATTAGTACGCACCAGGAGACTGCTGATTAATTTCATATATGACACCTGTATATTCCTGAGTACAGTAATTACATATGAAGTGCTAAGATGTAGCGGACACAGCTTTTTTCCATATCAAGTTCTATTGTGCTTCAAATAGAGACTCAATCACACACACAGATATACAAGTGCTGAGTATCACGTTAACACATTGGTGCATTGTGGTCACATTTTTTTGTAACTTAGATGCATTTTTGCCTTAACAAATATGGCAGTCACTAGTGTAGTTGCATGGCTCCTAGCAGCTCGCGTGTGCCAGGCATCTCCCACTGTGAGGTGTACTGTATCTATGATTATACATGTATAGAACTCTCAACAAATATGGCCACTATGGCAATGGTTCTATGAGACAGATCTCAGCTGCTTGCACAAGCATGCCCTCAAAACTCAGCTGCTTTCACAAGCATGCCCACAAAACTCAGCTGCTTTCACAAGCATGCCCACAAAACTCAGCTGCTTTAACAAGCATGCCCACAAAACACACAATAAATGCCCACAACTCATCTTTTTAGCAGTCTCCACATCCTATTTACAAATGCCTCCCAATACTCTTCTCATTTATTTACATTTATTAAGTATGCCTTGACAAATGAAGTTCTCATGTGTGCAATAAGGTCTACTGAGAATATTCATGGATGTACATAAGCAAAACATCATTGATTTGTGGAAACATTGGCATTGTGTACAAATCCCAATCAGGCCCTTAGTTATTAAGTTTAAATTTGAATTGAACATTTTTCACATTCTGCTGTTTCATTGCTACCAGTGATGCTTTTAGATATTGCCTGATGCGTTATTCTACTTACTTAAATTGTTATTCCACAGACATCAGCTGTTACCATGGTAACACCTGTTGCCTTTGTGAATGGCAGCAGTTGTTTTAACTTTTCTTGAAGGCAAATTCTCCGCTATGTTATCTTTAAAAGCAGCCGCAGAACAGAAAATGTGGGGTATGGCCAAACAAAGGCAGTTATAAATCCGTATTCCTGTGACCAGAAGATATCTGTTATAGGCTATAAAGCAAATTTCATCTTCTTTTAAATAATTGGCCTGCGAGCATAAGTGTAAGCATGACAACGATAAGCTAAAATTTATGTTGACTAATCAAAATTATAGATGGGATATTTTTATCTAAAACAGATTACACGAGAATTTCAAGTTGACATTTTTATAGTGCTATCCCTCTCTACGAATGGTTATAGTAACATACATTTACAGTACTTTAAGTTATTAACAGTATGTTTCAAGCAGATTATGTAGCCTAAGTATAATCCTAAAATTGCTTATGTATTAATGTAGGAATGATCCTTCAATCCCCTCTGTTGTATTAGAGCCTGCAATGGGAAGTCCTCTGTTTGCAACCCAGTGGTTAGTGCACATCTATGATGTTATCAGACCTGCATAGTTCTCCTAAGCTGTTTAACCATTTGCAGTTCACATTTATTTTTTGCAATTCAACAGGTTTAAATGTTTAAATTAATTGTAATTAATTTTTTTTATTCAAAAACAGTCTACATAGAATGTTAAATGATGTTAATGTTCTTATTTGAAAGTGGCTCACCATTGGATCTGATGGCTGCCTAGGTGCTGTGCAGCTCGGCGGCTATGTGTCCCCATGTGAAAACTGTACTGTCACTGCTGATATTGTTACCCACCTGGCTGCTGCAATGACCAGTGGCACCGCTGATGGCTGCCTATTCGCCATGCAGCTTGGCAGGCATGTTCCCACTGCATGTAATGTCCCAATGTAACGTATGTAATGTCACCCCCCCCCCCCTTCAACCCTGCTTGATGCTGCACTGAAATACACCAAAGTGTGTACACTAGTGTGCCAATAAAGTTGATTCTAATCTATTCTATCTGCTACTAGTGCTAGGGCTGATGAGCCTGACTAGATGTTGGACTTGAAAGGGTTAAGGGTGGGTATGGCCAGCGTTCCACTAAAGTTGGTCGAGTCTAAGGGTTACTCAGATGGTCTAATGCTGCATCTTCGGAAGTATAAATGGATCATAGAAGCTGGCACGAGATAAATAGATACACAAGATGCCTCCTGCGGCATTGGCATATTTTAGCACAGCTGCTGCGTACAAAGAAGTAGTTGCTATGCTACAGTACCCATCTCTGAATCAGGCCTATATTGACCAATGGTAAGCAGTGCTTAAATAAAATATTCACCTACAGATTACTAGAGTGAACTGTATGCAGATGGAATACGCATCATAGAAATCCCATCACAATTTAAAAACAAACAAAAAACTGTGAAAATAAAAAATTGACCCAATAGCCAGTTTTCTATACAAGTGTGCTAGGTTGCAAAATAAATCAGCTAATAAAACACAAGTGCAACAAGAATGGCCAACATCTAGTGAGAACTAGCAGTGAATAAACTGAATAATGGAAGCTATAAAAACTTAAAGCTGACAGGTTACTATCAAGATACAATTTATGACATGTTACTTCCACAGACAGACCAATAAATAACCCTCAGACATACAGATAAGACAGTTGGGCAGGCAAAAGCAAGAAGGTTAATTAGTGGAAGATGATCAGTTGATTCATATAGAAATGAAATTACAGCCAAGGGCCTGCAGAATGCATTCTAAAGCCTGCATGACAGATCTAGTTTATACTGTAAGCCATTTCTATTGAGAAATCTATATCAGATGAGACTTGGCAGGGGACATGAAATGCAGAAGCACAGACAACACAGTGCCTGGAGAACTTGAACAATTTGTAAGCAACTGACCATTATATAAAACATAGCTCGGTGGTAGCATTATTACTTTATGTAGTCTGTGATTTCATTAATGTTTCAGAAAGACAAAACAAAGCAGAACCCACATTGGAGTTAATTGAAAACAAGCTTGTAAACAACGTTTAATACAGAAAGACGATCATACATGACCAAAACAGGAGCATTACTGAATCCACTCTCAAAACTAGTAATATTAAAAAGGGTATTTATCAAACCTTGTGAAGAGGACAAATGGAGATGTTCCCCCCTGTGGCATAATAATAGCTCCGCAGACCCCGTGGTGGCTTGGAGGCATTAGCTAAGTTTGGGCGCGGAAGCTATTGCTGCTCCGTTAATGAGGCCGCCGCTGCCAAATCTGTTGCTGCCGGGACCAGCATAGCTTCCTGTCTGCAGTCCCAGCGCTCCTCCTGTTAGAATGTCACTTGCAAAATGGCTGCTCCCCTCACAGCAGATGGTTTTTAAGGATGCTATAGGAGGCGGCGACCTCCTTTTGCATCCTAAATAACAGTCTGCTGTAAGGCAGTGGCCATTTTGCAAGTGACATTCTAACAGGAGGAGCGCCAGGACCGCAGACAGGAGGATCAGCTGGTCCCAGCGTGCTGGCAATGGAGTAGCAAGCACAGGTGACCAAACAGCCTATGGGGCTTATGCTGCTGCTGCCAACAAGAGACAGGTGCAGAGCGCACATCTCCAAAGATTCAACACCGATCGGATGGGGCCGAATGATGAAGGGGGTCTACACATGTGCATGCGTGTATCTGCGCATGTGCAGACCCCAGGAGCGAACAGCTTCAGCGAGTTTCACATTCACCGAGCCATTCGCCCCAGGTGGGGGCGGACATCAACCAGGACCATGGCAATGGCCATGATTTTAGGCGGACTAATGGACCATGATTTTAGGCAGGTGTCCACCCCCTCTTTGGTGGATTCAGAGAGAAATAAAAGTCAGTTCAGACTGACTTTTATTTCCGAACACATCTCATGGTCCCAAGGGGATTCAGTGGGGGTGGGGGTGGGGGGGCGTTCAGCCATGCGGCCGGTGGTTTCTCAGCGCTTGGCAAACAGATTTTTGCTGCTTACAGAGGCAAGTGCAACCAAAGTGGATTTCATTCTGCATCTAGTTGTTGCCCTTCTATACTCTTGCGTGTGCAGATAAGAATTAATAATTTTGTAAAATCAGCAACACTATTATACTGATTACATTTTTAAATCTTTACAAATGAAAAAACGTAAGGCTGATTAGTAATGCATTTTCAATTTCAGAAGAGTTGTCCCTTAAGTACAAATGTAATTTCTTAACACAGCATAGCAATTCCGGAACAGAGCTCATTGTATGATTACAAACAAACCAGCGCACAATGTGCTTCGAGTCAGAAGTTCAGCGCATAACTTCTAGAAAACTCAAGGCAAGGCATGATGATTTCCCTCAGCATTTTATCTGGCATCAGGTCATTTCCCAGACACTATTTTACTTGCTGAACATTTGACATGTGCCAGTGGTCCAAATTGTAAGTGAACTGATTTCAAATGCTCATTGAACTAAGACAAAAGGGAACAGAGTATCATTAGATGTTTTCTTTCACATTGTAGGCACAAAAATGTTTCCAACCCATTTACATCCCAGTTATCAGACTCCCTCAAGTATTTTACTCAACTCGCTACTGTAACTGACAGTGATGATTATAGAGCAATCCAGTTCTGCATGACTAGGCCATCTTAACCCACAACTGCCAACACATGTTTACAAAGAGAAGATATTCTGTTTAACGCAGTGAAATGTCATTTTTATCCAAATAAATATATTTCTAGCTTTTGCTTAAAAATGTTTTGTTATAGATGACAAAGCAATGACAATATATTATCATACGTTGTAGATAAATGTGAGTTAAAACACAACAACTTTTCTATACATTTTTCTTGTGAGACAAAAAAAAACCCCATCACCATGGTAACACTGAGCTAACATTCTGAGCATGCGGTTACAGATGACAAGTGTGCCCACCACAGGAAAATGGGCATACACCAATGTGTAAACCGCAAATAAGAGGCTGTCCATCCTAGGTTATTGAGCGCATGCAAAACAGTACGATGATGCGAAAGAGACATATAGAAAAAATACCAAAAACAAATCATACAGAAATATAAATACACACAGACAACGCTAGATATAATGTAATAAAAGAGAACCTTTGGGTTGTATCAATTGTATGTCCATCACAGGAAGAAAATTCACTTTTGGACATTCATGGAAAATGTTGACATGATAGAAAAAGGTAATGTTGCAATTATACAGAGAGAAGTGGGTGCATGGGTTGGAATCTCTGTACCACAGTGCTAGAAAAAGTTTATGTAAGGAGACCATCTGGATGTATAATCACAGACCATAGCTACAGGGTATTACCAGGCCTAGCAAAGCATAAAAAGATCACTCCTTGTGGCTATTTCACTTTGTCCTGACCTTAGCTCTGTGGAGTTTAATTGTGACCTATTGATGTAGTCAAGAGCAGCAGCTAGTTTGTCACTTCGCATTTTGACATGCATCGGCTCAGTTGCATACATCAGCAAATACACAAACTGCCTAATGGTATCAGCACATTACAGTTGTGTATAATGTACAATGGTTCTGAATACACAAGTGTGTTGGGCAACAAATCATTTTTCAAAAGGTAAAAGATCTGCTTTATGGTCTTTATGACCCCTTTCTTATCTTTAAAAATATCCTCTAGTGTGTATGGGGCTTTGCAGATTGCTAATAGATATTCCATGATGGTAAATTATATAACAGCAGCTTTACAATTGCCTTTACAGCACACAAAACAAAACAAGCTTAAGTGGATATTAAGTGGACAGAAGGTGTGTATGCTCAATGACGTTAACGATGCATGCTCCTGTGCATCGTTAATGCCCCCCTCTTGGCTGAACATGAAGGTCAATTTGACTCTATAGCCAATGACGCGCATGTTCAGCAGGCCACGGTGATGCCACTAACGTTTACTGTTATCGGTGTACACTAAATTCCCCAACCAAGGCATGCTGCTTATTGGAAACGGGTTGGAATGGAGAAGGCGGTACAGATTATATTTTTAAACCTGGGTTCACCATCCACAAGTTCCGCCACTGAAATATTGTATACTATATCGGCAGCAGTGTGTCTCAGGAATTGTGTATTAGGGTTAACACTTACCAGAAAGCTACAATACAAGACACTGCAGGCTTCTTATTGACTAAAACAAGTGGTTTTTATGTGCCGTTGTATAAGCAGAAGGAGCCTACTAGGATTAAGTAAGGAAAACAGAAAGACAAGCACAGGAAGCATCTGTATGCTTCCCAGAGGCAGAACTCTGGGAGGCAATGGAGTCATCTGCCGCCGGGCTCCTGCTCCCAAGGGGGCACCTCTCCTCCCCCTGGAAGTTTTAATCAGTTATTTAAAAGCCAACGATATTGCTTCTGAGTTCTGAAATATATGTGTTCTCTATCTATCTATCTATCTATCTATCTATCTATCTAAACAGAAATATATATTTTATATAAGGTTATATAGGGTTGTATGTGTGTGTGGGGGGCACCAATATATATCTTGCCTCCGGGCAACTGGAACGAACTTACGCCACTGATGCTTCCACAAAACCGCTACAGTAGCTTGGAGCATTTTTCTAAAACGTGAGAATACTGTTTTAGTATCAAAGCTATGGGGTAGATGTATGAAGCAGTGATAAGGGAGGATAAGTGATAAAGTGCCTGTACTTGATCACCAGCTAATCATCTCCTGACTGCTAGTTACAGGCTGGGTTAAAAAAGGAACAGTTAGGAGCTGATTGGCCGGTGATAAAGTACCAGGCACTTTATCATTTCTCTTTCCATATCACTGCTTCATACATTTACCCCTATGTCTCAGAGAACCTGTGGTCTGTAATATGTGTTCTACAAAACTGCAGTATCAAGTGGCTAATCAAGAAAATCAGCCAATAAACAGAAAAAATGCTTGGAAATATATAAGTAAACTTAATTTTTACTGGCAGTAACAAAATGAAACCCGATAATGTTTATAACATTTTCTGCGCTAGCTGCATGTACTAAAACACATGTTCTTATGGCTGCCAATTGTAACATTTGTTCATCAGTAAAATAAAAAATATGACTATTTTGGAATCCAGAACTCTTGAGTCTCTTTGACCTCCCAAATAGCACAAAGTGGAGAGGCCAGGTATCTGTGTGTCTCTTCTGAAAGATGACATGTCACAAGATTTTACAGGATTGATCAAACTTGCAGTAAGTGAAAACATGGAATAATGTCTGTGCTTGATATATAGGGGAAAATTTACTAAGATGTGTATTCTACTTCACATGTGATGTTGCTATGGGCTACCAATCAGATCTTGTCTACTATAGAGGGTGCTAAATAATTAAGAAGTAGATACAGATGTTCTCAGATATGAAGTAGAATACACATCTTAGTAGATTTCCCCCATAGTATGCATCGCTGCACAGTACATCATGGTTGCCTACCCTTCTGGAATGGCCCTGAGGCTCCTGAAGATTTAGTCCCCTTCTCTCTCCTCCCCCCCCCCCCCCCCCCCCGAGAAGGTGGGAAAGTCTCCTGCATCCCCTCGCAGCCCTCGCACCTCCTGGTACCGCTGAAGCAAATTCCATAATTCCCTGAATTGCATAGTGTTTATGGGGTAGGGGTGGGGCATGGTGACGTCAGCCTTGTCTCCGCCCCCCTGGCCTGCAGCATTTGGTCTCCTCTCCAGACTTTCCTGGAGAGGCACAATTAAAAGTCGGAAACCCTGCAATATATTAACAATTATTACAAACCTGAGGTACATTGTATAATATTGCAGATTCAGATCTGTTCATGGCAGAGGCAATGCAAGCACTGGGGACACCACCGTTTCCTATTCAGAAGCATCATCAACTCTGCACATGAGTGTAGTACTTGGCTGTGAACCAAATCTGCATGTACGAAACCTCTGGCTGGTTCTCTTACATGACAGCAGTTGGCTCTCTGTGTGGGGGTGTTATGGGGTCACTGAAATCATGGAATGAGTTAAATGATCTCACTCATTTCATGTTTAGAAGCCCCCTATTTATTGCTGCCTTAGGCAACCACCAGCTCCAGCTATGCCTTTACATAAAGTGCTTCTTCCGTGCTAAGTAGTACATTACATGAACAGGCTCAAAGCTGGAAATATTTAGATGTACTAATAATGGATAGCAGCACATATCTGCTACCCCTCTATTTCCAACAGCATCCCTCTGCAGCCCTCATAGGTTTCTATGGGGACTGTGAAGTTGACAGATTTACCAAGCCTATTTATGAGGAAATCTAGAAAGGTGTCAGCATCAGCTGTTTACCCACAATGAGCCAATCACATGCAGTTCCCTTTTACTGGCATCTGGCATTATTCAATATGTGCACCAGCACTCACGCAGCAGTAAATAATGCATTTTTTTCAGGTATATCCGACACACTGTATCTATTCAGAATTACATCACCATACTGTACCTTTACTGTAATGCATTAAAATGACTCATTCACTTCTTGTTTACCGACTCTCCAGTATGAAGAGGTCATAAGTATCACAAATGGTATGTGGTCCGTAGATCGATCATGATGTCATCATCCTATGCCAAAACAATGTAATTGCTTCTTCCAGCATTTTACCCCTGTGGTTGATATAAATATTAACATGCAGCTTAACGGCATGTCAACATTTTCAATCATTTTTCAAATACTCTAACGGTGGAATTCTATTGCTGGCCGTAATTAACCACACAGACACGATGGGCTAATATCATGATTTTTAGCCCGATGCTATTATCCAGCTACCCAATTATGACCCATTTATTACTGTACTGTAAATAGCCTCCATCCTTCCTAGGAAGTTACATAGTATGAAATCATGTTAAATAACATATGATAGCATTAGATCTAAATAGAATATATATAATGCACTTTCTACTGAAGGTTTGTACATCATTATATTAATATTATTTTTTAACTGTATCCAAACCCTTTTGACTAAAGCAGCAACTGCCACATTCTTCCACACAATGCAGACATTACACCATTGTCATAACTAGCCAATGAAATTTGTTACAAAATTATGCAAAAGTTGCAATCAAGCTTTAATACAAACCAACCAACCAACCAACCAACCATTATCTGTCTGTTTCTTCTGGCAAATACCAGAAGGGCTGATGACCAGCTGGGCTGGTCCACTACTACACGTTGGATTGGTAAGACACAGCCTTCCGGCTCTCTATTTGCCCACACAATTTTGGAGTGTATATTGTGAGGCCAAATCCCCCTTATTTGTGGCAGGCCATGGCTATGCCCCTTTTGCCAGAGACGCATATACCAGTAGTATATCAGTGGTCAAACTTGGGAGTGGTTAGCCCAGGTGCAAAAATAAAATTAGGGGCCCCCCTGCTCCACTCCAACCCAAGTTCACAATATGCCACAAAGCAGTGGGTGCGTGCACATGTCTGGGCTGTTAAGCAGTCCCAGTCCATTCTTCCTTTCAAAGGAAACTTATTAAATTGATTGTGAAGTCAAACTAACTTTGAAAAAAAAACACAGGTAGCAACACGCTCTTTCTGAACAACACATCACACTCTGGATTTAACACCAAGTTGATGTTAGGTGAAAAAAATTCTTGCCATAGCAACGTCAGAATCTCCAAGCACTTGTAGTCCTCTGAGATATTCCCTACAGCAACATGTAAACACTCTCATGCAGTCATTAAGTTGCCAGTTTATATTGCAAAACATTTTCTCTCAAGTGAAAGAATCTCTAAGAAAAAAACAAAAGGTATCATTGCTAGCATTGAAAAGACAAATAGGCACATTAGTTACTTCATATGATTTGGGACCATAGCCATATGTAGTAAGGTCGACAGTCAATAGGTCGACAGTCAATAGATCGACCACTATTGGTTGACAGTCCATAGGCCGACACATGATAAAGGTCGAAATGCCTTAGGTCTACATTAGCAATAGGTTGACATGGAAAAGGTTTTCCACAATTATTTGGTGTTTTTGTCAAGTGATGGGGAACCGTATTCCTTCACATAGCTCGCTTCACAACTGTATGTCCACTTGGATAGTAAAGTATGAAGAACCACCTGTTTTTGAAAAGAAAATTACTTATTGACTGTTGATCATTTAATTACCGACCTGCCATCCACATCCCGACAAATAATACAGATACCATCTGGGCAGTAACTTTAGTTTATTGACAATTTAACATCATCTATATGTGAAAGGAGAGGCGTAACTCTGGGAGCCAATGGAGTCACCTGCCACCAGGCACCTACTCCCTAGTGCAGGGCCGGCGCCACCACTAGGCAGCTTTAGGCATTTGCCTGGGGGCAAATGGCCCCCAGTGGAGCCAGGTGAGCGGTGGCCACATCCCCCCTCCATAGAGTGGTTGAGCGGTGGTGCTGGTCTGCAATCCCCCCAGCAGCCGCATCATCCACCCCCACCGCCCCTGGACTCCGCGGCCGCATCAAACACCCCCCTCTGGACTCGGCGGTGGACTTCCCCCCCGTCCCACCTGGGGCGCTGAAGGGGGGGAAGCGGGGGTGAGCGGCGGGGCATTCCCCCCCTTCCCACCTGGGGCGCTGCGATGCCTCGCACTGGCCCTACCCTAGTGGGCATCTCTCCTCCCCCTGCAAGTAGGAATCAGTTAATTGAAAGCCATCAATATAGCCGTTGTGGTTAACTCCCCCTCCTAGCAGGACCATTGATGTCAAACTGTCTTTATTTGAAGTATAATTTTTTGCAATTGTCACTTTTTGCATTAGAACCCATGATGTGTTTCACTAGAAATATATATACACATACACACACACAAACACACACTCAAACATGCATACATATAATTATATAAGGTGGTGTGTGTGTGTTTTATTTTGCCTCCGGACAACTGGGATAAGCTTACACCACTGTGTGAAAGTAATCCATTTAGTGCTCTCTACTGTATTTTAGCCTGGCCACTAACTGCCATTCACTGTTACTCGTGTATTACAAATGTACTGGCTGTAATGTGATATATAATTGAGCAGGTTAGCCTCCATTGTGCAAGGTTACTGCAAACTAACTGCATTGCAGACCTACGGTAACTTTTATACTGCTCATAATCACTAGCAGTATGATTCATGAAGTCTGTTTAATTCATGTCCCAAGATCACCGTTTCCTTCACAGTGTGGTACTGTATATTAAAGGATAAAGGAGAGAAGTTTCTTTTACATAAAAGGCAGATAGTGTCAGAGAGGAACATTCATACCTTTTCCCACAGCTTATACAGAATGTAGTACTCCCACCACCATTCTATATACATGCAGAGATCTAACAAAAATGTAGACGATATTAGAGAACTAGTTTAAGGGAAGAACTGATGCTATAAATGCTGCTTCTCTTGGAGAGCAGAGTGAAAGATTCATTTATGTTTCATATACACATTATAGCTGTGGTGGCTCCTACTTGCTTTTAGGAGGGGGACTGTTGTTACCCCATATGCCGAGAGGAAAGGAGACAGCCAGCCCCAGTTTGAGGAGTCTGCATAATGGATGTGGCAGACACAAGAACCGGTGCATCTGCAGAAGCCGTGGTATGACTGCAGCCCATAGAAGTTGACTAGGGCTGCACAGTAAGGTCAGGGAGTAGCTTCCAAGAGGAAGCTTGCTTCGTGCTTATTGAAGCCCGTACTGGCAGTCCCAGAGGGTGGAAGCACCTCCCAATGGGGCTGCTTGTAGTGTCTGTGACTGACAGGTAGAATTTTTTCAGTTTGCGCGTGAAACATACACTGAACAAAAACAAAGGTGTAACTTCCTCAGCAACATTCAGATTTTAGAATATGGGAGACAGCCTTTATAATGGAAAAGTCCATTTCATTATTGGAAATAAATGGTCTTAAATTGTAAATAACAGCTCTTCTCCGACATTAATGATTGGGATTATGGAGTGCTATGTTACGTCTTCCTAGGGCACAGGGAGGGTTAGGTTTATTACAATTTTCAACTTTTTAAAAGGACCATCCCCTATCTTGATCCCCTACAGAATCACTGTCATGCTTCATCTTAACTCTGCTGATGCAATGACACTAATTATTGTATTGTTAATTAGTTTACATTAAACTTTTTTTTTGACTAAGAGAAAATGTCTTGATTATTCGCTGCATTTGAAAACCATCATTGGTGATTTAGTTCAATGTGAGTTTAATTAAGTTCTAACTGATGTTAGCGATAACAATATGAGGTTAGAACTGACTCCCATGTGTCAGTAATATATTTTAGAATACTATGGCTCATTTATAATCCAATTAGTTCCAATTGATTTCAGCTATTGCAGTTATGCAATAGAACACCACTTATAATTAAAATCAAAATAAAATTAGAAACACTCTTTCTCATATGGAAAAGTAGGTGAAAACAAGTCTTTGATAACCCGCCTCACTCACACATACGCTAAATATAAATGTATCACTACTTTGCTTTGGCTTTATCAACTAATGTACCTCATGTGGGATTATTTTCCATTATATGAACAACACAATTCGGAGCACAGTTTATTTTGCACCTTGAAAATCTTATCTACCAGTAAACATAGTTTTTGAAAGTAGAATTATTTGGATGGTAACAGGGTAATAAAGACCTTAATTTGGAATATACATGGATATTGAGAGGAACAATTTTTGTAAGGTACTATTAAATGGATTACTATCTTGATAAAATTAAAATGACAATAGGAAATACTTTAAAATAGATAATGGCAGAATTGGATTAAGATCCTTTGGGGCCCTAAACAACATACTAGTTTTGGCCCCATAATTACATCCAGTTGAGATCTGAACACGGCCTGGGTGCTGGTAACCATGACCAAAATTGGGAGGTGTGACCACACCCCCTCTCCCCAAAAAAGAAGAGGTAGGAGAAGCAAATTGGCTCAGTTACTATGGGGGTTATTCTAGTTCATTCTTTCTGACAAAATCCTTCTTAGATGGACAAAACCATGTGCACTGCGGGTGGGGCAGATGTAACTTGTGCAGAGAGAATTAGATTTGGGGTGGGGTTTTTCTTCAAAGTGAGATCTATATTGCAGTGTAAAAATAAAGCAGTCAGTATTTTCCCTGCACAGAAACAAAATAACTCACCCAAATCTAATTCTCTCTGCACGTTATATCTGCCCCCCTGCAGTGCACATGGTTTTGTCCATCTAAGAAGGATTTTGTCAGAAAGACATGTGCCGAGAGGAAAGGAGAAAGCCAGCCCCAGTTTGAGGAGTCTGCATAATGGATGTGGCAGTGAGATCTATATTGCAGTGTAAAATCATGCAGTCAGTATTTTCCCTGCACAGAAACAAAATAACTCACCCAAATCTAATTCTCTCTGCATATGTTACATCTGCCCCCCCTGCAGTGCACATGGTTTTGTCCATCTAAGAAGGATTTTGTCAGAAAGACATGTGCCGAGAATGAACTAGAATAAACCCCTATGTGGGAATTACACTTACTGGTATAAAACCACTGATGTTTTAGTCATCAATAGCTGAGTGCTGTGCAAATGTGAAGATCTCAGAAATCAGGGTTGGTGCCACTAACATTTTCTTGCCATCACTAACCATCATGAATGGGGAGGAGACACTCCAATTTATTTATAAAATAAACTCCACGCCAACAAGGATAGTGGGGGTATGAACAAGATGGGAGGACGCGTACCGCATCCCCTCGCAGGGCACGCTACGCTTGCCACGCTTCGGGCGTGGATAGTGGGGGTGTTTCAGGAACACATTCACACCTGTCATGTCAGGCAGGTTAAAATGGTCAATGGTTCCCACACAGTGTAATAAGCGTTGACTGACTACACTAATTGCGTAACGCTGACTCACTGAAGTCTACGTAAGCTCCCACTAGCCGCAAACGGGAGGGAACACGACGCTGATACTGACAGGGACGCCTGACTGACTACACTAACTACTTAAGCGGCCGGGGGAACATGGTCTATTGACTACGCTAACTACTTAAGCGAGCCACGGGAACACTACGCTGATTCTGACAGGGACGCTGACTACGCTGGCCCCGGGAACACTACGCAGATTCTGACAGGGACTCTACGCTAACTACTTAACTGCCACCATAAAACTACACAAGTACCTATGTTTTTACAACAGAGCCAGCACTTAGTATTGATGTGGGTACCATATGTGTAGTGAAACCGTAATGGACAGAAATAAATAATTATTGACTCTAGAATTTGAATAATTTAATCTCCCCTTACAATAATATTAAAAAAAAAATTTGTTATTGCTATCACAAGTGGCAATACCAAACTCTGCTATTGCACACAGATATAAATAGCCCAACATATGTATATATGTTTTCCATATATTGTATTTGGACATCTATAACTTTTGCTCTGTGTTATACTGTACTATAAGTAGTAATTCGTAGGTCTATGGTGTTATATGCATGAATCCTTAAAAAAGTTGAAACAGATGCAGTGAAGCAGGAATATGTATACGTTTTCTAGCTATGGCATAAAAGCATTCTGTGGTACAATAAAAAAAAAGAAAGTAATAACTCGATATGACACAATTGTATGTGCTATAAAGCAATGGTTTAGTAAATATTTTCAATATCCTTTATCTCCCTTTCTCTCTATCTTGGACATTGAGAATACAAACAATCTAGTGCAGATTAAATATCTTATATTCTTATAGAAGATCCAATGTAATCTTCTGTATACTGGAAAGCCCGCAACATGGAGTAGAAATAATCAAGCTTTCCAACAAGGCAATCCCAGGATATTGTTGATGGGATAAAATCTGTCTACAAGAACAAAATGAAAACATAGCTATGGCTTATAACATGGTTATTATAAGATTATTCTTCTATATAGTGTGCGCTATCCAAAATAGACATCATTGTGAAAATGCTGAATTTTAGAAATGTATTTAATGTCATTATTTCGGAACACTAGTAAGAGATGGGTGACAATGTTAAACTGACACGTCAGGAAAACATTCAAATAAAAACAACTTAGAAAGCATCATGTATGTGCACTTTGTACCAATAACCAAATAAACACAAGTAACCCAGATTTCCATCTGGGCAACAGTATACAGAATATCATAAAAAAAAAAAAACCACCACTTAACTTTACAACATTAGTAATCACAACATTGTATAGTGATGGTGGAGGGGGCACATTGATGCAATTGATCTGCCCCATGCCACTGTGCCACTATTAATGCAATGCCACATCTTTTGATATGCTAACCTGACTGCACCTTCTGGAGAGAACAACATCACAGTAGGTAACTGAAGGATTACATGGTTCAGTGGGGCAGATGTACTAAGCGTGGAGAAGAGATAAACTGGAGATAAAGTGGAGATAAAATGAAAGGAGATAAAGCACCAGCCAATCAACGCCCAACTGTCATTTTCAAACACATTTCATTGGCTAGAAAAAAATGTGGGCGCTTGGGTGAAACAAGAGAAACATATAGCACAACAGTACATACATATACACATTGTTTGATTATATGTACGTACTGTTGTGCTATATGTTTGTTTTTAATAAATTGTACATTTCTCTTGTTTCACCCAAGCGCCCCAGGTTTTTTTCTAGTTCTTGTATGCTTTTTAGAGGCTGGCTATCCTCTAACGCAGTGGCTGCAGGGTGACAAGTTATACCCCTCTAGTCTCTAGCGCCAAAGACCACTTTTGGTACATTTCATTGGCTGGTGCTTTATCTCCTTTCACTTTATCTCCACTTTATCACCAGTTTATCTCTTATCCAGGCTTAATACATCTGCCCCTCAGTTACTAAGGTAATACTGGAAAGTCTGGACAGTGTTAAATACATTCAATAGAAGGGCTGAACTATGTAGCAGAGATGTCTCCTTTTTTAGTCATAAGTCATAAGTTTAACCCAACTGAAAGGACCATGAACATATGTGAGCAGTCCATATATGACAACATATGGTTTAATCATAATAACAGAATACATTTAAGACTTTCCTGTCACTGTAAGCATAAAGTCATATTTCACCGTAGGCAAAGTTGGATTATGGGGGATACAGGTAAGTGTACCTGGGCCCCCGTCTCTTGGGGCACCCAGCTGGTGCTGCTCCAGCTTCTGACCCAACCCTAACTGGCTGCTGCTGTCCCATTTCCACATTCAAAGATCTCCCCTACCCAACCTGAGGTACGCTGGAAGGTGAGAAGAGATGTCAGGCTGTAAACTGGGGTGTAGGGGGTTGGACAAATGTAGGGCCGCCAGTGCAGGGAAAATGTTAGGACGCAAGTCAAGCTGGGGTGGGGGGTTGTGTATATGGGGCTGCAAGTTTCGAGGAGTAGAGAGGAAATCACCCAGTACAACAGAGGTTTATTTTCCTGTTTGCATGACATCATGACATCAATGAGCGGAAGATAAGAGTGTGGACTAAGATGCCAGTCACCCGCGCATGCATGAGGAGAAAAGATGGCTGCTGCAGAGGTTCAGAGGGAGTTGGAGTGCCACTGCAGAGTCACAGGGGATTGAGGCAATACTGCAGAGGCATGGGCAGGTAGAGAAAGGTGCAGGGAGGCACCCCAAAGGCTTAATCCAGCCCTGGACAGGAGCCAAGTGCTGTAGGAGAATATAACACTGCAGCATCAAGCATCTGTCACTGCAGAAGAGCCTGCAAACCCCCCCCCCCCCCTTGATGCCATTATCTGCCCTCCCATTTTTGCAGCACAGATAGTATAGATAATATAATATTTTGCTGTATTTTTACGCATTTTAGGGAAACTCCTAATTACTGCTACTAACAATAATACTGTTTGCAACAATCACAGTAATAATAAATCATGTCCTATTGTGTTCACTCAATTGTTACCTAGTGTATTATTACCCATTGCATCTCTGTTAAAAAAGGATAAACATACAATAGTCAGACAAAGCCTTAACAGACTGATAAAATAAACTATTATTTTAATGAGATATATAATAGATGTATAGATGTACAGTATATAATGGAAATGCACTAACTCTGCCCTGCCTGAACATTACCCTGACTGAAATGAAAAAAGAATAACAAGAATACAATTAAGAATATAAAAAAAATGATGTGATTTCTACAGATAAATGATTAGGCCAATGACATGCTCACGTCATATTGTATTTAGCTATTCTTCAAAACAAACCGCTACATAAATATATTAATAGACGGTATACCACGTCCTGTCCATACAATCCTGCAGTATGCTCACATTCCTCTGTGAACTATGACTACAAATGTCCTGGATAAAGCTGCAGTTTTATGGGCAATAATGATGGGTGACATAATGTTGATTGTTTGGATATATAAATTGCTGTGATTCAGGAAATATATAGGATATCAATGGCTGCTGGAAAACAAAGCCATTAATAATTTTTACAAAGTCGACCAACAAAATAAAAACGGCTTGATATATTTATGAGAATTTTCAAGCTGGAGAAAAATAATAAGACACTAAAAGCGAAAGAACAAGTTATTTGATGAGGCTGCTTACAGAAAATGACCACTTTATAAATAAAGACAAAACGGTTTTAGCCTTCAAGGCAAAACCCCAAATGTCCGCTAAACACAGCCGTAAATAATGGTTGCATTCTGGTTTAAGTGAATCCGCTGGATCATGTTCAATGTTCTACTTTGTGTATGTCAGGAAAACATGCGCATAAAACAATATTAGCTTTGGACATTTTGTTTTCATAATGGCTGCTGCAAAACTTACTAAAGTAGGCATACCTCCCAACTGTCCCGAATACAGCAGGACAGTCCTGCTAATTAGACACTGTCCTGCAGAACAGAGCAGCCGCTAATCACTGAATAGATCTCGACAACTATCAGTGCAGGGAGGGGAACCCAGCTGAAAATGAGGAAAATGGGGGATGCAGCACTCATTCCCGCCCCCTTCATGTCGCCCCACCCACTCCTCTTTGAAGGTCCTGATTGCCTTCTTTTGTAGTTGGGAGGAATGGAGTAGGCCCTCCATAACTCCAGGTGTTTGTGACAGTAACTGCCAGCTTACCTATAATGACTGTGTCACAGCTCAGACCTTTTTAGGGCACACTCCTAAAACTAGAACTCAATAGAATGACCTTTTCTGCCTAGTCTCCATAATTGTCCAGGAATTTCATAATTTTAGGGCATTCAAGCAAACTGGGCAGGGCAGGGACACGATGAAGCAATGCACTATGAATCATTACATCTTTCCCCCACTTCCCTCATGACATACTGTAACATTGCAAATTGCAGTATAGTGTCATGGGGTTGGCCCACAATGACATAATTAATGGTACCACACACCCACTTCTTCACTTTGAGTCTCCCCTTCGAGAAGTTTAATTTGGTAAGTCTGATACTGGCTTTTCTGTAAGATCTGTTCAGTACAACATGAACAGATGCCTGGGCAACCGGGCATGCCTAATCATCCATGGGTCCTGGCAGGGCAACCTGATTTTCAGGAGCCTCACAGCAATTCCAGGAGACTAGGCAAGTATGTCATAATGCCTGCTGCCAGACTTAACAAACGACTTATGATTGGCTAGTTGCAAATGTTCCACTGCCACTAATTGGTGTTTTTTTGTTATCACTCGCCCATATATTAAGTTTTTGTGGGCATGTTTAAGATTAGGTTTGACAATGATACAAAGGGATTGTTTCTTCTGAATTAGTGAAGTTTTAGTAGTTTAATTGTTTAACAGCGAATGTGCTTTTAATGCATAAAACTAATTATTTAAAACATTGATACAAGAGCGACATACAGTAAGTGCCAATGACATACAGTATGCGTGGGCTGAAGTAGCTGCACGTACTACTGTTATCAATCGGCATCTTGCATACACTGTAGGCAGCAATATTTTATTGTTCAAACCTTCTCAATCGTTAAGTAATAGAGGCTTATTTTGAGGCCAACTTTGCAACAATATTTAAGTATGCATAAGGTAAACTATTTTTTAGAAACGTTTTACATGACTACATTACCTATAAAAATAAATTGGATGTTGTTTAAAATAAAATAATACAACTAAAGTATAAACACTTAACACCTTAATAAACTAGTTTAGCTAAATAACCCAGGCTGTGGAGAAAAATGGTTTCTACAATTGATGTGATGACCCTTTATTTTGTCCAGGTCAATATGTAGCTTGTGAACACTAGCTCAAAGTTGGCTAAAGTGTGTGTCTTTACAGTGCTTTTACAGTTATTTGCACAGTACACTAGCACTTACAGAGTTACTGTAAATCAGGCATCCAGCTGGAAGGAGTAATGACAGTTGTATATACCAGGCTTCTCTTTCCCATGAATAGAAATAAGATGTCCAAATAACCCCGTTTTTCTTATATTTAGCAAACATACTTTGTATAATGAGGATAACAGTCTGACAAACTGCACAAGGCATTCAGGCCATACTCAGAAGATATATATATATATATATATATATATATATATATATATATATATATATATATACCCACAAAATACTCAGAATCTTGAACAGAGTACTTGAATAATAGCAATTACATTAGCATCCCTTATATCATCATATGCCCACAGCAATTACTGTTATACTTTATTTAGACATTGCCAAAATAATGACTAGTACTGTACACTGTCGTGATCATAATTGAAATAAATAATATACAAATATAAAAAAGAGGTATGGTCTTGTCTAAAACATAATTAAGGGTCCTGGCCTCTCTAAACTAGTATATACTTAGGGCGGTATTCAATCCCGGATTGCGACTGACGTTCAGACAGTTGGAATTCCAGGCCATTTTTGGCAAGCTAGACAGAAACTCAACAGCTGGAATTCAATGTTCCGGCTGTCGAGTGTGGGAAAGTGCACATGTTGGGGAAAATGGATGCGAATTGTAGAAAACCGACAATGCTGTTGGAAACGGCAGCATTGAATAGGTGGTGGCCGCTATTTCCTCTGGCTGAATACCCTCCTTAGTGTTTCTTCTCACCATCACTACCAATTCTCAAATTCTGAATCACAACAGCAGAAAACATTTTAGGAGTTTAAATACAATACAGTAAACATGCCAGAGTCTTTTATACAATATATATAGTACTCCAAAGACTAATATAAACTACACAGTACATCCTAATGCCATACAATACATAGAGAATCCTAGTGAAAGCTGTATAATAGACATAGCATCTGAGTGACTACTGCTGCAGAGAGAATCCTAGTGAATGCCACACAATTCAGAGAGCATTCTAGTATTTGGTGAATAAGACATGTATAGTCATTCTGTTTATTTTAGATTTTGGGGCTAAGCAGAATGACTTTGTTCTGTTCAGCTAAGTCAAAATTTGATATTAATGCTATTTCATGCAATCTAACATATTAGGAAATTTGCAAGTGTTTTCGTACAGATGCTGCCTTCATGAATCTGCAATTCCTCATCTCATCTCTGACTAGCTGTATTGGAAAGGAATAAAAAGGGAGCAGTTTGCCGCAGAAGATGCTGGAGTGAACACCTGTCCAAACAAATTACAAGTAAAGCCTGTGGCTGCGAGCAGCATTAGTTAAAAACAAAGCTGTCTCTTTCAGAGACATATTTAATTGTAGTGCCTAATGGCTTTAGTGACACCCCAAATCCCAACATTTTATGCTTCAGCCTGTTCAGGCTATCAACCTTGTTCCTTGTTTACTTTTGTCCTTCATGTGATCTTGAGTGGTTATCTGCCATCTTAGACAGTACTGGTGTGCCCAATCTTTAGGAAACATAAAATAATAAATACTTATTTGGATGATAATCTTGGAGATTACAATAAATTGACACCATAGAAGTCCATATTAAATTTTTAACATGGGCCTCTATGGTGGGAACTGCCCATAGATGCCCATGTTAAACTTTAACATAGGTGTCTATGGAGCCGCAAACAGCCAATTAGCCGTGGAGCTCCCCCCGAAGCCCACTCCTGATTGGCTAATGGGCCTGGAACTGAAAATGTTTGATAGCTTATTATGAAAAGTGGATGAAAAGGTCAATGCAATGTAGGCACATAGAACCCATTCACTATATATACAGTATGATATACTTATGATTTATGGCCAACCATGTGGCCATCTGATTATCATCATGCTGCCATGGTGATGGTCCTATTTTTTTTTTAGAGGCCTAAAGCTGCATTACTAATCTGGCCCTGCCAGGAAGTAGTATAGCTATAAAATAGAACTACATCCATTATATGATATATTTCATAGATACAATAAGCAATAGATACTAAAATAATTGCTTATCTAGGAAACAAAGAAATGGAAAACTGGGGATTAACAATGCATATGATGAAACTTCTTGGCTAAACACTCTGTCAATTCCATATTTAACTTGGTTCAGAGCTTGGACCACATACTGGGTTCACATATACATTGACATCATGTTTTGAACTAGAAGACAGATAATAACAACAGAGCATACTGAGCTTGTGTATAAAAGCAGGTTTGTGACATGACACTTGGAATTGCACACTTGGATGCAGTTTACTAGCTAATTAATGCTTCTGTAAAGAGCAGCTAAACATTTACAGCAATGTAAATGGCTACTGGCTTTACCTGTTGCATAGAACGCTCTATAACAAGAGTACTTCAATGTCCGATATTCTGATCTTGATTCTAAAGGAAGTTCTATAAATAATGGGACACTGCCCATAGCAACCAATCAGATTCTACTTGTTGTTTATTTATTTAGCACCTTCTAAGTTATTACATAAAATCTGATTGGTTGCTATGGGCAACATCTCATCTTCAATAGAACTCCCATTTTAGTAATTTACCACTGAGTTTGGAGTAAAGCAAAAAAGAAAATGTTTGCAGCCAAGGTAAATATTGGTTATTTCAGCATATAGCCCAAATATCCTGGACACCTGGTTTATTTGTACACTACGATTTAGTTCTGGGTTTGGACGTTCCCCTCTTTATGCACATATTACATCTGTCTCACCTGCAGCATACTTGCCTACATTGCTGCCCCTCCTGCTTGGTGCATGGGGACGTGCACCATCATGGTTCTATCCCCTTGAAAATTCAGGCATGGTCTAGTGTGTGTGTGTGTGTGTGGGAGGGGGGGGGGGGGCTAAGATGATGTGGTTCAGTGTGAATCATGTCATCATGCCCCTCCTCAAGGGGCCCATATGTGCTCTGTAAGTGGGCAGCCCAGGGGGATCTGGGGGGCTAGCAGGGATGCAGGAGACTTGAGGACTTTTCTGGGGGGGGGCCTTGAGAACCCTGTTTTGGAACCGCTGGTGAAATTAATTTTACTCTATTGTTCAGTGATATTACCAAATATGCTATAGTGTAAAAAAATATTAAATATTATGAGTAACAAGATCCTGGGAAATGGTTTAGGGCATGGTTGCTCAAGGTTACATTAGCACTGGGAGAATATGCTAATTTTAAGGGCCTAAAAATAAAGCTCCAAATAGGATAGAAGATTCATCTCCAGAACTGCACAACACATGTTCAGATGACTACCAATTTGGGAACACTAAACTTTTTGAAGCTTCTTAACCCTTTGAGTGCCAACAATTCTGTGAGAGATGTTCAAAATACCCCCTAAAAATGCCAGCGTCGCTCGCATTTGTTTTAAAAATTCAAATAAAAAATATTGTGAAACAAAAGATTATATTTCCTATATAAGGTAGCCTTACAGGTCATTATGATGAATAAAAATGTTTGCTTGGCAATAGTCACACCTATTTTGACAAATTCACTTGGCACTCAAAGGTTGTAACTATAGGACTGGCTCCTGCGATCCTGAGAGTACTGCACGCATAAGATAATGGGAGAACTGCTGGAGAATGGATGAGGACTGAGGGTATTAAAGATGAAATAATAATATAGTGTAAAGTTTAAACAATAAACAGTATGTGGTATATGGATGTAGACGAGAACCATTCAGAGATAGTAGAAGCATCCAGATAGGATGAATTACGAGATACTGTAAGTATATGAATAAAGTTGAATTAAGATAATTAGTAGGAGTAATAATAACAACAAGAGTAACAGAAAGAGTGGATGTAAGGATTTGTGGATAGGGGCCAACATTTGGCGGTGGTATAGCGGGGACAAGTTCCAGCGTGGTGCTAATGCTAATTAAGGCATTTTCATAGTGTCAGCATTATAGCTTTAAACACAATGATTTATCATCATGCTTAAAGCTATGATATAAACACAGTAAAATGCTTTGATTAGCACCTGCCTTACGCCGTCACCATTAGGCCGTACACATACTAATTGTAGACATGGTATCTGGAAATAAATCATACCACTCCCGGAAAGATCCAACTGAAAATAGAACTTGTGTTGTACAGTTGGTCAATATAATATATACCGTAATTTTCGGACCATAAGACGCACTTTTTCTCCCCAAAAAAGTGGGGAGAAAACTGTGTGCGTCTTATGGAGCGAATATGCTGGTTAACCTAACGCAGATGGAGCACGCCGGGTCTGCTCTCTGCTGCCCGGCAGCAGAGCCCAGCATCTCAGAGCGCCGGCAGCAGACTCCCCCGCTCCCCCACCTCCTCCTTACTTAACAGGCACAGAAGATCCAATATGTTCCGGATCAAGCACTGCAGCAGCCGGGGACAGAGTGAAAGACCGGGGTACGCACTGGGCAAGGCAGGAAGTGATCTGGCTGGGCAGCAGGGTCAGGACAACAGCGGGTCCCTGCAGTGTATGTGATATCAGCGGCGGGGGTCCCTGCAGCGAAGGGGAACTAGTATAGCATACACTGCAGGGACCCGCTGCCGACCTGATCCTGCTGCCCAGCCAGATCGCTTCTTGCCTTGCCTAGGTAGGAGGGGGGAAATTACGATATATGATGCCTCATTGGGAGGGGAGAGGATGCCTGGGGGGGAGCAGGGTTAGGCTAGGCTGCCCTGCACTGATACTAGGCGCCGGCTCAGCTGTCACTCAGCCAGAGCGCACCGCTGCAGATCGGATCTATAAGAGAGATCCGATCTTTGGTGGATGGGGGGAGAGTAGAAATAAGTAGCCCTCCCTGACCTGTATGGTGGACCATTTTCATGAGGCTGCCGACATTGTCCGTCTGTTAGCAGCCGCAGGAGCAAAAACTACTGGCCCTGTATACTAGATGGCAGAGTGGGCAGCAGGGTCAGCCAGCACAGGGAAGGGATCCGGGCAGCAGGGTCAGCGCTGGCAGGCAGCCTCTCTTCCCCCCAGGGTGGGCTGGGCTGCATGGGGGGGGGGAAAGAGGCTGCAGCCCAGCCGACCCTGGGGGGAAGAGAGGCTGCCTGCCAGTGCTGACCCTGCTGCCCGGATCCCTTCCCTGTGCTGGCTGACCCTGCTGCCCGAATCCCTTCCCTGTGCTGGCTGACCCTGCTGCCCAGATCACTTCCCTGCACTATTTGGTTCAGAATATTTTTTTTTACTGTTTTCCTCCTCTAAAAACTAGGTGCGTCTTATGGTCAGGTGCGTCTTATGGTCCGAAAAATACGGTGTATATATATATATATATATATATATATATATATATATATATATATATATATATATATATATAGACTTCGTGGGGTAGACACAGCACTCCAGACACGTAGAATCTCAAACGTATAAAGTTTTATTGAAGATGGCAACGTTTCAATGCGGATGCATTATCGTCAGGAGCCTGACGATAATGCATCCGCATTGAAACGTTGCCATCTTCAATAAAACTTTATACGTTTGAGATTCTACGTGTCTGGAGTGCTGTGTCTACCCCACGAAGTCTACATACCTACTTGACACCGGCACCCGACCAGCAACGATTTAAGGGAAGCAGTGCCCGGCATACCAGAAGTCTATATATATATATATATATATATATATATATATATAAAAGAAAATACCCAGCGCAAAAAGTCCACAGTCTCGTTATCAGGTAGGTCCAATGTCCCATATAATGTGTGCAGCTCCACTATTAGGATCCAACCACGAATCCAAACGGGGGTATGCTTGTAGAAAAGGAAGAAATGAAGCGCACCAATCAGCAATAAATTTATAAATATTTACTTCTATATATGCTGACATACATTGGGTTAAAATCAGAAAGCTTGCCGTATGAGCAGGGCATAACAGCCGGACCAGGCGCCGATGGAGAGACCGCTGGCAGTGATCAATTGCAGGCGGAGCGCATCAAAGTCGGGCAGTCAGCTGGGAGCTTCAACGATACAACACGGACCAGACCAGGACGTCACCACGTCGGGAACAGGTAACCACGCCCTATATATATATATATATATTCGGAGAAAATATTTAAGTAACAGAATCACTTTACAGGTATATGGTTTTTGAACACTCCCCATATACTGTCCAGAAGGTACAGCAAGTTTATTTCATAAATACTGTAATTTGGACTCTGGCTCACACCATAATCTGCTTGAGTGCAGGAGATTACAGAAAGCTTTCCTGAATTTATATGGCATCTCATCTCTTAGAATACGCTTTAGAATATCAAGTAGTTTCCTCAGCATTAAGATGAGAAGAGCGAAAATATTTTAGAATGCAACGTTTGTCTTGTTGATATAAGAGATGCTGTGCAAGAACCTGATTATCAAACAACCCCAAGAATGTCGGTAGTTTTCTGGTGGCCCCCTATTGTCATGCCTTGACTACTGCACTCCAGCTCAAAATATTATTAAGGCAAAATAATTTGTGAATCTACTTTCTACTTAAACGTTACAGTGGAATAAACTGGATTCTACTTGATCAAAAACAGCAAGAGAAGAATAAAGAAAAAAGCAATATGTTATTTCATCGAGCTATACCATAAATTTTAAGATTTATTTTTACATTTATATAAAAGGTACCTAAAGGGCATCAAAATAGTGCTTTACAGTCAAAATTCCATGTATTGTCTTATTTGTTTCCCTGATTTTTGGTCGCTATTAAAATCTGATGTCGATGTTGGTCAATACTGTCTTTTAAGTGTAAAGTCAGTATTTTTGTCAGTTCAATTAATTAGACTGAAAATAGAATTAAAAATCAGAAAAAAATCGACTACTACTTCCTGCGACTTTGTATTGGACAAAAGCTGCAGGAAGCTGGTGTGGTCACGGTAATTGTTGTTGCATATATCTCCAATGTTGGGGTGACTGCACAGCGCCCCCTGACCTGTCATGTGTAATACTTTCAATTTCAAGTTGCAAAAGATTCAAAAATCATTGAGTGTATTTTACTGATGTTTCAGGTTTTTTCTTTATTCAGGCTATCCAATTTGGACGCTTTAAGTTAAACCTGTGTGTTTGCATTTGAAAAAGCCCAATTTTGGGGGATCTTGCTTCACCTGCTGGAGGCAGGTGAAAGTATTATCCCTGGTAGGCACACGCTGTCTTCTCTAGGCTAATAGATTAAGCAATCATCCCCAATTGGGGATAACTGAATATCTGCCTTTATATGTTTTGCAAATTATAATCCACAATCAAATAATAATTGAATTCATATGAACGTTTATTTAATTAGAAAGATAATGTTGCTTAAGTTATATTTAGTCTGACATTTGTGATGACGTCACCTGCCCTTAAACCCCAGTAGCAGCATATATAGAAAGAAAGAAATGTAACAGTCTGGGAAATGCAGGCATCAACATGATTCTAACAGTCTGCCCAATGTTTTAAAGTAGCAATAATTTAAAAGACGAAGCCAGGTTGGTTCTGCCTTTTAAATTATTGGCGCTTTAAAACATTGGGCAGACTCACTGGAATTATGCCAGTGCCCGCGTCTTGCAGGCTATTATATTTCCACCATAGACTTCCACTAAAATTATACTGTAAATTTGTTTTAATTGTAAATTCACATTTTTGAAGTTTAATTATATTATATTTAGAAAAAAAGATGTATTTCAGACAACATATAGGGCCAGATGCACTAAGCTTCAAAAGTGATAAAGTGGAGAGTGATAAACAAACAACAAATCCGCTCCTACCTGACATTTTTCAAACACAGTCTGTGACATGGCAGGTAGGAGGTGATTGTTTATCACTCTCTGTTTTATCACTTTTGGAGCTTAGTGCATCTGGCCCATAATCTTTATTTTAAGATTAAAAGAAATGAACACCTAAACAACAAATATATAACACTTTCTAAAATAGCACATGGCTAAGTACCAATGTTGCATCTGCATTTCATTGTTCTATGCTGATTTGCACTCAAACCGGCATAAAACAGTTATGCTCTTGCTGTTGTCAAGCAGACAAGTCTAAGGCATTTTGTTGTGCCTTGTCGATGAAGTAGTGTGATCTAACAAGCTAGCTTTGTACACAGTGCTCAGTTGTCATTGAACCAAGCAGCAGGGAAGATCAATAAATGTTAATTGCAAAGGTCTAGATGTGGATAGAAAACTCCACTTCTGAAACTACTGTAGTTGTGACTTTAAATCTATGAAGGAAAAAAAAAATATGGCAAATTGTCTAGAAGGATAGTTAGAAAGCTTTGTACAAACTTGCAAACAGATGGGTCCATGTATTTAAGGGAGATTTGGGGCAAAAATGAAACATGCGGCAAAAATGTCAGTACATACATCACCAGGGCTGCCCAGAGTGGGGACAGGTACTAATTACCTGGGCCCGACGTGTTGAAGGGGCGGAGCAGGGGCCACTGCCGCCCCTCCCCAGCGCAGTTGATGTATGGTGGGTTGCAGTTAGGCCAGACTGACTGCAGCTGCTGAGCAAAATCATACAAATGTTTCCGGCTACAGCTTTGCCATGTATAGCAGCTTTCTGTAGCAGGATTGTCGTGCAAATGCATTGCGGCATGCCATGTTTGTGCAAATTGCTGCTGCCATTAAACCCAGTGGGCGATCAGTAGCGCACGCAGGGGGGGGGGGTTCTGAGTACCCACAAACCCCCTCAGGAGTCTAAGGGCCCTAGGCTGAAAGCTGAGGGTCCCCTCTTTCCATTGGTACAAGAATTTTAAAAATCGGCCCCTGGGAACCGGAGATATCTGACTTCAAAGCAGTCATCCCCATCCAAGCCTGTTAATCGCTCTTCCCAGTCAGATATTTCAGGTTCTGTCTGACGTATAGTTTTTTTCTGAGGCTATATTCCAAAAGCTGGGACTCTCCCCCTTTGATGGACACTAGTAGATTGTCTCTACTGTTCCCAGAACCAGAGATATCAGCCTTCAAGCTGCTGGTTACTGCTCCAGCTCCACACACCTGGTATGTAGTTTTATATACTCGTTGGCAGATTGCTCTGCCTCCTTAACTCTGATCCCCTAGTCCCCAATACCATTTGGTAGGTGGGATTCGCTAGTTTTTAATTCCATTAAAATCTAAGAAATCGGTACTTGTGTAGTTTCACGGCGCCAGCATGGCGTGCTACCTCCTGGGTGTACGCTCGCCACGAAATATGTCCAAAAAAGTAACTTAACTCAATGCCAACATGGATAGTTCATACCTCCACTATCCATGTTGGCATGGAGTTGATTGTAAATAGCGTGGCGAGTGTAGCGAGCCACCGAGCCCGCAGCGTGGGCGAGCGAAGCGAGCCCCGCAAGGGGACTCAGACGCACGGCGCCATGCTAGCGCCGAGAAACTACACAAGTACCAAGAAATCTATTTCTGGAAACTGGAGATATCTGCAGTCAAGCAAGCTCTCCTCCCACCAGAAAATATTAATAATAAGCCCACTCCACTATACACCCCTCCTCTGCATATTAAACATCCTCTACCACCCTGGAAGTTATGTATCAGGGCCCCTTCATTCAGCCCAATGCCCCCTTCTCCCACCCCATCTCCCACCTGTGCAGTAAAGGGGTAATTAGTGGAAATTACTGATCCAGGCCCCACATGCTGAGTGGTTGATATAATACCCCCTACCACCCTTGGGACATCAAAGCTTCCCCTACCGCTGGAGGATTGGTAGGTGCCCCAATACATTGCTGTATTGCACTGCTGTTGACACCCCTGTGTGTGTGTGTGTGTGTGTGTGTGTGTGTATTTATATATGTATATTTATTTTATTATTATTATTATTTATATACATTTGGTCTATCTGTAATACTTTAACTGACCCGGCATATACTGGGTCACCTAAGTGTCCATCTCCGTGCTTTGCCCTGCCCCTCTGGAAACCCCCTTCTGAAAATCCTGCGTTTGTGCAGGCCATCTCCCTTTAAAGTTAAAGCATAGCAGTAGTGTACCTATGCATGGACCGTGCTATGCCATGTTTTCCGTACTGCAATGTGTAGTCATCGCATTTGTCAGGGTGCTCGCTGTCTGACTGGCAGGTAGGGGGTGTTCCAGGATGGGCCCCCGGCATTTCATGGGCGTGCCCACAAGAACGGCGCAGACCCCATCAAACACAGGCGTGCACCTGCCTGTTCAAGGCGGGTGGATGATGTCACATGACATCAGTGCCCATCCTCAATTCGCAGAAGACCGTCCTTTTTAAAAGTAAGTCATGGCTTACTTTTATCTGGGAACAGAGCAAAAAATCATTAGATTGTGAGTAACCATCGCACTGCTGTGCGGTCGCATGGGAGCGAAAGTGTAATTGTCCACATCCGCTCGCAGCTTACCGAGGGATCCGGCTGGCAGGGGGGGAATGCGATTGTTTGGGTGACGTTAACCTGCTCCATCGAATATATGCAGCGTAGCAATCAGGTCTGAATCAGGCCCATTGTCTGAGATGCTTAGCAAAGCATAAACAATGATAACAATTGCATTGAAAAACTTATCTGGTAAAGTTTCATTTTTTGTGTATTATTATTTAGAATGCACACTAGGCGACTTTGAGCTGAAAGTCGCTCAAAACAGCATGTTTGAGCGTCTTTCAGCTCAAAGTCGCCCAGTGTGTATGGCCCGGCGATGAGTGGTGAGTGCTGCTGCGCGCTCCTGCATCATCGCCAGGAAAGCCTGTCATCTGCTGGTTATACTATGCAACGCCATCCCCCCCCCCCCTCCGTCGTTACCGGGCAGGGGAAAAGCCGCTCAGTGTGTATGCACTGAGCGGCTTTCCCTGCAGCGATGAACGCTATCATCTTGTCCATACACGCTGGGCATAGTCGCCCAGTGTGTATGGACCTTTACTCTGTCTCACTACATTACTTTTTTGCTTTTTTCAACTGAGAACAAAACAAGATTTGGTAATAACAGACAAACAAAAATACAATGGGGTACTGATTGTAATCTTACGCTACTATACAACAAAGCACAATTAAAGATCATAAATATATATACTGTGTTCTTCTTCTCCTAAACAGTACCTCCCTATGGTAGTAACAGCCTTGTTTGAGACTTTGAACCTTAATCTCGTCCACACGTAATGCTGAAAATTGCAGTTAAACCCACTGCCTGCAGTGCCGCCCCCTCGCACCCGCGATCCCCCTGCACAGCTGCGAATGGATGATTTGCATAATATTCATTTGCAGCCTTGGGTGTGAGGGAAGAAATCATTCAATGTTCGGCAACCACAGAATGATTTCTCCAGCGCTCGCAGATCAGAGACGCCTCTATGGTGTCTCTGATCTGCAAACATCCTGTGCGGGAACAGGCGGAACAGCTGATATACGCTAATGTCAGCTGCCCGCCCTCCGCACCTGCGCTACCGGCCAATTTGCTTGGGAACACCCAGCATTTTCATGGGAATGCCTATTAAATGTTGGGCGTTCCCATGGACTATGCCCCCGCCGCTGACCCACACACTCCACCCGCACTGCTAATTACGAGCGGGACCACAAATATGTAGTTCGCCGTGCCTGCTCACACCCTGCCTCTGCGTCTGCGCGGGGGCTCAAAGAAATTAGCATAACCCCCTTTGAAAGCATAATTATTACTCTCCTGCAAGTTGTGGGAGACTCTGCATTTTACAGACAGTTTCCCACATCCACAGAAGAGAGGCCAAATCTCCTGCATACTGCACTCTTCCTAGTGAAGCGGGCACCATGAGGTGATAATACCTGAGATTTCCTAAGGCGCCCAAGGGATTATATTGGTTACCCTTTGTTGTTACCCTTACAATAACTTCCTAGAAATAATTCACGCGGACACCTTATCTAAAAATAAGACTCAGACAACCATGGCATAAGTTTAAAATGGTCAAGTTATTTATTTAGGTGGTATGACCCTTGTTAGTCTATCAAAGGGATGGCCAAGACAGCACTTGAGACCAGCACCAGTCAGGGGTGTATGTCAATGGCAGCGACTGCCTCGCTCCAATCTAACAAACACACCCCTTACGTAAGGTACAGCCTGCACCGTGACGGCTCCCCGCCCCCTCTAAGGTAAGGCGCGGACACCTCCAGGAAGTGCCCACCGTCCCCGCTCATTTCGGGACTCGCCCACCGTCCTGGCAAGGGGGGGGTAATACCGCACGGTGACCACCTGACACCTCACCCGACTGCTGGTCGAGAGCGCCTTCTCGCCGATTTTTAAACTAAATTAATTTAACCAAATTGTTTGGACAGCCCGAAGGCAATGAGCACCAGAGAGAGGAAAGAAAAGAAGGGATGGGAGGGTGGGAATCCGGATTCCAAGAGGAAGTTCCTCTCCCTAAGCTGAACCCTATATACCCCCCTTAAGCTACCTCCCCTCTGGGTGCTGATTGGCCCATAAGCACCACATGCTAACCTGCCTAAGAATTACACACTGCTCTGTGCTGCATGTGCATCTGCGTTTAACCCCTAAATCCCCGGGCTCTTAACTACACTCTGACCTATGCAGTCCTCGTTTTGCCTAAGGCGCCCAAGGGATTATATTGGTTACCCTTTGTTGTTACCCTTACAATAACTTCCTAGAAATAATTCACGCGGACACCTTATCTAAAAATAAGACTCAGACAACCATGGCATAAGTTTAAAATGGTCAAGTTATTTATTTAGGTGGTATGACCCTTGTTAGTCTATCAAAGGGATGGCCAAGACAGCACTTGAGACCAGCACCAGTCAGGGGTGTATGTCAATGGCAGCGACTGCCTCGCTCCAATCTAACAAACACACCCCTTACGTAAGGTACAGCCTGCACCGTGACGGCTCCCCGCCCCCTCTAAGGTAAGGCGCGGACACCTCCAGGAAGTGCCCACCGTCCCCGCTCATTTCGGGACTCGCCCACCGTCCTGGCAAGGGGGGGGTAATACCGCACGGTGACCACCTGACACCTCACCCGACTGCTGGTCGAGAGCGCCTTCTCGCCACTGCCAAGGCTCCCCAGACCTAACAAGGTCGCCCGGGACCAGGCCCGCCACCCCTCAACTAGACCTAATGCCCTCCTATTGCCGAGTCACACCAGAAAAGATGTCGCCCAGGAAGATTTCCATGCCCGCGTCAGACAGGTGGACCCCGTCTGACCTATAGAGGTGGGCCGACTCCCTAACTATCATGGGGTGCCGCACTGCCCTACCCCCCATGGCGTTTACCCTCCTGGAAACAGCGTGGTTCACCTTTCGCCTTGCCCTGTCTATGGCAACTGCATTCCTGCAGCCCCGCCACTGAAGCCGGGGGACAATATCAGACCACACTAACCGCACCCCTGGCCAAAGGGCCGCAATCCGCTCCAGGTCAGCCGTTATGTTACACATGAGGGAGAGCCCCGTATTTTTGACCAGGTCGTTGCCCCCTAGATGTATTATCAATGTGTTGGGGGGACCTGAACTGCGGGCCTTTGAAACTAGCAGGCTATAAAGCCCACCCCACTGAAGTCCCCTAACCCCGAACCACTGCACTGACTCAGCTCTTAGCAAGCCTAAAGCTCTGGAGGCCATGGGATGCCTGGCGGCCCAAAATATATATGAGTGGCCCACTACCCAAACTCTCCCCTGATGTGATGAGGAAAGGGAAAAGGCTGAAAAAGAAAAAACCTAACGTTAACATCAATATATTATACACTGTAACACAACCAGAATACAGTAAACAGCCCAAGTGGAGGTGAAAAACTTAAAAAACCTTCCGGTGAACTTTGGTGACAGCCGAATTGAATTAGTTCTATCTCGGAGGAAAAAGTAAAAAATTCACTCCACACCGTCGATTCCAGAACGCTAGCCGTTCCAAAACCGATTGTAAACTTACGTTTTTGGGCTGGCGCAACAGGCGCATTCTACAACTTATCTACCTTATCTATCTTATCTAACCTTATATATTTCTTATAAGCCGATGACTTCCACCTCCCCACCTTCTGTATGGCAGAGGGTGGAAGCCCCGCCGCCGCTGCGCATGTTGCGGCCCCTATGCGAAAAGAGTGTGTCCCATAATCCTGAGCCTTCAGGCCTATGCCGGTCAAGCACCGTCTAAACACAGCCCCGAACTGAAACCGGGTGAGGGGCACACCATCTGTGTGCACCAAAAACTGCATGGCTCCCACCGGCCTAAGAGACATGTAGTCCCTGCACAATGCTACAGGACAAATGGCTTGGTTCACACTGGATCGCAGGGTGGCCCAACTACCCTTTCCCAGCTGGTCTGTTTTGGATCTCTGTATCCTACACAGGACATGGTCCTCATGGAGAACCACATCCTCCGACCTAAGACCAGACTGGGCCTTCTTGCTCGCAGCTACGAGCTCCCCAATCCTGAATGCCCCGAAGAAGGCGAATGCGAAAGCCACCTTCAGGAGCGCAGCCTCGAAGGGGGTATCAGCCACCCTATCCAGACTTGCTACCAGCTCCCCTAGCATGCGCTCATCTATAGGCCGCCGAGTGTCAGGAGGCACTGGCCGCTGCTTAGCCCAGCCCCTCAAAGCCTTACTCAATACAAAAGAGGCCGTGGGATCCTGCTCCCCTCTGAGCCTGCTGTGGAAAGCTATACCTGCCAAAGCTGCCGTCATAGCCGACTTTGATCTGCCTCTAACATAATGGCCCCATACGAATGCGAGTAACCGGTCCTCGACCGACTTACCGCTAGTGTCGGGCGCAGACTGAAACTCTTCCCAATCCCTCCAGGCCGCATCGTAAGCCCTGCGGGTTGAGGGCGCCAGTGACAGCAGAGCCAAACCCTTCATGCCGATTCTATGATCTGCCATACAAGATTTGGACACCTAAGCCCCAGGGGTGACGCTTCAGGAGCAAGCTCCCGAAACTTTGTAAACTGAAACCTAGACAGGGCGTCGGCAATAGTGTTCTCTACGCCTGGGACATGTCTAGCCCTAAAATGTATATTGTTCTTCAGACAATGAAGCACAAGGTAACGCAGCAACCTGAGGGCCTCTGGGGAAGCCGCCCTCTGATTGTTAATTGCGTGTACCACCCCCAGGTTGTCACACCAGAACACTATGTTCCGATTTGCCAATTCCGCTGCCCACAGCTGCACTGATACTATGATGGGGAACAGTTCCAGCAGCAAAAGATTGACCGTGAAACCCCTGTCAATCCAAGACTGTGGCCACCGTGAGACGCACCATTCCCCTTGGAAATAGGCCCCAAATCCCGTGGAGCCAGCAGCATCTGTGAAGAGCTGCAGTTCCTTGCTGGATTCGGGCTCCGTGGGCCATATAAGCTCTCTATTAAACTGCCCCAGGAATGTGGACCACACTTCCATGTCGTCTCGCATTTCCCGTGACAGCCTGACCGTGTGGTGGGGGTCCCGCACCCCCGCCGTGGCCCTCTCGAGCTTCCGGCAGAATACCCTCCCCATGGGGATGATGCGGCAAGCAAAATTAAAGGACCCCAGCAGGGACTGCAATAGTCTCAGCTGTATCCTCTTCTTCTGCAAGCACTCGACTATTAACCCCTGAAGCTTTGTCACCTTATCTTCGGGCAAACGGCAGCACCCCGCAGCCGAGTCTATTTCTATACCCAGGTAAGATAAGACCCTGGTGGGTCCCTCCGTCTTATCCGCAGCTATAGGGACCCCCAGCTCCTCTAGCAGGGAAACCGCCCGGGACAATATATGGGCGCATGTGCTGTCGTCTCCCGGTCCCACAAAGAGAAAGTCATCCAGGTAGTGGGCTACGCCCGCACAACCTGTACTGCTCTGTATGCACCAGTGCAGGAACGTGCTGAATTTCTCAAAGTAGGAGCAGGAGACAGAACAGCCCATTGGTAAGCACTTGTCTATATAACAGCCTCCATCCAGCCTAAAGCCCATGAACCTGAAGGACCTAGGGTGTAATGGGAGGAGCCTAAACGCGGATTCAATATCCAGTTTGGCCATAAGTGCCCCCTGGCCGAAACCCCGGACTATGCCCAGCACCTCGTCAAATAGCTGGTACTGCACACTACAGAACTCCTCCGGGATGGCGTCGTTAATGGACGCGCCATGAGGGTGTGACAGGTGCTGTATCAACCTGTATTTACCCGGGGTCTTCTTAGGGACCACCCCGAGAGGGGAAAAACACATGTCAGGGAGGGGGTTCCCTTGGAAGGGGCCCGCCATCCTGCCCAGGGCCACTTCAGCCTGGACCTTCTGGCGGACCACATCTGGAAAATCCCTGGCTGACTTGAGGTTCCTAATGCAGGAAACTCTGATTCCGTCAGGGATGGGGAGGGGGAAACCAAAACTAAACCCGTCCAACAAAAACCGAGCGTCAGCCCTGTTTGGGTACGCCATTAACCTACGGGCCAGGGCGTCTACCACAATTGGGGAAGGGGCCTTACTTTCCGCCAGTGCCGGCGTCCCCGTGATCCCCACCTTTGGCTGCTGACCTGCAGGATTTGGAGGGATGCCCCGCCCCCCCGCAGTTACTGCAGTCGTGACGGAAGCGGCACTTGGCGCCTCTGTCACATTTGCCCTCGTTGTACGCAAAGCACTTCCCTTTGCCGCCGGCTTTGGAACCGGGTTTGGCTGCAGGAAATGGCTTCCTGCCCGATGTATCAGAGCTATGCTGCCCCTTGCCTATGACCTCGAGCCATATCTCCACGTGCTTGCAGCCCATGGGCATGACCCTTGACCCGGCGTGGGCGAGGCGGAACTTCTCATCGTAGTTCCGCCACGCCTGCCCCTTATAATCCGTGTACGTCTCGTTCACAAGGAACAGGTAGCGTAAGACGTTCACGTGCTCCCCAGGCCTTGTGCTCAGGTAACAAGAGGAGAATATTAAAAAGCCCTTCAGCCAATTGTGGAAACCTTTAAAGGCCGCCTCGCTACCACTTCCCGCTTTCTTGGCTGCCTCAAAGTCTTTTTTCATGTCGACTGTCAGTGTAAAGAAGTCGACAAACTTTCCCCTTTTTATTTTGTCCTTTACACCCTTACGCAGGCCCCTGGCCATGGCGGTGTTGGTGCAATGGACCATATCGCCCGCTGTGGCTGCTACTTCAGGATCTGCCTCTTTCCTAGCCCGCTTAGTGCCACCCACTTTTTTCGCAACCGCGCGCGCAACCATTTTAGCGAACTTGCGCGGGCGCTTGGGGGACCCCGACTCGTCACTACTAGCCGAGGAGTGGGAGGAAGAGGATGCACACTCTGAAGTATTATCATTCTCACCATCTCCAGAAGCCTCGCCTTGGACCACGGGATCCGCCCGTGCTGTGGCCCCCGTCCCTGCAGAAGTGGATGCTTCTGCCCTTGACGTGGATGCAGGGGTCTCGGTCGTCCTGGGAGCTGGAGCCGGGACCCTGGGTATGGCTGGAGCCGCCACCGGTGTTGGCGGTCTGGATTCCGGGACCCTCCTGGACCTTTCTGAGTCCTCTTCCTGGGACGATCCCCCGAAAATGCCACTCCTGCCACCGACAGATGATACCTCGGGAGATAAAGGTGCAGTGTTAGGACCATATCCTGAGCCCGTCACCCTCACTGACCCTCCCGCTGCTGTACCAGAGCTCCCCAGGCCCCCAGTCGCATAAACCTGGTTGACCTGTTGAGCCTGGGCATACATGTTGGGGTGCGTGTAAGCCGCCCCCTGAAAAGCCTGCTGCGGCACCCCGGGGCCCTGCTGTGGTAGTGCACCAGCACCCTGCCATGCTCCCCCGAAATACCCCCCGGGAAACCCTCCACCTGCCCCTGCTGTTTGGGGAAAGTACGGGAAAGGGGGCTGCTGGGTCCCTGTGTAGGGCCCGTATTGTGGGTTGGGCATGGGGTACCCCGGGTAACCCCCCGCATTCGGACCGGGAAAAGCCCACTGCTGTTGCTGCTGCACAGGGGGTTGCATGTATGCCTGCGGACCCGCACCAAAACCCGTGTGGCCAAACCCCTGGTGTCCCCCCTGCCCCGCCGGGGCCCCGGCGAAGCCCTGAGGGGCCGCGGGGAAAGGCTGCTGGCCTTGATGCCATTGCTGCTGCGGGGCCTGCCAACCCTGGAAGGGGGGGGCACCGCCATCCATCCGGCCGCCGACGAAAGCGTCCCCACGGCCACCGTCCCAGCCCAGGGGGATGAGAGAGCCTCTCCCCGTGGCCAGTATGTTTGTCAGGGAAGCCAGAGGGCCCTGACCCGCACCGCGCTGCCCACCTGCATTCATCCGCAGAGGGCTCCATGTGGGGCGCCCTTGTTATGATTTGCAAAGGACTCCCTGGACCCTGCGCTAATGGAGTGCTAGTCCTGGGGGGCACCCCCCCATCCCCCCCGCTGAGTGACACCCCCCCAGCGCTCACCCCGCTGCCCGAGGCACGTGGGGTGCCCATGGGAGTCTGTATACCCTGCGCTGGCGTTGAAACGCCAGCAGATGGCGCCAGAGCACTGTCCCCAGCAGCGTTGCTTGCTGCTGGATGTCCACCATGTGCTGCTGGCGCAGCGCGTTCCCTGCTCCCAGCAGAGCCCTGCTGAGCTGGGGAAACGCTTCCCTGCGGTGGGGACCCCTGTCCCCCAGAGGCAGAATGTGCAGGAGACGGCGCGCTCACCCGCGATGACGCGGTTGCGGCCGTCCTGCTGCCTCCCCTGCCTCCCCCACGCGCTGGCACAGTCACCAGCGGGCGGGCTGCGTCTGCCAACCACCTAGGTGGTGGGGCAGATCTCTTGGGGCGGCCGGACATACTTGCAGCTGCGCGATTGCAAACAGGCCTAAAGATAAAGTAAAAGGTACTTAGCTTCGCGTGCTGCACTGTGTGAATCCGGATTCCAAGAGGAAGTTCCTCTCCCTAAGCTGAACCCTATATACCCCCCTTAAGCTACCTCCCCTCTGGGTGCTGATTGGCCCATAAGCACCACATGCTAACCTGCCTAAGAATTACACACTGCTCTGTGCTGCATGTGCATCTGCGTTTAACCCCTAAATCCCCGGGCTCTTAACTACACTCTGACCTATGCAGTCCTCGTTTTGCCTTACGGTAGAGAAGGGCAGGGGTAAATTATAAAACATATCAACACAGCCCCCACCTCCTTCCCAACGGGCCCATAGTAGCTTACAGTATCTCACAGGGATTAATATGAGTAGCTGTAATAGTGTGTATATCAATATTCTAACCCCTGATATGTTTCCTTATGGCACTACTGGTGTGTATGAGTGACTATATATGTCAATCTTACACAAACATTATGATCCAGTAAATGCCAGATTCCTTTTTCCTTCGGCAATAAAACAAAATGCCTTTAAACACAACGTCTATTCTCTCGTTATTGTAATGAAAAATGAAGCAGAATGTGGTAATCTTTTATAGCAAACCATTCAAATCAGTAATTATGGAACTCATTTAATGGATGACTTGTTTTAAATCTGTATACACTGCAGTAAAATGCATGCAGTATGCAGTCTATTGAATAAGTGTTTTCCATCAGAGTCATTCAGAAGCACAAGAGCAAGACTTGACACAGCTCTAGGTATTGTCCGGTTCTACAGATAAGACGACATATATCTACGCATGAGCTTTGGGTGACTCAGTTGTGCCGAGGATGTTTGCGTGTGACTTTTTCCCATTACAATGCATTTTATTAATTAGTGTAAACAGTATGCACAAGCAGCTTTTGCTTATTAAAAGGATATGTGGAATGCCTATATTCTATGTGCAACTGCGGCTGTATCTAAAAATGAAATGCTACGTTACAGTGTTTTGCTGAAAACCGCGGTCGCACACATAATATAGGAATGCCACATATCATTTCTGCCACCTATTCCGATTGCTCTTGCTCTATTTCTCTCGCTCACTTGCTATATATAACCCACTGCACTTGTCTTTATTCCATTGCACCCGCCATTCCCATGTGTGAGTGCAAAGTGGTATTTTATCACATTTGATTTAAAACAAAAAAACACAGAGCCCAGAATTCACCATAATAAATAATTAGACTATGGGGTTTGGCTCATGAATTGCTCAATGCATTTAAGCTTGCAACCCTTGATTAACTGCTTATATACAGATGTCTCCTCTTACAGCTTTGACACGATGGAGGAAATGTACTGAGATGGAAGTTCTATTTCCCATGGGATATTGCTATGGGCAACCAATCAGAATCTACTTATTTATTAGCACCTTCTAGAAGATAATAGATAGTATCTGATTGGTTACCCATAGCAACATCCCATCTGAAATAGAACTCACATCTTAGTAAATTTCCCCAGATGTGCACGCATTGACATCTTGCTAGAGATTGGATGAGAGTGTATGGAACCTAGCGATAAGTGTGCATGTGCGGACACATTGCTGCAACGATGTGCAGTAAGACTACATACTGGCCCTTATTCTGGTTCACTCGCAAAGGCAATTCCTTCTCAAATGGACAAAGCCATGTGCACTGCACGGGGGCAGATGTAACATGTGCAGATAGAATTAGATTTGGGTGTCATTTTCTTTCTTTGCAGGGAAAATACTGACTGCTTTATATTTACACTGCAATATAGATCTTCGAAGTATAACCCACCCAAATCTAACTCTCTCTGCACAAGTAACATCTGCCCCACCTGTAGTGCACATGGATTTGTCCATTTGAGAAAGAATTTGCCTTTGCGAGTGAACCAGAATAAGGCCCACAGTGTAGAGAGAGAGAGAGAAACATGAAATACAGATGTACTGTAGATCAATAGATATATTAGTGCCAGAAGAAGACATTGTGGGCACTAGGCAGTTACTAGTTTGGAGCCCCAATTCATTGATACCATTCTAGGGACAAAACTAATACATTTACTAAAGCTTCTAAAAATGAAAAAAGGGGATGGTACCCACAGAAACCAATCAGATTCTGTCTATCTTTTCTCTATTGTATCCTAGAAAGTGATAGATGGAATCTGGTTGGTTGGTTGGTTTGGGCAACAACACCCCTTTTCAGATATGAAGCTCTAGTAAATGTATTCCTACAGCATGTATCCTATAACACTGATCTCTATACCCAAGTACCACTGACATCATATACACTTTGTACATCATATACAACTGTACAGTTGCTGTTCCTACTGCTACCATAGGTGCAGATTCTGTGGGTGCTTAAGGGCCTGAGCACCCACGGAAATTGATGCGCACCCACGGGCTGCTGGGCCGCCTTGCTAATTTTCGGCTGCAGCACCCACATTTCCGGACCCGCTACCTGGGAAACAGTATGCCGGGAAGAGAGTATTCTGTCTGCGGAGTACCTGCACTGTGGGTGCATTTATGTACCTGCATTTATGTATGTCAAACTCTGTTGCCGTAATTTGAATATTGGAGACAACTGTGCTCCATAATATAAATTGGTATTATTTTGTGGCCACACCCCTTCCCCATGAAGCCACTCCTCTATATTTTTGGCTTGAGCACCCACCTGCAAAAACATAAATCGGCACCTATGACTGCTACTGTGTGCCATAGAAACATAGAAACATAGAATTTGACGGCAGATAAGAACCACTTGGCCCATCTAGTCTGCCCCTTTTTTAAACATGTTACCTCATACTATATTTGATCCTTATTTTTTTGTAAGGATATCAATATGCTTATCCCAAGCATGTTTAAATTGTACTACTGTATTTGCGTCTACCACCTCTGTTGGGAGGCAATTCCACTTATCTACTACTCTTTCTGTGAAAAAATTCTTCCTCACATTTCCCCTGAATCTTCCTCCCTCTAGTTTCAGTGCATGTCCTCGTGTTCTGTTGCTCCTCAATTCCATTTGCAATATCACCAATAAAGATATTAAAAAGCACCGGTCTAAGTACAGATCCCTGGGGTACTCCACTTGTAACCTTTCCCTCCTTTGACTGTACTCCGTTTGCTACAACGCTCTGTTTTCTGTCCTGCAACCATTGAGTCGTTAGTCACATAGTCACATTGAGTCGTTAGTCACAAATACATGTGGAGCTTTATCTTATTGCTTTATTAATGGTTAGTGGTGATATGTGCTTCACTTTGCCACTGCTACACAATGTATTTACTTTAATTATATGCTTTCACATGTTCAGTCTCCACTGTTCACTTCAAGAATATATGAACTGTAAATATGGGTGGCATAGAAGTAGCATTGGTAGCTTTATTAGGACACTGCAGACCAAAGACAACGTGCCCCTATTTATCATTACTGTAATGTGTCACATAACCAATATATAACATCTATTATCCTGTTAACAAAACCTAATTGTAGTGAAGAAGAGTTGTGAGATACCCGTATTGTACTTGGCCTATTGCAGGAACTTTCTAAATGATTGATGTAAATACTGAATTTGCAATGAGGGAATTAGTGATAGTTGTGCTCAGTGACCTGGCGACTGTCCATAGCTCATCTACTGTATGTGATACATGTATTCAGCTTACAGCTGCACAGTGCACATGTCAAGCTTCTGTTACTGTACAGCTCAGTGGCCCAGATTTATCAGAGTTTACAGAGACATAGGGGAAGACTTACTAAACCTTGGAGAGTGATAATGCGGGTAGATACAGAGAGTTAAAGTACCAACCAATCTCCTGTCCTTTTTCAAACACATACTGAAACATAATTTATCTCTCACAACTTTATCAATCTTAGAGGGGTATTCATCTGGGATTCCAACTGTCGGAATGTTACGACAGTCAGAATCCCGGGCAATTTTTTTTTCTTTTGACTCGACAGTCGGAATTCAATGTTCCGGCTGTCGGGATATATAGGCACATATTGAATATCCCCCTTAATCCATCACATAAAGGCAGGAGCAATAAAGTACCAATAAACTCAATACTGACATTTTTCAAACACAGGGGCAGATGTATTAAGCCTTAACAAGAGATAAATGCAAGGGTGATAATGAGAGATAAACGTCCAGCCAATCACCTGCTAACTGTCATGTTACAGCCTATGTTTGAAAAAAGTCAGTAAGGACCTGATTGGCTGGACGTTTATCTCTCTTTGGGGGAGATTCTCTAAGAATCTCCGCCCTCCTTCGCCGCCCATCGCATACTTAATTATTGCATATGTTGTAACATATGCGATAATTAAGGCAAAGGACAGCTCTTGCGTTAAGAGCTGTCCTTTGCGGTGGGAGTCGCCGGGTCCCAGCAGGTCCCGGCGGCTCCCCCCTCCCTCACACACCCGGCGCTGCTGCTGCTGCGCCGGGCTCTCCTCCTCCCTGCACCCGGAAGAGGATCAGTGCAGGGAGGAGGTCACAGGTCCGGGCAGCACAGCTCTGTGCTGCCCGGACACAGGTGAGGGGGCGATGCGGGGCGGCGGGGGGTCGTTGCGGGGTGGCGGAGGGATGCGGTAGAAGCCCATTGGCTTCTATGGGGCATCGCCAGATTTTTCTTAACCCGGCGGGGGATGCTTACAGCATCCCAAAATGCGGTAAAAACCGAGATAACGGGGTTTTTACCGCATTCCTTGTTTAGAGAATCTCCCCCTTTATCACCCTTGCATTTATCTCTTGTTACATCTGCCCCAATGGCTGTAAAATGACAGCTAGGAGCTTATTGGATGGTACTGTATCTCTCTACTTTCTCTCTTTCCGGGCAAGATGTACTAAGCTTGAAAAGTGATAAAATGGAGAATGGAAAACCACCAGTCAATCAGCTCCTAACCGCTATGTCACAGGCTGTGTTTGAAATATGACAAGTAGGAACTGATTGGTTGGTGATTTATCATTCCCTATTTTATTACTTTTGAAGGCTTAGTATATCTCACCCTCAAAGCTTAGATAAATCTGGGCCAATAGTATTTTTCAGGAGGGAGTTGCAGAGGCAGTTTAAGAAAGGGAAGGGCCCATGCACATGCTCCATGTACATTTGCAGTATACAATATTGAATCATTTATTTTAAAATATTTCAGTGGTACTGGATCGTTGATCTACCAGCTGATTTTGGTGTGTATATGTATGTGACCCGGCCCTGCTTCACACAGGTACATGGCTGTCTTGACCATCTTGATTCACTAAATCACTGTTTGGATATTCCGAAGTTTAATACAGGTTGAGTATCCCTTATCCGAAATGCTCAGGACCACGAGCATTCCGGATAAAATTTTTTCCAGTTTTTGGAATAACATTTTTTAGGCATACTTACCTGTCCTCTGGTGGTGCCCGGTGGTCCCTCGGTGTCCACTTTGTCCCCCGGTGTCCACAGCAGGCCTTCAGTACCGTCTCCGGCGTCTCCAGTGGTCCCCGGGATAGATGGAGATGCCGGAGCTGAAGGCCTGCTGTGGACTCCGGGGGACTTGGTAAGTCTAAGGGCAGTATTCAATGAGAAAAATTCGCCCTGTTTTATGGCGAATTTGTGCTTTTTTCGCCTTGGACGGAGCATTTTGCTCTCCAAAAGCGAGCAACCCTATTCAATGTGAAATATTCGCCGTCTTTCTAAGTGATTTTCGCCGTCTCTCTCTCTCCGTGTAGCAATTCTCCATCTTTTCATGGAGAGCTGGAATGTGAACTTTTAAACTAAAAGGTTTTTTTTTTTTATTTTGGTGTCAAAAAATCAGGATTTCTTTTCTGTGAAGGGGCATGTTATTTTTATTCATGTGCTTATAGCACATGAATATATATTTAATTTAAAAAATATATATATATATATTTTTTTTTTACACAGAGCAGCCAGCAGGGGGCCGGAGCTCTCGAGCCGCTCATTAGATATTCATATATTCACTGCATCCGATCATTACATATGTACGATCGGGTGCAGTGAATACTGGGTCCCCCGCTGGCTATAGGGGGGGGGGCAGCTTGTGCTGCCTGGGTCCCGGGGAGCCCACCTCCCCTCCACATATGTTCTGGGGCAGCCAGGGAGACTTTAATCTCCCTGGCTGCCACCGTCCCACGGCTCCCTGCCAGCTCATTGCCGCGGACGCTCGTCCGCTGCAGGGGTTAAGACTCGCCGCGAGTGGCGGCGAGTCTTAACCACATTGAATAGAGGGAGCAGGAGAGGCAGCGAGCCCTCCGGAACAGGGCGAGTGCATGGCGAGAGAAAAAATCTCTCGCCATGCACGGCAAATTTTTTTCATTGAATACTGCCCTAAAAAAGGGTTAGGGGAAAAAAAAAATTTGAATTGTTCCAAAAAAACACGGTTTTTGGAATAATTTGGATACAGGATGCACGGATAGGGGATACTCAACCTGTATACCTAAACCTTCCTTGAGAACTACACTACATAATAGTGAAAACTGCACAAATATGCATGCAGCGCTTTTCGAAATTAACCTGTTCAGACAGACAGATGCCCTTTGGGGCTTTTTTTGTACAATGGTTTATTAGCAATATTAAGCAACATTTCAAACCCTCAAGTGCTTTCTGAAGCAAATGTTCAGAAATGTTGCTGAATATTGCCAATACCCTATTGCATTTATGCAAATAATATGTTTGGAGTGCCATTCTCTTTTTCTGTATTAACAATTAATATCTGACTCACCCTACCCTATTTGAAATTAAATGACTTTTCCTTAAAGATGAGCAGTTCATATTTTAAAAACCAGAGCCCGCCAAAACGTCTGTGATCCAAGGCAATCCGAGCAGTAGTTCGGATCTGCCCCAGATCACTATCCACAGCATACAGATAACTCTGTTGGATCTTGCAGTTTTGCCTCATGTGCCAATTTCAAAAGTCCAATTGAAATCAATGGACTGACTGCTGACAGGCTGAGAGAAACATCTGTCACAGCTCTCAGCCAATAAATGCTTTCCTATAGACCTCAATGGGGCAGAGCAGAGGCAAATCCAACTACTAGCGTGCCGGGTGCTGTTCGGGTACCGTTTAAACACTGAAAACTGCACCTGAATTAAGTTGATCTCACACCCTTTGCTGGGCCGAATTCGCTTAAAAGTGCTCGCACCCCTATGGAGTTGCGATCAGTTTTAAGCTAATTGAGTTCGCTGTAAAAATGCGCCAGTGCCGTGATGAGTCGCGGGTGCAAGACGATGTGCTGGCCTAGCGTAACACTATCAGGGGTAAATTTACTTAAGCTACTAAAAATTTAAAAGAGGTATGTTGCCCACAGAAACTAATCAGATTCTGTCTACCATTTTTCTATTGCATCCTTCCAAATGGTAGGCAGAATAAGATTGGTTGCTATGGGCAATATCACCTCTTTTCATTTTTAAAAGCTTTAGAAAATGCATCCCTTATGGGAGTTATATTTGAATTCCATAAGGTTACCTATAGATTGTAAGCTAGCAAGCAGGGCCCTCCCACCTAGCCCTCCCACCTCTAGGTCCATTTGTTACTACCCAGTTTGTTTTATCACTCTGTCTCCAGATGTACAGTGCAACAGAATGTGCTGCACTATATAAGAAACTGTAAATAAATAAATATAGTGGCCGGCGTTGAGCAAAACACTTAAATTCAGTGCATAAAGGTGAGCTGCAGCGTTAGCCTTTTATTATATAGGATATTTTATCTATATCTGTTGCTTATGTATTTGATCGATTTTTTTTTTATTCAGTCATTCATTTAGTTATTCATTCAAATGTACTTGGAGATAGTATGGCATGTAACAGAATACAATGTGTTTATTATTTGTTAGACAGCAGAACATCACTTGGGAGAAGTGATTATACCTCTTGGCTCCAAGGAGTTCTTCATATTTAGCTTGCTGACATCACAGATCAACAGATGCACAAGAAAGCTATGTATGTACGGTAATATTCTTCCATTTTTTAAATTGCATTCTTGATTAAATTAAAAATACATTTGGTCCGTTTAAGGCTAAAAACATGCAGCCAATTCTCTGATTCTTCATGATCCACAAGAAGTAGCAAACATTGGCAAATGCAGGGGGTTTCCAGTTACCTGGAAACCCCCTTCCCAATAGCCTGGAAGTAACTTCATGGAGTATATAAGGGCATAATGGAGCTGCCGCACATACCCAGTGGCAACAGATTTTCCTACCAACTTTGCTCTGTTTGTGTCTGTGGATATGAGTGCACGATCACCAAAGAGACAGGGGGGGGGGGGGGATATACTGTAATAAGGTGAGAAAATCAGAAAGGGTCTTATTCTGATCGGTGCGGCCGGATCCGAATATGCGGCCAGGACCGTGCGTGCGAAACCCCGCCTTCCATACGGATCGCCAACTCCGTCCGTACGCGGTAAGAAGCTGGCCGAACGGACCGCACGTGTATTTTTCACGGAATACGCCTCCTCCATATAAGGGAACCTCCCCCATCATTCGATGGTCGCAGACCATCAAATGTAGGACCGAGTGGTCCACCAGCTCCCGCAACCTCAGACCACACGGACATTTTTCCGTGCAAAAGCAGGGATCTGGGCGGGCAGTTGACATCCGGCGATGTCATATGTCCGCCCCCTACACGTGCGTCACGGCCGCATTACCATACGTACGCCCAGCGTTTGCATGGGAACGCCCATGAAACGCGGGGCGTATGCATATGGTAATGAGCCCAAATAGCCCATCACGCCCCTCTCCACCCCCTGTTCGGAGTGTTCACATATCATGCGGGATTTGGCCGTACGCCCCGCTCGCACATGCGCAGAGACGCCTCTGCACATGCGCAGACACAAAACATCGGCGGGCCGAACGCACGCGGATATAACCGCACCGACCAGAATAAGGCCCAAAGTGAGAAATCATTTACACCGCAAAACCAGTTGGATATTGCAGTGTAAATGATTGCCGCTTTAAAAAAAACCTGGAGATTTCTTTCCAAATCTCACTTTTTTAATCTCTCATCCTATTAAAATTCACCCAGAATCTGGTAAGCGGCTTACCATGATTATTGGGCCTACATATGTCTGAGTATAAGATGATATTTGCTTAGGGCTGATAATCACTAAAAAATCAAACGTTTGAAAACCCTTCTTCCGAAATCCTGTGTTTGCCCCTGATTCATATAAAATACTAGTGAGTCCGCTCAAAGCTAATTTTTCAAAAGCTAGTCAGCTGCCTTGGGATTGCCTCTGTGTTTGTGCATGTGTGAGAGAGAAAAAGATGTAGTTTCACTCGTTGGCAACAGATGGCAGTGTTTTGGAAACACACAGACACTAGGCGAATACATAGATGATATTGTGGGTATTGGTACTGATTTAAAAAAAAAATACTGTACAGAAATATTTAAATATCACACTATTTTCCAAGCAATATATTACTCATTTGAAATCTGATGGCAGTGAGCAGGTATTGTAATTTATTGAAGAAACCACTTCATTGGGCTTCATTTTAAGAAAAAGACTTCTCCAAAATTACTCGGAAATTAAATAAACATATTCATAACTGAAAACAAATAAATTATGTACTGTATATAGTAGAAAAAAATCAAACAGAAATGTGGTCCTATTATGCTTACTACTGTATAATAAAAAGAAAATACATTATAAAAAAGCCCCACTCTGTAACATACTGTAAACCAATGTTACAGAATAATATATTTTTAAATAGTTAAATTATGAAAATTATGATTGTAAACAAAATAGCTAATATACAGATGGAGCCGGCCTAAACATTGCAGGGGCTGGCGATACTTTCCGCCAGGGGGCGCGCGCACTAGATGCACGCAAGCCCCGTGGCAACGGAGCTTCCCCCGGATCCCCACCACTGCCTCCGCCGCCGCCGCCGGTCCCCCTCGCCGTCCTGACCCCCCCATAACCCTGCCCATCTCCCTGAAGCGGAGACGAGCCGGATGCCATTGTCTGCGGACGGAAGATTGGGACGCGCCCCAGTTCAGTGTAGCCCCTGTCTGCCGGCGCTCGCCAGAGGGGAGGCTCTGGAGCCCCGGCCAAAGATGACAGGGGCTACATCTGTATCTACAGTATATGGTTCTACAGGAAATATGCTGGATTAAACAAGTATGAAAGGTATACAATACAAGGAATGCTATGCCCTATATCAATAAATGTCCTTGTAGTCTTTTGGTCAATCCTGGTGTTATGGCATTGTACTGTAACTCATATGCAGTATGTAAACATACTACTTACAGATGTGCCCGAGTTCATCCTTGCTGCTTAACGAGGCAATAACAGTTTTTTTGCAGGTCATTTACCATGACTAGCCTGAGAAAGTGCGAGGGCACTGTGTATGTGCATGCACCCGCAGTCCATACAATCAGAATGTGCATACGCTCCTGTGAACGAGTCGTGAGTGGGTGTGACTGGTTATAATCATGGCAAATTTGTACCCATGACATCAACTATGGTACTTATCTTTCTAATGTACAGATGGAGCCTTCTTCAACTGGCCTTCTCTGGAGAGCCATAATGAGCCAAAGCTTATTATCATCTATTGTTCTCAGCAGCAATACAATACATAGAACAATACAGTAGGGGGTTAGCAGAGGGTTAAAGGGGTGTACACACGGGGAGATTTTGACTAATGGAAACTTTTGACTAAGCAATTTTGGGAGAGATTTTGGCTAGATGCACTGGAGATTTTGAGTAAGTGATTTTGTCTAAGCAATGATAGTCTATGATCTAGTCAAAATTTTCTTGCCTGTACAGTCAATCTATGCTAAGCAATTTCTGCTAGACAAGCAAGACAAGAGATTTGGGCTAACCTTCTAGGAGATTTTGACTATCTAATCAAAATCTCCTGTTAAAAGTTCTCCGTGTGTACACCCCTTAAGTCTGACAGCTCTGGCTCATTAATCATACCTGTAGGTTGAGGTTGGCTCTATCTCTACCACAGAAATACAGAATGCAGCACCGCAATCACTTATAAGAGTAGACAAACTGTGAGATGGTCTATGAAAAGACCACACCTTCTGAATTCTAACACAGCCTTCAGCTATACCAGTAGTGTGGCAAATGGGTGAAAGCTTCTCTGTGTTATGAAGTGTAATAAAATCATACACAATAACAAGCTGAGAGAGCCCTTGAAGTATCAATACAATGTAGTGTATCACATTTTCTTTTTCTCATCTCTATTGCATTGGTCGCTTTCTCCTCTCCATATTTGTATGGTTTAAATTTGGAAATAAATTGAGAACTTTCAAATATTTAACACTTCCACTATCCAACAATATATATTTTAAATAAAGTAAGTGTTGTTTGTTTTTCTTTTAAATTCAAAACCTTTGACGTGATTTTTAAGTAGTAGAGTAATGACAGAGTAGAGAAAGACTGACGTATATACATAAATACGATAACAAAAAAGAAGCAAGCTTCAAGTATTTTGATGAGCTCGTGACATGTTTTACATTGATTTGATTATACTTGACAGAACTTTTCAGATCCTAAATATTTTCCCTAGTAATCAGCCTCGGGGCATGTGTGACTTTGCACAATGTTTGACGGTGAATCATAAGATCTCACTAGTTTGTACAGTGTGTACAGATTATATTACCACTAATTTGCAAGTTATAATCAGAGCCGGATATAGACCACATGAGATCTTAGGCAACATATTGGCTTGGTGCCTACCTCCCTTAAACTATCCATACCACTATATTTTTGTTTCTGTTTGCAGGTGGTATCGATAGAGTACCTTGGTGCATGCACCGTCTACTAATAATCGCTCAGTTGCGTGAACATTGGCATTGCTTAAAAATCTGTATCAGGACCTATGGATTTTGGAAGTAGGATTTTTATATATATATCACTGGCTGCCCACATACAGTGGATGAAACCATTTTGTGTGTCCAATCATTTCTCATCCTATATAACCCCAAATCAATAAATAACCCCGGAAAGGTAGGCAAGTCTCACAATTTTTCTTCCCCTCAGACACTTGCTGAATCACATCATCCTAGCCACGCCTCTGGCTGTACAATGCAGTGTTGCTATAGTGATTAGGGTCACCACTTCAGCCCTTTAGTTCTGGACACATATTAATTACAAAGGTTCATTGAAAACCATGTTAAACATGGACATCGCGTCGGTCGCGTCGCGGCCGGCCATAAATGTGCACACGATGGCCGCGACGCGATGCCCACGATTTGCCATAGGAATCAATGTTAAAAGGCCCGATGGACACGATTTTCATGTTAAATGGCTGAATGGACCCGATTTTACCATAGGAAACAGTGTTAAATGGGCCTTAGAGCCCAAATACTTACCCTGAACTCTGAAATGGCCCCCCCAATTGTTTACGCCACCCCACGATCAACGTCAACCCGAAGCGTGGCGAGCGCAGCGAGCCCGCGAGGGGCGGCGGTACGCGTCCTCCGACCTTTTCATACCCCCACTATCCACGTCGGCGTGGAGTTGAGAATAGAATAGTGTGGCGAGCGCAGCGAGCCACCGAGCCCGAAGCGTGGCGAGCGGACGCGGATACCTGTGAAGCCCGCGAGGGGACGCGTATAGCTGTGAAGGTATCCGCGTCCCCTCGCGGGGCTCGCTGCGCTCGCCACGCTTCGGGCTCGGTGGCTCGCTGCGCTCGCCACACTATTCTATTCTCAACTCCACGCCGACGTGGATAGTGGGGGTATGAAAAGGTCGGAGGACGCGTACCGCCACCCCTCGTGGGCTCGCTGCGCTCGCCACGCTTCGGGTTGACGTTGATCGTGGGGTGGCGGTAACAATTGGGGGGGCCATTTCCCAGTCAAGGTTGCCTATTTGGCCTCTGTGGCCCATTTAACATTGTTTCCTATGGCCACATCGGGTCCATTGAGGCATTTAACAGTAAAATCGCGTCGGTCGGGCCATTTAACATTGATTGCTATGGGAAATGGGGTGCATCGCGTCGCGGGCATCGCGGGTACATTTATGGCCGGCCGCGACGCGACCGACGCGATTTCCATGTTTAACATGGGTTTCAATGGGAAATCGCGGGCATCGCGTCGGTCGCGTCGCGGCCAGACATAAATGTACCCGCTATGCCCGCGATGGGCGCCGTGATAGGTAAAGAGTACCTTTTTTTTTTATTATTATCATTATTACATTTGTTTTAAATATTATACATAGATGTTACAAGCAATCCAATTCACATTTTTACTAAAATATTCATGCACTGAAATGTGTAACAATAATACCAATCTTCCACTGACATAAAAACCTGGGATTTTTATCAGTGGAAAAGGGTCCCAAAAAAATTCTGGTCCAGTGGCCTGACAATTCCTCCATCGTAGCTACAGTAGCAGGATTTTATTCAGGAATGGACCAGGTTGAGCTGCAGTGCAAAAGGGTAAACCGAGCCATCCAGTGACGTGCGGTGAGGTTCATGGTTGGTGAGGCACTGGCTTGGTGGAGCCACCGCCGAAAGACTCTGTGTGGAGCGGTGGGTCCGGGTTGTTCTGCGCTGACAGGCAGGTGCGGTAGCGTCCCTCTGCGTAAGCAGCAGAGAACCGGCAGAATAGACCCCATCATCGCTGGCTCCACCAAGCCACAATGGGGTCTGCCCACATACCTTTTTCACTTAAAAAAAACCCATACAGCCAAATGTACTAGCCTCTGTGTTCGGCCGGCCGAACTCTGAGGTTTTTTTTTTAAAAGGGCAATCATTTACAATGCATGGTTTTGCCTTGTAAATGTCTGCCTCTTTAAAAGAACCTCTGCATACAGCCAGCACCCTGCACAGCCACTAAATGCAGAGGCTAGTACATTGGGCCAATATACTCCTTTTATTTAAAACCACACTTATTTTACAAACACACAGTAAACACCTCTGTCACTTTACACAAGTACACAGTTATACACTTCTGTCCCTTAACACAAATACACACAAGTCTGTCCCTTAACACAAACACACACAAACACCTGTGCCACTTAAAAAATCACAGCCCCCACCCTCCACAAGTGCCAAACACACATTTTAGAAAAGGCATTGCTTACCCATGCAGAATGACAGACAGGCAGCAGGGACAGGAGCGTTCCCGAGACAGGCACCCGGGGACAGAACGAGCAGAGCCGGCCTTATCCATTTTTATGCCCTAGGCAAGATTTTTGTTGGTGCCCCCTAGCCGATGATACCACCACCCAACATTAGTAGCCAGCGTGATATTTATTTCAGAGATGTAATTGTTTGTTCGGGAAGCGTGTAACAGTGCGAGTTACCAATAAGAGTTTCTGAGCAGACTGATTACTGAGGAAGCTGCTGTGAACTTTCCCTTTGTCCTGCAGAAATAGCAATGGCAATCCTCATTTTTCAGGTTAATTGAATGTGGGTGACTAAGGAGGATGCTAAGGCCAGATTATCAACAGCCGACATCCCAGCCATAAGTATGCTGGGCTGGGTTAGAGTCAGGCTAGGGGGGGTTAGATTTAGGCAGTCGAGGGGACTTCTCTGGTTTTTATCACCGACCAATCAGCTACTACCTGTCATTTTTTAAACCAAACCTGTAACTTCACAGTTAGGAGCGGATTGGCCGGTGATAAATCCAGACACATTATCACTTCACTGAGCTAAATCTGCCCCTGAGTCTGTTGAATACACACTGGGGGCTGTATGGCACCATGGGGTGGGGAGTATGGGAGTAAGGAGCAGCACAGGGGGACTGGCAGTAAGGAGGCTGTATGGCACCATGGGGTGGGGAGTATGGGAGTAAGGAGCAGCACGGGAGGATTGGCAGTAAGGAGGCTGTATGGCACCATGAGGTGGGGAGTATGGCAGTAAGGAGCAGCACAGGGGGATTGGCAGTAAGGGGGCTGTGAGGCACCATGGAATGGGGAGTATGACAGTAAGGAGCAGAACAGGGGGGCTGGCAGTAAGGAGGCTGTATGGCACCATGGGGTGGGGAGTATGGGAGTAAGGAGCAGCACAGGGGGACTGGCAGTAAGGGGGCTGTATGGCACCATGAGGTGGGGAGTATGGGAGTAAGGAGCAGCACAGGGGGACTGTAAGTAAGGGGGCTGTATGGCACCATGGGGTGAAGAGTATGGGAGTAAGGAGCAGCACAGTGGGACTGTAAGTAAGGAGGCTGTATGGCACCATGGGGTGGGGAGTATGGGAGAAAGGAGCAGCACAGGGGGACTGGCAGTAAGGGGGCTGTATGGCACCATGGGGTGAGGAGTATGGGAGTAAGGAGCAGCCCAGTGGGACTGTAAGTAAGGGGGCTGTATGGCACCATGGGGTGGGGAGTATGGGAGAAAGGAGCAGCACAGGGGGACTGGCAGTAAGGGGGCTGTATGGCCCCATGAGGTGGGGAGTATGGGAGTAAGGAGCAGCACAGGGGGACTGTAATTAAGGGGGCTGTATGGCACCATGGGATGGGGAGTATGGGAGTAAGGAGCAGCACAGGGGGACTGGCAGTAAGGGGGCTGTATGGCACCATGGGGTGGGGAGTATGGGAGTAAGGAGCAGCACAGGGAGATTGGCAGTAAGGGGGCTGTGAGGCACCAAGGGGTGAGGAGTATGGGAGTAAGGAGCAGCACAGGGGGACTGTAATTAAGGGGGCTGTATGGCACTATGGGATGGGGAGTATGGGAGTAAGGAGCAGCACAGGGGGACTGGCAGTAAGGGGGCTGTATGGCACCATGGGGTGGGGAGTATGGGAGTAAGGAGCAGCACAGGGAGATTGGCAGTAAGGGGGCTGTGAGGCACCAAGGGGTGAGGAGTATGACAGTAAGGAGCAGCACAGGGGGACTGTAAGTAAGGGGGCTGTATGGCACCATGGGGTGGGGAGTATGGGAGTAAGGAGCAGCACAGGGGGACTGGCAGTAATTGGTCTGTATGGCACCATGGGGTGGGGAGTATGGTAGTAAAGGGGGAGGGGTATAGTAGTAAGGGGGAAGGAAGGCAGTAAGATGAGAAGTATGGCAGAATGGGAGCACTGCCAGTAAGTGGGGATTATGGTAGTAAGGGCAAGAGGATATGGCAGTATAGGGAGATGTATTTCAACATGTGTTATATGGCAGAGAAAGGGGGTGTTTGGTAACCGGAAGGGGTAATGTCTGTAGCCTTAATGACAGGAGGGGGAACAGGAGGCAGGGTTACTGTAAGTAGGGGAGAGGTAGATGTGGGGGGTGGTGTAAAAGAATGAAGGGGAGTGTGAGTGTTGGGAGGAAAGCAGTGGTGAGGTGGTGTCTGCATAAGTGGACAAACGCACATGTCCTAACAGTATATTTGCAAGCACATAGAGCATTGGCACTGACCTCATGTTTAATATATGCAGCTTACTAGTGATTAGAGGCACCCAGGGACGATGTGAGGGCACTACCTCAGGCCTGCACTCTCCTCAGGTGGAGAGTTTGATGTGCGCTGCAGAAGGAGCCCAGAGCTGCAGTGAGGGTGGAGGCAGAGCAGGTCCTTTCTCATTCTACTCTGCCACAGAGTGTGCTGCTCATGTGTCTGGAATAGGTCACAGGACAGGACAGGACTGTTGTGGTGGGGACTAGGCTTGCCTTGTTGGTGCGGTACGTACGGACACATTCCGGTGACTAGTTACTTAGACAGAAGAGCAGAGTGTAGCCAGGGAGCCAATCAGGATCAAGCCCTGCCCACGGGAGGCGGCGCTGGGCTGATCATAGCTGCCCAGTGGAAGATTAGCAGCAGGCTCTTAGTACTGCTGCAACAGCACAGAATAAATGTAAATAGAAACAAAAATGATTTTATAAATGACGGGGTACATGAAGTGAAGCCTCAGTGCCCTCCTGCCTGAATCTGCTGTATGCAGGTGCACTGCAGGAGGTGCAAGTCCCCGCAGCGTTCATCGGTCGGCGCTCGCAGTGAAGTGTCCCTGCCGCCGGTGTCTGGGGAGAATCCGCAGCCACCTCGGATAGTGGAGAGCAGGCAGCCTCCAATGACACTGCTGCAGCTGCTCTATGTCTGGCAGCTGCAGCATTAACTACTAGGTAGCTTCTTCATACAGAGGAGCCCGGCAGCCCAGCCAGTCACCGCCGGTGACCCGCCCGCATTACAAGTGAGCGGAAGAGCCATACAGAGGAGCCCTGGCTTGTCCACCTCTAATAACAGCACTATGGCGGCACCTATAGAAGTTCCTTAGTGGCAGTCAGGGACGTGTTTTCTTCCTATATGAAAGCACGCCCCTGTCACTGAGACAGCGCCACTGTGCCCAATCACATCTGTCTCAGTGACAGGGGCGTGCTGTCATATAGGCAGAAAAGCACGTCCCTGCCACCGAGGCACCGCTATAGGTGCCGCCTATACACATTTTTTAAATGAGCTTTTACAGCCCTATTCTAAGCCCTGCCCACTGCCCGCCTCTGACAGTGTAACTGACAGTCTATAACTGTAATATGGACAGCGGGAGGCACTGCTCTTGGTGCCTCCTAAACTAATTTAAAAAAAAAAAAAAATGAGTAAAAATAATTATAATAATACAAAGCATATACTTATGACACATAATATGTGTCATAAGTATTTTCTTTGTATTTTATTATTATTATTTTAATCATTAATGACAGGGGAGGCACTGCCTCCCCTGCCTCCCCTGACTGCACGTCCCTGGAGCCATCTTACCCTGGACCCGTCCCATTTACAGAATGGGGAAACCCATGTGAACAGTGTGTGAATGTATTTACTTATTTATTTAGTTAAAGTTTCTTATATAGTGCAGCAGATTCCATTGCGCTTTACAATTGTACACAGTGATAGAACAAACTGAGTAACAACAGACAGACTTGGAGGTAAGAGGGCCCTGCTGCAAGCTTACAATTTATAGGGACATAGGAGGGAAACATAAGGACAGGCAACAGTAAAAGCATATCAGTCCCACCAAGTAGCACGTCCAGAAGGGAAGCTGTATGATAAATAAGTGCCTCAGTTGGCTATGCTTGTAGAACTTAAATATGATAGGCTATGCTTGTAGAACTTAAATATGATAGGTGAGTTGTCAGGAAAAATCTGAAAGTTTGGAGACTAGTGGAGAGTCTTATTGTGCATGGAAGGGCATTCCATAGGGTGGGGGTAGCCCTATGAAAGTACTGTAATAGTGAATGGGAGCTAGTAATCCATGCAGAAGAGAGAGACGCAGATCTTGTGCAGAGCGGAGTGGCCGAGATGGGAGATATTTTGAGATGAGTAACAAGATATATGCTGGTACAGTATGGTTAATAGCTTTATATGCTAGTAGAAATATTTTATATTGAATGCGGTAACATACAGGCAACCAATGGAAGGACTGGCACAGCGCTCAGTGGAGGATGAGCATCTTGCTAGGAAGATCAGCCTAGCAGCAGCATTTATAAATGGATTGCGGTGGTGAGAGTGATCGGCCCTGATTTGAATGGCCCAGGATGGTGGAAAAGAGGATTTACAGTTTTAAATCAGATGCAGACATCACACATCACACGTATGCATACATGAGCCTATTCATGGGAGACAGAGCATGGGAGCTGGGAGCATGGACCCTACAATGATGATAATGGGAGTCATGGCTCGTGACCATGGCAGTCCCCCGAAGTCATGCCCTTTTTGCTAAAGCCATGCCCCCTTCTCAGGAGTTCACCATTGGCACATGCAGGAGTCCCGATTTGACTTGGAACAATGTTGGGAAGACTGTTTTAAGTGGCTATGTTTTTCAAATAGGTATAAGTAAATCCATTTTATATTTGTACATATCTCTGATGAGACAATGCCTCTGGCAGCATTCACCCCTATGTACCAATAAAGTGATGAGTTGCTTGAGTATATTTGTTTAGTTTTTATATAAGCCATTCATAAAAAACCTGATCATTAATAACCCTTCTAATGCTTAGTTATTAATAAGAGTTATTTTTTTTCCCTTCAATGTTTATACGGTACGATGACTGGCCCTATCTATTGCACCAAGCTCATTTAATAACAAACATAACACAATGTTAAGGTATTCAGTATTAATGAAGTGCATGAAGATCAGGTCACACACTCCATAATAAGTTTCTGTGTAGAGAGATTGAAAGCTATTACCAACATAGGACTCACTGACCCACCTTCTACCTCCCCAAACAATTTCTGTAGTATAATCTCATTGCAACATGTCAGCCTAACCCGAGACACTAATCTTGTGTCCACAATCTTGCAACTGTCTGTAAATGGAAATTGATGGCCAATCAATAAAAACTGAGGTTCATTAATGTAAAGATGTTCCTAAGCAAAGAATGATAGTTAGCCTGAATATAAACTGTTAGCCTGAATATAAACTGAATTCAGTAAAACGTGTTGTTGTAGACAGGTGGATGCATACCTGTAGCCTAGGAACAGATGGTGATTATTGAAGCATATGAAACTGCTCTATTGGCAATACCAGTAACATTACTAACAAACTTGTTTTATTTTTTTCCTTATGTACAGAAAACTCTGTCTATAAAAAAGTATGTTTTCAATTTGAAATATTGATATATTGCCATTCCCAAGTTGATAATATATAGATTTTTTTTTTTTTTAATTACAAATTATATATTTGTTTGTCTTTTGGTTTATATGAACTAACCATATAACATTTGTGGATTTCATTTTTTCTTTTCTAAATCAAAAGATTTTGTGTGTATACTCAAATAAACCTGTATGGCATGTTACAGGAAATGTCAATTTCCAATGAATTAGGTAATATTAAAATATAAGAATAAAGGACTCTAAAATATAATTTTGCTGTGCTTGAAGTTGTATTACTTCTTATCACTACCCTATCTAGGGCTTCCGGCAGCCCTGGCAGATACATTGCATGTGCTGTACTGCTAGGCCACAATATCATGGAGTCTGTATGATGGAGCACAGAGCCATGAAACCAGAGAAACAGGCTAGGCTAGCTTCATTCACAAACGTCAGAAGGTGGGAGTTAAGGGCCCCATACATCAGCAATCAATTGTGACAATTTTCAGATATGGAGATGATTGCCACAATTAATTTTAGATGTGTGGGCTCCCCCTTTTGGCAATTCCAATCAAAATCGCCAATCGATTGCTTAATCAGGTTTTTAAACATGTTTAATAATCTGGTATTATCTGCAGATCTTTTTTATATGTGTGGGCATTCCCAATTCATCTTCTTCATCTATTTACATTATGAACAGCAATCGATTGGGCAATTTCCAGATATGAAGATGCAATCTTTAGATGGAAAAATCTGCCGATCACTGAAATAAATCTGTAATGTGTGGGCAAAGTCAGATAGATTGTAAAATCCATTTATCTGGCCCAAAAATCCCAATATCTGGAAATCCATAAATTGTGATTGCTGATGTATGGGGCCCAACACGGTTTATTGCTTCAGCCCCCCCATAACCAGTGTCCCCCGCAAATGTTAATCTGGCCAAACTGTAAATCCAATAATTTTACAAAATGTAATATACTAGTTAATGATTTAATTTAAAACGAAAAGGCCCACATTCTTTAATATATAGACATTTTTTTATTGATAGGTCTTCATTGATCATGTTGCCTAATTTATGAGTTATATCCTATAAAGCAAACAGCACAGAAAGAAAAAGTCAGTACTGTTAATTAAACAATTCAATTTGGGTCTCTAATCTCCATCATGGACTTTATCTTGGCCCTGGTGTGAAAAAGGTCATGTGCCCCTGTCTTAGTTTATGGAAGAGTACTGTCATTAATTCCAGTTACCTGCACTCAAGATAAGTATAAATGTAGGGAAAATGTGCACTATAGGGGCGGATTCAATTTATTCAATTATGCAATGGAATGCTTAAGCTGGAAATCTATTGTTATGATCCCCACAGCATAGTGAGAAGAAATAAGGAATGGTTTACCTACCATAATATTTGTGTGCGTACAGCCACACAATGCGCAAAACTCTAACAGGAGGTCATGGCCAAGTGAATTTGCCCATAGAACCAAACTCAAGAGTGAAAGAGGTGTGGTATGAAACCATTGATATACTAGTCTATGATAAGGCATTAGTAAGCAGATGGGCGTACCATGTTCGCAAGAGAAAAAGTTGCAATGTAAAAATACATTAGGTTATAAACGTACTCTCTACATACTGTATATGGGTTTGGCTCATAGGGTTGATAGTGTTTAGTTCAACTCTAAAAGGTCAATATCCACAATGTCGACATGTGAAAAAAGATGATAAGGAAAAGGTCGGCACACAAACAACAAGGTGATGTTTTATTTTTACATTTTGGGGTATCAATTTTTACCTTTTTTAAATGTTAACTGAATATTTTTATTAAGATAATTTTACATAAAAGATTATGCAGAGTGGAATCAGTACAGGGACAATAATGCACAGATAACATCTCTGCATTCAACAAAAAACACATAACATTAACATTAATATATATAAAGAGGATTAGGAAAACTTTATATATATATATATATATATATATATATATATATATATATATATATATATATATTAGAGGGGGGCGGAGAAAGCTATAATATCCCCAGTGAGTTATGAATGTGGTGGGGGTAGTGAGGTCTCATAGTAGTCAGACCAGGGAAACCATTTAGTCAAAGGGGAGTTTGGCACCATAGAATATTTAAATCCAATAGTTTCCATTTCATATCTGCGTTGATCAATTTTTATCTTATAGCACATGGACTCCAAATTAGTGTACCACATCCTCTTGCATTCTCGCTTCACTTGCCTTGCTTTGAGAAAATGCACCTCATCCTGCTACCACTGCACTCGGCACATTTTTTCCGTTCCCGATTGAAGTCCGTGTGGATGATAAAGTATGAAAATGAAGAACTCACATTGACCATATGCTGTATCAGCCTATTGATAATGTCAACCTATTGACCATGTTGACAATAGTGGCTGACCTATTGACTGTCGATCTCATAACCATTGACCTAAAGGGGCTAATTCAGCATGGATCGCTAATGTGAGAATTCACAGCGAACTCTGAGGAGAAATCTGCCACCCAGACAGGAAGAGAAGAAGCCTCTTGCTAAATTGTGATAGAATTTGCGAATGGATTGCTAATAGCTATCCTTTCACAAATACTTACACAATTCCCAAACCTTTCTGAGTAGGTTTAAGGCCTACTAATTTGTAAATGAGACAGGGTGGAAGTGGTCATTGCTAACTTCAGAGAGAATCTTTGTGTTTGGTTTATTTAGAGAATGTTGCTTCAAAAGAAATGTGCTTGTTACTACCATTCATTGGACAGCCTAAACAAATCAATACAATGTGACGGGATAATCATTCTTCTACTCTCATATACGATTATTATGCCTAATACTATTAATCGCAAAGGTTTTTGTATAAGAACTGGAAAATTGGGTACTTGTTTCCTAGCACGGCCACACCGATTTCCATCGGGGTGGTCGTGTCGGAAAAATCGCGTCGGTCGCATCGCATGCGATGCGACCGACGCGACCGACCCAATTTTTTAATTGAATCAAATGTGAATAGGGTACCTGGGACCCGATTTTACATTGGATTCAATATAAAATATTCCCTAGACCCCCAATTTTACACCGTAAACCCCACTCCACGATTGACGCCAACCCGAATCGTGGCGAGCGCAGCGATACCGCGAGGGGCGGCGGTGCGTGTCCTCCGACCTTTTCATTCCCCTACTATCCACGTCGGTGTGGAGTTGAGAATATAAAGTGTGGCGAGCGCAGCGAGCCACCGAGCCCAAAGCGTGGCAAGCGTAGCGAGCCCCGCGAGGGGACGAGTATAACTTCACAGGTATACGCGTCCCCTCGCGGGGCTCGCTGCGCTCACCACGCTGCGCTCGCCACACTTTATATTCTCAACTCCACGCCGACGTGGATAGTATGTGAATGAAAAGGTCGGAGGACACGCACCGCCGCCCCTCGCGGGCTCGCTGCGCTCGCCACGCTTCGGGTTCACGTCAATTGTGGGGTGACGATGGGGACATATATAATGTGAAATGGGTCATATTGGCCCATTTCACATTGTTTCCTATGTGAGATGGACTTAATCAAGTCCATCTCATCTTGTGCCATTATAATGGCACAAGACCGACGTGATGCTCCTGATTTCAATGTTAAAAAATATTTTAACATTGAAGCCTATGGCAAAATCGTGGGCATCGCGTTGGTCGCGTCGGGGCCAATGTTAATGGTCGCGACCGACGCGATGCCCGCGATTTTCCCTTTGCCGGCAAAATGGACCTGATTTCAAAGGAAATCGGGTCCATCGTGGGCATCGTGTACTTTAACTTAAAGGTACACAATGCCCGCGATTGTGGCCGTGCTAGGAAACAAGTACCGAAAATTGAATACTATCATTTATCCGGTACCTTCACTTTCATTACTATTTCTTTATGCAGTCCTGTATCGGATCATATGTCTTCTACTGAAAATTATTTATAAATCTGTGCTTAATAAAAATAATTTGTATTGAACCTATTAGACAGACTAGAATGGCTTATTTTATACTCTTCTTAAAAACTGTTCATGCATCTCATTTTTATTCTGTGTACCATGTAGTCTTACTGCCTGCTGTCAGCCATTGTGACATGATGAATAAACATTGTGTTTATTTCACTGTTTTAACAAGCAATGTATTAACGCAATATGAAAGATTTCTTTAGAAAAATATAACAGGCAGACAGCTGACAAACAATGCATTCCATTTGACAAAACACTGTATTTACCATAAAAGTGATACAGTATTACACAATTGAACGCTCAGTGTTAAGTATTTTTGAAACATATTATTGCAAGGCAATACCTTTATTAAAATAAAGCATAGAGTGCATGCAATTCTACAGGAACTCAATACTATTTGGTAATTCATACATGCAATTTTAATAGTTTCATGTAAAAATATGAGCTATATTTGACAATTGATGTTACCATATTACTGTCAGAATGTTCATTGTGAGCGCTGTAAACATACCACCCACCAGCAGCATGTTAGATGACCCCCTCTTTGGCAGACTGGATATACTGTAGTGATACAACCATAACCCATGTGTACATTTTAGAAGATAACAAACAGCCATAGGTATTTACTTCTGTATTAGGATGTCCACCCATTATGAAATGATGGCCAGAAAGTGGACAAGGTAAAACGTCATCATTAAATTGAATGTTTCATGAGACAGGACTGTGTGGTGGCATAGATAAGTAGCCAACGCCAAACATTCAGTTCCTAACAAGACTATACAAAGCAGAACTTGGCTTCATAAGAACAGCAGAATTACAGCTGCGTAAAACAGATACTAGGATATTCACATTTTTCAGCATCCTAGAGGTAAATTTGCTAAAGCTTCTAATAACGCAAAAGAGGTATTGTTGCCCCTAGCAACCAATCAGATTCTGTTTATCATTTCTCAATTGCATCCTACAAAGACAGAGTCTGATTGGTTGCTATGGACAATGGACCTTATTTTGATCGCCTCCATGGTTTGTTCTTCGAATGTGCATTTCTGCGCATAGGCATACCCTGGGTGTGAGCGGTTGTACCTAGCAGTGCGGGCGGGAGGCATGAGGCGGCGGCGAGGGGATACGTACAGTGTTTCATGGGTGTTCATGAAATTAGGCAGCGACCCGGGTGCCAGGGGACGGCAGCGGACATCAGTGGATGTCCGCTGCCCGCAATGTTCCCATACAGGGAAGTGTACCCATACAGAGAGTGTCTTAGTTGTGCATGCACCTTCCAAATCATTTGATGGTCGCAGGTGGTATGCAAAATATCAATTTGCAGCCGTGTGGGGGAATTCTCTGAGCGAGAGGGAGCGGGCAGCTGTGTGAGGGGTGGGCGGCCTCTATCCACACGCATGGCTGCAAATTTCACAGCGTTGCATGTGTACCAGAATAAGGCCCTACAGTATATCACCTTTTTTCCTTTTTCAAAGCTTTAGCAAATTTACCCCCTATTATAAACTTATTCAGACCTGCTCACTAGGCTGTGTATATTGGCTGCCTAGCGAGCAGGTAAACATCCCCGGGCTAATGCACCCCGCCCCCCGCACCAAGTGAATCCCACATTAGAATACAAGGGGATGTGTACACTAACAAACATCTGCTAAGAAGTGCCCGCAAGGAGGAAAAATCACTCACCATCAAATGATTTCTATAGACTTCGCTCTGAAAAGTCAGTCTATAATTACATTTCAGATGCCTGCAATCTGCCGGATTGGGGGTGGGTGCTGATGTCATGTCATGTCATTTGCCCGCCCTAAGCATGCATAGGCACACCTGCTTCATAGGGTTAAGCCCAGCTTTTCCATTAACACGCCTTTTTGCGGGCACACCCATAAAACGCAGGGCAGTTGTGTGTGTGTGTGTGTGTGTGTGTGAGAAACTCAGCGAAGGCAATAACTCCCAGGATTTGCACATGCATATATACGTGCATGAACAACCCTATACCATCGGCCAGGGTAGTGAACTTGGACCTGAGCATCAAGTCTGAATCGCCCCCTTAGTCAATGATAGATAACTCACTGCACAATGGAATTAAGTCACCTGACCCTGATGTGCTCTAGACAGGGCCGGCAACAGAAATCTTGGGGCCCCATACACTGATATTTCTGGGGGCCCTCACCCCCTCAAGCACTAGTAGTTGTGTGGAGCAGGGAGGAATGGTGGGCATATTGGTGGCAAGGAGTCCCATATAATTGCTGCCCCCAGCGCAGATCGTCTCACTTCTGAATTGACAACTAATACACATTATGCCATAAATCGTGATGCCTACTACATATTATACCATGCAAACAGCCTGTGGACGGTCCACCGGGACACGCAGCTTCCGGCCGCTGCTTAGATACACTGACAGCACCGGCTCATGTCAGTGTGTGTAAGCGCCGGCGACCGGAAGCTGCTTGTCCCGGCGGACCGTCCACAGGCTGTTTGCGCGGCAGCCAAGAGCTGCGTGTCCCGGCGAATGTCCACAGGCAGCCCCCATGTACTGCAGGCTCAATTGTCTCAGCGGCACCATGGCCACGCTAACAGTCAGAGGATGAGTGGCCCGGCGGCCAAGAGGGGGCTGAACTTGGGGCCCCTCTGATACTTGGGGCCCGTAACAGCTGTACCCTTTGACCCCCCCTGTCGCCGGGCCTGGCTCTAGACATTATATAACAACTGCCTCTCAGCAGAGTGGTGTTCTACTTCTATGCATGCAGATTCAGGTACTTTACTTATAGAGCCATATTTCTGCATGCTGGATATTATTATCATTCCCTGGTCTACATGTGTTTATCTGTGGCGGTGGGTATTTCTGTATTTTTACTATGTTGCTTGTGGAATGAGAGAGGATAAAGGGGCATGATTTATTTGCAACATGCCCTGTTATTTCTGAATGCAGCACTGGCTAACATAGTGGTAAGAACCTCACGTCAGCTTTTATATAAATTACACTGGGGAAAAGTTGATCTATTGTCAGGTATTTGGGCGATGATTTCGATAAATGTGTTATGTGTTGCAAACGTGACTACCAGCTTTGTTATCACAAATAAAACATTTATTTTTTATTGTTAAAAGAACGTACTATAGTTGTTAAAAAAAAAAGAAAAACTAAGTTGATTCTATTAAGTAAAGTGGAATAGACCAGTAAGGAACTTCAAATGCAGAAAATAATTGAAACCCTTTTCAACAGATTGAATGTTCCCTAGTGTTATGCTACTTGAATTATGAATGGCACTTACAATGTATCCTGATCAGGGTAGTATTAGTGATCACATGGGTCTGGGGTTGGCAATGTTCAAGGGCCTATAATGACTAGGGGAAAAGTTGTGGTCAGTGCTGTGTGGGTGTGGCCAGTGCTTTGTGGGTGTGTACACCCCCTCCATCCTCAGCCCCAATGTCTTGGTAAATACATATACATAGATAAATTGCTACATTTTGTGATAAAACTAGAAATATAATGTTAATACTTTTATTTTTTGCTGACTGTGTGGCCAGCTAGGCAGCTGGTCATCATCATGCTATTGTGATGATGGGCCTATTTTATTTAAAACTGGGGTTTATCGCCATTTTTGCACAGTTCACTAACCTTCACTAGAAGAAACTAATTAAGGAGAGAATATATGTTTATGCTATTGTACACCTTTACTGTTTTGCTTCCATAATATTTAAATATATCCTTGCCACATTTTTAGTGTTTTAATCAGTATACATTTGCATAACATTACATCTAATTTAGCTCATATGTATATTCTGCTACTGAAAAGTTGTTGATTTAACATAAGATAAGATATTTTAGAAATAAATCAATAGAGATCTAAGATGTTTTGTTCTTAAGTATACTTACCCACACCCCCAAACCCTGCTCCCCCCCCCCCCTCCCAACCCTTTCTCTGAATAGAGCAAGATTCTCAGCCTTTTGGCTAAGACCAGTTGTAGCTGGCTATGTACGCTGCCTAAAGCCGAAGGTGCTATGTCCTGCTGGTGCTGGCTGAACCAGGGATGCCACTTCTTTTTATGGACACACTATTTTTTCTGTGCCTTTGGCCATGTCAAGATTCATTTTTTATAACTTTGGTAGAAAGGTTGAGGCCGAAAGTGCAATTTTGTTTTGTGTTTATGTGTCATGCTTATATTTATTTGTGGAGATTGGGTGTAGACCCTTTTTGGTCTACCCTCTCCCCAAGTCTCCGGAGGCTCTCCCCTCATGAGGAGAGTGAAATAATCCATTCCCCAGAGGGAATCTTCAGCCATCCCTCAGGAGAAAGGATCCACACCGTTACTTGTGGTGGAGGGAAGCCTGAAGCTCATACCCCAAGGGGCCTTCTGGATTCGGGGTTCAAGAATGCAAGGTTCCCATCTATCTTCAGCAAACATTTAGCTCTAAGGCACTAAAAGAGGCCCTACTCTTTTTGGAGAAAAGCTTCTGCACTGCACATGGTAATAAAGAACTTACTGTTGGTTAAAGTGTTTTAAAAAGGGTGTTGTACTTTTAAGGCTTCCAAGCTATGTAGCCAGATTTTTCCCAAATCGAAACTTTTTCCAAATTCTTCTCATTATATGTGTGCAGTGTCTCAAACAATATATCATATGAAGGAATCTTAGATGTGCATTGATCTCCATAATGTGTTGCAGTCCACAACAGAACACTTATGGTACTATCAACATTTTAGGGGTCACTCGACAAAAGCAAAAAAGCCTTTTCATTTGGCTAGATAGAACCCAAGATATAGATTGTTTAAATAGATTTACTTATATGTTAAAAATATACAGTATGTTATTGTAATATATATTGCTGCGAAATCTCTCTTCTATGGTCCTGGCTGGTCAACTCTAGTGCTGATGGAAAAATAGGGGGATGACATGCTCTTTGGCCTACCAATATCAATATCAATATCAGCACTATTGATGGTTATGTTTCAAGGGTAAGACCCTATGCTTTTTTAATGCAATATTTACTGGGTTTCCAGCTAGAAAGCCAGTAAATTGAGCTTCATAATCTGACACACTGAAAAATTGCTGAAAATTCACAACCTATTATATTCTCCCCACTGTACAGATTAACTCTCATTTACAAGAAGACCATCAAAGTATGCTAAGAAATATAACTCGTCAGGCGTATTTGAGCATACTGACAAACTTGGCAGCAACATTTCAGTAATTCAGCCACAGTATTTGACAGCTAAGCAAACTTTAAACATGACAATAAGGTTATTATGACTTGGTATCACTGACCTCATTGCCCTGCAGAAATTGCCTTTAGATTTTGCTTTCATAAGGTTCCAATCCGAATGGCCTTATTAAGTGCTAAGTACATTTTTGTTGCATAAGTATAAGTATTTCCATACTGTGCCTGTGCATCAAAAAGCATTCATATTTAGTTATGATATAGTTTTAGGCTGGGGAGACAGAACAGTGTTACTTTAGGCACAAATTGAATACTTTAAAGAATAACATAGGAAATTTGGGTACTTGTTTCCTAGCACGGCGCCCATCACATCGCATATCATAAGCCATATGATGGTATGCGATGCAATGCGATGTTAGCCGATGTTATACAATTTTAAATTGTATACCATCGAATTGTATGCCATTGTATGGCATATACAATGGTATACGATTTTAAATTGTATAAGCACCCTAATGGTTGTTTTCAATGTTAAATGTGCCCCCTATAAGATAAATAATTGTATAAGCACCATAATAGGTGCTTACAATGTTAAAAGCACCCCCACGCCACCCGTACTATCAATGCCATCCCGAAGCGTGGTGAGCACAGCGAGCCCGCGAGGGGTGGCGGTACGCGTCCTCCGACATTTTAATACCCCCACTATCGACGTCAGCGTGCAGTTGATTATATAATAGTGTGGCGAGCGCAGCGAGCCACCGAGCCCGAAGCGTGGCGAGCGCAGCGGGCCCCGCGAGGGGTCGCGGAATACATATGAAGTAATGCGCGTCCCCTCGCCACACTTCGGGCTCGCTTCGGGCACTATATAGAATCAACTCCATGCCGCCGTGGATAGTGGGGGTATGAAAAGGTCAGAGGACGCATACCGCCGCCCCTCGCGGGCTCGCTGCGCTCACCACACTTTGGGTTGGCGTTGATAGTGGCGGTGGCGTGGGGGTGCATTTAACATTGCAAGCACCTATTATAGTGCTTATACAATTAATAATCGTATAGAGGGACCATTTAACATTGAAAAAACCCATTAGGGTGCTTATACAATTTAAAATCGCATCGCATTGCATTGTATGCCATTGTATGCCATATACAATGGTATACAATTTTAAATTGAATACAATGCCATACGACTGAATTTCGTGGGCGCCGTGCTAGGAAACAAGTACCGAAATTTGAATTGCATTTACAGTACTAATGATTTGGTCAGGACACTATTCTCTCTTGTATATGACTCTTCATTACATCGCTAGGAGCGGATCACTGTCAATCCTTTTAAACATACTGTATAATGAATAACTACTGCTAATTTGTTGCTAACACATCTATATGCTATTGTTGGATGTATTTATATTTGTATACTTGAAATCAAAATCTAAGAAAACATTTGCATACTGAAGCATTTTCTAGCTCCACAAGTTAACTTTACTGAGACAAAGATGTCTCCATCTCAGAATAACAAAATCTGTACGTTAAAGGGTGTTTCTGGTTTGTAAGCACCCCATCCCCCCCCCCCATGTGCTACTGGTGAAAGTATAAACTAATTTCCCTCTACCACCTTATCCCCCTCCCCCATCCCCCATTAGGCAGAAGTAGAGCCGCCCTGGCTCTACTCAGTGGTAGGTTTTTTTTTGCACCGCCTTGCAATATGCTATAATGCCTTTCTGTTAGAATTGCTGTGCAGGGCCAAAGTGATGAAACTCAGTTCAACCGTATCCCCCCCAACTTTAAACTCTGATAGTATATGTAAGTTCTCAATGTTTACAACTGAATTTTTGCATTTACAGAGGTTGTCCAACTCTAAATGTGCTTCTAAGCTGTGTGTTTGATTAGTTTTGAATGAAAGTTGCTGATTAAATTTACTTATTTTTGTAATGTTCTATTATGCTATACTATTTCAATATACTATACAATTTACTGTAAATTCAAATGGTAATTGACTGATGTGAAGGATTGAGCATTCTCTGTAAAGCACTTCAGAATAGGCAGACACTATATGAATGAAAAAGGAATACAGTTTAAGAGTATAATGCACTTCTCTATAAAGCACTTGAGAATATACAAACACTATATAAAAAGTAAAACATTTGAATGGTAATAAAAAGAAAACCTTCCATATTAGGGCTGTTTGTGAAGATTATTCAGTTATATTGTGGGCACCATATAAAAAAACAAAGCTACTTTAATCCTTATTAGCTCCACACCCAAAGGCAAATAATAATCAAAGCAGATGCCATCTATAATTATTAATACATACGTAATGTTAAGGAGTATATTCAATGGATGTTGGATCCATTCCAAAATTATTTTGATGGAACGGATGCGGCATTTATTATTCAATCCAAATGTCGGATTTGGCCACTGATTGATGCTCATTCGGCTGGTGCGGAACTGGGTGAGCACAATGGCGGGAGGCGGCAGGATCGCCCTGGAGGTGGCGGGAGTGGGGTGAACTTCTCTCACCCTGCGGAACAAGTGAGCACAGCGGGTGGGTATGGGAGGCACAGGACAGGAGGATGGCGCCGTGTAAGCTGCTGCTCACGCGGCGCACTTGGTTTTGCAGTGTAAATGATTGCCACTTTAAAAAACTGGAGATTTCTTACCAAATCTCTCACTTTCTGATTCTCTCCCCCTATTACATTTCACCCATAATATTGTTCTCTTAATTACATTAAACATTTAAACAAAAATATATTAATAAAATGATATTGCCCCCAAAGAGCATGATTAATGTTATTTTTCTCCTACATAATGATTGCTTTCATTAAAAGTATATTGCCAGCCTCAACTACTTCAATTTTATGTTGGGTTTGCTTAGTGGAGTTTTTTTCAAAGGTTTTTAAAAAGGATGCTTTATAAATCTGGTGTTTTAATTATATAATAATGAAAAATATGAAAATTTGTCTGTTGGTGGTTTCTAAACATTTGTGTGTGCTGATTTTTAGGTGGTTTTGCCTTCAACAAACACAGCGGTTTCCAAACCGCCAAAAAATTATTATTATACTTGGATATCTTTAAAATAATGTAAAGTTCCCTTTTTAAATAAAACAAAAATCAACAATGAATGCCACTATTCACTTGTTTTCAGTAATATTTTATTAGAGTGTTTGGTCAATGATTTTTTCCTCTTCTCTCCATCACTATATTTTTCTGCCTAATCTCATTTCTGTCTTTCTGCCTTTCCCCCACTCCCTCTCTTTTTCCTCCCATGTTAACTTGTTGACCCCACCCCCCTCCATGTTTCTTTTCCCTATCATACCATCACCTCTCTAGAGCAGTGGTTCCCAACCTTTTTTTTCTCCCGTACCCCTTGATTAGGCTTTTCATTTATGAGTACCCCCTCATGAAATGTTTAGGGTGCGTGGCCTAAAAGGGGTGTGGCTTAACAGGGGTAAGTCATACTGGCAATGACGAGAAAAAGTGCAACCACTTGACCACAATATAAGCTCAGCCCATTCTGCGGACAGCATATAAAATAACAGAACCTTGTCAAATCTCTATTACTGAAGCAACAGACATTCCAACGGATTACGTTAGCCTTCCAATAGTGCCAGATACACATATGCCCCCAAAAGTGCCAGATACACATATGCTCCAATGGTGCCAGGTATGCCCCCACAGTGCCAGAAACGGGAATGCCACCACGGTGCCAGGTATGACCCCATGGTACTGGGTATGCGCCCACAGTGCCAACAATGCCCCTACAGTGCCAGCAACAAGTATGCCCCCATAGTGCCAGCAATGCCCCACAGTGCCAGCAATAAGTATGCCCCACAGTGCCAGCAATGCCCCACAGTGCCAGCAATGCCCAACAGTGCCAGCAACAAGTATGCCCCACAGTGCCAGCAATGCCCCACAGTGCCAGTAACAAGTATGCCCCACAGTGCCAGCAATGCGCCCACAGTGCCAGCAATATGGTATGCCCCCCACAGTGCCAGCAATGCCCCCATAGTATTTGCCAGCAGCAGCACACTCACCATTGACGCTGCTGCTGGGGAGAGGACAGTCCATTGTCCCCCGCCGTGTAGCTGCCGCTGCTGCTTCTCTCAGGAAAGGAGAGTACAGCACACTGCGTATCTCTCCTTCCCTTCACTGTGACTGGGCTGCCCGCCAATCAAAGTTCGCAGGCCGGCTCCTGATTGGCTGCCGGCCGCAAGCTCTGATTGATCGGCAGACGGGCAGCCAGTCACAGGGAAGCACACTGAGGGGTAGGAGAGATGTGCAATGCACTCTCCTCCCCTCCAGCAACCTGTCTGACTGCCGCAGCCGCCATTACAGGCCGGGCCGCCGCGTACCCCCGAGCAGGTGGATGCGTACCCCCAGGGGTACCCGTACCACAGGTTGGGAACCACTGCTCTAGAGTATTGTTATCGTTTCTCTCTCTATCACTCATCCACCCACCTCTTTACACTTCTGCACTCTTTGTCCTCCTCTTCCCATGTATTACTTTCCCTCTCCATTCCCTTCTCTCTCTCGCTCTCTCTCTCTTTCTGTCAGATGAACTAAGCATCAAAAGGAAGAAGGTAGAGAGTGATAAACTACTAACCAACCAGTTACTGTAATTTTTCAAACACAGCCCATAGCATGGCAGCTGTTCGGATGGTACTTTATTACTATCCACTTTATAATTTTTCAGGATTTATTACATCTCCCACCTCTCTCCCTCTCTATCTCTCTCTCTATGTAGTCCCACTTCTTCCTTTGATTCTTTTGTATTTAACCCAGTAACAGCTTTCCTGTGTTTTGTGTTTTTTTTCTTTATTTTTATTTTCCGTCCGATAGTTAAAGTTCCCTGTTTTTTGTATCTTATTATCTGCTTATTCTCTGTATGAGTTTCCTTCACAAGCTCCATTGTGTTCAATCTGACCTTTTTTTTTCTTCAATTAAATATATATGTAATGTGGGTGGCAAAACAGACATACACACACATACTTCACTCGAACTGGCAAAATAAACAGCATGCAGTGACAAATAGTTTGATAATAGTTAGTTAATGAGGAAGACGAGTGAGCTTGTCAAGCTACATAGCCCAGGGTGGGTTATATGAATGGTATTTGTAGCAGTGTCTATACCTAAATAAGAGTTTAGCCAAAGGCATAAATGTGCTATTCATTGCTTTTGTTTTTGTATATATCAAGTAGAAGACCCCTGCCCATTTATGCTTGTAGTGATTTGAAGAACACTGAATAAAATAGATGGCTGCCACCAGGGGTTAAGGTTCCGGAGGAACAGGGTGGAACTGAGTTTTACCACCTGTAATGGTGTTGGAACTTTTACGACCTCCACCTTGGCCCTGCACAGGAATAATAGAAATGCATTATAGTTTGGAAGGGGGTCCCAAAATCCATACCACTGGCCCTGGCTCTGACTAATGGGGGGAGGGAAGGAGGGTAATTAGGTGGCAGAGGGAAATGAGTTCCCCACCTCTCCAGGACCCTGACTGCCACTATGCATTGCTCTGTGTATGAGTAATGTATTGCCAAAGTACTGTACATGATTTATGTCTTTCTATAGGCATTTATTTGCAGCTTTCCCCACAAGTAAACAGAATAGCTGTTAGTGTAGCAAACTATGAAACTGGTCAAATCTTCAATAGTAAAGTACTATAAACTACTATTAAACTAGTCATGATACAATCTTTAATTCTTCATATGCAATTTATCTAATGTATCTCTCATATTAACTTCACAAAAAAACGCACAGCAATCAGTTGATTGAATGAAGCAATACTCTCTCTTTTTTCATTGATCAGACATCAATGGAGACATTTTGAATTATGCTCCCTGAATACTGTGTCTCCTGGGTCTTTTTTATACAGTAATATTGTTATTATTACAGCAATAGTTTAACAGCAATATGGTACTCTATATTCAGAATATATGTATGTATGTATGTATGTATGTATGTATGTATGTATGTATGTATGTATGTATGTACTGTGTGTGTGTGTGTGTGTGTGTTTTAGATAGGTCATTTCCCTCCCTCTTAGTAAACATGTATCAATAAAACAAAATAACAAATGGTACTGCAGCAAACCACCTGACAGTTTAAACAAACGATGATGAATTGTGATACTGTCATCCCCTCTGCTGTTATCAGACAGCGAATATTAATGTCAGTTCTTCTCACTGGAGTTGTCGCACCAAAAATAGTTTGTACTTTAGGCACAAAATATCCCCTCCCATTCAGCAACCTAACCCTATCTCTCCCGGTAGTACCTAACAGACTCGGGCCAAGTGGTTCTTATCTGCAATTAAATTCTGTTTCTAATTCCCCTCCTGCAGCCTAAACCTAAATATCCGCAGCTTAACCCTAAAGACACCCATTTACTAGTCAGATTTGGCATGTTTTCGGCAGATTCAGATGGATCTGACAGACCGATTTGATGAAAAATAGAAGCACATTTATATAGTTTAGCATTTTTTTTATTTGCATGTAACATTAAGCATTTCGTTTTAATAGGTTGGTCTGAACCGTTCACTGAGGGCTAATCGTTGTACATTGCCAGTGAGAGGATCCCTGAGCACTGATGCCACTTCTGTTTGGGGGTTCCCCAAAACTGCACATGTAGCTTCACAGAGCCTGACTGTGATGATCCACCAAGGCTTTGTGCATAACCTTCAGTGTGTGTAACCATAGAGACCAATGGGAAGCCTACAGTATATCTAAGTTCTCTGCATAACTTGGCCCTGTTGCCAAATGCACCCACATAGTCACCACTGCAGGGCCATCAGTGTTATTGGTATAGCACTTATTCTGTGCAGCAGTAAATGTCCACAACAGCACTGTCTGTTTTCGTTCACAGACAGCTATCGATCAGCATCTCTTCTTCTTATAACTAACTGAAACTAGTTGCTTTCCCATCCACTGCACACAGAAGCTGGCAGGCAACTTCATTGATTAAACAGCAATGCATACTAGGGAATTATACAAAACTGCAGCAACACACACACAGTCAGAGGCCAAATATAATAACTGATATAATATGAGCTTATATTTGACTCTTGCTTGCCTTTTATATTACTACTTGCATAAAAGAAGTGTACCTGCTTGGTCGGTTATACTGGTAAAATGCCCCTATACTGTAAATTGAATTCCTTTACACTAAATATTTACTATGATTGTAATGTATTGTCAAGCACCCAATACTGATGACAAGGTCATGTATCAAATGACAGTGGTAAATGGGCTTGTTGAAAGGATGACAGCATACTGTAGTTCATGAATGCATGTTTGAGGGATCATTGTCCCAATTTGATGATATTTACTTTAGTTAGGAGGACTCATCTGCAGGACTGTAACTAGGGGTGTGTGAGAGGTGCTGCTCCACAGGAAGCTAAACCCTGGGGTGGCACCAATGCTGCCACAAGGCACCAGAACTTGGCCTGTAGGTAGCCTTGAACAACACCCAGAAGGCTACAGGAAGTAAGAAACTGGAGACATTGGCACTGTATACGGGAGCATTAACGTCTGCACTGTTTTAAAATAACTGTAACTATTCATTTGAGAAATGTTGGGCCTCCATATTCCAGACAAAATGTATATTTAAAATAAGTTACTTAAGAGATAGCAGAAATGATTTAAATGCTGTAAAATGATGCTGGAAGCTGCTGAATCATCTCTCATTAGCTTATAGGGGTCAGCTGAACAAAATTTTAGCAATTTAAGTCCATTTACAGTACTATATTTCACCATAATATTTATACTTATAGAATTGATGTCATGTATTGTTGGCTGTGATAATCATTAGACACTGTATATTAGTGCAAATGCAGTTATATTATTGAAAATAAACAAGATTATTAGATAACAATACATTTTAAGAGTAAAAAAAACAAATCAATAACCATAGTTTGTGTCCATAGATGACTACACATTAGGGATGCTATCCCTAATCCCAGTATTGAAGAAATACTCTATCCTGGGATTCCTGGGATCTGCCTCCCTTATTAAAAACAGCCCCCAGCCCCCACCCCCCAAAGTGGCCGGATGCGGGGGTGACGCCAGAAGCGGATAGGCGCTCGTGGCGCAGCCTTTGACTGTCACACTGCGCAAAGCCACAGGCCAGGGTCAGGAACAGCTGGGCAGTGTCTGAGCCTCTGCTCCAATCCTGGCATTGGCCACCCTACTTCACATACTGTATTAGAAAATATTTCTGTTTAATTCTGTTTATAATAACTGTTCATATCAGGGGCTGCACCGGGGTTGGTTACTACTCGGTGCAGCCAATAATACCCCTTGCATGCTTAAGGGTGTGTGGCCTCATGTATAGGGGAGTGGCCTCGTGGGAGTCCCCCACTGCCATTACAGATGGGTATGGCCTAGCGGGAAGCACCTGTAATGCCAGCTCCTGTCCCTCCAGAGAAGCCAGCATTTTTGGTGTTACCCCAGAGTGGCTTTCACCCACTTCATGTCTGTGGTTCATTTCATGCTTTGTATGTTACTTATTGGGGGGACTGGTGGAAGGGTGATCAAATATGGAAGACCTGGTCATTCAGAGATGAGGGTGGAGCTACCAGAAAATATAGCTTGATGACATCAAAAATATAACTTGTAATAATTGCCCAATCATATTAACCTACAGTAAATGTTCATGACATTGATAGGCTAAATGTTCATATTGATGGGCAGCATGGTCGGTGTAATGGTTAGCATTACTGCCTCACAGCACTGAGGTCATGGGTTCCATTCCCAACATAGCCCAAACTGTGTATGTTCAGAGTTTGTATATTCTCCCCGTGCTTGTGTGGGTTTCCTCCAGGTACTCAAGTTTCCTCCCACCTTCCAAAAATATACTGGTAGGTTAATTAGCTCCCAACAAAATCTACCCGAGTGAATGTCTGCATGTACATGTGTTAGGGAATATAGATTGTAAGCTCCGCTGGGGCAAGGACTGATGTGAATGTTCAACTGTACTCTGTAAAGCGCTGCGGAATATGTGTGCGCTATATAAGAAACTGTTAATAAATAATAATAAATAAAAGCAAATTATGTGGCTATATATGGGAGATCCTGAAAGTGCACTGAGGTAGCAGTTTGGACAGCAGAAGTATGTCCCATAATTTAAAAGTACAATGCTTAAATTAAAAATAAAATTCCTACCATCCTCTAGTCCTGCCATTCATCTGCAGCGGAAACGAATAAAGAAGTCCATCTAAATCTTAGCATACATAGGGGCCAATTCAGGTCTGCATGCAATCGATAATCGAACAACTGCACACGCGCATGGTACGTGTTCACGTTCGTAGCCATGTGCGGGGGAGTCGGGGGCGTGTGTTTGGCGGGTGGTGGCTACCTGCTCGCTGGGCTCCGAGCCCTCCATTAAGAAAGAATACTGTATACTGTACATTCTTAGCAGACTTGCAGATTGTGTACCTGTCTGCCATTATGCTTTATTTTTTAAGGGTGAGTAAAGGCCCCCTTACACTTGACTCGATATTTATCCTATGTGCAGGAGGATCAATCTCTTGTAATCTCTTGGTTATACCCAATGGTACGGGATTGTGCATTGGGTCCTACACATCAGGCACATCAGATTTTGTCTGATAAATTGACCCAATCCACCTGAATTGGGTCAAATCTGACAAAATCTCACAAGTGTAAGGGGCCCTTAATAGTTGCAAGTAATTAACAATATCACTATATTGCCACATGCCATCTGTACTAGTATCACAAATACTATAATTTATTGCTAGATTTGTTCGCAAACCAACATGCTTCCACCTACATTAGGCACAACTTCATATTATACATAGTATTTAAATACTGTAATACAATCTACGGGTTTTTCATTGTTTTCAAAATTGTAGCATACGTTTCATTAATTTAATACCATACAACATTACTGATGGTATATATTATTGCAATTTGGAAAAAGCAGATACGTTAATCTAGTTAATCAAACCCATTCATTAGACAGTATGTTTAACAGAAATGGTAAATCATAATGATTGGTTCTACTTCCGTAAAGTGACACTTAGGTAATCTAAAAATGCTCCTTAAAGCTACACCTTCTGGGTATTCCCTCAATAACACACATCTGAGTCTCTTGGATAGTGACTAACCTTTGGAAAACTCCACACTTAACAACTGCATAATGAGCAGGGAAGCTAATCTTCAGTCTGTGTGTGGGATGCATGTATTTTCAACTAGTAGATGAGAGAATAGAGATTGCGTTAACAAACAGTGGCACGAAATGACTGTCATTTGTTTTCCTACAGTACTTTTAACCATCTTTATACTCTTTATATGCTATCATGTTCTACCTATTGCAGTTTAAGCCACCTTCAAGTACCTTTAAGAAGTCACTTAAATAAAGAAACACTCAACACTGAGCAAAATGATAACAGACACAGTAGTCATATCATTCTATACAGTATATAATTCTATATGGATACAAAACACAAATCCTTTTGATTATACCTGCATTATAATTTTCAATAACATGTATATATTTACTACATTTAAATATATAAAAATAATAGAAATGCTCATCATCAATTACAGTATGTAACCATTACATCCCATATGATATGTATGTAATATATATATATATATATATATATATATATATATATATATATATGAAATATTTATAGATCAAAAAAATTATTTGAAGCTAATTTTCTAGTGAGAAATTTGTACTGTGGATCCCATTGCTGTATTTGCTTATTTGCATAGACTAACTGATTAATTATAAAACAGTTCTTTTAATACATATGTCATAACTAAATGCCGAAGTGATACTGTTTTATTAAGAGTATATAGAAACTGAATACAGCCCATGGTAAATCAATCACACCTAGAACAACCATATAAACACTTGCAACTGTTAACCTAAACACAAATGCTATGCCCACTACAGAAATAAAGTACACTTAAACAGGTATAACAGTTGTGACATCTTATAAATAATCAATGTCACAACTATATGTGTTCAGTCATAAAACATGAGAAACCAAGCATAGTAATGTGTAAGACACTATCAACACAACACTATCATGACGTGTGTGTGTGTGTGTGTGTGTGTGTGTGTGTGTGTGTGTGTGTGTGTGTGTGTGTGTGTGTGTGTGTGTGTGTGTGTGTGTGTGCCTTTATCTATATGTATATATTATAGGCCTATTGCAGTATCCTGAACAAGTCTTGTATCATATTTGCAAATCATTATATCATTAGGGAAAAAATAGGACAACTTGTAAACCGTGGGAAGAAAAGTCATTGTTGACTACATAGCAATGTTCAGCATTTATGCCAGCTATTAAGTAAAGTCCCAGAAGGGTATTTTCCATGTTTTACACTGACATCTATCAGCCATAGCTGGGGATTCCCAACTCATTTTGACACTTCAGCACCACACAATGTGAACAGCTCCCTCCAGTTTGTTGGACACTGCAGGTGCAAGCAAGAGGCTGGTATACGATATACACAGCCTTTCATTACACATTTAATTGTTAACACCTCTATTTTGGGTATAGTGTTTTTTTTTCCTGCCATACCTGCTGTCTCTTAAATTCAAGGAAATGTAAACATTTGTGGATTCTACTGCAACAAAACAAATCACAAGAACCTTTATATCACTGCAGGATCAAATGACCTGTACTATACATGTACATTGCACAGTAAATGTGTTGCAGACGAAAATATTATTATGTGCAGTTACTGTAAGTCTTTCAGTATGCAAAACAAATCACAATACATTGCAAAGCACTGTCAGGCAAGTACAGATTGGTGTCGCATTAATGTGTTAGTACACATGTTTTCCAGCTGCAATGTACAGGGAGTAAGATTGTGCGTATTTATCTGTATATTAGTATAATGTATATTACCAAAGTAAAAACCATACATAGAACACCTGACCATTTGTTTTTTCAAATGAGGAAATAACTTGCAGCTAGTCATTCCCCACATAAACAAGGCCTTCAGCTCTGCTCTATAACTATTGGACACCTTATGTAAACATAATTCTAGAAATCAAAGTGTACATTTTTAGAACTCCATTACAAACCAAGAGCTAAAAGAACAAATCTCTACAAAAAGGGGAAATACCATAACACAATGCACCATGTAATGAACACTTTCTTAAACTCACATCAGGTTAAGCAGCAAAGTTCTCATCATCAGACAAATAGGAAACAGCACATCCAGCATTAATTTACATACATAAATAATGGACACTTCAAAGTGAGACACCACTTATTTGAACTTATACTGTATGTAAACACTAGATTGCATAAATTAACTTTTCCTCTTACTTTTTGTTCTGTTATTCCCCAATGAAACACTGCAAGAACTCGATCTTTTCCATATTAAACAAGACAAACCCAAAACAAAATGAGCACTTACCACAACCTTTGCATAGCACCCTGCCAACATCTTTTTTCAGATTCCTGCCAGTCTCCAAGGGTGGAAAGGTAGCCCTGAAGATTGAGCTACTGTTGGTTGGATCCATGAAGAAAATATACCTGCTGTCTTCCTTTAGCTTCAGGCAGCCTGAAACGAACTCCCCCTGCACTGTGATCAGCGAGTCCTTCTCCAAGCCTGCGGATTTCACCGCCCAAACCTGGTGCACTTTCACCAGGTATGACTGGGGGGTGGTAGGCGCGACAGAGGGTGCTGCACTGTCTGCGGTGGGGAAGTCAGAGGAGCCGGTGATGGAGATGGTGGCAGACGTGGGGCCACTGTTGGCAGAGGGGACTATTCCAGGGTTAGCAGTGGCCACTTCTTGGGATGCAGTGCTCACCCCTGTCACCGTCTGCTGCCTGTCTAGTTCTCCATCCACCTGTCCCCTGCCTACCTGTCCCCTTCTTCTCCCAGAAGTAACCGAGTCCCCTTCCTCTGGCACCTTCCTTTTGCGCCCCTCTGTGCCAGTTTGCACTTTGCCCTCAATCACCACCTGGGATCGCTGAGCCAGCTCCTGTACCGAGCCCACACTGGGGGAGGAATAGCACACAGTTGTGCCCGGGGAAAGCGCTCCACCAGTAGCACCGGCACCTGCTACAGCAGCCAGGAGCGCCCCGCCGCCAGCCACCACCACTGCAGCAGGGAGAGGAGGAGCCGGAGAATGAGCGGATGCTGCAGCAGCAGAGGCACCAGCAGCACTACCAGGGGCACCGGTCACTGCAGCAGCACCACCTGCTCCAGCACCTCCAGCAGAAGAAGACGAGGAAGAAGAGGAGGAGGCGGTCACCGCAGCAGAAGTCCACAGGAAAAACAGGAGAGCACCGTAGCAGCAGCCCCAGCAGCAGGAGCAGCCTCCACCTGCAAGACCAGAGCCTGCTCCGGGCAGCAAGCAAGGGACAAGCCCGGCAGCCAGAGACGTGGTGGTGGTGGTGGAGGAGGAAGATGATGATGTGTATTGCAATCTCATGGTAAGCTGTTTCCCCGACTGCCTTCCTTTTGCTTTCAGTTTGTGGCCCCTCTCCCCCCACCCCCGGGTTGGGGTTCCTGGGAAGATTGCAATGGGTCGGATTGAATGGACGATGGCTCTTTGCGAGGGGGGTAGCAGAGGTTATATCTTGGCGCAGCAACAAGAGGTTGATGGGGCGGAGGTTTTGCAGGACCCAGTAGACTTGAGGTGGTGATGATGAGAAGGAGAAGGGGGGGTAGGGTGGGGGGGGGGGGTGAATTAGGTTAGCAAATTCCCAACAAGCAGAAGAAAAAATATAGGCGTAAAAAAAAAAATCATATGTTTGTATTCGAGGGAGATGATGCTGTAGCCAAGTGCTGGCGTTTCTGCATGGAGGAGGAGAGGAGGATGCTGTTGCTGAATGGTTTATAGAGAGACCAAACCTCCTGTGTGAAGTGAAGGGATGCTGCGGCTGAGGCTGCTGCTACAGACTGAGAAAGAGAGAGGGAGAGACACACACATATATACTGTATACACACACATACATACTGTACTGTACACACAAACACACACACACACACACACACACACACACACACACACACACATGGAAGGAGGATGCACACTTGCCATCTGAGTGTTGCTGCCCATTGCCATGTGTACTTCCACTGTAGTAACATTTAACTTTTATTTCATTATTTGCACTGTTTAATACATGGTGTCTCCCAGCCCACCTACTGTCATGTTATTTTACTGGGGAAGATTCCCTTTTCCTTCTTCCCAATGTCTCCTGCTGTCTACATTGCGATCAGCTGCACTGCAAAATAGCATGTTCTCAGCTAGGAACTGGCAGAGCTGTATAATCTGACACATAGCATCAGTGCAGTCCCTTCACGTACTGCATGTATTATTGATAATACATTTCACTCCAAACTAATCTTTTCAGTGGCATTCTGTATTTGTAACATGATCCCATAATACATGTCTGAATAAATGCACAGGAAACATCATTTTACACACATGAGCACTGCACTGCATTCAGTTTTACTGCCCCCAATCCTCCTAGGGTGATTTGTCAGATTAATGATCCAAAGAGGAGGCCATCTACAGCACTTCATATACAGCACTTCTCAAATACTAAGATATATATATAAAAAAAAAAATTAAAAGCCAAAAGGAAAAAAAAAAACATGTTTGTGTCATACTGTACATTGTTATAATGTCACAATGTGTAGTCACTTGGGACCAAACAACAGCTACTGTATCTGGAACTCCAGTGTCAAATGCTCCTTCTGGTTTTATAGTGCTTTTCTGGACAAGTTCCAAATTAGTATGTTAAGTAGAGCAAGTTCTTATCATACCTGAGGGATGTGGAATTTGTGATGCTTTTGACAGTGCTGTAATTAGTGAATTTATTATGAAAAGTCAGATGCTTCCTCATTACAAAAATCTCATGTCATGTCAGCCGTTAATGATCAGTGCTTTCTTTCTGTTATTTGTTAGTACATTTTTACACTCACTTTACATTTTATACATTTTGCAGATCTCCACACTTGAGTTTAGAAAAAAAAAACTGTGCCGACAAAGTACTGTAATTATTGTTCAGTACTGTTATTGTAGGTGTAATATTGAAGCCTATCCCTCACATAACATAGCACTACCTTTATAATATAAGCACTTTTGTTCCATGTGAAATGTAGTCTTGACATTAGTTCAGCAGTATATTGTATGACTCAGTAATCTTGCAAGCCTTAGGCAGAACTGAAAATTGAATATTTTATAGCTATTGTTGTGCTTGCATGTCTTTTTACAGTTGTATAGTATGTATCATGCAATGCTGTATGTTAAAATTTTAATTCTCATTGAAAATTAATAAACTTTGACATAGCATATTTGTGCATTTCCTGAGTCCTTATTTATACTCTTACTGATATTTAGAATGAATTTTAGTGTACAATTTAAATTTATATTATGGCCAGTTTATTAAGTATAACACTAAAGAAAAATATAGAGTCTATGTGATAGTGTAGCAAAATATCTGTGTCAAGTATTATCTTGAATAAAATCATTTAATACATAACAACATAATATACTACACACAAATTAGTGAAATCACCAGCAATTTGGCCACGATAATACTATTAGTAGTAATGTTAACGTGAGTATAATAAATATTTAAAAAAGACCAGGTAGATTACCAAATTTGTGGCGATATCTACATTGAAATGAGAAAAACAGGATTTTTTATATAGGATGGTACTCCAAGTCAGGAGCATAATTTCATACCAGGAGGCCGGATGTGAAAGAGATGATGCTGCATTCCCTCCTTCCCCAGAGACTCCAGCTTCTGCATACACAGAAGGACAGCTAATTGGGCAAGTACTGTATTGTGCCAGTAATAATGCCAGTTGTGTATAAAACCAGCCACTTCCCCCCAGTTCTCTACAGACTTTCCTCCATGATTCTGCAGCTTCAGCCTGCAGTGTATGACCAGTTCCAGACCTCCCAGTATATCTCCAGCGGTACTTGTGTACAATCACGGCTCCCACGATGGGCATCGTATACGGAAAAATCGCATTGCATGCGATGCAATGTCATTTTTCACTGAAATTATGGACATGAGTTGAAATCATGTAAAATGCACCCCAAATGTCATTTTTCACACTGTACCACCCCCACTATCAACGCCAACCGGAAGCGTGCAACGCCAACGTACACGTCCTACGACCTTTTCATACCCCCACTATCCACGTCGGCGCGGAGTTGAGAATAGAAAGTGTGGCGAGAGCATTTTACATGATTTTAAATGATGTCCATAATTTCAGTGAAAAATGACATCGCATTGCATCAGATCGCATCAGATCGCATGCGATCTCATGCGATCGCATGCGATTTTTAACAAAAATGCATAAAAACACGGTAAAATTCGCATCGCATCGAATGCCATCGCATGCCACTACATATGGCATGCGATGGCATGCGATGGGAGCCGTGAATGTACACAAGTACAAGTACCTCTCCAGCTACCCCTCTAGTGCCTATTCAGCTCCAGACAGATTCCTCCTCCCCTAGTGTCTCTTCTGGTTCAGCCAGTCCCCTTCTTTCTCTCCTGCAACCCATTGTCTTTCGGCTCCAGTCATCCCCCTTCTGTCTCGTGCTCACAAGTGTTTCTCCAGATCCAGCCAATGTTTCTCTTGCTTCTGTTTGTCTCTCCAGTGTGCAGTGTCTCTCCAGCTCCAGCCCCCGCATCGCTCAGGCTCCACCCCACAGACACTTTGATTTGAGACTTCTGGCAGCTCCTCTTCGCTTCAAGCTTCTTTACCTTTTAGCTGTGCAATAAAAAAAAGATGTATTGCACCAGCCACCTTTCTTGAACATCAAGTGACATTTGCTCCCCAGACCCCACATTTAAATCTATCTATAATTGCTAGAACCTCAGGGCATGCTACATCTGTGCTCCATGTACCCCCATTATTGGGCAGGCTCCTTTGGTACCCCCTAAGAGCTCGCACCCTAATGCAAATTCATCTATTGACACTGGGAGTTATGCCAATGTTCCAAGTATATCCAAAACCTCCCATATGGCTTAAGGTCCAGAAATTCTCACTCTAGTCAGTGCAGTGTGTTGGCACTAATATATACCAAGTAAAACAGTGCATACACCATGGTAGTCATCAAGGCCGGATTAAGGGTGGGCCTCATGGGGTCAGTACCCCTGGGCCCCCCTCTATCTAGGGCAGGGCTGGGCAACACCAGCCCTCCAGATATTAATGAACTACACATCCCAGGATGCTTTGCATTAGTTTTGCTATGTGGCCATGCTGAAACTGATGCAAGGCATGCTGGGATGTGTAGTTCATCAACATCTGGAGGGCCGGTGTTGCCCAGCCCTGATCTAGGGTCTCCCTGAGGTCGGTATGTATTTAAAGGTTTTGTGCATGTGAGTGAGGTGGTGCTGCAGCTTCACCTATATGCCAATATGACAATGATTAATGGTTTTGAGCATCGAGAGTCAAGGCACACTGACTGCACAAGTGTGCAGTGCATTAATGGGAGTTGACTAAGTTCCATGAGGCTTTGCACAAGAGGTCAGAGAGGCTTGTGCTGAGCTCTGATTGGTGGAGCTTATCACATGCTTCTCATGCTCATGGAGGACAGCTGCAGCAGCCTCGTCAAGGGAGGGTTTTTAAACAGAGGCAGCATTGCAGCTGTGAGGTCTCTTACAGAGTAAGGTACAGAGGGACAAACACAGGCTTTTTATATACATATTAATCCCCCCCTGCAGTTACCCATTGACCAAATATATACTGCCTTTACTCTGTGTTCTACCAGTGTAATATTCTCCTGTGTAGTTTGCGGCCAAGTTGGAGGGGGCCACCTGTCTAAAGTGACCCGGGCCCCCCAAATGCTTAATCCAGCCCTGGTAGTAATACCAGTTATGAAAATAAAACTAATGCTGCAAGAAGAGTGGAGATGGCGTATTATACAAGACTACTGTGATTGATGTATAAGCTGCACAGTCTCCAGCACTTGATATATGTATTCTGAGTTGCAATGCACCACCAATAAAAAGGACATGTCAAGTGTTGGTATTCAGGAGGGAAAATGCTAGAGACCTGGCCCAGACACTAGGTGAATAAGGGAAGCCCCGTCCACTCCTACTGCTACTGCCTGCTACTAAACCCAACCCATTCATAAAAATAAAAGTGGGCCCACTACAACGGGTGCGCCACCCTGAACTACCTGCTCAGCCATTAAACTAATTTTTTTCTTGTAGACCTGGCACACAAGACATCATACATCACACGCCATGCAACTCAAAGAGAAAGGAGCCACAGTGCATGAAGAGCTCCTAACTGACAGGTTACTCGTTGTTTGAATGAAAAAAATACAGGAGCTGTTTTGTTGGTACTGTAGTTTATCTTTCTATACTTTATCTCTTTCCAAGTTTTGATACATATCATATACTACAGGGTTGGGGGCTCTGCCTATTTTGTCAGTCCCTGACCCACAATTTATGATGACAGCCCTACCAGTGTCTGGTCTATGGGCACGGCTGGATTAACAGTCTCATGGACCTTGGGGTTATATACACTCAATGCAGCCCAAGTGTCTCCCTAATTAAGTAAAAGTATAAAAGTTGGCTCATTTTGGGGTTTATTCTGGTTCAGGCGGCTGGGCTGTAAGCGTACGTTCCGGGATTTTTTTTGATCTGCGCATGCGTACCTTCCGCAATGCACAGGCGCGACGACTCCACAACGCTCACGGACGGTTCTTTCCGTGCGAAAAAACCTGTCCGCAAGAGTACGGTCATTGTGGGCGGCATAGGGGCGTGTTGAGGGGAGCAGCCGAAATAATGAGGGAAACTGGGCGTAAACATGGGCGTACACGGGGTTGTGCACAAAAAATGTACGGTGCTACTACCGCTCGATCGGCGAAAGCACTGTGCATTTCGAACACAAAACAGGCGGCCGCCACCTCCAGACCACCCCTACAGATACCACATGAGAGCGGACGCCTGGGTCTGCTAATTAACGCTGATTACTACTTAAACACATATACCTGAATGTAATAAGCAATGCTGCAGGCTATTAAGTGAAAACCATTATTTCACTACCTGCAAGTCGCACACAGCCCTCAAACACATTGGAAGCATATCTTTCTACACTTCAACATGTAAAGGTTGGTTTCATTTTAGGTAACATTCATTCAAAGACCTGCTTATATACTGTATGTCAAGGTAGTAATTTTATAACCATCTACACCCATTCAGAAAGTGTTTTGATATACTTTAAAAAGCAGGACACTCAATTCACAGAAGTCGACATGTGTCAACTTTTTCACTGTAGCATAAACATACCAGTTTTTTATATGGAAAAAGACACATAAACCACATCTAAGACCAACAAGGATGAGTTTTCCATTGAAAAAAGGAGAGACCCGTCCGTACAAGGAGGCGAACGCTCAGATAGCCGTAAGATGTCGGTGTGAAAACGGACGGGAGCCCTCCGTATACGGTGGAGTACGCTCTGTTGTACGCCAGCTGTCGGTGTCTAGGAGTCGATCCGCCCGTGTACGGTGGCGTACGCTCAATTGTACGCCACTCCCCTTTGTCGGTGTTTGTGGCCGTCCGTATGCGGATGTTTTGTGGGTGGACTTTCGCTCACCGTCCGCGTACGGGAAACGTACGCTGATACGGAACGTACGTACGTTTGACCGCCTGAACCAGAATAAGGTCCCTTGTGAGGAGAATAGCAATACAAGTTCACTAATTTTGATTTGGTCAACTGTGTGCTCAGTTGATGGCTGGTCCTAATAAAACTGTCATGACGATGCACCTATATTTATGTGAAGGCCTGGAGCTGTATCTTCATCCCTCCCATTGTTAATCTGGCCCTGTCTATGGGACTGGCAGCACAACATTGTATTGTTAAAAGAGCCACTACAGTGCTCAGTAAAAGTGCTTGCGCTGAGGTTAGAGTACCATGCAGAAGGGCAAGGATCAAGCAGCTTCCTTCCTGAAGCATATATAGTATTTTCTAATGCATTAAATTCCATTTTGAATGTAGATCTTCCTAATTTGAGCACACTGTCCATTTCTCAGACAGTTCTAGCCCCAGAGGCCAGTTCCCACTCCCCAGCTCACTTCACAAAGGCTGTAATCAAGAAGTCTACTACCCAACTGCACTGGCCTCATTGGTTAGCTCAGCTGTGCATGGAATGTGAAATACTGGTGTGTGAGATGGATTATATCAGTGTGAGCACTGACATGTCCTCATTTGTAGGCCAAAATGGATCAGACCTATTTGCATAGTAGGCAATTCCAGGAACTTGGTAGACAACTACTGTATATGACCTGGATCTGGGGACCCCTAAGCCTCTGGGCCCCATAGCAATGGTACTCTCTTCACCTTTTATAGCTAAGCCCACGCTAGAATGTACTGTTACTATAACACTCTCTGCGCCCATTATATCTACTACATTCTTAAATGTACAGTAGCTACAGTAACAAGACACATCTGTATGGTCATGCTTCAATACTAGTATATATGACACATTAGTGCTAATCATTAATAATCCGCAAATTGACTTTTCCAGCAGGATAATACTCCACTTTAACAGTCTATAGAAGTGTCAGAAACATTACAATGTAGCTGGAGGTTAAAGCAGTGAGTTTTCCAATCACCTGAACTCAATTGTATCAAACATACAGTAACTAAAGTACAGTACTGTGGTTTACATTTAGCTGCAACAGGTTATTACACTATTAGTACCGTACCAGTTATACTAGATTAAGCTAACAAAGTGGAGAGTAAAGTGTATACTGTACATTCAATATAAGTGTCATAGTGTCACAAGAGTGCTAGACAGAAAGTCAAAATGAATTAGCTGAGATGAACTTCAATCTCAAAGTTTAGTAGGTTCTGTAGATAAATTCTGTACAAGAGTTTGTGGCAGATTTAACAAGTGATAATCTAGAACATGGGTCTTCAAACTGTGGCCTTCCAGATGTTGTAAAACTACAAATCCCAGCATGCCTTGCCACAGTTTTAACACTCCCTTAAAGCAAAACTGTGGCAATGCATGCTGGGATTTGTAGTTTCACAACATCTGGAGGGCCACAGTTTGAAGACCCATGTTCTAGAATGATGGCCAGTATCACAATACTAAAAACATTCAAAACATACTTTATAACAGGGACAGCCTGTCGCTGTACAGTGGCCCTTTGTTATGCGTGCCTGTGGCTGAAAGGGGGCATGGTCATGGAGGCATGGCTTTGCGGCATGCCCCAATGTTTCAATCTGTCATTCAGCCAAGCAGAGTGCTGCTCGCATGTCCTGTGTGTGTCTGGAACGGACCATCAACCCTACTGGCTTTTGCCAGAAGTTCGAGATGGGCAATATGGCCCTGCTGTATAAGGCAGGACAACAAACTGACCAGCTGTGTCCATATAAGGTGAAAAAACTTTTCTTGACTTGAACTTAATTAGAGGGACCAAGGCAGAACAACCCACATAGGAGTCAAAACGGGTGGAGTAGCAATGTGTTGTCAGAATGACAGATTAAATAGGGATCTTAAAAAAAAAAAGATTTGAGTCATGTGAGCAACATATAGCAATGTATTATACCTTTTGTATTTCCCAATTTTCACCAGTCCTGGGTCTGATGCAGGATTTGGAACATGGTTCCATGCTTGGTCAGACTTGGGATTTACCTTGTTCCCCCTGCAAAACTCTTTAGGTTATCACCGTTTACACCGCACACGGTCACATTGATCTCGTTGGGACATGTCCTCGGTTTCATTAGGTCACATCTTCTCATAGAGGTGCTTCACATCATGATAAGGGTTAGCCCAGCACTCTGGCAGATGGTAGGTTGCCCTCAGCCTCTGTCTCTGTGCACTGAAATATGCTGCATATACACCGCGCACATGCACCGAGCGTCCATTCACTTTAGTGTAAGACAGAGAAGCAGCAATGGCCCCAAGTAGTTTCCTAACCTCCTGAGCACCCCAGGTCACTGCGGTTGGGATGTATGTGCTTTTTCCATGCTGTAAATGGGTCCTGATGACCCAAGTTACCTGTTTACACTGAGCCAAACCATAGGTGGGTTGGATTCCTGAGTCATTATACCCTGGTTTTTGAAATCCATTGAATATGGGTATGTGGTAAGAGCACAGCCAGAGAAATGTCATATTAGGGTAACAAAAATACATTGGAAATGCATTATTTTGTATAAGTTTAGAGGCCCTCAAAATGATACTCTAAGTTGAAACAAGGCAGATCCTTACAAGAGGACCAATGTATTAGCTGCAAAACAAAATCAGACTGACTCCGCTCGAAATTTTGTGCAAGTTATTAATATGTTAATAGCCACTTTTAAAGGTGTATGCACATTCTATATCTTATACAATGTATATCATGGGTGAAATTTAATAGGATGAGAGATTCAGAAAGTGAGTGATTTGGTAAGAAATCTCCAGTGTTCTTAAAGCGGCAATCATTTACACTGCAAAACCAGTTTGATTTGATAGTCTAAATGATTGCCGCTATAAAAAAAAAACCTGGAGATTTCTTACCAAATCTCTCACTTTATGATTCTCTCATCCTATTAAATTTCACCCCATATCTCTATCATATACGTTACCCCAGTTAAGTACATTTGTTTTATTAACAAGAAAAAAGTAATTAGGAAAAAACCTCCCTAAACATAAATCTATCAAATATATTGTGCATTACATATAGCACATACAGTTGCGTTTTATCAACTCAGTGGTATTATGTAAAAGGCACAAAACTGTCTAGTGACTACAGTAGATCAGATCAGTATGGGGGTTGTTGCCTTTGATAAAACACCTTCCAAGAGGATTTTAAGGTACCTGATAACTGAGCAGATCTGTATACTGTATACTATATTGCCTTTCATATCCTGTTCATTATGCCACTACTTAAGGCATGCGATGCGATTTTTCATTGTAAAGACCCGATTTTTAATTGTATAGTCACCCATTGGTGATTTTATACCCCCACTATCCAAATACGCACGGAGTTGATTTTATATAGTGTGGCGAGCGCAGCGAGCCACCGAGCCCGAAGCGTGGCGAGAGCAGCGAGCCCCACGAGGGGACGCGGATTACTTTACATGTATCCGCTCGCCAGATATTACAAAAGTACCAAGAGTTTTTAACAAAACCAAATCAAGACAATGCTATTTACAAATAATCTTAAAAACAATCTTCCCGTCTAGAAGGAGATTCCTTCTAGCAGTGCCAAGTTGGAAATCACAGGAACAAATAGCTAGAAAAGGGAATTTGCTAATGTTGTGATGATCCTGGGTTTCTGGCTTAGGAGACCATGTGTGCGGTGACACATTCATCAATCATAGCTAGGCATGGGGAATAGAACTAGTCTCTTTAGACTGCTAGAAAATACAACATACATGAGTCCTAAAACTCATGAGTCAGTAAATGTGCTGATAGTCTACGGTTCCTCTGTTTGCAATGTTCTTCCTCAGTGCTGAAAATAATTCAACCTTTGAGCATATGTTGTCATTCATATAAGATCCCTTTATTAAAGTGTTTTTATATTTTACTTCCACATGTTAGAACATGTAAAAACTATAACAGTAAAGACATTTATGGGTTTTCTTGGAAAGTGATGAAGAATTATGCGGATTTTCTTTGTAAACTATTTTTTTTGTTCGTTTTTTTGAGAACCTGCATAAAATGTTGGATATTGCAGCCTGACATGGCTAAAGTAAAATCATATGAATAATTTGCTACAGTAGCAGTTCAATTTGATACACAGGGGTCTATGCAATTGTGTGCAACAGTGAACGCAACCGCAGCTGCAATGGCCTGAATTCTCACAATAGTGCTCGCTGTCCCCTAGAGCTGTGAGCAATTTTGTGTGAATTAGAGCAGATCTCAAGCAGTGAAGGGTGCAGGTTTGCGGCAATGGCAACTCACACCCATCACATATAATTGAATTGTCCCCACAGTCTTCACCAATGTTTTTTCCATAAAGAATGAAGGGGCACATATACTAAGGTGGGAGTTCTTTTTCACATTGGATGTTGCTATGGGCAACCAATCAGAATATACTTATTTATTTAGCACCTTCTAGAAGATAATAGATAGTATCTGTTTGGTTTGCAATAGCAACATCACATCCGAAATAGAACTCCCGTCTTAGTAAATTTTCCCCACAAATTTTAATTCCGACAGCAACTCAAATGAATGGATATATTTACCACTGGGGAAAAACACATGTTAATACAGTAAGTTAACCCTAGTGTTAACTCTAGTGCAATTTGCCCACTTTTAACCTAATTCCAATGGATTGGGCTGAGAATTGGTTGAAAAGTCACCAAATCGCATGTGTTTGACATCCCATCCCATCCAATGCACAGGTCGGAGTTGGATTTCAGACGTGCTGTGCATAAGATAAATCCTGATAAATCCTTTTTAGCACCTACAATACATTGCATTTGATTTCCCTTGAACTCCCCCGGCAGCTTCACAGGAGTCCTTTTTACATGCGACAAATCACATGCAATAAATCACATTTAAAAATGGCACATCAAGTGACAAAATCGAATGGGAGCTGTCGAGGTAGTTCTAACGATATCAGGTCCGACTTGTGTCTCAGACATGTCAGTCTAATGAAGTGGTAACCAACCCGTCGCTCGCGAGCTACCGGTAGCTCGCCTGGGTAAAACAGGTCGCTTGACCACTGATGCCCGCCTGCCCACCCATGTGTCCACCTGCCCACCTGTGTGTCTGGCCGCACACCCATGTGTCCAGCCACCCGCCCATCAGCTGCTGCTGCCCCTGCTTCCCCAGATGCTAGAAGTCATATTTCACCTTTAGCGTCTGACAGGAAGCACAGCTCTGTACTTCCTGGTAACGCTGCAGAGCTGTGCTCCCTGTCAAGACGCTGGAAGTGAAAAATGACTTCTAGCATCTGTCTCTCTGTGTGCAGGGGAAGGCACGGGAAGTCAGGGGCAGCAGCAGCTGACGGGCGGGTGGCCGGACACACAGGCGGGCGGGCAGCCAGACACACGGGCGGGTAGGCAGACACAAGGGGCGGGCAGGCGGGCATCAGTGGTCGAGCCATCCGTTTTGCTCAGGCAAGCTACCGGTAGCTCGCGTGCAAAGGGTTGGCGACCGCTGCATTAGACCGACATGTCTGAGACAAAAGTCGGACTTGATATCATTAGAACTACACCGACAGCTCCCCGGGAGTGCTTCCATCCGATTTTGTCACTTGATGTGCCATTTTTACATGTGATTTATTGCATGTGATTTGTTGCATGTAAAAGGACTCCCGTGAAGCTCCCGATGGAGTTCAAGGGAACAAAGGCACATAATAAGCCCTTGGCAATGAGCTAGAACCCCTGGCAATGGACATAAACCCCCCTTGGACACGAGCATTAACCTCTGGCAACAAATATTAACCCCTTGGCAAGAACCAATAACCCCTGGCAACACATATTGACCCCTTGGCAACAAGCAAGAACCCCTGGCAATGGACATTAACCCCCCCTTGGCAATGAGCAAGAACCCCTGGCAATGGACATTAACCCCCTTGGCAACAAATATTAACCCCTTAGCAACAAGCAATAACCCCTGGCAATGCATATTAACCCCTTGGTAACGAGTTAGAACTCCTTGGCAAAAGGCATTAACCCCCTTTGGCAACAGGCATTAACCCACTTGGCAACGAGCATTTACCCCTTTGCAATGAGCATTAACCCCTTGGCAATGAGCATTAACCCCTTGGCAATGGACATTAGCCCCTTTGCAATTGACATAAACCCCTTGCCAATGAGTATTGACCCCTTGGCAACAAGTATTGACCCCTGGCAATAAGCAGGTAATTTACAATTTATTAGAAGCCTTACTGTGGGGGTCAATGTGTTGTGGCATACTGTGTATCGATTTTTGTGTGACATCCCATTTTTTGGGACAGTCCTGCGGGAATTAGACATTGTGCATGCATCTAATCAGGCAGAGGGGCTGGGGGCACGGCCAGCAGTTCACACAGCACTGGCCCTGCCCTCACAGCGACAAAACTGTGTTGTGAGGTATGCATTAGGTGTGAGGGGCATTGCAATGTGTGGCATAATGTGTCAGGGGCATTACAGTGTGCAGCATAGTATCATAGGGCATTGTGGTGTGATGCATCATGTTTCAGAGAAATTGCGGTGTGTGGCATAATGTGTCGGGCATTACAGTGTGCAGCACATTGTGCAGGGGCATTATGGTGTGCGGCATAGTATCAGGGGCATTGGTCAAATCTTAGTGGCTCTCAAGAGGGCCTTATTCTGGTTGGTTTGGATGGATGCGTATTTGCGGACTGGAACCAAGTGTTCTTAGCCCCGCATTCCGTATGGATCGCTCACACCATCCGAATGCGGTAAGACACCGAATGAACAGACCGTGAATGGATTTTTCATGTGAACACCTCCTCCATATGTGGGAACCTCCGACCATCGAATGCTGGATCAAATGGTCAGGCAGCACTGAGTGCTCCAGACCACTTGGGCATTTCTACATGCAAAAGCAGGGATATGGGCGGGCAGCTGGCATCCGGCTATGTCATATGTCCGCCCCCCACGCGTGCGTCACGGCTGCATTACCATACGTACGCCCAGCGTTTTCATGGGAACGCCCATGAAACGCGGGGCGTATGCATATGGTAATGAGCCCAAACAGTACTTCATGCCCCTCTCCACCCCCTGTTCGGATTGTGCAGAATTCACGCCGTATTCGGACGTGCGCGGCGTTCACACATGTGGAGATACGCCACTGCACATGCGCAAACACCAACCATCGGCCGCCCGTACGCATTCGTAGCCATCCGAACAAACCAGAATAAGGCCCTTAGTTCCTGCTGAAAATTAGCACTGGCTATAACTAAGCCTTTTATATATTCATGTTAAGATGATTTTATTCATGTGTAGTAGAAATGTCATTAAGAGTGTGAGAGTGGAGACACTTATAGTAACATATAATAAAACATATATACAGTTCTCATCTTGCTGCTACTCACTTTACAGATTTCATCTATCTTCATTTTCAAGGATACAGTGGAGCGGTTTATCGCCCCGAGGAAATGTAATATTTATATACGCATTCTTCACATGGGCAAGTAAATAGCTCAAGACTCAGGTTAAGGATTACAATAGTTCCGTTTAACAAATATAGGGGGTTAGCGCATTCAGAATATTATTTCACATGGTATATTTCACATTTCTCCTTCTTTATTGTAGCAATCACTCAATGCATTGATTGATTAATGTAGTCCAAAGAAAATAAATGAACAATGATTGAAATACTGAAGCTAACACAATGTAAATGAATACATGAACTGCACACATTCATATAGCACACGGCCAAGCTAAACATACAACTCTCAGTTGTATGTTTAGCTTGGAAGGTATATTGCAGAGGACCCCAATAACATGTGAACATTGCATTATTCTCATAGGGCCTCGCAGCCTTGCAAACAGGTCAACATTCACCTTAAGAACTTTACCCCACATAGGGCCTTATTTTGGTTCATTCTTTCTGACAAAATCCTTCTTAGATGGACAAAACCATGTGCACTGCAGGGGGGGGCAGGTGTTACTTGTGCAGAGAGAATTAGATTTGGGTGGGGTTTTACTTCAAAGTGAGATCTATATTGCAGTGTAAAATAAAGCAGTCAGTATTAACCCTGCACAGAAACAAAATAACTCACCCAAATCTAATTCTCTCTGCACATGTTACATCTGCCCCCCCTGCAGTGCACATGGTTTTGTCCATCTAAGAAGGATTTTGTCAGAAAGAATGAACCAAAATAAGGCCCATGTGCACTGCAGGTGGGGCAGATGTAAAATGTGCAGAGAGAATTAGATTTGGGTGAGTTATTTTGTTTCTGTGCAGGGTAAATACTGACTGCTTTATTTTTACACTGCAATATAGATCTCACTTTGAAGTAAAACCCCACCCAAATCTAATTCTCTCTGCACAAGTAACATCTGCCCCACCTGTAGTGCACATGGTTTTGTCCATCTAAGAAGGAATTTGTCAGAAAGAGTGAACCAAAATAACCCCCATAGTACATTGAGACAGGTGATAGCTAGAGCGTGGAATAAATAAGGCCTTAATTTAACTCCTCTGCTGTCACCTGCAAGGCAACCCCCCCCCCCCCCCCCCATCCACTTCCCCCTCTCAACTCCTGGTGCCCTAGCCTAATCAGTCTCCTGGATTATGTGGCCTTGAGTTTGTATATTCTCTCTGAGCTTGCGTGGGTTTCCTTTGGCTACCCTGCCCCCCCCCCCCCCCACACACACACACACGCACAATCCAAAAATGTATTGGTTGGCTCCCTCCCCCCCTAAAAAAATCACGTACTGTGAATATGTGTGCGTGTACATGTGGTAGGGAATATAGATTGTACGCTCCACTGGGGACTGATGTGACTGTTCAACTATACTCTGTAAAGCGCTGCGGAATATGTATGCGCTATATAAATAACTGGTAATAATAATAATAATAATAAATAAATGATTGCTATACCATCTGGAGTGAAATCAAACTTTTACAGAACACTTTAATTTAATTTTGCACCAATTTGGGCACTTTATGATTTGTGGGACACATTTGTCTGAACTAATTGTCTGCAAGAATACAGTTTTTAAGACTGGAATCTCAACAAATTCATATATGGGGTTTTGTGGGACTGCAAGTACATTTATGTGAGGAGGAAGTACAGTCCCAATTTTATTTCTTTACATGTAATCCATATGCCATGGACTTGTGTGAAGATACATTATTTCAATATTATTTTATTACAGGTATATGGCAAATGGGAGTCGGCTTAGTTAAAACCTTATGCAATATGGTGTGTAGTAAATGTGTAATGATAATTTTAGTCTCTCACAAAAGGTAATAAGAAGATCTCAATTAAGATGTGAATGGATGGTCCACTGGGGCAGATGTATTAAGCCTTAACAAGAAGTAAATGCAAGGGTGATAAGGAGAGATAAATGTCCAGCCAATCAGCTCCTTACTGACTTGTTTCAAACACAGCCTGTAACATGGCAGTTAGCAGGTGATTGGCTTGGCGTTTATCTATCTTTATCACTCTTGCATTTACTGTATCTCTTGTTAAGGCTTACTACATCTGCCCCACTGTCTGAAATGTTTTGTCTGCATTTGTGTCCTCCTCTCTTGCCCTCTCTTCTCTACTGTTATCCCGAAAGGTAATCCAAACCTATTAATTTAAGGTATATAAACCATTCATTTTCGCCTTAAATCACATTGTGTATATATACCAATGATGTCAAGAAATTGATGCGCTGAATGGAGAGTAATGTGTGAAAAGCAATCTAGAGCTATCACACCACATTTTATAATAATAATAATAATAATAAAAAAATCTTTTTTTATAAAATATTTTTCTCTTTAAAAATCCTTTCTCTTCTTCCATGTAAACAACTCTTGTGAATTTATCTTAAAAGATCTTAATAAAAGTTAAATTTTAAATTAATACCAAATTTACACAAATAAGAGTGCGCCCCTAAAGCTTTTTTCTTTCTCTGTTTTGCTTCTCTCAAGCAAACAAAACCCTCTGTTCGGTGAGGTGAGGCAGAGCCTTTCCTCTCATACTACAGTGTAATGCCAGACTTTTGACTATATAAAGTACGTGAAAAATACAAAAATATATTATAACAAAGGGGGTTATTCAGACCTGAGCGCTGCTCTGCGAATTATCAGCAAATCCATTTGCAAGCTGCTCACCATCGAATAGTTTTTCCAGTGTGTGCAGTCTGTGTGTATCCCAGGACTTAGGGTTACGGCGGCTGCAATAAAAGTATTCGGACTGGGACTATAGCTGACATCACATGACTTCCCTGCAATCACCTGGGTTTCCCCTGACACTCCCAGAAAACAGGCAGTTACCACCCACAAACGGTAGTTTAATGTCAATCAACCTGCGTAGGGTCAGTGATAAAAAATAGCAGGATTTTATTGCACGACCTTGTGCATGCACGCTATGATAGCTATGCATACACATCTATTGATAATCACTAGTGCTGAAAATGCGCAGCTGTGCACTCAGGTCTAAATAACCATTAATCTTCTTTGTATAATTCTAATCATTTATATAGTCAAAACTCTGGAGTATAAAGTCTAAAGGTCCATACACACAAGCCGCCCAGTGTGTATGCCCTGGCCCCTGGTTATACCAGCAGATGAGCGGCTTTGAGGACGGTTTTGCATAGCGCTGCGCTATGCAAATTTGTTCGCCCACCGCTGATGGCGCCGGGCAGGGGGAAAGCTGTTCAGTGTGAATGCACTGAGTGGCTTTCCCCCCTGCGACGAACGCTATCATCGCTGTCCATACGTGCTGTGCATAGTCGCCCAGTGAGTATGGACCTTTAGACATGTCAGGCAATTACCTTCCTACCTTGTCCGCACATCTCTGAACAAAACTCATCAAATTTCTAGCAGTATATACCTGTGCATCTGGTTATAATGCGCACATGACCCCTTGGGCTCATATATTGTGTATAAATCTGGCACTGGTAGTAGCCAATGCTTCCCCAGCCATTTACCTCACTGGACACCCCTGTTTTGTCATCCTCTAATATGTATTGATTCCTCCAAGAGGTATACTAGCAGGTAATGTCTTGGTGCATTGCTAAGGCAATGTAAGGGTGTTCCAATTACTGAAACTTACCTAGATACTAATCCTTTATTGTATTGATTACTGTTGGCTTGTACACTGTTATACTACCTTTGGTATACAATAAAGATATATATTTCTTATGTTTACTTTGTCTGTTTAACCCTGAACCACTCAAGCTGGCCATGCACTATTTGTTTGAGCTGTTTGTCGACCTAAATCGTTTTGTAAGGAACCTTAGTCAAAAAAGATATTTTGTACTTAAAGATAATCAGACTAATACAGTAGATAAAAATAAGGATATACATTTAGATGAGCAAGACCAAATTTTGGTAGATATACTCGATTCCCTATCAGCAGAAAATGTACCGTGTAACTCTAGTATCCCTATTTTTGATATAAAAGGAAATTCACCTGTTGTTAACAATAAAAAAGTTTTTAGGAAAAAATCGGATTTCTATCCCCTACAATTTAGAGGCCCATTCTTGGAAAGCTTTTATAAAGTTACAATGGAACAACTGAGAGAACTTTGTGTAAAATCTGAAAAAACCCCATTGCGGGATAATCTTTCAAAGAAAGAAAGAATGGCCCTGAAATTGATATTAGAGGACCCTAGTGTCACTATTAAACAGGCGGACAAGGGGGGGGGGGTCGTGCTCATGGAAACTGACGAATACTTAAAAGAGGCATATAGACAGTTAACGGATGTGAAATATTATACAAAATTGCATAGCGATCCTACCAAGCTTTATCTGTGTGAATTGAGTCATCTTCTCGATGAAGGGCTGTCGGTGGGGGCGATATCCAGGGAAACATATGGTTTTCTTTCTGTATCATATCCCATCACACCCACTTTTTATTTTCTCCCTAAAATTCATAAGACACTGGAGAATCCACCAGGTCGTCCGATAATCGCAGGAATCGGTTCTATGACTAATAACCTTTCATTTTTTGTGGATAGTTATCTACAAAAATACGTTCATGAATTAAAATCATATATTAAGGATACGACACAATTTTTGAAAATGGTGAAAGACCTGCAGTGGAAGGAGAGTTATTATTTTATAACTAGCGATGTAGAAGCGCTATATTCCAATATCGATCACGAATTAGGCATTAAGGCCGTGAAACAATATTTGTTGGACGATCCTGAGATCTCGGACGACCTGGTGGATTTTATCACACAATCTATTCGGTTTATTTTGACACACAATTATTTTATCTTTGACGCACAATTTTATTTACAGTTATTAGGCACAGCCATGGGGACCAGGTTCGCCCCGAGCTTTGCAAATCTGTTTATGGGTCAGTTTGAGCAACATCATGTGTGGGAGGCGGAGCTCGGGACGAACCTGGTCCTCTATGGACGTTATATTGATGATTTATTTTTTGTTTGGGATGGGGATTTTGATTCTGTTACACACTTCACTGATGGTTTAAACAATAACAATTATGGGTTAAAGTTTACTAGCAATTTTCACCAAAGTAGAATGAATTTCCTGGATATCGCCCTCACCGCAGAAGGAGGGAAAGTACATACAGAGACATACATTAAAAGTGTCGATCAAAACAGATATCTTAATTTTCAAAGTAATCACTATAAAAAATGGAAATCAAACATTCCGAAGAGTCAGTTCATGCGGATAAAGCGGAATTGCTCTACCAATGAAGCTTTTGAAAAACAAAGTGATAGGATTCGTCAGTCTTTCCTTGAGCAGGGCTACCCTCCCCTTCTACTGCAAGAATCCCTAAAGGAAGTAGAGGGACTAGAAAGGGATACACTGTTGGGATTGGATGTAGGAATACAAGAAACTAAAAATAAAAACCTTAGAAAAATTAAATGTAATAAAGATAGAAAAACTGTTTTTGTAACACAATTTAATACAAAGGCTATGGAAATTAAAAAGATTGTAAACAAGAATATGTATCTTTTGAAGTCGGATGAAATTCTGAATAAAGAGATTGATTTTGATAACACAGTGGTGTTTAGAAGGGCACGGAACTTAAAAGAGAAGTTAGCACCAAGTTTTTTTAGAAAAGAAAAGCAAGGTACTGTTAAATCGACCTGGCTTCCGCCCAAACCTGAGGGTTACCACAGATGTGGAGGAGGAGGGGTGGGGGGTACCTGTAGCTCTTGTATAACAGCTGAAAAGAAAACTATTAATTTTTCATCTTATGTTTCTGGTGAAATATTTCCAATTAAAACCTTTTTAAATTGTAAAACAAATTATATAATCTATCTTCTAACCTGCGGGTGCGGTCTGCAGTATGTAGGCCGCACCATTAGAAATCTTCATGTTAGATACATGGAGCATCAAAGAAATATTGTCAAGATGAGCAGAAACAACAGTCTCTATAGATACATGGCAAATTGCCAAAAGGGCTCCATGAAAGGGGTAAAAATGGTAGGGATCGAATATATCCTAAGTACACCACGAGGGGGTGATAGATACATACGGCTGTGTAGGAGGGAAGCGTACTGGATCTTTTGCTTGAAAACCCTGACTCCTTTGGGATTGAATGACACCATAGAACTAAATGGGATATAGAATTGGATTGTGTTACATGGGACCATGAATACGTATATGCTGATCCTCTTTGTTACTCTTTTTCTTATCCTCCATGTGGGGTTACTATTGTAATGAATTGGTTATTATTCAAATAATATTTTTTGGGGTGAATCATGTCACGGTTACTCTTTATGACCCACGATAGTGGCAACACTTAGATTGATTATGGGTAGTGCGAACTAATATATAGAACTAATATATATTATATTATAATAGATTATATTATTTTTGAGGGATGAGTTAATGGGGGCGATTTTATTATTATTATTTTTCATTATTAAGGTATATTAGGGGGGTAGTTTTCATGGGACGTAGGGAGGGGGAGGTTTATTACTAATATGAATTGATAGTATAGTTATTATTATTTATTATTTATTGTTACACATTTATTGTAATATTATTAATTAATTTATTATGTTTATTTAATTTTTTGTGTTCTAATTGCCCATGATCAATAAGGGCTGGATGTACATGCACGCCATCTGGATATATATCCCAATTGGGTCGAGCCAACGATACAATTTCTACCCACTTTAATTATTATCATGTATTGTTAATGAGGTTAGATGAATTCCTTACTATATATATATATGTGTATTATTTATTTATTTATTTTATTATTATATGATTTTTGTGTATTTATGTGTATATTAATTAATTATTTATCAATTTGGATATACTAATTGTTATTATGATTTTTTTGAGCGTTATTATGTTACATGTGTGTATGTCCCTTTAAGGATTGCGAGTCATATTATATGTGATCAATTGCTGGTATTAAGGAATGGAATAAACAAAGAAATGAGGCTTACAAAAATTATAAAAATCAAAGTGAGGCATGATGAATCTCAAATTGGGCATATGAATTACGATTGTTGTACTGGATATGTGAGCTCGTTAATGGGCTATGCAAATGAGGCTTACATGGCAGATAAAACGAGGATACTTTATATAATGCTTCATGAGTCAAAACGAGGCTTGAGACACATAAAAACAAAATGGCCGCGGGAGCTTATAAATACAAGCAGACGAGAACGAGGCTTGACGCGCAAACCCGGAAGTGCGGGCTAAATGAATGGCGCGAACAGCGCTGCTATAAAGTAGCTCAGCGGGGTTCAGAGGGCTCAGACTGAGGAAGCCGCCGACTTCACGAGCAGGCGGAGAAACGCGTTTTTGAGCCCTATCTTTGCCGGTCCTGTGTTCATCTGCAAGTGCACTTTGAAAAATCCGTGGATTACAAATACTACCAAACTGGCTGGTCCAGTAGGTGAAGGTTCCCAACACAGCTTCTTCCGGAGTGCATCTCTGGTAATATACCAGTTGGAGAGACTGACCTTGATTATCCACCACAGAAAGATCATGCAGGACTGGTAATTATGAGATTATATCACTGCCTATAGTAAGCCTCATATTTTCATTCCTAATTCAGTGACTTTAATACTCACAAGAAAAACGGCAATCCCAGCAAAATCAGCTTTTTATTGCAAATATATGTTACATGTTGTCTGTCATGTCTGTCTGTTGAATTGTGCACAATTGTATTGTTATATGAATTTTTGTGTGGATTGATTCCACTTTATATATATTTTTTAATAAATTGATTTATATATTTCTAAAAACTGTAAGGACATTCTAATTTTTTCTGGGCAGGATTGCGCTTCTTAAAGTGCCAGATGCTTAGGTATCTGACACTATTTCTTGGCCATGCACTAGTCTGATTTAGCCACTTCACATGCGATTTCTCGGCCCAGTCGCATGTGTTTGTCATCCCATCCCATGCGCATTCCATACACATCAGGTCTGAGTGGGAGATTGGACCTGCTGCACATAAGATTAATTGGAAACAAAAGGTGCCTTTACATACTAGGATTATCCAAGAGGGGAAATGCAATAGGATGAGAGAATCAGAAAGTGAGAGGTTTGGTAAGAAATCTCCAGTTTTTTTCAGCGGCAATCATTTACACTGCAAAATCAAACTGGTTTTGCAGTGTAAATGATTGCCACTTTTTAAAAAAACTAAAGATTTCTTACCAAATCTCTCACTTTCTGAATCTCTCATTCTATTACATTTCCCTCAGTGAGTCCCAACTAAGTCCTGTATACTCATAGTATGCTGTTAACATATCAGTATGTATCTGAGGATTTCAAGAGAATAAAGCAACTGGAGAAAACTTATATTAACACAGTGTGAACATACAAACTCCACAAAGACAGGTTGGGCACTCAGCTCACAAAAGGGTGTTATGAGACAGAAATGCTAGATTAAGGCTACACAGAATCAGTTATCCAGATTCTGTAATAAGACTAGTTTTTGTTTTTGACATTTTTACCATGGTGCTGAATGCATCACGGGGAGTATTTACTGACCATCGAAAAATATGTTTATATACAGTGTCCTCAGAAGTGTTATGCTCTCCTGCAGCACCTGGCTACTGTCATAGAGGAAGAGCTGGCACTAGATACAACCCAGTTTCCAGTAGCAGCCAGCATCTCTGGGGACGCTGAGCACTCCTCCTGGAAGGATAAAATTGGGGGCTGCTGCGAAGCAAAGGCTGCAGGAAAGCTCTCTCCCCTCCCACCCATACCTATCCACCCCCTCTCACCATTACACATTGTTGTTGCACCGCTTGTATAAAAAACTTTTAAGTACAGTTGGAAGCTTGGCATTGTGACCAATAAAGAGCATCACCTACTGCTTAAATTACCCGTCCTCAGGGGCTGGCTGGCAACTTTTAGCCTGGGGGGCAAGTCCAGAGCACTGGCCCATAAGTAACAGCGCACCGTTAAATAGAGGTTTTTCATTTAAAAAATATCTATTAATAAAAATTTGCAGATGTTGGTGGTCTCTGTTGCCTGGTGACACTGCCACCAGGCTGCCTAACTTCTTGCCATCAGGCCGTCCATTTCCCTGCTACTGATAACACTGCTGCTGGCTCTGCACTCACAAGAAGCCGTTCCTCAGGTTTTCCTATAAGCCGTGCCAACCACTACCCACAACCCTGCGGTGGCCGTCATGTACATACAATGAAGGCTGCGCCATGCACTGCACAGTCCAGATTTTTGGAGAGAAAAACTGAATAAATAGAGAGGCGCTGGAGGATTTGCGGGGCAGTGGGAGGCTCAATGAAAATAACGGGAGCCTCCTGCATACACCCAGAGGAAAGAGCTCTTCCCCTAATACAAGCAAAACTCTAAAACCAACACATAGCATGGTACTTACAAATAGGATTCCCTAGTTGTTTTATATGTATATATATATATATATATATATATATATATATATATATATATATATATATACACATAAACTAATAAGAACACTACTGACTTCTCATAACATGTACAATACATACACCAGCAATATATTTAAATGGTTTTCTTACATTAACAATCAGTCAGGCTGACCTTACCCTTCCCCCACCTGCAGCCTAACCCTCCCCGCTATTGACTAAACCTAACCCGCCCCACATAATCACCAACTGGGATGCCGGCTGTCAGTAAACCAGTGTTATCATTCCTGACTGCCGGAATATATAATATATAAAACTACACCCCTTACACCCATCCCTTATATACATATACATACCTCCCAACTTTTGAAGTTGGGAGGTCGGGACGTTCGCGCTCCTGAAAAGGGGCGTGGCCTCAAGGAAAGGGGCGTGGCCTCACGGGGTGACGCGAAATCCGGCCACGCCCCCGTTTTCGCCGCTCGTCGTAATATTATCGACCCACAGAGAAAAAAAAACAAAATACTAAATATAACCACCCCATGATATTTACTCCCCCCACCCCCACCACCCAGCACATGACATTTATTTTACTTCCCCAATCACCCCCCACAACCCAGCACCAGCACATCAGCGAGTGCCTGCAGAGTGAGGGCTGCCTACACACCTACACCCGGCCGTGTCTCCTGAGGTACAGACGCTTCTTAACGAGGCTGAAGTTGGCTTCAATAAGAATAAGAAGCAGGCCGAATAAGAAGCCAACTTCAGCCTCGTCGCTTCTTAGGAGGCACTGGCAATTCCCCCCCCCCCCCACACACACCAACCAACCCCCCCCCCCCCCCCCCGCCCGCCCACCCGCCCGCCCGTCTGTCCGTACTTACCGCTCGCTGGCTCTGCAGGACTTCAGGCTCCACTCAGACGCGCAGAGATGGCAGCTGCTGGATAGGAAGAGGACGTCACTGTGACCGCCCAGCAGCTTGCGCACATACGCTGGAGGCACAGTGACGTCCTAGAGAGCGTGGGGGCGTGGTTTATATCTCCCAACCGTCTCGGGAAGCCGGGACTGCGGTAAGCAGTACCGGGACGACGGGACATCGGCCGTAAATCGTGAATGTCCCGCCGAATCCGGGACGGTTGGGAGGTATGACATATATGCTTATCCCCCCCACATCAATTATACATACATGCCTGCCTATTACCCTCCCACATTCATTATACATATCTATCTATCTATCTATCTATCACTAACCCACTGCACTCACACCCTTTATACACCTATCGCCCCTTCACACACACACACACACCTCTTACATACTGTAACTTAACTTACAGTGTGGTGCTGAACGAGGCTGGAAATATCTGGTGTCCTCTGAGGATGCTGAACTCTTTGGGCCCCGTGCGTTTAGTGAATTCAGCCAGGCAGGCAGATGAGGCAGCCGGAGGCTGAGCATCTTCCCCATAGAACTGCCAGGGCGTGTGTAGAAGGTTGGAGGTTTCCCAGCTGGGCGCTGGAGGCTGAAAGGCAGCTGTCACCCTGCCCCATCAATCAGCCTGCCCTGAGTCACTGGCCGGCAGCAGGAGGCGGCGGGTAATAGCTGTCAGAACTCCCGGCCACCGCGCGCGGTGCTACCTAGTATCAACGCGCTGGGGCCAGCTTTTTTGAAGAACCACAACGTCACGCGTCCTGACATCAAAAGGCCGCCGACAACTTTGCGCATGCGCAGTCACGATATTCACTCGCGACCCGCATAAACCTGGCCGGGGGGAGGGTAGGCAATGCTGATTTATAGCGGCCCACTGCGCTAATGGATCAAGTGGCCCGGGGGGCACATGGCACCCTGCCCCCAGGCCCAGCCCGCCACTGCCCGTCCTTCACAAATACTTTATTTACATACATTTAGAGACCCAAGACTGTGTCACACTACCTGGATTGTGCATTCATGACAGAATCACATAAAAATAGAAGGTGAGCGCTTAGCTATAACTATATATACCACTTGATTTAGAGTCTGGACAACTCAGCTGAGCTACAATGCAGTAGGGTAATAGGGGGTTTCTATTCAAGTTTGGAACCATTTGAATTGGGGATCTCACTGTGTAAGAGATGATCATCTTTGAAACACACACAATAATCAATTGTCAATGCAAATTTTCATACTCTTTATATGGGTGTGGTAAAAAATGTTGACATTCTGAATATCAATATAATAACTGCATACCCTTTATAACTGCATACCCTTTAGACAGAAGCTTCATTATACAGCTTGGCCCTTATTCTGGTTCACTCGCAAAGACAAATTTCGTCTCAAATTACAAAAACAGAGAGAATTAGATTTTGGGTGAGTTATTTTATTTCTGTGCAGGGAAAATACTGGCTGCTTTATTCTTACACTGCAACATAGATCTCACTTTGAAGTAAAACCCCAACCAAATCTAACTCTCTGCACATGTTACATCTTCCTCATCTGCAGTGCACATAGTTTTGTCCATTTGATAAGGAATTTGCCTTTGCAAGTGAACTATAATAAGGAGCCCTTGTCTGAGATGTGTGAGGTGGGAAATGCAAATTCCTCACCACAATCAGGAATGTTGTTAGACAGCCTCTTTTCTAACTTTTTAAGGACTAGAAACGAGGAACACTTTAGGCTTCACCAATCAGCCCAGTTTTGCTATTAAATTTCAGGATTGAATAAAATCACTATGTCTTTTTTCACACACAGAGACTAAGGGCCAAATGTATCAAGCTTCAAAAAGTGATAAAATGAAGTGATGAACAGCCATCCAATCAGCTCCTGCCTGTTATTTTTCAAACCCAGCCTGTGACATGGCAGGTGGGAGCTGATTGGCTGGCTGTTTATCACTCTCCATTTTTTCACTTTTGAAGCTTGATACATCTGGCCCTTACTCTGGCATCTCATGAACACTCCAACCCCCACCCTAATATTAATTATACAGTTGGATTTTCCCAATTAGCTCTATTGGTTATTAATTACTCACCTTCCAAATAGGGAGGCCAATCCCGGGATCAGCGGGATCCTGGGATTTTGTCCGAAAATTGTCGGGATTTGAATCCCGGGATTGAAGCTTCCAATCCTGGGATTCCGGGATTAGTACCCCAATATAAAAATAATTTTTTTGTTTAAAGCCGGGCAGCGCTGAGCGCCTCTAGAATATGGCTCAGACGCTGCCCGGCTGAATGCTCCTTACCCCAATGCTGTCTGGGAGTCGGGACAGTGTGCTGTGCTGTCTGACAAGCATGGCGGCGCCCAGGCTGCGCAGCGTGACCCCTGACATCATGTCATGCTGCGCAGCCTGGCCACCGCTATGCCTGTCACTGTCTCAAACCCGGACAGAGCCCGCTGTGCCGCCCCCAGCCACCCGCTGTGCTGCCCCCAGGAGACAGTCAAACGGTCCTGCTCCCTGCTGCGCTCACCACTGCCACAGTGGGGGACTGGGCAGGGGGGTTGGGGGAGGATTGCGGGGAGGGGGGTGCAATTTTTATAGTGACATTTGGGGGAGCAACCGTTTTTTATTTTTATTAGGGAGGCCAATCCCGGGATCCCGGTAATCCCAGGATTGAGCACTTTTCAATCCCGAATCCCGGGATTGAAAAAGTGCCCCGGGATTGGCATCCCTACTTCCAAAGCATTGTCCTCTTCACAGATTATTCCGTATTTTAGAATATTTTTATATTTCAATGATGTATCTTGAGGTTTCTTGAATCAAACACATGAAACACACACATATATTTTATTTGTGCATAAAACAAGGTTTCAACACATGAAACAAAGTTTGTGTACAATCTCAGGTACTTATTTCAAATGCCAAGCAATCATTTTCTTGCACTCATTTAGTTACATATCATGTCCTCAGTAGTGCTGTTACAGATGTCCCCAGTAGTGCCAGTTACATATCATGTCCTGAGTAGTGATGTTACAGATGTCCCCAGTAGTGCTTTTAGCAAAAATAAAATTTCACTTTCCGGAAAGTATGGTTTTGCGGAATAATTTGGATAATGGATATTTGGATAAGGGATACTCAACCTGTAAACACATTTGGGTACTTATGTAGTATCTGGACGCCCGATAATCGCATTGCATCCGACCAAATCGCATACGATGCGCTGGACCCGATTTTCCATAGGATTCTATGGGAAAAAGGGTCCTTTTCATTTCCCCACTATCCAACTACGCATGGAGTTGGATATAAACCTGTGGCGAGCATAGCGAGCCCCGCGAGGGGACGCGGATTCGTTAAAAAGTATTCCGCATCCCCTCGCGGGGCTCGCTGCGCTCGCCACGCTTCGGGCTCGGTGGCTCGCTATGCTCGCCACAGGTTTATATCCAACTCCATTCGTAGTTGGATAGTGGGGAAATGAAAAGGACCCTTTTTCCCATAGAATCCTATGTTAAAATGGACTCAGTCCATTTTAACATTGAATCCTATGGAAAAATCGGGTCCATCGCATCGCATGCGATTTGGTCGCATGCGATGTGATGCGATGGACCCGATTTTTTAATCGGGCGTCCAGATACTACATAAGTACCCACATTTGTATTGATTTATTGATATTGGACTTTTAAACCTAAGAATATATAATCAGATAAAATGTTCCATCTGAATTGGATAATCCAGAAAAAGAGATTCAATGTGTATATTCAGTGCATAGATATTAACATTTTATGGTAGGAAAGCAAACAGATAATTACCAGAGTTAGGAAAATAGGAAATTTTGCAAATATAATTTAGATTTTTTTTCTGTTGATACAGTATTTAGGTTTTGCTTTATCTTATTCTATACTGTGACCCTCATTCTGGTTTATTCGGTCCCTGGCAAATTCTCAATGGGGACCGATGTTAATGCACTGCGCATATTCACAAATGAGCATGTACAGGGCTGGTGTGTGGATGCATGGTGTTTGCAGGGGAGGAGGGGTGAGATGGAGGCAGTCAGGGGGCAATCGCATGCGTACGCCCTGCGTTTCCTGGGAATACCCAAGAAAATGGTGTGTGCGCCCAGGATAATTTGGGGCATCCCCATGTGAATGCAGATGGGCACCTTCCTTTCCGGGAGTATCCGGCGGATGTCACAGGACACCCCTTTCTCAGACCCAGACGCTGCAAGTCTAGGTCAGTCCAGACTGACTTAGATTTGCGAACAGGGTAAAAATCATTTTATGGTCGGCAACCCTCGATGGATTTCGGCCCCGTACGTTACACTGCAAATGGATGTACAGTATATGCAAAACATCAATTCGCAAAGTATGCAAGCAGAAAAGGAGTGAATAGGAAACAACAGCGCTCAATGATAGCTATGTAACAAGGTATTATCAAACCCTGTATAAACAAAGATTTTTTGGAGAAACCGAGCTTTTTCTGGCCAGATCTCTTCCCTCTCCTAGTTTTTTTTTTGTAAAGAATGGGTCCTAATTTATCCTCCTGTTCCTTGGTCCCCGTTCTAAAAATGGTGTTGTGATCTCAGTGTGATCGATTAAGGGAGTATATCGATTCTGATATCTCTGCATATTTGTATTGGACTGTTTTTATCGGATACATGATTGGAATGACGTTTATTGTTAAAACGTTGTGTATTGTTATACACAGGTTTAGTATTGTAATTAGGCCTAGGGCGATTTCTTCTCCATGTTAGTGCATTAGAAATTGCTGGTCTCTGAGGTGTTCCATTAGTGGCTAAGGTTTCCACATTGATAACAACGTCTGACTCTTTTTTGGTATCTTTTTGATATTTTCTCGTTTTTTTTATCTCTCAGATCTTTGGTATTTTTATCTACTTTTTGTAACAATGACTTCTCAAATTCTAGGAAATCTTTTTGTTCTTTGAAAGGCAGCGTTAAATTCTGTAGGGTTTTTATTTCTGTATCTAATTCTTTTAGGGTTTTAGTTCGTTCTTTAATAATAAGACATTAATTTTTGTGAACAATTGTCAAGTATGGAGTTCCAATCGGATTTAAACTCCTCAGTTAATGTCTCAAAAGATGTAGTCTTAATCACTTTTAACCCCTTTGGAATTACATTGTGGAAACGTTCTAAGGTGGCCACTTCCCACCAGATGCGGTTCTCTTTTAACATTGCTCTTTCTATTTTCTGAAACAAGTTACTGAGATTCTCATCAGGTACAGTCCCATCAAATGATGAGAATGTATTTTTGATGAGCTGATTCCTAGTGTCCCTAATGGTAAATATAGTTGCAGCACACTTTGGTCAAAGACAATAGATACAGAGGACAAAAGAATTAACCAAGCAGGTGCGCAATTAAATCAAAGTGCAGCTATATTCCTAATTCACAAAGTAGTGCCACCTTAGACTACCAAAACATAGGATGCAAGCAGTAAAGGAGTGAATAGGAAACAATAGCGCTCAGTGATAGCTATGTAACAAGGCATTTTTAAACCCTGTATAAACAAAGTTAAAAAATACAAAACCAGATCGAGCTTAGCAGGATTCACAGGTGTATTGAAAATAGTGCTCCAAATTTATCCAATCTTTTCCCAGATGCTCCTCTATTCAAACACACAGGGGAGACATAATAGAAGGCAACATGGTGCAGGTCAATAAAGTAAAACAGGTTTTTAATATGGCAGTTGCACTTACAATAGAGTGACTTTGTAAAAAAGCATGAACAGTGGGTCCCTGGCAAAAACAGCAGGCATGTGATGTAATCAGGATCCTCCGTCAGTCTAGGTCCCTTGATCCGGAAACAAGGGGGGCTCAGTCCAGGATTCGCCTCTGCTTCACAGCTGTTCCCACGGGTCCACGCGACAGGCTAGTAGTAAAAGCACGCTTAAACGCTTAAAGTTCTTCCTTCATCAGAAGCGTGACTTACAAGTCCACATTGGGGCATATATAAACCCCTGTCAATTAAAATACAGAACACTGATTGGCCGCTAACCGGCATCCAGTGTCCCGCCTCCGTGTTAATCAATATGGCGGTGCGTTCCACAGACAGGAAACGCGTCACCGCTTATCTCCCAGCTCCCGGAAATGAGCGTTGTGAATGGAATAAAATGGCTGTGCGTATCAGAGCATTTGAGCTTGCGTTCCACTGGAGTTAACAACCCTTGATCCATGCATAATAACAAGTTGACAAGCTTGACAGGGAGATCGGATGCCGTTTACAGCAAGCTACTTCCAACTTTGCAATAATACTAAAAACAAGTAAATTTGCACATTAATTCGCAAAGTGGCATTGATGTGCACACAGCGGCAGGCTTTCACGCCGGCGGAGAGTGGCATTAGATGGCTCGCTAAGCAGTGAATTTTCACTGCTTAGCGAGTCAATCACTCCCTGTATTTGTTTATTTAAAACAGGCAACAAAGGTCAGTTATGTATCATCTGTGATGTGGCTAGTTATAACAATGGAAGAATCTGGATTGAACAGAAAATTAAAATTAAACTTCAGGAGAAATATTCAGGAATTCTGCATAAAACACTTACAGTAAGTCCAAATTCTAACAATTGCCATTCTGGGTATGAGTAAGAGCTACACGTCAAGTGGTCAAAGTTGCAATTGCAGCTGATTACCATGTTTGGTAGTAAATGCAAATATCCACCTATATTCCTTTCCCCATTTGTCTGTGAACACTGTCATCATTATACAAGTCCTACCCTTGGTGCAAGAGATCCATGCAAAATCAGATGGTTTTCTGATTACCATGACTCTGTATAGAACACCAATCTGCCTACATGACCAATCTGGTGGATCTCCCTTTGCTGCCCAGTTACACTAACCCCATTTCGGACCATGTTTCAAAAATGTTAATGTCTAATGGCCTATACCATCCCTCTAATTCAATTAGGTTTATTTTGCCCTTGAGGTAGTATGAATAATGGCCACTGAAGAAATCATTATTGGCTGTTAAGAAATAAGTCAGATGATTTATTTATTACTCTAGTGGAGAGTTTACTAATCTCCACTGGGGCTTATTTATCAAGTACGTGTTTGTCCTAAATCATGCAGAAATGAAAGCTTTCACTTGTTTAAGGCAAAGATTAGCATTGGTGCAATCTGTCAATAGTCTAAAACAGGAGATAATTCACACTCTTACCAAATTACCACTCAGCAATGCTTATTTTCTATGGGGATGGCAAACTACAGTAATTTACCAGGCTCTGAAAATCTTACTGTAGCTTTTCAAAGCTTGGCACCAATAGCCAATACCATCTTCGGGTAGTGTTAGCCATTGTACCTTATAGACTACTTTTTCCCCAGAGAGTAATTTCCCTTCTAGTCTATATGGTATGCATGCATGTGCTGATATTTGCATCCAAATGTTATTTTTCACTTTTCGTTCAGACAGATTCTTATAGGAGGCACTATCCATAAATACAATTGTGCTAATAAGTTTACATACCTTAGAAGAATTTGTGATTTTTGTGGCCATTTGTCAGAGAATATAAATGATAACTCACAAACGTTTCTTTTGCTCATGGTTAGTGGTTGGGTGAAGCCATTTAATGTCAAACAAAAGTGTTTACTCTTTATAAATCATAATGACAACAGAAACTACCCAAATGACCCTGATCAAAAGTTTACATAGCACTCTATTGTATCATTTCTGTATGTGTTTACCATATAAGCTATTACTGTTGTATGTATATTCATGCTTCTATATGTTTTGTAATCAATAAACATTTAATATAAAAAAAAAAAAAAAGTTTACATAGCCTGGACATTTTGGCCTAATAACATGCACACAAGTTGACACAAATGGGTTTGAATGGCTACTAAAGATAACCATCCTCACCTGTGATCTGTTTGCTTGTAATGTGTGTGTGTGTGTGTGTGTGTGTGTGTGTGTGTGTGTGTGTGTGTATAAAAGGTCAGTGAGTTTCTGGTCTCCTGAAAGACCCTTGCATCTTTCATACAGTGCTGCACTGACGTGTCTGGATTATGAGTCATGGGGAAAGCAAAATAATTGTCAAAGGATCTGCTGGAAAAGGTAATTGAACTGTATAAAACAGAAAAGGGATATAAAAAGATATCCAAGCAATTGAGAATGCCAATCAGTAGTATTCAAACTCTAATTAGGAAGTGGAAAATGAGGGATTCTGTGGAAACCAAATCACATTTAGGTAGACCAACAAAAATTTCAGCCACAACTGCCAGGAAAATTGTTCGGGATGCAAAGAAAAATCCACAAATAACTTCAGCTGAAATACAGGACTCTCTGAAAAAAAAAGTGGGGTGGTTGTTTCAAGATGCACAATAAGGAAGCATTTGAAGAAAAATGGGATGCATGGTCGAGACACCAGAAGAAAGCCATTACTACGAAATGCCACAAAGCATCCCGCTTACAACTACAAAACAGCCAAAGGCAAGCCTCAAAACTTCTGGAACAAAGTCATTTGGAGTGATGAGACCAAAAATGAACTTTTTGGCCACAACCATAAATGTTACATTTGGAGAGGAGTTAACAAGGCCTATGATGAAAGGTACACCATTCCTACTGTGAAACACAGAGGTGGATCGCTGATGTTTTCGGGATGTGTGAGCTACAAAGGTACTGGAAACTTGTTCAAAATTGATGGCAAGATGAATGCAGCATGTTATCAGAAAATACTTGAGGAAAATTTGCACTCATCAGCCTGTAAGCTGCGCATGGGACGTACTTGGACGTTCCAACATGACAATGATCCAAAACACAAGACCAAGTCAGCCTGTCATTGGCTACAGCAGAATAAAGTGAAGATTCTGGAGTGGCCATTTCAGTCTCCTGACCTCAATATCATTGGCCCTTATTCTGATCGGTGCGGATATTCCCGCATTCTTACGGAGCGGTCCGCACGCCACGGTGTTTTGCCGCATGCGGCCATCGTCCGTAGAAACGCCCACGTGTCCTCCGCATTCGGACGGACTCACTCTTTAAGAACAGGGCGTGTTTACGGACGACATACAAACCATGCGTGTGCGGGAGAAACACTCCGATTCTGCACGGTATTACAGAGTATTACAGAGTATGCTCGGAAATACCGCATCCGACCGGGAGCCAAGCGGTGCTACCGCCCGTAAGCGGAGTATTTACGCCAAACAACCCACTATTAAGTATCTTCTGCAATACATCACATGACCCACTTATTCAATTACCTATCCTCATAAAAAACTGCTTATTTGGAATTGGAATCAATTAGATGCCAATATATCCTTACAAGCATGCCTAACACATGCATTGCACACATTAACCCTTACAGCAATTTAAGTGCAATGGTTTGTATTAGACCCTGTGTAAAAGATTATAAACAATCTACACATATACTGTTTAATGTGCAAAGAAAACCAACAACTGTGAACTTGCATAAACAATTTATTTGAAAACACAATTAACATATAAATAAAAAAATATCAAATAATAAATTAAATCAGGAGATCTCTGAGGTCCTGCAGGTCGGCTAGCAGTAGCCTCAAATGGTGCTCCGCCCGCAGGAGGGCCCTACGCACCCCCTCATCTGCTGGTGTGGTGTCATCTGTGGGCATGTCAAAGGGGCAAAAATTAGTCATGTTATTCATGCATACATTTCACATACTGCGACATAAATTGCACAAATGCTAGGTGACATGTGTGTGTGTATATATATATATATATATATATATATATATATATATATATATATCTATGTAGAGAGATAGAGACACACATAGATAAATAGATATGACACATACATATATACATACATGCAAACTTATTTACTACATACTGTCTTTTTTTGCCTCTACCCTTTACTCTGCAGAAGACATAACAGTCATAGTGTTTCTTCTCAGTCACAACCCACCCATGACTAACCAATGACAAGCATGTCATGGCCTCCGTCAATAAGAACTTGTCACAATCTGCTCAGTCTAAGTTCAGTGATGGTTCGTGGCATGGGAGTTATGCAAATGTCAGGAATGCACAGTACACATCCTCAAAATCATAATTCTGTCTAAACCAACCTACAATTCTGTGAGGGCAAAAAAACAATCTGAACTACAGGGGGTGTTTAGGTAGAGGAGGCTCCTGGGACACTGGCAACTTCTGACTCCATTCCAAGGTAGGCCGGGCCATACTCCATTTATAGCATACATCCTAGAGTTTATAAATAACATTCACCAACAATATAGATTCCACTATTTGATGGGTCATAATCTACGATTGCAGCAGGTGAATTTAATCCACAAATGATCCACTCATCCCTTTACTCCAGGATCCTGTTTAACTACAACGGTTATGTGGCAGTCAAAATGGAGCTCCAACCCATCCCACAAACCTGTGTAATTGAGAGGTGTCCTGGATGAAAGGGATGCCTTGGACACCCCATCTAACCCGTACCTGTATCTGTAGCTACCCACTTTGGGGTCTATATGAATAGTATTGGAACAAAATTTTTAATCACCAGTGCTACATAACAAATACCAGTACAACTACTTCATGAATGATGCATTATGTAAACATACCGATCTGCTGGGACTCCGGGGCTTGGCACGCCTCCTCCCCCTCGGAATCGGAATCCTCTGGGGCAACCGTGGCCTCCTCAGCCCCCTCCTCCGCCAGCTCCTCTGCCACCATGACCACGTCCACCTCCTCCGCCACAAGCACCTCCTCCTCCACCTCCTCCTCCTCCTCCACCTCCTCCACCTCTACCACCACCACCTCCTCCTCCACCTCCTCCTCCGCCACCAACACCTCCTCCTCTGCCACCAACTCCTCTTCCACCTCCTCCACCACCACCTCCTCAGGCACCTCCTCCTCCTCCACCACCTCCTCCACCATCTCCTCCACCATCTCCTCCAACATTTCCTCCTCCTCCACTTCCTCCTCCTCCACCCTTGCCGCCACCTCCTCCTCAGGGTCTTGGGCCTCCTCCTGGGCCAGGGCTGCCTCGGCCTCTTCACGGGCCTGTCGGGCTCGGGCTCGTGCTGTGTGGTAGAAAAAAAAATCATGGTCAATGTCGGGTCATTGGGGCACATGTATTAATCCATAACAAGACATACATGGAAGGGTGATAATGATGGCAAACGATGCAGGCAAGTAGCTCCTTACTGTTAATGGACTCAAAAATGTGACATTTAAATTATTATGTGATTGTTAGTAATTTGTTCAAACATTACAACCCTGGCATTTATCAATGTGTAACACATATTAGATCTGGCACATTGTATGCATCAGAATCCTCAATGCTATGTCATTACATATAAAAGCCACATGACTGCATGTTAACCAGGAAGAAGCACACATAACAGTCTATGGACTTTTAAACCCATGGACACCCACTTATCATGAGACACCTGTTATTGTTTATATATGCTATGTTGTAAGTGCGAAATTTCATAGCTAAAATACTCACAATCAGCAATTTCGCCCCTGATTTGCTGCAACAGCTGGGGCTGGCGCCTGCGGAGGTCCGACCACCGCCTCTCGAGCTGCCCGAGGGACCTCCGCACCCGAGTGCGGGCGTAAATACGGCGCCCTGCCGCAGCATAGGCCCTCCGCTTATGGCGGTTACTGATAAAGGGCCCCGCACGGCCCAGCCTTGTCTCCATGACGGAGACCAGAACCCTCAGCTCCGCATGTGAAAAGGGGTCTGCCCTTCTTGTCTCCGCCATGTTAACAATGGCATCTATCAACCAATCAGGTGGTGTCATTGGTTTATCACAGTTATTTGTGTTAATAACTTTATTGTTCATCTTGACATGAACAGCGTCTCTGCGCCAACACAAATGGTGACAAATTCGCATGCCTTCAAAACAGTAGTGCTGATGTATGGCAATGAACAAATCTGATATATATAAAACACAGTGTGTATGCACTTAGCAAATCCAATGACGCCTCGCTCCGCCAAGCAACGCGTGCTATAGCTTAGCAACGCATAGCTGTACCATGGAAGAGCTTACCTTAGACCCTGACAAGTCCAGATCTGCTGACAAATGATTCTAGCAGCAACTCACTATTTATAGGCCTCTCACATGTGTGGTATATAACAGTAGTGATGAGTATTGCATGATTTGTGGGCTGGATTTTCTAAGGGATTGGGCTACTTTTAGCTTGCAATCAAACTCCACAATACCACAGTAGTCATGAACCAAATGTCATGTCATGCTAGCAAATAGCATGTGTATTGTGCAATAGTCACAGGTGTATCAGAAGATTCTATGCAATGTTAGAATTGGTGACCAGTATTTCATGTCGAAGTTTCGCCAGGTTTTACACAATGGAATTTCCGCCACCGTATGCGGCGCGAAAAAACAGCGACGTACGCACACGCACGGAACGCAGCTGCCGCTGATGTCCGCCAAACAGGATACACAAACAGTATATAAAGGTGTATTAGAAGGTGACAATGTTGTTGCTAACATGTCTGGATCACAACCAGAGGTGGACCCAGACCTGCAGCAACTATTTGACCAGATGGACTCCAGCACCACCTATGTGCCACTGCACATGCGGCCAGTGGGTAATGAGGAGGCTGCTGGCCCTTCTACAGCAGGGCAACCTGCACCTGACCATTCTACAGCAGGGCAACCTACACCTGGCCCTTCTGCAGCAGGCCAACCTGCAGCTGGCTCATATGCACCATCAGCAGAATCGTTTGGAACACAACCGGGGACTTCACAAGGTAGTACCATGGCCAGCACTTCAAGTGCAGCGACACGTGCCAGGGGGCGTGGCCATGGACGTGGCAAGGGGACAGCGAGGGCAACAGAGGAACCAACTACAAGAAATAAGGCATATGAAGCACAGGAGCTTGCCATCCTGGTTCCCCGAGCACGTGATTGGATTGAGTGTCCATCGGAGAAGCTGACACACACACGCAGATGGAAGATTTGGGAACAGATAACGGCAGAGATTAATGAAGTAGCGCCACAAGTTCGTGAGACGGACCATGTGAAGAAGAGGCAAGTTGTTTTGTCATACATGTGCCCAGTAATAGCCAAGTAATGATTTAATTGATGCTTAGATGGATTTTGCAAATGGCCCGTGAGGTTGTTACGATACACAGACATTATTGACATGTTATTTCGTTGAGAGTTAGAGTAGGGTGATTGTGAATGTGTATTGTAACAGTTGATATCATAGTTGCATGTAATATTATCTATTGGACATTAATCACATGTCGTAATATGTAGCACAGAGCAATGGCTGCAACAGCTAACATCTGGAGTGACATGTATTAATATGTCAACTTACATTGCAGGTGGCAGGACTTCAAAACCAACCTGAAGAGGAAGATGACCAAGCGGTGGGAACACAGCCAGACATCTGGGGCCGGGCCCATGCCATCAGGGCTAGAGCTCACCCCCCTGGAGTTGATGGCCGAGAGCTGTATATCAGTTGAGGAGATCAGGGGGGTGAGCACGATGGATAGCGAGGCCCCAGCTGAAGTGTTTGCGTCTTTTATTGAAGGTAAATATTGGTCATGCCATAAACTTGTGCAAGTAATTATCTTAGAATGTGTCCTAATTTTGTTTATCTTTTTCCACAGACAACCCACCGCTTGGTGACGACTCTGCTCAGGAGGTGGAGGAGTCCGTGCCACCTGGCCCCAGGGGTAGGCCTGTGCAGCAGCAGCCATCGGCCCAAGCCGATTTGGCCGCCTTGGCCAACATGCTTGGGGACATCAACCAGCAGGGAGAGTTGGCATCAGAACGGATGCATAGGACCGAGGAGATCCTGGCGAGCTTGGTCAGCACCCAGCAGGCCATCGCTGCGAGCATGCAGGCCATGGCTGAGTCACATCAGGCCATGGCTGCAAGTGCTCAGGTGCTGGCCGAGCAAGCCACCCGCCAAAATGATCTCCTCCTCCACCATAATGAGCTTATGGTGGAGCTGGTTACCAGCAACAGGGTCCTAATGTCATCCGTTTCTGGTGCATTACCACCGGCAACACTCCCTGCTGGCAGGAGGGGTAGACCAGCCAACCCCTCAACATCATCTGCTCCACCTGCCCCAGCATCTGGCCGTCCCTGAAGAGCTGCTGCACAGGCCAAGGAGCCTACCAAGGCCAAACGTGGTCGCAAATGAACTTGTGGCTGCATTAATCTCCACCGTTATGTGGTCCCAAATCTTCCATTGTGCTGTGTGTGTCAGCTTCTTGTGTCCAATCACGTGCTGAGGGTAACCAGATGAGCCCTTGCTTCATATGTCCTTTTTGGTTCCCCTGTTGCCCTCTTTTGCCTGCCATTACTGTCAGCTGTACTTGAAGTGATGGCCATGGTACTATCTTGTGAAGTCCCCGGTTGTGTTCAAAATGATTCTGCTGATGGTGCATATGAGCCAGCTGCAGGTTGGCCTGCTGCAGAAGGGCCAGGTGTAGGTTGCCCTGCTGTAGAATGGTCAGGTGCAGGTTGGCCTGCTGTAGAAGGGCCAGCAGCCTCCTCATTTCCCACTGGCTGCATGTGCAGTGGCACATAGGAGGTGCTGGAGTCCATCTGTGTGCAATTATATTTGTTTTGTATTATTATTTATTTTGCTACATTCCTGCCATGTTGTTTCTTTTTTGGATTTTGTATTTTTTGGTCATTGCATCACAGTGGCATTGACTGTGACATGTATAGAAATAAATTTGTTTACTTTACCCAAAAATGTGTGGTTTCATGAGTACATGTCGAATACACATGTGTATTGCTAGTATTAATATTCAGTCATGTCCATTGTTAGCAGTTTTAAAGTGTGTGACAAGTACAGCATATGTGGGGGATTAGTACGGTTTCCTTGAAGCAGCAATGGTTTCAATTAAAGCACTGACAAGCGTCCTATTAGTGAGTAATGAGTAAAGGAGTCGATTCTATTGGGTTCAGGTGTTAATGCTTGTAGTCATTAGGCGTACGTTCGCCTACCGCATGAACGAGTGGTGTCCGCAAAGCAATAGTACACTTGTGGACACCGCACATTTCTTCCCTTTTTGATCGCGTGCATTCGGAGTGCTATCCGAATGTACGCCCCCCAACATAAGTGTACTCCCCCGTGTCCGCCCATGTTTCCGCCCCGTTTTGCCCACTTTGAAACTACGCCCATGTGACATTCCGCATGACGCCCATAATACGCCCATATTTCCCGACTGATTGCGGGGAACAGTTTTGTACGGGATTTGGCCGAACTGGTACGGAGTCAAGGCGTGGCACATGCGCGTTGCGTTCTCCACGCATGCGCAGACGCCGAAAAGACGCGATCCGAAAGTATGCGGTAAAGTCCGCGTCAATCAGAATAAGGGCCATTGAGCCACTCTGAGAAGATCTCAAACATGCAGTTCATGCAAGACAGCCCAAGAATTTACAGGAACTGGAGGCTTTTTGCCCAGAAGAGTGGGCAGCTTTACCATCCGAGAAATTAAAGAGCCTCATCCACAACAACCACAAAGATTTCAAGTTGTCATTGATGTTAAAGGAGGCAATAAACAAAATGAAGAACTTATGTAAACTTTTGATCAGGGTGATTTGGGTAGTTTCTGTTGTCATTATGATTTAAAAAGAGTAAACACAGTTGTTTGCAGTTGTTTGACAATAAATGGCTTCACCCAACCACCAACCATGACTTGAAAGAAAAGTTTGTGAGTTGTCATTTATATTCTCTGACAAATGGCCTGAATATCACAAATTCTGCTAGGGTATCTAAACTAATGAGCACAACTGTAGCTCTGAAAAGTCATTGCAGGGATAAGCAAAAATACTTTTTCATGATTATAGGCTAAAACAAAAGGCCTGGTCCTGGTACACTTGAAAAACAAATTCACTCTCTAATGGAAAAAACCATGTGCACTGCAGGTGGGGCAGATGTAATGTGCAGAGAGTTAGATTTGGTGTTATTTTGTTTCTGTGCAGAGTAAATACTGGCTGCTTTATTTTTATACTGCAATATAGATATCGGTTTGACGTACAAACCCCACCCAAATCTAACTCTTCCTGCACATATTACATCTGCCCCACCTGCAGTGCACAGGGTTTTGTCCTATAGAGAGTTAATTTGCTTTTGCAATTGATCCAGAATCAGACCCAAAGTGTATGACATAGACCATTTGGCATGTTAATGATGTACAGGGTTTGGTGCCTCTGGCTTGACACTGGGGAAAGTCATTGCAACCAGACTTAGCTCTAACCCTTTGAGAGCCAATATCTCTTTGAAAGTTGCCCAAAATATCCACTGAAAATGCCACCGTAGCTCACATTTGTTATATCAATTCAAATAAAAAATGTTGTGTAACAAAATATTATATTTCCTATATATGGTAAACATTATAGCCATTGCGAACATTAGTAGCCAAAAAAGCTTGCCAATGATAGTAGCATAGTTAGTTGTTAAGTATTAGGTACTGTACTATTATTATGTTTACATTTTTAGTTTTTATAAAGATTTACTTTTTTGAATGAATGTGTCTTGCATATTAATGAGTAACGTTAGAATCATATAACATTTAAGTTCACCAGCTCAGTGTAGTTTATTTGCTTCTTAAACAATGCAGAGTATTTTGCTAGGGAGCAGCATTTCCTAAAGTATCATAGGATTATTAATTGGTAGTATATAAGCTAAAAGATTGTATATGTATTTGTGTGCCTGGTTATATTATTTGTTATTATATAATAGTAATATTAAAATCTACATTTGTATAGTAAAAAATTTCGCAACTGCACATGGAAGCCTATACCGCCCACTGCTTTTACTTTCACTACCACATCAGTTATCATTGGTATCTGGACTAAAACCAATCCCATATTAGGTACATAGATCCAGCTAAAACAGGCGTCTTTTCACCATCTGCACACTCCGAATGAGTATGGACATAGCCAGCCCTAGAAAATTTGATGCCCTAGGCAAAATATTTGTTGGTGCCCCATAGCAGATAATTCCACCACCTAGCTTAGTACTATTATACTGCCATCCACTGTGGGCCCCTTCACTGCAGTGGGTACCAGTGCAATGCACCAGCTGCACCAACTCTTGTTACACCTTATGCCACAGCATCTACAACATAGCACCCATCACCCAGAAGCACAGATTACAGCAGCAGCCAGCAGTAACCATCAGCCCTCGCCCGGCCAGAACATAGTACCAGCACCACTCACAGCAGTCAACTCAGCACTTCTTGGTGTGGAAGAGAGAGGGATAGAGGGGAGAGATAGAGGGTGAGAGGGAACAAGGAGAAGGTGAGAAGGAGTGTAGGATGGAGAGAGAAGGAGGGAGAGAGAGCTTCATCCCTTGTTATACGTAGTGTATACTGATATATTTAAGGACGGATTATGGTTATTGTTTGTACCCCTGAATGTTTTTATCCAATAGATGTTTGTCCAACCTTATTTTAAACATATTTGGGTCTGTCTACACCACACCTCCAGGAAGAGAGTTCCACAGTTTGGCTGCCCTTACTGTCAAACAATGTTTTCTTCTAAGGGAACAAAATCTTCTTTCCTCTAATCTAAATGTCCTCGAGTCCTTGAGTCCTTCCTTACCATAAAAAGGGCATCTGACAGTTCCTTATATTGTCCCCTGATATATTTGTACATGTTAAGCATGTCCCCCCTTAAACGTATCTTTTCTAGCGTAAACAGTTCTAAATTGTATTTATAAATTCAATCTATCTTCATAGCTAAAATTCACCATTCCCTTTATTAGTTTGGTTGCTCTTCTTTGGACTTTTTCCAGTTCTATGATGTCCTTTTTATAGTGTGGGGCCCACAATTGAGCCCCAAATAGTGAGAGGAGAGGGTGGGTTTGAGTGAGGGAGGTAGAGAAGGAAGGTTTTTAGTAAAGAACAGAATTGGTGCGTGCATGGGGACCTTAACCCTACCCTACCTACCTGCTGCCAAACCTCCATTCCCTGGCCTAACCCACCCTTATCAGTCAAGATAGTTGGGATAGTGAACAATGACATCTCAACCATACAATGCTGAACACATTCCTGTAGAAATATATGCACATAGTGGTCGAAGTGGGCCGGTATGCGGCGGTATGGCATACCGCTATGTCTTTCCCACTGATACAGAAGTGTTTTTTCTATTAAATAAAAGTGTGCAGAGGGTGCCACACCGCTGATCCCCTCTCAAGCGCCGCTGGAGCCTGCCGAGTGCACTCGGCTGTAATACCCACCATCTCTGGAGTCCCACATTCAGCGCATCCACAATAGTTGATTTGTTTGGCCCATATGCAGTGTACTTATGCAGTGTACATATGCAGTGTACCGAAATACTAGACATTCATCAGTCCCCATAAATCATTCTCAATAAAGACTATATAGTAACTTAATTTAACTTCACATTTGACCCTATTTGAATTAGCCCAGCGATTATTTTGCCATTTTGTATGAAACAATTGATACTAATTATTGTTTAGTGTCTAGGGAGTAGGGGACAGTGGGTAATCTAAATCTAAATCTTTAGATAGATAGATAGATAGATAGATAGATAGATAGATAGATAGATAGATAGATAGATAGATAGATAGATAGATAGATTTATAGATAGTTATATTGATATGACCTTTTTTCAAACAATTTGTAAAATATTAAATACATAATTATCTAGAATTTGTGATGAGCTTTGTTTGATATCTAATTGTATATTTATGTTATAATTGATCTTGTGTATAGTAATACATCCATTTCTGTATTTTTCTTGCTTATACAGTCTAATGAATAGTGGATATTATATTGATAACTTCATCAAAAGTTTGATTTCAAGAAAATGATATAAATCCCAGTTATTGATATATTTGTATTTATAAAGAGATAACACAGTAGAAACCAGATATTTCTGCAGTTCTACTGAATACAGTTATTCCAAATGTGATTATTTGGGCTATACTAAATGATTATATCTGGAATCATTTGTGGAGTAGTTACTATGTGTTAATTATATTACAATTGCTGGGGCTAAGCTCATGTTAAACAAATGTGGTTCGGTCTGTAATATTGATTTATATACTCATATATTTGTTTTTATGTTACGTTATTACAGATGCAGTTCTCCTGCCAGGATTAATTGAAATACATGAAGTTCATTGTGTTTCCAGCTTTTATAGGCACCAAGAGACAACCACCTAATTTTACCATCCTTTAAAAGAATTAGTTTAATCAACACATGAGAAAACACTATTTTAGTTAATGAAATTCTTTTGGATTGCAGTCATACGTCCTTAGCTAGCTATACTGTAGACCACAAAATGTTAGTAGGCGAGTGTTCCTGTCTCTTAAAATTATTCCCCGTCCCTGGGCACCAGAACACAGAAAGGATGGGTGTGGTTTTGCAGTACACCACTGGTAACCTGACATTCAGTAAATATTTATACTGTACTGTAAACCTACGCATGAATGTCCAACCAAAACCCAGTAAAGTTTTTTTACAAAGCAAGTTATGTAGTATGTGACTAAATAATTATTATACTGTAGTGTTATTATTTATGTTCCTAAGATTACATTTATTGTACTATATGTTACTGTTTTACCTAAGGCTACATATATATTGCATGTCAGAAGCAATCCCACAACCTTTTTGGTTGGGGGTGCAAGATATCATTTCATTTTGGCTACCCTAAATCGATGAATGTCATCCCCTTTGGGCAGCTGAACTTCCTGCCACACCGCTCCCCTGATGACATAGATTTCTATCCATCTATGAATAGATGTGTCCGCCAATAGCTTACCTGCAAATGAGTCATACACATGCCTGCATCGCATTCACAGACGCGCACACACCCGTGCAATTCTATGGATCGTGGGGTATGCACACTGTGCATGAGAACAGCCATGGGCATACTAGTCATGGCAAATGACTGTTTGCCACAGCTAGCACCAAAGCAAAGGGAGAGATATATATTTATCTATCTATCTACAAATGGAGCCGCTATTATCTATGTGGCCAGCTGGCTAGAGTGACCCGTCTTGGCGCACCGTTTGCTGAGTCGGTGATGCGCGAGCTTCTCAAATGCTCTTGTGAGTAGCGAGATCTACACATGCCCAGTACAGTCTGCCGGGGGAAGGAGACAGTTTGAGCTGATGTGCTGTCTGCTCCAGGGTACATCGCCTGAGGGGAGAGTGTGCGCTTCCCAGCTTCAGCAGACAAGATATTAATACATCTTGTCAATGTCCCTTCCTGCTTCGCCTCGTTAATGAGGCAAAGCAGAAAGTGTTATAGCGGTGTGATAAGTGCCGCTATAAATACTTCTGCCCTCAGTGTGGTAAACATGATACAACTACAATTTGTACAAATCTAATTTTCTCTGCACATTTTACATCTGCCCCACCTGCAGTGCACATGGTTTTGTCCATTTGAGAAGGAATTTGCCTCTGTGAGTGAACAGGAATATAGAAACATAGAATTTGACGGCAGATAAGAACCACTTGGCCCATCTAGTCTGCCCCCTTTTTAAACATGTTACCTCAAACCATATTTGATCCTTATTTTTTTGTAAGGATATCAATATGCTTATCCCAAGCATGTTTAAATTGTACTACTGTATTTGCGTCTACCACCTCTGATGGTAGGCTATTCCACTTACTGTATCTACTACTCTTTCTGTGAAGTAATTCTTCCTCACATTTCCCCTGAATCTTCCTCCCTCTAGTTTCAGTGCATGTCCTCGTGTTCTGTTGCTCCTCTTCCTGTAAAGAATGTCTCCCACCTGTACCTTGTTAAAACCCTTGATATATTTGAAAGTTTCTATCATGTCCCCCCTTTCCCTTCTCTGCTCTAAAGTATACATATTAAGATCTTTTAGTCTTTCCTAGTACGTTTTGTGGTGTAGGCCATGCACCATTTTAGTTGCCCTTCTTTGTACAGTCTCTAATGTATTTATTTCTGGAGATATGGCCTCCAGAACTGAACACAATACTCTAGGTGAGGTCGTACCAATGACCTATACAGTGGCATTATTACTTCTTTCTTTCTACTACTGATACCTCTCCCTATGCAACCAATGTGGCCCTATGTGCTTGTGGAACACATCAAATAATAATTTATTTTAGAGAACAGTTACAAAACTAGAAATAAAGTGGTCTAACTGTGCTTCTTAATTATTTGTTGGGTGACATGGAAGAATTGGAGACTGTGCAATGGTAAGATAAGAATTTATTTATAAATAAAAAAATAATAATTATTAAAAAATGTATACAAGTATAACATGCAATAGACAAAAATGAACTGTCAATAAAATCTTATATTAGTGCCACAAAATAGAGCATACAAATAAAAACAATTCATACAAATTAAAATAAAAAACTATAAATTAATAAAAAGGTGAATCTATTTAGACAATTACATATACTGTATAACTTGCTCCAATAACGTGTTAAATTGAGCTTTAGAAATGGCTTGTATAGCGCTTGTTATACAGTATTTTAGACCACAATCTGGGTAATTGCTGATTGTATCATATCAGCGTGTTACCTAAAGCAGGTACGAGAGATTGTTAATCGTTGGGAAACCGTCAGTAATGAGCGGTATACACTCGGCCGCCAACAGTGCTCAGTGTCTGCAGTGGCTACAGGTGCATTGAAGTAGCGTTATTGTAAAAGCAACCATGGTAGAAAGGTAGTGTATCGGTCCGTCCTCTTAGCCACTAACGCGTTTCTTCCCTGGTACAAAAAAATGACACAAAAGTTTGTACTATGGGTAATAAGGGGAAAAGTAGTAGGTGTAAACCGATGTGGATAAATAAAAGGGTAAAAGGAATTATGGGGAAAAAGGGGAAAGCATTCAAACTCTGCAAGTCAAATGGTAATGAGGAGGCATTCCCCTTATATAAGGAATGTAATAAAATTTTGTAAGAGGATATCAGATCAGCAAAAAGGGATAATAAAATGAAAATTGCTTTAGAAAGCCAGACTAGTCCCAATTTTGTTTAAAGCATATTAATGGTAAAAGGTTAAACAGAGAGAACATTGAACCCATAATAAACGGCAAAGTGAAAGAATTAGTGATGATAAGACAATAGCAGAGGAACCGAACACTTTTTTTCATCAGTTTTTACAAGAGAAGAAGACACGGGGGAACTCCTAAACACTACAAGTTATTAGATACAGTATAACATTTTCAGAGGGATAAGTCCATAGATGATTCACCAACATTAAATGAAATAAGTCACAGGGTCCTGACGGTATTAATCCAAGAGTTTTAAAGGAACTGTGTGCAGAAATTGCTAGGCCATTACACTTTATTTTTGCAAACTCAATTTTATCTGGCTTAGGGCCTGATTCAGACCTGAATGTATCGCTGTGATTTTGCAGCTGCCAGCTTTCAGTTAATCCAGTTAAGCCAATATTGGAGGGATGGTAAGGTATTACCTTCAGGAACAGTTGGGGGTAGATTTATTAAGCTCGGTGAAGTGATAAAGTGTCTGGTTTTTAACATTGGCCAATCAGCTCCTACCTGTTGTTTTTCAAACCAAGCCTGTGACTTCACAGTTTGGAGCTGATTGGCCAGTGATAAAAAACAGACACTTTATCACTTCACCGAGCTTAATAAATCTGCCCCTTAATGAGAAACCAGACTATTACTGGGAACCAATATGGTTTTGTCTTTTCAAACTACTGTAACTCATTTAGCTTCTATGAGGAAGTTAGTGTAAATTAGGACCAAGGTTATGCAATAGACGTGGTATATTTGGATTTTGCTAAGGCATTTAATACAGTGCCACATAAAATGGAGGCGTTCGGCACAGGAGCTAAGATCTGTAATTGGGTAAGATACTGGCTGTGGAACAGGGAAAAGAGAGTAGTGGTTAATGGTTAGTTTTTAAACTGGGTCACAGTACTAAGCGATGTACCTCAGGGTAAGGTGCTGGGACCATTTCTCTTTAACATATTTATTAATGATCTTGGGGATGGTTTAGCATAATTCTAAGACGAAGGGAAAGGGGCTGTTTGGTAGGGAACGCACTAATAATCAAAGATACTAAAATATTACTTTTATTAGTTTTGTCATTAATATTCCCAGTATTACTATGTGGGAATCACAGTTAAAGTGGGTCACCAATGCTGCAAGACCTTCAGTTCGCAGATTAAAACCATGGCGAGACATTCACTGTGATGCAAAAATCCAGTATGATGTGCACACTAACGTAAACGCTAGGAATATGTCCAAGCAATGTATGCACTGCAGCGATTAGACATGGACCAGATATTCACCTGATATGTGTTGCTGTGGGGAAAGGTGAATCTCCCACTACTCTTAGACCCACCTGAAGTCACTGGAATACACACAATAAATCAAAAGTCTTCTGTCCAGATATTTAAAAAGATGATTCTGTTCTCCAAATGACTTCCTTTGGAACAACAGGTCTAGTGGATGATTCAAGTCTACCATTGATTAGAATCATTGCTGCCATATCGCAATAAGAATTGTAATTTCCTTAAAATGTACTTCCTTGTAGATGGGAACCAGGGGGGTATGGTATAACCCTCCGTCAGTCTGGATCCCGATGGTCATTTCTCCGACATTGGAATCCTGACTGTCAGAAACCTGAAAGGGAGGAGAGCGCACTCAAGCTGCGCTCACCACCTATTCTATTCTCCCTCTGTGGGTGATATGGACTCGTTTTGGAGTCAACATACAGTATATGACATTTTGGCCATTAGCAGAGATTATACATTTTCCCAAAGAGAGTATTTATGCTTCTATGCATCACTATATTGAAGTTCACTTTAGAAGAAACAATAAGCACCTGATCTATCTCAGTGCACAGTGGACAGACTACTTCATCAACCTAGAGCAGTGATTTTCAACCTTTTTACCCTGAGGCACACTAAATAAGATTTTAAAATTGCCAAGGCACACCATGAGATCCCCACAGGGCAAAACACATTGGCCCCCAGAGGGAAAAAAAAAAAAAAACCTATTGGCCCCCATATAAAAAACAACCACACTGAACCCCACAGGTAACACAAATAAAATACAGTGGCCCTTTACATCAAAATAAGAGACCAGTAAATAACAGTTGAACTGCTAGTGGCTGTAAACTGGTTTGGGCATCTCTAGATCTGGGGGCACACTTGAGAAAAGCTCAAGGCACACTAGTGTGCCATGGCACAGTGGTTGAAAAACACTGACCTAGATAAATCAGCCCTTAAATATATAATTCATATTGTTATATGGCTATTTGTTTCATTCAAGGCACTACTAGCAAAATAATTCACCCAAATCTAATTCTATCTGCACATGTTACATCTGTCCCCCCCCCCCTGCAGTGCACATGGTTTTGTCCATTTGAGAAGGAATTTGTCTCTGAGAGTGAACCAGAATAAGGCCCATAGTGCAATGGTTTTACAATTCAGATAAATATTTGACACTGTGCACACAGAGTCCATTGTTCAGGTAGTATTATGGTTTCTTAACAGAAAGAGCACAAATGACAGTTGATGGGGTCTTTGTTCATGTATCACCATTGCTAGGAATAGATGCCCCAGTGACCTAGTCATCGTCCTGACCTACCTATTTCCCTCACCGCACCATAATCTCATGTTTACACCTCTTCCATTGTTTGATTAATGTTTATCACCTTTTATTGTTCTTGTCAGTTTTTGCACTTGTGTCGCTGTGTGTAATCACTTTTACCATAAATACTATGCTTGCTGAATGCATACACAGATAATCAGGCACTGAAAAAATAATGAATACACTCCATCAATTGCTGCTTTGTTTATATTATTTTCAGATGTGTTTATTTTTTTCAATAAAGAAAGATTGCATAAAGAGAATGCATAGCTTAATTTGGATGTATTTCCTTGGTGTTTCAGATTCAAAGAGCGATCAGGGAGCTGTATTTCTGAAGAGGGGAGAGACGGAAAGAACACAATATCTGGAAAACAAGATTCAATGTCATTGTTTTACTTCTTTATTTGTTTATTCCTGCTGACCTGACAAATGCAATCTACCGAAACTATCTAAAATGAATAGTAGAGAACCACCACATTTAACGAGGTTACCTTTATTAATACAGTTAATAATGTTTATTACATTGTGTTGATTTGCAAAATGGGCTTTTTTTTATAGGGGTGGTGGTTTGTAAATATGGATTTTGTTTACTACTTAGTAGGTGTAGATGGGAAAACTTTTATTAGGATTAAAGATAACCGAGAGCTGGCCTATTGCCATTGGGGGTGGTAATTTATTTATAATAGGGGACTATGGACACAGAGGAGATGGGTATATCTGTGAATTTAAATTTTATAGGTTTTTTTATCCTTTATTGTCATTTTCTGTCCATCATATGTTATACAGTAAGAGGCCTTCTTCTGGCAACTGGCTGCAACCTCACTTTAAGGTACAGAAATGATGGCCCATAAAATCCAGAGAACAATTTAACTATCAAGCGTCTTAAATGAGCAAGATGATTTCTGTAGCCCAATTTGGTCCGTCTGATGTTATCAATCACGCAATCTGAATGACCAAACTGAAGAAAATAGGGATGTGTCCATCTGAATGACATTTCAATTACCATGAACCTTTTTCTGAATGACCTTAAAAGCATTCCTAAAATCATGTTCAAAGGATAATTTGTCAGTCTTAGCAGAGGTCACTCTAGAAGTCAGTGCTCACTTACAATGATCCCTAGGAAGATCTGGATCATTTCAGTTGTAAGTAATATATGACATAGGATTTCTTCTGAAAGTATAAGCAAATGCTTGCAATGTAACAGTGAGTAACTACCAATAAACTACAGTACTGTATGTGAAAGAACAGGAATAAATATAGATTACATATATTTATGTATTTTCAGTTACGTTTATATACAATGATTTTATGTTATGCATAATCGTTGTTGACAAAAACAGATTATACAGTACTCTAAAGCAAGATGTATTCATAATTATGTCAAGGGTTTTTCGTCAAGTAGTAACATTTTAAAATGCAGCACTGTTGTTTAATTGCAGGAGCATCGATGAGAAAGTGTTAGACCATGTTGTCTTGCATCTCCCTCAATACTACCTGTCAGACCCTGTGAGGCATGAATATTTCCAATTCCATCACTCAGTCCTAACTGTCACATCACTGACTTTAATGAAGGTTTAGGACACAGAGGCTTTAGGATGTTAAAAGCCTGTAGTAAACAATGAATAAGCCTTTGACTTATGCTTTTATCTAAGAATCTGAGGACTATCGGATTATAAATAAGATAGAGGATGTTCTTAGGGTTCAGTATGGAGAGAACAGTACTGTAGGTATGCTCAGATTGCACTGACATGAAATATTTACAGCTGAAAATGAATTACCATAATCTTACTATTTCTTCTTTTGCATATACTGTATGGAAGAGAGCAATGGAGGTTTACAGTGCCAGCAGAATTTGGGGCAAATTACTACAGATGTACAGATGTGTCCTACTACGGCTTTGCTGTGTATAGCCGGCAACACAGCCTGTAACATGGCAGAGAGGAGCTGATTGGCTTTTTTTTTTTTTATCACTCTACACTTTATCACTTTTTGAAGCTTGGTGCATCCGGCCCAATGTGATAAGTGGAGAACCTGATATATAGAAACACTTTTGATTGGGATATAATCACCATGACTCTGTAATGGGTAGGTAAATTTAATAAAGCCCTAGCAACCATATTAGGAGAGTGATCTATTACAAACCAAACTTATAAGGCAAACTTATAAGGCAGTCCTCTGCCTGGGCAGTTCTCTAAGTTAGAAATATACTAAGTGATAAATTACAAAGTGATATTACTTTTAAAGAACAGTTAAAAATGCTCACCAAACTGCTACTTCTCATTTCATTACATGGAATTTTCACCAAACTTCACTCATCCTGTAATCTCCCTGACACTCACCACTCTGTGCACATTGCCTCTTCTATTATTCACTCCCCTCTTCTAAATACGCATGAGCTCTTTACTTACTTCTCTACTTGTACTTTCACATCCACATCCCACCAACAATACAAAAAAACACAAACATCCACCTTTATCTATCTCTCCTTCCTAATCTTATTAGCTGGTGACATATCACCAAACCCAGGCCCAAACCACCTGTCCCACTCAGAGTTTACTGGTTGTATGCCTAGAAATTCGGCTAACCTCATAAATATCACATGCCTCCCACCGCACTCCAAACAACTTAAATGTGCCCTATTGAATGCACGCTCTGTTTGCAATAAATTAACATCCATCCATGACCTCTTTATCTCTCACAAATTCAACCTGCTGGCAGTTACAGAAACCTGGCTCACACAATCAGACACGGCCTCGCCTGCAGCACTGTCACATGGTGGTTTCCACTTCACTCACACCCCCAGGCCTGGTAACTGTAAAGGAGGTGGGGTTGGTATACTACTGTCACAAGACTTCACATACTCCGTTCTACCACCTGTTCCTTTACTCACATTTACATCATTTGAAGTTCACTCTCTAAGGGTTTTTTCCCCTTTCTCTGCATGTTGCTGCTATCTATTCCCAAAACTCAATTTCTAGAAGATTTCTCTGCCTGGCTCCCCCATTTCTTATCCTCTGACATCTCCACTGTCATCCTGGGTGACTTCAATATTGCTATTGACAGTCCACCATCTTTGCATGCTTCCAAACTTCTCTCTCTAACCACCTCTCTCGGCCTCTCCCAGTGGTCTGACTCCTCTACTCATGAGGAAGGACACTGCCTCGACCTTGTTTTCACCAGGCTGTGCTCAGTCTCTGATTTTACTAACACTCCCTTCCCTCTCTCTGATCACAATCTCACTGACACTGAAATCATGCAAGCCTACTCTAACCCGCAGAAATACTAATGCTATTAATTTTCCACAACTTACCACCTCCCTGCAACAACAGCTCTCACTAATTTCTACATTTACGTCTCCTGACTCTGCTGTTTCCCACCTCTACCAGACTCTTGAAACAGCCCTTGATGACGTGGCTCCAGCTACCCATTACACCCCACGTAGGCTTAGATGCCAACCGTGGCACACCAAAACAACAAGACAACTACTAAATCAGTCACGTAAAGTAGAATGCCAATGGCGCAAATCTCGTAGTATGACTGATTTCCTCGCATATAAAACTAGCTACCACTCCTACTGCAATGTTTTGGACGCTGCCAAACAAACATACTACCAATCTCTCATCTCTTCTCATGCCACCAACCCTAAGCAACTTTTTAACACATTTAAGTCTCTTCTGTACCCTCCCCCTCCTCCCCCACCGGCTACCATCAGTGCACAAGAACTTGCCTCCTACTTTAAGGACAAAATTGATAGCATCCGAGATGAAATGGTATGCTCTTCCACAACCTCTAACCCTCTTTCTTTCCCACCTGAACCCTCTGGCACTTTTTCTTCATTTGAGCCCACAAATGAAAAGGAAGAATCCGCACTCTTCTTATCCTCTTAAGCTGGGTACACATCTATACAATCCTTTTTTTTTGCAAGCGTTCGGCCGACCGTCCACAAACAACAGCCGACACGTGCATACACACCTGTAAAATTTACTTGCGACGTCTGATGTACTCCCGTCCAAACAGTCGCAACTAGTAAAAGGGTGACTAAAATGTAGACGCAGTAACCGGTCTATATAGAACTATGAGTCCCAGCAAGCCTCCCCCGCAGGCTGGGACTTGGAGAACCACAAGTCCCAGCCTGCGAGGCATTAAAGGGCCCGCTGGCTCTTGTAGTTCTACAGTAAAAGAAAGAGTTAAATAAACACACACTAACAACACAGAAAAATAAAACTTTAATACATACATTACACACACATACTGATACTTACCTATCTTGAGCCCGTAGGTAGGTCCCAGGAAATCAGCGAAGCCCTATTTGTCGGGTTTCCTGATTTTTTAATACCAGCCCCGGCTCTTTCAGCCTGGTGCTGGTTACGGCAGTGGGGGGGGACCCCACGCCGTTTTTTTTTTTCAGTCAAAGCTAGAACGCCCACATGGGCGTTCCAGCTTTGTCAGTATAGTCGCAAGGACGGCAGCATATCGGTCGGACGTGCGTACACACTGCACTTTTGTACCGATATGGGGCCGTCCTGTCGGATGAAAATTAAACAGCAAAGAACCGTCGACTGACCGAGTATGGACGGTCAAGACAGTTTTTTGCCATTTATCAGTCGGTAGGGACAGCGTACACACATATACAATTGAACGGCTGTCCGACCCAGAACGGAAGAACAGCCCGACAATTGTATATATGTGTACCCAGCTTTACTCTTCTACCTCTCCTCTCGATCCCATACCTGCGCTAGTCATTAAAAATCTATCTTCTGTGATTATTCCAACCTTAACTAAAATCTGCAATCTCTCTCTTACTACTGGTACTTTTCCTTCTCTGCTCAAACAAGCAGTGATAACTCCTATTCTAAAAAAAACAGAATTCTGACCCTAACTCTCTCTCTAATTATCGTCCTATATCTCAGCTCCCATGCCTCTCCAAGCTACTGGAGAGACTTGTCTACTCTCGCCTCACAAACTTTCTTAACTCTAACACCCTATTAGACCCACTTCAGTCAGGCTTTCGCTCTCAACACTCCACTGAGACAGCACTGACTAAAGTGGTGAATGATCTGGTAATGGCTAAGTCTAAAGGCCATTACTCACTACTGATTCTTCTCTGCCATCTCATCTTGGATGTCTTGTCGCCAACTCAAACTCAATATTTCCAAAACGGAATTACTTATATTCCCGCCAACTAAGAACAGTTACCATCCTGACATCTCCATCGCTGTTGACAACTCGATAATCCACCCTACCCCACAAGCTCGTTGCTTAGGGGTCATCCTCGACTCTGAACTGTCCTCTAACCCCCAAGTCTGTCTGTTGTTGCCCAGTTTGTCTTATAACTGTCTACTATTGTAAAGTGCAACGGAATCTGCTGCGCTATATAAGAAACTGTAAATAAATAATAAATAAATAAACCACTGGTGACTAAAGACCAGATGTATCAAGCTTCAAAAAGTGATAAAATGGAGAGTGATAAACAGCCAGCCCAATCAGCTGCTAGCTGTCATGTTACAGGCTGGGTTTGAAAAATGACAGGCAGGAAATGATTGTTGGTTGGTTGGTTGGTTGGTAGTTTATTACTCTCCACTTTATCACTTTTTGAAGCTTAACACACCTTCCCTCAATATCTTTCAAACAACTGATTCAGGTCTGATCACAATCATTGAAAAATGTGCCGAACATGTGCAGCCTGGGTCCTGCAGCATTGCTCACAAAGTGGTGGCAGATGTCAGATGATTAGCAGTCTGCAGCTGTTTGGGGGTGAACCTTATTGATAGAGCCATGGTGACACTGTTTTACATAACCTCGGGGTTACTCAGTGGGCTGATGGTGTTACAGCACTGGATCACACATGCATGTAGGTAGCATCTACTTATACCAGACACCTTCTGCTGCATTTTCATTTTTAAGTGCGGAATAGCCGGTGGCCGACGGGACCCCGAGTGTCGGGAAACTGTCCGGCACCCTGTGCAATTGGCAATTTGTGAGGAAAAGGCCCTAGTCCTGAGTCCTATTCTTTTGAGGACCAATAGCATACTCATTGGCAATTTTTATATTCATAAGCAATTGTATACAATTCTATAGATATATTTTTTATTTACTTTTTTTTTTTTTATATATATATATTTGTGTGTTATAATTGTTAGTAATAAATTAGTTATATTTTTTATAAACTGTCTATTTATTTGTATATAGAGCCAACATTGGTACCTTTTCTCTTTGCTTGCAAAATTGGAGGGCAGACTACCCTCTCACTTGTTGCTGTTGGCTGCGCAATGCACACTTCCCCCTTTTACACTTTGGGGGTGAATCGGAGTCAGACACAACTGTGAGAATGGGTGCATGTTGCACAAAGTCTCTTGTGATAACCAAGACTTATGGGGGGTTAACGTGTCTGGCTAACGAATATCGAGACCACATGGAGCACCTGCATTGTGGGGATGTATATAATGTGAGTCATGGGTTTTGGGGAATGGGGCCTTTTTCTGATGGATTTATTGCACCTTTTATGCGTTTTCAAATGCTAGAAAAGTGACTTGTATAGGCTTATACTTTCAGATGCATGGATTTACATCATACTTTGTCAGATTGTTTCATTATCATATGAATGTACATACAATTCAGTGGCTGTAAGTAGTCGTAGATGCACCATTAAATAGATGAGTTATGGACATTGATACACATATTCCAGTTTTTCTTAGAATATCTCATTCATAATTGACTCACAATTAACTGCATGTCACTATATAGGAAATAATCTGCAAGTGATCCATATCCAAGAACTTCTTGGTACGAAATGTAGCCTCCCAGCTTAGTAAGTATGAGGGTTCCATTAGTAAGGGAATGTGAGGCTTAATGTGTAGGGGCATTACTGTGAGGCTTAATGTGTAAGTGTCATTACTGGGAGGCATAATGAGATAGTACAGTGTGTGGCCCTGCATATATAAAATATCTCCGATAAACATGGAACTAGAAGGGAAGCATTGAACTTTCAATATGGAATTACATCCCTTAAATAAAAAAGGTATATGACAAAATTCCTACAGATTGCATACACAGTTACTTGTAGTGCAAAGAGGCTTATGATAGGAAATATTTTTTTTGTATGTCCATAGATGAAGCAGATATGAAGTCTTTAATATCCCCAGCAAGGGCATAACTATCGTAGGGTCAGGGAGTGCAGCTGATATGGGTCTCGCAGCTGAAAGGGGCCCACTTTCCCTGTCAAAGTAACATGTGCTATATACATTTTCACTATTGACTGGTACAAAATTTTGCTATGGGGCCTACAAATATGTAGTTACGCCCCTGGTCCCTAGCTAGGGTGAGACACCTGTGATTTCTGAATAACAGTTCTAATGTTTTCCAGGCTCCTACATGCCAGGTGAAATACATTTTGAGCCTATTTGAGTACTTTGGAATGGAGTTCCACAAGATCAAGTGACTAGATATGTGCAGGAACCAGCAAAGTACTATAGGTAGATGCAATTCTAACACAATTTTGATCCAGAATTCTACCAGGTTTTGAGGAAAACACCATGATCAAAACATGAACAAGTTAATCATGTTGGATGAAACATGTGGACATCTAAAGCAGAATGTGTATAGTAAGATCTGTTTAAAATGATAATGGGACTTGGGTTGAAAAGTATCCAATATTAACTTGGGACGGGTGGAAGGTAATGTATAGAATAAAGATGTTAATTTCGGATCACTATTGGTAGCAGGGAGACTCATGTGGGTATATTGAGTCCTTGTGGTGTCTCCAGTCTTATATTGTACAGATAATAAATGTCCCTTCTCGACCATTAGTATATTCCATATGCTCCAGGATCCCTCCAAGCATTCAAAACTTAAAACTGTGGGTACTTCAATTTCAGTAATGGTCAGGCAAAAAGAGCAGGTGATACCTCCTCCTTTGATATATTTCAGTGTTGCAGCAATTTTTTCAAAATAATTTGCAAAGAGCTTGCACAAGTTAAACACACAATATCAACAGTATATTGAAGTTTAATTTTAAGTAAACAGTTTTACTTTATGAACTATTGGTGCACTATATAAGCCAAAGAATATGACCAGTTAGTCATATGCTCAACTCAAGTGCTAGAGGCAATTTCACACTCATCACTGATTTAATCCTCTAGTTGTCTTCCCTTCTAATATCTGGTTGAATAATTATGGAATCTAAACTAGTAGATACAGTATTTATTTTTAATTGATAGGTCATGGAAATCAATACACAGGTTACAGAAGAAGATGACGTATTTTAAGTATAAATACAGGTTAGATCCAGTAACAAGAAGCCCCATCTCCTGTAGGACATACAGTGTTTTTTCTGTTTGACAGTTGCAAAAAAACATGAGCAGCATATCGAGGGCATACCCTAGATAAATTAGACATTTCCCCTCCCTATAAATTAGTTAAGGCACAATATTTTTGCAGGGACAAACTAATTTTGTAATGCAAAGCATACATTTTATATTGATTCAGAAGTATTATAAATATTTTGACATATGTACAGATTCAGGAGACAGCCATGGGGACTAAGTTTACACCAATTTGACCGCATTTTGACCCAAGTTATAAGAAGGGTTAAGGAAATAGAAAAAAGGTGGTTTCAACTGCACAGACAGCAGCCTAAATGAGAGGTGAGTAAGGGAAGATGGTACACGGACCCTCTCCAATACAAAGTGGAGTACAGAAAGAAACTTAACCTTAAATTCAAGTGCTACAAAACGACAATACTTCCCTAGTAAATATGTATACCATTCAGGTTCTTCTTAGGGATTTCCTGACAGTGTTTGTAAAAGAGAAGAATGCACAAAAATCCTTGTTTAATACTGACGGGATAGGTTGTCTATCAGAAATTTATAATAGGGTTATTTATTTCTATAAACATGTGGGAGTGGGGAGGTCCCCTTAAACTAGTACTCACAATGTGTTTATGGCTCAAATGCATACAACCAAACAACAATTGGACAATTAATTTTGGGGAGACCCAATAGTAGAAGTGAATGTAGCATGTCAAATAAATCTTAAGGTATTCTTGCCTTGCTTAATGACCACAGGTGTCAACTGTGTTGAATTTGAGGTTATGGGCCTTTCTTTACTCCAATAAGAAGGGTTAAACCCAGGTTGCGCTCTGAATAATCGGTGACCCTGGTTTAGTGTAAAAGTGCTGGACCCGGGTCGGTGCCGGGTCAGACCCGGGATTGTGATTTGAAAGTGATATTAGCCTATGACTAGTGTGCTGCCTTGGGGTGGTTGGCCTTAGACAGCTTGGTGGGGTCCCGCATCTCGCACTTGCATCTTAGTGTTAAGGACCCACTAGAGATGAGGTCACCTGGATGCTGATTGGTGAGCAAATATTCTTTGTCCAAAAAGGATGCCAAGAACCTTGATTGTGTTGGTTTATGTCAGATTGCAGAGGTCATTTAAATGAGCAGTGTTTGGTAATATAGAGTGTGCATCTGTAGTTTTTGTGTTTCTTTGTAGAAATACAAGTCTCTGCATGATAGCACCTTTTATTATGTCAGTAATGAGGGTGTGCAGGCCAGTCAATCCAGTCCAGTCAACCCCCCTCTCCACCATCCATATGAATTTTGCAATCAACTTTTTTCTTTCGAGATTTGAGCAGTGCGTCTGCTGTTACTGATTAGTTTTCTGGCAAATCTGATAATTTCTTCATCCATGAAAAACCAAGAGACTGCCTGGTTTCAGTCTGAATTGTATCTAAAATGGAAAGGATAAATATTTGTAAACAAAGTAATTGTATTTTATATCTCTCTATTTCAGCATATTTCAAAGTAAATCTTTTATAAATACAATAATAAATTCTGCACTAATATGTAGGATTATAAAAGATAAAGTGTGGCATCTGCAGCCCTTGTACTTCATTAAACACAGGCACATGCAAAAACAACATTGGCAGCTGCTTCTTGGTTCTCTGTAGCAAGTTATTAATTACAACACCCTTAGGAGGATTTATGCTTTTTCAAATATTACTTCATTCTTATACTGTATTGAGATTTCTTGACAATTACAGTTATTTCCATTGATACATTTACATTTTGTTTTTTAGTTTATTTTTATATCATGCTTAGAACGAAGTAAGTAAGCTTGCTTTAATGGTAGATGTTGAGAATTCTGTGCTTATCTTGGATGTTTGGGAACAAAATCACCTGTAATAAGTAATTAAGGATGTATCACCCAGTCACTTGATTGGCTAATATTTTTCCCAACAATGTCTCTATATTGGCACTAATTCTTATTATGAAATATGTAAATAATAGGTATTTATAACTGATATGGTGAATTAGTGCTGTAAAGCTATCTACACAATTTTATACTTAAAGAAAAACTATGTTTGGGACATATCTTTGCTAAAAAGTTATATTTAAACATTTTGGCTATAACACGTACCTTTCTACATTACACAGGGGTGGCAGGGCCATCTGAACATTAGTGAGGGCCCATGGGCAAACAAATCCACTGGGCCCCCCAGTGAATTAGTTTGCCACGTAGAGCCGAATTTCCCATTAGGCACGTGAGGCACGTGCCTAGGTTCGGCACATGTTTGGGGGCGGCACTTGGATGCTTGTGATAGTACTGTCAGCCAAAAATGTACCAATAACTGCAAAATATCCACTCTACTGTACTATATTCCATCTTAAATAGAGTGTAAATTGATAGGACATGCAGATACTGCCCCTATAAACTGTCCTACTTAGTAAACATTATTGTTGTGCCTAGGGGCGCCCTCATCCCTAAATCCGCCCTTGCTGCCACGAGCCACTACACCCCCCCCCCCGAACAGGCCTCCCCATCCCGTGAATTAGTTTTCCGGGAGCCCCCCCCCCCAGTGAATTAGTTTGCCAGGAGCCCCCACACATGCTGAGTGCTGCTACTGCTGCTGCCTACCTTGTGTTCCCCCAGCACATTGTCAACCCTTGGCCCCCTGGCCATGTGCACTCCCCCTCATGGCTCACGCTGCCAGAAGAGCAGCCAGCTGTGTAGAAAACAACCCTGTCCAGAAACTAAGAGGGTATGCACTCGGCCCCACTACCCAGATCCCCGCCATCTTTCCCATTGGGTTGGGCCCCTAGGTCCTAGGGTCTCTGGGCAAGTGTCTTTCTTACCCAATGGGAAAAATGACCCTGAGGGGCAGAGCTCAACCATTCTTGTTATGGACTGAGAATTTTGTTATTCTATCCAAAGTTTCATCCACATTCCCTATGCTGACTCTGCTATTGCCTTCAATCCTCTGTCCTGTGTCTTGCACCATGCCAATGGGCAGAAAATTAATCTTGTAAGGCTTTTTACTTCTACTTTGTAACCCAACTACCGGACTTTCAAAAGGACTCCTTAAATAGTTTCCATTAGCTGTATCTCTGAGGAATATCAGTATCCTACTGCCTTCTTCACTATGACTGATGTCGTTGACAAAAAGGCAAAACTTCAGACAGGCTATCCATGCTGGGCACACAATATTCCCTACTGCTTGACAAATGTATATGCCTCCAATCAGGACTAATTTTGTTTTTCCATGCATTGGATGAGTCTACACCTCTAAAAAGATCTCTCCAGTGGGTGTCCCCTTTTTTCTGTACTCCTCAAATGTCTATTATTTGTTACATGGAGTGTACAATCGTTTAGATTCCTTCATCATCCCCAAAACATGATGGGGCCATTTTGTACATGATTGGTCTGTAGGTTATCTGTCATCCTCAACAGTAGCACTTCTATGATAGGACCCTTTTTAACTATCAAACAAAAATAAATTTAGAACCCAAATTGCTGCACTAGGTTTCTACAAATGCTGCTCTACTACAGTACCTCTCCATAGTTTCTGGGGAATACCCACAAGGTGGTGATAGGGGGTAACTTAATCAGGGCTTCAGTATTTTCTAGTAATTAAAGCCGAAGAAAAACTTGAATTTACAGAACAGGACAGGTATGAATGTTTGACACAAAACACAAGACATAAGGCTGAAAAGGTGACTACTAGCTTTTAGTGGTAATTAAATGTACATTTAACTAAGGTCATTTTACTTTAAGAAAAAGGGGATAAAGCAGATATATTGTTAGCCTCAGGATTGATGTGTATATTCTCACAAAATAATATTTTCTCTATTAAAATGTCCACAGACACTATTTCAGAATCCTAGGCAATCCACAGAGGACTTTGTTACATTATATATAGCCTCTTTCGATCCATGTGATCTACACATCCCAGTTTTCACCTATAAACGATTCAAGGCAGCCTTCTGCATTCCACTCCACCTGCCGCTGCCAATACTTCCTCAAGTCAATTTGGATCCACATGCTGGGTATTTGACAGGAACTATCTTCATTGTATTCCTCCAATAGGAGACGTCCATACTGACCTTCACCGTTGGTAACTATACTAACCACGTGGGTACCCACGAACTGTCACTTCTTACACCGGAGCAATCTTGTACACTTTTTTAACCCATACCAATTTTTTATTCATTTTTTATTTCTTTGTGCATTTATTTGCATACCCCTTTTTCATAGAGAATTCTCTAATTGGGATTGTTTGCATTGTCTTGAATGTAAAAAATCCTTTTTTATATTGCCCATTTTTATATGGTTATTTTTCAGGTCAAACCCAAGCACTGTATACCCTTGTTTCTCTCCTTCGTTACATTATATAGCCACTTGCATACCTCTGCATTTAACTCCATCAGAAATACTATAGAATGCCTTACTTCTACAATCTCTGAGTTACACACATAAATCATGGAAGATTAAATAGCTCACACCATCAAGCACATTAAAGCTAACAAGGCCCTAGGCCCAGATTGCCTCATTGCAACATTCTTACACCCCCCCCCCCACACACATCTGTCAGCATTTTCTAATTAACATATTGAAAAGTGACTCTAAAAATAAGCTCTAGAGGCAAGAACTATACTTATACATAAAACAAGGGTAATATTCTAACTGCGCTTATAACAGACATTATCATTATTGAACAATGACAGTCAGCTCTACTCCAATATATAAGCCTCCTAATTAAATAGGGTACTGCGCCAACAGTATTATAATGACTACATGCAGTAAAGCAGTGAGATAGGTCTGTGACAATGCCAGTCATTAATTTTAACTACACCCTTAATTCTTGCCAGACTCCGGCTCTTTTGTATTCTCTGTATACAGAGAAGATTGTATGCTCCTCAGAGCAGGGTGCTCTTCCCCCCTGTTGTCGAAGCCCTCTTCTCTTCATATTTCACTTACAGCTCTCCCATACTCAACCATCTTTTTCCACATACTCATCTTCATCTTTGGCCACCAGCTCCTAGTAGTACAGGTCGAGTCTCCTGTATCCATAGATCCGTTATCCGAAATATTCTAAAAAACGTGGGTTTTGTAGAATGTTTTGTTTCGCTCCACCCCATTTTTCATACTTACCAAGTCCCTCGAAGTCCACGGTGGCCTTCAGGATCTTCTTCAGCATCTTCAGCAGTCCTAGGAGTGCATTGCGTGAGTGCACAGGCACGTCAGTGACGTCACCGGTGCGCCCCTGAACTCACGCAATGCACTCCTGGGACTGCTGAAGAGGATCCTGAAGGCCTCCGTGGACGCTGTGGACATTGTGGGACCATCAGTGCACCACCAGGGGATCAGGTAAGTATTAAAAAACAAAATTATTCCAAAAACCGTAAATATTCCTTATCTAAAATTCTCATGCTCCCGAGCATTTCGGATAAGGGATACTCGACTTGTACGTTTATAAAGTCCAGACTACTTACATCTAAGCTGTATAGTGTATTGTATTGTGGTGCTCTTTTTACGTGTACTCTATTTTTGTTATTTATTGTAACGTTAAGTTTTGTCTCCTTGTACTCTTCCATTGTATGCCCTTTGAACGGCTCTTTGAAACACTTGTGGCACCTTATAAATAAAATATAATAATAATAACAAAAAGATTGCGACAGATTAGCTGGCCATTCATCCTTAAAATTCTTCTTGAATTTACTTTTACTTGGTGGTTGGTTGCTTCAGGGAGTCTTTGCCCTACATTTTCTTTCTCAGCTAAAATTTTTCTTAATGAAGTTAACTTCCAACCATTTCCAATAACTAATATTGATAGATGGGGAGCCCAATGACCCCTCTGATCTATGCATTTTTTATAGAACCAATAGTGGCTGGTATATGTTTATCAGTGGATAGCAAAGGGATTTAAACCAGCCTATGAGATTTGTCTCTCCTTGTTTGCTGGTGATGACCTGCTCATCCTGTGGTTCTCCTAACATGTTCTACCAAATCTGTTTGAAATCATCACACATTACACAGTTATTTGGCAATAAATTCAATTACACCATGACTGAAGTTATTCTATGTCATGTATCAGAGAAGCAACTGGATGTTCTACAAATCTTATATAATAAAAGGCAAACACTGATCCCAGGGTGGAATTAATTGTGCCCAAATGAGCAAATAAATCGTTGCTTACTTTGGGTGACATTACTGTTTTTCCATAATTTTGATAGGCTGGTCACTGGTCTAATTATAAATTTGCTTGAAGGTTTGATAAGATTAAAGTGGAGCCTGCAACATGGCAGATACAAGCTGATTGGTTGGCTGTTTATAATGTTCCATTTGATCACTTTTTGAAGCTTGATACATCTGGCCATAAATACTTATTCCTATGGATACCTTGATATGTAAAACTATGTCTGGATCCTCACATCTGTAAAGGTGGACCTGTCCAAATAACAAATCTACAACAGCTGCTGGCATGATAGAATAAAAGGAATAAAAATGATCCTTTTTCCCAGACATTTGCAGAAAGGATATTTGATAAAGTTCCTTCTCAACTTTATACAGTAGCTTCATAGTTGAATTGGAAGAATACATTGGCCAAAACTAATTTCTTTAATCATCAGAGACACAATTTCTGGCACGGGTTTTTCAGACTTTTATTACATGCTCATCCAAGTGATAGTGTTGTAGTTTGCTCCTAGCATTACTGTAAAGGAGTTAGAGACAGATGCTTGCAATATATCTTCGACCCTCTTCCCTATCAATATGTCTTTATATACTATACATACAGTTGCTTGCTATATGTCTTTTTAACCTCTACCCATGGGGGATTTCCTCTAAAATGCATTCCTCCTCAGTCTTAGGGGGTGATTCTGATTTGATCGCTCCCCTGCGTTCGGAATACTTCAGTAAGGTGGGCTATCTTTTAGGTTATGTACCGAACATGGGCACCATCTTGAATCTAAGTCAGTTTTCCCATCTGCACATTTTTTGAAACAAAAGGGTGTACTGCAAATTGAATCACCCTGTATATTTATTGGAATAGTTAAATGCTAAAAGAGTATAAAATAACATAAAAATTTAAATAGCACACTTCATAAAGACTTAACAAAATGGAATCCATAGATCAGTATATTGTGGATGAATATATGGAGTAATGTGCACAGTATGTAAGGTTAGATGTTCAGAAAAAATTGGAAGGTCAATCAACAAAAGTAGATTTTGTTGAAAAGTGGGGCACAATTTTTTAACATAATGATTGTATTATTAAAATATAACCTTTATTACACTTTGAATAACACTAGTAAAAGTTGCATGTTACTATAATATGTCAAATATTCTATGCTGACACATTTATATGTGAATAAATCCAAATACATTTATGTTGTAGTCTTTAAGTTTGGATGCGGAACGCGTTGGGTAAGCTAAGAGGGACCCCAGAAGGAATGCTGGCGCTCACACCTGCCTGGCGCCACAGCACGGCACAGCTAAAGAACACAGTGATGTCATCGGCAGGCTCCAACTGCACGCTGAAGCCGGAGATCTACAGAAGCCACCTGACCCTGCTGTCTGGAGTACCCATTCAACGGACTTCAAGTAGTTGCATATAGGGAAAGCTATTTAGCTTCATATTCCTGGACTGGTGCCCTCCCAACCTCTCTGAAGAGGGTTGTAAACATATTTTGCATTTAAGTTTTATTTTGTTTTTATTCTTTAGTTATTTTTATTTTTATATATTTTTATTTATCAAAATTTTTTTTATCTCATCTATTCTTTGTATTGTTCTTCTTGCTCTAACTCCCACTATTCCTTCACCTATCCCACCCACCTCATCTGATAGAAACAAGTGCTTGGTGTTTTTTTGCTTCTAGCAATCTTCTAATCACGTTACCATTTACCGGGCATCTCCAACATTTAGGCGCAATTGGGATACCCTCCCATTAATTCCTATAAATATTCTATGCTGACACATTTATATGTGAATAAATAAAAATAAATTTATGTTAAAGTTTTTGGTGGCATTGATAAATCAGCTCCTTCACATGGGCCCATCTATGGAGGAACAGACATCTGATAAATTGTAATTCAAACACATGTAGATCGAGATATAATAGGGTGCGATTTTTTTAGACAACTAAAAAAAATCGCACCATATCACACATGTAACAGATAAAGGGGTATATTCATTCAATGAGTGTCGAAACTACCGTCTTGCCAAAAAGATTGCAGTTTTCGACATGAATACATTGGAAGGGGTTCCGATCTATTCAATCATAGCTTTATTTTAGGAATGTCGAAATATTTAAACATGCCGAAAAGCAGGTGGATTATCCGAATAGCCGCTAGTCCACCTGCTTTTGACGGAAACACAGCCAAAACCGAAAGGTTTTGGCTGTGTTTCTGTCATTCTCAATGAGAGCAGCAGCAGCTTACACGGCGCCGTCCTCCAGTCCGCCACAGCATGCACCCTCACGCTGCCGCCCACACCCTCCCACCAACTCCTTTACCTACCCGCCGCTGGGCCATGTGAGAGCAGCTCACCCTGCTCCATCCAGGCTCTGCCTCAGGTCCCCACTGCCTCACACCATCTCCCGCTGCCGCGCTCACCCGATCGGAGCGCCAGCTGGGTGAGCATCAATCAGCGGCCAAATCAGACATCCGGATTTGCCCACTGGATTGAATAATGGATGACGGATCCATTCCTGCAGGAGAATGTCGAGAATGTGAATATGGATCCGGCATCAATTGAATATATCAATTAATATATCAATCAAATATGAGGTAACCACAACCAGGATGCGGTGCATTAAAGGGACTGATGTCACTGGGATTCCCTCTCAGCAGCAGGGGAGAGCTCTCTGTGAGTATACACAGAGCGGCTTCTCCAGTTCTCTGTTTGTTTGTTTTTCTAAATTTTTTTAACTCCCTGGAGCCCTACTGGAGAAATGGACAGACCTGCCGGGGAGCGTGTATTTATTTGCGTGCATAAATGGGTGCGCGCGTGTACAGTATATGAATAAAGGTCTACTTTTCTGGGTGTCAGTGTGTATTTATTGTAACACTGGTTATGCTGTGGTTCTCCAAGTCCCTGCATGTGGGGGAGGCTTGCTGGCACTTATTGTTCCACAGCACAGCCAAATGTTAAATTTTGTTTTTATTTTTAACCATAATCAGCACTGTGTCCACCACCCAGTGGTGCCGGGAACAGCCCCTGACTTCAGCCCTGGAAGGGTTAAGCCTGGGGGATCACTTTATTGGGGGGATTAGCCAGGTACCCCATCCAGGGCTGATCAGACAGGGTGTTTGCATTCCTACCAGGGGACCCTGTGTAAAAAGTCCACACATGTCCACACACAAATCTCTGATGCCACATACTGCTCTGCCTTCTTCCTTCAGATGGCAAAAGTAATTCTTGTAATCAAATCTAATGAAATGTAATCAAACCTCTACAATGAAATCAATATTAAACTAAAGGTTCCTATTCCTGGATTTAACTGCAGGAGAAACATTGTTTAAAAGTTTTCCACTGTTCGCATCCTCTGATGCCACATACCATATTATCTTCATATCTTTTAGACAGCCAGCTCATTTTATTAGATAATTTAGTAAAAATACACCTAAAAGTTTTTTTATATTCATTTTTCTTAATGTAACGTCTTTATTTCATAGAAGAACTTAATGACCAAATTCCACAATACATTCATAATGTACTTATGTCTTTGACATAATGTCGACATTGCCAGGATGTCATTATTGTGAATGTTGACAGGCAGTATGTCGACCATGCAGATTTCCATTCCAAAGGTGAGTATGCCTGATCCTCACCCTAGCCAACTGATCCTAAACCTAAGCTTAAAACTAACCCGATTCAAAGCCTAACCATAAGTATAAGCCTAGACCTAACATCATCTGTCTACATTCCACTGTCAACATTCACAATGTCAACATTAAGTCATGTCAATGGTCTGTCATTGTCGACATTTTGAATGTTGACAGACTGTCAATATTGACATTTAGACCTAAATAACTGTAATAAATATGTATTGAATGATGTCAACATACCCGTGTTGACATTCTGAATGTCATCATTATGAACAAATACCAATGCTTAAGTGGTGGGGAAGCGTGACTTTAAACAATGTGTATTCTGTATCTCAAAGTGAAGATCTCAAAAGATTTTTAATATAAATGCTACAATTAGGCATCCTTCTTTAAGTAAGGAATTTACTTCCAACTCCTTGGACGACATGAACTTCTTACCTCCTGGGTCCTCTCTGCCTGGAGGACAACATAACAGCCGCATAACAGCCTTAGGTTTGAAATAATCAGATTAGTCTATCACCACTTGACAGCTACAGACTGTGCTGTTTTATGATCACACAGCACTAACAGTACAAAGAAATTCTCAGTATAAAACACAGTATAAAATGGAGACTGCAGTTCGTCCCTGCATTTTTTTCCCCATTTCTGATTAATCTTCTTCCATATGATTTATAGTCTGTTTTAAGATTAAGATGAATTAAATTGGAACTTGAGCACATGTGCACATTTTAGGTGCCAGCAAATTTAAAGGTGTTATAAAGCTGTTTTCTAAAAATTCTGTTGCAGCATTATTCCCACTCATTAAAATAAGGGTGTAACAATTGTTTATGTGGTGCATTAGTCAAAGGTGTTAAAGACCCAAGAAGTGATGAATTTCAGAGGGTGCTGCAGGGTTGACAACTTGGCATCAGCTTAGAAAAATGCTCAGAAGACCAATAAATGTAAAGTTTTATAGGGGATTATTTAAGAAGAAACCCAGTTCCATTTTATATCAGAAACTCACCACTATACATATGTCTGGAAAACAACTGTTAATTCTGTTACCAGTTTCAACCTGTATCTGGCATAGTGAATATATTGTCACTCGAGGCATTACAATAACAAGAAAAAGTTATCCTCAAATACATATAAGCTTAATGTTGTGTTTGAAGGGATTTACTGCTTACTTTTTACATATTTTCTGGTACACAAAAAGTGCTTAATATCACAGTAGTTACAAATTGTACAGAATACTCAAAATAACAACTCAATTATTTATATAGATTCAGCATATTTTGTCGACATTCATAATTTTGCCATTAGAATGTAGATATGCTTGTAATATCGACACGCTTGATTTATTGATATTGACCATATCAAAATTCATTATGTGAATACTGGCTAATTGTCGACATGACTATAATATCAACTAATCATTCATGGTGGTCCATTGGTGACTTCACTGATTAAACAGGTCCAGTGGCTGCAGTGGTGTCTTCTGGGTCTGATGGTTAGCTGACCGTGACCACCAGCTGATCCTGCAGTGCTTATGGGTTATTATTTATAACCCCCGTCCTAGTGCCCATCCCTTACCTCTCCTCCAGCAGCATAACAGTGAAGTTGAGATTGTTGTATGTGTATGTGTTGTATGTGTACGTGTGGGTTCTGGGTTGCCTACTGGTTGTAATGGATTTCTAAAGGCTGCAAATGTCTTGATGACAAGCCATTATGGATTGAAACGCAGTTGACCAAATACCATGTTTACATGTTGTCACCGGTGAAAGGCACCTGCTCTGATGAGAGGGTTACCATTTTCCGAACTCATCAGAGTAAAAAGGATAGCCAGCAATGAAAACCAATTACATGCCAACTTGGATAAAATTATGTCTAAATTCAAAGAGAGGGGAAACCCATCCGAGACTCTGGCTAAGGCGAAAGCCAAAGTAGATGGGATACCATGAGCAGATCTCTTAAAGAGGAAACCCATCAATGAAGAAAAATGTGGATGGGTAAGAGACTATAATCAGGCCGATAAATGCATCTCCAAGATGTCTAAGGAACTGTGGCCAGTTATCCAACAGGATAAAGAATCTTAGACATGTATAATTAATGCCATGCTATAAAAGTGGCCACAATCTGAGAGCTTCGGAAGTAAATTTTCGATATTTTAAACAGGACACCCCAGAATACAAGATAAGTAAAGCAGGGGACTGCTACAGGTGTGTGGGATGCACCACCTGTTGTGGCATGACCAATTTTAAATCTTTTTTTCATCCGCATTTGGGTTATAAAATTATGATCAAACACCCACTTACATGCACTTTGACACATGTAGTGTATTTAATCCATTGCCCGTGTGGCTTGTGCTACGTGGGCAAAACTGTCAGAACTTTCCGGGAGCGCATTGCTATACGTTGCCATGCGATCAAAGCTGCACTTACTGTATGTAGAAAGGAAATGACCAGTCTGTAGCCAGGCATTTTGCTGCAGCTAAGCATAGCCTGGCAAATTTGAAATATATTATTACAGATCATGTTCCGGCAGATAAAAGAGGTGGAGATCGAGCCAAGAGACTGCTACAGCTTGAAACTTCTTAGATCCATTTTAACAACGAGAAAGAAAAAATAAACTCGGGTGGGGTGCACTCTAGATCCCCTAACTACAGTTGTTCTTTTAATTTAAATTATGATTTTTTTGTACATTTTTTCTGCTGTGCACATTTTCTTTTATTTATTATCAAAAATTATTTTTAATAAATATTAGTGATATTTAGTTGCTAACATTGCTGTGTAAAGAGTTGAATATTCAAATCCCAGCGATTTCTATAGAGATGATTAAATCAAAAACCGGTATCTCAACAGTGTGTGTCCACTTTTCATAAAAGAATCAGTGTGATAGTAGTTAATAATTATAATGACCATCATATCACCCTATCATGTACACCATAGGTTTTACCGGTGTTTCACTCAAAGGAGTAATGGTAAGGTTTTAATCATAGGTCAAAAGAAATTTCACACACCAAAACAAATAAAGTATATACACATATTTTACATATATACAAAGTGGACACAAGCTGTCGACATATATCTCTGTACTGTCCTTAATGGTTGAGATTCCTGTCTGCAGAATGAACCATCACCTTGCAATCTGAATAGCAACAAAGTTTGGCTATCCGAGACAGGAGAATTTTGTAACATATGTAACCATGCATCAATTGATCCCTCTCAGTTGCAACTATGTATCCCCTATGTATTGGTTACAGCCACTTCCCCACACTGAATACCCACAATGGGTTAGCAATATGCGGGGAGAAGGAGAGAGGGGGCCCTTTTCAACAGCACAATATGTCCGTGTGAACAAGCCCTGGCGAAACGTACGTCAATCCATCCTTGCCGATCACGTGGGCGCTCACGTGACCGGCTGTCCCGTCTCCGTTCAGCCAAGAAGAATACCTGTGGCAACGAGGAGACGCCGTATTCACGTCCAGACCCGGTAATCGGACCCCCCATGGTGCGGACGGTAGACTCTTAATAGAGTCCCCTGTCTACCCAGTGGGTAGCGGTCCGTCTCTCTATATATTTGCAAACAAGTATCTATAAATCTGTCCTTGGTTTTTTCATATGTATGCCGTCTCTGCCACAGTTAAAGATCTACATATACTGCTGAAATTTACATTTTCTTCAGATACAAATAGCATGCCTACTGGCTTTTTGTGTATACCTAGTCTGCAATTATCATTGTGATATTGGCTACAATTAAGGCATAAGCAAATTATATATACTGCTGAAACAACATTTTCTCCAGTTACAAATAGCGTACACACTGGTTTCTGTGTGTGCACTCAGATTGCATCTATCATTGTGAGATTGGAGGTGCCGTCAATTTGGGACTGCACCCAGTATTTATTTGCGCAGGCAATATAGTTATATAAATGGCAGAGTACGCTTGATATTTTGCATGCGGGAATGAACATATTGTGCTGTTGAAAAGGGCCCCCTCTCTTCTTCTCCCCGCATATTGCTAACCCATTGTGGGTATTCAGTGTGGGGAAGTGGCTGTAACCAATACATAGGGGATACATAGTTGCAACTGAGAGGGATCAATTGATGCATGGTTACATATGTTACAAAATTCTCCTGTCTCGGATAGCCAAACTTTGTTGCTATTCAGATTGCAAGGTGATGGTTCATTCTGCAGACAGGAATCTCAACCATTAAGGACAGTACAGAGATATATGTCGACAGCTTGTGTCCACTTTGTATATATGTAAAATATGTGTACATACTTTATTTGTTTTGGTGTGTGAAATTTCTTTTGACCTATGATTAAAACCTTACCATCACTCCTTTGAGTGAAACACCGGTAAAACCTATGGTGTACATGATAGGGTGATATGATGGTCATTATAATTATTAACTACTATCACACCGATTCCTTTATGAAAAGTGGGCACACACACTGTTGAGATACCGGTTTTTGATTTAATCATCTCTATAGAAATCGCTGGGATTTGAATATTCAACTCTTTACACAGCAATGTTAGCAACTAAATATCACTAATATTTATTAAAAATAATTTTTGATAATAAATAAAAGAAAATGTGCACAGCAGAAAAAATGTACAAAAAAATCATAATTTAAATTAACAGAACAACTGTAGTTAGGGGATCTAGAGTGCACCCCACCCGAGTTTCTTTTTTCTTTCTGGCCCAACTCGGGGGTGCACCACTGAACACCACTATTATGGCCCAGGACCTTGTGGTCAAAGGCTATATGTGGTGTATAATATAAGAAATAAATTCTGTAATTAAAATCAGTAAGATCCCTACTGTAATTAATTCAATTAATTATTTATCCTTAATACATAGTGCAGTTCCCCAAAACAACCCTTGATCAACTTCTTAGATCCATAAATTAGGAACAATGAGACCAAAAGGTCTGAATGAGCAGTTATCGTATCATGTTTCTATAATGATTTTCTTTCCTTTTGGGATTTTCATACCCATGTGTAAATGTTACTATGTCTCCTGTATAAATTTATATAATGTTAGCAGTGTTGGTTGTCATGGTGTTCTCTTGTAAACTTTCAGTGTCCCACAGTGAGTCAGGTGCTAAATCAGTTGCGGCTCTGAGCAGATGCCAACGCAGTTACGTATGGATGTCAGGTGGAAGGTGTCCTGGAACCCGGAAGCGGCAGTGTGACCTGGCGGACCACTGGCGGTGGACGCATGAAGGTGGAACAAGCTACACATGGTATATAGGTAAGCAATATATTTGTACACAGCTGGTTCTGTGATTTTGAGAAAGGAATAACATCAGAAACGTTAATCAGCACTGATTGTGTAGTGTCTTTATTGTCCGCGTGAGAGCCATAATCCAGCTCCCATTATATATATATGAAAAATGTGAAGTGTTCTTTACTTTAAGCCATGAGTGCCGCACCATCGTTGGACATACAATTTCTTATATTGTGAAGGCACCGGCACAGCTCATATTTGTTTTAAGGAGTGCCGATCCCGCCAGCTATATATATATATATATATATATATATATATATATATATATATATATATATATATATATATATATATATATATATAGGCGGTGTCAGCCCGGCACTCGTCCTTCAGTGTGTCAGCTGCCGTTGGTGCCTTCCTGGAAGTATGGATAGGTGTCGACTGGAAGCAGAGGCGGCACTCCTTTTTCAAGGTGTACAAATTAAATAGAGCTGCACACTATTTAATTTGTACACCTTGAAAAAGGAGCACGTTTGCTCCGAAACGTTGGAGATTCTGTTTTTGACATAAAGACATTTTTACTAAGTCCGCTGAGTGCCGCCTCTGCTTCCAGTCGACACCTATATATATATCTGGCAAACGTGCGGCACTCGGATAATGATAGGAGGATTTGTGGCATCTAACAACGTTTCAGTTTAATTACAAACTGTTTTCAAGCCAGTTTGTAATTAAACTGAAACGTTGTTAGATACCACGTATCCTCCTATCATTATGCGAGTACCGCACCTTTGACAGTTGTATGACATTTTCTGCGAGGGAATCGGAGCAAGTTTCTTATGTTATTGGGAGTGCCAGACTACATCATTTTGTATATATATATATATATATATATATATATATATATATATATATATATATATATAGTCCAAAGTATTTTGATTTATTAGTCATCTAATTAGTTGGTACAATATATTGTGCTCAAGGACACGTTTCGGTCCAATATAGGCGGACCTTTATCAAGGAGCCTGTATTGCGTAAAAAACATGCAAACAGCCATGTGAGAGCATGAAATCAAAACAATTACAGTGATGCACAATAAAACATAGGTAAAGAAACATAAGGTCAAAAAGAACTTACATGAGTCAGCAAAGTACAAATAATCAGCGATGTGGCAACATGAAGTATGTTGGAAAACCTCCTACTGCAGGAGGACACCATGAATTACCCTGCCCGGGACCGACCTTTATACCTGTGTGTTAGAGTCATATGATGCCTGGATCCCCGCCCACCGGTGTTGCGTGTCCGGCCACCGGTGGGCGGGGATCCAGGCATCATATGACTCTAACACACAGGTATAAAGGTCGGGCCCGGGCAGGTTCATTCATGGTGTTTGCATGTTTTTTACGCAATACAGGCTCCTTGATAAAGGTCCGCCTATATTGGACCGAAACGTCGGAGTATCCTTGAGCACAATATATTGTACCAACTAATTGGATGACTAATAAATCAAAATACTTGGATTACAAACAAGTTTTATGACTTTAATTAGGAGAGTGCCTATTTCTCCCCGGAGAAACCCTTGGACTGTACTAAGGTGTTCATACTCGAAATGAACTCCCGTTAGGCACCCCGCCTGCTGTTACCATTACACACTTCGTGCGAGTGAGGTCTCCCACAGAATATATATATATATATATATATATATATATACTGATTAATTATATCATATTATAAAGCATTAAAAACACCTTCTCACCCAGGGCTGCTATTTATACCAGCTATTTATACCAGTATCTATGAATCAGCATCCACTCTTATTTATTTATTTATTTATTTACAGTTCCTTATACTGTATAGGGCAGCAGATTCCGTTGCGCTTTACAATTGTAGACAGTGATAAAACAAACTGGGTAGCAACAGACAGACTTGGAGGTAGGAGGGCCCTGCTGCAAGCTTACAATCTATAGGGATATAGGAGGGAAACACAAGGACAGGCACTAGTAATAGCATAGCAGTCACACCAAGTTACAGGTCCAGAAGGGAAGCTATATAATGCATAAGTGCCTCAGAGGGTTATGCGTGTAGAACTTAAGTATGATAGGCTTGGAATTGGACTCTTTCAATTGGACATCTTGTCCAATTGAAAGACTCTTTCAATTGGACAAGATTCCTAGGCAATAGAAAATCAGAAGTAACTCAAAACTAAATAAATTCTTTATTTATTATATGAGTCTCTTATAAATAACGGATATTAATATACCAATCATAAATGAAAGACAGAAAAAGTTAATAATAGGCACATTGATGGCAAAACCATTAAGAAGACACATAAACCAGAAGTTCCATACATCTGTATGTACACATAGTCCATGCTAGAATATAATTTATGCCTTATGTTGATCTTCTTTCCACTATGGTGGGTGTGAGAAACTTGATTCGATTAACTCAACCTACCAAGTGGGCAACTCTTTTTGTGGAATGGCATATAAGTTTGATTGACGCTCTGTTGATCAACATCTGCTCCAAGTTTGGACCATGTTGGTAATGTAGGCACAAAGAGGTTCACTAGAGATTCCCTTCAACTTCATGTTTTTTTTTTTTTTTTTTTAATTGAATGAGCTACATTGGTTTTGAGTAAGAATCATTTTTCCTGTGTCAATGAATTTCTTAGTACACAATACAAGGAGAGACATGCGCTCTAACTTAGCACTGTCTTATGTATTGGCCTAAGTTCGTACCAGTTGCGCGGAGGAAAGATATATATTGGTGCACAGCCCCCCCACACGCACACACAGCCCTATATAACCTTTTATAAAATATATATATATATATATATTTCTGTTCAGAAATATAGATAGATAGAGAACACTTATATTTCAGAACTTTTAAATAACTGATTTAAACTTCTAGGGAGAGTAGAGGTGCCCCATTGGGAGCAGGAGCCCGACGGCAGATGACTCCATTGCCTCCCAGAGTTCTGCCTCTGGTCTTATGCCAATCTGTATATGTAGCAGTATGAGACTACACAGATATTGCAGCTTACTCTAAGATCCTATATTATGGATGTTTTATTGATGAAATGTTCTTTAAATGGAGCAGATATGAATGTGATGAGATGGCGGTGTTCCTTAACATATTTGATAGCCATATACATATTAAAGGCTAAACTACAGTACAGTGTTTCATAATGAAGAAAAATGAATAGCTTTATATTGAAGTTGAAAAAATCAAATCTTTTAATTTCCAAATTTGGGGATTGGAAATATCAATTTTGTACTTGTTTCCTAGCACGGCGGCCACCATTTTCAATCGTATGGCATCTTATGCATTGTATCGCATCGCATGCGATATAGCCACATGCGATGCGATGCGATGCAATGCGATGCGATTTTGGCCCCTATACGATTTTTAATTGTATAAGCACCCTTACAATGTTAAATGCACCCCCACGTCACCCCCACTATGAACGCCATTGTACATGGCATACAATGGCATACAATGCGATGGTATACGATTTTAAATTGTATAATATTGGGTGCCATCGCGCCACATCGCATTGCATACCATTGTAAGGCTTATGGTATACGATGCGATGGGCGCCGTGTTAGGAAACAAGTACCATCAATTTTCACAAATTTGCGATAAATCCCACCATTTCTGCCTTGTATACTTACATTGGTGTTCATTGGTATGCAAGTACCAATTATTTCTTACACAGCAGGTAGCTCTTCATATAAGAGATGTCCCAGCAATGAGAAGACTTGCAGGCTTATATGAGATTCCTATTGCACATATACAGCCATCAGCCTGTAAATAAGCATTATGTGGTGGAAAGGGTGTGGATCGTTTTATTGCCCACACTTAGGTCGACAGTCATTAGGTCGACACCGTTGGGTCGACATGCAACTAGGTCGACAGGGTTCTAGGATGACATGGTTTAAGGTCGACAGGTGTCTAGGTCGACATGGGTTTAGTTCATGGTAGATGGGGTATATGTCTGTCTGCGCAGTCAGTGAAGCAGCCTATATTCAAGATGAGATGTGGGTACCACCTAGTACCCTTGTAGAACAGACGAGGAACAAAAATATATCTCAAATACACAAATATAGTATGGGCGCTTATGTAGATAAAAAAAGAGGCTAGTACTCCCCTGTTTTTATGATGTGTCCTGATGTGTTTCCTCAAATCCTTCTCTTCATAATGTTTGTTATGCAATGACAAGAAAAGGGAAATAGAGGACAAATCTCCTCATGTAATACAATTGAGACAATAGATTTTTTCTTTTTATAGTGTAATTTCTACACAAATGATAAACTTTGATTATAGCCGGGGTGTTATCCCCCTTAAAGTTTCACTCACAAAAATCGAGAGTTAATCAGGCATATCTCAGCCCCCAAGGATGTAATCACTGTGAAATTACAATAGATGAAGATGTAGTGGGGTAGCACCCCTAATCAAATGACTCACATAAAGCTATGTGAAAATACATATTAGGTGGGTCTTTCCTCCTCCCATATTTTTCTCATATCACAGCGTGATGTTAGGTTTAAATACCCATGTAAAAGAACAGATATAGAATACAAATGCTAAAACAGGTATCCTTTATTCCAAATTACAAAAAATGAAACAAGATGTAGGAGCCACTTAACTGAAGACAACCAGGCTGGACTGAAACAGATGGTGTGATCCTGGACTGATTTTGGGCCCCTTTTAATGTCCAGGAAATGTCCAGATCCTTTCTGGTCCTTCTGGGTGTGGTATCCAACTTTCTGTAGAGAGAGAGATATAGGCTTACTAATTGGTCTCATTAGTGTGGGTGGCCTTCCCTGATTCCAGATGTAATCTGTGATGTATAAACTACTTTATTCCATAAGTAGTGTATACTGTAGCTGGTTATGTGAGTAGCTCTGCTAGCGGGGGTTCCGACTTCCGGCTATGTATGTCACTTCCGGCTGGTCCCGGCTCCACTATTGCCCCCGATCATCTGGTAACCACTCCATGTGGTTCCGGCCATCTTACCGTTCTCGGACACGGCGTCTCTTGCGTCCATGTGATTGCTGCAACTTCCGGTTCTGGATCTATGTGTTGTTATTTTCCCTGGAAGTTTATGTCCTTTCAATCTTTATTTTGGCAGTGTGGTATGGCTGTTGGTCGCCCGGCACACCATTTTATTCTCCCACCATGCCCTAGTGCAGGGGTGGCCAACCGGTCAGAGGTAAAGAGCCGAAAAATATCGGAAGTCAAGCTAAAGAGCCGACATCATGCGTGCGCCGAAGGCGCATGCGCCCAAAAAAGGGGCGTAGTCTATTTTGACCCCTTGGGTGGGTGTGATACAAATATGCCTCCAATAGTGCAGTGCCATATATACATATGCCCCCAATAGTGCCAGATACACATATGCCCCCCACGGTGCCAGGTATGCACCACACGGTGCCGGGTATGCCCCCACAGTGCCAAAAAGCTGGTATATGCTACTGATATATATATATATATATATATATATATATATATATATATAAATTGGCTACAGCACATCTGCGAAATATCAGAACTAATTAATCTTGCAAATCAAGTTCTGTAAATAGATGTTACATTAAAACATAAGCGACAAAACAAATCAAATAAATAATTTATTCTTCTGCAATTCTTGTAGTATAAAAATGACCTCAACTATAGGAAAGATTCATTTTTTTACTTTTTAATTTTTCTTAAGTAAAAGAAATCTTGACAAATCAAATGAAAATCATGATGCCACAACCAATAATATAACCAATATGTTTATTTTGTAGCAACATATATCATAAATTGATTAGTTGCCCAGTAATATAACATAAGTAGCCTTCCTTTCATATTGAGAATACAGTGTTAGGAACTCAACCATTTACAGTAAGGTTGGGATTTGTAGAAGTGAAATTCTACAACAAGTGCTGATAATATTCCTTAATTAATTCCTTCTTTAAAGAACCAGCCTTATGCATAGGCAATGCAGGCACATGCTTAAGGCATTTGGGATGCCTATGGGCATCCTCTCCTAGCCTAGCATAGGGCCGGCACAGCCTGACAGCAGAGTGCAGTGGGACGAGGACATACTGGCAGCAGCAGTACCATCAGAACCATCCCTAACCAAGTTGATGCCCTAGGCAAAAGTTTATCTGGTGCCCCTTAGCACTACCACTGGTTCTGCATCTGACCCATCAATGATCTTCAATATGTCACAGAGTAGTGTTCATTATTCACAGTATACCACCCCATATTGTTCCTTATTCACATTAAACCACCACGGGCTGATCATTATTTACATTACACCAGAATGTATTACTTCTTGTTCACATAAAATCCCACCACACTGCTCTCTAAGCACATTACACTACACTGTACTGCTCCGTATTCACATTACACCATGCTGTATTGCTCCTTATTCACATTATAACACACCATCTTGTCCCTCATTCGCATTACACCACATAGTATTGCTCCTTATTCTGTAATAACAGTAATGTATAATATGGCACATACTGTAGCTTATCACTGGTAGATTCCTTTAATTGAATAACAGTTAAGGGATAATAACAACTCTAGTTCCTTGTTTATGAAGTTCAACACAATAGAATATAGAAATCAAGATATACCTTGTTTCTTATTAAAATACAATAAACCAGTAAAAGATGAGAGGTGGAGTTCAGCTTTACTCCTGCCTGTATTCATCATGTTTTGCAGTGCCTGTAATGGATGTCCACTCACCTTGACAAAGATCCCATTGGGGAAATGTGTTGGAAAGCAGACATACAGTATTACATCGATCTTGCAAAATTAACTTTTTGGCGAGAGCAGCATACACTGTGGTTGGTTAAGGAGAATTCTGCAGTGTAAAAAAAAACACAAGAAAGACAAGACAAGAAAGAATATAGTACTGTATATGCAATTGCATACAACATTTTGCATGTGAATTGTTTTATTAAATTTTTTTCTCAACAATAGTTTTCATTAAGCATTTTCAAAAGAGATAATTAAAGCATTAAATAGAATGTGGGAAAGTAGAGAGAAGAAAAGTGAAATAAATGAAGCGTATAATAGCCACATACATATATACATAATGTCACAAAGCATGATACAAAACAATAACATATCTAATCTGTGTGGAACAACACATGTAAAACAGTAAGACCAAAAACAGAAACATGAGATACATGCAGTAATAAATAAGAAATAGGAAGTGGAATCCCTTAACAATAAATCTGCCCTTTCACTGTCAGTAGTGAACTTCTGCTTTCTTTAGCCCACTTCACCAATGACAAAGGGGCAGATGAAGAATATAAAATATTGAGGGTCTCCAAAAAGGCAAACTGAATTTTATTAACTATTTTATTCATGGAGGGAGGTTAGAGGATGTTTTCCAGTCTTGGTTCCTATAAATATATGTCCTAATACATAGCAATATGATTAGGATTAGATAGGTCAGGAGTATAGTCATGTGGAAAGGCAAAAGGAGAAGGTTGTAATCTAATTTTTTAGATAAATGAAATACCAGATTCTTTTTGTTTTTCTCCTTCCTAAAGGCAATTACACCAGCATAAAATGAAGGGGTAGGCCAAAACACATAGTTTGCATGGGTTGTACTGTAACTTTTTTATAACATAAAATTGGAATATGATTGTAACATTTGGATAATTGATGGGTTATTAATTGAACAGATTCCCACTCCTGGGTGGTTTGAAGATCATTGGATGTCCACAGTGGACAGCATAGCTTCACCAAAATAGTAACCCAGTGCTTATGTGATATTGGGATTGGAGATGGAAGAAGGGAAGTAGTCTCACATAGGTTTGCCACATAAGTAATCCCACTAGATCACCATAAAGCTTCTTTCAGACCTGGAATCAGGTGAGAAGGCACCAATAAGGAGAGTGTGTTAGAGGGCAGGAGTATACACTTACATTAGATGTATTTATAATATATTCTCATATATTGCAGGAATCCAACAATTGCTTTAGAAGCATCTGGGGGATTTGTGCAAAGTAGTTTGGGTGTTTCCAGGTCAACCTACAGTTGAGATGGACAACATATCCACAGCTGAGATATCAAACAAGGAGAATAAAAATTGGACACGCTGGGAGCCTCCAGTCCACCCTAACTTCAAGGTTTAGTATGGCAAAAGTGAACCAGACTACAGATTGTATTCTTCCATGTATAGGACAGAACAGAACAGTGCTGAAAATGTATCTAAGTTTTGGCAGAATCATCATTGTTTATCAATGAGACATTGAAACTCAACCTACATTTTAAAAGGTCAGCAATATTGATTAATCAGAAGTTGACAAGTGCCATATTAGCATATAAAATGTATACTATGGACAATATAACCCATAGAGTGAAAAACTGAAATAATCCTGAAATTTGGGTTAGCATGTTTTCCACTAGGATAGCGAAGTGGCAAAGCTTAAACAGTTCTTACTGGCTTGGTCTGTTGGCAGATGTGAGACTTTTTTTTACATAATCCCATGGCTATTGCTTATTTTGAATGTCCACTGATTTTCATTCATACTGTATGTAGCTCATGTTGGTGGGATGAATCTCTCTTTTATAGTCAATCTCTTACCTACAGAAGTGTGGCTATGGTAGGAAAGCCTTAAGAGAGCCCAACAAAATTCTGTTGTCACCTGTATATCCTAGAGGTACTGTAGCAACTTGACCTTACTCAATACCACTGGCAAAACCAGGATGCAATACTGTGTTCTTCTCTGGGCAGCCATATTGAAATCAAAGTGCAATGATGAGCACTTTAAAGCATACTCACATCAGTTCTTGAGCATGAAAGGTCATGCTGCAATTTATGTGTTTTTTTTCTCTCTTAATTAGTCCTCTAAACTCGTCAGCATTTCTCACACAATGTAACTGACCTATGGTTGAGGAAGTAGCACAAAGTGTTCGGACAGCATTTGGTACAACTTCTTATAGTGCCTTGTCACCAGTGTACCACAAGTCAATCTTTCTCTTTTAGGGGATATTATACTCATTCTAAGGCATATAAAGCACCCACTTGGCAATAGTTAAGAATAGCTCAACAAGGTTTAAAACTATGCTCATTGTGCTTTGTTTTTCATTTTAAACAATTTGACACCATAGTTGTATTTCTATATATTCATTATAAAATAATTAAGAATGACTACTTTTTTGGACAGGTGACCAAAGTACTACCTCCCTAATAGGTTAATTAAAAAAGGGCTAATGCAGAAGGTAACTACAGTATGTAAAAAATGACTTATATGCAGGTGTACATCTAGCCAGTCAAGAATTTATAAAGTAATAAGTAAAAAATATAGTGTTGAAAATGAGTACATATACAGTATATCAAAAATATAGTGTTGAAAATGAGTACATATACATTATAACAATCAATAATTGTTTTGGCAAAAATCCTCTATCCTACAGTATTTTCATTACATGTAGTTCCACAAGCCTTTCCTCATATTTCAGTTATGACAAAATATAGTGACTGACCACTGACCTTAATCTTTTTTTTTTAACGGCAGAAATTGATACAACAGGATACATCTGGAGTATGTTCTACATAAAACCAGACAAAACAAATGTCTATAGTTTAAAGCATCATTTATTTCTCCTATAAAGTATCGTTATCTTTGGAAAATAATGTGGCTTTCATGATCTTATGATGCAAAGAGTCTAATTATTGCTGAAGAATAACACTGCATTTGGTTGTCAAAATTGTAAATTAAAAAGTTGGAAATAGACCATAATGCACTTGAAGTCATGTGTCTAATTGTAGATTCAAACGACTAGGATTTTTAAAGTGAACCAATCACATTTTTATTTATTTTATTATTTCCTTTTTAACTAATGCCTACTTTATTATATATGTAGCTTTAGACATATGCTTGATAACACCTGCTTTCAGATGCAACTTTTGGAAGTACAGGGTTGGTGCAATTGGCCACTAATCAGTGGCAAATTTATAATACAGATGGAGCCAACCTCTGCCAGCCTGCCAGCGCAACATATCCATAGTTCTGGAGGCTGGCGGGGGCGTGACCTGCAGATGGGGCAGGGTGAGCAACTCACTCGCTCGAGCGTCCCACTCCGAAAGGTGCAGGGGACCAGGTGCTCCATTGGACAGGCAAGGAGCGGGGGAAAGCAGGCAGCCAGTTGTAGGGCTCCCTACAGAATGGGGCACGTGAGCATCTGGTACACGCGTGCCCCATTCTGTCAGATTCCGGCGGCTGGCGGGGGACAGCGCATGGCGATTATATCATCAGGAGCCGCTCTAATGAGAGCAACTCCATCTGTATGTGCATTGTGGGGTGAACATGGGTGTCTGGGTCAGGGGAGGGTCCACACCGCACATCCTGCATCCATTTTCTCTATACTTACCTATCCCACAAAAGTCCCACAAAAATGACCAGGTGATACAGGCTCTCTTCCAAGTGTTTTGTACATGCGCAGTAAGATAAAGATGAAGACAATTGGCATAAAGCCATTTTCCTGGAGACCTGCATATGCTCAGTAGACTGGCACATTACAAGAGTCTTCTGTGCTACTAGTGCTTTGGGTCAGTCTACTGTGTGACTGCATTCTAGAGAGGATGGAACCTATGTGCAGTCTTTGCCTCTTCTCATAATATGCCCCAGTTACTAATGATGATGATGAGGGATACAAAACCATTTGTGTGTGTATTTGGGTTATCAAGGTGCATATGTGTATACAACTCCACAGACAAAAAATTGTTTCATGCACACTCTGCATAGATCCCTATTTTCTCATAAACTTAATTCATTGTAAATGTTTTACATCAAATATTGAAAATTTGTAAAAAAAAAAAATGTATACAGTAATAATGAACATTCAATTTTTTTCGAGATATTTTATGATATTTTTACTCTGCAAAACCCTATTTGAAAGAAATTCTGATGTCCAATTTTTCACTTTAATAAATGTAAATATCTTGTCTGTTTTTGCAGTCTCCCATCTCAGCATCAGCCTCCAGGCAGAATACAAGTGACAGGTACTGACTCTTCTAAGATATTTCTTATCTATTGGTTGGCTATTTGTTCAATGCGCAATGTCAGTCTCAGGGCCGTAGAACAATTTACTTTGAATGTATTCTGAAAGAAAAGAGAAAAAGGATAAAGCAATTGAGGAAAGAAAGAGCAGCAAAAAAGACAAAACAATGATGAGTAAATGTGACTAGATTTGTATTAGGCAGAAATGAGGAGACACCAAAATACTGTAGGAACTAGTAAATAATGACTGGTTGTGAGTATGAGGAGATGAGTACATCATACAGTATATGATTATTAGATTTAAATGTATGAATACAACAAAAGGCTGTAAAAGAGAACAAGTCCTTGACAAACGGATGTAACGGTCATTATTATGTCACAGCTGTATGTCATTTGCAGGTGCTGATGATGTATTAGGCATGACGCCCAGCATGCACATGAGGGGCAACACTGCATATTTAGGGTGAGCACTTTATTTTTGTATAAAGCATTATAGTATTGAAATGTTCTCTTTGTGGTATCAATATTGAATAATTATATTATACATGATTTCCTTGTTATAAGCGTGGCAAAAGTATAAAAGACTGGATTGTCAGATCAGATGTGACACGACACATGAAACTACTGAAAGGGGAACACAGTAAAAGGGGTGGCTGTTTTACCTGCTTAGGTTGTACAACCTGCAGCCATATGATAGCAGGAAGATTCTTTCTACATCCACACACTGGTCAAAAATATGAGATTAGGTATCCCCTTCATGCAACAGCATATACTGTATGTCGTTTATCTCATTAAGTGCCCATGCAGCCTATACTACTGTATGTGGGAAAGACTATACTGTACATTTATTATAGAGAGAAAAGCCCTGCAAAGGTCAGCGATATGGGCTGCTTTGGGTGGGAAAACATCTGAGCAGCCAGTCGCCAGACACTACTGTATGCAGAGCACAAACACTCAATGGCTACGTTTAATGATTATAGATCTTGTTGTAGATGACAATCGCCATGGGGACCAGCATAAGACATTGTTGAGGTTGGATTTTCTTGTTGGACATGGTCAGACCAAGGTGACTCAATGAACAGCTCAATTTAAATGTCTGCTTGTAGATAATTAATTGTTCAATAATTGGGAGAAAATAATTTTGAGCTATTTGCACTAGTACTTGTAACCTAATATTGGTTTTTAATATAGTAGTTTCTCTTTTTGCACAAATTTGGTGATTCTTTGATATCATCACTGTATGTATTGTATCCCCCTGTGCAGGCGCCGGGTTACCATGGTGATCCCTGCTAGTGTCTGTGACGGACGCCCGAACTGCCGCCACTGAAAGCAGGAAGTGAATGCCGCCCCGGCGTGCAGCACACGGAGGTTCAGAGGGATATAAGGTTGGTAATTTTTGTAATTTATGTATTTACTCTGCCTGATGACGGACCATTAAATGTCTGAAACATTGCATGAAATGTCCAGTAGTATTTACTAGTCATTACTTTTGAAAGAACCTGCCTGTGGAGTGCTGGTCAAACAGATTGCCTACAGCAGGTAGGGGTTGGGCTGTCTGCCCTGCAGGCCACGTGTTGTGGTGGAGCAGGAGCACACTGGAGGCAGGTTCCAGGCAGCGTGGTACAGCAATGGAGGTTGCCATTGTAGCACAGTGTTGTGGAGGGTTAGACCTGCTGCGTGTCTGTGGCTGAGAGAGGAAGTGTGCTTGGTTCTCTGCAGTGTCTCCAGTATGGAGGCAGCCATGTTGGAGACCGATGTTTCTCCAATTCCCTTGCCAGGGGTTTCTCCAGTCAATCCGGTGTGTCTTTCCCTGATAAAAGGGGTCTGACCCATGTCTCCCTGGCAGTGCTTCAGTCTACCTCCTGGAGAGTGGTTCAGTGGCTTTGCGCTAGACAGTGTTCCTGCCTAAATTGCTGATGCTCCTGTCCGGTGTTGCTTAAAGGTACCAGTACCGCGGTGACCCAGCAGCGTGCTGCAGGGGACTCACCTCTCTCCTGTCGGAATTACCTTTCAGCGCTTAGCAGTTCTTCAGTGACTTTCAGTCGTGTTCAAGGTACTGCAGCTTTTCACAGTTATCTTCAAAGTACTACAGCTGTTCACAGTTGTATCCAAGTGCCGCAGTTATTCACAGTTGTCTCCAAAGTACTACAGTTGTTCACAGTTGTATCCAAGTGCCGCAGTTATTCACAGTTGTCTCCGAAGTACTACAGTTGTTCACAGTTGTATCCAAGTGCCGGAATTATTCACAGTTGTCTTCAAAGTATTACAGTTGTTCACAGTTGTATTCAAGTGCCGCAGTTATTCACAGTTGTCCCCCAAAGTACTACCATTGATATATGAACTGCTACTGTTGCCTTATTCTTTGCATTACCAGTATGTTGCTTGTTTCTACTTCAGTTTATTCAGTGACTGTATTGCAAGACCTGATTATTAAAACTTGTAAACCTTAATGAACTTCTCCATTTATCTTGTACTCTGGTACATGAGAAAGCACTAAATCCATCCACCAAGCTTCCGCCATCCAATTCCCATCTCCTCTAAGGTTACTCCCCATTCCCCAGTCCCTACAAATCCCCAGAGTGTGACACATGTTGAAAATCTCCACTCCTGAACAATTAATATAACAGGTTCCATAAATAAAACAGATAATCAGGGGCACTTACCAATGTAGTTTTTCAAGAAAGAAAATAAATAATTCCAGGTCCTTCTCCACAAGTTGCAAGTCCAGAAGGGAAGCTATATAATACATGAGTGCCTCTGAGGGTTAGGTGGGTGATACCAAATGTTATAGGCTTGATTGAAGAGGTGAGTTTTCAGGGAATGCTTGAAAGTTTGGAGGCTAGTAGAGTCTTATTGTGCGTGGAAGGGCATTCCATAGGGTGGGAGCAGCTTTAAGTCCTTTAACAGTGAATGGGAGCTAGTGAGAGTTTGGAGATATTTTGTGAAGAGATATAGGTTGGAGTGGTTTGGTTAATAGCTTTATATGTGAGTAGAAGTATTTGGTATTGACTACGGTAGAATATGGGCAACCAATGGAGGGTCTGGCAGAGTCAATCAGCAGATGATGAACGTCTGGCCAGGAAAATCTGCATTGCAGAAGCATTTAAAATAGCTTGCAGTGGTGAAAGTCTTTTATTGGGAAGACCAACGAGGAGACTATTGCAATAATCAATGCGAGAGATAATGAGTGCATGGATTACTGTTTTAGTAGTGTCATGTCTAAGATAGGGTCGTATCTTGGATATGTTTTTTAGATGCATGTAACATGATTTTGAGACAGACTGAATGTGGGAAACAAAGGTCAGTTCAGAGTCAAGGGTGACCCCTAGGCAGCGAGCTTGAGGGGTAGGGTAGATTGTCACGTTGTTGACAGTTATGGAGAAATCAGGATAGTAACTGCTCCTGGCTGGAGGGAATAGAATTAATTCAGTCTTTAAAATTGTTTGCCCTATCTTGCTATCCATTAGGAGTAAAAAATATATATATTATTTATTTATTTACAGTTTCTTATATAGCGCAGGAGATTCCATTGCGCTTTACAATAGTAGACAGTGATAAAACAAACTGGGTAACAACAGACAGACTTGGAGGTAGGAGGGCCCTGCTGCAAGCTTATAATGTATAGGGATATAGGAGGGTAACACAAGGACAGGCACCAGTAATAGCATAGCAGTCCCACCAAGTTACAAGTCCAGAAGGGAAGCTAAATAATACATAAGTGCCTAAGAGGGTTATGCATGTAGAACTTAAATATGATAGGCTTGCCTGAAGAGGTGAGTTTTCAGGGAACACTTGAAAGTTTGGAGGCTAGTGGAGAGTCGTATTGTGTGTGGAAGGGCATTCCATAGGATGGGAGCAGCCCGATGAAAGTCCTGTAATAGTGAATGGGAGCTAGTGATCCGTGCAGAAGAGAGACGCAGATCTTGTGTAGAGCGTAGTGGTCGAGATGGGAGATATTTTGTGATAAGTAAAGAGATATATGCTGGTGCAGTATGGCTAATAGCTTTATATGCGAGTAGAAGTGTTTTATATTGAATACGGTAAGATACAGATTTGTGTCTCTAATTTGTTTATGCACAATATACATGGCAATAGTGGCCCTTTATGTTCTTAATTTATAATCAGAAAATAAATAATATTACAATGAAATCATAATAGTATTATTGTTTTTAGAAACGTATGAGCATCAGACAATTTCAAATACTGTGAAAAGACCCAGCAAATGTGCAATATCTAATCCTTTGGCATTGTACACCAATTATGGATTCAAGTAAAAAATAAAAACTGAACTGATAAATGAAACTGATGATGACAGCACAGTCATAGAGACCAATACACTGTAACTACCTTTCTTTGGAAAAGACTTTCAAGCACTAGATTGTACAGTATAACAACGGTTTATTTCTTCCTGATCAAATGCCTGAAGTGTTAACCTTGAATGGTAGAGGCCAATGTTTGCCTTAGGCCACATTGCTCCTTATGCAGGCATTCCCCTTGCTGTTTCTGCACTCAGAGAAACATACACAGAAACAGAAATCAAGGACATTATAGTATTACAATTCTTTAAAAATGAACATAAATATTAAAGCTACTGTTGCCGAACATGACCTTACCAATGAACACACGACAATTATAACAAAAAAAGATACACAAATATAAATATAACCTTCGAGCACTGATTCCATCACAATAATAATTCAATAATGAACATAAATTATTGAATATAAATAAAGTAATAAACAAACGTATCATCTGTAGGACAGTCTGTTCATAATAATTGTACAAACACTTCATCTTAACAGAAAAAACTGGCAGTATATATATATATATATTCTGCAAGTGACGTCAATCCTTTGCTGATATGTCCGTACCCTTCTGGTACAGCCAGCGGCAAAATCACAATGTACAGTAGAATCCATCAAGGGCTTCACGCCGACGACTTGTAATAAAGATAACAGACCCTGTTTAATCAGTCAACATTTCAGTACTATATTTGAAGGTTCTTTCATCAGAATACACATCAATACAAAAAGTGCATTTAAATACCTTCACCACATGTACACGCCCAGGCCTGTGACAGATCTAAAGTGGACCCAGATAATAATGCTTTCAATTTACCGGAATACTGAATTTGCTAAATCACACCATGTTGTTTTTATCACTTTATTTTAAAGTTTATTCTAACCCCCAAAACTGCTCCAATTCACTTTACAGAATAAGTTATCATGACAACCATACCCTTTCCAGAAACAAATATTTTGGATGGATTTTAAATACATCTTCCAACAAGAAAATGTCACAATCATCAAGTCCTTTACATAAATAACTGGTAATGAATAATAAAAAAGCCCTCTAGCCAACAGTACCATTAAGCACATTGGGCCTTATTCTGGTTCACTCCTTCTGGCAAATTCATTCTGAGATGACAAAACCATGTGCACTGCAGGGGGGCAGATGTAAAATGTGCAGAGAGAATTAGATTTGGGTGATTTATTTTGTTTCTGCGCAGGGAAAATACTGACTGCTTTATTTTTACACTGCAATATAAATCTCACTTTGAAGTAAAACCCCACCCAAATCTAACTCTCTCTGCACAAGTAACATCTATCCCACTTGCAGTGCACATGGTTTTTTCCATCTAAGAAGGAATTTGCCAGAAGGAGTGAACCAGAATAGGGACCATTATACTGTATCAGAAAATGGGCTGCTGTAAGGTGAGAGCTAGAAGCTTGTTCTACACAAATAGTGTATGTATTCAACACAATAAACAGCAATGTGTCGGCCAAATTAAATGTTCTTTTAACATCTGCCCTGAAAAGACGCAAGGCTGTTCCCCAAATCTCTGGGATGTGATAAGTAGGAAAATGAACATGAGTGGGACCCTAGAGTGGAAACTGTACTATATCAGTGAAAACGCTAGAACCTAAGACTACTGTCTATTATACTTAGTATGTAAAAATAAACACATACATTCTTAAAATAACTCTAAGTTTAACCCTTTGAGTGACCGCTAAATTTTTTTATATATATATATATATATATATATATATGTAATATATGTATATTGTAGATGGGCACTTATTTTCTTAATTCCTCCCATTTAGAAATTATGGTCGTTTGACCTTGTAGATCGTGCATCCGATCCTGTTCTATTCAGTCCGGTTCTAATCTAACCTATATCATTTGGCATTTGCTGTTTTGATAAGTCTGTGAAGGTAATATCACCTCGCCTCCATTTTATGAATATAGATTACCAATTATGCAATCTGTTCAGTACATTAAAACTCAACCTCCATCCTACAGATTCATCATATCTAGAAGAATATGGGACCTACATTAGTCTCATCTAATATGGACGTCTAAAATTTTCTCAGTTATAACACATATTTAAGGTATATATCTCTTTGGGTATATGTACCCTTAGGAAAATATTTCCATTATTCTTATTTACACGTACTCCCCTCCCCCTTTTCATCTACCTTATACTACTATTTTTTGATCCTCTAGATTGCGACCTACTGTATATATTTTTTTGAGTTCCATCTTACATTTTGAAAATATTTGAGGCATCCACTTGTATTCTTCCATTGGTATGTACAGAATGTTTGTAACCATGGATACTTTTATGTTAATCATTTGAACCGTTCTTTATATTGGACACAGTTGTATTTACACTTGATATGTTTTTACCACTTGCAGTGTCTATTTTAAAACCCCTGATGAAGTCTTTCTAAAGACGAAACGCGTTGGGTTATAACCGTCTTCAAAAGAACTGAGACACCACACGTTTTTACCATAAACGTTTTAATAAAATATGTTATTCTTTCAAAAAATGTTTTGATCATTTACATATTTGACTCAAACACTGCACTTAAGGTGGCGGAAATCTTTGGCGCTCTCTACTCTCTCTACTATCCATACCTTTTGTCTCCCACTAACAGGGGAGTCTTTCTAGAGCAGCTGCCTTCTGTGTGGCGCGACTAGAGTCACTCCTAGTTGTATATATATATATATATATATATATATATACACATTTGTTATATAAATTCAAATAAACAATTTTGTGTAAAACAAAGAGTATATTTCCTATATTAGCTAAACATTACAGGTCATTATCATGAATAAAAATGTTTGTGTTGCAATTTTCACACCTATTTTGGCAAATTCCCTTTGCAGAGGCAAGTAAAGGGTTAATAAAAGATGGATCTAATTCTTAAATGTATTAAATCTAAAATAAAGTCTTTGAGTCCAAAGGAGAAATTAAATCCTTTCTTCTATTGTTAGGCCTGATTTAGACATGATCGCTCATCTGCAAAGTTGCAGACGACTGAGAGTAGACAGCCGCTGCCCAAACGGAAAGAAAAAACACCCTGTGTCACTATCCTGTTGCATATAATATGCAATTCCTGAACCATCTAAGGATTTTTCCAGTTTGCAAATGTGATTAGGTCTGACCCTACTGGCAATCTATGACACAGACAGGCTGAAAGAGACTGGCATTGACATCACACACCCTCCCTTAAAACTCTTGGGCGCAACTGCGTTTTTTCTGACACTCCAAAACAACAGCAGGTTTCTACCCCCAAATGACAGCTTTCTGCCAGTCAAACTGCCAGGGGAAGCAATATTTTTATCTCTCCCACTTTAGCACTCTTTTGGGTTGCACAAACTTATAATATATATGGTGGATGCACAGCGGGACTTATAGATTCACACTTCCCATTCCCCACACAGCGTGTTAATTTAACAATATTGCACTCTTCATTAGCACTCCACAAATTAATTGAGAACATGTGACATGATTATCAGCAAGCTGCAGTTGTTAAAAGTCACCAGTGAACAGTGGGGTCCGACGAACACCATTGCATCCCGTTGACAGGAAGCACCAGTTACTATGAAGCGGCATGCGTTCCACGAGCCGGCTGGCTGGGGGACATGCATTCCATATGTAGGAAGTGCTCGTGTGAAGGGCGTGATGACGCGGTCCAAAAGCCGGAAGTACCCAGACTGACACTAGGATTGATTGAGCCTCAAATGGCAATTAGTAAGGGTATTTAAACCCGGGACAGGGCGGCTTCACAGTAGGTCTCTGGTAGCTGTCACAGGCGGACCTCTGGATTGCTGACTCCTTTTGAATTTTTGTGGACATTAACCCTTTGTTATCTTCCTTGAAAAAGATCCTAATAAGGATCAAAACGTCTGATTTTTTTCCTGACAGCTTCACTTGGTATGTCAATTTTTTCTTATCTTTGTCTTTTTCAACTTAATACGTTTTTTTAGATAAAACTTGTTAGGCGAGTGCTCTTTTTTCCCTAAGTGGAATCCTGGACTGAATAACCTTCTCCAAAATAGTGACTCCACTGGATTTTGGAAAGATTGAGGAGTAAACCAATAATGTCTGTATATACAGTTTTTTGTATTCTGTTCACTATCTTAGATTGGCCTACATCAAGTTCTTCTATACAGTGGATGTTTATTAAAGCCTTCTTTCTACTGTCCCCTTCACCCTGCACCCTGGCTTTCTTGTTTGTCTAATATCCCCCTTCCAACTCTGTGCCCTACACTAGCAGTACGGAAATTACTTTTAGGATTTGGATCGTGCCTCTTTGATTCAGTCTCTCTCTAACTCTGCTACTGGCCAATTCAGCATTTCCCCGTTTTTTCCAAGAAGGCTGTAACTATCGAAAAATTAGATCTGGCGTTGCTTCCAGGGGAAAAATATTCTCCAAACAAAAGACCTTCTTTTTCTGTAGGCACCTTGCTGAAGGTCTGGAACGGCCCTGCGTACTTCCTTTCACAATTGATGGTCCTTTACAGTTTTAAAAGTCTTTTGGGATGGTTGGGTTTTAATCACATGCGATATCTTCACCTTGGGAGTTCCAGATGGGTTTTTGCTTTTGAATCTATATTCCATGCCTTTATCTATGAACCAAATAAATACTTGAAGAATCTCAACATTGAAGCTAAGGCTATAATTTCTGGAAATATACTTCTACCTAGACCCTGGGTCGACTGGATTCAGACAATAGAAATGTAATGATTAATGGATTTTATGTCCTCTGCTGATATGTTCATAAACTACCAAATGTTTGGGTTTAGTTGATTGGACGTCTGCAAATCTGAGAGGTATGCCACTTGTATCCTATCATCATACTGTAGATCATGCACCATCTATTGTGGTCTTCCACCTGGATCCAGTGACTATCTCCCACATACCCCCCCCCCCCTTCATTGACTGTTTATTTATCTACATTCTTTCTCCTTTCTCTGTTCTCTCTCTATTCTTTCACATTCTTTGGTTAGCATTAAATCTATCTATCTCTGATTACATACTATGTCAGTACATACAGAGTGGATAATTACCTGTATCCACAAGTATTCTGGGTATCAGAATACCATTGATATTGCTGTTCCAATGTAATGTTTTTTTTTCTTGCAGTTATGTTGGATGTGAATTGTTTTGGCCTCTATATTTTGGTCTTGCTTATATGTTTTGGATACCTTTTATCATGGCATGCTTTAATTTTTTTGTGCCCGTGAATCCAAAATTTTAAATAAATTTTACTTGAACAAAAATATCCCAAGATTTAAATGTGTTAAATATCGAGTTGACCTTCAGTCTCTTTTTTGCCTAATGTAGTTTACACATGTTATAAACTGTCCAGCCAAATTGAGAGTACACTTTTTTGTTTTCTACAAAATATGGTATTTTGTAAAAAGCTTGACTTTGCAATCATCTAGCAACATAGCTAATTGTTGGAAATTGAAAGACATTTCAGGTTGTTTTATATTCTGTCCAGCACACCTAGTCAAGGCGCATTTTTCCCATCCGTCTGTTTGTAAACCACTTCTCCTGCTTGATTGAAGCCAGATAAACTGGGAGCATAGATTGGCTCATGGCTCATTTAGATCAAGCACTGATTACAGCACAAATAGTTTTTTTCAAGCACCGTTTCCCTGTTAACAAAAAAAGTCTTTGCGACAAAATAATACTGCTATTTAGGTAAATTGTGTAGTTTAAACTATTTACAAATAGTATGGTTTTTGTATACACTGTACAGGGCCTGATTAAAGGTTCCCTAGGCTAATACACATGTATCTACCCTTATACTACTGCTAAACAAACATGTATGGGGGTTCAGGGACTCGCCGGCATGTAGGATCTAATGCTTGTGGAGTGTGAAGGAGATTTTGGATTTAGGGTACCCAGCTGGCACTGTAGCACAATGTGCATAAAGTAATGGTTCCATCAGTAAGTTACATTGGCATAGCCATTACTTTAAGAACTTCACCCTTCACAGTACATCAGGATGGGAAACGCCTTAATTTTATTCCTCAGCTATCACATGTAAGGTGCCCCTCTTCCCTCTCAGTCCTGGTGCCCTAGGCTGCAGGCTAATCAGCCTATTTATTAATTAGGCCCTGAATGCCCATAAAAATAGTGAACACCCATTGGTTCTCATTTATAATTAGGAGAAAGTAATCTAAGGTGTTATTCTTCACAATAAAAAAACATGTTGCAATTTATAGTGGATACAGTTAACCCCTTGAGTGGTGGATTTTGTTGGGGCAGGACAAACCTACCAGGGCAGGTTTGTCCTGCCCCAGCAAAACCCACCAGAGCTCATAGGAGCTAGCCTCACCTAACCTTCGCTCCGGTATCTGTACCCAGAGGCTGTGATCCCCTGCTGCCGCTGCCCCAGCCGACAGTCACTTCAGTGATCTCAGGCGGCAGGTTCAGGGGATGTTCCCCTCGAACATCCCCGAACCTGCCGCCTACGTCATTGCTGTAAACTGCATGGCGGCTGGGGAAGAGGGAGTCAGGGGAGCTCTGGCGAGCTCTGGCGTATGATCGCCGGAGCAAAGGTGATGGGGGGGTTGAGGGGAGTGACGGGGGGGGGGGTTTCTAGAGGTGGTGCGCCAGTGGTGCACACCTGGACACCACTGGCGCGCACCTATTCCACATTAGTGGTATGCCCGGAAATTTTCCGGGACAGCCCGTGGCGGCAGCACAGCTGAAAATTTCCGGCCATAACACCCAAGGGGTTAAAAGATGGTTTAGCATTGGAATTTGAACATTCTATTAACAGGCAAAAAGCAGTGTTCATAAAGGGTTTTTCCAAATCTTTGAATTTATAGTGAGTTTGGACAACCCATGAAGAAGGCATAATGAGCACTTTACAAGCCACAGGTGGCAATTCAATTAGCCCCTATAATTTACCTAATTGATGCAGTTTAACAGGAGCCAATATCAGCCCACAGGCTGCAATTAATAAACATTTATTTTCAAACCTGAGCAGACTCAAAAATAAATCAAATGGCCAATTTGCCTGAGGCACAAACGTGTCAATTCATAGGTTTTGGAACCAATCCCAGATTCTATGGAATAAAGTGCAGTAAGGAGTGTATTCAGTGTGTGCTGATATTTCCGACAATCGGAAATAATTGCAAACTTTGACAAGAAAATGTTGAATTTACAATTAACCTATTCAATTTATCTGACTTCTATGCGACTTTGACATTTTTCGATGGCCGGAAAACTCGTGTATCGGCAAAATTGGCTGCCTCTTGCAAAGTGCTGTGCATGTAATGGACAATTCCATCTTGCATTACCATTCATTAATCCCACTGCTGAGAGTTATTGATATGTAAGATAAGTGGAGTCATCTTTAATTGCATACAACTGTTTGTGCTGCACTTCTTGCTTGACAAAAACTCCAACTAAAGGAGTTGAAATGTTGCATTCAGCTTGGTGCACAACGTGGTTCTTTTCTATCTTTATTAACCAGACCGTAGTGACACTGATCCCTGCTCTCTCTCTTTCTATCTATCTATATATATATATCAGTTGTGCTACTGTGATGATAATTTGGTTTTCTGGTAGGCCAGGGGAGGTGAGGCCTCCTATGCTCATGTTTTCCTAAGCTTACACAATTATATTACACAGTGCAAAAATAGCCATAAACTACATGAAAGTCAGTATTTGCCATGTTCGTAAAACATCTTCATGTAGAACATTCGATTTTTATTAATAACAAATATGGTCCCCTTTACCCTGTACAACTGATCCTGAATTTACAATCTAAGCTATGTGTGCAGAATGAATGTATTAAAGAGAATAGTATTTGTAACCATTAATTAATGAATTCATTCATTAATTCATTCTGGACATGTAGCTTCAGTAGGAAATTAATTGGAAGTTCAGTAAGTGACCATTTTTCACTGGGATGGATGAGATATTTGAAAGGACCGTGCAGACCTAAAGAGATATGTTTTCATTTAAGTAAGCATTTAACTCTTTCAGGTACAGAACATACCTCTTACTGTAGGTAGAAATGCAGAATAGACAGAAGCAAATGCTATTTTGCATCCATTTCATACAATTGCTGTTGAATGGGTGGCATCGTCAAATAAAGTAGATTACGATACGTTAATTACATCAATAATTACTTTGACAAGGGAGGAAAAAGTGTACTTTTTTAAAGTGAGATGTGCAATCACATATCCAAAGCATTATACTGTAGTTGTAGAACTTTGAAACTACAGAAACATAGGTTACGTCTCATTGGGGGCCATATGTAATGAAATTCTAGAGCATAAAATCCCCAATAGCTTGCAGAGCTTTAGCAGTCCTTCACTAATATATCCCTGACGGCCCATAAAACTTTCAGTGCCCCTAAGTACAAGACTTGTCCTGCCCAGAGCCTTTGAACAAAACAATTGAATTTTGATTTTAGCTGCAAACTTTGCCGAAATCTTGCATTTCATAACATTCCTTTGTTTTTAATAAATGGTGTATATGATGTCTATTCGGAATCAAAGGATGACATATAGTATGATATGTAACCTTACTTCCTCCACTTTTACGCAAAGAAAAATATAAAACTACAGTACAGTGTAATAAAGTACATTACCATGTTTCCTTACATCATTAGCACATTCTCATGATACTTCGTTTCACTCTTCTGCCAGAAATGCTGTGATATAGTAATACAGTGCGTATACTTCTATTTCCATAAATGAACAAGGGGACTGACTATTCTGAATTACTTCAGTTCCGTAAATATTCTTGTTTGAATTCTGTGTTGACCTATACATTAGTTTACATTATTTGTCTTGCTGGCATTTATGTACAATGTTTTCATTTCTTTTTCATAGCTTCTGATATCTATTTCTCTGGGTCAGTGGTTCTCAACCTTGGTCCTCAGGACCCCCCAACAGTTCACGTTTTCCAGGTATCCACAGAATCACAGGTGAAATAATTAGCTCCACCTGTGATCTTTTAAAATGTGTCAGTGAATAATAAGTGCATCTGTGCACCTGCCGGGTGACTTTTAAAACGTGCACTGTTGGGGGGTCCTGAGGACCGAGATTGAGAACCACTGACCTAGGTGCTTTGCAACAGGTGTGTTGGTAATTGCTTCACCTTTAAAAGCAGGGGAGTACCTAGATATTCGTAGGCCCCATAGCAAAAGATTGTAAGGGCCCCCTATTTAGCAACTGATGGTGATAAATGTATGTAAACCATATTACTTAGACAGTAGAGATGGGCCCCCTTCAGCTCTGGGCCAGTAGCGCACGCAGGGGGGGTTTCTGAGTACCCAGAAACCCCCCCAGGAGTGTAAGGGCACTATGCTGAAAGCTGAGGGTCCCTTCTTTCCATGGGTACAAGAATTTTAAAAATCGGCCCTTGGGAACTGGAGATATCTGACTTCAAAGCAGTGGTCCCCATCCAAGCCTGTTAATTGCTCTTCCCAGTCAGATATTTCAGGTTCTGTTTGACTTAGAGTTTTTCTGAGGGTATAATCCAAAAGCTGGGACTCTCCCCCTTTGATGAACACTAGTAGATTGTCTCTACTGTTCCCAGAACCAGAGATATCAGCCTTCTAGCAGCTGGTTACTGCTCCAGCTCCACACACCTGGAATGTAGTTTTATATACTTGTTGGCAGATTGCTCTGCCTCCTGAACTCTCATCCCCTAGTCCCCAATACCATTTGGAAGGTGGGATTCTCTTGTTTTTAATTCCATTAAAATCTAAGAAATCTATTTCCGGGAACTGGAGATATCTGTAGTCAAGCAAGCTGTCCTCCCACCAGAAAATTATGAAAAATAAGCCCACTCCACTATACACCCCTCCTCTGCATATTAAACATCCTCTACCACCCTGGAAGTTATGTATCAGGCCCCTTCATTCAGCCCAATGCCCCCTTCTCCCACCCCATCTCCCACCATCTGTGCAGTAAAGGGGTAATTAGTGGAAATTACTGATCCAGGCCCTACATGCTGAGCGGGTGATATAATACCCCCTACCACCCGGGGGACATCAAAGCTTCCCCCACCCCTACCGCTGGAGGATCGGTAGGTGCCCCAATACATTGCTATGCCCAGGGGTCTACACTGCTGTTGACACCCCTGTATGTATGTATGTATGTGTATATATATATATATATATATATATATATATATGTGTGTGTGTGTATGTATGTATATATATATATATATATAATTATTATTATTATTATTTATATACATTTGGTCTATCTATAATGCTTTAACTGACCCGGCATATACTGGGTCACCTAAGTGTCCATCTCCGTGCTTTGCTCCGCCCCTCTGGAAACCCCCTTCTGAAAATCCTGCGTTTGCCACTGCTGGGCCCCATAGCAACTGCACCCCTGGCACCTATGGTAGTTACGCCCTTGTTTAAAAGCATAGTCTGCTGTGAGCATTAGATCAGATCGCATGCCTGGAATTAATCATTAATATGATAGCTATGTTTAGGGTAATAATTTTGAACAATAGTGTTAGGACCTGCAGAGTGGGGTCCTGTGAAGGGGGTTGCAGGCTTAAATGCATTGATCAATACATGAACTAATTCTACACTATTTATTATTATTAGTTAATTTAGTGTCCCTGTGATTTCATTTTAAACAATGTGGTCACAAACCATAGGGCACCCCAAAATCAGTAAAGGTGAGTGTTGATGATTAGTGTATATTAGATAGATAGGACGATGCAGTGATAGCGCTGTATGGTGATGCAGCAGGGTGGCGTCTATTACAAGCTGGTGATTCCTGTTGCAGTAATGACAGGAAAATAATCCTAGGATGCAACATGGGATCATTCACTCACCACTGGGCAGCTGGTAGCACCCATGGAGATGCACAAGCATCCATTTTAGGGGCTGGGACATTTTTATGCAACCACAGAGATCCCTGGCCTATTCCCTCCCCTAAACTGTTGTGACATGCCTCCATTTTTGCTGCCCAACCTCCAAACACTGACATACTGCTACTGACCTACATCTTCAAAATTATGGTTTAGGCATAAAATGATAGTACCTTATTACCCATATAAGGTATATAAAAGAATCTTTGGTACTTGTGTAGTTTCACGGCGCCACCGCGCGTACACTCTGTCTCTGAAACTTGGCAGCCTGCCAGAAGCTCTGTTTAACTCTGCGCGTGCCGCTCTAGCTCTTTAACTGTGCGCGTGCCGCTCTAGCTGTTAGCTACGTATTGTCAGCTTACGTTGTCAGCGTAGCACCGGGCAGCAGCAGCATTGCGCTGCCCAGGCGCTGACAGGTCACTGTGGTACTTGTAGTTCCACAGTGAAATAGGCAGCCCTGCGCACCGCTGACAATGGGGGCATGTAAAAGTGGACACCCTGGGCACACCCCGGCACACCGCGTCAGAAAACCAGACTACCTGCTAGCCGCTAACAAGCCGGGGTTTCTGGACTTAGACGCTAAAGCCTCTGAAATTAGTTGGGTCTAGGGATACACTATTGAAACCTGTCCACAGTGCCACTAGTCGACGCAACAGCTGTCGACCGTGTAAATCCCAGTATCCACGCCAACCCGAAGCGTGGCGAGCGGCGGCGGTACGCGTCCTATGACCTTTTCATACCCCCACTATCCACGTCGGCGTGGAGTTGATTTTATAAAGTGTGGCGAGCGCAGCGAGCCACCGCGCCAGAAGCGTGGCGAGCGCAGCGGGCTTCACAGGGGACGCGGACACCTTCAGGTTTCACAGGGGACGCGGCGCTCGCCACGCTTCGAGCTCGGTGGCTCGCTACGCTCCCCACACTTTCTGTTCTCAACTCCACGCCGACATGGATAGTGGGGGTATGAAAAGGTCGTAGGACACATACCGCCGCCCCTCGCGGGGCTCGCTGCGCTCACCACGCTTCGGGTTGGCGTGGATCGTGGGATTTACACGGTCGACAGCTGTTGCTAAGTCCAAGCGCCTAAGTCCAGAAACCCCGGCTTGTTAGCGGCTAGCAGGTAGTCCGGTTTTCTGACGCTACAGTGTCTAAATTTAGCGTCTGCATGGGGGACTCCCCCTTTGATAGTGGTGTGCCGGGGTGTGCCCGGGGTGTCCACTTTTACATGCCCCCGTTGTCAGCGGTGCGCAGGGTTGCCTATTTCACTGTGGAACTACAAGTACCACAGTGACCTGTCAGCGCCTGGGCAGCGCAATGCTGCTGCCCGGCGCTACGCTGACAACGTAAGCTGACAATGCGTAGCTTACAGCTAGAGCGGCACGCGCACAGTTAAACAGAGCTAGAGCGGCACGCGCACAGTTAAACAGAGCTTCTGGCAGGCTGCCAAGTTTCAGAGACAGAGTGTGCGTGCGGCGGCACCGTGAAACTACACAAGTACCAAATCTTTTATTTTTAAGTTTCCATTTATGATGATTTTATTGACTGAAACATGTCTCGGTATTGTTCTATTGCGCTCATAGTACTTTGATATTTTTGTGTAGCTTTGTTATATTAATAGAATAAGGTAGACTCTACTTAAGGTGTTTCACTTGCTGTCTGTTCTCTGGGTCAGACTTCTGATATTGTGTCATAATGTCAGACACCTCCATGCAGGGAAAGCGGCAGTACTATAGACATACTGTAGGATTTTTCTTAGCCATAAGAACATTTTGATAACTACACATTCGTACTACCCCCTTTGTAGAACAAGGCTTAGGGACAGAGGTTGGAAGGATGAACCTTTATATAAATCTAAAAAACACCCTACTAAATTAGGATGTGTTATTGGACTATGCTATAGCAACAGCTAAATGTTGCAGGAGGAAGTATACAAAATAAGAACAGATATTGCTGTGTCACTGTAGTTTCATTATTTGCTGTTTCATTTTTCTTTCTGTGCTACACTTTGTTGTTGTCTTTCACTGTGTATTTCTTATTGCCTGTAAAATACTGTATATACTCTGCAATATTCAGGTAATAATTACTCCCACAAGGTTCCACAGTGTGCTGATGCTTGAAAAGCAGATTCTCATTAAACTTATGGATTGGAACTCCAAACTTGGAAAGCCATGTAATTTAAAGAGCCCTGATTCTCTTTGTACATATTGATTAAGAACCAAGAAACACTATATTAGTTTATATATTTGAGAAACTAACTTTAAAATTAGCATATAGAAAATATAATATTAATTTATTTCTGGACCATGGCTAACATATAATTATAATTTTAATAAAAAAAAAATGATAGAAATTGAGATAATCCCTTCTGATCATTCCAACACCACAGTGGCTGTAAAGACATCGTGCAGTACATGCTGTGTGGAGTTTGTATATTCTCCCCTGTGCCTGTGTGGATTTATTGCAGGTACTCCGGTTTCCTCCCACAATCTGGAAATACTGTATACTAGGAGCAGCGGTGTAGCTAGGTGACCCCCCCCCCCCCATTTGTAGCAGGCCGACACCTTCCCCCCGCCACCCCCCCCCCCCCTCCACCCTATTACATTATTATTATATATGCACCTCTGGGCTTCTCCCCCTCTATAATAATAACAACAACATGACCCCACAGGCTGCTCCCTCTGTATAATAACAGGACACCACAGGCTGCTCCTCCTGTATGATAACAGGACCCCACAGGTTGCTCCCCCTGTATAATAACAGGACCCCACAGGCTGCTCCCTCTGTATAATAACAGGACCCCACAGGCTGCTCCCCCTGCATAAGAATGGGACCCCACAGGCTGCTCCCCCTGTATAAGAAACGGACCCCACAGGCTGCTCCCCCTGTATAAGAACAGGACCCCACAGGCTGCTCCCCCTGTATAATAACAGGATCCCACAGGCTGCTCCCCCTGTATAATAACAGGATGCCACAGGCTGCTCTCTTGTATATAACAGGAACCCACAGGCTGCTCCCCCTGTATAGTCTTACCTGATCTCTGAGTCTTGACGTCGGGCACCAGTGAAGTAGGTGAAATTCACAGCAGCCTATGATTGACACAGGTTACTTCCTGTTAGCTGCCGGTACCTACAACCTCACTACCCCACCCTCTGTACTGGCCTCCTGCACTAGACATGTCCTCAGTGCAGGAGGCCGGCGGCCATTTTTCTGTGTCTGACTCCTGAGTCAGAAGACAGCATGCGGGCATCATACAGGGTAGGGATGCAGTTTGCAGTGCACGGCTCCAGCACTCCATGTCAACTTTCGACTGCCAGACCTAGCTACGCCACTGACTAGGAGGTTAATTGGCTTTTGAAAGCAATTTAGCCCTAGTATATATGTTGTAGGGAATATAGACTATAAACTGCACTGGGGCAGGGACTGGTGTGAATGGGTAAATATTCTGTTTAAAACACTGCGGAATATGTTTGCACTATATGGTATAAATATATGTAGAAGCCATATGTAGAAGCCATTGCTAGCTATGGTTTATAAGCAGAAATTGCCGATGTCCATCTTCCTGGTGTTTCCTTAAAGTTATGCAAAAGATAGTAGCCTACTGTACAATAGAAATATTGCAAATCTGGACTCTGTATTGAAGATGGGATTTTGCTATTGGCGACCAATCAAAATCTACTTATTTATTTTGAAGATAATAGAATCTAATTGGTTGCCTGTAGTAACATCCCATCTTCAACAGAACTCCCACCTAAGTAAATAAACCCCTATATTTCATCTCAGCACAATAAGCTATATATATATATATATATATATATATATATATATATATATATATATACAGTTGTGCTCATAAGTTTACATACCCTAGCAGTGTTTACTCTTTTTAAATCATAATGACGACAGAAACTACCCAAATGACCCTGATCAAAAGTTTACATAATACCGTGTATTGGCCCCTTTAACATCAATGACAGCTTGAAGTCTTTTGTGGTAGTTGTGGATGAGGCTCTTTATTTTCTCAGCTGGTAAAGCTGCCCATTCTTCTTGGCAAAAAGCCTCCAGTTCCTGTAAATTCTTGGGCTGCCGCCGGTGTCTCTTCTTCCTGCCGGAAGGGAAGGGGGGCACACTCCATCCCCAGCACTCATCCGGCAGCTTCCTCAGTGTCACAGAGCATGCGTTGTTTATTTCCAGCACTGCGGCCAGCGACAGAAAGCCAGGATGCCGGGTAAGTACCTTTCACACCAGCCTGTAAGTCTGGGGAGGGCCCAGGAGCAACCCTGCTAGCTAGCAGGGTTGAAATCCCAGCAAATTATTCCTGGGAATTTTTCCCGGGAACCTTTCACACCAGCGCTAGTGGCGGGTTGTTCCCGGGAAGTTAGGCTGGTGTGAAAGGGGTATTAATGAAACACTCATTTTAAGGAGTATTTTTTATATATATTTTTACATGAAGCTAATTTTTAACATAACTTTGGAATAAAAAGTACCCAGAAACTGTTTCTTACCTTGTTTAGAATTTAGAATATAGAAATACTTTAAAGCTTTGTTTCGGGTAATATTTCCTTAACCCTGGAAGAATTATCTATTCGTTATCAAATTGTTCCAGCATTATTTTACTAAATCCTCCCACACATCTCATTTAGGATTGATCTCCACAAATCTGTAACATAAACCAAACCTTGACATACCACAGCACAGCTAAACTTAAATAAACTGTTTTGATTATGTTCAATTTTTCCCACAAAATATGGCAGAGAAACGTCTATATGACACAACAGATAGAAACAGAGAGACTGTGTGAAGTTTAGGAATAGTAAAACGCAAGACTAAGGCTAAGGTGGAATGTAGGTCAGGCATTTCAAATTTTAACAGCTGCAACAGATTGCAAGAGGTATACATTTGGTAATTGCTTTAACAGCATGCACTCATAAAAAAGTCAACCTTAACCACTAACAATTATTTGCATTCATTTTAAACCACATCACTTAAAATATTAAATGTGATAAATTCTCCTTGTAAGAATTTTAGTACATCTTTTTTGTTTATACATTTTATAAAAAGATAATGAATAATATTTGACTAGCAATTTATTTAAATATACACTACTATTCGATACATATGTCCATCCAATTTTATTTATTATACATTCTATGGTAAGACTAACAAAATTTGAAATATATATAGATGTTTGGAATATCTCTGAATAATATATGGAGATGATCAAAAAACCCTTACTCTGCAAATGTCGATTTAAAGACATATAGGGGGAAATTTACTAAAATGGATTCGTAAAAAATAGGTGTATTCGTAGGCAGAAATACACCTATTTTTTACACATTTGTATTTTCGGGATTTACAATCCCGAAAATACAACAATTCGTATTCCTAAAGATGGAACATTCGTATTTGTATTTACAAATACGAATGTCTACACCATCGATAGAATACGACAGGAATCACCATTCAAAAGAATGGTGGTTCCTGATTTACTAAGCAGCCGTATTGATAATATGGCTGCTAATTGGTGTAAAACACCCACGCAAATACGACAGGAAAATACACCTTGCTTTCCCTGTCGTATTTGGCTTTAGCCTGCACGGATCACTCAGATCCGTGCAGGCTTCAGTGTAAAAAAATAGAAAAAAAATAAATATAAAAAAAAAACCGGTGTGGGGTCCCCCCCACAGCCATAACCAGCACCAGGCTGAAAGAGCCGGGCCGGTAATTAAAAATCAGGGAACCCGACAAATAGGGTTTCCCTGATTTTTAACAACCAGCCCCAGGCTCCAGGTCCGGGGCTGGTTCCCAAAATACGGGGGACAAAATGACTAGGGGTCCCCCGTATTTTAAGAACCAGCCCCAGGCCAAACCAGCCAGCAGGGTAATGCCACAGCCGGGGGGAGACTTTTTATACAAGTCCCCCCGGCCAAAGCATTCAGCCCTCTGGCCAGTCAGCCTGGCCAGGGGTCCTGGGGGAGTGGGGACCCCCCCAATAAAGGGGTCCCCCACTCCAGGACTTACCTGACCAGGCTGAAGGCTGGTGCTGTCCCCGATGCCCCTGGGCGGTGGGCATCGGGCTGATTCTGGTGTAAAAATAGAAGAATAAACTATTGTTTTAAACTGTAGAACTATGAGTCCCAGCAAGCCTCCCCTGCAAGCTGGGACTTGGTGAACCACAAGTCCCAGCCTAAATAAAAACACACTGACACCTGTAAAATAAAAGTTTAATACATACATTACACACACTGATACTTACCTATCTTGATCCTGTAGGTAGGTCCCAGAGTCTTGATCCGGTGCCTTGTCCTGGTTCCGGATCCATGTCGCCATTCTTCTTCATTTCGATCTTCATGTTGGCGTCTGGTCGTCCGGGTCCGAAGAAATCCATGGTGGACCTGTGGAAGGAAATCCAACTCACCCAGGTCCTCCATGGAAGTTCTTCTGGCTTGGTCCAGGGCTTCTTCCTTCTTCTTCCATCTTCTTGCTTCTTCTTTAAGCTGCCGGCGACTCCAGCAAACTCCCCGTCTGTCAGAGCTGCAGAGATGTTTCCTCCTCAGTGTCTGGACTAAGAATGAATTCTAGCCAATCAGGAGCCGACTTTACTGGCTCCTGAGCCGACTTTACTGGCTCCTTTCTAGCAGTCTGATCCGTGCAGACTGCTAGAAAAATTCGTATTAGCGGCCGTATATATATATGTATATATGGCCAGCTAATACGAATTAATACGACATTGGAGGGTTACAAAGCAGTCGTATCTGACTGCTTTGTAAATCCCCCTCCGGAACACGACTTTGCATACGACTTAAACAGTCGTATGCAGTCGTAGGGAAAATACTAATACGAAAAACTCGGTTTTCCATATTAGTAAATTTCCCCCATAGTGTTTGTACATATATTAGCTGACATTCTATGTATGGTTCTAACTAGCAGTATCTTTCATCGCCTTGCGTGTTCAAAAGACGGGGGACTTCAACAATGACCCATGGGAGCATGCCTCATAAATGATATATACAGAGTATACACTGAACGAAAATATTGTTAACAATGGTAGTTTTCGTGCATATCATTAAATATTTTTTTCTAGTGTAGTGGTTCCCAAACTCGTTCCTCGGGACCTCACACATTTCACATTTTCCAGTTCACCCAGCAGGTGCACAGGTGCACTCATTTCTCACTGACACATTTTAAAAGAGCCACAGGTGGAGCTAATTACTTCTGTGAGGAGGAAAAAAGGGGGGTTTATAAACCCTACCACCTAGATGGCAGAGCTTATATAGGGCACTTGGTGAGATGGGTGGAGATTGCCAAGCTGCTCACACCTGGGGGTGCTAAGGCCCCTATATGGCTATAGCTGGAAAAAAGAAATGTGTATGGTGGAGCGCTGACTACTATAATTATAAAAATTATAAAAGGTTGACCAATTGGGTATTACATTATTATTTTAATATACCATATCATGAAAAATACACATAAAACACAAATTAAACACAATTTTTAGAATAAAAATCCAATAAGACAATAATCACCCCTACATAGGACCTGAATAGGAAATTAAAAAGTGGATAAGTCTCACTTGTTCCTGGTGATGCTCTCCTGTTTATTAGTTGGATAAGATGTAATACCCAATTGGTCAACCTTTTATGATTCTGTGAGGAGACCTGAAAAACATGCACTGTGTGAGGTCCTGAGGACCAACTTTGAGAACTAGTTTAGGTCTAGTGTGTACGCAATCTTTGGCTAGACTTCAAATCCTTTTGTGATACGTACTGCATTATTATTCTCTTTTTGATTTACTAGTATGTGCAACACTTGTTTATGTCAAAGCTGTAAGTTTGTACTACTGTTCTCAGTAAGGTTCTGTAGACATCCTAAACAATTGCTAATAATAATAATACATTTGAACTGTTTTCACCTTTAGGTTACTTACTGTATGTAATAGAAACTAATACCCCCACCTAAACCTTGCTGTTGACATTAGACTGGGATTTTTGCCCCAGCACAGGTCTTGATAGTTCGGCACACTTGCAGGTTTGTAAAAAGGTGCAAGTGCAATATTCAAATATTACTAAAGAGAATTGTAACACATTTTAGAATACATTTTGCAATAAGATTTTTAATAATATTGGCCATTGTTATGAGCATGCCCACTATGTCCAGATAACCTCATCAGGCAATTTCCTAACTTTCTAAGGGTTCATGTCTAGGGCCTTTTGAAACCTCCAAAAACAGCCCAACCAAACTACCCCAATGCAAAACACCAGTGGAGCAAGTGAAGTGCTAGATAGATAACATACCTCCCAACATGACCCATTCCAGGGGGGACAAGATGCTCTGGTTCTGGAAATCCATGCCAGTGGAAGTTGCAGAGTTGCAGGGCTGCAGCACAGTCCAAAATTCAGATAGGGGAGCCCCACCAACTGCCACCCTAAACAGCACAGTCCAGAATCACGGGCAGGTGTGGCTCCCCTTTTTGTATTTGTGACAGCGGTGCAGTCCCATCTCTGCAACTGCAACTGGCAAGGATGTTTAGGAGCAGAGTATTTTGTCCCTCATGGAATGGGTCATGTTGCGACGTATGAGATAAGAGCAGCTACTGCAAGCATTAGGAATGCTACAGAGGTGAACACTGTATAGTACTTTTTGCTTCTATGTATGTTAAATTGCACTTAATTCCCTTCTACAATAATATTGGTGGCCAGTGGTCATGTGAGTTAAAAAGACATTTCATCATTTCAAGGAAAAGCTGTTGAACTGACGCTAGTCATCATCTTAAGTTACTTATCAGCAGTATTAAAGCATCTTAAGGCTCCCAACTCCCCGCGCCCCCCCCCCCCCCCCCCCCATTCTAGTATACGAGGAGGGACAAACTGTGCAAATATATAATACTGTAAATATAATATAGAAAGGAGACCTAGTCCATACCCACTTTGACCTGAGTTTTCCTATCTTATTTAAGCATTGACAGTGACATAATTATTTAGTCCTGAATGCCTACCTTATTTACAACTACCATTCTCACACCTGCAATACACATGTTTAATGCTCAAACTATGAATTATCCATTAACTGATAACTATAGAGACCAAAATGGCATGCTACACTGTGACATTTCAAGCACTCCTTGAGCCAAGGGATAGCATTTTTTTTTTCATGTGTAATCATTTTTGTTAATATTTTTTAACACTATTGTTTTTCGCAGTTGTGCATTTTAATTGTATTATAAAAATACTCAGATACATCATTATTTTAACATATAGACTTAATAAAGTATTTTTTTGTAGAGAACATTTTCTTTTATTTTTTTATTTAAATTTTCCCTGCCAAATACTGAGATAAAATGATCAAAACAGTTTATTTAAATTGAGCTGTGCTGTGTTATGTCAAGGTTTGCTTTACTTTACCGATTTGTGAATTTAAATCCAAAGCTGAAATGTGTTGGGGGATTAAACAAAACAATGCACGCTACATTTGATAACCAATTGTTAATGCTACATAAAGCTTAATTTTGTTTCCCGAAAATTAAAATTCTTACTAAAAACTGCTGGATGCTTTTTATTTATGAGAGGGGGATCCTGAACTGCACATCTAAATACACATATTGTAAGAGTTGCTATCATGCTGGGATTTGTAGTTCTAAGTAGTTGCAGTTGTAGTTCTAAGTATAGTGTTGATGCACACTCTACAATAATTATAATAAACTCTCCAATCTAAAATAGAGCCTCAGATCTGGAGGGTCCCTAATACTAAGAAACCTTTCACATTGCAACTAATTACCCGGTACAAGCCGGGTTTCTTGCTGGTTCGACCCGGTAATTAGTGTGAAAAGGGTTACCGGGTCCCACAAACGGGTAGCAACGCGGCAATACGAACCGTTAAAAAAGAAGGGTGCTTACCGGTTCGTTTCCATGTTGCTGTGCAGTGTAAATGGGTTAAATGGGTCGAGAGACCCGTTTCCCATTCACACTATTGAGGAGGCAGCGCTTGGAGCAGCACCAGCTCTAAATGCTGCCTCCTCCCCTGCCCACGACGATGCACCAACTCCCCGCCGTGCCCCTGGATGATGTCAGCGAACCAGCAATAATGCGATCTCATTGCACCGCACAAGGACAGAGAGCAGTTAATAAATTACATAGGAAAATCTTATCTCATGTGATGCGATTTCTCTACGGTGCCATATGTATGCTAATTGGGCGCCCTGCTAAATACCCAGCTTTTTAACTTATTCATTATTTACCATAAATATGGTGATACCAGGAAACAATATTAAATATAACTTATGTAAGTATAATATAAATGATATTTCTAATTTGCTTTAATTAAATATTCTGAATTGTTATTAAAGGATTTGGGGGCAAATATACAGTTTCTGCAAATTAAAGGGTTTTTTACTACAACTCAAATATGTATTAAATGCAGATGTGGAGAAATCAATAGTGCCTTCAAATTCTCAATAATGCCGACCATCTACTAAGTAGCAAAAACGCTGCCGCCGGACCTTATTGCACATTCATCACCTGTTAAAAGTATAAGTGTACTGCGTCCCCTCTCATGGCTCGCTTCACTCGCCATGCTTTGGGCATGTTGGTTTGCTATGCTTGGCACACTATCATATTCTCGCTCTTTGTGCTCTTGGATAGCACAGTATGAAAAAACACCTGTTATGGAAAGAAAATGTGAAAAAAATGTCAACCTTTTTCATGTCAACCTTTCCCATGTCGATTTATTGTACAGTATGTGATGACCTTTTGACTATGTTGACTTAAGGTATGTTGACTTTTTTTATGTGTTGTCCTATGGCCTGTAACCAATAGTGGGGGACCCATTGACTGTTGACCTATTTAATGTCGACCTGCCGATGACATCCCGCACGACCCACTTACACTGAGATCTTACTGTACATAGTACCTGTACATAGGCATTTGCGCCAGAAAGGCGCCATTCTATTCTCGCATCCGCAACATATTGTAGCATGTAAAAAATTTAACCCTTTGTTCACGCAAAAACAGATTAAGAAATCACATTAAAAAAAGTATATATGGTCTTTTTCATACAGCTAATAATACAAATGCTGATTACAGTATTTCACATCCATGCAGTTTATTTCCCACCAATCTACTTACCATCTGCTTTAAAAATATACATTGTGCTTTTGCCTGTGGTATGATATGAACCAATCTCCATAATTCCATTGGATTATAAAATGTTATAGGTGGCATTTCTGTGCCCAGTGTTATTTGCATCTACCGTACATCCATGTTTTACTTTCATATATATTTTACAGACTAAGGACCTTATTCTGGTCCACATGCAAAACTGGTAAATTAGCAGTTTTGCATGTGGATTAACGCCGCCCGATGCCTGCACGAACACCGCCCCCCTCGCACACTGAGTTCCCCCGCATGCGTGCAAATGGATGTTTAGCATAAACATCCATTCGCAGCTTGCTTGCGGGGAGTAAATCATTTGATGGTTGCTGACCATCAAATGATTTCTACATCGCTCGCAGACCAAAGACACCTCTGCGGTGTCTTTGGTCTGCAGTCACCATGTGCTGGTAGCGGGTGGGCAGCTGACATCCTTTGATGTCAGCTGCACGCCCCCCCGCACCCGCGTCATTAGGAAACTACCATGGGAAAGCACAGCATTTTCATAGGAATGCCTACGAAATGCTAGGCGTTCCCATGGGCACAGCTCATCACCGCCGCCACCCGCCCGCCCCGTCCACATTGCTAGGTGCGAAGGGGATAGCGAACAGGCATCAATGCGCATGCACAGATGCTAAACATAGTTCCCCCGTGCAAATGCATGGTGGAGCGAACCAATTAGAATAACCCCCTAAGAACTAATAATACTCATATAAGTCTTCTGCAGTGAGCACAGACAGTGACACTGTGTAGAGCTGAAGGCAATGAAATGGCTGTCATTTTAGAGGTTTCAGTAGATGACCGAACTACCGCACACCCCACCATCACCTTCAGCACTAAAGGCCTAATTCAGACTTGCTCGCTAGGCTGCGTATATTCGCTGTCTAACGAGCATGCAAATGAAGCCCCGCATATGCCCGCCCCCTCCGTCGCACAAATCCTCTGCACTATCCCCACACATATGCGGACACACGGAGGTAAAATCATTTGATGGTTGCTCACCATCGAATGATTTCTCCAGCCTTCGCTCTGAAAATCAAGACTAAACTTTTGGTGCTCCAACATGTTTTGGCCTATTAGGGCCTTCAAAGTGAACGCCTACACCAAACAGCAGTGCCTTCAGAGAGGGAAGAGAAAAGAAGACACCCCTGCACAGCCGGAAAGCAGGAAGCGCCAGTGTGGACACAATGGGGATGGAGAAGGCACAAGAATGTGAGTGCGTATCCCTCAGCGTGTTCTGCTTGCGACCAGTCCCTTCATGTGAGGCTGACTGCTAGACCAGTCATGCCCCCCCATGGCGACAAATGGCACAGGCAACAGGGGCAAACCCTGTCAGCGTGTGCTGCCGTGCCTACCCTCGGGGCTGACACATGGCAGGTCCAGATCTGCCCGCACTACCACCCTGGCAATCCCCACCTCTGTATCCCGCAAAGCACCCCCACCACCGGACACAGACACCAGGCTGCCCAACATCCAGCCCCTCCTTCTCAGAAACGCCACTCCACCAGCACTGGGCTCCCCGACACCCAGCCCCTCCATCTCAATAATGTCACTTCATCGGCACTGGGTGTTTTGCACTTCTGCAAATGTGCAGCTGCCACAGCATGCATGCGCAGAGGGCTGGCAACAAAGCATTAATTGTGGGACAACAGAAGTGTGCCCGGACCATACTGTATTAGAGGTGGTTCGTGGTGGCTGCATGACATCGATTATGGTAGTGGTCACACTGAATAGATTGCGATAGCATTGCAGGCCACTAATTTACATGCTGAGCAGCCTTGCCCTGTGCTCGGCCACCCTCTGGCATGTGGGAGACAGCAGGTAACAGAAGAAAACTGCAACTGAACCTTATTCAGGCACTGGGTCCCATAGGCGAATCTAGAATTATGGTAATGGGTGGTCCCAGATCTAGACATAATAGTAGGGGGACCTTTGCGCTTCGTAGCCGAGCGGCAAAAAGGGGGAGTGGCCTCATGGGAAGGAGGCGTGGCATCACAAAAAGGGGTGTGGTATTACACTTTAGACCATACACAGTACTGCCTATTACACATTTTAGAAAACTCCGTAATACCCATTACACATAAAGCCACACGCCATAATGCCAATTACACATAAGGCCACACACCATAATGCCCATTACACATTGTGCCACACATTACATACTATATAACAAACCGTAATGCCCATTACATATTTGCCACATAAGTGCTGCTTACCTACGTGCTCCTTGCTAGGGGGTTCTTGCTTGATGGCACGATAGCACCCATTACACATGATGAAGCACACCATAGTACCCATTACACATGTTGCCGCACACTATAGTACCCATTACACATGATGCCGCACACCATAGTACCCATTACACATGATGCTGCACACATAATGCCCCTTACACATGATGCTGCACACATAATGCCCCTTACACATGATGCTGCACACATAATGCCTCTTACACATGATGCTGCACACATAATGCCCCTTCCATATGATGCTGCACACCGTCATGCCCCTTACACATTAAGCCACACATTATGCCTAATGCCCCCACATACCGCCACTTGTAGCATCCCTTAAGCAATGCCCCCAAAAGTGCCACTTACTGTAAATTTTTATATGAGCCTTCGCTGCTGCTGCAGGGAGAGATGGAGAGCGGTGCAGCTGCATCTATGGGGAGAGGAGCAGAGCGCAGCGCAGAGCACAGCGCAGAGCATGGTCCCACTCCCCTCCCAGTGTCCCCTCTAGCCGAGTGGACATTTGAAATATTGTGCGCGCTGTTGTTGTGCGTGACGTCGGGGGAGCACGCCGGGTGCCGGCACCACATGATTAAAGGGGGGGCGGGCTGAGGAGAAAGCGGGGAGAAGAATTGGAGCGGAAGCTGCAGGGGTGACAGTCATTGACAGCTGGGCAGAGAGCAGAGAGCAGGGGTGTGACAACCACTCCCCTCTCCCTACCACCCTTTAACCAACCAGCTATATCTTCGGAACCAACTGACCCATTTACATGAGACCAGTATCATATTGAAGAACTTTTGAGTTGGCTTCGAATGATTTTGGTCCCGTGAAACTGGGCTGTTTGGTTCCAGAGAAATCTGCCCTCAAAGAACATAAACAGTCATGAAATTACATTTAAGAAATAAAAAAAAAATGGTTTAACCTCAATATCCCTGGAACCAATTAACCCATATGGATCCAGCCTGGTATCAGATTAAAGGCCCAGTGATTTGGGTTCGACTGAGATCAACCTCGAGCTTCAGCAGTGTTGCAAGTAAGGGGGTACGGCGTGGTACGGAGTACCTGTAAGAAATATGTTGCAGGTACGCAGTACCACTTACCCCTGATCCACTGTCATTTCTATTTTCATTTTAAGTCTAAATATAATGAATCCGCAGCCCGCCCACCCAGCGTTATGATTGGTGCTGTATGCAGCTCCCGGCTACTGCTGATTTAGCCTGTCACACTGACAGGCATCAGCAGCGCCGACAGCATGAAGAGCAGGCTCCACTATTGTAAGCACAAGCTGCCTGGCTCTCCCCCAAGCAAGAGCCAACCCACCCCCAGTCATTCCCTGTTTCTCATTCCCTGTCTCCTGTGTCCACGCCTCTATTGTCATTTAGTCACTCCTCTAGCTTTGTGTGACCACGCCCCCTAATGACAAATGACCATGCCCATTTTTGGTGGAGGCTATCAGTACCCCCAAGAAAAAAATTCTACTTGCACCACTGAGCTTCAGTGATGCCGAAGGGGGAACTGGCAGCCGTTGAACTGGGTGGGGGTCGGAATTAGTGGGTCCCATGTTATCCTATAGGGAAAACGTTCCAGCTTTGCTTGGCAGTATCTCCGGTTCCCAGGGGGCTAGAGACACGGGGCTGGGCTCGTTGGAAAGCCCCATCCCTCAGCTACAAAATGGGCTAATGGGTGGTCCTGTACACCCCTGGACCTCGCACTAGATTCGCCTATGCTGGGTCCTTAGCTCGATTACACTATATTTTAATGGATAGAATGTGTGATCCCAATGTTGGCATTCTCAAAATATTACAGTCCCTTCCTTTCTAAATTTAAAATCAAGCTGTTATCTGGGTCATCTTGAAAACTAGGACTGGTGTAATGGAATAGAGGGCACACTTTATTGTGCTCTGCTCACTTTATGGGCACTATTAACTATTTAACAGCTGCAGCAGACTAAAGTGGGAAGAATATGGTAAGATAGTTACTCTGTACTATCAAACACATGTTTATGTCTAGTGAAGGGATCACTATGGATAAACTTGACAGGTGTTTGCAAGAATGAAATAATGGCCCTTATTCAGATCTGATCGCAGTACAAATTTGTTCTCAAAATGGGCAAAACCAATTATTTTTTTTCTGTGCAGGGTAAATACTGGCTGCACTATTTTTACACTGCAATTTAGATTTCAGTTTCAACACACCCCAGCCAAATTTAACTCTCTCTGCACATGTTACATCTTCCCCACCTGCAGTGCACATGGTTTTGCCCATTTTAAGAACAAATTTGTACTGCAATCAGATCTGAATAAGGGCTTATGGGCGAGATTCACCAAACTGAAAATGCCGTAAAAACCCAGTTTTCGGGTTTTTTACCGCATTTCCATATGCAGCAAAGCCCTACCGCCGGGGCTTCACTGCTGGGGGTTACGCCAGTTTTATATGGCGTAACCCCATGGAAGCCTATGGGCTTCCCTTCGCGTCCCCCGCCGCCCCGCGTGCCCCCCACCGATCTGCGAGGCTCACCCGCACCTGTGTCCGGGCAGCCTCCTGCTGTGCTGCCCGGACCAGTGATCTCCTCCTGCCTGCACAGCTTCCGGGTGCAGGAAGAAGGAAAAGGAGCCCTCACACAGCCATGTGAGGGTTCAGGGAGGGAGGGGGGACCCGCAGCACATTGCCGATCATCGCTTTTGCGTTAATAATCGCATATGTTACTGCATATGTGATTATTAAAACTGCGAGTGCCAGCGATGTGCTGCGGGTGGTATTAGAGAATCCCGCCCTATATCTCTTTGACTTTATTGTTTCCATGGGATCTCAGTTATTGGCCTCTTATGATGCACCTGAATGACATAGGGTCCGGTTCAGACCTGATCGTATGGCTGTGAATTCGTACACATGCAGTGAGTATGTATAGTAATAATGTACACTGTACACTGACCACCTGGCAGACTTGTTTTACCGAAATAAAGGGACATGGATTATTCAATTCATACAGTACGTAGGGGCCTATGTAAGTGAAATCAGAGCATTTCAGTGTCACTATTTAGACCTGTATAAGATCCAAAGACAAGAGATGTCCTTTAGATGAGAAGGAGTAGCTGTTGTGTGTAATGCAGTAATGTATCACTGTTTTTAGGTTAATGGTTACCATCTGGAGAATTCAAATGATGATTATTAGAGACTTTTATCTTACACTAATGGGCTTCAGTGAGGGAGAAACTGTGTTTCTGCAGGTGAAAACCCATCTTAATGCTGACCTACATCATGCAAGGTCCAAAGCATTGTTTTATTATGCCTATAGGAGGTATTCTAATTGGTTTGTTCCCCCGCACCCCATGGGGCACAGCCCATGGGAAGGCCGAGCATTTCATGGGTGTTCCCATGAAAATGCTGGGCGTTCCCCATACCCTCCAACATGACCCATCCCATTAGGTACAAAATGCTCTGTTCCTGGACTTCCCTGCCAGTAACAGTTACAGATGTGAGCCTACAGCACAGTCCAATATTCAAAGAGGGGGGGTCACATCAACTCTCAGTGATGTTTGGGATGGCAGCTGGTGTGGCTCCCCTTTTTGAATATTGGACTGTGCTGCAGGCTCACATCTGTAACTGCCACTGGCAGGGAAGTCCAGGAACAGAGCATTTTGTACCTAATGGAATGGGTCATGTTGGAGGGTATGCGTTCCCATGGTAATGGACCAGTGATGCAGCAGATGTCAGCTGTCTGCCTGCTTCCCGCACAGGGTGCTCGCAGGTCTGAGACACCATAGAGGTGTCTCAGACCTGCGAGTGCTGGAGAAAGAATTCGATAGTTGTGTCCATCTATTGATTTCTCCCCAGCACCCAAGGCCGCAATAGGCTGATTATGCCAATCATCCATTCGCAGATGTGCGGGGAATCACACGTGCGAGGGTGGGGGCAGGTAGCCCTTGCGGGCAGCGTGCGGTGTCTAGTCCACATGTAGCATTGCATGTGGACCAGAATAAGGTCCTATGTGTAACTAGAATATCCCTCATTCTGTGCTTTAGAAATATAATGTATCATTTTCAAGTACCGTACGTCTCCTTTTTATGACAGTTGGTTCCACTGAAGCTGTGACTTTGTTGAACACTTGTGTCATTCTGGACAGAATGCTTTGTACTTTGCTAAGACATCCCAGAACCTTTTTTTCTGTTTCCTCTAAATGGTATTTGCTCAGATTTTATAGCCCACTTTAAATATAAGCGCTGTATAGTCTGCCAAGTCTGAAGGTCAATTTACTATACCAATATACTAATACTATACCACTTTCAAACTGTTTCATTCTCAGTTGATCAAATAAATCTTCTAATGTAAATCTCTGCACACAGTAATGCCATTGGTCTTCTATTCTTGTCCTTTATACTTTCTTGGTGGTTTAACTAGGTATAATTATTGAATAATCTTCATTATGCCCAAGAATAAGTATTCAGATATCTAGAATAAATGATTATTGTTGATTTGACAGATGAATCAGTCATAGTCCTCAATATGACATCTCATTTGCCCCTACCCCCAGTGGAAAAAACAGATCAGTTGGGAAAGCGTGACATACACAATATATACTTAATAAATGTACAAGAAAACATAAAATTGGGGAACCTTGCACATGATAGAGATTATGGGCCAGATTCTCTAAGCTTCAAAAGTGATAAAACGGAGAGTGAAAAACAGCCAGCCAATCAGCTCCTGTCTGACATGGCACACAGTCTGTGACATGGCAGGTAGACGCTGATTGGCTGGCTGTTTATCACTCTCCATTTTATCACTTTTGAAGCTTAGAGAATCTGGCCCTCTATTCTTACTGGAGAAGGGTTTACCTGAAAGATATTAACTAAAGGTGCCCATACACGGTGCGATGAGGCCCGTGCACATCCCATCGCACAGCACATAAAGTATGTGCTGCCTGTGCTTTTAGTACTAGATTGCATCGTATCTAGTACAAAAAGCACACTGCTGTAACACATTGTATGCTTTTTGTACTAGATGCTATGCAATCTAGTACTAAAAGCATGGAGTTCATCACACCGTGTATGGGCACCTTAAGAATGGGACCAATGTGAGTCAGCTGCGTAACAACAACCCCCGCAATGGCTTGGAGGAGGCACTAGGTGGCTTGTGGGCTCTGGGGGTCTGTCGGAACTACTGCTAACTTAACAATGTCCCAGTTGTTTTAATTTTCACAAGAAAAGTATACTTGACTTATTTTTACAATGTATATATACTGTATATCAGTCTAATATTTTTTTCTGCTTTGAACTGCAAAGCAGATGTAAGAAATACTATAAACACAGCTGTTGTAATTACTTCCTCATCTAGGCATGAAAGCCTGCACAAAAGCACAATCTACACAGCATGTACAGTAGCAACAGTGCATATTTCAAAGGAGGTTTAACTGTTATTCTCCTTTATTACTCACTGAGATAATTAAGTCATTTGCTCCGGCTGCATAGAACAAGCTCTTCTACAATGCGATACTAGCTGTTAAAATGACAATTCACTTATTTTTGCTACTGAACGAGCCAAAATGAGCTTTACCTGTGCTGCCCTGCAAATGTGCCTAGTCAGGAGAAATAAAGAAACTCAGAAGCGGTGACAACTGCACTAGAGACGATGGTTTCCTATACTCTGCCGCTGCACAAATCTTTCTGTAGTAGCGCTCACAGTATAGATTGGATGGTTCAGTTCTGTAGTCCTTTCAGATCTATGATACTTAGACAATTAACCTGCCCAGCCCATTACTAAGTACCAAACGAATGCAAATTGTTCATCAAATATATTGAATTTTGATTATATATTATTAATTTATCTATTTTGTGTATTTGTTGTTAGCGCACTCTGAAACTGCCTTTCCCTAATCTCTAAAACCTTCGGATCTTAGCTAACAGGGGATCCCTCAGAGGTGCTGCTACTATTTCATTAAGAGCGGTTGGGGTTATTTGTGAATATATATATATATATATATATATATATATAATGTCTTTTAGAAGCAGCACTACCGGCACAAATGAAAAATACTTTTGAAGGGTGCCCTCCAGGGATTGCAAACACTCGCAATCTCAACACATATACTGTAGGCGGAGGCACTCCAAAAAACGACAACCAAGCACAGGAAATGCGGTAACGTTTCGAGGTTTTAATACCTCTTCATCAGACAATGTACATAAGCATACAAACACATTATATACTCACGGCATCATCAGCTGAAGGGATCTCCGGCGCGGGAGCTGCACCCGGTGGCTTCCGCTTCCATCAGTCATCTGCGTCGTCGCGAATCCCTCTGCAGAGAGCGCGATTGCGTCACGACATCCGGGCGGCTCCGTTGCCATGGAGCCCTGTAAACAGAAATATCAAACAACTTTAATATACACAGAACAACTCACACTATGAACAAAGATAAAAACAAGCACAATAAAAATAATAAAAAGCAGGCATTGGTTTACCACTAGAAACAAGAAGACCTATATGATAGAGGAGAAAATGCATAACACTCCAATATATATTAAACGTAATGTAATACATCACTACAGGAATAATGGAGCTGGCAGTATCAATTGAATAAGCTAGTGTCCAAAAAATTGAGTTAGATAGCGGGCGCAGCATGTGGATTACAGATAGCAGCGCAGACCAAGATGTTCATTAAGGCCACGGGGGGCCAGTGTGCCCAGTCGATGTATCCACCTGGTTTCACACTGGAGAAGCTTAAGTGATCTATCACCCCTTCTAATGGAGGGGGGTACATGATCAATCAGAATGTATCTGAGAGATGCCACACTATGCCCGGCCTGTAGAAAGTGCCGTGCCACTGGCTGATCACTGGTTTTGGTTTCTAAGGCAATTTTAATGGAATGGCGGTGGTTAGCCATTCTTTCCTTCAGAGTACGGTCCGTCTTGCCCACATAGCTAAAGCCACATGGGCAGGTTAAAAGATATATAACAAACTTGGTAGTACAAGTCAAGTTAAATTTTATGAAATACTTTTTTCCGGACAATGGATGGCAAAAAGAATTTGATGCTATCAAAGATCTGCACGTAATGCAGCCAAGGCATTTGAAACAGCCATTGCGTCGTGACAGAAAACCGTCTCTGGTAAGCTGACTACTCGACATTCCCGTGATGTCGGTACGTACCACCCAATCAAATATGTTTTTACCACGCTGATAGCATGGCATAAGGCGGCTGGTGGTAAGGCCAATACTAGGATCAGACTTAATGATCGGCCACCACTTTTTAGCAAGGGTATTAATCTGCCCACTCTGGTCGTTGTAGTGGTTGACCCAGGGCAGAAAGTCAGACTTAGGTTTTTTGGCTTGGGGTTTGAGCAGATCACTGCGTTGTCTGCCCATAGCCTTAGCCTTGGCGGCCAGCACAGAATTCTTGCTGCATTTTGCCGCAGATGGATAGCCGTTCTTAACAAATGTAGCATGGATCTCATGCTGCTGGTGGTGGAGGAAGCTGGCAGAGAGTTGGCTGTGATACGCAGCAAAATCAGCGAATTTGAGACTCAGCATAAAACCTCATTTGAGAGTGATGTGGATAATGGTTGGTTGGATAAACTATCCAAAAATATTTCGCTATACAAAAGGGATTTGATCACCTTCAAAAAGCAGAAGCTTCAGAAGGTTATTAATGATTATGAGCAAAACCGTGTTTATGTTTGGGTACAAGGGGGACGTACAGAGACCACCTACAACCGTGGTGAAGGCCCCAACCGAAGGAGATGGAGGCCGAAGCAAGATGCGGGCTCCTCATATGAAGCTATCACCTCTAGTGATTCCGATGCGGCTCCTGGACCCTCCAATTCCCAAGGTCAATTCCCTTTAGGGCTAACAACCAATCCACCACCAGAGCACGCAGGAGGAGGCACACCCGCCGTGGTGGCCAGAGGAAAAGGGAGAGGTCGCGGCAAAGTGGGGAGACCGCCCCTGAACCGCAACAGACGACCACAATAATCAATTTATCCTCCCATGCCCTCAGTGTTGCGGAGGTCAAGGTGCTGAATCGTGGTTTATCGTATGTGCCATCTGGTGGCTTACAGAGTCTCAAATGGGAGACCGAAAAATTTAAGCTACAGAGACAACTCAAGCTTAAGGAGTATTTCTACAACAACCCACAGCCCCAGGCAGCAGACACTATTCCCCCACAATTACGGAAAGTGATACCACGATCAACCTTCGACCCGGTCTCTTATAATCCAGCAATTAAATCCTTCTGCAACATGTTGAACACCAATATTTCTTCTGAACAACAGCGGCATCGTTTCAGCAATTTGGGTAATGACGAGTTTCTTGCTCTCCAAAACCTGTCCAAGTATAACGATATAGTCATCCGCCCCGCCGACAAAGGTGGGGCTATTGTCGTACAGGACATTGTACACTACAGAGAGGAGATTGCACGCCAGCTTGATGACACCATGGTGTATTGTAAGCTGTCAGGCGACCCTACGATCTCATTTAAGAAAAAGCTGCAGGCGATTCTTTCATCTGCTGTCAGTTCTGGTACCATTGATGAAAAACTGGCAGAGGCTTTGGTCCCCAGTGAACCGGTTGTGGCTATAATGTACACCTTACCTAAGGTTCATAAGAACATGCAACGGCCACCCGGGCGGCCAATTATTTCCGCCAGGGGCTCATTGTTCCAAGCGTTGGCTGTATATCTGGACGCTTTGATTCAGCCATGTATAGTATCCAGTCCCGGACATATACAGGACACTACTGCTTTTCTTAATGTGTTGGCTACAGTTGGCATACCCCCAGCGGGCAGCCTTCTGGTTAGCCTCGATATTACGAGTTTGTACACCGTAATACCTAATGCTGATGGGTTGTTTGCTGTTGGCAAGTTGCTTTGGGGTAATTCTTCCTATGTGGGCCCCCCAGTGGAGCTGGTTCTGCAACTCCTGGACCTGATATTGACCCATAACTATTTTATCCATGATGGGGAGTTCTACCTGCAGCTATCAGGCTGTGCGATGGGGTCCAATGTGGCCCCATCGTACGCTAATGCCTATATGCTGCAGGCTGAACGAGAGATCTTCTTAGATGTTCCTGGCGTGCGTGAAAACATCATAGCGTACGCCAGGTTCATCGACGATTTGTTTATGATATGGTCTGGGTCAGTTGCTGAACTTGAAAATTATTTAGCTATTCATAATTTATCCAGTTGCCCCATAAAATTTACATACAGTATACACCCCGAAACGGTTCACTTTCTGGATGTTAAAGTAACTTTGCGTGCTGGTTGTATTTCAACTGATCTCTTTATGAAGGAGACGGATCGGAACACGATCCTGCACGCAAATAGTTTCCACCCCAAACCCCTAAAGTATGGGCTGCCTTATTCCCAATTTCTTAGGGTAAGGCGAGTGTGCAGCGATGATGAGGATACAGAGCGGCAAATGCAGTCTATGGTGAATAAATTCCTTTCCAGAGGGTATGACAAGAATTCTGTGCTGGCCGCCAAGGCTAAGGCTATGGGCAGACAACGCAGTGATCTGCTCAAACCCCAAGCCAAAAAACCTAAGTCTGACTTTCTGCCCTGGGTCAACCACTACAACGACCAGAGTGGGCAGATTAATACCCTTGCTAAAAAGTGGTGGCCGATCATTAAGTCTGATCCTAGTATTGGCCTTACCACCAGCCGCCTTATGCCATGCTATCAGCGTGGTAAAAACATATTTGATTGGGTGGTACGTACCGACATCACGGGAATGTCGAGTAGTCAGCTTACCAGAGACGGTTTTCTGTCACGACGCAATGGCTGTTTCAAATGCCTTGGCTGCATTACGTGCAGATCTTTGATAGCATCAAATTCTTTTTGCCATCCATTGTCCGGAAAAAAGTATTTCATAAAATTTAACTTGACTTGTACTACCAAGTTTGTTATATATCTTTTAACCTGCCCATGTGGCTTTAGCTATGTGGGCAAGACGGACCGTACTCTGAAGGAAAGAATGGCTAACCACCGCCATTCCATTAAAATTGCCTTAGAAACCAAAACCAGTGATCAGCCAGTGGCACGGCACTTTCTACAGGCCGGGCATAGTGTGGCATCTTTTAGATACATTCTGATTGATCATGTACCCCCCTCCATTAGAAGGGGTGATAGATCACTTAAGCTTCTCCAGTGTGAAACCAGGTGGATACATCGACTGGGCACACTGGCCCCCCGTGGCCTTAATGAACATCTTGGTCTGCGCTGCTATCTGTAATCCACATGCTGCACCCGCTATCTAACTCAATTTTTTGGACACTAGCTTATTCAATTGATACTGCCAGCTCCATTATTCCTGTAGTGATGTATTACATTACGTTTAATATATATTGGAGTGTTATGCATTTTCTCCTCTATCATATAGGTCTTCTTGTTTCTAGTGGTAAACCAATGCCTGCTTTTTATTATTTTTATTGTGCTTGTTTTTATCTTTGTTCATAGTGTGAGTTGTTCTGTGTATATTAAAGTTGTTTGATATTTCTGTTTACAGGGCTCCATGGCAACGGAGCCGCCCGGATGTCGTGACGCAATCGCGCTCTCTGCAGAGGGATTCGCGACGACGCAGATGACTGATGGAAGCGGAAGCCACCGGGTGCAGCTCCCGCGCCGGAGATCCCTTCAGCTGATGATGCCGTGAGTATATAATGTGTTTGTATGCTTATGTACATTGTCTGATGAAGAGGTATTAAAACCTCGAAACGTTACCGCATTTCCTGTGCTTGGTTGTCGTTTTTTGGAGTGCCTCCGCCTACAGTATATATATATATATATATATATATATACATACACAGGGCCTGATTCTGGTTGATTTGGTAAGCTGTGAAGATCGCAGCTTACCAAGTCCCTGCCAAAAAAAAAACAACCATGCGAGGGGATGTGTTATGAAAACACACCCCCTCGCATGTGCCCCTCCTGGGCTTGCAAATATGTGTCAGTGGAGATATTTGCAGGCTCCAGGAAGAAGACTGACATTATGTGATGTCTGCCGCCCGCCCCCCGGCACACTGCATCACACCTGCATTTACATGTGAAAGTCCAGCATTTGCATGGGAACACCAATGAAACAATGGGCATTCCTATGTTGATGCACTGCCACTGCCCACATCCACCTCCGTACCGCCCCCGGTGCAAGCGCCATGCCGACTGTGTAGGTCGGTGAATGTGCTCACACAGAAGCCCTGCATATGCGCATAACCGATTATGCCCATGCTCAGTGCGTCAACATCAGGGCCATAGTCACTATCCCAACAGTAAGGGCAGCTGTACGAAAGCACACTGGTACCCTGATATGGCAGATAGCTAATCATGAAAGGATTGCTAATTCTGGCAACAGCCATCATCATCGTCAGGTACTTACACCTGCTCTGACTATACGCACTGAATATGGCTTTCCCAGGCATATCCTCTATCTGTGTCAGTTCACAATTGCATGAACACATGGATACTGTACTCAGCCTACTTTGGAATGTTATTAGTTAGTCTAATTCAGGGGTGTCAAACTCAAATTCATCGGGGGCCGCATCAGCAGTTTGGTCACCCTCAAAGGGCCGGTTGTATCTGTAGGTCCCCCTGTATAATAATAATGCCATGACACCACAGACTGCTCCCCTGTATAATATAAAACAAGTTATGCTATGACACATTATTGATTATACAGGAGGAGCAGCCTGTGGTGTCATGGCATTATTATTATGGTACTTGTTTCTTATCACGGCCACAATCGCGGGCATCGTGTGCCTTAACTTTAAGGCACACGATGCCCGTGATGCCCGCGATTTCCTTTGAAAAAAGCAGTACTCGGGTACATTGCGTCGGTCGTGTGCCTTAAGAAGGCACACGACGCGACCGACGCGATGCCCACGATTTCCCCATAGGCTTCAATGTTAAAATATTTTAACATTGAAGCCTATGCGCGCCCGACGCGATGCCCCCGATTTCTCCATAGGCTTCAATGTTAAAATATTTTAACATTGAAACTGAGTCCATTTAACATAGTAAAAAATGGGAAAAGGCCGAATAAGGGCCATTTCTCATTGGCTATGACCCCGTCATGTGTGTAAAAAAAAATTGGCCCCCCATTGTGGCCGCCACCCCCACGATTAACGCGAACCCGAATCGTGGCGAGTGCAGCGAGCCCGCGAGGGGCGGCGGTGCGTGTCCTCCGACCTTTTCATTCCCCTACTATCCACGTCGGCATGGAGTTGAGAATAGATTAGTGTGGCGAGCGCAGCGAGCCACCGAGCCCGAAGCGTGGCGATACCTGTGAAGCCCGCGAGGGGACGCAGGGATCTGTGAAGGTATCAGCGTCCCCTCGCGGGGCTCGCTGCGCTCGCTTCGGGCTCGGGAAATCGGGTACATTGCGTCGGTCGCGTCATGTGCGTTTTGGTATGCACCCGACGCGACCGACACGATTTTTTCCGACACGACCACCACGATAGAAATCGTGGTGGCCGTGCTAGGAAACAAGTACCATTATTATTATACACGGGGACACCTCAGGAAACAGCAGATATATATTTTTTTTTATTGTGAGTGTGATCCTCATCCTCACTTACTGTTTCTCCGTCTGTCCTTCAGCTGCTGCGGCTTCCAGCTTTTCTTCACTGCTTGCTGCGGCCACACTATCACCGGTCCAGCTTCCCTGCCTGCTCCTACTTCTCTACAGACGCATGGGCGGGCGGCATCATCGTCATGACGTCCCCACCCAGTGTCTGTCACTGCTGGGCATCAGAGGGAACAGGCAGCCGGGCCCTCCTCCACGTAGCCGTGGAGGCCGGCGCCCATGTTTCTGTAGCCGCATACATATGCCGCATACATATGTGCCTACAGGAACATGGCCGCCGACAGTGGAGGAACAGGTAAGGCGGCCGCGGTGGGGTGGGTGAGAGGAGGTGGCCTAGGCAGGAGCATCAATGCAGAAATCCTGCAGGCTATCTCCTCGCGCGGGCCACTTGATGAGGTCTGACGGGCCGGATTTGTCCCGCGGGCCTTGTGTTTGACACCCGTGGTCTAATTACACCCAGACAGCCAAAAGTAAGTTTAAGTGGCAGAATAATACATATCTGCATGGGCACACATACTGTACAATATACAATAAATCAATGGCTTAAAATGTACATACAGTGGCAGAGACATTGGAGGCAGTAGCTGCCAGGCTCCATCTGTCAAAGGGGCCAGGAGAAAGGTCATTGCTGAACTAGGACAGATCTCTCTCCACTCATTTCATAAAGATTTGCAATAGTTACTGCTGACTTACAACTCCCTCTGCAGCCTCCTTGAGCTGAAGAGTCTTGGAATGTGTGATAACAGATCAAAGTTTATATAGTGAGCTACAGCTCTGCTGCTGTGCCTTGAAGAAAGGACAGCAGAGTTTTTTTTAAGGAAATGCATTCATTATTGTAATAAAACTTTGAGGAGGGGGGTTATCAAAGCTTAGGGAGAGATACAAATGTGAAAGATATTGTATCAGTCAATCCACTCCTGTCATTTTTTAAACATAGCTTGTAACATGTATGGTAGAAACAGATTGGCTGGTACCGCTCACAATTTTCTCTGTCTATATGATGCATTATATCCAAAAATTAAACCCTCAGGGCTCTATTACTTATCATATGCAGCCAGCTCCCAAACATAAAGATTCTTTATCTCCACGAATAGCTGCAATAAGGAAACGTTGTCCTCCCAGATATGCCAATGGCAAGTTGCTGGGATGTCAGCACATGTGCAAGCAAGAGGCACTGGTGGGAATAACCTTCTATTTTGCCTCTGGGCACATACAGTAGGGCATGATTCAGACCTTTTCGTTAGGCTGCACATGTTCGCAGCCTAGCAAACAGATAAACACCACCCTTTTGAGTGCCAACGTCTCTGTGAGAGATGAGCACAATATCCTCTATAAAGGCCAGCATCACGCACATTTGTTATATAAATTCAAATGAAAAATATTTCCTATATTAGGTAAACATTACAGGTCATTATGATGGATAGAATGTTTGTTTGGCAATTTTCACACCTATTTTGACAAATTTGCTTGGCACTCTAAGGGATTTACATAATAATCGGTTCTACACTGTTAACATAGTACCATGGATGGAAAAGAAGATGCTTGTGCCCACAAAAAGTACCGATAAGACTGAAGTACTGTACTGTACCTAGCACATATTTGTGAGCCATGTCACTCTGCACTACATTAAATGAGTCCCTAACATTTCTAATATATTATGTCAGTTTATCAAGGACTTACCATAAGAGTGCCCCTAATATGTCGACAGCAATACAAGGGCCTGTGCTGATAAAAAAAAAAAAGGACTTTATTTCCTAATAGGCAAAATGCAAGAAATAAATTACAATATTTAGGTTTTAATGTTTATAAGAGATGCTCCAGAGGTGCTAAAATCAATTTTGAATTCGATGGATTCAATTAATTTTACATTAGTGAAATCAATAAAACCAGGTAAAAGTGGCCATTATTGGAAATAGGTGTTTCATCGGCAAGTGGTTTATTATGAGAAGTGTCAGATTGTAAATGAGATGACACGGGTACAGTATGTGATAATAAACACTTTTATCTCTGAGTGTAGTGCGGGTGCTTAGACACAAGAGGGTATAAAAGCATATGAAAAGGTAAAGAGCAACAAGATATATTTGTTGTCAATACTTTTGGTTTTGTAATAAACAGAACAAACTATTATTTAAAGCCACAACATGTTTAATTAACAACATTTAATGAATATAGTTTGGATAAAGAATACCCACAATCTATTTTCCACAATAATGAAAAATATGAAGAAACCCATAACCGTCAGTAAAAATCATGGGTAGGGAGTCACATCTATGGATTCCTCCTTCTGGCACTTGAATTCGATCATGGGTCCCATTTCCTTCAATAAATCACTCATCATTAATCTTAATAGTGCTGTTAAAGCAGTCCTCCCTATTTATTGGAGAACTACTTCTCTACCCACCCAGAATGGTTCTCAAGACTTGATCCTCAGATGGCTATGACCAACGTTCTTCTGTCCAGTGCTGATAACCTTGAATAATTCATTGGGATCTGGGGCACATGATTGCTGTTTATGGAGTCTAGGAGTTATACTGATACTTTCCATTAAATTAGGATTCTTGCTTCTAGTCTACTTCTGTTTACCCTTTTCTCAGGCTGAAGGCGGGGCATGTTCAGTCTCTGAATTGCTTTGCCAGCTTGCTGTTTTACTGTTCTGGCCCCTTCTTTCTGGAGACGTCTTTTCCATTGTATCCTTTCCTCTCCTTCATTCTTCTGTTTTTGCTTCTCATTAAACACATGTATCTCTCGGTCAGAAACCAACACCTCACACCCAATGTCCCCACTAATTCTTACCCGCCCCATGCCACCCTATGCCCGCTACCCACCAGTCACAGCCCATCACTCCACACCCATTGTCCACACTAACATCCTGTTACCCCACATTCATTATTGCCACTGACAGCCCTTCACCCACTACCACATTCACAGTTTGTCACCCCCCCTTCCCATTCATAGACTGTCATCCACACTTTTTAACCCCCTCGCAGCTTGTAACCTCATACCCTATATCCCACTAATCACAGCCTGTCAATGTATTATGTGTATCTGCTTTTCAAATACATTTTTAATGTATGTGGATATGTATTTTTCAGCACTATACAATGCAGTGTAATTTGAATAAGGAGTGATACGGTACAGTGTAATTTGAATAAGGAACCATACGGTGCAGTGTAATGTGAATAAGGAGCGATACGGCATAATGTAGTGTGAACAAGAGCGATACAGCATGAAACAAAATGAATAAAGGGAACAAATGTAAGGCATACTATCCTGTAATGTGAATACAGCTGCCCTATTATGTGGCATAATATGATATGGGGTACTGTTATATGACCATACACTTTCCCAACACCACTTTTTAGGATCTATTTAAAATACAGATTTGGGAACGCTAGTGCACTTGCTGGCACAGGGCACTAAAAGGTCTAGTTACGGCCATGTGGATGAGGATTGTGTTATGGTTGTGGGGCTAATGAGTGTTGCTGACTGTTGCTGTGATCTGTACTGCTCGGTGGTGGGTGCTGAGTGGGAGGCGGAACTAGTTCTGGTGAGGGACACATCCAAAATCTTGCCTAGGGCATCAATTTGATCAGGGCCAGCTCTGGTCCAAGCACCAGACACCTGCTGCCACACATCCAACACTGGGATTGGACACTTAATTTACACGAGGTCACACCCATTTTTTGGCCACCCTCACGTGTTTCATTCGGGCATTGCAGGATCACACATGATTGCTGCTACAAAGTGGAATTCTTCCTTAGCTTGGCCCTCCCTTTTAGCACACCAGCAGTTAAGGTAAGAGGATCAAGCAGTAAAGGAATGTGCAGATGGAAGGATCACACTTCCTGGGCCACAGGCAGTGTGCAGGCCCCCTAGTGGGATGTGCATTGTATCACAAGCCACACAGCCACTAGTATCCCTCCCTCTGGGAGCTAGGTTACTCCTCCTGAAACGTGGTATTCCAGCAGCCTCCCGCTTAGTGGGAATTTACTGTATTCTCCTTGTGCATGGGATGCATTTGTACATCCCAGAATGAGCATTGTCATGGGTAAATGAGCGGTTCGATCTGTAAGGCTGGGGATAGAATGATTTCAGTGTCAGCCGCAGGAGTAATCCAGGCCAGCTTACATACAGAAATATGTGCTGCAGTCTTGTAAGAGACCCCACTCCTCTCATAGCAGACCCCAATGGTCAGTTCATTTTATTACATGAGGTTACTTATTTGATTTATTTGATTTATCACATTTTTGATGGTTTGGGGGAAAAAAATCATGTTACCTTTCCCTTCAGAGAGCATTGTGCAATCTTGTGCAGTTACACAGATGTGGAGGTGGAGTCAATCTGCAGTGGCAACCAGGAGAGAGATAACACAGGAAGTGGGATAACACACTCTGGGGCACTTATGAATTATCTACAGTATATTCTTTCAGAAAGATTAATATGTATATAGAGACAGATGTGCCAGGGGCGTTTTAAGAGAGCAGCCCGCATGCAACCTCCTCCAGCCAGGCCCCTGCCACCTCTAGCCAGGCCCCCATCACTCTAGTGCTCAGACCCTACCGTGCATCCGAGAATCTCCAGAAAAATGGTGTGGTGGCCATTGGTGGAGATTTTTTGCTGACCCGCATCAGAGGAGGGCTTTATACAGCGATTTCCATATGGCTACTGCTTCTGGAAGCAGTGCAGAGCAGTGTAGTCTGAGTACTACAGTGTTCAGACTCCACTGTGCCATTTTTCTGGTGATTTCAGCAGCAATCCTGCTGTCACTGCTGGACTCTGGAGGGTAAATATTAGAAAAATGGGTGCATTATAAATACGCCACTGATATACACAGTAGATACTGGTAAAAGATCCACCATATGCCAATCAGCATTGGCATTGGTATAGCACACAGCTATCACTGTGTCCAGCTCAAAATCAGGCCCTCATTTAAAACAAGGGTGATTGTTTCCAACGTATATTATGTTTAGCACAGTTATATCTATTCTACAGTACAGTATGTAATATTTGTGCATGTTATTTACAACTGCTATGCATTTACCTGTATTTTTTGTGGAACCAGAACTCTGTACTCCCTAGACTTTCACCATGACAATGTGCCACATAAGGACGTGTGAGGTAGTTTCTGAGAACAGGTGTTCTATATATTATTTAATACAAAGTAATAAAACTCCAGGCAAAAAAAGCTGTGAAATGTTTTATTGCTCTGAACTGTTACGAAATGAAGTGTGATGTGTACAGGTGATTTCTTAGCTTTCTTTCTTGAAAGAACATAATATTAATTATATTAGAAGTACTTCCAGAAAATGCTATTATGCTGTTAGATACACATCTGTGCTATTATGGAAGGGCCACCTCATGGGAGCATTGTAATTATATTAGTCTAAGCTGTAAGCAGTTATTATTTATCATACTGCTGAATCTATCATTGTTACTGATACTGCAATTTTACATTTGAAGATGTAAACCTTACAGGTGACCCCTCTCTCTCTCTCTCTCTCTCTCTCTCTCTCTCTCTCTCTCTCTCTCTCTCTCTCTCTCTCTCTCTCTCTCTCTCTCTCTCTCCCTCTATCCCTCAAACTCTCCTCTCTATCTGGATTTTATTGCAGGTGTTGAAAAAACACATATGCATACCTCCCATGACATGTCCCATTCCAGGAGGGACATGATGCTCTCTTCCTGGACTTCCCTCCTCATTTATGAGCAGGTGTGTTTGCTTGATGTTGGGGCTACTAGGGAAACATGGCAGAGCACAAGTGTTCTGCGGTTGGTTATAGTTAGTTATAGTTACCATTGATTTCTAATTAGTGCTGCAAGATTCAGAATGTAAAAAATTCATCTTTTTTTTTATCATCAACTTGCTAACGCCAGCCAATTTGCACATAGGTGAGCCAAAGAAGATCAGAATAATCATCCGATAAACAGGAACTGTATCTCATAATAGAATTTATTTTCCTACCTTGTACTATTGATTACTGTAATTAGCACACAAGAGGAGTATACTTTATTACATTATTGGGTACTCTTTACCTAGCACGGCGCCCATCGCGGGCATCGCGGGTACATTTATGTGTGCCCGCGACGCGACCGACGCGATGCTCACGATTTCCCATTGAAACCCATGTTAAACATGGACATCGCGTCGGTCGCGTCGCGGCCGGCCATAAATGTGCACACGATGGCCGCGACGCGATGCCCACGATTTGCCATAGGAATTAATGTTAAAAGACCCGATGGACACGATTTTAATGTTAAATGGCTCAATGGACCCGATTTTAGCATAGGAAACAATGTTAAATGGGCCTTAGAGCCCAAATACTTACCCTGAACTCAGAAATGGCCCCCCCAATTTTTTCCGCCACCCCACGATCAACGTGAACCCGAAGCGTGGCGAGCGCAGCGAGCCCGCGAGGGGCAGCGGTACGCGTCCTCCGACCTTTTCATACCCCCACTATCCACGTCGGCGTGGAGTTGAGAATAGAATAGTGTGGCGAGCGTAGCGAGCCACCGAGCCCGAAGCGTGGCGAGCGCAGCGAGCCCCGCGAGGGGACGCGGATACCTTCACAGCTAGACGCGTCCCCTCGCGGGCTTCACAGGTGTCCGTGGCGACGCGGACACCTGTGAAGCCCGCGAGGGGACGCGTTTACCTGTGAAGGTATCCGCGTCCCCTCGCGGGGCTCGCTGCGCTCGCCACGCTTCGGGCTCGCCACACTATTCTATTCTCAACTCCACGCCGACGTGGATAGTGGGGGTATGAAAAGGTCGGAGGACGCGTACCGCTGCCCCTCGCGGGCTCGCTGCGCTCGCCACGCTTCGGGTTCACGTTGATCGTGGGGTGGCGTACAAAATTGGGGGGGCCATTTCAGAGTTCAGGGTAATTATTTGGGCTCTAAGGCCCATTTAACATTGTTTCCTATGCTAAAATCGGGTCCATTGAGCCATTTAACATTAAAATCGTGTACATCGGGTCTTTTAACATTAATTCCTATGGCAAATCGTGGGCATCGCGTCGGGGCCATCGTGTGCACATTTATAGCCGGCCGCGACGCGACCGACACGATGTCCATGTTTAACATGGGTTTCAATGGGAAATCGTGAGCATCGCGTCGCGTGCGGGCATGTTTAGCCCGCATACGACGCGACCGACACGATTTTTTACCTCACGATGCCCACGATCAAGATCGTGGGCGCCGTGCTAGGTAAAGAGTACCCATTATTGATAGGGAAATCAGTACAATTATGTAAGACCCATTGAGCTCACAGGAGTCTTCTGCTTCAAACAGCCACCAACTGTTCCCTTAGTACCTGATTTGCACACACCGGTACGTGGGTGGCCACCAGGACTGAAGGGCCCCTTATTAGAACGTTATATCTGATGCTGAAATTGGATGCAATTTCCCTTGAACTCCCCCTGGAACTTCCGGGGAGTGATTGCATCCAATTTGGAACTTTGGTGTCATTTTGTGCATGCAATTTGATCCAATAAATTGTATGAGATTTATCTGACCAAATTGCATGTGTACTATACTTTCTGCAATATATCACATACGATATATCGCATGTGCCAAAAGCACTCCATTTTCCATCTGATTACATCCGATGCCGACAAATCACAGGTGTGGTCCGACCAACCTAGAGGCTCCCATCCAACTCTCACAGGACCGCGCATCAAATCAGATGGAAAACACAAACAATGTGGCACTTTTCAGATGATATATCGGCCCGAAACATTGAAATTGGCCAAAATCCGGCAAAAACTTTCTAATGTAAGGGGGCCGTTAAACCTCTTAAACGGCTATCCATCCCTTTCTGTTTCTCTGCAATGATCAGGGGCGAGTTTAGGGATCAGGCCGCCCCTAGGCACAACATTTTTTGCCGCCCCCCCCCCCCCCCGCATTTTAACATATTCATTATTAAGATATATATATATATATACACACATTATACATCTGCAGAAGTGCCCAGGAGAGCAGTTACCTGGGAGGTATCCTAGAGGAGGCCAAGTTATTTTTTCCACAAACACAGGTTGACTCCGCCCGGGAGCCAGAACCTTATGGACGCCACCGCTCACCAGCACCAGGGTCCCTCGCTTTAGCGAGTCGTCTGCCCCGGCGCGGCTGTCATTTCCTTGTCATCCTCTTCCTCTGGGATCATGGAGGACGCATACCTGGCCTCGCCACCAGGCTTTGAGGGTCTGGACTGGGAGTCCGGGCGCTGCAGGGGCCATGTGCAATATCGGGGCCAGCTCTGCAGCTCAAAGTCCGGGTCTATGTCCACGTCCTGCTCCGGCGAGGCGAGGGACGCAGTGGCTGCCATTCTGTGTGAGCTGCTCCCCCCCAGGTAGGGAGGGAGGTGAGCACTGGGGAGACTGGGACGAGCTGTTGCAGCAGGTAGGTCCTCAGCGAGTGGCGCAGCACAGCACAGCATCACCAGGCCGGCAGCAGCTATGCAGGCGCACGGGGGCTTATTACAACAGAATGTCAGCCTGTTGTGCCGCTCTTAATTGGTGCCGCCCTGAGGCCCGTGTCTCACGGGCCTAGGCACAAATCCGGCCCTGGCAATGATCTGTACTTCTCTACATTACTTTGTGCTGCTCTGCGCCACCCTTTGCTCCATTCTAATAATAGTAATAATTATATAGAACTATTCTCCTAATAAAAGTCAAGGTGCTTTACAATTGCCTTTATAGCAAACAATACAAAACAAACTTGACAATAGACTGTGTTGCATCCATTTGTATTCCTTTGCTCTCCTATGTACTGATGTACACCCCTCTATACTTTTTTACAGACCTCCTCTATGGTACTTTGCATCCCCTTTGCATACCTATGTACTGCTCTACATTCCTCTATACGGCTCTGCACCCCCCCCCCCCCCTATATTCCTCTGTGCTGTTCTGCAACACTCCATGTTCCTCTGCATCGCTCATGGTCCTCTGTGTTCCTCTTGGTGGGCAGCGATTGACTGGCTGTGGGCGCTCGGTGATGAGGTTTGTCCCGCTGGGTGGTGTATGCTTCCAGTCTATGTGCCCCTTTGTGACCAGAACACTATGCAAGCACACAGGGTATATTCTATGCAGTATAATGGTGGGTTCTATGTGTGAGGTGAGGGAATGGCAATAAGATGGGTTTTGGGGTACTTACACTCCACATGTGTCCCCCAGTCCTGTGCACAATGGCTTGACTGTGCGCTGAAATGGGAGAGCTGGTAGTGTTGGGCCTCAGTTCCTCCATGTTTTCATTTAACCTTACTATTTCTCTTGAGCAGATAGCTTTAGAGATCCTCTCCTTCTGACCTTCTGAGGTGGGACTGGCCAGAGGGCCCTCATCATTGATAACAGCGGGTAGCATGATCTCCTTGCCCAGTCTGTTTACTACACTGCATAGGGAAGTGCCGCTGCACAGCCGGGCTCCTGCATGACTGGCTACTTGCACTGCTGGGGCCATCTGTGGATGTACTAAGCTGCTGGGGCCATCAGATGTACAAAGCTTAAAAAGCGATAAAAAGAAGAGTGATAACCCACCAACCGATCAGCTTCTCTCATGTTACAGGCTTTGTTTAAAAAATGACATATAGAAGCTGATTGGTTGGTGGTTTATCACTCTCCATTGTATCCCTTTTCAAGGCTTAGTACATCTAGCACTATATAAAGAGGAGCTGGGTGCGCTGCTAGATTAACATGCATTCCAGCGGACACCCAGTTACTGTTACAGTAGCAGCAGGTGAGCATGTCAGGTTGGGGCATTGGACACACAGCCCTCCTTGTGGCCCTTGGCTGATGGCTGGTTTTGGTAGCAGGCTGAATATGTGTGTAACTATCAGAGCAGCCAGAGACGGAGGGAATCCTGATGGAATAAATTAATGCAGCTGCAGCACTGCACATACATCCCACTGGCCTGCTAGTGAGCCACTTCCTCCCACAGTAGCTGTCCGGTATCCTGGTTGCCCAGCGACGAGCATTAACCGTCGACCCTTGCATACGGAACAAAAGGACTTGAGTCTGTACAGCTGATGGCTGTCAGATGTCTTGTGTACAGATGGTTCACGTACTACTCATTGGAGATAAATATATTGGAATATAGATTTATGGGAGCACAAAATGTTTACTGCTATGCAGATTTACCAGCAGCCTAATACTGTAATTAGCAGTGATTGGCTTGCTTAATTGGATCTCTGTGTTATTGTCAACATCTTTATCATAGCTGTGACAGACAGTTAGTTGTGAAGAAAAATCCCGACAAAGTGGCAGATTGTCACTGGAGACGAGGCAATACTCCAACTGCCTGGAGCCCAGTATTAATTATAAGGCTATGCACAGATCTCTGACAGCTTTAATACATAATATAAGCCATACTGAAACAAAGCACAGAAGTAGCTTATGAAAAAGTTTATTTTGTAACTTTTTATTCAATAGTGTATGAATGAGGAAGTTTACAAGTCAAGTTATAGTCCAGTACCACCCTTTTTATACCCTCCAGTATAAGGGACCCTTCTATAGTCCCTTCAGTTCCACCCTTTTTAATTAGTAAGAGTGTCACTTTTTTCCTTAAACTAATGTTTGGCTAAAGCTGGTCATACATCTACAGATCTGGCTGGTTGGACCGAAAACCTGGTAATATCTGAATGACAATTTGACAGTTTTCCAGCATTTGGAAGCAAATGGTCAACTGTCATTTGCTCTCCTCCATTACCAGGTTTTTGTTCCAACCATCAGATCGGACAATAAATCTGTAGATGTATGGCCAGCTGTAGTTGAAACCTCTGATGTGTTGGTCAATGGAAATTAGAAAAAGAGATAAGAATTAGAGCCAAGTCACCAGGGTTGGTGTCAGCCCCAACCCCTGATTGTAACTGTTGTGTGTCTCCTCCTCTCAAACCTCCATGAGGTGGCAGAAATGCAAGACCTTCCTTGCAGCAGGGGCAGATTTCGGTACCTCCTCTGCAGCAGTGCAGGGCTATAGCTGGTGCAAGGTTCGCCCTATGGCCTCTGCTACCCTCAACAGCCTGCAATATTACCTATGCTGTTACTTTTATTATGCTGAATATATGTTTACCTTTATTGTAGTTAGTGTAGGAGTTCTGCAGACACTAGCAGTGACGCATGCAGCTCCCTGTATAAGTTTCACACTTTCAGCAAGTCCAGTCATTGTCCCTGGTAAAAGAGGTGGGGAGTGGATGGATATTTATGGACAGAATTGCAAGGGAGGGAACAGTATGTTGCTGCTTTGCTGACTGGCTTCCTGGTGCTGCCCTCACGGACTACAAGAGCTGACCTAGTGAAGTAAAGAGACGGGACCATAGCAGCATTTAGCTTCTGTGGTAAGCAGAACAGCCACTCAAAAGCAGTGTCACATGCATGCGCAGCGTTACACGGTGGGCAAGCTACTTGAGTCCTATTGAAGAAAGTGCACTATATAAATTAAACTAACTTACTATTCATCCGTCCGTATCCACCGACGGCTGTCATGTGCACGGTTGGTCCCTGGTGGCAGGCGGAGGCGACAGGGGCATCGGGCAAGCATGGATGCATGGGGGGACAGGTGCACCACACGGAAACGGACAGGTCCTAGGTGGTGCTGGGAGGCTGGCACCGCCATCTTGGTTATGAGCAAAACGGCTATTGGGCTAGATCAGAGCCTTTCCTGTTTCCCTGCCCTGTCAGCCAATGGCAGCTGTCCTCTGGGTATATTGGAGAGCTACCTAGGCTGAATCAGGATCAGTGCAAAAAGTCTTCAGAGCCCTGCAGTTCATTTGGGAAGACTCCTTGCCAGTGGAGTAACTAGATACATGTGCGCCCCATAGCAAAAGTTTGTAAGGGCCCCTATTTATCACCTAATGCTGAAAAATGTATACAGCACATGATACTTTGACAGGCAAAGTGGGCCCCTCTCAGCTCTGGGCCCCATATCAGCTGCACCCCCTGCACCTATGGTAGTTACGCCCCTGCTCCTGCCCATTCTGGTGCATGATGCTTGTCCTCAGCTCATCCTGTCCATTGCTCCATTGCGAAACTCCAATCTCCATCATTATCTCAGCCTAACCCGGTCCGACTGATACCCTCCAAACTCCGTCACAGCATCCTCCAACTCCAGCAATTACAATTTTCTCAGTTCTTCTATTATTAGATCCAATTGTCTTCTTCATCACTCCCATTCTTTAACCAGATACAACCTCCCAACTCTTCATCATAAATTTTAAGCCATCTTAATTCTTTCTACAGTGCCTAATCATCATCTTCAAGCCATTTCCCATTCTTCTTTCAGTGATAAACCAGCATCCTCAGTCCTCCACTCCATTCTCTGCAACCAATCTCCTCAAGACCCTGATGCAAGGACTCATTGCTTAATTTAATTTAGACCATTGACTTTTCCCTCAAAGAATTATTTGAGAACCCGCCTGTTTGTTTACCATTTATGAAAAGGTCTTTCATTAAACCAGCTTGTTTTAACCCATCTGCTCCTATCCGCCTGCAATTCCTGTGAGCACCACACAACTCCATGAAATCCTTCTTCTGTGACAAGCAGTCAGTACTGTCAGAGGCGTCACTAGATTTGGTGCCACCTGGTGTTGTAATTCATTGTGTCATCTCCCCACGGACCTCCTTCATTATCACACACATGGAATCTTTAGTAATTTTTTTTTGTACTAGTTTTTTAAATGATAAATCCTGTACTCTATATCACTCAATGTAATGGCAATAGAAGTGATATAAACAGATAAAAAAATGAACATTATATCTTTAAATTACAATATCATATGCACAACCAAAGGGGGGGGGGGGGGGGGCTAAAAGATTGTGAAAAAAGGTAATTATTTTTATCGGGATATCCTATTGGCTCCCCCCGATAAAAAGACACTCTTTGGCCGAAAACACATAGCTTCATTGAAAACAGAGCTGCTTTCGAGGATTATGCTTTGCCAGCCTATGGCAAGTGAATCAAACCCTGATAAACCACGGCTTGTGTCAGCTTATTGGGCTATTAGGATAGCCCATGGTGAGACAATTAACCTTGTAGTGCACATAGCGCCCCATGTAGTGCAACTTCCACACATAATGCCAGCTATAGTGCTGCTTACAAACATTATGCCCACTTTAGTGCATGGCGTTCCCATGGGCGAGTCCACCGGCCCACCGCCCCGTGCCAACCGACCTCAATGTTGGAGCATGCACATGCGCAGAAATGCGCATTGCAAAAACATTGCGCTTGCATGCGAATTCACATGCGAGTGAACGGACCAGAATAAGGTCCATAATCTGACTAAAGAAGAATGAAGGTGAATTACTTTAAGAAATTGATAATGAAGAGCTCAGATGAGTGAAATATTTTTGAACCTCAAATTTTTGCAATGGTCTATGGCTGTTTGATGTTTCATCCAATCCAACTGGCGGTACAGTATATTATGTCTTCTATTTATGTATTTATATATTGAAATATGTTGTATATATATTTCTATTTATTTTTGTTCTGTTTTTGGCTGATTATGTCCCTTTCTCTATAGTCTATGCATTGTTTCCTATCATAAAGTAGTGTGTAGAATGTTGTATTGTCAAAGTAATTTTCCAAGTGTTCAGTGCATCTATTTTTTTCTATAAAAGTTACATGTAAAGTTTTGTTCATGGAATGTTAGTTGTCTTAGCTCTCCATTTAAATGTAGGAGATCTCTAACATTTCTCCAGGATACCCACCTAGGTATATTATTACTGTATAGAAGTAACCGCAGAAGGTTAACGTTACACTCTGCATAATTTATATATCTTGCCATCTTGTTGGAAATCATTTATCGACTTTACCAATTTATTCCCAATTAATTATTGGGCGTGCTATATTGTGACATCACCCTCCTTGTAGAGAAAATGCTATTCAGTACATGCATTACTGCACTGCAAGATAGTTCAAACATGGTTAGCCATAGGGATGAGATTTTTTCTATATGTATAAAATAAACTATGGAACAACTCTACCACAACTCACAAGTACAATATAATTCTGATCCTTTATCCCTGATGACAATTTTAACCTAATGAATTCATGTGGACCACAGCACTGAGGTTATGGGTTCAATTCTCACCATTGCCCTAACTGTGTGGAGTTTATTATTATTATTTATAACCAGTTATACTGTGTATATATATATATATATATAGTCCGCAGTGCTTTACAAAGCATACTTAATCATTCACATAAGTCCTTTCCCCAGTGGAGCTTACAATCTATATTCCCTACCACATGTATCGTGGTTATACTGGTAAGTTAATTTGCTCCTAATAAAATGAACCCTAGAATGTCTGTGTGTGTGTGTGTGTGTGTGTGTGTGTGTGTGTGTGTGTGTGTGTGTGTGTGTGTATGTGGTAGGGAATATAGATTGTAAGCTCCACTGGGGCAGGGACTGCTGTGAATGTTCAACTGTTCTCTGTAAAGCGTTGCGGAATGTGTGTGCGCTATATAAATAGCTGGTAACAAATATATAGATAAATATGGGGTTGAGCTAATGACTGTCTATCTAGAAACTGTAGATCTTCCAAGTACACCCATTACTGCAAGGTCAGCTGTGTTAATCAGAGTAAGGAAGGGCATAAGTGCACGAGATGTGAAACTGGGGCCATAGAATCTCCAGGCACAGACCTAGGTCCTGATTCGGTACAGCTCACTAAGCAGCGGTCATTTGCTGTTCAGCGAGCAGCTTAACGCCACCCAGCCGAACCTGCAGCTGAATACCCTCGGGAACCATGCGAGGGGATGTACGACCATCCAATGATTTCTCTCCCATTCAGAAATAAGTCAGTCTAAGCTGACTTTTATTTCCGTCGGAGTCCACCGAAGATGGGACAGATGCTGACATCATGTGATGTCAGCCTCCCGCCCCGAGCAGGGAATGCCATGCCTGCATTCCAGGGGAATGTCCAGTGTTTTCACGGGGAAGTCCAAAAAATGCTGGGCAATCCCCTCAGCCTCCCCCTGGCCCCCCATCCCTTAACCGTGCTAACGTGCATTCACAGACCCCCACCATCAGAATGGGGCCAAATTTGACCCCTTCTGAGCCATACTGAATCAACTCCCTAGTGCACAAACCAATTAGTCAAAATAAGACAAAATGGGGCAGATGTATTAAGCCTTAACAAGAGATAAATGCGAGGGTGATAAAGAGAGATAAACTTCCAGCCAATCAGCTCCTTACTGACTTTTTTCAAACACAGCCTGTAACATGACAGTAACTAGGTGATTGGCTGGACGTTTATCTCTCTTTATCACCCTTGCATTTATCTCTTGTTAAGGTTTAATACATCTGCCCCAATGGACCAAAAAGTGATAAAATGGTGAGTGATAAACAACCAACCAATAAGCTCCTGCCTGAAAATTTCCAAACCCAGCCTGTGACATGGCCGGTAGGAGCTGATTGGCTGACTGTTTATAACTCTCCATTTGATCACTTATTGAAGCTTAGTGCATCTGGCCCAATATGCACCAGCTTTGAGCTCATACAAAATTTAGTAAGTAAGTAGTTTAATTTATATAGCGCACTTTCTCCAATAGGAACTGATATGAAGCCAAAATGTGCAATTAATTACAATTATCTGTCTACAATAATCTCTCTAAAAATGAATATATAATTTCAGCATTGCGTCAAAAATTATATACAGTAGGATATATCCAGGGTTTTTTGTGAGCTGTGACAGCGAGCACTGCTGACTGCTCACTGTTATGCTGCTTTCACACCGCAAAACCTGCTTAGACCAGGTATTTGAAACATTTAAAAAAACGGGTCAGAGCCCTTTCACATCGCATGAAAATACCTGGTCTAAAGCAGGTTTGCGGTGTGAAAGTCTGCAAACCGTTTACACAGAAGGGTGAGAACTCGGGGTGCCTCTAGGGGGGTGGGTGCCTCCAGAGGGTGGGGGTGGGTGCCTCCAGGGGGTGGGGGGGGTTGAAATGCCAAGGGAGGGGGGGATTGGATACAATACCTCGTCAGTGGCGGGTCCTGGATGGAGATTTCGGCCAGCCGGGTACTGGAAGATCTCCATGGTGACGCGTGTCGCGCAGGTGACGCCAGCAGGAGTCCCGCTGCAGCCGCTGAGGTGACGGTGCCACTGCCACCATGTTCCGGAGCCTGGTGTCCTCGTCCCAGGACCGGCAGCACCATTCCCACTAGAACCCTCCTGCCCTGTCCTCCGCCGACTGCCTGCTGCCCCATCTGCATGCAGGTACCAAGCTGTGGACACACGTGGTGAGTATGACTGGACTGGGGGCAATGAAGTGCGGGGGTGCAGGAGGGGCGAGCCGCCTGGGTTTTTACCATGCATATCTAATGACACACTGGTCCGCTCATTAGATATGCACAGAGCGGACGCCCTATTGGCTGGGTCCAAAATACCGTTTCAGACCCGATTTTGGTCCCAAAATACCGGGTCTGAAACGGGTAGGACCCCCAATTTTAACCGGTTACCAAAAACGGCTTTTTTTTTTCAGAGATGGGGAAATGGCATGTGTGGCTGCTAAGACACCGAGGCTTGAGGCTAAATTCAATGGGCCAAAGCACAGGCTTCTTCAATGCAGAACACCTGCGGACAATTAAGATGCAGCACCTGCTGGTGAGCCAATCAGGGCTCGTGTACAGCTACTCTGATTGACTAATGGTACACAAGCTCTGATTGGCTCAAAAGCCGGTGCAGCATTTTAATTGCCCGCATTGAAAAAGCCTGTGCTTCGTTCAGTGCACCAAGCGCAGCGCAGGCAGCACAGCAGAGGCAGTCTGGGGGGTTGCGGTGAACAAAATGAGCTGCCCGTGCCCTTCCAGAGGCCGGGGCCTGGGACAGCTGTATCCACAGCAGCCCCCTATCAGCGGCCCTGGTACCAGGTAGTCTACAATGTTTGTTTCTACTGGCATCTCTCAGGCTGACAAACAAAAGGCACACTATGCTTGTATTTGGTGTATGGAAGACCAGGTTACTGGAAGGCAATTTGATAACATGCTATAGTTTCTTTGTATAAATTTCAAGCTCAAGATATTTCCAAAGCCAAACTACTGACCCTAATTGAATTGAGTCCTTAGTATATATCCACTTATATTGGATCCCACAGGCTTATGAAAACTATTTAAAAACAGCTCATGAAGCAAAACCCATGTGACATTGCGATTCCAGAAAATCTACGTTCTCACAGCTGTTTCCACTTTAAGTTTAAATCACCCTTCTAAAGGCTGTGTTTTATGACTCAAAGGAATTATCATACAGAAAAATTCATATACAAAACATATACTTACATACTGGCACTGCTACAGCATTGGTGTTGATACTGTAATTTTTTGCTGAAAAATGTGGCTCTATTACAAACATAAACCTAGTATTTCTATTTTCTTTTTTTATAATTATATATCAAGTACCATTTTATATAGGGTCAAATTAAGTTTTCTTTCAACATGTTTGTGTAAGAGTTTTTCCTTCCTTTTACCAGAGGCGACACAAAGATATTATCTATTACAGGGTTATTGAAAGTTTTTCCCCCTTGTTTTGTATTTCTGTTTTGTCCATGCACAATTTACAGTTGGTCAATACAGGAAACTGACACTCAGGTTGAGTATCCCTTATCAAAATATCCTTTATCCAAATTATTCCGAAAACCATAAATTCCAGAAAGTAAAAAAAAAATTGTCTTGCTAAAAACACTACTGGGGACACCTGTAACAGCACTACTGGGGACATCTGTAACAGCACTACTGGGGACATCCGTAACAGCACTACTGGGGACATCTGTAACAGCACTACTGGGGTCATCTATAACAGCACTACTGGGGAACACCTGTAACAGCACTACTGGGGACATCTGTAACAGCACTACTGGGGTCATCTATAACAGCACTACTGGGGAACACCTGTAACAGCACTACTTGGGTCATCTATAACAGCACTACTGGGGACACCTGTAACAGCACTACTGGGGTCATCTATAACAGCACTACTGGGGACACCTGTAACAGCACTACTGGGGTCATCTATAACAGCACTACTGAGGATATGATATGTAACTAGCATTAAATATGTGCAAGAAGATGACTGCTTGACATTCAAATTCAGTGCCTGAGATAGTAACTTCGAAACTGTGTTGAAACCTTGTTTTATGCACAAATAATATATATTATATATTATATAATACATGATATACTGGTGTGTTTGTACAACATAAATTCAAGATACCTCAAGATACATCATTGAAATATAAACAAAATTTAAAATACGGAATAATCCCTTATCCAAAATTCTTCTGGTCCTGAGCATTTTGGATAAGGGATACTCAACCTGTAATGGGAAGTATATCATAACAAACTGGAATTTAAATGGAATTAAGAGATTAAGTAACCCTCCAATATCCCACACCACATCAGCTAGGGAATTAGATGGGATGGGGGGGGAGGGCTTGAGGTTTGATTCTCTTTGAGTCATGACATCATAAGACAGACCTCCTGTGCCTTAGATGTCATTTGCCTCATTGCACCACAGAGGGTGGGTCCATAATGGAACAATTTGTCTCACTCCATACAAATGGCACCTGCCTGTCCCTCTGTGAATTCTAGATGGGAATGAAAAAAGTATGCGAAGAGTAGATACAGAAATGTTTTCAATAAAAGTGCAGTTGATGAGGTAGATTCTTATACATTTTTTGGTACTTGTTTCCTAGCATGGCGCCACCGATTAACATTGGAAGGCATTGGGTCTAAAAAATCGGTTGCATCGCATGCGACCAGATAGCATGCGATGCGATGCGACCTATTCAACCCGATTTTTAATTGTACAGCCACCCTGATGGCTGATTACAATGTAAAATGCCCCCCCAGACCCGATTTTTAATTGTATACCCACCCTGATGTGTAATTACTATGTCAATGCCCCCCCATTGTTAACGCCACGCCATGATCAATGCCAACCCGAAGCGTGGCGAGCGCAGCAAGCCACCAAGCCTGAAGCGTGGAGAGAGCAGCGAGCCCCGCTAGGGGACGCGGATTACTTAACATGTACTCTGTGTTCGCTCGCCACACTATATAAAATCAACTCCATGCTGACGTGGATAGTGGGGGTATGAAAAGGTCGGAGGACGCGTACCACCGCCCCTTGCGGGCTCGCTGCGCTCGCCACGCTTCGGGTTGGCATCCCGTTAACAATGGAGGGGCATTTGACCTAATAATTAACCATTGTGGTGTATATACAATTAAAAATCGGGTCTGGGGGTATTTTACATTGTAATCAGCCATCATGGTGGCTGTACAATGTAAAATCGGGTCGGTCGCGTCGCATCGCATCGCATGCCATTGTAATGTAATTTTGAAATTGTATGCAAATGTCTTAAAACCGGTCGGGTCTAATCGAGTCCCATCACATACCTTAAGTTATGGTATGGTATGGGATGGGACCCGACAGGTGCCGTGCTAGGAAACAAGTACCAATTTTTTTTTTAGTCAAACATTTTATTGTTCTATATTTTGCATGTCAATCTGAATTACTGTATATTGTACTTATGACATTACACTTTTACTTTGTATAAGCTCTGTAGGGTGCACTTTGCGATACCTTTAAATAAAATGTAACAATAACAGGTCTTAAATCTATTGCAGATACGCAAATTCAAATTAAATACAGTCTACTGACTGTGGCATACATTCCTCACAAACATACAAAAAATAATAATAAGGATGCAGGGACAACATAGTAGGGTTTGCAGGGGTGACAAAACCTTTTTTGTTGGGAGGGGAAAATATAATTTAATTTTAGTACCTCTAAATTGTCACCCGCTCAAGGACAGCTGGACTTACTTGCTATGCCAACTACATGATGATACAGATGCAGTTGCCCTCAGCTAACCCATTAACGAGATGCATGTGCAGCTGCATTGCAATTGTGACTAGCCATGTCTGCATGTGACCCAGTTGGGGATTTTGCTTCAACTGTCTAAAACAATATCCCCAATAAACCGAGGCACGGCTGGCATATCGGGGATATTGTTTCAGGCAGAGATGCAATTAGATATCCAACGGCGAGTCTATTACCTGCGTTCCGCACTCATGGATAATAGGGTACCTCTGTTACTGTGAATATTATGAAGTATTAAATATAATTTTGATATGAATACCATTATGTACTCTGGATTAACATACGTATGAACTAATATAGTAATTTGTAATACTACTTCAGTTTGCTTCAGCAAAGAGTTTCCCTTTTTTTGTTAAAGTCGTCATGATATGTGCAGCAAGTAAATTATTGTTATGACTGTGGCACTGTACCACTTAATAACTCAATCATTAGTAGTATTAGTAATTGCTTAATACATTGTTTGACATAAGGGGGAAATTTAATAGGATGAGATATTCAGAAAGTGCGAGATTTGGTAAGAAATCTTCAGGATTTTTTTAAAGCGGCAACCAGTTTGATATTGCAGCGTAAATGATTTCCGCTTTAAAAAAACTGAAGATCTCTTACCAAAGCTCTAACTTTCTGAATCTCTCATCCTATTAAATTTCACCCACAGTATGTCTTTTTATTTGATTGTTTTACACATGACTTAAAGTGGTCCTGGAGAGGTGATGGAACTCATTTCCCCTTAAGTACCAAGAGGCATGGACCACAGGTGGAGGAGAACCATCGAGCCATCAGGTCCTTAGGAGGGTGAGGTAGCTCCAGCTTATTAGTGTCACTAGTGCCAAGCGCATCATCTATTGATATGGGTGGTGGAGCATGTTTATCTTTGGAATTTCAGTGCAGAGCCGTGGGGGAGGTGGAACTAGTTCCACCTACAATTACAGGTGATGGAACTCGGTTCCACCCCATTCCCCCTCACTTTAACCACCAGTCTTACATAATTTCAATTTATATAGATGGGGTAACATGAGAATTTGTTAAACTGACACACAGTGAAACATTTGTGGCTTAGTTGGGTGTACACCTGTGAGACAATCGTACATGCTTTCACACTGCACATGATCTGTAAATGAGCATTGGTAGGAATGGTGATATCTGGTCGATGGGTCGACAATGTCTAGGTCTGGGGTAGCCAACCCTAGTCCTCGAGAGCTACCAACAGTGCATGTTTTGCAGGTCTCCTCACAGAATCACAAGTGAGCTAATTAGCTCCATCTGTGTATCTTTTAAAATGTGTCTGTGATTAATGAGTGCAGCTGTGCAGCAGCTAGGTTGTCTGGAAAATATGAACTGTTGGTAGCTCTCGAGGGCTAGGGTTGGCTACCACTGGTCTAGGTCGACCACTAATGGTTGACAGTGATTAGGTCAACACCAGAAAAGTGTCATCATACACTAGATCAACACTGACACAAGCAAAAGTCCACATGTCAATGGTCAATTGACATATACTTATTTTTAGTAAATAATAAAATAACCACAAAAAATAAAATAAATCAACTACTTAACAAATACTGTAGACATTAAGCAGCCAATCAAGAAAAAAATTATATATTAAAAAAATCTTTGCAAATTGATCTACCCTTTACCGCAAGGAGACTGAAGAACTGTAGACAAAATCTATGACGAAAACCTGGAGAAAAAAGTGGCGAGACAATATCAACCAATCAGGTCCTTTCTTTTTTAAAACACAGGCTGTAAAAATAGCTGTTAGAAGCTGATTGGTTGTACTCTTTCCACTTAAACTCTCCACAGTTTTATACATCTCCTCCTGAGATTGATCTCGTTCCTGTTATATGGTTTAATTACTTATTTGAACTTCACATGTAGAGTGGTGCAACCTTATTGTAGAGTACATAGTAAATGTAAATATGTAAATAGCAATTTATTCTGAATAGATGTCAGCGAAAATGTGAAACATAACCACCAACTGAACATCAAACGATAATATAAAAGAGCTCTTGAGCTTGTGAAAGATAAAACAGCTTTCTTAAAAGTTTAACTGCAGATGTCATCAGCAATGAACTAACAAGAAAACTTTATAAGCATCTAAATTCTTTTACCCTTTCCATTAATGCCGTAGACAGAAATGTAAGAAGCCTGTCTGTAATAAGTATAACTACAGTATATTAAACAGAGTTTATCAAGTAGGGGAATAGCATTATTTATTAAACATATCTGAACAAGATGTGGCTGTCTGTTTGTAGAAGAGATGCAGTGAACTAAGTAAAAAGTAACTTTATTTTCACTTTTTTTTTTATAGTTCAGCCATCTTGATACAAGCCAACATCATTCTGATAATTGTTTCAAACCTTGGAGGCTTGGCAGGATGTTGTAAACTTAAGCCTTAGAAAAAGTTATCCAAATAAATGAATGCGAATTAACTGCTGCCAACATGCACGACATGGGCCTGTCGTTTGGAGGGTTTTCGATCACAGATGGAAATTAGAAGAAGCACAATAAATATAAAACATTTGAAAGTCAATGAGGACAAGAGATTGCATTCTTCTGTTCCTTCTTCCTAATGCTAAAGCTGATTGAAAACATTTCAGCAGAAATGGTAAATAAGTAGCTGCATTATATACTTGTGCCAAAATCCATTTCTCAAGTGGCAAAAGAAAATCTTTCATGCTAATTAATGTAATGGTAATGTACTGAAATATTTTTCTTGTGGCATTCCCTATCTCACAACTGTTCAGATATTAATTAGTTAACTTGTTGTGGGACTGAGTTTAACAGTTACTTTATTTGGCACTAGGGGTAACTGCTTTCTACTAGGCAACGTAAACTCAGGACTAAAATGTAATTAATCTAAAAAAGGTAATTTATAGAGCCATATGGGTTTATATATAGAGCTTTATGGGTATATTTCTATGCTTGTTTGTTTTTAATAAAGTTTTATTATTTATTTATTTGTTATACAAGAGTGCCCCCAGAAGTCTTCTTTTCTCCTTTGCAATCGTTATTCATGTATCAACTCAGATGAAAAACATTGTACAAGAAAAAACACACATAGGCCACCACAAGAAAAAAACATCATACTGGCCATGCTAGGGGGGAGGGGGGGTGGGGGGTTTCCCTGTGACAGTCCAGAATAACTTGTCGTACCCCAGAACTGTTGGCCCCCTGAATTACCATCAGTTAAGATGGAAATTATTTTTGATTGTAGGAGATCAGGATAATCACATACACAACCTCCCATGTACATGTAAGCTGTTTTGATAAAAGCCCGGAAGGGCTGAAACGTCAATGTTTCCTTGAGAGGCTACGTGTCGTTCTTGTTACTGGTTAAGTCCTGAGTGCCGCTGCTACCCCCTGGATAACGGCACTCATGACACATCATAGAAGAAACTGTAGTCTGTAAGTATTATCAACGTTTCGCTAAATTTATTAGCGTCTTCAGGATATAACAAGAACATTAAAATCGCTCACCTTAAATAAGGAGATTCACCCATGAGCAACAGACGCCGGGACCCGTCTCCGCCTCCAGCCGCTACTTCAAGGGGCAGGGCTTCACCTCGGGACTCGGCGCTATGGTAGTGATGTCACAGCGCACACAGGCGCTAGAGACCAAAGGGTGTAGATACACCATCACCAAACAAAGTAATGTGTCAAAGCAACACTAGGGGGAAGTACAGAAAGATAAAATTTGGACGCATTTTGTGATATAATCATGATACAGCAACAAGGAGTACCACAATTCATTTAACATATACTATACAATGTATATCAATAACCTAATCAATGTATCAATATATGTATATTATAAAAAACACGCAAGGGATATATTTTCATTTAACCCTTTAGGGCTGATGACATCTAATTGATGTATCCAATAATTTTCCTTACGAAATAACGCTTGATTTCTATCACCACCCCTTCTCATGGGTGGAATATGGTCTATCATTCTATATTTAATACAGGAGATAGCATGTTTATTTTCAATGAAATGGCGAGCCACAGGCTGCTCACTCGTGCCAGTATCAATTGCAGCACGGATCGCAGACCTGTGGGCTGCCATTCTTTCCTTGAACTTACATTGGGTTTTTCCAATGTAAGTCAGACAGCAGGGACACAGAATTTTATAGATGACATGTGTAGAATTACAATCAAGGCGATGTCTGATTTTATATATCTTCCCTGAGTGTGGATGATAGAAAGAATCGCCAGGTATCATGTACTTACATGTGGCGCATGCACATCTAATGCAAATCATTTTAGGTTGGGAGAGGAAATGTTCTTTTTTAATTCTACCAAGGCCTGTAACGTCTGCTTTGACCAAATGGTCTCTCAAATTTGTATTTGTCTTATAGCAGGGCATTATTCTATGATCCTGTAGATGTAATGCTGGATCACTAGTGACCAAAGGCCAGTTCTTTTTAACTACATTGGTGATAGCATCAGATGAAGAATTAAATCTGCTAACATAAGGCATTTTATTGGTCAAAGGTTCTTTAATGCGTTTATTTAAGAGGTCTTGGCGGGGCATTGAAAGTATTTTCTCTCTGTTTTTCTTAAGGGAATAGCTGTCATATCCACGATCTTGAAATTTGACAATCAGATCGTCAATCTGTTTTGTGGCATTATCTATATTAATCCTGCGGGTCCTGATCATTTGTGAGAAAGGTAGCCCAAGCTTCAATTTCTCTGGATGACAACTAGATCTGTGTAATAGAGAATTCCTATCACTTGATTTAATGTACACACTGGTCTGTATACAAGAATAAACATATTTAATGGATACATCCAAAAAATTAATTGCATATTGATTCATGTTTATGGTGAATTTCACCGGGCTATTAGATGAATTATGTTCTTCAATGAAAAATTTAAGTGACTGCTCGTCACCAGTCCATATGACGAACAGGTCATCTATAAAGCGAGAAAAAAATAAAATCTGAGCGCTGATGGAACTATCAGAAAAAAATATATCCTCTTCCACCATGAACATGAAGCAATTAGCATAGCTAGGGGCCACTGAGGACCCCATAGCACACCCAAGGAGTTGCAGTTAAAATCTGCCATCAAACAAAAAAAATTCTTAGTATAAATGACAATAGGTCCATAAAGAATTCAATGTACCCATCAGTAAAGTTCCCTTCAGATTGTAATAGCCGTTTAACCGCAAGCATACCAGAGTTATGGGGAATAATGGTATACAAGCTCGATACATCGAGACACACCATCCATGCTCCAGGTGGTAGCGTGCCTACTGCATCAAGCTTATTCAAAAACATGGTAGTGTCCAAGAGGAAATGGCGGAGTCTTTGAATTAGCGGCTGCAATACTGAATCAAGGTACACGGACGATGACTGTGACAAGGAGCCCCTAGCAGATATTATGGGGCGTCCAGGGGGTGGGACTATCCCCTTATGGACGTTGGGCAGGGTGTACATCAATGGCGTGATAGGAAATTCAGGGATCAATACATCAAATAATTCTTGAGAAATGATCTTCATATCTCTATATTGAAGTAGTAATTGCGTTAATTCTTTTTTAAACATCATGGTAGGGTCGCCTTGCTGAACCTTATATGTATTGTCGTCAGCCAATTGGCGGTTGATCTCATTTTTATAGTCCTGTAGATCTTGTAGGACAATAGCCCCGCCTTTATTTGCCAGGCGTATAATTAGGTTTTCATTTGTAGATAACTATTTCAAGGCGTTCCGTTCCAAAGATGTTAAATTGGGATATGAGGTAGATTCCTGTTGTAATATCTGTTTAGTTTCTTGTTCAACTACTCTGGAGAAAGTCTTGATGGTAGCATTCATGGAGTTTGGTTCAAAAGTGGATCGCTTCTTGAATTGTTTAAGTTGTATAGGTAAAGTGTTCTGTATAGCAGATCCCTCAGCTCCTTTGTTACCAATATATATATATATATATATATATATATATATATATATATATATATATATATATATATATATATATATATATAGGCAGGCAATCAAACCGCACACATAGGACTTGTCTTCAGTAATAAAAGTCAGGCATCAGCCAGTTCAAGTGGCACTTGAACTGGCTGATGCCTGACTTTTTTATTACTGAAGACAAGTCCTATGTGTGCGGTTTGATTGCCTGCCTGTATTTGTACCTGACTTACCTGCACCTGGGCAGAAGGGAGCTTGAAGTGGAGTGTGCCGGCATATCGCCATATATATATATATATATATATATATATATATCTAGAGGAAGAAAAGGAAGCGCTCCATAGTGCGTGTATCAAAAGGTAAAATTCTTTTATTTCCTTTAAAACCACTCGGTCAATGCAGGTAGTAAATCACGTACCCGTAGAAGTGGTTACAGATAACCGCAGCTTTAACAGCATAAATTGCAGACACTCCGGTCTCGTTGGAGTGGTTAAACTCAACACCTTCGATCGGCGCCAGGCCACGCCCCAACGCGTTTCGTCACACGGACTTCGTCATATATATATATATATATATATATATTGCATTTTTCTAATCTAATGTTGTGGCATGGTTTTTTTTTACTTGTTTCATTTTGATTCCAAGTATTTAAATCCACCTTCTAAAAATACTGTTTTTTCCCTAAAGGGTTGAAGTGCTATTTATTATTTGTAATAACGTTGTTTTGATGAACATGAACTATGATGCCTGTATACTGTAAAATGATATTTGACAGAATATTGACTATACAGTATACTGGGATTCTCTTTATGGTATTTTTCTTAGCATTTTTATGATGTGTGGTATTGTTTAGATTACATATGAGGACACAAGTGTGGATCAGAGATTATGAAACCAGTTATTATTATGGCACGTTTTATAGTATTTATTTTAATATCTATACCTCTATTTTTATGCGTCTCTAAAGACCAATTTATATTTATTGTATTTTTTTACTATATGAAACATCCAAAGAGTTTAATGTTTTCACTGGTTAAAATGTCATTGGTTGTTACATAGGCATATCCATGAAACTGTGATGGATGAATACAGACATTGGAAGTCCTTCAGGTATTGCACATGAACAAACAACAGTACAGCAGAGCTATATTCTACTAGCAGGAAGTCACACTGATGTAAATAATGACAGTACTTGAACAGGTGTGAACACTGCTGGTAATGTGAAGCACTTACTTGTACTGGCAGAATGTAGAGTGGTACACACCATGGGGGTTATTCTGGTTGATTTGCAAGACTGTGAATTCACAGCCTTGCGAGTCCACCAAACCCCACCCACCGCCCCCTAGAAGTGCGGCTTTGCCCGCACAGGCTGCAAATGGATGTTTTGCATAAACATCCATTCACATGCTTTGGGTAACCACCCACATCTTTCGATGGTCGCCGACCATCGAATGATGTGGCGCGTGCACGCATATATATAAGTGACTTAAATAAACAGGGGACCAAATGGATAAGAATAACCAAATGGATAAGAATAACCCCCCATAATTTTCAATTGGACAAGCTATAGCTTGGGTATGGCAAAGTGCAAAGTCAAAGAATATTGGTCCCCAAACTGTCTTGTGATGAAACAACATAAACAAATATTTTCACTTCTTCTATCAGTACATTAAACATTATAGTACAGTCTTAGCATCTTCCTCCTGATCACTTTCAGCAGGTTGGGGTTGGGGACAGGATACAGCAGTTAGGATGATGCCAGACATAATACTGTCATTGGTATCCTAACTGCCCTAATCCCAACAGAATCGAACAACTACAGTAACCCTAATCCTACCCCTAACCCTTCCACCTCGCAGGCTAACTCCAACCCTCCTTTCCCACAGCCTAACCTAAATTGTGCTTTACTGCAGCCTTTCCCTCCCTTCCCATAGTCTAACACAGCCTAGCCCTTACCCTCCCTCCTTGCAGCAAAACCATAGCCACTCCTGCAACCAGGGCCAGACTGGGACCAGAAATAGGCCCTGGCATTTTGAGCACACAGGCCCACCCGACGCAGGCAAGACCCTTGCGCAGAGCAGCCACGCTGCAAAAAGGGTTTGTGGCCTCATGGAAAGGAGGCGTGGCATCACAAAAAGGAGGCATTACACATTATTGAACACACTGTAATGCCCATTATACATTTCCAGATACACATGCCCCACAGTGCCAGATACACATGCCCCACAGTGCCAGATACAAGCAGATCTCAGGAGCTGCTTAAGTTGAACTGGCGTCCCCGTCACTTATAGTCAGCTTCCACAGCAGTACCTTGGTGGATGTCAGTCCTCACAGCACAGAGCTCGGCGGCTTCCGGGTGAGACGCCGCTCTCCGATGACGTCACCCGGTGTCGCGCTGACCCTGGAGCTCCGTGCGCTCAACACAATGAAGGCATCAGCAGTGCTACTGCACCGCTGCAGTCTTCACAAAAAATCTGGCATTTGCCAGAAGTGCCAGATGGCCAGTCCGGCCCTGCCTGCAACATAAACCTACCCTGCAGCCTAGCCCTAACCCTACCCTGCAGTCTAACCCTAACTCCCCCCCAAAGCCCAAACGAAAACCCTTTCCGGCATACTTGAATTTTGGATTCTATCTGTCATGTTTTAGCATCACCATTCTGACAGGTTGAAATTCTGGCACAAGCCGTCAGACCAGTTCTAGTTTTCTACTCAACACTAACACTTCTAACACAGTCTTTTGCATAAATCTCACAACATTACATACTGTAGGCAGCACACACCTGTAGTTCTACAGTATATCAAGCCAGGAAATACACAATAAATCCAGATACAAAATGTCTTCTACTCCTGTTCAAGCATCATAGGAGGCTCCACAAGTTTGGCACATTCGATTAAACATGTACCCTCTCTCCTTCCATTACAGCAAACATTTCTTCAGGCTGATATATAGAGATCCCACTATCCAGGGACTATCCCAATATAAAATGACCAATAGACACACCTATATGGCATTTTTGTTTTGCTGCTGGTAGTATTGATATGGAGATATAGTTTTCATCTAAATAGGAAAATGTAAATGTCCAAAAAGTTTGAAGTACAAAAGAATGGAATTTTATATAAAGATATGCATTTCATACATTATGTGACATGAGGACAGTTCGAGAATAAAGAATTGACTCCCAATATTGTTCTTCTACTTAATCAGTTACTAGGCAGATTAACCTGAACCAAATCACTTCACATGATATAAGATACCCATTACAATATGTAATATATGGAATGTGGCCAAAAACTCAAGGTGACTCCAAGTCTTGGGCATTCTGACTTTATCCATGGGGCAAAACATCTAGGGTGAGATTTAATAGGATGAGAGTTTCAGAAAGTGAGAGATTTGGGAAGAAATCTCCAGTTTTTTTAAAGCAGCAATCATTTACACTGCAAAACCAGTTTGATTTTGCAGTGTAAATGATTGCCGCTTTAAAAAAACTGGAGATTTCTTACCAAATCTCTTACTTTCTGAATCTCTCATCCTATTAAATCTCACCCCTAATCTCATCTGGTGCTCAGTCAGAACATCTCAGTGCATCCTGTAAATATGCTAATGTCTGCACGAGTAAGAACAGCCTGGTATACTGGCTAAATTACATATGCATTACTGGGATCACAGTTTCTAATAAATTGTTATAATGCTGATGACTAATGTGAAGCCATTTTTCACAACTCTAGCTTAACTATATCTTCCTATTCATTCCTGCCGGGTGCAGGAATATATATTTGTTTTATATTTATACATATATATATATATATATATATTTTTTTTTTTGGTACTTATGTAATATCTGGGCTCCCGTTTTTCTTATGAGACCGCGTGCGCTTGCCACGCTTCGGTCACGGTGGCTCGCTGCGCTCGCCACACTATATAATATCAACTCCATGCGTAGTTGGATAGTAGAGGTATGAAAAAATGGGGTGCATTTAACATGGGAGCCCAGATAATACATAAGTACCATTTTTATTTATTTTTTACATTTCAAGATTAATACATTTGAACAGATCACATTTCCCATTACAATTATAGGAAATGTGATCTGCGTCCTAAAACAATGTCATAATTATGCTTTGAAGGAGAATATTATGAATTGTCCTCCAATTCCTTGTTAGTACTGTACATTTAGGTAATGCTAAAACGATGTCAAAAGGGTGTGAAAACATCCATTTACACAATATTTTATTTAAAATAATGTTAAAAGATAGACCTTTATATGTGAAATCTATAAAGTGATACTGATGTTTATGCATCATATACTGCAACATTGAAAATCATTTTCACTTGATCCTGTTATTAGAGTGAGTCTGACACGTGAGCCTCCCTGTCCGTCCTCTGTAAATTAGGTCTCCTCCCTACATTCTCTCTCTCTCTCTCTCTCTCTCTCTCTCTCTCTCTCTCTCTCTCTCTCTCTCTCTCTCTCTCTCTCTCTCTCTCTCTCTCTCTCTCTCTCTCTCTCTCTCTCTCTCTCTCTCTCTCTCTCTCTCTCTCTCTCTCGTAGCTATGCTAGCAACACTAATGCAGGGAATTGTTTTTCCTGGATACAAGACTCATGTAAAATCACTCAACTAGGCAGCTACAGGTAAGCTTGTTATATATTGTGTTATTACATAGGGCACACAATCTTAGAATATTTCTTTTTGTAGGTAATGTAACCAAAATATCCATTGTTGATTTTTAGTTAAACTGAATTATCATTTAACAAGACTCTTTTAAATGTAGTGTTCCTCAGGATGTATATTATGTGGCAGGGTTTTGTGGCTTTAACCTGCAATTATTGCATGTTTCTAACCAAACTGCAGTGCTTTTATTGGCTGAATGTATTTTTCACGATTGTTCTGCGTAACCTACAGTACAAGTTATACTATGGCTATGCAATTCTCTTTTACCATGCAGAGCTTTGGGTATGTCAAACTTGCCTACTTTTGAAAACTAGTTTCAGGGAGATTATAGTTGGTAGTAGATTTTTGCACAGCGCCCCATTGAGGGGGCGTTTCATGCTCCACCCAGAAGGTGTGTCTAGTTCCATATATGGAGTGATTGTGTAAAGAGATTGTGAACGTGGCACCTGGAAGCATCTGAGAGGAAACTTTTACAATGACTTATATCCAAATGTAGATGAGCCCCAAAGCCGTTAGTAAGAGCTGATACATGTCAGGGATTGTTCATCTATTGTGTTTTTACACGTGCTTCCATATAAATGGCCACAAGACATGTATGTAGCCATAGGGATCATTGTGTTTTATCATCAATGCTGGGAAATGGCGCTTCAAAATAAATGTGTCTATCTCTCATTTTTTCCCAAAAATGCTGCATAATGTGAGCTAGGTGAAATGAGGGAGATTGCTAGACTAATCAGGGAGACAGGGAGATAGCTACTATTTCAGGGAGTCTCCTGCAGAAAGCAGGATAGGTAACTTAAGGTGCCCATAGACACTCCGATGTGGGCATCCGTTTTATGCTTAAATAGCACGCATCACATCCCTTGTGCATGCGTTGTGCATGCAATGCGATGCAATGCGATGCAATGCGATGCAATGCGATGCAATGCGATGCAATGCGATGCAATGCGATGAAAAGCCAGTACAAAAAGTATGTGCAGCACATACTTTTTGCACTGTACGATGAGATGCCACGGGAGCACGCATCTAAAAGTACAAAATGGACCCGCCAGGATTGGAGCGTGTATGGCCACCTTAAGGGTGTATGTATGAGTTAAAAATAACATCTGGTTCTCTTTTAAGTTGGTGACTGGAAATGAAGATGACTAATTTTCAGGTTGATTTAAAAAAGTCCCCATCGCGGCTGAGTGATGCTTAGCTCCCAGGTAAGAATACCTATCACCAGGCCAGTTATTTGTCAGCCAGTGCTTCCTGGCTCCCACATTTACACTGGAAACATAAAAACACTGGGGTCAATTTACTAAGATGGGAGTTCTTTTGAAGATGGGATGTTGCCCCTAGCAACTTATCAGAAACTGCTTATTTATTTAGCACCTTCTAGAAGAAAATAGATAGAATCTCATTGGTTGTTATGGGCAACATCCCAGCTTCAATAGAACTCCCATCTTGGTATATTTACCCCATAGAATTGGAGAATTACTATCCAGTACGGCCGTTAGAGGTAAGGTACTAACATTAGGGTGTTAGGTTTAGTTTAGTGGCTTTTATTAAGGTTACATTGAAACTGAGAATAGATAAAAAACACATACAAACATAGAATTTGCTGCAAGACAATAACCTGGAAGCTGTATGTTAAGTTGTATGTATTGCAGACATAATGCAATGTTATTGATGGTGGGGTATAGGGGACCTTCATGCACTGCCAGGGCCATAGACCAAGTACTTTAGCGGGCAAGGCCTAACTGTTGTGAAATGGCCTCACTCCTGTACGCTGGGGGATGGGGAGTAGGGATGCCAATCCCGGGGCATTTTTTCAATCCCGGGAATCGGGATTGAAAAATGCTCAATCCCGGGATTCCCGGTATCCCGGGATTGGCATCCCTAAAAGAAAATTGCCACTGTACCCCCACATAACTTACTTTTTGGGAGCTGTTGAGGGGGGCAGGTGGCAGAGGTGCGGGGGCAGGCAGCAGAGGTGCGGGGGCAGGCGGCAGTGGTGCGGGGTCCGACGTCGGGAATGACGCGGGCGGCTGGGAGGTGCGTCGGGTATGACGTATGAGGCTGGTATAGGCCCGCCGGTGAGTGTCTTCCAGGGTGCTGGGGATGTCACACTGTGGCCTGTGCCGCGTGACCTATGACCGAATCACGATGTGCAGGCCACACACCGGGTCGGGAACAGCTGGGCAGCGTCTGATTGAAATCACGGACATTTTTGGGTCAAATTCAGGGATCCCGCCGATCCCGTGATTGGCCACCCTAATGGGGAGGCTAGGGTCAATCTGCCCCACCAATCATGCAGGCAGGGGATATTAAACCCACTGTCTTGATTAAAGATATTATAAATTGGTATAGTTGCTTACATTCTATCGTCTTATTTCTGATTTTCAAATTTATAATAATGACCCAGTGGCCAGTTCAGAATCACACCATACTTCGCTACTGTATATGTCATGGACTGGGCCAGGACATAAATAAATACATTAAGTAATTTGCCTATATTTAGCGATGTAATTCAAAAATATAAATTACCGACTTAGTGGAATACACTTCTGTTTGTATTATGCCACCAGCTGAATATAACCAAGACATAAGGCATAATGCAAAATGCTCACTCAGTGCTAAACAGAAACTGCTTATAGAATCTGTTAAACCTAATTAATTTACTCTATGGGGATTTTACCAGTTCCTCAATCCAATGATATTTCTCTTGGGACTCGCTGTGCTGTTTCCTTGTGTAGGAGCATAGACGTAGGGAAAGGAAAAATGCAAAAAAAAAAAAATACTATTTAAATACCAATACATTCTTTTCTCTTTTATGCCTAATTAGGGTTTAATAAATGTTCATACTTCAGCACTTGCTTAACTATAGTACATGACCCATAGTGCTTCACCAATGATGACCTATTTATTAAAATTATTGTAACTAAAATAATTTGCAAAAGGGTGTATTCACCCCTATTTATCATTATTTTAGTACCACCTGAATATATGGCTTTTGGAGCAGTTTTCCTATAAAACTAATCCAATCCCTTTAATTTGTATTTTTAAAGCAAACATATTAAAGAAATACTAAGTGCAGAAATGTCATAGTTGCCAATTTCCTGGCTGCTTTCTAAGGGGGTGTTGTGGTTAAGGATGAGGAGGACTTGTTCAATGAGGGTGGGGCATGGCACTGCAGATGAGGTGGCATGAAGGAGATGGCATCTGGAGATGGCATTATGCAGCCCCCTCTCCCCCCAGTTTCCGACTCCTGTTCTGCACAAGTAGGCAGTGAAGAGCTGAATACCAGCCCCAGTGATTGGCTTTGTGGTCCAAATAGAGCACAAACTGATCATTGTACCCAGGAGTCCACTGATCAGTGAGTCTCTCCTCCAATCAGCTGGTCACTGGGCTCCTGCTCTGTGACCCCAGTCAGCTATGTTGTATATGAGATGCCAATTTACAGCACAGCTGGCAGGAGCCCAGTGACAGGCTAACCAAAGGAGAGACTCAATAATCATAATGAAAATAGTGGAAAGTGGGTTTGTAGGGACATAGCTTCTAACAAGCTATTTCCCTTCATGTGATAATTGATATATACCTGTGAATTTATCACATCCCATCTGCTACTGAGGTGCAGATTGTGATAAATATGCCCATAAGTAATTAAAATCTGAAATAAATGTTTCACCTTTATTTTTATAAATGTTTATGATTGGGAGCATCCATTTTGTGTAATGAGTATATATAGCCTTTGTATTCATAAGGAGCAAAAACCTTAACATGTCAAAGAAATTTGACAAAGTTGCATTCTAAATTGGAGCTATTGGTGGTTCCATGGTGCCACGGAGGGACAGACATTCTGAACAACAATAAACATACCGTCTTGAGTATGGCAGTTTTGCTGTTTATCAATACTGCTATGCTGCTCACATGTGAATGCTTGTTGTCACATGTACTCATAGCTGCACATTGGCATGTTGTGCTCTCTCTCCAGTTACCATGGCTCCTTGCCTTTACCAACTCCTCCACTAAACTTGGCAGATTGACCTATAGCCTGGATAACTCAACACTCAGTAGAGAGACAGACTTTTCCTCCATCTCAGCTGAGCTCACACATGCGCATGGCCACCGCGCACACAGTATGGAGGTGGCAGAAGAATCACTTGTATCCCTCTTGGCAACTGTATACCACATTCCAATAGAAAGGAGTGGGGCTTCAAGAACTAGTTCCATCTTCTCATTGGTTCCCGCAGACAAGCCGTTCTGAAAAACTTACTTTTTAGAGTTTGCTGAATGGTAGGTGACCCCACTGAGCCTCTAAACCGGAATGATCCTGTTGTATTTTCCATGTGTTTTGGTTCCATAAATTTTGATGTATTTTACCTTGTAACAATTCTGTACAGTATGGCACATACATGAGGTAACATACTGTATAACCAGAGGTTAAAGTGAGGGGGAATGGGGTGGAACTGAGTTCCACCACCTCAAGGTGAGGTGGAACATTTTAACCTCCACATTGGCCCTGCACAGTAATTCTCAAGGAAAAGCATTCTAGTTTGCAGGGGGATGCCAAAACCCCTATCACTGGCCCTGTCTCTGCCTAATGGGGGATTAATTAGGTGGCATAGAGAAATGAGTTACCCCCTCTGCATTACCACTTTAAGCCCTGCATATAACAATAGGAAATAGGCTTTTTTGTATACTACTAGTAGTATACTTCTCATGCTACACCTGAATCTTTCACATGCCTGCCGTGGGAGAGGCTCAGTCCTGTTGTAACAATGCTTTTGGCAGGTACACAATTTGGGGCTGTCTGAAGTACCTGTACAAGAACATAGGTTCACAGAAAGCATATACTAAATATCCAAAGAATGAAAGTCATTAAGAGTAAATTGCTGTTTCCTACTTAACTTTAGCTAATTTCAATAAGCTCACCCTGCAACATTATTTGTTTTCCCTATAAAAAAAGACACATTGTTGTGCCTACTGCATATTCTGCCCAACTATTTATATTTATCTAATTATTTCATATAACTATCATTTCAGAATTTCACATAACCATAAGTAATGGGTTCATATTCCAGTAAATTTAATAAAAGTGGAGGTAAAACTCTTCTGGAGTCAACAGATCCTTCACAGCCCAACTGGATCACTGCACATGCTGAAACCTGTAAACGTGAGTAGCAGCATATGGTTTTTAATTCATGTGCAATCTCAACAAATTATGTATAATAAGTTTTGACTCAATACTGTACTCTTTATCATATATTTATTGTTATATATTAATTGTATATATTGCAGATATTAAAATAAGTACATATGACAATGCATTAGTTAGATATACTGTAATAAAGACTTAGGAGGGTATGCAATCCCCCACCACTATTTCTGTCGGGGGAAACAGCGGCGGGGGCATATTCAATGCTGCTTTTAAGATAGCATTGAAGAGGCATCTCAACAGAATGGACCCGACTTTAAAAGCAGTCGGGCAAGTTTTGCCGAGAAAGGTTGTGGATTGCCGAGAGGTTTTGCCCATAGCATCCAATCAGACTCTACCATTTCTCTATTACAGTCTAAAGAAGAAGACATTTTCAGAATCTGATTGGTTGCTATGGACAACACCACTACCTTTCAATTTTAGCAGCTTTAGTTATTCTACCTGTAAGCATTTTGAAAATGTAGATTGTACTGTATCTATAATTTCTCTATTGTAGTCTAAGAAATGATAGACAGAATCTTATTGGTTGCCATGTTCAACACCACCACCACATCTTGTCTACCAAAGCGGCAATCCCTACTTGAGCACACACGGTATCAGCTTAGTGCTGATGTGTTGCGTTTCCCTGCCTAGCTGGCTCCAGTGCTCATATGCAAGATCTTGCTACTCACCGAATACAAGATCTCACATGCAGCATGGAGCTGTCACCTACCACAGCCAGGGATACTGCTGTCCTTGCAACAACACCTACAGATGTCGACATTGATAGCTACAGGTGTTGGAATGGTCAGCAGCTTCATTGCTCGGCATGCTATGTTTTTAGATATCATTTACCACACACCACCAGTGTAATCAGGGCCGGCGCCACCACTAGGCAAATCTAGGCATTTGCCTAGGGCGCCGGCCACTGGAGGGCGGCATTTTGTGCCGCCCGGGTACCTGTCCTACGGCGCTGTGTATTTAAACCTGGCGGCGGAGGCAGCGGGGGTCCCTGCAGTCCATTAGAAATCACGGGCGCTATCCGCCGGGCTATGCGGAAGCGCTTCTAGTGTGAAAACTCTGGCAGCACGGCGATTTGCCTGGGGCGCTCCGGTGCCTTGCACCGGCCCTGAGTGTAATACATGGGGGGAAGCGGTATCAGCGCACATAATGGGCACTAGATACCACCTCCCGCATATCGGCCATTCATAATGTACATCCACCTCATTTCTTTCTAAATATACCCCATATCGAGACAAGGCAAGATTTAGGAAATATACTGTACAGTTTATGTAATTCATTTTATGGGAAGAACTGAATACTGTACTGTAATCCATGCCTAGGCCTTGCTGACCTCCATGTAATAGCTAGTTCTTATATACAGTACTGTATGCATAGGCATACCATGCTCTCTTTTCAAACTGGGACGCTTATCGATTACACATGTTCTGTGGCTGAATAAAACACGTGAAATCCAAGCTTACAGTCAGACAGCAACAAAACCTGTGTCCCAGTTTAAACGGAGAGTATAGTAAGCCTATACTGTATATACTTAATAAGCTGATGACTATGGGATACAAGGGACATCCCCAGTGGGCCCCACTGATTGAGGGTCCACACCATTCTCTGGAGATCAGTCTCCAGACCCCCCTTTATCCCCCAGTCAAACACTGGGTGAGTATTACCTCTAGACCTTACCAGAAGTTTTATAGGTAGAGCATTAACCCCAATAATAGCATGGGACAGCCTTGGGTATATATATATTTTTTTTAGAAAAAAGTCGTATTTGTAACTATAATTGTTTAGTATGAGGGGGTTGATTGTTGGTCATCCAACACTCATCATTGTTAGCCTTGGACTAAAAGTGGCAGTCCCACTGTGGCCAAGCAATGACAAGCAGAAAAGAAGCAAATTGGAATGAGTCAGCTGCATTGTAACGTGATCCCAAGGGTAAACATTGCAGGAAATCCCCATCAGTTAGCAAACCTGTGAGCTGTATTAGATTGTGTGTAATAAAAGTATGTAATATACTATGAGTATTACTGTGCTTGCATTGTGATCAGTGATCTAATAAAATAGTAAAGATAGAATATAATGTGTTACAATCTATTTTGTAGTTTATAACATGGTCTGATATATGATACAAATGGCTATGTGCTACATTATGTGCACATTAGAGATGTGCTCTGTTATATGAGATATCAGAAAACACCAAAACCTGTGGTTTTCGAGTAGACACTGATTGGCTGATGGGTTTCTAAGTGACACAAGTCACGTGGAGGCCCTCCATTCAGAAGAGAGCCCATGTGTACTGTATATACCATTCCAATCTGTTGTTAATATGTCTCTGCCTTCCATTGTGTGTTGTATTAGACCCACTGATTACAGACGTAACTTGAGTGTATATCAGCTAACCATTTCCTGTATAAAGATTATATGGTAGCATAGCAAGGTTTTTGTACAATAAACTACTCTCGTTTCTGCACTTAATGCTAGTTAACTGGTGGGGGGGGAATGTTTTTGCAGATGTACTCAAGCGCACCTAACGTCCGCTGAGTAATGCTTGGCGGGGCTGTCCCCTGCAATCCCCCCCCCCCAGTAATTAGCGGCTGGGACGATGTATTAGCAGCCGCCTAGTCATTAAATCACCACCGGCCATTTCGCCAGCCCAGGGCTAGTATTGTCCTATCCCCATTGCAGGGATAATGCTAGCCCTGGTGCTGGCTCAGGGGATGTGCACAAGATCTTGTGGTAAAAGCGAGAACTCCCGCATGCCCAGAGAGCCAACTGGGGGGGAGGGGTTTTTCTTTAAATGTGCACGTGCAGCGCTGTGGGGGCGCCGGTTAGGAGAGCCTTTAACGCTGGGCATAACGGGTCTCCCTATCTGCGGGGGGGTTTAATACATTCACCCATAACGGGTGCTCGCTTCTCTTCGTTATGCAGGAGAAGCAGGACCAATCTTAATACATCTGCCCCAATATACTGTATTGTGAAGGAAATAAACCCTGATTTTATTAACTCATCTATGATAAAGGCTGTTAAAAGTGTTTCCAGTAAATAAATAATGTGACTTAAATTCTACAGAACACTAATAGAGATTCTACAAATTCATTTTACTGGAAAATCTTTTATATCATCAGAGCGCAGTCAGAACTCACATGTTGGAAAAGGGTAATAGTGTTTCATTCCTTTTAGACATGGGCCATCTGGCTTTTCTTTCTTTCTTTCTTTCTTTCTTTCTTTCTTTCTTTCTTTCTTTTTGTCTTAAGCTTTTTATTTATGTATTGAGGGTAAAATTATTGTGCTATCTGCATTCTGTTCCACTAACCCTGTGTGTGATCATTTATTTAAGCTATGTAATCTGCTAGAGGGCAGCTTTTTGTAATAATGTTGCTGTTTTGCAACATAACCTAAAATATTAACAGTATTTGAGAATAGCTAAAATACAGGATTCTTCTAAAATATGATTTTGAATAAAGTGGCTATGTGGCTGAGTGGTTTGAGAACGATTTGATTAAATAGGGAAATATACATAAAGTGTTCCAATTTTCTGTACCATGACATTGTGGCCAAAGTATCTGACTCATTGCAATTTGTTAGTTGGCTTTAGAATTCAGTATAGACTACTAAAGACTTTATGAAGGGTGTCCTGACTGCCAGTGATAACTTCTCCAATATAGCACAGGTGCAAGCACACGCACACACACACACATATATATATATATATATATATATATATATATATATATATATATATATATATATATATATATTAGGAATAGAAGTTAGGAAGCCGGCAGCAGTCCATGTCCAATAAATTCAAATAAAGTGCATATTTAATAAGTAATACTGTACTTCCAATGCATCATCATGTAATTCCAACACTTGCACTTCTAGGACACGTTTCACATTTGTGCTCCAGGGCCCAAAACCCAATGGAAATATGTGTGTACATGAACACCAGTGGAGTGTTTTTGTGACCCAAAGATAAGTCCAGTGGCTTAAGTAGTAGTGTAGTTAATTGAGTAGTGAAGATATACTGTAGTAAACTGGTTAAAGCATGAAGTGGAGCAGGATTGTGGCAGCTCACCAGCCAGTCACTCTACCCTGGTGCACCAGCGCAGGATACTGGAACAGCGGTAAAAGCAGATAATATGCAGCAGGTCTCTTTGAGCTAAAGATGAAGACATCCATCTCCCATTGTGTCCCTCTACACAGTAACAAAATAGCAGTAGTAACTCTGGTGGCCATCTTGGTTAGAAAATACGTCATCCCCAGTTGAAGCACTCTCCTGCTGTAAAACAAACACCTCTCCTTCTTCCTGTCCTCTCACTCCTCCAATACCCCCTTCAATCTGGCGTTTGGTATTTTATTCAATCAAAAATGGCTACGGTAAGGTAACAATGACCTCTTCAAAGGCGAATCCATAAGCCGATTCTCTATTGTTATATTCCTTTGCCTCATAGCATCATTTGGCATCTGTGAACACCCCTTTCAGCAGCGTAACCAGAACTTTGTGGGTCCCATATTGAAAGGCTCCCTGTCCCAAAGCTTTGTGAGAGCCCAATAATAGTGCCCTAGCTCATATTATGCCACACAATAGTGCCTCCATTTTATATTCTGCCACTTAAAATTGATGCAGTTCTTATTATGTAACATTATAGTGCTCTAAATTATAATATGATTTACATAAATATGATTTGCCGATTACAGTGACCAAAATCCGATTATGCTACATTAAAGTGATCCACAGGTCTACAATTGATGCTTGCCAGTGGATTAGAGGGGTTATTCGAGTTCACTTGGAAAGGCACAATCACTCTCTAATGGACAAAACCATGTGCACTGCAGGTGGGGCTGACGTAACATGTGCAGAGAGAGTTACATTTGGGTGTTTTATTGTTTCTGTGCAGGGTAAATACTGGCTGCTTTTTTTTTTTACACTGCAATATAGATATAACTTTGAAGTACACCCCCCACCCAAATCTAACTCTCTTTGCACAAGTTACATTAGTCCCACCTGCAGTGCACATGGTTTTGTCCATTAGAGAGTGATTGTGCCTGTGCGAGTGAACTAGAATAAGGGCCTAGATCCAGCTTGGAAATCTGGGAAATTGCTATGCAACATTATAACCTGCGTCCAGGCCCCTCTAAGCCTCTGAGCCCCATAGTAGAGGCACCCCTTGCCTCTACTGGATGTTCAAGGTGACTACCCCAAAGAGTGTGAGTCTCCTGCAACTTCCAGGAGAGCAGGTAAGTATGCCTTAGTAGTACAATCCTCTTCTGCTTGGACTGATCTCTGATGTACAACTTCCCAGTGTATAGGGCTGTGATTGCCATAACTGTTTTTGGTAATTATCATTTAATTGTTCATGGCTGTCCTGTCTTCATTATATGCTCCCCTCACCCACTAAAGACTCCCGGACAGCATATATAGCAAAATGCCTTTGTGGCTTCAGAGGGCAGTACGGATGGTGTAATGGTTAGCATTACTGCCTCACAGCGCTGAGGTCATGGGTTAGATTCCCACCATGGCCCTAACTGTGCAGAGTTTGTATATTCTCCCCATACTTGCGTGGGTTTACTCCGGGTACTCCGGTTTCCTCCCACAATCCAAAAATATACTGGTAGGTTAAATGACTCCAAACAAAAATGAACCCTAGAATGTCTGTGTGTGCGTGTTTATGTGGTAAGTAAGTAAGTAAGTTTTATTTATATAGCGCACTTTCTCCAACAGGACTCAAGGCGCTTTGTAGGGAATATAGATTGTAAGCTCCACTGGGGCAGGGACTGATGTGAATGTTCAACTATACTCTGTAAAGTGCTGCGTAATATGTGTGCGCTATATGAGAAACTGTTAATAAATAATAAATAAATAATAATGTTGCGGCAGATAGTTTTACAAGAGAGACACCTAATATCCTGAGATACTGCACCTCAAGCAACTGCCATATAGAGATACTGCACCACTAGCGTTGCAGATTCCTTGTAGCAGCATATGAACAACGGATAATAATAACGATAATAATAATAATGCAATAATAATAATACTGTTGTTTGTGCTGCAGATTGTTGTAGGGTTCGAAATCCCAAATATATATATATATAGATAGATATTACAGTGTAAAAAAAATCATATGACATTGAGGTGAGGCGCACCAGAAATTGAGAGCCTAACTCTTAAAAAATAAAATGTAAGTTTATTGTGATGTAAAGAATCACACATCTGGTAAAACACGTCTCAGTCTGTATAACCCAAAATCCTCATGTTAACATCACACTGCAGATTGCATAGATGCCCCATTTTCTGTAACACCTGTTGTTTTATATTTTTTTATTTTTATATGAAACATTTATATATATGGACAAATACAGTCAATATCTCTATTAGTAAAATTGCTTAATCCTATCAGAACCCCCATTTGACCTTTGAAAAATGACCTTGCATGCCAGCTGACTGTAAAACACTGACAAAATGGAGTCTTAGCATCAAACATTGTGCTTGTCGATTCTTTATGATAAATAATGATGTGACAGTGAATGAGGGCGCACTTAGCAGAGGAGGTTTTCTAGCCACACATTTATCACTTGGAGACAGCAATGACTAATCAGAGGCTTAATTACCACGTAACAAGAGGACATTAAAAAAGAGTGATAAATGTTTAATTTTTTCTAAAAACCTTTTCATCTCTATTTAACTGTTCTATAAGGTGAGATCAGATTGGGAGACTGCGGTTGCATACATCCACTAAGCTGTAAACTAGTGGTTTTATAGACAATATCTCTTTCTACTGATTCACTTCATTGGTATCAAATTATACATTTATCTAAACCAATAAACTGTGAAGGAGACTGAGGTCCTGCCTACCTCTGTGAACAGCAGCTACTGTACATAGTGTGGGGAAGTCAACACTTCATCAAGAGCCTTTTATGTTCAATATCATTAGCAGCCACTACAACAGAATAAAGCACCTTTAAATCAATGATTTCACACAAAAAAAGGAAGCGCTGCAATGAGTTTATACCGCAAAGTATGCTACGCCTGCAAAATGACACAGTAAAAGTGCTTACCCTAGGAAGCTTTTATTAGTCTATTCTGCAAGAGAATGGTTTGGGGAAATCACATCGCTGGTTCTACAATGATGCTGGAAGTCCATAGAGGGCATTGAAAATGATCATAAATGATAAGGGAAATGCTAACTGGTCTTTATACAGATTACATTATTTGTGGGTGTTTGCATCTGCCAAATCAGTTTTGAAGGATGTATTGTATTAATAGGAATGATTATATGTACTGTATATAACAAGTTAATACAATTACCATTTATTAGGGGCATACAAGTGGTAATTATATTTTATATATACATTAATTGTAAAAAATAAATAAAAATACCTACATGCACGTTGCCAGGGGTTTCTTGTTCATTGCTAGGGGTTTCTTGCTCATTTCCAAGGGTTACATGCTTATTGCCAGGGGGTTTCTTGCTCGTTGCCAGGCAGTTACATGCTCATTGCTCGGGGTAGGTGTTCACTGGGCGCTAGAGCTCCCGGAATTGGGCACTCCTGGGTAGTGCTGCACACGCTGTGCTACACTGACAGATGGAAGTTAAAAGTCCAGTAGGGCCTCTAGCGTCTGTCCCCTCCAAGGCAGCAGACATTTCTGGAGGTTTTTTTTCCAGATATGTGAACAGCCAGACCCCATACAATATGCCACAACCCTGTGCCCCCATGGCCCCAGCTGCTCTGCCACTGATTGGGCTGCAGTAGCATTGTTGTTGAGCCCAAAGGAAGCACTCATTCTGGAGCTGCAACAGCTCTTCTTACTCACCAACCATTACAAGTAGCCTCTGTGTAGATGAGCCGGGATTGATGGTTCTAATAGGCACAATCTGACTGGAAGTTCTACTTTTACTTCTAGTTCCACTAGATAATAAGTAATTATTTAATATTTCAAATATTTAATATTCCAAAAAGATTTTTTTTTTTTTATTTATTTATTTAATGAATATATTTTACTTGTACCCCAGTACAGGTTGAGTATCCCGTGTCCGAGTATCCGTTATCCGAATTATTCCAAAAACCATACATTCCAGAAAGTGGGAAAAAAAATTTTTTTTTGCTAAAAACTTACTGGGGACAACTGTCACAGCACTACTGAGGACATGATATGTAACTGGCACTACTGAGGACATGATATGTAACTGGCACTACTGAGGACATGATATGTAACTGGCACTACTGAGGACATGATATGTAACTGGCACTACTGAGGACATGATATGTAACTGGCACTACTGAGGACATGATATGTAACTGGCACTATATATGTGCAAGACAATGATTGCTTGGCATTCACATTCAGTGCCTGAGATAGTACACATATTTTGTTTCATGTTTTGAAACCTTGTTTTTTGAACAAATAAAATATATTTGTGTTTATTTCATGTGGTTGATGTGCTTATACAGCATAAATGCAAGATACATCAAAATACATCATTGGAATATTAAAATATTTTGAAATACGGAATAATCCGTTATCCAAAATTATGCTGGTCCCAAGCATTTTGGATAAGGGATACTCAACCTGTACTGATATCAACATCCTGAGATGGTTACAGTCACAGGAGAACATTTTTCCATATTAAATAGACTTCCCAATGTTTTTAATGAGGAAGCCTTTGCTAATGAGCCTTAATATTGGTGACTGTCATCCATAATCAGAAACAGCATATACTGGGAATTGCATCTAATAAATAGATATGCCCTTTAATGTTAAGGGCGAGATGTACTAAGCCCTAAAAAGTGATAAAGTGGAGAGTGATAAGCCACCAACCAATCAGCTCCTTCCTGTCATTTTTAAAACACAGCCTGTGACATGACAGGTAGGAGCTGATTGGCTGGTGGTTTATCACTCTCCATTTTATCACTTTTGAAGCTTAGTACATCTGGCCTTAAGTCTCTTTTCACTGTCAGCAAATAAAATGTCCAACTTTGCACTGTACACAGATTGTTATGAAACATCTAGATTTCTCCAGTAAAGAGATCATGGTCTTTTTCTCTTTTGTAAATCTAGAAATGCTAACATACCTAAGCAGTTTGAGGCCGTCAATGTTTTCTGGGACCAATAGTTCCATGGGATTCAAATGCTGATTTCAGAATTTTAGTGACTTGTGTATTATCTGGGCGCCCGATTTTTTTCATCGCATGACACTAAAGGCATGCGATGCGATTTTTCATTGTAAAGACCCGATTTTTAATTGTATAGTCACCCATGGGTGATTTCATACCCCCACTATCCAACTACGCATGGAGTTGATTTTATATAGTGTGGCGAGCGCAGCGAGCCACTGAGCCCGAAGCGTGGCGAGCGCAGCGAGCCCCGCGAGGGGCCGCGGATTACTTTACATGTATTCTCGCTACGCTCGCCACACTATATGAAATCACTCGTATGAAATCACCCATGGGTGACTATACAATTAAAAATCAGGTCTTTACAATGAAAAATCGCATCGCATGAATTGTATGCCACTAAATTGCATGCGATGCGATACAATGAAAAAATCGGGCGCCCAGATATTACATAAGTACCACATTTTAAGTAGTATACCTGCACACCAACACCCACCAGGCAATAGCCAAAGCAGCTGTAGAATTTTCAGCAAAGGACTATATATTCAAATATGAGGCAGCATGTTTAGCCATCCAATTTCAATCCAAGTGAATTCAGTTCCACCCCAAATAGAACAACAATAGAATTGTTGTTATCGTCTCCCCTCCACAAAAAAATTGGTTCAACCTGTCATGTCCCTTTTGTATGAGTGAGGGGTTGGGGGGACCAAGCTGTTTTTCTTTTAATTATTTAAATATTGTTTTAAATCTATATTAAGGCACCAGTCATCATTATCAACAAGTTGATGATGATGATGACAGATGTCTCAAAAGCATCACGATACTCTGGGTAATTCAGGTTACAATCGTACAGACACGTTATATTTACCATGTAGCATATATTTTAAATTATCTGTGCTTCAGAATACACAGGCACGTCTGTTTTTTAAATGCATTTTTACATGTATATTTAAGACACAAATGTGTCCAACTACCTATACGTTTTATGGTCTATATACAGTATGCTTTTACATATAAAACGTTGGGGGTTATTCTGGTTCACTCCTTCTGGCAAATTCCATCTTAAATGGACAAAACCATGTGCACTGCAGGTGGGGCAGATGTAACTTGTGCAGTATTTGCTGCACATATCTATTCAGGATAGGACACAAGCACCATAGTAATTCTATTTAGAAGTTTTGAACAAGTTCAAAAGATCCAGGCACCATATTTTATTCCGATAAATCCCATTTATTAGTAAGGAGTCTGCATCTCCTGTTGTTTTTCACTCATTTGTATTCAGAATATATAGTGGCATCAGTATAAAATGTTCCAAAACTGATTTGGGGATTGCCAGCTTTAAAATGAGATCAAGGCAGGTGGCCAAATATTTGAATGACCTTGAATCTGCTTGGAACATATTATTGTACAATGTGGATATACTGTAGCACAAGGGGCATTCTAAACCTGAAAATAAACTGTGTCTACTGATGTAATCAGCCATGTGGACAGGAATGCTTCTGATCACCTACTGATATTCATCATCAGTCATTCATGTGTGTTCATACGGTATGTGCTGCCCCATGGAAGCGTCTATTTATTTTAATAATATATCGAATTCTGCTAAATAAATTGCAAACACAATATATTTATATATGTATATATGTATATATTAACTTTTATATCCATCATCTATTCCTACTGTGCTTTAGTATAGTCTACAAACAAATAGTTTTATTCGCTTTACTCAGGAATATTTTCATCATTAATAAACTTTCTGGCTTCAAACAGCCTGCACCTGATGTGAGATTCTGTTCTGTACTTTCAGTTTGTTTTCCTGCGTATAGATTATATTGTTCTATGCTTTGAATCACAGTCAGATTTTGTGCTTGGTAAGAGAATTTTGTGCCATATGTGGAAATGATGAGTCCCAGTCTGTTGATTATATAACTTTTCTTCTATTTATGCTCTGCAAAGACCAATTATACATAGTTTTAATACCCACATATATGCTGTTAAATGAAATGTATTTCATTGTGCAGAACAGATGCATGTGCAGGGGAGGATTGGTAACAAAATCCAGCCGGGAAAAGTCTTGAAGCACCCCGGGGGGGGAGGGGGTTTAGTAGCACTAGTGACCTGGGGTGGGTGTTAGTAGCACAAGTGATTGGAGGCGTGGGTTGCGGGGAGGTAGTAACTCTACTGACGGGGGGGATGGAGACGCTACTGGCCCGGTGCGGGTGCTAACGTCGCTTACCCGGCTTCGTTGCCATGCTGCAGCCGATTCTGGTCACTACACCAATGAAGCAGTCGCGGGTCACGTCAAACAAGAGCGATCACCGGGCGGCCACGGCCATCTTCAGACTGGTCAAAGCCGCAAATGTCTATGGCCATATTTACTGTTGGCAACACAGCGGCGGCCCGGCCAGGGGGAGAAGCAGCCAAATCTGGTCCGGCCCACCGGGAAATGTCCCGGTTTCCCGGTGAGCCAATCCGCCTCTGTGCATGTGGGAAATGTTACTTCTAGAAAGTATCAGTGACTAAACTTGTTCCTTCATTATGATAGAGAAAAATACTTGAAGTTGAGTGATGTATGCTATAATAAGGAATGGAATTAAGCAGCACTTTGGTAGAAACATTTGAGACACAGGGGTCAATTTACTAAGTTAGGAGTTATATTGAAGATGGGATGTAGCCCATAGCAACCAATCTTATTTATTAAGCACCTTCTAGAACAGTGGTTCTCAACATCGGTCCTCAGAAGCCCCCAACAGTGCACGTTTTCCAGGTCTCCACACAGAATCACAGGTGAAATAATTAGCTCCACCTGTGATCTTTTAAAGTGTGTCAGTGAATAATCAGTGCACCTGTGCACCTGCCATGTGACCTTGAAAACGTCCACTTTTGGAGGGTCCTGTGGACTGAGGTTGAGAACCACTGCTCTAGAAGATATTATACAGAATCTGATTGGTTGTTTGGCTAACATCCCATCTTCAATAGAACTCCAATCATAGTAAATGTACAGTACCCATTAGAGCTGCAAAAGAAGTCTATTGCAGTCAAACAATCCATTAGTAAATATTGAAAAACAGTATTGCATACATGCATTTTCTGTGCCGTTAACTTCTCCCCCCTTATCTCCATTAAGTACATGGAACAGTTTTCAAATACAGTGCAAATGTCCAATATACTTGCAGGAAATAGCAGCAAATAGGGGTGTAAAAGAGCACAGTCTAAACACTGTGGTCGGGTATAATTACGTAAAATTGCAGTATCACATGTAGTCAAAATGGAGCAAAAGACCTGGGACACTGGTTGGCATGCAAGAGTTATCTGTAAGTAACAGGAAAGAGAAGTTAGGTAAACAATATCAGGTTTTATACACAATACTTTAAGAATTATGCTGCTTTCCGACTGCAGAGCCATTTAAAGTACTGGTATTTTTAAATGGTATTTAAAACAGTATGGCGCTCATTACATATGTGCATATGTAATGAGCGGTTCATTTATATGCACGGCGCGTCGGCGCTCATTACACATGCGGATCCCCCATGCAGATAAGTGCCAGGGGAGGGGGTGGGTGCAGGGCAGGTACCAGGGGAGGATGGGGGAGTTCAGGAAAGGTACCAGGGGAGGGGGAAGTAGTGTGGGATTTTTAAATACCATTTAAGAGGCATTCCCACTGCCTTAAAAACGGTATTTAAACGTGTAGGACTCTGCTTTTTAAACGGGCTGAAATACCGGTTAACTTTAACCGGTATTTCAACTCTGGTGCTTTCCCACTGCAGCCTTAAATGGTAAATTGTGGGGGAAAAACGGCAATTTACCATTCAAGAGCTGCAGTGGGAAAGGGGCATTAGAGAATATGCAAATATAATACATGCTCAGGAGCAACAAATTTGAAACCATCACCTAGCAAGGTTTAAGTCCAGACATTCTTATATGATATGGCGTGTACACACGGTCAGATGTGCCTTCAGATACTATCCACGATCTGATCAGATCGGATTGTGGATAGTATCTGAAGGCACATCCGATTTGCATACAAGTCTGACTATATAGTGCAGATCTGCACTGTTAGTGTGCCTTGAGGACCATGGTTGGGAATGCCTGCCTTAGGCTGTGGGCAAATCAATTATACAATTGAAGGTCATAGTTCCTTTTTAACTAGATATTGCTTGAAATATTACCACTATTACCCCTTTCGCATTGTACAAATAACCGGGGTCCGACCGAGGTTATTGTCAGGTCGACCCATGTCAACGTGCGGTGTGAAAGGGCCTTTTGAACTGACCTGGGTCCAGCAACCTGACATACCGACATGAGTTAATCCTGGGTCAGACCCAGTTTGGTGTGCAGTGTGAATGGGTAACCTGGGTCGGGCTCTTGGAGTGGACGCTGCCTTCTCCCTCACCTCCCAATGAGGTGCTGCTGCTCCGCCCACCCCCTTTCTTACACCAACGAACCAGCTTATTGCTTATTGTGGGGACTAAACATCGCAAATGCATATCACTCCCGGGATGGAAGCGTGTCCGAATCCCGGGTGTGACCCAGCATTTACAATGTGAAGGGTATGTTAGAAGTGGCATAGAATCTAGGTGGCAGAAACAATATAATATACAAAAATCTAAATCTATGTAGATGTGGCTTGTGCCTCTTTTCCACAGTGCCCTTCAATTCCAAGCCACATCATTTTGTGACCCTTTCAAAGCAGTTGACACAGATAAGTGAATAAATGGTGGAAAATCTGCCCACTTGACTATCAGTAGTGGAATCATTCAAATACTTGCTGCTCCAATTATCTTGTTATTGATATTAGGGAGGTGCAGATACTAAAGCACATAGAGGTACAGTATATTCACTGTCAGGTGGAGGTGGAATATATTCTGCCAGTTTGCGGATTTACATCAGCTCGTCTGGTGGAATATATTCTGCCAGTTTGATATTCCAACTATTCAGAATGCTTTCCTAGCGGAAAATATTATGGCGGAATATCAAACAGGCATTCCGCCTGACAGCATCCTGTCCGCCTTGTTGAACTCTTAATGAGTGGGGCCCACCCCCGGCAGCTTTAGTGCCCCACTCCCACCAGCAGTTACATAATGAATAAATAGATAAATAAATAAATAAAAATATAAATATATGTATCATATATATATATATATATATATATATATGCAAACAAACGATTAGCTGTGGTGCGCTGACACCTGCAGTCAATTTAACCCTTCACTGGGTTCTTCTGAAGTGATTGTCCCACACTCAGGTGTTTGGTACACTTGTCCTAGATTGTGGACAGCAGCTCCCCAATGCAGGTGCCCGATCCCAGGGCACAAGAACAAGCAATCTGGAACAAAAGAGCAAAGGGGGCGCCTATGGTGTAGTACCTTTTTAATTGTTTAAAAAAGACAGTTTAAAACGTCTGTTTAAAATAAGTGAAGCGTCCGTACCAGACAGTTCGTCAGGTGTGGACTTAAAACCACATGAATTATTGAATCATGTGGTTTTAAGTCCACACCTGACGAACTGTCTGGTACGGACGCTTCACTTATTTTAAACAGACGTTTTAAACTGTCTTTTTTAAACAATAAAAAAGGTACTACACCATAGGCGCCCCCTTTGCTCTTTTGTTCCATATATATATATATATATATATATATATATATATATACACCAGGGTGATCCAGCACAGCCACTCGTCCTTTACAATCCTCAGCGGGTGCCAGCACGAAGCCGCAGCATACACAAAATCCAACAGAATGCAGCACTCCAGCAAAATTTTCAATAACTCTTTTTAATGAGCAAAAAACAGTGAGAGGAACACATATTGTGTCGTGTTGAAGACGACACAATATGTGTTGAAACGTTGCTGTGTTCCTCTCACTGTTTTTTGCTCACTAAAAAGAGTTATTGAAAATGTTGCTGGAGTGCTGCATTCTGTTGGAATATATATATATATATATATATATATATATATATATATATAAATATACAGACACCCACTGTTACCTAAATGACACTAAGTTAAAGTAATAGGCAGCACTCGTCTGGCTTTAAAAGTTCAGGTTGTATTTAGTACATAATAACAGAGAAAATTAATGATCCATGTGACGACGTTTCCAAGCCAGCGGCTAGTAGTTCTACGGCAGCGCAGCAGCAGGAGTATCACCACAGCTCGGGACCAGACCAGCTGGTTCAGCGTCACTGGAAACACGCCCTCAACGCATTTCATCACGGGGGACTTCGTCAGGAGGCAAAGTCCCCTGTGACGAAACGCATTGAGGGCGTGTTTGCAGTGACACTGAACCGGCTGGTCTGGTCCCGAGCTGTGGTGATACTCCTGCGCTGCCGTAGAGCTGCTAGCTGCCGGCTACCCTCCTGATGCCGCAGAGATGTTGGAGATTGAACTGTTTGTTCTTCTTCTAAAACCTAAAAGTGTTGGCACTCACAAAAAAATGTTATGCAGCTTACGTGGGTGCCTTCTGGAATGATTGTTTAGGCGACGGTGTACACAAACAGCAGCACTCCACGAGTTTTGTACAAGATAAATTTAGTGCATTAAGTGATCCAACGTTTCGGGGCACATTCGCCCCTTTGTCAAGGTGTACAAGCCAAAACGTGACATAGACTTTTTTTCATGTGGAAAATATACTGTTTCCCCCAGAACGGGCCTAGTGACCAACAATGAATACCGGTAGATATCTTGTAGATACTGTAAATATCTTGCACAATTTCTACCGACATTTCTGTGCTGTCTCTTCCATTTGCCCTTGTCCAACTCCAATCTTGAGGAAAAATAAGTGAGAAAGCAAATATTGTTAGTTTTTTTCGCTTTTAATAATTAAATTAAAACACAGACACTTTTATTGTTAACTACTAGCTTTGTGACAGAAACAGTATTAGTTTAAGTCAGATTACTGTACTGTATTCTTTAGGCATATGAAAGTGTGGTTAATGGAATAAGCTAATTGGACAGGGTAGATGAAGCATATGACTTGCAGTCATATTAATCATACTAAAATCCAAGTTCTTTCCGCAAGTATTGTTTTGCATTCCTGAGTTTCCTTGGATTCTTGCCCTGGGGAGCATTTAGCAATGGCCACCTGAAACTTGACATCGTTCGTGACTACCGTTTCCTCTTTATATGTTTGCATTATTGCATCTGGGACACCTGAAAGCTATGGAGAGGTAATGTGCTGCCAAACATAATGTAATGTATATACTGTAAGTATATAAGTTAATTTGATAAATAACATTTTAATGGTAACTCTCCTTAAATAAACTTTCAGATCATAAAAATAGCTCCAGAATATCATTAATAGAATAAAACTTTTTTACAGGTTATTTTGCTGCGTTCAGTCTCAATTAAATGTATTGTAGTGGTGGTGTGTTTTGTTTTTTATTAGCCATCGTATTGTACGTCAAAATAAAAATTGTTATTGGTCTTTCAATAACTATGCCTCAACAAATTTCATTATTCACAGATATTGGCTTTCACGCCTAAGTTATTTTGTCTTTCTTGTCAACAGCAGTGGACTCTAATATAAAGTTGTTTTGCTTCTAGTCTAAAAAAAATATGTTTGATCTTTTAGAAAAAAATATATAAGCCATGCTAGGTAACTTAAACGCCATTGTGCCTTCTAAATTATATTTTCTAGTGGGGTTATAACCCACTCTCACACTATGATTTATTATTTCAATGATTACGAGTTTGAGGTGGATGCCAGTGTGTTTGCAATGGGGTCGCTGTTGGAACAGTTTAATGGTTAATATACAAATGCTAGTCGTAGCCTTCCTCTTGTGCATCAGCGTGCGATAGAATGTATAAGGGGAAAAATGGGAGGCTGCTATGGACCACCAATCAGAATCTACTTCCTATTAATTTGCACATTCTAGACGATAAAAGATAGACTCTGGTTGCCCATGGCAACATCCCATCTGAAGTAGAACTCCCATCTTAGTAAATGTACCCCTAAGTGCTGAGTTGCCCACTTTCTGTGTCTGTGGACAGTGCAGCTACAGTACATTGGTGGTTCTGAACAATCTACCAGTGGTACACCATTGATAGCTTATATCTTCCTCAGTATTTCTGAAATTCTTCATTGCCTCTATTGGAGTAGATCTGTATTTGAGAACTTTCATGGACATGTCTGTGACACTCCCATAAAATACCCATGAGATGGCCTTTTATGGAAACATGTCTGGCCACCTACCAGTCACCATCCAGAAACGCATCTCCTTATACAACAGCTTCCTTTGCATACAGTCAGGGGAATACATGCGCTCTACTGATTTTCTGGAATTTGCAACAGTAGAGCATCATAGATTATGTCACATAAATAGGAACAAAACAACACACTGTATTGTCCATTTTTAAAGATTGCACAGTATCTTATATACTCTAAATCTTTAAGACATTTTGGGGGAAATATACTAAGATCGCCAATCATGGCCAATCCCGTATACGAGAATGAGGAAAGTCCCTAATAGGCTGTGCGGGCTCCATAGACACGCATGTTATGAATTGGAATTGTCATATTTTCCATTCGTATTTTCTGCTGAATTCACGGATGAATTCAGAAATATGAATATATAGTAAATGTTGCTATCAGATAGAACTATGAACTAGAACTATGGCCATATACGGCTGACTTCCGTCAATGGTGAACTCATTCATACACTCAAATTCGGCTGAGCTTGCCATACAGAAATACAGCAAATCAGAGGAAATTTGGACGTATTTAACATTGAATACCCATTTTCCCCCCTATGTCATTAAGGGGCATATGTATTAATATGAACTGCCATGATAATTCACTCTGAATCACGGTGGATATTTTGATTTTTAATGAAATAATCCTGCTATGTACAAAGGGAAACCAAAGAGGACATAGGTATTTATAACCACAATCCCTGCCAATTCACTTGGCACTCAAAATGGTTACAACCTTAGTGGGTAAATGCTACACATTCTCATAGGGATCAATGGACATTTTAAAGTGCAATGACATACTTTGAATTAAATGAAATAAAACAAGCAAAATAAAAGTTACAAAGCAAGAACATGTTGATGCAAGTATGGATGCAAATGGAAAGGACACAGATTTTAAATACTGTATGTGTGCATGTCTGGCACAGCATTTAAACACAAAGGATACTACATTTGTTCATAGATTTTTTAATAGAAGACAATAGTTTATACAGACAGCAGAAACAAGATCTAAGTGGAAATGTTTAAGATCTGAAAACATGTACAAAGATATCATGTACAGCATTATTTTGGAATTCATGTTTTTCATTTCTTTAAATAAAAAAAAATTACAGTTAACATATGATATGACATCATTGTGTTCTCTGGGCCGATGTCCAGAACACTCCATAACTACACAGTGTTGCATATATTTTTGAAGTAAAAAAGTCTGTTTAGTTTCTTGGATCTGAAATCTGCATGTACTCATGGGAGCCATTAAATATCAGCTAAAAAACATCAATTGTAACAATAGCTACAGCTGCTAGTGGATCAGACCCAAAATCTATTGGCTTGAGAAAATATGACAGATCTTTCTTATTGCAAAAGTGCTTTGTTTATTGTTTTGTCTCAATTGCACAGTTTAAAAGTGTGCACCTTTTTTACAGTATTGTTTGGGGAGGTTTTGGAAAATAGCTTCTACAGTTACTTTGTCAACAAAGATATAAATAAATAAATGAATTGCATTTTATTAATTTAATAAATGTATTTTTCAATTATAAATTGATGCTTTACTGGCTTTGTAACATAAACTATGCTTTTCAGCTATATGAAAGACATTTATTTTCAAAATGGGCCAAGAAAATTTAGCTGGAGTATTTTGTGTTAGAAACTAATGAAATTGTCAAAAACAGGCACTTGGACCAGTCCTGTTACAAAAATACGGGGAAGGGGGGGGATAATTTTTTTACACAAGTTCCAGTGGCCAAACCATGACAACCATGGCTGGTCAAACCCCCCCCCCCCTTTATTCCACACAACACCACCCCCCCCCCCCCCCTTTATTCCACACAACACCCATACTTAATCACCTATCTTGACATGTAGGTTAGGCCCACATCTCCAGTATAATTCCACAATACAGTAGGTACCTGTGAGAAAATATACTTACCGCTGCCACTTCCTCTTTTGTATATGTATGCATGTGGCTGAGGCTTGCTTGGGCCTGTAGTTCATCCAGAAAACCCAATACCTTTACTTTATCTCTTTATTTTACACTTTTAGCATCAGCTCAGCACCCACCTGCAAGGGGTACCAGGGACAGCCACAGGCTTCAGCCCAGGCCAAGGTCTGTATTTGGCTCCTGAGAATCTTGGCAGCCAAATATGAATGACATCTGCATCGGGAAATATGAGTCCTGAGAAGTAAATTTAATAGTAAAGTTTCTGAATTCTCAGGTCATATTTATGGCCTGATCACAGCCGATCCCGGTCGAACCCGTTTGTACTCGGGTTCGGCCATGATCGGTGTTCTTTGTAATTTTCTGCCATAGTGTACAGTAGGTGCATTGCAAAAAAACCAATGAAACAAGAAAAGAAAGACACATGGGGATATCCTATTAACAGCAATCAATTTTCTCACCAAAAAAAGGCTTTTTCACCCATGGTCATAATCGAGCTATAAAATGAGAGACCATTTTTTCACAAGCAAAATGTCACATTTTCATCCAATGACACATGGGTTTCTGAATTAGTTCCTGAACCCATGTGATATCGCAGATCTGAGGGGTCATGGAATAATGCAGAGAATACTGCTTTCTGGATCTAGGCGCTAGCAGTGGACAGCCCAAAGGCGTATACTGAGAAATTATTAAATAACTTTATTATACTAGAAACAGAATATAACTGGAACCAAACTGGGGTAATAAATGGAAATTAACTAGACCCAGGTAATAACTGTAACTGAAGGCTGATAAGCTGTACTCTGGATTGGAGCCAGGTGAGGGACACGTGTTCTCTGGGCTGGAACCGGGAGCTGGTTATCTAAACTCTGGGCTGGACCTGGAGGCTGTTTAGCTGAACTCTGAGCCAGAACAGGTGGCTGAGCAAATAGGTTTTTTCCTGGAGCTGTACAATCTTACGGGAGACTCTGAGGAGCACAGGTACAAGGGTCACACTGGTGGTGCAGGGCTATCAGCTGGAACCAATTGTGTAGGGCTTCTGGCTGGAACCGAGGGTGTAGGGTTATTGGCAGGATCCAATGACTAGGAATTATCATCTGGAACTGATGGAGTAGTTATTTGACCAGAACTGATTATTTATCAGACTCAGACTGGGACCGATGGGACAAGTTATCATACTGTAATCAAGGGCACAGGGTATGGTACTGGAACCAATCTCACAGGTTACCTGACTGGATCTGATGTTACAGTTTATCTGAGAACTGGTCATAGTGGTGAAAGCAACATGGTGGTGCCCATGTCGGGGAACATTGGCATTCAGTTTCAATATATCAAAATGCTCAGTGGAACACTGCAGAAAGGCACATCCAGAAATATTCACAGAACTCTGAGAGCACAGTATAGGGACTGACTACTGCTTGCTGGGAGCAAAGTGCAGAGACACCAGTTGTCCAGGAATGACACTGCTGAAATCAGGATTCTGCAGAATCCACACACTGGACAACTCTCAGGTGGCTAATCAGCCACTAGCAATGTAGACTGCAGCTTGTATGCAGGGAGACTTCTCAGGCTATGCACTCAGCCAAAACAGGATATACTTGGAACTGGTCAACTGGGTTAAACCCAGTAAGATAGTAACATAGTAATTTAGGCTGAAAAAAGACATTAGTCCATCGAGTTCAACCTATCTAACTTCTAGCTACTGACTTGAGTGAAGTCATATCTATAGGATTCCCTTAGTGGCCAAAAATGCATCCAGTTTTGATTTAAATTCATTAACAGTAGTTGCTGTAATCACCCCCACCAGCAATGAGTTCCAGAATTTTACTGCTCTAATGGTGAAGAATCTTCTTCTTAATTCAGAAAGAAATTTATTTTCATCGAGCCTCAGTACATGCCCGCATGTCCTAAGTATAGGCCTAGTGAACAAATCATCTCCCAGTTCCATATGATTCCCAATCCTGTATTTGAACATACTAATTATATCACCTCTCAACTTCTATTTCTCCAGTGAAAACATATTCATCCTGGTTAACCTATCTTTGTATTCTAGTGATTCGAGACCTTTTACTAGCTTAGTCAGCCTTCTCAGTACTTGTTCCAATTCATATATATCCTTTTCAAGGTGCGATGCCCAGAACTGAACACAAAATTCCAAGTGTGGTCTCACCAATGCCTTGTAAAGAGGCACTATCACATTGGCATCCCTTGAATCCATACCCCTTTTAATGCATGCCAGTATCCGGTTTGCTTTTGCTGCTGCACTTGAGCAGTGTGCACTATTACCCAATTTTTCATCTATGATGACCCCCAAGTCCTTCTCTACAGCAGAATTCCCTATAATAACTCAATTTAGCCTATAAGTAGCTTGTTCATTTTTGTTCCCATAATGAACTACTTTACATTTTTAAATTTTTCAACGTTAAACTGCATTTTCCATCTTTCCAGTTATTTAAGTCACTTTGTAGTCTTTCTACATCCTCTCCTGAGTTAATTTCCTTACTCAATTTCGTTTAGTGTGGATCTCTGTCCCAACAGGAGGGTCAGGGCAGTTTAAATGACCCCATACATTAGGCCGACTTGTCCAAAGCCACCCAAAAATTCTAACTCAGGAATAGAGTCGAAACGCATTGGTCAGAGAGGTGGACCCTGAAAGTTCAGACTGGATGCCTGAGTGACTGGACACTGGCCGATGTGATTTGCCCAGGGACTTAACCCCCCCCCCATAACAGGATAATTATTGGATAAATTGTCAGGGCAATATATGAAGGACCTTAAGCTAGGATATATGAAAGCCAGCTCTCCCACAAGAGATATATACATTTTACATAAAGTATTCAAAGGTATAACAGCGATAAAATACCTGTATCAAAATGAAAGCAAAAACAGGATATATATAAGACAATAGAATAATAAAAGAATAATAAAATAGGACAAGAGATATAGGCCCTTATTCTGATTGACGCGTACTTTACCGCATACTTTCGGATCGCGTCTTTACGGCGTCTGCGCATGCGTGGCGAACGCCACGCGCATGTGCCACGCATTGACTCCGTACCTGTTCGGCCAAATCCCGTACAAAACTGTTCACCGCAATCAGTCGGGAAATATGGGCGTATTATGGGCGTCATGCGGAATGACACATGGGCGTAGTTTCAAAGTGGGCAAAACGGGGCGGAAACATGGGCGGACACGGGGGAGTACACTTATGTTGGGGGGCGTACATTCGGATAGCACTCCGAATGCACGCGAACAAAAAGGGAAGAAATGTGCGGTGTCCAAAAGGCCACTATTGCTTTGCGGACACCACTCGTTCCTGCGGGAGGCGAACGGACCGCCTAATGACTACAAGCATTAACACCTGAACCCAATAGAATCGACTCCTTTACTCATTACTCACTAATAGGACGCTTGTCAGTGCTTTAATTGAAACCATTGCACTTAAATTGCTGTAAGGGTTAATGTGTGCAATGCATGTGTTAGGCATGCTTGTAAGGATATATTGGCATCTAATTGATTCCAATTCAAAATAAGCAGTTTTTTATGAGGATAGGTAATTGAATAAGTGGGTCATGTGATGTATTGCAGAAGATACATAATAGTGGGTTGTTTGGCGTAAATACTCCGCTTACGGGCGGTAGCACCGCTTGGCTCCCGTTCGGATGCGGTATTCCCGAGCATACTCTGTAATACTCTGTAATACCGTGCAGAATCTGAGTGTTTCTCCCGCACACGCATGGTTTGTATGTCGTCCGTAAACACGCCCTGTTCTTAAAGAGTGAGTCCGTCCGAATGCGGAGGACACGTGGGCGTTTCTACGGACGATGGCCGCACGCGGCAGAACACCGTGGCGTGCGGACCGCTCCGTAAGAATGCGGGAATATCCGCACCGATCAGAATAAGGGCCAAAGTGTGCATCCCAGAGCACTATAGTTCAGAATCTAGTCTGGCCAGTTTTCGGTGCCATGAATGGGCCGCGGTATAGGAGAGGACCCATATCCACTTTCTTGGGAAAACATAGGAGTACATCCAGGGTAGTTGAATAGTAAAGTAAAGAATCATAAAGTTGTCAATGGACGAGAAGCAGGGAACTTTGAGTGATACATGTCCAGGTCAATGCCGAAGTACATAGGGCACCAAGTGCCTTCAGAACTAACAGGATCCATCCTCAAAAATACCTCAAGTGTGCAAACAGATATAGGAGTCATAGGGCTTACACACTCAGGGCACTGATGCATGTTTTCCTCAGTTACGCAAGGATGTTCGTCTGGGACATGAGAGATGGAAAGGATCATCTCCTGGGCAACATCAATCCTGTCAGCAAGTCGGTCAGCCGAGGCAGATACCGCCTGAAGAATTTGTTGAAAGTATGCTTCCATGCTTACGCCCTCAGTGTACACAGCCAGTTTATCAAGTTGACAAATAGTAGACAGGCTGCTGTAGAGGAAACATGATAGGTTAAAGTACGGCAGTGGCTAGCACACCACCTAACATTTAGAGGAGGTTAGCAGCAGCGGGACAGCTGGCTGTAGTCTCACCCAGGCGCAGATGTTATACTGACCCCACAGATTCCAGATATCATACGCCAGAAATGTCCGCTGAGCCCAGCACATGATCAAATCTATATAATCGCCACAGTCCAGGAGACAAGCAGGGAAGGCAGCGCCGGTCTCTCCGTGCGGCTGAGCGGCTTGTCTCAGTGAAGACAATTACCACTCTCTCCAGACACCTCCTCCCGCCGAGCCACTCGGCCAGAGGCAAAAACACAACCAGACAGCGGAGACCACAAGTCACAGCAGCCAGGGGATCCAATATGGCGTCCCCAAGGATGCACGAGGCTCAGCAGGCCAGGCCAGTCAACGAGCACTCCCAAGCGAACCAGGATTTCCACGAGCAGCCCAGGAGACACAGAAGCAATTCTGAATACAGCTGGTGTATATATAAATAATTCCGCAGGACCTGGGGTAGGATATATGAACAGGATATCTACGGAGCTCTCGTTCCCCGTACCTGCTCTCAGTGCTGACCAAGCCACGCCCCCTTTTCTGGTAATTTCAACTTCTCAGTCAACTGCTCAGTCATTTAGGGATTTATCCACCTAACATCTTTCACTGTGCACGTTATCATCAGATTGGATTAGTAATTTGGGGATTATATAACCCATTGTTTATTATTGCTATGTATTTTGTTACTCATTGGTTTTTATGTGATTTTATGTATTAAAACTGTACTTCACTATATGTGCCCTCATTATTCTCCACATGACAATCAATGCTTTGGGAGAAAAAAGGAGTGACTGAGAATTGAACCATATGCGCCTGTGAAACATATGTACTAAATTTCTTTTGACTTTGCATATACTGGTGAAGGGTTAAGGAAAGCCTTTATTTAGTACTAAACTTTATAGGCAGCAAGTGCGCATGGACTGGTGGTCACAAATATTTCTGTTTGGTGCTTCTCGGTGCCTGGGGGCAGATGATGGCTTCCGGTTTCCAGCTCGACCTCACCACATCACCAGGTTGGAAGTACTGCAGTGCGGACAGGTGTTGGGGTGCAGGGCAGGTCTCAGGGTGCCTACGCCTGATGTCCTGTAATGGGTACAACGCGTTTCAGCTATTAAGCCTTTTTCAAGGATCCTTGAAAAAGGCTTACTAGCCAAAAAGGAAACAGGACGCTGCCAGAGTACACACTTAGGGGTTTATTCTGCTTGGTACGGTGGGACCGTATACGGGCGGATCTGTTTTTTTTTTCATCTGCGCATGCGTAGCTTTTGCAATGCGCATGTGCGGCGACCGCACACCACTCACGGACGGGTCTCTCCGTGTGAAAAAACCTGTCCGCAAGAGTACGGTCATTGTGGGCGGCATGTGGTTTTTTTTATGGGAGCGGCCGGAATAATGAGGAAATCTGGGCGTAAACATGGGCGTTTTATGAAAAATGTTTTTTAACACTGCGCTCTGCCTGTGTGGTGTCCTATGCTAGACTCAGGTGCTGCTTATCCCTAAGGGTATCCCTGTCCCTTATAGCTTATAGTGAGGAAAGTTAGAAATGGGAAAGCGCTATCCTGATGGTGTTGGAAAGGGGCTGAGTGTTGTGAAAAGAAGGATTAGTCCAATACTGAAAGGTAAAATGAAATAAAATATTTATTTATTAATTAATGAGTTAAGGGTATTATGTGTGAGCCAGACTTTGTGTTACCGACAGGTGGGGGGGGGGGAAGGTTTTGCTGCGGAGGATACTGGTCGGCAGTACTGGGCGATGTTGCAGTCTTGTTACCCTAGGGGTAATGGGTACCCTTGGTGGGTGTAAGTAGTGTTTCTATACACCTATTAGGGGTCCCCAATTGATGGGAATCTTCCTACACAGGTGTCGCCCGGGGAGAGTTCCCAAATGGGTTTTGAGTTAGTCTGTACTAGACCACTTTAGCTACCGTGGGTCCTGAGCCCAGGACCTACGGCCTCCCCTGACGATCTGTGTGGGAAGTGAGTAGTTAGAATGTGGCAGTCTGGCTGGATGTAGTGCGCAGAGAGGTGCCTCAATGGGCTTCAGGCGATTCCAGCTAGAACCCCCTTACAATCACATAGGCGGATGACCTATGTCCTCTCTGCTTCTACACTTGAAGCAGTGTCCGTGGTGTGTCCTCACTGTGTAACGCTGGCGGCGTCCCGCATGTCAGCGTGTGTGCGCAGTCACTCACGGTTTGCTGGGCGTCTGTGGAGGATGGCTGTCTGGGTGTTTCTCCGTCCGGAGCGGGTCCCAGGGCTTTCCTCGCACCCTCTGTGTCAGGATGTCTTCCGGGTCACAAGTCTCGCGAGACTACGGGTGTACGCTGCTCGTGCAGCGTCTGCTGCTGGATCTGTGGGAGAATAGTTAGAGAAGTCTGTAGTTGCTGTACGGAAGTCCTAGTCCTGTATAAGCGACGCGTTTCAGCCTCAGAAGGCTTTTTTCAAGCTTAAGGATCATCTGACCGTGAAGTTAATTTATGTCTGGTCTATTCATTTCATTGGTTGATGGTGTAGATCCTCTATTGGTTGACGGGACGGGTGGGAGGTGCTGGCAAGCTGTCAATCAAAGAACGAGTCTTTGTGAATAAATGTGTGAATCCGTAATGATTCTTTGTACAACCCATCTGTGGATTGCGCTATGTGTGCTTATGCATGTTTACAGAAGGCTACTGTATGATGTTAATACATAGAAATGGATTAGTAAGGATCAGAGGCGTAACTAGAACTTTGTGGGCCCCATAGCAAAAATTATAATGGGGCCCCCCTAACTCAGGTCTCTACCAGTGCGCATCCCGCCGCGTGTGGCCTCGCTTCAAAGGGTAAGGCCCCACACAAATTATACCACACCGCAAAGCCCATTGAACATTATGAGACACACCGCAAAGCTCGTTACACATTAGGAGACACACCGCAAAGACCCTTACACATTATGAGACACACTGCAAAGCCCATTGCACATTAGGAGACACACCGCAAAGCCCATTGCACATTAGGAGACACACCTCAAAGCCCATTACACATTATGGGACACACCGCAATGCCCGTTACACATTATGGGACACACCGCAAAGCCCATTACACAATATGGGACACACCGCAAAGCCCATTACACATTATGGGACACACCGCAAAGCCCATTACACATTATGGGACACACCACAAAGCCCATTACACATTATGGGACACACCGCAAAGCCCATTGCACATTAGGAGACACACCGCAAAGCCCATTACACAATATGGGACACACCACAATGCCCATTACACATTATGGGACACACCGCAAAGCCCATTACACATTATGGGACACACCGCAATGCCCATTACACATTATGGGACACACCGCAATGCCCATTACACATTATGGGACACACCGCAAAGCCCATTACACATTATGGGACACACCGCAAAGCCCATTACACATTATGGGACACACCGCAAAGCCCGTTACACATTATGGGACACACCGCAAAGCCCATTACACAATATGGGACACACCGCAAAGCCCATTACACATTATGGGACACACCGCAAAGCCCATTGCACATTATGTGACACACCGCAAAGCCCGTTACACATTATGGGACACACCGCAAAGCCCATTACACATTATGGGACACACCACAAAGCCCATTACACATTAGTAGAAACACAGCAAAGCCCATTGCACATTAAGTGACACACCGCAAAGCCCATTACACATTAGGAAAAACACACAAAGCCCATTACACATTAAGTGACACACCGCGAAGCCCATTACACATTAAGTGACACACCACAAAGCCCATTACACATTAGGCAACAATTACAAACTTACCGCATTTCTGTCCCACGCTGCTCCTCAGTCACCGCGGCTCCTCTCTGCTTCACAGGTGTGGGAGTATGAGAGGCCTGTACACCAGCATATGGGAGCATAGGGGTCCATTTAATTATGCAACAGTAGCAGGAGTGGGGGGCAGGTGTGCGTGCTGCTGCAGGGCCACCATCAGGAGATGGAAAATGGGACTGGTGTCTCAGGCCCAAAGACCCCCGGGCGGCATAGAAGGAGATTGTGGAGCCAGATACAAAGCTCCTAAGCTTCAGGAGACAGGTGGTACTTCTGCCCCTAGGACTGTCTGTCTCTGCTCTGACTGGGGACTGACTGAGTATGGCTGGCAACCAAACTTGTAGAGACAGCGCAGCAGCATTTTGAATGTGCTGCTCTCTTGAAGTAAATCACAGCTCACGTACAGGCAGCCAATCAGGATGACTGCCTATCTGTGAGCACTCACTGACAGCAGCAAAGTCAAAATGCCCCTGCGCTGTCTCCAGAAGTTTGGCTGTCACTCCCCGATCTGCTTGTCAGAGCAGAGACAGACAGTACTACGGGCGAAAGTAGTGTGAGGGGACAGGCGACGGGGGGCTGTGCTGGGGAGGGGACGGAGGAGGCTTACCGCCGTCTCCCTCCGGCTAGCTCCCCGTTGCGGCGTCGGCGGCGGCGGCGAGATTGCGGCCTGGAGGAACTTGAGTCCGGGAGGATTCAAGTTCCTCCAATCAACCGCCGGTATTTCGAATGGCGCGCCTCGCGCGAGCCAATAAGCGCTCGCGACGAGGCGGCCAATCAGCGCGGGACGCGGCGGACCAATCCGGGCTCGCCGCGTCATAGCCCCGCCTCCTCCCAGCGTCCTATATTAGACGCGGGGGAGCGGCGGAGCGGAGTTCGTCGGCGGAGAGGGAGCGTGGAAGAGCTCCTGAAGCAGGAAGAGAGCGGCAGAGACGGCGGCAGAGACGGCGGCAGAGACGGCGGCTGCAGACCCAGGGACAGCAAACACAGCAGCAGAGGCTACCGAAGAGCCCGAAGACTGAAGCTGAGGACCGGAGAGTGCTGCAGCAGTGGGGAGACAAAAGAGCTAACGAAGTCCCCTACTGCAGCCTCTCCCGCCGGATCGGGTAAGTGGCCCTGGTCGGCCACCACCTATTTATAGCCCTCCCTAGACCACCGGGGTCAGGCCTCCTGCCTGTGCCTCACTGTCAGGCCTCCTGCCTGTGCCCTATTGTCAGGCCTCCTGCCTGTGCCCTATTGTCAGGCCTCCTGCCTGTGCCCTATTGTCAGGCCTCCTGCCTGTGCCTTATTGTCAGGCCTCCTGCCTGTGCCTTATTGTCAGGCCTCCTGCCTGTGCCTTATTGTCAGGCCTCCTGCCTGTGCCTTATTGTCGGGCCTTCTGCCTGTGCCCTAATCTCAGGCCTCCAGCCTGTGCCCTAATCTCAGGCCTCCGGCCTGTGCCCTAATCTCAGGCCTCCGGCCTGTGCCTAATCACTAGGCCTCCGGTCTGTGCTTCATCCACAGACCTCCGGCCTGTGTCTCGTCGGCAGGTCTACTGTCTGTGTCTTATAGGCCTGCGGCATCCATCTTAGGTTTGTCGGCCATTTTGTATGTTAGTCAACTGTATAGGAAGGGAAGGGTGATCCAGCCCTCCCACACCACAGGCCTTGAGCTGGGATAGACGGCTGTCTACCCAGGTTTCGGTGGCTGTTCTAGGGGTGTACTACAGTAGGCCAAGAGCACTTTACATCACAGAGGTTAGTACCTTTCACACACACCTGTTATAGTATGATCTGATCACGTTGTTTGTTGTTTGATTGTCCTTATGTCTGCCTTGACTGTTAGTTAGAGGATATTGCTTGTTGTTTAACTAGTGTAAGTTCAGCCTAGTTACTCGTGTTACGTTAGGGACAGGTTAGTCCTAGTTAGATTAGTGTAGGATTGTAGAGAGGCTGTTTCCGTTCTTGTTCCCCCAGGTGCTGGGATCCTCAAGCAAGGTGACAAGGAATTACGTAGGTGAGTTTCATCCGTGTGTGTGTTCGTCCCTGAGCGCCGGTCTGTGGCTCTCCCGTGAGAGAGTCACACCTACCACCTACGTGCGAAAGTGCGAATAGGTGAAGTTAGGGTGGCTGAGGCCTTTTGGCCGATGATGACCTTCGCCTAACCGGCGAAGCTCGCAGCCACCCGTGGGTGTCCATAAGCGACCCCGTCTTACTATACAGCCCGGCTGTGGTTACAAGTATCCTTTTTCCCTCTAGTGATATTCCGGTCCTCGTTGGATATTTGAGGCGGACTCTTCGCAGAACCTGTGAGGGTTGAGGAGCTCACCTAACCGTAAGTGAATTACTACCAATTCACATTTGGCGTAGTCGGCAGGATGTCGGAGGCAGAGGAAACTTCTCCGAAGGGGGACCGAAAGTTTAACTTCGGCTCCGCCCTTTCCAGAGTGCCCCAGTGCAGATTGGAATGGTCGAGTAATTCGGGAACAGATGGATGTTTCCCTAGATGAGTGTAATGCTGCGACAGTACAGAGGCTGGAGGATATGCTGTGGAAGAGGCGGAAGGTTTTTTCCCGGCATGAGGAGGATTTTGGGTATACTGAAGACTTGCAGCATGAGATCCGCACTGGGGATAGTCTTCCCGTTCGAGAGAGGTACCGGCCAATTCCTCCCAAACTTTACCAGGAGGTGAAAACAATGTTGCGGCAGATGCTGGAGAACAAGGTGATCCGCGAGAGTAAAAGTCCGTGGGCCGCCCCCATTGTCCTTGTGCGGAAGAAAGATGGTTCCATCCGATTCTGTGTGGATTACCGTCGGTTGAATAGCTGCACCGTCCGAGATGCTTACCCGTTGCCACGAATCGAGGAATCCCTAGCTGCCCTCGGGGACGCTCGGTATTTTTCCACCCTGGATCTGGCCAGTGGGTACTGGCAAGTCGCCGTAGCTACGCAGGACCAAGAAAAGACTGCCTTTACGACACCGATGGGGTTGTTCGAATTTCTGCGTATGCCTTTTGGACTCACCAATGCGCCGGCGACATTCCAACGGATGATGGAGAGGTGTTTGGGGGACTTGAACTTCGAAGCGCTGTTGATTTACCTGGATGACATCATTGTCTTTGCTTCTACCCTGGATGAACATCTGGTGAGGCTGGACTTGGTGCTGCAGCGTCTGGAGAAGTACGGACTTAAGCTAAAGCCCCGCAAGTGCCATCTCCTTAAAGCCAGTCTCGAGTACCTGGGTCATGTGGTGTCCAGGGATGGAGTGTGCCCCACCCCGAGTAAGATTTCGGCTGTACAAGACTGGAAAACTCCGACCACCATTTCAGAGTTGCGAGCCTTCTTAGGATTGGTCGGCTACTACCGTCGGTTCATCAAGGACTTTGCCAAGGTGGCCGAGCCCCTGCAGGCCCTGCTGCGAGGTGTCGCCACTACCAACAAGAAACAGGCCGTGGCCTGGGGGGCTCCCCAGGAGATGGCGTTTGCCCACCTCAAGCGAATGCTCACGGAGGCGCCGGTACTGGGTTATGCCAACTTTGAAAAGCCTTTCATTCTTTATACGGACGGCAGCCTGCAGGGACTGGGGGCTGTACTATCCCAGGAGCAGGACGGCCAGGAACGAGTGATTGCCTATGGCAGTCGGAGTTTGCGAGAGACCGAGAGGAACCCGGACAACTACAGTTCCTTCAAATTAGAACTACTAGCAGTAGTCTGGGCCGTGACTGAGAAATTTGCGGAGTATCTGGCGGCAGCTCACGTGGAGATCTTCACCGACCACAATCCCCTGGCCTATTTGGACACTGCCAAGCTTGGAGCGCTGGAACAACGGTGGGTAGCGCGACTGGCGAAATATAGCCACAAGATCCGCTACCGGCCAGGAAAGAGTAACGGGAATGCTGATGCTTTATCCCGGTTTCCTCAACAGATACCCCTGGTCCCGGGGGACGAGGAACATGAAGCAGTAGAGATTCCCGACTTAACCAGGGTCACCTCCTCTGGGGTACAGGCACAACCCCAGGTAGAGGTGGAGACACGTTTGTGCCGAAACACGGAGCGGGATTGGGCCTCGTTACAACAGAATGATCCCGGGCTACATGCCATTCGCCAATGGAAGATCAGAGGACACTGGCCAAATCGCGAGGAGCGGAATCGACTGACCCCCTACTGCCAGAAACTCCTTCGGAGCTGGGATCGTCTAAAGGTCTGCGCTGGTACGTTACGCCGCCAGGTGTACTTGGAACAAGAATTTCGCATGGTGGATCAGGTTGTAGTGCCCGAAGCATTGATACTGAACTTGGTAGTTGAGGCTCATGAGAATGGGGCCCACCTGGGGGCAGAAAAAACTTACCAGTGGGTACAACGCCTTTTCTTTGCCCCCCAGTTGCTGGCGATTGTCGAGAGAGTGTGTCGGGAGTGTCGACGGTGCGGGGTAGTGAAGCCCTCGATGCAACATCCTCCTATACAGACCATTAAGACCAGTCGCACCTTGGAACTGCTGATGATTGACTATGTCCTCATTGGAGAATCTGTCAGTGGTCATCAATATGCCCTAGTCATGACGGATCACTTTACAAAGTTCACTGTGGTGGTGCCGACCCGGGATCAGACGGCGGAGTCCGCGACCAAAGCTATTGTGGAGCATTTCATTCGGCAATATGGGTGTCCTGAACGGATCCATTCAGATCAGGGTGCCTGTTTTCAAGGGAAACTCATGGAACAGCTTTGCCTGCTATATGGAGTGCAGAAGTCCCGCACCACGCCGTATCATCCCCAGGGCAATGGAGCTTGCGAACGGTTCAACCGGACGTTACTTCAGATGTTGCGAACCTTAGAAGCAACCAAGAGGCGACGATGGCCCGAACATGTGCAAGAATTAGTGTGGATTTATAACAACAGGGTACACAGCACTACGGGATTCTCGCCATTTTTCTTGATGTTTGGGCGCCCCGGACGAGATGCCCAGGAATTACATCTGTCCGAATCGGGAGCAGGGGGGGACGCCTTGCCTGGGGATTGGATCACTGAACATCACCAGAGGTTGAAGGAGGCACACGACATAGCGAGAAGAAGAATAGCGGATCATGCGCACCCCCCTGTTAGTGGTCGAGGGGCGGAGCCCCTGCAGGTGGGTCAACGAGTACTTGTCCGCATGGTCCGTCCGGGGAACAAGCTGTCAGAAAGCTGGGAGGTGGTGCCATATGTGGTCCGGAGACGGTTGTCTGAGCAAGGTCCGGTTTATGAGGTAGAAAGTACGGATGGGACGGGTCGGCTGAGGATCCTCAATCGAGACAAGCTGCGTCCTTGCCCGTTTCCAGAAGACATCGAGGAGGAAGGACCTCCGGACACGCGACCTTTGCCACCACCAGTGCCCGGGGAAGATGATCTAAGCGAAGATTGGTGGGTTCCCATTGAACTGCCTAGGGACAGCGTGGCCCCTGATGATGAAACTCCTGGTCCTGGGATTGTTCCCCCAATGAGACGTTCGCAGAGGACCAACCGTGGTGTTCCCGGTCCGCAATATGCTGACCCCAACTTTGTATGGTCCAGTCCTGTATTTGTCGGGACGACAAAGGAAAAAGGGGGGGGAAATGTGAGGGGACAGGCGACGGGGGGCTGTGCTGGGGAGGGGACGGAGGAGGCTTACCGCCGTCTCCCTCCGGCTAGCTCCCCGTTGCGGCGTCGGCGGCGGCGGCGAGATTGCGGCCTGGAGGAACTTGAGTCCGGGAGGATTCAAGTTCCTCCAATCAACCGCCGGTATTTCGAATGGCGCGCCTCGCGCGAGCCAATAAGCGCTCGCGACGAGGCGGCCAATCAGCGCGGGACGCGGCGGACCAATCCGGGCTCGCCGCGTCATAGCCCCGCCTCCTCCCAGCGTCCTATATTAGACGCGGGGGAGCGGCGGAGCGGAGTTCGTCGGCGGAGAGGGAGCGTGGAAGAGCTCCTGAAGCAGGAAGAGAGCGGCAGAGACGGCGGCAGAGACGGCGGCAGAGACGGCGGCTGCAGACCCAGGGACAGCAAACACAGCAGCAGAGGCTACCGAAGAGCCCGAAGACTGAAGCTGAGGACCGGAGAGTGCTGCAGCAGTGGGGAGACAAAAGAGCTAACGAAGTCCCCTACTGCAGCCTCTCCCGCCGGATCGGGTAAGTGGCCCTGGTCGGCCACCACCTATTTATAGCCCTCCCTAGACCACCGGGGTCAGGCCTCCTGCCTGTGCCTCACTGTCAGGCCTCCTGCCTGTGCCCTATTGTCAGGCCTCCTGCCTGTGCCCTATTGTCAGGCCTCCTGCCTGTGCCCTATTGTCAGGCCTCCTGCCTGTGCCTTATTGTCAGGCCTCCTGCCTGTGCCTTATTGTCAGGCCTCCTGCCTGTGCCTTATTGTCAGGCCTCCTGCCTGTGCCTTATTGTCGGGCCTTCTGCCTGTGCCCTAATCTCAGGCCTCCAGCCTGTGCCCTAATCTCAGGCCTCCGGCCTGTGCCCTAATCTCAGGCCTCCGGCCTGTGCCTAATCACTAGGCCTCCGGTCTGTGCTTCATCCACAGACCTCCGGCCTGTGTCTCGTCGGCAGGTCTACTGTCTGTGTCTTATAGGCCTGCGGCATCCATCTTAGGTTTGTCGGCCATTTTGTATGTTAGTCAACTGTATAGGAAGGGAAGGGTGATCCAGCCCTCCCACACCACAGGCCTTGAGCTGGGATAGACGGCTGTCTACCCAGGTTTCGGTGGCTGTTCTAGGGGTGTACTACAGTAGGCCAAGAGCACTTTACATCACAGAGGTTAGTACCTTTCACACACACCTGTTATAGTATGATCTGATCACGTTGTTTGTTGTTTGATTGTCCTTATGTCTGCCTTGACTGTTAGTTAGAGGATATTGCTTGTTGTTTAACTAGTGTAAGTTCAGCCTAGTTACTCGTGTTACGTTAGGGACAGGTTAGTCCTAGTTAGATTAGTGTAGGATTGTAGAGAGGCTGTTTCCGTTCTTGTTCCCCCAGGTGCTGGGATCCTCAAGCAAGGTGACAAGGAATTACGTAGGTGAGTTTCATCCGTGTGTGTGTTCGTCCCTGAGCGCCGGTCTGTGGCTCTCCCGTGAGAGAGTCACACCTACCACCTACGTGCGAAAGTGCGAATAGGTGAAGTTAGGGTGGCTGAGGCCTTTTGGCCGATGATGACCTTCGCCTAACCGGCGAAGCTCGCAGCCACCCGTGGGTGTCCATAAGCGACCCCGTCTTACTATACAGCCCGGCTGTGGTTACAAGTATCCTTTTTCCCTCTAGTGATATTCCGGTCCTCGTTGGATATTTGAGGCGGACTCTTCGCAGAACCTGTGAGGGTTGAGGAGCTCACCTAACCGTAAGTGAATTACTACCAATTCACAGTAGCAGCAGGCTAGCAGCAGGCTCCTGAAGCTCAGTCCATGGTTTCCTAGTGGGGACTGGAGCCTGTAGGGGAGTGGGGGTTGTAGGCGGCGGGGAGGATAGGGTATAGGCTGCAGCCGGCGGGAAGCAGGAGGTGGCGACTACTGTGGTGAGTGGCTGTACCTCTCTGTGGACACAGCCACCACCGCACATTACTGGGACTCGGCTGCGCATCGCCGTCAGTAGCACTGAATGAGAAGTGTAGCACTCCACTGCCGTGACTGCGCTAGTGCGCTAGGCAGACAGTCCCTCCTCCCTCGCAGTCTGTCTTCCGGAATAGCGCCCCCGCCCATCCCCTCGCCCGGCTCCCTTACTCTGCTCGCTGCTCAGCCTCTCTCCCCTCCAGCGAACAACATAATACAGGCGGCCGCGGCTCCCTTAAAAAAAATAAAAAAAACTAAGCACGGAGCAGGGGAGTGCTTGCTGTCTATCGGGCCCCCCCAGCCGCCGGGCCCCATAGCAGCTGCATCCCCTGCACCCACGGTAGTTCCGCCACTGGTAAGGATCTAAACCTATGTGTTGAGTGGTAACATTTAATGTTAGGTGGGTTGATCTTTATTTGTGTATAACTTACGTTTGTCTGCTGCAGATTAGAGAGTGGTAGAGGTTATGGTACCGACTATAAATTGGAGAGTGGTAAAGTTTATGGTACCTAGTGACTGGTATCTGAGAGATGTGTGCATACGGAGTTGTATATGGGGATAAGTTAAAAAGATGAGCAGTAGACAGGCATAGTGGTATGGAAAGAATGTTATATTGTGAAAGAGATATATAAATTATTACAGATGAAAATGATAACATACATGCAGTTTACATTTTGTATATGAGGGCAAGATATGCAAGTGTATGGTGGGCAGGTATTGGTATGGAAAAATAGGAGATCTGAAATTCTGAGAGAGATAAAGTAGTAAGAAAACAGGATTGAACGATTTTCATGAGTATAGTGCCCATGTAATATCAATAACAGTCTGTTTTAATGTGGGCATGCTGATATAAATGGTTGTAGAGAGAGATAAAGTAGTGGAAAAAATGAGGTTATACTTTTAATTAATTGGGGTGGTGGTTGTCTGAAGATGTTACAGTATTGTAGCCACATTGAAATCTATATTTAAACCCTTTGGTTCCAGTGTCTTAAGTGTGTATATCCACTTGAGTTCCTCTTTATCAAGCTTTTTCTCATAGTTCCCCCCCCTCCAGTTCTGTGTTACGCTGGTGATGATCGTGAATTGTAGACTTGCGGGGTCTTGGTTGTGCTTGTCCTTATAGTGTGCTGACAGGCTATGCTGTTCATAGCCCTTTCTTATGTTCCGTATGTGTTCCGCTAGCCGTATTTTAAACGGTCTTATTGTGCGGCCCACATACTGTATGTCACAGGGGCACCAGAGGAGGTAAATCACCCCCTTTGTATGGCATGTTACTTCCTGTTTGATTTTGAATTGTTGTTTAGTGACTGTGGACGAAAAAGTCTTTGTTATCTTGCCTGTCGTGAGTTTACATGTTAGGCAGCCTATACATGTTCCACAGCGGTGGAATCCATGTGTGTCGGAGTTGCTGTTGAGTTTGGTCTGTGTATAAGTTCTTGGTGGTATGTGGTTTTGTACAAGTTTCTTTTTAATGTCTGGTGCCTTCCGGTATATTACCTTCGGGTGTTTTGGTAAGATGTTGGATAATGTCTCATCCCTGAGTAGTGTCTTCCAGTGTTTATAGATGAGTTGCTTTACCTCACCAGCTGAGCTGCTAAATTCAGTAATGAAGTATACATTTGTGTCTGCATTTCCCTCTCCATCAGTTTTTATTTTTGTTTGTAGGAAATCTTGTCTGTCTCTGTCTTCTGCTTTGTGGAATGCCTCATTTACCAGTTTCTTATTGTATTTCTTTTGTTTGAATTGGTCCTTAAGTGTTTCGCTTTGTTCCCTGAAGTCCTCTAATGTGTGTGCAGTTCCATCGTAATCTGGTGAACTGGCCCAGGGGTATGCTCCTGAGCCAGTTGTGGTGGTGACCGCTGTCTGATAAGATGTAACTGTTGACGTCAACTGTTTTATGAAATGTCTTGGTGGATAATTCGTTATTGGTAATGTGTATATCTAAGTCTAAGAATTCAACCCTTGTTTTGCTGTAATGTGTAGTGAAGGTCAAGTTTTTGTCATTGTTGTTAAGTTGTTGTATGAAGCTGTTGAGTGATTTTTCAGTACCTTGCCAGATGAATAATATGTCGTCTATACATGTCGTCTAAACATGGGCGTACACGGGGGTGTGCACACAAAATTTTGGACCAAAAACAGGCGGACGCCAAAGATAGCTCCAGACCACCCCTAGAGATACCGTATGAGAGCGGACGCCTGGGTCTGCTAATTAATGCTGATTACTAGTCAAACACATACACCTGAATGTAATAAGCAATGCTGCAGGCTAATAAGTGAAAACCATGATTTCACTACCTGCAAGCCACACACAGCCCTCAAACACATTGGAAGCATATCTTTCTACACTTCTCTACATGTAAAGGTTGGTTTAATTTTAGGTAAGTATTATTCTAAGACCTGCTTATATATGTCAAGGTAGTTATTTTATAACCCTCTACACCCATTCAGAAAGTGTTTTGGTATATTTTAAAAAGCAGGACACTGAATTCACAGAAGTCGACATGTGTCAACTTTTTCACTGTAACATAAACATACCAGTTTTTTATATGGAAAAAGACACATAAACCACATCTAAGTTCAGCAAGGATGTTTTTGGACTCAATTTCTACTTGCACTGTGACGTACGCTCAGATATACGGAAGGTGTCGGTGTGAAAACGGACAACATCCGTCCGTACATGGTGGCGTACGCTCTGATGTACACCAGGTATCGGTGGCTAAGAGGGAGATCCATCCGTACACGGTGGCATACGCTCAAGTGTATGCCACTCCCCATTGTCTGTGTTTGTGACCGTCCGTGTGCGGCTGTTCTGTGGGTGGACTTTCACTCACCACGAGCGTACGGGAAACGTACGGTGAAACGGACCTACGTCCGTTTCACCGACCTAACCAGAATAAGGCCCTTAAAGATTTAAGAGACTTAGTAGAACTCATTTACCAGATCTAACCACCCCCATACTGCAGCAAGGTTAACTGCAATTACCAGGAGGGGACCATAGGTTCCAGGTGAGGAACCTATGAGAAAAAGGGATCCCTAAAAGATCAACTTAAACCTCTCGAGGTCACCCAGAGTAACATTGCGCTGACCCTGTTGAGACAGAGGTCCAGTGAAGCTTAATGGATCCTGACTAATACTGACTATCGTATCATTGAATTCTAATAAATATCATTGCATTTTACTTTATTCTCCTCTCTTCTTTTACATTCTTACAAGCTGCACCACACGTACAGATTCAAACCCCCATTGTATAGTGCACTATTCAAATATTAAAGCATTATCTCTGAAGGGGTGGCCCAGCTGCACTGTCCCCATATGGACAAAACCATGGACAAAACCATGTGCACTGCAGGTGGGGCAGATGTAAATTGTGCAGAGAGAATCAGATTTGGGTGGGGTTTTACTTCAAAGTGAGATCTATATTGCAGTGTAAAAATAAAGCAGCCACTATTTACCCTGCACAGAAACAAAATAACTCACCCAAATCTAATTCTCTCTGCACATTTTACATCTGCCCCCCCTGCAGTGCACATGGTTTTGTCCATCTAAGAAGGATTTTGTCAGAAAGAGTGAACTAGAATAAGGCCCTATGTGTGTGACTTTGGGCCTTATTCTAGTTCACTCTTTCTGACAAAATCCTTCTTAGATGGACAAAACCATGTGCACTGCAGATGGGGCAGATGTTACTTGTGCAGAGAGAATTAGATTTGGGTGGGGTTTTACTTCAAAGTGAGATTTATATTGCACATCTAATTCTCTCTGCACATTTTACATCTGCCCACCTGCAGTGCACATGGTTTTGTCCATCTAAGATGGATTTTGTCAGAAAGAGTGAACTAGAATAAGGCCCTATGTGTGTGGTGTGATTTATGCTTGTATGTATGTATGTATGTATGTATGTATGTATATATATATTTATTTATTTACAGTTTCTTATATAGCGCAGCAGATTCCGTTGCGCTTTACAATAGTAAACAGTGATAAAACAAACTGGGGAACAACAGACAGACTTGGAGGTAAGAGGGCCCTGCTGCAAGCTTACAATCTATAGGGATATAGACCAGTAATAGCATAGCATTCCCACCAAGTTACAAGTCCAGAAGGGAAGCTATAAAATACATAAGTGCCTCAGAGGGGATGCAGTTACCATCCCGGCGGTCGGGATCCCGGCGTTCAGAATCCCGACACCGGAATCCCGACCGCCGAAATGCCGACACTTTCTCCCTCCGTGGGTGTCCACGACACCCCTGGAGGGAGAATAAATTAGTGTGCCGAGCGTGGCGAGCGCAGCGAGCCCGCAAGGGGGGGCGATCCACGTCCCCCCCTTGTCGGCATTTCGGCTGTCGGGATTCCGGCATCGGGATTCTGAACGCCGGGATCCCAACCGCCGGGATTCAATACTGAATCCCCTCAGAGGGTTATACTTGTGGTACTTAAACATGATAGGCTTGCCTGAAGAGGTGAGTTTTCAGTTTCAGTATGTATTTTATACCTCCCAACTTTTTGATATGCTGCAACAGAATTCCTCACTTATGTGGCTAGCCTAATTTTCCTGAAGGGTGGCTTTTTTGTTGCAATCCCATTCTCCGTCAAGCATGGGTGCGAGTTGGTACTGGACTGCCCCAAGTCTCTCCTGGCACTGAATTGATACCTCACTCATGCACCTACTATACTGTAGCAGTAGAAAGATAATTGAAGTATATGGTCCACCTGAAATAGAGATCCCCTGCCCTGCGAAATTCCACCTTGCAAATAGGTTTGCAGGGGCTGTGAATGGATGTGTTTGGGTACACATCTGGCCACCTAAAGGAAAAAATCATTTGATTTTCACCATCGAATGAGTTTTCCTCCGGTCCTTGCTGTTCGCAGCCACCATGTAGCCTAGGAGTTACTTGGTGGCTAGGAACAAAACAGATGCATCCGGCCGGCCACTGTTGTCATCCGCCTGGTTATAGCAAACTTAAGAGTTCCTGCTTTTTTCCCAGACACTCCCAGAGTTTCATTAGGCATGCCAACCATTTTTTGGCCACACACCCTTTTTGTCCCACTGCAGACAGGACATTGAATTCAGCCTGCTGTTTCTCGGTCGAGCAGACTGAGAAAGGGACAGGGTCACGGTTGTCGGGCCAGCTCAACAGCCATGGCCCAAGATTGAATACCCCCCTTTGTGTTTTTATGTCACTATTTGTATTGCTGTGGAACTACAATTTCCAACGGGCCCTTTAATGCCCGCATGCTTTGACTTGTGCTTCTTCAAGTCCCAGCATGCGTGGGAGGCTTTATATTTCTACACATTTATCAGCTCAATGCCCACCAACCAAGGGGAATCGGGGATAGCCTCGGGTTTCAGCATGGGCAGGTAAATTCTGGAGGGGGGACCCCGGTCAGGGGGTAAATTCTTTGGCCAGGGAGACTTGTATAAAAAGTCTCCCCCCGGCCATGGCATTACCCTGCTGGCTGGTTGGGCTTCGTGCTGGTTCTTGAAACACGGGGGACCACTACTCATTTTGTCCTCTGTATTTTGGGAACCAGGACCGGCCCTTGAGCTTGGTGCTGGTTTTATGAAATCCAGGGGACTCCTAGTCTGTTTGCCCCATGATTTTTTGAAACCAGGACTGGTTCTTTGAGCCCAGAGTTGGTTATGCTCAGGATAGTCTACTAGGGAAATGATATGTAACTGGCACTAAATACTGTATGTGCTAGAAAATGATAGTGTGGCAATCAAATAAGGGTGAGATTTAATGCCACCCGAGTTCAGCGGCAATGCGAGATGTCCGCCGAACTCTGACTTTTTTAAAAGGGGAATTAACTTACAAGGCATGGTTTTGCCTTGTAAGTTTTTTCCCCTTTAAAAATCATCCAAGTTCGGCGGACATCTCACACTGCCGCTGAACTCGGGCAGCATTAAATCTCGCCCTCATTGTCTGAGAATGTACACAAACTTTGGGGGTTATTGTGGTTCACTTGCAAAGGCAAATTCCTTCTCAAATGGACAAAACCATGTGCACTGCAGGTGGAGCAGATGTAATATGTGCAGAGAGTGAGATTTGGGTGAGTTATTTAATTTCTGTGCACGGAAAATACAGACTGCTTTATTTTTACAGTGCAATATAAATCTCACTTTGAAGTAAAACCCCACCCAAATCTAACTCTCTCTGCACAAGTAACATCTACCCCACCCGCAGTGCACATGGTTTTGTCCATTTGAGAAGGAATTTGCCTTTGCGAGTGAACTAGAATAAGGGCCTTTGTTTCATGTTTTAAAACATTGTTTCACACACAAATAAAATATATTTGTGTGTATTTCATGTGTTTGATGTGCTTACACAAATGCATGATACCTCAAGATATCTCCTTCATATATTAAAATATTCCAAAATATGGAATAATCCATTATCCAAAATTCTTCTGGGCCCGAGCATTTTGGAATGTATACTATTAAATGTGGGTACTCTTTACTTAGAAGGGCGCCCATCATGGCCATCTCGGGCATTGAATGCACTAAAAAATCGGGTGCGATGCGACCGACGAGATGCCCGAGATTTCCCATAGGGAACAATGTTAAATGTCTCAATTGACCCGATTTTCCTGTTCAATGCCTCAATTGACCCAATTTTTCCATAGGAAACAATGTTAAATGGGCCACAGAGGCCAAATAGGCACCCTGAAGTGAATAATGGCCACCCGAATTGTTAACGCCACCCCACGATCAACGTCAACCCGAAGCGTGGCGAGCGCAGCGAGCCTGCGAGGGGCGGCGGTACGCGTCCTACGACCTTTTCATACCCCCACTATCCACGTCGGCGTGGAGTTGAGAATAGAAAGTGTGGCGAGCGCAGCGAGCCACCGAGCCCGAAGCGTGGCGAGCGCAGCGAGCCCCGCGAGGGGACGCGGATACCTTCACAGGTATCCGCGTCCCCTCGCGGGCTTCACAGCTGTCCGCGTACCCTCGCGGGGCTCGCTGCGCTCGCCACGCTTCGGGCTCGGTGGCTCGCTGCGCTCGCCACACTTTCTATTCTCAACTCCACGCCGACGTGGATAGTGGGGGTATGAAAAGGTCGTAGGACGCGTACCGCCGCCCCTCGCAGGCTCGATGCGCTCGCCACGCTTCGGGTTGACGTTGATCGTGGGGTGGCGTTAACAATTCGGGTGGCCATTATACACTTCAGGGTGCCTATTTGGCCTCTGTGGCCCATTTAACATTGTTTCCTATGGAAAAATCGGGTCAATTGAGGCATTGAACAGGAAAATTGGGTCAATTGAGACATTTAACATTGTTCCCTATGGGAAATCGCGGGCATCTCGTCGGTCACATCGCACCCGATTTTTTAGTGCATTCAATGCCCGAGATGCCCGAGATTTTTTACTAACGATGCCCACGATCAAAATCGTGGGCGCCGTTCTAAGTAAAGAGTACCTAAATGTGTATTGTGAGTTGCCATTCTGAGGATAGCATTACTGCGGAAAGTCATTTAAAATTCCCTTATGCAGAAAATGAAGCAGTAGAACTGGTTGATAAAATAACAGCTGTATATTTAAATATTTACACCGACAAGCATGCGGTGTGAGTAAGCTGATGTTGGTATGACAGTTATACTCGATGAAGATGACATAACACAAGGGAAATAATTGAGCTTGCATTTATAAAGGATTTGAAACCGTGCATACTTAACAAACAGCTGTATTCATGTTTTCTCAACAACTTAAGATACTATTAGAAGTCATAAGTATCAATATAGCCGGCTACTTTATAAAAGGGCTAAATCTAGCAGACTGATGAAGAATCTGTACAATTGATATTTATTAAACAGCAGAGATTTATTTGAACAGCTAATACACCATACTTATCTAATTCATTTGTCTCTTCTCTGAGACAGGAGACTAGGGTCATTAGGCCCCACCTCCACATGGAAAAAATTAAGTGATGCATGATGTTTAGCCCCGCCCCTTCACATCATTCACCCTGGATATGCAGTGTGTTTATCTTCACTAGGAAGCTGCCTTCCCTTCCAGGGCTGCAGGAACCATCCGGGAGGGTAACCAAGTGTGTTTTATCCTCAAATACTTAAGAAAATACCACAAATATAAGTGATACTGTATATCTCTGAAAGCAGTGACAGTGGCTCCAGCATCTTACTTCCTGTAGCCACTTACTTCCTGTAGCCATGTTGCGTGACCATAGGGCTAATCGACTCAATTGCAACCAATTTTTTTATCTTTGTAAAGTGGTACATGTGGCAGTGGTATTTGCATATTTGCTCACATCTGTTGTGTACAAATTCACATCTGTGAAGGCAATTAACTACATCTCTGAAAAAGGAGACCGTCAAGGTAAAATAACATTGACAAAGGCGGCAATAGTGTTCTCTATTTTAATGTTTTAGCATGAGGTTCTTTTATGGTTTTCATTTAAATTGCCATTTTGTTGCAGTGTCTATACCAGAGGTGCTGAGATGCTGGAACCAATTTCTTATGCTTGATCCTGACTCCAACGGCAATGTTAAACGAAGTCACTTTTTCATCAGAGATGAATTCGGCAAAAAGGTACATATTTCTACATATAATAAAACTGTAAGGGTTGTGCCTGTTTGGTGGGATTTGTAAACCACCGTAGATGTAAATCTGTTTTATTTCAGTGTTTATTTATCTATAATGTCATTTAGACCAAACCAACCTAAAACTGCCATATACATGCCATCAGGCTATCCAGAAAGACACTTTAACCACCAAGACAGGGATGCTTGGTGGAGATACTTTATATGGTGCTGGTACAGGGACATGAACCTGCAATGTCATAACATTCACCTCTCTCATTTCCCTCTGCCTCCCCCTATCACCCACTACCTCCTCCCTCATCCTATGCCTTCACCATCAACCTCTGTCTCCTCCAGCCACACTCTGCCTCCCCTATCATTCTACTGCCTCCTCCCTCATCCTCTGCTTTCACCATCAACCTCTGCCTTCCCCTATCATCCACTGCCTCCTCCCTCATCCTCTACCTTTAACATCAACCTCTGCTGCCTCCAGCCACACTCTGCCTCTCACTGTCACCCCCTGCCTTCCCCTGTCACTGTCTCCCTTTCTCGCTCACTGCTTACCCGTCAAACCCTGCAATAACATAGTGCACTACCAGCATTTTATGAACTCAGGGTAAGGTGAAGGAAGAGGCCCAAAGCATAATTGAACATGGACCCACCACTTGCAAGTTGTGCATCTGGGTATCACAGATGCATTGAAAAAGTGATGGGTGTTCTTAAGCATTGAGCAGCTTGACCCTCCTTACGATCTAGAAATAGACTGTGCTGTACAGTCTATTTCGACTTGTGATACTGACACTGCGGGGCCGAGCATAGGTATCACAAGCCCCCTTACACAGTGCAATTGTGGCTAACTATTCTTATGATTTTGACTATTATAAGGAAAAAAATTGCAAAAATCGCACCATGTGTACACAGCGTAGGTTTAGTATAAAAATCTGTTCAAATCTGCATAGAGGAGGTTCAATGATACTTTAAGTGTCTCCTGAAACCCTGGGTCTCCAAGCATGGGGCCATTGTGGTCCTGCTAAATGAAGGAAGTAGGTTCAATAATTTCTCCTTAGTTTCTCCAATTCATTATTTTAGTTTTACACTTTCAATTAAATTACATTAAACAAATTGTTTAACATAAAAAATAGTTGTCCTGTTTTAAGTCCATGTCCATGGTAAGTGATATCCAAAATACAAAAAAATATAGAAAAGCTGCAATTCTCAGCATTTGCAGCAAGCGCCAAATGTTTTCTGCTTTTCTCCACCTGTTAGTAAACATGTTAATTATTTATACTTCCCTAAGCAATTTATGCAAGCTGTCCCTAATCATCTGCCTAGCAATAGAATCTTCACTGCAGGCTACCTTTGGATAGTTTTAAAAACATATGATAGTGTCAATCGTCTAACTTTAAAAAAAAAAATTCTTACATAAATTGGATAGACTAGATATAATTAAAACATTAACTCTGAAATTCGTGTAGTCAGTCACTGATTCGGGTTGTGTTGATAATAGAACTGTGCAAAACATGTTGGGCCTTATTCTGAGTCACGAGCTATATATGCGGCTGCATCTTGGTAATTGTAGGTATCTGTGCATGTGCCTTAGTGGACATATGCATCGTTGTATTAGAAGTAGGATGGATCTGGGTGTTTCTGCGTGTCAGGTGTCTTAACAGCATTAAGGAAGAAAAGGAAAAGTTGTGTAGAATGGGTTCAGGTTGCGCAGTGCTGCTAAATGTGCGTCTACCTTCGAAAAGCTGTCACCACACCTTTAACGAGACTAGATACTGTACACAAACAAAGGGCGAAGGTGACCTAAACACTCAGTGCAAAAATTAATAAATTATTCAGTGTCAACAAAAACTGAATTATATATGACAAAGAACAAATAAAACTTAATCAAACGTGACTTGTGGTGTTTTGGTTGTTTTCAAGACTTGGAAGATTTGTTTTCAATCCAGGACAGTTGTTTCCAATGAAGTGCATATAAACAAAAATATACAACAAAAAAATGTGTATTAGTTCAAGGCAATAGTAATGATCAAGTGGTGTGATAATAGGAATGCTGTATACCAAGCTCACTGTATAGAAGAGACGAAAAAGCTCATAACAGTTTATTTGGGGTGTCTCAGATATCTTTATAGAGGTCCTGATCATATCGATAAATAGAAAGGATGACCATCCTATAACACTATCAACAATACACCGTAGATGTTGTGGGTATTTCACTCAATTAATTAGTGATAAGTTCAGTGAAGGATAATGGTATGGGGCTATTTTTCAGGGTTTGTGCGAGGCCCCTTATCTCCAGTGAAGGACAATCTTAATGCTTTAACATACCAAGACATTTTGAACAATGATATGCTTCCAACTTTTGGGTAACAGTTTGAGGAAGGCCCTTTTTTTGTTAAAACATGATTGCGCCCTAGCGCACAATGCAATGACTATAAAGACATGGTTTGACTAGTTAATCGTGGAAGTACTTGACTGACCCATACAGTGCCCCAACTTCACCCACATTGAGCACTGTTTGGATGAACTGGAACCGAAGATTGTAAGCCAGGCCTTCTCGTCCAACATTAGGGCATACCCTCACAAATGCACTACACAATGAATGGGCACAAATACTTACAGAAACACCACAAAATCACGTGGATTCCTTCCAAGAAGAGTGTAAGCTGTTTTAGCTGCAAAAGGGAGACCAAGTAAATATTAAAGTATATGTATTTGCATACAATGTCATTACAGTCACTGTTGGTGTATGGCCAGGTATCCAAATACCTTTCTCATATAGGCCCTTATTCTGATCGGTGCGTACTTTTCCGAATTCTTTCGGATGGCGTTTTTTAGCCGTCTGCGCATGCGTGGCGAACGCGACGCGCATGTGCCACGCATGGTCTCCGTACTTGTTCTCACTAATACCGTACAGAAATGTGCACCGCAATCACTCGGGCAATATGGGTGTGTTATGGGCGTCATGCGGAATGACACAGGGGCGTAGTTTCAAAGTGGGCTAAACTGGGCGGAAACATGGGCGGACACGGGGGAGTACACATATATGGGTAGGCGTGCATTCGGACAGCACGCCGAATGCACGCGAACAAAAAGGGAAGAAATGTGTGGTGTCCAAAAGGTTACTCTTGCTTTGCGGACACCACTCGGTCATGCGCTAGGCAATCGGAACGCCTAATCAGGACGGACGCACCTCAACCAATGTCACCTGAACCCAATACAATCACATACTTTACCCATTACTTGTTAATTACACGCTTCTCACTGCTACAATTGGAAGCATTCCAGCTTAAAGGGAACATTACATGCTGCACTTGTCACACACTTTTACACTGCAAATAATGCACACAACTTAATATTAATAATACTAATACACATGGCACTTCTGCATGTATCAATTAATACAGACATTTGGGGGGCCAAAATAACATTTATTAAAGAAACTTTGGGAAAAATTGAAAAAACATCACAAAACAAATGGTACCATAACAGGACAAAAAATAAATAATATAGAATTAATAGCCACAGCAGAATCATTGGGAACACATCAGGTGGCTTCACAACAAAAGTACAGCACCAACACTTCAAGTACAGCACACAGTAATGGTAGCCGAAACAGGGCAACAGGGGAACCAAACATGACATTTGAACCGCGGGCAAAAGTGGTGACCCTGGGCACGGATTTGGACAGAGGATGCTGACACACACAGCTCAATGGAAGATTTGGGAAGACATAACGGTGGAGATTAATGGGGACACAAGTTCATTTGCGGGCACGTTTGCCCCTGGCAGGCTCCTTGCCACGTGCAGCAGCTCTTCGGCCTCGTCCACGGCCAGAGTCAGATGGTGCCTCATGTGGAGCACATGCTGGTGAGGGGGTGGATCTTCTTCCCCCTCTGGCAGCAGGGAGTGATGGTGTTGGTAATGCACCCGAAGCAGGTGACATTAGGGCCCTATTGCTGGTAACTAGCTCCACCATAAGTTCATTATGGCGGAGGAGGAGGTCATTTTGCCGCAGGGCTTGATCAGCCAGCACCTGCAGGCTAGCAGCAATAGCTTGATGGCTGGTACTCATAGCTTGCTGGCTGGCACTCATAGCCTGCAGGCTCTCAGCAATACTCTGCTGGCTGGTGGTCAAACCCTGCAGCACCTCCTCGGCCCTACGCACCCGCTCGAATGCCGACTCTCCCTGCTGCACAATACTATCCAGCACACGGCCCCACATGGACAATTCAGCCGCAGACAATCCCGGCGGCTGCTGCACGGGCCTGCTACTGGGGCCAGGTGGCACAGACTCCACGGCCTCCTCAAGAGAATCTGCACCAAGCGGTGGGGATGCTGTTGAACGAGAAATTACCAATTACCACACATTCCATGGCAAATGTTAAACATCTACTTATGACCTGGCAAATAATTACCTTCAAGCGTAGAAGCCATCACTTCCGCTGGGGACTCGCTGTCTATAGTGCTCACCCCCCGGATCTCCTCCACTGCAATACAGCACTGGGCCATCTCTGACACATACTTAAAATAAAACTTTAATACATACAAAGCCCTTACATACTGATACTTACCTATCTTCTTTCCGTAGGTAGCCCTGGTCCTGTGTCGTCTTCTGGTCCTGTGTCGTCTTCTGGTCCATGTCCATGTCGACGTCGCTGTCCATGTCGGCGAATGCCGTGCCGCCTTGCAAGGTGGCCAATAGCGGCATTCGGGAGGCGGAGCCGCACGATGTACACAAACACTGTGCGGCTCCTGCTGTCCGGCTGGTTTCGCGTGTCGGTTTGTTTTTTTGCCAAGACCCTTACCTGGACTATGTCGCCCCGGGACAGGTGAGTATTGTTTCCTTCCACAGCTTCCTCCATGGATTTCGCTGGATCCGGACGGGGACGCCATCGCCGACATGGACAGCGACGTCGACGTCGACATGGACCAGAAGACGACACAGGACCAGAAGACGACACAGGACCAGGGCTACCTACGGAAAGAAGATAGGTAAGTATCAGTATGTAAGGGCTTTGTATGTATTAAAGTTTTATTTTAAGTATGTGTCAGTGTGTTTTATTGTACTATTTTTAATACTGTGGCACTACAAGACCCAGCGGGCCCTTTAATGCCCCGCAGGCTGGGACTTGTGGTTCTCCAAGTCCCAGCTTGCGGGGGAGGCTTGCTGGGACTCATAGTGCCCCAGTATTAGACAATAGTTTAATCTTTTTTTTACACCATTTATCAGCTCGATGCCCACCGCCCAGGGGCATCGAGGACAGCACCAGGCTTCAGCCTGGTCAGGTAAGTCCTGGAGGGGGGGGACCCCTTTATTTACCCTGCTGGCTGGTTGTGCCTGGGGCTGGTTCTTGAAATACGGGGACCCCTAGTCATTTTGTCCCCCGTATTTTGGGAACCAGCCCCGGACCTGGAGCCTGGGGCTGGTTGTTAAAAATCGGGGAACCCCTATTTGTCGGGTTCCCTGATTTTTAATTACCGGCCCCGGCTCCTTCAGCCTGGTGCTGGTTACAGCTGTGGGGAGGACCCCACGCCGATTTTTTTTTTATTTATTTAATTTTCTATTTTTTTTTACACTCTGCAGCCTGCACGGATCTGACTGATCCGTGCAGACTGCCTGTACGAATTCGTATTAGCGGCCGTATATATGGCCAGCTAATACGAATGGTTACACCATCGGAGGGTTACAAAGCAGTCGTATCTGACTGCTTTGTAATTTCCCCTCCGGAACACGACTTTGCATACGACTGAAACAGTCGTATGCAGCCGTAGGGGAAATACCAATACGAAAAACTAGGTTTTTCATATTGGTAAATTTCCCCCACTGTTGCAATTATAAGCTTTATATCAAAATAAACATATAAATACACAGTTTATGCATTAGAAATAAAAACATTTAAATAAAAACAAATGTCAAATATATGACAGATCAATGTTGAATTGGAGTCCCGATTTCGTGGGTTGTGATAAATTTAGGACATTCAGCAATCTTCCATTTATGAGTGGAAAATTATAATAATATGCAAATAATGATAGTTTAATTGTACCAATATGTAAAGTCATCAATCTGTTTGAACTGGAAATCCCATTCAGCAAAACCTCCAACTCACAGCTGAAGCGCAGCTCACCCCACGCTGCCGGCAATCAGCTGTCACGCTGACGACGAACCGAGCCTCAGCACAGATACACCCTCCGGTTTCCCGCTTACCCTCCAGCCAGAACTACAGCTGAAGTGCAGCTTCCACACTGCCGGCCATCAGCTGCCCCCACCGACCGCTCACTCCACTACAGCGGGAATCCATCATCCGGCTCCCCATATGGGTAGAGGACAACTCACACCATCAGTTCACCCCGTGTGCCGCTGCGGCCAGGACGGTGACTCCGTCGCTGACCACAGGACTGCTGCCGAGAAGGGCGAACGCCAGGTCTGCAAAGACATAATACCTCCCCGCAAAACAACTGGGACGATTTGCCGGTAAATTTACATGATTCAGCACGGAGAGTGTAACTCCAAAAGGGTGAGCATAAACTACACAAACTGGTGACTACAAAATTACTCTCCTGTGCTATTCCCATTACAAATATTGGACAGCTGAAACTCATATATTTTCCTACCTCTTCATAATCCCCTGTGCACAAACTGGACTTTACATATTGGTACCATTAAACTATCATTATTTGCATATTATTATAATTTTCCACTCATAAATGGAAGATTGCTGAATGTCCTAAATTTATCACAACCCACGAAATCGGGACTCCAATTCAACATTGATCTGTCATATATTTGACATTTGTTTTTATTTAAATGTTTTTATTTCTAATGCATAAACTGTGTATTTGTATGTTTATTTTTATATAAAGCTTATAATTGCAACAGTGTGTCAATCATTCAATTTTTCCAGCCATATATATTGTGTTTCTAGTATTAACATCCAGCAGCGCAAACATACTTCAACCTCCCCCCCCCCCCCTATTTTTTCTTTCTTTAACGTGAGTCTAGGCGGACTCACAGAAGCGTTTGCAGCACCTGTTATACCTATCCACTTATTTACTCACTTACTTATAACATATAAATATAATCAAGCTACCGAGCGCCAGGTACTGTGTCTAGGAGAGGCTCTTGTTAGCTTTACTCCGAAACACAAAAAAAAACCATTTTGTATATTGATGTCTACTATTGTCTCCTGATTTTATTCTATAGTTTTGTTATTAAGCATCACTAACACTGCAGTCACTACAGCTAGTCTAAGAGGCTTTGACCTGAATCCACAATTTTCAGATACAGTATATGCAAACATCCCAGGTGAAGCATCTAAAAAGAAAAAGGCTGGAGCACAAGGTAACACCTGGTAAGGTGGGTGTTATAGTACCAACTGTATAGAATACACCTTAGCATGGTATAAAGTGTATCCCTCCAACTTAATAACAGAGTGTTGACTACACAGACCCGTTGACTGCAAGACGTATATATTCTACTCCCAAAAAAAGAGGGTACAATTTCATTCTCAAACTCATGGCACAAAACCATTACCAGACCCACATCAGAAGAAAAAAATATTCTGATCGTATAAAAGAGAACCTTCACAAAGGATATGTTTAATAGCGAGAAAGGCAGTCTAACACTGAGAGGAAAATGTGAGTTCACAATATACTGTGTATATATTTATGTGAAAATCTGCAAGCTGACATTTTGATTGTGTTGCCAGAAGATTTGGCAAACTAAACCTGTAGGGCTTAAGTACAAAACTTCCGCCCCCCCCCCAAATAAAAGTTAAACCCAACCCCCTTCCCCAACCCTGATTTACCCCTCTGCTTGCCACTACCGCATCTGTAACTGGGTGGTTGTCCTGGCTCCTGCTAATGAAAAATGACCCTCACAAAATGGCTGCCCCTGATAGCAGACATTTTTTTATGATGCTAGAGGAGGCTGCCACCTCCTTTAGCATCCTCAAAAACTGTCTGCTGTAAGGGGGTGGGCATTTTGTGAGGGTGATTTTTCATTAGAAGGAGAAGCGCCGGGAGTAGATCTGCGGGTCCCGATTACAGTCACGGTGGCAAGTGGAGGCTAAAGGCAGTGGTGCAGCGATAGCCCCCGGAGACTCCCGGCACCCACACTAACTCAGTGCCTCCCCGCCATCGCGGGGTCTGCAAGGCTTTTCTTACGCCACTGTTCTTAAGCCTTTGAGTGCCAAGTGAATTTGTCAAAATAGGGGTGAAAATTGGCAAGCAAACAATTGTATTCATAATGAACTGTTATGTTTACCTTATATAGAAAATATAATTTTATTAACACAGCATTTTTTATTTGAATTTACATAACAAATGTGAGTGACGCTGGGATTTTTAACGGATATTTTGCACATCTCTCACAGAGATATTGGCACTCAAAGGGTTCTCCCAAGACTTTTAGTTACTTGATTTTTTTTCTTGAAGCTCTGGTTTAAGCAGTCTAAATAACATAACTAATCTAATTTCTAACATTTGTCTGGTTTATCCATACATTTATGCCATAATATAAATTTGTATAATATTAATAGGTGATCTCACAGATGTGCATAGTAATAATGGGGCAGATGTATTAAGAGATAAATGCAAATGTGATAAGGAGAGATAAACGTCCAGCCAATCAGCTCCTTACTGACTTTTTTCAAACACAGCCTGTAACATGGCAGTTAGCTGTTGATTGGCTGGACATTTATCTCTCCTTATCGCACTTGTATTTATCTCTTGTTAAGGCTTAATACATCTGCCCCAATACCTGGTATTTTGACCCTGCAGACATGCTTAAGTGCCAGGATGTAAATTGCTGAGTGTTCTATACATCTAGCACAGTGATCGTATGGGTCCTCTATTAAGCCTACACATTTGCATCATTGTAGAACACAGAGAAAATGGGAAGATATGTCAGCAATCGCTGGTAAACTATCAATTGCTTGACAAAAAGTGCAGTAAAAGAATCATCACTAATGCAGATCTGTATTCCTTTAATATCATTAACTAAACAAATAGAACCAATTTACAATTGTAAGTGGATTTGCAGATGTTCAGTGAATTGGTTTGTTGCCATGGCCAAGACAAGAGGCAGCCAGATGTTTAGCAAGATGTAGTGTTTAATATGCTGCACATTGTTCATTAGCGCTGATTCATTCATTCTTGGTACATAGCAAATTTGCAAATGAAGCAAAACACAGATTTTACATCCATTTTATGTGTGACATTTATTCTCCCTACTGCACTGTTCAGTTCTGAAAATCAGTGTAGGAAATGGGTATCATACAATGGTTTTCTAGCATAAAACTTAAGTACATGATTTAGAATCTCAGCCATAAAATGGCATTTCTTTCCCTTCTGGATATACAAAGAACTTTTGAAAGTTTGTGATTAAAGTAAAGGCCTTTTAATGTCATTGCTGTCAGTGATGGGGAAGATTTTATGGGGAAAAAGTGGGATTTAGCAACTGTACCCATATTACACACAGAAGAATGTAAATGGAAACCATTTGTATCTGTGTTTGCATTTAAGTACAGTTTATATGGTAAATGTGACTTTCACATGTTTGTGTTACTGTCCAGATATTGTTGACCATATGACACTTCATTATAGTATTATAGTGTGTACAGTATAGGGTAGTGGTATTAAATCTGTGGGCAGGGTGGGCAGGGTGGGCAGGGTGGCTGCTAGAGTGGGTGATGTGTGCAATTGCTTCCGCACTTACTGTCTCTTCCAGACAATAGGGGTAATTCTGACCTGATTGAATTAGCAGCATCCAGTGATCAGGTAGATGCCGTCCCACTAGAGTGAAATCCCGCCTTGTGAATCAATGTGCTCACTATGCGAATGTGTAGTGTAGAATTCGCAACGAAGTAAAAATGGCCAAATTCCTTCGTTACAGGCTCACATCAAATGATTTTTCCACTGAACACCAGTTATAGCAAGCTAGGAGTGGCCAGAGACTTACTTGGTGGCTGTGATGAATACAGACATATTGAGCTGGCATCACACACCCTCCCCTAAAACGCTTTGGAACACCTGTGGTTTTCTAGGCACGCCTGTGTTTTTCTTAGCATTCCTACTAAATGATCGGTTACCACACCCAGACTCCTACTTCATGTCAATCACCTGGCCAACGGCTAGCAAAGGAAAAAAGTAGCACGATTTCTAACAGGCATCATACCATGGGCCATACACGTGTGCCGTATTGATAATCGGCCCATGAGCAAATTCCTGCATCAGCGTCCGCATGTCTCTTAAGAGTCATTTACTAGGTGGAGCTGGAGGAAGGCCATGCCCTGATGCGGATTTAGACATCATGGGGCCCTAGGCAAGATACCAGTGTGGGCCCTTCCTCAAACAATAGTCCTACAGTTCTGCTGCTGTACAGTCTACCAATAAATGCTCAGCTGCATGAACATCGGCATTGCATATATATTTGAATCAGGCTCACCGCTTCTCGCGGGATCATGCCTTTTTTTGGATGTAGCATCCCATTCAGAGATGGCAGAGTCCCACACTGGGGGAAGGACGGGGGAGTTGGGAGTCCCCCCAAGCCTGCACTGCTCTGAGCAGAACAGCGGGGAATAGATGCTGTGCAAATGCGCACAGTGTCTATTCAGAGGGGCCAGGGGCATGGGCAACAGGTTACACAGTGCTGGCCATGCCGATGTAGTGACGGCAAATGGGGGCGTCCAGATATTCCTTTTATAAATGTTAGGAGGTATGTATTTGTAGCTTAATCCCCGATTTAATAAAAGTATCCTCCGAATGTATATAGGAGGGATCGCGGCGGATATTTATGATACCGCCTCCATTCCTGCTTGCAGCCGCAACCCCGTGAGTTTCTATAGGGATGCAATGCTGTCACATTTAATCAGTTTCTTCTACAAGCATTCCAGAAATGGACCCCACAACTTGCTGTAGTATATGGGTTACACACCACAAATGTATTGCCAGAGGAATTACCCCTAGAAAACTCCACGGCAGCTTATTAAGCACATCACAGGGACGGTCTCCGTATAAAGCACCTGTCCTTGTGGGTGCTCAATGATAAATCCCACTGCTATAATCACATATTGCAATGTGATGCTGTGCACTAATTTCACACACAGAGCACATTGAATGTGCAATTAAAAATATAGCGACACCCAAATCACGTAAGATATGCCACACTCACTTTGCACCAGTCCCTAAACCACTTGCTATTCCAGTCTCTAAACCACGTTTTATTTTTATCCTGTTACCCACACCGAAAAGCCTGTGAAAGTATACATGCTGTACATCTGGAGATCCTTGGAAAGTTGTCTCTGGGCTTTAAAAAAAAAAAAAAAAGTAAATAATTTTTCTAAGCTAAAAGCAAAATCAGCCGCTTTGTCATACATGCGGCATACTTATTCTGCTAAATTGAATCTTTCTGTCCCAGATGGAATGCATTTTCACTTGATTTTGAATGATGGACTGATTTTATTTTACATTAAGTGAAGCTTTCGACCTCGAGCAATTCTCCACCTTACATTTAAGCCATAAAAAGTGTCTCTTTCTGAATCAGAGATTGTGGGCATCTCATAATCCCCAGAGTCATGATAGGAAGTGCGAGACGCTTACACGTTGCCAGGATCAGTCAGTAGTTCAGAGGAAATTACAGAGCTGGAGCACTCGCAGTTACAGTGAGGTCACATTATCTGCAGCAATCACTATTATTCTACATTAAGCAAGCTGGGAATGTCAGTGAAATGAATAATTGGCACATTCTGACATCGGAACGTGCTACTCATACAAATATTAGATCTAGAAAAGTTTGTAGACAATGCTAATTAATGTGTTATTGTGCTGTGTCATTTGTTTTGTTGTTTTTAATGGGTTTTTGTATGTTGCATACCATATATACTCGAGTATCAGCCTATTTTTTCAGAACATTTTTTATGCTGAAAAAGCCCCCTCGGCTTATACTCGAGTGAGGGTCCCACTTGGGTCAATGAGTTTTCCCAGTTTTTTTGTTGTAAAATTAGGTGCCTCAGCTTATATTCGGGTCGACTTATACTCAAGTATATACGGTAATTTATTTTTTTAAAGAAAGTAAACTGTATTTTACAATGTGTTGTGAATTCAGTCTATTATATGCAGCATTCTTCATTTGTTTCATGTTATTGTATCAGGAATCCCATTATGCTCCATGGTACTGCTGCATAGCTGACTTGTGAATGTTGCATGAACTTTTGCTGTGCATGCTCAAAGAACAGGTGTACATACTGTATATACTGCCAAGGAGAGCTGTATGCAGTATGTAAGTATCACACCCAAAGATCAAAGAGGTGGAACTAAATGGGGAAGAGGCATTTACCCACTGTGGGAGTGCTAATGCACTTGTGGGGGTTCAGAGGTACAAACACTGATTATGTGTGGAATCTTGGCGTTGTCCTGGATGGAGGCTTGACATGTAAACATCAGTTATCAGGGGGGGCGGAGTCACGACGGAGCAGGAGTGAGGAGTGAGGTGGTCTGAGCTCCCCAGCATGTAGCAAACATTTCGTCTCTCCCTCCAGTGTACAAGCCCAGCCGATGCCGACATCCAGATCCACAGAGCGGCGTGCAGCAGGCAAGAGCGTCGGCGGCATCAGGAGGCTGTGACGTGAGAGGAAGCCGGAAGCAAGGGGTCGGGGCGGCTGTACGCGACTAGCAGCGGACACGCTGTGTAGCAAACGCCGGTAAACCCAGCAGGTGCTGACGAAGCCAGCGGACCCTCACCGCCACAGTGACGCTCCCCCCACCGGAGTCTGTGCACAAACGGCCCGGGCAGAGGTGAGAGGCTGCCGCGGGATCGAGTTCCAGCTCCTAACGCCAATTCTGAAACACCAGCATATGAACTGGAAGCCCCTGATGGAGGGTTTTATGTGCCTCCCCCATTGAGCGCAGAAGTCACTAAACTGCACCCCACTTCTAACTAGTTGGTGCCGCATTTACGTGGTCAGTGTTACCGGCGGGAGCTACCGATCTTTTTGATCTCCGGTGAGATTGCCAAAACGCCTGCTACATCAAACTCGTGCCACAGAGGCTGTCTGAAGGGCCGCAAAATCTCCGCAGAGCGGTGAATTAGTCGTGAACTGGTGCAGTATCAAAATAATTACCCCTCTTTTTTCTGAACTTTCTTTTTTTTTTTTTTTTACCGTTTACTGTGGTTACATATTCATTGATACTCATTGATATACTTTGCATATTGGTGGGGTTTGTCCATTGGACCATAAAGTACTGGACTCGGAGGTCGTTGTGTAAACACATATAGGGCAAAATAAAGCCCACTGTGATCGGCTTGCATTTAATCTCCTCAATCGTCTTAAAATGGGGAAAATGGGTAATGCCACTACCTCTGCCCGTCTGGAACGGTTTGCAAGAGCACAATCCACCAATCCCCCCCAGACCCCGACTACTACCCCCCAGTCTACCCCCACGAAGCATAAGAGCCCTGAGCAAGCAGCAGGCCCTACCCTGCAGCAAATATTAGATGCTATTTCCAGCTCAGAAACACGTCTATCAGGGCAGATTAAAGACCTGCAGGGCGAAATTATATCAATGAAAACCGACCTTAAAGCAGTGAATGCCCGTATGAGTGAGGCTGAGCAGCGAATATCGCTCCTTGAGGACACAAATGTCCAGTGGCTTCAAAAAATGAGAAACTATACTCAGCAAACCTCAGAGTTAAAATCCAGATTAACAGAGATGGAGGGCAGAATGAGGCGTAACAACTTCAGATTCGTAGGCCTACCAGAACATGCAGAGGAACCTGATCCCCCAAAATTCATTGAAAATCTATTAAAAGATGCGCTGGGTGACACCTCTTTCTCATCACAATTTGCGGCAGAACGAGCCCACAGAGTACCCTTCAAATCACCGCCTCCCGGGGCCCCTCCACGAACATTCATAGTTAAATTCTTGAACTTTATCGATAGAGACACGATTATGCGCTCACTACGCACCAAGGGCCCATTAATGTACAACGGGAACAAGATATCAGTATTCCCCGATCTTGCACTGGATGTGCAGCGAGAAAGGGCCAAGTGTGGCGAGATTAAAAGCAGACTACGAGATCAAAATATTAGTTACTCGATGATCTTCCCGTCCAAACTGCGTGTGCTGGATAATAGTAAAACACTCTTTTTTTCAAACCCTAAAGAGGCCGCCCAGTGGCTAGATACAAGATTCCCAGGCAGTTCGCAACTGGCGTCGGCATAAAAACACATTGAACGGGACTTGTCTTTTTTCTTATGGCTTTTTCTCTCCCTTTTTGAGAGAGTAATCATGCTGGGGAGCTCCCCTGCTCAGGGGTGACTCTTGACTTTTTAACAGCCCCTACATGTTTCTCCTTTTTTCCTACTGCTTTTTTTCAAAAAAATTTTTTTGTTATCCATTTCTTATTGTTTTTTGTGACTTTTTTGAATTTTTTCTCCTCTTTTTCTGTATTCTTATGTCTATGGGGGGGAGGGGGACAGGTATACCTAAGGGGAAAGGTTATACAGGGTGGGGGGTGGGAAACAGCCGCCTGAAGAGTAAAAAACAGTGTCATGATGATAAGAAAGTATGTTTATTATACTATGTTGCAGGTTTTGACCTACGAATTACCTCCCTTTACTTAAATGACCGCATATATGTTTTAGAGATATCATGTGGGGTTAAAATAAACTGCCTAAGGAATGGTTAAAATATTAACATGGAACACCAGAGGCCTAAATAATAAGATTAAGCGCTCATTGGTCATGAACCAAATTCGGTCTTATGGGGCAGATATAACATGTCTTACTGAGACGCATATGGTTGGAGGGAAGTTAATGGCACTAAAACATAGGTGGGTTGGATGGACTTTTCACTCCTCGTTCACAAACCTCTCCAGAGGGGTGTCAATATTAATCAAGAAAACTGTCAATTTTATAAATAACCGTGTTGAGATAGATCCTGGGGGCAGATACGTTTTCTTGGACTGCATAGTTGACTCTTCACCAATTCTAATCCTCGCGGTGTATATCCCCCCCCCCTTCGCTTATGAGGTCCTGGTTAAAGCTATTGCATTTTCTGCCCAGAATTCTTCGGTGCCTGTAACATGTCTCGGGGATTTTAATAACATTCCTGACCCTGAAATGGATAGATGGAAGGGCGGCCCTGCCGCCACAGCTCGCGGTGGTACCGCCTTTTCAAGTTTCATGCAAAATCTGGGATGGGTTGATGCTTGGCGGGCGAGGCATCCTAAAGATTTGCAGTTTTCCTGCTTCTCCCCGTCACACCAGACATTTTCCAGAATTGACATAATATTTGTGTCAAATTTCCTTCTGCCCTCAGTGAGGGGGGTTGAATATAAACCGCGAGGGATATCCGATCATTCCCCTTACTGATGGAACTTTCTGATGTGACCGAGAAGGGTCAGGGGTTCTGGAAGCTAAATCCATCTTGGTTGAATTATGCAGTCCAAGAAATAAATACTAAACAACTCTGGGAGGAGTTCTGGGTAGTCAATCAGGGCTCGGTTAATGCCGCAATAGAATGGGATACATTCAAAGCCTTTATGCGTGGTACATTTAAAAAACAAATCTCTGAAATTAAGAAGGCCAATAAGAAAAAGCTACAGGAGATGGAAGATGAGTGTATGGCCCTGGAATTAAAATATCTTAAAGATAAATTAGCAGTTACACGAGATAATTGGCAAGTGGCCCAGCGAACCTGGCTGATGGCAATCCAGGAAGAAAATACGAAACTGCTGAGCCACCGAGCCAACAAAGTGTACCAGACCGCGGACAAGGCAGGGAGATTTCTTGCTTTCTTGGCAAAGGCAGAAACCTCTCCCCCTTGTATTGGTCCTATTAAAGACTCATATGGCCAGTTGATATATGATACCCCGCAGATTGGGAACATGTTCTGCAATTATTTCAAAGGGTTATACACCTCGGAACTTAAAAATACTTTGGAAGAGGTTCGTTCCTACGTTAATCAAGTCAACCTCCCTCGTCTCCCTCGATAGGAAAGTCAACAGCTTGACAGACCAATCGAGATAGAAGAGGTGGTTCAGGCAATAAAGGACCTTCCAAGTAATAAGGCCCCTGGCCTTGACGGCATCCCCGTCGAGGTCTTCAAAAAATATGTAGAAACCCTAGCCCCCTTGTTACACACCTCTCTGATTAACTGTTTTGAGGAAGGAGAGATCCCTAGATCAATGGTTGAGGCCAAATTGGTGCTTATACTGAAACCAGGAAAGGAGCCAAGTGCCCTCGATTCATATCGCCCAATATCTTTATTGTCAAATGAAGCCAAGATTTTGGCAAAAATCCTGGCTAATAGGTTAAAAAAATGCATCCTCCAAATAATACACCCCAACCAGACCGGCTTTATGCCAGGAAAATCCACCTCGTCAAATATACGCAGGCTACATACCCATCTACAACTTCCCCTTGAGCTAGACAGCCACCCCGCCATCCTGTCCCTTGATGCCACTAAAGCATTTGACATGGTGGAGTGGCCATATCTGTGGGAAGTCCTGAAGGCCTATGGCTTTGGGGCCAATTATGTTAAATGGGTAAAATTACTGTATAGCGGGCCTACAGCCAGGGTCTCCGTAAACGGTTGGACCTCTGCGGCTTTTAGCCTAGCCAGGGGAACAAGACAGGGGTGTCCGCTTTCCCCCCTGCTGTTCTCACTGGCAATTGAGCCTCTCGCATGCCTATTTAGAGCGCACGGCACGATAAGAGGTCTGCGGATGGCCCAAAAATCTGATGTAATCTCTCTATATGCTGACGATATGTTAATCTACCTTTTTGACTACCGTACATCACTCCCTGCCACCATAGAATTAATCTCTAACTTTGGTAGGTTTTCAAGTCTCCAAATTAACTGGAGCAAATCACATATCCTATACTTGGGTAATACACCCACTCATTTACTTCCTTCACCTGTGCCCTTAGTCTGGTCCAGTAAATTTAAATATCTCGGAATCCAGATCACTAGAAAGACTGAGGATTTTATAACGCACAATCTGGACCCGTTATTGGTTAAACTGGAAAATAAATTTAAAACTTGGAGTAGGTTACCTCTTACAGTCACGGGTCGGATTAATTTAATTAAAATGACGGTACTCCCGCAGTTACTATACATAATTCAGCATTCCCCTATTTTTATCTCTAAGACAATATTTCGGAAATTAAATAGTAAATTATCTTCGTTTATTTGGTATAATAAACGGCCAAAAGTACAGCTCAATAAATTAATGATGGATAAGAAGGCAGGGGGTCTGGGGCTTCCGGACTTTCGTCTTTATTATTTAGCTGCTCAACTAGCGCAAGCCCGATCCTGGTTTTTGGAGGATGAGGATAATGATATGGCCTCAGCGGTGGTTGCCTTGACCACGCCCCACTGCCTACCAATTAGCAGAATTCTGCAAACTACTATTTATCCTAAAGACCTTCCATTAGTACAGCAGGTCATTAAAGTCCGGCAGGAGGCAGACAGGTTGGTGGGCGCGATGGGGCTTGACCCAAGGCATCCCATAGGAGATACACTGATCTTTAAGGAACTTAGGGCAATACAGGTTGGAGTAGTGTGGAATAGATACTCTATCACATTTATAGGGCAGATATATTCCAAAGGACGCATTAAAACATTTTTAGAACTTAAAGTAGAATTTGGTCTGCCCAATACCTATCTTTTTAGATACCTTCAGTTGAAGACCGCTCTCGACACCCAGTTCTCAGGGGGGCAGCCTGTTATACAGGAATCCCCGCTGAGTACTATAATGAGGACTGGAGGGAAAAAAAACTTGACAAGCCGACTATATAAACGACTAAACCGAGATAAAGGGAAGGATGTAATGGACCAACTGAAAAAGAAATGGGAACAGGATCTAGGGCTAATAGACGAGGAAGAATGGCGCAATGCGCTGTCCTCAATCAAGACCTCTACCAACTCCCTTAGGGTGCAACAGGTGCAGTTTTTCATTACACATAGAGCGTACCTATCCACTACCCGCCTGTTTAGATTTAAGAGTCGTACCACTGCCCTATGCCCCAAATGCAACATTTATGAGGGCACCTTCTTCCATCTTCTCTGGCAATGTCAGTCGGTGTCTGACTTCTGGGAGGTAATTATGCAAACATTGGTAGACACAGGCATCTCGAGGGAATTTCTGACTGTTAGAAGCTGCCTCCTTAATATCTCTGATACTAGACAAATAGGAATTGGCGATCGACAATATGTCAAGAATACATGTTCACTGGCAAAGGTTATAATAGCCAGAGGTTGGCTGGCAAGAAAAGCTCCTAACCCAACATGCTGGAAGCAGCTAGTGAACTATACGGTGAGGCAGGAAAAACAGCTCTATATTAACAGGAATGCTTTGAATAAGTATAAAAAAATCTGGCATCGTTGGACAGAACATTTTGGAAGCTGTTTATAGCTCCCCCTCTCCTCCCCCTCCCCTCCCCCCCTCTCTCCCTCCCCCGCTCCTCTCTCTTTCCTCTATGTGCTTTAAGCTTAATGTAGTTGTTAAAATTCTTTATCATCACGCCCTGCACTCTTAATATACATAAGGCTAAGCCGAAGGGATACACGTATCGTCACTCTTGAATCTTAGGAGAATTTATGGAAAAATTACTCTTTGGAAGAAGCACTTGAAAAGATATTTTTAGTGTGAATTCACTTATATATATAATAGATTTATAGAGGTTGATTAGCACACAGGAATGCCTAGCTATCAGTTCACAGTGAAAAGCATAAAGAAAAACCAAAAAAAAAAAAAAGGGACTTTCACTAATATATTATTCTACAACTATATTATAAGGTTATGATAGCATCACGATTAGACCATTGAAATATCACGCGGTAACACTATAAATTCATAAATTTAAAGTAAATTAATTAATTAATGAAATATATGGAGGGGAGAGACAGAAATATAAATAGAGGTATTCTATTGACTACTGGGCGGGGGGGGGGGTGGGGGGGGGGGGTGGATGGGAATGGGAGCGAACAATATATCCAGCTATTTGGGGAGAAATGGGTGGGAAGTAAACGGCTTTTGATGCACCTAGAAAATACCACTCAGCTGTTTATCCTAAAGGGAAGGGAAAATCAAAACCATATAAATAGTGATAACATAAACTATCATGATGAGGCTCTGGTGCGGCGGGCGGCTGGGGTTGGGGGGGGGGGGGATGGGCTATGTGTGGGGTATGTTTTTGTGTATGTTTTGATATGTATTTATTATTTATTCATGTTCTTGTGACGGATAGACGATCATTATGATATAGTACACTACCTTGGTTCAAGACATGAATTGTATTGCTTTGTGTATAATCAAATAAAGAATATATAAAAAAAAAAAAAAAACATCAGTTATCAGCCACAATAAAATCCTTGTTCTTTTATCTGAAGAACATAGCCAGAATCGAGCACTTAATTCCCTTAATTCTGCCAAAAGTCTAACATGCATTTGTATCATCTCAATTAGACTACTGCAATGTCCTCTACCTGGATCTACCAGAAAAATAATTTCACAGTTTGCAGCTACTGTATTACAAAATGCAACTGCCGGGCTACTATCCAACCAGCTCCTTTACAGCCATGTAACATTAATACTCTCTCACTATCTGTAAGATGGCAAATCATATAAAAGATGGTCTTACTGACTTTCAAAGCCCTATCAAGACCAATGCCAAAGGTAGCTAAAGCAGCTTTTAAATCCATACTGGCCCACTCAGTTGCTGTTATCTGTAGATGAAGAACATTTAGGAGTACCTAGAATCTCCAAGAATTCATCTGGGGGTCAAGCATTTCTCTGCACAGTTTGAGAGGCATGCACTCCAGAATCCTTCAAAAACAGAATCAAGACTTTCCTGTTTACTGAGGCATTACACATACAGTATGCCCCTTTAGTATCTCAGTGCTGTCTCTTGTACTGTACTATGTTCATTCTATCTGTCAAGCTCCATGAGTGCATTATATAGATAACATTATTATTATTATTATTATTATTATTATTAGCTTTCATTAGGGATCGAAGTAGCTTCAAACGATGCAGCATCAGATTATATACTGGATACCATCTGTCTGCCACAGATCCAACAAAGAGGCCAGAAACTCTCCTCTACCAAAGGCGATCCTGGCCTTGTCCCAATAGCTCCATTTTGGGAACTGAACCTCACCACACCCAGTAGCGCACGCAGGGGGGTTTTCCGAGTACCCAGAACCCCCCCCCTGGAGTCTAAGGGCCATTGTCTGAAAGCTGAGGGTCCCCTCTTTCGAAGAGTACAATTTTTACAATCGGACCTTGGGAACCGGAGATATCTGACTTCAAAGCAGTGGTCCCCATCCAAGCCTGTTAATTGCTGTTCCCAGTCAGATATTTCAGGTTCTGTCTGACTTAGAGTTTTTCTGGGGGTATATTCCAAAATCTGTGACTCTCCCTCTTTGAAGGACACTAGAAGCTTGTCTCTACTGTTCCCAGAACCAGAGATATCAGCCTTCCAGCAGCTGGTTACTGCTCCAGCTCCACACACCTGGTTTGTAGTTTTATATACTCCTTGGCAGATTGCTCTTCCTCCTGAACTCTGAACCCAGTACCATTTGGTAGGTGGGATTCTCTAGTTTTTAATTCCATTAAAATCGAAGAAATCTATTTCCGGGAACTGGAGATATCTGCAGTCAAGCAAGCTGTCCTCCCACCAGAAAATTATGAATAATAAGCCCACTCCACTATACACCCCTCCTCTGCATATTAAACATCCCCTACCACCCTGGAAGTTATGTATCAGGGCCCCTTCATTTAGCCCAATGCCCCCTTCTCCCACCTCATCTCCCACCATCTGTGCAGTAAAGGGGTAATTAGTGGAAATTACTGATCCAGGCCCTACATGCTGAGCGGTTGATATAATACCCCCTACCACCCGCGGGACATCAAAACATATACTGGGTCACCTAAGTGTCCATCTCTGTACTTTGCTCCGCCCCTCTGGAAACCCCCTTCTGAAAATCCTGCGTTTGCCCCTGACACCCAAACTGCATCAGACTGTCAATCACTGTCTGCAGCCGATCTGCATCTGATGTCGCAGACCCGTAATGCACATGCCCGGTACAGGTCCAGCACATACTTTGCAGCATGCACCACACCTTCAACCACATGTGAATTAGACCCAGTGCACTAGATCACAGGGTGCCACAATGACACTAGTACTGCCACTACCCTCAGATGGTCTTTGGTGAATTCCTATTAAGCTCCTTATCATGCATTGTGACAGAGCCGGATTAACAATGGGCCTGATGGAGCTATAGCTCCCGGCCCACTCTCCAAACAGGCCCATTTTGTAGCTGAGGTCAGGGCTTTCCAACGAGACCAGCCCTGCATTGCTAGCCCCCCAGGAACCGGAGATACCGCCAGGCAAACCTGGAACGCTTTCCCCATAGGATAACATGGGACCCGCTAATTCCGACCTCCACCCGGTTCCAACGGCTGCCAGTTCCCCCTACAGCATCACGGAAACTCGAGGTTGACCTCATTCAAACCCAAATCGCTGGGCCTTCAATCTGATACCTGGTCCATATGGGTTCATTGGTTCTAGAGATATTGCAGGTAAAACTATATATATATTTTTTTCATTTGAAATGTCATTTCATGGCTGTTCATGTTGTTTGAGGACAGATTTCTCTGGAACCAAACGGCCCAGTTTCACGGGACCAAAATCATTCGAAGGCTACATGTAAATGGGTCAGTTGGTTCCGAAGATATAGCTGGTTGTTTAAAGGGGGGCGGGGATGGTTTTCTCTCCCCCTCACACCAGAAAATGCAGGGACTAGGCTGGTATAAAAGGGGCCAGTCTGAGAATGTCCCTGCATGATCCTGGGACCATATTCCCTGCATTTTCTGGTATGAAAGGGGTATTATTTGAAATAGCCGGGACATGCAGTGCTCTGAATACAGCCGGGCAGCCCCCTGCTCTCTGCCCGGCTGTTAATGGCTGTAATTTCTGCCCGGCGGCGACTGTTCCCCCAGTTACCGCGAGCATGTATTCCCCCTTGGAAATGAGCATGTAATCCCACATGACAACGAGCATGGAACCCCTGGCAATGAGCATGGAACCCCTGGCAATGAACATGTAGGTTAGCAACACTTATGTACTGTAGCATAATTTTTAATAGGTATTATGGTGTTTGGCATAATACGTAATGGAGATTATGGTGTGAGGCTTAACATGTAATGGGCATTATGGTGTACATTTTTAATGTGCGCCTTTGGCACACAATGCCCCTATTTATGAAGCATATTGTGCATTATTGCTCAATCTGTTTGGTATAGTGCAGGCATGTCCAAACTATGGCCCTCCTGCTGTGAAACTACAAGTCCCATCATGCATTGCCACAGTTTTGCAATTAGGGAATGCTAAAACTATGTCAAGGCTTGCTGGGACGTGTAGTTTCACAACAGCTGGAGGGCCACTGTTTGGACATGCCTGGTATAGTGTGTATTTTGGCTCAATCCATGTGGCAAAATGTGAATTTTGCCTTAATCTGTGTGGCATAACGTGAATTTTGACTCAATCTGTGTGCCATAGTGTGAATTGTTGCTCAATCGGTGTGAATTTTGGCTCATTCCATGTGGCATAATGTGTAAGAAGCAAGTATAGTATAAGGGGTTACTATTGTCTACCAAGTTTCGGTTTTCAGTATTTTTTTATGACTGGAGTGCCGCCTCACCCCGCAAGTATTTTAGGACATCGGCGTCCTGCGAGCAGTGGTGTAGCTAGGTTCCGAGGTGCCCGGAGCAAGGGCATGTTTCGCGCCCCCGATTTATAGTAGGTGGGACCCTTGCACGGCAAAAAGGGGGCGTGGCCTAACATTATACCACACACCATAATGCCCGTTGAACATTTGTCACATAAGTACCACTTACCTATATGCTCATTGCTTGGAACTTCATGCTCTATGCCAGGGGCTTCCTGCTCATTGCCAAGGGGGGCTGTCCTTGCTCATTGCTAAAAGGACTGACCTTGCTCGTTGCCAAGCCCGCTCGCCCGCCCAGCTCCCCGCTGTGCCCGCCTGAGCCAGAGCTCAAGTCTCCCGCTGGACCGCTAACCAATAGGCGCTCGCAGTCCAGCAGCCAATGCTGCTTCTGATTGGCTGCTGGACCGCAAGCGCCTATTGGTGAACGGTCCAGCGAGTAACTTTAATTACAGAAGTTACAAGTAGGGCGTCCCAAACCGGCGCATGCGCAGTGAGAGCGCTCGCCAGATTTTTACTTACCTTACCCCACTGAGACTGATGCCGAGCACAGCGGGCGAGCAGGGTGGGGGCACAATGTAGAGTGATGTTACCACGCTCACCTATGTATCTAGTTGGCGCTGCCAAAACAAAGGATTCCCCAATCCTTTTACTGCAATCGAAATAGACAGTAGATTGGCGCTGCCAGTATTGAATGCCTTTTATGATTATGGAACTTGCCAACAGAGTAGTGCACTATGTGCTATATCTATATGAATGAGTGAAATGGCTCCCCTTGATAGTTGCTATGTTAATAAATGGAGGGTGCTGGAAAGGTAATAATAAATACTTTAATCTAAATAAATGGTGCACAATGACTAAAATACACAGAAATGTATGCAAATGGTGCAGGTGAATGCAGTCTCTGTGGGCAGGGGGGTTGTGTTGCATGGAGCTTGCGTCCCGACTCCCTGCAGTGCACGCCCCCTGAAGGTACCTGAAAGAGTCCTGGCAATAGTATCAGAGTGGGGCAGAGGTCCCCCGCTGTTGCGTCGGTCCCCCGCCGTCTGTTGCCGCTGTGCTGTGGGCTTGCTTCTGGCAGCGGTCATGGTGAGTTCTAAACCAGAGCACACACGCCGCTCAGTCCAGCACAGCTGCCCGGCGCGCACCTGGTAATGATATCACCGGGCACCGGACTTCGCTGCGTGGATTGATAGCTGGAATACACGCAGTGTATGTTATCAGTAGGGAGATGTGAGAGTCTCCTGGGGGGGGAGCCGGCGGCAGAGCTCCGGCGCCAGGTGACATGTCGCCACCTGGAGCTTGTGCTCCGCCGGATCCACCGTAGCTACGCCTCTGCCTGCGGGTGCACCTTTGGAGTGCACCCGCCATTATATCTCCCTGCATTTTTCTTATGCCAGGCATATATAATTAGTTGAAAGTATTTACACAAATAGAGACACACCCATGAGCAGATCACCCAACCAGAACACTGGTCACGCCACCCACATTATTAGGTGCTGGCCACAACCCCTATTACTGCGCATAATATGCCCTTGATCATTTTCAGCTCCAGGCCCATTTAGACCTTAATCTGGCTCTGCATTGTGAACCCCCATTTCCATCATTTTGGGAGGTGTGAGCTGACCCTGACAGGAGCTGATTGCTGCATGTAATGGTACACCTGTCACCGAGCAGGAATGCCATCAGAAATTGTGGGGCAGAGGACTGACAAAAGAAACAACCCCCCCTCCACCCCTATTAATTTCATCCTTATATTTTATGTATGTGACACCTTTTATTCATGATTTATTAAATGTATTATTTGTGAAGATAAGACAATCATATTCTTATCTTTTTTGATTACCCTCCTCAAGCGCAGCATCCCACTTGTGTTGTTTTTTCTAGCTGAGCCTGAGCCTATACACACAAAAAAAACAGGCGTTATTGTTTCAGCTTGCTCAGACAGACAGCCACGGGGCCTGCTCTCACTGTTGAGATCGTATAAAGTTACCTTCCTAGCAGCTTATTGAATTTGTCAGTGGTGCAGTCTCTTCACGCTGCTCCTTAGGCTGACAAATCCTCTGCTCGACCTCAGTACATGCGCTGTACGTGGAGGCTTTCTGTGTGTCCTGCAGCAGCTCTCCAGTTCCACTGCCTGCTTGAGCGCCGAGTGGCAGACAGCAAGGGGCCGATGGCCCTGTGGGCACCAGGGCAGTGTGGTGCTGATTATCAGTGAAGGAGGAGCACTACTGTGTGATGTAAAGTGAATATAGGACAATACTGTGTGGTGTAATGTGAATTGATACTATTATGTGGCGACCCCCCTTCCCCACGAAGCCACACCTGAAATTCCTTACACATGCGCACTGTTCCTGTTTTTACTGTGTGTTGGGGCGCACCAAAATGTGTAGTTACAGCACTGATGCTGCTTGGCACATTATGTGTATAAAAAGGCACTATTATGGGCATTATACATCTTTTTTTTCAGTGTGCGGATAGTGACATGCATGCATCCATTGAAGCCCGCCCTCTGGGCCGGCCGCCCTTGGATGCTGCATCGGCCACCACTTGCCCATTTGGCTGCCAGCCGCCATTCCCGTTCCTTGCAGGGAGGCCATGCCCCTTTTTTGCTAATGCAGCTACAATATATTTCTTTGGATATGATTACATTTGGAACTGGGACCACCCATTACCAACTTTCTAGTTTCGCCTATGCTCACAGCCAAATGACAGCCCGTGGTGGACACTAATTCGGACAGCCTTGACCCATAGTACACACTGATTGACACAGCTCCTTAGACTGATGTACAATACCAGTGGCATAAGTTTGTCCCAGTAGCCCGGAGGCAAGATAAACATTGGTGCCCCCCAAATAGCTCAATCAGTAAGGTGTCTGTCTCCAGTAACACAGGTCTTGGGTTCTAAAACAGGAAAATTATGCAAAAATTATGTTAGGAGGGGGAGTCAGCCACAGAAGGCATATAGACAGCTTTCAATTAACTGATTCAAACGTGAAGGGGAGGCAAGGTGCCCCCTTGAGAGCTGGAGCCCGCCGGCAGATGACTCCACTGCCTCCCAGAGTTACACCTCTGTACAGTACACACTGACTGACAGCCAAGTGACAGCCCCGGAGGACAATTACAGCCTCTGACATCCTATGCCCTTAAAAGGACTCTTACTGATACAGCAGAGCACTGTGCACAATGTAAGCATACACTGAAATGACGCCAAGTCCTGGCCACAGCACCTTATATAGACTTGCAATGTCCCGTGAGAATCTGACACGAGACAATGACATTTGGCCTCACTCGGGATTCTGAGCCTGGCGGGTACTTTGTGAGCCGGGCTCAGAACTTAAAAGGATCTGGTATGTTCTGAGCAGTATGGCTATGGGGAAATCCAGACCTTGATCTGTCTTTTATCTTGTTCTGATTTCAATATCCTGGAGATAAGCATTCCAATGACTTTGTTCATGAGTGCCTGAGAATACTTTGTATGTAGGACCGTATCTGACAACCCAACAATTTATATTACAGAAAAAGAAGGGTATCATCTACAAGTATTTTATTTTAAACCTTAACAGATATGAAATACAGTATACAAATGGTTAATATAAATCATGTTTTTATTTGTAGAACTTTCAGGGTTATGTAATTGGCTCATATTTACTGAATGCTAAAAAAAACCTAGCTATGCAGTAGTAATTGGAATTTATACATGTTTTATTAATGATTGTCGATAAATGCATTAAGAGTCATCACTTTTTAGACACTATACAGTTTGCATCCATATCAGACAGTCTTGGGAAATAACATAATGCTTCACAGGTGCAGTGTCTGTACAAAATGAGACCTCGGGCTAATTTTCTTTGGCTCTAGATAGAACCTACAGAAAAACAATCAGGATTCTGAGATGATTTCTATAGCATCTGCTGCTTCCATATTAGCAAAAGTCTGGCTTTAATTTCTCAAACATCAACCAATTATTAGCACTTTCCAAAATGCATTCAAAAGTTTCTGGGATGACCTTTAATCTCTGGTACTGGTTTTATCACTTTTAATTTATCAGATTATGTTTATTTGGGTTCCACAATAAGGATAATACTTCTTTATTTCAAGTTATGGACACTGAATGCATGATTTCGGTCTTACCTCCAAGTCTATCTGTTGTTACCCAGTTTGTTTTATCTCTGTTTACAATTGTAAAGCGCAATGGAATCTGCTGCGCTATATAAGAAAGTGTAAATAAATAAATTAGGCAATATTATCCAATTTGTTTTCCAAGATGGTGGGATCCTAAAGAGACACACGTTTGTTTTGGTATCAATTAACATTATTTTATAACATAACATATTCACATTTAATTCATATTATAGTTACAGATACAAAGCACGGCCCTGGGCACAATATTCACTCCAAGCTACACCAATCTATGGATGGGATGTTGCAGTATGTTTGTCTAACACAGGTGGAATTAATCTTGTGTTCAGTGACAATTATTTTAAAATTCTAATTCTATTTGGAAGGGAGAAACTTAATAGATCTACAATTTCAATGCACATCTTAACATTTTCAAAACACATTACAGAATTTAAGGCAGAAACCATTTGTAAAAAGAGAGTTACAATATATACAATATTTTCAATATATAATTTAGAAAGTCAATACATTTTTAAAGCATTTTAACTCTGTTTTTTTAAGAATAATAGGTACTTATTTCCTAGCAGGGCGCCCAGTACGCATTTTGCGTACTGGGCTATTCTCCGTAGTGAAATCGCATTGGATCGCACAGCGTGTATAGTGCGGTGCAATGCGATGTCCATATTAAGTGCACAGGAGTGCTTATAAAATGAAATATCGCATGTGATCGGAGGGCACCCTAGACAGGGTGCGATCCGATGCGATATTTCATTGCAGAAGCACCCATGCGATGAGATGTTATGTGTGCTTACTATGAGATGCGATGGGTGCTTACTATTGAAAGCACCTATGGCATTGTTTTGCATCACCACCACTATCAACGCCACCATGAAGCGTGGCGAGCGGTGGAACACGTCCTCCGACCTATCCATACCCCCACTATCCACGTCGGCGTGGAGTTGATTTTATAAAGTGTGGCGAGTGCAGCGAGCCAACGAGCCTGAAGTGTGGCGAACCCTGTGAGGGGATGCGGATTACTTTACATGTATTCCGCTGCACTTGCCACGCTTTGGGCTCGGTGGCTCGATACGCTGGCCACACTTTATAAAATCAACTCCATGCCGACGTGGATAGTGGGGGTATGAAAAGGTCGAAGGACGCGTTCCACTGCTCGCCATGCTTCGGGGTGGTGTGGATAGTGGTGGTGTTTTAGGAACACATTCACACCTGCAATATCATAAGGCTGACACAGTAATGATGACATGTGTTAACGAATAACTGTAATTTACTTTAATTAATTATGCTTCTTCAATCTAATTATTTATCACATTGATTACAATAAATAATGATAATAATAACTATATATGAACTTTAAAAACTAAAACATTAATGATTAAAAATCACGAAAGCAAATCACACTCAATCATCTTTAGGGAGGAGCTTAAGTGCTTGGAGTGTGCAGTGGAATGGGTCATCAGCTCCTAATGTCTTTCACCCCATAAATTCCTGTAAATAGGATTGCAGCTTGTGTCGTGTTGTGCCTCTTTGGCGCTTATTGTGCCATTTACATATGCCCCACAGTCTCTCCACATTCTGGGTATGAATCCCTGTGGCTGGGTCAATGAAAATGTTGATATCCAGCCAGTTCAAGCTGTTGAGTGCTGTATGCCCTCTAGCAGTCCGTATCAATAGTGGTGCCTGGCTCAATATTTTCAATTATACAGTCCATCAAAGTGGTGGCATCACGCCTGGGCACCATTTTAAGGAAACAATGTCCGGTTTCCCGACATATTCCACCGAAAATCCACTGCTGTGGTAAAGTCCGGCTGACGTTACTCTTGCGCTACCTCCACAATGTGGCCAGGTCCACCGATCCGCCGCTAGGGCTGTGCCATAATGTCCATGGCACAAGCCTCACGCATCCAGCGGTTATAGAGGACCGCAGTTTTTTCTTAGATATTTCAAGCTGCTGCCCATAATATTCAATGGAGGTAAGCTCCTGGGCCCAGGAGTAGATGAAGCGCACCAAGGTGACAAACGATAAGCGGCACCCTGGAAACCAGTGGGCCGCTCTGAGGCTCACCTTCAGCCGGCACACTTTCACATGGCACCGGCACATACACTCCTTCACTGAGAGGCGCACTGCGTGCCCATTCGCGCAATTCTGCGTCAGCGGAAGGAGTTCATGCTGTTGGAAGAAGTGTATAGCCTCCTCCTCCATCTGAGGCAAGCTGAAGATGTTAATCGATGCAGCTATTTGCAAAACTTGCTATAGTTCTGCGATAGTTTACCAGCAGCTCTGAGGGATGCTTCCAGTCCTGTCAGAAAATCACCTCAGAATGATTTCTGAGAGGATCTGACAGTGGGAGGGAATGACATGAAGCGTGAACAGGAGCGGTACTGAAATCGCATCCCACGCATCGCATGCCACTATAACGTGACATGCAATGCGATACAATGCGATTTCAGTACGGTAACGTACATACTGAAATTGGGCGCCGTGCTAGGAAACATATATGAATAATACATTGAAATAACAAATAAAATCAGGAACAGACCATAGCTAGCTGACTACATAACTGTTATATGGCCTACACACATGCCGATATTAAGGCATTTCCTAAGCAACTTTGCTTAGTTTGTCTAAGCGAAGTCGCTTAGAAAATGCCCCTACATCGGTGTGTGGAGGGGCTATAGAGACAGCATTTCGCGTCCCTGCGCGTTGCTGTCGCTGGCCGAGATTGTGGAACAGTGTCCATCAATATCGGCATCGACAGGGTTCTCCCACCGGAGAACACTTGCGCTGTCAGCTCGCTCAGCACACAGAGCTGACAGCTCGCTCTGTGTGTGGGCTGTCCACTCTGTGAGCAACAGAGGAGCAGAACGGCACGACCTAGCATAGCTAGGTCACTCTACACACATTGGCATGTGTGTAGGGCCCATTAAGCTAATTCAAGTGTAGTCAATTACAGTATTTAATATTTCTTATAATATATGAATCATCTATGAAACATATTGGCCATTGTGTTATTTCATTTTACAGAAGCAACATTTGTTCAGCATCAATGAATGTTATTATTAATTACATTTGAATATTTATATAAATTCATATATATACATTATAAATACATTTATTGTTTACAGCTATCAACACTGATGTATTGTTCTTGTCATATTGATATTTCATTTTGTTTGGCATACTGTATTCTCAATTTTGGTTGAAGCAGTTTGTTGGTGGTTATACAATTCAGAATATGGGGTACTATTTTTTATATAACTAATCAATCTGTAGCCATAAAGTCATTACTTTTGTACAATATATGTTGTACAATTTGCATAGTGTTTCTGAAAACGTAGGCATGAGCGGGCATCTTTTGGGTGGGTCTTTGACATCAGCAATGACCACTTCCGGCCTTGTTCTTTAGCAGATCAATGGAAGCCTTAAGGCCTCTGTACACTTATGCAATTTGGGCCGATTTCGACCGATCAGAGGACGGCCAGTCATTTCACATGGTCTTTTAAAAGTTCTAATACCCACCACGGCCCGTTGTGCCTGTCCCACTGATCACCGCCTGCTGCTCGGCAACCACCTCCCGCCCCACTGCTCCTCACTGCCCGCTGCAGCTCCCGGTTACATGTGATAAATCACATGAGATTTAGTACATGTAAAAAATGGCACATCAAGTGCCAAATCGTATGCAAGTCTCCCAGGGAGCTGCCGGGCGGCTCGCAGGAGAATTGAGTCCAACTTGCCCTTAGGACAAGTCGGCCTAATGTATGGGCACCTTTAGACTTACTCAGGTGGAAAAAATGTTTTGATATTTTGGGTTTTGCAAATCTCAGTCCCCCTAAGATATTTCTACCTAACAGCTACACACACACACACACACACACACACACACACAAAAAAAGAAAATAAAGATTGTTTCTCCTATGCCAAAACATTAATACAAGTATTAAAGATTATTTATTACATTACCTTTATGTATAAAACACTCAACTCCTGAGTGTGTAGATGGATGGTGGGGATGGGTATTTTGACATGTTTACTTGTGGCACTGCTATGCATTAAATGGAAACCTTGATTATTTAATTTTTCAGAAGTGACACCCATGATTCTATTTTCTTGACAAACTGTTGTAAAAAATATAAACCTAACCGTGCTACCTCTGTTAATACAGATGCACTATGGTATTTACACCCTGTGCTTGCCAAGCGCCTACAAAATATTCCACATAGGAAGCAAGATCTGCAGATTAATCTGTCAAAACAGATATAATTAATCATAATAGCTAGCATGGTGACAGAGAAGCCCATGATGCCATTCCATTGTGTGTACTCGGTTTTCTTTGCAGGTGTGTGTATGTGTGTGTGTGGGGGGGGGGGGGGGGGGGGTCCTTTACTTTTTAGCATAATAATATTAAGCCAGTGGTTCTCAAACCCCCGACAGTTTACATTTTCCAAGTCGCCCTGCAAAAGATCCACAGATGGGGCTAATTACTTCACTTGTGATTCTGTGTCGAGACCTGGAAAACGTGAACTGTTGTGGGGTCCTGAGGACCAAGGTTGAGAACCACTGTGTTAAGCCTTAACAATAGAAGTATATTTATTGTATGCATACTGCAAATCTTTTTCTTATTTGTTGCTCCAACAGTTAGTGGGAGACTATGAATCTTTCTGTAAAAAAAAAAGATTTTTCAGACAATTCAAACTTCTGGAACCAGTAGAATAGTAACTGGCAAGGATAAAGGTACAAGCTGGAAGTGGTAGCACTTCTAATGCCAAATTGGAACCGAATGGGACACAGGGCCAGGCTGGAATCAGTAATGTTTCTGATGCTGGGCTGGAATCCAATATGATACAGGGCCATGCTCGAACCAGTAGTACTTCTGCTGTAAAACACTGGAACCTCTGTGTAATTGCTGTCAACTGGCTAAAAGCCGCAAATCTCTGAAGGATTGATATTGCACAGAAATCTCACTGGAGTTGTGAACAGCTGATTAAGGTTAGAGACACAGGACTTTATCAGAAAACTGGAGAGACCGTTCACTAAACATTGCTGACAGGATACAGTAATGCTCTAGACACTGGTTCAGGATTGGAGATTTTGAGGAATCAAGAGCCAAGGGACGTATCTAGTTATATTACGTTGCTATGGCATTTTTTTACTGGCCTAGTAGCTCTCTTTGTTTCCCCTGCTGCACTGATATTTGGTGGAATTGAACAGGTGACCACATACTGCAGTTCCATTGGTCAAATGACAGCAGCAAGATAGCAGTGCCCACAGGACATAGACGAGGAATCAAGAGCCAAGGGACCTGTTTAGATGTACTACAGTTCTCTGGCATTTTGTTACTGGCCTGGTATCTCTCTTTATACCCCTGTTGGATGGAATTGAACAGGTGACCACGAACTGCAGTTCTTTTGATCCACTGACAGCAGCAAGATGGCCATAGGACAGAGACAACTGGACCTGTACATGTGCAAACCCAGTGGGGGTATGGGTCATAGGGTCAACAGTCAACAGGTTGACCACTATTGGTCGAAAGGCCATAGGTTGCTACATGGAAAGGGTTAACATGCCTTAGATTGACAGGGTCAAAGGTTCAACACAAACAATAGTTCGACATGGAAAAGGTCAACATGAAAAAGATCAACTTGATTTTTTAATGTTTTTTGGAGTTTGTGTCGACATACGTCTTATACACTCCGGGCACAGTGCCTCGCAATGCTCAACACACTATTCTAATTTAACGCTATGTCCACTTGGATAGTAAAGTATAAAAAACCTCCTGTTTTGGAAAAACACATGTAAAAACTCATATTGACCATTCACATGTCAACCTATTACATATGTCAACCTTTTCAACATGTCGACCTAACAGATGTTGACCATTTCCATGTGTCAACTTATGGCCTGTTGACCAATAGTGGTCCCCTCCCCCCAATGGGGAGGCAGTAGATACAATGGAAGGATTGCAAGTGGATACCAGAGCACCCAGAGTCCTTCTGCAAGAGAGATGACCCTCGAGTGGTATGGAGCTTACATTTAAGGTGCCCATACACTGCTGCGATGTCTCGCAGCAGTGTACGGACACCCGATACCCTGCGAGGCACCCAGGACCTTCCTGGGTGGCAATTTGTTGTGATAGATCGCATGCATTCTCACTGCCAGGAGGGAGGTCCCAGGACGTGGGATCGGACGGCCAGCAGGTCCAACCATCTGCATTGTGTTTATACAGTATGTCACAGTTATCTGGTGAGGGACAGGATTTGCTTCTGTTTGTCCACATATATTATGATTGGCAGCCACCAGCACTGCTTTTGCCTGGTACCATAAATAATATGAATTGATCTTGGTCCACCAACCCAACGCACCCCTGCAAGTGTCCTGAGGCACCCCAGGGTGCCTAGGCACACAGTTTGGGAACCACTGCCATAGAGCATTATAATCAAAACATTAATGGTTCCGATGTTTCTTGAATTTCATCCCTATTTAGGTTTTATAAATCTCACTCTAATTAACTGTGTTTATTTTATTAATCTACTAACATTGTTATAAATGTTTGTATCGTGTGCAAGAAAACATACCTTTGCTTGTAGACTACAAGTGACATCACTAATGTACATGAAACAAAACAGGACCTACTGTAGGTCTGATACCTGAGGTACTCAGCTGCACACATTTTAGCAGAGCCTATGGCTTACACCACTGATTGCAAAGGTCAATCACTACAACTTTGACCTGAGCTTTTTTAAAAGACCATTCAGAAAATGTCTAATTACTAAATGCAATTCATATGTTACTAATCTATGGTCAATCAGAGGAAGAAGTACTGCTATTTAATTCCAGCAGCTCTCTGTTTTCCTCGGATGATTACTGTGGTTTGAACTTGTGGTCTCACCTCGCTTCTTCTACTATTGTTACCTGTGAACTGGTTTGCCCTTGACATTTATTCTTGATTACTCACATACAGACTTAATTAACTACACTTTACTCCTGTCCTAACTGACCTTTGTTGTTTCTGATTCTTCCACTCTGTCAACTGGACTCCTTCTCTGGTGACAGATCTGTAGCAACACTTGTCACTTGTGCTTTAGCCAAATGTTTTCCATTTCACTTTCTTTGAAACATATTGTAGGAACATTGATATTTCCACTAGATTTGTTTTCTTTGATCTCAAAGTATGTTTGATGCATTCTTTTCATAGAATACCTGTTATACAAATAAACCTAGAAATGCCAAAATCTATTGTAGTAAGTAATGACAAGAATTGATCTAGCCACACCGAGCACTTCTAAAAATAAAATGTATTCAATATTATCATTTCATATATCACAATAAAAATGTACCATATCAAATAAATAAAAAATTGACAATATAATCCACAATAAATCAAATCTTTCTAAAGCCCTGTACACACGGGGCGATATATCGCTCACGCTGAGCGATATATCGCTCGGTGTCGCGCAGTGCTTAAAGTGGTCCAAGGGAGGTGGTGGAACTCACCCCTCTAGACCCACCCTTGTGGGCCACACCCCTAGCACCTCCCACCTGGCAGAAGCCACTCCCATATCCACGCCCCTTTAAGTATATTCATTGTTTACCCATTTGCTATTGGACTTTAAATTATATCCACGCAGTAGGAGGATCAGCTGTTCTTTTATTTTTACAAATAACATAAGTTTTTAACCATATAAGATACAATAGAGAAAATTGTACTTGAAATACCCGGGAAACTGGCGGGGGCTACTGCAATTAGCGTCCAGCGGAGGCAGCGTGTGGTAAGCTGGAGGCTGCACAGCATTCGCTCTAGCTTGCTGCCGGTCTGTGTCTTTCTGAGTGACAGCCTGCGCATAAGCGCAGGTCCCTCCTCTGTCCCCTTGGTGGCCAATCCCAACAGCAGGAGGGGGAGGCAGTCAGGTCAGTCCCCGCCCGGCGCTGTGTACCGCTCGGCGCTCATAGTCACAGCCGCCTGTCACTCAATAGAGCAGGGGTGGCCGGACTTTTGTTACCCAGGATCTACTTTTTGTACACTTACTTACCGGTGATCTACTGGCGTTTCCCATGTGCAAAAAATATTCCCTTCCCAGTGCAATATGCCCCTTACAAATTATGCCACACAGAATAGGCCAAAATTTGCATTAGGACAAACGGTATGAGCCAAAATTCACATCCTGACACAGCATATAAACCAGAATTCACATCAGGACACAGCATATGAGCTAAAATTCACATTTTGCCACACATGAGCCAAAATTCACATCCGGACACATGCTTTGAGCCAAAATTCACATTTGGACACACAGTATGATCCCAAATTCACATTGTGACACAGGGTTTGAGCCAAAATTCACATCAGGACACAGCATATGAGCCAAATTCACATCAGGACACAGGGTATGAGCCAAAATTCACATTTTGCCACACAATATGAGCCAAAATTCACATCAGAACACAGGTTTTAAACCAAAATTCACATTTGCCACACAGTAGGAGACAAAATTCACATTATGACACAGGGTTTGAGCCAAAATTCACATTAGGACACAGGGTATAAGCCAAAATTCACATTAGGACACAGGGTATGAGCCAAAATTCACATCAGGACACAGGGTATGAGCCAAAATTCACATTTTGCCACACAATATGAGCCAAAATTCACATCAGAACACAGGTTTTAAACCAAAATTCACATTTGCCACACAGTAGGAGACAAAATTTACATTATGACACAGGGTTTGAGCCAAAATTCACATTAGGACACAGGGTATAAGCCAAAATTCACATTAGGACACAGGGTATGAGCCAAAATTCACATCAGGACACAGGGTATGAGCCAAAATTCACATCAGGACACAGGGTATGTGCCAAAATTCACATTAGGGCACATGGACATATAAAAAATATATGTTATATGCAACATTTTTAATATGCGATATTTTTAATATGCAATGTAGCCCACCATACTATAATGGCGATGGGTGGTGGGATGTGCCATTACTGCTTGGTACATCCCACCCACTGTGTTGTAATTCTGCTGATATTTGGAAAACAATAAACCACAAATGTGAGCTTATTATTCTTTATGAAATGCTGCCAGAATACAGTTGCCATAAAGCAGTATGGTGGAGGCAATATCAATAATGCAGACTGTAGTATGTAGATTTTATCTCCCACAAATGCTCCCATATCAGTATATTGGTAAAAGTGTCAAATTGCGCCAGATCTAGCTCATTTGACACACTGTAAATTGCTAATATAATTTTAGATTTGTCACTAACACTTATAATCGAATAATGCACACACTGCCCATAAGACTCAATCCCTTCCAGACATTCCACAGCAGCTGCAGGGTCCACATTTGATGCTCTGGGACAGTAATTGCCTGGCTGGACATGGCCACATAAGGTAGTAGTAGGTACAAAGACATGTATTTATTCTTACAGGGCAGGCATAAAAAACAGTGAGAGTGAGGCTGCCTGTCAGCAGGGCAAGAGGCGGGACCCAAACAGGCACTCACTGTAAAGAACAGTTGCGGACCATGCAGCGATATCCCGGCATATGGAGCATGCAGCTACAGCAAGCCAGCGGCCCCAAACAATGAAGTTACCTCCCGGTCCCAGCTCGCCACTGCTGCCACTGCTCTCCATGAGCCTTCCGGCAGCCGCTGATCCCCGTGAGTCTTTGCACCCGCGCAAGGCAGACTCACCAGTCGTACGCGTCACCATAGCTCCTCCTCACTAGCGGTGCGCGGTGACATCACTCGTGCACCCACGCACCAGGCGCGGTGCTTTCCTGGGACCGCTGCACTCAGTCTCACGGCAGCCGCAGCACCCACATCGGCGTACGCTGCGTGTCCCCGCATTGAGATCCATATGGATTCTTGGCAGGGCGGCAGCAGCAGCAGGCTGGCTGAAGGAGGCGGAACTGAGTTCCGGCTTCAATTGGAACTGCCGGAACTCAGTTCCGGTGCGTTCCGGCCCACTTTAACCCCTGGTGTCGCGTTTGCATCAGCGACCAGAGATGGTCGCTGATGAAAAAGAAAATGCCGGTCGAGCCCGGCAGTGGAAATCAGCTGGTCGCAGGAGCAAGCTCCTGCGACCAGCGATCACTATGGGCAGAAAATGGGATCGCGCACCCGGTGCACACTCCCATCGCTGGCAATATGGTCGCTCAGCGACCATAATGCCAGCGATATTTGCAATAATCGCCCCCGTGTGTGTACACACCTTAAGTGGATATAATCCATTTATGCATATGATTCATATGGAACTGGAATATAGGTGTTCTTCAGATACAGAACTGATGTGAATCAACCTGTGCAGAAATAATTGTTGTCCATATCATTTATTTATTTATTAACCGTTTCTTATATAGCGCACACATATTCCGCAGCGCTTTACAGAGTATAGATGAACATTCACATCAGTCCTTGCCCCTTTGGAGCTTACAATCTATATTTCCTGCCACCAGTATAGCCTACCAGTATATTTTTGGATTGTGGGAGGAATCCGGAGTACTCGGAGGAAACCCACGCAGGTACGGGGAGAATATACAAACTCTGCACAGTTAGAGCCATGGTGGGAATCGAACCCATGACCTCAGCGGTGGAATCGAACCCATGACCTCAGCTTAGGCAGGAATGCTAACCATTACACCATCCGTACTGCCCCTATCAGAAGTGAGCTTGGAAATCACGTATTTTACATGGTCACTTGTGGCACTGCAAGTAAATTAAAGACAGCTGCCTGACTCCGAATCTCAGATAACACGGCGATCTCTCAGTTCCTGGCAAGCAGCATCAAATATTCTTTCAGAAATGTTTTTGGCTTCTACTAGTGGTCTCCTTTTTAAATTAAATCCTTTTGTCCCATTAACCGATACTTCATTAAAGACCTCTACTGCTGTTACAAGTCCGGAAAATTGTTCACTGCTACAATTGGGACATCACCACCTGCACAATTTGGATTACGATTATTGCATAAATCGAGAGGAAACCTCTAACATTTGAGGGCAATCTACACCCTCGAGTGTAGGGTGGCCAATCCCGACATCGGGATCGGCGGGATCCCAGGATTTGGCCCCCAAAATGCTGAGATTTCAATCACGGCAGTCTAATGCCGGGCAGTGTCTGAGCACTCAGACGCTGCCCGGCTTCTCCCATACCCGGCAATGCAGCACTGCGCAGCGTGACAATGTCAGAGGTCACGCTGCGCAGGGCACAGCCGCACATCCGCCTCGCCCACCCAGCGCTCCAGGACACCCAGCGATCCCGGCCATCCGCCCGCCCACCCAGAACTCCTGGCCACCCACCCAGTGCTCCCTGCCCCCAAGCCCTCCCACTCAGCACTCCCTGCCACCAAGTCACCCCGCCCTATGAGCCTTCCTACCTGCCCACTCAGCAACCCGGCTGCACCAGGGACCAGGCTCCCGGCCACCCGCTCAGCAACCTGGCTCCGCAAATGTAAGTAAATATGCGGGCGGCCAGGGTGTTTTTTATTATTAGGGAAGCCAATCCCGGGATTCAAAAAATGTCCCGGGATGGGCATCCCTACTCCAGCGGCATATGTGATCCTGCAAGGTATATGGATTTCCTCAATTTCTATACAACAAAGTACGGATAGAACCAGGGGATCTGATTAATCATCAGAAAGCCACAAGAACCTATGGGACTCTCCAATGTAGAAGTAGGCAACCTCTTTTGTCCTTCTTATTGATTGATATAAACTCTCAAGTTTTATCGCCCATATTGTTTTGTAAACTTGCTGCTAATAATTGCAATATACATTTTTAACAATGAATTTTATGAATAAAAAAATATATTATTGTAATACCTAATTGATCCAATCAATTTTTTAGAGCGCCACCCTTTTTTGTTTCTTGTATTTAATTAGTTTGGGGTTTGACACCCCCTTGTGGGAGCTGCTTGGCTCTATACCCATTCAGGCGCCTGTTCTTTTTGACCCTTCTGGGTCTTAAACACAACCCCGTTTTTCTTTACTATTAAAGACTCAATTTGTTTCTCTTCTTTTTTTTTTATTTCCTTGTTAAAACCATAAGTAATCATGCTCATTTTCTTACAATTCTGCATTTCATCAAAGTAGGTGATAATCCCATATAGCAAGTCCTATTTCCTCTTTGGTGAATTATTAAATCCAAAGTAATGAAATGCAAGAACATTCTTAAATCTCTATGGTAGAATTACTTAACAATTTTTCTAGGCAAGCTTATGTTTTCGAGTGCACCCCTGCTATGATTATATACTTTAATTTCACTGTTGACAACAAAGAATGTATTGTTTTTGTAAAACAAATGCTCTTATACCAATAGTTGAAAAACAAGCTTGTTTCCATAACAAAAAATCTTTATGTTTTGTACCATAACATCCTTGTGAAATCATTCTTTGTAAACAATCCTCATTGCAATGTATCAAAATCTGAAACAAGGAAATTATTATGTATCATTAAGGTAATTAATTATCTTCTATATAAATGCCCAGTATCAATAGTAAGGCGACTGTTGGCTGGGCATCTATATAAAAGAATAATTACCAGAAAGTCCCGTGAGTGCTTCCAAATTATTAAAGAATTGTATCATCCATCGTTTGAGGGGCCCTGGGCATAATACCTGAAATTAACAGCAAGATTTTTGTATATATATATCGATAGATAGATAGATAGATAGATAGATAGATAGATAGATAGATAGATAGATAGATAGATAGATAGATAGATAGATTAGGCTATCATATGAGATCAGTACTGAGGAAGTTCCATACACCAAATAAAGGGATGAAACGCATTGAGAACCTGATACTACCTCTCATTTGCTGATGCAGATTATCACATAAGATTTTATACATTCTATTTATTGTACAAGTCAATTTTTACTTTTGTTTATGTATTGTGATAGTACTGTAAATGTGTTAAAACTGTATCACACTATCCAGTTCCTTCCCATTTGGAAGTTTTTTGGTATTGAGGTTCCTTGCTTTGGATCATCTGAGGAGTCCTTCTAATTTGGATCCTCAAAAAAAGTGAGCGAAATTGGCCTGTATTCACAGCACCATTGCATTTTTTGAACCACACGGTGGCGATAGAGGTCTATAAGACAGGTGTGCTCATACATTTACATACCCTAGCAGAATTTGTGATTTTCTGGCCATTTGTCAGAGAATATGAATCATAACTTACAAACTTTTCTTTCACTCATGGTTAGCGGTTGGGTGAAGCCATTTATTGTCAAACAACTGTGTTTACTCTTTTTAAATCTTAATGACAACAGAAACTACGCAAATGACCCTGATCAAAAGTTTACATATCCCAGTTCTTAATACCTTCAAAAATCGTAGGAATAATCGTGTCCACTATTCTATGCTTAGTATGGAGTTAAAAAAATCAGTACAAAAATATATACAGTATAGTGCAAGCATTCCCTTCTTTTTTAGGGTGTCAGCTATCCCCTATGTATTACAGGCTAGGTAAAGGGCTATGGATGGATGTGTATGAAAGAGCATAGGGCAGGCTTTCCCAACCATGGTCCTCAAGGCACACCAACAATGCAGGTTTTAGTGACATCCAGGCTTCAGCACAGATGGTTTAATCAGAATCACTCAGGTACTAATTGTCACCTGTGCTCAAGCCTGGATATCTATAAAACCTGCACTGTTGGTGTGCCTTGAGGACCGTGGTTGGGAATGCCTGGCATAGGGGTTCAGCGACTAATATGTCATACACATAAAACTATGTTTGATTTAAAAAAAAAAATTTGTCACAAAAAAAAATTAATTAGAGCCAAAAGAATAATGAGAAACAGCGCCTCCTAGTGCAGTGTGTTTCAGGATATTTCAATCCACCACCGGTAATTTTAACACCCTAGAAATGAAGGTGTACCATATTATGTGGTTAAACATTTGTATAAAACACATCAGATCCTTAAAAGGTGGCACACCATCTCTGTAAAAACATCCTCTGCCACAGGCGCCTCACTCCTCCAAATATCACAGTATACAGATAGAGAAAACAGTAAAGGATCGCAATGGTGTGATAACGTATAACAATTTATTAAACCATAAAGATGACACATAAGTAGCCCATACAATATAGATATACATGAAAGCTTATCTGAAGTGTGCTTTTTGTCCTAAACTCCCATATTCCCAACGCGGGAACATAATATGTTACACCTTAATTTCTAGGGTGCTAAAATTACCGGTAGTGGATCTAAATATCCTGAAACCTACTGCACTAGGAGGGGCTGTTTCTCATTATTCCCGACAGCTACGTCCACCCTCTGGGTCTCCTACCTGCCCCACCAAGTCTCCTGCCCACCGCTCCCTGCCCCAGACAGCTCCGATCTAACCAGCCAAGGCAAGTGGGTAGGTAACAGCCAGCCGTGCCCACCCACAGTGCCGGGTCTCCGGCCAGCTGATGGGGTATAAACAGAAACTAGCGCAAGACACCTGCCAGCAAAGCACACAGGTAGAGGTTGGTAGGGGGAGGAGGGAGGACGGAGAGAGGAGACATAGATAAGGCCTGTTGGGAGGGAGAGAGCACTGACAGGGGAGAGAGAAAAAGGGACTGTGGGGGAGAGAAGGGGGATATAAGGACTGAGGGACAGGGTGTAGAGCTAAGGAGGAAGCTGCAGTGCAGCTAAAGAGCCCTGCTGCTACCTGTTTTGACACCATTAAGTCAGTCCTGGGATCCTGGGATCCCGGGATTGAGCATTTTTCAATCCCGAGATTGAAAAAATGGCCTAGTTGTCAGCCAATGAATACAGTATTTCTTTTTTATGTACAGTCATTTAAACTGTGAAAATAATGGTACTTACATAGTGATTATTGATCTCTATTGAGAGACAGAGTGTACTTGACTGGAGTCCACTGTATCCCATTCTCACATACTGTGGTAAACACCCATACTGACTAGCATATAAACCTATATGCTGCAAAAAAAACCTATAGAATGAGCCTCTGGTACTTAACCATAGTAATGACTTTCCCCAAATAGTGCAATATCCTCTGTTAAACTTTGGACCTATTTGTAAGTAGAACAATTCTACAGAAATAGTGTAATGTATGAGCCAAGATACACAATACAAAAAAAAACACTGCAACTGGTAAAACAAAAATGGAGCATCAATACTAGGTTGCCCAGTGCATCAATACTAGCATCAAACCAAATACTCAATAACCAAACAGTCAATAAACAATCCAAGGCCATGCAAATGGCAGAGAGTGTGGTTATATAAATATATACAAGTATGGTCAGAATACTACCACAGCAGAGCAAGATTACAGTATATTGGACAGCAATGTGTGAGTGCCACTGATCTTCTTGTAAAGCACATGACCTCCAATCACAGATACCCTCGCAGCTCTGCAAATAACAATGATGGATATGTTCTGGGAACAGGAGTGACCTAATGCAATGAATGCATGTAGTAGTCAGATTACTGAGATTAATGATGTTCTTGTGTCTGATCCCAATAGTATTGCATAAACACCTCCTAATAACAATCAATAATCTTTATGTAAGAGCCGGTAAAATATGTTAATGTACACACCACCCTAAGCAGATCTTTGGGTCATTCACCCAGATCATGATATGATCACTACACTTATCAGTCATGAAGTACACTCTTTTTTATGTATTAGGACATATTTAAAAATCATCGAGCCATTATCAGATTTAAAAATGTTATAAATCTAATCTCATAAAACAAATAGTTTGGATCAGATTTTACTTTGTCAATAGTTTTTAACCAAAAAAAAAATCAAAAATAACAAAAGCCATGTGTGAAACCCTATTATTTAGCAATTGTAGAGAAACCTTGGTACTGGTATAACTTCCCGGCTCCCATCGCATGCCATCGCATGCCATATGTAGTGGCATGCGATGGCATGCGATGCGATGCGATTTTACCGGGTTTTTAATGCATTTGTGATAAAACCGCATCGCATCGCATGCGATCGCATGAGATCGCATGCGATGTGATGCGATGCGATGTCATTTTTCACTGAAATTATGGACATGTGTTAAAATCATGTCAAATGCACCCCAAATGTCATTTTTCACACTGTACCACCACCACTATCAACGCCAACCCGAAGCGTGGCGAGCGCAGCGAGCCCGCGAGGGGCGGCGGAACGCGTCCTACGACCTTTTCATACCCCCACTATCCACGTCGGCGTGGAGTTGAAAATAGAAAGTGTGGCAAGCCCAGCGAGCCACCGAGCCCGAAGTGTGGCGAGGAGACACGGATACCTGTGAAGCCCACCAGGGGACACGGATACCTGTGAAGGTATCCGCTGCGCTCGCCACGCTTCGGGCTCGGTGGCTCGCTGCGCTCGCCACACTTTCTATTCTCAACTCCACGCTGACGTGGATAGTGGGGGTATGAAAAGGTCGTAGGACGCGTACCGCCGCTCCGCTCGCCACGCTTCGGGTTGGCGTTGATAGTGGGGGTGGTACAGTGTGAAAAATGACATTTGGGGTGCATTCGACATGATTTTAACACATGTCCATAATTTCAGTGAAAAATGACATCGCATCACATCGCATGCGATCTCATGCGATGCGATGCGATGCAATTTTTCCCTGTACGATGCCCATCGTGGGAGCCGTGATACTACACAAGTACCGAAACCTTTAGCAGAACTAAATGAAAATAATTGTTTAATGTACAGTTTGTGTGAGTATGAGTGAGTCTCTTCACAGTATTTGAGGAATTCTACCTCACTTCTCCTTACAACTAGAGAGGCTGGAATGAGAATTTATAACCGGTTACAAACAAGACTGAATTCAGCCATTTTGAGGGCCTTAATCATGTCTGTAGAACAATGGTTGGTTCAAATGTTAGCAAGTGGAATGGGAACCGGTCTGCAGCGCTGGACAATATGAATAAATTTACTGGAAATCCCAAAGAGAAGCAGTCCACTCCGTAGTTTCAAGGTAAAAAAAGTACTGAATGCTTTATTAACCCCTTCCCGACATTTGACGTACATTTACGTCATGGTCGGGAAGCACTTCCCGACACATGGCGTAAATGTACGTCATGGATTTAAACTGTCACCGCGTCTATAGACGCGGTGACAGTTTCAACATGTCTGCTGTCCCTGACAGCAGACATGTCCGTGCATGCCCCGGGGGGGCTGCGATGCCGCCCCCCCGTCGGCGATCGCTGTGATTGGCTGTTCAGTGTGAACAGCCATTCACAGCGTTTTCCTGTGTCACCGGCGAATAACGTTCGCCGGTGACACGGGATCAGAGGTGATTGGTGCTGTAAAGTACAGCACCAATCACCGCGGGGTGTAAGGGTGACACTGGTGTCACCCCACCTCACCCCGCCCGCCCCCAAAGGCCGTGATTGGTCCGTCGGACCGACGGACCAATCACAGCCAAGGAGGGAGATTTAAACTAACGGTGACTGCACTGCAGACGCCATTCCGGTCTGGAAAGCGTGCAGTGCGGTCACCGTACCCCCCTGCCGCCATACTGACCAGAAATACTTGCTGCAATACTTACCTGATCGCTGCTGATTGCTTCCTGGATCCTGTGCAATAATTGTGCCATACTGTGATATTGTGCTGCTGCACTGTATTAGTATTAGCTAGATAGATAGAGAGATAGATAGAGATAGATAGAGAGAGATAGAGAGAGATAGAGAGAGATAGAGAGAGAGAGATAGAGAGAGATAGAGAGAGATAGAGAGAGATAGAGAGAGAGATAGTGTCAGAGAGTGCTATATTTTGTGCTGCTGCAGTGTGATATAGTTATAGATAGAGAGAGAGAGATAGAGAGAGAGAGATAGAGAGAGAGGCCTACTGACAGAGTGCTATATTTTGTGCTGCTGCAGTGTGATAGTTATAGAGAGATAGAGAGAGATAGAGAGAGAGAGATAGAGAGAGATAGAGAGAGATAGTGACAGATTGTGCTATATATTTTTTATATAACTGACTGCTGCCCCCTCCTTTTGTGCTGATCAGTATAAATTAACTGATCAGTAACTTTTTGGGGGCGCAGGTTTTTTTTTATATATAGATATACCTGTGAGTGCTGCTGCTGCAGTGTCATAGAGTGTTAGATAGTGTTAGATAGTGAGAGATAGAGAGATAGAGAGAGATAGTGATAGAGAGTGCTAAATTTTGTGTCTGCTGTCCCCGCCTTTTGTGCTGATCACTATATCTGAGGTGATCAGCAACTTTTTTGGGGGTACAGAGGTTTTTTTTTTTTTATATATACCTGTCAGTTGCACCAAAGGTTGTGCACCTGCTGCACCTCACTGGTAATCAGTGTCGCATCACTGATCACCTTTTTTTTTTGTGTGTGTGCTGTGGGGTATTTTTTTAATTTTTTTTTTTACACACACTGTGATTTTGTGGGTGTCCTGTGGCCGCTGTGCGCTGATCAGTGACGTACATCACTGATCATCTTTTTCGGCACAGGGTTGATCTATTTTTTTTTTTTTTTTTATCACATTCCTGTTGCCTTTGAGCGCTGTTCAGTGACAGACGTTACTGACCAACATCTGTGCTCAATTTTTGGCGCAGGACCTTTTTTTTTTTTAACCCCTTCCTTTTTTTTTTTTTTAACCCCTTCATTTTTTTTTTTTTTTAACCCCTTCATTTTTTTTTTTTTTATTGGTATAAAGCATTTTTTTTTTTTTCTGCACTACATACACACTACACACTACATACCCCCCGGATTGAAATAAAGTTTGTGCCCCCCCCTACACTATACACGTGTTGAAACATTTCACTACCGGTAACACAAAAATAAAAATGGCATCCCAAATGTCCTCCCAAATGTCCTCCCAAATGTCCTCCCAATCATCCAGGAGAATGTATTCAGTGGAGGAGGCATATGCCATGCTTGCTTCTGACTCTGACACAGGCAGTGATGCAAGCGGGGAATTTGAAGGATTTGCCTTAAGCTCCTCTTCCTCCTCTGCTGATGAGGGACCCCCTCAAAGACGCCCCCGTAGATCAGCTGAGATTCCCCCCCCAATAATTGATCTAGTATGGACCCCACCACCAGACAATTTTGAGCCCCAGGTTCCTGAGTTTTTGGGCATGCCAGGAATCCAATTTGATTCCACAGGTCTCAGAGAAATTGACTTTTTCAAATTATTTTTCTCTGATGATTTTATAAATTTAATGGTGGACCAAACTAATTTATATGCCCAGCAGTTTATTGCTCAAAACCCCACGTCATCATTTGCTAGGTGGACCCCTGTAGATGCAGTAGAGATGATGACGTTTTGGGGTCTGGTGTTTCATATGGGCATAGTAAAAAAGCCAGAAATTAGGCAATATTGGAGTACAGATGTTCTGTACAGTACTCCATTTTACCGTATGGCCATGCCCCGGACTCGATTTGAGACAATTCTTAAATTCATACATTACACCGATAATGCACAGTGCCCACCCAGAGATGATCCCACCTTTGACCGGCTATTCAAAGTCAGGCCGGTCATTGATCATTTCAGTGCCAAATTTGAAGAGGTGTACATCCCTGAAAAATTTATTTGTATCGACGAGTCCCTTATACATTTTAAAGGAAGGGTTAAATTCCGCCAGTACCTTCCCAATAAGAGGGCAAGGTATGGCATAAAAATGTATAAGCTGTGTGAAAGCACCTCAGGGTACACTCACAGGTTTAGGGTATATGAAGGGAAGGATTCAAGAATTGAACCGCCAGAATGCCCCCCCTCCCTCGTAGGTGTTAGTGGGAAAATTGTCTGGGATTTAGTGCACCCCTTCCTGGATAAAGGTTATCACCTCTATGTGGATAACTTTTACACTAGCATCCCCCTGTTTAAGGCCCTTGGTTCAAGAGGTACAGCAGCTTGCGGTACTGTGCGCAAGAACCAAAGAGGCCTCCCAAAAACGCACATTGCCCAAGTAATGAGAAGGGGTGAAAGCAGGGGAATATGCAACGAAAATATGTTGTTGGTCAAATATAAGGACAAGAGGGATGTCCTTATACTGACAACAATTCACGGAGACAGTACCACCTCCGTCCCTGTACGAGGTACCAGTACCCACACCTCCAAACCTAATTGTATCCTGGATTACAATAGGTACATGGGCGGAGTGGATCTTTCAGATCAGGTACTGAAGCCGTACAGTGCCCTGCGGAAAACAAAAATCTGGTACAAGAAGGTGGCCGTGTATATCATCCAGATGGCACTGTATAACGCTTACGTGCTATTCCGTTCTACCGGCCAGAGGGGGACATTTATGCACTTTCAAGAGGAAGTCATAAAGGGCCTAATATTTGGGAACCAGCAGGCAGAGGGCCCCAGTACTTCTAGTACTGGCCCCCGTATTGTACCAGGGCAGCATTTTCCTGATGAAATCCCCTCCACTGGAAAAAAGGGCAGGACACAAAAAAGGTGCAAAGTTTGCTATAAAAAGGGAATAAGAAAGCAAACTATTTTCCAGTGTGACACTTGCCCCGACAAACCCGGCCTATGTATAAAGGAGTGTTTTAAATTATACCACACATCTATGGAATATTAGGTTCATAATTTCACCGTGCTTCGGGGGTCTTGCTAATGCCACATAGCACCCACCATTCATTCCACCAGAATCTGAGCCGCAAAATCCAAAAATCACTCCTTCCCTTCTGAGTCCTGCCATGCACCCAACTGGTATTTTTTGGTCACATGTGAGGCATTGCCGTACTTGGGAGAAATTGGGGCACAGATTTTGGGGTGCTTTTTCTCCTTCATTCCTTGTGAAATTGAAAAATTTTGAGCCAGAACTGCATTTTTGTGTAAAAAAATGTAATTTTTCATGTTCACTGCCCACTTGTATCAAAATTGGTGAAACCCCTGGGGGTTTGAAATGTACACTATACCCCTAGATGAATTCCCTGAGGGGTGTAGTTTGCAAAATGGGGTCACTTGTGGGGGGGTTCCACTGTATTGGTGCTTTGGGGGTCTTGCTAATGCGACATAGCACCCACCATTATTCCACCAGAATTTGTGCTGCAAAATCCAAATATCACTCCTTCCCTTCTGAGTCCTGCCACTTTTTGGTCACACATGAGGCATTGCCGTACTCGGGAGAAATTGGGGCACAGATTTTGGGGTGCTTTGTCTCCTTCATTCCTTCTGAAAATGAAAAATTTTGAGCCAGAACTGCATTTTTGTGTAAAAAAATGTAATTTTTCATTTTCACTGCCCACTTGTATCAAAATTGGTGAAACCCCTGGGGGTTTGAAATGTACACTCTACCCCTAGATGAATTCCCTGAGGGGTGTACTTCGCAAAATGGGGTGACTTGTGGGGGGGTTCCACTGTATTGGTGCAACATAGCACCCACCATTCATTCCACCAGAATCTGAGCTGCAAAATCCAAAAAATCACTCCTTCCGTTCTGAGTCCTGCCATGCACCCAACTGGTATTTTTTGGTCACATGTCAGGCATTGCCGTACTCGGGAGAAATTGGGGCACAGATTTTGGGGTGCTTTTTCTCCTTCATACCTTCTGAAAATGAAAAATTTTGAGCCAGAACTGCATTTTTGTGTAAAAAAATGTTATTTTTCATGTTCACTGCCCACTTGTATCAAAATTGGTGAAACCCCTGGGGGTTTGAAATGTACACTATACCCCTAGATGAATTCCCTGAGGGGTGTAGTTTGCAAAATGGGGTGACTTGTGGGGGGGTTCCACTGTATTGGTGCTTGGGGGGTCTTGCTAATGCCACATAGCACCCACCAAAATTCCACCAGAATCTGAGCTGCAAAATCCAAAAATCACTCCTTCCCTTCTGAGTCCTGCCATGCACCCAACTGGTATTTTTTGGTCACATGTCAGGCATTGCCGTACTCGGGAGAAATTGGGGCACAGATTTTGGGGTGCTTTTTCTCCTTCATACCTTCTGAAAATGAAAAATTTTGAGCCAGAACTGCATTTTTGTGTAAAAAAATGTTATTTTTCATGTTCACTGCCCACTTGTATCAAAATTGGTGAAACCCCTGGGGGTTTGAAATGTACACTATACCCCTAGATGAATTCCCTGAGGGGTGTAGTTTGCAAAATGGGGTGACTTGTGGGGGGGTTCCACTGTATTGGTGCAACATAGCACCCACCATTCATTCCACCAGAATCTGAGCTGCAAAATCCAAAAAATCACTCCTTCCGTTCTGAGTCCTGCCATGCACCCAACTGGTATTTTTTGGTCACATGTCAGGCATTGCCGTACTCGGGAGAAATTGGGGCACAGATTTTGGGGTGCTTTTTCTCCTTCATACCTTCTGAAAATGAAAAATTTTGAGCCAGAACTGCATTTTTGTGTAAAAAAATGTTATTTTTCATGTTCACTGCCCACTTGTATCAAAATTGGTGAAACCCCTGGGGGTTTGAAATGTACACTATACCCCTAGATGAATTCCCTGAGGGGTGTAGTTTGCAAAATGGGGTGACTTGTGGGGGGGTTCCACTGTATTGGTGCTTGGGGGGTCTTGCTAATGCCACATAGCACCCACCAAAATTCCACCAGAATCTGAGCTGCAAAATCCAAAAATCACTCCTTCCCTTCTGAGTCCTGCCATGCACCCAACTGGTATTTTTTGGTCACATGTCAGGCATTGCCGTACTCGGGAGAAATTGGGGCACAGATTTTGGGGTGCTTTTTCTCCTTCATACCTTCTGAAAATGAAAAATTTTGAGCCAGAACTGCATTTTTGTGTAAAAAAATGTTATTTTTCATGTTCACTGCCCACTTGTATCAAAATTGGTGAAACCCCTGGGGGTTTGAAATGTACACTATACCCCTAGATGAATTCCCTGAGGGGTGTAGTTTGCAAAATGGGGTGACTTGTGGGGGGGTTCCACTGTATTGGTGCTTGGGGGGTCTTGCTAATGCCACATAGCACCCACCAAAATTCCACCAGAATCTGAGCTGCAAAATCCAAAAATCACTCCTTCCCTTCTGAGTCCTGCCATGCACCCAACTGGTATTTTTTGGTCACATGTCAGGCATTGCCGTACTCGGGAGAAATTGGGGCACAGATTTTGGGGTGCTTTTTCTCCTTCATACCTTCTGAAAATGAAAAATTTTGAGCCAGAACTGCATTTTTGTGTAAAAAAATGTAATTTTTCATGTTCACTGCCCACTTGTATCAAAATTGGTGAAACCCCTGGGGGTTTGAAATGTACACTATACCCCTAGATGAATTCCCTGAGGGGTGTAGTTTGCAAAATGGGGTGACTTGTGGGGGGGTTCCACTGTATTGGTGCTTGGGGGGTCTTGCTAATGCGACATAGCACCCACCAAAATTCCACCAGAATCTGAGCTGCAAAATCCACAAAATCACTCCTTCCGTTCTGAGTCCTGCCATGCACCCAACTGGTATTTTATGGTCACATGTCAGGCATTGCCGTACTCGGGAGAAATTGGGGCACAGATTTTGGGGTGCTTTTTCTCCTTCATACCTTCTGAAAATTAAAAATTTTGAGGCAGAACTGCATTTTTGTGTAAAAAAATGTAATTTTTCATTTTCACTGCCCACTTGTATCAAAATTGGTGAAACCCCTGGGGGTTTGAAATGTACACTCTACCCCTAGATGAATTCCCTGAGGGGTGTACTTTGCAAAATGGGGTGACTTGTGGGGGGGTTCCACTGTATTGATGCAACATAGCACCCACCATTCATTCCACCAAAATCTGTGCTGCAAAATCCAAAAATCACTCCTTCCCTTCTGAGTCCTGCCATGCACCCAACTGGTATTTTTTGGTCACATGTGAGGCATTGCCGTACTCGGGAGAAATTGGGGCACAGATTTTGGGGTGCTTTTTCTCCTTCATACCTTCTGAAAATTAAAAATTTTGAGCCAGAACTGCATTTTTGTGTAAAAAAATTTAATTTTTCATTTTCACTGCCCACTTGTATCAAAATTGGTGAAACCCCTGGGGGTTTGAAATGTACACTATACCCCTAGATGAATTCCCTGAGGGGTGTAGTTTGCAAAATGGGGTGACTTGTGGGGGGGTTCCACTGTATTGGTGCTTGGGGGGTCTTGCTAATGCGACATAGCACCCACCAAAATTCCACCAGAATCTGAGCTGCAAAATCCAAAAATCACTCCTTCCCTTCGGAGTCCTGCCATGCACCCAACTGGTATTTTTTGGTCACATGTGAGGCATTGCCGTACTCGGGAGAAATTGGGGCACATATTTTGGGGTGCTTTTTCTCCTTCATTCCTTGTGAAAATTAAAAATTTTGAGCCAGAACTGCATTTTTGTGTAAAAAATTTAATTTTTCATTTTCAATGCCCAGTTGTACCACAATTGGTGAAACCCCTGGGGGTTTGAAATGTACACTATACCCCTAGATGAATTCCCTGAGGGGTGTAGTTTGCAAAATGGGGTCACTTGTGGGGGGGTTCCTAAATTTTAGCATCTTATGGTGCCTAGAAACCTACATGGTGCCTAAAAAATAATCTCAGAAAAAGGAGTCTCCAAAATCAAGTAGGTGCTCCTTCTATTATGAAGCCTGTGGTTTGGTCAACGTGCACACTAGGGCCACATATAGGATATTTATGAAAACAAAAGAATTGGGGGAATCAATTTTTAGTCACATTTCTCTAGTAAAATGTACTGTGTTCCTTAGAAAAATGTATTAAAATTGCAAATCTGCAAAAAAAAAGAAATTTTGAAATTTCACCTACACTTTGTTTTAATTCCTGTGAAACACCTAAAGGGTTAACAAACTTCCAAAATGCTGTTTTGAATACTGTGAGGGGTGCAGTTTTTGAAATGGCATCATTTATGGGGGTGTCTCACATACAAGTCCCTCAAAGTCACATCAGAACTGAACTGGTCCCTAAAAAAATCAGTGTTTGAAATTTTCTTGAAAATTTGAGAATTTGCTATTCATATTGTAAGCCTCCTAGTGTCCAAAAAAATTAAAAGGAAGTTGAAATAATGATGGAAATATAAAGTAGACATATGGTCTATGTTAGTTATTAACTATTTTGAGTGGTATGATTATTTGTCTCACAAGCAGAAAATTTAACATTTTGCAAATCGCTAAATTTTCCATTTTTTCACGACATTTTGGTATTTTTCACAAAAAAACACAGACTGTATCGACCCAAATTTACCACTAATTTGAAGTACAATGTGTCACGAAAAAACAATCTCAAAATCACTGGGATAAGTAAAAGCAAAAAAAAGTTATCCCCACTTAAGTGAGACATGTCAGATTTGAAAAAAATGGCTCTGTCAGGAACGCCAAAACTAGCTCTGTCAGGAAGGGGTTAAATAAAAAGTCACATAAAAGGAAGAAAATTTCCTTAAAAAATCACACAAAAACAGTCTCCGGGTGGAGCTGAGATCTGGGGAATCCATAAGGACTAGAGAGGTAACCGTAGTGGCAGAACGGCCTCCCAGCCCTGAAACACCCCATACACCCAGATAGGTGTACCCACCATAAGGACCTATAGTGCAGTCTGGAGTATACAGGGATACTTGCGTCTCCAAGAATCTGGTGAGCTACCTTTAAATTGTTTTCTCTCCTATGCAAAGAAGAGAGTGAATCCTTTTTTTATATACTTTTAGACTGTTTTTGTGTGATTTTTTAAGGAAATTTTCTTCCTTTTATGTGACTTTTTATTTAATAAAGCATTCAGTACTTTTTTTACCTTGAAACTACGGAGTGGACTGCTTCTCTTTGGGATTTCCAGTAAATTTATTCATATTGTCCAGCGCTGCAGAACAGTTCCCATTCCACTTGCTAACATTTGTACCTTTTTTGGGTGTTATTGAGATTGAAACACCATTTGAGAACCACTGCAGCAGAGGGATTAAGGAGCGCTAGAGAATTCCCGGAACTCTGCTTTTTTCACAAATGGTTGGTTCAGTTTGGCCCAACTATTAGGGCTTCTGTGCCTGTGAACAGCAAATCTAGAACCTATGTTGACAGTCCCATTCTCACACTTTAAAATTTAGATTTGTGGTTTCCATTCATATATGCAGTTTATGATTCTTAAAGACAGTAAAATAATGTTGACTTTGCAAGCTTAAATAGGTACGTTGTGGTGTTTTTACTGATTTCTTTTAATTGGACAGTTAGAATGACAGCATGTGAATTCGCAGTTATCCATTTCTACAGACATTAAGCTCAAACAAGTTTGAACCTGCTGTAGAGGAGATGCCTTGAACATGATCAAATCGTTCATAATCAAATCAAATGTCTCTCACTTGCTCATATACAGCCAATGTTCTCGTAAACACACCTTCAAGAAGATTCATTAAAAAAATATTTTTTTTAAATTAACAAATGAGGATTTGAAAATGCATCCACGTATATTGAAGCTTGCCCAGCTTAAACCTTCAATCCACTGTCCACAACGTCTTTATGCCTTAAACACAGTACACAAAAAGGGTTTATACATTTCTGTGGCTACAGTGTAATTACTGGTCTTGGGAACAATAAGTCAGATGATAATAGTAGATTACATTTGAGGGCCCTTCAGGCAACTGGACACTTCAAGGGACATTGAAAGCCACAGGTACAATAACATAATTACTGTACAAGCAAAATAAGGGGCATAGTCCAATTGAAAGTTTTTTTGTGCAAGAAGCCAAATTCTTTGATTTGAAAAAATATGATGCTCAGTAGTAGTTCCCTCTAGCCATAGCTACTTAGTTTGAGCTATATGCTGGAGTACATTCTATATTTGCCCTAGGGTGAGTCCTTCATTTGGCACCTTTACAATTAATTTTAGAACTTAAACACAATTAGATCTTGGGCAATGTGTTTGCAAATGCAACAAGTAAGTTGAAAAAGATAAGTAGAGAGTATCCACAATCTCTGCTTTTGAGTCTTAATTTCATAAAAAGGATCAATGATCTTCTTAGCATTTTGCAACAATGGCCCATCTTAAAGGAGGAAGATTCAGGGGAAATGTGAGGAAGAATTACTTCACAGAAAGAGTAGTAGATAAGGGGAATAGCCTACCATCAGAGGTGGTAGACGCAAATACAGTAGTACAATTTAAACATGCTTGGGATGGGCATATTGATATCCTTACAAAACAATAAGGATCAAATATGGTTTGAGGTAACATGTTTAAAAAAGGGGCAGACTAGATGGGCCAAGTGGTTCTTATCTGCCGTCAAATTCTATGTTTCTATGTTTAGAGTGAGAACACGCCACATCAAACTCACAGTGTATGCAGATGACATTCTCCTACAGTATATATTGGTGACCCTCAACGCACATTACCTCTGATTTTGCAGAAATTCAAATGCTTTGGTGACATCTCTGGACTGAAATTAAATTTGGACAAATCAAGGGCAATGTGTCTCCATCTTTTCCATTCACCTGAGCTCCTTTTCACTTGGAATATTTGGGTGTCCTTCTACCCAGGAATCTGGCTCTACTATACAAAATAAATGTATCCCAGATTGTTAAATCAGTTAGCAAGGAGCTCAGGGGCTGAAAACACGAGACTCGCTCATATTTAGGCAGGGTAACCCTTATTAAAATGATGACCTTCCCCCGCCTTCTATACACCTTACAGGCATTGCCTATTCTTCTCACCAAGAAAGATATCCAACAGATAAGCAAATTATTTCGATCATTCCTCTGGCAGGATGGCAGAGCTCGTATCAGCCTTAGGAAACTATGTCAACTTAAATTTATTGGTGGCATAAACTTCCCTAATATTATTTATTACAACCAAAACAAGATTTCTTTCCAAATCTCTCACCCTATTACATTTCACCCACTTGGATATGACAGTGTCCTTCCGATGGCACAACCTTGTACCAGGAGGCCCCCACCCTGGTTGTACATCACTTGCTACATGGATGGACCAGTTTACAGCATATATTTTATAAGGAGAAAACATGGGTATGAGTAGGAGAGCAAGATAAAAAATAGAGGGGGGAGCGGAATGTAGTTAGTAAATACTTGTATCCCTCTTTCCTCTTTCTTTAATCCCTGGTATTTCAGACACTTATTCCCTCTTTGGTGCTCAGAGATCTGTGCAGATCATTTTCCTTTACAATTTATTTTACTATCCCACATGAAGCCTGGGGGCCTTCTTATAATCTTCAGTCAAAAGTATCAGGAGCTGTGCTACAGTATATCCTAAATTTAGGAACCTGGAAACCTAAAGTGCACATTCTACAGTAATTATTTTTATTGTATTTTAAGAAAATATTCCCCTTTTTCTGGAACAGCTGCTGCTTTCAAATGTCAGATTAGAACTTCATAACTATTAGTAGCAGTAGTAGTAGTAGTAGTAGTAGTAGTAGTAGTAGTAGTAGTAGTAGTAGTAGTAGTATAATCAGTAAATTAAAGGTGAATTTTGTCTGTGTTAAATTTGGATTTGGTTTCATTTTGGATTTTAAAAGATCATCAGTCACTTGACCTAAAGAAGGACTTACTCAGAGGTAGGTGGCAGGGTTCCCCTAGGTAGGAGCAAACCAAAAGTAATGATCTGGGTGTCATTGGAAGTTGACATTTCTACCTACTATAGACCAAGTTCAAGATAAGACACAATTAACCTTCTAACTGTTGGGAAACAGTTTATGCCATCCAAAGCCTAGATGAAAGCTTTAATCCACACTAATTGAAGATGGGTAGAGAGGATTTTTGTCCCTACTGGAATGCATCATGTTGGAAGATATGGATTATGTATATTAGATTTAAACTAAGTTTAATAATAATGTTTATAGCTCCACCTTAGTTTTCTTTTAGTGGAACAAACACAACTTTTTACATTGGGAAATGTAATGGACATAGCATCCACTGGCCATGATTATGCCCAGTGGATGCTAGCTCTAGATGGATTTCATGTAAGGATTATGTGGTGGTTGTGGAGACCAATGATTGTGATGATGACTGCTCTTGTGAACGTTGCAGTGAGGAGGTACATTTTCAAAAATGCAGGTGTATAGTTGCATTAACATTCCATTCATATTTTTTCGCAGCAGCAGTTTTGTAGAGTCACATTTGCATTATGACGGAATTCAGAATCAGACTCTATGGGGGAAATTTACTTAAGGAAATTTGTAAAAAAATAGGTGTATTTGTATCCAGAAATACACTTATTTTTGACATTTACTATCCCGAAAATATGGCAATTCGTAGTCGTATTGATGTGCTATCAATACAAATACGAATTGCCGTATTTTCGGGATAGTAAATGTCAAAAATAAGTGTATTTCTGGATACAAATACACCTATTTTTTACAAATTTCCTTTAGTAAATTTCCCCCTATATGTTATAATAAAACTCAGAAATAAGAATTGATCACCAAATAATAAAATGTGTAAATGCAATATTAGTCACTAGTGAAAACATTTCCAGGGAAAAACCTCTAAACCCTTTATCAGTCCTGGAAAATTATGTTAATTGACAACTAGTCCAATTGGAAACTGTAGAAAACATTTACTACATAATGTGTACTAAAGAATAATGTGTGTTCTGGTTCTCCATCCTGTGGTAGATTGCAGAAATGCAGCATACTGTACAAGAACAGGCATTAGAATATAGGGACAGTATGAGCTTCTTATAAAGTATCATCTTAAACTACAGTTTTCAGCCCCACAATAATTATTACATAAAGGACAAAATTAAGGTTTCTTCTTCAAACACCATTTTTCCTTAAAGATGTAGAAAACATTCAGCAGAGCACAATGACAGTAGTATAGTGATGCAGTCTGCAGACTCAGCAGCAGCAGTACGTACCAGGCCGAAGGGTCAGCCAAGGCTAAGACATGAGCTGATTACATGAGGCTGACATCATACACTGAGATGACCTTTTCATCCAGCTGCCAAGTTCCCCGGCCATATTGCAGTAAGGTTCCTGCTCATTTTTACACCTGTCGTTCTTTTTCAATAAAAATTAAAGAATAACATACTATAAAAGGAAAATAAAAACAGACTATGAAGGAAAAGTGAATAATGCGCAAGAGTCATATTTATTAAGTATGATGGCATTTTCCGGTTTTAACAGTTATTTTCTACGCACTGAAGTCAAGCATAAGTGAAGGTTCGTATGTTTATTTTGGTATTTTTTCTAGAAAACATTTTAAAATAATGTGCAAATTCATGAATAATACTCAGGGTCGGTACTAGGGTGATGTAATAGCACGAGTGCCGCATGGCAGGGGGCAAAGCTCGGCAATGTCTGTCAGTTTTCTGTTTTAATCATTTTTACTTGCGGCTTCCTCCTCTTTCATCCCCAGCATCTCCTGGCTTTCACCATCTTATGCCTCACCGACTCACTTCAGTCTCTGAGCACTTCTCACAGGCAATTTGCTGCTGCAAAGGAAGGCTGCAAATTCAAACTCATACTTACCTATTCCAGGAGAAGGAGTTAGCTTGGACAGCCAGGCGGGGTTGGATTTTTGGCCAGGTGCGTTACATGGGGTGGCTTTTGGAACTGAGCCTGTTCACGTCATTATAGACACACTTCCACTGCACAATACTGATATTATGCATCGCGATTAAGCTTGAATTGCATCATCTGGCTTCAGGGGTCTGGAGGCAGATAGAGTGGAGACCAGATCCGGGAGGCAGCACACCGGAATTCAGATCAGACACAGGCAGGCAACATCAACATTTTTATACTTTCTCGTCAGGATACCTTGACTACAAAGTAATAGACAGGCAGGGCCAGTGTATGGGTCATCCATGTTATATTCGACCACGCTTAGTCAAACGTGTCTATAGATATTCCACAGCATCTAGATCGACAGTAACAATAGTTAGACACAAGCGGTCGTCAGGAGTCCGATCAACTGTAACATATTCAATATGAGTTTTAAAATTTTTTTGGGTGGCTATGTTGATATAGGTCAACATGAACACCAAATAAGTGTACAGTGTCCTCTCACATGGCTTGCTACACTCACCATGCTTCAGTCACGTTACATTGCTACGCACAGCACACTATTATAATCTAACTCTATGCCCACTTGGAAATTAAACTATACACCAAGACAGCCTAAAGCAAAAAAACTTGAAAACTCATATCAACCTTATGACTGTCAATCATGTTCCAGTTGACCTAACACTTGCGGCTAACTTTTGTCACTGTCAATCTACCTAAGGGCATTATATAGGCATCTAGATGCGTTCACCTAAGTGTGGTCACCCATTACATGAGCCCTATGTATTCTACTGGAGAAGTGGACCAAACCAATGGGATCAAGATAGATAAGTATGTATGGAGTGTGTAAAAAAATAATACTTTATGTGTGTGTGTGTGTGTGTGTGTGATATTTGGGCATTTGTTCTGTAGTGGGACTACAAGTCCCAGCAAGCCCATTAATGCCCCACATGCTGGGACTTGTGGTTCTCCAACAAATAATGCTATTTGTACTGATTTCAGCATAAGGGTATTTGAACACATAGAAAGTTGCAGGTACGTAGGTAACTAAAGTGGCAGGTACAGAGGTATCTAAAGTGACAGGTACGGAGGTACCTAAAGTGGCAGATACGGAGGTACCTAAAGTGGCAGGTACAGAGGTACCTAAAGTGGCAGATACAGAGGTACCTAAAGTGGCAGATACGGAGGTACCTAAAGTGGCAGGTACGGAGGTATCTAAAATGCAAAAATTGGCAAATAAATGGCAGATGTTTATTACCAAATGCTATTTATCTTCTTACCAAAATGAATGAACCAGAATTAATGATCTTGTAGCAAAATAATAATTTTACAGTAGGTATAGCTGAGTTTTAGTTGACTGAATTACATATGGGCAGTAAATTTAGAAGGCTATTTAGTAGGATATCTACCAGAGATGAGAACTATATAAAAGGATTGGGATTGTGTACACAGTATATAAAAGTGTTCAAGATCCGGCCAGATATTTATGAAGGTTATGGCAATGTAGAGTCCTTAAGGGTATAAATGGAGACATAGGCATAATTAAAGTTGTGATTGACTTTTTATGAGCCACATACCAAAATGTATTGTAATAAAATGCAATTATTTTTATTATTATTACATCTTGAAAGGGCAGTTTAATTCCATCTATCCAGGCATCCCTATAAAGAAACTAATTTTTCTGGAAACACTGTTTTGAAATTTGTACAAGAACCAACTAGACAGAGACTGAGTTTTCCAAGAACTAACCCTTTGAGTGCCAAGGGAATTTGTCAAGAGGTGTGAAAATTGCCCAGCAAACATTTGTATTCATCATAATGACCTGAAAGGTTTACCTTATATAGGAAATATAACCTTTTTTTACACAACATTTTTTATTTGAATTTATATAACAAATGTGAGCGAAACTGGCATTTTTTTAGTGGATATTTTCAGCAGCTTTCATAGAGATGCTGGGATTGAAAGGGTTAAACTGTATTAATATAATGTGTGAGAGGGGGCATTTAATCCTTATCAAAATAATAACTTGACTTACTTCTTGTATTTGAAAAATACAAAAAAATACAAAACTCTGAATAAAATGTTATTGTTTAAATGTAAGGAAGAAAAATTTAATAGAAACATAATGAAGAAAAAGCATGTTAGCAAATAAACTAAAACACAGATTTCTAGATTTTAGCAGAGGCCATTTGTGGTGGACATTCATGGAAAACCAGTATTATTTCATTGAAATGTCCCAAAAGTAAACTGCAAGGATATATGGACCTTATTTACAGGTATGTGTGTACACAAAAGACTAGTATTATACAATGAAGTGATTGACTGCATACTGTTCAATGGGCTGTGGTCACAATGTGCATGCGCCAAGTTACCGCTGCAATCTTTTATGGAAAGGTGTTGGAAGTGTTGACCTGGAGTTATTGGGGAGTGGATGTGTCATGGCCGTTTTCATGGGATGTATCAGTGGTCAGTTGCAAGCTCTTATGTGCAAAACCATGATGCCTGCATTGCTACTGCTGTGTCAAGTCTGCCTAGCCATAGGGCAACTCTTAGCCTTGATGTGCCTTGTGTTTACATGTAGGCAGTAAATGTGTATGCTATTGTTAATGAGTTTGCGATTGGGATTTTGGGCAATTTTTTTATTCTGGGGAAACATCTTAACCTAACATTAGGAGCGCCCAACACTAGAAAATCGCAATTTAATTTGCCTAAAAATATGAATTAGGTGTTTATATTCTTTTTTGCTAAATTTTACAAAATATCAACACATTCATCAATACCTACGTAATTGGTCTTCAATAATGAACTCATTCAGCCTCCCAATAGCAACCTCTTTAACATAACCATTATGTAAATTGTTAATTAGTCCAACCCCATGTCTTTGTAAATCTATGTCCAATTAAATGTATGGCCAGTTTGCGTGTCCCTGCACATATATGGATAGTGTGCATATATCTGCATATGTATGGCTTGTGTTCCTGTAAATGTGTAATTAGCACACATGTCCGCATAAATGTGTGGCTTGTATAGCCAGTGTGTGTACCTGCACATGTCTGGCTAGAGTATTTGTCACTGCAAGTGTATAGCTGGTGGGTATGTCCCTGTACATAATTAATATGCGTGTCTTTGGAAATATATGGCATATGGTAGTGTGTTTGTGTTCCTGCACATCAATGGCGGAACTTGCGAGTGATGGATCCAGGTGCAAAAATATGCTTTGTGAAACCCCCCCTGCTCCGCCTATGGGAGATGCAGTGGGTGACATTAGGCCAGATTCAGACCTGATCACATGCTGCTAATTTTCAGTGGCCAGCGATCAGATAAATGCCACCCCAGCGAGAGTGTATTCCCTCCCTGCAAATGAATGTGCTCGCTGTGCAAATAGATGTGCTGCAAATACTGTATGTCCAAAACCACCATTTGTAAGCCGCTCACCTTTGAATGACTTCCTCACTGATCCCTACTGATCGCAGGCCCTGAGTAGGCCTGGACTTACTCAGTGGCTGCAATGAAATCGTCCTGACTGACTCGCTGGAGCTGACATCACACAGTCTCCCCTACAATGCCTACAACGCCGGCTACACCCTCAAACGCCGGCTTCCTGTCACCTTGCAAATGGCTAGTGAAGAAAATAAGTAGCAGGATTTCATCACTGGAGGGTGTGACGCACGCACATAGACATGAATTCTCACCACTCTGTGTCATATAGGCCCTTATTCAGATCTGATCGCAGTTCAAATTTGTTCTCAAAATAGGCAACACCATGTGCACTGCAGGTGGGGCAGATGTAACATGTGCAGAGAGAGAGAGTTAGATTTGGGTGGGGTGTGTTGAAACTGAAATCTAAATTGCAGTGTAAAAATAATGCAGCTAGTAGTTACCCTGCACAGAAACAAAATAACTCACACAAATCTAACTCTCTCTGCACATGTTACATCTGCCCCACCTGCAGTGAACATGGTTTTGCCCATTTTGAGAACAAATTTGTACTGCATTCAGATCTAAATAAGGGCCATAGTGTGAGAGTAGATTATTTAATTCCAGTTTACATGGCATGATTTGCACTTGCTTTAAAAAGTCAGGTATAGCATTTAACATCAGAAAGTAGAAGGCCCAAATAGTTTTTTTTATTTGAATATATTATTTATGTACCATAGTTAAACAGTTTCCCTTTGCATACTTCCCAACATTCAGCTCCAGTGTCACGGACAATGCGCGCACCTCAGACGTGTGTTGAATTTTGGGGGTGTGGCCTATCGAAAAGGGGGCATGGCCTGTACTTGTGGTGCTGCTGTGAGGCCACGCCCAGTTTTCACCACTCTGGCTGCAATGAATAGGGGGGAACTCCCAACTGCCCCCCCTCTGCTGCGGGACAATGCCGCCCGCAGGAGGGACGTGGGAACGTCCCGAAAAACTGAGCCGTTCCCACAATAAGCAGGACAGTTGGGAGGTATGCCTTTGTGATGTTTATGATTATGTCAAAATGAATAAAGTTCCTGTCTCTGTGACATTATGAAAAGAGAATGACCAGTAAGTGTGATGTTTATTTCCCAGCATTACTCCTTTAACAGCATTACAGACATATGCCCTACAACCACAGCCAAGTGTAAAATCCCATTTTATTAATCCTCAGTAGCTGTGAACTAAGCAAAAGCAATCATTTTTCACCTCCTGGCAAAACAATTCTCCAAGGACAAATAAATGTTATATGTGTCTGGATTAATGAAGTCAGATTTAATCAGTACATTTCCCTGAGCAATACAAACATGACTTCTTCAACACCAGAGGACTTTGCAGCTTCACTGTCACTAAATGTGTCTATAGATAGGTACAAATAAGAAAGCATCTGCTACTCACAATATTACAAACTTTCATCTTAAACTAGCCCCAAATGGGTTAGCTATATTATATGAGACTCATATATGAACCTTACCTCACCTGATAATGGGCACAATATGGATTTTTTTTAAATTTTAGTGCTAGATCTAGGAAACTTTTATTGCTCCAGAACTGATAATTCCTGCTTGTGATTGAGCTGTACCATTTCACAAACGTATGATGTGTATTACGTTGTTCACCACTTTCTATTGTTACTTTGTAGGCTGTTCACTTGTAATATTTATAGGGATGGCGATTGGAGGAAGTACAAATGGATAGTACTGTAACTTAATCTGAGCATAATGTGGTCAAACCAGCAGTTGTGACATAGAAAACCGAGGGCTGATTAAGCAAGTGGTGACATAAACCACTGAAGGCATCTGAGCTGCCTGCACTTTAGGCTGTTTTGCTAGGGATTATGACAAGAGCAGTGTTAGCCAATTAGGGATCAAGGGAGGAGTTCCTTGAGCTAGGAGTAGTCAGGAAGTCAGGTGATCTGCCTCTCTCTGGTCGGAATTTCCCCACCCTCCCTCCCTAACTTTCTTTTCTTGGCGGCGGTAAATAACGGTCCTTGTTTAAATGAATATCGAATGAAGATAGTGGGGTGCACTCTCCCGACGTTGATATGTCGCTAGCCCATGCCCCTTGGACAAGGGATGGGCTGCACCATCCGCACGGGTGGGTCGCAAGGGGAGAGTTGGACACCAACGATGTATGAATGGTGTGCTGTGCTCTTACCCCTCTCTCTTTTCTATGGCCGTTCTTTAGGGCCGCCACCCTTTATAGTGAAGTTATAGCTGTCAATTAATAAATTTGACATCATATTTTGAAACGCCAGCACTTGTGTCTGTCTCGTTATGTTAGTGTTAAGTTAGTTAAGGTTTAAGAAAAGTTTATTAAAGTGTGGGGCATAAAGATTGCCGATGGTGAGTTTATTACACTATCAAGTATCTCAACCATAGCTTGGATTCTTATCTGTGAAACTACCACTGAAAATATGCTTTCTGCTTGGGTATACCCACATTGCACATGGTACCAGCTGTGGTGCAACAGGAATGCCATATATGTATACAAAAAGAAAGACTTTTGTTATCAGTGCTTGCATTAATACTGTATATTGCAAATCAATGTATTCCTAGAAAATAAAAGCATGGGGAATTTGTTCATATTTTGACCACAGCATTTAAGCTTGCTGCCTGTCGTCAAGGGGCCCCAATTTTAACCCTTTGAGCACCAACATCTCTATGAGAGATGTTCAAAATATCCGCTAAGTATGCCAGCGTTGCTCACATTTGTTATATAAATTCAAATAAAAAATGATTAATTTGTAAAAAAGATTATATTTCCTATATAAGGTAAACATTACAGGTCATTAAGATGAATAAAAATGTTTGCTTGGCATTTTTCACAACTATTCACTTGGCACTCAAAGGGTTAATTAGTAACCGCGCCCTTTTCTCCATTCCCCATATTTCTACTTAAATAACCTCAAATAACTCTTATCACAACTACTGAGTGACTGAGTGACCAAAGCTCTGTATTGTATATTAGTCATTAGCAATGCACTTCTCTCCTAAGCACCATCCTTGCACCACTCTCCCCTCAATAACCAATTACAAGCACTCTAAAGAGAGAGAGCATTGATAACGAAATAGAAAGCAGTGTGCCAATGGCTGTAGAGCACCACTCACAATATTTCCTTTTTTTTGCATGGGAATAGTATATTACTGCAACGTACTGACTGAATACTGCCATAAATCACAAGCTCCGATTTAAAAAAAAAAAAATTCCGGTACTTGTGTATTATCACGGCGCCCATCACATCGCATCGCATCGCATACCACTAAATAGGGTATGTGATGGTATGCGATGCGATTTTCGCGTGAAAAAGCCAAAATGTACAATTAAATATCGCAAATGCGATCGCATGCGATTTTTAATTGTACAAGCACCCTGATGGGTGCATACAATGTTAAATGTCCCCAGAATGTTAAATGCCCCCCCCCCATTGTCAACGTGACCCCCACTATCAATGATAACCCGAAGCATGGCGAGGGGCAGCAGTACGCGTCATCTGACCTTTTCATACCCCCACTATCCACTTCGGCGTGGAGTTGATTTTAGATAGTGCGCTCGCCACCGAGTTCGAAGCGTGACGAGCGCAGTGAGCCCAGCGAGGGGATGCGGAATACATGTAAAGTCATTTGCGTGCACTCTCCCCGCTTCGGGCTCGGTGGCTCGCTGCACTCACCACACTATCTAGAATAAACTCCACATTGACGTGGATAGTGGGGGTATGTAAAGGTCGGAGGACGTGTACCGCCACCCCTCGCGGGCTCGTTGCACTCGCCACGCTTCGGGTTGGCGTTGATAGTGGTGGTGGCGTTGACAATGGGGGTGCATTTAACATTGTAAGCACCCATCAGGGTGCTTGTTCAATAAAAAAGTACATCGCATCACATGCCGCTATATTGCATGCCGCTATATCGCATGCGATGTGATGCATGCGATGTACTAAGATCAACATCGTGGGTGCCGTGATAATACACAAGTACCTAATTTCCTTCCACCTGTAAAAGATTTAGAGGAATTTATGCTAAACATCCCAGTCTTATGTATTATCATAATACCACAGAAAGCAATTATTCTCACATGAAACATAATACAAATAGGTACAATGCAGAACCTTCATTAAAGACCTCTTATCGCCAAATACTAAGCTGCTGTAAACTAACAATGTTTAACTTACGTTTATTAATGTTTAACATTTACAACATGTCACTAGCGCACAATTCCTAGTTGTGGGTTTTTATTGTGATTTTAAGTTAGTTTGTAGCCTGCATGCTGGGAACTTGTGGACACATTCATTTCCATAGTGAGTGTCATTGCAGATTCACTGCTAAATAAAAGGCCCTACAATGTTATGGCACAGGGTACAAAAAGGGGGAGTGGTACTAATTCCCGGCGGTCGGAATCCCGACGTTCAAAATCCGAGGCCGGAATCCCAACCGCCGAAATCCCGACAAGGGGGGAACGTGGATCGCCCCCACTTGCGGGCTCTCTGCGCTCGCCACACAGTGGGCCCCGTACCTCGCTGCACTTGGCACACTAATTTATTCTCCCTCTATGGGTGTCGTGGACACTCATAGAGGGAGAAAGTGTCGGGATTTCGGCAGTCGGGAATCCAGTGTTGGGATTTTGAACGCCGGGATTCCAACCACCGGGATTCTAACTGCATCCCCGAAAAGGGGAAGTCAGAACCCAGCTGGTGGTAAGATTGAAATCCCTTGTTGTACTGACCTTTGTGAATGAAATAAAAAATTTGCATTTAGGGCCTAATTCTGGTTGGCTAGCTAGCAGCATACATATGCTGCCTAGCGAGCCCATAAACGGTGCACGCTGCCTGGCCGAAGTTTGCCCCCCGAATCCCCTCAGTACCATGCGAGGGTGTGCGTACTCGAAGGTTAGGAAATCATTCCATGGTTGGAATGAAATGCGCATATGCAATCCCCGACCATCGGGCTGGGGCCAAATTCGGATAAAATGAGCAATCCTGAATCAGCCCATGAGTGCATTATTATAGTCATACCCCCTTCATGTCTCTTTGAGTGGAATAACTGGAGTCTGGCACAGTTTTGTCAGCAAAATATGGGAATCGTATGATTATTTTTATCTCCTTCACCATACACAGTAGGCAAGTGTCTCCTAAGGCCCATTTAGTAAATAATTGATATAAAAAGGAGCCGTAGCCAACCATTAAATGCAAAATGCAATATGTCGTTTGGGAAGGATTTTATGGATATATTATTTATGTAAATAATATTTTCCAGTAGCTTGATCTTATGCCCTAACTTAAGTAATGCATTATATGCAGCATTTTCCCAATGACAGACATAGGCTGCATCTCTAATGTCTGATGAAAAAGGACAGCCAGGCATCAATTATACTGAGACCTATAATAAATTCCTCAAATGTACAGAGGTACAAGGAAACTGAGAGCAGCACAACAAATATTCTTTGTTTATTTACTGAGATGTATTCAATATAAGCATAAATTGATCTAACAGGGCTGTACGCATCTGTAACAGGGCTGTACGCATCTGTAACAGGGCTGTACGCATCTGTAACAGGGCTGTACGCATCTGGAACAGGGCGGTACGCATCTGGAACAGGGCTGTACGCATCTGGAACAGGGCTGTACCCATCTGGAACAGGGCTGTACCCATCTGGAACAGGGCTGTACGCATCTGTAACGGGGCTGTACCCATCTGAAACGGGGCTGTACCCATCTGTAACTGGGCTGTACGCATCTGGAACAGGGCTGTACGCATCTGGAACAGGGCTGTTCCCATCTGGAACAGGGCTGTACGCATCTGAAACAGGGCTGCACGCATCTGGAACAGGAATGTCACATTTACAAAACTGGGTAAATAAGATGCTCTGTTGGAAAAAGTGAAATGAGCCTGCAGACAGCCTGACATAACTACTGTATATGCCTTTATTTCAGCTTTGTGAACAAATTCCAGTTTCGGAAGATGAGGTTATAACATTTCAGACGTATTGCAGTGCTGTGTCATGGTTAAGCAAAGCCCCTCAAGAAAGTAAACTCAGAGGTAAGAAACATGTACTGTATGTCCTTTGTGATCTGCAGACAGCATCAACCACTCAGCCAGTTTCTTCTGAGTTACAATAACCGCAGGGGACGTTACACATCTGAGATTTAAAACATTTTTGCACTACCTATTCTGTATTATTGCTGAACGTCACATTCTGAGGATGACATATTAGTATTGAGAACATTTGTGTAACAGTTTCGCATTGCGCTAGTTTTAGTTGGTAATACCAGCAGATTTCCCGGCGAAGACGCGGGAGCGCGCAGCAGAGCTCACCGCTCATCGCCAGGCCATACACACTGGGCGGCTGTGAGTTGAAACTTGCTGTTTTGAGAGGCTTTCAGCTCAAAATCGCCCAGTGTGTATGGGCAGTATTCAATGTCTAGCATACATAAAAACACTTTCAATGGTCTGCTTGTTGCTTGGTATGTAGCTAAATGTAGCAAGCACTGGAAGCTTAATTACATAAATCCTATAAAAGGGGATGAATAAAATGTCCCGATAAGCATCCACAATAGTGATCAATATGGGTTAGTTATTAATCAATATAATATAATATAATATAATATAATGCCAGTTGGGATCTGGTTAGGTATAAATGGAACCCTATTTGCTGAGTGAATAACCCAAAAGTTTGACTGCCAACATCTCTGTGACAGATGTGCAAAATATCTTCAAAAAATGCCAGCGTCACTCACATTTGTTATATAGATTCAAATAAAAAATGTTGTGTAAAAAATGATTATATTTCCTATATAACGTAAACATTACAGGTCATTATGATGAATAAATATGTCTGCTTGGCAGTTTTCACACCAATTTTGACAAATTCATAGTAGTTACAGACAGGGCAGCCATGGGGGGGGGGGGGGGTGTGACGACTGTGAGGACTCCAGTCCTGGGCCCAGACAGAAAGGGGGCCCAGAAATGGAGTCTATCAAGTATAATGGGTGAAATGTAATAGGATGAGAGATTCAGAAAGTGAGAGATTTGGTAAGAAATCTCCAGTTTTTTTAAAGCACCAATCATTTACACTTCAAAATCAAACCGGTTTTGTAGTGTAAATGATTGCCGCTTTAAAAAAACAGGAGATTTCTTACCAAATCTCTCACTTTCTGAATCTCTCATTCTATTAAATTTCACCCAATGTGTCATAATTTCACTTGACACAACGTCTCACCAGATATTCCAGGGGTTCGATAATGGGAGAGTGCCCCTGCCTATTTTGTCAGTCCCATGCCCCACCAATGTTTTATGGTTACAGATAATTCTTTCTCTCTATTTTGCCGAAATGTACAAGGCAGATGTTCTTAATGTCTTTTGCACAATATATGAATTTCTATACCTTGCAGCTAATGGGCTACAAAAATACTGCACATAATGATGATTCTAAGGGGTACAGTTACTAATGGTTCTAAAAATAAAAAAAGAGGCGATGTTGCCCATAGCAACCAATCAGATTCTGTCTATCATTTTGTAGGATGCAATAGAGAAATAACAGACAGGGGTTTATTTACTACGATAGGAGTTGTATTAAAGATGGAAAGTCAGAATCTACTTTTTTATTTAGCACCTTCTAGAAGATGACTGATTGCCTAAAGCAACATACAGATGGCGCCGGGCTTGTCTTTGCTGGGGATGGCGGAGGACTCGCCACCCGCCATCCCCCGCCCCTCGCCATCTGTATGTCGGAAGGGGACGCGCGTGCACGAGGTGCACGCGCGTCCCGTTCCGACGGTGCCTTTCCCCGGGTCCCCGCCGGCTTCCCCGGGTCCCCGCCGGTCCACACCGCCCCCCCGCAGCCCCCCGCAGCCCTGCCCGTCTCCCTGAAGCTGGAGACGGGCAGGACTGCACCCGCCGCGCCGCCTCGCCGCCCGGCTATTGAGACGCTCGTGCGTGGGAGACGCACGAGCGTCTCATTCAGCCAGAGCGCCAGATTGCTGGCGGATCGCCAGGGACACGGTCCTGGCGCTCCGCCAGCAATAATAAGGCCCGCTCTATCTGTACTGTACTATCTTCAACAGAACCCCAATCTTAGTAAATAAACCCCACCTAATTTGAATGGTTGCTATGGAAACATCCCATCTTTTCATTTTTAGAATCTTTTTTTCAATAGAGTAATTTTATTATTTTAAAGAAAGGCATTTACATTTCAAAAAGGAATAATAAACAAAAACATCAAGAATAGTTATCTTATGGATAATTCCATGTTATCATAACAATGAACAATGTTACTGTAAAAAAAATAAAAAAAATATATATATAAATACACCCAACACAAAAAATAATAATAATAATAATAATAATAATAATGTATTAAATACATACATAAATAAATATAATATATACTGTCCCATCCAACCCTGTTCCTTTAAAATGAGAAATATCATCAAGAAAGAATATTTTCCTAGTGAAGTCATATAGTTTTGTAACGACTATTTGGCATCAGTGGCTGCAAATTTAAATAGACAGTTGGACATTAGAGCCATTCAGAATGTATCGGCATAAATTGAGTTAATCCATCGATGCCATACTTTATCATATTTAGACAATTTGCCCCTTAACATATATATATATTTTTCATGCTGTAAAGTAGAATTGACCAACATCTTCCATTCTTTAAATAATGGACCTGACTGTGCCATCCAAGCGCTGTTAGGTTTTGGGTGTTAACCCGCAGCCGTGACTGCTGTTTAGAACAGCCAGGGCGGTCCTATACTCTCTCTATTGACCCCCTGGGTTGGGTAACCGACTCTTGCGGAGAACTAGGCTTCGCCTGTAGCCGCAACGTTTGGGTGAGCTGGTTAAGCCGGCTCAGGCTCCGGTACAGCCAGGTGTTACGTGGGACAAAGAGTCGGGACCCCCCCAAGGTACAGTCAAGAGGTGAAACTGGCTAACTTCCTAACTACAGAAAAACAATAAATGGCAACTAGCCAACCCTGCCTAACGCAAGTAAGCGCCAGCGACCTAGTCGCCAACCACTGCGACTCCGTCGCACCAATACCGAACTGAATACAAAGAAGGGCAAGGTAATACCAAACAAAAGAGATCAAGCCAGGGAGACACAAAGACCAATGAAAGGATGACAAACAGAGGAATAAGGCCCAACCGGGCGGCAAATAAAACTGACAAGAAAAAGACCCCAGAAAGGGGTATTTACAAGGGAGCCGAATGAGGGTCCTGGAACCAGCAGCCGGACAAGGGAAGCACTGGCAGGAGACCAGACAGGCCAAGACACGGGACCGGCAGGCAGCTTGTAGCAGAAGCTATGACCGGCATCAAGGACTGGCCCAGCCCCCTTAAGAAGGAGCCTGGACCAATGGGCTGCATAGTGTAGATGACAGCAGCTGGGGCAGCGTGATAACGCCGGCCGCTGCTCTGATGACAGGGAGACGCACACGCTTCTCCCCAGCGTCTCCTGTTGCTGGGCAACCCCAGCACTTCCGCCGGGGAGCCAGCGCAGCGTCCTCGGTTGCTAAGCAACCGTGCGTGACGCTGCCCTAAAGTGACGGCGGCATCCCTTCGCCGCCGGAATGTGTCCCGACGTCACCGGCTGCTGCAGCCGCAGCACCGGAGACCCTGACGTCGGGACCTGATGACAGGTGCCCGGGGAGAGAGAGACCGCGGCAGACCTCTCTGCCGAGCGGGCGTCTCTCCGGGGCCTGACATTACCCCCCCCTTGAGGAGAGGTTAACGATCTCTTACTACCGGGTTTATGAGGAAATTTCTGGAAAAACTCTATTTTAAGTCTGGGAGCATGTAAATCCTTTTCCCAGACCCAGGATCTTTCCTCCGGTCCATACCCTTTCCAGTGCACGAGAAATTGAAGAGATCCCCGTGCTACCCTGGAATCAAGGATCTTTTCTACCACAAATTCTTGCTGATCACGAACCCTCACTGCCGCTTTCTTTTGAGTTAACCTCCTAGGAAATCTTTTAGACAAAAAGACAGGTTTTAAAAGAGAGGCATGAAAGGTATTAGAGATTTTAAGAGATTTAGGAATCTGCAAGCGGAAGGCCACTGGGTTGACCCTTTTTGTGATAAGAAATGGCCCAATAAATCTAGGGCCAAACTTGTGTGAAGGTTGACGAATCCTAATATTACGTGTGGAAAGCCAAACCCTCTCACCTACCCTGAAATTACAAGGCCGTCTTGAACGGTCGGCAAGTCTCTTCTCCTGTTGAGCCACTGACTGAAGCGCCGAGCGTACTCCTCTCCAGATCTTCCTTAAACGCGAAGTAATACCAGAATGACTCTCTGGCTCCTCTGGACCCAAGGCATTTGCTTTGGGATGAAAACCATACACCGTAAAAAACGGAGATACTTTAGAGGAGGAGTGATGTGCGTTGTTATACGCAAATTCCGCTATGGGCAAACATTCGGACCAATCATGGTGTGTCTTGGACACATAACAGCGTAAGTATTGTTTAAGGGACTGGTTCAGTCTTTCAGTCTGCCCATTTGACTCAGGGTGATAAGCGGATGTAAGACTGCATTTGATCCTTAACGCGGCACAGAACTTCCTCCAGAATCGGGCCACAAATTGAGGACCGCGATCTGACACGATGTCATGAGGTAAACCATGCAATCTGAAAATATGGCGTAAAAACAATTTCGCCAACTCTTCCGCTGAGGGTAACTGGGGCACAGGAACAAAATGGGCCATTTTACTGAACCTATCAATTACAACCCAGATAGCTCGAAAACCCGAGGATTCGGGTAAATCTACCACAAAATCCATGGCAATGTGCGTCCAAGGTTTGGACGGAATAACCAAGGGCATGAGTGGTCCAATAGGCCTCTCTCTAGCGGTCTTGTGCCGAGCACAGTCCGGGCAAGAGAGGACAAATTCTCTGGTATCAGTAGCCATGTCTGGCCACCACACACTCCGATTGAGGAGTTTAATCGTTTTTTTGATACCTGGATGTCCTGCAATACCACTGTCATGGAACTCGGCCAAAATCTCCTTGCGAAATCTCGCAGGAACGTATAAACGCCCCTTAGGAGTGACACGGGGAGCCTGCTCCTGGGACTGCTGGAGCTGTTCCAAAATGGTCTGTGTTAATCCGGCATGGATTTGTGTTTCCGACAGGATGGGTAAGGGGAGTTCCTTAGCCTCCTGAGTAGGAAGAAAGTTGCGGGAGAGGGCGTCCGCGCAGACATTTTTTGAGCCTGGTCTAAAAGAAATGATAAAATTAAAACGAGTGAAAAACAAGGCCCATCGGGCCTGTCGAGCATTAAGGCGCTTAGCAGATTCTAGATACTGTAAGTTTTTATGGTCCGTGATTATCAAAATCTGATGGCGAGCCCCCTCCAGCCAATGCCTCCATTCTTCCAAGGCCCATTTTATTGCTAAAAGTTCTCGATTGCCAACGTCGTAGTTGGCTTCAGCCGACGAGAATTTTCGTGACATGAAGGCACAAGGAAATAAAGACGAGGAGCCTGGGTCTTGTTGAGACAATACTGCTCCTGCCCCCACCTCTGAGGCGTCAACTTCAACGACAAAAGGTCGTTCCGGGTCGGGATGTCTCAAGATTGGAGCTGAGGCAAACGCCAGTTTAAGAGTGCGGAACGCATGCTCAGCAGCCTCTGTCCACTTAGACGGATCCTCCCCTTTCTTAGTGAGAGCGACAATGGGCGCCACCAGAACGGAGAAGGAATCGATGAAACGTCTATAATAGTTAGCGAACCCCAGGAATCTTTGAATGGCCCTTAAGTTGGTTGGCCGGACCCAATCCATGACTGCTTGCACCTTTTTAGGATCCATGCGGAATCCATTAGCAGAAATAATATAGCCTAAAAAGGATACTTCAGGCACTTCAAATTCGCACTTCTCGATTTTAGCAAAAAGCAAATTTTCCCGAAGTTTCTGGAGTACTTGACGAACTTGAGTTCTGTGCTCGTCTGTGGAACCGGAATAAATCAGAATATCGTCTAAATAGACGACGACAAATCTGCCCAAGAAGTCTCGAAGCACGTCATTTATTAGGTCCTGGAAGACTGCGGGCGCATTTGATAGGCCAAAGGGCATGACTAGGTATTCATAATGCCCTGTGAGGGTACTAAAGGCAGTCTTCCACTCATCCCCGGCCCGAATGCGCACCAGATTGTATGCTCCGCGCAAATCTATCTTGGTGAAAATCTTAGCTGTGCGAAGTTGGTCAAACAAAACCGAGATCAAGGGCAAAGGATAGGTGTTTTTAACTGAAATCTTATTCAGTGCCCTGTAATCAATACATGGTCGGAGCGACCCGTCCTTTTTCGAAACGAAAAAGAATCCAGCACTTAGTGGGGATTTAGAAGGCCTAATAAAACCCTTAGCCAGGTTTTCTTTAATGTACTCATCCATCGCGTGAGTCTCAGGACCGGACAAGGAGTACATGCGAGCTTTAGGAAGCTGCGCCCCCGGGAGTAGTTCAATGGCGCAGTCATAAGGGCGATGGGGCGGTAATGCCTCCGCCTTTCCCTTGGAAAACACGTCAACAAAATCCGAGCACCAAGCCGGAATACCATCAAGAGCCGCTGTTGCCAACAGTACGGGATTAGTCATACAGCGACCTGGACACTGGGTTCCCCAACGAATGATCTCCCCAAGTTGCCAATCAAAATGGGGATTATGAGCTTTTAACCACGGATGGCCTAAAACTAGTGGCACCGTGGCGCAGGAAGTGAGGAGAAAGGAAATATTTTCTTCATGGAAGATCCCGACTGTCAAGCGCAGAGGAGGAGTCTGATACATAATGGTACCATTAGTAAGCGGGCTCCCGTCTAAACCCCGCGTAATGAGGATCTGATCTAGGTTGATTAGGGGTATCCCCAAATCTTTAGCAAAAGAGATATCGAGAAAATTTCCAGCGGCCCCGCTATCGACGAAGGCCGAAACGGAAGTATTACTCCCATGAAAATGAATATCGGCTGGTACTAATAGCGCATTCTGAGAGGAGATAAGCTGAAGACCAAGATGAACCTCCTCTAACTTCTCTTGGTCCGCGCATTTCCCGACTTATTGGGGCAATTGCGCAATACATGGCCCTTGGTACCGCAATACAGACAAAGTCCAGAATTCAGTCTCCGGAGTCTCTCATCAGGAGAGATGCGGAAGGCCCCCATCTGCATGGGCTCGTCCTCGTCTTCGGAAGGAACGTACCCGACCGTTGTTGGCCGGAGGATTGCTCCCCTTTCAGATCGCCGCTCTCTGAGACGCCTATCGATCCTAATGGAAAGTTCCATTAACTTATCCAGGGTCTCCGGCACCGGATACTGGATAAGACTATCCTTTATTGCCTCTGAAAGCCCTTGACGAAACTGACTCCGAAGAGCGGGATCATTCCAACCGCAGTCGTTTGACCAGCGACGAAATTCCGTACAATATGTCTCTGCGGGATTTCTCCCTTGCTTCAGGGCTCGTAAATGACTCTCTGCGGATGCCTCCCTGTCAGGATCGTCGTAAAGTAGACCTAGGGATTTAAAGAAGGCGTCTACAGAGCGGAGAACCGGGTCCTCAGGCCTTAGACCGAATGCCCACGTTTGAGGATCCCCCTGAAGTAGGGAAATAATAAGTCCCACTTGCTGTCTTTCAGACCCTGAAGAATGTGGCTTCAGCCGGAAATACAGCTTACAGCTCTCCTGAAAATTAAAAAAATCTTTACGATTCCCGCTAAATCTGTCGGGAAGATTCATCTTGGGTTCAGAGATCGGAGCCGATACCCCTCGGGAAGCATCCTCCTGTGATTTAACACGTAAGGATAGCTCCTGCACCATCTGAGTTAATCCCTGCACCTGGTTGGCAAAGGCCTGTGAGGAAGTTGGCAACGTGGGATTCATATCCGCGAAAGCCAATGAACACTAGAACAATTCTAAGGTAACACCCAGACTGCCCGATAACTAATGTACTAAAGAGGGAGGGGAAGAGAGAGAAAAACAAAAAAAATTCCCCCCTATTTTTTTTTATTTTTTTTTAATGGCCGGTCATAATGTTAGGTTTTGGGTGTTAAACCGCAGCCGTGACTGCTGTTTAGAACAGCCAGGGCGGTCCTATACTCTCTCTATTGACCCCCTGGGTTGGGTAACCGACTCTTGCGGAGAACTAGGCTTCGCCTGTAGCCGCAACGTTTGGGTGAGCTGGTTAAGCCGGCTCAGGCTCCGGTACAGCCAGGTGTTACGTGGGACAAAGAGTCGGGACCCCCCCAAGGTACAGTCAAGAGGTGAAACTGGCTAACTTCCTAACTACAGAAAAACAATAAATGGCAACTAGCCAACCCTGCCTAACGCAAGTAAGCGCCAGCGACCTAGTCGCCAACCACTGCGACTCCGTCGCACCAATACCGAACTGAATACAAAGAAGGGCAAGGTAATACCAAACAAAAGAGATCAAGCCAGGGAGACACAAAGACCAATGAAAGGATGACAAACAGAGGAATAAGGCCCAACCGGGCGGCAAATAAAACTGACAAGAAAAAGACCCCAGAAAGGGGTACTTACAAGGGAGCCGAATGAGGGTCCTGGAACCAGCAGCCGGACAAGGGAAGCACTGGCAGGAGACCAGACAGGCCAAGACACGGGACCGGCAGGCAGCTTGTAGCAGAAGCTATGACCGGCATCAAGGACTGGCCCAGCCCCCTTAAGAAGGAGCCTGGACCAATGGGCTGCATAGTGTAGATGACAGCAGCTGGGGCAGCGTGATAACGCCGGCCGCTGCTCTGATGACAGGGAGACGCACACGCTTCTCCCCAGCGTCTCCTGTTGCTGGGCAACCCCAGCACTTCCGCCGGGGAGCCAGCGCAGCGTCCTCGGTTGCTAAGCAACCGTGCGTGACGCTGCCCTAAAGTGACGGCGGCATCCCTTCGCCGCCGGAATGTGTCCCGACGTCACCGGCTGCTGCAGCCGCAGCGCCGGAGACCCTGACGTCGGGACCTGATGACAGGTGCCCGGGGAGAGAGAGACCGCGGCAGACCTCTCTGCCGAGCGGGCGTCTCTCCGGGGCCTGACAAGCGCGAGCTATACAAACCTTTGCTAGGGCAGTCAGGTTAATGACATACATAGTATCATCCCTATAAAGTAATTCAGCATCCCCTGCACCTAACAAACATACCCTGGGGGTAAGATACTCCGACGGGATTCCTGTGACTATCAAAGCAGTCTTAATTTGTTTCCAAAATTTCTGAACTACAGGGCATACCCATATAAGGTGCCAAAAGCCACAATCCGCCCCTCTACATTTCGGACATTCAGCTGAATCTCTACCACCAAATTTGACCAAGCACTTTGGAGTCAAATATGCTTTATATAATATAAATAATTGAATCTGTTGAGTCCTAATTGAAGAAGTGGCAAGGGATGGAAATTCCCTAGCAGCATCCCATTCCATATCATTAAGGATACCCAGATCTGTCTCCCATCTTTGACGTTGAACCTGCATGGTATCTGTATGATATTCAGATATTAGGAAGGAATAGGCCACAGAAATACTCCTTTTCTCTCTCAAATTTAAAAGAAACTTTTTCAAAGGCGATGTAGCAATATTAGGGGGAGAATCTTCAAATTGAGCTTGTAGGGCATTTCTCAGTTGTAGATAATGACAAAAAAGTGTACTTGATAAATTAAATTCCGCCTGTAGTTGTTGGAATGTTTTCAAAATACCAGAATTATATAATTGACCTAATGTCTCAATTCCCCAAGGAGTCCAGATCTTGACACCAGAAATTTTCCTTAATTTTGGTAACCGACGGGAGTGCCAGAGAGGAGTGTCAGGGTCATAATCATAATATTTAAACAAGACTTTACCAATAAGTATTATCAGCACTACTGTAGCTTCTTCTATTTGGTGTAACTACTGCGTGTACCAAAGGTCTGGAACCATGAGCAAAATGAACCGCTCACACAATCACTGGGGTCGATCCTATTAGGTCCGAAGGATGCGAGGTGCCATTCGGGTGCCATTTTCATCCGTTTAAACACTGGAAACAGCACCCAATTCAGCCCGATCTCGCACCCTTTGCTGGGCTGAATTCACTTAAAATTGCTCACACCCCTACCCCTATGGAGGTGCTAGCGCTTTTAAGTGAATTCCACCCGTTGTAAAGTGTGCCTGGTGCCATGATGATTCGCACTCGTGAATCATCAGCGCCCAATAGGATTGACTCCCAATGTGTTCAAAATGCATATCATTAACTGTTATGCATAATCCACAACACGATTCAAGGTGTATGGAGAAATGGTAGAATAGCACTTAACGACACCACTCAGGGTTAAGAAGTAACTGTCAAATAGAAGATAGAGTATTTCAGTGATTTAGCCCAGTGGTTCCCAAACTGTGTGCCGTGGCTCCCTGGGGTGCCTCAGGACACTTGCAGGGGTGCCCTGGGTTGGTGGTCCAGGACCAACAAAAATTATTAATGGTGCATTATTTATTAGAAAAAACAGAGCTGGTGGCTAACAATCATAAAATGTGTACAAACAGAAGCAAACCCTGCCATTTACCACATAACTGACATGAAGAATCGCATATAAACACAATCTAATAAAATAGATTTTGGCCTAGGGGTGCCGTGAAAAAATTCTGATACTCTAGGGGTGCCTTGATTTAAAAAAGATTGGGAAACCCTGATTTAGCCTATGGTTCCATACTTATGGGCCACCTGTATAGTGGGTGCAAGGGGTGTCATTGCTATAGGGCTCAGTGGCATAGGGAGGCTTTGACCCAGGTTATAAAGTTGCAAACCAATTTCCCAGTGGAGTGTGAAGTGGTTGTTATAATGGTTAGAGGCACTGTAATGTGGCGTAATGTGAACTGAAGGCCACTGCAATAAGGCTTAATATAAACTTTAGTGCACTATAATGTGTTCAAATCTGATCTACTCACTATAATGCGGAGAGCACAACATAATAGGAACTGGGGCACAGTAATGTGGCACAATATGAAATGGAGGAACTATAGAGTGGCATAATATAAACTGAGGCACATAGCATAATTTGAACTGAAGGGCACTAATGTAATGTACACAGTATGAACCTGGGGAAAGGTAATGAGCAATAAAATGAACTGAAGGCACTTTATGCATAATTTGAATTGGGAATACAGTGTGGCATAATGTGTACTGGCGGCCCTACAATGTAACAAAATGTAAACCAGGGAACTATGATAGATCACAAAATAAACTAGGGTATAAATCAAACTAAGGAACTGATTTGGTTCAGAAATGAATCGACTGCAGAGAGGAGTTTCTCAAGAATCATTAGGACAGGAGCTCATTCATTATGTTGCTATGGGCCCCCAAAATTCTGGTTATGTGGTTTTGTATTGACTTCAGCTAATTGTGCTTCATTCATTAGTTAATCTTCAGTTTGTATTTCATTATATTGCAATAGTTAAAAGCCTGTAAAAATGATGGCTTAGTCCCTATCTGCTCCTACCTCCAATCTCTGTCTTCACAGCTCCCTTTCTCCATATCCAGCACATTTGAAACAGATCATTTTGCTTTCACTTTCTGTTAAGGAGTAATTTGGTCCATCGCAAAAATAACCCGGGTCGATCTGGGTTGTTGCCGGGTCAACCATGTCTTTGTGCGATTGTGTGAAAGGATCTTTTTAAATTACCAGAGTCTTGCAACCTGGCATTCCAACCCATGTTAAAAGAAGGGTTAATGCCGGGTTGGACCAGGGTTACTGTGCAGTGTGAACGGGAACCCAGGTCAAGTGACTCGGGTCCCATTCCCACTATGGCGGAGGCAGCTGTTGGAGACAGCATCATGCCGCAGCTCGACACCACCCCTGTCTGATGTCAGCGACCCGGTTTATGTTGTGTACAAACAGGGTAATGTAAGTTTAGTATTTACCACTCATACTCAGGACACAGAGCACGGTTTGAAGCTGGGGCTACCCCTTTCACACATGGGTGATGACTTGGGCAATTCACAGATTGTCACCCTTAACACTGGACCCAGGTCTTCTAGTGCCCGGCTATTCCAGTATTCCGGTTGTCTTGGAGATGATGTCAACTCCAAGCGCTACTGTCCCAGGCAATTCATTTCTTTTAGGTGTGACCAGGGTCATAAAGAAATGGGTTGCATCTTTTGTCTACCCTGGTTGCAAGTTGGGGAAAACCCTGATAGCAAGCAGGATCATGGAACTATAGTAGGACTGTCAACCCAGGGAGATCCTTTCAGACATTTTGGGCTGTTGGGCTGTCACAGTATTTTTCAATCCCAGCAAATACCATGCTTAACCGTACAGGAGCATTTGCATACAGGCATGCATACTTGTAGACTCCACTAATAAGTATTCTAGGAGAAAATATGTAAAAGTTGTAAAGAAATAAGGAGATAGGCAATATTAGGCAGGCCTGCTACAAAATGATTTGCTTTGGATGGAATTCACATTTACACCTTAGGCCCCGTACATATGGTTCAATTCAATTCTATGTAATTAGGATTGAATCGGAATCAAGTCGCATGGCAAGTGTACTGTACCCATTTCATTTTTACTATATAGTACAGATCTGTAATACATCTGTACTATATAGTCTTGCCTGCACAGTCTATTTTTCTATTTGATATAGACTGAACGGGGGCGCATCAGCATCGAATTGGGATCGGCTAAAAACTGTTCGATTTATTTTAACTATAGTCAAAATTGAATCAAATGAGACCCTGAATCCTACTGTGTATAAAGTCCAAAATCTTACACATGGTCATTCAAAGGTTTATAAGCAAATATCCTACAACCTAGATATGTATTCCCCCTAGAAAACCATTCAGTCAGGAAAAAGAAGTTGGGGTGGATAAATTGACTTGATGGTAAACTAACGTCTAGGGGTTTTCTGGATGTCTTTAAACAAGAAAACTTCTATAGCCAGCAATAACTAGAAATATGGCTCCTCTTAGAGAAAAGTTTTGTGATACAGTATTGATGACTGGATGTGAAACCACCGAAACTAGGTCACAATAACATCAACATGTACATCCATTCATCCATTTTATTTCTCTACAACAGAACATACATATAAGATCTCAAGAGAATCCCCTCACAAATGAAGATGATCCATTGTGTCCCTGAGGAACCTCCTGATGGCTACGTAGAGGGGTCTCTGGGGGCACAGATAAAAGCAGCATTTAATGTGTTTTCTTTAAATAAGTTATCTGTGAAAATTTCTTATCACAGTTGATAGTTCTTTTGTAAGTAATATCTGCTAATGCTATAGCTTTAAAAATCCTTTTACTTTTCAAGTGGCTGAGATTATTACTTTCAATATTCTAGCTATCCATTTCAATTTAGTGCTGCGAAGAACACTAAGTAATATAGTAATGGAACCACGTGAATAGATTTTATCTTAAGGAACAATCTCCTATATGGTTATTTTAAATGTGCAAAAATATTGTAAATGTTACTGTCTAATAGTTTGATTAGACTTGTCTTCTTAATGTTATATAAGGGCCTGATTCGGAGATTATCACCGGTGAGGGGCAGTGCAAGGACTGTGCAATGTTGCCCGTAGATCCCTTCTGCCACTTTTTGATTGATAGGTAGTGATATTGAGGGTTAAGGTGAGTGGGCAGAAGGAGGCTTGCATTATTAGAAATGGAGGCATGTCACCTCTATTTTTTGGAAGAAGAAGGGCCAAGCCGGGGCGGATTGGCCAAAGAACTGACAGAGAAGATTCCCGGTGGGCCACCTGTCAAACAGTGATTTTTTTTTAAAGATGTGACACTGCCCAGAGTAGTGGCACCCCCTCCTGTCTCCCACAGAAGCAACCATAGCATACCTGACACTGTCAATACTCATCTAAGGTGGGCATACATTTATATCCATTGTGACATTTGTTAAAAGAACAGGAGTGGGGGCTATTTAAGAGAGTAACAATTTCTGAGTTGTTTCTGGTCTCTACTGGGGGAGGGGTGATGATATGTATGATATTTGGGGTATTATGATAATGAGTTGTTTGGCTGTTTGATAGAGGTTTTTGGGCCTGTGCCCAGTGGGGGGAGGTGAGCAGTGGCGGCTCTTACCTCTGTGGAGGAGGGGGGCTGCAGTGGTGCCAGCCCCCCTCTACTGCCGACGCTGCTGCTGGGTCCCCGCCACCAGTCCAAATTCCCGCAGTGGGACCAGCGCATGCGCAGTAGCTTTTCCGGTTCTTCGCAAATGCTTGTCCCCAGCATCTATAGGCTTCTTCTGCAGAAGTCTACAGATGCATATTCACGGTCCCGGGTCTGGCGCATATGCAGTATTGTCCTCATTACTGCGCATACGAACAAACCATTGTTTATGGGCTGCCGCGGAGGGAGGGAACACCTCCCAAAGGGACTGCCTTGGATGACTGGCAGGTCGGACTTCTAATAGGAAGTAACTGCCAGTCACAGTGAAGCCAGTGCAGTCTCACAGACTGCATCTGGCCTTACACAGTGGTGGATTTTACCTGGAGGGGGGGCTGCATCCCTGCAAGCCATAGATAAAATTCACCACTGGAGGTGAGGAATTAGTTGAAATGTGGAGGTTTGCAGTTTGATAGCTTTAATGTCTAGGGGCCACAAGACTGCCAACGGCTTCCACACAGGTGCAGTGTTAGATTAAGCCCACCTATTTTGGTGTTGTCCTGCCTACATTTATTTATGGGAAGCCATTTATTTTTGTGCCACCGATATTGAATCATTTCCAGGGCCATTTTTAATTCCCATTCTATCCCTGGAGCCGAGGATCTGTTTGGCACCATGCAGACTTCTTGGCCTTGCAGACAACACTTCCTTTGGCTTACTCAGCTGGCCTACTGCATGGAACATTGTGACCGAAGTTGGTGGCAGTGCTGGAATCGCAGCGTTATGCAGCTGTCTCTACTATATGCATAAGGCATTTCTGTCCATCTCTGAATCAGCTTCTTGATCAGGATTGCTCATGAATAGTGCCGCAGCTTATAAACACCATCTCATCAGCAGCTGCAACCTGAATCATTAGTATCTGCACATGCAGCCACTCCATGTTAGCTGTAAAAGGTCCACTGAAAACATACTGTGGAAGATGGCTTTGATGCCATGACAGTTACACTCCCACTACTGTAGTTCCATGCATCCAAATGGTCACCACCTAGTTGCAACTTATTTCATAGAATGGTCAGATCAATCCATCCACACATAGAACTACGTAAATGTGCATATGCCTGATTTGGCTCTCACACACACACACACAAACACTAGGGGGGATCTTTGTACAGTACAAATCCACAAGATCCAACTTGCATATAATTAGATATGTCAGGCCCATTATTTGTATCAATAGTCTTGAGTCTTTACAGCACTGTCCTAATGATAAGAGTCTTCATTGCTTCTTTAGCTTAATTTGTTGTAATTTCGTTACGTGCAGCCAGATCACAGTTCACATTTTGCTCACTAGAGTAGGGTACACATGACCTTTAGTGATTCACTTCAAGGTCAAACTGCTCACTGCCTCAGAACGTCTTTAAATGGCTTTGTGTTCTACTGTGTTCCACTTGGAGTCTAGATCAGAGGCCGAGTGACCAGATAAGATATGATCCAGCTCCGGCTCTCTAGGAGAGTCGTCCCAGCACTAAGGAGCGCTATGGCAACTTCTGACTGAGTTACAGCAGCTAAATGTTTACAAACGAAAACATTATTATTATTTTTTTTACAAAAAATTAAATGAATGCAAGTGCTTGGCCAAAGTGAATGAAACATAAGGAAGATGACCCTTCTGCAAAGGGTTTGCATATATTGTGACATACACTAAGGCCCTTATTCCAGTTTACTCGCAAAGGCAAATTCCTTCTCAAATGGACAGAACCATGTGCACTGCAGGTGGGGCAGATGTAACTTGTGCAGAGAGAATTAGATTTTGGGTGGGGTTTTACTTTAAAGTGAGATCTATATTGCAGTGTAAAAATTAAGCAGTCAGTATTTTCCCTGCACAGAAACAAAATAACTCACCCAAATCTAATTCTCTCTGCACATGTTACATCTGCCCCACCTGCAGTGCATATGGTTCTGTCCATTTGAGAGAAGGAATTTGCCTTTGCAAGTGAACCAGAATAAGGGCCTAAAACTGGTTTACCCAGTTATTTTGCATTTGGTGTCTAAAAACCCAACGACAACAGTATGGAATGAATTCCCAATGATGTGCATTTAACTGCTCCACTTAAATAAAATAAGTCTTACTTGTGGTTGCTGTGCACTGCAGAGTCCCAAGGCAAACTGAGATTTAAATATGCTTATATGAATATGCTCTAATCCTAGGAACATGGTGTTGAGGGGAATCTCTTTGCTATAAGCAATATGTGAAGCTTTGTTCAAATTTCATAAGCCCTCAAGGAGCTCTGTGACTCTTCTCTGCAATTTATGAAGCATATTAGTAGATTAGGGGAAAGGAAGTTGACAGCCGAGTTTGTATCCCACGAATATGGAAAATAGCTTAGGTTCTTTCCGAAGCTCAAGGCTAAAAAGAAACCCTTTTAACTGTTTCAAATGACTGGTTCATATACTTCTGCTTCCATACAGTAAACTGGTCTTTTATTGACAAGCATTATAGCTGTTGCTTTGGCTCAGGTTTCCTGTAGCCTCTGCATACGTGCGCTACCTCCATGCTAATAAGTATGAAGCAATCCATGATATCCTTATGTTATTCCCATCTCCTTCTTGAACACCAATGATTCAGCCAATTAAGCATGCCCAACAGCATTGTCCCATAAGAATTACTGTATAGCCATACACATTGAAAAGCTTCATTATATCCTAATGTCTGTATGAATAAAAAAAAAGCGAATATGCAAAAATTGAGAAGCTTTTAGGCAATGGGTTAGTTATCAATCATTCCAAAATGGAGCAATGTCTAGGGAGGATTAAGCAGAATATATGAGAGTTTTACAACCACACCTAGTCATCGGTTTTGGCAGTGTCCGGTCGATAGGACGAAAGTGTCTAGGCCCTTGATGGCTAACCTTGACACTCCAGCTGTTGTTGAACTACACAGCCCAACATGCCCTGCTACAGTTTTACTATTTGGCCATGCTAAATCTGATGCAGTGCATGCTGGGATGTGTAGTTCAACAACAGCGGGAGTGTCAAGGTTAGCCATCAAGGGTCTAGGCCGACAATCAATAGGTCCATTAATGGTCGACAGCCAATATGTTGACACATGAAAAGGGTAGACATGGTGTAGGTCGACATGGACAAAAGATTGACACAAAAAAAAGGTCGACCGGTAAATGGTGAACAAAGCAAAAGGTTGACACAAGTTTTTGAAGTTTATTTTTTTTATATTTTTTACAACTGACATGATTGAATTGGGCATTGAGGAAGAAGGTACTTGTTTCCTAGCAGGGCGGACAGATTATTAGTACGCAAACGTAGTGAAATCGCATTGCATCGCAGCACGTATAGTAGAATGCGATGCGATGTGATTTTCCCGTTCCCGCCCCCTGTCAGATCCTCTCAGAAATCACTCTGAGGTGATATTCTGTCGTGAGAAGAAGCATACCTCAGAGCTGGTGATGATTTTTGGAGATTCTTTGCTCTTTGATTGCCATTATCGAGATGGCTGGATTTATTAAAGTGTTCTCGCTGCCGCAGATGGAGGAGGAGGATTTTTCCAGTGGTGCAGAAATGCACAAATAGGCACACCATACGCCTTTCTTTAAAGGAGTCGATGTGGCGCTGCCATGTGAAAGTGTGTCGGCTGAAGGTGAGCCTGAGAGTGGCACACTGGTTTCCAGGCTGCCGCTTGTCGTTTGTCACCATGCTGCGGTTCATTTATTCGTGGGCCCAGTAGCAGGAGACGTCTATCGAATATTGCAGCCAGCAGCTGGACATATCCAAGAAGACGGCTGTCCTGTATAACCGCTGGATGCATGAGGCATGTGCCATGGATGTAATGGCGCAGCCCCAGCGGAGGATTGGTGGACCTGGCCACATCGTCAAAGTGGATGAGACCCTTTTTGTGAAAAGGAAAAACAATAATTAATATATATATATATAATAATTAACGCTTTTAATTAAATGGCATTTTATCAGTCACCCTCCTTTTGCCAATATTCTGCTGCATGGCGGAAAAAAACGGATACCACCCTTTTTGAGACCTCTAAATTTTTGGGGTATATCACTCTGACTTTATGGTGTTAAAATAAATAAACTCATATTCTTTTATACATTGGGGTCACTTGAATGACCTTATAATTATTTTATAGTAACCAATATCAAGTTTTCTACTAGAAGCTGCCATACTTACAGTTTACAATATCCTGGGATGTATCATTTTGTATATTTTAAAATGCCTTTTAATTCTAGTGAATTAATTACATTTATTTGTTGTAGAAAAGGCAGAAGTAGATGAAAAGTAGATTATTATCACAATGTGAGGACAGATTGGCATTAATGCAGTGGATTAGTGAATAAACTGCATTAGAAGCAACATACTGTATGGTAAAGCAGACATCTGAAGGATAAAAAGTACCAGCGCTAAATATTCCCATTACTATTAAATTGACCGCATAGAGCAGGCATGTCCAAACTATGGCCCTCCAGCTGTTGTGAAACTACACATCCCAGCATGCCTTGCCATGGTTTTAGTATCCCCTAATAGCAAAACTGTGGCAAGGCATGATGGGACTTGTAGTTTCACAACAGCTGGAGGGCCATAGTTTGGACATGCCTGGCATAGAGCCTCTCACTCTAAGGGTGACCTTTAATAGGATGAGATATTTCGACTTTTGTGATTTTTAGTAAAAAAAACTGCCGAGTTTGCACGTCTTTCTGAAATCGCCATCTTAAAAGTCTTAATAGGGTGCGAATTGAGCTGTATATCGCATTTTTCCCCGTCAATTCGCACATGATTACCTGTCAGTTTGAATTCGCATTTCATATCTCATCCAGGTGTTTACCCATTGAAAAGTATACAAATCACGATTTAATAGCATGTGAATTCGGAATTCGCCTCTGAATTTTTACTAAAAATCACCACCGAACAGACCAGGTTGTGATGGGCAGTTTTAAAACAGACCACCATGAAAAAAAATGGAAATGGTTCATTTTTACACAGGTGTCTCCTACTATAATCAGAAACACCCTTACATATACCCCAACATCATTTAGGGCACCTGTGAGGGTTTGAGCAATGGAGATTTTGCAGTCTGGAGTTGAGCTGGTTGTTGTGCAGGAGGAGGGAGCATGCCATTCACAGCCTATGGGGCGCCACCCACATCATTTGATGGTTGCCGACCATCGAATGATGTAGAAGGTGCATGCATATCTAAGTGACTCTCAGGACACTTAGATTTGAGTGCACACTCGACAGGAACTGGGCGGGCAGCTGACATCCAGTGAAGTCAGCTCTCCGACACCCGCACACGCATGGCAGGGTGATTTCCATGGGAACACCCAGCGTTTTCATGGGAACTCTCATGAAACGTTGGCCATTCCCATTGACAAATCCCCTGGCCCACCACCAAATACCCCCACGCCCTCCGCCCACAGTCTTGGGTGCGTGCGCCCGGCAAACACTGTGTTTGCCGTGTCCACACGCACCTGGCACATGCACAGAAATGTGCATGCACATTTAAAAACCATTGCGCTCGCATGCGAGCATGAGGACCAGAATAACCGCCATGGTCTGTATCCAGGCTGAAGTCAGGGCTGGTGGTTTTCAGTAAATTCCAGTGTCCAGACAATGGATACACACAAAATACAATGAAAAAAATGTATCAGGCTTCAGCAATGCCCAATGTGGTTGAACCTATCACCAGCATGGGAGACAGTTACCTGCACTAGATTGTATCTACTACTGTCCACGATATAAGAAAAGCCTAAATACTGTCACTACTGTAAGTAATCACTCTACGTTCTGTAAATGTACTGTAGTTTCACTGTAAATAAAAGGACTATAGCTCACTAAACTCTTTGGTATGAAAATGTGAAGCTGGCCTCCCTTATTTAAAACTTTTTAGAAATATACAGTATTGTGTAAAGTATACAGCCAAAAAACATAATTTCCTATTTAGACGGTTATGCTTCAGTTCTTCATTCTCATTTCTCGCACAAGCCAACCCCAGTCTGGAACATTATGTTTTATTTCAAATGAATATTGCTACATCAGCATATTCTTCCATTTATATTTATAGGCTTGACCTTACATTGATTCTTGTATTCTTTCCCTTTTTTCATGTTTCATGTTGCTATAAGTACAGGGGAAATTGTGTTAGATTTATATAGTATCCCTTCTACAGCACTAAAAATAAGACAATCATAAGAAACAAAGGGGTAGATGTATGAAGCAGTGATAAGGGAGGAGAAATGATAAAGTGCCTGTACTATATCACCAGCCAATCAGCTTCTTAAAATAGGACAGTTAGGAGATGATTGGCCTATCATAAACTACCAGGCACTGTACAAGTCCCAGCTGTCTGCTCTGCATAAACCCCACATCAGCCCATTGCAGTAATATACAATGAATGTGATTTAAATTGGTCAGCTCTACTACAAGTCCCAGAAGTCTGCTCTGCATAAACCCCATATGAGCCCATTGCAGTAATATACAATGTATGTGATTTAAATTGGTCAGCTCTACTACAACTACGAAATCAGTCACGTAAAGTAGAACGCCAATGGCGTAAATCTCGTAGTATGACTGATTTCCTCACATATAAGACTAGTTACCACTCCTACTGCAATGCTCTCTCATTTTTTCTCATCCTAGACCTGCACAAGTCATTAAAAATCTATCTCCTGTGCTTATTCCAACCTTAACTAAAATCTGCAATCTCTCTCTTCATTATGGTACTTTTCCGTCTCTGCTCAAACATGCAGTGATTACTCCAATTCTAAAAAAAACACAATTCTGACGCTAACTCTCTCTCTATCGTCCTATCTCTCAGCTCCCATGCCTCTCCAAGCTACTCGAGAGGCTTGTCTACTCTCGCCTCACAACCTTTCTTAACTCTAACACCCTATTACACCCGCATCAGTCAGGCTTTCGCTCTCAACACTCCACTGAGACAGCACTGACTAAAGTGGTGAATGATCTGGTAACTGCTAAGTCTAAAGGCCATTGCTCACTACTTATTCTTCTAGATTTTTCTGCTGCGTTTGACACTGTGGATCACACTCTCCTTTTACAAACACTACACTCCCTCGGTCTTAATGATACAGCCATTTCATGGTTCACATCTTACCTATCTGATCGCTCTTTCAGTGTTCGCTTCTCTGACTCTACTTCCTCTTCACTACCTCTGTCAATCGGAGTTCCGCAAGGCTCAGTCTTAGGTCCTCTGCTTTTCTCAATCTATGCCTCCTCGCTTGGCAAACTAATCAGCTCTTTCGGATTTCAGTATCACTTATATGCAGATGATACTCAAATCTATCTATCAACCCCAGAGTTGTCACCAGTGGTTTTGGGCCGAGTCTCTAAATGTCTCTCTGCCATTTCATTTTGGATGTCTTCTCGCCAACTCAAAACTCAATATTTCCAAAACAGAATTACTTATATTCCCACCAACTAAGAACAGTTACCATCCTGATATCTCCATCACTGTTGACAACTCGACAATCTACCCTACCCTACAAGCTCGTTGCTTAGGGGTCATCCTCGACTCTGGCCTGTCCTTTCTTCCCCACATTCAATCTGTCTTCAAATCATGGAGGTTATTCTGGTTGGTGCGGAACTTTCCGAATTCTTTCGGAGCGGACCGCACGCCACGCTGTGCGGACATTGTAAGAACAAACGCCCACAGGTCCTCCGCATTCGGACGGAATCACTCTCTAAGAAGAGGGTGTGTTTTCGGACAACATCCAAACCGTGCGTGTGCGGTGGCCACACAAAGATTCTGCACGGTCTTACAGCATCAGAATGGATGGGAAGCTGGCCGTACGCATCGATGCGGTGTATTTCCGCAAAACTCACGACTATTATCTGAACTCATAAATCTGTCACATGACACACTTATGCAATTAGGCAACCTCATAAAAAAGGGTTTGTTTGTAATTGTAATCAATTAAATCCTATTTGATACTTAAACACATTACTACCACTTTACATTAACCCTTACATAATGTGAAGTGCTATTCAATCATTGTTACCCCTTTACGTAGGTTTTATGTATGCAAACTTACCAACAGTTATAAACACAGTGTGTGTGTGTGTGTGTATTTTGTTTTTTGGATAATGTTATTTGGCTTGCAGTGTAAATGTGTGTAAAAAATGCAGCCGTGCTTTCAGCATATATTTGTGTGTTTAGTAATGGTCCTTTTAGGCTGCAATGGTTCCAATTGAAGCAATGAAAAGAGTGTAATTAATGACTAATGAGTAGAGGAGAGGATTGTATTGTGTTCAGCTGAGAGTGGTTCAGGTACGGGCGTACTAATCGGGTGATCCAAATGCCTAGCGCATGACCGAGTGGTATTCGCAAAGTAATACTTGCTTATGAAGACCGCATATTTCCTGCCTGTTGGTTAGTTTGCAGTCGGTGTTCTGTCCGAATGCACGCCTACCAGAGTTCGTGCACTCCCTCGTGTACGCCCATATTTACGCCCAGTTTAGCCCACTTTGAAACTACGCCCTTGTGTAGTTCCCGAATGACGCCCATATTACGCCCATATTTCCTGAGTGAATGCGGTGCACATATCTGTACGGTATTAGTGAGAACGAGTAAGGAGACCGTGCGTGGCACATGCGCATTGCGTTGCCTACGCATGCGCAGACGGCTAAAAGACGACATCCGAAAGAATTCGGAAAGTTCTGCATCGACCAGAATAATGCCCCATGTTACATGCATCTAAAAAACATATCCAAAATATGACCGTATCTCACACAAGACACTACTAAATCTCTTATCCATGCACTCATTATATCCCGCATTGATTATTGCAATAGTCACCAAACTGGTCTTCCCAAGAACATACTCTTACCACTACAATTCATTTTAAATGCTGCTAGGCTGATCTTCCTTGCAAGACGCACATCGTCTGCTGATCTGCTCTGCCAGTCCCTTCATTGGTTACCTGTATCTTACCATATTCAATATAAAACACTTCTACTAGCATATAAGCTATTAACCATACTGCACCAGCATATATCTCTCTACTTATCACAAAATATCTCCCATCTCGACCACTCCGCTCTGCACAAGATTTGTGTCTCTCTCTTCTGCACAGATCACTAGCTCCCATTCACTATTACAGGACTTTCATCGGGCTGCTCCCATCCTACGGATTGTCCTTTCACGCACAATAAGACTCTCCACTAGCCTCCAAACTTTCAAGCGTTCCCTATCATATTTAAGTTCTACACGCATAACCATCTAAGGCACTTATGTATTATATAGCTTCCCTTCTGGACTTGTAACTTGGTGGGACTGCTATGCTATTACTGGTGCCTGTCCTTGTGTTTCCCTCTTTCCCTCCTATATCCCTATAGATTGTAAGCTTACAGCAGGGCTCTCCTTCCTCCAAATCTGTCTGTTGTTACCAGTTGGTTTTATCACTGTCTACTATTGTAAAGTGCAACGGTATCTGCTGCGGTATATAAGAAACTGTAAATAAATAAATACATAAAGTGTGCCATATCATTCCAGAGGTGCCGTATCAGTCCAAGGTTGTCGCCATATGTACCATATAATTCAAGGGTGCTGCCATGTGTGCTGTATCAATCCAGGGGTGCCGCCATGTGTGCCGTATAATTCCAGGTATGCTGCCATGTGTGCCATATACTTCCAAGGGTGCCGCCATTTGTGCCATATCAGTCCATGGGAGCTGCCTTTTATTTTTTATCAAAATAAAATTTAAAAAAAGGTGTTTTTTTTTTCTTTTACTGCTAGGGTTCTGTTAAGTGTGCGGTATCAGTCCAGGGGTGCTGCTAAGTGTGCAGTATCAGTCCAGGGGTGCTGCTAAGTGTGCAGTATCAGTCCAGGGGTGCTGCTAAGTGTGCAGTATCAGTCCAGGGGTGCTGCTAAGTGTGCAGTATCAGTCCAGGGGTGCTGCTAAGTGTGCAATATCAGTCCCGGGGTGCTGCTAAGTGTGCAGTATCAGTACAGGGGTGCGGCTAAGTGTAAAGGAATCAGTCCAGGGTGCTGCTAAGTGTGCCATATCAGTTCAGTGTTTGTGCTGCCAACTTGTGTAGCTTAGCTTAGTCACCTACCTACCTCTGTGCTACCTAAAAAATATTGTGAGCTGTGAGGCATACTTACCTACTTTTGAAAACTAGTTTCAGGGAGATTATATTTGGTAATATAATTTTGCAAGGTGCCCCACTGAGGTGGCGTGTCATGCTATGGAGAGATTGTGAAAAGATTGTGAACATGGCATCTAGAAGCATGGGCGTGTACTGCTACAACTGAGAGGAATCTTTTAAAATGACTTATATACAAATGTGGATGAGCCCCAAAGCAGTTAGTAAGACATACTATACTTGCTAAAGTGCTGGGAAATGGTGCTGATGACTCAATGTAAATGTATCTATCTCTTATTCCCTTTTCCCCAGAAAATGTAACAGTGTAATTTGGGCTAGGTGTAATGAGGGAGATTATTAGACTAATGAGGGAGAGAGGGAGATTGCTTTTATTTCAGGGAGTCTCCTGCAGAATGCAGGAGGGTAGGAAGCTATGCTGTGAGGTGTTCAGAATAGAGTGGAAAACCAATTCAGATCCAAAACTCAAAGATCTAGATCTAGATCCAAAAACACAAAACCCTAAAACTGTCCAGTGCACATGCCTAATTTAAATTCCTTGCCAAGAAGCTGCTCACTTTTGCAACGTAAGAAGGAAAAAAAATAAGCTGATAATAGACCCTAACTCCAGATAACAAGCAGGACCAAAAACTTGGGTTTTACTGTGGTTTATTCCTTCTTCTGCAGTCCCGCCTTATTGGCAATGTGGGCCCTAGGCAAAGCAATGCACTGGGGCCCCTATTACAGTTAAAAAAAATCATAACTCCAGGTATCTCCACCTGCTATTAGCAATCCAGCAATTTGCTTTCTTAAAGCCATTTACTGTTTGGATGCAGGCCTGTAGAAAATGTTTCCCAGCAGCTCTGATATTGTGTAATTCATAATTAAAGCAGCTGGACAGCAATCTCTACTAGCCTCACTAGAAACTCCGGAGGAACCAGTAGACCCATACTTGCCTACCCTCCCGGAATAGCCCAGAAGGCTCCCAAAAATCGGATCCCCCTCCCGGCCCCCAGAAGGGTGGGCAATATTCGCACATGCCCCCGGCCTCCCCAGCATCTTCCTATCACGCTGGTACAAACCCATGATTCCTGGGTGTATGCGGATTACTTTTTGCAATGGGGTGGGGCTTGATGATGTAGGGCTCAGTCCCCGCCCCCCAACTGGTAGCTAAAAGATAATAAATGTTGGCAAGTGTGAGCAAACCCCTACTCAAAGGCCCCTAGAATTAAAGGGTGCTAGGGCAGCTGCCCACTAAGCCCATGCATAACGATGGCCCTGTACTACTGCTAATATGACTTACTCTGAATTTGTGGGCAGCTCTATGAACCAAGGTCCAAGCAATAAGTCACACAATAATGAAAATAATTCACTCAGCAATTATGTCTAAGAAATATTGCTAAAGGATCACAGATACAAGCCATTAAATGTTGTCCAATATATTTCATAGACAATTATATCAAATATAAAAAGTTTTAAACTCATATCAAGACTTGTGAAGCATTTAGATGAGTCGTGAAATTTGGTTCTTTAAATTTGGTTCTCTACTACACTACAAGCTACCTGTCATGGAAAGGTCAGCTATCCATTGTAAGTAATGTCACAGCTGTAAACATATACAGTATTTTTCCCAGCTACAGCTCTTAGCCAGGTTAACTGCTGCAGTAATGTTCTGCCTTAAATGGCATTGCCACCTAGTGGTCCTTCAGGAATTGTCATGCTTAAAAAAATTCTCTCTCTCTCTCTCTCTCTCTCTCTCAGATTGCAGACTAAAGTGTATGTATTTAAGATACATGCAAATTAATTCTATCATTTTACAGTTCCTCCCATAGAAACTAAATAGTACTATTGCTAAAGCCTAGGTTGGTTACCACTAAAGCAGGGGGAATTGTATGAAATGAGCTGTGGTGTAACAATGGCACTGCAGCTCAAGCAGTGGCTTGGGGGAGCCAGCGCTGTGGGGGTACATGGTCTCTGCAGATTCCAATGTCTCTGGTCATCCGTATGGAATTTGCTATGAAGGTCAATCCAAAAATGTCCACCGCCTTGAAGGAGACAGATGCTAGAGGACCTACTGGACAGATGGATAGATGCTAGAGGTCCAATTGGGTAACGTGTATTATAGCTACCCGGAAGTTACAGATTCTGGGTTGCAATATACACACAATGGCCCTTATTCTGATTGATGCGGACTTTACCGCGTTCTTACGGATAGCGTCTTTACGGCGTCTGCGCATGCGTGGAGAACGCTACGCGCATGTGCCACGCCTTGACTCGGTACCAGTTCGGACAAAGGCCGTCCAAAACTGGTCCCCGCAATCAGTCGGGAAATAGGGGCGTATTATGGGCGTCATGCGGAATGACACATGGGCGTAGTTTCAAAGTGGGCAAAACGGGGCGGAAACATGGGCGGACACGGGGGAGTACACTTATGTTGGGGGGCGTACATTCGGAAACCACTCCGAATGCACGCGAGCAAAAAGGGCTGAAATGTGCGGTGTCCACAAGTGTACTATTGCTTTGCGGACACCACTCGTTCATGCGGTAGGCGAACGTACGCCTAATGACTACAACCATTAACACCTGAACCCAATACAATCTACTCCTTTACTCATTACTCACTAATAGGACGCTTGTCAGTGCTTTAATTGAAACCATTGCTGCTTCAAGGAAACCTTAGTAATCCCCCACATATGCTGTACTTGTCCCACACTTAAAAACTGCTAACAATTGACATGACAGAATATTAATACTAGCAATACACATGTGTATTCGACATGTTCCAAATAAGCAGTTTTTTATGAGGATAGGTAATTGAATAAGTGGGTCATGTGATGTCTTGCAGAAGATACATAATAGTGGGTTGTTTGGCGTAAATACTCCGCTTACGTGCGGTAGCACCGCTTGGCTCCCGGTCGGATGCGGTATTCCCGAGCATACTCTGGCATACTCTGTAATACCGTGCCGAATCGGAGTGTTTCTCCCGCACACGCATGGTTTGTATGTCGTCCGTAAACACGCCCTGTTCTTAAAGAGTGAGTCCGTCCGAATGCGGAGGACACGTGGGCGTTTCTACGGACGATGGCCGCACGCGGCAAAACACCGTGGCGTGCGGACCGCTCCGTAAGAATGCGGGAATTTCCGCACAGATCAGAATAAGGGCCAATATACTGTACATACACGTGTCAGAGAGAACTGTCTGGATACCGGTTGTTGAGCTGACTTTTGGATGCATCCTGGCTGCGACCCGGTGACTCTGAATAGTATATTCACTGCTGCGAACTTTCATGTACAGTATGTGAGCTTATATATCACAGTAAAAGGGTTTTTATGTTACATAGGGCCTTATTGTAGTTCACTCTTTCTGACAAAATCCTTCTTAGATGGACAAAACCATATGCACTGCAGGTGGGGCAGATGTTACTTGTGCAGAGAGAATTAGATTTGGGTGGGGTTTTACTTCAAAGTGAGATCTATATTGCAGTGTAAAAATAAAGCAGCCAGTATTTTCCCTGCACAGAAACAAAATAACGCACCTAAATCTAATTCTCTCTGCACATTTTACATCTGCCCCCCTGCAGTGTACATGGTTTTGTCCATCTAAGAAGGATTTTGTCAGAAAGAGTGAACTAGAATAAGGCCCATAGTTACATAGTAGTAAAGGCTGAAAAAAGACTTGCGTCCATCTAGTTCAGCCTTGGTTTATTAGCTTAACCCTTGTTTTTATGAAGTGAATACTGATATTTTAATTTTAAAGACAGATTGTTTTTCTTAATTGTACCCCTGGGTGTTTTTTTTTTTTTTTTTTTAAGTTTTCTTGTTTTAGTTGCAAAACTTAACAGCATATGTTAAATAACAACATTTATGGAAGTTCAATGAGGGGATGGGGGGGAGGAGACAGAAAGATAAGACTGGGGGGGTGAGGGAAGGGGGGAATACATCAGGTACATAGTGCAATATCATCATTAAATTAACAATGAGCTACATAACGATCTAAAGGTCGGATACAAGACAAAATGTTTATGGGCTTGTGCTCGGAGATCTGAGGGAGGACAGATTAACAGGATCAACTTGTATGGTGGAGAGACCTATTTTCTCCCTATAAATGGACCACTTAAGCCACTTTGTGCGCATTGAGGGGGCCATTGTGGAACCCCTATAGTCAGTTGTCTCGAAAACATAGTGTTTATGCACCTTAATTGTAATCACTGATATATTGGGGATTTCGGGAGACTTCCATAATTGGGCTAGAGTAGCTTTTGTGGCGATTAGGATGTGTCCCAAAAGGTATTTGTCCTCTTCGGCCATATCCTTGGGGGGGTAGTGAAAAAGCGCCAGTAGAGGGTCCTTTGGGATGTCTGCCCCCAACACCCTTGAGATAAGTAGGAATACCTCGTTCCAAAGTGATTGAATTGCTGGGCAGAGCCAAAAAACATGTAGGAGGTCTCCCACCATTCCACAATTCCTCCAACAGCTAGATGAAACATCAGGCCATATGTGGTGTAAACGCACTGGAGTGTAATACAATCTGTGGATCAATTTATAGAACATTTCTGAATGATTTACACATTTGGATATCTTAAAACACGACTGGAATATCGCTTCCCAAATCTCTTCGTTAAAAGTGTTGGGGAGATCATTTTCCCACTTAATCTGTGCTGGGAACCTCTCTTTCTGCGTTACACTAAGTAGGTGCTGGTACCACCTAGAGATGTTCCCTTTTGTAGATTGGGACGTAAGGAGGAATGATAGAATTTTAGGAAGACCAATCTGAGCTGGATTTTTTGGCAAATATTTCTGCAACCAATTCCGTACCTGAAGGTATTTATAAAAGTCCTGTCTCGGAATATGATATTTTGATTGGAGGTAGGAGAAGGAGGCCACAGTCCCATCTAAAAGCACATCCCGTATGGACTGAAGGCCTAAGTCTCGCCATGTGTTTAACTGTAGGTCTTCGATTGTGAGGGCTATTGTATGTAGGGACAACTGTGGGGCAGGCAGCGCCATATCTCGTGTAGCGGAGATTAGACCATGCCAAGCGACCAAGGTCGCTTGGATCGCTCTGCACCTTTTGGCCTCCCTGACTGCCAAGGCATCTGGCATCCAGGGTAGATCCGCCAAGGAGAAAGGGAGCATAGCGTTACGTTCTATAGATACCCATGGTTTGGGGGCTTCTTGGGTAAACCAGTCCCTAACTTGGGCTAGTATGCACGCCGAGTGGTATTTTTCCAGGTCTGGGTATGCCACTCCCCCAACCCTTTTAGCCAAAACCAGAGTCGACCTAGCTATTCTTGGTCTGGCTCCACCCCAAATGTATTTAGATATTAGACGGTTAAATTTATTACATAGAGTTCTAGGGAAGGGTCTGGGGATTGTACGAAAAAGATACATTAATTTGGGGAGTAAAATCATTTTCGCTGCTGCTACGCGGCCGACCCAGGAAATCTCTTGCATCATCCAGTCCTTGGTAATCTTTTCAAAAGCCCTATATAAAGGGTCAAAATTACAGCCCATTAAGTCCCCTTCTCTGGCAAGGTTCACCCCTAAGTATTTAATCGATTTTGATTGCCATGAATATTTGTATTTTTCTTTTAGGCGTCGAAGGACATCCCCCGACACATTAATTGGCAGGGCTTCAGTCTTAGTCGTATTTAATTTGTAGAAGGAAATGTCTGTGTAGGAATCTAGGATCTGGTGTAAGTGGGAAAGGGACGTTTCAGGTTCAAGCAGGCATAGTAAAATGTCATCAGCGAAAAGGCTGATTTTGTGGGAGATCTCACCTATTTGAGGACCTACAATATGGCGCATGGATCTAATACACTGCGCTAGGGGTTCGATAGCCAATGCAAACATCAACGGCGATAGGGGACAGCCCTGGCGTGTTCCATTAGTAATATTAAAAGAGGCGGAGGAACATCCATTGGTGAACACTGAGGCCGATGGGGCAGAGTATAACGCCAGAATGGATTGTAATATACCTCCCGAAAATCCAAACCTAAGTAGAGCAGCCTTCATGTAGTCCCAGTTTAGCCTGTCAAAGGCTTTTTCCGCGTCTAGGGAAAGAATTAACAATGGTAGGCCTTGCAGTTGACAATATTCCATCAAATTGATGACCCTCCTAGTGTTGTCTGACGCTTGCCTACCTAGTACAAAACCGACCTGGTCTTGATTGATAAGTTTGGGTAGTAACGGCGATATTCTGTTGGCTATCATCTTGGCAAATATTTTAATATCTGTGTTCAATAGAGCAATGGGGCGATAGTTTTGTACAGCTGTGGGCGGTTTGCCTGGCTTCGGTATAGTGACTATTCGAGCCTCCAGCATCTCCTTCGGGAAAGAGGAGGAGTGAGAGGCTTCGTTAAAGACTGGTAAGAGAACTGGGGCAAGGATATGTTTAAACGTTTTGAAGAAGTTAGAGGGGTAGCCGTCCGGGCCTGGGGCTTTATCTGAGGGGAATGAGTCTATGGCCGCTTCGACTTCACTCAGCGTCCAAGGAGAGTGCCCCACAGGACGCCGAGCCAAGAGAGGGAAGATTAAGTTTCTCTAGAAACCTATCTATTTTATCTAAAGTCGGCTGGGGCGTACCAGGGTCGTCTTTTAGATTATACAATTGTGAGTAGTACTCAGCAAAGGTATCAGCTATGGCGTGAGGGTCCACAACTTTAGCACCCCTAGAAGTGTAGATCGCATGTATGCGTTCTTTGGCTTTGCGACCTCTTAGTTTGCGGGCTAATAAGCGGCCTGCTCTATTGCTAAGTGTATAATATCGCTGATTAAGCCTTTGAATATTACGGTGGACTTCTGCGAGGGTAAATGTATTGAGAGTGTCTCGGGCATCAAGGAGTTGTCTAAAAAGGGTTTTATTCTGAGGGTCTGCTTTATGGGCTCTCTCTAATGTAGCTGCTTTTCTTTCAGCCGAGGCTAGGCGTCGATTATACTGCCTCTTTAGTCTGGCTGCTGCCTGAATTGCTGAGCCTCGGATCACTGCCTTCAGTGAACACCAATGTGTGAAAACCGATGTATCTGAGGGGGAGTTGGTTTCCGTATATAGCTCTAACGAATCTGATAGGGCCTGACGAGTGTCCGGGCATGTGAGAAGATGTAAACCCAGTCTCCAGGAGCCCGGGTCAATTGTGGGTCTACTAACGTCCCAACTAAGGAGAAGTGGGGAATGGTCCGACCAGGATAGTGGGAGGATACTAATCTTACTGATTGATGCCAGAGTCTCTCTATCGACCAATGCTATGTCAATCCTAGAGTACGACCTGTGTGCATGAGAATAAAAGGTGTAGTCTCTCACTGATGGGTGCTTGCATCTCCAAGCATCAAATAATACATATTCAGCCAGCAATTGGCGAAACTTAGGGGAGGGGTCTTGCGACCGCGTCTGGTGCAAGATACGGGTAGGGTGTGAGCGGTCAACACTGGGATCGAGGACCATGTTAAAATCCCCTAGTATCATCAAGGCCCCTCTCAGGTGTTGTTGGAGTGTTCTACACAAATTCCTACAGAATGCAATTTGTTTGGCATTTGGCGAGTAGCACGAGACCAAGGTAGTTTCAACATTTTCTAGGTGACCTACCAGTATCAGGAATCTTCCCTCGGGGTCTTCATATTTAGAGGACAACTGAAACGCACAATTCTGAGCTAGAAGTATAGCCACTCCGGCTTTTTTTGTGGGACCATTGGCCGTAAAACAATGGGGATATCTGGAATTAGTAAACTGGGGAGGGTTATGTTTTTGAAAGTGTGTCTCTTGGACCGCTACAATTTGTGCTTTTTGCTTGTGGAAATAATTCAGAGCTACTTTTCTTTTGTAGGGGGAGTTTAGGCCCTTTGCATTTATAGATATAATATTAACCATTTTGCATAATGAAGGCGGCTAACACAACGTTAAAGGATTCAAAGGTATAACTTACTAAACCTGATGTATCAGTAGGTAACATACGTAGAGCAGAAATGGGGAAACATGGGGGGGGTAAAACAAAATGTAGAAACAGAACTAAATCGATCTCTCTTGAGATCCAATCCAGTCGCCATATCAAGGCGGCTGTGTACATTGAATGAGGGGGGTAGTGGCATATCCCCCACCTTCTCATATACATTGATGGGTGAATATAACTCTAAGGGGAGAGGGAAATCAGAACCTCGCATGTATTGCCACCAAAGGGACTTGAATAGTCATTAACTGGGGTGTAAAGTAGCATGCAAAAGTTACTAATCGAACCTCTCAGGTTGAACAAAGAACAATATGAGGTGGCTAATATCTCAACAGGCAAGACCAACAATTACACATATGAGGCAAATTTAGAGACTGAGGAAAGAAAATGCAAGAAATATAAACATTAAAGCAAGACAATGAGCAGGGCCTGCCCCCTAGTTTGCCACAGACCAGTCCTGCTGAAGTCTGCGACTGGGGGGGCCAGCAGATATAGGGTCAGTGATATTCCATGACTGTAGTAACTTCAGACCATCCTCGACGCTATTTATGGAGACGCTGGAGCCTTCGCGGAACACCAATATTTTAGTGGGGAAACCCCATCTGTAGGGAATATTTGCTTTCTGCAGGGCAACCGTGATGGGCTTCAATGACCTGCGTTTCAAGAGCGTCGCGGCAGACAAGTCTCCAAAGAGTTGGATTTCACCAAGGGTTGTAGCCGTATCTGATGATGGTCTGGCAGCTTTAAGCAGTGATTCCTTTGTGTGAAAGTAATGCATCCGTAGCAAGACATCACGAGGGGCATTATCTGGAGCTGCTCTGGATTTAGGCAGTCGGTGGATTCGATCAATGAGCAGGGTTGCGGTGGCATTCTGCGGTAAGAGCCCTTTGAAGATATTCATAGCATAGTCATGTAAGCTACTGTTCGACACAGATTCAGGTATGCCACGTAGCTTGAGGTTATTACGCCGCGATCTGTCTTCCAAGTCCGTTACCTTGTCTCGTAGTGCACGGACTTCCGCCTCAAGTTCACTGTGAGAGTCCGATAAACAATTATGCGACCCCACCACTTCCTCCATCTTAGTCTCCAGATGATTAGTGCGGCCTCCTAGGTCCTCAATCGAATGCTGGCAGGCTTGCAGAGTGGCACGAAATTTAGCGGTAACTTCGTTTTTAAATTGGGACAGGAGTAACTTCATCGTGCCCACAGTCAGGGCGTCACCGTCCCCCACGGAAACCACGGTGGGACCCATGGCTGATGTAGAAAGCGGCGACGCCATGGAGGGCGGGAGTTGTGGGGGTGTGGGAGTAGTGGGGGAGGCCACGTCTTTAGGTCTGGATTGTTGGGGCGACGGTTTGAAGAAGGAGATTTGGGAATTTGGTTTTGGCGTCTTGCTGCGTTTGGACGGCATAACAAATGAGCTGACCGCTATATGTGGAAACTACTAGTGGAACGTTTCATATCAAAAGACCCCACTGTCGTAGGCGAGATTAGGGCATCCCTCTAGTTCTGGGAGAAGGCGGGGGGAGTCATTTGGGCTAGATCAGCATGGAGAGGAGCCCCAGAACTCGGAATGGGCACATATTGTAGTCACCCAGACACGAGACGGCCTACTTTACCAAGCTGATTCTGCTGCAGTAGGTGTCCCTTGTAGGAGTTGTGGTTATTCCTGCTGTTCACCCACAGGGGGCCCCGGGTTGCTAAGGGAGAGGGCGGCAGAGCTAATAATGGTGGAATCTCCCAGCGAGGCAGGAGAGAGAGCCACTGGAGCGGCCAACTATTACCTAAGGTCAGGAATGGGTGCTAATGAAACACCTAAAGTGTCCCCTACACCCAGGCTTCCCTGTCTGTTAAGTGTGGGAGTCTGCCCCACTCAATATGGCCGCCGCCTGCCACCCACTGTGCCCAGCAAATAGGGGCTGAAGAGGGCTTTGCTCCGCTGCTGCTTGTATTATTTAGCCGGCCTGTGGCACAGCACACTAGTGCCCAGTGTCCCGAATAGGCCCCCCCCCCTGGGTGTTTTTAATCAATAAATGTTTGTCCAACCTTATTTTAAACATATTTATTGTTTCTGCCGACACCACCTCACCAGGAAGAGAGTTCCATAGTTTTTTCCTTATAAGGGAACAAAATCTTTTCTCTTCTAATCTAAACGTATGCCCATGTGTCCTAGAGTCCTTCCTTGTATTAAAAAGTGCGCTGGACGGTTCCTTATATTGCCCCCTGATATATTTGGACATGTTAAGCATGTCCCCCCTTAAACGCCTCTTCTCTAGCGTAAACAGTCCCAATTTGTTCAATCTGTCTTCGTAGCTTACATTCTCCATTCCCTTTATTAGTTTTGTTGCTCTTCTTTGGACATTTTCCAGTTCTATGATGTCCTTTTTTATAGCGTGGGGCCCAGAACTGTACTCCATATTCAAGATGTGGTCTAACCAATGCATTAAACAGTGGCATAATTAGTTTTGAGTCCCTAGTTTCTATACCTCTTTTTATACATGCCAGTATTCTATTTGCCTTGTTAGTTGCTATATGACATTGAGCACTGTACCCCAATTTGTTATCTATTAGGACTCCTAAGTCCTTTTCAAGTACTGAATTACCCAATGCCTCCTTGCTTAGAATATAACTAGCACATTGTGTTAAACACCCTCAGTTTCTGCTGATGCAGTGAGTTTATATGTATTAACTGAATTTCATTGCGGAGAAAAAAGACTATTTAATTCAGTAGCCCTTCCCCGCTCTCCACGGTAATTAGCTGAGACTGCAGCTAATTGAACAAGCCCCAAAATGTTGAATGATTTTCCAGAGAATGGGGCAGATGCAGGGGCGTAGCGCCAATTTTTGCGCCCCCCCCCCCCCCCCCGCGGGATAATTTCGGAGCCCCCCCCTCCCTAAATTTAGCGCTGCCTCAGGCTCCCCGTTCTTACCCTGCCTCCCCCGCCGCGTCTGTATTCCGCCGGGAGTCAGGACCGCATATCTACTAATCTGCGTCCCGGTGCCTGGCTCCTAAAGTCAAATGTCCATTACAAAATGGCTGCCTCCTTACAGCAGACCATTTGGAGGCGACCATTTTGTAATGGACTCATATGGAGCCAGGCGCCGGGATGCAGAGTAGTTGATATGCGGTCCCGACTCCCTGCGGAATACAGACGCGGCGGGGGAGGCAGGGGCCGGGCACAGTAAGGAGAGGGGTGGAGGGCAGTTACCGGTGCCAGCATCCGGCGCCCACGCAGCCCCCGCTCCCCCAAGCAGCAGCGGGGGCTGCCTTACGATATCTACGTCACTGGGCAGATGTATTAAGCCTGGTGAAGTGATAAAGATGATTATGCACCAGTCAATCAACTCCTGTTATTTTTTGAACACAGCTGATTGGCTGGTGCGCTTCCACTTTATTTCCACTTTATCACTTCACCAGGCTTAATACATCTGCGATATAATATTTTTAATACAGTTCTACCTTGGATACAAATCACCTGTTTTTATACAAAGATGCACAGCTTTCATATCATTTTCTGTAAGTCATTTAAGGATACTATATAAAATGTAGATAAGTGTTAAAACCCTTTTTGGCTAGTTCCCAAATAGACCATCATGAAGCTCTGGGTTAATTGATTACCTTTGATTTGTTTTTACAGTATCTCTTTATACCTTATCAATAGAAGCCAGTATATGGTACATCTGTTTGGATAACTCTCATATTCAGAGTCCTAATAACTATAAGCACATGATGAAGTGATGGAGCAGCATTAGGGGAAAATGGGAAAACTGACACCATGGTACATTACCCTGTACTGCTTACACCAGAAGGAAAATTACATGATATGGATAAATGATTTTTGAGGAACGTATTGTCAGTACTGTCAGTCCATTTTTTAAACAATGATATACCATGGACCATTGGCTTGTGTGTACAGCTGAAATGTTTGTGAATGACATAATTTACAGACATATTGGCTGTGCATGTTCGCAAATCCTGGCACTATATCTTGCAGATATATCCAGGGACAGCAGGAGAGGTGGGATTGTTGCAGTTCAGGCTTGTCTGAGGGGAACAATGGGGTCATGGTTCAGTCAGAGAGGTGAAGCAATGCTCCCCTTTTTGCATACACATTCTAAATAGTGACAACGGGCCTGATTCAGACCTGTTAGCAAGGCTGCAATTATTGCAGACAGACAAAACCATCAGCACTGCGGGGGGGGGGAGGGGGAGACCTAACATGTGCAGTGAGAGTTAGATTTGAGGGAGTTATTTTGTCTCTGTGCAGTATAATACTGGCGGCTTTATTCTTACACTGCAATATTTTTATATATATATATATATATATATATATATATATCAGCTTGAACACACCCCACCCAAATCTATCTCTCTCTGCACATGTTACATCTGCCCCACCTGCAATGGCTGTGGTTTTGTCCATTTGCAAAAATTGTAGCCTTGCTAATCGGTCTGAATTAGGCCCAATATGCCAAGCAGGGCATTGCCTTCCCCGCTATTATTAACCACACCCCCTGTCTAGGGACCTGTCTAATGCCTTGGTTAATAATGTTTTGAATTCCTTCTGAACCTTGACAGGGCTCTATCAAACTTTAACCTCAAGCACATTGACAAAAGAATCTCTTCATATCCTGCTTAACCATTTATACCCCAATGAAGAATCAAAAGTTATCAATGACCTTTGCCATCTTTTACTTCTGGAAATTGATAAGGATAAAAAAGGTAAGTGTTTATTACCTAATATTACCTAATATGATGAAAAATGTATGAAAAAATATAAGATATTGTCACTTTAACCAAATAACTGCTCGAAACAGTAGTGGGTCTGACTATGATTGTTGTTTGAAAAGAAGGCAAAAAATGCAATTAATTGAGCAAAACCATGCTGCGGAGCAGATGTGACATGTGCAGAGAGAGAGTTAGATTTAGGTTGGATGTGTTCAAACTGAAATCTAAGTTGCAGTGTAAAAATAAAGCTGTCTACTATTTGTGAGCTACACACAAAAGCAGCCAGTATTTACCCTGCATAGAAAAATATAAATGTGTTTGCTCCCCTTTCATGGCAACATGTGGCCTGATTCAGACCTGTTTGCTAGGCTGCGTATACTCGCAGCCTAGCAAACAGATAAGCGCCGCCCAGTGGCGTGTGGTGGGGTGAGGCAGGTGAGGCACAGCCTTTCCTGTCATACTAAAGTACAGTATATGCTGGAGTTTTGAGTTTATATAGTATGTCAAAAATACAAAGAATATATATAAAAAATCTTATCTTTATTATTGTAATAATTTTTAAAGACAAAACTCTGGAGTAAAAAGTCTATGGCAGGTGAGGCAGTGCCTCACCTGGCTACCTTTTCTGCACACCTCTTACTAAAACTCAGGGAATCTCCAGCAGTATATACTGCGGCACTTGTGTATAATGCCAGCATGTACCCCATGGCTCATAAATTGTATCCAAATCTGGCTCTGGTACTTGCCAGGGACTCCTCAGCCATTTACCTCACCGCACGTCCCTGGCGCCACCCCACCGCATGCAATGGAATGTGTTCACGATCTCACATTCGGCCACCTGGACAAAAAAATTATTTGCTGGTCGCTGAGATATCAATTGATATTTTCTCCGTTAATGGATAAAAGTAAGTCTATAATTACTATCCTGGATGGAGATGCCTAAAAACGGGCGGGCGCTGACCTCATGTGACATCAGTCGCCCAGGGGAATGCCCAGAGTTTTTATTAGGAAGCCCATAAAATGCTAGGCATACCCCTTCTTTTAGTGTGTGGGTGTACCTGTGAGTAGTACTTTTGTCTGTGTGACCCACCCCTCCCCCTTGTGTCGTGTCTCTCCTCCCTATTTCTCCTTCCTTAGAGCCAGCAGCTGGGAGAAACACATCTCTCAGCAGCCCCCTACCTAGAGGGAAAGATGGTAGTGTCTAGATCCCCTTCAGTTTTGTAAATTTTCCAATCATGCACTGGGTCCACGTATACCAGGAGGGGGGGAATAAATCTGTGGCTCGCGTAGCGAGCCACCGTGCCCGAAGCGTGCGAGCATAGCGAGCCCACAAGGGTACAATGCAGCTAAAGCAAAACAAAATAACCTACACCTATGTGAATTACAGATAAAATACAAAACGTTGTGAGGGCATCTAACAACTTCCGCCCATACCGAACGTCACATCCTGTAAACAAAACTGAAGGGGATCTAGTCTCTACCCAGGGAAGATGGAGGAGTGACCACCAGAGAGATGAGTTTCTGCTTTATTTTTTTCACACTCTATAGGGTTTTCAGTGGTGAAAACCCAGCAACCATTTTTTTAGAAATTGGATGCCATGGTTTTCGGGAGCACACATGCCCGCAATAATCCAAAACCAGGTGCGAGGTCCCCAGTGTTTTGCTCCCAATTAAATTCACTCCTAGAATTGTATGCAAGTCCATTTGCTCTACTTTTAGAGGGGTCCTGACTTGAGTGTTCCAATTGCAGCCCCTTGCAAAGGTTGTTTAGTAACATGAATGTGCATTAGCAATAAAAGAGTGAAAGTGCAAGCTAAGCTTGAGATGTGTATTTAGAAACAAAACCAAAACAAAACCTATTCATTCCAGAAGTTTACTACAAACCAACTGACATTTATGCTAGACAAGGGTCCAGGTGTGTCTTTTTCACTTCACCGTCTGCATTATTATCTTGCTATTTATTATCCTTTTGTATATGTACTCATTTTGTGATGTGTGATGTATATTCCCAACCATTTTTTTCTGTAGTGCCCTTGACCTTTGTATCACTGAGTCATAAACCCTGCCCCCTGCCTTCTTGTGGATCATCTAAGGCAGTACAGATGGTGTAATTTTTAGCATTACTGCCTCACAACACCGAGGTCATGGGTTTGATTCCCACAATGGCCTAACTGACTGAGTTTGTATATTCTCCTCATGTTTGGGTGGGTTTCCTCCGGGTACTCCAGTTTCCTCCCACAATCCAAAAATATACTGGCAGGTTTATTGTCTCCCCAAAAAATTAACCCTAGAATTAATTTGTGTGCGTGTACATATGGTAGGGAATATAGATTGTAAGCACCACTGGGGCAGGGACTGATGTGACTGTCCAAATATTCTCTGTAAAGCAATGCGGGGTATGTATGCGCTATATAAGAAACTGTTTATAAATAATAATAAATCATCATCTTCTTATGTATGATTTGGGTTGAACGTCTTTTTCAACCTTAATTACTATCATTATATCATTATATCAAGTGACGCATTATAATACAACAAAGCATAAATGGCAGCAGCGGCGTAACTATAGCACCGCAGCCCCCGCCACCGCGGGGAATGCGCTGTGCATGTGGGGGCGCCGGGGGCTGCGGTGCTATAGTTAAACCCCCCCCCAATCCCCCGCAGACTTACCTATCTCGCTGGTCCCGGCGGCTCTGTTCTTCTGCTGAGGACCACCACAAAATGTCCGCCCCCATATAGCACAGTTCTCTGAAACTGTCTGCTGTATGGGGGCGGCCATTTTGTGGTGGTCCTCAGCAGAAGAACGGAGCCGCCGGGACCAGCGCGATAGGTAAGGCTGTGGGGGATTGGGGGGGTTTGCATGGGCGGCGGAGCGGCAGGGCAGGGGGGTAGGGGTGCTTGGCGGGGCGGCGGCGGGGGGCGCCCCCCCCCCCCCCCAAAACGTAGCTACTCCACTGAATGGCAGGAAACTACAGAGATTAAGAAAGTAGTTTTTAACAGAAAAAAAAGTTAAACACATCACGTGCTCTGTTTCTGCAAATCTAATTTATATCTATATTCTGTTGACCCCAGCATAAATCATGCACTTTTCCTGGCAGCACCATGTCATGTTCCCAGAAGAAGAAAGTAGTGTTTAATGCAGCAAGCCTAGATCTTGTGACCTGTCATGAAGATATGATGTAGATTTATTTCAACTTTGAGCCTCTACTAGATAAAATTCCTGCAGAGATGGTTTCACCACCCGCTGTGGTCGTTACACCAGTGGAGCTAGATTACTGTTAACAAATGTTTGAGCTGAATGCACATTATGTACTAAGTTATTACATAAATGACATGAGGGAGAAAGCCATAAAACATTGGTGTTATGCCTGTGCTGTCCTGGTGGCCAGTATGAAAAATAAGCCAGTTAAGATAATTAGTTTTCATTTTCTATAAAAAAAAATAAAAAAAATGTATTAAATTTGTGATAGGTATTCATTTCAGTCGAACAAAATGCACTATGTAGTTAGAATTTTATTACCACAAGTCATATAATAATATGATGTAGGCTGAGCAAGGTCATTATAATGAAGCAAGCCTGGTGATGCCTGGAAGTGTCTAAAGGTTGGGGAGATGTACTAAGCCTTGGAGAATGATAAAGTGGAGACAGATAAAGGGCAAGAGAATCAGCTCCTACTTGCCAGGTTACAGGCTGTGCTTAAAAAATGCAGGTGCTGATTAGTTGGTAATTTGCGCCAAATGTAAAGCCTCATCAAGTGATACAATGGAGAGGGATTATTGGCAGGATGCACTATAAACTGAAAATGATTTTTTTGTATGTAGTTTCCAATCCCCTCCGTTGGGGCACCGCTGTGGAGGGAATCACCAGCAAAAACATATGGGCTTCTCTTCACAGTGCTGTAAGAGGGATACATCCCAGCATGCCCTGCGGCTGGCGCCGTCACTCTGCGCATGCACAGACCCAGAAGTCCAGCACCAGAGCTGCATCGCAAAGGAGAGCTCTCATCGCAAGAGCTGCCTTTGCATTAATAATCGCATATCTTAGTGCATATGCGATTATTATGAATGCGGTAAGCGGCGATGTCCGACTAAGAAGGGCGGCGGACATTAGCGCATCCCCCAAGAGTGATAAAGTACAAACCAATCAGTCCCTAACTGCCCTGTTACAGGCTGGGTTTGACCAATGACAGGCTGAATGGCTGGTCCTTTGTCACTTTTTATCACCCTCCACTTTATCACTTGTTAAACTCTTTACTTTTTCACTCTCCAAGAGTTAGTACATCTGCCCCGCAGTTACAGAAGATAGTACTAAAAGTCTAAATCTACTTGAGTTAAAACCATAAGTGGAAATTATTTGCACATACTGGGGTATATTCAATGCCGATCAGGAGAGCTATGACGGCCTATTGCTTGCCATCATAGCCCGCCCTCAATATTCAACTCACCCCCTGCACTTGCCGTTTCCACCTCGCTATTTCTAAAAAGTAATGTGGAAACGCCGAGTGCGGACGTCAAAACAGCGAGGCTGGCAGCTAAATGCAACAGGCTTGCTGCATTAGCCGCCCTCACTGTTCGGGGGAATCTTCGCCATCCTCTGACAGGGCGAGCAGGCGGCGAGGGGGTTAAACAACTAGGATGGCTTATTTTCAGTGATCCTCACCGAAAACAAGACGTCCTCGCCATAAAGAACCCTCGCCGGCTGCATTGAATACACCCCACTGTATATAACTTTCTAATGTAACAAAACCTTTTATTCTTGTGTTATATTTACTTAGTTATTACTTGCAGGTGCCATTGATGAAGATCAATTTGTGGCATGGGTTGATGGTATGCCTCACACGCAGGTTTCATCAATACTGAACTTCTCGTTATTGCCACCAAATGTGACATCAGAGGCTGAAAAAGTACCTTCCATTCCAGTGAGTACAGCTAGATACCAAAATAATTCATTCATGTGTCAGTTTTAAATGTGAAGGCCATACAATCATATTGCATAATTAGTCTGCCACGGGGTTAGCATATAGAACAGTGTCTAAATAATACTGTTTTTAAAATGTAGCTTTCAGAAATGACCAGAAAAAGTATTGTCCTTTTATGACGTGAGATAGTGATATACTGTATATATATATATATATATATATATATATATATATATATATATATATATATATATATATATATATATATATATATATATATATATATATATATATATATATATATATATATATATATATATAGCAGGGAGTGGGGTTGGAGGCACTCGCAGGATTTCTCAGAAATAAACACACAGACCCAAAGTCTGGCAGCAACGTTTCGGTCAGTTTATTGACCTTTGTCAAGCTATATATATATATATTTTAGACAGCACTCTAGATTCCTGACAACTAAGGTATAATAAATAACACCAAACTAGTAAGATATGGTCAACTTTTCAGGTTGTAAAGGCCCCCATACACTGTGCGATTTGGGCCCGATTCGGATGGATCGGGCAGTGAAATCGGCCCAAATCGTATGTTTAGACATGCCATCCGACCCGATGCACGGTCCCGTGCGCATCGGGTCGGGCGGTCGGACGGGCTGCACATAAGATTTGGTAAATCGTATGTGCAGCCTGGAGGTGGGCAGGGGATGCGGCGTATGGGGAGCTCAGCTGATTCAAAGGGCAGGGGAGGCGCACTGACCTGGGCGGTGATCGCCGCAAGCAGGGAGCCGGTGATCCGGGGCAGTGAACGCAGTGATGGGCACCCTGTAGCGTGGGGGAAGCCGGACAGCAGCGGGCGCACATAGAAATGAATGGCCTGTCAGTGATTGGCTGAGAGCTCTCTGTCAGAGAGCTCTCAGCCAATCACTGGCTGGCCATTCATTTCTGTGTGTTTTTTCTATGTGCGCCCGCTGCTGCCCGGCTTCCCCTACGCTACCCTGCAATGTGGTCCCCTAGCAGCCAGTGAGTAAACTGGCTCTGCGTTTGGCTCCCCGGGAGTTGTCAGTAGATTAGGTCCGACTTGTCCTTACACCCTTTATCAAGACAGATTATTTTCTGATCCTCAAATTGATAGACAATGATAGACAATGGTATAATCAGAATTGGTGTAATAGGAAATAAAACATAAAATGCCAATGCATGTAATGTTTTCTGTCTCTTTTAAGACCAGCAGAGATTTAGATAACAGTTGGGGAATACGGGATAACCAGCTTCAGCAGATTGCGTTCCTAATGGCAAAAAGGAAGAGAGACTGGCAACTTCTAGCAAATCAACTGGGGTTCTTAGAGAAAGATTGTATGTTTTTTGAACAGAACCATTCTGAAACTAAAGATAAGGTATTTGAAACTTACATGTATGCAAATGTTAAACCAAAAAATCCCCAGAAAGATATTAATCTATCCTATTTCAATCATAGTTAGGGGGTGATTCCATACTGATCGGTCCACAGCATATTCACGCTGGGGACCTATGGTTCGGTTCTGGGCATGTGCGTGTTTACGCATGTGCAGGGCCGCTTTTCAAAAGCCAGACATGGCGGGACCTCTAATTTACAGGGTCTAGGGGATGTAGCTATTATAAGGGCCTGAAGGCAATTATTATTCCTTTTTTGTCTTATTTTTTTTTTATTTGAATTACTGCTTCTGTTCCGGGTTGGTGCAGTGAATGTACTGGGAGGAAAGAGGGAGGCTAAGCTGCTTGTTCTACAGAATCCATAAGTGTGGCTGTGCCTGCAGCAGTGGTCATGGCACTGTACAAGCACAATCAGTGCACATCCATTATCTAGCCCTGGTACCGCTACACTACTGCAGATGCAGCCACAATTACGGATTCTGTAGAACAAGTGGCTTCCCTCCTCATGTCTGCCTCCCAGTAAGTACACTGCAGGCCCTGAATCTGGTGAGGCAGCACTAATTAAAAAAATAATATCTTGTTTTTAGGGTGCAGTGCGATTGCCTTTGGGGCCTCCCCGAAGCATTAGGCCCCATAGATCATTATGTCCCCAGTGTCTAGGTCAACAGTCAATGGGTCGAGAGACAGAAGTTTGACACAAGAAAGTGGTGGACATGCATTGGATCGACATTTAAAAGTGTCTACATGAGTTTTTTTTTTTTTAAATGGGGGTCTATGTTGACATGGACAATGTATTACTGTCCCCTTGCATGGCTCACTATGCTCGTCATTGATGGGGCACTATTATATTCTCCCTCTATGCCCACTGGGATGGCAACGTGTGAACAAGTCATTAAAAAAAAATCATGAAAAACTGGGGGGGGGGGGGGGGTTGTGTGACTCTTTTGCTTCCTGTTTGCATCTTAACAAATACATATTTGCTATTCTCAGGATACTGCACCCACAATTTACTTACTGTCCTCTACTTTATGTACTTTATAAAATGCTTACTTAAGTAAATCTAGCATCTAATTTATATTCACAATCACCAATTATCTAATTTGGAACAACTTGTTCTTACTCCTAGATCCTAGATATGCTGCAGGTGTGGAGGAACGCTCATGGGAAGCAGGCCAAGTCCCAGACTCTACAGAACGCACTGAAACAAACCCACAACAGTGACATTGCCAATGAGACCTTCAATCTCAATTTTTAAACATTGTAGACCTGATTAGCCTTAATGATGGACAATGACACATCCGCATCTCCAGTAAATCACAATATTTTTGAATTTCACCAGAATTAATACATTTCTGCATATAAATCTGTATGTTTTCAGGATACTTTTTAAGAATAATCAGTTTTCGTCATTATTATAATAATTAACTGCACTGCATGGAACTAACAAATGATGGAATATTTGAACTTTTTTATTTACCTCTGTGAAAATTCCGTCAGCATGAAGGCCTAACATTTATGATGTACCTGCTATTTTTGAAAAACCCTAAAATCAATGGTACAGCTTCAATGGAAGAATGACTGGAGTGTAAAACTTGCTTACAGATGCCTTGGGCGCTATTTATACTAGTGCTGGTGTGAGCAGACGTTCCTGTGACAGCGAATTTATCAGAGCTGGACCAGGACTATATTTCAGTGCTGGCAGGCCCAAACAAAAAACATACAGAACTAAAAACTCAATGAATCAAGACATTTTGTGGTAATTCTTAGGATATAAACAGTTTTTTTTCACTATATTAGTCATTGACAGCCTTTCACAATCAATTGGGTAATTTGGTTACTGAAGAACTGTTTGTGATGCCCATAATTTGCCTTGGTGCAAATGTTGGAAAACTAGCTAAAGCACCATGAATACTGTATGCCTCCAAATCATAGAGTTAACTTATACTTCTACCATAATGCTCACTGGTCTTTATTCAAAGTTGCACACAAAAGATACACAATACACATGGCAAAATACAAATGGACCTGTACACAGGTAGCAAGATCTTAGAGGAAGTTTGGTAGTTTCTCTTATGAGGAAACATTGGTGATCTCTTAATTAAGATGCTTAGAATTATTTTTAACTGCAATGCTTAGACCGATTTTGACTTGCTTTTATATTAGACTAGCTGAGGTTCCTGGCGTTGCTCGGGTTTGGTTGTGCAATAAGAATTACTTGAACTTTATCCATGTCTTGTTTTAAGCTTGGCAGCTCTTCCAACAGACCCAGGAGGTAGCTGCCTAGTGTCATCTGAAGTTCTCATCCAAATCCATCCTGTGGAAGGCCCTGAACATGCCCCCCATGCCCATGGTGTGCCCAGCATACACCTCTCTGTGGTTGGCTACCGGATCTGACCCCAATTTTTTCTTAAACCCCATGTCCTCTTCCCCCTCTATGTTATGCAACTTTGCCATATCTTGCTTCCCTGACCCACTTTGTGTAGTGGCCGGAACCTCATGAGGACTGGATTGGGGGTCTTAGTGGCCGTGAACTTGGACCCAATAAGGCCACCTCCCGTTGGTTTCGTCCAAAACGGTCCAACAGTGACCGAATGCATACCAGACCCATGGTGTGCCTGGCATACACCTCTCTGGTTGGCTCCAGGATCTCATTTGATTGATTTAACAGGACTTTCCACTGGTTATTATGTTAAAATATAACTGGACTCACAATCAGGCCAAATATGTGAAAGAGGTGAATTATATGCTTTCTACTGCTGCCTATCACCATACCCCTCCTAGAATACCAAGTACATTGTCTAACTTCTGATGAAGTATACTGAGTAAATTTAATGTAACTTCTTCCAAACAGCATACGGATTGCTTGCTAGGTGTTGTCAAGTTTAGACAGCCACTGGGAGACTTGATGCTGTAATTACATCAAAACTTCTTAGTGGTAAATTATCAGAAAAATAGAGACAGCATACGTTTATAGAAATACATTCAGCATATTAAATGGTGTGAAAATGAAGATTATATCATTCTTCATCCTCCTAGTGAAACCACATCTTCAACATATCAACAATGAAAGCTTCTAGAGACACGAATCCTTCTGATGCTGACAGTGACAATGTAGCTCATTATGGACCCTTGATGGGAGTAAAGCATAAAAGCTGCATCTGGACAAACCATGCTGAAATGCAAGGGATGTCATTTATATTCAGGGTAAATAGTGGTACCTGCAGTGCCACATTGTTTGTACAGGTGCCCAGTTACATGGGGGGTTGTTGCTTTTTTTCGCACCTCAGAATCAAACTAAACTGTTTATTGTAATTGTAAAATCATTACAGGACAATTGAATCGTTTCTACTTTATTGAGGTACATGGCGCAGATGTTAAGCAGATGTGTTACGTATTTGTGGAGGAGTATTACTTCAGGCCAGGTGTGAAATCATGTGTATATGTATATACATAAATACCAGTGGTGGCTCCTACCTTAGTGCAGGAGGTGGCTGCCAGTAGCCATGATGCCAAACGCCCTCCGCTGTTGTGGATGGATGAGGATTACGCAAGACTGCACAGACTGAAAAAATTATTCAATAGTAAGTTAAAGTTGGAACTCCCTTCCCCACACAGTTTGAAAGACCCCGCACTCGAGAATTATTCAAAAACAGACTCAAGACTTTCCTGTTTACTCAAGCATTTCCATAAATCCTCTGAGTATAGTTTATGAAAAGCTTTCCTGTACTTTATTTTTCCTGTACTGTATTGCATTAATTCTATCTGTTTAGCGCCTTAGGGAAAATTTACTAAGCCGGCTGAATGCAGCCTATCCCTGTACGAACGGGATCGACCAGATACGACCTGAAATTACGAATGAAGAATACAACAAATTTACAAAGCTGTGGTATTCTTCACATTCGTATTTTCCGATGTCATAGCCGTTCGTGCCCGATTGTATATGTTACAGGTCAGATACGTATTTAGCGGTCGTATATATGGCTGCCAAATGCTTATGAAGTGGCAGCATTGCACGGATCAGTGTGATCCGTGCTATGCTGTTCAGTGTAAAAAAAAATAATAAACAAATAATTGGCTAGAACCAGCCCAGGGCTTTAAAAATCCGGTCTTGGTTTTAGAAATTCAGGGACCACAAATAATTAAAAAATGAATGTTTTATTTATGATTATGTTAATTTGTCCAATTACATTTGAGTCCCTAATAACAGTACTGTGTCTATACATAGCTTCAATTCCTGAAAGTTTCATGTTATTTTTTTTTTAATTCTGTACATTTTTATTGATTTTTTTGTTGCTTACACAAATACAAAGAAAAGCAAGCAACAAATACAAAAAATATTAACAACGGTGAACGTCTCAGTGTGGTTTTTACAGGACTAGAATGATCAACCAGTACAGCGATAATAGTAAATACAGGAAGCATATAAATGTAATTGTGTGGCATCCCAGAATTGGGGTACTCCCTTTTTGGTGCCACAGAATCATTGGTGGCCAGATCTGTCTAAAAAATACACAGGATTTCGGGGGGTTGCTAGGCAACCACCCCGCAGCAGCAAGGAGGACAGCAGGGACTTTAGGACCCAGCAAGGTGCTGGGAGAAGCAGGAAGTTAGAGACCTGCCTGTTGCTGGGGCAGATTGGAGTGTAACAAGTGTGCTGTGTGCAGTGAGAGGAACCAGGAAGGCAGTCGGTGAGCAGTGTGCCTGAGAGTAAGGAGGAGTAAGCAGCGCGTTACGCTGGGCGTGCTGAGGAGAGTGGTGAAGAGTGGAGCAGAGGCAGGACAGAGCAGCCAGATAGAGACCTCTGCAGCAGCTTCCCAGTGGTGATTGATGGTCGGGAGAGAGGGAGAGAGAGCCTGCAGCCCACACTCGTGTAGAGGCGTCCCCGCACAGCAGGACACCCACAGATCCTGTGTGTCCCCAGAAAGCCCTGACAGGAGTCAGCGTCCGCTCGCCATGCTTCGGGCTCGGTGGCTCGCTGCGCTCGCCACACTTTCTATTCTCAACTCCGACGTGGATAGTGGGGGTATGAAAAGGTCGTAGGATGCGTACCGCCGCCCCTCGCGGGCTCGCTGCACTCGCCGCGCTTCGGGTTGGCGTTGATAGTGGGGGTGGTCCAGTGTGAAAAATGACATTTGGGGTGCATTTTACATGATTTCAACTCATGTCCATAATTTCAGTAAAAAATTACATCGCATCGCATCAGATTGCATGCGATCTCATGCGATGCGATGCGATTTTTCCATATACGATGCCCATCGTGGGAGCCGTGATTCTACACAAGTACCCCCAAAGGAAGACGAGAAGGCCGAAGCCCAGTCCAAGGAAGAGAGGCCTGGAAGCGAGTATGAGTACACAACGATTTCGAGTGAAAAATTCCTATTCTTGATGCAACAGGCCATCAACAGGTCCAAGAAAAGGCAGAGAGAGGAAGCACGTGCTCAATGTCGACCACACGCAGTGATTTAAGGTGCAGTCGAAGAATACTGTTGAAGAATGGGAGAGAAGACTTGCCTGAGGTGGAGGGGCAGGGAACCCAGGGGGGACATGCCTCTGCACAACCCAGGCCCCATAGTTAACAGGTTTTTACACGGCTTAGGTAACCCGCCCTGAATGTAATTGTAAATGCTTTAATGTATAGATGTAAGGCAGAAATGTAGAAATGTTTTACAGTTTATAGGTAATGTTACCTTGAAATGCTTTGTTCTTAACCAAGAGACTGTACCAGGACTTTAGTTGTCTCCGACATAATGCCCGCGGACTGGCATTTTTCCAGCGGGGAAGCATGTGGCATCCCAGAATTGGGGTACTCCCTTTTTGGGGCCACAGACTCATTGGTGGCCAGGGCTGCCTAAAAAATACACAGGATTTCGGGGGGTTGCTAGGCAACCGCCCCGCAGCAGCAAGGAGGACAGCAGGGACTTTAGGACCCAGCAAGGTGCTGGGAGAAGCAGGAAGTTAGAGACCTGCCTGTTGCTGGGCAGATTGGAGTGTAACAAGTGTGCTGTGTGCAGTGAGAGGAACCAGGAAGGCAGTCAGTGAGAAGTCTGCCTGAGAGTAAGAAGTAAGCAGCGCTTTACACTGGGCGTGCTGAGGAGAGTGGTGAAGAGTGGAGCAGAGGCAGGACAGAGCAGCCAGAGAGAGACCTCTGCAGCAGCTTCCCAGTGGTGATTGATGGTCGGGAGAGAGAGCCTGCAGCCCACACTCGTGTAGAGACGACCCCGCACAGCAGGACACCCACAGATCCTGTGTGTCCCCAGAAAACCCTGACAGGAGTCAGCAACAGATGTGCAGGTACCCTGACACCACCCCACATACCAGTTACCCATCTCACCTTCCCCAATGGCCTTGTGGCCTGTCCTCTTTTTCTGCCCCAAGTTAACCCAGCACAGTGCCATTTTAGCCTGAGGCGCGGCCCTCCATACAGGGACTGCCTTTACCCTCACCCTTCCTTACTTGGAACCGGATAACCCATTTATTCAACCAAGTGCCTTTGACTAGCCAGAACCTGGACCCAGGCCTTTTCTTCAGCAAAGTCCCTTTTCAATGTTGGCATTGTGCCAAAATTACAGACACCTCTGTTGCCTTGGATTACAAATCCCATTACTAGCTGTTTAAAAGACACGGTGCACCTAGGCCAAACAGGTACCTTATTTCTGGAAATAACTGCGCAGTTCAGGAACTCGCTCTTTTTAGCCTGGACGCTTATGGTTATTTATGCAAGGTATAAGTACTGCATACTATGTTCATTCATGTGAAAGCTATTGCATGTCTTGTTTGATGATTTGAATTGGTTACACGACAGTATACCGTGCAAATTGCAGCCTGCAGGTGTTACAGGTGGCCCCATCGCGCACGATATCTTCTTTATAGAATATTTTTTTTTTTTTTTAAACACACTTTATTGGGAAAAACACATATAGAGACATGTAGAAGTAACAGAGAACCTTTTGTAAACATGGAATGATAAAATGATGCAGATTTCTAAGAGATTCTGTTATATCATTGTGCTTTTTAACTTTTTGGTATAACAGGGGTCAGGGGACCCTGACAGAAGAGGAAAGAAAGGAGAGTAAGAGGTGGGGGGTGGGGGGGGGGGAGTAAGGGGGGAGGGGGGGGTTAGGGGGGGGCGGGCCATCTTGCTTATAGCTCATACGGGGGGGAGAGTCTTGAGAATCTAGCCATGGTGACCAAACCTTATGAAAGGATTTTAATGAATTGCGTATTAGTGCCGTCATATATTCCATTTTATAGACGTACCAGACACGGGAAAGTATCGCCTGGAATGGGGCCGGGCTGGGGTTTTTCCAGTCTACTGCAATTTGGCATGTCATTGCTGAGGAGACATGTCGGAGTAACTTATTCTGGTGTCTTGAAAGTGTAGGGATGTTTAGCGGGAGGAGAAAGTATTTAGGATCTAAGGGGACGTCTATACCGAACATTTTTGAGAGTAGGGTTCCTACTTCTTTCCAAATGATTGCTAGCCTCGGACATGTCCACCAGATGTGGAGGAAGCTACCCTCTAGCGGGCAGCCTCTCCAGCATCTATCTGAAGAATCAGGGAACATCTTATGCAGTCGTGAGGGCACATAGTACCAGCGGAATAGGAGTTTATATATGTTTTCTTTGATCCGAACGCACATTGAACTTTTGGCGGCGTTATCGCGGATCTCTTCCCAGTCTTCGTCATCTAGGGATTGGTTTAGGTGTCTTTCCCAGGCGAGTTTATAGAATATTTTTATTCTTTCATCTCTAATTGAATTTATTGTGGAGAACAGTGCATTGCATTTGTTGCAGCGTATTGTGTGAAGTGCGGCCTACCTGTGCCACAGTGACCCCATCGCACACAATATCATAAAGGGGAATTGTCTTCATTCATTAACTGCCAATTGTCATTATTGTTATTGCATTGTTTAAGCATTTTCATAGCAGTGATCAACGGTCCTTTTGCTACGAAAAGAAAACCTTTTTATCACCATCCTAACGTGTGGTGACCATTCTGTGTGGTTGTTTTGGGGTATTGTCTTCCAAGGGTGCATTTGTCCCTCCACCTTCTGAATTGCAGGCGAGTGAAGCTGGCAGGTCGCAGGCAAGCAGTGCCGAGAAGGAGAACATGAACATCAGGTAACGGCACACACCTACACGCAGTCTGACAACATCACAATTGTATCAATGGCAAGGTGTAGCATACATGCTCATAACCCCATTGTAGAACAGTGTATAACAATCATTGTGTCACAGCACTGAGGGGCAGATTTAGCAAGCGTGGTGAAGTGATAAAGTGTCTGGTCTTTATCACTGTCCAATCAGCTCCTACCTGTCACTTTTCAAACCAAGCCTGTAACGTCACAGTTATGAGCTGATTGGATTGTGATAAAGTACCAGCCACATCATCACTTCACCGAGCATAATAAATCTGCCCCTCAGTGCCAAAGCGGAGTCATTCCACCTGTCCCACTTGGCATGGTAGCTTGGAAGTGTGCCTCGAGAGCGATACACGAATCTCTCATGTCCGGAGACCTCATTGACTAGTGTCCGCCAGTTCATATGTTTTTTTTATTTATCCCAGCTGATAGTTTGGACCTCATTTGCAACTCTATTGTTTATTTTTAAATACATTGTGGTGGCTTACATAGCCAAACTTAGGAAAACTGTGTCATTGTCCAAATATATATGGACCCAATGACGGATTCATTAGAGGGACATGCGGGTTGTGCCCCCTGCCCCCCCATTCTTTTTCAAATGATGCGATAAGATATTTAATTGTACATTTTTCCGTTTTACCGCGAAAATAGCATCCAATCGCATACCTTATTTAGTGGTATGCGATGCGATGGGCGCCGTGATAATACACAAGTACCGTGAATAAAATTTCAGTGTAACAACGCAATGGAGTACAGATGTCAGATGTCAAGTTCAACATGTGAACGCATGTGGCCCAGCGCGTTTCGTCACGATCATGACTTCATCAGGGGCAATATAAGCAGCAAATACATTCTTAATTCGATATGTGCTGTTTATGAGATACATATGTATGAGCTAAATATGCTCAGAAGTATTAGGATATGGATCTACCCAACGACCAGACATCGATGGGGTGAAGTGCATCAGGTGAAATGGTTTGGATTTCACTGGTTTGGATTTCACTGGCTTGGATTTCACCCAATGCACTTCACCCCATAGAGGTCTAACTCTGGTCGTTGGATAGATCCATATCCTAATACTTCTGAGTATATTTAGCTAATACACAGTGGACCTTGTACTAGTGGTGCACAACTGTTCCTCTTTCGAAGTCAGACAATCCATAGACTTGTAATTTTTGTCTAAAGGTCTTATGAATAAGCCACATATCTAATTAAGAAGGTGTTTGCTGTTTATATTGCCCCTGATGAAGTCACGATTGTGACGAAACGCATTGGGCCGCATGCGTTCACAGGTTGACCCTGACATCTGTGAACAAAAGCACTCCATTGCATCGTTACACTGAAACCTTTTTCTGCATATATATATATATATATATATATATATATATATATATATACAACAAAATCCCCAAAATTGCGCTTAAATATGCACACAATCGGTGGTCGCTATTAGACACTTTGGTTCCCTACCAGTAGGAACCCAACAATTTCTACTAACCACAATAGTGTCTTAAGCGCCCTATGTGCAATAAGTAATGTCCATTCAATGAATAAAATTGTATAAAATTATGTAGAAAATGATGAAAGATGCTTGTAGCTTCAATTTTTCTGGAATAATCCTGTTTATTTGATCATTACCCAACGCGTTTCGTTCCGGTGAGGAACTTCATCAGGGGTTTTTTTGATCTATGAAATAACATAATTTCATATGAACAATTGACATTACATACATTCACATAAAAACATTTTTTATATATAAACTTGATTAGAAATGCAATGATAGTAAATAATTTAAAAAAGATAAACTAAAATTTAAGTTTAAATAATCTTATAGGGAAATTGTTAGGAGGGAACAAATAATGAAGAATACATTTTTTCAATTCATAAAAATACATGTATAAATAGTTTGCTTGAGTTTACTGATTATGAAATTGATTGAGGAGGATATCATGAATAATTACATGGCAAATAATATTAATGACGATAGTATGAGTATATCAGTTACAACAAATGTATATACATAAAAATACAAATTTTCAAATTTTCACTTATGTAAGAGAAAAAAACATTGATCTTTTTATAGATGTTTATCACATACCTTCTGAATGATTTTGCTTATTCTTAAGTTTTTATTGCAGGTGTATTCAGAATTATGGGGTAAATTCCTTTGGTGCGTGTATTAATATGGTATAGTTCTGACCTAGTTACATCATAAGGAAGGTTGTTTTTATTCCCCTTGTGGTTTAATAACATTCAATTGGCCACATAGTTTTTTCATGAATTAACATACCTTATTTTGAATAGGGAGAAAAGTACAGCCTCTATATTTGTGAAGGGTGTTTTTTGATAAAGACCCCTAGTATAGAGGGAAAAACCATATGTCTCAATTAATTTTAATCCTAGGAGATATTTAATTCTCTATGTTGAAAATCAAGGGATTACATACCTCAAGTAGGAATAAGCCTTTTGACTTCAAAAACAATTTTCAGTTTTTAAATAACAATCAGGAAAAAAATATTCCTAATATAAAGAGAACAAAAAGTAATCAATAATATTGCCTTAATCAGGGTCATTTTATATGTCTCCTTAAAATTAGTACTCACCACCTCAGTATCAATCTGTGTGTGCTCCTTGGAGTCCAGCCAGCAAGTGAAATCAAGCTGTGCTGGATCTCCCTATATATAGGGCCTGGGTGCTGACATCACTTCCTGTTGTGCATATTCAATAATTGGGCTTTTCTATCTGATTTAATTATACCCAAATTTACAGTCTACTATAACCATTAGCTATGAGATGGGATAATCTTTATATAGATAAATATTTTGATTTATAATTGATCTAATCTTTATTTAATATTTATTTAATGGGCGGAGATGTCCCATAATGCAATGCGCGCTCGTTATAAAGTTTAAATGACAAGTCCCTATTTAATTTTAAATACATAGGATAGGCTCCTCTAGGAGATATATAATCCGGTAAAGCTCCGGAGTGAGATGTGATATTAATAGCCTGTGGGTATATGATTTTAACTATGAAATACGCGGTTTGCGTTCCACTTGCTTAGCGGTGGAGCGCACCGCCATGTTTTCAGAAGTGTGGACGTTACCAACGTCGCATAATATCAATTAATGCGGTATGCGTTCCACTTGTTTAACGGTGGAACGCACCGCCATGTTCCCGGAAGTGTGGACGCTATCAGCGTCGTACAGAAACAAGTAACGCGGTACGCGCTCCACTTGTTTAGCGGTGGAACGCACCGCCATCTTGAAAAGATGCTAGACGCTACAAGCGTCCTACATATGTATTAAGGAAGGCTGTTTGCGTTCCAATTTATAAGCGGTGGGACGCACCGCCATTTTCCCGGATATGCACACCATTACCATAGTTTAAGCGTTCCATTTATTCCGAAGTGGGACGATATCTCATTAAGCTGGATTAAAACTCTTATATATTCATATCTAGTGAGTGATTGTTAATTGATGTGAACTAATTTGTATATTAATTAATATGATAATTTCAAGTGATGATATTATACCTATAGGAGCTAAATAATTATTTAATTATTTAATTTATTATTATATAAATTAAATGATAATTAAATTAAATAAAAATAAGTATAAATGTAAATAATTAATTAATTGGTGAAAATATATGTGACATAATTGGATTTTGAGTGTACCAGTGAATAAAAATATACATAAATATAAATTAATATAATTATTAATTGGGGGTGACTGGTGATGTCAATAATTAATATATACATAGTGTTTTAATTCTGAATATATAGTACCATCTTAAGGATTATCAAAATGACCCTAATTTTACAGTGCAATTTTTCATGGTGGATTGTAAACCAAGGCCTACAAAATTACATCTATAATATAGTTTGATGGTTAATTAATAAGATCTTAAATGTGTTGACTGTTGTTATATTCACAGGAAAGGGGTGATCTCAATGTTTTCATTCAAACCCTTTGGGGTCAGGGTGTCCAGTGTGTATATCCAGAAGGACTCTCGCAGGATCAGGCTACGATCTCTATCCCCTCCCCTCGGGTCTTCTTTGACATGTTCTATAGCGGAAAATCTGAAAGTACTGATGTCCGAATTATGTTTGGACTCAAAGTGTCTTGGGACACTATGCGTTTGGACCTTTCTCTTAATATTACGTAGATGTTCTTGGATCCGCGTTTTCAGACTTCTCTTTGTTTTCCCAACGTAACAGAGGTTGCACCCACATTTGATGATATATACTATATATGTAGAATTGCAGGTTACTATGTCATTAAATTTAATTCCCTTTTTCATGTTATCAGGGATCATATTATCCAGTTTGCCTATATGTTTACAGCAAATGCATCTATTGCACGGGTATAGTCCTCTCCTTTTGGGTAAAAACATGTTGGAATTTCTGTCGTCTTCCTGAGATTTGATGTTCTTAAGTTTGCTGGGTGCTAATATACTCTTCAGGTTTCTTGCCTTCTTGTATACAATGTCCGGTTTGTCAGGTAAGTGAGGTCCTAAGACTGGATCCATTTTCAGTAGGTACCAGTGTTTATCCAAACAGTGTTTAATTTTCTTGTGTTCTTGACTGTATTGTGTGATGAATGTTATTAAACCACAAGGGGAATAAAAACAACCTTCCTTATGATGTAACTAGGTCAGAACTATACCATATTAATACACGCACCAAAGGAATTTACCCCATAATTCTGAATACACCTGCAATAAAAACTTAAGAATAAGCAAAATCATTCAGAAGGTATGTGATAAACATCTATAAAAAGATCAATGTTTTTTTCTCTTACATAAGTGAAAATTTGAAAATTTGTATTTTTATGTATATACATTTGTTGTAACTGATATACTCATACTATCGTCATTAATATTATTTGCCATGTAATTATTCATGATATCCTCCTCAATCAATTTCATAATCAGTAAACTCAAGCAAACTATTTATACATGTATTTTTATGAATTGAAAAAATGTATTCTTCATTATTTGTTCCCTCCTAACAATTTCCCTATAAGATTATTTAAACTTAAATTTTAGTTTATCTTTTTTAAATTATTTACTATCATTGCATTTCTAATCAAGTTTATATATAAAAAATGTTTTTATGTGAATGTATGTAATGTCAATTGTTCATATGAAATTATGTTATTTCATAGATCAAAAAAACCCCTGATGAAGTTCCTCACCGGAACGAAACGCGTTGGGTAATGATCAAATAAACAGGATTATTCCAGAAAAATTGAAGCTACAAGCATCTTTCATCATTTTCTACATAATTTTATACAATTTTATTCATGAATGGACATTACTTATTGCACATAGGGCGCTTAAGACACTATTGTGGTTAGTAGATATATATATATATATATACATACTATATATACATACATATAAAGTTCGAATTGAAGAGGCACTCGTATGACTTCGTAAGATGCAATCAAAAGATTTTTATTCCTACATGTTTCGGGACAGATACTCCCGTCGTCAGGGAACTGTTCCCTGACGACGGGAGTATCTGTCCCGAAACATGTAGGAATAAAAATCTTTTGATTGCATCTTACGAAGTCTGACGAGTGCCTCTTCAATTCGAACTTTATTTGGGAGTCTGACATCCAAAGTAGGCACCGGAGCATTCCACTATATGACCCAGACGAGTGCCGGATCTACCATTTGTTATACATACATATATATATACAATACATATATATATATATATATATATATATATATATATACACACACACAGTACAATATAGGAAGTGCTGTCAGTTTACAATAAATAAATATATATATTTATATATATATATATTCCAATCCGTATGGACAGCACTCTCCAAACATGGAACAACAACCAGGGTGCCAACCCAAAAAGAGTCCCAGTAGTCCAGGTATCTTCAGTATATATATATATATATATATATCGGGTAAACACCCTTGAACCCCTAAACCCCAAGGTAAAATAAGTAGTACGTATAATCTTGTACCCAATAAAGGGGAATACCATAATAGTATATGTATACTTATACTCCTTGTATACACCCACAGTTGTTCAATCATCCGTTTTTATACAGATTGAATAGGTCACTCGCACCGTAGTACTGAAGCACCAAGATCCTGAATAAAGAGGTGAATGTACATCTGGAACGACGAAATTCTAATGGTATGAACATGCTTAAATGAGGTCCATAGAGCCCCCCCCCCTTACAAGCCTACTACCTTTAGCGAATCCCCATTGTTAAAAGTATCCTCTAAAGAAATAATATGTCTATCCATCAGGTACTTTTGATATCCTAAGGACTCAGTACTCAAAACATCCAGTTTGAAGACATCTTCACCAAGATAGTGGTTGAAATTGTTCCTAAGCTTTTTGGTATGTCTAAACCACTTACCTGGTTCTTGTTCTCCCTTAAATTCTTGGGAACTAAGACTCTTATTTTCTCGTTTGTTCTTTTTTCTTCTTCTCATCACCTGTTCTCCATCTTTCCATCAAACAATGTATTGTCAGTAGAATTTTTGCCTACAATATTGTTAAAATGCTTTTTGTGTAAAGTCCTCTGAATTGTATAAAAAATTGGCTTAAATATAGCTGATGTTTAAATTATCATATGAAATATTAAACTAAGAATTTATGTATGTTTGTATTTATAGCGAACCCCTGATGAAGTCCCATGTGGGGACGAAACGCGTTGGGATCGTTTTTAAGTGCTGTTATGAAATATACCACTGAACTTTTTATGGTCTGATTCGACCACCACTGTAGTGTGGAATCAAAGACATTTTAATAAATTTATATTGAACTTTGGACTTTACTCGCTTGTATCTTGGAATTCTGATTAAAGGCTACACAGATCTAATTATTGAAGATCACACAAAGGGGCGCTAACCCACAACTGCTATCCATATATATATATGTATATGTTACCTAGCCTGAGGACGGGATAATAAAAGTTCCCGAAACGTTGCAAGACAACTGGCTGTTGCCCTTTGATTTATTGTGAATGGAATACAGTCCCGTGCTGTGCGGCTCTCTCGCTTGTATATATATATATATATATATATATATATATATATATATATAGGCTTGTATTCGGTCCGGCACTCCCTTTCTTGAATAATTACCCGGGTGCCTTCTGGAGGCAGTTTGTAGAGATTGTGGAAATAACAAGCAGCGGCACTCAGTCGGGGTTTTCAGTCGGGGTTTTCAAATATATTTCAAACGATCACAGCATAGCCAACGTTTCGGGGATTAAACGCCCCTTTGTATCACTACACCTTGACAAAGGGGCGTTTAATCCCCGAAACGTTGGCTATGCTGTGATCGTTTGAAATATATTTGAAAACCCCGACTGAGTGCCGCTGCTTGTTATTTCCACAATCTATATATATATATATATATATATATATATATATATATATATATATATATATATATATATATATATATTGGAAAGCAATGGAATGTGAATAAGCGCTAATTGGTACTTGAGAAAAACCAGCTGAAAGTCCAAAGAAGCAGTTCTTTGAAGTGGCACACAACACTAAGTCCCAGAAATCCGGACTGCAGCTACCTCCAGAAATCCCAGAACTCGAGGGGATGATGTGGAAATCTGTTTAAAATAGAATAGAGGAGCGCTCCATAGTGTAAAACAGTTTTAATGGGTACATAAACAGCACAGGGCAAATAGTACCAGATGAGACTCGTACCAGACAAATAGCAGCAGTGGGCTGGTTACCACATGATTTAACAATAGAAATACCCAGGCATGAGCACCAACCGCCGTCCGGAGCGCTGATGTACGTCCGCGATCACCTGCTGGAAACAGCGTGCCGGGAAGACAAACAGGGACAGATGCCGGAGGGACCAGCCAGGAACAGCAGCGGGTAGCGTCACCAGGTCACGCACTAACGCGTTTCGTATAACACTTCGTCAGAGGGCGTGACTGGTGACGCTAGGCCGACTGAATATATCAGAAGACCAATCACATAAATTAGTGAATACATCATGACAGGTGGAAGCAAGTAATTAAAGCCTGTGAGTGTACACTGTCACTATAAGGCCCGCAAGAAAAAAGCTAAAAGCACACAATATAGACAATGTTATTACATAAAAATATGTGTATAATAATATATATATATATAGGCATTGGCACTGGTACAAACAGCGGCACTCCCTGGGTCTTTTTAAAATAGCTTTAATGTCCCGACGTTTCGGGGTGTGAGAACCCCGTTTTCAAGGTACATAAAACCTGTGATTGAGGGCCTTATTCTGGTCGATGTGTAAATTTCCGAATTCTTTCGGATGGCGTTTTTTTAGCTGTCTGCGCATGCGTGGGCAACGCTATGTGCATGTGCCACGCACGGCCTCCGTACTCGTTCTCACTAATACCGTACAGAAATGTGCACCGCATTCACTCGGGAAATATGGGCGTAATATGGGCATCATTCGGAAGTACACAGGGGCGTAGTTTCAAAGTGGACTAAACTGGGCGTAAACATGGGCATACACGAGGGAGTGCACTAATTCTGGTAGGCATGCATTCGGACAAAACACTGACTGCAAACGAACCAACAGGCAGGAAATATGCGGTCTTCATAAGCAAGTTTCACATTGCGGACACCACTCGGTCATGCGCTAGGCATTCGGATCGCCCAATTAGTACGGCCGCACCTGAACCACTGTCAGCTGAACACAATACAATCCACTCCTCTACTCATTACTCATTAATTACACTCTTTTCATTGCTTCAATTGGAACCATTGCAGCCTAAATGGACCATTACTAAACACACAAATATATGCTGAAAGCACGGCTGCATTTTTTACACACATTTACACTGCAAGCAATGGACAGAACTTGGTATCACTAATATAAATATACATGTCACTTTTACATTCAGCAATAACACCACACATTTGGGGATCAAATGAAGAATACTGTATATAGATGTATGTTATTGTAGTGTGCACATCCTTGCAATACACAAATGTACTATAATTGTAGAGCAAATAACATTATCCAAACAACAAAATACACACACACACTGTGTTTATAACTGTTGGTAAGTTTGCTTTAGTATGTGTTAGTAATAATTAGCACATTGTAGAATATTGCATTTGACGTGCAATTATGATATAATATGCATACATAAAACCTAGATAAAGGGGTAACAATGAATAAATAGCACTTCACATGATGTAAGGGTTAATGTAAAGTGGTAGTAATGTGTTGAAGTATCTATTAGGATTTAATTGATTCCAATTACAAACCAACACTTTTGAATGAGGTTGCCTAATTGCATAAGTGTGTCATGTGACAGATTTATGAGTTCAGATAATAGTCGTGAGTTTTGCGGAAATACACTGCATCGATGCGTACGGCCAGCTTCCAGTCCGTTCAGACACTGTAAGACCGTGCAGAATATGTGTGTGTCCACCGCACACGCAAGGTTTGGATGTCGTCCGTAAACACACCCTCTTCTTAAAGAGTGAGTCCGTCCGAATGCGGAGGACCGGTGGGCGTTTCTTCGTACGATGTCCGCACAGCGTGGTGAAAGAAAGAATTCGGAAAATTACGCACCAACCAGAATAACCTCCTGAGTGCCAGGCTGACTGGATATTGTATATATATACAGATGGGTCAGGTCCCATCTTTGCAGGGGATGGCGCTGGCGTCGCCAGCCGCCATCCCCCGCCAGCGCCATGGCGATCGTGAGAAGGGGACGCGCGCGCACGAGAGGCGCGCGCGTCCCCTTCCGACGGCGCTTCCATCCGTTCCCCGGGTCCCCGCCGGCGCTAACCCGGGGTCCCCGCCGCCTGCCCGCACCCCCCCTAACCCCCCCTAACCCTGTCCATCTCCCTGAGGCGGAGACGGACAGGGTTTCCGTCGCACTAGCGACGGTGACTGAGAACGCGCGTGCGTGTCTCCTCGCTGGCGTGGCTGCTGGCGGGTCGCCAGCGCGTACGTTCTGGCGACCCGCCAGCAAGGATGAGAATAATAACATACTGTATATATATATATATATATATATATAGCCATATGTAGCACAAACATGTGTACTATACAGGTATAACCCCGTGTGTGTGCGTATATATATATATATATATATATATATATATAGTATATGAAAAATAGGTACTTGTTTCATAGCACGGCGCCCACGATTTTAATCTTATGCTATCGTTTTGATCGCATTGCATCGCATGCGACCCGATCACATGCGATGCGATCAAAACGATTTTTTAATTGTACAGGCACCCTGATGCCTGTACATGTTATGTTAAATGCACCCCCATTGTTAACGCCACCCCCACTATGAATGCCAACCCTAAGCGTGGCGAGCGCAGCGAGCCTACGAGGGGCGGCGGTACACGTCCTCTGACCTTTTCATACCCCCACTATCCACGTCGGCGTGGAGTTGACTTTATATAGTGTGGCGAGCGCAGCGAGCCACCGACCCTGAAGCGTGGCGAGCGGATTACTTCACATGTATTCCGCGACACCTCGCTGCGGAATACACCCATCAGGGTGCCTGTACAATTCCAAATCGCATCGTATGCCATTGTAATGGCATGCGATGCGACGCAATATTAAAATTGTACAGCCTGCCCACTGCCCTTCCACCGTGCTGTAGAGTCTGCACCGAGTATACAGGGGAAAACCTGTATCAGTAGTGCAGTGCCTGCCGCATTTCAGGATGCGTTTTTACCAGGCCCCACTGACAAAATAAAACAGGAACTGTTTTTATTTTTTACAAGTTTCATTACGCTGCCTTACCAAAAATGGGAGTGAAGGGGAGGGCGCCAGAATTTTTTTGGCTAGGGGTACAGAAAATTTGGTGGGCAACGATTAAAATTTTCAATCGCGATTAATCGCATACATTTTTTGCGATTAATCGCACTGATAGGTACATAAGTGCCGCTTACCTAAAATCTCATTGCCAGGGGTTCCATGCTCGTTGCAAGGTGGGATTACATGCTTGTTGCCAAGGGAGATTGCATGCTTGTTGCCAAGGGAGATTGCACGCTTGTTGCTATAGTGGGTTTCATGCTTGTTGCCAGGAGTTTACTTGCTTGTTGCCAGTGCTCCATGCCAGGGGGGGGTTTACTTGCTCCATGCCAGGGGGGTGGGGGGGTTACTTGCTCCCTGCCAGGGGGGTGGTGGGTTACTTGATCCATGACAGGGGGAAGGTGGGTTCCTTGCTCGTTGCCAGAGGGGTGGTGGGTTACTTGCTTCCATCCAGGGGGGTGGTGGGTTCCTTGCTCATTGCCAGGGGGGTTCCTTGCTCATTGCCAGGGGTTGCAGGGTCCACAGCGCTCCCGGAATCCGCACTTCTGGGTAGCGCTGGTCACTCTGCACATCACTGACAGACGCTAGAGGTAAAGGAGCACCTCTAGCGTCTGTCTCCCCCACAGCGGCGGCCATATTTGGAGGGGCGCAGAGTCTACGTCAGCATGTGGACAGAGACTATGCACCCCTGCGGTGCCCGGCAGCCCCCGTCTCCAGATCCCTGCCACCTCAACACCCCCCCCCGCGCGCGCGTTAACGGCGATAATAAATTTAATCGCCGTTAATGTGCTGGCGCATTAAAGCGATATTAACGCGTTAACGTGCCCAGCACTAATATATATATCAAACTAATTGAATATTTTATCATGAACATTTATCTACATTCCGAGTGAAATATTGAATACATGATATTCTTCATTGAACTCATCATTTTTCTTTCTAACAATCCCATGGAGCTACATTACATTTAGGGATTCAATGGCCAGAAAATTTCCATATAGCTAGTTTCCTAGCAACCGTCTGTGATAATCATCCTGAGCAGGTTTAACTCTAAACCGTGAAGTCAAGGAAATTCTGTCTCTGTATACATTTTTCAAGGTAAACAAATTCAGTTGTACTCTTTAACTAGTCACCACCAGGGCCAGCACCACCACTAGGCAGCTTTAGGCATTTACCTGAGGGAGCCGGCCACTGGAGGGCGGTACAGAAACAGGAAAGCAGGCGCCCCGCACGTGAGGAGCAGGGAAAGGTAAGCTCTCCTTCACACTTCCAGCACCAGAGTCGGCTGCACACCCCCTGACCACAACTATTTGCGTCCGCACCCCCCTCCTGCGACAGATCAGCGGTGGTCGCACCCAAACTGCTCGCAAGCTTACAGTCTATAGGGATAATAGGAGGGATACATAAGGATAATTCCATAGCAAGGCAGTCCCATCAGATTACAAGACAGTCCTGATGGGATGCAATTAGATATGAATGCTACTGGAGGTTGTGTGGGGGTCCTGAATATGAGAAGCTAGCCTGAAGAGGTGAGTTTTCAGGGAAGGCTTGAAAGTTTGGAGGCTAGTGGAGCTTAAGATCTTGCAAAGAGTATAATTGTTTTGATGGAAGTTTCCTGTGATGTGCCCTGTAATAATTTAGCATCAAGAATGTATCCAATTGGCATATTAGAAGAAATCAGCTGTTCAGTGCAGGCAGATATGTAACATAGTAAAACAAGCCAGTACACTGGCAATCAAGCAGAGCACAGTCAAATACAAGCAGCTTCAGTGCACAGGTAACAATAGAAGTTAGCAGACCAAGGACCTTATTCTAGTTCACTCTTTCTGACAAAATCCTTCCTGGACAAAACCATGTGCACTGCAGGTGGGGCAGATGTAACAGGTGCTGATAGAATTAGATTTGGTGAGTTATTTTGTTTCTGTGCAGGGAAAATACTGACTGCTTTATTTTTACATGGCAATATAGATCTCACTTTGAAGAAAAACCCCACCCAAATCTAATTCTCTCTGCACATGTTATATCTGCCCCACCTGCAGTGCACATGGTTTTGTTCATCTGAGAAGGAATTTACCTCTAAGAGTGAACTAGAATAAGGCCCCAAGATCACAGATTCAAGCACAATAATCAGACAAGGGAACCAAGAAGCTGATATGTTTAAAAAGCCAAGTGCTTCCTCTGGCAGCTGATCAGGATATTATCTCTCAGGAACAGTGATTTACACACTACTCAGCAAAATCTCAGTGATGGACATGAAAAACAATGGGACAGTAAAATTTTCACGTCAGTTCACTTCCTGGTATAAATAATAACCCTTCTTGTTGAATGTCCCCAAGAAAATATTTTTCTAGGTTTCTTAGGGTAATATTAATTGAAGACAAGCATCTTGGAGCAGAGACAGTTTATTCCAGTTCAAAAGATTTTCTTCCCATATACACCATTTATGAATTTATACACCCCGCCATATCCAAGCGGCTCTTTCTTCCAAGCAATCTCTAATTTGTTATTAAAATGCACCCACCACAATCTTATCTCCGGTGGCAATTTTAATAGTGTGGACAATTACTCGACAGATTAAATCACTCCCAAACACAGTCTCCCATAGGAGACAAAAGCATACACCTTTTACATTACTTACATAACCTCCACGACAAACGAGGAGGAGAAAAGACTCTCTCTTTTTTGGGGCACTCTTAAATTGTGATTACAAAACCGTAATCAATTGGAACTTTGGTAACAATATATTGTAAAATATATTCTATGGTATGAAACAACACAAGCTAATCGATGGTATGGAGTCTTACGCCAAATTACAGAAAAAATTACAGAAAAGTTCTGATGTGGGAACAGTGTCAGTTGTATGTGGATAAATGTAGGTACTAGTGACACGTGGGAGAGTGGGGTAGATGAGTCCCACCCAGGGTATGGTAGACTTAAAACTTAGCTTTTAATAGGTTTAATGTTTAAAATTTATACTAGACAAAAAACGTGAGAATTACGTTGACACACAAACATAGAACATATATAAATAAATTCACACCGATATATCAGTGCCCACCGGGCATGGGTTCTCCTAGTTCAGTAACACACCACACCATAATGTAGTAGAGGGTAAATTGATGGATAGAAAAAGTTTCTCTGTATATGTCGACTCGAATAAACTATCCTGAGTATTATGCTTAGGTCTGTCCTAAAGCATCTGAGTCAACACATTGTATCCAAAGGGAACAGAAGGAACAACGTCCTGTTGCCAAATGTAACTACCCGTGGGTGTTGCTAATGTCTGTTCTGAAACACAGAGTTGTAGGCTCAAAGATGCCTTACATCAAAATATATGCCAAATAGGTGAAAATACATGAAAGAAACATATAATTCACATGAATATTATCACGGTAAAGAATATGTGAACCTGAAACAGGTTTGTATCAACTTTAAATAAGTGCTATCGCGATACAGAAAATCAAATAATCATCACACTTGCAAGGATATACATGTAACTACCAATAGCATTCACTGTGATTCAGAGCCATCAACCATGCTTCTAATATTATTGTCTTGTATTATGCACCAGATTGCAAAAGATATTTTGAAGACATTGGTTGCTCAAGTCATTTAAGCTAGCAGCTATGGTATGGTAAAGCTAAGTATGTTTCCAATGATTAATATACAGTGAGTATCATTGTTAGAGCCTCTTATTAGGTAGACAGCAAAAATAGCCAGAGTACTTAAAATACTTAGGTGTGCTCCCGCGGTGCAGTGGGTAGGAAGAGAGAGGATGGGAAAGTGGAGAAATGAGGGGGAGGGGGGGGGGGGGGGGGGAAAGAAAAGAGAGAAAAAAAGGGGGGGAAAGAGAAGGAGAGGAAACTTTTACGCCACCCCACGATCAACGCAAACCCACTAGATAGGTATACGCATCCACTAGATAGGTATACGCATCCCCTCGCGGGCTTCACAGCTGTCCGCGTCCCCTCGCTGCGCTCGCCACGCTTCGGGCTCAGTGGCTCGCTGCGCTCGCCACACTTTCTATTCTCAACTCCACGCCGAAGTGGATAGTGGGGGTATGAAAAGGTCGTAGGACGCGTACCGCCGCCCCTCGCGGGCTCGCTGCGCTCGCCACGCTTCGGGTTCACGTTGATCGTGGGGTGGCGTTAACAATTGTGGGGGCCATTTCACACTTCAGGGTGCCTATTTGGCCTCTGTGGCCCATTTAACATTGTTTCCTATGGAAAAATCGGGTCAATTGAGGCATTGAACAGGAAAATCGGGTCAATTGAGACATTTAACATTGTTCCCTATGGGAAATCGCGGGCATCGCGTCGGTCGCATTGCACCCGTTTTTTTAGTGCATGCGATGCCCGCGATGGGCGCCCTTCTAGGTAAAGAGTACCGATAATTTTATGGCCCGAATATACTCTCAATTAATTTATAACTTGTAAAACTGATGGCAAGGATTTACTATAATCCCAAAGAAATAGGAGGCTATCGTCTGCATAAAATGCTACAGTATCTACTCTATCCCCAAGATGCATTGGTACTTGTGTAGTTTCACGGCGCCACTAGATAGGATAGATAGGATACGATTTAGCATGCGATTTGACATAAGATATCGCATAAGATATAGTATAAGATTTACTATCCATTTCATTACCCCACTATCCACTAGGGCGTGGAGTTGATTTTATATAGCGTGGCGAGCGCAGCGAGCCACCGCGCGCGAAGCGTGGCGAGCGCAGCGAGCACCGCAAGGGTACACGCAATGTATTTTATGGAATTGCATGCAAATGGCATGCGATATTATTATTATTATTATTATTATTATTTTATTTATAAGGCGCCACAAGTGTTTCGCAGCGCCGTACAAAAGAACAATACAGGGAGACAAAACTTGGCATAACATTGAATAAATAACAAAAATACAGTACAAATAAAGAGCACCACAGTTCAATACACATTACAGCTTAAATGTAAGTAGTGAGGACCCAATCAACATACAACTAGAGGCTTGAGGCCAATGATGGAGATGAGTATGAAGATGGTCACTGAGTGTTGGAGTAAAGGAGAGCTGTGAGTGAAATGTGAAGAGAAGTGGGCTTTGACAACAGGAGGGAAGAGGGCCCTACTCGGAGGAGCTTACAATCTAGTAGGAAGGGGAGACAGACAGATTACAAGAGGTGCAAGCGAGGGGGTGGTGGTTAGATACCAGGATGTAAACAGGCAAGGGGTCGGAGAACCAGCTGGTTTATGCAGTGGAAGGGTACGCTTTGATGAATAGGTGAGTTTTCAGTGCCCGTTTGAAGCTTTGCAAGGTCGGGGATATTGGTGACTTGCTTTGAAACGCTATATAAAATCAACTCGACGCCCTAGTGGATAGTGGGGTAATGAAATGGATAGTAAATCTTATACTATATCTTATGCGATATCTTATGTCAAATCGCATACTAAATCGTATCCTATCTAGTATCCTATCTATTGGCGCCGTTAAACTACACAAGTACAAGATTGCTCTGGTAGTGTGTGCCCGTAGAATCTCCGGTACCTCCATGCCATTCTTCTTATACACGAATGAGATTAACTCCTTAATCCATCTGCATATAGTTACTTTGGAAGCTGTTCCGCCTCTCCTTACCCCTGCATGAAGGGTAAGCAAGTGTTTTGTCTTCCTGAAAATCAGAAGTGCGATAAAAACAGGTGTGCATCGAACCAGCAACCGCTTTCTCTTTGTCTTATCCTACAAGTCTGTGAGATCCAGGATTGATCGGAAAGCGCCTGATGATTTTTGGACCAAGAACATGTTGGAATAGAAAATCTTTTTTCTTTCTACAAACGGGACTGGTTCCACTGCTTTCATTCTTATGAGATCCTGAATTATCTTGTACAGAGTTTGAACCTCTTCTGTTGTCTCTGGGTTTCTTGATATTAGAAATCTGTCTTTTATGGGGAATGTTTCAAATTCTAGATGGTAGCTCTTCCAGTGATCTATGAATTTCTGTAATCTTCCTCCCACTGGAGGAGCATTCTCTGAACCTTGATTGTCAATATCTTCTGTACCCTCGCCAAACAGGCTGATGAAAGGACTGCCTTGAACCAAATCTATTAAATGGTCTCCCAGGTCTATAACGCCTAGCATCTCTAAGATACTGTTTAGGAGATTGTCCCCTAAACCTTGGTCTTTTATCTTGCTAATTTGCCACATGTCATTCTTTGAATTATGGATTCAAGCTTGGTACCAAAAAGCAGAGATCCTTCAAAAGGAAGGAAGGAGCAATAGCAGGGACGTGCAGTCAGGGTAGGCAGGGGAGGCAGTGTCAATTTGTTTTAAAATAATACAAAGAATATACCTATGACACATATTCTGTGTCATAAGTATTTTCTTTATATTATTTTACTAGTTTGAATTATTTAACCTAGTTTGGGAGGCACGATAAGCGTGCCTCCCAAACAGAACTGTAAGGGGATGAAGCGGGGGGCGGGGCTTGGGGCAGGGCTAAGCTTTGGTCTAAAAAACCATTAAAAATAACACTAAAAGCGGCACTTCTAGAAGTGCCTAATTGACAGGGGCTGCTGTGATTGGACAGCAGATCCAGCTGCTGTCCAATCACAGCAGCCCCTATCATGTAAGCCGAAAGTGCTGCGTTTTCTCCCTAAGCTGTGACCCATGCCACTGCCGGCTCCAGAGTCCCTGTGTGGCTGCTGCTCCCCTCCCAGTGAGTATCATTTTTTTTCGGGGGGGGGGGGGGGGGGTAGAGCGGGCGGGCGGGGACGGAGGTTTGCGGCAGGGGACGGGTGCTGCCGCTGGCTGCTGCTGGAGGAGGGGGGCAGCGGGTGTCGGCGTCAGTCAGGAGGGGGGGGGGGTGCGGTGCGGTGGTGGCTGTGACAGTGCCTCTCCGTTCACAGCCACCACCGCATGTCACTGGGCAATAGATATTATTGCCACAACTGCAGTGAGGGCTATCCGGCTAACTGAAAAAAAAAAAGACCAAACAATATATATAAACGACCCATTACTCATAGCTCCCCACCCCCACAGCCTGTAAGAACAGCAGATACAGCAGTGTAAACAAAATTCTGTTACAAAAAAAATTACAAAAAGGAAAATAAATAAGATAAAAACCCGCACAGAAAATAAACAAATACGAAATTGCTGACAAGATGAGAGTCACCATAGTCAGTGTCACAATGTATAAAGATATAATTTTTATTTATTTACAGTTTCTTAAATAGCACAGCAAATTCAGTTGCGCTTTACAATAGGTAGTAATAAACTGACATAGAGGTAGGAGGGCCCTGCTCGCAAGTTTACAATCTATAGGATTACAAGTAATCGATCATGTATCCAAAGGGATAAACTATCCACAATAGCTGAGTCTGCAGCCAACTGTTGGTTTTCTTTACAAGCATACGACGATTCAGCCAGACCACTGCCTCACTTGGTGTCAGGGAGAACTTGGATTCACCATCCACCTCAACTAGTAACTTCAGATGACAATGCCTGAATTGGAATCCTATGTGTCCGCTCCACCGCAAACTGGGGTGTGAATGCATCTCTGCCATATGTAGCAATCAACCAGGATTCAAAGAATTTTCAGTGAATTTGGGCAAGGGTGTAGGATTGGGTGCCGTTGCCAGCATTTAAACGCTGTGGCAATGGCACCTCGCAACCGACCCCTAACTATCATGCCTCAGGCTGTTTAAAATGGCAGTTATGGGCTGGTTGGCTGGTAGCTTATCACTCTCCATTTTATCACTTTTTGAAGCTTAGCACATCTGGCCCATAGATATGACAGCAAAACATTCAAATGACTATAGCTTTTTTGATAAAATGTATGATTAAAATAAAGATATACTGCTAACCACTCTGGGAATTGGTGAAGATACTATGCCTGTTCAACCTACTGTCCTTTAGGAGTTGTGGTGTTGGTGCTCCCTGCAGCACTCTTCTCCCTCTCCACCCACCAAAGACTCAGACCAGCTTTCTCTACACCAGAGTTCCCTCCAAACTATGACTATATAGTCGAAATTGAGAAAAAAAGATAGCACAAATCCCACACTGGTCACCATCTTGGTACCCCCCCCCCCCCCCCTCCTTTATTCTGTACCCTGTTCCCCTTCCGTATGTAAAGGAGCAAAACCTTTAATAAAAATTTATATTGAAAAAAAATGTGTCAAAAATGTCAGCTTGTCTTCTGTTGGAAGACTACACTGATTTCTTTCTTCAACCCTTGGTAATAAAATAACAATGCTACATTAAAGATTTCACATCTCTATAACATTACCTTTCAAACTTGGAATGAAAGAACAATGGGGGTTATTCTGGTTGACACGCATCGCTGCATCATGTACACATAAATACACACATAGCATGCATACATACACACAGCATGTTAACACACAAACATACATACATCATGTACACACATATACCATACATACACACATCATTTACACAAACATAATCAGGAACACACACACATATAGCATACACACATCATGTGCACACACACCATACATACATACAACATGTACACATAGCATATACCAGGGGTTGCCAAACAGTCATTCTACAGGTAGATCACAGACCTTCCGCCGGTAGATCGCGATCATTTACTAAGTATTAAGCCCCCGATATCTCAACATTAGTGCTGAAGCCTCGCCTGGCTTCAGCGTTCCCAGCAGTGCACCGCAAGGGTGCACTGGTGACATCACGGCACACCCGCGCACTGCAGCACTGAGGAGCTGGCGTGAAAGCTGAGCAAAGGAGTTGGTGAGAACTGTGCAGAGGAGGCAGCAGCTAGCAGATTAAAGTGTAAGACTGACTTTTTTTCTATTGTGCTAGTTATGGTGCGTGGGAAGGCTGAGTGGCAGCCGTGTCTAGATTTAAGGTGAGAATGTGAATTTTGTGCTCATTCCTTGTGTCCTAATGTTGAATTTTGGCTTAAAACCTGTGTCCTAATGTGAATGTTGGCTCAAAACCTTTGTCCTAATGTTAAATTTTGACTCCAAACCTGTGCCCTAATGCAGTGGCATAACTAGAGATTTTGCGCCCCCCTGCTGAAGTTTCTTTTGTTGGTCCCTGCTGCTGCCGCTGACTGCTTAACACCACTGCCGCTAATGGGGAGGCACCAGTCCCCGCTGATTGCCTAGAGCCACTGCCGCTGGTGGGGAAGCACTGGTCCCCGCTGCTGCAGCTGATGAGGGACGGCAATGAGCGGTGGCTGAAGTGGTTACCCTCCTCCGTCCTCCCCGGATACCGCGGAAACCTGTTTTTTTTTCTTAACTGTGCTGGGGTAAAAAAAAAGGCATCTACTCACAGGACACGCTGCAGCGACCAACACACTTAAATTAATATTTGGCTGAAGAAGCTCCGCCCTCCAGCGGCTGCACCATAGGTCCATAGGTTGCTGGCTCCCTTCTGCAACTGCTAGGGCTGGGGAGCCTTAGTTACGCCACTGCCCTAATGTGAATTTTGGCTCAAAACCTGTGTCCTGATGTGAATTTTGGTTAATACTGTGCGTCCTAATGTGGATTTTGGCTCATACCTTGTGTGTCCTAATGCAAATTTTGGACTATTTTGTGTGGCATAATGTGTAAGGGGCATATTGCACTGGTAAGGGAATATCTTTTGCACATGGGGAAACACCGGTAGATCACAGGTAAGTAATTGTACAAAAAGTAGACCCTGGGTTACAAAAGTCTGGCCACCCCTGGCTTACACCCTTCACCCCCCCCCCCCCCCCAAAGCAAACATCAGGACAGCCCCTGAGCCCCCCAGCATAACACCCTGGTCAGATAATACGCTGCTGGTCCCCTCTCCTAGGCCTGCTCTCTCACACAGCCTCGGAGCACTACCTAGGAGGAACTGTAGGATGCCTCTGTATACAGCGCCCCCTACCTCCAGCCAGCCCAGCAGCACCTGTCACTCTCAGTGCAATGAGAGGCAGCTGCTGGCAGTCAAACAGTCTGAACAGGGCTGTGTTTAAAATAAAAAATCGTTCAGCTGCAGCGATCGATCGATTTATGGGTAGGGGAGTTTCTAGATACTTGGAACCCCCCCTGCGTGCACGGGGGCCCATCCACAGTGGTGGGTGCGAGCACCCGACGAACATGGTGTTCACCATGGCCGCTCCCACTCGGATCAAAAACATCAAGCTCGCATGCAAATTCGTATGAACCTGAATAACCCCCAATATGTGATGTAAGTCTAGTTACATTTACATCAAACATGCAGATGGATGTTCTCACAACCATAGATATCTCTGTAATCAATCAGAGTTGGAAACTGCACAAAATAACTTTGTCATGAGTGTCAGGATCGATTATTTAATTGGCTCCCAGTCTATGGTATTATTTAAATTGAGTGTGGTACCACTTTTCTATAGGATGTCATTTCTGAAACCGGAAGCTGTGCTGTAATTAACAGGTGATTGCATATGCAAAGACCGTGTACCTAGGACACAGACATTGTATCTGCCTAGGGCACGGGTGTCAAACACAAGGCCCGCGAGCCAAATCCGGCCCGACAGACCTCGTCATGTGGCCCGAGCAGCCGCCGCCAGCCTTCACCTTTTATTCTCTTTTTTGAGAGGTTTTTTTTGCACTGCCGGGGGGCATGTTCCTGTGGTCTTTTAAGATGTCTGCGGCCACAGGAACATGGCCGCTGGCCTCCTCCAGCTACGTGGAGGAGGGCCCGGCAGCCTGTTCCCTCTTATCGAGGCAGTGGCAGACGCTGGGTGGGGACGTCATGACGATGAAGCCTCCCACCCACGCGTCTGCAGAGAGGAAGGAAGGCAGGCCGAGTCGGGGGGCCGCAGCAGGACAGGCCGCGGCGCAGAGAGTGGAATTGAAATTACTGGAGCCGCAGCAGCAGTAAAGGAGCCTGAGGGATAAAATACAGTAAGTTACATAAAAAAACAATATATCTGGTGGTGGTGTCATGGCATTACTTTTATATTGTACAGGGGGAGCAGCCTGTGGTGTCATGGCATTATGCCATGACACCACAGGCTGCTCCCCCTGTATAATAATAATGCCATGACACCACAGGCTGCTCCCCCTGTATAATATAAAAGTAATGCCATGACACCACAGGCTGCTCCCTCTGTATAATAATAATAATGCAATGACACCACAGGCTGCTCCCCCTGTATAATAATTTGTGTCATGGCATTACTATTGTTATATTATACAGCGGGAGCAGCCTGTGCTGTCATTGCATTATTATTATACAGCGGGAGCAGCCTGTGGTGTCATTGCATTATTATTATACAGCGGTAGCAGCCTGTGGTTTCATTGCATTATTATTATACAGCGGCCCTTTGAGGGTGACCAAACTGCTGATGCGGCCCCCGATGAATTCGAGTTTGACACCCCTGGCCTAGGGGTTATCAATTTCTCAAGATAAGCATCTGGCCAGGCCACAATCCTTCCTGACTAACAGCCATAAATCGGCCTGGTATGGACATAACTAAGATCCTCTGACTTCAAACTAAATGAAGCAAGTAATTTATGTGCCCTAGGGGTCATGCAGATCCCCCTCCCCACACACCTAAGCAAAAACCATTAATTCTTGTCTTGAAAGGGTTAAATGAGCAGGGCTGGTAGGATAAAGATGTGGGTCTTGAGAGGATTTATGGTCATTCATACAAGGCAGCCACATGGATTAAATGATGCGAATATTTCCAAAGGTGATGTCTAGACCAGGGGTCCTCAAACTATGTTGCCCCATCAGACAATAAAAATAATTGCACGACCTCAGCAAGTGACTGCAGAAGGTCATCACATCACATGTGTAGTCAGCAGGCAGTACATATATGGCAGCATTTTGGAGGCACAAAATGATGTGAGGAGTCTATAGACCAAGCATTCCCAACTACGGTCCTCAAGGCACACCAACAGTGCAGGCTTTAGTGATATCCAGGCTTCTGCACAGATGGTTTAATCAGAATCACTCAGGTACTAATTAAGTCACCTGTGCTCAATCCTGGATATCACTAAAACCTGCACTGTTGGTGTGCCTTGAGGACCGTGGTTGGGAATGCCTGCTATAGGCCCATATACACTGGGCAACAGCAAGTTTAAGCAGCTTTCAGCTCAAAGCGCCCAGTGTGTATGGCCTGGCGATGAGGATGGGATGGATGTCCTCTCCTTAGTGACAGCTGTCACAGGCAGCCCCCCTAAGACAGGACACCTCCGGACAGGCACCCCCGTACATGCTCCGGAATGGCGAGTCTGATGTCCGGTCCGGCATTCTGGTGTCTTGGCCTGGTCCGGTTTTTACCCATACCCGAAATTAGAAGTTCATGAAAACCTGCAATAATATATTAAGCTGAAAGATCGCACTGGGCAGAGGGGGAGGCAAGTAATGAGCATAGAAAATTGCAGCACACAGGAAAGGAAGTCTGATGGGAGGGCTGCCGCGGGACTATGTATAAACCGGACCGGACTACACTCCGGACCGCCGGACAGGACATCACAATCTGCAGTCTGGAGCTTGTAGGGTCCGGTCCGGGGGGTGTCCTGTCCGGGGGTGTCTTGTCCAGGGGGGTCCCTGTGATAGCTATCACCAGGGACATGGGGAAGGGGTGATTACAGCCTCCCTGTGTGGTCCGGACCGTCCGGTTTTTGCTACATGCCCGGACCATGCAGGGAGGCTTTATTCTCCCCCTGCTCCTCTCCCTGGTGACAGGTGTGACAGGCAGCCCCCCCCCAGACAGGACACCCCCGAACAGGACACCCCCCGGACCGGAGGCTACAAGCTCCGAAATGCAGAGTTTGATGTCTGGTCCGGCGGTCCGGGGGTTTTGTCCTGGTCCGGTTTTCACCCATTCCCGGCTGCCGCTGTGAAGTGAACCAGAGGCACCAAAAGTAATGTTACACAGACAGAGCAGCCATGACAGGGGCACCTCCGCAGTCATGCTGCTCTCTCCCTATATACATGCTGCCTCCGCTATGTATGGAACGCATACCTCCCAACAGTCCCGATTTTATCGGGACAGTCCCGATTGTCAGGGCCTATCCTGCTGTCCCACCCGCGGGCGGCAGTGTCCCGCGGTGTGGGGGGGCTGTTGGGAGTCCCCCCGTCAGATGCTAAGCAGCGGGGAATAAACGCTGTGCGCATGCGCACAGCGTCTATTCACGCAGCCAGGGGGCTGGGGGCATGGCTAGAGGCTCACGGAGCCTCTGGGTCATGCCCCCATAGCGGCAAAATGGGGGCGTATAGGCCACGCCCCCAAATTAGGCCACACCCCCGAAAATTTAGTCCCGTCTGCTGACCGGCCAAAGTTGGGAGGTATGGACACTGTTATTATCTACTGTGCGGCTGCAGAGGAACTACAAGTACCAGCACACCACTGTAACAGGTTTCTGCAGATTGTGTATTCCAGGCTTTCTCAGCAGACTTGATCTCAGCAGATCTGATTGTTTTAGTTTCTTTATCATAATAAGATATAACCTGAGTTTTATAAAACTGTGCTGAATAACCGTCCACTAGTCAGTGGTAATATATATCCGGAGTTGGGACCTTCAGTATGGGCCTCACTCAGAGACAGAAAGAGTTGTCAAAGCAGTAGGGATGGATATTGGAAATTCATCCCAATTGTACCGAAGGCAAGATGAAATTTGGTCCCCCGGTAGTAGGGTGGCCAATCCCGGGATCGGCGGGATCCCGGGATTTGGCCCCCAAAACGCCGGGATTTCAATCTCGGGATTGGAGTTAGACTGCACATGCGCAGTCAAATGGGGCTTCTCCCACGAGGTCACACTGCGCAGGTTACACAACCCGACCTCTGTCCACCCTGGCTGCTCTATCCTCCTCCGTTGTCCTGGGATCACCCACCCGCCCTAGCTGCTTAATCTGCTTCCATCCTGGGCCCGCCCCGGCACCATTTCGCTCAACCCATCCATTAGCATGCCTGGCTCCATCAGAGTCTCCATTATCCCATCCGCCTGGCTCCATCAGCCAGCCCGCCCAGCTCCCGGCTGCACCACGCATGTAAGTAAATATGCGGGCGGCTGGGGTGTGTTTTTTTTTTTTAGGGAAGCCAATCCCGAGATTGGGCATTTTTCAATACAGAATTCCAGGATTGAAAAAATGCCCTGGGATTGACATCCCTACCCGGTAGGTGAGACTCACAATATTCAGCCGTCTGCAGCATGAATCAGCGCTCACCGGAAGGTCAGGGCAAGCAACTGTATTTTTTTGTAATGTGCAGCTTGTATAACACTGCGTGGAGGCAGAACAATCACACACGGAAATATGGTGTACACTATTGGGGTGTAGTTCACACAAAAAAATAAAGAAAAGCAATTTTTTTCCTCTAATGGACGTGGTTTGTATAACACTGCGTGGAGGCAGAACAATCACACACGGAACCTATGGTATATACTATTGGAGTGTAATACACACAAAAAAAAATAAAGAAAAGCAATTATTTTTCTCTAATGGACGGGCTTGTATAACACTGCGTAAAGGCAGAACAATCACACAAGGAACTTGTTCTGACAGTAGTATATGGTGTATTGGATTGCATCACACCACACACCACAATGAAAAAAAAACATGAAAAGCTGACTGACAGCCTGCCTAACACATGACCATTACTATACAATAAACCAGCACAAACCCCTCTGCACTGCACAATACCCACTTCACAACACCCCTCTGCGCTGCACAACATCCTCTGCACAACACCCCTCTGCGCAACACCCCTCTGTGCTGCACAACACCCACTTCACAACACCCCTCTGCGCTGCACAACACCCCTCTGCTCTGCACAACATCCGCTGCACAACACCCCTCTGGGCTGCACAACATCCGCTGCACAACACCCCTCTGCGCTGCACAACATCCGCTGCACAACACCCCTCTGCGCTGCACAACACCTGCTGCACAACACCCCTCTGCGCTGCACAACACCCACTTCACAACACCCCTCTGCGCTGCACAACACCCACTTCACAACACCCCTCTGCGCTGCACAACACCCGCTGCACAACACCCACTTCACAACACCCCTCTGTGCTGCACAACACCCTTCTGCGCTGCACAACATCCCTCTGAGCTGCACAACACCCCTCTGCGCTGCACAACACCCACTTCACAACACCCCTCTGCGCTGCACAACATCCGCTGCACAACACCCCTCTGGGCTGCACAACATCCGCTGCACAACACCCCTCTGCGCTGCACAACATCCGCTGCACAACACCCCTCTGCGCTGCAAAAACACCCGCTGCACAACACCCCTCTGCGCTGCACAACACCCCTCTGCGCTGCACAACACCCCTCTGCGCTGCACAACACCCACTTCACAACACCCCTCTGCGCTGCACAACACCCGCTGCACAACACCCCTCTGTGCTGCACAACACCCTTCTGCGCTGCACAACATCCGCTGCACAACACCCCTCTGCGCTGCACAACACCCGCTGCACAACACCCCTCTGCACTGCACAACACCCACTTCACAACACCCCTCTGCGCTGCACAACACCCCTCTTCACTGCACAACCCCCTCTGCACTGCACAGCACCCCTCTGCACAACACGACCAGACCCTTGTGCACAGCTTGTGGAAGCGTGTGTGAAATGTCGGGATCCTTCTATACGGTATTTTGATTGATTGGTATACTTTCAGAATATGCATGCAACGTTGGCATTTTTCCAAGTACATCATGATATATGTGTGCACCATTGAGGAGATATTGATGGGGCCCTGACATACGCACCCGGATATTCGCCACCGGAGCCATGGCCGTGCGTTGCTATGTCCATGTCTTTTGCGTTCCCGAAACTGGAATTGATGCCGTATCCGCTCTGTTAGTGGGAGCAGAGCTGGAGAGACCTTGATGCACTCCGTTCTTGTTTTCCCATTGAGCGAAGGACTAAGTGTTGTGTGATTACTGCATGTTTTTAATAAAGATACTCGGTACTAGTTTCCTACCACGGCGCCCACGATATTAAGTTGTATGGCATCACATTGCATGCGGGCGTATGGCATGCGATGCGATTTTAAATTGTATAAGCCCCTATACAATTTTTAATTGTAAAAGCACCCTAATGGGTGCTTAAAATGTTAAATGCACCCCCACGCCACCCCCAGTGTGGCGAGCGCGTTAGGGGCGTCGGTACGCATTCTCCGACCTTTTCATACCCCCACTATCCACATCACCATGGAGTTGATTTAAAATAGTGTGGCGAGCGCAGCGAGCCACCGAGCCCAAAGCGTGGCGAGGAGAACATGTACCGCTGCGCTCGCCACGCTTCGGGTTTGCGTTGATAGTACGGGTGGCGTGGGGGTGTTTTTAACATTGTAAGCACCTATTACGGTGCTTATACAATTATTTATCTTATAGGGGGCACATTTAACATTGAAAGCACCCATTAGGGTGCTTATACAATTTAAAATCGTATAACATCGGCTAACATCGCATCGCTTACCATCGTATGCCTTATGGTATGTGATGCGATGGGCGCCGTGCTAGGAAACAAGTACCAGATACTCTCTTTTGGATGTTTGTCAGCGATGACCAGGAAGCGGAAGTGCGTCCACTGACCCGGAAGCATGCCGCTGTAAATTCATGCTAGTACCTGAGATTACATCTGAGAGACATGTAAGTCTAACTGCGCTGATTTTGGCGGGCACCAGGCAGCATTTGGTCAGTCATATTTGTGCTCTGAATAAAGGTAGTCATACCAAGGAAACAGGCTGTTGAGCAATGCTGTCAGATGTACTACCTTGTGTTATCTGCAAATGATACGTAAAGCTGTGGCCTGTTTTTTCACCATTATTCTGCCATGTGTAATACAATTTTGGATGCATTAATAACTTGTATTTCCAGCTATCTCCATGCCACCCAACATGACCCATTCCAGGAGGGACAAAATTCTCTGCTCCTGGACATCCTTGCCAGTTGCAGAGGTGGGACTGCACCACTGTCGCAAATTCAAATAGGGGAGCTACACCTGCCAGTGAGTCTGGACTGTGATGTTTGGTGTGCCAGTTGGTGTGGCTCCCCTATCTGAATTTTGGACCGTGCTGCAGCCCCACCTCTGCAACTGCCACTGGCATGGATGTCCAGAAACAGAGCATCTTGTCTCTCCTGGAATTAGTCATGTTTGGAGGTGTGTATCTCTTAGATTATCCAAGTATCCTATCTACTTTTCTAATATTTACTGAAAAATATATCCCTTCCCTATAGGACTCTAAATAAGGTGGTAATGTATTCTACATTTCACCATTTTTCATCACTGTTTGAATTGCCTAGATGTCTTGAGTAGCTAATTAGCATAAATAACGCATCACAATCAGCATGTGATGTCACAATGCCTAGTGTAAGCAGAGAAAACCTCTGACCAACCATTTGGAATCATTTGCTGCCTTGGACTGACCCAGGAAGCATCATTCCCAAAGTGCTGGAAACAGACTGTTATTATTGGATTATTATTGGCAATCAGAACCACCACAGACCACAACCAGTGTCATAAAGAACAGGACACGGAATAACAATGTGGAATTGCCTGTCATTCCCGTGCTGCCGGAAGGTAAACCGTCCAGATGAAGAATCATCAAGTGGCGCACAGCGCACGGCTACCCAGAACACTGGAGAATCTACTGAGAGACGCTCACTGATTGGGCGCTTCAGAAATTTTATTACTAAAAGAAGAAGACAGCGCATAAATGGCCAGGTCGATATTAGCCATCTCGTGCATGAGAGCCTGAAGACTTCACTGTCATGTGTGGACTTAACAACCCACACACAGGTCTCACAGGATACCTTGGCCAAGAAGCCTGTCTGTGAGCCTGCTGAAGAAGAGCAAGACCTCTCGCCACCTAAATCCAGGACGGTGCAGGCATCTACCAGCGAGCTGCTGGCCTGTCTTATGGCATTCCTCCGTCGCAGGTGCAAGCAGCTGGTGTCACCAATGCACATTGCTGAATGGATTGTTAAGGTAGACAAATCTCTCACTGGAACTTGGCAGCCCTTTGGCTTCCTCACACCGGTCAACTTAATGTTTCTGTACATGGTCTGCCGTGAAGTGATTGCATCAGAGCTGGACACCAAGCGGGAACTATTGGAAATACTGTCAACCTGTCTGTACATATCGTATTCATACATGGGCAGTCAACTAAACTGCCCAGTGAGGAATTTCATAGTCGACAGCTCGAGGGAAGTCTTCTGGAACCGTGTACTCTCTATTCTCAACCTAATGAGTGCAAAGATGCTCCGCTTCCATATGGATCCAAAATATTTCATCCAGATCTTGGAGGATCTTAAAGCTGAAATTTTGTTGCAATGAATTAAAGCAACAGCTCTGGCTTGGGAACCAAAAAGAGACCCACACACAGGCTTGGGAACCGAAGACAAAGAGACCCACACACAGGCTTGGGAACCAAAGACAAAGAGACCCACATACAGGCTTGGGAACCGAAGACAAAGAGGCCCACACACAGGCTTGGGAACCAAAGACAAAGAGACCCACATACAGGCTTGGGAACCAAAGACAAAGAGACCCACATACAGGCTTGGGAACCAAAGACAAAGAGACCCACACACAGGCTTGGGAACCGAAGACAAAGAGACCCACATACAGGCTTGGGAACCGAAGACAAAGAGACCCACACACAGGCTTGGGAACCAAAGACAAAGAGACCCACACACAGGCTTGGGAACCGAAGACAAAGAGACCCACATACAGGCTTGGGAACCTGAGACAAAGAGACCCACACACAGGCTTGGGAACCTGAGACAAAGAGACCCATCCCATCCCATCCCCCTCCCCTCCCCCCCCCCACCCGTGGCTGTTATTGCATGGCTATCGGGCGTGGCCCCTTGGCGATGGGGTTACCAGTTCTTTAAGAATTGGTAGTGGCACAGCCACCATGGACCAACGCAATATTCACTCTAGAGCAAAACAAAAAATGTGGAAACGCAGCACTGAGTGTACTAAAAAAATATACTATGAACCAATCGGACTGGTCTTACAAATAAAGAAACAGGTACTTATGTATTATCTGGACTCCCATGTTAAATGCACCCCATTTTTTCATACCCCTACTATCCAACTACGCATGGAGTTGATTTTATATAGTGTGGCGAGCGCAGCGAGCCACCGTGCCCGAAGCGTGGTGAGCGCAGTGAGCCCCACGAGGGGACGCGGTCTCATAAGAAAAACGGGAGTCCAGATATTACATAAGTACCAAGAAACATTTTAATAAACATGTTGGGACCAATATGTAAAAACATAAATAAAAATAATATAAACAATAAATTGTAATAAGGAATATGTTGGTCTTTTTTTTTTTTAATTACTAGTGCACTAGACTTAAAAATGCAACCTTTTCAGTTCCTGGTAAAGCCTGAGTTAGGATGTTTGGATCTGTCCGTTCCTATTATGCCCTGTGTGTCACTCCAAAGGATAAATAAGGGTGGTATTTTAATTACCGTTCATGGTACTTGTGTATTATCATGGCGCCCAAGATTTCCATCGTACAACATCGTTTTGGTCGCATCGCATGCGATGAGATGTTATGTGACCCGATTTTTAATTGTACAGGAACCCTGATGGGTGATTACTATGTTAAATGCCCCCATGTAATCCACGTCCGCTCGCCACGCTTCGGGCTCGGTGGCTCGCCACACTATATAAAATCAACTCCACGCTGACGTGGATAGTGGGGGTATAAAAAGGTGCCACGCTTCGGGTTGGCGTTGATAGTGGGGGTGGCGTTAACAATGGGGGTGCATTTAACATAGTAATCCCCCATCAGGGTGCTTGTATAATTTAACATTGCATCCTATCGCATGCCATTTTAATGGCATGCGATATTTTATTGTACACTATTGCTCTTTGGACCCGAAAATCGGGTCCCATCGCATCCAATCACATACCTTAATTAGTGGTATGCGATGCGATGGGCGCCGTGATAATACACAAGTACCCCGTTCACTTCTATGGGCACAGTCACGCACTGTTGTTTGCCTCCTGGGCAGGTGTTTTTGGCTGGTCCATGAAAGGGTCCAATTCACCAAAAGGAGGATAGCTGGTGGTGTAGGGGCTTGATGTCAAAACCTCCTGTGCTGTGGTCGGCAAGAAGAATGTAGGGCTGGTTCGGCTAGGTCCAAATACCAGCAAAAGTCAAAGAGGTAAATACCAGGACTGACGCGTTTCACCGTGTCAAATGGCTTTATCCACTCTAGACTTCATACATCTCATGCCGAACCAATATAGCACTTACTGTCTCCCTGTCATGGCAGCATTTCAGTATGTTCATTACAAACGGTTCGATGATAATCCCGGTTACCTAGAACAGTGGTTCCCAACCCTGGTCCTCAAATACCCCCCAACAGTGCACGTTTTCCAGGTCACCCAGCAGGTGCACTCATTATTCAGACACAATTTCAAAGATCCACAGGTGGAGCTAATTATGTCACTTGTATTTCTGTGTGGAGACCTGGAAAACGTGCACTGTTGGGGGTACTTGAGGACCAGGGTTGGGAACCACTGCCCTAGAGCAAAGCATATTTGCTGGTGGAATCCATAAAGCTTTATCTTTCAAGCAGAGGTGGGAATTCATCCCAGTTGCCTGGAGGCATGTTAAAATTTGGTGCTCCCCCTCTCTACTTAAAAAAAAGGTGTAAAAATAGCTGTTGGGGCATAGTAACAATATTCAGCCGTCAGCAGCATGAATCAGCGCTCACCGGCGGGTGCCATCTCATAGCCCAGCAGCAGTGGAGGGTGCACAGTTGCTTGCTGCAGCAGAGGCTGAGCAGAACCAGGCAGGAATTGTCCTGTCCACTATTGCAGGTGTCAGCAGGGCTCCCGGGACAGAACCAATTAACTCAAAGCTCTATTGTAAGGCTACGGTCACACTTGGATCCCACTGTGAACCAGCAGGTGTTCTCAGGGCCAGCAAGAGAAATTTTGGGGCCCCATACACTGATATCTCAGCCTCCCTACCCCCTCAAATGCTATCACTCCTTGTCACTATGCTGGAACTTAAACTGGACGCAATGCGGTCTGCGTTCTATCACACTGACACGGACCCTTACCCCCCCCCTTGTTTCCCAGTACACAAGTAACAATGTGTACCTCTGCCTTTCTTCGTAAAAAATGTGTACCTCTGCCTACTTCTGCTCCGTGATGCTGCCAGCACCGTCTCCAGCTTTTAAATGCTTGCAGCCAGGTGGCCTGCTTAGCGGCTCCAATCACTCGCTCAATCTCCTCCTGGGTAGCTCCAGACCGTCGCCAGGGTTTCCTGCTTATCGTTGCTGCAGTACCGTGCCTGCAGATCAGTGGCGTAAGTTCGTCATAGGTGCCCGGAGACAAGACAATGTTGGTGCCCCCCCCCCCCCCAATTTTTTTATATATAGTATATACCCTGATAAAGTCTATAATAAATTGAAATGGTTTAATAGCCTGTGGGCATCTATAGAGCCTTCCCTAATGATCTAGATTTTGGCTGGTGCCCCCTAGCACAGGTGCTAGTTCTGCCTTTGATCCATCATCCAGTGGTACAGATCACAGCAGCAACTAGCTAAACCCGTCGCTGCCTCACCTATAGCAGTCCTGATTCACAAAGCTGTAATTAGACATTTTGGTGCCTTGTGACACAAAGGGCTTTGGCATCCTACCATTCTAAACATGGACAGTTTGTGCTGAAAGGGGCATGATCTTGCTGGGAAGGAGCGTGGCCACACAATAGTGCCCGCAATACAAATTACGCCACATAGAGGTGCAACCTTATTCACATTACATCACACTATAGTGTTCCTTATTCATGTTACACAGTATTACCCCTCACACCATATTAAGCCAAACAATGGTGACGTTTGAACCATATTATGTCACACACAAAAATGCCCTTCTCACCTTATTTCATCAGAAAAGACCCCCACCGTAAGGTAAAGGCAATACCAACATTTAAACTTTGTCAAATTGAGTATTAATTTGCTGTGCTATATAATAAACCATGTCTTAATACCAATTAACCTAATATTTTGTGGTAGTAGTTCTTTAGTCTGCAAACCATTCTCTTCTCCTCTACTCATATTATTTTATTTATTTACAGTGTCTTATATAGCACAGCAGATTCCGTTGCACTTTACAACTGTAGACAGTGCTAACACAAACTGGGTAACAACAGACGGGCGCCGGACATGTTCCCGACAGTCGGGATCCTGACAGTCATTACCCCGATGTCGGGATCCTGACAGTCAAAACCCAGACACTCGGGGTCCCAATGGCCACCGGCTATTCTCCCTCATGGCGTCCGTGACCCCTATAGAGGGAGAATAGAATAGTGGAATTGTGGAATAGGTGGCAAGCGTGGCGAGACACCGTGCCCGAAGTGTGGAGAGTGCAGCGAGCCCGCAAGGGGCTTTGTTGCGCTCGCCATGCTGTCTGAGTCCGGCCAGTCGGGATCCCGACGTTGGTTTAATGACTGTCGGGATCCCAACTGTCGGGACCATATACCACACCCCAACAGACAAACTTAGAGGTAAGAGGGCCCTGCTTCAAGCTTACAATCTAACATTCCTGTTATCAGGGCACCTCAGTTCCCTTCTTCCATCCAAGCAACCTGGCGTAAGCTGAGGGATCAGTCAGCCCTCCGCACCCAGAGCCAGGGATCAGTCAGCCCACCGCACCCAGCACCAGGGTGCACGGCACCCAGCACCAGGGTGCACCCCACCTAGAGCCAGGGTCCACTGCACCCAGCACCAGGGCACACTGAACCCAGCTCCTAGGCAAACTGCACCAAGCGCAAGGATTCACTGCAACCAGCTCCTGGGCACAATGTACCTAGCACCAGGATTCACAGCACCCAGGGCAAACAGCACCCAGCTCCTCTGGCCAATGTACCATCTCCTGAACACACTGCACCTAGCGCCAGGACTCACCAGCGCCAAGGCTCACCGCACCCAGCACCAGGATGCACCGCACCAAGCCTCACTGCATCCAGCACCATTAGTGGGGGTTAGTTATATTGAACACTGGGTCTGGGAAACTGTGATGCAAACTAACAGTTTACTATGTCCATACTTCCCAACTGTCCCGGTTTTTGGGGACGTTCTTGCGTCCCTCCCACGGCTGGCAATGTCTTGATGCGAGGGGAGGGGGGGGGCAGTTGGGAGTCCCCCCCCCAATCTGACAGAATAGACACAGTGTCTATTCAGACTGGTGCAGTGGCCGAAAACGGGGACGCGGCCCTCATTTGCATATACCACGCCCCCTTTTCGGCCACTGTCCCTATTCTTCCCATGGAAAAATTGGGAGGTATGGGAACGTGTTAGCAATAGCAACATACAGGTACTAAATGGGAAAGAAAAAAAAAAGCCACGTCACGCCGGTGACACGCAGCAATCCGGTCACGTGTGCAAACAGAACACGGACAGGCAGTGGCTGCTGTTCCTGGTGCGGGGCGGCGGAGACATGGCGGCAGCGGCGGGGGGCCGGGCGCCGGTGTTCTGCTTACTACTCCTCCTATCTCTCATCATCCTACTCGTGCTCAAGGGCCACCCGCTAGGTACATATCACAGCCCGGTACCCGCCAGGTCCTAGTGCCGGCGGTTGCTGTACAGCGTATGTAATAAGACAGTGTGGCACTGAGCGGTGCGGCAGCGGTCATACATGCGGCATGCTTTCTGTTACATAGAGAATTGTGATGTTATTTGTAATTGTTATTAGAGGTAGCATTTAAAAAAATGAGGGTGCTGCCTGATACAGCTGTCATCAGGGAGAGGAGGAGGGGGAGAATAAAGCCTCCCTGTATGGTCTGGGCATGTTCCTAAAGCTGAAACTGTCTGGACCACACAGGGAGGCTATAATCTCATCTTCCCCATGTCCCTGGTGAAAGCTATCACAGGATTTCCCCTGGATAGGACCCCCCCCCCCCCCCCCCGGACCTGGCACTACAACATACCCTCCAACTGTACAGATTTTGCCGGTACAGTACCGTTTTTTAACAGTACTGTACCGGCAAAATCATTTTGTAACGATTTACCGATTATTTTTTTTTGAAGCTGCCCGGCTCTCCCCTCTCTGGTCCCGTTCCCAAGGGTCCCTTGCGGTGCCGGCGGGCATTGCCGCACCCTGCGCACAGTCTGGCACTCAGGGGACGGATGGGAGTACTGCAGAGGCGGGCGTCAGTGACTGAGTGCGCGGTTAGGTGTAGCAGCAAGAGCCGGTGCGCGCATGAGGGGGATCTATCTGGAGTGGACTACTGAGTGGGATCCCTGGTGACCCGGAGCCTAAGTAAGTGCATGATGCTGTGGTTTTTTTTTTTTTTTTAAGTTTAGGGGTCGTGGTCACGCCCCTTTATGCGTGGCCACACCCCATTTATGCGTGGCCACGCCCATTTTCTGCAGGTGTACCGATTTTTACTCCTCAAATGTTGGAGGGTATGCTACAAGCACCGGAATGCAGAGTTTGATGTCCTCTCCGTTATTCCGGGTCTTGTACAGGTCCGGTTTTTACTTAGTCCCGTTTCTACCCACCTTCTGTCCAATTGGAAAATAATAGACGTTTGCTACGGGATGCCGGCAATCACAATACAGAAGCTGACAGGCACCAGTATGCAGGGGCGTAACTAGATATTTGTAGGCCCCATAGGGCCCCCTATTTAGCAACTGATGGTGATTAATGTATGTAAAACAAATTACTTAGACGGTAACGATGGGCCCCCTTCAGCTCTGGGCCACATAGCAGCTGCACCCCTTGCACCTATGGTAGTTATGCCCTTGCCAGTATGCCAACTTTGATGAGGATACTGATGCCAAAATCCTGACTGCCGGCATACCAATCATAAGTTTGCAGAGCGGATTAGTGTAAAGGTGCCATTACTGTAGTGCGAATTGGCCACTTTTAGCTCGATTACGACAGACCGGGATGGGAAATTGGGAGAAAAGTATCCAAATCGCATGTGTTTCACATGTGGTCCAAACTGATGCATGGCCCAGTGAGCATCGGAGCTGGAGATCCTACGTGCAGCACAAAGGATAAATCTGATTGCGGGCATCAGGTCTTCCATATGCATTCCTTTTCTACAAAAGGAAATGAGCAAAGTTGTGAGTTATTTTAAATTGAAGTCGCAGGCCAGAATCTCGTATTTATTTACAGTTTCTTATATAGCGCAGCAGATTCTGTTGCGCTTTACAATAGTAGACAGTGATAAAACAAACTGGGTAACAACAGACTTGGAGGCAGGAGAGCCCTGCTGCAAGCTTACAATCTATAGAACACTGTGAGTGCATTTTTTTCTACTGTGCCTGCAATGCGATTAAGTTGTAAAATATGGTATGCTGCTCCTGTCAGAACACAGTCTTCCAGGGCATCTAATACATACTTCCCAACATGACACATTGCTCTTTCTGGACTTTTATTTTAATGTATGATTGCCATCACCTGTTCAAAACAGGTTAATTGGTAAGAAAGATGTCTCAACACAGGTGATGGCAATCATAAATTAAAAAGGAACTTCAGGAATAGACCATTTTGTCCCTCCAGGAGACGGTCATGTTTGTGAGGTAGGCTAATGCCAAATGGCAGGGGTGGTCAAACCGGTCCTTGAAATCTACCAATGGTCATTTTTTCCCCCAAATCACCTGGCTGGTGCACAGCTGTAGTCATCACTAACTGTCACATTTTAAACATGCTGCATATATATATATATATATATATATATATATATATATATATATATATATATATATATGCTGTGTTGAAGTTTTCGTTTCCTTAACAGTGAGTGCCGAGAATCCGTCTCTCTCTCTCTCTCTATATCTATATATCTAATGTGTATATGTTACCTGAAAAACAGGAACTGTTGGTAGATCTTCAGGATACTGTAGGTTTTCCAGACAGACTTGGAGGTAGGAGGGCCTTGCTGCAAGCTTACAATCTATAGGGCAATTGGCAAAGACAGTATAACTAGAGCAGCTTTGGCCAATCACATGATTATTTTGATAATAATCATAAGCTTTAGTTTGCTGTAACTATCCTGAGATGGCAATCGTGAAAGCAAGACCGGTATTACCACTGTCAAATGCTCAGGCATGCAAAACCTATTTAGCTAGGACAGAGTGTTCGCCAGGGTGGGCTGACATTTACAACAAAGATAGGGAGAAAACCTTTTATAGAGAGGCCCAAAATGAACAAGTTCTTCAGTGTTTATTTGCTGTAGGTTTCATGTCCAGTCCTGCTAAACCACTGTTGGGTTAGGTATGGCCTCTAGACTAGAGCCTAGGTACTTTGCTTTTAGTATACTGGGTACTTGTTTCCTAGCACGGCCACAATCTTTGGCATTGTGTACCTTTAAGTTAAGGTACACGATGCCTACGATGGACCCGATTTCCTTTGAAATCAGGTCCATTTTGCCGGCAAAGGAAAAATCGGGGGCATCGCGTCAGTCGGGACCATTAACATTGGCCCCGACGCGACCGACGCGATGCCCCCGATTTTGCCTTAGGCTTCAATGTTAAAATAATTTTTAACATTGAAATCGGGAGCATCGCGTCGGTCTTGTGCCATTATAATGGCACAAGATGAGATGGACTTGATTAAGTCCATCTCACATAGTAAAAAATGTGAAATGGGCCAATATGACAAGTGCCGTGAACCCGAAGCGTGGCGAGCCCGCGAGAGGCGGCGGTGTGCGTCCTCCGACCTTTTCATTCCCCTACTATCCACGTCGCCGTGGAGTTGAGAATATAAAGTGTGGCGACCCACCGAGCCCGAAGCGTAGCGAGGGGATGCGTATACCTGTGAAGTTATACGCGTCCCCTCGCGGGGCTCGCTGCGCTCGCCACACTTTATATTCTCAACTCCACTCCGACGTGGATAGTAGGGGAATGAAAAGGTCGGAGGACACGCACCGCCGCCCCTCGTGGGCTCGCTGCGCTCGCCACGCTTCGGGTTGGCGTCAATTGTGGGGTGGGGTGGGGTTCACGGTGTTAAATTTGGGGTTCTAGGGAATATTTTACATTGAATCCAATGTAAAATCGAGTCCCAGGGACCCTATTCACATCTGATTCAATTAAAAAATTGGGTCGGTCGCGTCGATGCGACCGTCGCGATTTTTCCGACAAGACCACCCCGATGGAAATCGGTGTGGCCGTGCTAGGAAACAAGTACCGTATACTGTATGTAAAAAAATTATAGACATTTTAATTCTTTATTTTTAAATCAGTTTAGAAAATCATTAAAATGCATCAGAGAGGTATGGATAACCTTGCTGGGATAAGGGGGTACTGTAAATAAATGTACACACATTACTTGGTAGTATAGCCCAATAACCTAAGGAGGAAATTAGAAGGAAAACATACAGATAAATCCTATTATAGGGTGTGTGACATACTAATAATGCATCCATGTTACATCATACTGTCAGCAGAGTCTTTGTAACCTGCAGCATAGCAAGGTTGTCTAGTGGTAATTATGGCAAAGTGCCTGATTACATTGATCAACATTTAACAATATTAAATGCATGTCACGCTGCAGCTGAAGACCTAGTCAGTACTGTTTCTTGCATGGTGATATGGTAGTTTAAAAAGCTAAATGATACCATACACTTGCCTGTGGAAACAATGTAACACTGACTTGTCCTGAAGGCTGGTACTGTTAATGCTGGAGTTACGGTACATAAGTCAAATATGAGGTGAAATGATGTCACATTCTCCTCTACAAAGCAGATCCTGATTGGAATTGGATAGTTGTCAACTGTCCATAGTCCATAGTTCCCAGGAAAAGTAAAAAAAAATTGTCCCAGGATCACATATTAGATTCAATTATCCCTGTCTATTATCATTCTCTTGGTACTTGTTAATATATAGTTATGTTCATTTATATATTGTGCTAAAATTACATTGTACCCAAGTAGAATAAAGATGTCATACTTGGTTCGCAATAAAAGGTATTGGCTTGGCAACAGAGGGGGGAATTTAATTAGCCACAAGGTTCTGGTAGGCTAATGCATTGTTGCTGTATTTTCCGGCAGGGAATTTTGCTTTTTTTCACCTGCCACACCTAATGAAGTATAAGCAAAGGAGAATTCTGCAGTAATGGATGGAAATCTCTGCAAGTCAATGTGGTTAACATCCTGTCTAATTGTGGTTAACATCCTGTCTAATTGAATCCACCCCAAAATATCCCTGGATATTGAAATATTAGCAAGCACAACTTCACTTTATTTAGCCTTTGAGAATTGCAGTGTATTGTGGTGCACTAGTCAGCCATGTTTACCAGATGTCATGACAACACTTAAGAACAGACATCCCCATTTCTTCACAGCTGTCAAACACATGCATATACACTTTTAATTACAGGATTCTGAAACTGCTTTGATTTGCTTGGGTTTTTTGGAGCATACATTATCATGGAAAGGATGCAGACTTCCATGCAAGATAGCAGCTTTTTAAAATGAGAAAAATGTGCATGTTGAATTTTATTTTAAAATCTCTTAAAATGAGTAAGAATACATTTTAAAGTACACTCCAATGGGGATATTCAATCTCGGGTCATGACTGTTGGGACATCCCAACAGCCGTGATCCTGTCCTGTTATCGGCCTGCTCGACTGATAATCGGCAGGTGGGGTTCAATGTCCTGCCTGCTGAGCGCCGTAAAGGGGGCGTGGCCGTGAGCTCGACAATCCATGGCCGTTACCGGCAAAATGAGCCAGACTGCTTTTAAAGCTGGTCCCCTTTTGTGAAGATGCATCTTCAATGCTGTCAGGAAAGACCGCATTGAATAGGCACCTGCTGCTATTCCCCCCGTCAAAAATAGCGGCAGGGAATTGAATACCGCCCAAGACTGTTAGAAGAAAATATGTGAGATAAAAGTTAAAACTTCCTTTAGACAAAGTGGAAGCTATAAAAAGCAACCAATAATGAACATAGGCAATCAAAGCAACAACACCAGATTAAAAAGGGATGTCTTCAGCAAATCCTACTTGCAGTAATTACAGATTTCCTTTCATGCACTGAAAGGGGAAAAAAAAACAGATTATAATTATATTGATCACTCTGTTCTGCTTATAATGCTAATCAATGAAATGTAATCTTTCACTGTGTTAAAACACTACTGTACAAATTAGGTTAAACCTAAAAAGTGATTTTGTTTTAATTTTGCTGTTGTTTTTTTTTTCCTACTAGGTCTGAAAGAGATTGCATTCTGGGCTGGCAGAATTATCTTGGTCTTTGCTCTTGTAACTTTTATCATTTCTGTGGTGACTCCATATTTTTCCGCAGTACGTTTCTCTAGCTATTCTCCAACAGGTAAAGACACATCACAGTTAAAATCTGAATATTATGAAACTAATATGAATGCTAAATTATTCAAGTATATTTTAAATTCTCAGGAGTACTAAGGGCCTGATTTCGATTTGTACGCAATGCCAATGTTCACGCAACTGAGCTATTATTGGTTGACTGTGCAGTCGCACTGTGTTTGTGGCAAGGTACCGTAGCAATGCCGCTCGTTGTGTGGATTTCATCACATAGGCCCTTATTTTGATTGTCGGACGGCTGCGTGTTCGGTCGGACGTCCGATGTATTGTGTTTGCGCATGTGCAGAGGCATTTCTGTGCATGTGTGAACGCAGCACAAGTCTGAATATGGCGTGAATTCCGTACAGAAAACGATTGGTCAAAACAATCCGAGCAGGGGGTGGAGAGGGGTGTGAAGGGCTGTTTGGGCTCATTACCATATGCGTATGCCCCACGCTTCATAGGCATTCCCATGAAAACGCTGGGCGTACGTATGGTAATCCGGCCGTGACGCACGTGTGTGTGGGGGGGGGGGGGGCAGACAGCTGACATAGCCGGATACCAGCTGCCCGCCCATTTCCCCTCTTTCGCACGGAGAAATGTCCGAGTGGGCTGGAGCTGTCTGACCGCTCGGTCCATCATTCGATGGTTAATGCCTGGTTACCACAAGTAAATACTTATACACCATTTTTGCTATGAATGCAATATAATTCACCCATTAGTATGGCACCGGACACTTTTTATTTTTCCATGAACACAGATATATTTGCAGTACACAAAAGTAAATAGTAGAGCTAGTGTTTTACAACGATCTTTATGGGGTGATGTAGCCGAATTCTCATGTTCAGGTGAGCTGCCCTGATGGCATCTCCTCATTGTTGGCAAGGATGTCAAATCTGTGACAAAACAAATAGGCGCCTCTTAATGCAAAAAGTTTTTATGGTAAACACCAGTGTGACCCTAAACAAATATGTGCTATAAAAATAAGACAAAAATGGTCTATTCTGTGCAACAATAGTCAAGTGGAAATCCAGGTATCAATTTCAGGTGTCCAATGGAATATCTCAAAGAACTTTTAATTTTTTTGACCCAAAACACTTATATGTTTTGTTTTTCATACTCCTCCGGGATCCATCTTCAGAGGCATTCCAGTCCCAATGATGCATTGATTGACATCTCCCAGTGCAATGCATCATTGGGACCAGTACTGCTCAAGAGATGGATGCCAGGGGACACATGGACACCTCTCCAGGTGAGTTTTAATAATTCAGAATAATCACTTATCCAAAATGCTCCTGGTCCTGAGCATATGCAGATAAGGGATAATCAACCTGTATGTGGATTGAAGAGTGCCAATTTGAAAGTATTCCATCTGTTGTGAGGGGTGCAGGGGTAGATTTGGATACATTTTATATAAAAAATGCAGGCCTCTGATACATCTGGAAAAAACTATGCAATTACTTGCTTAAGATATGTGGGAGTCTGATATTCAGGGGTGGAGTGAAAGGCATAAAATAGCGTACCCGAAGCATGGCGAGCGCAGCTGGCCATTTTTTAAGAGTCCACGTCGACTGTGTTTACATTCGGGTAAAAAAAAGTGAAAACTCCCATATCGACCTTTTGACTGTCGACTCTGTGGCTCCTATTCCTCATAATGACCTGTAATGTTTACCTTTATATAGGAAATATTATCTTTGTTTACACAACATTTTTTTATTTGAATTTATAAAACAAATGTGAGCGGGCTTTTGTAGTCAATATTTTGCGCACCTCTCACAGATGTTGGCGCTCAAAGGGTTAAATCATTGCTTCTGTTTTTATGCAAATGTTTGTAATTGCCAAACTACATGTTACGGTTCAATCCCTATAAAACTGTCACATTTATTTGTGTGATTGTGGATACACTGGGATAATGTGCACAGTAGAAAAAAATCTGCACATTATTTAAAGTACATTCATTTTATTATCTTATACTACTTGGTTTAGCCCAGAGGTTCCCAAACTTGGGTCCAGTAGTGTCGTCCAGTAGTGGTTGACCCATTGATTGTTTGGCCTGGGGTTGCCCTGAAAAATATTCTAATACTCCAGGGTAAACATATTTGGGAACCACTGGTTTAGCCTTTGTTTACTTGTGAGATAAATATAATTTCATGATTGACTTTATTGCGAGCGTAATTTGCTTATTTATTACATTGTGCTCCTACAAATGGATCACCTTTCAAGTTTCAATTTCATGTTCCCAAAGATCTTGTGTGTTTGTTTTCATTTTAGAAAGTGTTTCAATTATTGAACACAGATGTTTTGAGAAATTTGTGAAAAAATTTAAAAACTCCCAAACCAGTAATTACACTCCACCTGGATCCACCGCCAAGAAACCTAATGATAGGGTAAAGCTTGTGTTAATTGTGCTACTGCAGACAGTATCACTGTTTTTAAACTCTTGTGATTTAAAGGTCGTACTTCTCCCTGGCTTACTTGAGATAAATATACTAATAGACTTCTATTTGGCTACATTTGTATTTTATTTTTTACACTAGGGACTCCCTAACTCCCTATTCTGCCTACCCAACTCAGAATTTTTTTTGGAGTAAAAGCCTCCCTTAGTCACAAAATTATTGGTTGCCCCCCTTTACGACACTGCCTCTTTCATGTTAGTGCCTCCTGTCTGTCAAAGCAGTAGCTAGCACGGCACCCATCTCATCGTATACCATAAGACTAATTAAGGTATACATATACGATTTTTTTTTCTTACAACCAACCTGATGGGTCCTTACAATGTTAAATGGCCCCCCATAGTCAACGGCACCCCCAAGATCAACGCCAACCCGAAGCATGTATACCATTGCATCGCATTGTATGCGGCTATATGGCATGCAATCACATAAGATGCCATAAGATGAAAATATTGGATGCCGTGTTAGGAAACAAGTACCGTCAAAGCAACACTAACCTTTACCACCACAATTTAATGACCATTGCCCCCCACCCCTACCCTGCTCCCTCTTCAATTACAGATTAAAAAATAAGTTGTAATGACAAAAAACTCACCTGGCCTTATCTGGCTAATCGGCCTAGCAGGGTTCTCATGCAACAAGCATCACCACTAAGCATTTGCCGAGTCACAGCTAGGCATTTGCCCAGTGGGAAATACACCTCTGCAAGTGCTGATCCTGAATGGTAGGCTAGAGAGAGAGTAGTGAGTAATGAGTCCCTGGTTTCTAGAACATTGGTGGGCAACAAGGGGCCCTCCAGCTGCTGTTGCCAAATAGCAAACTTGGAATGTGTAGTTCTACAGCAGCAGGAGGACTGTTTTTAACCCACTCAATCTAGAATGTATGGAAAGAGGAAAGAGAATGTCCCAAAAGTGTCAAATCTAACGCTGTCCACACAGAGGCCTGTCCTGCTCAGGACAGCACATACTTGTAAACTGGTAAATTATATAGTAACGGCCCACGTGGCATATAGGCAGAGCAACTGGATCTTTTCAGATCAAGTGAGGACCTGTAACTGCGACCTGACAATGAACGCTAATGCTTACTATTACATTTACACACATGTCCAATAGCGAAAGATTCATTTTATATCAGATTCTTTTCTCACATTGCAGAACTATAGGGGCCAGACTTGCTGGATTTGTTTCAGGCTCAGATGAGTCTCATTGTGCTGTGGATTTAATAGATGGTTTGCTGAGAGCTATTTATAAAGTAATGGATTTTGATGAAAAAACAGTACTTGCAGGAAACACAGTGTAAGACCTGCCATTTTCTCTTAAACATTATTCAAAGTTATTAAAGGGATCATTGGGGAAGGGTTAAATCTCCCATAAATACGCCTCTTATGTATGAACACACAATGTATATCTGCCATTTCTCTTCTGATGAGCCAATACACCACCAACGTGGATACATCTATAGCCAGACTATCCAAGGCAACTACTATTCTTTATCTTATTGCAAATTCTCCCTACTTGCTGACTTTTTGTTATTTCTTAGTGCCTCAGGATGAAATGGCCAGACAGCAGGAGAGTGTAAGAAAGGGGCAACAAGAGCTATTATGCAAAAAGGTGATTAATAATTATGAAAATACAGATTTATTGTTTTACATTGTAAATAGACTTTTTCATATTATTTAATGCATATTCTGCATTCACATTATTTAAAGAAAATGAGTAACCATTTATTTTTTCATAGTGCCTAGTGTAAAAACATAAAAAATTGAATTTGGCCCTGTCCTCACCTGTTTGCCTCATGAAACCCTTCTCCCATGTTGTACATTTTCTTTAAAGAAAAAGTGATGTACAGCGCTAGGTTTTACTGAAAGGAATGTACACTACCACATGTACATGATTAAACCATTTATTATACAAAAACACTAATAATAAAATGAGAGCTCTCATAAAGACATAGATAATAAATTATATAATAAAAACAGTGATAAGACAGAGGCTCTCTGATGAGAATAAAACTCCACCGTGTATGCACCAGCGCATTAATAGTTACCAGGGGGAGACAAGAGGATGTAGACGGTCTCCTGGGTGAAATTACTGCATGAGATATGTCCCAATCCGGATAATATTGCCCAGTGGAATCCAGGTGACAGAAGGAATTGAATAGGCAGTCCTTATGGTATGGATATACCAAGCATGATGTTGCAAATGGCTGCTGAAGAGTGGATGTCCTGGAATAAATTCAAAAACTGGTCCGGAAATAAAGTGCAGGGTCTTAGTGCAGTCCTGGTCTGGTGCAAAGGAGCAATAAGGTGCAGTGGAGTAGTGCTGGAGGCTGCTCAACGCGTTTCGACGCTGTCTCGCGTCTTCATCAGGAGCTGGGGTGTGGGGTCTTGTCCAGGGACCTTGTATTTATACCCTGAATTGATTGTTCCCATGTTTGCAGGTGTGGGAACTGGGATAATCGTTATAATAAATACTATTAAAAACATACATCAAATACATTCAGAATAAACAATGTGGTAGTAATGCACAGGAGGAATGTGCAAAGAACTAATATTATACACAACAAAGGTAAAAAAGATGATTTAAAAAACAGTCTGATGGTCATGTGACATAGTCACATGATCGGGACTGATCACATGGTCCCAGGGGTGATATTGGTATTCATTCTTAATTGGGTTATACTGCAAGATAGATAGTGTTATATATAGAGATAGATAGCGTTATATATAAGAATGTGGTCACTTTCCATTGAGCAAGTTTTGCCAAATGGATTGTGTTTATATTCCGCACTCCGTGGTACATAGAGGCATATGACCCTCGTACTTCCGGTTGGCGTGAGTGCGTATGGTTGGCGGAAGTACCTAAGTGAAGTCAGATTCAGCCTCCGTGGTCAGTGGAGGTGTCTGGCTTCCGTACTTCCGGCTGGCCGAGTTACATATGGTTGGCGGAAGTGCCCGGATAGCTCTGATTAGAGTCAGGGGTATCGCGGGTCTCATGACGCGATGTTTTTACATCAATATTCGCCGGGGATGACGTCTTTGGATGGCGGAAGTTCCAGTACACTGTGTATTGGTTGGCATTATATCAGTGTTCGTCGGGAATGACGTCTTTGGATGGCGGAAGTTCCAGTACATAGTGTGTATTGGTTGGCATTACAATTCAACAGAGGATGAGAGCTTAATGTTTTTTGCAAATAAATACATTACAAAGCAATAATAACGATTATATTAGAAAAAAAGGGGAAAGAAACGTATTATTAAATAAGAACAGAGGGAAAAATATTAAAAGGAAAAATTAATAGTAATAATAACAATAAAAGACCGGGGTATACATGAATAATCATATAAAAGAAATCTTAATAATGTTTGTTTATTTATTTGTTTGTTTATAAAAAGAAAATATAAGGGGTAAAAAAACATTATGAAGGATGAGAGACCAATCTTGTATACATAATGTATGACATATATAGAGACATGGTAAGTTCAATATAAATTTATTATAAATTTATCTACAGACATATGTCAAAGAGCTATATGGTGTCCTTATTAGTTTATTGGTACATATTTTATATATAGATATGATTATCCCGAGTGGTTCTCCACAATGATGATATATTTAGTATGTGACCTATGCATTTAAGCATCATGTACATAAATAAACTGAGTAGTGGTAAGAAACCTAAGTAATGCGATGGTATAAATCGTCCTATATAGCACAAAATATTCATTTATTCAGAGGGAATATGATCCTACAGAAAGAGAAATAATGATAAAATAAATTAAATTAAATGGGGCAGAGAAAAGAGTATCGAGAAGTGGAGGGACTAGATGATGGTCATATTACGCTATTTAACTCCAGAGCCTCATTGAGGCCATCCGGATGAAGGCTATTTAGTTTGAAGGTCCAAAAGACCTCTTGACGACAGAGGGTCTTGTACCTATCCCCTCCCCTCAAAGAGGGGGGGATATGTTCAAGGCCAATGAGTTGTAAACCTTTAGGGTTACTTTTATGGGCCTGGAGAAAATGTCTAGAGAGACTGTGATTGGTTATGCCCTTGATAATATTGCGACGATGCTCCATAAAGCGGTTTTTTAGTGGGCGTGTAGTACGCCCCACATATTTCAAGTTGCATGGGCAAATTAGTAAATATATGGTAAATTTGGTCTCACAATTGATAAAATTTCTTATTAGGATAGGTTCATCTTCAGTTGGTACCTGTAGGGTTCTATTAGCGCAAAAATCACATGTAGTGCAGCGATTCTTACCACATTTATAGAACCCCGCAGGTCTCGAGATCAGCCACGAATCAATGTTAGGGTTCTCTGTTTTTACTTTTTCCTCACCTATTGTCTTTAGATGGCTGGGAGCCAATATAGTTTTTAAAGACTTGTTTTTTTTATAAATAATGGTGGGTTTATTTGGCAGAAGGTCTTTCAGAATCCTATCATGTTTCAATATATCATAGTTCTTATTAATTATTTGTCTAATTTTATAGTGTGCCGTATTATATTTGCAGATGAATGCCATTTCATAAGGTTGATCCTGTTGTTTTTTGATTCTAGGAACTAGGAGGTCTTCTCTTCTCATTTTACGGACCTCGTTGAGGGCTTCTTGTAGGAGGGGGTCTGGGTATCCTCTTTCTTTAAAAGAGGTGATGATATCTATAGCTTGTTCATTGAACAAGTCTATAGTTGAACAATTGCGGCGAATCCGCATTAATTGTCCCTTGGGGATATTGGTCTTCCAAGGTTTATGGTGGGAGCTTTTGAAGTGTAGATATGAATGCGTATCTACAGTTTTGGTATAATTTGAAGTGGTGATAATGGAATTGACTATGCTCAGGGATATATCCAAAAACTCAATGTGTGTGGGATTAAAGTGTGAAGTAAAAGATAAATTAAATTTGTTGTGATTGAGTGAAGTGACCAAGAGTTGTGCTGTTTGATAGTCCCCATCCCAAATTATAAAGAGATCATCTATATATCGGCCATAGAACACCAGGTTCGCACCGAACTCGCCGCCCCACACATGGGTGTCCTCGAACTCGCCCATGTATAGGTTGGCATAGCTCGGCGCAAACCTGGTGCCCATGGCCGTACCCATCACCTGTAAATAATGTGTGTTTGAAAACAGAAAATAATTGTGGGTGAGAATGAAAAAAATTGATGAAATAATGAAAGACTGTTGTTCCTGTGTGTTTAATAGAGTTAAAAAATAAATTAGATGAGGCTTTAGCCCAGAATATCATCACCAAAGAAACATGGCAATTTTTGTTTATTACCCACCCCATCACACCCACCTACTACCACCTCCCCAAAATTCACAAATCACTCACTTCACCCCCTGGCCGTCCTATAATTTCGGGTATTGGGTCCCTCACTTCCAATTTGTCACACTATGTGGACTTCTTCTTACAACCTCTTGTTCCTGTGCTCAGGTCGCATCTCAAGGACACTACTCATTTCCTTCAAAAAATTCAAACTATCACCTGGAAGGAGTCCTATGCCTTTATGACCCTGGATGTCAAGGCTTTATACACAAATATACCACACGATCTTGGCATTTTTCATCTTGCCAATAAATTAGAGAGGGATAGCGACCTGACACAGGAACAACAGTCTTTCATTATTTCATCAATTTTTTTCATTCTCACCCACAATTATTTTCTGTTTTCAAACACACATTATTTACAGGTGATGGGTACGGCCATGGGCACCAGGTTTGCGCCGAGCTATGCCAACCTATACATGGGCGAGTTCGAGGACACCCATGTGTGGGGCGGCGAGTTCGGTGCGAACCTGGTGTTCTATGGCCGATATATAGATGATCTCTTTATAATTTGGGATGGGGACTATCAAACAGCACAACTCTTCGTCACTTCACTCAATCACAACAAATTTAATTTATCTTTTACTTCACACTTTAATCCCACACACATTGAGTTTTTGGATATATCCCTGAGCATAGTCAATTCCATTATCACCACTTCAAATTATACCAAAACTGTAGATACGCATTCATATCTACACTTCAAAAGCTCCCACCATAAACCTTGGAAGACCAATATCCCCAAGGGACAATTAATGCGGATTCGCCGCAATTGTTCAACTATAGACTTGTTCAATGAACAAGCTATAGATATCATCACCTCTTTTAAAGAAAGAGGATACCCAGACCCCCTCCTACAAGAAGCCCTCAACGAGGTCCGTAAAATGAGAAGAGAAGACCTCCTAGTTCCTAGAATCAAAAAACAACAGGATCAACCTTATGAAATGGCATTCATCTGCAAATATAATACGGCACACTATAAAATTAGACAAATAATTAATAAGAACTATGATATATTGAAACATGATAGGATTCTGAAAGACCTTCTGCCAAATAAACCCACCATTATTTATAAAAAAAACAAGTCTTTAAAAACTATATTGGCTCCCAGCCATCTAAAGACAATAGGTGAGGAAAAAGTAAAAACAGAGAACCCTAACATTGATTCGTGGCTGATCTCGAGACCTGCGGGGTTCTATAAATGTGGTAAGAATCGCTGCACTACATGTGATTTTTGCGCTAATAGAACCCTACAGGTACCAACTGAAGATGAACCTATTCTAATAAGAAATTTTATCAATTGTGAGACCAAATTTACCATATATTTACTAATTTGCCCATGCAACTTGAAATATGTGGGGCGTACTACACGCCCACTAAAAAACCGCTTTATGGAGCATCGTCGCAATATTATCAAGGGCATAACCAATCACAGTCTCTCTAGACATTTTCTCCAGGCCCATAAAAGTAACCCTAAAGGTTTACAACTCATTGGCCTTGAACATATCCCCCCCTCTTTGAGGGGAGGGGATAGGTACAAGACCCTCTGTCGTCAAGAGGTCTTTTGGACCTTCAAACTAAATAGCCTTCATCCGGATGGCCTCAATGAGGCTCTGGAGTTAAATAGCGTAATATGACCATCATCTAGTCCCTCCACTTCTCGATACTCTTTTCTCTGCCCCATTTAATTTAATTTATTTTATCATTATTTCTCTTTCTGTAGGATCATATTCCCTCTGAATAAATGAATATTTTGTGCTATATAGGACGATTTATACCATCGCATTACTTAGGTTTCTTACCACTACTCAGTTTATTTATGTACATGATGCTTAAATGCATAGGTCACATACTAAATATATCATCATTGTGGAGAACCACTCGGGATAATCATATCTATATATAAAATATGTACCAATAAACTAATAAGGACACCATATAGCTCTTTGACATATGTCTGTAGATAAATTTATAATAAATTTATATTGAACTTACCATGTCTCTATATATGTCATACATTATGTATACAAGATTGGTCTCTCATCCTTCATAATGTTTTTTTACCCCTTATATTTTCTTTTTATAAACAAACAAATAAATAAACAAACATTATTAAGATTTCTTTTATATGATTATTCATGTATACCCCGGTCTTTTATTGTTATTATTACTATTAATTTTTCCTTTTAATATTTTTCCCTCTGTTCTTATTTAATAATACGTTTCTTTCCCCTTTTTTTCTAATATAATCGTTATTATTGCTTTGTAATGTATTTATTTGCAAAAAACATTAAGCTCTCATCCTCTGTTGAATTGTAATGCCAACCAATACACACTATGTACTGGAACTTCCGCCATCCAAAGACGTCATTCCCGACGAACACTGATATAATGCCAACCAATACACAGTGTACTGGAACTTCCGCCATCCAAAGACGTCATCCCCGGCGAATATTGATGTAAAAACATCGCGTCATGAGACCCGCGATACCCCTGACTCTAATCAGAGCTATCCGGGCACTTCCGCCAACCATATGTAACTTGGCCAGCCGGAAGTACGGAAGCCAGACACCTCCACTGACCACGGAGGCTGAATCTGACTTCACTTAGGTACTTCCGCCAACCATACGCACTCACGCCAACCGGAAGTACGAGGGTCATATGCCTCTATGTACCACGGAGTGCGGAATATAAACACAATCCATTTGGCAAAACTTGCTCAATGGAAAGTGACCACATTCTTATATATAACGCTATCTATCTCTATATATAACACTATCTATCTTGCAGTATAACCCAATTAAGAATGAATACCAATATCACCCCTGGGACCATGTGATCAGTCCCGATCATGTGACTATGTCACATGACCATCAGACTGTTTTTTAAATCATCTTTTTTACCTTTGTTGTGTATAATATTAGTTCTTTGCACATTCCTCCTGTGCATTACCACATTGTTTATTCTGAATGTATTTGATGTATGTTTTTAATAGTATTTATTATAACGATTATCCCAGTTCCCACACCTGCAAACATGGGAACAATCAATTCAGGGTATAAATACAAGGTCCCTGGACAAGACCCCACACCCCAGCTCCTGATGAAGACGCGAGACAGCGTCGAAACGCGCTGAGCAGCCTCCAGCACTACTCCACTGCACCTTATTGCTCCTTTGCACCAGACCAGGACTGCACTAAGACCCTGCACTTTATTTCCGGACCAGTTTTTGAATTTATTCCAGGACATCCACTCTTCAGCAGCCATTTGCAACATCATGCTTGGTATATCCATACCATAAGGACTGCCTATTCAATTCCTTCTGTCACCTGGATTCCACTGGGCAATATTATCCGGATTGGGACATATCTCATGCAGTAATTTCACCCAGGAGACCGTCTACATCCTCTTGTCTCCCCCTGGTAACTATTAATGCGCTGGTGCATACACGGTGGAGTTTTATTCTCATCAGAGAGCCTCTGTCTTATCACTGTTTTTATTATATAATTTATTATCTATGTCTTTATGAGAGCTCTCATTTTATTATTAGTGTTTTTGTATAATAAATGGTTTAATCATGTACATGTGGTAGTGTACATTCCTTTCAGTAAAACCTAGCGCTGTACATCACTTTTTCTTTTTTGCATATTTATATTGGGAGACCTACACACTCCCTGTACAGCAGCTTTGGCTGTGTCTGTGGTTCCTTTCCTTCTCTTCTTTTCTACTTGGTATAGTGTAAATTGAACCCAGAACACAGCCATGAGTGGTTTTTCTGAACGTATGCACAGGAGGAAAATGTATTTTTCACAGTGGGGACAAGATCCACCCACTGAACAAAAATCTGATATAATTGATATGACTAAAGATTTATACCTTTTAGAAGATTTGCTTAAGGACGAATCTAGAAATTGGCTAGATAGCGTTAATCTGCAACATTATATTGATAGGAACATGGTCCCCAGAGGTTTAAGACTCACTAAACCATCAATATTTAATGACAACATGGATTTCCAAAAAGATTGGGATAAACTCTTAGATGATTGCTCCGCTGGGTTACTGAAATTGGTCATAAAATACAGAACCATGCGGACCAATCAACTAGAAAAAGAGATAGAAGCAGTAAAATCCCGACTTGACACCTTTTCAAGTAAAAAAGAGTTTAAAGAAAGGGATATTGCCATTAATGAACGCATAGAAAAATTTGAGAGAGAGCTTTTAGAAAATAAACAAAAGAAATTTAGGAGAGACCTAGAGGACTACCAAAATGACAAAGTAAGATCATATAGAGACAAAAATAGGAACAAAAGACCCAATCCCAGACCATATTCTAGACCTCAATTGAGATACCAAAACAACCAATATGATAGAGAATATGATTCCAGGTATGAATCTTTCCAACAGAAACGCAACCCTTCAAATAACAGAAGAGAAAAACGTTTCAACAGTAACACAGATTCCCCATATAGTTCCCGTTTCCATTCCACTAAAGATCAAGGTGCCAGGCCCAAAGAGAGATCAAATGGGCATAGAGGCCATAATAGATCACCCCAACGGGATTTTCGGGAGGCCCGACCCCGCCCCAATCATTGGGAGACCAGTTACCCCCCACTACAACAGGGGACACCAAAAAGACAGAGAGAAAGAAGTCTAGAGGAACCAGAGGAGGGGTACAATCAAAGAAAGACCACCAGAAAAGATTAGTTAAACAAAATAGAACATCAGACCGTGACAAATCAAAACATAAAAATGTTTTTAACATTTCCTCCAAACATCTCAGTGAGAATGAATTATCGTTATTGGCAAAGGGTTTGAAATACGTTCCATCTAGCAATCCTAACATCTTTGAATTATATGTGGAGCTAAATAGATATATTCGAACCCTTTGCCGAAAAAGATACTTCGCTAATAAAGATACGTCTAGAAACACAGATGCATCACTTCCAATTGTGCTAGATGCATCTGACGACCCTGTACTGGTGACTTTACAGGAACTATTACGAGAAAACCAATCTGAATCAGATGATGAATTGCCAATTAAAATATATGACACCAAATCCAAGGTTTTTAAACGGAAATCAGAATTCTTTCCCATTACCTCCAAGAGTGCCAATATAGAAACTTTTTATAAAGTAACATTGGAAGACTTTAAGAACCTCTGCAGACTGGAATCGGGGAAAGAAAATACCCACAATTCCAATCTGACCAGAGAAGAAAAAAGGGCCTTGAAAGCACTTACTAGGGACACATCAATCATTATAAAGGAGGCAGACAAAGGAGGGGGTCTGGTTGTCCAAGATAGGAAGGACTATGTTCAGGAGGCATTTTCCCAACTCAATAATCAAGACTTTTATAAAACACTAAAAACAGACCCCACTGATACTTTCCAAATAGAGTTAAAAAATAAATTAGATGAGGCTTTAGCCCAGAATATCATCACCAAAGAAACATGGCAATTTTTGTTTATTACCCACCCCATCACACCCACCTACTACCACCTCCCCAAAATTCACAAATCACTCACTTCACCCCCTGGCCGTCCTATAATTTCGGGTATTGGGTCCCTCACTTCCAATTTGTCACACTATGTGGACTTCTTCTTACAACCTCTTGTTCCTGTGCTCAGGTCGCATCTCAAGGACACTACTCATTTCCTTCAAAAAATTCAAACTATCACCTGGAAGGAGTCCTATGCCTTTATGACCCTGGATGTCAAGGCTTTATACACAAATATACCACACGATCTTGGCATTTTTCATCTTGCCAATAAATTAGAGAGGGATAGCGACCTGACACAGGAACAACAGTCTTTCATTATTTCACCAATTTTTTTCATTCTCACCCACAATTATTTTCTGTTTTCAAACACACATTATTTACAGGTGATGGGTACGGCCATGGGCACCAGGTTTGCGCCGAGCTATGCCAACCTATACATGGGCGAGTTCGAGGACACCCATGTGTGGGGCGGCGAGTTCGGTGCGAACCTGGTGTTCTATGGCCGATATATAGATGATCTCTTTATAATTTGGGATGGGGACTATCAAACAGCACAACTCTTCGTCACTTCACTCAATCACAACAAATTTAATTTATCTTTTACTTCACACTTTAATCCCACACACATTGAGTTTTTGGATATATCCCTGAGCATAGTCAATTCCATTATCACCACTTCAAATTATACCAAAACTGTAGATACGCATTCATATCTACACTTCAAAAGCTCCCACCATAAACCTTGGAAGACCAATATCCCCAAGGGACAATTAATGCGGATTCGCCGCAATTGTTCAACTATAGACTTGTTCAATGAACAAGCTATAGATATCATCACCTCTTTTAAAGAAAGAGGATACCCAGACCCCCTCCTACAAGAAGCCCTCAACGAGGTCCGTAAAATGAGAAGAGAAGACCTCCTAGTTCCTAGAATCAAAAAACAACAGGATCAACCTTATGAAATGGCATTCATCTGCAAATATAATACGGCACACTATAAAATTAGACAAATAATTAATAAGAACTATGATATATTGAAACATGATAGGATTCTGAAAGACCTTCTGCCAAATAAACCCACCATTATTTATAAAAAAAACAAGTCTTTAAAAACTATATTGGCTCCCAGCCATCTAAAGACAATAGGTGAGGAAAAAGTAAAAACAGAGAACCCTAACATTGATTCGTGGCTGATCTCGAGACCTGCGGGGTTCTATAAATGTGGTAAGAATCGCTGCACTACATGTGATTTTTGCGCTAATAGAACCCTACAGGTACCAACTGAAGATGAACCTATCCTAATAAGAAATTTTATCAATTGTGAGACCAAATTTACCATATATTTACTAATTTGCCCATGCAACTTGAAATATGTGGGGCGTACTACACGCCCACTAAAAAACCGCTTTATGGAGCATCGTCGCAATATTATCAAGGGCATAACCAATCACAGTCTCTCTAGACATTTTCTCCAGGCCCATAAAAGTAACCCTAAAGGTTTACAACTCATTGGCCTTGAACATATCCCCCCCTCTTTGAGGGGAGGGGATAGGTACAAGACCCTCTGTCGTCAAGAGGTCTTTTGGACCTTCAAACTAAATAGCCTTCATCCGGATGGCCTCAATGAGGCTCTGGAGTTAAATAGCGTAATATGACCATCATCTAGTCCCTCCACTTCTCGATACTCTTTTCTCTGCCCCATTTAATTTAATTTATTTTATCATTATTTCTCTTTCTGTAGGATCATATTCCCTCTGAATAAATGAATATTTTGTGCTATATAGGACGATTTATACCATCGCATTACTTAGGTTTCTTACCACTACTCAGTTTATTTATGTACATGATGCTTAAATGCATAGGTCACATACTAAATATATCATCATTGTGGAGAACCACTCGGGATAATCATATCTATATATAAAATATGTACCAATAAACTAATAAGGACACCATATAGCTCTTTGACATATGTCTGTAGATAAATTTATAATAAATTTATATTGAACTTACCATGTCTCTATATATGTCATACATTATGTATACAAGATTGGTCTCTCATCCTTCATAATGTTTTTTTACCCCTTATATTTTCTTTTTATAAACAAACAAATAAATAAACAAACATTATTAAGATTTCTTTTATATGATTATTCATGTATACCCCGGTCTTTTATTGTTATTATTACTATTAATTTTTCCTTTTAATATTTTTCCCTCTGTTCTTATTTAATAATACGTTTCTTTCCCCTTTTTTTCTAATATAATCGTTATTATTGCTTTGTAATGTATTTATTTGCAAAAAACATTAAGCTCTCATCCTCTGTTGAATTGTAATGCCAACCAATACACACTATGTACTGGAACTTCCGCCATCCAAAGACGTCATTCCCGACGAACACTGATATAATGCCAACCAATACACAGTGTACTGGAACTTCCGCCATCCAAAGACGTCATCCCCGGCGAATATTGATGTAAAAACATCGCGTCATGAGACCCGCGATACCCCTGACTCTAATCAGAGCTATCCGGGCACTTCCGCCAACCATATGTAACTCGGCCAGCCGGAAGTACGGAAGCCAGACACCTCCACTGACCACGGAGGCTGAATCTGACTTCACTTAGGTACTTCCGCCAACCATACGCACTCACGCCAACCGGAAGTACGAGGGTCATATGCCTCTATGTACCACGGAGTGCGGAATATAAACACAATCCATTTGGCAAAACTTGCTCAATGGAAAGTGACCACATTCTTATATATAACGCTATCTATCTCTATATATAACACTATCTATCTTGCAGTATAACCCAATTAAGAATGAATACCAATATCACCCCTGGGACCATGTGATCAGTCCCGATCATGTGACTATGTCACATGACCATCAGACTGTTTTTTAAATCATCTTTTTTACCTTTGTTGTGTATAATATTAGTTCTTTGCACATTCCTCCTGTGCATTACTACCACATTGTTTATTCTGAATGTATTTGATGTATGTTTTTAATAGTATTTATTATAACGATTATCCCAGTTCCCACACCTGCAAACATGGGAACAATCAATTCAGGGTATAAATACAAGGTCCCTGGACAAGACCCCACACCCCAGCTCCTGATGAAGACGCGAGACAGCGTCGAAACGCGTTGAGCAGCCTCCAGCACTACTCCACTGCACCTTATTGCTCCTTTGCACCAGACCAGGACTGCACTAAGACCCTGCACTTTATTTCCGGACCAGTTTTTGAATTTATTCCAGGACATCCACTCTTCAGCAGCCATTTGCAACATCATGCTTGGTATATCCATACCATAAGGACTGCCTATTCAATTCCTTCTGTCACCTGGATTCCACTGGGCAATATTATCCGGATTGGGACATATCTCATGCAGTAATTTCACCCAGGAGACCGTCTACATCCTCTTGTCTCCCCCTGGTAACTATTAATGCGCTGGTGCATACACGGTGGAGTTTTATTCTCATCAGAGAGCCTCTGTCTTATCACTGTTTTTATTATATAATTTATTATCTATGTCTTTATGAGAGCTCTCATTTTATTATTAGTGTTTTTGTATAATAAATGGTTTAATCATGTACATGTGGTAGTGTACATTCCTTTCAGTAAAACCTAGCGCTGTACATCACTTTTTCTTTTTTGCATATTTATATTGGGAGACCTACACACTCCCTGTACAGCAGCTTTGGCTGTGTCTGTGGTTCCTTTCCTTCTCTTCTTTTCTACTTGTACATTTTCTTTGTTTGTTTTGAGTGGCCTATTTCCAATTTTTGTGATTGCTCAAATGTGAATTATAATGCACTATGCACTAATATAATGTCTTTCTTGACAATATTTTATTGACATTTAATTTGTCCTATTGGATTAAAGTTACGCCACCAATAATCCGGCACCCTTGGTTCCAGCGCCCTGCTGGATTATCCATTTTGACAGACTATCAGTGGTGTCCACAAGCAGCCCTTGCAGTCCAACTAATATCTCGCCCCCCAGCAGACTGTCTCCTCTGCGCAGCACAATTCCCTCCCTACGGCCACACCTTCCCCTGCAGCACAATTCCCTCCCCACGGCCACACCTTCCCCTGCAGCACAATTCCTGCCTCCTCGAGCTGTCTAACTAAACCCTCCCACTACCCCTCTAAGCTCTCCCACAGTCTGCATCCCACCCTAATTCTAACTTACCCTTGGTATCTGAAGTGTCCCGATTAAAAGAGTTGCCGGAAAATCGTTGGTCTGAGCTGTAATGTTCTATTGTTAGGCATATTGACATGTTTGTATATAGATAAATATAAATTTTAAAAAGGTTGCCTTTGTTTCCCAGGAGAATGACTGTTATGTTTAAAATTGGCTTTTGAGTCCATCTGAATGGAAACTCTCCAGAACTGTTGACAGACTGTTTACTTAAGCTGGCCATACATCTACAAATCGATTGTAAGATTGGGCTAGTTGGAACAAAATCCTGGTAATGGATGAGAGCAGATGACAGTTGACTATTTGCGCTAAAATGTTATAAAACTGCCAAAAAATATCATTCAAATACTACCAGGTTTTTGTTCCAACCAGCCCAATCTGACAATCGATCTGTAGATGTATGGCCATCCAGTGATCTAGGACATAAGTTCCTTTATATATTGGATGGAATTTAGTGATTGCTCAGTGTGTCCAGAGAGTTCCATTTTTATTAAATTTGTATTGTAGAGAGGTCATACCTACAACCACATCTAAAGAGCAGTGATGAAGTGCACAGCTCTGTGGTATAGGATGCCCATTTACCATTGGCTGTATATAATGTTGGTGTATGTATGCTGCTTGCTACGCTTTTTTTGTTCTGACCAATTTTCTCTGTAATTGTAATGTAGGGAACAATTAGGTAACGTGTGCTGATGTCTTCCGGCTTCAAGTAGAAAACACTTTCCTGTACAAGTGATCATCCATTTTCTAGGGTCTCATTTATGTATGATAGTTTTGATAAGGTATATCTTTGACAGGCAAGCGAATACAATGAAAATATTATGAAACCACGTCAAGAGATGAAGCTTAAAAGAAAGGAGGAGCAATTGTACAGGATGACAGGTCAAATGTGGAAATTAACAGAAGGCCAAAGGCTTGGTGTAAGTACAGTAATACAAGATAACCTCTTGCAAAACACATTCCGTGTCATGGCATAAGACTGGAGACCAATAAATATTTGCAATAATGGGTTCTATTTTTTTTTTCATTGTTTACTTTCTGTCTTTCCTCATCTACATACTGTACGTACGTACGTACGTACGTACATACATACATACATACATACATACATACATACATACTAACATGATAATATTTGCAGGATGCTTAACTATTAGAACAATATTTTAATGATTTCAATGTTAATGTCAAAGAGCCATCTTGGTCTTGACTAACCGCTGTATGTATTACCATATTTTGGCTGAAGCAGTCTGGCACACTATGTGCTTGCTTGGATATAATTATTTGTAATTAACAGCTTCATTGTTGCCTCATACCCACATAGAACAGAATCTGAGTGCCAAGTTTTTGCCCTGTTTCACTTTATGTAACTGATCCCAATGTGTTTGTTGAACCCAAGGAAGAGGAGGAGAATGATAACCAATATGTGGATGTGGAACATGGTGTGGAAACAGCAAATGAAGAAGCCATAAGGAAAAGGAAACTTCCGGAGCAGATCAGGAAGCCCTTAACCAAAGATGTATGCCCACAACCAAAAAAGGTATCTTGTGCTAGGTTACTGGAGCCAGGATGATAATAAAACAAGTTTCCTGATTCTGATGCTAGTGTTCTATTGATACTTTAGGAGCATAGGAAACTGATTTATATTGTAAATATATCTTATATTTGCGCTTATGTTAGCACAGATTTCTTTTTTCAGTCTGTAACCTGATTCACAGTCATTGGATCATGTCAAGATGTTATCTCCATGTAAAAATGGGAACTACATCCAAAGCGAATAGTTCTTTACAGTCCAAACCAAGCCGTGTCGATAATTGAAAAATGTAATTAAAAACAAAAATATGTTGTTCTTATCATGAGAAACAAGTAGGCTGTATGAATTTTAAATATATAATACAAAACATAACTTGCAGAACAATCAAGAAGGCAAAATAATCATCTTGCACAAAGTATGTAAAAGATAACTGACACTGGTTAATGAAATTCAAAGAATGTTAGTATCATTCCCAAAATGTTAGTACTAAAGGTGGCCTTACATCCGGACGATTTGGAATCTTTAAGATTTCCGACACAATTTCTCTTGAACTCCCAGACAGCTTCCCAGACACACAATAGATCTTAGGTGTGTAATTTCACATAAGATCTATTGTAATCGGATTGTAATGGTGCAAAAGCACCTCACGATGTGCAAAAAGACACACACAAACACAATGCATCATATGAGCTGTCAAAATCGTTCTAATGTATGGCCAGATTCATAATAGTTCACAAAAGCATCAATAGCTATTGTAAATAGTAAGATTATGTAACATGCCCGGTGTGATTAACCTAAATGTATATTATCTTATATTCGATTAGAAGGTCCCTTTTTAAAATCCAATTGGAATATGTGGTTGGACACATCTGCAAATGGATGGACAAAAAGAGTGATGTCCCAATCAGTTTAAGCATTTGTCTAATTTTCCTTAATGTGAGAAAAAACATACTACAGGTCCTGTCCTTTTAAAAAAATTTTAATATAATAAAAGGGTAACTCTGCTCCTCTCCTATCTGGGCGAAATTTAAGTGTTTTGTACACCGACTTCCACTAGATGGTGCCCAAAGGACTTCAAGTGTTGCTCCATTATGTTGCAGACATCACAGTTATGTTGTTCCTTCATTTTGAATGGCTGGTAATTAGTGTAAAATGATGTTCTCTGTCCAGATTCCTCTGTGTGTTTCTATTAATGTTGATATAACAATCTCAATCTGAACTATACCATATTTATTAATAGGGTATGTGCTAAAATCTATCTTTTTAAGTATGGCACATGTTATCTTTCACAAATTAAGCAATTTTTGTTAGTCCCAATGAACTCGGTGATGTTACTATGTCCTGGCGTAAATATAATATCTCTTCTTAAATATAATATACTATTTTAGACATTTCAAAAACACAGAACTCCAGTGGGTTAAATTATACAAGACAAGAAACAGTATTAGTCAAAGTCAATTCAAGAATTGTCTCACTGATTTTATCATGCTAAGGCAGGGGTTCCCAAACTGTGCGCCTAGGCTCCCTGGGGTGCCTCAGAGCACTTGCAGGGGTGCCTCGGTTTGGTGGTCCAGGACCGATTCAAATTATTTATGGTCAATGTATTAGACAAAATCAGTGCTAGTGGCTTCCAGTTTTAAAATATATGGATAAACAGAAGTGAATCTACATAACTGGACCCAAGGATGACCTATAAGCACAACATATTTAATGTAATATTGTTTTCTGAAATTCTTAGTAGCAAACTTTGCACCTAGGGGTGCTGTGACAAATATTCTGATAATCTAGGGTGCCGGGATGCAAAAAAGTTTGGGAACCACTGTGCTAAGGACTATATTGAAGACAATCCGTTATGACTGGAAGGAATGGTCTCACCATCCACATATGAAGGGACTCATTACTGTAAGAGCTGGTTGAGCTATATAACTATTCACTGTATGAAGTAATGAGTGATTGCAAAATCACTAACTGAGTCTGTAGCTATAATTAGCACAGGACAATACGGACGTGATTTATCCATGGAATATGTCATTTTTGCCTTCCTCTGGGTCAATATAAATAATAATACAATTCTTGGCCAGGGGAGCTTGATGGATCCATTTTTATTTTTTAGACTTCACTAACTTTGTATTTAACTCTCTAATATTACAATAACAGTATTTTTTATTAACAGGTTATTACTTTGCCTGAAGAGCCTGACCCACTAGCCGAAGGAGTAAGTACTTTATTTAGTATGCTGCATAAATGGCCTGTGAAGCTGGGTACACACCTAAAGGTTTCTGTCCAATCTGTCTGTTGGAAACAAAATTCTGGCAAGGTTTGGGAGCAAATAATAGTTAACCATTTACTCCCAAACACTGGAAAATTTATAAAAAATTGTTTTGAAATCAAACGGCTTTAACCAATTTGTCTGAATGACTTTTGTCTGCATTTGGGAGCAAATGATTGATTCTCATATGCTCCCTGACATTACCAGATTTTTGTTCCCACCAGACAGATTGGACAGATACATCTTTTGGCGTGTATTCTACAACGATTTTGCACGATTTCATTAGATTTCAATGTTTTAGGCCGATATATTGTTTGTAAAGTGAAAAATCGTATGTGTTTTCGATCCGATGTCCCGTGACTGACGAATAAGCACCTCCTAGATCACTTGTACTGCACCATTGTAATAGCCCCATAATCCAGCCCATCAGATATATTTTATGGTACAATTGTACATACGATATGTCTCATGCGATTTATCTTGGCTTGATCAATCGCATGAGATATATCTTATGCAAAAATGACACCAAAGTTCAAAATCAAATGGAATCATTCCCGGTAAGGTCTGGGGAGTTCAAGGGAAATCCCATCCGTCTTTAGGGTTAGACATATCGTTGTAGTGTATGGGGCCCTTTAGCCTGGTTCCCAACATCTGTTGATGTTCAGGCATATCTTTTCACATCACAGATGCATACATGTTAAAAAGATAGTGTTGTTGTCTGTATGATCTATACTGAGTACTTTCATAACATAACTGGGTACTCTTTACCTAGAAGGGCGCCCACGATTTTGATCGTGGGCATTGTTAGTAAAAAATCACGGCCATCGCATGCAATAAAAAATCGCATGCGATGCGACCGATGCGATGCCCGCGATTTCCCATAGGGAAAAATGTTAACTGTCCCAATTGACCCGATTTTCCTGTTCAATGTCTCAATTGACCCGATAGGAAACAATGTTAAATGGCCCACAGAGGCCAAATAGGCACCCTGAAGTGTGAAATGGCCCCCACAATTGTTAACGCCACCCCACGATCAACGTCAACCCGAAGCGTGGCGAGCGCAGCAAGCCCGCAAGGGGCGGCGGTACGCGTCCTACGACCTATCCACGTCGTTGTGGAGTTGAGAATAGAAAGTGTGACGAGCGGACGCGGACAGCTGTGAAGCCCGCGAGGGGACGCGTATACCTGTGAAGGTGTCCGCTGCGCTCGCCACGCTTCGGGCTCGCCACACTTTCTATTCTCAACTCCACGCCGACGTGGATAGTGGGGGTATGAAAAGGTCGTAGGACGCGTACCGCCGCCCCTCGCGGGCTCGCTGCGCTCGCCACGCTTCGGGTTCACGTTGATCGTGGGGTGGCGTTAACAATTGTGGGGGCCATTTCACACTTCAGGTGCCTATTTGGCCTCTGTGGCCCATTTAACATTGTTACCTATGGAAAAATCGGGTCAAATGAGACATTGAACAGGAAAATCGGGTCAATTGGGACATTTAACATTGATCCCTATGGGAAATCGCGGGCATCGCGTCGGTCGCATCGCACCTGATTTTTTAGTGCATGCGATGCCCGCGATGGGCGCCCTTCTAGGTAAAGAGTACCCATAACTGTTATTTAAATACTTTCGATAACAATTGGCTTATACCAGTTTCCCAAACTCGACCATTACAGTCCAGGTTTTAGGCATATCCATGATTAAGCACAGGTAACCTATTAATTAATTAGATTTAACCATTTAGACTAAGCAATCTCCTGCTGCTATTCCCGATGGTGGAAATAACGGTGGAGCCCTATTCAATACTGTGTTTCCCAAGAGCATTGAACAGGTATCTCGGCAGAACGGACCCAACTTAAGAAGCAGTCGGGCCCGTTCTGCTGATAACGGCCGTGGATTTTCGAGATCCCGGTTGCAGCTGGATGATCCATGCCTGTATCTCGCAGCCACGCCCCCTTTTCGGTGCACGACAGGTAGGACATTGAATCCCGCCTGCTGATTCTTTGTCGAGCCAGCCGAGAACGGGAAAGGGTCACGGCTGTCAGGCCAGTCCGACAGTCGTGACCCGAAATTGAATATCCCCCTAAAGCTGGGTAAACACTTAAAGGTTTATCTGGTGGGAACAAAATATGGTAAAGGTGCATGGTGCGATGTGTTGTAGGTGCAATTTGAACTATACAGTGAGTGCTGTACAATTTGAACTTCAGTGCTATGTGATGCGATACAATTCCAATTGTATGCCATTTGAGCTGCATAAAATTTGGACTAAACTACATTATGGGTACTTGTTTAGTTTCACGGCGGCCGATATATTGGATGCGATATCTGCTGATATATCGGGCAATGCGATGCGATTTTTTTTACCTGTTCAAAACCCCACTATCCACTACGCATGGAGTTGATTTTATATAGTGTGGCGAGCGTAGTAATCCGCGTCCCCTCGACACACTTCGGGAACAGTGGCTCGCTGCGCTCGCCACACTATTTTGAACATGTAAAATATCGCATCCAATATATCGGCCACCGTGAAACTAAACAAGTACCACATTATGTAATTAGTGCATATTGTATACAATGTGTTAAAAAACAGTGGTGCGATGTAGTAAAAAAGTATTGCCTGCACATACTTTATGTACTATGCAATAAATAAATAATATAAAGCATTGCATCGCAAGCCCCACAGAAACATGGTGCGATTTGAACTACATGCGATGCATTTTGAACTTAAATGCAAAATACATACAATAATTGCACAGTGTATGGGCCACATGCTGGAAAATGGAGAAAAACGATTGTTTGCCTAAATTGATTAAATCAAACAAATGTAACCATTTTTTCTGGATAAGCGTTGTTTGTTTTTCAGCATTTAGGGCTGAAATGGTTGATTGTCATTTGCTACCATACATTACCAGATTTTTCTTCCCACCAGACAAATTGGACAGATAAATCTTTGTGTGTATACCAAGTTTTAGGCATGGATAGCCTTAAAACCTGGTGGCTTATTCAAATACATTGCATATATTTTGCTTTGCTGTTTTTAGGTTTTGGAAAACCTGTACTGTAAATTACTCTGGTTTTCATATATTAAGTTCATTGCTATATTTCAGAAAAATTAAGGAAGCACTGGAGGACAGTGGTGGTTACATCTACACTATGTTTAGAAGGGAAATCAAATTGCCACTTTAACTCTTGGGGCTACTTTTCCTCAATCCTGTTGTTGCCCGCAACCAGGGACGTGCAGTCAGGAGAGGCAGTGCCTCCCCTGTCATAATGATGTGAATAATAAAAAGAAGATATTTATATATCTTCTTTTATTATTTTCATAATTTCTACCTCTCCCCCTGCCTCCTACCATCTTACACTGCTGCATGTGAGGGTGGGAGGCAGCGGGTGAGGTGCCTCCCGCTGTTAACATTAAAACTTGCTATTGCATTTAGTTCAGTGGATCATTATGGACACAATTTATGCAGAAAATATGTGGAACTACTTTCCTAAAATGCTTAAAGTACCCCCACAAAATAAAGTTCCTTTACTGTATGGAGTATGAATAATATTACTTTGCTACCATAATCTAATAATTCAGCCCTTGTAACACATTTATTAGCCTGCTGTAGTTTTCGCCTGTTAATATTATGATACTGTTTATGTTTGTAAAGGTTGTCACCATCGCTTTACGCTGCCCTAGTGGGCGAGTTTATAGAAGACGCTTTTACAAGTCCTGCAGCTCTGATGTAAGTTCTATCATTTTAATCAATGATTACACGCAAGAAGTATCAATATTGTAATGATAGCAATTTATAAACTCGTATAAATGCATTATATATAATGATTACATTAATAATACAAATGGGTTGAAATAATGCGTAATAGTGTATGAATCTTTTTTTTGCAATTTGTATAACGTTTAGTATGGTCAAAACAAACTTTTTGGACTAATTTATGAAGAGTAAATATGTAATTCTACTTTACAGTTTTCATGAATTATTATTTTATAAAGTGCATGATAGCTATAAAGTGACTATTACTATTCTCTACTTTCATGGTACGTTTGTGTAATATGTTAATACAGTTTTTGGCACATAAGTAATATTGGTACTTATATGTTATTTGGGCGCCCACTACGCAATTTGCGTAGTGGGCTATTCTGCGTAGGGAAATTGTATCGCAACGCATCGGCCATGCGATATGCGATGAGATTTTCCTATGTAATTTATTCACTGCTCTCTCAGCCGGGGCATCGCATCTGCCGCAAAATCGCATGCGTTTTAAATCGCACGCGATTGCTTGCGATTTTATAGGATGTGCGATGCCATGACATTAGGTATACAATAATATAATTGTATGTCCCAAAAATAGGTTTAATGCACCCCTCCACTATCCACGCCACCCCGAAGCGTGGCGAGCAGTGTCGGAACGCGTCCTCAGACTTTTTCATTACCCCACTATCCACGTCGGCGTGGAGTCGATTTTATATAATGTGGCGAGCGGACGCGGAATACATGTAAAGTAATCCGCGTCCCCTCGCGGGGCGCGCTACGCTTGCCACGCTTCGGGCTCGCCACACTATATAAAATCAACTCCACGCCGACGTGGATAGTAGGGTAATGAAAAAGTCGGAGGGCGCGTTCCGCTGCTGCTCGCCACGCTTCGGGGTGCATTATACCTATTTTTGGGACATACAATCATATTATTGTATACCTAATGTCATGGCATCGCACACCCTATAAAATTATTTTGCGGGAGGTGCGATGCTATGCGATGCGATGCGATATTGTGGTTTAGAAAAAAAAATGATATTAAAAATCGCATTGCATGCGATGCGATTTTCCTACGTTACCGTCTGTATGCTAATTGGGTGCCCAACTTACATATAAGTACCGTAATATTACATTTATCTTTTCATTTGTAAAGCACCACAGTGCCTCAGTTTGTAAGGAAAATAGGATGTACATAGTAGACCAAATAAATGCATGCATACGCAGAAGTAGAGATTGCAAAGAAGTTTATCTATGGGTTTTAGTAAACCAGGAAAGAACTATCAAGAACAGAGTAATCAACAGTGGTGAAAGTAACATGAATAAGTGAGTACAGTGGAGTGACTTTTCCCAAAGGTGCCCATAGCACAGTGCGATGCGATGCGAGCTCCCTCAGGCATCACATCGCACAGTACAAAAAGTATGTGCTGCACATACTTGTTGTACTGCCCTCGGATTGCATCGCACGCAAATCACATGCATTGCGATGCAGCCCATAACGGGTGCAATCATCGCACCGTGTATGGGCACCTTTAGGACTTTTAAGGAAGTAGGTCATTAATCGTTTTGGAATGTTTCAGAGAAACCTCGATTGCATAGATTCAAGAATGCCCATATTCCATAAGGGGAAGTGTCATATGCTAAATGTGTTGGTAAAGATGAGTTGTGTGTGTGTGCCTAATTCATCAGTGATAGCTATGGTACGTAGACACTAATGACAGTCTGCCTCCCATATAAATGATGCAGATTCCAGTGCATCTAGCACTATTCCTGTACTAAAAGCACAGACCAGATTTTTGCTGTATTCAACACAGAGACTTCTACTTATTGCTAAATTAAGAGTAAATGGTCACTTGCCATGGTTTTCTTTCTGCAGGTATTGCTGGATTGGATGATGAAGATTGGATATCACTCAGTTCTTTATACAATTTCCACATCTTTCCCAAGATCCCAGCTAGAGTTGAAGAACAATGTAACACTAGAGAATATGGGCATCACAAGACACACCACTTTAAATATTGAGGAAAGAGATTCTTCTTAAGCATAATTGTTTATTATCTTCATGTTACATTCCAACCGTTGTACTCCTGCTCCGAGTACTTCAGACAACTGTGACAACACACATTTTATTGCAGACTCCAGAAAAGGAATAGATTCTAATCAAGGGACCTCTTTGCACAATTTGTGTCTGCCATGGCATGTCTCTATACACTGGACAATAACTCTACATCATAAAAGCGGTTTCTAAGTCTGCATATATTTTTTGGCACCTACATCAAGGTTTTGGGAAATAAAAAATAACATATGTCCAGACGATCATACTACGCAAGTCATCAAGAGGGAACAAAACAGTTACCATAGACATTGGGATGTTCTTAAGTTGGATATAATATTAAATAGTGTATTTGGAGAATCTCCATGTATCTATGTCAGTCTTGTCTCCAGTCTTCCTGATTAGAAATTGTTCAGATGATACCTAACATTTACACTTGCTGCTTATAGTAACAACGAACGCTAACACTGCTGGGATCTGCCCTCCCAGCAGTGTTATTACAGATGTGTCCAATGAGGGATCTAAGCAATCCAGATCCTAATATGGACAAAGCTAACATCATCTGTAGATGCCATTAATTTTCAGAGCTTTATACACTGTGTATCTAAAATGGGTGCAGTGTGTGCAGTAAACTCACACTTCCACAGCACTGCAGAAATGCCAGGAAAATGGCTGCTACTCAACTTTCCTGGCATTTTGTCCATACACAGTACAAAAATCATTGAAAAATGGCACAGCTGACCTTTCCCCAAAGACTGGTGCATGCCCATGAGATTATGGGACATTGCTCTGGACAGAGACTGTACATGGGCCTCCTCCTCTTCTCTTTATACACCCATGGAGACAGTGTTGCTCATCTTGCCATAAATTATTGCAGAAGATATCTGTACTATTTCCTGTGTTAGAAAGATACACAACACAATAATATACATGTTATTGAATTATCTACTACCATGTGGTTTTTCAAATATTATTGCAAATGCCCCTTAGTATGCTGGCGGAAAACATTTTGTGTATCTTTCTAGTCTAGAATAAACACCTCTTTTTCAGTACCTGAGTGGCAGGAATAATCTGGTTGAGCAGCTGCCACTAAATGTTATAAAAATATATCCTGCGTTATCCGATTCATAAATGGATAGGACACTTGTAAAAGTGGAAAACATGGGGAAACCATTATGTTTAATGGGAATGGACAATTTGATAAACATGCCCCAATATCTTTGATGTAGGACACACTGATGATCTCATCAATGTGTTCTACATTTAAGGCCCATATACACTAGACCAGTGCTTCCCAACCTTGGTACTCATGTTCCCCTCAACAGTTCACGTTTTCAATTCACCAGGCAGGTGCACTCATTGCTAATGGTTACATTTTAAAAGATCCATAGTTGGAGCTAATAATTTCACTTGCAATTCTGTGTGAAACCTTGAAAACATATTGGAGTGTACTTGAGGACCTTCACTCCTTTGGTCTGCATGATGCTGTCCTACCTGTCTGACCATTTTGTCTCCTTCTATTACTCCACCCCACTTCCACTAACAGTATGTGTCCCCCTAGGTTCTGTTCTTGGTTCTCTCCTTTTCTCTCTAGATGTCCTCTTTAGGTGAACTCTACTCTTTTGACTTCCAATATCATCTCTATACTGATAATAAATAAATCTACCTTTTATCCCCTGACCTTTCTCCTGTTCTCCTCACTCATGTCTCCAATTGTTTCTCTTCTATCTCTTCTTGGATGACCAAGTGCTTTCTTAAACTTAAAATGTCTGGTGCATTTGGTGGGCCAGGGTTGAAGTATTAGTTTGTGAAGGTCAATAGTTGTTGGTGGAGCAACAGAATCTAAAGCAGAAGTAAGAGAAGCATTATATAGGGAAGTGGCTTTTTCATGACAAGAGAGTGAGAATAGGAGATAAAAGGGAGTCAAAGAGGAAGGATAGGAAGGCAGTGTCTATAGCCTTAATGTTACGCTTAGTAATCGCAGTCTTAGGAGATGGGGAAGCAGAGAGGGATAATTTAAAAGTGAGTAGGTGATAGAGGAGGAATGGGAAGTTGGAGAAATTAGAGATATCACAATGGAAGGTGTAGACCAGATCAGGTGAGCTTCCATTAAGGGAGCGTGAGGAGGTCCACTGTGTGAAGCCAATTGAATATTTGAGGTTAAATAGTTTAGAGGCATAGGTTTCTATGGGAATGTTAATAGAGATGTTGAAATCACCTAAAGTAACGGAGGGAATGTCAGAAGAGCGCAAGCAAAGTAGTGAAGGAGTTTTGAGGGAGTTCCGGGGGGGTGATAAATGACATAAATTTGCCGTTTGGAAGAGGTGTAGAGCTTGGACCTCAAATGTAGAGAATGTAAGGGATGGTTCTGGGGTAATGAGTTAACCACAGGGTAAAATGACCGAAACCCCACCGCCAAAAGCAGAGTGTGAGATGGGATGGAAAGGGGGTGGGAGGGTTCCAGATCAATATACTAGTATGTAAGAACCTGTGTTTGAAGACGGGTGGCGTTGCTGAGGAAAGTTTATATTACTATTGTGTACTACCATCTTTCAAACAATGCCATACCAGATTTTGGATTGATTCATAGGTTAGTTTTTGTTTTCCACCACGACAATGCACCAGCTCCCTCATCTGGAATTGTTGCGGCCAAATTGCATACTTATTGATCCACCCATGTATGTATATATGTACATAAGTAGTATTTGACGTACATAAAAAAACTTTTTTCCATGTAACCTTTATGTAAAAAGCTACTTAGCTGGTCCTAATAAAGGCAGACATGAGAGCAGAGAGGAGGTTTGACAAAAAAAAACAAGCCAGTGAAGGGTGTCTACTTGGAGGAGAGGTGTGGGATAAAGAAGGGACAATAATGGAGACTGAATAGGAGGAGCCAGCCTGGAGTGGCAATAAGCTTATTGTTGGGGAGGAGGGCAAAATACTATATAATATTGCTAAATGGGACTGTACATAGTGATTCCATAGCCTTTATTATAATAATCCTGGAGATCAGTACAGCAGTATGAGTAGTATAGAGCTGTAAGTGTGAGGAGTGGTGAGAGGCTACAGCACACTACAACCCTTATATTCCAACCACAGCTGCCTCCTTGCTGCCCTCAAGTGGTATGAGGGAGTGTGACTTACCACCTGTGACCTGTGTGGCGTCACCCCCCGGTGCCATGCTGCTGTGTTGTATCGCAGAGTGTCTGTGAGTTCACTTTGCAGGTCTCCCAGGTGTGATTTATGTGCATATACAATGTGCCTGCAGCCCCAAATATCTTAATTGTACTGGGCCCTACACCTTGCCCCAGGCCCAGCCACTGTCTAAAGCCAGAACTTGCTTTCGGGATTCTGACTGACAGAAACCCAACTGCCAAAATCCCCTGACCGCCTCTTCTAAAAACAAAGCTGTCCTCTAAGTGTTTGCAAAATATGCTACACAATTTTGTTAAATATATGTAAGACTCAAGGAATATATAAAAACAATTAAAAAAATATATAATATTGATATTATAGAAATTGTGTGTGTGTAATATATATATATATATATATATATATATATATATATATATATATATATAAAATAATATTTATATATTATATTCATATTATAGAATTCATGTGGATTTAACCTTCACATGAATAAATAACCACAGCTTTAGATGCAGAATCACGGAATATCAACAATCACTCAGAGCATGGAGAGTTTAAAAGATTGACATCTACAGATATGCTATTCAGCATTGTATGGCCCATAGCTTCTCTATATGTAGCCCACCATAACCATTTCATATGTATAGAATTAGTAGAAGAGGAATACTGAACTCCAGCTGTCTGTGCCCCCTTGCGGGGCTCGCTGCGCTCGCCCACGCTACAGGCTTGGTGGCTCGCCACGCTATCTAAAATCAACTCCATGCCATCATGGATAGTGGGGTACAAACTATCCACGTTGGCATGGAGTTTACAGCCCCGCAGCTGGACACAGACGCACAGCACCATGCTGGCACCGTGAAACTACACAAGTACCTGATTGTCTACCTTGATTTAAATGAAGTTACTGTATCTGCGGACACCACCTCACATGGAAGAGTCCCAAAATTTGACTGCCCGGACTGTAAAAAAAAAAAAAAGCCCTTGCTTATAAGTGTATGCCCTTGTGTCCTAGTAACCAATTTCTAAGTAATGCTGCGTTCTCATTGCCGCCCCTGCAAAATCCCGGGTTTTTCTTGCCAGATTTTTGGCGGGGCACAGAGCTTCTCAGCTCAACAAATACACTTCATACCGCACCTCAGACCCTGGAATTTCCTGTGTCTGCCCCTTTCACACTGCTTTCCATGGTCTGCCTTCCAACAAGTGTGTGGAATTTGATTGGGTGTTGGGAAATTTGTACAAATTGCTGTGATTGGCTGTTTAAAAACCAGCTTTTATTGGCTGGCTGTCACATATCACATGATTACATCCGCCAATGAACTTGCTTTTTTTGCATTTTGTGAGAAAAACCCCGGTCTGTGCTGTTCACACTGCCATACACCCATGTATTACAGAGTAAAAACCCTGTGTCTAATACCCAGGGCATAACACCCGGGAATTTCACAAAGACCCTTTCACACTGAGACAGGACACAGGAAATGACTGCTTGCCTTGGCAAATACCCAGGTTTTTGCGGCTGTGAGAACGGGGTATAAATAGGCAGCCTCACCGATATTTGTACATGTCACTCTTTAAGTGTCTCTTTTCTACTGTAAACATTCCCAATCTGGCTGGTCTTTCCTTATAGCTTAATGCCTCCATCCCTTTTATCAGTTTGGTTGCCCTTCTCTGGACTTTTTCCAATTCTACAAAGTCTTTTTTGTAGTGAGGAGCCCAGAATTGCCCTGTACAATGGTAAGCTTATATTGACATCTCTAGATTCCATGCCCCTTTTTTTACAGACTAGTATCTTATTCGCTGCTACTTGACATTGAGCACTACACCCCAGTTTATTGTCAATATGGATCCTAGATCCTTTTCCAATTCTAATTTACCCAATTCTACACCGTTTAAATTATAAGCAGCACATTGGTTGTGCCTCCCAAGATGCGTAACGTTATATTAACAACCACCAGGTTGGTTTGGCATGAGCAATTTTTAACTAAGCCATGCTAGTTTGCACTGATTATACTATAGGGGGTGGGGGGGGTATGCAATCTGGGATCACGGCTGTTGATCCCTGCCGACAGTCGTACTCCTGGCCCGTTTGCGATCTGATCGAGCGGGATTCAATGTCCTGCCTGTCACTTGGCGCAAAGGGGCATGGCCACGAAAACGGACGTGGATTGGCGATCTGCACCCAGTATCGCGACAATCGGCAGAACGGGCCCGACTTTAGAAGCTTCTAAAGTCGGGCCCGCTCTGCCGTGAACCTGCTTCACTGCTGTCGCTAAAAACAGCATTGAATAGGGAGCTGCCGCTATTTGCCACGTAGGAAATAGCGGCGGCAGATTGCATACCCCCTAGGTTTCTCATCCTGGATCTTATCTCTTAATATTCCCTCAAATAATTTTGCCATGATTAACAGCTTACCAGTCTTAAGTTTGCTGGGTCATCTTTCTCCCTGTTTGAATATTGGTTCTGTTAGTTATACTACACTTAAAAAAAAAAGTCTGGATCCTGACCATTGGGATGCCACGGTCAGTAATACCACCCCCAAATAAACATAGAGGAACATTTCAAATAAATGAAGTATTGAAGATATACTGTTTGTCTCGGAGGCAAAATTTTCATCTTCTGTACAAAGCCAGCACAGCATTTACACAAGAACAGTGGAAGCATCCTTGGCCTGATCAAAGAAAGCATCCTCCAAGGAATTCATTTTTATCAGTCAGACAAATGCTGGGGATTTATTTCTAAGGTGCACAATGAAATAGATCATATGTCTAAAAGTTCAGATCTTTCCTTGTAACTTTCTAGCTTATAAACTTTTTAAAGGAGGGCAGATTGGCCTATAGTTAGGGCATATGCGTCTGCTGTAGAAAATGTGTGTAGGTCCCATAGGAATTGGCTGGCACAGCAGGTTTCTCTAGAAATGAGCATATTGCGGACAATCTGCTTTTTAGTATGTTCAATTGTTATTCTAAATGACTGATGAAAATTATTTTAACAGATTGCACAATATAGTTAAGGTAGCATAGTGGTTATCAGCAATAAAAGGGAGTTTTGTTTGCGGAGGGCAAACAGAAAGACAAATTATGTTTTTCACAATAATGGTGAAAAGTAGTCTACAATATTGGTAATTAGATAAATTTTTCTGCGAGATGTTTTGAAATAACTCTTTAAATCTGTGCGGATCCAAAACCCCTCTGGTTATCAGCAATGCCAACCACTACTGTATACATACATCATAATTATAATACAATAACCATGATTGTAAGACATGCTTAATACATTTACGCCCTGTGCAAAATTGATGATGAATTAGGACAAAAAATGTACTGCATAAACATTACAAAAGTTGAGGGAAAATATGATATACAGGTTGAGTATCCCGTATCCAAAATGCTCGGGACCAGGAGAATTTTGGATAACGGATTATTCCGTATTTCGGAATATTTTAATATTTCAATTATGTATTTTGAAGTATCTTGCATGTATGCTGTATAAACACATAAAATACACACAAATATATTTTATTACCACATAAAATACACACAAATATATTTTATTTGTTCAAAAAACAAGGTTTCAAAACATGAAACAAAATTTGTGTACTGTCTCAGATATTGAATTTGAATGCCAAGTAATCATTTTCTTGCACATATATAGTGCCAGTTACATATTATGTCACCAGTAATGCTGTTACAAATATCCCCAGTGAGTTTTTAGAAAAAAATAAAAATAAATTCACTTCCTGGAATGTATGGTTTTCGGAATAATTCGGATAACGGATACTCGGATACGGGATACTCAACCTGTATTAACAAGTGTTCTCTTATGATTGAGGGCAAAGTATCATAAGAGAATCCCTTGAGTATCCCTTATCCAAAATGCTCGGGATCAGAAGGATAACAGATTTTTCCGTATTTCGAAATATGTTCATATTTCAATAATGTATATTGAGGTATCTTGCATTTATCTTGTAAAAACACATGAAAAACAAATATTTAATTTGTACATGAAACAAGGTTTAAAAAAAAAAATAAAGAAAATTAATGTACAATCTCAGGCACTGAATGTGTATGCCAAGCAATCATTTTCTTGCACATATTTAGTGCCGGTTACATATATCCCCAGTAGTGCCGGTTACATATATCCCCAGTAGTGCCGGTTACATATATCCCAGTAGTGCTTTTAGCAAGAAAAAAAAAAATCACATTGTGGAAACGATGGTTTTCTGTAATTATTTGGATAACGGATATTTGGATAAGAGCTACTCAACCTGTAACAATATATTGCTGTTAATGACCATATTTTATCAGATGTTTACAAGTTGCTCCCCCATCATTGCATTAAATTAGTGGTTCTCAACCTTGGTCCTCAAGTACCCCCAACAGTCCATGTTCTCCAGGTCACCCAGCAGGTTACACAGGTGCACTCATTATTCACGGACACATTTGAAAAGATCCAGCCGGATTCTGTGTGGAGACCTGGAAGACGTGAACTGTTGGGTGTACTTGAGGACCGAGGTTGCTTTAAACCACTAGATTACGCTCTATTCTATTGCATCCTTGAAAATAGAATCTGATTGGTTGATCTGGGCAACATCACCTCTTTTCATTATTAGAACCTTTAGTAAAGTTTCCCCTTAGAGTCCAAATGGGAAACATTGGTATTGAAAAAAATGAATAAATACACTGCACTTAAAGAGACATCTAAGATCTTGAAAATCTGACACCGTGTTTGCTCTCTTTTTATGGTCCATACACACTGGGCGATTTTGCCCAGCGTGTACGGACAACGATGATGGGTAAAATCACTCAGTGCATACACACAGAGATTTTTAGCCTGTTCTAGCAATTTTCCCGAAGTGAACAACTTTCCATAGCAGGACACAATGGAAAGCAATCCCACTTCCTCGCTCATCTGCTGGTGGTGTCTGGCGATGATGCTGGAGGGCACATCAGCATTCATCACTATCCCTTACACACTGGGCTGCTTTCAGCTCAAAATCACCCAGTGTGTATGGGCTTTTAAGGTCCATCCACACTGAGCGATTATGCCCAGTGTGTATGGACAGCGTTGACCGCCGTCATCGCTGGGGGGGAAAGACACTCAGTGCATACACACTGAGCGTCTTTCCCCCCGCCCAGTGATGTCAGCAGGGGGATGGGGGGCAGAGGCGTCCTTGCATAGCTCAGCGCTATGGTAATACCAGCAGATGAGCGGCTTTCCCGGCGATGATGCGGGAGCATGCATCGCCGGGCCATACACACTGGGCGCACGCGGAATACATGTAAAGTAATCCGTGTCCCCTCGCCATGCTTCGGGCTCGCTGCACTTGCCACACTATCTAAAATCAACTGCACGCCGACGTGGATAGTGGGGGTATGAAAAGGTCGTAGGACGCGTACCGCTGCGCTCGCCACGCTTCGGGTTGACGTTGATAGTGGGGGTGACGTTGACAATGGGGGTGCATTTAACATTGTAAGCACCCATCAGGGTGCTTGTACAATTAAAAATCGCATCGCATGCCATTTGCCGGCATGCAATGCTATGCGATATTTCATTGTACAAGCACTCCTGTTAATTTAACGGGAATATCGCTTCGCTTCGCACACCACTAAGTATGGTATGCGATGGGCGCCGTGCTAGGAAACAAGTACCTAGCTTCCCATCAGAGGTGGTAGAGGCAAATACAGTACAGCAATTCAAACATGCTTGTGATAGGCATATTGATATCCTTACAAAGAAATAAGGATTAAATATGGTTTAAGGTAAAGGTAACATGTTTAAAAAAGGGGCAGACTAGATGGGCCAAGTGGTTCTTATCTGCCGTCAAATTCTATGTTTTTATGAAGGTAAGATCCTATATACACTCCAGGAGGTCTTACCTTTCCTGACTTTGGAGGAAGGGTAGATTAGTCCTTTGTGTATTCTGGCATAGAGGATGAAAATTAAATAATTAACAGTGTTTTTCAGTAAACCTTACGTCAAAACATTCTTGTGAGCATCCAACTGGCTCATCAGCATATCCTTGGTATGGAACTCAGTCCAGAAAACCTCCCTCCTGACATCATTGTTTAAGAAGCTTAAGAATCTTATTGATCATCTCTTCTTAGAACTCAGGCTGACATGAATCAAATCGCCTTCACATTGGCTGCAGAACCACCCATTATATAGTGTATAGTACAACATGGAAATTTTATACCTTAATAGGAAGTAAAACCATTATCTTACTAAAGATATGTATTTCCAAATAAACAATTGCCCAATGTGCAGTTATTTTACAAGGCCCAAATGGACTAGGTCATTCTAATAATGAGTGGTCTTACTTCTTACTAGCCATAAACTGAAAGATGCAAAATGTAATAGTTTGTACTAACATGTCACACATAGATAGGGTTGACAAAAAGCAGTGTACCTTAGTAATTTATCACAAAGAAAGTAAAAAAAAATATTTTCATGACCTTGAAAATGTATATATTTCAACGTATACAAGTTGTGAACTGTGGTTGTGAAGGCACAGAAAGGTATATAAGCAGCACTGCACACCAAAGTGGTCTGGGGTATGGATCATTGGCTAGAAAGCAACTAGGTCGACAAGCATTAGACGACATGCATGACGGTCGACAGGGTCATTAGGTTGACATGGGGAAGGTAGACAATCAAAATGTCCACAATGGGGCTTTTCACTTTTTTTTTTGTACCAAATGTTGACAGTCAACATGGACACTACATAGCACCGCGTCCCCTTCAATGGATCGCTAGTGGATGGTAGGGGCATGAAATACCACATGTCGACCTTTTGACTGTATACATTCCCCATATCAACCTCATGCTTGTGTCGACCTAATGACCCTGTTGACCCAACCCATGTCGACATTCAGTCATGTTGACCTAGTAGTGTCAACCTTATGCTTGTTGACCTAATGACCATATCCATGGTCAGCATGTTGAATTCCTCCAAACTCGTTATAGGAGCACAACATATATATGCTGCGCTATACAAGAAACTGTTAATAAATAAACAAACAGATACCACTGTACAACCATGACTACAAGGACTTTGACAGACTGCAAGTGGCTTTCGGGGAGGAATCACCAGAAGACAAGGAGCTCTGCAGCCAACCTATGTCCACCATCATCAAGGACAAAGTTGCTGTCGTGCGGGCCATAGTTACGTTAGAAACATAGAATTTGACGGCAGATTAGAACCATTTGGCCCATCTAGTCTGCCCCACTCCCAGAAATGTATGCATGAGACTCTTACCAGCCACCAGGACTGTATTACTGGTGCACCCACTGAGGATGGCTCCATCTGTATGAGATTTCACATAGGATCTGCAAATCCCAGCATGCTGGTCATTAGCAGCCTCTTCAGATCATGTGCACAGCACACATTATCTAAGGACTCATGATGTGCACAAAGACAATGCATAACACTACCCATTGGAATGGTGCATTCGGGCCTGAAATAGCTGTGATGTATGATGCCATGGCGACCATGGCTTATTTAGAGAAGATTGGCATCTCTTCTGGATCCATCCACTTGAGATGCCATGAAAACCTTGGCCTGAGCAAGGTGTCTGCATGCTGGGTGCCCTATCAGACTCAGGAGGAGGCTTGGGTGACTTAGTGCCACAACATGCTGGCCAAATTTGATGGTGGTGGATCAAACTCCATTTGGAAGATGATCAGTGCAGATAACCACCGGATCTACACTTTCGACCAGTCAGTCCAATGGACCCCAGTTCGAGGTGTACCACCATAGAAGTTCTGATTTAAAGGAAGCATAGCCGATGCACCTGTCCAGAAATCCAGGAAAGTGGTATATTTTCTGGCCCATGAATGCATCCAGGAGTTTGGTCAATCTTGATGCAGTCCAGACCTACATGCTTCGGACTGTAGGTCCAGCTGCTTCTCCAAGTGGTTTGAGCGCAAAAAAAGGTCCTAGAAAGCTGAACATGTACGTGCATCTCTAGTTTAATATTAGAGCCTTTACGGTGCCTTGAAGCACACAAGCAGCATCAAATGAGTCATTAACTTGTTGGACCTCTACTTTGGTACCCTGGGCTCTAGATTATAACAATGTTTGCTTCATAATCAAGATTCTGTTACCAGGTTTCCTTAAATTTTTTGCAAAGTGGCCACATCTGTACTGGTTTATTAATTTCTGCAAGGATAGCGTTAACCAATTTTGCAAGTGATCCTTGCAGGTGGGAGTAATCTAGTCAATCCCATCCTTTACCAGCAGTAAATACCACACAGTATGCACATATGTAGCCATACACATTCATGTTACAGTTCTTATTCACGAGCATAAGCATCATGGGATTGGGCACAGGGCAGGACTATTCACAGCCGTTGATAGCTCCATTAATTCCTATGGACATCCACGTGTTTGCGCACATGTGCTTCCTATTCAGAGACACACACAAACCTATAACAGACACACAAACCATGCCATGTTGCAAAAGAATCACAGCAAAGCTCGATACGGCTACATCTATTCATCTATAAAAAGAAGCCTATAAATACAAACTTAAAATAGGACATAACTGCCTTGAAATGTTTGCATGCCAACTGAGTCATGTGATTTATCAATACTTTTTGTTTTTCAAACATTTAAAAAGAAATGTTTTCACACACGCTGGAGGTCTACAATTGAAAGTTTATTTGTTCAAATACACCATAAGAGCTGCAAGCACTTTCTTGACAAATATACAGAAAAAGGTACATTAATGTTATGGCAAACACTCAGGTCAAATTTCTCCAATGTATCTGTACTTTTGAAAAACAAAAAATATACAGTGGATGGTTAGCTTATGTATTTTCTTAAAAATTACTCCAAATGGTATCTGTCATGCCAGCTGATCACTACAACTAAAATTTACAAAGTAAGTGCAAAGGGAGATAAAGGCCTTGCAAGTTACCTTTTACTGATTGAGCAGTTCAGTCAGAAACATGACTTACAAATACAGCAGGCAAACTGACTAATGGACTGGCTGTGTGTTTTCAATTCTGAACCGCAGTCTCAAATTGTGCTAAATGCTTCATCAACAGTATGGCACATTTTGGTCCGTGATGGTTTCTTAGCCTATTTGGGAATATGAACTGGGGAAATGAAAAGTGTATTCTAGGAACAGACAACACAGGGTGATGTAAAAGCAGATTCCAATTTTTAATTATTTTGTTTTGGTTTCTTTTGTTGGTTTGCATGTCTATATATAGACACATGTTTATGTCATTGTTTAAATGCCAAGTATAATTGCACAGATGAAGGCAATATGTAAAGGTTGCTTATAGGAAATAGTCAGGAGTGCGTCGGGTAACATGCGGCTCTCCACGGCGCGGAGCAGGGTCAAATTGAAGGCTGCAAAGAAATAAGAGGTCATAAATTAGTTATTTCTTAATTTGCTTTATTTTTATTTTAGGAAGTTTAGTGTTAGAATATCTTATTTGAGTGTTACTTATGGAATTTCTTGCTTTCCCTGGTTCACAGAAAACAATGTTCTCTGCCAAAGATCTTCAACAAACATGACCAAATGTAATGCAAATCCTAATTGTATCCAGATAAAGGCAAAAAACTGAAACATATTCCATAGCAGGCTTGAAGAATACTGGGTGCTGTGCAAAAATATTTACCCCGTGTCTCCCCTATCGTGTTCCATATCTGTACTGTATTTTTACTTGTTTACCTAGCTGGCTGTTGCAATGACCAAGTGGCGCAGCTGAATGGCTGCCTGGGTGCTGTGCAGCTCAGCAAATATATGTTCCCCATGTCCGTAGCCATCATGACCCTCAACAGGACACATCTAGTGCATTTCTGTACACAGGACACATCTAGTGCATTTCTGTACTATCATATATATCTGTACTGTCACTGTTTCCTTGTTACCTATCTGGCTGTTGCACAGCAATCCAAATCGAATTCCTAGTACACGCAAGTATACATGGCCAAATAAAGCAGATTCTGATTAAGAACAAAAGGTCCAACATAACCTGTCCATGTTATAATGACCTCTTTTATGAGACATTCTAATATATAAAATGAGAAACTTTACGAGAAACTGTATTTCACAGCAAAATACTTACAAGGAATATTTTAGGGTGTCATCCAGTTCCATTATAGCTGCCTGATTTCCACAACGATAACAATAATTAGGTGCACTGAAAATGGTAACCACATTCCTGTCATGACACCAGTTGTAACCCTGTATTTGAAAGGAGAAGGGGACAAAAATGAATTGATGCCACATACATGTCCATATATACAAACACAGTATAGACTATATATGTATATCAAATAATTGATATATAATACGAGGCTGGATTGAAAAGTAGTTTTTTATTTGTGAACGCATTTGCACACTTTGCTCTGTACATAACTCAGTTTAGCCTCTATGCAATGCACTATTCACTTTTCAACGTAGTCCCCATCCCTTTCCACGCATGTGCGCCAATGCTTGACGAGTTGGGCAAACACATCGGAGAAGAAAGCTGGTGGTTATTGTCGACACCAGGATCGAATGACAGTTTTGACCTTGTCATCAAGCGTTGGAGTATTGACCTTTAAGGTGCTCCGGTGATGTTCTCTGGAGCAGATAGCGAATCAGCTCAAGCTACCCACGTGATATCTACTGCACAGCCTGGAGCTAGCAGCAAGGACAGGTCATCGCCACCCTGCAGCTGTGTAAGTCAATAGGGGGTAGAACGGTTTGTACATTTGCTCTACATATTGGCCTATCTTTTAGACAGCAGCGCAGATATGTACACTGTCATTTATTGCTCACGGATACCATCATACATGGGGGAGAGGCAGTATCCGTGAATATAACATGCTCTGATACCTTTTCTCCCCATTAACTACAGTTAATACATCTGCCCCATTAATCTATATAAGAGATGAAGGTTCAGTTTATATACCATTTTTGTGCAATGTCATATTTTCAGAGATTGCCAAGCAAGCAAATATATGAAAAAAATGAAAGGGGAAGACATACAAATGGACACGTGAAAACTGCCTTTAACATTAAAATGTAACTCAGTCACATCCACGGTGTAATGAGGGAACATGTACAGAAAGTGAAACATGGGTTAGCATTACTGCCTCACAGCACTAAGGTCTTGTGTTCGATTCCCACCAACTACCTGGAATATGTATAGCCTCCTCGTGCTTCTGTGCATTTCCCCAAGTACCCCAATTTCCTCCTACAATTCATAAACCTGATTTTTTTCCCAGAATGCACTAAAAACAACACTAGTCTACATGTTTATACACAAGCATAGATTGTATGCTCTAAAGCAGCAGGTACTGATGTGAACGGACAAATATTCTCTGCAAAGTTCTGCTGAATATGAGTGAGCTAAATATATAGATGCTAGTATATAGACATCCTTTAATCCAGGGGTGGGCAATAAGCTTCCCTCCAGCTGTTGATGAACTACACATCCCAGCATGCCTTGCCTTAGCTTTGCTATTTGACCATGCTGAAACTGATGCAAGGCATGCTGGGATGTGTAGTTCAACAGAGAGAAGGATGCTTATTACTCAGGTTTGAAACGGTTTGATCTCTACAGGATGCAAAACTATTACCCAGGGTGGAAGTAGAACTGACAGATGCTTCCTGTGAGCAATGCATAAGTAAATAAATCATGGCAGAAGAAGGAAAAGAGGGGGTAACCTTGTCACAGTAAAAATATGAAAAGGCAGTCAGATGAGCAAGTAAAGCTCATGTGCCACTGAAGAAATCACCTGTGACATGAAGAAATGTATCGGCCCATCGAATGATATGAGCAGAGAATCAAAGGCTAGGAGGTGGCTTTTGTTCTTAAAATAATAACTGCCTTACTGTTGAGTAGCTAAAGTCACATTATGGTGGTCTGATAACACAGCATGGAGCAACACTTCACACTATTAAACACAGGAGTTGGCCAAGGACGACTGAGCAGCCTGTCATTCAGCTGTTCAATCAGACAGTGCAGCTGTTTATTTCTTGTACGAGACCTCTGCTAAAGTGTCCTGCTGTGAGAACGCTAACAGGCTCTTAACACCAGGCAATATACTGATGCTGGCTGGCCTCTTGTGCCCACCTATATTGACGCTAGCTTGCCTCTTTTGCCCCCTTATTTTTTTTTCAATCTAGCACTAGAGAATAATATACAAGCAGGTAGCTGACACTGAATCAAACTACGGAATGACAAATAAATACACAAGTCTTTATAACGGGAGATTCCAGTAAACAGATTCTGGATCATGCAGAGCTGGAAAAGTTTAATAAGTCAGCACCCCTTTTGCGGGATTTGGACAAGAATCATACTTAAATATATTGTTGTCTGAGTCACATTTGAAATTGTTCTTTGATTACTGATATTATAGTAGAAATACTATAGGTATATAATAACAATCAGTCTAATTTAACTTTTATCCATATTTAGTCAATTTTTTTTTTTTTTGGTGTTCAGAAATAACAGGCATTAGATATTGGTCTGAAATAGACAGGAGGTAGCAGAAAAAAGGTGAGTGGTGATAGATTGTTAGCAGCATCAGGGAATGTCGCACCCTATTGAAGTTATACTTCGTAGTTTAGTTTAATAAACTTAAAGATTTTGTTGCTTGAGTAGTCCATTAAGAACTAAAACAACTCTCAACAAGATGCCTAAACAGAGGTCATAAACGTGTATTTTAGTGGCAAACTCACCTCCATTACCAGCTGATGAGCACGTGACACCAAAGTCAATCCATTGGCATGGTTGAAAGTTTCTGAAATATCCTGTCCAAAAGTGTAACCAGCACCTCGCGGAGAAATACCCCAACCACCACGATCATCTGGATCAGACCACAAAAGGTCACACATTGGCCCCTAAAAAAGAAACAAATAGATTCATTAATTATAACATGATTTAAACTGTGACTGGAAAATACAATTGCCCATTGATCAAAAGCATCAATTATACCCCTTTCACTCCGCCAAAAAACCCCGGGGTTTTCCCTTGAGGAACCGGGTCAGCGGTGGTGTAAAAGGGGTTAACCCATATCCCTTTACAAGGGACTTCTACCCAGGTCCTGACCAGGGTAGAACACGGGCAGGACCTGGGTAAAGGGCAGTGCAAACGGGTACGCCAAGTCATCCGACCCGGCTACCGTTTACAGCAATGGGGGAAGCCCAACCTCCGGACTGCAGGTCGGGCTAGGGGCGCACACAGCTTCTGCTGCTGTACTCTGCAGACAGCAGCGGAGGTAGGTGGGAAGTGAATAGATGCTTGTGTCCGGCATCCATTCACCTCACGGACAGGGGTTGGGGGTGCATGGGGGCAGCCCAGCAGCTTATCTTGGTGCTGAGCTTGCCCCCAGCGCAACGATTGGCGGTCCAGCGCTTGGAAATGATGTAATCTCCAAGTGCTGCCCCAGTCTTGAGTTTTCCAAATTTGTAATACATAACTTGATTGTTATACCACCTACCGAACACTGTCTAGATCCCACTTAAGCTTCCAAAACAGCTCTCTGACACTGAGACAAGGACTCTACAAGAGCTCTGGGGGTGACTTGTGGTATCTGACATTAGCAGCATATTAAGGAGTCCTGCAAGTTTGATGTAAGCCCTCCATGGCTCGGAATTGTTTTTCCAGCGTGACCCAGAACAACAGACTACTTTCCATAGTGCACCCGTCACCATCTCTTCCATAGGTAAATGATGTACTGTACATGGCTGCCTACATGATGTAATAGAAAATTTGACTAGGTCAGGTCAACTTCTTTCATTGCTCCCTGATGCTCACGTGCCCATTGTATGCATTTTCAGCAGTTGACAGGGGTAAAAATTGCATTCAAGTCAATCTGCGGCTACACAGTAAAGCTGCAGTACACGGTGTTCTCGCCCCTGTTATAGACAGAATTAACTTTCTTAGCAGTTTGTGCTACAGTAACTCTTCTGTTGGATCAGATCAGATGGGCTTGCCTTCGTACCCTGTCGTTGGTTCATCGGTTGTCCTTTCTTGGACCTCTTTTTGTAGTACAAACCACTGCATACTGGGAACATCCCACAAGAGTTGGCATTTTAGGAGACGCTGGCCAAGTTGTGTAGCCATCTCAATTTGGCCTTTGTAAAATACACTCAGATCTTTATGCTTGCCCATTTTTCCTGCTTTCAACGCATCAAGAACTGACTGTTTACTTGATGACTGATAGGTGCCATGGAAACTAGATTATATATGTAATTCACTTCACCTGTCCGTTGTTTTAATGTTTTGCCTGATCATGTATATGTAAACATCAAATTCAATCCCCCTAATACACAGCAACAAATATTGATTTTGGTGGAGTGGGTCACTAAAAAAAACCTGTTTGAAAGTGGAAATTACCTGAAACCCCAAGCTACACTTCAGTTCTGCGATGGATATTTAATACAAAATGACATTTAAATATATCCAACTATATACCTCATGGGGAACTTCCTGTAGGCGATCCAAAGCACGGATGTGATCCAGCGTATCAATAGATGGTGAGAGACCTCCATGAAGACAGAAAATCTATCAGGAAAAAAAAAGTGTGCATATTTTATTTTGTAGTGCCTAGTTTTCCTAACACAATATAAAGGCAATGGTGACATAATATAGCAAAATTCAGGAACCGGTGGGTTGATTCTAGCAGGATCCATAAAGTAGCTAGAAGACCTCTATGAATGTCAATAGTTTATGGCTACCAATATTTAGGTAGCAGCATTAGCTACCTGGCTTCTGGAATTTGTCCATCCCTGCATTATCCTTTCTGATGTATATAGCACCAACATATTACATAGCAATTATACAAAGAATGTTTAGTCATTCACCTCAGCTCCTGGCCCAGTACATTTAGAAATTCCAACACACAAACAAAATGAAAATGAGTTACTGTATATATATATATATCGTACAGCATACATATTTATTAGACTGAGGCTGACTCAATCAGTGAGAGGCGGAAGGAAAGCTTACAATTTTGGCATACCGAAAACAATTTGACAGAACAAAATGTAAAAAAATGATTTCATGCCTTGCACTTGTCAAGGCAATTTAAAAACCCAAAATGATGCCAAAAGCAGGCCCTGTGGTGGCAATACTTTTAACTACAAATATTTTCCCAGAACCGAAGCAACATCTTAAACAAAAATGGGCAAGTGCCATACATCAATTTGACAACAATCCCACACAACCTTCAGAAAATATCAATGGTCCATGTGCTGCCTAGCAATTTTTTATGACAACCTTAATTCGGCCTGCTAACACACAGATGCCAACCCAGCCAAACACAAAAATACTTTACCATACCTTTCACACACAAAAAAAAAAACAAAAAAAAAAAACTGTCATTCTGGGCCTTATTCTAGTTCACTCTGACAAAATCCTTCTTAGATGGACAAAACCATGTGCACTGCAGGGGGGTAGATGTAAAATGTGCAGAGAGAATTAGATTTGGGCGAGTTAGTTTGTTTCTGTGCAGGGTAAATACTGTCTGCTTTATTTTTACACTGCAATATAGATCTCACTTTGAAGTAAAACCCCACCCAAATCTAATTCTCTCTGCACAAGTAACATCTGCACCGCCTGCAGTGCACACGGTTTTGTCCATCTAAGAAGGATTTTGTCAGAAAGAGTGAACTAGAATAAGACCCTCTGTGAGGTGAGAGAAATTACTGTAAACTGACATACACACGGTGAGATGGATGCTAAGCATTTTTGCCAAGCTATTTAAAGTAGGCAATTTCCTGGTGTCTAGATCACCCATAAAAAGTCAATACACATGCAGCGATTTTGCTAAGCGATTTTACTTGTACCCCTTTCACACCAGCCAAAATTCCCAGGTTGGCCCCTGGAACAACCTGTGACTCGTGCTGGTGTGAAAGGATCCAGGGCCAAAATCCAGGGACTCATGCCCCGGAATTTCAACCCTGCTAGCTACCAGGGTTGGTCCAGGGTTAATGGCTGGTATGAAAGGTGCAAGGACATGTCCCTACGTCCCGTGTTGCCCCTGCTGATGCTGATTGGCTAAGCAGGGCAACTTCCTGTTGTGGATTTCCAGAGATGCTCCGAGGCATCACACAGCATGCAAGACGACACTGGGTAAGCACTGTGGCACATCAAACCCCAGCAGTGCTATTTAACCCCTGCAAGCCTGAAAGACTGCAATGTCTGCTGTGGCACAACAGACCCAGCGATGCTATTTAACTCCTGTAAGCCAAGAATGTCTGCACTGGCAATCAAACAGTATGCAGGAAGACATTGCAAGCTCTGTGGCACAACAGACCCCAGCAGTGCTATTTAGCCCCTGCAAGCCTGCATTGGCAATCACACAGCGTACAGGAAGACACTGCAAGCGCTGTGGCACAACAGACCCAGCAATGCTATTTAACCCGTGAAAGCCTGCAATGTCTGCATAGGCAAGTCCTCCCGCTCTCTAATGACCTCATCTTTGTGGGACTAAAAAAAGTAAATTTCTAATGACATTCTCATAGAAATAAATGTATGGTCATCCCGGGTGCCGACTCCCGTGTACATGTGTACACGGGGCCCAACCGGGGAATGTCCCTGCATGTCCCTGGAATTTAATTCCTTGGTTGGTCTCTGCATTTCTGGTGTTAAAGGGGTATAGCAAAAAAAAAAAATCAGGGTAGTGGCTCAGGACAACGTAGATCACGTTTGCTATAGCTCATTCTGTACACACAGAGCAATTTGCAGTCACTTGCTAAACTATTTGCCTAGATTGATACTGCATGCACTGACTTAACTAGCGGGCGATAGCGACGCATGGGGCCATACACATGGGGCGATCTGGGCTTACTTTCTAAGCAATCTAGTCAGACCACTTAGAAAAGAGCACAAAATCGCTCCGCGTGTATGCCCCTTAAAAGCATCAAAATACTTATTAATAGTATTCTATTACATGTGGTAATTTAGCTCATGGTAAAAATGTACAGTACATAAATGTACAGTACATTAGCTAATAAGATACAACTCATAAGTTACTTTGCATTTACTAATTAAACCAAGTGTGAAAAATATGTATAAACCTAATGGAATATTTGCTATAACTATGTTTGCCTTTATTCTTCACCATGGGATATTTATTGTTACAAAGTTGTAGGATCGTGTCTTTTATCTTTCCCAATTTACGGCATTTACTGTTGTTGCTTGGCAAGAATAGAATAAATAGCTAACATAAGCAACTCATCCTCCCCTTGTCTCCAGATAAATTAGTCATAAGGGTTCCTCAGAAAATATCCACCTTTGTTATCATCCCAGTGCAAGAATGCATTGTACATTTTACTGCACTTTTATAGCATCTAGTATGTCAGTGTTGACCATGTCGATATTGATGAAATGTCGACGATCAACGCCATCACAATGCAGCTATGCCGGCTATTTCGGAGTACGATACTCTGGTTGCTCACATCCTGACAGTTGCAGATTTAATGGTACATTGCGGCTTTAGTTGCAAACTGCAGTTACAACTGTATGCTCATACATTACCCCTATAGATTGTAAACGAGCCCGAAGTGTGGCAAGCACATCGAGGGGACATGGAATACACATCAAGTAATACGCATTCGCTCGTCATGCTTCGGGCTCGTTTTCTGCTGCGCTCGCCACACTTTATAAAGTCAACTTCACACCAATGTGCATAGCGGGGGTATGAACAGGTCGGGAGGATGCGTACCGCATCCGAACGCTTCAGGCTGACGTGGATAGTAAGGGTGTTTTAGGAAAAGATTCACACCTGTCATGTTAGGCAGATTAAAAATGGTCAATTGTTCCCACACAATGTAATAAGCGCTGACACAAGGCTGGCTGGCTGACTGACTACACTAACTGTGTAATGCTGACTGACTATGCTAACTGCGTAAGCTCTGATTAGGCGCGAACGTACACAAGCTGACCAAGCTGGTGGCGCGAACACGACGCTGACAGGGACACTATGCTGACTACGTAACTGGCACCGTGCACAGTAAATAAATAAATCTCTGATGTCTGCATTTTGCAAAATGACATGATATAATTTGTTGGCATTTATCATGTCAAAATTGGGACCATATCTATATTTGTAAATGTCAACATATTAGTGGTCATCATTTTAACAAAGCTGACAGAACTGTCGATACAGACAGTCTACATGCTGATTGCATCTTCTCTCAAACTGTGCCTTTCAATGCTCTGGTCCAAATAAGCCATTCAAAATAGTCACTACGGATCACTCCTTCAAGCTACAAACCACTGATATCACTATTAAAATATATCTGGTTTCATATTTGAACAGGACAATTTATGATATTAGATATACTATAATATATACATACCTGCCCATCAACTAAAGCCGTTAATGGTAAGTAGTCAAAGAGATCTGTGAAATACTTCCATACATTAGCATTCCCATACTTTCGTAGGCACTCATCATAGAAACCATAGACTTGAGTGATTTGCCGACTTTCATGATTACCTCTCAATATTGTGATGCGTTCTGGGTAACGAACCTGAATGAGACAGGAGAAAGTTTCAATTAAAGGGGGGGGGGGTTAGAACAATGTATGCATGTAACATGGGCAAAAAAAATCCAAGCTGTTGTGGAATTATGAGACATTAGGGAAGGGCAATGACTTGCTATATTTAATAAATTGAATACATTTATATCCGGCTATACCTGGGGTGGGGAAAGACCAAAAATAGTTGCAACCATTTTAACCAAGGCCAAGAATAAACGAGGTGTACCTTATACTCACCTGGGGAAATACCATCCAGCTTGTGTATTACGTCAGGCCAAGGACTGGTTTACCCAGGTTGCTCCTAAACCTTGGGTGGTTATTGAATAGACCATGGTATCCCACCCCCCTCTCCTATGGTACTCCCTGACTTACTATTGCTACCAGCTACTGCAGCCCTGCTGAAGCTTAATGAGTGTAAAGCAACTGAACTGATGATATGAGTTTGGAGTGCATTGATAAGTAATAGGACAGCTCTTGATCTGGTCCTCTCCACAGTTGTCATTACAGGTTATCGTCTTTATGATTCATGTCCTACACTTACATTCATGCCACAAATTGGCCTCTTGTCCCTACAGGATATGGTCATGGATGGGAATATAGTTCCTTGCTCGTACCTTCAAACTAGGTTTCAAATTCCAAAACGGGATTTTTATAAATACCTTCAATTAAGGCATTGGCTACATAGCTGCTTTCCCACACTGCCAAGACAATTTGGACTCCCCAAAATGCTGCTGCTGTTCTGATCTGGTATTAATTTTACACCTCAGAAAGTCAGAATGGGGAATTTCCTGCACCAACTAAATGGAAAAAGATCTCTCATGCATTATCTGAGGAGGTATGGAAATAGCTTTTATTCCAGTTTTAAAATATCCAAATGTGCCAACCAATCAGAGATGTAAGCTTAGTCATAGGGCTTATTTTAACTTGGAGTGACTAGATAAGATCTGAGCTAGTATCTCCCCATATTGTTGGAGAAACTGTGGAATGGTAGGTGATATTGTACATGTCTTTTGGTCCTGCCTGACATTATGGTGTGGGGTGTTCCCTCTCATTTCGTCCATATTGGGACTACATATATATGAATGAATTCTTTCCTAGTCTTATTTCATTATTATCCTCATAAAAGGTATGGAGGTGATAAAAACCTCACGGGTCAAACTTTAATAGACACCAAAGCCTCCACAGCTCAATTGTGGATATCCGCTGCAGCACCCTTATGCAGTAATTTTATGATTGAAAATAAAGTCCAAAAACTTTTTATTTTTGAAGCAGTTGAGTGTAAATACTCTTATTCAGCCATTCATAGGAAATGGTTAAGATGGACCATATATAAGGAGAGGTCTGTCCAATCCTTTATTTATAACACTCCTACAAATTTACTGTCTTACAATCTTCTAGACTCTTAACTTTCATAGTAGTGATAAATATGACATATTCGCTGTAATCTGTATGATTAATGCTATGTACCTGAGTATCTTTTTTCCTTGCTTGTATCCCACCCACTCCCCCCCCCTCTTTTAAGTATGTATGTATGTACACATAAGATTAATGTGAAAAAAAATAAAATAATGGATTGGTTACCTTTAATGCTACAAGAAGAGTCACTGTTTCCACTGAGTAATAGCCTCTATCCACATAGTCTCCCATGAACAGGTAGTTAGTGTCTGGAGATTTCCCCCCAATTCTGAAGAGTTCCATGAGGTCGTGAAACTGGCCATGCACATCTCCGCACACAGTGACAGGGCATCGGACATCCTGCACATTTGACTCTTTAGTAAGGATTTCTTTTGCCTGAAGATAAAGATTTGTAAATAAACGTTCTCAAACACAAAACGCTGGCTTGTCATTTCAAGCATCATACTGTAACAATGGGAAAATACATTCAGAAAAGCAATTCACTGTCATACAGTACATACATATTGTTTATTTATACATCAACAAGCACACAGCATTACAAGCCAACATGGGTACATTGCAGGGAAGGAAGTACAAATGCTTTCTTATGCAATGAATACCCATTAAGTGGTACCTGACCAAAAAAATCCTTAATCAAATTACACTCACTAGGGGTGATCGGGGGACACAGAACCTCTAACCAGAACTTTAGATGGAGTTTATCTGATTTGAATGGATAAACCCCCAGCTTTCATGCTCATTACATACTAATAGGTGCCCGACTAGAGAAACAGTTGAATTTCTTCATCAGGTGGCCACTTGTAAAGACACCCAGCAGAGGAAGCCAGACACAAATGACACTCATGAAACACAAATTGAGGGAGGCCGCTAATGTGCCCTGTGAAGTGATAATTTGAAGTCTGTTGATATTTATTAGACCAGTGGTAGCCAACTCCAGTCCTCGAGAGCTACCAACAGTTCACATTTTGTAGATGGTGTATTCATTACTGACTGTCACATTATAAATGATCCACAGGTGGAGCTAATTACTTCACTTGTGATTCTGTAAGGAGACCTGGAAAACATTAACTGTTGGTAGCTCTTAAGGACTGGAGTTGGCTACCCCAGTATTAGACTATGGGGGGTATGCAATCTGCCACTGCTATTTCCGACGTGGGAAATAGCTGTGGCTCCCTAGTCAATGCCGTCTGTAGCGACAGCACTAAAGAAGGATCACGGCAGAAGGGGCCTTTAGAAGCTGTCGGGCCCGATCTGCCAATAACAGCCATGGATTGTCGCGATCCCAGCCGCAGATCGCCAATCCATGGCCGTGTTTGTGGAGACGTCCCCTTTGCGCCGAGCGGCAGGCGGGACATTGAATCCTGCCTGTCGTTCTGCGGTCTATCAGACCGCAAACGAGCCAGGATTGCGGCTGTTGGCGGGGACAGACAGCCATGATTCCGGATTACATACCCCCCTATGACATTACAAAGTTTATTGATATTGATTATTTTAAGCCCCATACACGATTTTCAGTCTAGCCTACATGCTGTGCAATGTAAGATAGGGAAATCTCCCTTGAGATCAGTGGCTAGATTGCCCATACACACGCAGCGGTGTGCGTGTAAAGGCTTCCATACACTAGGCAATTTACATGCGATTTCAGCAATAAATCACATGTACAGTGCCCAGATTGCATGTACATGACAGGAGGTGCAATGCAATGCGCGTTCCCATGCGCATTGCATCGCACTTCCTAGGTCATACCTGCCGTTGCAGAAATCCATTGCCATGTCGCCGGGTCATCAGGAGCGCCTGCCGCTGCGAGACATCACAGGGCTTGCCTTCTCTCACTCCTCCTCCTTCACATCTGGCAGCAGCTGCAAGGCCACCTCCTCTCCTTCCATCCCCTCCTCCTACCCAGCGGAGCAGCAGCAGCCTCAGACAGGAGAAAATCTGAGGCTGCTGCTTCCACTGTTCATCAATTTTTTATTATAACAACATCAGCCCACCACCCACAGCCTGGGCTGGTATGCCGCTGGAAGGGGGACCCCTCTATTGGGTGGGGGGGTCCCTACTCCCCCAAGGACCCGGCCCGGGCTGACCAGCCAGGATGATCATGCTTTGGCTGGGAGGGCCTTATGTAAAAAGTCTCCTCCAGCTGTGGCATGACACCGCTGGCTGTTTGAGCCCGATGCTGGTTTCTGAAATACAGGGGACCCCTACTCCTTTTGTCCCCTGTATTTTGTACTTTTTACATTTTAGAAGCCTGCAAAATATGCACCTCCTCCTGCATTTGCATTGCTTAAGTATTGCAAATGCTAAGCTGCTGCGAGCAGATTATAGTAGGTGATCTATACTGAAGAGACCAAACTCAAAATGTCCCTTATTTCTGCAAGCCGCCATTTGTCCATACATTATCCCTTTGAGTGCCAACATCTGTGAGATATGCTAAAAAAAGGCAACATCTCTGTGAGAGATGTGTTAAATATGAGTGTCAACATCCCTGTGGGAGACATGCTAAATATTGGCTAAAAATACCAGTACCACTCACCATTTGTTATATGAATTCAAATAGAAAAATGTGTAAAAAAAAATGTATATTTCCTATATAAAAAGGTAAACATTACAGGTCATTATGATGAATAAAAAATTCACTTGGCACTCAAAGGGCAGTATTCAATGAACATTATCGCGGCATGCAGCGAATCCTGTTTAGGATTCGCTGCACAGTCGCCGTGTTCCGGAGCCTCGCTGTCCTCCTGCTATCCCCGTATTCAACGTCACAGGGGCTTGCTGCCCGATGGCAAATCTTAACCCCTGCGGCATCCTGCAGGGAGCTGGGGGACGGCGGCAGGAAGGAAGATGGAAGTCTCCCTGCCTGCCCCAGAACGTATGTGGAGGGGAGGAGGGCTCCCCGGGACCCAGGCAGCACAAGCTGCCCCCCGGGAGAGCCAGCAGGGGACCAGGTATTCACTGCTCCTGATCGTGCATATGTAATGATCGGGAGCAGTGAATATATGAATATCTAATGAGCGGCTCTCGGCTCCCGGATGGCTGTTATGTGTAAAAAAATATATATATTTTAATTAAATATATAGTCATGTGCTATAAGCACATGAATAAAAATAACATGCCCATTCACAGAATAAAATTCGATTTTTTTTTTTTACACCAAATGTAAAAAAATATATATATTTAAAAAATTCACATTCCACTTCACCATGAAAAGATGGCGATTTGCTACACGGCGACAATCACTTAGAAAGACAGCGAAAAATGCACGTTGAATAGGGTGATTCACTTTCTGACAAAAAAAATCACCTTCCAACGCGAAAAATAGCACAAATTCGCCATAAACCATGGCGAATTGGCCTCATTGAATACTGCCCAAAGAGTTAACTGCCAATAAGGACATTCTGCTTACAGGCTTTTTAATACATTTACTGAAGTTTCAAATAAATTACATAGCATTGTTTTTGGAGACCTCAATAAAAAGTAGTATCTATAGATTACTACATTTAATTTAAATCGTTTATTCAAGCCACACACACCAATGTGATACAGAGAAGATAGTGATATATCACATGGTAAATAACTTTGTGGACATTAGTTGGTGAAGCAGCAGATACTCCAGATTTCTCCCTCTCTTCAGCCGTCTTAAACATAGATGACAACTTAAGTAGGCATGCACAAATATCTAAAGTATGCTGCAAAACCAATTTAAAGTGGCTGAGACTAACCACAATCTAATCCTCTTTTCAGAATTATCAAAATATGCCTACATGTCCCAATCCCAAATGAATGTAATCAAGTCTAAGCAAAATAAATGATTAGGTCTAATTAACTTTCTGAGCAAAGTACTAAAAGCAACTGTACAGTGTATAACTGTTGGTGACTACAAAAAGGTGGTTCTGGAACCTATAAGATTCACCAACTCAAATAGGATGCCATCTTGAGCATGGTGCTAAAACTTATGCCCCTTTCCCACTGCAGCCTTAAAACGGTATTTTGCCGATTTTTGAGGGCAAAATACCGTTTAAGGCTGCAGTGGGAAAGCGCCAGAGTTGAAATACCGTTTAAAGTTAAACGGTATTTCAACCCGTTTCCAAAGCAGAGTTTTACACGGTAATCTACCGTTTAAGAGGCAATGGGAATGCATCTTAAACGGTAGAGATGATGGCTGATTTTTTTCAGCCATCATCTCCGTGTGTGTACGCTGCCGGGCTAAAAGATTAACCACTTTCAGCCCGGCGGTACGCCCCGCTGCCGCCGCCGCCCCCCCCCCCCCCCCCCGGGCGTTTATACTCACTTGTCCACGCTGCGTCCGGCTGGCTGCTGCTGCGGCTGGATGACGCTGGTCCGGCCACATGCCCCGCCTCCCTCCGTCCTGCTCCACACGGAGCAGCACTGGCCACCAATGTTTTTTTTTGTAAGCCAGTAATATATAGATTGCTGGCACATGCCAGCAATCTATATATTTCTGGAACCACTGGGCACCAATGTAAAACGTAAGCCAGTAATATATAGATTGCTGGCACATGCCAGCAATCTATATATTTCTGGAACCACTGGGCACCAATGTAAAACGTAAGCCAGTAATATATAGATTGCTGGCACATGCCAGCAATCTATATATTTCTGGAACCACTGGGCACCAATGTAAAACGTAAGCCAGTAATATATAGATTGCTGGCACATGCCAGCAATCTATATATTTCTGGAACCACTGGGCACCAATGATAAACCTAAGCCAGTAATATATAGATTGCTGGCACATGCCAGCAATCTATATATTTCTGGAACCACTGGGCACCAATGACAATCATAAGCCAGTAATATATAGATTGCTGGCACATGCCAGCAATCTATATATTGCAGGCACCACTGGGCACCAATGATTTAGTTATTAAGCAGTAATATATACATAGCTGGCACTGGCCAGCAATGTATATATTACTGTCCACCATGGGTTAAATTGAGCCGACATATAGCACAAATGTCGATGGCTGCGGGATTTGTACGCACCACTGGCCCCTCCCCCACCTTTTATTATGTGAAAACAACTGTGGGTGTGCACCTTTTTATCCCTGAAAAGCCCATTAAAGTCACAGGCACTCATTTGTGTTGTAAAAACGTTTTGAAGAGCTAAAACGTTTTACCTGCAATGGGAATGGTACTTAAATGGCATTTAAAACTGTAATCTGCTGCAGTGGGAATGCTAAATACCATTTAAGATTACCTGTAACTAAAACGGGTCTGCAGTGGGAAAGCAGCATTACTGTGCAGAACCCAGCAAATGTTTTATTTATAAACTTGGAATCAAATGGGAACAAGATGAAGCTTATATACGGTTCATTTTATAGCACCCTGCACTTTAGCAGAGAGAAGGGCATATTTTATTGTCCAACTTTTCTGTGATGTATTGCCAGTTGCAGTAGCAATAGATCTAGTCTAAAATTGTGCCCTTTAAGATTACAATATGCTTTCCTCACTGATTAGCGGAATGGTGGCAAAATAGATACTTTCAAGAAGATATATCAATTTCATAAACAAAAATAGTTAAAGATTTTAATTTGCTTACGCAGTTGTTGAAGTACAGTAATTGCTAGAGCGCACTGGGAAAACTAGCTGCAAAAACATTAAGAGGGAGATTCAATTGTTTTCCACTGCAGTTGCCACTAGATGGCTTCTGACAGAGCAATCCAATTGTTGCTCCATTCCGACGCACATGGCAACATGTGAGGGGACACATTTCTGCTCATATCTTCTTGAGGTGGCAAAGTGGAAAGGGCTAAAAATTTAGATTTTCAGGCACGACCAGCAGCCTATGCCAGCATTTCAGCTCGTACCCCCGAGGGTGGCAAGCTAAAAAGTGTGAAGAAATAACCTTTTGAGCAGTCAAATGGGACTTTTTGCACAGGGACTGTTTAGCCACATTTAGATGCTTTATGCAGCAGCACTAATAACATGCATCAGTTGAATAGCACTAATAACATGCATCAGCTTTACCCATATATTTCAGTGTGTATTGCATATATCGTTCTGTTTGTATTGGTCTTGCCATTGGCTACGCTGCTTTTTATGCATTTTGCAATGAATGGCACAAAAAAAGAATAAAAACAAACCCTGCAGATTTCAGGTAACTCTACCATGATTATATTACAAGACAAATTCCCTGAGAACAAAAACCAGCACATTTTTCAATAACTTCTCTTGTATAACCTACTAAGAGACCAATGTTTAAACTTGCCCTAAAAATGCATATACCTTGCTCCCTGACAAGTCACATACCAAGAACTAAAGACTAAACGGCCTGCTAATTATCCCTTGAACATCATCATACTGTATTTCTTTGATGATGGATCACTGCCGTTGGAAGAGGAAAAAAACCCTTAGCATATACTACCACAATAAACTATTATTTTGTAGATTTGGAAAGGTTTTCCATTTGAATCTCACTTAAGCCTTGTGCTCATAGATATGTACATAACATTTAGTGTTCATTGTGGCAACCGCCATCTTTGAAAACCCATGCAGTTCCTGTTACCTGTCTGGGGTGTCGCTGTCTGCTGTGGTGTTTCTAGTATAGGTCTCGTTTGCATATAATTGCTGATATACAGATCACAGGGTGCTAGAAGCACCACAGAAGACAGCGACATCCCAGGCAGGGAAGAGGAACTGCATGGGTTTTAAAAGGTAGCAAGTGCTAGAATGAACACTAAACATTAACAAGGCAAGGATTGGTTTAACATACAGATGTGTCTTCATACAGCTAGTATGTTTTTTGCATATGGCGCCATGAGACACTTGGCTCAATGAGTAGAAATGAATACTTTATCCTAAAAATTGTAGCTAAGCTATCCGGGCACTCGTTATGTGAAATGCTATTGCTAATGGTTTGTCACTTGAGCTGCCTGTTCTCCTTGACACACAATAGCACATACACACACTAAACAATATTGTTAACATTAACAACATCGTTCAGTGACCACATCCAGGAGCATGCCGTCTCTGACAGGATTGTCAGGATTTTAATGTATGTACAGATGACACAGGGGGCTGTTAAAGACCCACAGAAGTGTGCATTGTTAACGTTATAATGTCTATACATTAGGTGATATGCAGGATATGGTTACCGTCCATATTTTTTTTTTAAATAACATTAATCAAATCACCACTAGATGTATTGTAACCACAGCAGCTAACAGAGGTACAATATAACTACTTTTGTTGCAAAGTGTGCATATCAATACATATTTGTGACTGAGTTCATACAGAAGTACAAGTAATGCCAGCCCAGTGGTAAGTTAATTGCATAACTTGCAAAAAACCTGTCTGTAGAGTAGAAAATAACTTGGGTTTCAAAAAAAGAAAATGAGAATGCTGAGAATAGGCTTTAAGTGTTGTTTGTTCAGTTGTACAAATTCTCAATTGTTGTTACGTTTCTCCTTACTGCATGCATCTGACAAACGGGTTGTCATGGAGCTCACTGTGCTGCCTAAATCTATAAATACTTCTGCAACACAGTATACTGTAGGTAAAGAATATTTCAAGCAAGATAAATTCCCTATTAGCGGACTACACAAAAGGTAACACACTGAAAAATCATCAATACAACATTTCCTCTTTTGCTCTCAAAAATGTACAAAAATGTTCCTTATTTAATAACATTTCTTAAAATAAAAAAAACACAAAACATGTATGCCATGCTTAGAAAAAGATTTCTGCAGTACAAGAATTGTATCTTAGGTGAAGCAAAGCATACTAACATCATAACTAAATGTTACACCTGGTGCGATTGAGGCTAATGGACGATTTCCATCCAATTTTGACTAAGTAATTTTCGCTTACTACACCTACGATTTTGACTATCTTTCTATTTTTCCATGGAAAGAGCTGAATCTGCAGGGTGGAGTCCCGGCCGGGATTGAATAGGTGCTGGCCAACATTTCCAAGTAATGGAAATATCGCCCAGCATTGAACCCCCCCCAAATACGGTGTCTGATGATTTGTATACAATTTGTAGGTAGAGGGGAAAAGTACTCTCTCTTTTGTTGGGGCTCTCTTATTAATCAAAAAAATTATTCATTCTGTAGTTATGATAAGTGTAATAAAGGTTTTGGTAGAATTAGCCAATACATATCAGTGTGTCCAAATGTAGCAAACTGTTCAAATAAAATCCGTGAAATGCTTAAAACTTTTATTAGAGTCAATTAAAATAGGGGAGACACATACACACGTATAAAAATGACGACACTGACATACACACATATATGTATCACTCTATATATAATGTGATAACAACTGCGTTGCTTTACAGTGTAGGTCTGTTGGTATGAAACGGATTGAGCTCTATATGATTGACAGATAAATACAATTCTGTTCAGTAGTTACAGAGCTAGCTAATCCATATAAAGTATGTTAGTTGTCGCAGTAGAAAGTTTATAGAAACACATAACTGTGTAATGTGAACTGATACTAATTATCCGTACTAATTCTGTAAGGTAGTGAGAATTACTGTATAGCTATTAACTATTATATGGGAGGGTAAACATGGATTCGTTTGAACAAATAGCCAGCCAAAATATTTGCAAAGAAATTGGATAGGGTAATGACACGTAATTGTGTCGTAACCGGTATATTCAATGGTTATCAATATTATGGTGACACTGTATTATGGGCCTTATTCTAGTTCACTATGAGGCAAATTCCTTCTTCGCTGGACAAAACCATGTGCGCTGCAGGGGGGCAGATGTAACATGTGCAGAGAGATTTAACTTTGGGTGAGTTATTTTGTTTCTGTGCAGGGTAAATACTGACTGCTTTATTTTTACACTGCAATATAGATCTCACTTTGAAGAAAAACCCCACCCAAATCTAATTCTCTCTGCACATGTTACATCTGCCCCCCTGCAGTGCACAAGGTTTTGTCCAGCTAAGAAGGAATTTGCTTAAAAGAGTGAACTAGAATAAGGCCCTTTGTCTCAAATATGCAGCCTCCCCTATGCTGCTGATGGATATAGTTCAATATCAATTCAATGTGGTATTCTTCCCTAGGATAGGTTGTAAGAAAAGACAGTCAGTCTTAAGGCCTTCATACATTAGTCTGACTTGTCCTAGGGACAAGTCGGACCTGATTTCCCCTGCAGCTCCCCAGGAGGGGGACACACGATTAGGAACTTGATGTGCCAAGTTTTGCATATGATAAATCGCATGGATTTATCATATGCCATCCCCAGGGAGCTGCAGGAGGAGGGAGCGGCTGCGTAAGGAGCCGAGAAGGAGGAAGCTGTTGCAGTGCCAGCGGGAGCAGGGCGCCGGGCAGGGAGAAGACGCTAGCTGCCGGGCAGCGGCAGGAGCCGGGGAAAGCAGAGCACTTGAAAAAAATCAAGGCACCAGGCTGTTTTAGTGGGGTGTGGCGCATTTTGCCCTTTAAAAATCGGGCAGGGCGCTAAAACAGCCTAGCGGGAACACTAACCACATAGAGATAAAACAATCCCATATGCCAAGGTAACTGAGTACCATACTCACTGGAGGTGCAGGTGCAATAAACACATAACGTTTCTTTAGAGAACTGGTCCCCTTTAATCTACTCAAGCTGTAAACCAGGCATGTCCAACGTTGGCCCTCCAGATGTTTTGAAACTACACATCCCAGCATGCTTTGCAATAGTTTTAGCATTCTGTAATAGCAAAACTGTGGCAAAGCATGCTGGGATGTGTAGTTTCAAAACATCTGGAGGGCCAACGTTGGACATGCCTGCTGTAAACCTTATGTGTGGAGGTATATAACAGAAACAAAGAGGGGGAGGACTGGTCTCAGTAAAAAATATTTAATTAAAAAAGTACAATTGTAATGTGGCCCAATAGCCACAAATACAGATAGTAAAAAAAAAAAAAAAAAATGAAATAACTCACTTCTCATCCAACATGTTTCGGCGGTCCTAGCTGCCTCTCTCAAGGATAGAGAGTGAGTGATCTGACAGGTATTTATATAGCAAGATGTAGGAACCATTTCCGGTTCACCGTAATTAAGGTAAACGGGACTAATAGCTGTAAACTATCGCACCAATGTATTCTGGGATACATAGCTTAAATAACGTATAATTCAAGGTATGAATTGATAGAAGTCAAATAACTCTATATAAAGCAGATGCAGACTTTTGTAGTGTGAACCACATATCCAAGTCGCCGCTTCCTGGATGTGGAACGCACGCCCGGAAGTCAGGTGACTCTAGTTGATTTTAGAGAATGGGACTGATATCCAATTTAAGAAGCCGTTTAGCTGGTATTACTAAAACAGTGAGATGAGCATATACTTAAGAATTATTTGTATATATCTGAAAAGTGTTTAAACAGCTAAATGCCGTAAATACGTCTGGATGTTCTGCACATGACCGGAAGTTATCACGAAGTGTATCCTAATACTATGTCCCCGCTATGAACGGGATAATAAGTACATGGGAAATGTAACATCCTGTCTTTACTTATTATCCCGTTCATAGCGGGAACACAGTTTTGAGTGACGTGCTGCTATGCGATCCGTACGGAGCAGCATTTTGCCTTTGCTAATAGGCAAAACACTACACTTTTAGCTGGAAAGACAATGCCTGCACTGCCTTTCTCTACGTCTGATGGGACCGTGCATCACTATTGCTGGGGCATACTAAGGGCAGTATTCAATGAGAAAGTTCTCCGTGCATGGAGAGCGTTAAAAAAAAAAAAAAATTAAAAAAAATATATTTTTTTTAAATTAAATATATATTCATGTGCTTAATAAAAATAACATGCCCCTTCACAGAAAAAAAAACCTGATTTTATTTACACCAAAATAAAAAAAAAAAACCTTTTAGTTTAAAAATTCACATTCCAGATCTCCATCAAAAGATGGAGAATTTCTACACGGAGAGAGACGGAGAAAATCACTCAAGGTGCGTACACACGGGGGCAATTTTGTCCAAAATCGCGGGAAATATGGTCGCTGAGCGACCATATTGCCCGCAATGGGAGTGTGCACAGGCGATATATCGCCGGGTGCGCGCTCCTGTTTTTGCCCCTGTGGTGATCGCTGGTCGCAGGAACATGCTCCTGCGACCAGCTGATTACCACTGCCGGGCTCCCCTCGGCAGTTTCTTTTTCATCAGCGACCATCACTGGTCGCTGATGAACAGGAGAAACTGAGCAATATATTGCTCAGCCATATATTGCTCAGCAATATATGGCTGAGCAATATATCTCCCCCGTGTGTACACAGCATTAGAAAGACGGAGAATATTTCACATTGAATAGAGTTGCTCGCTTTTGGAGAGCAAAATGCTCCGTCCAAGGCGAACAAAGCACAAATTCTCCATAAAACACAGATAATTTTTCTCATTGAATACTGCCCTAAGTGATATAGCCAGATCGCTTAGAAACGGGGCTGATATTGCCTTGTGTGTATGCCCCTTTACACTTCATGGGTAATAAAACAGTAATAAGGAGAACAGGTAATGACAAAGTGGTGAGGTTTAACCTCTTCAGTGGTAATTTTTTTTTATAGGGAGCGCTCCCCACTTGCTGAGGTTTTTTTGGGAGCACTCCCTAAAAACAACCCCACCACAGTCCCTCCCGGGGCCGGGCAGAACAGCTGAGCACTATGTCAGCCACTGCTCGGCCCTGCACCCGGCCGTATACGGCGTGACGTTAGCAAGCCATGCCGCACAATCCCGGGGAGAAGGAGGCGGGACCGGAAAGCTAGAGCCAGTCAGCGACTAAAGCTATAAAAAAAGCACAGTGGTACATTAGTGCCTGATATAGCAAATTGAGGAGTGCAATTGCACTAGAAAGCACAAATTAATTCTACACCTATAAGTCCACAGGGGTGTGGATCATTTGGCCTACAACAACTAGGTTGACAAGCATTGGGTCGACATGATATTAGGTCGACACAAGCGCTAGGTCGACATGACATTAGGTAGACAGTCAAAAGGTCGACATGGGGGTTTTCACTGATTTTTTACCCGAATGTCGACACGGACACAGTTTGAAGTGCACCGCATCCCCTTGCTTCGCTCGCTATTTTATTCTCCCACCACGCCCTAGTGGATGGTAGTGCATGACGTACCGTCTGTGGGCACGTCAGCTCAAAATACAGTGAAAAACCCCATGTCGACCCTTTGACTGTGGACCTAGCCCCACATCGACCATAACACACGTCGACCTAGTGGTGTTGACCCAATGCTTGTCTACCTAGATTTTGTAGACCTAATGACCGTATCCCACCCACTGGACTGAGGCTATTATTTCACATAGAATATTCACTCCATTTGGATACAAAATCAAATGGACAACATTGTTTCAATATATTAGAAAGGAGAACATACCGCTTGTGAGTATTATCCGTACACTCATTTACACAAATAATATTGGGAGGACTTTTTTTTTTCTAAATGGTACAAGATAAGTGTTTTGTTTTAAATAAACTATATTTTATAATAAATTTTATGTGAACTGATATAGATGCGCTCTCTCTTATTGATTTTATGTGCTAGATCGATTTCCAGTATCGTTGTTTGGGAGCTGCACATATATATCATTAAAAGCACTTTTGATATTGATACTAGATTGGAGTTTGAGGCATCCCACCAATTAGGGAATTATTAAGATAGACCAATATTGCACCTGATTTCTTTTTTTTTAACAATTTCCAGAATGGTTTAGTAAATCTGGCATGTATATATATATATATATATATATATATATATATATATATATATATATATATATATATATATATATTTTTTTTTTTTCCCCTATGCATGCCCAGCTGTGTGTGTTACAGTACTGCTGTGTACAAGGACCTCACACAGTGCAGTGCGTCAGACCCTTGTGTATAACACACTTTCCTGCGCGATGCCCCGGGTCCCGCCTCCAAGCCTGCGCGCTTCTTCAGTAGAGTCAACTAGTTGCTGCGCCATCTCTGCAGCACCGACATTCTTTGCCTGGTTATATACAGGAAAGGTAAGGATATAATTCAAGCGCTGTCTGTGTTCTCTTCACTTCTCCCGTTCTCATGGGTCGATATGCGAAAATAAAGAAAAAGAACAAAATGTGTGGGACTGTATTTTTCGTTTCAGAACATACAAAGGGAATAGAAGTAGAACGTACCACACTCACAGAAAGAGTGTGTATTTAAAACTCATAAAGGTATCTTTTTTGGTGATTATATAGCCTTCACCAAAATCCACCCGGGTGGATTTTGGTGAAGGCTATATAATCACCAAAAATTATACCTTTATGAGTTTTAAATACACACTCTTTCTGTGAGTGTGGTACGTTCCACTTCTATTCCCTTTGTATGTTCTGAAACGAAAAATACAGTCCCACACATTTTGTTCTTTTTCTTTATTTTCGCATATCGACCCATGAGAACGGGAGAAGTGAAGAGAACACAGACAGCGCTTGAATTATATCCTTACCTTTCCTGTATATTATTGTCTTACTTGTTTAGGTTGAACAAGTTCTTTGGTTATATTGAGCTGCTCTTCTGTTTTTTTCTGCGCCTTGGAAACCTCCAGTATTTTATATTATACATTTGCCTGGTTATAGGCTCCTGTCAAGGTATACCCATCTCTAGTCCAGGGGAAATACATTTGCACAGACTGTCACTATATCATACTGACACTTATAGTTGCGTGGACATCACATTATCGATGACTATACCACACACAGCCTGGCAGCCATAGATGATGATTATCATGTATGGCTGTGTGTGGTACAAATTTTGTACCACACACAGGCATACATGGTAATTTATTTATTAACCGTTTCTTATATAGTGCAGCAGATTCCGTTGCGTTTTAAAATTGTGAAAAGATAAAAGAAACTGGGTAACAGACAGACTTGGATGTTAGAGGGCCCTGCTGCAAGCTTACAATCTATAGGGACATAGGAGGTAAACACAAGGACAGGCCCCAGTAATAGCGTAGCTTGTAGGTCCAGAAGGGAAGCTATATAATACATAGGAGGGTTATGCGTGTAGAACTTAAATATAATAGGCTTTCCTAAATAGGTCAGTTTTTAGGGAACGCTTGAAAGTTAGTGGAGAGTCTTATTGTGCGTGGAAGGGCATTCCATAGGGTGGGAGCAGCCCAATGAAAGTCCTGTAATAGTGAATGGGAGCCAGTGTTCTGTGCAGAAGAGAGACGCAGAGCTTGTGCAGAGCGGAGTGGTCCAGCTGGGAGATATTTTGTGATAAGTAAAGAGATATATGCTGGCGCAGTATGGTTAATAGCTTTATATGTGAGTAAAAGTGTTTTATATTGAATACAGTATAATACAGGCAACCAACATAGGCACTGGCAGAGCGGAGCAGCAGACGATGAGCAGCTTGCTCATCCCCAGGCAATGTACCGTACTAGCAGGACATATCAATTTCTGGGGGTACAGTTTGTACTACAGCTATATGATTTCCTTCCTTTAAAATCAAGGGGGTAACGTCAGCGTATCTAAATATATTTTGGGATAAAAGTTCCCTGACCACTGGCCTAGGGTGTCACTCTGATTTGGGGCTTCTAGCACACTCTGGTCTGAACCCTCAGCACCGAGCAGCAACATTCCAGTAAGTAAATAGGAACTGTAGAGGTTTTGAAAGGTGCAGTGAACTAGACTCAACAGTATTGCAGTAGAAATTGGAGATTATCCGCTGTGGTCCTTCTGTGATACGTTCAAGGAATACTAAATATTTGTGCTTATCCAATGAAAATAGATGTGTTGGGGGTTTAAGCTGCAAATATTCAATGATAAATGGACCCCTAAATATTTAAGAAACTACAGTCACTATTACTAGAGTGCGGGCTGAAACTATCTCAGGTCATTGGAAGCAGACGATAAGTTCAGAATCCACAAAAGGAAAATCATCAGAAAGGGGTGATGAGATAATGGTGTAAGAAAAGAGAACTCAAAATAGGTCATGTTTGTGAGAGCATACCATCTATGGTGAGCAGTCATAATCATTACCAAATATTATATAATACCAGTTGTTTACAACATTTTATTTTCATGATTTCTTTCCTACTGTTTTCCACCATTCAACTATTTCTCCCATACACACAAACACACACACCTTCTCCACACCCCTCTCAAATACAAAAAGCTGTAAAAACATACTCCTCTCACCGACTATGACCTGGGGAGGGACTGAATGTGATTATTCCCTCATGCACTACATGCTACCAGGTGAGAGGTGCACAGCTGGCATCCCATAAAATTTACTTATGGCTTGGAGATAAAACAGCGATTGATGGCAAATATAGCCAATCTATGATTTCAGTTGCCACCTCTCAGCTAATGTGCAGAACCAGTATCCTATTTATAGGCATTTTCATGCAATCTAAATAAACTGTCACCAAAATGCCTCTTAGTACACTGTATGTGTGCGGTGTAAGAGAGTTTGCTCATTTCCCTGTACTGTATCTACTGCAAAAGTAACTTTGAAACTGTCAGGTGGTCTTGCGTGCCTTACTTAGAGGGCCTGTGAGAGCAGGTATGTGCAATACACATTATACCAAACATGCACACCCCAATGTTGTGACAATTTTTAATCACTGCTTTGTTGTGGCTTTCAATTAGTCCTGCTCATCCCTTACCCCACCAGTTAATGCAGGTTGACCAATTACTTTTGATGGTATTCTTTGCAGAACAAGGAGAGACCCAAGAAAAAGTGTTTGGAAGCAGACGCAGGGCACCTTGGTAAGAAAACACCAAGTACTTGAGAGAATGTTAAGTAAAAAAATGGAAACCTAAAAAAGTAAGCTAGCTGTGGGCAATAGAATGTCTTGCTTATCAAGATTATTCCTGATCAATGAATCAGACCATGCCTATCTGAACATTTATATCTATACTGCACAATTATTTTACATAGAATACTGAACAGTACATGTAATTTTCTCTACCATTGGAACATACACTCTATTGTGGAAATTCAATTAGAGGCCAATTTTGAGCAATACCACACTGCAACGGTTTTCGAACACTGGTATCCTACATCAAGTTGATTACACCCCTAACTGTACATTTTTGTTTGAAGCCTCAAAGTGTGTATTAAATATGCAATTTAGGAGCGCAATAAATTAAGGCTTCATTACAAATGTAATTGATGTTCTGCTATCAACAAAGTGGCTGATACATATTGAAGCCCATGCAATAAATTGGTTCTCCTATGGTCATGTGCTACAAATGTTGCATGTTCAGTGTGTTGTCTGCTCTACAGATGGAATGTTCCTTTGTAGAAGCACATTTTTAGCTATGAAGCATAACTGGACCACTATAGCAGCCCCTCACATAAAGGGATGGGAGATTTTTTAAATGACACTGGAAATCAACTTTCACAGTGTTATAAACTTAGACAGAGTTGCTTTGTTTAATACATGTATTAATAGGCTCCAATCAAGGGTACTGTCAACTAGTACTTTTCTAAATGGATCTGTGACACACACACACACACACAGTAGCAAAGAACAGAAGCCCGGGTAATGAGCAAGGCACTGTTTTACAGAACCTAAACCCTATTGGGTAGTAACGACACAAAATGTACTGTTTTTTGGGGGTTCCTCAGCTGTCATCAGGGATGGGCGGTGCAGTAATTGGCTAGTATCAGATCCACATTTGTACACAAACAAATGAACCTAAGGATTCATGTGGGCATCACACAAATGTGCAGCAGTATATACTACTGGAAAGTAGGCAAATTTTGATGAGAGATATGAGGACAACTTAGGCAGGGGAGACAATGTCTCCTCGCCTGTCTTAGACCAGTATATACCAGAGTTTTGACAATAAAAATAATTAGAATACAAAGATATTTAAAATATATTAATTGTATTATTTTCTTATGATGTTTTGTAGTCAAAACCCTGGGAGTTTGAAAAGTGAGGCATTGCCTCCCATGCCTACTGTACTTTGTTTTCATAGTTCTGATCAAAATTAACCTACTTTCCAGCAGTATATACTGCATAACTTTCTTCCTCACCTGACTGCACATGACCGTCAAATATGCTTGAGATGCTCAACCCATAGGAGCCTAAATATGTCCTTGACACTGATTTTTTTATTTCCAAATTATATATATTTTTAAATAAAAATTGAAATTGAACATACAGTAACATCAAAATGATTTATTTAGTCTATAGTCTGTGTGGCACACAAGCTGTGTGAGGTTACTTGTGGTTTGGGTAATAAAAACTCTAATGCTGCGTACACACGGTGAGATTTGACATTAGATTTTGACTATATAGTAAAAAAATCGCATGCAGATCACACAGGTTTTTTACCTTGCGATCCAGATACGCACAAATCGAAACCCAGATAGACAGGGCAGCAATAACTATATAGTGCAAATATAATGGTGATTGTATGAATTGTATGTTAAAAAAAAACCTTTATTTCCTATCTGCAGGTAAACACAATCCCGGAGATGATCAATAAGCAATGCAAGGCTGAAGCAACCATTAAATGAACACACTGCACCTATATTAATCATACAAAATATTTTGCTGGAACAGTATATATTTTGAAGTATAATATCACTGAATAAGCATATGTACACTCAATAGATGCAAAAATATATATACAAAAAAATTCACTGTATCACAGCATTAGGAAGCTGTGCTGCTTTACATTTACTATGTACATAGGTAAAATGATTCTAATATAAAATCCTAATCTGACATATCACATCGTACACAGAAAACATTCTCTGTTAATTAAACCTTGAAAACCATCCACATCACCTAATCTGTAGCTGAGAGTGCGGTATAGAGGCGATCTCCCACCCATCAGCCTACAGCCAGCGGCATGTGAGGAAACGTATTCCCCTTGATGCATTTGCCTACTGTAGGCCCCTGCAGTGTGGGGACGTGTGTGTGCGTGTGTATATATAGCTACACTGCATGCATACATACATACATACATACATACATACATACAGTATATAGATCCTAGGCGGGCGGGAGGGCGGCTCACCTTCTCGCACAGGGTGCGCACTTGGTTCTCGTTGAGCTGTTTACAGTCATTGAGTTGCTCGATCCACTGGTCCAGCTCCTTCGTGAACGTCTTGTCCTCCATGTCCAGCACCTCCCCGAGCGCCCCCCAGGGACACCGCAGACTATACGGCCGAGTTGCCCCCGCCTCCCCCTAGCGCCGGGCTCTGCGCCTGTTACACTATGCGCCTGTCCACCCGGTGTGTGTGTCTCTCAGAGGAGGAGGCCGCCGCGCCGCTGCGTCGCTGCTTCTTTCCTCCTCCTCATTCAATCTCGCCTTCACCCCCAGAGCAGGGAGCGCGCACCGAGGAGGGGGTGAGCAGAAAGGAATCGCGCACGGAGACGCCAAACGGAACCAGGAGAAGAACGTGCGCGCTCACATGCTGGTAAACATCAGGGGGAGACGCAGAGAATTCGGGAGCGCGCCCGCAACCGTCAGTATGGTGGATGCGGGGGTGGCTGTACGTAGCGCGCAGCCAGGGAGTGCTCGGCGCATGCGCAGAGCTCATGAGTATGCAAGAAGTGGCGTTTCTTTTTTTCAACGTGCTTTATTAACAGTGTAAACGATACATAATAATGACAGTAAACACGCTGATGCCTGTATCGCGATGCTTTTCGCAATATCTTCTGTGTTACCACCTGTAATTTGATGTCAACAATGGAAACCTGAAAATCGGATGTTCAGAGTATGCAGTCTGCTATAGTTCTGTCTTGGTCTTCACATACCCTCCAACATCTGAAGGGCAGAAATCGGTACACATGCAAAAGGGGGCGTGGTCACAGGCAAAAGGGGCGTAGTCACACCCACTTTCCGAATGTGTATTGAGCATTGGGCAATTTTTTATTCTTTTTACATATTTACAGTTATTTCAGGGGTTCCCAAACTTTTTGGAATCATGGCACCCCGAAGCATCAGAATTATTTTGCGGCACCCCTAGGCTACAGGTTTCTCATTGAGAAAGTTAAAAACAAATATTAAGTTAAATATATTGTGTTTATATCTCATACTTAGGATCAGTAATGTGGTAATAGACAGTATTCACTTCTGTTTGTGCACAATTTGACTATAATGTTAGACATAAATAACTTGAATTGATCCTGGACCACCAACCCAGGGCACCCCTGCAAGTCCTCCAAGGCACCCCAGGGTGCCACGGCACACAGTTTGGGAACCCCTGAGTTATTTACATAGATTAGGCACCTGGGGCAAAAGAATGACATATTATTGTCACCCTAAGTTAAGGGACTGATGGGCAATCATTAACTTTTAATGTATAATTAACTTAATTGTACCCCAGTTTGAGTTGACTCTAAAGCCCCTTTCCCACTGCAGCCTTAAAACGGTATATTGCCGATTTTTGAGTGGGAAAGCGACAGAGTTGAAATACCTTTAAAGTTAAACGGTATTTCAACCCGTTTCCAAAACAGAGTTTTACACGGTAATCTACCGTTTAAGAGGCAATGGGAATGCATCTTAAACGGTAGAGATGATGGCTGATTTTTTTCAGCCATCATCTCCGTGTGTGTACGCTGCCGGGATGAAAGATTAACCACTTTCAGCCCGGCGGTACGCCCCGCTGCCACCCCCCCCCCCCCCCTCCTGTTATACTCACTTGTCCACGCTGCCCCGCTGTGTCCGGCTGGCTGCTGCTGCGGCTGGATGCCGTTAGCGACGCTGGTCCGGCCACATGCCCCGCCTCCCTCCGTCCTGCTCCACACGGAGCAGCACTGGCCACCAATGTTTTATTTTGTAAGCCAGTAATATATAGATTGCTGGCACATGCCAGCAATCTATATATTTCTGGAACCACTGGGCACCAATGACAATCATAAGCCAGTAATATATAGATTGCTGGTACATGCCAGCAATCTATATATTTCTGGAACCACTGGGCACCAATGACAAACCTAAGCCAGTAATATATAGATTGCTGGCACATGCCAGCAATCTATATATTTCTGGAACCACTGGGCACCAATGACAATCATAAGCCACTAATATATAGATTGCTGGCACATGCCAGCAATCTATATATTTCTGGAACCACTGGGCACCAATGACAAACCTAAGCCAGTAATATATAGATTGCTGGCACATGCCAGCAATCTATATATTTCTGGAACCACTGGGCACCAATGACAATCATAAGCCAGTAATATATAGATTGCTGTAATATGCCAGCAATCTATATATTGCAGGCACCACTGGGCACCAATGATTTAGTTATTAGGCAGTAATCAGGGCCGGTGCAAGGATTCTAGACACCCTAGGCAAAGCACCACAACACCGCCCCTGCTCCCCCCAATACCCTCCACCCAGCCACTCGCATACATAATTGACTTCTTTAAATATTATATTGATTTTGTATTTGTATGAACAAATATAAAAAGAATAACTCCATAAAATGTGATAACAATAACATTACCATTGAAAGACCTCCATGTAATACTAAGAGCATTTTAATAGCCAGACAAAATGTAGGGCATTTATGTGAACGCCAGTCAATAAGGAGACATACGCTATTGGGCAGGCATCCAGTCACTCAGTCATAAGGTGGTCAATCAACATGATATGACGATGGGCAGAGCCGGCAACAGAAATCTTGGTACCCAGCATGCTGATATTTCAACGCACAGTTCCTAGTGCATGGAGCTAGCACATATTGGTGCATTATTCAGTTGTACAGTACACAAAAAACACAGAATGTGATGGCAGATAAGAACCACTTGGCCCATCTAGTCTGCCCTGAACACATGTATATGCACACACTTGCACATAATATATTTTGACTGTGGGAGGGCCCAGGAGTACCATGAAGCCCACCAAGCTTCAAAGCCCTACCTACCCTGGTGTGCATCCGTGTATCAAAATGTGCAAGGAATGAAACACCCACTGTAAGTGTGTACGGATGCTGCAATCATGCTTTAGACTTCACCATTGGTCGCACCATTGAAATTTGCATAAGCCATATACTAAGAGCAGATCATGTATTGTGCAATGTGAGCAACTCATCGTCTTTGTTTACTATGGCTTCCAGCAACATGCCCGTGTAACCCCAATAGCATGCAAATACTATGCTACATCTGCACCTGATTAGCCAAAACCCTGTAACTACCCAGGACAAAAAAATATATAATTTGTCCCGATAAGAAAAGCAAAAACATAGGGGAAAATAAACAACATATTGGCCCCTACAAGACAATTTATAGAAATAAATAAAACACTAGATAGATATTGCCCCACAGGCCCTTAAAAGACAAGAAAAAAAATACACTATCATAATACAAAAAAATCATCACAGAGCCTGGCATATAATGTTGTAGTGACCTCGATATACAGGGTGATTCAAAAGTCGCAGTACACCCTTTTGTTTCAAAAACCTACTCCCAATTATACTCCAATCAGGTACAGGACTATTATTTATAAGGGAGTCACAGTAATTACATCATAGTACTCTCTTACCAGAACTCTGGTCACATAGTGATACTCTTCATAAAGTAATAATATTAATGCATTAAAAAGTTAAAAAAAAAAACAAGCAAAAAAATATAAATACAAATTATATATATATATATATATATATATATATATATATATTATACACACACACATAAACATACATAGCTGTTGTATATAATAAACAGTTATACATAGTTATATACAGTATTTATATATTATACACACACATATGCACAACACACACACACACACACACACATATATCTCATTGCTATTATACATTACAAACAGTTATGCATACTTGTCATGATTGATACTGCATCATTGCAATGGTACTGTAGCTGTTAGGTGTACAGACATTAGTCTAATACACAGGAAGGCACACACTGACACTAATAGTGATTGCATCACTCTCACCTGATTGATTCAGAAAAGGGAGTTGAAGGATGAGGAAACGAAAGGACTGAAGCTGTGAGGAGGAAGGAGGGGCAGAGAGCCCACCCCCCTCCCCGTGTTGCCGGGCTGAGGAGCCAGGACTCGAGTCGAGGAGAGGAGAGAGGCACTGTGCTGTCTGCTCCATACTACTGCTCACTGTGCTGGCCGGCACTTGCAATAGAGAGTGCGTGGTCCTTGTGCAGATATCAGTGACCAGCCCAGGTGGTCTCCCTCCCTCCCCGAACAGGCTGTGAATTGATTGCTTGAGAGTGACTTCTGAGCTGACTGCTGGTGCAGTAGGGGGTGCCGACCCTTTGTAAACGTGCTTCTAGTGATCATGTTCATATTGCAATCATAAAAGAGAGGAGGGGGAGAGAGAGAATATGCGGGTGCGCTTTCAGGTTGTAAATTTTAAAATCATGCTGCTGTGGGATGGGGAGGGGGGTGTAAGGCTTGGTTTGTGGTGAGAGAATATGCTGGCGCTATTGTGAAGGGAGAGATTGCAGAGGGAGGAGCTGGCAGTGGGAGGGCAGCGGGTTTAACACTGCTCCACGCACGGGCGGGATGCAGGCAGAGGGCGGACGTATGTCTCACCTGCTACCTGCTGGTACGAACTCCTGTGTGCTATACTTGGCAGCTGCTGCTGCTTTCTTCTTCCGGCTCTCCTGCAGCTCATTAACGCCCTCTAGTGGCCGGCGCCCTAGGCAAATGCCTAATGCTGCCTAGTGGTGGCGCCGGCCCTGGCAGTAATATATACATAGCTGGCACTGGCCAGCAATGTATATATTACTGTCCACCATGGGTTAAATTGAGCCGACACATAGCACAAATGTCGACGGCTGCGGGATTTGTACGCACCACTGGCCCCTCCCCCACCTTTTATTATGTGAAAACAACTGTGGGTGTGCACCTTTTTATCCCTGAAAAGCCCATTAAAGTCACAGGCACTCATTTGTGTTTTAAAAACGTTTTGAAGAGCTAAAACGTTTTACCTGCAATGGGAATGGTACTTAAATGGCATTTAAAACTGTAATCTGCTGCAGTGGGAATGCTAAATACCGTTTAAGATTACCTGTAACTTAAAACGGGTCTGCAGTGGGAAAGCAGCATTATACTGCTGCGACCGGTGGCTCCGAATCCAGCCCCAGACTTGGCTCTGCTGTACAGCATCGCACAGCTTCCAGCATCCAGATATATCAACGGCACATGCGCTGAGCGTCCTTTACTGCATCCTAGACAGCGACAGCGGCTTTAATAGTTTTGAATTAAGTGAGCCCGAGAACTAAGTATTCTAATTATACAAAGCAGTTTAAATAACATAAGATACAGGTTGATACAATGGCTGTGCGTTCCAGGATGGTGATACGCACAAGCCAGAGCCGAGAACCCACATAATGTCAGAAGGAGGAGGAAAGGCAAGAGTTGGACGGGCAGCGCTAACAAGCCGCGACAACGGGAAGTGAAGCGGCAACAGCGTGTGTGCGTTCCACTGCAGGTGGAACGCACGCCGAAAGAGCTGTGATGTTTTAACATGTTTTATCATTAAGCTGGCTGCCGTGACCGGACCGCAAGGCCCCACGGGACGGGGAATGGGTGCTGCTGCATTGCTAGAATTTCCTTTTAACACCACCGCTGGGCAGGATACGACCAGCGCAGCCACCGCAAATCGTCAGAAAACGGTACATTCGGTACATCTATTTTTAGCCGGTACAGACCGTTAAAAAACGGTACTTTACCGGCTAAATCGGTACAGTTGGAGGGTATGTCTTCAGCAAAAGTGATTTTTACCGTTAATTGTTGTTACTAACTTTAAAGCAACGCAAATGGGTACCCTACAACATTTCTATGCTAAAAAAAAAACAACTGAGGGAAGATGCGTGGTCACTGGTAAAGGGGGAGGCAAGTCTTTTTCTAGCACTGGTTGCGCTGGGGCTGGTAGGCTACTGTTAACCAGGGAGATGGAGGAAGCCACCTGTCACTGAGCAGAGCTGCATACCCTCCAACATGACCCATTCCATTAAGTACAAAATGCTCTGCTCCTGGACTTCCCTCTTAATGTATGATTTCCGTCACTAGTGTTGAACTAGGACATTGCATAGCTCCCAAATGTCTTGGTTACCGTAGGAACATCCCAGATTTTGGAGACATTCTCATGTCCCGCCAGGGGCCAGCAGTGTCCAGGGGGGGGGGGGGGGGCAGTTGGGAGTCCCCACTGTCACCCGTAAATAGATGCGCACATCTATTCATGCCACGCAGCAGCGAAAACAGGGCATGGCCTCGTGGGAGAGCCGCGAGTATAGACCACACCCCATTTCACTAGACCACGCCCCCAAATTTCCACCGCACGGGACCATCCCTCCTGCTCCAGCTTCAAAGTTGGGAGGTATGTAATCGATGAGAAGGATGATTCAGCACAGGTGACAGCAATCATAAATTAAGAGGGAAGTCATGGAGCAAAGCATGTTGTACCTTATGGAATGGGTCATGTTGGAGGGTATGGTGCTGCAGGAGTGCTAAAGAAATATGATGCACCTAGAGGTGTTGCAAGGGTGGTTCTGGTGGAGTGTGAGCTCTTGGCACCAAAAACCTCAGAGGGCGGCATGCCAGTACTCTTAAGGTTCTCATACACAGTGCGTTAGTCACTGTGTGTTTTGCACTGGAACACATCACATGCATTTTGAATGCAGTGAGATGCAATGCAATCTAGTACAAAAAGTATGTGCAGCACATACTTTTTGTGCTATGCAATGTCATAAGTTCTGGAGAGCGCATTGCATTGCACCTGTTAAATTGTACCATGTATGGGCACCTTTACGGACAGATGAGATGAGCGCTTTGATTTCCTTATATGCAAGTTGGGGAGGAAAACCCATTCAAATTTAGGACATCTGAGTCTGGCTCCATGCAAGCCTCAGATCCAATAATGTAGCAAAACATAGTGTTTGGGTCTAGAAAACTGCCTGCTACCATGGGAACAGGCTGCTGGCTGACTGAGAATGGCTGTCTCTCAGCAAACCCATGGCAGCAACCTCTGATTGGATCTGACAGGCAAAAGTGCCTCACTACACCACCATCCATCCCCACCAGGTCATCTTTAAGCTGCTAATTGTCAGCTTTAGCCAGAGAGAGAGCGCCGGATGCATGGGGAAGCCACTATGGCTGAGAAGTGGCAATGTAATTCTGTAGATTTCTGCCTCTTTGCGTAGTACAGCACTGGCAGTCAGGAGGCGGCAGACCTTAAGAGCAGCAGGAAGGTGGGGAGCATATGGGTCTATTATATGGGAAAGGGTGCTTGTGACGGGCCAGTGCCTGACTAAAGGTTCCAGATGCCCTGCCTAGGCTAATACATTTGTGACTCCCTTTGTAATGATACAAAACACATTTATGGGCATTTGGGGACTTGTCAGTCATGCCCATGTGCATGTAACAAAGGATATACAACTGGCATGTAGACATACCTCCCCACATGACCCTCTCCAGGAGGGTCACAATGCTCTTTTTCTGGACTTCCCTCTTAATTTATGATTACCATCACCTGTGGTGAAATGCTTTTCTTATCACTTGTGGTGAAATGCTTTTCTTATCACTGAACCTGTTTAAAACAGGTGATGGCAACCACATTGTGTACCTCCTGGAGAGGGTAATGTTGGGAGGTATGTCAGGGTTGCCTATCTGACCTTCTCCTTCTGGGAGAAAATACCCTGTTCCTGGACTTCCGTGGTAATGTAAGATTACCATCACCTGTGACGACACACCTTTCTTATCAGTTACCTAGCTCACCACAGATGATGGCAATCCTACATTACCAGGGAAGTGCAGGAACAGAGCATTTTCTCCCTGAAGGTGAGGGTCAGGTAGGCAACCATGAAGTATGTGTAGCATCTAATGCTTGTGGCATGGGAAGGAGGCTTTGGCTTTAGGCTGACTAGCTGGTGTTGTAGCACAATGTCCATAAACTAATTGTTCCATCCAACACTAAAGCCCCCCATACACGGTCCGTTAATCGGATCCGTTGTGTGCTTAAACAGCACACATCGGATCGGATCGCATCCCTAGTGCATGCAGTGTGCATGCACTGCGATCCGATCCGATGTGTAGCTAGTACAAAAAGTATGTGCAGCACGTACTTTTTGTACCATACTATGTGATGCGCGGGAGCGCGCATCGCATAGTACAGAACGGAGCCCTACACAACGGACCGTGTATGGGCACCTTAATTGTTACATTAGCACAGCTATCTGCAGTTACCTTAAGAACTGTATTCCTCCACATTACATCGGGATAGGTGATAGCTAAGAAGCATGTAATAAATTAGGCCTTATTTGTTTTACTCGGCTGACACCCCCAACCTTTAGGCTGCAGCTTAATCTGCCTATTTGTTAATGTGACACTGGAACTGGCGGCACCAAGTGCTCTGCTTGTGTTCTTTCCATTCCACTGTGTGCACAGGAGCAGCATCAGGCTTATTCAGCATGGAGTGCATAGAGAATTTGATAATTGAGCAATTACCGAATGGTTACACATGCGAACGCTATGCATGTGTGAGGGGGAAATAGCAACTAAAAATACATATAAATCATAAATGCAATGAACCTATCTATTTAAGAGTTGAAGAGAGCCACACATGCATCAATATGGGGATACTGCAGCCAGATGGAGTGAGAAGGGACATGCCTATAACTGCCAGCCGGTGATTGGGGGGGGGTCCCCGGGGCTCTCCCTTCTCCTGCTCCTCACTGCACCTGGAAGGGGAAGTACAGGCCCTGAAACAAGTGAGGTGGGAGCAACAGAGGTCAGTGCGGGGTGGCGATAAAAAGCCCATAGGCTAAAGCTGTCAATGGGGCAGATGTATTAAGCTTTAACAAGAGATAAATCCAAGGGTGATAAGGAGAGATAAACGTCCAGCCAATCACCTGCTAACTGCCATGTTACAGACTGTCTTTGAAAAAAGTCAGTAAGGAGCTGATTGGCTGGACGTTTATCTCTCCTTATCACCTTTGCATTTATCTCTTGTTAAGGCTTAATACATCTGCCCATTATCCCTTGTGGCGGTAGCCCGGCGTGCGGGTTTAAGTTCATACCAAAATCCGATAAAAACCACAATAGCGCAAGTCCAGCGCAAAGCTGGACCTACGTTCTGGGAGCAGCACTTAGCAGGGAATCTGACTCTACCTGCTCCCGTGTGTCTCAAGGGAGGCTCAGCAGTGGTGCCGCTCGCTGGTGTGGGGACTCCACCACCTCAGCTGTCCTGGTGACTCCTCCACATACCCTCCTCTGCCACATGTGGTCTGCAGCGACAATGCAAATTCCTGGTGAGTAAGCCACTCAGCCCCCTTCTACACTTTGCACCACCGCCGGTTTCTGATGGAGGGGTCATCTCCATATAACGGAGGTGTAAGTCCGGGTATGTTTGTGGTTTGGGTTGTACAGCAGCATTCAAAAAAAGAACACAAGAGGGAAAAAAGACAGTTGTAGGCGGATGCACTCCTGTTTTGAGGATTGAAATGAAGTGCTTTTTATATGCACAATTTTTCTTTAAAAAAATGGGAACTCCAATTATCTTTATTGTTATAGTTCTGATAAGGAGATACCCATTAGTATGCGAAATTGGAAGAGTTTAAAAATTGGGGGACAAACAATGACATGAATTGTGCTAGAAAAAAAAGATGGTGTTGATAGAATTTAAAACGTGTTGGCAGATTTTATTATATTTGGAGGATGTAGCTTAGAATTCCGGGGGTAATTCCCTTTATTGTGGATGTCACTGTGTGAATGGATCACACTACTGTGCTGTTTGTGGAGTTGATAAATTAAATATGGCCTTAATAGGCTCAGTACTATTCAAATAATAGCTATTTTATCAATTTTACTCCTGGGGGTTTACATTACACAGGGCTTGTACCCATTTTAAGTACACAGTATAGGTAAAGGTTTGTGCAAAATTGCACCTGCATTCAGTGTGGAGCGTCTGAACAAATGAACAGGTTTCCCTGTTATACCAGCTTTGGGTAACCTCTGCTGGTACACAGTGTTACATATGGTGGATACAGTCCTACAGTATCAGATACATTAAGTAATCACACACTCTGCGAGAATTGCTACTGTGTTGAGTGTAATGTTATCTATTGTTCAAATGGACTGGTTAAGCCCCTAGTTAGTCTGGCTTATGGGGACCTCTGCTGGATGAAGATAGTATATTGCTGTTTATTAGCATAGATGTTTAATGTCATATGGGGTTAATAAACCTTCCATGAATACCATGTGGAGTAACCACAATTTGTTTGCAGAAGGACTTATTCAGTGCTGCACAATGTTCTTCCCACACCTATATGGTGGGAAGTGAGGCCACTGCGAATGTAGTGACCCTATCTAGCACACATGGTGGACCACACACATTAGATCACATAAGCTATCATAAATACATCCTATAATCTGCCAAACACGGGGTTGTGACACGTGTTTCGCATCTAAGCTTTCTCAAACAAGCCAAACGAATGACACCCGTATGCTGGGCTATATTCATATGACCAGCCTATCGCTGGCTCCATTTGTGGTCAGCTGTGGTTCACAGCCAATCATCTGGCTGATTGTCCGGCCTCGCTTACTGAGCGCTTCCGCCCATCTCCTGGCGGGTGCTTCTGGCGTCTATTGTGACGTCAGGACGCGGACCACGTTATCGCTTGGTCCTGATGCGCACTGAGTCACATGGGCAATTGGAGCCTATCACAGCAGTAATAGGGATGCTGCCCGTGCATATGGATATTCCAAACTGCGCCCTGGACTCTGTATGTCTCATAATGTTCCTGGTTTTTATATTATAATGCGATTCGCGTATTTGCTTTTGTTGATTTTTACAACATTCTTTGTACCCCGTGTGGTGTGTACCACCTGGGTTCATCATATGTGGTATTGGAATTCAAGGTGAGTGCGTTGTAATGCTGCATTTCTGCTTTTAAGCCGAATGCAGGGTCTGCCCTGCACTCTGTATGAATTGGGTTTATTATGATCTGGCTGGATGCTGGTGCCTGACATCATTGGCTGATGTAGGATACTGAATATGTGGTACCCTACTATTAGTGCATGGCCTGTGAGACAATTGATATAATGATGGTAATTATAGGGTGAGGTAAAATGAAAGGATTTAGTACCATAAACATCATAAAGATTGATTGGCTGTGCAAAGGATAATTTTATATGTTGGTACTGGCACAGTAATATTTGTGAATTGGTTCCTAATTGTGACCGATGATGTTAGTTGTGAAATAGTGATGAAAAAGTGTAAAAATGGGTGAGGTACATGCATTGAACTGAAAACTTAGTGACACTTTCAACGTGAAAAAATATATAAAGTGATTGTGTATTGGTTGTTTATAGTTTTATTCTTGTTTCTTTTTTCTTATTATATAAGATGGTGTTTAATACATCTATCCAACTGGTGGGTAGTGTAGGGGAGGTGTGATACTACTGGTGTTGTAGGTGAAAAAATAATGCTAGTGGGTATTCCAGATAAGTAGGTAGATACTGGTGACATTGGGGTGAATACTGTGATTTTGTGTTGTTGAACCCAATCACATTATCAAAAAAGAAACACAAAGTCAATCGTTTAGTAATATAGGCCAGTGGTGGGATAGCGTCATGTGACAGTTGAAAAACTGGGCCATAATCCTGCGCGTGACATAATGTTAATTAGACTTGCCTGCCACTGACCAATCTCGGGTGAGACGTAACTCATCGGGGATCTTCGGAGAGTCCACCTCCAATTTCCAGGAGGTCAGGAGTTGTGCACCCTCAGTGGGTGTAGTGGCAGTAAACATTGAGCCGTTTTTCCGGATGAGAAGTTTCGTAGGGTATCCCCATCTGTAAGGGATGTCAGCTTCTCGGAGGGCCTTTGTCACCGAGGAGAACGACCTGCGGAGAGAGAGGGTGGCTGCGGATAGGTCGCCAAAGATCTGGAGGTCTCCCAGGATGGCAGCAGAGTGGGTGGATGGTCTGGCGGACTTGAGTATTGAGTCCTTGATATGAAAATAATGGAGACGCATTAGTGTGTCCCGTGGGGCATCCTGGGGGGCGTTCCGGGCTTTTGGTAGGCGATGGATGCGGTCCAAGAGGAAGTCAGTGATCTGTGTAGTTGGCATTAATTTTGAGAATACGTCAGTCACATATTGAGTGAGGTCCGAGTTAGAGACAGTTTCCGGGATGCCTCTAATTTTAATGTTGTTGCGTCTCGACCTGTCCTCCAAGTCGCAGATCTTAGTTTGCAAGGCCCTCACCTCGTCTTGGACCCCCTCGTGAAGAGTAAGGAGATCGTTGTGGGATTTGACCAGTTCATCCAGTTTATTCTCAATGTGGTCAGTGCGATGTCCCACCGCCTCTATGTCCTGTTGGCAAGATTGGAGCGCTGATTTAAATTCAGCGGATATGTCTGTTTTAAATGAGGCTAGTAGCTGCTTCATCAGTCCCAACGTTAGGGGGGCATCGTCCCCTGCTGGAGGTTGTTGGTTATTGCTCATTGTGGTGGGATCGAATGGTGCACTGAGAGCTGATAGAGTAGGTGTACCGGGTCCTTTGATAGCGACCGGCTTAGAGTTGGGTGACTGAGAAGAGGCTTTAAAAAAGCTAGCTGGGGGGGCGCCACCAAGTTCTTTCACTTTTTTAGGGGGCATGTTTGCCGCAGGAAGTGGGACGGTGGTGGAAATGCACAGACTTATGAGAGACTTGGATGCGGGTGCAGGCTGATCTATTAGCAGGTTACGGCTGGGTCAATGACATACTGCCACTGTAGTATTAAACTTCAAATCATATCGGGAGTGGTAAAGTGTGTCAGCACCCTCTAAGGCATGTTGGGCGTCATATTAGAGGGAAAGCAGGACATATGAAACTGTATGCGTGGGGTGGCTACCATGCAGCCAGGGCCAGATGAGGTGGTCGTGCCAGCACTGGCCACCAGAGTCAATGTCCTCTTTATTAGAAGGCTGTTGGTAGGGCTCCTAGGGCTTCTGGGGGAGCCAACACAAGAGGGGTTAAGGGGTGCACTGTCAGTGGTCCTGTGGCTGGGGGTGAACCCTGGTGGTAGCAGGATTCTGCGTGGGTCACTGTGTGCAGCACTACTCTGTGTGTGTTAGTAACACAGGGAGAATGGGGAAACCAAGATGGCCGCCGCAAGTAGTGAGGCAGGGGGATAGAGGGGCTCCAGTGCTTTGCTGGGGCTCCTGGGCTTGTTGATTTTGTGCCCAGGGGCTGTGCTGGGTGTGTGGGGAGTCCCCTTACCTCGGAGGCCTGATCCAGGGGCTCCAGCAGCTCCGGCGCCCGCGCGAAGTGCCGCGATCCGGCTGTGGAGCTCGGCCGCCGGGTAGCTGCAGTACTTTAGGCCGCGGCTTGGTGCTGCGGGTAGGCCTCAACCTCCAGGAGCTGTAAACTCGGGTCCCCGGCTCCGTTTTTCGTGCCCCCTCGATCCGGAGGCTCCCCGCCGGCTTGGTGAGTGATGGGGGAGGGTTCAGGTGACCTGAGAGGCCACAAATCGGGGTTTTTAATGGGGTTATTGCAGGAGCTGTAAAGCTGAGCGTCCTGCTTCCTCCACGGCCAGGCCACGCCCCTCTCAATCACATTATGAATTTATGAATAATTGACCCATTTGAATATGTTGTTCTATTATCAATATGTAAAGGTTTTTGGGTCTTGGTTTGTTGAAAGATTAGTTGGATGGAAGAACTAAAGAAAAGGTAGGTAACTATTGAATTCATTGAGTCCTCTTGGTTGGAGACAATCCATCAGGAAGATGAGTCTTGTTTCATTTTTCAGAAGTTCAGCATCAAGATCTCCCCCTCTGATGCCAAGCTGTATGTGCCGCATGCCAAATACTTGTAGGCCACTGGGGTCACTATCATGGTGGCGCATGAAGTGTCTGGCTATTGGGGTAAGTTTTTTGAAGTTGTCTGTATCTTTCTTTGCGTTGCGTACTGAGCCAATGTGTTCCAGTACTCGCACTTTCAAAGGCCTTTTGGTTTTGCCCACATAGGCTTTACCACATGGACATTTAATTTGATAGATCACCCCTATTGTGGTGCAAGTGATCAATCCTTTTATGGTCCACACTTTACCATATCTATCTTGGTATGATTTGGTGGGTACCATGTACCGACACGCCTTGCAGCGACCACATTTGTCTGAACCCTGTCTGGAAACATTTAAGGTCATTGGTGGATCGGCCAGGTGGCTACGTACTAGGCGATCACCAATATTTCTGGCTCTTCGCCAACTGACCTGGACTTGTGGTTGTAGGATCTTTTTCAAGTCTTCATCAGTATGTAGTATGGACCAATGTTTCTGCAGGATGTGACGTATATCCTTCCAATGGTTACTGAATGTACCAATGAAGCGTATTGGTTCTTCTTGTTTGGGGTTCCGTTTTTTGGGGGCCAATAGAGAGTTTCGGGGGATTTGTTTTACTGTTTTGCACGCCTTTTTGATGAGTTTTTTGCTGTACCCTCTTTCCAGTAGCCGTTGTGAGAGTTCTTGTTCTCTATCTGAAAATACTTCTGGGCTTGAGCAATTCCGTTTGGTTCTGATCAATTCCCCTTTCGGGATTGCTTTAATTGTGCTTGGTAAGTGGGCACTAGACGCGTGTAGTACGCTGTTGGTAGCGGTTTTCTTTCTATATATGTCCGTACATATATTGCCCATTTCATCAACACTAATAGTCAAGTCAAGAAAGTGGATTTGCTCCTGGCTGGCTTCCATTGTGAGTTTAAGATTTAACTCATTGCAGTTAAGTATCTCAATGAATTCCTCTAATTCCTTTTTGTCCCCCTCCCAAAGGAGTAGGATATCGTCTATGAAACGTAGGTATAGCGGAATTTTTTCTGTAAACTTGGTATGTGCATCCTTAAACACCTCTTCCTTTTCCCACCACCCCAGGTACAGGTTGGCATATGTCGGCGCACATGCTGTCCCCATAGCAGTCCCCTGTACCTGGAGGTAGTGGGAGCCCTGGCATGTGAAATAATTTGTGGTGAGTATGAATGTAATCGCCTCTACCAGAAATGCATTGAAGTCATGGTTGCTGTTCATATTGAGGAAATATTGTACGGCTCCAATGCCTTTGTCATGTTTAATGCTGGTGTATAGGCTCTCAACATCTAGTGACACCAGCCATGTATCCTTGCTGGCAGTTAGATTTTCCAATTTGTTTAATGCATCCATGGTGTCACGTAGATATGATGGGAGAGCTGTGACGTATTGTCTTAAAAACTGGTCTACATAAATGCTCAGTTTTTCGGTAAGGCTCCCCTTGCCTGACATTATTGGCCTGCCTTGTGGTACATTGGCGTTCTTGTGTATTTTCGGAAGCAGGTAAAGGGTGGGTGTTTTTGGATTGGGAGTTTGTAGAAATTTTAGGTCGCTGTTTGTAATGATTTTTCTATCATGTGCCGTTGTAATTAGATCCTGGTACTGTCGAGAGTACTTTGCACATGGATTAAAGAATAACTTGGTGTAACAGTCCGGATTGTTTAGTTGTCGCTGCAGTTCTTGGGTGTAGAGGGTACGTGGCCACAAGACCACGTTTCCCCCTTTATCAGAAGGTTTGATTATTGTGTCGTGCCACGTGGATATTTCCTGGAGAGCTCTTTTTTCTCCTGCATTGATGTTACTTGATTTACATTGTTTTTGGGCCAGTAATTGGTCTAGGTCTTGCGATACCAGAGTTTGGTAGACCTGTATTTGTGGGCAAATTTTTGTATCTGGAAAGAATACAGATTTCTTCTTAATTTTTGTTTTATCAAATGGTTCGGGCATTGCGTGATACGTGTCACATTCTGCTGCTATTGGCAGTTGTATTTCATTCTCAGATGCCAGATCCATAAGTTTTTCTAATGCTGGTTGGTCATCTTCCTCCAATGTTTCCTGATTATGAGGATAGTCTTTCTTGTTTTGAATATTTTGATGACAGAAGAATTTTTTTAGGAGTATTTTCCTCGTAAATAGATGAAGATCCTTTTCTAGGTCGAATCTGTCGGCTTGAGAGGACGGTGAGAATGACAAACCTCTCTTAAGAATGGACTCTTGGTTTTGGGTAAGTTCTCTATCGGTTAGGTTAATAATTTTCAAGGGGGTAGAGGAGGCAGTTGTTATATCAGGTTCCGGGTGTATTATTCCCTGAAACGTCTCCTCTCTCTGGGTTCTTCCCTCCAGTCGAGATATTCCCGCTTTCTTCTTCTTCCCCCCCTGGCCCCTCCTGATCTTTCTCCAGGGTCTCTGCCTGGTTTGCGGCCTGTTCCTAAAAAATGTACCCATGAGAGTCTATTTTCTACAGAGTCACTATCCGATGACTCAGGTTCAGAGGTTGTGTAGTTGGAGGTATTGCCACTCCTATTGGTGTTATATTGGGGTCTGTTGGTCCTATTATTCCATTTGAAAATTCTGTTGTTCTGAAAGTCCATTTTGTCACGTTGGAATGTACGTTTTTTGCGTTCAATAATTTCCGACTCAAAGGTTTCTATCTCTTTTTTATATTTGTCGTATTGGGTTTGAAACTGCTCTAGCGCTTCAAAGTTTTTTAATTTTTCTCCCAATACAATGATTTCTTGCGATAGTTGGTTTAAAATCACTTCATCATGTTTCACCAAAATTTTTATTAAATCTTTTGAACATTGTAATAGGGTTTTCTCCCATTCCACTTTCAGATCTTCGTTGGCCAGATCGAATGCCGGGAAGACTTTTGGCCTTAGGCCTCTGGGGACCAGGTTGTGTTTTAAGTAATTATCAAAGGTTGTACGGTTCCAAACCATTTTACTTTGTTTCATAAGTGCCAGTTTTAATGCATACAGATCATCAGACCAATTGGAGGCAGGACCGCCAGGTCTGCCTGGGTGGTCTAAGAATATAGAGTCCATATCACTACGGAGTTTGTCTCTCCTACTCTCTAGATCTTTCGCGAGGCTGAATGTGGACATCGTGGGTAACAATCGTTTGGTTGGTGTATTATGTTTATAATATCAATTGATTATACCAATTTTAAATGATATAGGTGCTAGATTCCAGAGAACTGTATGGGTAACAGTGAGTTTGGAACATGGGAGACAGGGGTTTTTTGGAGTCTGCACACTACAGGTGGATTGTGCCCTTGATTTTTGGGCCTAGTACCGCTATCACAATTTATACTGGGAGCGGGGGTGCTATCCTGTTCAACTGGAAGTCAATATTCAAAAAAAGAACACAAGAGGGAAAAAAGACAGTTGTAGGCGGATGCACTCCTGTTTTGAGGATTGAAATGAAGTGCTTTTTATATGCACAATTTTTCTTTAAAAAAATGGGAACTCCAATTATCTTTATTGTTATAGTTCTGATAAGGAGATACCCATTAGTATGCGAAATTGGAAGAGTTAAAAAATTGGGGGACAAACAATGACATAAATTGTGCTAGAAAATAAAGATGGTGTTGATAGAATTTAAAACGTGTTGGCAGATTTTATTATATTTGGAGGATGTAGCTTAGAATTCCGGGGGTAATTCCCTTTATTGTGGATGTCACTGTGTGAATGGATCACACCACTGTGCTGTTTGTGGAGTTGATAAATTAAATATGGCCTTAATAGGCTCGGTACTATTCAAATAATAGCTACTTTATCAATTTTACTCCTGGGGGTTTACATTACACAGGGCTTGTACCCATTTTAAGTACACAGTATAGGTAAAGGTTTGTGCAAAATTGCACCTGCATTCAGTGTGGAGCGTCTGAACAAATGAACAGGTTTCCCTGTTATACCAGCTTTGGGTAACCTCTGCTGGTACACAGTGTTACATATGGTGGATACAGTCCTACAGTATCAGATACATTAAGTAATCACACACTCTGCGAGAATTGCTACTGTGTTGAGTGTAATGTTATCTATTGTTCAAATGGACTGGTTAAGCCCCTAGTTAGTCTGGCTTATGGGGACCTCTGCTGGATGAAGATAGTATATTGCTGTTTATTAGCATAGATGTTTAATGTCATATGGGGTTAATAAGCCTTCCATGAATACCATGTGGAGTAACCACAATTTGTTTGCAGAAGGACTTATTCAGTGCTGCACAATGTTCTTCCCACACCTATATGGTGGGAAGTGAGGCCACTGCGAATGTAGTGACCCTATCTAGCACACATGGTGGACCACACACATTAGATCACATAAGCTATCATAAATACATCCTATAATCTGCCAAATACGGGGTTGTGACACGTGTTTCGCATCTAAGCTTTCTCAAACAAGCCAAACGAATGACACCCGTATGCTGGGCTATATTCATATGACCAGCCTATCGCTGGCTCCATTTGTGGTCAGCTGTGGTTCACAGCCAATCATCTGGCTGATTGTCCGGCCTCGCTTACTGAGCGCTTCCGCCCATCTCCTGGCGGGTGCTTCTGGCGTCTATTGTGACGTCAGGACGCGGACCACGTTATCGCTTGGTCCTGACGCGCACTGAGTCACATGGGCAATTGGAGCCTATCACGGCAGTAATAGGGATGCTGCCCATGCATATGGATATTCCAAACTGCGCCCTGGACTCTGTATGTCTCATAATGTTCCTGGTTTTTATACTCATAATGCGATTCGCGTATTTGCTTTTGTTGATTTTTACAACATTCTTTGTACCCCGTGTGGTGTGTACCACCTGGGTTCATCATATGTGGTATTGGAATTCAAGGTGAGTGCGTTGTAATGCTGCATTTCTGCTTTTAAGCCGAATGCAGGGTCTGCCCTGCACTCTGTATGAATTGGGTTTATTATGATCTGGCTGGATGCTGGTGCCTGACATCATTGGCTGATGTAGGATACTGAATATGTGGTACCCTACTATTAGTGCATGGCCTGTGAGGCAGTTGATATAATTATGGTAATTATAGGGTGAGGTAAAATGAAAGGATTTAGTACCATAAACATCATAAAGATTGATTGGCTGTGCAAAGGATAATTTTATATGTTGGTACTGGCACAGTAATATTTGTGAATTGGTTCCTAATTGTGACCGATGATGTTAGTTGTGAAATAGTGATGAAAAAGTGTGAAAAGGGTGAGGTACATGCATTGAACTGAAAACTTAGTGACACTTTCAACGTGAAAAAATATATAAAGTGATTGTGTATTGGTTGTTTATAGTTTTATTCTTGTTTCTTTTTTCTTATTATATAAGATGGTGTTTAATACATCTATCCAACTGGTGGGTAGTGTAGGGGAGGTGTGATACTACTGGTGTTGTAGGTGAAAAAATAATGCTAGTGGGTATTCCAGATAAGTAGGTAGATACTGGTGACATTGGGGTGACTTTCTTGACTTGACTATTAGTGTTGATGAAATGGGCAATATATGTACGGACATATATAGAAAGATAACCGCTACCAACAGCGTACTACACGCGTCTAGTGCCCACTTACCAAGCACAATTAAAGCAATCCCGAAAGGGGAATTGATCAGAACCAAACGGAATTGCTCAAGCCCAGAAGTATTTTCAGATAGAGAACAAGAACTCTCACAACGGCTACTGGAAAGTGGGTACAGCAAAAAACTCATCAAAAAGGCGTGCAAAACAGTAAAACAAATCCCCCGAAACTCTCTATTGGCCCCCAAAAAACGGAACCCCAAACAAGAAGAACCAATACGCTTCATTGGTACATTCAGTAACCATTGGAAGGATATACGTCACATCCTGCAGAAACATTGGTCCATACTACATACTGATGAAGACTTGAAAAAGATCCTACAACCACAAGTCCAGGTCAGTTGGCGAAGAGCCAGAAATATTGGTGATCGCCTAGTACGTAGCCACCTGGCCGATCCACCAATGACCTTAAATGTTTCCAGACAGGGTTCAGACAAATGTGGTCGCTGCAAGGCGTGTCGGTACATGGTACCCACCAAATCATACCAAGATAGATATGGTAAAGTGTGGACCATAAAAGGATTGATCACTTGCACCACAATAGGGGTGATCTATCAAATTAAATGTCCATGTGGTAAAGCCTATGTGGGCAAAACCAAAAGGCCTTTGAAAGTGCGAGTACTGGAACACATTGGCTCAGTACGCAACGCAAAGAAAGATACAGACAACTTCAAAAAACTTACCCCCATAGCCAGACACTTCATGCGCCACCATGATAGTGACCCCAGTGGCCTACAAGTATTTGGCATGCGGCACATACAGCTTGGCATCAGAGGGGGAGATCTTGATGCTGAACTTCTGAAAAATAAAACAAGACTCATCTTCCTGATGGATTGTCTCCAACAAAGAGGACTCAATGAATTCAATAGTTACCTACCTTTTCTTTAGTTCTTCCATCCAACTAATCTTTCAACAAACCAAGACCCAAAAACCTTTACATATTGATAATAGAACAACATATTCAAATGGGTCAATTATTCATAAATTCATAATGTGATTGGGTTCAACAACACAAAATCACAGTATTCACCCCAATGTCACCAGTATCTACCTACTTATCTGGAATACCCACTAGCATTATTTTTTCACCTACAACACCAGTAGTATCACACCTCCCCTACACTACCCACCAGTTGGATAGATGTATTAAACACCATCTTATATAATAAGAAAAAAGAAACAAGAATAAAACTATAAACAACCAATACACAATCACTTTATATATTTTTTCACGTTGAAAGTGTCACTAAGTTTTCAGTTCAATGCATGTACCTCACCCTTTTCACACTTTTTCATCACTATTTCACAACTAACATCATCGGTCACAATTAGGAACCAATTCACAAATATTACTGTGCCAGTATCAACATATAAAATTATCCTTTGCACAGCCAATCAATCTTTATGATGTTTATGGTACTAAATCCTTTCATTTTACCTCACCCTATAATTACCATCATTATATCAACTGCCTCACAGGCCATGCACTAATAGTAGGGTACCACATATTCAGTATCCTACATCAGCCAATGATGTCAGGCACCAGCATCCAGCCAGATCATAATAAACCCAATTCATACAGAGTGCAGGGCAGACCCTGCATTCGGTTTAAAAGCAGAAATGCAGCATTACAACGCACTCACCTTGAATTCCAATACCACATATGATGAACCCAGGTGGTACACACCACACGGGGTACAAAGAATGTTGTAAAAATCAACAAAAGCAAATACGTGAATCGCATTATGAGTATAAAAACCAGGAACATTATGAGACATACAGAGTCCAGGGCGCAGTTTGGAATATCCTTATGCACGGGCAGCATCCCTATTACTGCCGTGATAGGCTCCAATTGCCCATGTGACTCAGTGCGCGTCAGGACCAAGCGATAACGTGGTCCGCGTCCTGACGTCACAATAGACGCCAGAAGCACCCGCCAGGAGATGGGCGGAAGCGCTCAGTAAGCGAGGCCGGACAATCAGCCAAATGATTGGCTGAGAACCACAGCTGACCACAAATGGAGCCAGCGATAGGCTGGTCATATGAATATAGCCCAGCATACGGGTGTCATTCGTTTGGCTTGTTTGAGAAAGCTTAGATGCGAAACACGTGTCACAACCCCGTGTTTGGCAGATTATAGGATGTATTTATGATAGCTTATGTGATCTAATGTGTGTGGTCCACCATGTGTGCTAGATAGGGTCACTACATTCGCAGTGGCCTCACTTCCCACCATATAGGTGTGGGAAGAACATTGTGCAGCACTGAATAAGTCCTTCTGCAAACAAATTGTGGTTACTCCACATGGTATTCATGGAAGGCTTATTAACCCCATATGACATTAAACATCTATGCTAATAAACAGCAATATACTATCTTCATCCAGCAGAGTTCCCCATAAGCCAGACTAACTAGGGGCTTAACCAGTCCATTTGAACAATAGATAACATTACACTCAACACAGTAGCAATTCTCGCAGAGTGTGTGATTACTTAATGTATCTGATACTGTAGGACTGTATCCACCATATGTAACACTGTGTACCAGCAGAGGTTACCCAAAGCTGGTATAACAGGGAAACCTGTTCATTTGTTCAGACGCTCCACACTGAATGCAGGTGCAATTTTGCACAAACCTTTACCTATACTGTGTACTTAAAATGGGTACAAGCCCTGTGTAATGTAAACCCCCAGGAGTAAAATTGATAAAATAGCTAATATTTGAATAGTACCGAGCCTATTAAGGCCATATTTAATTTATCAACTCCACAAACAGCACAGTGGTGTGATCCATTCACACAGTGACATTCACAATAAAGGGAATTACCCCCGGAATTCTAAGCTACATCCTCCAAATATAATAAAATCTGCCAACACGTTTTAAATTCTATCAACACCATCTTTATTTTTTAGCACAATTCATGTCATTGTTTGTCCCCCAATTTTTAAACTCTTCCAATTTTGCATACTAATGGGTATCTCCTTATCAGAACTATAACAATAAAGATAATTGGAGTTCCCATTTTTTAAAAGAAAAATTGTGCTTATAAAAAGCACTTCATTTCAATCCTCAAAACAGGAGTGCATCCGCCTACAACTGTCTTTTTTCCCTCTTGTGTTCTTTTTTCAAATATAGACTTCCAGTTGAACAGGATAGCACCCCCGCTCCCAGTATAAATTGTGATAGCGGTACTAGGCCCAAAAATCAAGGGCACAATCCACCTGTAGTGTGCAGACTCCAAAAAACCCCTGTCTCCGTTGTACAGCAGCAGCAAGGACACAGTCTGGTACTTGTGTACAATCACGGCCCCCACGATGTCCATCGCATAGCAAAAAATCGCATGCGATTTTTAACAGAAATGCATCCAAATGCATTGAAATTAGTATCAAACATGTTCAATGGCCCCCAAATGTCATTTTTGAGGCTGTACCACCCCCACTATGAACGCGAACCCGAAGCGTGGCGAGCGCAGCGAGCCCCCGAGGGGTGGTGGTACGCGTCCTACGACCTTTTCATACCCCCACTATCCACGTCGGCGTGGAGTTGAGAATAGAAAGTGTGGCGAGCGCAGCGAGCCCGAAGTGTGGCGAGTGGACACGGATACCTTCACAGGTATACGCGTCCCCTCGCGGGCTTCACAGGTGTCCGCGTGCGCTCGCCACGCTTCGGGGCTCGCTGCGCTCGCCACACTTTCTATTCTCTACGCCGACGTGGATAGTGGGGATATGAAAAGGTCGTAGGACGCGTACCGCTGCCGCTCACCACGCTTCGAGTTTGCGTTGATAGTTGAGGTGGTACAGCCTGAAAAATGACATTTGGGGGCCATTGAACATGTTTGATACTAATTTCAATGCATTTGGATGCATTTCTGTTAAAAATCGCATTTGCGATTAAAAAAATGCTTAAAAACTGCAAAAATCGCATCCCATCGCATGCCACTACATATGGCATGCGATGGGAGCCGTGAAAGTACACAAGTACCCACAGTCTATATAACACAGCGCATGGTCCTTTCCACTGCTTCATGTTGTCTGCTCATCTAAGTGCAGCAGAAGCAAGCTGGGGGTTCCTCTCCTCCTCCATAGTCTCCAAGCTCCTCATGCCTCAGTCTCACTGCATCTGTCTCAATGCACCCCCTGCCTGTCACTGTGCCCCCTCTGACACCATGACCCCCTACTGCCTGTTACCATGCGCCTCTACCTCCCTGCCCCCTATGTGCCGGTCTCCCTGCCCCCTCTGCATCTGTCCTCCAGCTGCCTCTGCCTCCCTGCATGCTCGGTCTCCCTGCACCTGTCTCTTTGCCCCCCTTGCAGCTGAATCCCTGTCTCCTGTGCCTGACTCCCTGCCCCCTCTGATTTTGTCTCCTTGCATCTGAATCCCTGCCACTGCTGCCTTTCTCTTGGGCAGATGTATTAAGCCTGGTGAACAGATAAAGTGGAAAGTGATAATGCACCATCCAATCAACTCCTAACTGTCATTTTTCAAACATAACTGATTGGCTGATGCATTATTACCTTCTACATGGTCTCCACTTTATCTCTTCACAAGGCTTAATACAGCTGTCCCTCTATCTCTATGTTCACACTGCCTTTTCTCCATGTCCCTGCTACCACTCTCTCTATCTTTATATCCCTGTTGCTTCCACTGCTTTTAATGTTCCCACTGCTTCTGTCTCTATGTCCCTGCTGCCACTCTGTCTAATAATAACAATAACCACGCTTCATGTGCGAAAATAGCCATACCAGTCACATGTTACTGTGCCATACCCACTCTGGTAGAAACCTGATTTGGGGCCCCTTAAGAATTTTGATATGAGACCCACAAAGTTGTAGTTATGCTGCTGCCTATGTCTACCATTTTCTCCCTATTACTTCTACAAGTGGCACTACTGTGTGATGTAGTGTGAATAACATACACTACTGTATGGTGTACTGTGAATTGGTACTATTATTCGGCCACACCCCTTAATTGTTTGCGCACAGCCAGTGCACCATGCCTGTATTTTCACCGTGAGGGGGGGGGGGGGGATACTAATTTAGTTTTTTTTTGTCACACAGCACCAAAATGTCTAGTTACGGCACTGCCGATTTGTGCCTCATTGTTAATGTAGTTTCTCTTGAAAACTGATGCTTTCAGAAAATCCAGACTGTCACGTTACATATATTTGTAGGTGTTCAATAATGACTACTTAATGACTACGTTGTAAAGTATCATTGTCGCTCCCTCAGACTGTGTGAGAATGTGAATATGTAAATATATGTGTAGATTTTTTTTCACCAATTCTATTTGGGTACTTTATATGCTTGTTCAAGTGACAAGTAATGTGCTGCTCATTTTCTTATTCCTCAAATAGAAAGATTCAGTTAAATGTGTAAAACAAGTATCATCAGTGGTGTTTCTCTGTTACTATAGTAACATTGTAAGCAATTGTGTTGCTAAGGTAACTGGATTCATTAATCTATTTTTGTTGACAAGTAAAACAAATGAACTTTAGAACTTGATATATATGCTTAAGTGCCAACTATAATTACACTTTAATCTTATAAATATAAAAGGCAATCAAAATTAGAAAGAATAATTCTAATTCCAAATATGTTATATTTTATAACTGCTTATTAACCCCTTCCCGACATTTGACGTATATATACGTCATGGCCGGGAAGTACTTCCCGACACATGACGTATATATACGTCATGACTTCAAACTGTCACTGCGTCTAGAGACGCAGTGACAGAGGGACGATGTCTGCTGTCCCTGACAGCAGACATGTCCCTGCATGCCCAGGGGGGGCTGCGATGCCGCCCCCCCGTCGGCGATCGCTGTGATTGGCTGTTCAGTGTGAACAGCCATTCACAGCGTTTTCTGTGTCACCGGCGAATAACGTTCGCCGGTGACACGGGATCGGAGGTGATTGGTGCTGTAAAGTACAGCACCAATCACCGCGGGGTGTAAGGGTGACACTGGTGTCACCCCACCTCACCCCGCCCGCCCCCAAAGGCCGTGATTGGTTCGTCGGAGCGACGGACCAATCACAGCCATGGAGGGGGGTTTAAACTAACGGTGACTGCACTGCAGACGCCATTCCGGTCTGGAATAGCGTGCAGTGCGGTCACCGTGCCCAGCTGTCGCCATTTACTGACCAGAACCTTGCTAAATACTTACCTGATCACTGCCTGGATCTTGCTTCCTCTTGTGACATCCTGTGCTGTGTTGTGCTGTGTTGTGCTGCTGCGAGTTATTAGATAGAGAGATAGAGAGAGAGAGATAGAGAGAGATAGAGAGGCCTAGTGACAGAGAGTGCTATATTTTGTGCTGCTGCAGTGTAATAGAGTTATAGATAGAGAGATAGAGAGAGATAGAGAGAGAGAGATAGAGAGAGATAGAGAGATAGTGACAGATTGTGCTATATATTTTTTATATAACTGACTGCTGCCCCCCCTTTTGTGCTGATCAGTATAAATTAACTGATCAGCAACTTTTTGGGGGCGCAGGTTTTTTTTTATATATATATATACCTGTCAGTGCTGCTGCTGCAGTGTCATAGAGTGATAGATAGTGAGAGAAAGAGAGATAGAGAGAGATAGTGACAGAGAGTGATAGAGACTGCTATATTTTGTGTCTGCTGCCCCCCTTTTGTGCACCCCCAGCAACTTTTTGGGGGTGCAGGGGTTATTTTTCATATATATAACTGTCAGTGCTGCTGCTGCAGTGTCATAGAGTGATAGATAGTGAGAGATAGAGAGATAGAGAGAGATAGTGACAGAGAGTGATAGAGAGTGCTAAATTTTGTGTCTGCTGCCCCCGCCTTTTGTGCTGATCACTATATCTGAGGTGATCAGCAACTTTTTGGGGGTGCAGAGGTTTTTTTTTTTTATATATACCTGCCAGTTGCACTGTCAGTTGCACCAAAGGTTGTGCACCTGCTGCCCCTCACTGGTAATCAGTGTCGCATCACTGATCACCTTTTTTTTTTGTGGGTGCTGTGGGGTCTTTTTTTAATTTTTTTTTTACACACACTGTGATTTTGTGGGTGTCCTGTGGCCACTGTGCGCTGATCAGTGACGTACATCACTGATCATCTTTTTCGGCACAGGGTTGATCTATTTTTTTTTTTTTTTATCAAATTCCTGTTGCCTTTGAGCGCTGTTCAGTGACGGACGTTACTGACCAACATCTGTGCTCAATTTTTGGCGCAGGACCTTTTTTTTTTTTTTTTTAACCCCTTAAATTTTTTTTTTTTTAACCCCTTCAATTTTTTTTTTTTTTTAACCCCTTCAATTTTTTTTTTTGTATAAAGTATTTTTTTTTTCTGCACTACATACACACTACACACTACATACCCCCCGGGTTGAAATAAAGTTTGTACCCCCCCTACACTATACACGTGTTGAAACATTTCACTACCAGTAACACAAAAATAAAAATGGCATCCCAAATGTCATCCCAAATGTCATCCCAAATGTCATCCCAGTCATCCAGAAGAATGTATTCAGCGGAGGAGGCATATGCCATGCTTGCCTCTGACTGACACAGCCAGTGATGCAAGCGGGGAATTTGAAGGATTCGTCTTAAGCTCCTCTTCCTCCTCTGGTGATGAGGGACCCCCTCAAAGACGCCCCCGTAGAGCAGCTGAGACCCACCCCCCAATAATTGATCTCGTATGGACCCCACCACCAGACAATTTTGAGCCCCAGGTTCCTGAGTTTTTGGCCATGCCAGGAATCCAATTTGATTCCACAGGTCTCAGAGAAATTGACTTTTTCAAATTATTTTTCTCTGATGATTTTATAAATTTAATGGTGGACCAAACTAATTTATATGCCCAGCAGTTTATTGCTCAAAACCCCACGTCATCATTTGCTAGGTGGACCCCTGTAGATGCAGTAGAGATGATGACGTTTTGGGGTCTGGTGTTTCATATGGGCATAGTAAAAAAGCCAGAAATTAGGCAATATTGGAGTACAGATGTTCTGTACAGCACCCCATTTTACCGTATGGCCATGCCCCGGGCTCGATTTGAGACGATCCTTAAATTTTTGCATTACAACGATAATGCACAGTGCCCACCCAGAGATGATCCCACCTTTGACCGGCTATTCAAAGTCAGGCCGGTCATTGATCATTTCAGTGCCAAATTTGAAGAGATGTACATCCCAGATAAATTCATTTGCATAGACGAGTCCCTTATACATTTTAAAGGAAGGGTTAAATTCCGCCAGTACCTTCCCAGTAAGAGGGCAAGGTATGGCATAAAAATGTATAAGCTGTGTGAAAGCACCTCAGGGTACACTCACAGGTTTAGGGTATACAGATGGCGCCGGGCTTGTCTTTGCTGGGGATGGCGGAGGACTCGCCACCCGCCATCCCACCCGCCATCCCCCGCCCCGCGCCATCTGTATGTCGGAAGGGGACGCGCGTGCACGAGGTGCGCGCGCGTCCCGTTCCGACGGTGCTTTTCCCCGGGTCCCCGCCGGCTTCCCCGGGTCCCCGCCGGTCCACACCGCCCCCCCGCAGCCCCCCGCAGCCCTGTCGGTCTCACTGAAGCTGGGGACGGGCAGGACTGCACCCGCCGCGCCGCCTCGCCGCCCGGCTATTGAGACGCTCGTGCGTGGGAAACGCACGAGCGTCTCATTCAGCCAGAGCGCCAGATTGCTGGCGGATCGCCAGGGACACGGTCCTGGCGCTCCGCCAGCAATAATAAGGCCGGCGCCATCTGTATGAAGGGAAGGATTCAAGAATTGAACCGCCAGAATGCCCCCCCTCCCTCGTAGGTGTTAGTGGAAAAATTGTCTGGGATTTAGTGCACCCCTTCCTGGATAAAGGTTATCACCTCTATGTGGATAACTTTTACACTAGCATCCCCCTGTTTAAGGCCCTTGGTTCAAGAGGTACAGCAGCTTGCGGTACTGTGCGCAAGAACCAAAGAGGCCTCCCAAAAACGCACATTGCCCAAGTAATGAGAAGGGGTGAAAGCAGGGGAATATGCACCGAAAATATGTTGTTGGTCAAATATAAGGACAAGAGGGATGTCCTTATACTGACAACAATTCACGGAGACCACCTCCGTCCCTGTACGAGGTACCAGTACCCACACCTCAAAACCTAATTGTATCCTGGATTACAATAGGTACATGGGCGGAGTGGATCTTTCAGATCAGGTACTGAAGCCGTACAGTGCCCTGCGGAAAACAAAAATCTGGTACAAGAAGCTGGCCGTGTATATCATCCAGATGGCACTGTATAACGCTTACGTACTATTCCGTTCTACCGGCCAGAGGGGGACATTTATGCACTTTCAAGAGGAAGTCATAAAGGGCCTAGTATTTGGGAACCAGCAGGCAGAGGGCCCCAGTACTTCTAGTACTGGCCCCCGTATTGTACCAGGGCAGCATTTTCCGAACGAAATCCCCTCCACTGCAAGAAAGGGCAGGACACAAAAAAGGTGCAAAGTTTGCTATAAAAAGGGAATAAGAAAGGAAACTATTTTCCACTGTGAAACTTGCTCCGACAAACCCGGCCTATGTATAAAGGAGTGTTTTAAAATATACCACACATCTATGGATTATTAGGTTCATCATTTCACCGTGCTTTGGGGGTCTTGCTAATGCCACATAGCACCCACCAACATTCCACCAGAATCTGAGCTGCAAAATCCAAAAATCACTCCTTCCCTTCTGAGTCCTGCCATGCACCCAACTGGTATTTTTTGGTCACATATGAGGCATTGCCATACTCGGGAGAAATTGGGGCACAGATTTTGGGGTGCTTTTTCTCCTTCATACCTTATGAAAATGAAAAATTTTGAGCCAGAACTGCATTTTTGTGTAAAAAAATGTAATTTTTCATTTTCACTGCCCAGTTGTACCACAATTGGTGAAACCCCTGGGGGTTTGAAATGTACACTATACCCCTAGATGAATTCCCTGAGGGGTGTAGTTTGCAAAATGGGGTCACTTGTGGGGGGGTTCCACTGTATTGGTGCTTTGGGGGTCTTGCTAATGCGACATAGCACCCACCAACATTCCACCAGAATTTGTGCTGCAAAATCCAAATATCACTCCTTCCCTTCTGAGTCCTGCCACTTTTTGGTCACACATGAGGCATTGCCGTACTCGGGAGAAATTGGGGCACAGATTTTGGGGTGCTTTTTCTCCTTCATACCTTCTGGAAATGAAAAATTTTGAGCCAGAACTGCATTTTTGTGTAAAAATATGTAATTTTTCATTTTCACTGCCCAGTTGTATCAAAATTGGTGAAACCCCTGGGGGTTTGAAATGTACACTATACCCCTAGATGAATTCCCTGAGGGGTGTAGTTTGCAAAATGGGGTCACTTGTGGGGTGGTTCCACTGTATTGGTGCTTTGGGGGTCTTGCTAATGCGACATAGCACCCACCAACATTCCACCAGAATTTGTGCTGCAAAATCCAAATATCACTCCTTCCCTTCTGAGTCCTGCCACTTTTTGGTCACACATGAGGCATTGCCGTACTCGGGAGAAATTGGGGCACAGATTTTGGGGTGCTTTTTCTCCTTCATACCTTCTGAAAATGAAAAATTTTGAGCCAGAACTGCATTTTTGTGTAAAAAAATGTAATTTTTCATTTTCACTGCCCAGTTGTATCAAAATTGGTGAAACCCCTGGGGGTTTGAAATGTACACTATACCCCTAGATGAATTCCCTGAGGGGTGTAGTTTGCATAATAGTTGTCACTTGTGGGGGGGTTCCACTGTATTGGTGCTTGGGGGGTCTTGCTAATGCGACATAGCACCCACCAAAATTCCACCAGAATCTGAGCTGCAAAATCCAAAAATCACTCCTTCCCTTCTGAGTCCTGCCATGCACCCAAATGGTATTTTTTGGTCACATGTGAGGCATTGCTGTACTCGGGAGAAATTGGGGCACAGATTTTGGGGTGCTTTTTCTCCTTCATACCTTCTGAAAATGAAAATTTTTGAGCCAGAACTGCATTTTTGTGTAAAAAAATGTAATTTTTCATTTTCACTGCCCAGTTGTATCAAAATTGGTGAAACCCCTGGGGGTTTGAAATGTACACTATACCCCTAGATGAATTCCCTGAGGGGTGTAGTTTGCAAAATGGGGTCACTTGTGGGGGGGTTCCACTGTATTGGTGCTTTGGGGGTCTTGCTAATGCGACATAGCACCCACCAACATTCCACCACCAAAAATCACTCCTTCCCTTCTGAGTCCTGCCATGCACCCAACTGGTATTTTTTGGTCACATATGAGGCATTGCCATACTCGGGAGAAATTGGGGCACAGATTTTGGGGTGCTTTTTCTCCTTCATACCTTATGAAAATGAAAATTTTTGAGCCAGAACTGCATTTTTGTGTAAAAAAATGTAATTTTTCATTTTCACTGCCCAGTTGTATCAAAATTGGTGAAACCCCTGGGGGTTTGAAATGTACACTATACCCCTAGATGAATTCCCTGAGGGGTGTAGTTTGCAAAATGGGGTCACTTGTGGGGAGGTTCCACTGCATTGGTGCTTTGGGGGTCTTGCTAATGCGACATAGCACCCACCAACATTCCACCACCAAAAATCACTCCTTCCCTTCTGAGTCCTGCCATGCACCCAACTGGTATTTTTTGGTCACATATGAGGCATTGCCATACTCGGGAGAAATTGGGGCACAGATTTTGGGGTGCTTTTTCTCCTTCATACCTTATGAAAATGAAAAATTTTGAGCCAGAACTGCATTTTTGTGTAAAAAAATGTAATTTTTCATTTTCACTGCCCAGTTGTATCAAAATTGGTGAAACCCCTGGGGGTTTGAAATGTACACTATACCCCTAGATGAATTCCCTGAGGGGTGTAGTTTGCAAAATGGGGTCACTTGTGGGGGGGGTTCCACTGTAATGGTGCATGGGGGGTCTTGCTAATGCAACATAGCACCCACCAACATTCCACCAGAATCTGAGCTGCAAAATCCAAAAATCACTCCTTCCTTTCTGAGTCCTGCCATGCACCCAAATGGTATTTTTTGGTCACATGTGAGGCATTGCCGTACTCGGGAGAAATTGGGGCACAGATTTTAGGGTGCTTTGTTTCCTTCATTCCTTGTGAAAATGAAAAATTTTGAGCCAGAACTGCATTTTTGTGTAAAAAATGTAATTTTGCATTTGCACAGCCCAGTTGTATCAAAATTGGTGAAACCCCTGGGGGTTTGAAATGTACACTATACCCCTAGATGAATTCCCTGAGGGGTGTAGTTTGCAAAATGGGGTCACTTGTGGGGGGGTTCCACTGTATTGGTGCTTGGGGGGTCTTGCTAATGCGACATAGCACCCACCAAAATTCCACCAGAATCTGAGCTGCAAAATCCAAAAATCACTCCTTCCCTTCTGAGTCCTGCCATGCACCCAAATGGTATTTTTTGGTCACATGTGAGGCATTGCCGTACTCGGGAGAAATTGGGGCACAGATTTTGGGGTGCTTTTTCTCCTTCATACCTTCTGAAAATGAAAAATTTTGAGCCAGAACTGCATTTTTGTGTAAAAAAATGTAATTTTTCATTTTCACTGCCCAGTTGTATCAAAATTGGTGAAACCCCTGGGGGTTTGAAATGTACACTATACCCCTAGATGAATTCCCTGAGGGGTGTAGTTTGCAAAATGGGGTCACTTGTGGGGGGGTTCCACTGTATTGGTGCTTTGGGGGTCTTGCTAATGCGACATAGCACCCACCAACATTCCACCACCAAAAATCACTCCTTCCCTTCTGAGTCCTGCCATGCACCCAACTGGTATTTTTTGGTCACATATGAGGCATTGCCATACTCGGGAGAAATTGGGGCACAGATTTTGGGGTGCTTTTTCTCCTTCATACCTTCTGAAAATGAAAAATTTTGAGCCAGAACTGCATTTTTGTGTAAAAAAATGTAATTTTTCATTTTCACTGCCCAGTTGTATCAAAATTGGTGAAACCCCTGGGGGTTTGAAATGTACACTATACCCCTAGATGAATTTCCTGAGGGGTGTAGTTTGCAAAATGGGGTCACTTGTGGGGGGTTCCACTGTATTGGTGCTTGGGGGGTCTTGCTAATGCAACATAGCACCCACCAACATTCCACCAGAATCTGAGCTGCAAAATCCAAAAATCACTCCTTCCTTTCTGAGTCCTGCCATGCACCCAAATGGTATTTTTTGGTCACATGTGAGGCATTGCCGTACTCGGGAGAAATTGGGGCACAGATTTTGGGGTGCTTTTTCTCCTTCATACCTTCTGAAAATGAAAAATTTTGAGCCAGAACTGCATTTTTGTGTAAAAAATGTAATTTTTCATTTTCACTGCCCAGTTGTACCACAATTGGTGAAACCCCTGGGGGTTTGAAATGTACACTATACCCCTAGATGAATTCCCTGAGGGGTGTAGTTTGCAAAATGGGGTCACTTGTGGGGGGGTTCCTAAATTTTAGCATCTTATGGTGCCTAGAAACCTACATGGTGCCTAAAAAATAATATCATAAAAAGGAGGCTCCAAAATCAAGTAGGTGCTCCTTCTATTATGAAGCCTGTGGTTTGGTCAACGTGCACACTAGGGCCACATATAGGATATTTATGAAAACAAAAGAATTGGGGGAATCAATTTTTAGTCACATTTCTCTAGTAAAATGTACTGTGTTCCTTAGAAAAATGTATTAAAATTGCAAATCTGCAAAAAAAATGAAATTTTGAAATTTCACCTACACTTTGTTTTAATTCCTGTGAAACACCTAAAGGGTTAACAAACTTCCAAAATGCTGTTTTGAATACTGTGAGGGGTGCAGTTTTTGAAATGGTATCATTTATGGGGGTGTCTCACATACAAGTCCCTCAAAGTCACATCAGAACTGAACTGGTCCCTAAAAAAATCAGTGTTTGAAATTTTCTTGAAAATTTGAGAATTTGCTATTCATATTGTAAGCCTCCTAGTGTCCAAAAAAATTAAAAGGAAGTTGAAATAATGATGGAAACATAAAGTAGACATATGGTCTATGTTAGTTATTAACTATTTTGAGTGGTATGATTATTTGTCTCACAAGCAGAAAATTTAACATTTTGCAAATTGCTAAATTTTCCATTTTTTTACGACATTTTGGTATTTTTCACAAAAAAACACAGACTGTATCGACCCAAATTTACCACTAATTTGAAGTACAATGTGTCACGAAAAAACAATCTCAAAATCACTGGGATAAGTAAAAGCAAAAAAAAGTTATCCCCACTTAAGTGATACATGTCAGATTTGAAAAAAAGGGCTCTGTCAGGAACGCAAAAACTGGCTCTGTCAGGAAGGGGTTAACAGAACACAGTTGTTTAAAGGTGCTCATACACGTACTGATTTCAGTGTGCTGTGCGTTTTGTACTTTATTGGTGCTGTGCGATTTTGGCACTTGTATCGGGTGCGATGCAATGTACTGTACTTTACTGTGCGATGCGATTTTATTATTATTATTTTTTATTATATAGTGACCTTATGGTCACTAGGTAACATGGCATCGCACTGTACTACAAAAGTGATGCGATGCTGAGGCATAGTAACAATGGGGGACAAAATCCTTGGTCTGGTCAGCCATGGGGTAGTGGGCTCATCTAATGGTAAGGCCCTAATACACTGGTCCGACTTGCCTGAGGTACAAGTCAGACCAGTTTTCCCTTGAACTTCCCCGGCATCCAACTTGGCACGTGATGTACCATTTTTTCATGCAATATATTACATGCAATTTATTGGACTCCCAGGAATCTGCCAGTGGCGTTCAAGGGAAATCAAATGCAATACACTACGATTTATCTTAGGTGTTATAATGGGCCTTATTCTGGTTGATGCGGGCGGACCACCATACGTACGGTCCATACGAGCAAATACCGCATTCTTTCGGGCGAGCGTGATTCCGCCCACAACACATCAGCACACGGACAATGGGGAGTGGCGTTCATATGAGCGTACTCTCCCGTGCATGCGATCGGAGACAGAACACAGCTCCATGGCGTACGCCTGACCCTGGGAGCGTACGCGTCACTTGTCTGGACCAGCAATTGGTCTGCTAATGTGAAAATTGGTAGAATCCAACTTCAAAGGGAAATAGAGCTGTGTAAATACATTTTTTGAATTGTATGTTTGTGTTGCAGTGAAAAAGTTGACACATGTCGACTCCTATGAATTGCGTATCCTGTTTTCCTAACATTAAAAGCACACTTGCATTAAGGGTGTAGATGGTTAAAAAGTAACTAAATGGACACATTGATACAAGTGTATTTGGATTAATACGACATAAAAATAAACCTACCTTTAAATGGTGAGAAGTGTAGAAAGAGAAGCTTGCACTGAAATCAGTGCTGTGTATGGCTTGCAGGTACTGAAACTAGTTTTTTCACTAAATAGGCTGCAACATTGCAGTCAGGTGTATATAATTCATTTGTGTTTGGCGTCCGTACTCAGGCGGAAACTCTGAGTGGTATTGAGCACTCTTTGGCATCCGACTTTTGGGCCAAAAATGCACTGTGTGCTCGCCGAGCAAGGCGGTTGTCCCTCCGTGCAGTTTTAGTGCACACCCCCGTGTACGCCCAGGTATACGCCCAGTTTTGCCCACTTTTCTGGTCTCTCCCCGAAAAATGCCCACTGTGACCGTGCGCTTGCAGATAGGATTTTTGGCACGGAAAAGTCCATTTGTGTGCGGTGTGCTGTTGCCGCACATGTGCCTAGTGATTGGCGCAGTTGAAAAAAAACCTCCGTACCGTGCGAACGCAGTCCGCCCGCATCAACCAGAATAACCCCCTATATGTGGGTACTAATATTGTAATGTGGGATTGGTTGGACCATTAATAATTTTTATAGGGTAGTAATATAACGTATCTGTATTTAATGTAAGCAATATCCAATTAATGTCCGACTGAGCGGGTAGCGTTGGCACCAAACTCAACTTGCCTCTGGGCAACTGGGATAAACTAACGCCCCTGGGTAACAGACAGGACAGGAAGTAAGAGAGGGCACTGCTCAAAAGATTTTTACAATCTTATAGGCATGGTCAGCTGATTGTAATTAGAGTATATTTATTTATTTTCAGTTGTCTGACATGTTTAGTCGTTCTTACCAACAAAAGTTTAAATACTTATTGGTGAGTAATAATATGGGGGGTACTTGTTTCCTAGCACGGCGCCCATGATATTCAGTCGTATGGCATCTTATGCATTGTATCGCATCGGAACCCCCACATGCCGCCCCCCCCCCATACCTTCGCTCCGGCGATTGGTCGCCGGAGCTCGGGGATGTTCGGCACAGCTCGGGGGACTCGGGATCGCTCGGGTGTTCAGGCGTCTGAGTCCTCCCGAGCCTGCCGCCGGCTAGTGTGCTGCTATAATTGGCAGCGGCCCGGGAGTTCCGCTGAAGACCGCTGGAGCGGAGGGGCTGGGGGGGGGGTCACAGGAGGGGAGGGGAGTGCTGGGACTCCTCTAACTCATCAGTGGATGGTTTTTCTGGGACATGAAAAACCTGTCCTATTTAGGTACTCCTGCCCCCAAAAAAACCCACCACTGAAGGGGTTAAATGACCCCCCTATATGATTTTTAATTGTATAAGCACCCTAATGTTAAATGCAGCCCCACGCCACCCCCACTATCAACGCCAACCAGAAGCATGGCGAGTGGCGGCGGTACGCGTCCTCCGACCTTTTCATATCCCCACTATCCACGTTGGCGTGGAGTTGATTTTATATAGTGTGGCGAGCCCTGCGCTCACCACACTATCTAAAATCAACTCCACGCCGGTAGGAGGATGCGTACTGCTGCGCTCGCCATGCTTCGGGTTGGCGTTGATAGTGGGGGTGGCGTGGGGGTGCTTTTAACATTGTAAGCACCCATTACGGTGCTTATACAATTAATAATCTTATAGGGGGCCCATTTAACATTGAAAACCCCCATTAGGGTGATGAAAGGTATTACTTATGATGGGACTGAGACCCGGGAGACACTGGTGCTCAGGTTGTTGGAGTGGGATCGGGCGCACCCAGAGGATCCCAACCACCTGAGTGATGATGAAGAGGTGCCGACAGGCAGTGGTGTCAATGCATCCAGTAAGTTACCAGAGTCCACCACTGTTACTCCTGCTGCATTACAGAGCTGGCTGGGGGCACTTTGTGACAGTGCGACCCCACAGGAGAGAACTGGGGTAATCCAAGCAATACTTGGGGTACAAATTCCTACTGGCGGTGGATCTCCAGAGTCACCCCAAAGTTCTGGCCAAAACAAGCGACACTTGGGATTTAAGGATGTTCCCACATTCCGGGAAAATGAAACAGACATTTACACTCACCTCCAGAACTTTGAGAATCTCATGGAGGTGCACGGAATAGAGCCAGCTGAATGGCCAAAGTACTTGGGGCCAAGTCTCACTGGTAGGGCTTTGGAAGCCTATCGGGCCCTAACTCCCCAGGAGTGTAAAGTCTACGCCAGTATAAAGAAGGCATTGCTTGCTAAGTTTCAGATCACTGCAGAATCTTATAGTCTCAAATTCAGAATGCTGAATAAAAGTGGGACTGTTTCCCACCAGGAGTTTACTAGTCAGCTACGGCAAAACTGTGGGAAATGGCTTGAAGGGAGGCAGGCCTCCACAGCAGAGCAGATCATCAACTTAATCGTGGTGGAACAGCTAATGATTAAGATGGCACCAGAGGTACGGGAGTGGGTCATGGACAGGAAGCCCGATACACCTGAGCAAGCTGCGGAATGGGCTTATGAATATATAGCCAATCATCCCCAATGGAGAGTCTCTGCTGCAAGAATCCCAAGAGCAGAGAAGCCCCCTGACAAAGAACCGTTCATCAATAATATTAACAAAGGAGTCTCTATCAGAAGCACCACCGATCAGCCGCCCATATTTAGAGCGGCTAACCCAGAACATCGGAAGTGTTACCGCTGCAATCAACCAGGGCACTTGCTGAGAGACTGTCCACACACACGAGCACAATTTCCTGGGGCTAGACCAGCCCCAGTCTCTGTGGTATCTTACTCCACGGAGGATTATGGTGAAGAGGTCATCCAGTCAGATACATATGGGATGGCAGATGGGGTGTACATAGTGGATCTGGTACTGGGGGAGGAGAAGGCAACTCCCAGGAATATGCGAGGGCACTTACAGACTGTGGCGGTGGAGGATCAGCCGGTTCAGGGCCTACGAGATTCTGGGGCCTCACTCACTTTGATCGAGCCAGACCTGATTCCCGCATCCAGGGTGATTCCTGGACAGTATGTACGAATTGCCACCGCCGGGGGACAACAGACCGACATCCCCATCGCCAAGATACATCTAGACTGGGGAGCTGATCAAGGAATTGTGGAGGTCGGAGTACTGAAGGGGCTACCAGCCAAGGTCATCCTCGGAAATGATCTGGGACAAAGACTGGTGACACACTTTGTCCAGGCGGTGACAAGAAACCAAGCCAAAAGAGTTACCCAGGCAACAGATATGAAACAGAATCAACCTACCCAGACAACCACGGTGAGTGATTCTAGTCCCTTATCTAACACTCTAGAGGTAGACTTGGGGGAGGTGGACCGCACTGAGTTCCGACAGGCCCAAAAGACTGACCCCTCCCTGAGTAATTTGAGGAGTGCAGCTGACCTGGGGCTGGAAACAGCTGATGGAAACAAGATAGTTTGGGAAGAGGAATTACTGTACCGATTGGTCGTTCCTCAGCCTGGACAGGAAGCTGTCATGCCTACTAAACAGTTGGTGGTACCTACACCATATAGAGTGCACTTACTAGCTCTCGCTCATGGTAAAGGAAAGGGGTTTTGGGAGCCGCACAAGGTTATGCCCACTTCAAGTGACAGGGGTCAAGTGAGACCCTCTTCACTATGTTAGTGGGTTTCGGCCTGGGTTGCCTATGACCAGCTGTATTGGACGTTTTTTTACAGGACCTATTGTGGAAGAAAAATGTCCGTTTTATTGCTGGTGGTGCTCCCCTGAGTCCGTTTATAGATCAAAATAGAAAAGGAGAGGGAAAGTGGACTCTCTTTGTGGGGCACTCTTGGAAATATATAGTTTATTAAAACTTAACTTTTACTGTTTTAATTTTTAAAATATGAGTAACCACACTACTTGGTTGCCAACAAAACAACCAGGACAAACATATATGTTCAACAAACAAACATAGATTGCAGTGAGCCTTTGAAGAAATACGCTATGCAATGCGAAAATAGTGGCGCGAGTTCTACTATAGTGGTATTTTAAGTGTCAAATATATTCGAACCTCAACGTTCTTAACTGTGACTATTGTACACTATAGGGCTCAAGCGAATGAGGATGTGCCTAGTCTGGCTGAGAGTATCCTAGACTAGGGATGGTCTGAAGGCAAAAATAAGAAAAAATAGTAAGAAAAAATGTTATAAGGGTAGTATTCCCTTTTTGACTGCAGTATCCACAAAGTGTTAATGGCAAAAATTGGTCGGTCCAATCTGGTTGATCAGATACTTTTCATTTCGTCCAATTTGATTGATCAGATTTGGTTTAGACAATAGATTGCGCCGAGCTGCGCCGAACAGAAAATAGAACAAACAATTATGTGTGCGAAACACAAATCTGTCGTGAGTCAGATAATTTTCAGTTCGTTCAATCTGATTGATCAGATTTGGTTTAGACAATAAATTGCGCCGAGCTGCGCCGAACAGACAATCAAGTGAAGCAAACGATTATGGATGCAATGCACCAATCTGTCTATCCACCCTGGTTGGTCAGATAGATATTAGCAATAGGTTGTGCCAGATTGCACTGTACCTGCAATAGATTGGATCAATTTCTGTCACCAAAGCGTGCAGAGATGGAGAGTGCCTGGTTGTGCCTGAACATACCATCAGTTGGAACACATATATGCATACGAAACAAAATATATGGTCTCCCAAATATACAGGTTGTCCGATGACTGGGTCAGGACGTTCCTATTGCTATACGATAATGTCTTCGATATCTGAGATGCAAAAGGTTTGTCTCATCTGAGTGGTCAGATTTTGACTATGGATTGCGCTTAACAGAACCATCTATTGGAGCAAGTATATGTATAGATAGTGTGCGTCAAAAGGAATTGATCTATCCAATTAGGTTGGTCAGATAAATTTAACCACAGATTGCGCCCAGTTGCATCAAACCTGAAATGAGTTGGATCAATTTTTGTCTCCAGAGAGATGCAGCGTAGGCTTGCGCCGGGTTGCACCTGGACAAACCATCAATCGAAACAAATATCTGCATACAACCCAATCTGTTTGCTCAGGTTGGTTAATCACCAATTTCCATACATTTTACATGTGATTTTGCCACAAGAAATAGTTTAATTCAAACTGATCAATCAGAAAGTTTCAACAACACATTGTGCCAATTGCGTTTAAGCATGCAATAAATTTATACTCTCTCAGCCATACACAGTAACTATTTGATTGGATCAATGAAGTTTTGGAAAATCACACATATAAACTGTGTCAACTTTCACAAGTGTCCCTTAACGGTTGACAGTCCGATAGTGATGTTGACGGGTCACCCTATCCCAAGTATTGGTGATTAAGAATGACCTTCTAGCAAGTCGGGGAGGACCTGCTGCTTTCACTGAGTCTTGCAAACGTGTATTGGACTCAGGATGAGAGAGTCCTTCCCGTGCTGTGGGGTCAGAATGAGATGTAGCAACACTTCTGCTATTGGGAAATCTGGTAATCCCTCTGTACTGTTGTTTGAGCCAACATTGCAATAAAGAGGGTTTCCTGATATCCCCAATGAGAGAGTGTTAGAGTATGGGGATAGGGATAGCGTACAGCGCTGTGAATGGAGAGAGAAATATGGCACTAGTGGTACCTGTGCTGCCTTCTGCTTTTATGAAGTCATGTTCCTACAGAGGACTTCAGTAATGAGAGTGAGAGCAAGGTTTCACGTTGTGACAGTAAGAAAGTATAGATAGCCGCTTCTTTCACTGCCGTTAGATCACAGCTGTCATGTTGTTCATGGGGAACAGAGCATGCACAGTCTGTGAGATCAACAGTGGTGAAGCGGTGAGAATACCTGTACAGATGGCTGCTCTGGTAGGGAAGAGGTGTGCCGGTCCAAGTGGTGTCCGGAGGTCCCTAACGGCGGAGGTATAAAGTAATCAGCTAAGTTGCTGTGCAGTCAAAAAAGTCACTACACCGCCGGCGCTGGCGGGTAGTGCGGGGATGACGCGCGTTTCGCCTTCCTGCGGCTTGATCACATCAAGTGATGTGTGGTGTGTAGGATCTTCTGAAATACCCCCATGGGAGAAACCTCCCCTGTGGGGTGTAGCTTGCTGGTTGGATGCCCGTGAATCCTGACGTTTGGAGTGGGCGGGTACCAGCTTTCTAGTGAATGGGAGGACTGGCTGATTCCGTGTATACGTCCTGATTGACGGCTGTGTGGCTAATGGGCGGGTATCTGCAACTAGCTGGCCGGGAGAACATACTGTCTCCGTTCTATCTCCCTATGTTGATCCCAGGTCTTTGCTGGAGACCGACGAGTGGGGAGTAAATTGGTATCAGCGGCGTGACAGTCATAGATAAATTATGACTGTGTATAGGGAAACTGGCTATTAGACATGTATGTCCCTGTGGGGTGTAGTAAGCCTGTTGAATGCCCGTAAATCCTTACGTTTGGAGTGGGCGGGTACCAGCTTTCTGATGAATGGGAGGATGGGCTAACTCCGGGCTGTTTGGCTAGTGGGCAGGTGCCTCCAGCTAGCTGATCGGGAGAGCATACATTCTCCGTTTTATCTCCGTATATAAGTCCCAGGTCTGAGCTGGAGACAAAAAGGATGGGGGGTAAAAAAGAAGAATGGGGGGTAAAGAATACCTGCGGCGTGACAGTCGTGGATACATTATAGCTGTGTTAAGGGGAAGCTGGCTTTTAAACACGTTTGTCAAAATCCCTGTACTACATTTGCTGCTAAGGGTGCCAGTCAATGTTGTGTTATGGTAAATGCCCAGTAAGGGTATAAGCATATTCGTATTGTTTTATTTCTATTTTTTATTTTTCATATGGGCAGACACTCGTCAGAAGTAGATTTATTATCTGGAGATGTGAGGGTAAAAGGTTATAAATGTGTAGATAGATAATTGGTGTGAAAGGTGAAGGATAAAGGACAATTAAGTACAAAGATGGGAGAATATTGGGAGAGTATTATTCTCTTGAAAGAATGGGGGTTGTGAGACGGATGTTTTCTCTTCTATTAAGAGGATTCACATGGAGCCGTATTTGTTACGGTCTGATGCCCATGTGTTATGGTGACGCTAGTTTGAACTTATAAGTGATAATAGAAGGGTAAATGATTGGACACATGGATGTTAAATTCTACATAGTCTTCTAGTGTCATCAGTGATTAATGAGGATCCTAGGAAGGAGTTTGTGTGGAGGGTGAATTGTGGGTGGGTTTGTGCTATTTTGTTTCGGCGGGCCCAAATTGTGATGGGTGGTTGCTTTTTATGGGTGTTACTACCATGTAGTGAAGAAAATGGGGTGTTAGTTGGCATATGCCGGTTTTGGAATGTGTGTCTGTAGTGACTTTTGTTGGTGAAAGGGTCAAAAGAAATAATAGAAAAAATGAAAAACGTGGGGGTGGTCACGGTGAATAGAGAAAACAGTGGGTGGTCCAGGCGTGTGGGTATATGTTTTGAAGTGAGCGCTGAGGTACTAAGTGTGTGGATTGGTCTGGGGGCTGGTGTCATCCAGGATTGTGTTGGATTTTAGTTGTATAGTGTCTGGTCCCATTTGGCTAAGGGGAGAGTATTGGGGAGATGGACATGATCAGTTTATATGAAAACACCGTAATTGATGTGTTCGTTAAGTCCTCCTGGTGCCAGTGTTCCGAGTTTGAAGGTCCAGTAACTCTCGCGTTTGAGGAGTTCTTTGTTCATATCTCCCCCTCTGATCCCTAGGTGTATTTTTTCAATGCCAAAGGCTCTGAAGGTTTGTGTGTTGCCCTGGTGTTTGTAATGAAAATGCTTAGCAACTGTAGTGAGTTGTCTCATCTTCTTACGATCTTGTTCTGCGTTCCTAATTGTCCCCAGGTGTTCTAGGATGCGTTGTTTCAACATCCTGGATGTCATGCCGACATATCTTGGGCCACATTCACAGGATATGCAATATACAACTCCTTGGCTTCTGCAGTTAATGTAGTCTTTGATTTCTCTTTTATTTCCATGTCTGTCTTCCACATCTGTAACCTTCTGCATGAATTTGCATGCCTTGCAGGTGCCACATGCCATTGACCCTGTGGTGGCTGGGTTTTTGGGTTTTGTGCGGACATAATGGCTGTTGACTAGATGGTCTCGGAGGTTAGGTGATCTTCTCCAGCTCATGGACACTTTGTCTTCCAGATGTTCGGATAAGTCAGGGTCAGATTTGAGGATATGCCAGTGTGCCTGGATGATTTTTTGAATATCTTTCCAGTTTTCGTTGAAGTTTCCTACAAATCTGATAGCCGCGTTGTCGATCTCCTGCTTTCTCTTGGGGGGTTGGAAGATGAGATTTTCCTGTTTGATCGTTTTCATAAACCTCTGTGCCTTCTTAGTAGAGTTATGACTGTAACCTCTTTCCCTCAGCCTGATGGTGAGCTCTTGGCTTTTTTGTTTGTATATCATGTCGTCTGAGCAGTTGCGCCTAAGACGGAGAAATTCCCCCTTGGGTATGTTTTCAACCCCCATTCTTTCAAGAGAATAATACTCTCCCAATATTCTCCCATCTTTGTACTTAATTGTCCTTTATCCTTCACCTTTCACACCAATTATCTATCTACACATTTATAACCTTTTACCCTCACATCTCCAGATAATAAATCTACTTCTGACGAGTGTCTGCCCATATGAAAAAAAAAAAAAAATAGAAATAAAACAATACGAATATGCTTATACCCTTACTGGGCATTTACCATAACACAACATTGACTGGCACCCTTAGCAGCAAATGTAGTACAGGGATTTTGACAAACGTGTTTGAAAGCCAGCTTCCCCTTAACACAGCTATAATGTATCCACGACTGTCACGCCGCAGGTATTCTTTACCCCCCATTCTTCTTTTTTACCCCCCATCCTTTTTGTCTCCAGCTCAGACCTGGGACTTATATACGGAGATAAAACGGAGAAAGTATGCTCTCCCGATCAGCTAGCTGGAGGCACCTGCCCACTAGCCAAACAGCCCGGAGTTAGCCCGTCCTCCCATTCATCAGAAAGCTGGTACCCGCCCACTCCAAACATAAGGATTTACGGGCATTCAACAAGCTTACTACACCCCACAGGGACATACATGTCTAATAGCCAGTTTCCCTATACACAGTCACAATGACTGTCACGCCGCTGATACCAATTTACTCCCCACTCATCGGTCTCCAGCAAAGACCTGGGATCAACATAGGGAGATAGAACGGAGACAGTATGTTCTCCCGGCCAGCTAGTTGCAGATACCCGCCCACTAGCCACACAGCCGTCAATCAGGACGTATACACGGAATCAGCCCGTCCTCCCATTCACTAGAAAGCTGGTACCCGCCCACTCCAAACGTCAGGATTCACAGGCATCCAACCAGCAAGTTACACCCCACAGGGGAGGTTTCTCCCATGGGGGTATTTCAGGAGATCCTACACACCACACATCACTTGATGTGATCAAGCCGCAGGAAGACGAAACGCGCGTCATCCCCGCACTACCCGCCAGCGCCGGCGGTGTAGTGACTTTTTTGACTGCACAGCAACTTAGCTGATTACTTTATACCTCCGCCGTTAGGGACCTCCGGACACCACTTGGACCGGCACACCTCTTCCCTACCAGAGCAGCCATCTGTACAGGTATTCTCACCGCTTCACCACTGTTGATCTCACAGACTGTGCATGCTCTGTTCCCCATGAACAACATGACAGCTGTGATCTAACGGCAGTGAAAGAAGCGGCTATCTATACTTTCTTACTGTCACAACGTGAAACCTTGCTCTCACTCTCATTACTGAAGTCCTCTGTAGGAACATGACTTCATAAAAGCAGAAGGCAGCACAGGTACCACTAGTGCCATATTTCTCTCTCCATTCACAGCGCTGTACGCTATCCCTATCCACATACTCTAACACTCTCTCATTGGGGATATCAGGAAACCCTCTTTATTGCAATGTTGGCTCAAACAACAGTACAGAGGGATTACCAGATTTCCCAATAGCAGAAGTGTTGCTACATCTCATTCTGACCCCACAGCACGGGAAGGACTCTCTCATCCTGAGTCCAATACACGTTTGCAAGACTCAGTGAAAGCAGCAGGTCCTCCCCGACTTGCTAGAAGGTCATTCTTAATCACCAATACTTGGGATAGGGTGACCCGTCAACATCACTATCGGACTGTCAACCGTTAAGGGACACTTGTGAAAGTTGACACAGTTTATATGTGTGATTTTCCAAAACTTCATTGATCCAATCAAATAGTTACTGTGTATGGCTGAGAGAGTATAAATTTATTGCATGCTTAAACGCAATTGGCACAATGTGTTGTTGAAACTTTCTGATTGATCAGTTTGAATTAAACTATTTCTTGTGGCAAAATCACATGTAAAATGTATGGAAATTGGTGATTAACCAACCTGAGCAAACAGATTGGGTTGTATGCAGATATTTGTTTCGATTGATGGTTTGTCCAGGTGCAACCCGGCGCAAGCCTACGCTGCATCTCTCTGGAGACAAAAATTGAGCCAACTCACTTCAGGTTTGATGCAACTGGGCGCAATCTGTGGTTAAATTTATCTGACCAACCTAATTGGATAGATCAATTCCTTTTGACGCACACTATCTATACATATACTTGCTTCAATAGATGGTTTTGTTCAGCGCAATCCATAGTCAAAATCTGACCACTCAGATGAGACAAACCTTTTGCATCTCAGATATCGAAGACATTATCGTATAGCAATAGGAACGTCCTGACCCAGTCATCGGACAACCTGTATATTTGGGAGACCATATGTTTTGTTTCGTATGCATATATGTGTTCCAACTGATGGTATGTTCAGGCACAACCAGGCACACTCCATCTCTGCACGCTTTGGTGACAGAAATTGATCCAATCTATTGCAGGTACAGTGCAATCTGGCGCAACCTATTGCTAATATCTATCTGACCAACCAGGGTGGAGAGACAGATTGGTGCATTGCATCCATAATTGTTTGTTCTATTTTCTGTTCGGCGCAGCTCGGCGCAATCTATTGTCTAAACCAAATCTGATCAATCAAATTGGACGAAATGAAAAGTATCTGATCAACCAGATTGGACCGACCAATTTTTTTCATTAACACTTTGTGGATACTGCAGTCAAAAAGGGAATACTACCCTTATAACATTTTTTCTTACTATTTTTTCTTATTTTTGCCTTCAGACCATCCCTAGTCTAGGATACTCTCAGCCAGACTAGGCACATCCTCATTCGCTTGAGCCCTATAGTGTACAATAGTCACAGTTAAGAACGTTGAGGTTCGAATATATTTGACACTTAAAATACCACTATAGTAGAACTCGCGCCCCTATTTTCGCATTGCATAGCGTATTTCTTCAAAGGCTCACTGCAATCTATGTTTGTTTGTTGAACATATATGTTTGTCCTGGTTGTTTTGTTGGCAACCAAGTAGTGTGGTTACTCATTATATTTTAAAAATTAAAACAGTAAAAGTTAAGTTTTAATAAACTATATATTTCCAAGAGTGCCACACAAAGAGAGTCCACTTTCCCTCTCCTTTTCTATTTAGCTCTCGCTCATGACATTCCCGCAGCCGGGCATTTCGGCACCTGTAAAATCCTGGCCCGACTGCTATGGAATTTCTTCTGGCCAGGGACTTCTAGAGATGTTAAGCAGTATCGAAGCACCTGCGATACCTGCCAAAGACTGGGGAAGCCTCAACGGAAAGTGCCTCTGCATCCATTACCTATTATAGGGGAGCACTTTGCCTGTGTTGCCATAGACCTAGTTGGACCATTAGCTATTTCAAGTCATACGGGCAAGAAGTACATCTTAACACTAGTTGACTTTGCTACGCGTTACCCTGAGGCCGTGGCCCTATCATCCATTGACACAGAACATGTTGCACAAGCACTGACAGAAATCTTCAGTCGGGTTGGATACCCACAGGAAGTAGTCACAGATCAAGGACCCCAATTCCAAGGCGAACTTATGCAAACCCTATGGGAAAAGTGGGGGGTTCGGCCTCTTCGGACCTCCCCTTATCATCCGCAGACCAAGCGGCTCTGTGAACGCTTCAATGGAACACTTAAAAGACTCCTACAAGCGTATGTACAGTCCAAGGGGAGGGACTGGGAAAGAGCTCTACAACAACTTCTATTTGCTTATCGGGAAGAACCTCAGGCATCTACAGGATATTCCCCGTTTGAACTCTTGTACGGTCGGAAAGTATGGGGGCCTCTAGACCTGGTCAAAGAGAGTTGGGAGGGAACTTTTCAAGAATACCAGCAGCCCATTTTGCAGTATGTAGAGAACATGCGAACACGGATGAGAAGACTGCTGCAGTTAACTGAAGAGCATCTCCGGGAATCACAAGAAAAGCAAAGGGAATGGTACGATGCCCATGCTCAAAACCGGGAGTTATATCGTGGGCAAAAGGTCATGGTGCTTATCCCAGTGCGAAGAAACAAACTGCAGGCCACCTGGGATGGACCCTACACCGTGGTAAGACGCACTGGACCTGTCAATTATGTGGTCTCCCTAGATAAGGGAGGGAAATACCTACGCACCTTCCATATAAATCGACTCAAAGCTTATAGAGATCGTCAAGTAGCGACCATGGTAGTGTGCTGCCCTCCGATGGAGACTACAGAAACTGATCCGTTACCTGACCTTTTGGGAGCTGCTAAACAGAGGAAAGGTGTGGAATCAGTCCAGGTAGGAAAACAATTGAATGCGGCCCAGCAGCAAGAGATGCAGAGGATCTTAGAAGATGAAAGAGACCAGTTTTCTTGTCAACCCTGTCAAACTCACCTAACCGCTCACCATGTGGACACTGGGACCACTAAGCCCATTCGACAAGCCGCTTACCGAATGACGCCAGAAGTTATAAGGCAGGTAAAGACTGAGATCGAGGAGATGCTAGCTTTGGGGGTCATCGTACCATCTAAAAACCCATGGGCTGCTGGGGTTGTGTTGGTTCCCAAGAAAGATGGGACTACAAGGTTTTGCGTGGACTATCGCAAATTGAATGAAGTAGCGACAACTGATGCTTATCCTATGCCCCGTGTTGATGAACTACTAGACCGGATTGGAGGGGCCAGGTTTGTTTCAACGCTGGACTTAAGCAAGGGTTACTGGCAAATCCCACTAACCAAAGAAGCCCAGGAGCGTTCTGCCTTCATCACACCAATAGGACTCTGAGTGGACTACCATGCCTTTTGGGATGAAGAATGCCCCTGCCACATTCCAGCGAACAGTGAATGACCTACTGGAGGGGTGTCAAGACTTTGCCCAAGCCTACCTCGATGATATCGCCATCTTCAGCCATACCAGGGAGGAGCATTTAACTCATGTGTCAGAAGTGCTCAAAAGGATCAGAAAGGCCAAACTCACCATACGCCCAGATAAATGCCAGATGGGGATGGCTGAGGTTCAATACTTAGGACATCGGGTTGGAGGAGGAGTTATTACACCTGAACCGGCAAAGGTGGAGGCTATTGCCAATTGGCCCCAACCAGTCAACCAGAAGCAAGTGCGGGCCTTTCTTGGAGTTGCTGGCTATTACAGAAAATTCATACCACATTACAGCACCGTGGCCAAGGCTCTAACAGACTTAACAAAAAAGAGATATGCTCGGAAGATCGAATGGACCACTGAGTGTGAACAAGCCTTCAAACCCCTAAAAGACATGCTGCCTAGACCCCCAGTGTTGGCTGCCCCTGACTACAATAGAAAATTTATTGTGCAAACAGATGCTTCAGGTTGTGGACTTAGGGCAGTGTTAAGCCAGGTAGGAGAAGACGGTAGGGAACACCCAATCGTGTATCTATCTCGTAAACTAGCTGACTGAGAGATAGCTTATGCCACTATCGAAAAGGAGTGTTTAGCCATAGTGTGGGCCTTAAAGAAACTACAACCTTATCTCTATGGGAAGGAGTTCAGTGTTGTGACTGACCATAACCCTTTAAGTTTGCTACAGAGAACTTCAGGGGAAAATGGGAGGATGTTGAGGTGGAGTTTGGCATTGCAAGGTTTCACCTTTTCCATTTCTCACAAAAAGGGACGAGACCATAACAACGCTGATGGGTTATCCAGACGTGAGGAACAATATGGCAAGCTTCGCAGACCTTCGGGCTAAGTCGACAGTCAGGACTGAGACCATGCCTGTCTCCTCGATTTAAGAAGGGGGAGGTATGTGAGGAGGCACAGGATAGGTTAGGGTCAGTTCTACTACTTTTCCCACAGAATAGGGCTTGCCTGCATTTTTAGAAATGAGTTACTCTATGGCCCAAGTTTTGTATTTTTAAATTAAAGCCCTCAGTCTGCAGAGGTTACAAACAGGAAGACATTCAGAAGCAGACAGTAAGGAATTGTTCCCTTTAGAAAAGCCTTCCTCCTTCCCCTTTGGAAAGATTGACAGCATGGTCCACCAATCCAGAAGGGAAGATCAATCAAAGGTGGATTGTGGGAGAGAGGAAGTGGAAGAAGAGGTGACTGTGTGAGGTGAGGTGCACAGCTTTAGTCACTGGAGGTTGGGGTGCTGTCCCCTCTCTGTGTACTGAGAGAGGCAGATTGCTGGTTATTCTATGTAGCTCCATATACGCCATTTTGTATGCATCATATATGTAATGTATTGTGTTTCTCATTATAATTAGTTTAGTTTAAAAGATTGTTACCTTGAAGGAGACTCGTAAATCTATTATAAGGGGCACAACGTTTATCTGTGTTTCTGGCTGTACGCCCAGGAGATGTGGGGGAACCAAATCTCAGTAGTGATGTAAGCAAGCTGCTGTGACAATTAGTGAATTGTGTATAGGCAAGTAGAGATTTATGTTATGGAATGCAATTATATGTGTGAAACCCATTATGTAATAGATAAGAAAACGAATAAATGTAAGCATAGACTAATAAACTTCAGAACATCTCTTTGACACTCCAGTGTGTGTGTATATCGATTTGATTTTCTCCTGCATGCAGTAAGGGAACACAGGTTATTGATCAAATCCCAGAGACTAAGGACAGGCAGTTGTTAGAATCCCCTCACAGAAGGTTCAGGATGGGGGAACACCTCTAACATTACATGGTGCCGAAACCCGGGAAAGCCAAGAAATTGGACGGAGGAATGACCAGTATCTGACCAGAGATCCCAACAAACGTCAAACCGCGGTAAGTAACAAATTGATAAGCGATTTTCGCCAATTGTTACTTGACGTGTCTTGATATCTCTGCCAGAATACTTATTTCTCTCTCTGATTCAAGCGCTTCTCAAATTGTCCTGCCTCCTTGTCTCAGGGAAAATGTTATAAGGGAAAATGTTATAAGGGAAAATGTTGAATATTGTCTGATTGTACCATTTGTTATAGTGATAATTGTTGCCATACAGTAGATTGTATTTGTGTTTTATGTTTACAAAGACAGAGGCAAATTCAAAATGATAAATGTGTGATGTAATAGATTTTAATAGTTTTTTTTGAGATCACAAAGTTCAGATAGTTGTAATTGCTGTGATGGTAGTTTGAAGTGGTTTGTGACAAGGCAGGAGAGAAGAAAATTGTATATTTATAACCAGAACAGAAAAAGTGTAACTGGTTTTAAGAAAGTAAATGGTCACCAATACCCCATATACGGCATCCATACTCTACTCATTATAAAAAATAGCCGATCAGTTAGTGGAAGACTGTGAAGCGGAAGGTGTAAAATGATTATAGGTGTCATATAATCAGCTGGACAGAAGTAAACTGTAGTGACAGCAACCCATTTTTTTCAATAATTAATACAGTACTGAAAAGTGGTACTAGGATTATTATTTGTTGGTACTTATGTATTATCTGGGCTCCCATGTTAAATTCACCCCATTTTTTCATACCCCTACTATCCAACTACGCATGGAGTTGATTTTATATAGTGTGGCGAGCGCAGCGAGCCACCGTGCCCGAAGCGTGGCGAGCGCAGCGAGCCCTGCGAGGGGACGCGGTCTCAAAAGAAAAACGGGAGCCCAGATATTACATAAGTACCTATTTGTTTATTTTAAATATTTTTTTTTAAATAAATACAAATAAAATAGTATTAATAAGTTGAGAAAGGCAAAATAAGAATTTCTAATACCAAGGGTGGACGCACCCCTGTGGATATAATGAGAGAAGAGATAGGTCCACATGCAGTGAAGGGAAAGGAGAGGAAAGGAGCAAGGCCAATACAAGTATACATTGTGACCGAAGACAAGAAAAAGTATGTAGCACAGGGGAAAAGAAGGAATTTTGTGAGTCCATCCTCTGGAAAGTGCTTCTGGTGTCAGAAATCCGGTCACATGAAACGTCACTGTAAGCCATACAAGTCCTACATGGAGAAGAGAAGAAATGGCCCCAAAAATACAGGACCAACAAGCTCAGACTGAAGTTTGGGCGCCCCAGTCAAGAACATTTATGCATTCCCCTCACAAAAGCAAATCAGTAGAGGGTTTTGTGAACATCACTCTACCAGGGGGAGAAGAGATCTCTTGTTTACTCGATACTGGGGCGAGCAAAACAGTGATCAGAAAAGAGGATATTCCACCTTCCCTCATTACAAACAGACCAGTAACAGCTCAAGAAGAAGTTTACCTGAACAAGATAAAGAAGATGAATATTCAGGTGCAAGGTCACCCATAAGAAGTACCAGCAGAATTCCTAGTCTCACCTACATGCCCAGTGAACCTGTTGGGAGCAGATCTAATGCAAAAACTACAAGCAAGCATACTGTATCGCGGGGACAAGATTGTATTTCAAACTGCATTGAAACCCCAAGAATACAAGCAGCTGTCCATATATTCCTCTTGCAAGAATCAGCAGAGAAGACAGCATTTGAATCTTTGTCACATCTAGGAGTTCCAGACAAGGTATGGGCAAAAGGGAAGAACGATGTAGCGAAGATGAATGTACAGCTGATCATCAAGCCGAATACCGTACCAGTAGCAATATGCCAGTATCCTCTAAGCAAGGCACAAAATCAAGCTCTGGGTACGCAAGTGAAGAAGATGGAAGAATTTACAGAGGCCGTCTACGATACTGAAGAAAGGGGGACCTCTATACCCCCATGAAACCAATTGTTACAGTATGTGGATGATCTACTCAAAGCCACAACAACCAAGAAAAAGTGCAAGGAAGAAACAGTAGCACTACTCATATTCCTATCGGAAGAAGATTGCAGGGTAACTCAGCACAAGTTACAATATGCACAAGAAAAAGTCATATTCCTTGGACACTGCATCTCACAGATTACCAGGCATCTCACCACAGAGCGAGTGAAAGCAATCCTAGACGCCCCATTCCCAGACACCTTGAGAAAGAAAAGGGCATTTCTAGGTTTAACCTTGTATGTAAGAGACTGGATACTGGAAGCTTCAGCCCTCATGCGACCCCTCTATGATGCAACCAAGAAAACAGCAACCCAATCTGATGAGGAAAGACAAGCCCAAGTGGAAGCAGTTAAACAGATCAAACAAGCCAGCTGCAATACTAAAGGAAAAATGTGCTGATGTCGTTCTAGATCACACCCTCATCATTCAAGTTCTACATGCAGTGACAGAAATACTGCAACAAGCTTCTACACGGCATTTGAGTTCTGCCAGACTCACCAAGTATGAAGTAGCCTTGCTATCTGCAAGCAATGTGACTATCAAGCGATGCACAGTATTGCCACTCTACTACCTATTGATGATGAACCTGATGGTTCAATAGAAGGGAGAGTAGAAGAAGATACATATACCTCAAAAGTGGAAGAAGAGGAAGATACCTCAAGACCTATAATACATGACTGTGTATCCATGATAAAACAAGAAGTGCAACCTGATTGGAAAATTGAAGAAAAACAATTAAATAATCCAGATTTTTTATTTTACACCGATGGATCCAGTTCTTATGTGGATGGACACTGATATGCAGGATATGCAGTGGTATCCCCAACTGATGTAATGGAAGCAGAACCACTCCCAGCCGGTACCTCAGCCCAAGCAGCAGAACTAACAGCTCTGACAAGAGCCTTGGAAATGGCTGAAGGACAGTCAGTGAATATCTACACGGACTCACGTTATGCCTGGGGTGTGGCACACGACTACGCATCCATGGAAAATAAGAAATTTCCTTACTGCAACAGGAAAACCCATCAGGAATGGAGAATTGATCCAGAGAGTGACCAGAGCCTTACGATTACCAAAGCAAAAGCCAGTCATAAAGACAAAGGCACACACTAAAGAAGACACAGAAGAATTAAAAGGGAATGCTTTTGCAGATGAACAACCAAAGAAAGCAGCTGTAAAGGAGAAGAAAACAGCTGGAATATATGTCCAAGAGACAAAGGCAGAAATTAATATGAAGATACTCATCAGACTACAAGAACAAGCAAAGACAGAACACAAAGTATGGGAGAAGATGGGAGCCCAGCAATCCTGTGTGGGTCTTTGGAAAAAGGAAGGAAAATGGTGCCTGCCAAGAACACTATATGCACCTATGATTCAAGTAGCCCATGGACCAGACCAAAAAGGCAAAGAACAGATGACTAAGACAGTTCAAGAATATTGGCTGGCTCCAGGCTTCTATGTGGCAGCTAAGAACTACACAGACCAATGCTGGATATGAGCAGAAAACAACCCAGGAAGATGAACCAGGACAAGCATGGGACACATGCCAAAAGCATATTTCCCTTTCCAAAGACTCCAAATAGACTACATTCACACGCCTAAATGTGGCACGTATGAGTACGCCCTAACTTGCACAGATATCTTCAGCAGATGGCCTGAGGCTTGGCCAGTATCTAAAGCAAATGCCCTGACCACAGCCAAAAAGATAATAGCTGAAGTAGTTGCAGATATGGGGTACCAGAAGTAATAGAATCAGACAGAGGTAGTCATTACACCGGAGAAATAATGCAGATTATACAGGCCTACAGGTCAGTGCCCAAATCGAGAGACTAAAAGTCCAAAAAGCCATACAAGAGACTGGCAAAACATGGGTAGAATGCTTACCCCTGGCCTTATTTGCAATAAGAACAACTCCAGGATATGAGATCCTATTTGGAGGTAAACCAAAGACAGGATGTTATTTTCCCCAAGAATTACAGTTTAAGCATGGGAACATGACAGCATATGTGAAGTCTTTAAATGAATATTTAACTGATTTGCATTTTCAAGTTTTATTTTTTTAAGTAATCAAAAGCCCAGAACCAGAACCTCATGCACTAAAGATTGGAGATTGGATCTATGTTAAGAGACACGTGAGATCTTCACTGGAACCAAGATATGATGGTCCGTTCCAAGTGTTGCTGACGACCCCAACCTCAGTGAAAGTGTTTGGAAGAGAGACGTGGATACACTCCTCCCACAGTTGAACACGAACCAGATCACCTACCCACGCAAAGTTAAGTTGTCAAAATGATAACTCACCTCAGGCCAGACCATCTGCCCTGGTGGAAGTTAATGTGTATCTCAACTGTGTTAGCTACCATAGCCAGAGTAATCCCAGCTACAAAAATAATAGAAAAACTAGGGGTAAAAGACGCCATGGAAGCAAAGCTCCCGAACAGATTAAATGAGAGAGAATTCAGGGAAAGAGGCAGTCATCATAAATCTTACCACTCCCTGTTTAATACTGGTTTGGGTACAATGGTAGGGGTAACTATAGGAAACGTATTTACTATAGGGACCGCTTTCAATGACAGACAAGTTAGTGACCTAGCCAAATTACTGGACAATATAACCAGGATATATGATGATACTTTTGACCTAGTACTGGAGGACATAAAAATGGTTAAACGAGAAGTTAGGAGGGGGGCTTGTGCCTGATAGTGGCAGAAGCTTGCTGTAATTACCTCAATCAGTCTGACTCCATAGAGGAAGCCATTGAACAGCATCTAGATATGGTCGAAACTCTTAAGGAGGAATTTGCAGAACAGCACAAGGATAATTGGTTATTCCCTGAGGATAGTTTGGTTCAGTTGGTTAAACCCATCCGATTGATATAAGGGTATAGGAGGATGGTTTATGGGAATACTTTCATGGTTAGCAAAAATTATATGCGTAATTCTGCTTTTCTATGTATTAATCAAGTTTTGTTTGTATTGCTTTGCATGTACTGCCAAGAAAATAAAAAACACAATAAGAGAGCACAGAAAAAGAAAGCTGACAAAGACAATGATCATCACAACATTCGTTTGATCCGTTGTCAGTATGATGATGCTGAAGCCATGGATAAAGCTGTGAAAGCAATCTACCTGGAAAGAGATCAAGAACATGTTTAGTGGTCCATATGACAGCGACCTGAACTCTCTGTCTGTGTGGGACGGCATGTTGCCCTCCATGTGGTCAGGGTAGGCCCATGGGGACAGAACGTACTTAAATCAGGGCATCGCCTGGTCTGATTGGCGGAGAGGCTCAGGGCAAATAACGTATATTGTCCCTAAATAGAATCAATAGAAGGGACTGAGAGAGGCAGATTGCTGGTTATTCTATGTAGCTCCATATACGCCATTTTGTATGCATCATATATGTAATGTATTGTGTTTCTCATTATAATTAGTTTAGTTTAAAAGATTGTTACCTTGAAGGAGACTCGTAAATCTATTATAAGGGGCACAACGTTTATCTGTGTTTCTGGTTGTACGCCCAGGAGATGTGGGGGAACCAAATCTCAGTAGTGATGTAAGCAAGCTGCTGTGACAATTAGTGAATTGTGTATAGGCAAGTAGAGATTTATGTTATGGAATGCAATTATATGTGTGAAACCCATTATGTAATAGATAAGAAAACGAATAAATGTAAGCATAGACTAATAAACTTCAGAACATCTCTTTGACACTCCAGTGTGTGTGTGTGTCGATTTGATTTTCTCCTGCAGGGAACACAGGTTATTGATCAAATCCCGGAGACTAAGGACAGGCAGTTGTTAGAATCCCCTCACAGAAGGTTCAGGATGGGGGAACACCTCTAACAGTAATCAGTGACTAGCCATTCTGTGTGCTTTGCTACAGCTGCCAGTGCTGCTCAGGACTGTAGGAGATACACTGATACATTGTATAGCAGCTTGATTAGACTTTGCTGAACTGTGAGTGGACTTTGTTAGTATAATCCTGATGCTGCTGCTGCTTACTGGATTTATTGGTTCTCCCTGAATAAAGTACAAGCTTTTTTCATTGTTACCCGCTCTGCTGTGTGATCCCTGAACCCCAGGGTACCCAGGTCACCCGGTATCCTCACAATCCCTATCTAGAGCAGTCAATTGGGCTCTATACAGAAAAGGGCTAATATATATTACAAGAGTATCCTTATTACAACAAAGTGAATTGTCTGGCAGAGTACTGTTTCTTATAAAACAATACAAAGAAATAAAGCACACATGGCTAGCCCGCACGTGTAGTTTTAAACATGCACAATTGTCACTTGTTTGTCCTATATGTGTTTCTCTTTAATGTTTTGCTTGCTTTTAATATATTAATAAAAGTTATATTTTATGGCTGATTTCTTCACGGGTGCACCACACCATGACAAATCTTTTTCTCTTTCTTCCCTTTGATACATGTGTAATTTGTCAGTGCCTGAATTGATTCTACCTGTACGGTCTCTATAACCATAAAGAGGGGGCCTATATGTGATTATGACTAATTGTTATACACAGTCTTGTGCGATTGTTCCAAACCAATCCACACACCGATAAGAGACAGGCTTCCCTGTACGCACCGATAAGAGACAGGCTTCCCTGTACGCACCGATAAGAGACAGGCTTCCCTGTACACACCAATAAGAGACAGGCTTTCTTATAAACACCTATTAAAATTTAACTTGGCTTTTGATACTCACCAATGATCAGTGGCACCAGAACATTTGATAGTTTGGTGTGCCAGCCATGATATAAATTCATATAAGCATTCATATTCTACTAAATGTCACCCCCCTCCTTTTATATGCCTCAAGCTAATGTTTCTGTGGGTTATGGTATAGGGGATTGATACTGTCTAGATCGATGATGTTATGGTCGACCACCCTTAGTGGAAACTGTCTAGATCAGGGCTGGGCAACACCGGCCCCCCAGATGTTAATGAACTACACATCCCAGGATGCTTTGCATTAGTTTTGCTATGTGGCCATGCTGAAACTGATGCAAGGCATGCTAAGATGTGTAGTTCATCAACATCTGGAGGGCCGGTGTTGCCCAGCCCTGGTCTAGATAGATGTCTAAAACTTTTGTTACTGTTGATCTAGATGTGTAGTCGTCTATATTCAGGTGTCTAACTAGACACGTTCGAATAAGCGTGGTCACCATAACATGATTGATCTGGACCAGGCATGTCCAAACTATGGCCCTCCAGCTATTGTGAAACTACAATTCCCATCATGCCTTGCCACAGTTTTGCTATTAGGGAATGCTAAAACTATTGCAAAGCATGCTGGGATGTGTAGTTTCACAACTGGAGGGCCATAGTTTGGACATGCCTGTTCTAGAGACTGTCAATCCGTCGACGAGAATACGGTTTTTGAGACCAACAAACAAACAAAGTATTTTTGTTACCGCCATGTGTGTGTATGTGTATGTATTGCAGAGGTAGTAAGCTGCTGAATTCTGGTTTATTATATTACCCTATAATATATCACACTTCCCTACTGCATTACTATTTCTTATATACAGCCCAAATTGGCCATTAGGGTAATATTTTTTGTTTCCATAGATGACATATATATACGTAAATTGCTTTAATAAATGGCTTTATTTTATTAAAGCTTTATTCACTTTAACACCAAGCAAGTGTAGTCAGGCAAGGTGTTTGTGGTCTCCGATGGGGATATTAGGAGACGTTTGGGGCCTCCTGCAGGTCATGATTATTATTATTTCTAAACACAGAGTAGTTGTGATCTGGATGTTCCCAGCTGGTCGATTCGTGGTGGTACTAGAGGAACCGTCCACCCCGGTTAATGGCCTTTATACTCCTGAAAAGAATGAGAGTTGCAGTGAGAGAAATAAACAATAGTAGATACCAGAAACTGTGTGCCGGCTAATCTATACTAAAGGTGAGACACCCACCCAGTACTACCACTAGTTACTTCCTTTCCCCTCTTACTGTATGATGGCTTTCTGTAAGATTAGCTGCACTTGTTGGTCTGACCAGCAATTGTTGGGCTCTATCCTTCTGTCCATCAGTCACACAGACAGAGCAGCAGGTACAGCCAGTCCCATAGGTGATGGACAGTGACAGGAGGAAGCAAACAGCTAGCGATCATCCCATGAATGAGGAATCTACAGTATTCCATTAGTGTTGGCAGCAAAACAGTAATATTTAGTAATTGGATGATTCCATTAGAAAGGTGGTAACTAACAATTAATAAATGAGATATTGTTTGGCTCCATATGTTACAGGATTATAGAAGAATGAGTCTTATTAGTATGATAGTTATTCCGTTGATGGGTCGACAATCAGTAGGTCGACCACTACTGGACAACAGGCTATAGGATGACACCTTAAAAAGGTTGACACAAAAAAGGTTGACATGCATTTTTCATGTTTTTTTTTCACCAGAACAGGTGTTTTTTTCATACTTATCTATGGATGTGGACATAGAGGGAGATTACACTAGAGCCCGGAGCCTGGCAAGTGAACGTGGTACATTGATACAGTATCCATGTAGACGTAAGTCGACATAAACACCATAACGTGAAAAACTCATGTCAACGTGATGCTTGTGTTGACCTTTTGTCACTGTCGACCTAAGCCATATCGACCTATAACCTGTTGACCTATTGAGTGTTGACCTTAATTGGGTCAACCCTAAGACCTATATATACCCTATGATGGGTCACAGGAGCACTATGCAGTAATACTGCTTTGGGTGTAATGCACTGTGTGATGAGGTGCCAGAGTACTGCATCACTGACATGAGCCATAAAGCCTGCTCCACCTGTAGGAAATATTTCTTACATTTCAATTAACAGATTCTGAAATATAATATCACAAATGTTATAACATCTGACTTACTTTGTGTCCATTAAAAGGAGAATCCTGGGATTGGGCAGCTCCCGCTGCTGTGTTCCAGCCCACCAGGAAGTGTCTTTTAGCACAAGTGACGGCTTGTGCTAAAAACAGAAGAAACATTGATTTTCAAAGATGCACTGTATTTATTTAGTATTACTTTATTATAGTTTTTTTTTTTCAAATCCTGTGTACTCCTCCCATTTTCCTTTTTCTTTTTTTGTATCCGAATTTCAGTGTTGCATATTCAGTAAATCCTAATGTTTTAAAAATGCTGTATGCTCATGTGAACATTACTTTGTATTTACTGTTGGTAACAGCCTGGATATCCAGTTATGGAGGCAGAAGTGATTCACCTGGCAGACCGTTTGTAGTAAACACTGTCCAAACCGCTATCGCTACTTCTGTAAATGGAGGGATCCCGGCAGCTATTGGGAAATATCTAAATATCTGCTGCAATAACTACTTCATATATTCAGATGAGCCTTAACATTTGCAGATATCCTTTGAAAATGTGGGTATTCAGGGACTAGCCCACAAAAATATTAATGAGCCTTATATGGGTGAATCAAATTGATGAAATGACAAAGGACGCAGGTTTTTCCCTGTAGCTGCAGGGTTTAGCTATTCAATTACAGGACTGAAAATGAGAGGAATCACAGCGTTCTTATCACGCACCTCCAGGGCACGTCTGATTTTTTTATTTTATTTTTCTCTAAAATCATTAATTTTAGGGAAATTATTGGAACTTGCTCCAAAGCAGTGTCTTGTTCCAACAGTGGGAGCTGGATCTTCTTTAGCAGCAGTGCGTATGCAAGTGTGTATTAGTGTCTGTGTGTGTGAGTGAGCCTCTGTGCGTGAGGTCCCATCCCATTTTAAAATTTCTGCACTGAAATTTTATATTGGATACCACAGATATTGGGAAGGGCACATATGTTGGGTAATTCAAAATGTGGTCATGAGGTAAGTGAGGATTAGGGAAGCCAATCCCGGACCATTTTTTCAATCCCGGATTTCGGGATTAAAAAATGCCTGATCCCGGGATTGGCTTCCCTAATTTAAAAACGCACCCCGGCCGCCCTGCATATTTACTTACATGTGGAGCCAGGCAGCCGGGTGGGTTGGCGGGCATCAGGGGAGCCGGCGGGTGGATGGTCGGGGAGCCGGCCGGATGGATGGGGAGCCGGCCTGGAGGGTGGGTGGATGGTCGGGTAGCGGCTAGCAGGGCGGGCAGCGAGCCGGGGGTGGGGGGGGCGGGCTTCTGGGGAGCCAGCCGGGTTGGTGGGCAGGGGCAAACGCATGCTGCACAGAGCCACACTGGCTCTGTGCAGCTGCTTGGTCTGCGCAGCGTGACCTCTGTACTCGTCACGCTGCGCAGGGATGTACTGCCGGGAAAGGGAGAAGCCGGGCAGTGTCTGAGCACACGCTCAGACGCTGGCCGGAATTAGACTGCGCATGCGCAGTCTAATCCCGGGATTGGAAACTCCAATCCCGGGATTGAAATCCCGGCGTTTTAGGGGCCAAATCCTGGGATCCCGCCGATCCCGGGATTGGCCACCCTAGTGAGGATATTGACCTAGCTATAAACCTTGCTCCCAATTGAATTTCCTCCAGTGTATAATAGATTTATGTGGTTGTGGCTTCAGATGCCCGGCATTACTAATAACCCAAGCTGAGACGCTTATCCCTATAGATTGTAAGCTTGTGAGCATGGCCCTCCTACATTTTGACTGTCTGTAAATACCCTGTTTTGTTGTATCACTGTCCCCTTTGTAAAGCGCAATGGAATATGCTGCGCTATATAAGAAACTGTTAATAAATAAATAATATTATAGTAACTGCTAGAGCTAGTTCAGAATGGATTTATTAGTGCTCACATTGGGGGGAAATCAGTCTTTGGGGGCTCTTCAGTGGATGCTGCGATGTAAATATAAATAACAACCAATTGTAAAGTATAACTACAATCTTTGGGTATTTCTTGGTCTAGAATTGCATCAGGTGATAGGTTATACATAGTTAGCATAAACTGTATAATAAATATTGTGATAGACTTCTGGGTCTGCAATAATTCTATACAATCAACTATTACAATAAAGTATTTCCTGGCAATAATTTCCTGTTTGCCTGGTTTTTTAAAATACAACCAAATATCTGGCCATCTATTAGATGGCCGCTCTGGTAGTGTATATCTAATCGTTACCAAACCCTGATAAAGACAGGGACAATGGGCAAACTATGTAGACTTGCTAATACACCCACCCCCCAATTCAGTGGTGTAAGTACATCCCAGGTGCCCCCCAAACCCCCCATTTATATTTCATATATATATATATCGTATTTAAGGCTCTGTGTCTATTGTTATTTCGTTCCGAGTGCCGCCGCATACTGTGTGTGTATATATATATATATATATATATATATATATATATATATATATATATATATATAATCCAAAGAGCAATCGCACCCACTGACAGAAATATTGTGGACTGTGCTGGGAGATGATTATGCAGAGGTATCTTTCCTAAAGCAATCCAGCAGGACTTGAGGAAACACCCGCACCAGTCAAGATAGAGTCCAAAATGAATGCTTTTAAAATGGCATATTTATTCCGCTCAAGCTCGCATCAATCAGAGCTATATACAGAGCATTTTCAGACACCCAACAGGCAAATAACGTGTGAGATACATTACAAGTCTCCTCGACGGCCGTTTCGGCGCATAGCGGCACCTTTCTCAAGAGGGGTCATACACAATATGCTAGCCAGAGCCCGAATATATAGGTTGTACATGCCATACTCACCTGTCAGCAATCGTGATCACCGGAGGACCAGTTACCTTGTAGTCCCAGCCCGCCATTGCCGCCATGCATTTGGAATACAGAGCCGCCCACTGACAAAAGCAGCAGCGGCGTTGTGGAACCAATATGCTGGGCGCGCCGGCGGGGGAACCTAAACAAAGTTCCGTTGTCCCCGGAAGCAGACGAGAGCGCACAGGTGATTACCATGGTGATATGATGCACATGGTGACGTGCATACTATCACGAACCAAGAAACCAAAGCGTGCAAAATGTAAATAAACAAACTATACAAAACATACAAAACAACGTTCACAGAGAATCAAAGCACATATGGTAGAGGAAGGCATCCTTCTACACAAAGTCAGCACAAATATAGAATATATACAACAATAATTTTTTGTGTCAACACAATCGCCATGTCGATATGGCCATCCCGTTGACACAATTAAATAGGCATCAGTAGCGGTGCATATAATCATAAACAGAGCAAAACATCACCTAATAAATGGGGAAAAAGAGAACTCTTCATTCAAACCCAACGGACTCATACAGTTAAGTTCATGAATCCAATAGCACTCCTTTTTCATGAGTATCCCGTGCCTATCTCCACCTCTCCTCAATGGGGGTACATGTTCTAATGGCATAAAAGCAAAATCTTTAATGGAATGTCCATGGTTGACAAAATGCCTCGCCACCGGGGGCGTACTGGCCTCAATCTTGTGGTAGGCCTTGTTAATGGAGGACCTGTGGACACCAATCCTCTCCTTTAACATACGCATGGTCTTGCCCACGTAAATCTTATTGCATGGGCACCTGATGAGGTATACAACGTATTTTGTTTCACAGTCCATGGAATGCTTTAACATGTATCTCTTGCCTGTGCCTGGGTGTATAAAGGAGTCTGTGTGGATGATATGTCGACAGTTCACACAGCCTGAACATTTGTGTGAGCCGGCAGCTCTGGATAACCAGTTTCTTGTCTGGCCTACTTTTGGACTAATGTCCGAGTAGGTTAATTGCTGCTTCAGATTTTGGCTGCGTTTAAAGCAGAACAGGGGAGGACTTTGACACACATTCCCCATTATGGGGTCAGTCCGCAAGATGTGCCAATGTTTCAGGATAGAGTCTTTAATAACTTTGGAGGCCACTGAGTATGTAGTTACAAAGTGAAGCCTCTGCTCCTTCTCCTCCCTAGGCTTAGGGGACAACAGGTCACTCCTCTGTAGGCTCATACACTTAGCTCTGGCCTCCTCGACCTCCTTATGGTCATATTCACGTGCAAGAAATTGTTGACACATGTCATCAAGAATAACATCAAGTTTTGCAGGGTTCGATGTTATACGTACTGCTCTCAGAAGTTGCGAGTACGGTAGCCCACGCTTTAGTGGCTGTGGGTGAAAGCTACTTGCCAACAAAAGCGTATTTTTGTCAGTGGGTTTTTTAAACAACGAAGTTTCAAACTTGCCATTGGAGATGGTTATGAGCACGTCCAGAAAATGGAGCCTGTCATGGCTGCAGGTAGATGTAAATCTAATTTTGCCAGGAATAGCATTTAATACAGTAATAAACTCAGTAAGTGAGGCCTCAGTGCCAGTCCAAATAAAAAATAAATCATCTATGTATCGAACATAGCATTTAATAAATTTGGAAAAAATTGAGTTTGCAAGAATGTGTTGCTTCTCATACTGAAACATAAATAAATTGGCATACGATGGGGCCATGTTTGACCCCATCGCAGTACCACGTTGCTGCAAAAAAAACGCATTATCAAACAAAAAAAAATTCTTGTTTAAAACCATTTCCAAAAGCAACAAAAGAAACTCAATAGGGGGACCAATGTATAGTGGACTGGCACTGATGCACTCACGCACCGCTCTGATGCCTTCTTCATGCATAATATTAGTGTAAAGGCTGGCAACATCTAAGGTTACCAGCAGACACCCTTCAATTGGTTGGCCAAAATTAAGCAGTTTGTTCAAAAAATGGGTGGTATCACGAAGAAAGTAAGGACTCTCTTGAACCACCGGCTGCAAATAATAATCTATGTACTGTGAAACAGGCTGACTGATTGAGCCCATGGAGCTAATAATTGGTCTCCCAGGAGGGGAGACCAAGGATTTATGCACCTTAGGCAAGCAGTATAGGAGGGGGATGATGGGGAATTCCTGGGTCAAAAAATTACTGGTTTGCTCATCAATCCAGGCGTTGCTAACACCCATCATGATGATAGCATCAAATTCTTTTTTGAATTTTTGAGTGGGATCATATGTTAATTTTTTATAACATCCAGGGTCCGCAAGTTGCCCCTTAATTTCATTAACGTAATAATCCCTATCAAGCATCACCACGCCCCCGCCTTTGTCGGCGGGGCGGATGATGATGTCAGGATTATCTCGTAGTGATTTAATCGCCTTTCTTTCATCTAGTGTTAAATTAGAAAAATATTTGGCAGGTTTTTTAAGTGTGGGCAAGATGTCATGTTTAACCAAACGCATAAATGTGTCAATTGACGCATTAGGTGAGGGGGGGTCAAAGTCACTTTTCACCATTTCACCATTTATTAGGTGATGTTTTGCTCTGTTTATGATTATATGCACCGCTACTGATGCCTATTTAATTGTGTCAACGGGATGGCCATATCGACATGGCGATTGTGTTGACACAAAAAATTATTGTTGTATATATTCTATATTTGTGCTGACTTTGTGTAGAAGGATGCCTTCCTCTACCATATGTGCTTTGATTCTCTGTGAACGTTGTTTTGTATGTTTTGTATAGTTTGTTTATTTACATTTTGCACGCTTTGGTTTCTTGGTTCGTGATAGTATGCACGTCACCATGTGCATCATATCACCATGGTAATCACCTGTGCGCTCTCGTCTGCTTCCGGGGACAACGGAACTTTGTTTAGGTTCCCCCGCCGGCGCGCCCAGCATATTGGTTCCACAACGCCGCTGCTGCTTTTGTCAGTGGGCGGCTCTGTATTCCAAATGCATGGCGGCAATGGCGGGCTGGGACTACAAGGTAACTGGTCCTCCGGTGATCACGATTGCTGACAGGTGAGTATGGCATGTACAACCTATATATTCGGGCTCTGGCTAGCATATTGTGTATGACCCCTCTTGAGAAAGGTGCCGCTATGCGCCGAAACGGCCGTCGAGGAGACTTGTAATGTATCTCACACGTTATTTGCCTGTTGGGTGTCTGAAAATGCTCTGTATATAGCTCTGATTGATGCGAGCTTGAGCGGAATAAATATGCCATTTTAAAAGCATTCATTTTGGACTCTATCTTGACTGGTGCGGGTGTTTCCTCAAGTCCTGCTGGATTGCTTTAGGAAAGATACCTCTGCATAATCATCTCCCAGCACAGTCCACAATATTTCTGTCAGTGGGTGCGATTGCTCTTTGGATTATTCAAAGTTCTGTTGGACATTTCTCTTGCACCACCGTTTTCAATAGTGGGGTGGATCTCCCCCCATGCTGATTGTGTATATATTATCTGTTATATGTTGTGCGTCTTGTGTTGTTTATTGCCTATCTATCATGGATTTTGATGCTAATGACCTGACTGGCACCAAAAGATTTTTGGACAAAGATGTCAACAAAATCTTGTTTACCGACACAAAAGAGTTGGCATTTGATGTCGACAGTCCCCTGGAAGTACATACAGATTTATTAAAATTACGTAAGAGGTTAGTGGAATTAGAACTCCACGGTTTAACCCTATCACAATATCATAGGGAAGGTTTCATTCCCAGGGGCTTTCGCATCAGAAACCAACCTACAATTGGTCGCACCAATAAAGATTTTTGTAAAAATTGGTGCGCAATATTAAACCAATGTAGCTTTGATTTAATTGTATTGGTTGTGCAGCAGGTCAACTGTGATATTGATATTGTCAAGAGAGAGATTGCCATATGTGAAAAGGAGGGTACTGCTGTATTAAAATCTGACACCTCTGTAGATTGGTTGACCAAATTGGAAGAATCTGTAGCATCCTTTAAATCTGATTTACTAGCCTTCAAAAAAGGTAAATACAAAAAAGTGAAGGATGACTACAGGGAGTTACGTGTATATCCATGGCTGACTGGACAGAATAATAGACGCCCTTGGAGAGAACAATATTCCACCAATAGGAAGCGGAGAGAAGTCCATTTTACGGACTTAGATTCCCAAACGTCACATAGTGATTCAGACCATTCCACCAAAAGTACTTTTTTAGGAAACAGGGTGAGCAACCGGAATCGCTTGAAAAAAGACGCAAAAGATGCAGGAGAGGGGGCGTCAAGCACAGTCACTCAAAAAGGAAAGGGAAAGAGGGGAAACCAGAATTAATGGTTTTCAATCTCTCCGCCTATAGTCCTTCTGAAGCTGAGATATCTGTTTTAAACAGGGGTCTCTCTTTTGTTCAGACGCATAGACAAAAGCCTTTTGAATGTGAAACCGAACTTTACCGGTTTCACAGACAGCTACGTCTGAAAGATCATTTTTTGAGGTTGCCGTCCACCTCTACTGTTAAAACTGCTAAAATTCCTACACCCTTTCGGGTGAAAAGTGACTTTGACCCCCCCTCACCTAATGCGTCAATTGACACATTTATGCGTTTGGTTAAACATGACATCTTGCCCACACTTAAAAAACCTGCCAAATATTTTTCTAATTTAACACTAGATGAAAGAAAGGCGATTAAATCACTACGAAATAATCCTGACATCATCATCCGCCCCGCCGACAAAGGCGGGGGCGTGGTGATGCTTGATAGGGATTATTACGTTAATGAAATTAAGGGGCAACTTGCGGACCCTGGATGTTATAAAAAATTAACATATGATCCCACTCAAAAATTCAAAAAAGAATTTGATGCTATCATCATGATGGGTGTTAGCAACGCCTGGATTGATGAGCAAACCAGTAATTTTTTGACCCAGGAATTCCCCATCATCCCCCTCCTATACTGCTTGCCTAAGGTGCATAAATCCTTGGTCTCCCCTCCTGGGAGACCAATTATTAGCTCCATGGGCTCAATCAGTCAGCCTGTTTCACAGTACATAGATTATTATTTGCAGCCGGTGGTTCAAGAGAGTCCTTACTTTCTTCGTGATACCACCCATTTTTTGAACAAACTGCTTAATTTTGGCCAACCAATTGAAGGGTGTCTGCTGGTAACCTTAGATGTTGCCAGCCTTTACACTAATATTATGCATGAAGAAGGCATCAGAGCGGTGCGTGAGTGCATCAGTGCCAGTCCACTATACATTGGTCCCCCTATTGAGTTTCTTTTGTTGCTTTTGGAAATGGTTTTAAACAAGAATTATTTTTTGTTTGATAATGCGTTTTTTTTTGCAGCAACGTGGTACTGCGATGGGGTCAAACATGGCCCCATCGTATGCCAATTTATTTATGTTTCAGTATGAGAAGCAACACATTCTTGCAAACTCAATTTTTTCCAAATTTATTAAATGCTATGTTCGATACATAGATGATTTATTTTTTATTTGGACTGGCACTGAGGCCTCACTTACTGAGTTTATTACTGTATTAAATGCTATTCCTGGCAAAATTAGATTTACATCTACCTGCAGCCATGACAGGCTCCATTTTCTGGACGTGCTCATAACCATCTCCAATGGCAAGTTTGAAACTTCGTTGTTTAAAAAACCCACTGACAAAAATACGCTTTTGTTGGCAAGTAGCTTTCACCCACAGCCACTAAAGCGTGGGCTACCGTACTCGCAACTTCTGAGAGCAGTACGTATAACATCGAACCCTGCAAAACTTGATGTTATTCTTGATGACATGTGTCAACAATTTCTTGCACGTGAATATGACCATAAGGAGGTCGAGGAGGCCAGAGCTAAGTGTATGAGCCTACAGAGGAGTGACCTGTTGTCCCCTAAGCCTAGGGAGGAGAAGGAGCAGAGGCTTCACTTTGTAACTACATACTCAGTGGCCTCCAAAGTTATTAAAGACTCTATCCTGAAACATTGGCACATCTTGCGGACTGACCCCATAATGGGGAATGTGTGTCAAAGTCCTCCCCTGTTCTGCTTTAAACGCAGCCAAAATCTGAAGCAGCAATTAACCTACTCGGACATTAGTCCAAAAGTAGGCCAGACAAGAAACTGGTTATCCAGAGCTGCCGGCTCACACAAATGTTCAGGCTGTGTGAACTGTCGACATATCATCCACACAGACTCCTTTATACACCCAGGCACAGGCAAGAGATACATGTTAAAGCATTCCATGGACTGTGAAACAAAATACGTTGTATACCTCATCAGGTGCCCATGCAATAAGATTTACGTGGGCAAGACCATGCGTATGTTAAAGGAGAGGATTGGTGTCCACAGGTCCTCCATTAACAAGGCCTACCACAAGATTGAGGCCAGTACGCCCCCGGTGGCGAGGCATTTTGTCAACCATGGACATTCCATTAAAGATTTTGCTTTTATGCCATTAGAACATGTACCCCCATTGAGGAGAGGTGGAGATAGGCACGGGATACTCATGAAAAAGGAGTGCTATTGGATTCATGAACTTAACTGTATGAGTCCGTTGGGTTTGAATGAAGAGTTCTCTTTTTCCCCATTTATTAGGTGATGTTTTGCTCTGTTTATGATTATATGCACCGCTACTGATGCCTATTTAATTGTGTCAACGGGATGGCCATATCGACATGGCGATTGTGTTGACACAAAAAATTATTGTTGTATATATTCTATATTTGTGCTGACTTTGTGTAGAAGGATGCCTTCCTCTACCATATGTGCTTTGATTCTCTGTGAACGTTGTTTTGTATGTTTTGTATAGTTTGTTTATTTACATTTTGCACGCTTTGGTTTCTTGGTTCGTGATAGTATGCACGTCACCATGTGCATCATATCACCATGGTAATCACCTGTGCGCTCTCGTCTGCTTCCGGGGACAACGGAACTTTGTTTAGGTTCCCCCGCCGGCGCGCCCAGCATATTGGTTCCACAACGCCGCTGCTGCTTTTGTCAGTGGGGGGCTCTGTATTCCAAATGCATGGCGGCAATGGCGGGCTGGGACTACAAGGTAACTGGTCCTCCGGTGATCACGATTGCTGACAGGTGAGTATGGCATGTACAACCTATATATTCGGGCTCTGGCTAGCATATTGTGTATGACCCCTCTTGAGAAAGGTGCCGCTATGCGCCGAAACGGCCGTCGAGGAGACTTGTAATGTATCTCACACGTTATTTGCCTGTTGGGTGTCTGAAAATGCTCTGTATATAGCTCTGATTGATGCGAGCTTGAGCGGAATAAATATGCCATTTTAAAAGCATTCATTTTGGACTCTATCTTGACTGGTGCGGGTGTTTCCTCAAGTCCTGCTGGATTGCTTTAGGAAAGATACCTCTATATATATATATATATATATATATATATATATATATATATTTTTTTTTTTTTAATTATAAAGTGGGTGGTTTGGGGGGCACCAGCATTCATCTTGCCTCCGGATGCCCAGCGAGGATCCAAGGGGAGAGTCGAAGCCCGGTAGGACATGGCAGTAGCAGGAGAGAGCTGCGCCGGGCGCAGTACATGTGGACACCCGTCGAGGATCTGGCAGCAGGGGGGGAGCGGACTCCAGGTGGGGACCCTGCAGTATCAGGGAAGAGCTAGGCGCACTACATGTGCACACCCTGCAAGGATCCGGCGGCAGCAGGGGGGAGAGCCGATGCCAGGCAGGGACACGGCGGTAGCAAGGGAAAAGCCGGGCTCACTCGGCGCTCTGCTCCGATGACATCAGCAAGAATAGGTAATGGGGGACAATGGAGTCAGTGCCCCTGTAGGCCAGGAGCCCGGCGGCAAATGACTCCATTGCCTCCCGGAGTTCTGCCACTGCCCCAATTCCCTTTGTATATGTCACCGTACCATAATCGGCTGCAATGGGGGTGTCACTTTCTTCTGCTGTATATCGCTCCAGTTGATAAATCTCAGGAAGGGGTGCCCACAGATGTCACGTGTTGCCTCGAGGCGATGCTCTGGGTTCTTTATCAATAGCTGTAAATGTAGATAACAAATGCGCATTACTGTACTGCATGTCACATTTTTCTTGCCAATTATTATTGGAGGATTGGAAGTAAACTGTACTTTTAAATTTCTTTGGGCCAGAAGTATCAAGATACAAAAAGTGATACAATGTAGAGTGATAAACAGCCAGCCAATCTGCTCCTAACTGCTATGTTACAGTCGGGATGCAGTTAAGATCCCGACGGTCGGGATCCCAGCGTTCAGAATCCCGACGCCGGAATCCCGACCGCCGAAATGCCGACACTTTCTCCCTCCTGGGGTGTCCACGACACCCCTGGAGGGAGAATAAATTAGTGTGCCAAGCGTAGCGAGGCACCGGGCCCGCTGCGTGGCGAGCGCAGCGAGCCCACAAGGGGGGGCGATCCACGTCCCCCCCTTGTCGGCATTTCGGCTGGGATCCCGACCGCTGGGATTCAATACTGAATCCGTTACAGTCTGGGTTTGAAAAATGACATGTAGGAGCTGGTTGATTATCACTCCCCAATTTATCACTTTTTGAAGCATAATATATCTGGGCCTTTCTGTCTTAAAACAGTTAAACCTTAATTAGAGGTTGCACTAGTTAGGGTGCACCCAGATGGTCTTATTTATTTGTTTACAGTATTTTATTTATTAACGGTTTCTTATATAGCGCAGCATATTCCATTGCACTTTACAAAAGGAGACAGTGATACAACAAACAGGGTATTTACAGACAGTCAAAAGGTAGGAGGGCCCTGCTCACAAGCTTGGGGGTGTTTATTTGAAGCAGTTTTAAGCTTCGATCTTAACTATAATGCTACTGAAGTCAAAAGTGGTTTTACTATAAGCTATACATTTTCTTTGTTATTCAGGACTGACTTAAGCATTGCTTTATCTGCCTTTGGGATTCAATGCATTCATATAAGTAACAGGTTACATAGCCTCCTTTGCAATATTTCAGATATATTACATGGTTTTAATTTACAAATAGTTTGGAATATATAAAACTGTCCTCAAAGCCACAGCTGCATCTGGAATATCTGTGCCAGGGTAGCACCACACACAGGTTTAGATTGCCTGCAATGTAGAGTAGGGCGGTGGCTTTCCTCTCCCTGGTGCCGCCCTCACGGTCTAGCCAGCAGCACCAGTCACATACCCCTTATTACAGAATTTACAGCCACGACTGTATGTTATTCAGAGGAGTGGTCACTTGTAAAATTAACCATGAAAGTAGTAAATGTTTTACTGTGATGCCATTAATACTGAGAGAGGTTACATTTTACCTTTTTAGAGGTGACATAACACTGTAAAGGAAATACATTATGGGATTTGGTTATTTTATCTTTATTGAAAAGTAACATCTATAGGTTCTATATTATGTTATAGGACTCAGTCTGAGAGATCTCTGCAGACCTCGCAGGGGGGAACACTGTGATAGTATGTCCCTTTTAATGGGAGATATTTGAGGAACTCTGAAGGCCAATGACTCAGATGTTAGCCCAAACCACGTAGGGCGGTATTCAATGAGGCTGATTCGCCAGGTTTTTATGGCGATTTTGTGCTGTAAGGCGAATTTCTGACTAAAACGGTGACTCACCCTATTCAATGACCAGATGGCGAAAACATTTCAAGGTTTTTTCCGCCATGATTCACCGAGTAGCAATTGCTATCTTTTTATGGTGAAGTGGAAGGTGAACTTTTAAAATAAAGTGTTTTGTTTTTTACAATTGGTGTCAAAAAATCTGGAATTTTATTCTGAGGAGGGGCATGCTATTTTTATTCATGTGCTGTAAGCACATGAATATATATATTTAATTTAAAAAAAAAAATATATATATATATATATTTTTTTTTTTTACACAGACCAGCCAGCAGGGGGCCGGAGCAGAGCTGCTCATTAGATATTCATATATTCACTTCACCCGATCATTACATATGCATGATCGGGTGTAGTGAATATACCCGGTCCCCTGCTGGCACCCCGGGGGGGCAGCCGGTGCTGCCTGGCACCCGGGGAGCCCCCCCCCACAAACGTTCTGGGGCAGGCAGGGAGACTTCCATGCCTGCCACTGTCCTCAGGCTCCCTGCGGCGTCCGCCTCAGGAGCTCAAATTCGCCGGTCAGGGGCAGCGAGCCCCTGACTCGTTGAATACCGGAGCCGGCAAGGCTCCGGAATGCAGCGAGCAGTGGCGAATGTGCAGCCTAAACAGGATTCGCTGCACGTCACCAGTATTCACATTGAATACTGCCCATAGTTATAACTCAGTGAGATCATTATATAGCAGATTATGAGATTAATACAGCATGGTTGTAATACGGTGTCCTGATAATACACAGTATTTAGTGATCACTCCGGGATCATGGTAGGACGCAGGGGGAAAGCGGGCAGCTTGATAGCGGTGGCCCGGGCCCGCCTATATCACTAATGGGGGTGGGCCCGGCTGCCACTGTCACTGCTTGGGGCATGCGCTGGGCTTCCTCCATGCTCTCTGGTGAATGTGAATAGCTGCTGTGTGCATGCCCATGGCATCTATTCATGTGGCGATGGAGATCCACGGAATGGCTGTTTTAAGCAGGGCGCTGCTAAATAGGCATGGCACATTTTGCCCTATAAAAATCGGTCAGGGCCGGGTGCTTTCCTAGAACAGTTTAGAATAAATACTCAGTTTCTCACCATGTTCAGGAAGTCTGTTGCCTTGGATTCAGCCATAGACTGTATGTTGGCGCATTATGCAGCACAGATTGTAAACACTCTTGACTGTCTAGGTAGGCCATTATAGAATGGATGTTTTCCTGTGGCCATCCTGGCAAGGGTTATACCCAGGGACCACCCATCTACTGCACAGTCATACGGCTGGTTAAGCAGAACCTGATAAATAAAAGATATATCATATTATACATATACTTTTGTCTGTAATTACATCTCCTAAATTATCTGTGTGCTCCTGAAAGGTTTTCTGGATCTCTCACAGTTATCATCCTTTATTTTTGCTCTTGTACAGTGACTTACACCCCTTTCTTATAAACTATATCCTAATGTCTGTTATCCAGGGCTGCCATAAGAATTCTAGACAGGGACCCCACAACCATACACACACAACCTGTCCCATAGACATACACATTGTTTCATAGAGAGACACACACACACACACACACACACACACACACACACAACTGCCTGTAATACCCTCTTGCAGCTCCAGCCTCTCTTTCTGCCCTCTGTGCAGCCCCCATAGCTTACCAATGTATATAATGTGACTAGAATAAAATAACTTAACTTAAGACCTATAACTTTCAGATGGACGGATGTAGTGGAATTGATTGGCAGCCACCGTGGTTTTGCCTTGCATTAAATAATTGGAATTCTATTTTCTGAGTTTCTCACTATGAAACTTTTAGCCAGGTGCCATTAATAAAATGCTGATATTCTAGTGCACCGTGAGAGGGTAAGGGATAAGGCAGTAGAATGGGCGGTTAGGTACTAGAGGGTTATGGTAATGTGGGACTGGATAATTGGTTAACATTAAAAAAAACAGAAACCATTTTTAGAAAATAATTTTACAAGACTACTTTTTAACTGTTGTCATATTTTCTATCCTACCTCTGGAGCCATGTAAAAAAATGAGCCAACTCCTCCGAAGGTGGTTTTGCTTTCATTCATGCCATCCTGGGCAAGGCCAAAATCAATTATTTTGATGTGGCCTTTACCATCAAGCATAATATTATCCAGCTTTATATCCCTGCAGTGAAACAAAAAGATTTCTGGGTCAGACAGAGTTTGGTATAAAACAACTGGGTATATCTGGTAGATGACATTGCTGAGCACTAGGATAGCTGGGCAGAAGACAAGACAAAGAGAAAATGATGGCACATATTTAATGATGGCATATTTTACCGGCAATTAGCGGCCGTATCCCGCTAATTGCCAATAATTAGTATCCCGCTAATTGCCAATAATTAGTAACTTAGGAACCACCATCCTTTTGAATGGTGATTCCTATTCATGTTCTTTTGATGGTGTATACATTCATATTCGTGAATTGGCACATCAAGAAAACAGAAAACAAAACGCTGGCAAGCCCAGGTGCGACCCGGCTGGAAAGCGCTTTCGGCATAAAGCCGGGCGGGTGACTTAATTGGGAGGTGGGTCTGGGGCTGCGCTGGGAGATGACATTGTTGAGTCAACCCGGGTTATTCATTCACACTGCCCCTGGACATGTGAGCATTCCGGGTCCAACCCTAGTCAAGATCGGGGATAAAATCCTGGAACGTTGGACCCGGGACAATCTTTCAGGCCCCTTTGACACTGATCAATTTTATGGGTTGTTGCGCGTATGTATGAAATGTCACAATATAGAGCCAAATTGACCTGCATGGTCAGCAGATGGGAACAATTGTTTAGAAGCCCCTTTCTAAACAAGCTTTGTTATCCCTATAAGAGTTGCAGCTGAGAGCCCAATGAACATCCTCTCCAAAACGGAGAGCCTCTCTTCCAGATCATTTCCTGAAAACTAAGAGTACCCATTCTTGCACTATATGATGGCTAAAACAATTATATCCAAAGGATACAGACTTCTGCTGGACATCATGCTGAGAGTAAAGGTGCGTACACACTGATGTGATATAAATGATATAGCACAAACACATTTAACAATATCATTAATGACATTGCCGGGTTCCACTCACTAAGCATGCAGTCAGTGACTACAGTATATGTCAAATTGAGCTGCATGCACGGATGATGAGGGGGGGGGAGGGAATGTGCATTGGTTGCATGCATTTTAATAGCGTACACACTGCGTGATATTTAAAATGATATTGCTCAGAAGGGATAAAATGAGGGATATCGTTTAAAAAAAAAAATTGTCCAGTTTGTACTCACCTTTAAAGAGGTATCCTATTATGCACATTGGGTGTGGGAAAACTCAAGTTATTCACACTTTTTTCTAAAGTTTTTTTATTGTGCTATCCTATTAGGATCAGCTGATAAAAAGCATGAGCTCTTCTGAAAACAGGTTCAGTGAAACTTGTGTGTTTTTGGCCGCCACAGCCCCCATTTCCCAGATTTCGGGGATTTTGCTTTGCCTGCCTCAGTCAGTTCCCAGCTCCTGTTTCCTGCTGATTGATCCAGTACCATCGTTGTTTGTTAGTGCTGCCATCTCCCACAGAACTTGAGTGGTACAGTATGTTATGCTATGCACAGTAATGTAAACATCTGAAAGGTTACAGACAAACATTTAAGGGTCCTCCATTAAACACATTACTCTTTACAAGGCTACACATAGTAATTGAAACCCCTGATAAGGTTTCACCTCAGTTCCTTTAAGGGTCCCCTTCCACTATACAGTTGTGCTCATAAGTTTACATACCCTAGCAGAATTTGTGATTTTCTGGCCATTTGTCAGAGAATATGAAAGATAACTCTCAAACTTCTTTCACTCATGGTTAGTGGTTGGGTTAAGCCATTTATTGTTAATCATAATGACAACAGAAACTACCCAAATGACCCTGACAAAACGTTTACATAGCCCAGTTCTTAATACCGTATATTGCCCCCTTTAACCCCTTCACGACATTGCCTTTTAAGGTAATTTTTTTTTTTTTTTTCCTCCTTGCGTTCAAATAAGCGTAACTTTTTTAATTTTCCGGCTATATAGACACATGAGGGCTTTTTTTTTGCGGGACAAGTTGTACTTTGTAATGGTACCATTTACTATACCGTATAATATTCTGGGGAATCAGGAAATAATTCAATGTGGGGTAAAAAAAAAAAAAACCGCCATTGCACAATTTTGCGCTGGTTACGGTTTTTTTGGAGTTCATAGTTCGTTTAAAATGATGGGTTATCTTTATTCTATGGGTCGTTACGATTCTGGCGATACCAAACTTATATAGTTTTCGTTATGTTTTACCACTAAAAAAAAAAATCGCAACTTTTACGGTTTTTCTAATTTGCGTTGCGTCGCCATGTTCTGCGGCTTATAACTTTTTTATTTTTCCACCTACGGACCTGGGTGAGGGCTCATTTTTTGCGGGCTGAAGTGTACTTTTTAATTAATACCATTATGGGATATGGGCGACTTTCTGATCTCTTTTAGTTATTTTTTTTTGGGTACGCGATGCGACCAAAAAACGTAGTTTTGGCGTTGGGGATTATTTTCCGTTTACGCCTTTAACCGTGCGGGATAACTAATGTTATATTTTAATAGATCGGACTTTTAGGAACGCGGCGATACCAAATATGTTTATTTTTTTTATTTTTTTTTTATTTTTATTTGGGAAATGGGGAAAGGGGGGTGATTTGAACTTTTAATATTTTTTTATTTTTTTTTATTTTTAAACTTTATTTTTTTTTTTTTTTTTACTTTTACTACAAGGCCCCCTAGTGTACTTGACCACTAGGGGGCGCGATCGCCTGTACTAGGTTCAGCCATAGAGCTCTATGGCTGAACGTAGTGATTTTATGCACTTCCTATTACATCCTGCCTGAGGCAGGATGTAATAGGTATGCATATACGGCCAGCACAGGGGTCTACATTAGACCCCTGGCTACCATGGCAACCGATCGGCACCCTCCGATCTCGCTGCGGGGGGCCCCGATCGGCGCCGGAGGGGGGCGCCCCCCCTCCGATCAGCTATTTAAGCACTGCGGGCGCTTTGCCCGCGGTGCTTAAAGGGTTAAACGGCCACGATCGGCGAACTCGCCGCTCGTGGCCGTGAGAGCAGGGACCTGGCTGTAATATACAGCCATTACCTGCTCTCTTTCAAGCCAGCTCACTCCGTGAGCTGGCTTGATTCCCCCGCAACGGCCATATGACGTATATATACGTCATATGTCGTGAAGGGGTTAAAATCAATGACAGTTCCTTACCTCTCTTCACTGATCTCTATCCACACTCCCTCCCCTCCTCTTCGCTCCACCGCCGACCGCCGCCTGACCTCTCACCTAATCACCTCCTCCCATTCTCATGTCCAAGACTTCACTTGCGCTGCCCCTCTGCACTGGAACAACCTCCCGCCACCCATCAGGCTTTCTGATTCCCTTCAAGCGCTCCCTCAAAACCCACTTCTTCCGACTAGCCTATCCCTCCTCCTTCTAACCTCTTTCGTTGCTCCTATCCTGCCTACCCATCCGTTCCTACTTATCCTATTGTTTTTCGTTCATCCACACACCTCCTTTTAGTCTGTAAACTCTTATGAGTAGGGCCCTCCTTCCTCACCCTACCTCTTTACCTCACCAGTGATCCTGGCCTGTTCTTCCCTTCCTCTACTTCATCTTCAGTCTCCTCGACCATTTCGACACCTACTTCAGAACTGATGCTGATTTTAGTTATAGCGGGATTGTGGATATCAAGATATTGTGACCGCCGCTTTGATATGAGTATGCCTAGCCAAGCAGCAGTTAAAGAATAATGAGTAGTCACTCCCAATGATATAGAGAAAGGTACAGGAAGTATAAACTGCGCTAAAGATAACAATAAAATTAAAAATTAAAAAATGGTGTATGACATAAAATGTACAATTTAATGTATGAAATTGCATAAAAATAAGAAACAAATATAATGATATAACAATGCTGATAATAATATGGTTAAAATACTGCAATTAATATTCACTCAGTGCATTAGACGTGAGTGTGTGGATAGTCACTCTTCTTGTGTGGTCCACCAGTACTGGGGAAATCCTTTATGGTCTGGGAAATTGTAATATCCAGTGAGTAGGAGGTGTTGGTCTCTTCTTCTCCTTTGCCAATATGGAACCGGGTCTGTTAGAAGGTGGCGTTCCTCCAAAGATGGTATTGCTGCGGTGAGTTATGAAGAGATAAGCCACTTGTATTGGTGGTTTGTTGTAGCCTCCACTGGAAAGTTGGAGCCCGTTTCTGGATGGGCCGAGTGGGTGATTATCCAATATTTGCAGTGAAAAAGTTTTCCAAGAACCCTACGCGTTTTGCCGCACAAAGCAGCTTTTTCAAGGATGCCTTGCTCTGTCTAAAGTCTGGGTTTAAATACCCTCTTAATAGAGGGTGATGTCATACACCTGTTTGAACTCAGGTTAATTATAGTGGTAAAAATACAACTTAAAACATATAAACACATATATACATTTGTTGGATGGATTAATAGAATGGTATATCGCGCATCCAGCAGCCAGTAGCCTAATATTCCAAAATAAGGTCCCTCTAAACCTTCACCAACACCAACACCACAAGAAAAATAGGAATCGGACTTATCCGGCGCTTGGAATACTGATTTCACCTGGATCTCTCCGGTGACAGTTCACATAGAAATAAGAAAAATGTATGCAATAGTGAAGTACGTTTTTTTAAAGCACTCCTTAATTTCAGTCCGTCTTATCAAACCATATGCATAAACACACCTGGTGTTTATGCATATGGATTGATAAGACCGACTGAAACTCGGGAGATCGTAACAGGACCTGGAGCCCAGCTGATATACTCCATAGGACCTACTCATTTAGGATTCCGCTCATGCACTTTAAAGCAGTGCTGTATATTTTGTGTATTTGAGATTTTTTTACATGTTTTTATGTCGTGTTTTAATGGGAAATGTATTAAATTAAGGAGCACTTTAAAAAAACGTACTTCACTATTGCATACATTTTTTCATATTTCTATGTGAACTGTCACCGGAGAGATCCAGGTGAAATCAGGATTCCAAGCGTCGGATAAGTCTGATTCCTATTTTTCTTGTGACATATATACATTTAGTGTGAGGAGGCAGACTTACCTATACGCATATTCACCAATCAAATATATAGGTCAAAAGAGGTTTAAAAGGACCCAAATGTTCGGCACCGCGTAACCGGAAATCCGGGCAGCGGGTGGCTTCCGGGCAGTGGAACGCAAACGTCACCCGCGCACTTCCTGTATACGCAAGCGACGTCGGCGTCCAGCTGCTTCGGAGGACCAGTGGGGGGAGTTTACGGTATTTGGACCGCTCGTGAAAGGCTGTGGACCGCACGGAAGTGTGCCACAGACGCGATTTCTGCATTCTGTTCATTCAGTTTTTGTATAGTTTGTTAAAAAAACCCGTGCGTGTCCAACATTACAAATTTGTATAAAAATACATCAAAAGAGCACTTGTAGAGATATCTATAATTTAAAGGGATGCTGAAAATAAATGAAAAAATGAATGGTAAGATGAAAAATGAAATGAATAAAATGACAAAAATCTCCTATATATTTGGCTACATCTGTCACTCAAAGTGGGTGTCTGTGTCTATAACGCTCTGTTCCTGGACTTTCCTCTTAATGTGTGATTGCCTTCATCTGTGCTGAACACCTTTCTGAGAAATTAACCTGTTTAAAACAGGTGATGGCAATCATACATTAAGGGGAAGTCTAGAAACAGAGCATTGTGTCCCTCCTGGAGAGGGTCATGTTGGGAGGTATGTGACATGCCCCTTTCAGACCGCACTTTAAAAACGGTATATTGCCGTTTTTTTACCGTTTTAAAACGGTAATGTGTGCGGTCTGAAAGGTGCAGGACCACTTAACCGGTTAGAAAAAAACGTTTTTTCTAACCGGTTAAAATGCAGGGTCCTACCCGTTTCAGAACCGGTATTTTAGGCTCAAAATCGGTTCTGAAACGGTATTTAGGACCCAGCCAATGAGCTGGGTCCTAAATTCAGCACAGTGAATACTTAATGAGCGCTCATTAAGTATTCACAGCACTGGAGCCCCCCCACGCGTGTCGACACCCCCCGCGCGCGTGTCGACGCCCCCCACGCGTGTCGGCGCCCCCCCCGTGTCGACTTACCCCGTGCCGGTATCTCCGTTGTGGTTCCCGGCACTGCAGCTCAGTATGCTCGGAAAGCACTTATGAAAAAAGTGTCTTTCAGAAAATGGCTGCCCCCGTACGAAAGACAGTTTTTTTAAACTGGGTTTCCTATGGGGCAGCCATTTTCTGGAAGACACTTTTTTCATAAGTGCTTTCCGAGCATACTGAGCTGCAGTGCCGGGATCCACAACGGAGGTACCGGCACGGGGTAAGTCGACACGGGGGGGGGGGGGGGGGGGGGGCGCGTCGACATGCGCGGGGGGCGTCGACATGCTCTCGGTCGACACGCGCGAGGGGGGGGGGAGCTGCACGGAGGGGAGGGCTGAAGGCTGCACTGGCTTTGACCCTGTATTTGGAAAGTTTCCAAAAACGGGTCTGCCAGTGTCAAAAAATCGGCACTTAAACGGTAATATACCGTTTAAGTGCTGCGGTGTGAAAGGGGTTTTATCTGGCAGACCCGTTTTTGGAAACGTTTCCAAATACAGGGTCAAAGCCAGTTATGCGGTCTGAAAGCAGCAACAGAGAACCAGCCCAGTGAGCCCACAGACAGTGCCAGACACCCACTGCCTTCCCATGTTGCCCAGCACTGCTACTCCACAGCCACCAGGTGAGCGCCCCCCTCCCGCGATTTGCGGCAAAGCCTCCCCCCCCGCGCGTCCCCCCCTCCCGCGATTCGCTGCAAAAACACCCGCTCCCCCGCGACCCCCCCCTACCGCGATTCACAGCAAAAACACCCCCGCGACCCCCCCTCCCGCGATTCGCTGCAAAAAGAACCCCCCCACGACCCCTCCCGCAATTCGCGGCATAACCACCACCCCGCGACCCCCCCTCCCGCGAATCGCGGAAAAAACACCCCCCCCCGCGACCTCCCTCCCGCGATTCGCGGCAAAAAGAACCCCCCCGCGACCCCCCCCTTGCACGATTGGCGGCACCCCCCCTGCGACCCCCCTCCCGCGATTCGCGGCACACCCCCCCCCGCAATTCGCAGCAGCCCCAGGATTAAATGGCACATGCAAAACACTGACATGGCTATGGTCGACAATGAAAAAGGTTGACATGAGTTTTTGAAGATTTATTTTTAATTTTTTTAATTTTTTCATATTCATTGTCATGTGTCGACATGGACACCAATGAAGTGGCACACTTATGTCAACATTTACATGTGTTGACCTTTCTGTGTTGATTTTTTCTTGTGGCGATTCGCGTCACACCCCCCGCAACCCCCCCTCCGGCGATTCGCGGCACCCCCCCGCGACCCCCCCCCCCCTCCCGCAATTCGCGGCAACCCCCCACCGGAACCCCCATGAACCCCGCTCTCCCGCAATTCGCGGCACCCACCCCCCGCAACCCCCCCCCTCCCGCAATTCGCGGCACCCCCCCGTGATTCGCGGCAGCTCCAGAATTAAATTGCACATGGAAAACACTGACATGGCTATGGTCGACAATGAAAAAGGTTGACATGAGTTTTTGAAGATTTATTTCATTTTTTGAATGTTTTCATATTCATTGTCATGTGTCAACATGGACACCAATGAAGTGGCACACTTATGTCAACATTTACATGTGTTGACCTTTCTGTGTTGATTTTTTCTTGTGGCGATTCGCGTCACACCCCCCCGCAACCCCCCCTCCCGCGATTCGCGGCACCCCCCGTGACCCCCCACCTCCCGCAATTCGCGGCAAACCCCCACCGGAACCCCGCCCTCCCGCGATTCGCAGCACCCAACCCCGCGACCCCCCCCTCCCGCAATTCGCGGCACCCCCCGTGATTCGCAGCAGCTCCAGAATTAAATTGCACATGGAAAACACTGACATGGCTATGGTCGACAATGAAAAAGGTTGACATGAGTTTTTGAAGTTTTTTTTTTTCATTTTTTGAATATTTTCATATTCATTCTCATGTGTCGACATGGACACCAATGAAGTGCCACACTTATGTCAACATTTACATGTGTTGACCTTTCTGTGTTGATTTTTTCTTGTGGCGATTCGCGTCACACCCCCCCGCAACCCCCCCTCCCGCGATTCGCGGCACCCCCCGTGACCCCCCACCTCCCGCAATTCGCGGCAAACCCCCACCGGAACCCCGCCCTCCCGCGATTCGCAGCACCCAACCCCGCGACCCCCCCCTCCCGCAATTCGCGGCACCCCCCGTGATTCGCAGCAGCTCCAGAATTAAATTGCACATGGAAAACACTGACATGGCTATGGTCGACAATGAAAAAGGTTGACATGAGTTTTTGAAGTTTTTTTTTTTCATTTTTTGAATATTTTCATATTCATTCTCATGTGTCGACATGGACACCAATGAAGTGCCACACTTATGTCAACATTTACATGTGTTGACCTTTCTGTGTTGATTTTTTCTTGTGGCGATTTGCGTCACACCCCCCCCACCCCCCCCCCCCACGATTCACGGCACACACACACACACCTCCCCCGTGATTCTCGGCACCCCACCCCGTGACCCCCCCTCCTGTGATTCACGGCACACCCCCGCGACCCCCCCTCCCATGATTCGCCGCAACCCCCGCCCCGTACCCACCCCCGCGACCCCCCCTCCCGCAATTCGCGGCACCCCCCCGTGATTCGCGGCACCCCCCAGAAATAAATTGCACATGGAAAACACTGACATGGCTATGGTCGACAATGAAAAAGGTTGACATGAGTTTTTGAAGGTTTTTTTTTTCATTTTTTGAATGTTTTCATATTCATTCTCATGTGTCGACATGGACACCAATGAAGTGCCACACTTATGTCAACATTTACATGTGTTGACCTTTCTGTGTTGATTTTTTCTTGTGGCGATTCGCGTCACACCCCCCCCCCCCCGCAACCCCCACTCCCGCGATTCACGGCACACACACACCCCCCCGCGATTCTCGGCACCCCACCCCGTGACCCCCCCTCCCGTGATTCACGGCACACCCCCCGCGACCCCCCCTACCATGATTCGCCGTAACCCCCCTCCCGCGATTTGCGGCAACCCACCCCGCGACCCCCCTCCCGCGATTCTCTGCAATCCCTCCCCTCCCGCGATTTGCAGCATCCACCCCCCCACAACCCCCCCTCCTGCAATTCGCGGCACCCCCCGCGACCCCCCCTCCTGCAATTCGCGGCACCCTCCGCGACCCCCCCTCCCGCGATTCGCGGACACCTAAGTTGCAATACAGGGCATCTTTCATACAATTCTAACCATATTTCTCATATACAAACGTTCACAAATTAAGGGGGCGCAGCCCCTTACGACGGTGTGAAGAGCGCCCGTAGGGCGCGATGAATCACCTAGTGTATAATAAATACATAAAAATAAAAATGATAAACAAATAATATATATATGGTAATAATGAAAATTAGAATAAAAAAATATGGAAATAATAATATGATAATAACCGTGACTCCAAGTTTAAGTAAATAGAGAGAGATCCTAGGATTGTACATATCTCTATATATTTCAAGACATTTTAGATACAGATATCTGGAGATACCATTTTTTATTTATTTTTTCTTTATCATCCTTTATCTTTTCCCATTCACTATTCATCTTTTGTTTTTGATATTTGTTGTTGATCTTTCTGAATTTATTTTCAGGTCTCTTTTCTGGTTATTCCTCGGAATATTTTACCAATATTCACATATGCTATATAAATATATAGTAACATATTCATTTTTCAATTCATTTTAATTAATTAATTTAAGTGCCATGGAAACATGGAAAGGGAAAGACAAGCCGAAAGGGGAGAGAGATGACAGAGAAGGATGTCACTTATGTGCAGAATAACACTGCATATTCTCCTCCTAGATATTCCTCCTATATATTGAGACAAAAAAGAGATGGGAGAGGATAACAATATGGATGTGGATTAAATAATATTATTTAGTTCGATAGCTTCATTGAGGCCCTCTGGATGTATTGACTGCATCTTATACATCCAGAACACCTCCTGCTTGCATAATTTCTTGAAGCGGTCACCGCCTCTTACTGTCTTTGGTATATATTCAAGTCCTATGATACTAAGGTCTGCAGTATTTCCTGCATGTCTTTCTGCAAAATGTCTCAAAACGCTGTGTGTATGCAGCTGCTTCGCGACATTTCTCCGATGTTCTAGGAACCTGATTTTCAGCTTCCTTGTTGTTTGGCCGATATATTTCATGCCGCAAGTGCACATAAGCATGTAAATAATAAAGGTTGTATTGCAATTCATGAATTGTTTGAATTTGCAAATTGTGCCTTCTCCATCTGTTGTTTGATATAAAGATTTCTGTTGGATGTGTGCACATGTTAGGCACCTAGTGCTGCCACACCTAAAAAAAAACCTTAGGCGATGGATTCAGCCATGTCTCTTTGAAGGGGACTTCAGAAACCTCGGTTTTTAAAAAGCTTGGGGCCAAAGTGTCTCTTAGTGTTCTGTTTCTTCGAAATATGAAGACTGGTTTTTCGGGCAGTACGTCTACTAGGAGTGGGTCTTGTTTCAGAATCTCAAAGTTCTTATTGATCTTTTTAATCTGAGAGGATTGGTTATTATATGTTGATATAAACGCTATTTGATTATTTATTGCTTTTGGTGGTAACTTGTTAGTTGTCGTGCTGTCTTTTTTGTTCTTAAGTAATTCATTACAGTTAAGAGTTAATACCTCTTCATAGGCTTGATGTACCAATTTTTTGGGGTAACCCCTTAGTATAAATGAACCCATCATATCCTTAGCTTGTATCTCGAATGTTTGTGTGTCAGAACAGTTTCTATAGATTCGGAGAAGTTGTCCTTTAGGTATTCCCCTTTTCAAGGGTAGGTAGTGTGCACTTTTATAATGTAAATATGCATTTGAGCCGACCTCTTTGATATAATTAGAGGTGACAATATTCTCCCCTATAGCTTCAAGAGTCAGATCCAGGAAGGAAGTCCGCTTAGGGTGTAGTGTGTGAGTAAACTGTAAATTATATGTGTTGGAATTAAGGTGATTAATGAATTGGTGTGCCAATTGTGAGTCCCCAATAATAAATAGATCGTCAATGTAGCGGCCATAGAGGACCAGGTTCGGGGCATATATGCTCTCCCAGATAAGTTGTTGTTCAAGGTCACCCATATATAAATTTGCATAACTGGGTGCGAACCTGGTCCCCATGACTTGAAGGTAGAAAGTGTCCTGGAAAAGAAAGTAATTGTGCTGTAGAATAAAGAGAATTGCCTCCGTGAGAAATTGTTGGTGTCTCTCCCCCAGGTCTCCGTCTGTACTTAGTCTTTTTGCAATAACTTGAGTTCCCAATGTATGGGGTATATTAGAATATAGACTCATTATGTCTAGTGTCAGGAATGAATAAGAGTCCTTCCATTTAATCTCTTGAATGAGTTGTAGAAAGTGTAGTGTATCTTTGACGTGAGACCTGAGGGTGGACACTCGTGGCTGTAGGTGTGAGTCAACATAAAAAGATAAATTAGAAGTGAGTGAATTGATACCAGAAATAATAGGGCGTCCTGGTGGTGATGTGAGGGTTTTGTAAATTTTGGGAAGGTGGTAGTAAATGGGGACAACTGGGTGTTCGCAATACAGAAAGTGGAGTTCCTCCCTGGATATGACTCCATCTAGGGCAGCTCCTTTCAATAATTGGAGGAGTTGTAAACTGAAGTCCTGAGTAGGGTTTTTGCTTAAAACAGTATAGAAAGTCGGGTCTTTGAGCTGCCTATTGGCCTCTAGTATGTAGTCTGATTTGTTTTGTATTATGATGTCCCCCCCTTTATCGGCTTCCCTTATTATGATTGAAAATGTTACTATATAGCATATGTGAATATTGGTAAAATATTCAGAGGAATAACCAGAAAAGAGACCTGAAAATAAATTCAGAAAGATCAATAACAAATATCAAAAACAAAAGATGAATAGTGAATGGGAAAAGATAAAGGATGATAAAGAAAAAATAAATAAAAAATGGTATCTCCAGATATCTGTATCTAGAATGTCTTGAAATATATAGAGATATGTACAATCCTAGGATCTCTCACTATTTACTTAAACTTGGAGCAACAGTTATTATCATATTATTATTTTTATATTTTTTCATTCTAATTTTCATTATTACCATATATATATTATTTGTTTATCATTTTTATTTTTTATGTATTTATTAAACATTTTTGTCATTTTATTCATTTAATTTTTTCATTTTTCATCTTTCCATTTATTAATTTTTTCATTCATTTTCAGCATCCCTTTAAATTATAGATATCTCTTCAAGTGCTCTTTGATGTATTTTTATACAAATTTGTAATGTTGGACACGCACAGGTTTTTTAACAAACTATACAAAAACTGAATGAACAGAATGCAGAAATCGCGTCTGTGGCACACTTCCGTGCGGTCCACAGCCTTTCACGAGCGGTCCAAATACCGGAAACTCCCCCACTGGTCCTCCGAAGCGGCTGGACGCCAACGTCGCTCGCGTATACAGGAAGTGCGCGGGTGACGTTTGCGTTCCACTGCCCGGAAGCCACCCGCTGCCTGGATTTCCGGGTATGCGGCGCCGAACATTTGGGTCCTTTTAAAAATCTTTCAACCTATATATTTGATTGGTGAATATGCATATAGGCAAGTCTGCCTCCTCACACTAAATGTATATATGTGTTTATATGTTTTAAGTTGTATTTTTACGACTATAATTAACCTGAGTTCAAACAGGTGTATGACATCACCCTCTATTAAGAGGGTATTTAAACCCAGACTTTAGATAGAGCAAGACATCCTTGAAAAAGCTGCTTTGTGCGGCGAAACGCGTAGGGTTCTTGGAAAACTTTTTCACTGCAAATATTGGATAATCACCCACTCGGCCCATCCAGAAACTGGCACCAACTTTCCAGTGGAGGCTACAACAAACCACCAATACAAGTGGCTTATCGCTTCATAACTCACCGCGGCAATACCATCTTTGGAGGAACGCCACCTCCTAACAGACCCGGTTCCATATTGGCAAAGGAGAAGAAGAGACCAACACCTCCTACTCACTGGATATTACAATTTCCCAGACCATAAATGATTTCCCCAGTACTGGTGGACCACACAAGAAGGGTGACTATCCACACACTCACGTCTAATGCACTGAGTGAATAGTAATTGCAGTATTTTAACCATATTATTATCAGCATTGTCATATCATTATATTTGTTTCTTTTTATGTAATTTCATACATTAAATTGATTTTAGTTCTACCAGCTATACCCCTATTTATGCTGTATTTTATCAACACACCCTGTACGTTACCTTGTAATTATTTTTTTTGTTTGCTATGTACGGCGCTGTGGACGCTTTGTGACGCCTTATAAATACACAAACTACTACTAAGTCTTTTGTGGTAGTTGTGGATGACTCTCTTTATTTTCTGAGATGGTAAAGCATCCCATTCTTGGCAAAAAGCCTCCAGTTCCTGTAAATTATTGGGCTAATTCTCCCTGTCTCTCCTCACTGGTCCTCCATAGTCCTCCCTATGCTGGCGCTGTGCCAGGAGGGTTGAAAGTGCTGAAGTGAGGTTGGTCCTAGCGGCCAGATGGACTGGAGGGGCGGCTGACAGAGGGAGGGCTGCCGGAGACTGTTGGAGGAGGCCATCTTAGTGGGGGAACCACAGGAGCAGGAGGGCTTGAGTAACAGCTTTCCTCCATCTAACAAGCTCCCCATGCCACTGAAGGAACTGCAGCTTTAACTGACCGGAAACTCTGGTTCTGATAAAAGGTTATACGAATCCCTCATCTTTCATGTGGCCATATTCTCACATTCTCCATTCTAATTCCTGTCCTGGAGCTCCATCCTGTGGTAAACATTGGTACAACACTCCATCAAACCATACCACGTAATTTTATTTTATACCAAATACACCTAATAGGGGCTTTACGCATGCAGTCTAGCTCTCCAGTCCCTGCACGCTCCCTCCTGTTTATCTTTGGCATAACCAGATTGGGTGCAATTCTCTTGAACTGTGAACAGATACTTGCCCCAGTTATCTCACAGCCCCTCCAATAACTTTCACCCCCTCAGACTATATATATATGTATAGTGCTGACCGCCTACTACTAAGTTACATGTGGTAACAACCTGAGCTCTGTCCACACTGTGCCGTTGGCCCTCAAGACAATGATGATACAATATTCATCCCGACTCAAAGTCTATGACCCCCTAGGGGGGAGGGGTGGGTGTTAACCATCTTTCGGGCTCATAACACCTCGGATCTCTTGAAATACAGTATTAACCTGCATAGATAATTCTACTAGCGCTACTCCATATTTTCTTTTATCAATGGGGAAGACCAAGAAAGGTTCACAGACACCGGTGACCAAGCATTCAAGCGACAGTTAACCACAACCTAACCTATTCTGTTATCTCACGCACGGTGCTGATATTCATGCCAAAGATACGCAAACTTCTTCAGATCCATCACAATCTCCAAAAGATCTCCATCAAATTGATCCTCCACCAAGCCCCACCTCAGCATCGAACCCAGAGGTTACGTTAACTGAGGTCTTAGCATAGCTCTGCACCCTGCCTACTAAAGAAGACCTCCCATGAAAAAAATACTTCCTCGACTTGCAACAAAAACTGTGGGAAATGGTCAAGCTGGAAATTGCAATTCAATCAGACTTCAACCAAACGACCCACCGAGTCTCCGAATTAGATGACCACAACGGAGATATTGTGAATTATCAGGATAAGCTCTATGAAGTGTCTTCTGTGCATGCTTAGGAACTAAAACATCTCCAACGCCGCCTTGACGACCTCGATAATAGAGGGAAGTGAAAAAATTGAGGGGTATGCGGCCTCTCGGAGGATATCCATGGACCTGGCTTAATAGACGCCCTCACTAAAATTTTCAATGAAATAACTGATGCCGCACCTGACAATTCTATTCTCTTTGACCGGGCCCATTTATGCCTTCGCGGTTTACAATCTGAAAAACCCAGGAACATCATCTGTCGGCTGCACTACCATAAAGAGTGTGAAGATATCCTGAACAAAGCCCGGAAACTAGGGGCTATTGAATTCAATGGTGGGAGGATTCAAATTTTCCCAGACCTTTCTTGGAGCACCCTACAGCAAAGGTGCCTGCTTAAACCCCTCACAGACTTATTGAAACAAAACATTAGATTCTGGTGGGGCTTTCCATTGAGCATTCAGGCTTCTCATGAAGGTAAACAAGTGACTTTGCAAGAACCAGATGATCTGGACTCATTCTACATGGCTCTTGATATAGCCAAGCCGCATCTTGCTGATTGGATACACCTAACATCTTGCTTAGACCCTCCTCACCCTTCGGCGCACCACATGCAGTGGAAAACAGGACCATGCTTTCTTGTCTTCCAGAGCGACTCGATCGGAAGCAGTAACCTGATATCTGCCTTCTTTTGATGGACTGGTCCCCAGATAACAAGACGGAGGGTTTGTTAGTATTGTAAAGAGTCCTTTATTTCTGGTTTTATTTCTTGTCTGATAGTGTTCTCTACTTTTACTTAACAATTCTGACTTCATGTGGAGTCCTACTCCTCACATTTAAGTATAAAACTGATATTTGACTTTTTTTAGCTTCATATTTGTTGTTAGGATGGTAACCTGAATGTTATCAAGAATCCTTACCACAAGTTTCAATAATACTAATGATCGATCTTGCTCTACCAAACTACAATTTCTAGATTCATTATACCCCCATAGTATACTATTAGTTTATCAGCCTTTGTTAACCACCAGCTGTAGTGTGAAGATACCAGCCATCTTAGTTTCTTTATTTTAGTAGTTATAAAGTTTCAGAGCTGTTTTTTATTTCGATTAATACCGCTTGGTTTACCTAATTTAACTTAACATTACTCTAACCGCCTCAGTAACTATAATGGCGGAAGGAGGGATATATAGTTGGAGTTATGTTCAAAGGATATTTCGTCTCAAAGTTAGCTAGACCCTAGGGTTGAATAGGCCTTATAGCACACTGTCCCTTTATTTGATGATTCTCCTTATCTTTATATGTTTGGACAAACACAGTAGATCCATAGTTTATTCAAATTCATAGTCGAGCCTGGGTTACTGGATTGCGGACACCAACCCCAGTTAGGGTGAACCACATACTCCTTGGATAGTGATGCACCACAGTGGCATCACTGGCTCCAAAAGTGGTTTCAAATGTTTCTGGTTATGTTGTTATTTACTTTACCTGCACAATGTTTTCTCCTTTCTTTCTCTTTCTGCTATTCTCTTCACTTTTCTTTCCTTTCTATCTCTGCTTAAGTATCATCTCACACGCTCTTGTCCAGACAGGACTTGGATGTGTTTTGTACATATGTCACCTCGATTGCTCAGAAATGGCTTTAACTAATTCCACAGTCCTTAACCTATGCTCTTTAAATGAGAAAAGGTCTCAATGTACCCGAGAAGAGGTTAATACTACCCAGAGACCCTCAGTCCAAGAAAATAGATGTGGCTTTCTTAGAAGAAACGCATTTCAAGTTACGAGCCTCGTCTAGGCTAAAAAAATCACTATTATCCCCAAACATATTGTAGTGATAACTCTTTAGGAAAAACCTTGGGTGTTTCTAAATTGTTTTCTTGCAGGGTGCAGCCATCGGATAGCTCACATCATATCCTAGTAGAGGGACGTTGTCAGGTACTTAATGTACAATTTTCTCTCAAAAATATATGTTCGTTAATGTCTTTTTGCAAGACTGACATGTTGCTGGTGCTGTAGGATATTCATAAGAGAGGGTGGCGGGCCTCTAAGCAGACTATTGCGAGATGTTTGAGGTTGGTTATTTTCTTCGCCTACACCAAGGTTGGTCAACCAGTTCTGTCCAGGTTAAATGCCAATACCACAAGGTCTGTTGCTTCCTCTTGGGCTGTGCATCACCGGGCTTCAGTGAAGCAGTTATGCAGGGCTGCCACCTGGTCCTCTGTTCACACGTTCACAAAATTCTATCGGTTCCATGAGTTCACGTCGGAGGACGCTTCGTTTGGGCGAGCAGTTCTACATGCTGCGGACCTGAGCCTACCATCGCTAAGGATGTCCCATAGTTGAGCTGTGTCACCAGAATGGATGATAACTATGATAGAGTTCGAATACCTTTCTCTGAGTCCATCCTGGTGACACAGCGATCCCTTCCTTTACGCTCAGTAAGTGGTTATACCATTTCAGGTTTCATTTTCATGTTATATGGTTGTGCATATTAATAAGTTTAGGCGTAGTACTGAGTAATATATCCTAGTGGGCTCTTGAAGTTGAATTGAGGTTTCTGGGATGCAGCAGGGGAGAAGCGTGCCTCTTAAAGACACAGCACAGCTGCCTGGCTCCTTCGGACCCCATTACATCCCATGGTTGAGCTGTGTCATCAGGATGGACTCAGAGAAAGGGATTTGAATGGTAAGTTCTTACAAAAAATCCCCTTATAATATAACCATAGATTTATTGATGCGTTGATTTCTGTTTATCAGTTCCATCTTCTGAACTTTTTCATTTCTCCAAAGAAAGTTCATATCTCTCATAAAATGCATCATTTGATTACCTCTTACTACATCAAAAACCTTCGTGAAGCATTTCACTATCGTATAGAAAATCGATATTATTATGGCATAAAATATTAAACTTTCCAATGTATGCATAAAGTTGATTACTGTATGTGAACCAGGTATTGGGGTTCAACTAAATGAATCACCTGTAGGGCATCACACCATCACTTTAATTTGTTTAGTAAACTCATTTTTAACCCAAATAATTGAATTCAACTTTTCTTTTATTATTTCTTCAGTATCAGTAGATGCATGTACCACATTTTAAATTAGGTTCCCAAATCAATTTTATAACCTTGGGACAATGTAAAAAAATGTTTGTACCTCTTATACTGTACACCATTTGTTACTTTCAAATCCTCATGTTGTATTACCACTTCATCTATTAGTAAAACATATTCCAAAAGATCTTACTGGTAACCATTTATGAACCTTAAGTCTGCAAATATACAATAACACTTTTTTTGCAGTGTCCATGGCTTATCAGACAATGGGGCAGATGTATTAACCAGCGTTAAGTGCAAAAATGCACTTAACGCTGGTTAACTGGGGGGGATTACGTCTGTACCTAATGTATTACTAGCGCACCTAACGTGCGCTAGTGACAGCCCGCCGAGTTACGCTCGGCGGGGCTGTCCCTGCAATCCCCCCCAGGGATTAACGGCCGGGGAGATGTATTAACAGCCTTCAAGGCGTTAATTCGCCCCGGCCGCTTCGCCAGCTCAGGGCTAGCGTTGTCCTATCCCCCACTATGGGGACAACGCTAGCCCTGCGTCTGGCTTGGGCTGCGCTGGAGATCTCGCGGTTTTTGCGAGATCTCGCGCATGCCCAGTGCGGCCGGCCGGGGACAGGAGATAGCGCATCAGTATTAACTGATGCGCTATCTCCAGAAAGGGACATCGCCGAAGGGGGGAGTTAACGCTCCCCCGCTTCGGCACACAAGATGTTAATACATCTTGTCGATGTCCCTTCCTGCTTCGCCTCGCTATTGAGGCGAAGCAGGAAGTATCATAGCGGCGCGATAAGCGCTGCTATGATACATCTGCCCCAATATGCTGGAGAAAACATCATAACAAACAATTCAATGAGTGCCTCAAGTTCAATGAGTATCTATATTTTCTCATAGCTCACCACACTCTCACATAACTACATGTTTTGTTGTACCCCAAAATATATCTCCTATCTCCTTATTGCTTAAACGGTCTTGTGTATTTATTGGTTTGTAAAAGAGCATTTCTCCAATAATGTTTAGTTCCAATTGTTTTGTTAATACATGTAATACTTTCCTGACCATACCTTTGATATTTTGTTCATTTTAAACCTGGGGAGTCAATAACATCATAAGGTTCTCATGTGTGTGTCACATAGGGGGTTATTCTGGTTGGTGCAGGCGGACCGTGTTCGCACGGTCCGGAGGTTTTTTCTTCTGCGCATGCGTATCATTCGCTATGCGCATGTGCGGTGTCAGCAAACTGCTGACGAACGGACTGTCCCGAGCGAAAAATCCTATCCGCAATCACACGATGACAGTGGGCGTGATGTGGGCGTTTTTAGGGTAGAGGCTAGAAAACTGGGTGTATACCTGGGTGTACACGGGGGTGTGCACTCAAACTGCACGGAGGGACAACCGCCTCAATCGGCGTGCGCAATGTGCATTTTGGGCCAAAATCAGTTGGACGCCAAAGAATGCTCAATACCACTCTTAGAGTTTACGCCTGAGTGCGGGCGGCCTGGTCTACTAATTAATGACAATTACAAGTAAATTGCATACCCCTGACTGCAATATTAAGCAATGCTGCAGGCTATTAAGTGAAATGCCTTATTTCAGTACCTGCAAGCCACACACAGCCCAGAAATACATAGGAAGGTTCTCGTTCTACAGTTCTCACCATGTAAAGGTTGGTTTATTTTTATGCAGTATTAATCCAAATACACATTTCAATATGTCCAGGTAGTTATTTTTTAACCATCTACACCCTTAGTGAAAGTGTGTTTTACATCTTTACAAAGCAGGATACACAATTCATAGGAGTGGACACGTGTCAACTTTTTCACTGCAACACAAACATACAAGTCTAATGTATTTTTTAAACACATCTATTACGTCTAACCCCAACAATGTGTTTTTGGGTCACCATTTCTACTTGCAAAGTTTGTTAAATGTCGTATGCTCATGGACACTATTTTGCACACAATCTGACTAATATTTACCTTGGACATAAGTTTTGCACTTTGCTATCTCCTAATAACTTTATTTATCACACTCTGTATGTAAGATGCCAGGAAGCACATTATTGCAATCACATATCTCTAGCAAAGGTTCCCAACATCTGCCTATCAGTCTGTAATGTCTTATTTGTTACAATATTAGATGATGTTTGCACACAAACCATTTTGTCATGCTTGGTCGACTGACACATCTTCACCTGTAACAATAACTATGAAAAACCATCAGAGGACACATATGCATTCCTAGACAAATGTCTCATTACCCCTTGTCGCACATCCTTTCACGATCGGGAAGACACGCTGAGTCTCTGAGTGAAAAAGGCTGAGATCCATCCTGTGCATGTTGGCGTACGATCATATGTACACCAGGTGTCGGTGGGAGAGGGCTGAGATCTGTCCGTGCACGGTGGCGTATGCTCAAATGTACGCCACTCCCCTTTGTCGGTGTCTGTGACCGTCCGTGTGCGGCTGTTCTGTGGGCAGACTCACGCTCGCCCGAAAGAATGCGGTATTTGCTTGTATGGACTGTACGTATGGCGGTCCGCCCGCATCAACCAGAATAAAGCCCATAGTGAAGTGTTGTTTGATCTGACTGCAATAGAAATAGCCATTAATCCAGCATTACCAGAGTCATATGGTGGATAACTATACAGTATAACCAACAATCAGTTAACCTTATTGTTCTTACTTTGCGATCAGCTCATAAGTGTCTAAAGAAGAAATGCAGAGATATATTATTTTTTGCACCATTGTTACCATCTTAACTCAGAATGGCTCGTCTTTTCTAAATCAGAAAGTGAGAGATTTGGTAAGAAATCTCCAGTTTTTTAAAGCGGAAATCATTTATAATTCAAAATCAAACTGGTTTTGCAGTGTAAATGATTGCCGCATTAAAAAAACTGGGAGTTTTCTTACCAATCTCTCACTTTTCGATTCTCTAATCCCATTACATTTCACCCAAATTGTTTGCGATTTATTATACTTGCAATAATTTTCTATTGTATTTAAAATTCTTTAATTTCAGTATTTGCTTATTTTTCTTTCTGACTACAGCTGTTTGGATTATATTATCTTCTGAAGATATTACTGTATTAATTATTTCTGATTCTCTCATCTTATTACATTTCTCCCTATGTTTCTTATAAGTCTGCACGCTATATCAAGTCTGCATGCTTGTAAAAAAAATAAAAAAAAAAGGTACTTATGTAATATCTGGACTCCCGCTTTTCTTATGAGACCGTGTCCCCTCGCGGGGCTCGCTGCGCTCGCCACGCTTCGGGCACGGTGGCTCGCTGCGCTCGCCACACTATATAAAATCAACTCCATGCGTAGTTGGATAGTAGGGGTATGAAAAAATGGGGTGCATTTAACATGGGAGTCCAGATAATACATAAGTACCAAAAAAAATCCTATTTAGTGCAGAAAAGAAGAAAATAGTTTTAACATCTCTCCGTGTTTTTTTTTTTTTTTCCTGATCAGTTCAGAAATGGGTAATTGAGGGGAGATAGCTGACAGGCTAGCAAATGCAGCATTGCCTTTTCAAGGATGAACCCATACCTCCCAACAGTCCCGATTACAGCGGGACAGTCCCGATTATCAGGGACTGTCCCGCTGTCCCTCCCGCGGCCGGCAGTGTCCCGCGGTGAGGGGGGGCTGTTGGGAGTCCCCCCTGTAGGCTGCTAAACAGTACGAAATAAACACTGTGCGCATGCACACAGCGTCTATTCCCGTAGCCAGGGGGCATGGCTAGAGCCTCTGGGTCATGCCCCCATAGCGGCAAAATGGGGGCTTGGCCTCGCGGGAGAGCCGCGAGTATAGGCCATGCCCCCCGAATTAGGTCCCCCCCCCCGAAATTTTGGCGCGCAGGAGCTATGTTCCGCGTCCGACTGGTCCAAAGTTGGGAGGTATGTGAACATGTATTTGTTCTACAATCAAGGGGAAAAAATTATTTTATTCAAGTAACGTGACTTACCACATCAAAAACTGAGAGATACAGATGTGTCCACATACATCTTGGCTTTTTTTCTCAATTTGTCACAACATGTAAAACGTAGATAAAAAAAGCAGTACAGTCTGCAAACTTTATTTCCCTCCATCACTGATAAAGAACAGGCTGGGGCCTCCATTCTAAAAAAGCAGACTTATATCTTATTTTTTTATAACCCTTAACTATAAACTTGTAAAAGTAATGACAATGCTTTATTCAAAAGATAGCTTGATCACATGTATTGCAAAAGCAGACTAACACAAGAAACCTACAGCTAAACCTTAAATAATAATTCTAAATCAAAATAGATACAGGATAACAGGGACAGTCATCAACCAGAAACCTTATACATATGTATAGACACCCCCGGCCCTCCTTCCAACATTTATTCCTCTTTCCTCAACTGCGCAGCCCCTCCCTCTTTCTCTCCAATATTTATACCTTTAATCAATTTTATTATGCCTAAGTATTGAGTCCTTTGGCCAGCTTTGCCTTCAGCCATAGTACTGCCATCCTGTTACTTATCTTACAGGTTCTTTGAAGGAACCTGGCATGGTTATCTTTATGGCATTCGGGTCTACGTATTGCATACCCTTGCTATCTCAGTATTTGCTTTTGTCCATGTCCCGGTCATCCTTTCCAAATGGATCCTTCCCAGTATCCCCGGTGGCAAGCTTGTCACCCTGTGCATGCGCAGATAGGACTACGGGTCCTAAGGGTCCCTACCTCCCCCTTCTCTGTCAGCAATATAGACATCGCACTAATACATGTCTTTTTACTTTCTTTTAAGCACCTACCTTATAAGAGACGTCTACAAATAACCACGCCTCTAAGGGGATAAACAAAGAATCCAGCGCCTGTTATACTTTGGTTTTTCCAAGAGTTTCCCTCTACCAGTTTGACCGACTTAAGCTCCTGCCAGGACCAGTAATGGCAATTTGTTCTACCCAGACCTCCACAATGCAGACAGTAGGACCCAGCTGTCTCCTAAGTTACCTTGACTGGAGTCATCGGGTGCCTATTGCTCCTTCTGCATACTTGCCTACTTTTAAGCTGTCTTTTGAGTGGGGCAGGGCTTATGAATCAATCAGTATATCTGGGGGCATGGCCAGTGCAATCGCATCATTGTGGCCATGCTCCCCACTGTGCAATGGCGGTTTTACAGGCATTGTGGGAGGCTTTTCCCTTCATTTTCAGCATGTTCTTCTGGAGTTCGGGTTCATTGGTCTTAACTGTGCTGCCGTTCTGCTGAGGCTCCCTGTTGCTGATATCTTTTACAGTCTTCAGCTCTGAATCTCTTGTATCGTGGTGGCTCCTGGAAGTGGACTTTGGGCTGTGGTGTGGCTATGCCTGTGGTAGGTTCTTTGCTCAGTAGGCAGTATCCCGGAGGGCCATAAATGGAGTGTTTTACTGGGCTCTTTTAAACTAGTCTCTTCTTCCCTTAGCCAGCTTGTCAAACTCCATGTTCAGGACGGGCTGGTAAAAGGTATGCTGCCATAGTGCTTTATGTTGATGTTTTGGCCCGCAGCTCATCTGTGGGCACATTGCACCCACTAAACACAGAATTAAAAAAGTCCCAAGGCACGATCAAGCTCCTTCAGCATCGCCACAAATAGAGGAACACTACACAGTCCTTTCAGGAACGTAGTATATTTTGAAGAAAATGGCAACTGGCAATGGGGCTGTACATACTTCAAGGAACACCTCCAACGATAGTGGAATACATGGGATAAAAAACAGCCAAACCAAACAATGTGTAGTCTTTATTTAAACCACAATAAACATAAAGGGAAATGGGAGTACCAAGATGCGTACCCACCTCACACTGGAGGGAGGGTGTAACCATGCAAAAAGATTTCTTTGCATACACCGCGGTTTGCACTACAGGGCCAATATCCACCAATCACAGGTCAGGATTAGTGCATACCGTACTTACTAGTAAATACGCTGTACCATTCACATAAAAGGTATCTTTGTTATGTAATAGCACCCACTGGTTTTTCACTCTTCACTCCATAATACTACTGTTAAGTGGTATAAAAAAAAGGAAAGAGATATCCTCTCTCAGTTTCAGCATGAAAGTTTAATACGTAAAATTACAGTTATGGCTGGAATGATGGAACAAAAGTGATATCTGCAGAAGCAGTATGGCCATTCACCGCAGGCCCAGCCCCACTATTTAGTCACAGTCCACAATAAAAGATCACCACTCTCACTGTGTTAATTAATTTGATCTATGATACAAATATAGTGTGTATGACTGAGTCTGTATATGGAGCAGAAGATAACTTATATTGCAGCACTTCATGTACACTCAAAGACCCAGTCACACACAAATATAGACATGTCATATATATCAAATTAATCAGCAGTCTCCTCATGCATCCTAGTCACATTGCATATCAACTAAAATGCATTTTTATGCAAAAAAGACGGTCAGCGCAAGTCAATTATGTGACCTTGAGCGCCAAGAGGGGCTGTTTGGTGAGACTGCAGCAAAGATGTAAGAGGATATATCTGTATACGTTTTGGCTATTATGAGTAAAATATTTAGTTTAGCGCTATATGCCAGGATAAGTGTAGCTTGCAGTACAGATCTTTATTTTTTTCACAGTTGAAGTTTAATATTTGATGAAAACATCTACCATATAATTTCCTAGACATTACTTCCTTTGAAATAACTGCATTTTTTGTACTTCTCATTTTCCTAGAGCTCCTACGAGAAAGACACAGTGCACTATTGATGACAAAAGAGAAATTCTATAGGACATAACTGTCCACTGTAGTGGCCTCTATGCATGAAAGAGTTAATGTTACATTTAAAAATCCTACCAAAACTGTAAATTTGAGGATTAAGAACTGTAAGCAAAGCCACTCTGGTTTTGTAGGATTGCCTCTACCCTACACAATGATGTCCTCCAATAGCAGCAACACAATTTGTCTAAGAGCACTCTATTGATCCTAAACCATGCCACTTTTTGGGCACATTCGCTCACTGTACAAAAATGCAGAAAAACTCACTGCACAGTAGGAATAATTACAGTCTTTGTGAAAAGTCCCACATAAAAGGTTTAAAGTGAAAGACTCCAATACATTTATACATTATTAATCTTTTTTTACATTGAAACACTATTGGAAAAAAGTTGCATATCACTAGTACGTGCGTAATTATTTTACAATTTATTATAACAATTCTTAGAAATTTCCAAAAATACAGTAACAAAACAAATACATATATACAATATTTGCATTTCAATGACAGAAAAACTAATCTATTATTACAAGTTTCCTTTGGTGCTAAGCCTAAAAGGCATGAATTCAGGAATTTCTACATCCACCTGTAATTTGGTGATCTGCATTCATTGCTTGATGAATGTGCTTGAACAAATATATACTGCACATTGGTGTGGTCTGTATACTAGAAACTAGTAATCCCTGTAGTACTATCGGTAAGGGCAAAAATCATGAGATCTTCCATATCCAATTTATCTGTGTTGGAATAGCAATCCCAAACCGTATCCCCATTCAAGCTGTGCTCACCATGTGGTAATGTTAAGTATATGAGTGCATACCATTAGACAATGCTCTACATCTACATAATATACAAAGACTAAAACAATTCTGAAAGAACATGGGCTCACAATATACCAAAATGCCCGATGTGCTGAGCAGCAACAAAACCTCTACAACAACTTATAATAGCTAGTGGCAGCACTCAATGTATTAACGCTATAAAAGGAATGTTGCCATTAGAACTCCCTTTTCTGACAGGAAGTTTTTATATTGAATTGCAAAATGGTTTCCCGGTTTTCCATCTTTTAGATGGTGCCATGTTACATTACATCCTATTATGCTGCCCTTAAGTATCTACAGCAGGATGCATGGTTTCTAAATATACAATTGTACATTTTCTGTGTTGACAGAACAGGAATATTAAACTGTACAAGCTCTAAAAAGTAAATTCGCCATATTCACAAGCTGCCTTTCCAGCTTCCTACTATGTGATCCATTTGTGTGTGCAGCATCTTCGGCATATAGCCTGTATGTATGGTACTTGTCATCTGAAAGTACATTGACTTGCTATGTTCCTAAATGATCCAAGTTCATCCAAAAAGACCCTTTTTCTTTCCAGTTTTGGGTTTTTTAACATTAGATGAAGTAGTATTTCTCTTTGAAACCTCAAACCATTCAGGCAATTTCCTTTTCGGGGTCTAAAACATAAGAAACATGACAAACATACATTATACAGCACACTGACAGACTACTTTGTGTAAATCTAACCTACAGTATGTCCCGATAATGTAAGAACTTTTTAGAGTTATTTTTATATGTAATATTTGCCAATTATATTTTGATCAGATTTGGAATACATAGGCAAGTACTAAATGCCGGGGGCTAGTGGTGAAAGCGAGTAGGGCTGCCTGCTGCTGTCACCGCTCACCCCCACAGTATTCAACTGACCCCCCTAATACACTGATTACCCCCTCGCTCCCTTTTTGGAGCGAGGGGGAATCGGCTTATATTGCTGCTGAAGCAGTGAAACCCATGGTGAAATGCATCTGATTTGCTGCATTAGCCGCGGTTCTGCTGTTAGGGGAATCCTCGCTGTCCTGTGACAGCGAGGTTTTCCCTGGAACGCTGAATAGGGTGATCAGCCGGCGAGGGGGTTAAACAGCACAAAAATGCAGAAAAACCCTTGCTGTTTAACCCTCTCACCGGCTGCATGGGCCCACTGAATATGGCCCATGCTGTACACGTTGGATACCCAATTCTAAACACACCAAAAAATATAGGCAATTTGTATATTAACAGGCCATCTTGATCATTAACCTATTACAGGTAGAGTCTCCCATATCTGGAGATCTCCTATCCGAAATATTCCAAAAAACTTGTTTTTATTAAAGAATATTTTGGATATCCCCCCCAGGAGTGCATTGTGTGCTGGTGACATCAAACTCATGCAATGCACCCCTGGGACCGCTGAAGAAACTCCTGAAGGCCGCCGTGGGACCATCAGGGGACCAGGTATGTTAAAGAGGGGGAAAAAAAAGAAAAAAACTCAAAATCCCGTGGTCCCGAGCATTTCAGATAAGGGATACTCAACCTGTTTTAACATAATTAAAATATCCACAAACGTGAACTAATTCCTTTAAAGCAGCAATGAGCAACAAGTGCATTCGTCCTATCCTTCACTTGTGGTACCCAGCTTTGACAAGTTTGCTTGTTAGAGTTTGAAACACTTCATTAAAATACAGCAAATTTAAATTAATGCAACCTACCTGTAATATCCTATCGCTAATATTATGTTAGAGACTGATTAGAGAGCAGCAGTGTCGTCGTCCCCCCCCCCCCCCCCCCCCCCCATCACAATAAAAATCTAATCTCTAAAAAATTATAGGGGATTTCCTTTGTATTACAATATAGCAATTTCCATCACAGCCAACATATTACCTTGTATGACCAAAAAATAATATAACATTTCTTTCTCACTGAAGAGAGTTTTACCTGTATTTGTGAATCTGAGAATAACTCCTCAGTGTCTTCATCCACCACAGGCTTATTCCACGAGGCAAGTTTGATCGGGGCTATGATGGAGGCCTTAGGCACTTCTAGTTGTAGGGAACCTCTATGGACACTAGATATGTTCTCATCCACCGACTTCTGAAGACAAAAAATGTACAACATACAGTATTGCTTGAGAAGTCCGTTCAAACCTCATGCAAGCATTGCCGCAACACAATCTGATCGACGATGCGATTTTAAATAACGAACTACAGTACATGATTATATAATTGTTACGGTCAGCAATAGGGTAAATGTACAATAGGAAATTTCGCTGCAGTATATCAGGCTCACAGACATTGCAGAAAGCAATATAGGACGAACCACTTCTAATGTGAATTTCTAAGCTAGAAATTAAACATTTCAATACTTACAGGGGAATTCAATCAGCCTCAATAATTTAACGGGGTGAAAAATCGGTGGCCTCAAGTTGTTGTGTTTTTTTCCCCCCAAGAGCTACTCAATAAGATTTTTGGGCAGTAACCTATAGAATCTGTAAGTAGTTCTTTGACCTATGTGTTAATACTGAACCGGCCAGCTAAAACAGGCTATTTAATGTATGTTTGGTTTTTTTTGAGCCACAGGCCTGCGGCCTGCGTGATGCCTTTGGGGACAATTCAATAGGGGATCAATTAGCCCACAGTCAATCTCATCACCCCCCTCATAACTCTATTTTATATTGGTCTTTGAATAAAATATACAGTAGGTAATTAGGCCAAACTGCTAACCTTCTTTTCAATCCAAAGACTGTTGTCCAATGTGGTTTTGGGCTGTGTGCTCTCCTGTGATGTGACCCTGGTCTGTACTGCAGGGCTGAGAGCTGAATTACTGGCCAAGCATATGGATTTTCTTCCCTTCTCACCCTCGATTTCGAGCAAAGCAATCACCATTCTTATGAGGTAGATGTCAATTTCTGGTGCCAGTAAAGACCGAATAGCTTGAAAACTTGATAGATCTTTAAATCCAAATAAAAATAGAATACACAATTATTTAACTTCATAACACAATTATTTTCAATTTATAATAAGAACCAGGATTTCGATGCTTTATAGTAAAAGAAAGACATTTTTGTGTGCAGTGAAATAAATGAGACAGTTTCTATGCTTTCTATAAAAAGCCTGAAGTTCCATATTGCTTAGAATATGCTACATTCTAATGGTTTTTCATTTAGTGAATTTTTAAAATTGCATTCCAGGCAATAATGCATGGAACAAAACGTACACTGAAGATTTCAATGAATATAAAGTATGCTTCTTAGAAATGAATATTTCCATTCCCTTCTTTTATAGATCCCCTACACACAGCAGGCTGAACTAGTATGCAGCTTATCCACCGAATAGGGCCCAGTGACATGACTGAGGTATAGGATAAAATGTTGAGGTACACAGCTGTATGCAGAGGTTCCATGGTCCTTACCCCATAAAATGGCTGCATTCAGTTTGCATAGGTGACATTTACTTTTGCTGTTCAGTCCGGAGAAAATTCTAAACGGTTAATGAATGTAATCTACCAGTCAAAAGTTTAGAACATCATTTAAAAAAATATATATTGTAATCTACACATTATTATTGTACTTTTAAATTAAAGCATAGAACAAACAGTAAGGGATTAAAACAAAAAAATATAAATATAATTATTTTGTTTATCTAATTTAATCTAAATTTTTGACTCCTTAAAGTCGTTTGCAGATATAACCACAGAGTTTACCCGTGGCATTCTTCCGCAACACTGTTGCAAAAGTTGCCCCAAATGTGTGGCACTTGAAGGTTACTTTGCTGTCACCCTTCTGTCAGGTTCTTCCCAAATCAGTAAAATGGGGTATAATCCTGGAGACTGTGCTAGACATTCCATGATTTGAAGCCTATAGGCCCACAATCACACACTACGATGTCTTCTTATGATGATGAACAACCCCATTATAAATCACCTCCTGAACAACCCAGAACGACTTTGTTCAGGGTAGTTTAGGATGTGAATCTTTTAACATCGTCTCTATTGTTTATGATGTGAATGACGGACGACTACCAACGATGCGCGTACCCGTGGGTCGTTAAAGACCAGAGCCATCGTCAATGCATGCAGGTCAATTTGACTATGGTCATTAACATTGTTTGTTTTTTTCAATAGAAAAAGATCCTGCATAGTTTGTGGTCGTTTGTCATCCGTCGTGCAACAGCGATCACTGCAATGCTGAGGTCGTTCATTTTTTACTTCAAGGGTGAACATGAACGATGGTAGTTAACGATGGGTCGTTAGTGACACATCGTTGTGTGTGTATCGGCCTTATGGTTTGTCCTTTTACTCAAAGATAGTTCTGACATAGCCTATAGGTATGTTTTGGGTTATTATCTTGCTGTAGGATTAACTCTGTACCAACTAGGCGCAGACCAGAGGACACTGCATGGTGTTGCGAAGGTCAGTGGCAGAGATTTTGGCTCAGAGTGCAAATTTATCTGTGCAAGTCTCCAACTAGGGATCCAGCAAGGTGAGCAGACACCTCTATCTTTATGTTTATAACAGTTTGTGTCACAGGGTTTATTTACCCCACTTTAATCCAGAAAGGTAAAAGAATACTGAAGTTATTTGAAAAACATGGAGCGTAAATCTTGGTCTGTAACAAACCAGGGAGCATACTGCACACCGAGTAGCCAGCTTTTCCTCTACTCATCAGTATAGAAAAAACCCTGCAAGATTAACCAAATATATTGCATTTTAATTTATTGCTACACAAGTCCTTCTTTTGGCTTTTGAGAGGCCCACTGGGGGTGCCTCATGATCAAGGTAGGCCGCTTTTGCATTCTTGAAGAGGAGCAGTAAGATCTTCACACATTAGCTTTACTCTATTACTCAAATGACAGAATGTACTTAAGTTTTTATCAATTGACTTGCTCCAAAATTTGTTGAAAGAAGTGAAACTCCTAATGTGACCAGCAGATGGCACTCTATGCTTTGTTTTGAAAACCTGACTTCAATGGAACAACAATTATTACAGCAATGCTCACTAAATAGGACTATGGTGCTGTAATAAGACATACATATGTTACATAATTATATATTTTTATATACATTCACAAAAACAAAACCATGCCCCCCAAAAAGATAGGAGTGTGTATTAGATGTTCAATAACAACAGCACTTTCGGAATGCAGCAGTTGTTGTCATAACAGCAGCTCTTAAGCTGTGTACACACGGGGGCGATAGGGGCTGAAATCGCTGGAAATATGGTCGCCGGTGACCATATTGCCAGTGATTGGAGTGCACACCAGCGATAAATAGCCAGGTACGCGTTCCCGTTTTTAGCCCCCTTATGATCGCTGGTTACCTCTGCTGCTCCCCCGGCAGAGTTTCTCTTTCAAAAGGAGAAACCGAGCAATATATTGCTCAGCCATATATTGCTAGCAATATGTGGCTGAGCAATATATCTCCCCGTGTGTACGGGGCTTCAGGTTTATTTTTTACAGGTATTTTATACATACATATATTTTATATGTAATTGTATTGGGGGGGGGGGGGGTTCTAGCTTATTTTATTTTATACTCTATATAGGGAAATCAAGTTATCTTAAGGGTTTATTTTTAGCTTGTTAATTGTAATTTACTCTATGTAAGCACATAAATTACTGGGTGCTCCCTACATCATCTCTAGGTTGAGGAATCATCAATGGGGTGTGGATCATTTGGTCTACAACAACTAGGTTGACAAGCATTGGGTCGACACCACTAGGTCGATATGCAGCAAGGTTGACATGGGTCTAGGTCGACACAAGCATTAGGTCGACATGGACAATGTCGACAGTCAAAAGGTCCACATGGGGTTATTCACCTTTTTTTGACCCGATTGTCGACAGTCCACATGGACACAGGTTAAAGTGCACAGCTGTGCTCGCCATGCTTCGGGCTCAGTGCCTCTCTACGCTTGGCACACTATTTTTTTTCTCCCACAATGCCCTAGTGGATGGTAGGGGATGAAATACCGCCTGTCGGCACATGTCGGCTCAAAAAAAGTGAAAAACCCCATGTCAACCTTTTGACTGTCAACATTGCCCATGTCGACCTAGTGCTTGTGTTGACCTAATGACCTGTTGACCTAGACCCATGTCGACCTAGTTATTGTAGACCAAATGACCTCATCCCCATCAATGCTGTGTACTGCTATCACTTACCAATATACCTCTATGCTGTGTGACTTTCACATGTAACACATTACATATTTCAACTGCAGAACAGCCTTCTGACCTGAGTTTATAGGAGGCTTTTTAATGACATCTGTAATGGTCTTCTGCATGGCAGGTGTCAGGCCAGCACGCTGCACATCAACAGCATAACCAGCTTTCAGGGCCTGCCATAGATGCATGCCAACAGCTGCCAAGCTTATACTTCTGGCATCAGAGATCTTTTGCTGTATATAAAAGTATAGAACAAATAAATAAGACAATCATACATGACTCATGTACACATTCAGCAATTGATTTCAATGGTTTTTGCCTTTTTCGTTTTTTTTGGTGTCCCTTTCAAATTATGGTATCAATGAGTTCAGAAAGGTTAACTAGTTTAGGACAGGGCTGTTCACCCGGCAATGTACGATGGCTTTTATGTGCCCCCAAGATTTTCTACAACTTATGAAGAACCTACTGTATAAAACCAGTCAACATTTACAACTTGGGAGGGGGATTCAATCCCGGCTGCTATTTTGCCAGGTGGAAATAGTGGCCCTCTGTATTCAATCCTGGCCGATTCACCTGCTAAAGATTTGCCTCCCTATGGAAGAGACTGTATTGTCAGAAATAGCCGCTGGATTGTCGAATCTGCGTCTGTACTAAGTTTTAGAAATTCGGGACAAAAAAAAAGTGAAAAACCCCATGTCAACCTAATGCTTGTGTCGACCTAATGACCCTGTCAACCTTCCTGCATGTTGACCATCATGCTGTAGACCTAGTGACCATATCCCCCAGAAACAAGTTATTGAGATTGTGATGGACAACATTTATTTGCTATAATGTACTCTCATCAGGATGCAATACTGTTAAATGCCCAGTAGAAGGTGCTATCTGTACAGAGAAGTCTGGCAGACTTAGCTGGCTGCAGTATTGGTTTTTCTGTGAAAAAGAATGTTCATTGATGCCATTTCTACCATTAGGACCTGTTTCTTACTCAATGTCTGTCCAGGCCATGCCCCCATTTCATTTTCATTCTGGCTGGCTTACAGATTTGTAGTATTGAAACTTTTGAACACATTGAGCCAAATATATTAAGCCTTAAAAGCGATAAAGTGGAGAGTGATAAAGTACCGGCTCCTAACGACCATGTTACAGGCAGATGTCTTAAGCCTGCTGAAGAGATAAAGTGGAGAAAAAGTGAAAGGAGATAACACATCAGCCAATCAACTCCCAACTGTCCTTTTTCAAACATAGCCGATTGGCTGGTGCATTATCTCCTTCCACTTTTTCTCTTCACCAGGCTTAATACATCTGCCCTGTGTTTGAAATATGACATAAGCTGATTAGCAGGTACTTTATCATCTACACTTTATCACTTGTAAAGGCTTACTACATTTTGCCCAATGGGAGGAATCAAACTGTTGTAGTTTTTGCAGATTGTACAGATTTGCAGCCTTGTTATCTTACGCCAAGTGTAGGCAGTTGCATGATGATCAACAGGCAGTGGGCATAAAAACACTACAAAATGAAAATCTTGTTGAAATCTTAGACAGGTATTAGACAGATATATGAACTTACAACCTCATAAGTTCCCATTGTTTGTGAAGGTTTAATTAACAACTGAGTAGATTTTAATTTAACTTTAACAAATTATCTTCTTACATTTGCTATCTATTGAAAACTAAGGGTGCCCATACACTAGTAAGATTTATCTTCACATCTGGCTGGTTGGAACAAAAACATGGTTATGGATGAGTGACAGTTTTCCAGCATTTCCAAGCAAATGGTCAACTGTCATTTGCTCTCATCCACAACCATGTTTTTGTTCCAACCAGACAGATCTGAAGATAAATCTGCATGTGTATGGCCACCTTAACGATCAAATACATAAATATAAATACTGTAATCCAAATTTTCCCCTAAAATATAAAGAAAAGCTAAGCCCTGGGTCCGACTAAGGACCCATAAGGGAATCTGGGAGGAGCAGAGGCATGAGGGTTCTTTATGGAAGGGTGTGATTTCTGAGGTTCCTTCCTCTGCCTTCAGTCCCATAATGTTTCTCCAGTCTGTCATGGCTTTCGAGCAACTCCACAGAGTTGATCATTGTTTTTTTCATTTTGAATAAACCCTTTAGACTTTGTAGGTTTTGTCTGTATTTTGTAGCAGATTGTCGCTAGGTATAAAATATGTTATTCCTATACTAATACAGGATAGAGAGGAGACTGACAAACTTACCAAAGATAAATGCTGCTCCTGAAACAGTGAGTAGGTGATCCGCGGAGACTCTGGGAGGGTGGTGCAGGCAGGGCTTTTCGGTACAGCCACATCAGCTTGTGAATTTGATTGAGAAGTGGAAAACGAATCCACCTGAAATTAGGAAATAACTTCTTTAAATCACTGGCTATCTATTACTGCATATTACTGGCAGTATTACCTGTATATATTATATAATGCAAGAATAATGTAAACCATAATGCATTCTTCAACAGAAGAGCTTTCAAGTTACACTGATTGTGAAGCGCTGGTACACCTCTTCCACCTGGCAGATTAGCTCTTATTTGTATTTTACACACAGTTGTGCCGTACTATCATGGTATGCGGTCACTGAGTATACAATGTCTAGGTCAACAGTCATTAGGTGAACCACTAATGGTCAACAGTGCCAAGGTCAACACCTTGAAATGGTTGACCTAACCAAGGTCGGCATTGACAAAAGGGCTACACAAGGTTATGGTCAACATGAATATGGTCAACATGAGTTTTTCACGTTTTCTTTAAAAAACCCAGATAGTTTTTCATTCTTTACTATCCAAGTCAGCCTAGAATAGTAATATAATAGTGTGCCCACCGCAGCGAGTCATGCACGGGGATGCGGTACACCTATACGGTGTCCAACATATGTTGACAGACACCAAAACATGAAAAACGCATGTCGACTAGGTCTATATTGACCATAAGCTTGTGTCAACCTTTTGTCAGTGTCGACCTGGGCTAAGTCGACCATTTCAAGGTGTTGAACTACTCACTGTCCACCATTAGTGGTCGTCCTAGACATGGTCTACCATTTATACAATAACCACTATCACAGGGGAAAGCTGGAAGTGGCTTGGTGTTCACAGATATGGATATGGATGACATTTGGTGTAGGCCCTAGTCTTCACAACTTGCATATGATGAGGCATCTTGTTTTTGTATGGGTACTATAGTCCGAAAGTCAGCAGTAAAAGTTAAAAGGGTTGGTGTTCTTATCAGGACACAAGGGCTGATTTATACAGAGTTGTACACAAGAGGTACGCAATTGCACAGAACTTAATGCAGATATTTGACCACATAACTCCTTACCCATCTGATGACCTGCCTGTTCAAATATCTGTTAGTATGTGCGCAACTGCGCCAGTCCAATACCTGGTGTGAGATATGCATCTAGAATCAGATTGCTCTCAGAGTACACCTAATTCAGCACAGCAGGCAAATCCATATGCAACAAAGCATACATTATGTGCGGATGTCCTGCTCAGCTCAGTTACACCCCCACTAGAGTAGTAACTAATGTGATGGTACAACTCACCCATAGCTGCATGCTCAGTACTAAAATCACACAATCCGTATACAAGATAGCCTTGCGTACATCTCTGATTGTTATGAATAAACACTAGGAGGACCAATGAGCAGTAAACAGATCAATTCCTAATCCAGCAACATAAATGCAGTTTTGCTGTTCTATTGCAATTACCAGTCTTGAATATAAAGCACCATAATAACTTACAGTAATATATAATAGCTCACAACTCATTTAAGGACTGTACCTGCAAACTGTTAGCAAGGCAGAACTCCTTCACCGTCATTACCAGGGGAGCCAACATAGTGGCCTTTGCTTCAGATACGCCGTCCAGTTTTCTCAGATTTTCAACAGTGGTTGGCCTGTAGGTGTAATGAATAACCAGAGGAAATATTTTGGAATTATGGAAAAACTGTGAAAATAATTAAAAGGCTAAAGCCTATCATCCAATATATTATCACAAGACAGTCAATAGTGTGTACAATCTGTAACTTTTAAGAAAAGTTGTTTACTGCCTTGTCCCATCTGATGTGTGACGAATAAACAATGTACATATTCTCTAGTAGTGTATGCAAAACCACACAACATATTGGTTCAGTCTATCCTCTGACTACCACATCTGAACTGCCACTCCCACACAATCTCTGGACCGTTCAGAAGGCGGCATAGTGCGTACATTCTATAACGTGTCTTCTGGAATTATAGAAATTGGATTGACCATTGCAATGTTTATTACATCATATAGTATTTACTTAGCTTAATTAACTCCATTGTTTTATTTATACAAAAGTTAGACGCTTCAGGTACTGGGCATATAGCATGTGCAGTATGATATTGAATAGAAACATTAACGTTTGCATGGAAAATTCCCCAATAATATGTTGTAAAGTCACCTGTCAGGGTACAATAACTGTAAAGAGACTGGGCATAATGCGCGTGCACACTGACATAGTCTATGGACAATATTGTCAATGATTTCCCTCTGAACTCCAGGGCGAACAATATAGTGCTTACACTACTACGGATCCACGCACCGTACATGCAGTCGTTTACAATGTAGTCCAATTGAGCTGCATGTACAGGCGTCAGGGGGTGTTGTTAACCACCCACAGGAGCACTCATCCTTAACAATATAGAGTGTACACACTAGATTATATTATAAACTATATCATTCAGGGGGACAAAATGTAATATTGTTTTTAATATCGCATAGTGTGTATGTTCTAGTGTAATAGTTCTCTAGACTATTATTAAGTGCTGTATATGGCCATGTAAAAAATCCAGACTGTGAAGAAAGGGTACTTAGAACTTTAGGGGTATTTATCTTGTTGCTTAATATACCCCTCTGAGACAATACAATGTCTGCTGGTAATGTCATGTACTGGTGTTCTAGTGGCTTATGTGATAGATATATAGTCACATGCTCTACATAAAAGTGAAGTACATTAAGCAAACAAAACAAATAGTATCATTTATATAAGAGTGCAAGTGTTCCCTTTTCTTTGTGATGATGTTCCATTTGATGATGATGAGGATGATGATGATGATGTTGTTTAGATTTTGGAAAGAGCAAATATGTATATACCTCATTTTAGCCATGTCCACGAGCACCTTGTTAGTGGCTAATACGGCTGGAGGAATATCCTTCTCGCTGGCTATTTTCTGCCTAGCTGCTACCAGCATGCCATACAGTGTGGTCTGCGGAAACAGGCATCAGTTACAGTCTATATAAAAGCGAAATCTGTTTTGATATGACAAAATGCACATTTTTTTTTTATTTATTAGAATGTCTAAATACATTTATTGTTTCTAGCTACTGCTGATCTGTATTGTCATTACTTATGCAGTATCCTTTCCTTACCAAGTGCTAACTATTTTTAAGGACATGGGTCCTTCACACACTCTCAGAAACTCAATCCAAATTTGAAGATCAATCAATTAAAGATTGCAAAAATCAACATTGATCCAAAAGTGCTCTCCTCTTCTGCCACTATGATTTTATTTTATTTTTTAAATAAATATTACTTTTGAAGATATCAAAAAACTGATAAACAACAATACAGGAAAGAACTAATGTAACATTCGAATATACATACTACAACTTATACTTTGTTTATAAACTTAAAGTAAATATGAGGCAGAATGAAAAAAGAAAACAGAAACAGATGGTGGGAGGTGTGGCAGGAAGGGGCTGTACCAAGAGACCCAGATATGGAAAGAGCTATGGTGAAAGCAAGAATCAAGACCTTAGCATAGATTCAATATGTAAACTCTACTTCCAGTAACAGCGATGGAGCATGAAATAAACCAAAACCCCAGACCCATCGGAACAGGAGATTCCACTATTTCATTGGACAAGCCAATTACCTTATTCCAGAAAAGCACTATATATCAATATAACTCTATGACAATGGTTCCCTAACTTGGCCTTCAAAACACCCTAACTTACTGTACCAGGTTTTAAGGGTAACCAAGCTTGGGCGCATGTGACTCAATGAGTACCTCAATCAATTTTATTAAATCATCTGTTCTTAGCCACAGATATCCGTAAAACCAGGACAGTTGGGATGCCTTGAGGACCAATTTACTTCCCATGCAAGAGAATGTTAAAGTAATGGAAGAGGGACATTGACAACTTACAGTCTGTTGAAAGAAAGAATTCCCTCAGTAGTTGCGGTGATAGCTTCACTGGATTATTATAAACAGTGAGATCCTTTGTATTGGGAGGATTACTAGATAATTAATTCACACACTCTACCCAATAATACATTCTGAGGTTTAACTGGGGGTAACACTTCTACAGTTTTGTAATATCATAAGAGAAGAAAGTGCAGGTGCAAAAGTTCTGTTCACCCTCTGGAGCCAGCAAATTTAAAATAAATAATAATAAAACAAAACAGCTCGAAATTCTTAAGATATTTATGTAGTATGCAAAATATACTGTATGTATCATTTGTTCATAGTAAAACGCTCTTTACAGTCTGAAATCATACAGTAGATTCAGTACTGGATGGTCTAGAACTCACCTGTAGCTGCATCTCTCTCGGGGACACAGTGGGCTCTGGTTGTTTGCATGGTGATTGTTTTCTCAAATTGCTTACAAAAAAAAATAAAAAAACCCACAAAATATGAAAACAATATAAAACACAATACTAGAAGCCAGATTTAAAATATTGTATACAATGGAAATCATCACATTATACTCCAATTCCCCTAATCCAGGGCTGGGCAACACCGGCCCTCCAGATGTTAGTGAACTACACATCCCAGGATGCTTTGCATTAGTTTTGCTATGTGGCCATGCTGAAACTGATGCAAGGCATGCTGGGATGTGTAGTTCATCAACATCTGGAGGGCCGGTGTTGCCCAGCCCTGCCCTAAACTTTTAACTCTTAACAACATCCTACTTCAAATCTTACTTTCAAGTTACAGACCAAGCTTCATGCCTACATACAACATACCTGATTTTGGAGACTTCTGTAGTTCTGGGAAGTTTCCCAGCATCTTGATGTGAAAACTTGTCTCTTAATGAAAATTTCTGTAAATGTGTGAAAGTTGGCACAACTTTTAGGCGGCAAAATTGCTTAAAATACTGTACTTCTAAAAAAGAAAAATTAAAAAAAAAAACCTTACCTGAATAGTGGGTGTAGATTTGCTGTCCCTCACACTGGTTGATGGCTGCGTGTCCTTTGGAGAACAAGGCGGCAAGCTATAAAAAAAAACCCCACAAATGTTTAAACAAAAAATGATAGATACAAAAATGTTCAAAAATGTAGTTCTCTGAGAATATTGGGTAAATCCACTATTTTTGAGCGGGGCTTACCCGACCTATATTGCAGCAGTTGTCAAACTACATTATATATAATATATATTGGCTCGTAATACCAAACAGAATTCAGTTTAGACAAGAACACTATAAAAAAAAAGATAAGAAGCACAATATCCGAATTAATTCTAAAGGCATAATTAATTAGGGAGGGGGCACAAAATAATAATAGGTTAACTACAGTATATAAAATGGGGAGAAGAGACATTAAGTTCTTTAAAAGGGTCAAAAGTACAAAGCCCCAAGGACAGATCAGGAGTAAAAATCAATATGCAGCACCTTCTAGAGGATAACCGATAAAATCTGATTGTTTGTTATCATCAATTAAAATTCCATCTTAATAAATTTACACCCTAGGCTGGAATCACAATTCTGGAATGTAGAAACCACCTTTGGCCGAAACAAAGGTTTGTTTGTAAGCACAATGGATTTGGCATGGAAGAACAGGACAAAAAATGTCAGGCAAGAGAGTCATTGTTCTTTGAAAGAAAATCAAAAGAATTGAAAACTGAACCATTAAACATCTGAACTTTAAGCTATGTTCTAGCTCATACTGCAAATATAGATGCAACCTGGTCAAACAATAAAAGATAGGGAATCTGCTCACTGTATGTTAATTGTAGGCTAAACAGGTGTCTGAGCCTTCTGCATTGTTTGAAGTACACTTTCATAATGGCCCTTAGCTTTAAGAATGATGGATTCAGCAGCCACACCATTAAGTTGAAGTAAACTCGAATAATGAAACGGTTTCAAGGATATGATTTCTTTATCATGGCCAATATTTTATTGCCCTCCATACATATTGTTGTGCAACATTGAGGATCGTCCTATTCAACTAAATCGGCTCTATTTATCCTAATGACACTCAAGTGAATGACAGCGGTAAGTCAAGGGGGGTACTCTTGTTACAGGTCTCAGCTGCAGCCAGTATATGGAATGCATAATATTTGTTTTATTACAGTTCCTTACCTTGGAACAATACGCTTTGGAGGACACAGCTCTTCACTGGGTGGCAACAGTAGGCATGGTGATTTGACAGTCATTGCTTTGTTAAGCCAGGTTCTACCCTATAATGAAAAGAAACACTTATCAAAAAATAAAATGTAAATGGTTTAATAGAATGATAACCATTAATAAGAGATCCTATATAATAAGAAATGAATAAGAATTATTGGACTTCATATTAGGTTATCTCTAATGGTCTCTCCAACCCTGAGGTTACTCAGGATATCTGGGGAGATCAGGCTGCTCGTTTCAGTGAAGCGGTGTACGATAACACAGCCACTAGTTTTGCACATCCAGAAAACGGGACTGTCACGCACCCATTTTCTGGAACGCTGCCCGTCACTTTATCCAAATACCAGCAGTATATTAATCATACTGCGGCTTTTGGGGCACTGCGAGCAACATTGCAGACCCAGATGTGCCGATGCGCATGCAACGTCTGTGCAGATCTCAAAACATGTTTAGTGTAAACATTGAAATAGGGACCACCTGTGAATCAGCCCAATTAAAAATCTCCACTTCATAGGGAGAGTCATAAACAGCACTGCTCTTACCATGCATTCCAATCAGAATCAGTTTATAACATCAGCATGTTTACATACCCTACAGCAGGCATGTCCAACGGTGGCCCTCCAGATGTTGTGAAACTACACATCCCAGCATGCTTTGCCACAGTTTTGCTATTAGAGAATGGTAAAACTATTGCAAAGCATGCTGGGATGTGTAGTTTCACAACATCTGGAGGGCCAACGTTGGACATGCCTGCCCTACAGTCTGAGCAGGACATGGTGTAATCAAAACTTGCCAACAATATATAAGCCACACAGTACAGCTGTGGACAGAGGGCTACGTTGAAGACACAACATGGATATGTTAAACGATATGCAGTAAGAATGTTGTTAATCACATTCAGAATGCCGATGTGACATGATAACAAAACGAGAGTTATGGTAGACCTACCTTAGGTTAACTCTTTCTTCGAGGTTCATGATACCCACAGGGCACCCACCCTTAATTAAGCCTGAGGTATTCCTTTGTGATACACAAATTGTGACTTCCACCACCTTAGTTTCCTTCACTCTATTTATGTCTGAGTACTGGCATGCTCTTGTCTATCTTCTTCCTTCTCCGCTTCCTGCTATTGGCTGGCTAACAAATTGATGAGCTAGGCATGGAGGCGGGGTTATATGGGAGAGGAGCTGTGCATCCTGGGAAACCTGAAAGCTTTCCTGATTGGTGCCACGGTCCTCAGAACTGCCTACAACCCCAATGTCACCCTGTGGGACCATGGAACCCGAGGAAGAAATGTTCACATAATTAATGTTAACACCTTCAAAATGTGGACATGGTCATAATGTCAAAGTTTGCCTTAAGATTAGCTTGAGGGTTGATGGCAGGAAGCGGCATCCCACTGGTCAGGACCCAGACCCTTTTACATCAATATACCCCCCTACCCACACACCCACCCCCCTACCTGCAGCCCAACCCTTACCCACCACCCTTAGTGCTTAACCCTAACCGTATCCCCGCGGCTTCTGACCAGTGTCAGTATTATTGACTGCTTGCATCTCAACCACCAGGATGGTTACCTGGATCCCGGGTTAGTATTAGGGATAGATGCAGAACTAGACTAAATGCATAAGGTGAAATGTAATTGGATGAGAGATTCATAAAGTGAGAGATTTGGTAAGAAATCTCAATTTTTCTAAAGCGGCAATTATTTAAACTGCAAAACCAATTTGATTTTGCAGTGTAAATGATTGCCGCTTAAAAAAAAAAAACTGGAGATATTTTACCAAATCTCTCACTTTCTGAATCTCTCATCCTATTACATTTCACCCATAGTGTCAACATTACTAAACATGACTAAATATCAGTGTAAACTTGGTTAGTGTAAATACTATGTACATCAATCAGATATACCCCTCTTTTTTAAACATGTAGATTTAATAAACACACGGACACCTATTTTAATTTAAAAATTTGTCATAAGTCGTAATATTTCTTTCTATCCTTTCTTTGTTAAAATCGTTGAACCTTGAAGTGAGATCAGAGTTGGCTTGATCACATTCCCCTTTGCTTTGAAAGCTGAATCCGGCACCTAAATATAGCATCATCTATTCTAAATAATTCCTAGCAAAAGAATGTACAAGTGCAGTCTGCATGTATTTTCACACAAGCTAAGCAATGATATTTTTACAGCTATTGAAAACGAAATGACACAATTACATCCTTTTTCTCATTCCATATGAAAATATATAAAACTATTTGATAGAATTTGTCAATTTCAGTTATATACCTGCTATCATTATGAAGGTAATTCCATTGTTTTTGCAAGCATGTCTAAAGTGACAAGGTGATATTCAATTGTATTGCCCAATAGTTGTGAGAAACTGGGCACCCCTTACTCTTGGAGCATGTAACTTGAAACGGCTAAACCATCGAAACTATTGGGCACGCCAATTGTACACCCAAAAGCAGTGTTTTAAGAAACATTTCTTCTCATTGCCTCAGGAGGGTGTTACAGAAATAAAAGGCACCCACGTCACTCCTTCCCAGGACAACAATGGAATTCATCAGTTGGATGTAAAGGACCCTAAAAAATTAATGACTCCCCCGCACCCTATTATTTACCTTCAGTTATCCATCCTAGATGATGTGAGCTGTGTCTGTCAACTATGGTGTGTATTGGTATTCTAGATATATATTAGGATTTTATATACCTACCGATAAATCCTTTTCTCTGAGTCCATAAGGGATACTGGGGATTCATTTAGTACTATGGAGTATAGGTGGTGTCCAAAAAAAGTCTGTGCACATAAAACTTCAAACAGGATATGCTGGCTCCTCCCCTCTATGCCCCCTCCCACAGCTCAGTCTAGGTAAAACTGTGGGGAAGATGGCTGCTAGTAATAGGGTGGGTCAGTAATAGACAGTGGGGCACACAGAAGGGCATGTAGCAGGCTGGTGATGTAGCATTATGGGGTGATGCTGGCAAAGAGGGCATGTAGGCTGCTGGTGATGGGGCATGTCAGACACTGAGGGCAGGGGGGGGGGGGGCATGTGGGAGTAGGCTACTGGTGATGGGGCATTTCAGCGAAATGCTGGGAGTGAATTGGGACAAACACACACTATATCACTACAAATTGCACATTATAAGCAGCCAAAGCCTTAGGGGCTTCTAAATACAGCTGTAATACACAACCATTAAATACATTTAATTAGCTAAAAATGGCAGATGGGGTGTGAGTGCAGGACCACCATTTACAATGTCTACATTGTAAATACCCCATCCCTCTGCCAAATATATTTCAGCAAGAAATATGCAATTCACAGTAGGCCCCAGAGAACCCCTTGCTTTTCTGCTGAAGGTCATACATTTTGTAAAACTATTACTTTACCTTAACTGAAAGGCCACATGTGGTTGCAAATTTGTTTTGCCCAGAAGACTCCTGAAGATAGCCTTCAGTGATCAGCAGTCGTGCCAAAGCTTTCCAGAAGACCTCCGTCTGATCTTTCCCCTTACCAAAAAGAGGATTGCGACGAAATCTATCTGGTAACCTTTGGGAGTTCTGTAGTGGAATTAAAATAGTAAACAGTGTTATTTCAACCATATTAAATTAATTTCAGGATTAAATATTAAAAAAATATATTAATGACAAAATATGCAATGGGAAGCTAGTAACAGATTCACAGCAAAGATCTAGATTTTAGTAAACTTAATGAACACATCCTGCATAGAAATTGGTAATGGTGCAGATAATAAGGAAGATACAACACTCCTGGATGGGTCCACATATTTTATATACAGCATTCATAGAAACTTGAATTATGTTATGGGACGTCTCCATTAAGCCTTTGCAGAGACACATACAGTAGATGTCCTATTGAGAAAATAAGGATTTATGGCTGAAACCTTTTTCTAGACATTGGGTGCTTAATAAAGGCTTTGAGTACAGGATATTTTACATTTTAGTTAAGAGCTTGTTTATGCGTTTTTAAATCAGGATTATAATGCAATTTCCAATTGAAAAAAGAAATTGATTGAATGAACCCAAACAAAATGATTTATCCCAACATATCAGTCCTCCACTGCACTCGCATAACAAAATGCATCTGATGGAATACACTGGACTTAACATTGAACTTCTACTAGAACATTCCAAGCCACATCACAGAAAATGACCAAGAGGGGAATTCAATCAGCCATTAAAACCTATTTACAGGGGTTTAACGTGGCGTGAAGCTGGTGGACACACGAGTCTGCCATAAAAGTAACTGCACTACTTAGATGTAATAACCAAAATTACTACACAAAAAGCACATAAATTCCAGCTACAAAAATGTTATAATGGCTAATTGAATCCATCCCCAAGACCCTTATAACTTATCTGCTAGCATTTCTGGTGGTGCCATAACTGGTGTATTTAGCCATCTGTCCCAGGTTTTTATTCCAGTATCGTGGTGACAACCCTATACCAAGGTCATGAATAAGGCATAGCTATGGATAGACAAGTACCAGATAGGACTCCCTTTTATTTACAGAGCTTTAGCCTAATATACTTCATAGAATTCACAAATAAAATTAGTGGTATAACCCAAAGTTTGTCATATGACGCGCTATAAAGATTAGGAGCCTTTCTTTGAGGTTTCCTCAAGCGAGATATAAAACTACAGTGCTCATACAAAGACGGCTCAGGGGTGGACAGCTACTGCTCATGATCTTCATTTGCTAGCTGGCTATTATTTTGCGCTCGGTGTTAGACTGACAACAGATGTGGGCAAGTACCTTATTAAAATAGATTACAGTGTTTCTCTAGCGCAGTGGTAGGCAACTGGTGGACTCTGGTCCATCTCTGGACCGCAAAGGACAGAGATGTGGACCGCCTACACACTCCTGAAACTGCAGCGGTCCCAGGAATGCATTGCGGCGGGTACGTGGATGAAATCATGTCGCACCTGCGCGACTCTTGTAAGGAACTCAGTCGGCTCCATGTGGCGAAGCTGAGGGCCCAGCGGGAGCAGCAGTGTCAGGAGGGCACAGTGAGAGCAAGAGGGCCCAGCAGAAGCAGCTACGGCAGGAGGGAGCAGCAGGGGATCGTGACAGACAACTCCCTGTAAGTTTTAATATATGATGGGAGTATTTTTTCTTTTTTAATGGCTGCTATGCAGTGGGAGGGGAATGGGGAGGAGGGTCTCTTCAAAGAAGTACATCTAAGATATTTGATTTTGTGTTTTGTGGACCTCGATCAAAATAATTAGAAATATTCGGACGCCGTTAAAAATTACTTGCCTACCCCTGCTCTAGCGATACATACATTTTAATTCTTTACATGGGGCACTTACTTTTGATAGAGAGCTGACCATATGTGAATTTATGAGCTCCTACTTCTATTCACACAATCTCAGGTATCTATATAATTTTACTAGTACTCCATCTACTAAGATCCCCTTAAGTTAAAAAAAAAAAAGTGGGTAAAGGATCTAATGCCACGAGTCATTCATGTTCATTTTGAGAAAGTCTACTAAGTTAATGTTTGTCCTCCATCATGGAGGTTTTTAGAAACGGAGTATAAGAAATAGGCCAGGTGATGACCGTGTCCTACACAAATTCTTCTCAAAATGCCCCCCTCTCTGCCGGGTATCCACATGGTACAGTAGGTCAACCATGTCTAGACCAATAGGTCGGCATACATATGGTTGACAAAAACAGGCAAAAACAGGCAAACAAGCAAAAAAGGTCCACATGGCTGTGGTCGATTTTTCTCATACTTTACAGACCATGTGGAATCTGTCTGAGAACGGTCCAAAGCATGGCAAGTGCAGTAAGCCATGCGAGTGGACGTGATGCACTAATATGTGGTCTACGTAAAAAACTCAATGTCAACCTTTTCATATGTCAATCTGTTGTCATTGCCGACCTAATATACAACACCCTCTCCTCTGAATATGACATGGGAAAGCTTTTACAGTAATTCATATATGGCAGGACTTCCCTCCTTTTCCATTTTGGTGGAAAGTTATAGCCTTGACTAGAGATTATGGGGACTGCATGTTCCCCTCAGGCCTTTATTTTTGGCTCCGGTCCCACTTTGATATCCCTAATTCTAGATTTTAGTGGATATAGTGATGATTTGGGTGCAATTGCATTCTCATCCCCGTGCTGACAGTTTACTGAAACCGGTTTAACTTCGATTTACATATGGTAAGACTTTATCTACACCCTAAATGCTTTATTAGCCACCCTGGTGGCATACATTACCACCTTTGTTTCCCTGGTGTATCCCTTGATCTATATTCCCATGTACCAGCATTGCACCTCGGTTTCCCTCCCCCCCCCTTTCCTTTCTTTCCCCCTTATTGTTTGCGTGGGACTCGCTGCGCTTGCCACGCTATGGGGTGACGTGGATAGTGGGGGTGCATGGGTGCTTTTAAAATGAAGTACCATCACATCTCATGGTATGGATACTAATACAATGAAAAATCGCATCTCATCGCATGCAAAAAAAAAAGCACATGTGATTTCACTACGTTAGCATACATAGAAAATCTGGGTGCCGTGCTAGGAAACAAGTACCGACATCTGTGCCATCCTGCTTTGGAAAATTATATGTATATGAGTATGTGGTCTGGTATTGATAGACGTAACCCAATGCTGATGTCCTTGTAGTTGATGCAATTGCACATGTGTGACTATTTCTGCAAACCCTTACAGTGCATGTATTACACAGAGAAGAAGGGTGCCTGTACAATCAGGACAGATGATATCAGAAAGGTGGCAGAACAATATTGGGCATTCCTGGGCTGTGATTGAGAGGGGGCTAGAAATTAACTACTGTTTTGTTCAGTAGGCATGTTATGGGAGCGTCACATATGTGTGTCAATGCAAGCAGCTGCATTCACAGGAATAGGGGGGCCATGGTATGATGGAGATGCTGCACCTCCAATAGGGCTAGTGCAAGTTTCCATTGTGTGACCTATGGTGGTGTATCAGGAAGCACCAATCCATATGCAAAGTGCATGAGCCCTTAAAAGGCCCTACATTCACAGATTATGACTGCCAAAAGATGCTGCAGTGAACGATACCGCATGCGACTCAGAATCGGGCTCTATGGGGGTAGTTAATTGTTGCTCCAGTCCGGTGCCCATTACTTCTGATGTGTCCTAAAGCACCATGTGTAGCTGTGCAAAGTGTCCAAACCTGACTAAAATTCTACCTGCAAGACAGGTAGTTGGGAAGCTGTGAGGAGAAATGCTGGCGCCCGCTATTTGTGCACCCATATGGCAGAACTACCGTCATTAGACACCCTTTAGGGGCGGGCACCCAAATAGCAATTCAATTGCTCCCTTTACAGCATGAAATCACTAATATGCTGCTTTTTGTGGGCTTTAAACCCCTTTGTGGATGAAAGCCTCATTGTGCAGGGTGAGCTTGTTTACTTGTATAAAATCTAAATTTTACAATAACAACTAGACATTAAAAGTATTTGGTTTATTAATAGACACAATGACTAATAATTAAGTGAAACCGATATCTTAACATTAAAGGCAACAAGCAATGAAAGCTACACATCTGCAATGATTGCTGTCTTTGTTGACTGAAGGATTCATTTCAGTAACATCTCATTAAATGTGATCAGACAAGGCAAACCACTTATTTCTTATTTTTTCTTTACTTTGGAGGATTTCTATCTGGAACGCTCTTTGTCTTACATCGTAACAAAGGCCGGATAAAATTTCATCAAAAGCAACTTCCTAATTCGAAAGTTCCCAGGAGAACTTTTAGTACAGCAGACTGACTAGCTTGTCATGTAATAGACGAAACCTGATCCCCTCCTGTGGTCTATTTCAGGACTGCCTGAGAGCCCATCTGTACATCGTTATCTGAGGGATAACACATACAGGTGGATGTAAAACAACAAAAATAACACCCAGTCTGAGTCTTCTCTATCTGCATATGTCTGTGTGTCTATATAATAAAACAGAGCAGAAAAGGAAAAATACTATAGGTTCATTTATTATTTAAACAGAAAAAAGATCGTCAGTATTGAAAACTGCCAAAGTAAAGTTAATTAAGTATCTCCATTAAATAATACCCCGTTCTCACTGCAGGCAAATTTCTGGTTCTAGCATGTCGACCCGGAATTTGCCTTTTAACACGGGTTTATTTGCAGTGTGAACGGTTCGCATACCCGGATCTCATACACGGGTAAAACTCTTCTTCTTACCCATATATGAGATCCGGGTATGCAGATATGGGTTGACCCGTTCTCATTGCATAAACACCCGTGTTAAAAGACAAATTACCGGGTAAAACTTCTTCACCCGTGAATTTGCCTAGCAGTGAGAACGGGGGTCCGTCGCTGCAGTCCTCGGCAGTTTAATGCTGGGTAAAGGCCGTGTAGTTCTCACTCGCAGTGAGAACACGGTATAACATGACAGTACAGGTTGAGTATCCCTTATCTGAAATGCTTGTGACCACAAGCATTTTGGATAAGGGTTTTTTTCGTTTTTTTGGAATCATTTTTTTCCCCTCCTTACTTAACTGGTCCCCTGGTGGTGCCCCAATGTCCACTGCGGCCTTCAGGATCCTCTTCAGCAGCATCTCCGGTCCCAGGGTGGCATTGTGTGAGTGCGCGATCGAGCAATGCACACCTGGGACCGGAGATGCCGCTGAAGATGATCCCGGTGGCCGCCATGGACATCAGGGGACGAGGTAAGTATGAAAAAAAGGGGCTGGGGGGGTGGGGAAACAAAAAACGAAATATTCTGAAAAATCACGGCTTTCGTAGTACATGGATAAGGCAGACCCGACCTGTACAATTTCTGTTCATTTAAGTATTAGTGGCAAATGGGTAGATTTTTTGAGCTAGACGAAAAATACCCCCTTAGCGCGGACCCATAACAGCACATGGTGTTTTTGACTGGGGAAATGTCCCTATTCAATTTAGAAATGAAAGCCACTGAAGTTTGAGTGTATTTATTTTCTTTCCTCAGGGGATGCCGCAGAATGTATTCATCTTCTTCCAGCTGGTACCCTCAGCTCTGCCCTCTATATGAGCTCTTATAGATACTTTCCGTCTTCTAATTGAAGTTCCCCCTCTTCAATAACTAGGCTTGCCATAATACCCCTTTATTCTGGGACAGCCGTGATTTACACAGGATCTGTGGCTGGCCTGAATTTCACCTGGTTAGTCAGAGAACCTGTGTAACTCATAGGTGGCCCGGATTTAATAGATATCATTGTAAGCGTATCAATAACAGACTTCAGCTTGATATGTAGACCCAGTACAGACTGGCTTTTGGCCTAAGGTTCAGTAAGACCCAGTACAGACTGGCTTTTGGCCTAAGGTTATATAAGTTAAAGTCTGCCTGCCACAATGCCAATTATACAAATTTTGTATGGCAACATAACAATGTGTATGACAGCTAAAATGCTGCTACCACCTAGCCATTAAGTGCATTTACTTTAAGATCGTAGAAGCAAGCACAGATCACAGATTCAGAGATGCTGTCGCACACAGATATACAAGTGACACATTTCGAATGAATCAGTCTGCTGGTGAATCCCAGACACATCACACTGCAATTAAGATGCAAAAGCATGCCCAATGCTAGCAGTGTCTAAGGGTACCTGGCAAGCCAAGAGGGGCTGTTTGGCATCACTGCAGCAATGACATCGGCATCCTCCACATTTGTTGTTTGTTTTAGATCATATTAATGTTTTTCAAAATAAAAAAAAATAGAAAATGACTGTTGTCATACATATTCAACCACTGGAGACTTACTTAGTAGTGCCACCTTTTGTGACATCACAGCTTTAAATCTGTTGTAGTAAGTTTCTACCGGGGTTACACACAAGACCTTATCCTAGTCAATGCGCATATGCTGAGGGCGAGCATTCGGCAGGTGCTCGCACCCACCAGTGCAGGCATGGGCGAGTAGTCACGCCCATGGGAACGCCCAGTGTTCCCATGGTGATAACCCAGTGATGCGGGTGCTGGGGGCAGGCAGCTTACATCACTGCCCGCCCTGTTCCCCCTCCAGAACACACTCAAAGCTAAGACACCTGAGTGTGTCTTAGTTTTGCGTGTACCTTCCACATCATTCATCACTTTATGCAAAACATCCATTCGCAGCCATGCAGGTGAATTTGCCCTGCGAAGTGGGGGTGGCAGCCTGTGTGAGCAGCGGACAGGCTTAAAAAGACATGCAGCGCTGTGAACTTTGCAGCGCTACGTGTCAACTAGAATAACTTCCACAGTTTGCCATTCTTCCTTGCAGATTTGCTCCTGGTTGCTTGGATGACACTTGTGGACTGTAAATTTCAAATAGTGCCACAGATTTCAAGTTGTATTGAGATTTGAACTTTGCACTTGACCTTTTTAGAACATTACTATTTTTATTAACCAACCCAGCATTGCTTTAGACTTAGGGTTTCAATCATTGTTCTGCAGAAAGGACTTTCACCCAAGTTTTAAGCTGACCATACATCAGAACGATTTCAGGCCCGAACGCACGATTTAGATGGCTCGTGTGATGTATTGTGTGCATTTTGAGTGCAAATTGTGACGTGTTTCAGCACAATGCAGGGGCCCGCGGGTCGCGAGGTCAATCCTCAGATCTTATGTAAGATCTAACAATGCTGCGAACAAATAGTATGCTGAGATTTGCAGATCTTAGGAAAGATCTTATGTGAAATTACACATAAAATCTTCTGCAGGGGTAGCCAACTCCAGTCCTAGAGAGCTACCAACAGTTAACATTTTCAAGGTCTCCTCACAGATCAAAAGTTAAGTATCTTTTATAATTTGCCAGTGAGTAAAGAGTGCACCTGCTAGGTGGTCTGGAAAACATGAAATGTGGGTAGCTCTCAAGGACCGGAGTTGGCTACCACTGATCTATTGTGTGCCTGGGAAGCTGCCGCAGGAAAGATGACTCGGATCTGATGCTGGTCATCCTGATGTATGACCAGCTTTAGTGCTAGGCACTGCCTAGATACACAAGGGCCTGCAATGTGAAGCTACTAGATTCATGAGGGCCTGCACTGTACAGTCAGCAGATAACTGTAGGTGTAAATTGAAAACAGAGAACAGATACCACTAATTTTAGATATAGGAGTTAGCAGTAGATACTACATACTGCTTCTAAAAGGAAATATTGAAACTAGATATTGTGCAGCAGATTCCATAGTAAGAACCTACTGCAAAATAAAAGTAATGAATCATAACAAAGAATAGAAAAAGGACTACATCACATATACTTACTGATCCACGGAGAAATAAGACAGGCACACCAGTCCCAAATTTTTCCCCTAGAGCTTCTACCGCTGAGAGTAACTGTAGTGCTTGTTCACCAAAATCTTGAAGACACTCCGTAACAGTAACAGAAATGTTGTTTATTAATCTACAAAGCATAAATTAGATTAGATACAAGATTTAAAAACATGAAAGCAAAAGAGAAATAAAAAGTGTTAAAACTATTGTGCATCCCATAGATCAACCGTGTTAAGACAACTATTGTAGCAATTTCAGAGTTAATCAAACACTGCAAGTAAAATTCTATGAACACAGTAGATTTGGACATAATATGACTGCCAGAAAATAAAACCACCTTTTAAAAACTTAAGTGAGGCAAGATTTCAGTGTGTTATATCTGGTGGCCCCTGTGTTCCACCTGAAAAGCAGCATATAGGAGACTTTCATCGCCTGCAAAGCCACTCTGTCAGTCAATTCATTGATTACCTGTATTCTACCGTATTCAATACAAAATTATTTTACTAACACACAAAGCCATAAACCAAACTACACCAACATACATATCTTCTCTTATCTCAAAATATCTTCCAACCCGACCTCTACACTCCTCCCAAGATCTGCGTCTATCATCCACACTCATTACTCGCTCCCATTCCCGATTGCAAGACTTTCTTCGGGCTGCACCCACTCTGTGGAATGCCCTCCCAAGCACAATAAGACTCTTCCCCTATAAAACCTTCCAAACCTATAAACGCATTCCGGTGGAATCGATGCCATAAAAAATACAGTATCTATCCTTATGTATCAATGCCTATTTCCCTATAGATTGTAAGCTTGCGAGCAGGGCCCTCCTACCATTTGACTGTCTGTAAATACCCTGTTTGTTGTATCACTGTCTCCTTTTGTAAAGCGCAACTGAATATTCTGAGCTGTATAAGAAACTCTTAATAAATAAATAAATAATAATAAAATAACACACTGGGAGTGTGTGATTACATGCCATGGCCATGCAGACTTGCAAGTAAGTGTTTTGAGACGTACATTTTGTACCTAGGCTTGGACCAGTGGCGGGCCTACCTGCCTGAGGGGCCCCACTGCTACTTTATTAGGTGACAGTGGCATCACAAGGGGGCTAAGGGCTGCACTCGTGTGTCACCTGCCAAAGGGGATACACCAAATCTACAGGACCCTGGGGTGCTAAAAATGGTGGTCCTGGCTGGAAGTCTCACCCCATTTTTTTGCAGGCATGTCCAACTGCAGTGGGTGTCGCCTAAAGTAGAGATGCCACTATTAGAGGATCATAGAAGCGGCCTAAAATGGCTTTGTAAGCTGGTCTCAGAACCATGGTAACTGGCCCTTAAGTATGGGCCCCTATTAATGCTTTCCTCTGGTGGGCCCTTCATTCCCCAGTCAATATGTACCAGCTATAGAAAGTTACAAAAAAAGGCTGATATTTACATCCTGGGAAAACAGTCAACTCTGTGCAAGTAGTGTATATTCATAAACATGCAATTTCTTTACTGTAACTTTCTGCAGTTTTGCCTACCATTGTGCCTGAGAAAGCAACTAAAATACTGCCACTTACCATTTAGGTTTCTTTGCAATACAATTTTTAATTGATGAATTTAACTCAAGTATTTTACAAAAGTTTATTGTACTGTAGATTTGATTTTGAATTACGGATTTTTTTGGGGGGAATATCCTCTCAATGTAAAGATAAGCAGGTGATGTTTTTATTTCATCTGCGGTTTTGTTTAATTATGTGGTTGCCATGTGATGTGCCTGTAACTAGTATATGTTCTGTCCTGAGGAAGGACTTTTAGTAGAGAGCTAAAATCCCCAGCACAGTACAGCTAGACAGGCACTCTGCAAGGATAAAAAGAGTATTTATTCGTATTCCACCAATAGCAGTGTTGGAAAAAATAGGCATAAACTGTTGGTAGAAGCAGACAACAGTCCCATGAAACAAACCGGATTCTGGTTGGTTTGCCAAAGCAAACTCTTTCTTTAGTGGACAACACCATGTGCATTGCAGGTGGGGTAGATGTAACTTGTGCAGAGAGAGTTATATTTGGGTGGGGTGTGTGCAAATTGAAATCTTAATTGCAGTGTAAGAATAAAGCAGCCAGTATTTACCCTGCACAGAAACAAAATAACTCCCTCAAATGTAACTCTCTGCTCCATCTGCAGTGTACGTGGTTTTGTCCATTAAAGAAGGAGTTTGCTATTGCCAACCAACCAGAATTAGCCCATTTATCGCCTTTTCACCTGGTATTGCTGTACCAGGTGATCAAGACATTTGTACTTATGCCATACTACAATTTGCCAATACTGTAATTTAAAGAAAAGATTCTGACAATGAGGGGAACCTGTGACAGGAAGGACGGTGTTAGCATTTGGATTCTGTTTGAGCATTTCTGGATTTATTTAATTTAAGGCAGCAAAAACCCCAATTGTTTGGGCCTAATTACCCAAGCTTTCAGGGTGCCAGTCCACATAATTACACTCTGCTTACCTGTAATATTTCAGGGCCTGATTCAGACCTTATCACTATGCTGCATGTTCACAGCCGAGCAAAGTGTTAAACGCTGAACCCCTCACTAAAATGCAAGAGGATGTGCACGCCAACATCCCCTCGTATGCGACCACAAGTAGGATAAATTATTTGACGGGCGCTTACCATCAAATGAATTCTAATGCCTTTGCTAACAAAAGTCAGCCGCCCGCCCCAAACAGGGGAACAGCCAGTGTTATTATGTGGATGCCCATAAAATGCTGGGCGTTCCCCTGCTCCAGCCCCCTGCCCGCCCCCCACTATGGAATGAACGGCATGACAAGTGTGAAACTCGCAGAAGCCGTTCACTCTGTAACTTTGGCCCATAACGAATGGGTCTGAATTGGCCCCTTAAGGTACCCATACACTGCTGTGATGTCTCGCAGCAGTGTTCGGACACCCGATACCCCTGCAAAGCCGCCGGGACCTTGCAGGGACACATGCGATCAATTGTGATGGATCGGCCCCGACTGCATGTCAGGGAGAGGCGATTTGGTCTGATTTAACGGGCCGATTGGTCACAATCGGATGAAATCGCCTCAGTGTATGGGCACCTTTAGTTTATTAAACCACTTTTACTGCTGATCTATGGGAAACCACTATAAATTAGAGAAACTCATTTCACAAATACAGATGGAGCAGCTCCCATCTGAGCTGCTCCTGGCGATAGAGCAACCACCATCCACTACCAGCCAATGGAAGGGGGTGCACATGAGCACAAGATGCTTGCACGCCCCATTCCGTCGGAGTCCTCCGCCGACGGACCTCTGCATCTCCCCGCTGCCCCCATCAGCTTCCCCCACTCCCTGAAGCAAAGACGGCAAGGGAAATCACTCCCCACCGCCGTACTGCACCGTGTGTGAGACTGCTGAGAGTCAGCTGAGAGGCGCGCCATCTGTATGCTTTAATGAAGACTGTCCTTATATAGGCAACGGACATCGTCATGTTTGAAAAAGGCTAAAGTATAAATCACATCTATGACAAAGAAACTGCAAGGCTTTATAATAAAAATGATTATTATTATTAATATTTATCAGTGGAGCTTTCTAGTCCACCCTTGTGACACCAGTCTAACAAGAATAACACTTGTGATTACAGAATTTTCAAAAAAATATCTGTTACTAAATCGAATCACCCCCCTTTTCTGTAAAAAAAAGTATTCTCAAAAGTTCTTTCCTTGAACCAATATTCAAATTAAAGATTTCCAAAGCTAATGCATTAATAACAGGCACATTTACTAAAGATTATAAACTGCCTTAACTTTGCAGAAGTTCGAGAGATGTTTAGCTGTCCAGGCATTTACCCCCAAGAGAGAGCACTTACCTGGAATTGCAGTTATCACAACATTTTTCAGTTCCCATGATACCGGAAGAGGCCTTGCGGAGTTGTTTGTCTTCAAAATGAGATAAGATGATCCTACACAAGGGAATATTGTGAGGTAAATAAAAAAGGACAAGAATTTACATGTTAAATTGAATGAAGAAAATAATGGGCTAAAATGATCTTCATTAATTTAATCTAGGGGGACACAATTAATTGGCTTTGTTTAATTCACAGACAGTGATGTCATTCTTGCAGAGAGTATACAGCTACTCATTGTATATCTAGGTGAAATAAAGTGTATTTAAACCATCCCCCCAAAATATTCCTATATGTTGTAATTGACAAAAAAAAAAAGTTGCTGTCTGACATCCCTTTGAATGGTCCTACCATTTAGGAGTTGCAGAATATATGCATATTTCTAGGAAAGCCATCTCGCATCGTCTCTCATCAATAGCAGTAATTCACAGACCAGGGCTGAATCTTTAGGCCATCTACATTAGACATGTGTGTCAAAACCCCCCCACAAACACATCACATAGTGGACACCATGAATGATCAATAAAGTAGACTTATGAGCCGGGATGTAATGAGAGCCGAGTTAGCTCCGATTCGTGCATAAAATCTGACATTTTACAGTCCAAGTTCACTGAAAGTCGGAAGCATTCAGCTCTGAATATTAGATGCCAGTAAAAAGTCGTCTCGAGATGATTTGCCCATGTTAAACAGGGTCATTAGGTCATCAAGCATCAGGTCGACATGCATTGAGTCGACGCCATTAGGTCGACATGCAGAAAGGTTGACATGGGTCTAGGTCGACACGACATTAGGTCGACACAAGCATTAGGTCAACATGGGCAAGGTCGACAGTCAAATGGTCAACATGGGGGTTTTCACTGTTTTTGACCCGAATGTCTACACAGTTGACATGGACACTGAAACGTAGCACTGTAAATAAATAAGTATCTAGATGCCCAAGCAGATTCTGGTTGATATGCAGATAGTGGCAATTACAAACAATATATAGCAAATAATGGTACACAGTTTGGCTTGGAAACACTGTAGCAGGACTTTTTTTATGCAGATAGAGCCACAAATACATGCAGAATATAGGTATGCTGTATAACATTTTAATCCATAAAAGCTGCTTGTGCCTCTACTTAGCATCCTTAGCATTTAATGGGAAAACAATGGAAATATTGTATAGCACATGAGCTATTTTGACAAATCAAAGTGTATTTTGTATTTTTAAGGTTAGAAATCATTTTTTAAATGTATATTACAAATGTTCTCTTATTTTATACTTTAAAGTTAATTTAAACATTGACAATTATAACTCGACTCCCATTACTTCCTGGCCTGCAACTGTTATACTATATATACAGCGCATTCCGGTTGGCCTGAATAAATCAGATGCTTCCTAGTCAAACACCGCAAGTTGTCGCATCTGATTTGCAAACAAAGCATAAATGTTGCACACCATTACATTGGCCAAGTTCAGAAAATAAGTAGGACAATCTAGCAGCTGACTTTGAGCAACTTTTTTCAGGGTTACTAAAATGGTCTCTAATTATAACCTGGCCATGATCTTTTTCTAACTTTACTCATACAGCAAATTAAACATATTGTTAATTGGACTTTTTTTTGTCTTCTTAGTCTAGTGTTCATTCTAGGACCTGCCAACTTTGAAAACCCATGCAGTTACTCCTCCCTGCCTGGGGTGTCGCTGTCTGCTGTAGTGCTTCTAGCACAGTGTGGTCTGTATATCAGCACTGATATGCAAACCAGACCTGTGCTAGAAACACCACAGCAGACAGCGACAGCCCAGGCAGGGAAGAGGAACTGCATGGGTTTTCAAAGTTGGCGGGTGCTAGAATGAACACTATAGTCCTTTTAAACACTATAACATATAAATTAATATATTGCTCTGTATAATTGTGTAAAATATTTTTAATTTTCTACTAAACGAACAGCTCATAACAAGCTAAAACTGTTAGAGAGCAGACAATACAATCCAGTCACTGAGACTATGGCATGTATTCAATGCCGGTGCGAGCGGCCGGCGAGGGGGTTAAACTGCGAGGATCGCAGAAAACCAGTGATCCTCGCAGTTTAACCCCCGCGCCGGCCGCTCGCACTATGCAACGTTCCGGGGGAATCCTCGCCGTCACAGAACTGCAAGGATTCCCCTAAACTGCGAGAGCCGAGGCTAGTGCAGCAAACTCGCTGAAATTAGCCTCGATTCTCGCAGCTTTTGGAGGCACATACGCCAATTCTCCCTCGCTCAAAAAACGGAGCGAGGGGGAATTTGCGTATGAGGGGGGTCAGTTGAATACTGACAGGGTGAGCGGTGACTGCGAGCAAAAAGTCCTGCTCGCAGTCACCGCTTGCCCACGGCATTGAATATATGCCATTATCTACACATAAGAAACTATGTTAAAGGAAGGAGATATATGAACTAGAGGGGTCTGGACTTCACACCTTAATCCTAAACATAATAAGAGGTGCTACCATGCTGAGACATGTATTGCCACACACTAAAAATGTAGGTGCACAATCTAAATACTATTTATCATGGAGTAAGATTCAGGTTCTTAGCAGTTCACTAAATCAGACCACTGGTCCAGGACAACACAATACATCACACTGGTAAAATTTGCAGTTTAACTGTTAAAAATGGTTATTTTAATAAGAAGCCAATCTAACCTCCCAGACAAACGCCTCTCTCTACTTTAATTGATCCTCACTGCAGCTGCCTGACACATTTTTCTCCTCAAAGTACTCTGGTCATCTTCCCTCTCTTACAAGCCCTACACTGGCTCCCCTTCCTCTTCCAAATGCAATTCAAGCTTCTTACATTCACTTACAAAGTCTGAATGTTAGGGCCCATCTGATGAAGTTACCTGGCCGTGGTAGGTAGGCACATATTTTTGTTAAGAACATCAATATTATTTCATGTTAAATTGCAGAGTTTATTATATTTTAACTTACCCCAGTGTACTTAGTGCTTAGAGTGTGCATCTGCATTTTGCTTTTTCTTTGTTGGAGGACGGGGACATGGTCTCACTGGGCCTATTTGTAATGAATGGAACTGGACTGCTGCTAGTGGTGAGCACCCCCAAACCCTGACAGAAATACTGGCTATAGTGTCAGTGGAAACTAGTACACAGACCGATTAGGCAAAATAATTTTGCCAGTGTGTAAAAATGCACATTGTATTTACTTCTAACTCTAGGCCCACTGTGTTCAGAGCTTTGACAAGCTACTACATAGACATGTCCATGAATGCTACAGTAACATTGATAAGTATGGATAACACATCTTATTAAGTTAAAGAATGTGATTAGGAATGGGCTCATACTTGCGTCTGCAGCTGGTTGAATTAAGATATTTTTCCATCTTTGCTAACATCTTCAGCTTGTACTCCCGAAATTGTTTGTTTTTGATTTCACTTAGCATACGTCTAGATAAAAATAAAAATTAAAAAAAGTTTAAAATGTGGGTACTTTAAAATATATTTTTTTAAACAATCATTATTATATTAAAGGCCACAAAATAAGAGAGCAGGCAGCTACACCTGGGGATAACAACTTAACATAAAACAAGTTTAGTAAAAAATTTCTAATTCCCATCATCCATCCACATAATTCATATACTGTATATTAAAACTATGGAGGACGAGTGATGGGGCGAGTACTACAAGCTTCTGATTCTCTTGAAGACATCTGAAGAAAGCAAACACGGTTCATAACTGTTCAATTGAAGAGCTGCAGTTTACAATCCCAAAACATCAGCTTTAAGCCAAACTGCGTGTAGTGTATATCTAACTGCATGGTAAATCAGGATACTCTGCATTGGGCCAAGTCTATCCCCTCGTACACTTGACCAGTGTGCTCTATGGTTACAATGAAAGTATCACACCAGCATGCACTAAAAGCAGATGCTCTTGAAAGACTACAAGTGCCAAATGGCATATAATAGACTACAAGTATTGCCCTCCCCCCCCAAAAAAAATAATAATCTGATGTGTCCTGATACTAAATATTTCAAGTGTCCTTAATTTATTAATGTACCCTTAATTGAATTTAATGCCCCATGAATAAATATACATTCTGTGTTCTCAGAACGTTGTGGTCTCCTACACAGTTCTATTAAAACCAAAATGATCTAAGGAGAATTGGTATATCACAAGTGTAAAACAGATTCTGGTTAGTGCTGAGACTGCAGTCTGTGCCCATGCAACAATGGACTATTATTCTGTCATCATTTCATTCTCAGAGCCAATATTCATTATGGCGCTCACTGCTGCCTGGAATGCTGGAGAAATGACATATTAATGCTCACTCCGGAGCACATTATTGTAACCAGACTGTTCTGGATAACTGTGTGGATAACATGGATCTATTTCACAAATTAAGGGAAAATTCATTACCCTCGATCTTAATGTATAAATAGGTAATGTATAAGTAGGCAAACGTGTTTACTGAAATTAAAGAGAATACATTTTACCTGTTAAAATTCATATCTGCTGGAGCCCACAAAGCATGACAGCTGCTGGGGAGACCATCTCTTCCAGCTCTACCCATCTCTTGATAATAGGACTCCATTTCTTTAGGGGCTCCATAGTGGATAACTTTGCGGATGTCTGGTTTATTGATACCCATGCCAAATGCAACAGTGGCCACAACACACTGTCAGATAAAGAATACAAATGGTCATTGTTCATTATTAATGTACTGCAGGACTGAACGATGTGATGTTAACACAAGAAACAAAAAGCATTATTGATATCATTTTTGTTTAATGATACAGTATCCATACCAAGCAGTGGCAGCTCAGGTGTAGGGCATAATTCACATAGGGGAGCCATACCATCTGCCAGTGAGGCACGGCCAGCGATGACTGACATTGCTTGGGTTGGAAGTTGATGTGGCTGCCCTGTTTGAATTTTACATTCTGAAGCAGACACATCGCTGGAGCCACCACTGATAGCAACAGCAATGCAGTAAAAGCATTGGTATTTGACTAAACTGTATAGAAGACATGCCCAAACTACATTAACAATCTGGTTCTGCAACACAAATACAAAAAGGCAAGTAACTTTGCACCTTGGTAAAACTATGCTGCCCTGCAGGTTGGTGAGATTTAGTAAATATCCATCTACCTGCTTGGCCGCTATGTGTGGCCTGGCTCTTATACTTAACGATCGTCCATCCCGGAAATTGGGATTCTGGCGCAGGCATCCTAATGGATATTGAGATTTTAGCGCTCGTCTCCCGGCTTTAGCAGGATGCCAGTATAGTGAACGCCACAACCTGACTAGAGATGTGTCGTTCGCGAACGATCCGGTTCTTTTGAACGGATCCATCAAAGGAACGAGCGAGCCGCCGATCCCAAAATGGTGATCCGGATCGGTTTCGCTTAGCATTACATACAATACAATGCACATTGCATTGCTTGAGCTCAGCACTGCCCCCTTTGGCAGCTGAGATATTTTCTTCTAATTGGCTGCTTGTGCTGCTGCTGCTGTTGCTGTGTCACGTGCAGATCTAGATTCTTCTGAATCTGGAAGCCCTGAGGGAGGTCTGGTGACTACACATCAACAGCAGACAGAGCAGAGGCATAGGCACTGGCAGGCATTTCAAGATTGCTTCACCTGAGTTCACCAGTAGTATCACAGAAAGGTGTGTAGTAGAAGTATGAACACACAGACACACAGACATAAATTAGGCAGTGCACATGTGTTTTTTTTTTTTTACTAGATCTCTGTTTGCTGGGCTGTGTAGTACATTTAACTTTAATTTGGAGGGGGAGGGGGCCTTCTTTTAATTTTTATTTGGGGGGGGGGGGGGAGGGGGGGCTCGGCAATGAGCAAATTTAGTCTCCCTTGGCAACGAGCAAATTAATACCCCTTTTACACCGCTGCAAAACCCCGGGTCTTCAGCGGGTCAGACCCCTGTCAGCGGCAGTGTAAATGGGACACGCCGTGTCCCTTTACACGGGACTTCTACCCAGGTCCTGGGAACTGGATTGTTCGTCAGACAAGCGTTGGTCAGACAGTCACTAGGTCGACATGCAGAAAGGTCGACATGGGAAAAGGTTGACATGGGAAAAGGTAGACATGGACGTTAGGATGACATGAGGAAGGTCATAAGGTCGACATGGGGTTTTCGCTGTTTTTTGACCCGAATGTCAACACAGTTGACATGGACACAGTTGGAAGTGAGAATCGGACCCTCGCATCGCTCGCAATGCTTTGGGCACAGTGTCTCACTTCGCTCGCCACACTATTATAATCTCACTCCATGCCCTAGTGGAAGGTAGGGCATGAAATACCGCCTGTCGGCACATGTCGGCTCAAAAAACAGTGAAAATCCCCATGTCGACCTTATGACCTGTCGACCTTCCTCATGTTGACCTATAACCATGTCGATCTTGTTCCACGTCGACCTTTCAGCATGTCGATCTAGTGTTGTTGACCTAATGTCGACCTAGATCAGTCGACCAAACGACTATCTATGTTAAGTGCACCACCTAGGTCAGGGTTAGAGAACCTTTGGCCCCAGCTGTTGTTGGACTACACATCCCAGCATTCCCTGCAACAGTGTTATCATGGCCAAATAGCAAATTGTAGCAGGGCATGCTGGGATGTGTAGTCCAACAACAGCTGGAGGGCCAAAGGTTCCCCATCTCTGACCTACGACTTTGCTCTGTTTCTGGACTTCCCTCTTAACGAATGATTGCTATTACCTGTTCTAAACAGGTAAATGGATAAGAAAGGTGTTTCCACACAGGTAATAACAATCAAACATTAAGAGGGAAGTCCAGAAACAGAGCATTGTGTCCCTCCTGGAAAGGGTCATGTTGGGAGGTATGGTACACTAACTCAAACCATAAATAACTGTCTTTTTTACACAAACTGAGCCGCAGAGCCGCCCAAAGGATCTAGATCTTTTCACTGACCGACCCAGGTCGACCCGGGTCCGCGAAAAGATCCGTTTTGCCCATCTCTAAACCTGACCACCAGGATGCTGATCACAGCTAGTAATTATTTTAATGTGAGAGTAGGTTGCATTGTACCCACTGCCCCTTCAGAAGCTGCTGCTCCCCCAGCATTATTGTCTGAAGAGAAACTCTTGCTAAAGAAAGAACAGCAAGAACTGCAATCTGGGGGATGGGGTGAAGACATAGGAAAAGGAAAAAACAGTCAACCTCTACAAACATGAACCAATTGACATTCCTCCCTGCGAATGATGTGTACAATAATGTGTAATAACCTTGTACACAACATAGAAAATATATTGTAGTATGTTCTTCTACATATCCTAGTTTAGTGCTTTCTAATTACATTCGTTTACAACTATGACAATGGCTACTGTAGGAAACTTGCTCACCCACCAAGATCAGTCCAATTATGAGGATGAGGCTTATACGTACCTGTAATTCATCTCTCATAAACTTGTGATGCACATCTCTCCTTGCACCGATTCCCATGCCAGCATGGTAAGTGCCACATGAAATGCCCAGTTTATGCAATTCTCCGGTGACTTTTTCAGACATATTTCTGGAGGGGCAATACACAATAGTAGCACCTTCAAATTCCCAGGTAGACCTAGGAAAGAAAGGGTTAGATTATGGTCCTATTTTCTAATATATGAATTGTTAGTATGTTACCACTGCTGTACAGCAAAATGTAAGAGGAATGGAGCCTACTTTTTGTAAACATTATCATTTATATACCGTAGTTCCAGTTTATATGGCACTGTACAGTGAACATGTACATTAGTAGTAATTCCCTACCACATACACATACAATAAAGCCCATTATTAGTCAGAAGGCAATTCCATGATATTTTCATGGAGATAGAACCCAGAGAACATGGAGGAAGCTCCCCGGAGGTAGCATGTACAAACTCCATACAGAGCTGTAAGGTTGCAATGCTATCCACTGCACCACAATGCTGTCCTGCACAATTCTCAACTAAAGGTGCGTACACACGGGGGAGATATATTGCTAGCAATATATTGCTTGCAATATATTGCTGAGCAATATATTGCTCAGTGTCTCTTTTTCAACAAGCGACCAGAGATGGTCGCTGTTGAAAACGAACCTCTGCTGGGGGTGCCGCAGAGGTAATTAGCTGGTCGCAGGAGCAAGCTCCTGCGACCAGCGATTACAATGGGGCAGAAAACGGGAGCGCGCACCCGGAGATTTATCGCCGGGGCACGCTTCCATCACTGGCAATATGGTCGCCTGCGACCATATTCCCAGCGATTATAGCACCTATCTCCCCCGTGTGTACACAGCATAAGAGAGACGTTATCTAGCATATATAAAATAGGTCAAACCTCAATTGAGTTCCTTTATGCCATAATTACACTAACAAAGGAACCTCTCAGAAGCGCTACCTAACTGATATCATAACCTAGTGTGGCTTCACGTCATGGTGCAGTTTTCATTTTATTCGTAATGATACAGCAGGGTGTATATTTAGAGTTGAATATAACATATAGAGAGACAGAATGCTAGACAGAGGGTGTGAGGAATGCAGACCACCACAGTATGTGCCTACAGATCACGTGAGACGAAAACCTCAGCACTTACTACAGTATTACCGTCAAGCCGTATCAATGTGGCACATTTTCTTTGCCTTTCTGGACTAAAACTGTTGCATATGCCATGACTCTTGGGAACATGCAGTCTGGCATACACACTGCACAATACGCCATTCCAATTTGTCTGTAAACTACATACTATATAGTGCCAATATCAGCCAGATGTGTACCCACCCTAATGTGTACAATTGAGGAAAAAGTAGCACAATGAAGTAAAAAAGGACAAAAATTGAGAAAAGAGCAAGCAGCATGGCAATCGAACCGGGCATCACAGAAAAATGTGGCACAGACGGCATAGGTGTATGCGGACACTTCTGAATTATATTATTATTATATAATGAAGATACATCTGTACTATATGCAGTCTTTCTTGATGGAACAGTGTAGGCATATCCATAGGTCTTGTGTGAATATTTAGCATAATATGGGTGTGCAAGTATTAAAGAAAATGATATGCCATGTACTGTATAAAGCCAGGGATCCTAGCTACACATCTTAGATGGCTAGTGCTTCATCAACTTTCATTCAGCAGTGCTATGAAAGGAGTTCATCCTAGATGGTTTCTGACTGAAGAAAATGCTATGAATGAAGTAAGCCCACCCAGGGCTAGATGTATCAAGCTTCAAAAAGTGATAAAGTGGAGAGTGATAAACAAACAGCCAATCAGCTTTTATCTGTCATTTTTCAAACCCAGCCCACAACATGGCAGTTACGAGCTGATTGGCTGGTTATTTATCACTCTCCATTTTATCACTTTTGAAGCTTGATACATCTGGCCCAGTGAGGTCATCAGATCACAGAGACCAGGTATGTCCAAACTATGGCCCTCCAGCTGTTGGAAAACTACACATCCCATCATGCCTTGCCACAGTTTTGCTATTAGGGTATGCTAAAACTATGGCAAGGCATGCTGGGATGTGTAGTTTTATAACAGCTGGAGGGCCACAGTTTGGACATGCCTGACAGACAGAATCCAATATGTTAGGTTTTCCTGCAAAGTTGTGATCACTATTTTCAGACTAGGGGTCTGATTCAGAAGTAGACGCAGTTTTCATGTTGGACACAAGCGGACAATGGCCTTTATTCTGAAAGACTCTGTAAGCTGCGAAGCTTGCAGCTTACCAAGTCCCAGAGAGGACTTGCCACGGCGAATACACACACCACCCCCCGCCGCATCATCCACTCGCAATCATGCAAGGGGATGTGTTATGAGAGAAATCATTTGATGGTCGCTGACCATCGAATGATTTTTTCCCACATTCACAAATATAAGTCAGTGGAGTCTGACTTATATTTGCGTGTGTCTGGACGAAGACAGGATGGACGGTTGACGGCACACTCACGGCCACATTTACATGGGACATGTAATATTACATTACATTTGTGTGGGGACGCCCATGAAATAATGCTGGGTGCTCCCATGGCCTGCCACCGAAACCACCCAACTCCCCACCGTGCGAGCGCCACGCCGACTGTGCAGTTTTGCGGAGGCACCTGCACAGAAGCCCTGAACATGTGCATATGAGAATATGCGCATGTGCAAGGAAGAACCATCGGTCCACGCTGCGAACACGCCGGGGACTGAATGGATTAGAATTGGCCCCAATATTTGAAGTATATGCATGCATACCCGTCGGAGGACACAGAATGAACTTGAACCCAGAAAGAGGCAATTTCAGCCTGGAATTGGTGTGGATGATGCTGTCATACATCTGATGCAGAGGGCCCTGCCTCATCTGGAGAGAGCTGGGGCCACCGTGAGAATAATGTTCTTTTACTTCTCCAGTGATTTTATTACCATTCAGCGCATGCTCCTGGGGGAGAAAATGGTTGACTCGGGGGTGGATCATCATCTAATCACCTGGATCCTGGATTACCTTACAAACCGTCCACAGTATGTGAGGACCAAGGAGTGCCAGTCCGATACTATTATCTGTGGTACAGGGGCGCCGCAGGGAACAGTTTTGGCACCATTTCTCTTTACTCTCTATACTGCAGATTTCACATACAATTCATCAACCTGTCATCTACAGAAGTTCTCTGATGACTCTGCTATTGTGGGCCTTATCGTAGATGGGGACGATAGGGAGTACAGAGAACTTGTGCAGAACTTTGCTACCTGGTGTGTGGGGAACCATCTTCAACCTAATACGAGGAAAACTAGGGAGCTGGTAGTTGATTTCAGGAAACGTCAGCATACCCCCCCAACTCCTGTGAGCATTCAGGGAATGGATATTGAGATCGTAAGAACTTACAAGTATCTGGGTTTTCACCCTAACAATAAACTGGACTGGTCTGATAATTCTGCTGCTCTGTATAGGAAGGGGCAGAGTAGACTATCTGCTGAGGAGACTGAGGTCCTTTGGAGTGCATGGAGCGCTTCCTGAAGACCTTCTTCAACTGTGTAGTGGCATCGGCCATACTCTATGGAGTGGTCTGCCGGGGCAGCAGTATTTCAACAGCCGACAATAAGAGACTAAACAGACTGGTAAGGAAGGCCAGTTCTGTCCTAGGAATGCCTTTGGATTCTGTAGAGATTGTGGGTGAGAGGAGAATGATCAACAAGATGACATCATTATTGGATAATGCTTCACACCCGCTCAAAAAGTTTTGACAGATCTGTGTTACACTTTCAGTGATCGGTTGCTTCACCCTCGATGCTCAACAGAGAGATATCGCAGATCTGTCCTTCCAGCTGCAATTAGAATGTACAACTGTCATGGTCTGAAGAAGACCTGCATGTCCTAGATTCTTGAGTTATATTGTTTGGATCTTATCTTATCATGTTTCTTCTTATTATTATGCTACTACTCTTATCTGTACTTGAACCTTGCTGTAACACTGACATTTCTCCATTGTGAGACGAATAGGAATTCTATTCTATTTTCATTGGTTGTTTCTGGGAGATAAATGGAGGGTACTGTAAGCTAGCCAGATGCGAGCGATGGACATAGGCTATGGTGCAATGTGTGATGGTGCATTGTGGGATAGTTAATGGTAATGAATGATACATCCTCAAATTTAAAATACCTAATACAAGTCAGCTGGATCTAAGCTGATCAGGTTACACAGGACAGAACAGGAAATAATTACTACAATTGACATGCAAAGAACAGTATGTGACAACAAAGGTCAAACTGTACAAGGATGGCAAACTTGACATTGTGAAAATCAATTACCTGCATGACGTCTGTGGCCAGACTGCAATGCCACTGGTGAGATTTTAAGCTACAGCTAAGTAATAAAAGTGTCTAAACACTATCAAGCAATTCTGACAATGGTGACTTAATAATAGGTTTGCCGTCCTCAAGACACACTAGCAGTCCATGTTCTAAGGATATGCATTCTGGAGCACAGATGGCAAATCTAAAATGACTGAGGCACTAATACAGTCACCTGTGCTTAAGAACGGATATACCGTAATTAAAACCCTATACTGTTCGTGTGCCTTGTGGACAGACTTTGACATGCACGGAGCTTGAGAACGACATTATGGAGATTTTAAAGGCTAACCGAATACAATGTGATTGCTGCCAAATATAAAAGGTTTAGCTTTTTCTTAACTGACTTAGGTACTAGTGCTGAGTTTTTTGTAACAAGTCTGTATTTGATTTCATCATACAGTAAATCATTCTGAGGCAAATCTGCTGTCAAATATTTTATAAAAAAAAGTGAACCTTTTTCTTTTAATCACTGTAGTGTAAATAAAAATAACTACAGTATCAGGTTTACGTGATACCCAAAGAATTCTGGATTGATCCTTAAGTAAAGTTATGACCTTATCCAGAACCGTAAAGTGTAATAAAAAAATAAATAAAAAAATTTCTAAAATCAAGCTGAATGTGGACCTATCAGTCTGCAGGAGCCATCAGAGTATACAAATTATCCCAATTACCACCACATACATTTTCAGACAGATTCCTCAGACTCATTTTACACCTAATGATATGTTTGGTAAAATGATCCGCTTACCTGGAGGAGGCCCTCAGAGAAATTATTGACATTAAATTTGTGTTTGGACCTCGCGCTCTACCCATCTGTGATAACACCTGTGTGTTTGTGTACCCTGAGTGAAATTTGATAGATGTCTGAGGAAGATAGGCTAAATCGCCTTTGGGCGAGTCTGACTCTCAGTGCATCAGCTGCAAGTAGATAGCAAGCTTCTCAGAATAGAATGTAAGAAAGAGCTGTTATTATTCTATAGACTAGGACAATAACATGTAGCAAGCTTTCTGCGGAATTAAAAAAAAATCTATTTCATGCTTATAAAAGGGTGGAGACCAAACCAAAAAATATAACTGAACGTTCACATGCGAATACTATTTGATAACCATTATACCACCATTGATATTGTTGTTTGTATATTGATATTTCCACAGTTTATCTCCCCATATTGTAATCAATTCCACATTTTGCTTACCCTACCCAATGCAACCTTTGTAGTGCACCCAATTAGGCTGCTGCCGCTGCTGTTACTGTATAAATCTGATGAGTAATTTATGGAACTAAATATTCTGCGGGTATCATGTTTTCCAGTCACCTAGTGTAACCCATGTAATGCCCCCAAGATAACAGTGTTTTTTGTGAGGGAACGGTATTCCCTTTGTTACACTTTCATTAGACCCCTACACCAGGGATAGGTGCATTGGAATTTTATTGAGGACAATATCAGTTACCAGGTCAGCACTAAGGGGATAATATCAGCTTCTATCTTTTTATAGAATGTGAATTGGCTGCTACTGGCATCTTCACTGTTTTCGCTGCTTGATGCATAAACCTCTCCAGCTGGAAAATAGAAGTGCAGTGCTGTGGGGGGTGTAGGTCCTGGGGCAAAGCAATGCACCCATTCAAAGGAAAAAGGGGGGAACAATCATAACTCCTCCTGCAGCCCCACACGGTCTCTCTTTACATGCTTCTATACAGTGAATGGCTGCCAGCACTCTGATTGGTGGACAGCTCCCATGCACCATCAGCATGCAGACAGCCATTTACTGTCGGTATTCGGACTCCTGATAGATTGACTCTAGGTTGACAGTCATAAGGTCGGCCACTATTGACCCCCCGCTGAAATTTCAAGCCAACATGTGCCGAAAGGCAGTATTTCATTCAGGTTGGAAAGCAGGAAGATGCCTGGCTGCTCTGATTGTGTTCTAATAATCCACAATCAGAGTGGGTGGGTAGCATATCCTATCTGCCTCCCAAGAAGCTCTGAAGTCACCAACCCAGCAGATGTTCCCTGGCCTAGCCTTTGCCTGCTCAAAGGCCCCTAGAATTGTGGCATCCTGGGTAGCTGACCAAGAATCATTCAATGTGTAAGCTATGAAAGAGGAACGATGTAGCGTGTACCCGCCAGTTGTTCGTGGACTGTGCAGGCTGGTCAATTTTGGATCTTTTCTTTTTTTTTTTAAAAGCTATCGTCTAGCTAGATCGTTAGTCATATTGTTCAGTGTGTATGCACAATATCGTTCGTCCAGGACACTGGGGAAGTTCAGGAAAACCATTCACCAATATCTTTCAGTGCATACATTGTCCAGTGAGGGATTGGATCACGTGTACCAGATGGGGTAACCTTTATAGTTACCCAGCTTCTCACACAACTTTGCAATATGTGTTCTTTCTAGCAAATGTTAATGGTATTTAAGACTTTTTGGAGAACAACGCTACATAAACAAACATTAATATACACTTGACAACACAATGTGTTAAAAAACAGAATTATTTGTAATAATATTGGGAAGAATTTGATGTTACTATTGGTTAAGATACTTTTAACTCTATAATTGGGGCACAGTACTAAGGCCGCGGCACCATGTCTCTATCTGTGCAGAGTTTGCATGTTCTCATTATGTTTCCTGAGTGCTCTCTTTTCCTTCCACAGTCCAAAAAGTGTACTGGTAGGTTAATTGGCTTCTGACAAAAAAAAAAGGAGAAGACAGACCTAGGTTGTATGTGTCACCTTGTGATAGGGAGCATAGATTGCAAGGGTTACAGTATATTAAATCTACAATGTCTAAAAGGTGCCCAAACACGCTGTGATAGCAGTATGCGCTGCAATGTGTTATGAGCTGGATCACATCGCACGGCATGCGGTTTGCATGCGATGCGATCAGCGAGTAGTACAAAAAGTATGTGCAGCACATACTTTTTGTACTGCGCAATGTACTATCGCAGCGTGTATGGGGGCCTTAAGTTTACAGTAAAAAGGTCGTCAGGGTCTAAAGGTCAACATTGAAAAGGTCGACATGAGTTTTTACATGATTTTCGTGTCTATGTTGACATAGGTAGTTATGGACACCACTACACTTGACATGCTATTATATTCTACCACCACGCCGTAGTGGATGGTAGGCTATGAAACACCGCCTGTCGACGCATGTTGGCTTCAATTTTTTAACTCAAGTCGACCTTTTGACCATGTCAACATTCTGACTGTCGACCTTTTGACTGTCTACTAATAGTTGTCAACATTTTATCTGTCGACACTAGACACTGCAGATCTAATGACTGCATACTGATTGCAAGTTCTACGGAGGCAGTTACTGTTCTCTGTAAAGCATCATGTAATATGGCTGTGTAATAGGTAATGTAATATGGCTGTGTAATAGGTAATGTAATATGGCTGTGTAATAGGTAATGTAACATGGCTGTGTAATAGGAGTGCATTTTCTAAATAATTGTTATTATCTAAATGAATTGCATTTATTTATTAAGAAGTACGCGTCTTATAAAACCATACTGAACTGCCGTAAGTGGAGGTTTTTTTACATACGGTACAGAAGGAATAATGTATATCATCACAGTAATTTTGGTTACAGGTGTTACCAATCACTTATATTTGCAACAGAAGAAAGGCGACAGTCACCAAAACTCAACTGTCAAAGGTTACCCTATGGGAGACTTCCAGAATTTCACAACAAAACACTGGCAAAATACTTTATATTCTGTGAACAGATTACCTACTTCAAAAATCATTATGTCATTGACAATTACTCATAGTCTTAAACTTCACATACCCAGATACACGAGTGCCCAACTTTTCTATGAACCATTACCTTAAGAAGAAACCAGTCAATGGCAAAACTAAATTTACAGTAGCTCCTACATAAGACATGAGAAGTTGCGCGTTGAGCCTCTAAATGCTTACCTTGTACCCTCAGCACTTGTTTAGTAAGGACTGGCTATCATTAGATGTACAATTATCCCAGGTACCATCATATGCTACCCAAGCGAGGATAATTGTCTATTTCCACTACATATGCTTTCAAGTGTGTATACCTTGCCCAATTAACAGCAGCTAATATCAGTACGGAAATACAACTTTCCTGGGCACCTTCTTATTGCTGGACTATATTCTGGGACCTTCATTCCTCCAAAAGTACATTTACCAAGTTCATCTGAGGTGTGTCCAATTTATGGATCCGATATGATTTCCCGGCGGTCGGGATCAGGGCCGTTTCTAGAGGCGGACAAGCCGTGCAGCAGCCCGGGGCGCCGCACGGCTTGTCCGTCTCTAATAAACAGCCGGGGCGCCCGGCAGCTCCCCCCAGCACCGCCTCCCTTGCTCTCCCTCCCAGCTCGCCTCTCACGGTCACCGCCGGTGTCCGCCGCCGGCGCCGCTGATTAATTTCCCAGGGGAGGGGAGGGGAGCGCATCGTGCGTCTCCTTCCCCTCTCTCACTATGTCACTGGGCTGTCAGCCAATCAGGAGACAGCCCGCGATGTATGAATGGCTGACAGCTCAGTGAAGGGGAAGGAGAGAGATGTGATGCGCTCCCCTCCCCTCCCCAATGAAGATGAAGAAGAGGCAGCAGCACAGGCGATGGAAGCAGGGGGAGACGCAAACAGTGAGTCACTGTATGCTGCTTCCGGCACTGTGGGGCATATTTGGCACTGTGGGGGCATATATCTGTGGCACTGTGGGGGGGGGCATATATCTGTGGCACTGTGGGGGGGCATATTGGGCACTGTGGGGGCATATATCTGTGGCACTGTGGGGGCATATTTGGCACTGTGGGGGCATATATCTGTGGCAAAGTGGGGGCATATATCTGTGGCAAAGTGGGGGCATATATCTGTGGCACTGTGGGGGCATATATCTGTGGCCCTGTGGGGGCATATATCTGTGGCCCTGTGGGGGCATATTTGGCACTGTTGGGGCATAGCTGTCACTGTGGGGGCATATATGTGTGGCGCTGTGGGGGCATATGTGTGGCCTTTGGGGGAATAGCTGTCACTGTGGGGGCATATATGTGTGGCGCTGTGGGGGGCATATCCAGCACTGTGGGGGCATATATGTGTGGCACTGTGGGGGCATATATGTGTGGCACTGTGGGGGCATATTTGGCACTGTGGGGGCATACCTGTGGGGAATATTTGGCACTGTGGGGGCATGTGTGTGGCACTGTGGGGGCATAGCTGTCACTGTGGGGGCATATATGTGTGGCACTGTGGGGGCATATCTGGCACTGTGGGGGCATATTAGTAAACGGCATCAGTTGTGCGGCAGCGGCTCGTGGGGCATAATGTGTAATGGGCATTACGGTGTGGGGAGTATTGCGTAATTGCCATCCCAGTGTGGGGTGTAATGGGCATCACAGTGTGGGGTCTAATGGGCATCATGGTGTGCGACATAATGTGTAATTGTCATCACGGTGTGCAACAAAAATGTGTAATTTTTATCACGGTGTGCGGCGTAATATGTAATTGGCCTCATAGTGTGCGGCATAAGGTGTACTTGTCATCACGGTGTGCGACGTAATGTGTAATTGTCAATACGGTGTGCAGCGTCGTGTGTAATTGGCATCATGGATAAATAGTGTATAATGATTTAAGTAGCCTGTCATTGTTTGACCTTGATCTGTGAGGCGTACTAGGTGTGATGTAAGGTAATTGTTTTCCTGCCAGGCCAAGCCCTTATATTAAGCCACACCCCCTTTTGAATTAAGCCACACCCACTATTTCGTCTATTCCATGTTATGTATTTGGGGGGGGGGGGGGGGGGGCGCATTTTTTTTTCCTGCCCTGGGAGCTAAATTGTCTAGAAACGGCCCTGGTCGGGATCCCGGCGGTCGGAATCCCGACACTGGAATCCCGACCGCCGAAATCCCGACAAGGGGGGGACATGGATCGCCCCCCCTTGCGGGCTCGCTGCGCTCGCCACGCAGCGGGCCCGGTGCCTCGCTACGCTCGGCACGCTATTTTATTCTCCCTCTATGGGTGTCGTGGACACCCACGGAGGGAGAAAGTTTCGGGATTTCGGCGGTCGGGATTCCAGTGTCGGGATTCCGACCGCCGGGATCCCGACCGCCGGGAAATTAACCGCATCCCCAATTTATATGTGTGGAATCCCACATATCCACCAATGCTCTTTATAGTTGCATTTTATGAATTTTATTTAATCCTATTAATTTAGAACAAATTCTCATCTTATCTGGCCGTGTTTTTAGCATTTCAATACCTCAGTGAAACTCTGGTGCTGTCCACTATTTTTTTTTTCTACACCCCAATATCTATTAGGAAACTAACACCCTCCCTCTGGAAGAGCTGCTGTTGAATTGCGCCACCGGTCACCTTTTTTAATGGCAAATCTAAACCCTGCTTTGAAACACTGCTTTATATAGAGGCCCTCTCAGCTGCCATGCATCTACAGTATATACTGTATATATTTCCCAGAAAATTTCCCACACAATTTTGGTCACAAGCAACCAATATTGTTAAAATACATTGGCTATGGCCAACACCGCCTAGTGTGTATAGAACTTTAGTTTGATATCGGAGAGTGGCAGGGTATAGATCATACAGCGTTGGTAAAGCAAGACGCTGACCTGTTTTAACAGTATACAACGCAGCACAAACTCACAAGTAAACAGACCTATTTGACCAATATGCAAAGTACATGTAGAATCTAATTTTCCAACAAAGACACACGCACAATGCTGCAGCCATGTGACCCATGAGTAATACAGAATTTCAGTTGCTTGCTGGCATCCTCCCAAACAATGCTAGCCATATCTCATGCACTGGTCTCCAACAGCCAGTGGAAAGACAGCCAGCAGTGTAACCAGCGACTTGCTTATCCTTTTAAATGCCCATACCAATCAGTGTATTTTCTATGGTTATCAGCAAAACATCCTGAAGTGTAGGGGACACAGTGGTTAGCATTGTTGGGGCCATTAGCTTGATTACAACCTGGATACTGTGGGTGTATTGTATACGTCCTCTTCAAGTTTTCTGGGATTTATCTGGGTGCAGCCATATCTTGCTTATTATGCAATGGGAGTGCAATTACAGAGAAGTAGGGCTCAGCTCTGCATCAGCCTCTGTGTCTCATTCTGCATATTGAAAGGCTGAGATAAATGCTTACAGGCCATCTACGAGTATGAAATCAGGTCACAAATAAAGGGACAACACGTATAGAGAGAACCAGACATTCTTCCAGCTCAGCCCTACGCCAAGAGTTGATCACAAAAGTGGTTCTGTTATACTGGAAAAATATACACTGTAAAGGAAAAAAAGACCTAGATCTCTATTCCATAAAAATGAAAGACAGATGCAGACTAGTTGGGCTAAAGGTGCCCATACACTGCTGCGACGTCTCGAAGCAGTGTTCGGACACCCAATACCCCTGCAAGCTGCCGGGACCTGCCGGGCGGCAGGAACGCATGCGATCCATTGTGATGGATCGCATGCGTCCCTGCTTTCCGCCCGCCTCGCCGTCTGGAGGGAGGTCCCAGAACAGGTGGTTGGATGGCCAGCCGGTCCGACCAGGTGGGCACGGGACTGCGCATCATACCCGACTGCATGTCAGGGAGAGGCGATTTGGTCCGATTTAACGGGCCGATTGGTCGCAATCGGCTGAAATCGGACCAAATCGCCTCAGGAATATCTAGGTGTATGGAGCTTCTGTAATTTGGCATACACATGTTGAGATGTGTGCTTACCTTTTGTGCTAAGCGATATAGGGTAGGCAATTTCCCTTTTTTTATTTTCTAGATCACCCTATACACACATTGCGATGTGTTAAGCGATTTGTGCTAACTCTCTTGCTAGGCGATCTAACTAGATTTTGCCTGAATGCACAAAAGATCCGAGCTGGCGACAGGGATGCGCTATGGGGTATACACATGGAGCGATTTGTGCTTAATTTTTAAGCGATCTAGAGAGATCGATTGGAAAATAGGCAAAAATTGCACCGTTTGTATGCCCCTTTAAGCATGGAAAATTCAGGAGAAGGAAAGGGTGGAAGAGGATGAAGTGCTCAGTAATCAGTGTGCACAGATGGCAACTACAGTATATAAAAACTGCCCCTGTAAGTACAAATGATTATTATATTAGAACGTATTCTTCACCATTACGTGTAGATCAAAAGATATAGGTTCAAGGACAACTTACATTTTACCAAATGCACTTTCTTACATTGTTTACAAGAGTCTTACCCTTTTTTCTTAATAAGAAACTGCTGGAGATCTCTAGTGATATTTGACGTCTTTCGGGCTACATCCAGATACAGATTTGGTCGATCAAAGCTAGTACAGGTGACCTGTGGCTTACGCAGCTTCAAGGAATCCAAAATATCTTTGCGGATTGAAGGGCTTGCTGTTGCTGTCAGAGCCACAATAGGCACCTAGAATAATTCAGAACACATGTTAGTATAGTATTCGATGTGGAGACTTGTGCTACCCACTGAAGTGTATTTCATAGAATTCTTAATGAATACATTGGTAGGAATTTAAGCATGGTGAGAAATAAAGTGGAAAGAAATAGATCACTAACCTATCAGCTCCTGTCATTTTTCAAACACAGCCTGTAAAATGTGAGTTCAAATCTGATTGGTTAGTGCTTTTCCATACATCTTTGCTGCAGTAGCACCAAATAGCCAAAGAGACTGTACTAGCTTCAGGCATATTTTTTGCTGAAAATGCGTATTGGAAGCGATGCAATGTTTTTGGGATGTTCCAGTAGACTCTGCTGATTAATATAGGTTACACAGATATGCAAGTGTTGCTTATCACAGTAACCAGCACAGTCTACCCCTCCACCCCTTGTCTCACACCCAGCAAATACTAACATACCACCCATTCCCCCTGGCATGATTGCTACCCCCTTGACTTTATGGATTAGTCCATGCCAAAAACAGAATCCGTAGTACAGGCTTATTGATATACACGGCAGATGTGAGGGCTATTTCAGAGAAGTAAACTGCAGGCTTACAGCTATGGGAGGGTTAAATATACAGTACAATTAAAGAAGAAGAAAATATTGAAGACGTTCTACAGCCTATCTCTGTGCAAGTATCAAACCATTCAGGTCAGAGGCTGCATACACAAACCCCCATCACACAACACAAAATGGTGAAAACTTATCTGGCTATTAAGACACATATAATGAATATAAGGAAATACTGCTAGCTGTGGTGAAGTGGCAAGTTGAGCCAATTCCTTCTGACAATAAAAAGACACTATAATGTGTGATAAAATAAATCTTACCGATGGCAGCATTGTCTTGAGTGACCCCAGATTCTGGTAGGCACTTCTAAAGTCATGACCCCATTCAGATATACAATGTGCTTCATCAATAGCAATCAGAGCTAACCCTACAGAGTAGACAGAAAACAAATATGCTAAACAGAATATTAATGGACATTTCTGTGCATATGCATGTGCTTGCTGGGTGTGGCTACAGCGAGCTGATTGTTCGCTAAGTGCACGCAAGCAGCCTTGCGGGCGGGAGGGCGGAGATGGGCAGCGCACTGCCTCATTAGCACATGGGAACATGACAGACCGGTGGGGGGCGGGCAGCTGACATCACCGGATGCAGACACAAGGCAACCTTAACCTTACATATGCGTGAGCCTTCATCATCATTCGATGGTCAGAAACCATTGAATGATGGCGGCGGATCCCACCAGGCTGCTGTTACTGTGTAACATCCATTTGCATGCCCTGCAAGCAAATTTACCTGGCGAATGGGTGGTGGCCAGCCACCATTCACAAGGCAGGGTTTGGTGGACTCGCAAGGCTGTGAATTCACAGAATCAACCAGAATAACCCCCATGATGTATTGTATGTAAAAAAAAAAAGCTGAAGGACCCGGTAAGTCTATAGTGCAGCCCTTGCGATCTCCAGAGGTGATGTGCACGGGACCATGCATCGGAATCGGAAGGGAAACACATACTATTTGACGTTGTAATCGTATGAAAAGTGCCCAAATTGCATTAGTATATGGCCAGTTTTAGAAGTGTCTGTTACATAGCACATTAATAGTGCACAACAATTAAAAGGTTAAGCTTTGGATAAAAACAGAGTAATGGGGCCTACACATGAGATGATGTTCTGAGTGATGCTAGATCGCTCAGTACACAGCGATGGGTCAATGAACACTGACACATCGAGAACACAGAGCGAGAACACTGGCCCTTACACTATCGATTATTGATTTATCCAGCATGCTGGATATTAATCTCCGGGCGATAGTGGCATGCAGGGCCATCATTATCGCCCCTACACACGGAGCAATGTATGGGCATTTCCTAAGCAATCTAGTGAGATTGCTTAGAAAATGCCCTAAAATGACCCTGTGTGTAGGCCCCATAACTTACACCCATGAGTCCCTACTATTACATGAACTGGAAGGCAGAGCACAATCAGTGACTTACCAAATTTGTTGTCTAGGTCCTGAAGCAAAGAGATTCCAGCAGAACAGAATTCAGGAGTCATGTAAATTACTTTAAACTTTCCTCTGAGAAATCAAAAATACAAGGAAGATAGACAAAAATGCCACAAACTGATAAAATTATTTCACCTCAGAGTATCAAATACAACTATTTAATAAAAAGTTGGCAAACAAAAACAATACTCTTGACTGAAGCCACTGCAGTGCCACCATTCCTTAATTAGCATTTATAATTATACATTCTGAAATTAATGAAAATAATCGGAAGCCAACTTAGACAAAACAGATAACTGATCATGACAAGTCTAAGATTTAAATATATTACAGAAAGGACTCACGCTTTCACATCTTGCATAACATTTTTCGTCTGTGCAGAGCCAAGAAAACAGGAAGGAATGTTTGACATTCTGCAGAGTATGGGAAAAGAGAGAAAAGGAACACAAAAACATTGAGAAAAAAGTGAGTGTGTAAATTAGATCATAAAAGAAAACTTATCTTTGTGGTTAATCCTATAATGTGCGAGGTACTCGTGTGTGCGAGCCATATTGACAGTGGCTACACTTTATGCTGGCCAGGATTCCTACAAAAGTGTTCGCTGTCCCTTGGGGCTCTGGACACTTTTGTGGGTTTGATTTTAGCCCTCAAAGGGTGTGGGTTCAGGTGACATTGCCGGATTAAAATGCAGTGGCAATGGCACATTGCACTCTTTGTGATAAATAGGATTGACCCCTATACAAATGTACCCCTGCTTATCATTGCCATGCCAATTGCCACATACAACATATGTGGTGATTGGCGCCATCCAGTAACCACGCTTGTGCATCTATTTAGCTCCTGCAGCTCATAAAAGCGCATTGAGCAGCATAGCGATCCCATGCTGCGGGTGCAACATAGGTGCGCCAAACAAGTGGCTGTGGTGCAGCAATAATAAGTGCAGCTATATCTCTATATGTGGACACTCATCATAAAATCTAAATTAAATCCTTTATTCAGCAAACTGTAAGCAAAAAATACAAATACCCCAGCAATTGTTCAAAGCAGTCTGGCCTTTGTATTTACAAATGGGGTCTTCTACTTATCCCTCAACATTTCTGAGTGCCAGAGGAGGCATCACTAGAAGCTGCCACAAGCTCTCTATTGGATGAGTTCTGGTTATCTCTTTTTAAGAACTGCCAGTCATGACTAGCCTCTTAAACCATACTCTGGCACTCATATAGGATTTAGAACACTGGACCACAGTGACTAGTCCTACTGTATGTAAATATCAGTACAATGGAGTTACTTCAATTGACCACGTGGTTTGGGGGCCAATGGAAGCATGCTCTCCTCACTGCAAAAAGTGCTTTGGGAATATGTGGGTAGAAAGTTTTCCTTTAATATCTAAAAGTGAGTGTACTAAAAGTGGAATATCAAGGGACCTATGTATCATTAAAAATTTGCGGTTAAATCCCCAAAACACACGTTTTTGGGGGTTAGCCGCAAACACTAAGTACCACTAGAATGTATCATGAGGGACCACAGCAGGGATCAGAGATTGGATCCCTCCTGTACCGTTGCCGGCCACTTTCACCATTGGTTTTAATGGGGGATGCAAAGCTGCCCGATGTATCAACATCCTTGGCCTACCGCCATTCTGAGATGGTGGTAGCCCATTGGTGCACTGCTGCCGAGGCAGTGCGGTCAGCGGGGTCGTGGGGGTAATTGCTAAACGCGCATTGGCAGACTTCCCCCCGGCACCCAGCTCAGCACATCACAGGGACGGGCTCCTTTCGGATACATGAAAAATCCTGCTGTTAGGATTGCATTTTACAATGCAATCATGGGTGGTAATATTTTGCCCAGATCACATTGTAAATGCGATCTTTGATAAATGGGTCGACCAATGGGTCACCAATCAAGCAAAATGACTATATTTGCAGCTTAAATTAGATATAGTGCATATAACTGGACAGACACCATGGATCAGAGTTTTAGGTCATAAAAATCCAGTACTACCCGTACCAACACCCCAAGTACACATGAAGTATCCATTACTTACTCAAGCTGTAAAACTTGGTCTTCCATCAGTGAAATTAAGGGAGAGATCACAATACCAATACCAGCTGTGTAAACTGGTGCAAACTGGTAACATAAACTTTTTCCATAACCTAAAAAAAAAAAATTATAGAAAACCTATACAACTGGTCCAGTTTAGGGTTGCTTAAATGACTGGCTAGAAATTTATTTTTGTAAATACAATTTATTCTGTGTGTGGAGTGATCCAACTAGAAAATTCCACTTTTATAAAATGTTCCAATGCTGGAGCCATGCATTATATTAATGAAAACGGTGGACAATATTATCTGACAAAATAGGAAACATTAATGAGTAGTACAGCTGGTATAATGGTTTGATTCCCACCATTCCCAGGTCATTTTCCTGGTTGTCCCACCAGCCTTCTGCACACCCAATGGCCAGACAACAGACTGGATTGGAATGTGGTTGTGCAATATGTCGTTTAGCATGTACAGAATGGTCAATGTATCAATTACACTGGCTGATCCGTCAGCTGGGTACATATATTGTTAGGTGTGTACCCAGTTTTAGTTTCTGAATATACATGGGCAGTCTAGTGGTCCCTATATAAAACATTGACTTCTAGGTTTCGAAGTTTAATCTAAACACCCATCCAGGAAGTGGTTACAACGGATATATCAAACTGCTGAGTGTATTGTTTTCATCAGCAGCGGTCGCTGATGAAAACGAGACACTCTGGCTGGGGAAGCCGATGGTCCAGCGACCACTGCATGGCTGGTCGCGGGAGCGCGCTACTGTTGAGCGTTGCCCTGTTCGCACAGGGATATTGTTGCTCAGCCACATATATTGTTGTGGATTTTTGAGCCACAGTAAAGAATTTTCTCAATCTTAAGCTCTGTACACACGGAGGGAAGCCGCTGGTCGCAGCAGCATGCATCACTCTGTACACATGGAAGGTACACATGCTTAGCACCGTAAACACTCCTTAACAAATGTAACCATGTAAGCAATTGTTACAAAGGAAGGTCCGTTATTTACCACATGATTCCAATATATAGCAGCAGTATATTTTGAGGTTTCAGCAGGGAATTTCTGGCTGAACTACTATTTCAGAATCTTCAAATATAGTTAACCTGTAAGACCACAAAATTGCTTACCTGTTGCCATGACAACTAAATTGTCTCTTCTTTCTTTTAAAACAGAATAGATAACTTTCCATTGAACCCTGAGAAGAAAAACACAGAAATTTTACATTTATGTTAAACTTTTTCCCCACATGCACTGTGACATAAAGGCCCTGTGTACATAGCCACTGGAAATAGGGTGTCACTGGTTTGAAATAATAAATTAAAACTTGGAGGATAGCTCTTTCAGAAAGTATATAGAGAAATAGAGCTGCGCACCCAACTGGAGTACTGTCTTTCAGAAAGTACCTGATATGGATACAAAGCACTTCAGTTGACAAGGGTCAGAAATATCTAATCACCAAGTATTACTTTGTTATCCCACTTCAGTGAGATAAACCAGTAATCCCACAGATGTACCCTCATAGATCTAGCCTCAATACACCACGCGGCAAAAGATGCTTGGCATGAGAGAATTTCCAGCTCTTCTCGGGGTACAATGTTCTATAAGATTCTGTGTTCCAGATTATATGCTAAGAACCAGGAGACTGATTGTGCCGATTCACTTGAAATGCAACATGGCATAGAAAGAAAAAAAAAAGCCACGGGCGCTGCATTTTAGCACTTCATACGCAGATTCAGAGTGTCACATATTAGATCAATCAGCAGGGATTCCTGTTGCATCTTAGTCGAATCTTGTCCACAAAAAATAGACACCCAAGAGCACCAAGAGGCGTGAATGCAGTAATGATGTATGAGGACACATCTCTAGATAAAATAATCATCTCAAAGGACATTGCCATATTGTTCAGTTATGGAGCCTACATACTAGAAGAGATTACTTGTGTTGTCGGTGAGCAGCCATCTTCCGTTCACTTCCTGTGTGTACAGCTGTACCATTGTAAGACTTCTAACTAAGAGGGGAATAACTTATTGTGCCACAAAGTTTATCTGGAGTTCCTCGAATTACAGATGTGTCCCACTACAGGTTCAATGCATTAACCAGCTTACAAAGTGTGTCCACAATGCGTGCGCCTCATTACATGTCGCACATTGCAACTGGCTGCCATTGACTGAATGGGCAGTGAACGCGTGCGCATGCTGGTCCCATTGTAGTTTATTCCAAATTGGGAGCCAATCACCAGAACATAAGCACCCACATCTGCATAAAATGGAGCATTCAGTGTGGTTACACAAATCTTTTGGTAAATCGAGGAGAACAGATTTATGAGACCTTGACCATATTCTAAATGTTCTAAATTTTATTTCGGACATGATTCAAAATTATATTTGTGATGATTATCCCCCACAGTGACCCGGCAATTAACCTGGTTGCTGATGTCAGAAAGGGGGCAGGGAAGGAGGCAGAGCTGATGCTGCCTCCTCCCTATAATGTGAAGGGGATCAGGTCACCCGTATACATGGCCCAGCAACCCAGGTCCAACCCGGGTAAAACCTTTCTTTTAACCTGGGTCGAAATGCTGGGTTGCTGGACCCGAGAGTCCTGGGTTTACCCGGCAACAACTCGGATCAGACTCGGGTTATTTGTGCGGTGTGAAAGGCGTAGGACTATGAAGAACTCATTTAGGTTCACATTGGGTAAATCATTAAATATACTTACGGCTTAAAACGTGAATGTCCAAAAAAGGTCTTCAAACAAGCTATTTGTTCTGCATTAGGTACAGGTACTGATGGATCTTATAAATGACAAATAAAATAAATGGAATAATAATAAATATACTTCATTATCCAAATTCAATTTAGAATGTGCAGATAAGCATTTAAATGATGTTGCCAAGTTAGAGGCCAATGAAATTACAAGCCCAATAAAATAGAACACTGATTAAAAAAAAACACAAATCCTTAATTCCTTTAGCACAATTAAATCATAATTTTAACATGGGATGCGGTCATTTGGTCTACTGCATTATGGTCGACAGTCATTAGGTCGAATCCATTAGGTCGACATGCTAAAAGGTCGACATGACTCTAGGTCGACATGGGAAAAGGTCGACATGATTCTAGTTCGAAAGGTCATTAGTTCGACAGGTCATTAGTTCGACAAGGTCATTAGTTCGACATTGTCTATGTCGACATTCACAAGGTCGACATGGAGTTTTTCACTGTTTTTTGAGCCAACATGTGCCGACAGGCGGTATTTCATGCCCTACCATCCACTAGGGCGTGGTGGGAGAATAAAATAGTGTGCCGAGCGTAGCGAGGCACCGTGCCCGACGCATAGCGAGCGCAGCGAGCGTTGCAGTGCACTTTAAACTGTGTCCATGTCGACTGTGTTGACATTCAGGTAAAAAAACAGTGAAAAACCCCATGTCGACCTTGTGAATGTCGACATAGACAATGTCGAACTAATGACCTTGTCGAACTAATGACCTGTCGAACTAATGAACTTTCGACCTAGAATCATGTCGACCTTTTCCCATGTCGACCTAGAGTCATGTCGACCTTTTAGCATGTCGACCTAATGGATTCGACCTAATGACTTTCTACCATAATGCAATAGACCAAATGATCCCAACCCTTTTAACATTTACAAAATGTTTTACTTTATTCAAACTGCAGGCAAATGACTGCCATTACAGAGCAGCTGTTCTTACCCCAATCATCATCTTCCTCTTCTTCTATACCTTCATCCTCATCCTCATCTATAGCATTAGTCAAATGTTCATTATCTGTTGGGGGCATTTGTAGATGTTCTTCTCCAAAGTCACACTCTGGGCTGTTGTCCTCATAGTTAACAGTCTGCTTTAATTAGTAAGATACTTGTAAGTTTCTATACAACCACTCAAAATGTTGTCCTTATTTATCTAGCCCTAAAATAATGGACATGAAGGATGCATAAAAAGGGGTTGCATCAAAGACCAAACTGTCATGTGTAAAATAGACTGTAAAAAGAGAAAAAAAAATATTATATTATATTTTTTTTTTTGTTGCTAAAAGCACTATTGAGGACATCTGTAATGGGCACTACTGGGACATAGGATATGTAACTGGCACCAAATATGTGAGAAAATTGATTGCTTGCCATTCAAATTCAGTACCTGAGATAGTACACTAACTTCGTTTCACGTTTTTTAAACTTTATTTCATGCACAAATGAAATATATGTGTGTATTTTAGGTGTTTGATGTGTCTATACAACATAAATGCATTTTGTGTTCACACATGGGTCCCTTCCTCAAGATAACTCATTGAAATATAAAAACATTCAGAAATAAGGAATCATCCTTTATCCAAAATGCTTCTGGTCCTGATCATTTTGGATAAGGAATACTTAACCTGAACTAGGCATGCAAACCACTCTTAGTTAAACCCAAATTACTGAACATACAAATTATGGTTATCTACAAGAACCACATTATCACTGCATTGAAAGAATTTGCTTCTATAAAGCATTCTTAAAACAAGTAAACATATATCTATTTTTCAAAAATGCACTTAGTATAACAAGTTTTGTTCCTTCTATTTGAATCAAAAAGAATAATTCTAAAAAAATAATAATAATCTCACACTTAGGGGGTATTCAATGTCAGGGGAACGGCTGTCAAGCAAGCTCGACAGCCGTGCCCCTGTCCCGTTCTCGCTTTGCTCGACTTGAGCTCGGCGGTCGGGATTCAATGTCCCGGCCGCAGAGCGGCGAGAAAGTGGCATGGCCGCAAGCTGAGGACGAAAATAGATGAGCTCCGGCCGGGATCTCACCTATTTCTGGCTTTTCTCGGCAGAACGAGCCCGACAGCTTGTGATGTCGGGCTCGTTCTGCTGAGAACCCCGTTCAATGCTTTCGGGGAAGACAGCATTGAATAGGGCCCCGCAGCCATCTCCCCCGTCAGGAGATGGCTGCAGGAGCACGACTAACATTGAATACCCCCCTAAGATGAAAAACAGTTACTTAACTAGAGGACGGGTTTTATTTTAACAAAGCTTCAAATTGTAAAACCTGGTGCATCTGCTTATGCTTATGCCCAATATTTAAAGAGCAATACTAGTCTATCTAGTAAAACTATGCCCTTTTAAATATCGGGTATAAAACACAATCCACAACTTTGTATATAATTCCCTTGATTTCTTAACAGACAACATACAATATCTAAATATATGAGATATTTATAGCATGTCAAAACTGTAAACATTAGTTTTTCTTAGATCATCTTTATATTTGTTTTGTAGAGCTATAGGGGGGTATTTGATCTGGGATTCAGACTGTCGGAACGTCCCGGGCCATTTTCGTCCGATCCGACATTAACTCGACAGTGGGAATTCAATTTTCCGATTGTCGAGCATCGGAAAGTTTGTGGATCAGCGGAAAAAGACACGGATTGTTGAAAAAAACGGCCGTGAATTCGACAATCCGCTGCAGTTTCCAACAAAACAGATCCAACTTTTAAAAAAGTAAGATCTGACACCCCTTCAATGCTGTTGGTAATGGTAGCATTGAATAGGTGAGTGACGATATTTCCCCGGTCGGTTAATATTGGCACAGATTGAATACCTCCCATAATATCTAAATATATGAGATATTTATAGCATGTCAAAACTGTATACATTAGTTTTTCTTAATTCATCTTTATATTTGTTTTGTAGAGCTATAGGGGGGTATTTGATCTGGGATTCAGACTGTCGGAACGTCCCGGGCCATTTTCGTCCGATCCAACATTAACTCGACAGCGGGAATTCAAATTTCCGATTGTCGAGCATCGGAAAGTTTGTGGATCAGCGGAAAAAGACGTGGATTGTTGAAAAAAACGGCCGTGAATTCGACAATCCGCTGCAGTTTCCAACAAAACAGATCCAACTTTTAAAAAAGTAAGATCGGACACCCCTTCAATGCTGTGGGTAATGGTAGCATTGAATAGGTGAGTGACGATATTTCCCCGGTCGGTTAATATTGGCACAGATTGAATACCTCCCATAATAATCATGAGTATTGAGGAATTAATAGCTTATTTTTGTCAATGTTTCTAGAATCTCTTTCTTGCTAGGAATCTGAAGTAACTACAGGCTTTTATAAAAGCAGTTAACTTAGAATAAGTGCATTGTATAAACACAAAACAAGACATACTGTAGATATGTAGTCAATAAAACGTCTATTTTCAGACATGCATTATACGATCCTTAAAGAGGTTTGTAAAATGCATGAGATTAAAGGCAGTGTTTAGGATGTCTTCATTATAGTGAGCACCCAAAGTACAAATTGTATTGTTATCTCTTTACCCAAGAAGGAATACATATGGCTGACCATAGGATGGGATGCTGGTGGCGAGAATACAGACACTGGCATCAAGATGGAGGTAATCCCAACAACAGTCCGTTAACTATACGTACCTTCCCCCTGCCCCCAACCCTCCCTTTCCCACAGCCTAACCCTCCCCTCACGCAGCTTAACCCTAACCCCCTTCTAAGTGTCTAACCCTAACCCTCCTTCCTTGCAGCCTAATCCTAAACTCCCCACCCCCTGCATCCTAACTCCTCCACTAGTGCCTAAACCTAGTTCTCCCCCGCAAACTGCTGATATGCCGACAGTTGGGATTCCAGTGTCGGGCTTCTGTCCACAAGTCGTGATGCTGGTATCTGTCTACTGACTGCCACCATCCTGTTCAGCGGGATCTTAAATGCATCCATTCAGGAGAGCTAGACAACTCAAGCTTGGTTTATGCTTTCTTGGGTTTCCCTAATTGGGTTAAAGTAACTATGTGAATAAACATAGTATAATCTTTTTATTTTGCTGCTTTAACCAATGCAGTAAACTTAAAATGGAGCCAAAGTGTATTTAGATATTTGTTTTGCAATATATGTAATATTATAATCATAATCTTAAATGAATCATACATCATAAACGTATCCAATAATAAAAAATAAAAATAAAAAATCACACCTTTATCATTTGAGCAGCACATGTGTCTTCGTGTTCCTCATCAAAGCCATAATAGTCCTGTAAAATACACAAATATTCAATTATTTAAACATCTACATATTTAATCTGCTAAGCAATTTTTTTGAAAGAGAGAGTGACATGCTGACTGTGAGGTTTCAGGTGTCATTCAAATAGGATGCAGAATTTTGATAAGTGGTCTGGTTGTTTAGGAATAACACATCAAAGTTGTGACTTTTTTCCCATAGAAAAAGCATTCAGCAGGTGCACGCACTTTTTCATAGAAACATAGAAGTTGATGGTGGTAAGAACGGTCCATCTAGTCTGCCCCTTTGTTAGCGTGTTTAAAAGCCTGTTTGGGGGTTAGGTGAGGAAGAAGAGAGGAAGCATGGGAAATTACTAGGAGCATTCCAAAATGATTTCTTATTGGTTACCATTAAAATAACTTATTAAATTCCAAATAAATTAATATAGAGTACATTTTTTTTAATTTATAAGCCATAAAAAACAAAAAAATTACAACTTTAACAAAGATAACCCTACAGTTCACCTAAAAAAGATGCCGAGGGAAAAATGGAGAACATCTCTAAAAAAAGAAACCAGCAGGACTCGCAATTTGTGCATTGAATACACTTTTTGAGAGAGACACTAAAATCCCCATTGAACAGACATTGCGAACACCGGGGAGAAGTGCAGGGTGAACTGAGTTAGCTTCGTAAAAAGCAACAGAGTTGAATACAGGGAAGCACTTTACCTCATCACTTTCATTCATCTTATTTTCTTCAATGGCTTCTTGCTCGATCATGTTAAGCTCATCTTCACTGATCCCCAAAGTCATAAAAAAGTCTTCATCTTGTTTTCTGTTCAGTTGACTTTGGCCATCTGTGATAGATCTGTTAGTCTGATCATCTTCTCGCTTTGTTGAGGGGTCTCTATGATCAGTCGCACCTGCGTCAGCCTGGCCAGTGTCATTCGATGAACCAATGCTTCTCTGTTCCGATTCATTATTTTGTTCTTTCGAGGCTTCTAAAAATAGGCTTCTTAAATCTTCCAGATTCCCAGAAACATTTGCAAGAATACTGACAGCTCTGTAAAATAATACATTCAGGATGCTTTATCAAAATTGTGAGAAATACACATTTATGACCTACCCATTTAATCAGTGAGCAAATTTCAATGATGTAGGCGGATTGCACATCCCTTTTCTATCCAATGTGTATGCTCTGACAGCCAACATCAATCATAAACAAGTGGGCAGCACACTGATAGAAATAAATGGTCAGCAATAACCACTCCCCTCCCAAATGAGCATACTGTTAAGATTTCCATTTAATATTTTTGTTTTATTTAGCTTTAACATATGACATTTTAATATATATACATAACCATACAAGCTTCACATAAGCTGTAATGAGTACTCACGTTTTTCTATACTCCCCCTTGGGAGTCTCTCCACTAATTCCTAAGTGACTTCACTATTGCCAATTGTGGGGATGTTACCCATAGAAACCAGATTTCTCTATTGCATTCTAGAAGATTATAGACAGAATCTGATTGGTTGCTATGGGCAACATATCCACTTTTCAATATAAGAAGCTTTAGTAAATTGACCTCTTCATCTTTCCCTCTACAGTGTCAGGTTTGGCACATATTTACTTGCAATATTGTGGTCCCATTTCCATGCATTATAGCTTCAGGATGTGCAATACAGCATGGCCCTCGTTAATGATATGCTCCCTCCTTTGTACATGTACAGAAGATGTGGTGGGTCATTAACAACCAGCAGTCAAGCTCATTGTTCGTCATTGGAGGCATACATACAGGGAGTTATAATGAAGGATATTGCTCAGAAGGAACGAAATTAGGGATTATGTTCATTATATTATTTTGCCCACATCTACATAAGTATAATTGAATGATGTTTGTGTGTGTTTGTATATATGGATGTTCCACGATAACTCTCAAACGCTTTAACTAATCGTCTTCAACTTCGCTCACTACATTATCATCTAAAAGGACAATTGAAGTTCGAAGATGGGTTTAAATCGGACGACCCCTTAACGGTGCTGTCATAAGGGTTAATGCATTTTCTGTTGGATGTTTGCTGGATCAGTGACAGGGGTGATGGTGGTGCACCACTGGAGACACCACTGGCGCACCCTTTCTTTACAGTTGCATGCATGGACATTTCTCGGGAGAGCCTGGAGCTCAGCTCGAAAAATTTCCAGACACACCACTGAAGGGGTTAAAAGGTTTATAAGGGTAAAAAACATTTTCACTTAACAAAAAACTTTTCAGAACACCTGTAGCATAAGCATAAACTTTCACCTGTCCATTGGACAGTCCTTAAGACTAGTTTCACTATATATTTGCCAGGTTTTCATACCTGAACTAAATACAGTATAACACGAATCTGTAAATGAATTCCTTTATTTATGATCCTGTAATATTCCTGTACCCAAAGCACTGTTAAAGATGGGCAAGTAAGAATAGGATTAGAAAAATAAAATCTCTGATCTGTAAACATGATAATAGTATTGAACTGTGGAGACAGAGCATTTTATGCACTCATTTAAAATTCAACTTCTGGCTTAATGGATCTGTAAGTCTCTGAAATAGAACATCTTATTATAGTACACAACTGTAGCTTTATTGTTCAGCTTTCTACTGAAGAATAAAAATACATTGTACTGAGCATGCTGGACTGATGTCATGTAAGTTGCTCAATGAGATTTATTTATTTCAAGCACCGCTAGCCTTTCACACTGCAATTTTCTGACCATGCGAAATATTCGGGTCACTCGAGGTCTAAATTCATGACACATGAAATATGTAAATAGTGTTCAAGTTTAGTCTTCAAAGAGGGGCCTCTACCAGTGACATTTCCACATGATAAACCAATGGAGACCTTCTCATTTTTATATGAATTACTCAGTCTAGATAGAAATATAATATTATCATCCTCCTTTTTTAAAATAATCAGCAGGCAATTTAGGAACCTTCTCCAGGGAAATATTAATACAGTAAGGCAGGTATTCAATGCCTCTGATTCGCCATATTTTCTGGGGAATCAGGCAATTCCCCGGGTTTACAGGGAATTTTCTCACAGGAAAAACAATTCGCCCTATTCAATGGACACAATTCTCTGCAAATGAAGAGCGAATGTCTGGCGATTCTCTGTTTGTGATTCTCCGCGATTCGGCAGTGGTTTTCAATGGGGTTTTTAGTGGAATTCACTGAGAGTGTATTCAATGCTGAAGTGGAGAACTGCTTTCTCCAGTGAGTTTCCCCTGGATTCTCCATTTTACATTCATCATCTTTTTTTGGTGAACTGTTATGTGTACTTGTAAAATAAATTTTTTTTATTTTATTTTTTTATGACCAAAAAAATCAGTTTTAATTTTATTTGAAGGGTCTTGCTTTTTTTACGCCTTTGCAAGCACCTCTTTTTTTTTTCTCAGCGAACTGACAGCCAGCTGAACATGGGTATGGGGATGCGGGGGACGTGAGCTGCTATTGAAAGGGACAGCCCGGACAAAACACTGCCACTGATAAGTAAAGGAGATGGGTCCAGCAGTAGAAGCAGACCTCCGGCTACAGCAGCCCCAGCGTGGTGATAGTAGATGTCAGCGCTAGGACTGCTGGAGCCGGAGGTCTGCTACTGCTGTGCGTGTGATGTCTGCTGATGCGCAGCCAGTTCTGCCGGAGGGGTTATTACAGTATGCTCCCTGCCAAGGGAGTAGGAGCCGGAGGTCTGCGGAAAGGGGAGAGAGCCGGGACAGGACGCCACTGACCAGTAAGAAGATTGGTCCAGCAGTAGCAGTAGACCTCCGGCTCCAGCAGCCCCAGCGTGCTGATAGTAGATGTCAGCACGGTGACTGCTGGAGCCGGAGGTCTGCTACTGCTGCTGAACCTGTCCCCATCCTCAGGATGTCATTGCGCTCCCCCGCCCGGACTCCACTCCATCCCCAGTGTAGCCGCAGCGGAGAGAGCCGGGACACTGCCGTGTGAGTAGGGAGAAGGCTCCAGCAGCAGCAGCAGACCTCCGGCTCTGGCAGACCCTGCGCGGTGATTGCAGATGTCAGTGCCAGGGCTGCTGGAGCCGGAGGTCTGGTACTGCTGCTGACCCGTCCCCGTGCACCCCTGCCGTTTCTCCAGCTCCATCCCCAGAGTGCTGTCCCGTCCCCATCCTCGGCTCCCGGCAGTAGAGCGCTGACTGTAATTCGCCGTCAGGGGTTATTTTCGCCGTCAGGGGCAGCGAGCCCCTGACGCATTGAATAGTGTGGGCTGAGAGCTGACGGCGAATAGCAGGGCGGCAGTGAATCAAAAACAGGATTCACTGCTGTGTGCTCGCCAGAGCATTGAATACCCCCCTAAGTGGGATCTCAAGTTACGGCACATTTAAGGGGCATTCACACAGGCCGATGTTCACCCCAATGGATCACAGATCTCTTTGTGTGTATAGCCATGTGCAACTGTGATGCAAGCACTGTCTTTTCTGCAAGATCACAGGGCTTTGCCTATAAACAATAGGAAAAGCTTGGTTCTGCACAGATCGCTCAGCACACATCGCGGTGTGCATTGCGGGTGTAACGCGATATGTGCTGAGCAATCGTGATTTAGCCCGTCATTCAGCACAGGCTCCCCCATCACCTTGTGTGTAGGGGTTTTAGACTCACTTAAATAGGTATGTTTCTTACACTGGTTCAAGTAGTGTTTGTCTCACAGGTTCTGACTTATGCAGGTTCAAGAGCTTGGTTTCTTATAATAATAATAATAATAATAATAATAATAAAAAACAACATTAAATACATTTTATTTATATAGCATTTTTTTCCCAACAGGACTCAAAGTGCTGTACATTTGCACATGCCCAAAAAAAAGAAGCATAACAGTGGATATTAGTGAAATGTTTGAGAGAACAGGAAAGTTGAGTCTATATTGAGGTATTCTACAGTTGGGGGGCCTCTCAAACTATATGGGATGAGAGTTCCATAGAGTCGGAGCCACAAAGATGAAAGCTTGACCCCCAGATGAGTCCAGGGAGATTCTAGGTACAGTTAATAGTCCATAATTTGCAGCTCATAGTAATCGAGAGCAGCAGTAGGGAATCAGAATGCGAGCTCAAGTACCTTGGGCTCGGGTCTTGAAGTGCTTTGAAACATATTAAGCCAATTTTAAAAGTGATTCTCCATCCATCTTACAGTGAACGGAGTAGAGAATGGGTGTTATGTAACTGGAACAGGGCTGCTTGGTTAATAACCTGGCAGCAGCATTTTGTATCATCTGCAAGTGGGCAGATCTTCTGAGGGAATTAAGTGCTTGATTCTGGTTATGTTCCTTAGATGAGAGAATGAAGATTTAATTGTGACTGATACCTGAAGATTAAGTGTCAAGCCACTATCCAGGACAATGCCAAGATTTAGCACATGTTCAATGCGTTTTTGAAGAGAGATCCATAAGGACTAAGACTCAATAGTCACATCTGTCTCTTACTATTAGGAGATCATTCAGAACACATACAAAGGCAATTTTGTTGCCGTCTTCTTCTGAATCCTGACTGGAATGGATCAGAAATATCATGGATTGACATGCAGAATTTTTCTACAAAAAGGAAGGTTTGACCTAGTTTGTACTTTGTCATACAGTTTGGGCTTAAATTAAGCTGTTTGTGGAATGAGTGGTACAAGAAAACTGCCTTTCTGTAAGAGCAATGAACTATCTCTGCAGATACAGGGCCAATTATGTCTATATACCCTATAAGAAGCTTGGTTGAGGCAGTGTACAGATCACAGGTAGTGGAAGGCCACATTTGAATAATTATAGCAATGTCCTTTCCATCCATTTGGTCAAACCTATTCCATGGAGACAGGTGGCTTACATTGGCATGCTTGGGAGATTAGCAGTCATTTGCTGACACATTTAGGATTCCAACCTGGATTGAAGAAACAATCTGCAAACTCATTACATCTTGACAGTGAGATGGTCTCATGAGGCTGCAGGCATGCTGCTTTGCAAGGCATCTTCAATGTGTGGAAAAGCTGAGCTGGCCTATTGATCGTTGCCATGATCTCTTTTCAACGGAACTGTCTTCTTGCAGGTGATTGTTGATGGATATTCCCCAATTTGATTAGCTTTAACTTATCCTCTAGCCGATTTGTCTTCCTCTATTTCAATGCTACATACCCTTTCAAACTGCTGTCAAACCAGGGGCTTTAATAGTGTGGTTGGCAAGGTCATATATGCACAAGGGCAATAACATCCATTGCTGCCGCCACATCACTTATAGCTAAAGACTAGGGAAGAAGGATCTTCACAGGCCCCCATTACCGCGGAGAGGTCCAAGTTTGCTGCAAGAGCCTGGGGAGTCATGTCCCTCCTTGGGCAATACCTGTGACCACCTTTATGTGTAGCAGAGGAAATGACTTGTGTGAGGCCCATAGCATTCATTGTGCACAAGGTCTTGATAAAGGCGTGATAGCTCATCATCAACCCATGCATTGAAATCCAAGGATCAGTGATCTTTGATGCACCAGGACTAGTCCAGCAAGAACATCTGCAAATTTTTACATCTACAGTGGGGAGATAAATGAGTACTTGGATACTTTAATCTATAGGCAGAGATGCACTAAAAAGAGAAATTGACATTGTGTGGACCTTAACTTTTTTTTTTTTTTTTAAACCAGATATCCACTCCCCTCTTCTGCGATTCAGTATTGGGTTTTGATTGACAAAAGTAATTTGTTGGAACTACTGCTTCCAAGATAGATGCTGCATTTTCATCTAGCCAAATCTCCGTAATATAGGAAAGATCTGAAGATACAATAAGGCCAGCAATTCTTTTTTTTTTTGGTACTTGTGTAGTTTAACAGCAGCAGTTAGGTAGTTAGGTAGCATCCCTGTCAGAATCAGCGTTGTGTTTCCGCTGCCAGCGTAGGGGGCTCCCCTGTCAGTATCAGTGTAGTGTTCCCACCCGTTCATGGCTAGCCGGAGCTTACCTAGTTAGCGTAGTCAGTGAAGCGTCCCTCTCAGTATCAGCGTCGTGTACCCGCCCATTTGCGGCCAGCCGGAGCTTACACGTAGTTAGCGTAGTCAGTTAGCGCAGTCAGTTAGCGCTTATTACATTGTGTGTGAACCATTGACCATTTTAACCTGCCTGACATGACAGGTGTGAATGTGTTCCTGAAACACCCCCACTATCCATGCCAGCCCGAAGTGGGGCGAGTGTAGAGAGCCCCGTGAGGGGATGCGGTACACACCCTCCCGACCTGTTCATACCCCCACTATCCACGTCGGCGTGGAGTTGATCTTATAAAAGTGATCCCGAAGCATGGCGAGCGCAGCAAGCCCCGCAAGAGGACGCGGAATACACGTCAAATAATGGGGATAATGGGGGTCTGAAATGGAGACATTTGCCAGTATGTGACATGGAGCACTGGAAAATGGGTCCTTTATTGTGCATGACACACACTTGCACACCGCACCCCCCCTTGTGCGCGAGACGCACCCGCTACCGAACCCTTAACCCTGTCAGTCTCCCTGAAGCGGACACAAGCAGGGTTGCTCCTGCGTCTCAGACAAATGGAGCACCTCTCCGCCGGTGCCCACATGATCCCCTCTCCGCCAGCGCAGTGGATCTGGCGGTTACCGGCGCTGTGTTAGAGGTGCTCACTAGGCTTGCCAGGGACGCCGCAGACAGAGCTGCAGCTCCCGGGGACAGTACAGTGACTAACTGCCTGACGGGGACATTACACTGACTACGCAGGGATGCCGCGGAGTCACTACGCTAGGCAGCTGTTGGGCTACGCTGACAACGTAGCTTAGCTTACGCTGAAAACATAGCACAGCCTGCCGCCATGAAACTACACAAGTACCTTTTTTTTTTTTTATAGAAATCTAGCATTGCGATGGATGGACCTAATTGGGCATACCAGAGGGCCTGTAGTTTTCTTAATTGTGGATGTCAGCACACAGGGACGTCACTTAGGCCCCACATTGATTTGTCTCCATTTGAACCTGGTGAGCCTAAAGACACAGTATTTCGATGGTTACAGGGGATAATGGGATTTTGGCTTCACTTCCACAACTGCACTTTTTTTTTTTTTAATTGCCAAGGAATTTAAGAATACAAGCCTGTGCTGGACTGATATAAACTGCCTTTCGTAGTGGGCTGAGTGAAAGTATAAAGCTGGAGGTATATAAATACATTGGGTCATCAATGAGTAAGTATGAATTGCATTTGATAAGATAATATTGGTCAGTTTTTTTTCTTCCTCAAGTCTGTGAGTGATCCTGAAGTTATAATGGGTTCCTAAAGAGAGTCTAATTTAACTGTTAATAAATAAACAAAACACATTTGGTTATTGTTATATCTAGTTGATTTTTTCTTATGCAAAAGGTACAGGTAACTTTTCTTAACTTGTAACTTGTATTAGCCGGGCGCCCAATTAGAAAACGTACGCAGGCGTAGGCTAGCTACGCTGTCAGCGTAGTCCAACGGCTACCTAGCGGCAGCCCAATGGCTGCCTAGCGTAGTCACTCCACGGCAGCCCGGCTTTGTCCTCGGCGTCCATGGCTCTGTCCCCGGCATCCAGGCCAAGTCTAGTGAGCACCTCTCACACAGCGCCAGTAACCGCCAGATCACCTGCGCTGGCAGACAACGGCAGAGAGAGGATCATGCGGGCGCCGGCAGAGAGGTGCTCCAGCTGTCTGAGACGCTGGTGCATGCTCCTGCGTCTCATTAATTATTAGAACGTGCGCCTCATGCATAAAGGGGGTATGCAGGCACAAGTGCGTCCTATGCACAATAAAGGAGGCATTTTCAAACCCCCACTATCCACGCCAGCCCAAAGTGTGGCGAGCACAGGGGGCCCTGCGAGGGGATGCGTTACGCGTCCTTCCGACCTGTTCATACCCCCACTATCCACATCGGTGTAGAGTTGTTTTTATAAAGTATGGCGAGCGCAGCGAGCCCGATGCGTGGCGAGCAGACACAGAACACATGTGAAGTAATCCGCGTCCGCTCGCCACACTTTTAAAAAAACAACTCCATGCTGACGTGGATAGTGGGTGTATGAACCGGTAGGGAGGATGCATAACGCGTCCGCTCGCCACGATTCAGGCTGGGGTGGATAGTGGGGGTGTTTCAGGAACACATTCACACCTGCCATATCATACATCTGAGACAGTAAGGACAACATGTTAACTGGTAACTGGATTTTAGTTAATAATAAAGGAGAAAAGATCACAGTGGGAACACTACTCTGATTCTGACAGAGACGCTGGCTACGCAGCCGCGGGAACAATACGCTGATTCTGACAGGGACGCTCGCGGGAACACTACGCTACTTCTGACTGACTTCGCTAACTATGCTGGCCTCGGGAACACTACGCTGATTCTGACAGCGCCGCTATGCTAACTACGTACCGGGCGCCCAGCTAATACACAAGTACCCTTTTCTTTCAGCTGCTGATTTAGAGTATTACAAGTTATTTCAGAACAAAGCAGGGTTTTGGAAATGGGTTAAAACCATTCCTGTGTAGATGTAAAATCCCATGTGTGAGGCTTTTGAAGTGTATATTCTTTGCAAGGGAAGAGATAACATGTTTCTTGGCAATAAACTGTGTTTTAAAATGAACAGAAACCCTGGAATTCAGAGGCTGGGGATATTTTAGATTATTAATGGAATGGATCATTTATAGAGATTCTCACTTATGCAGGTTCAAACAGTACTTTTTAATTGAAATAGATGCTAAATAAAATATGTAAATGCTTGCTTTCTGTGTTCTTTCTGACATCATTGATCGGTAGAGATTTGTCAAAACCTAATCCCAGTTCCAGAAGTTCTAAAGGCGGTCGTGTCATTTAGACAGGATAATAAACTGCACTAATCTTACTTAAAGAGATCATAACAGCAATCGTCTCAGTTATAGAGGTATACAGACATGGACACAGAGTTCAGTTGTTGTTCAGAACACAGACCAGAATTTACATACCCTAGCAGAATTTATGATTTTCTGGCCATTTGTCAGAGAATATGAAGGATAACTCAACAAACTTTTCTTTCACTCATGGTTATTGGTTGGGTAAAGCCATTTATTGTCAAACTACTGTGTCATTTTAAATCATAGTAACAACAGAAACTACCCAAAATGACCCTGATCAAAAGTTTACATACCCTGGAGATTTTTGGCCTGATTACATGCACACAAGTTGACACAAACGGGTTTGAATGGCTACTAAAGGTAACCATCCTCACCTGTAATCTGTTTGCTTGTAATCAGTGTGTATGTGTGTATAAAAGGTCAGTGAGTTTCTGGTCTCCTGAAAGACCCTTGCATCTTTCATCCAGTGCTGCACTGATGTGTCTGGATTATGAGTCATGGGGAAAGCAAAAGAATTGTCTAAGGATCTACGGGAAAAGGTAATTGAACTGTATAAAACAGGAAAGGGATATAAAAAGATATCCCAGAAATTGAGAATGCCAATCAGCAGTGTTCAAACTCTAATTAAGAAGTGGAAAATTAGGGATTAATTTACCCGACGTAGGGATACCGACTGTTAAAACAAGGACAGACTGGTTCCCGACGGCCACCAGCTATTCTCCCTAGTGGGGGTCCACGACCCCCATTGAGGGAGAATAGAATAGATGGCGAGCATAGCAAGCCACTGTGCCCGCAGCATGGTGAGTGCAGTAAGCCCGCAAGGGGCTTTGTTGCGCTCGCCATGCTGTCTGAGTCCGGCCAGTCAGGATCCCAACATCAGGCTAATGACTGTTGGGATATCAGGCTAATGACTGTTGGGATCCCAACTGTCGGACCCCTATACCACACCCGTTCTGAAGTGGCCATCTCAGTCTCCTGACCTCAATATTATTGAGCCACTCTGGGGAGATTTCAAAACGTGCAGGTCATGCAAGACAGCCCAAGAATTTACAGGAACTGGAGGCTTTTTGCCAGAACCATCTGAGAAAATTAAGAGCCTCATCCACAACTACCACAAAAGACTTCAAGCTGTGATTGATGTTAAAGGGGGCTTTACACGGTATTAAGAACTGGGGTATGTAAACTTTTGATCAGGGTAATTTGGGTAGTTTCTGTTGTCATTATGATTTAAAAAGAGTAAACACAGTTGTTTGACAATAAATGGCTTCACCCAACCACTAACCATGAGTGAAAGAAAAGTTTGTGAGTTATCATTCTGTAAAGCGCCTTGTTGGAGAAAGTGCGCTATATAAATAAAACTTACTAAACTTACTAATCATTCATATTCTCTGACAAATGGCCAGAAAATCACAAATTCTGCTAGGCAAAACTGTATATATATATATATATATATATATATATATATATATATATATATATATATATATATATTTTTTTATTTTATCTGGTAAAACATAAATCTCCTGGGATTTTCAACGGTGGGCAATGGCATGGATCATTGGTTCAGCAGTAATAAGTCCACACGCGCTTTTCATTTTTTGTTGGTGCCAATGACAATACCTGATCATGTGGACCACTAATTAGTGTTCCTTTCCACTTGTGTCTGTCGACTTTATGGTGTCAACCCATTGACTGTCCATCTATAATCCGGATCCAGTGGGCAAAACAAAAATTGCGAGCAGGTTAGGCCTTGTTAATGAGTCAGAGGAAAGTGGCCATATATGTACAAGCTGACAGGATGGCATCTGTAATGCAAATACTGTACCATGCTGTTACTTGCAAGGTATGTAGAAAATCAACTGTGAATACACAGCATGTAGAAAATTGTGGATGGTCTAAAGGTCTAACGTGGTCTAACGGTCCCCAGAACGTTTGTGGGGGAAAGGTGGGCTCCCCGGGTGCCAAGCAGCACAGGCTGCCCCCCGGGGGTGCCAGCAGGGGACCGGGTATATTTACTACACCCGATCATGCATATGTAATGATCGGGTGAAGTGAATATATGAATATCTAATGAGCGGCTCGGCTCCGGCCCCCTGCTGGCTGGTCTGTGTAAAAATATATATATATTTTTTTTTTTATTATTATTATTTTTTTTATTAAATATATATTCATGTGCTTACAGCACATGAATAAAAATAGCATGCCCCTCCTCAGAATAAAATTCCTGATTTTTTGACACCAAATGTAAAAAACAAAACACTTTATTTTAAAAGTTCACATTCCACTTCACCATAAAAAGATAGCGATTGCTACTCGGTGAATCATGGCGAAAAAAACCTTGAAATGTATTCGCCATCTGGTCATTGAATAGGGTGATTCGCCTTACAGCACAAAATCGCCATAAAAACCTGGCGAATCAGCCTCATTGAATACCGCCCTTATATGTAAGGTTACACATGATGTTCATGAATTATACAACCATTAACCAGTGCTGTAGAAGAGTTAATATCTAGCCCAGTATGAGCCAACTACAATCTGGCAAGGCAGACTTTTGCTAATGGCTAACATACAGTATTGTACTTCCAATTTATACAATGTGCTGGCCTGTATTATACACAGTATAATACACAGTTTGGGAGGAAGCATTAGTAGTATGTATGCCAGTGGCCACCAGTGTGTTTTACCTTGAGACCAAAATGCCTGTAGAATTAATGAGTCCCTTAAAAGGTGCCAGAAAGGGCCTAAAGCCTCAGCACACTTGGGACTGGTATTCAAATGTCTACCACCAAATTTTACCAAACATACAGGGCTCATATATGTTCTATGTAAAACAGACTGTTGAATCTGATGGATTCGGTAGTGGTGTGTGGAAATTTCCTAGTTTAGTCCCATTTCTCATCACTTAAGGTTCCCAAGTCATCCTCCCACTCCCCACGAAGGCAAATGAGAGGGCTGATATTGTGTTTGGACAAGTTACACTCACTTTTGAACAAAATGCTAAAAAGTTCAACAGGGAGTCTCCGCATTATACATCTTCTTTACAATATATAACATTATTTTAGGAAAAGGGTAAAAACAGAATGATTACCTTTGTGCCTCACTGAAGTTACTAGGGACATGTTCCACCAATTCAAGAAACTCTTGTGACAGAGCAACTAACTTATCCTTCACTGTAGCAGACCCAGCAATCACCCCTGGAAAACACAGGGTTAAATATACTCACTTGCTGAAACTTTTATTATAGCATTATTTGCAATTAAATAATTCAAATTGGTACACTGTATTTATTTTTTACCTCCGATACGTAAAAGAGATATCTCTTGCTCATCCATGTTTTCTAGCTCCTGGTAAACTAGAAGACCAGCCTGCAATTCATTAAAAATAACATTGGTAACACATGGAAACAAAGAACTTCCTCAGTATATTGAAAAGCCTTGAAAATAAAGCTGAATCAAACTTTTTCCAGCTTTATTTAGACATTTTACAACATTCAAAGAAAGGGTAACTGTTATATGCACATCTATACACACACACAGACACACAATAATTCCATTAATTTAATACACAATTTAATATTATTCATAATAAACAATATTATAGAATACCCTTTCTTTAATCAGTAGGTCAGTCTATCACACTCCACTTATTATTCAATTACACAGATGAGAGCATGCCCACCCCCGATTTCTTTAGAATAACCATTCCTTAGCATTAGATCTGGCTAATGGAGTTTGCAGCCAGTTAACCAATCTTTTGCCAGCTAGATAGTGCAGTTCAGCTGTTTGGTTAGTATTAACTGGAGGTATACAGGTCGATTCTATTAACCTCGAAGGGTGCGAGTTCCTGTTCGGGTGACGTTTTAATGCTGAAAACAGCACGTGAATTAACCCTAACTCGCACCCTTCGCAGGGCCGAATTAGCAGAATATTGCTCGCACCCCAATGGAGGTGCAAGAAATTTTCAGCAAATTCGGCCCGCTGTAAAGTGCGCCCGTTGTCATGACAATTCGCAAACACCGGACGCATCTGCACCCTTCTGGTGTAATAGGATCGACCCCATAGTGTGTTGTAGGAGGTGCACTGTGTTCAATCATTGTCTCATCTGACCATATAACCTTTTGCTACATGTCTCAAGATATTTCCAAGTGATTTTTTGCAAAGCCAAATGAGAATGAGTGGGGCACTTTTCAGAAGCGGATTCTTTGCCACCATGTAATATAGGCTAGTTTTAAAGTACAATGTTTGAGATAGTTGCCATACTAAAGACCAACCAATATCCACTCTGTCTTTCAGTTTGCATTAATGGTCCAATCTAGGTAAGGTGTTGGTGTTGCCATATACAGGCAAAGAACAAATTTGTTCACACCTGGCCACAGAAAAACTTTAGCAGGCCCTCAACCTGCCCCGTGGACACTCTTTAGTTACCAAGGAAATAATCAGTTGATATGGTCCGATAAAATGACTAATGTTTGCACCAATGTTTATTGAACGTTCAGAATATTCCAATGTTTTACTGTTATACAATCTTGATCACCCATATATAGCTAAAGGCACCTTTGGTTTTGTATCATCTTCCTGTTGTAGGACCTATGACACAAACCCATGACATGCCATTTGGGAATATCTTTAGAGAATAAGCAATACATTTATCACTTTTCAGTTGTGTTGCTTTATTTATATCAAAGGCGTGCAGGTATACATGAGGGCGGTGGTAGGACTGCCCAACAGGGAGGATCCAAACAGGCAGTATCCCAACTGCCTGGGGTCCGACGGGGGCGAGCACAAAGTTGTCCCTTGCGGGCTCACCACAGGTTCTATTCTCATTCTATGGGGGTCGTGGACCCCCACAAGGTAGAATAGCCCCGGCAGTTGGGATTCCACATTGGGATACCCCCTGTCGGGCAGTCATCCGGCACCCATACATGAGACAATAGCTTTTAAAGTCATAATTTTTCAGGAGGAATGAAGCATTGTTTCAATGAGCTGTATGGGTACCAGTAAATTTCTCCACCGATATATTTCTTAGACATTCTTGTACTTGAGATACGTATCTGGGACTCCGTATTGATTACAAATTAAGAAAGTTACTCATTTCGCATTTTTTATTATTGATTTCTAAAGACAATATTGCTTTGTGCCAACATATATTTTCTTTTCTTTTAACAGTATAAGAAGATCAGTTGTGTTTTAAAATGAACAAAGAACACTGTCACTAACACAAATATTAAACAAAAGGATTCTCATAGAGTGTAAAGCTCTGACAAAGTAGGTGGCTGAGATATGCTTTCAGATCCTTAGGAATGTATGCTAAATAACATTTCCATGAATCAAAGACATTTGCTGCTGAAGGGGTTTTAGTTTTATATTCTTTTTTGGGGGATTTAGGAATCATTAACCCCTTGAGTGCCAAGTGATTTTGTCAAAATTGGTGTGAAAATGGGCAAGCAAACATTTTTATTCATCATAATGACCGGTTACGTTGACCTTATATTAGGAAATATAATCTTTTTTTTTTTTTTTTTTTTAACCACAACTTTATTTAACCCCTTCCTGACACAGCCAGTTTTTGCGTTCCTGACAGAGCCATTTTTTTCAAATCTGACATGTTTCACTTAAGTGGGGATAACTTTTTTTTGCTTTTACTTATCCCAGTGATTTTGAGATTGTTTTCTCGTGACACATTGTACTTCAAATTAGTGGTAAATTTGGGTCGATACAGTCTGTGTTTTTTTGTGAAAAATACCAAAATGTCGTGAAAAAATGGAAAATTTTGCAATTTGCAAAATGTCACATTTTCTGCTTGTGAGACAAATAAACATACCACTCAAAATAGTTAATAACTAACAAAGACCATATGTCTACTTTATGTTGCAATCATTATTTCAACCTCCTTTTCATTTTTTTCGACACTAGGAGGCTTCAAATATGAATAGCAAATTCTCAAATTTTCAAGAAAATTTCAAACACTGATTTTTTTAGGGACCAGTTCAGTTCTGATGTGACTTTGAGGGACTTGTATGTGAGACACCCCCATAAATGATGCCATTTCAAAAACTGCACCCCTCACAGTATTCAAAACAGCATTTTGGAAGTTTGTTAACCCTTTATGTGTTTCACAGGAATTAAAACAAAGTGTCGGTGAAATTTCAAAATTTCTTTTTTTTTTGCAGAGTTTCAATTTTAATACATTTTTCTAACGAATACAGTAGATTTTACTAGAGAAATGTGACTAAAAATTGATTCCCCCAATTCTTTTGTTTTCATAAATATCCTATATGTGGCCCTAGTGTGCACGTTGACCAAACCACAGGCTTCATAATAGAAGGAGCACCTACTTGATTTTGGAGCCTCCTTTTTATGAGATTTTTTTTTAGGCACCATGTAGGTTTCTAGGCACCATAAGTGCTAAAAGTTAGGAACCTCCCCCACAAGTCACCCCATTTTGCAAACTACACCCTTCAGGGAATTCATTTAGGGGTATAGTGTACATTTCAAACCCCCAGGGGTTTCACCAATTTTGATACAACTGGGCTGTGAAAATGAAAAAATTTAAATTTTTCATTTTCACAGCTCAGTTGTATCAAAATTGGTGAAACCCCTGGGGGTTTGAAATGTACACTATACCCCCTGATGAATTCCCTGAAGGGTGTAGTTTGCAAAATGGGGTCACTTGTGGGGGGGTTCCACTGTATGGGTGCTTCAGGGGTCATTGAACCAGAATCTGTGCTGCAAAATCCAAAAATCACTCCTTCCCTTCTGAGTCCTGCCATGCACCCAACTGGTATTTTTTGGTCACATGTGAGGCATTGCCATACTCGGGAGAAATTGGGGCACAGATTTTGGGGTGCTTTGTCTCCTTCATTCCTTGTGAAAATGAAAAATTTTGAGCCAGATCTGCATTTTTGTGTAAAAAAATGTAATTTTTTACACAAAAATGCAGATCTGGCTCAAAATTTTTCATTTTCACAAGGAATGAAGGAGACAAAGCACCCCAAAATCTGTGCCCCAATTTCTCCCGAGTATGGCAATGCCTCACATGTGACCAAAAAATACCAGTTGGGTGCATGGCAGGACTCAGAAGGGAAGGAGTGATATTTGGTGGTGGAATGAATGGTGGGTGCTATGTCGCATTAGCAAGACCCCCGAAGCACCAATACAGTGGAACCCCCCCACATGTGACCCCATTTTGGTCACCAGCTTTGGGAGGGGGGCTGGCGCTGCGGCTGGTGGGGGGGTGGAAGGGGTGCTGGCGCTGCGGCAGCCGGGTGGGTGGGAGGGAGGGGGGGCTGCCGGGTGGGAGGGGGGGGGGGGCTGGCGATCGGTGGTGATCGGTGCTGTACTTAACAGCACCGATCACCACCGATCACTGTGTTACCGAGCGGCTTAGCCGCCGGTAACACAGAAAACGCTGCAATTGGCTGTTCACATTTGAACAGCCAATCGCAGCGATCGCAGCGAGGGGGGGATGTCTGCTGTCAGGGACAGCAGACATCTCCAAACTGTCACCGCGTCTATAGACGCGGTGACAGTTTAAAAACCATGACGTATATATACGTCATATGTCGGGAGGGGGGTGCTGCTCATCGGTGGTGATCGGTGCTGTACTTAACAGCACCGATCACCACCGATCCCTGTGTTACCGAGCGGCTTAGCCGCCGGTAACACAGGAAACGCTGTGAATGGCTGTTCAGATTTGAACAGCCAATCACAGCGATCGCCGACCGGGGGGGGCATCCCTGCCCCCCCTGGGCGGCGAGGGGGGATGTCTGCTGTCAGGGACAGCAGACATCTCCAAACTGTCACCGCGTCTATAGACGCGGTGACAGTTTAAATCCATGACGTACATTTATGCCATGTGTCGGGAAGTACTTCCCGACCATGACGTAAATGTACGTCAAATGTCGGGAAGGGGTTAAACACAACATTTTTATTTGAATTCATATAACAAATATGAGCAACGCTGGCATTTTTAGCTGATATTTGGCATCTCTCTCATAGACCTGTTGGCACTCATATTTTGCACATCTTTCACATAGATGTTGTCATTTTTAGCAGATATTTTTACGCATCTCTCACAGAGATGTTGGCACTGAAAGGGTTAAGCAAAAGTACATGAGTTGGTCTCCAATGTCACTTTTTGTCCTGTTCACATCCTCTATTTTAGAATTACAATTTTTTTTCTAGCAAATAAACATAGCTGATAAAGTAATTATCAGCTAATTCACACCAGGACACATAAGCTCTCCATATAGATAGTAATGAACCGACATGACCTGCTTCATCATGGTAGGAATTACAGCAGCAGGGATGCCTGCCTTTTTCAAGATGGACCTCTCAACAACCACAACGTCAAAATAAGATGCCTTAAGTCCAGAAAGACGAAAGGGCCTTGAGACAGTAAATCGTCCCACAGGGGTAGGAGGCCAGGGCTTGTCTATCAGAAGAGCAGTTAGAATAGTTTAGCCAGGATTGGCGGGGCCATTCCGGTGCTATCAAGAGTATGGTTACCAATTTCCTGCAAATGTCCTGTAGAATCCAAGGCAACAGCAGAAATGGAGGGAAGAGATAGAACAACTGATAGTCCCAGGGGGCTGTGAGAGCATCCACTGACACCACCTGGGGGTCCCTTGTGCGTGCACAATACAGGGGAAGATGATGGTTGTGTCTTGTCACCATATGTCGATCTGTGGGCACCCCCACCGAGACTGGCGTCCGTGGTAAGGAGAGTCCAACTGCAAATGCCGAATCTCTTGCCCTCTTGTAGGTTCACAGAGTTGAGCCACCATGCCAGAGAGGACTGAGCTTGTGGAAACAGAGATACTTATTGGTGTAGGAAAAGATGAGAACCCAACTACTGACGAAGAAGGCAGAGTTTAAAAGGTTGAGTCCAAAAGTGACCTTATTGTACAGCTTCGAAAGCAGCCGCCATCTTTCTGAGAAGACGTGTACAAAGAAAGACTGAGACCTGTCGGTGTTGCAACACCAGACTCCTAAAGGAATTGTATCTTGTCTGGTGGCAGGAAAACTTGATGGAGAACCGTGTCCAAAATCATCAACAAAAACACTAACCTCTGAGTAGGCAGAAGGGGAGATTTCAGGATATTGAGCATCCACCCATAAGGGACCGGGGGTCTCTCAAGTCAAGTGGATGTTGTGCAAGAGAACCTCCCTGGACGACGCCTTTAGTAAGAGGTTGTCTTACCCTGAGCCCTGAGCTCTCAGTATCTCCATCATGGTTGCCATTACCTTGGTAAGATGTGAAGTAGAGGTATTTCCTCTACCCTGTCCTGGGTCTGCCCCTGAATTTTGCCTGTGGCCAAAAGGAATGACCTCCAGTTCCAGCTTGAAAGGCCCTGTGTGGAGGAGGAGCTGCTGTGGGTAGAAACAGGGTTAAACCTTTAGTGGCCTGGGAAATCATCTGGTCCAATTCTGGACCAAAAAGCATGTCTCCTGCGAAGGACAGCGCTTCCACAGCCCGCTTGGAATTGACATCTGCATGCCACTGTCGTAGTCTTAAACTCGGCGAGCTGAAATAGAGAGTGCAGATATACGTGCATCCATCTACTAGATAGCCTGCTGCTTCACAAATGTGTTCCATTAACACTAACAGATCCCCTGTAGCTGGATCATTGCCTAACTCGCCCAGGCCTCCATAGCCTTGTTGACCAAACAACCCACCTGAGCGGAACGCTGCAAGACTCCCGCAACGGTATAAATGTTAAGCGTGCTATGTAAATGTCTGTCAGAGGCGTCCTTAAGGGATGAGGCTCCCAAGATAGGCAGAATGGTCTTCTTCTGGAGACCGAGGGGTCTATGGATGGAGGTTATCCACATAGTTTTCTGCTATCCGTAGGAAAAGGATAAGATTATAAAAACCCTGCGAGACCTGAAAATGACGCGATAAGCTCTGCCCCTTAAGAAATGACGCTTTATTTAAAAGTGCCTTAAATGACCGCCATTACATTTACCTGGCCTCCCCGCCATTACGGAGCCAAGGTATATGTACCCCTGCTGTGCTGGCCGGCGGTGGACTGACTGAATGCGGTCCGCAAGGCACACTGCATTCAGCGGAGTCCAGTTCCTCAGGGATGGTGGTCCCACCAGCCAGGGACCCAGAGGAGAGCCGCACGGGTCCCCCAAGCAGCTCCCTTGTCACAGAAAGATACCTGCCTGTCCTCTTGCTGATTGCAGATCTCTAAATTAAAAAGCCCAAGAGTGAGCAGTGATGTGCCTAGCTCCCGCAGGCAGTTAGTCACAGTGAGTCAATTTTCAGGCTAGACCTTTAACAGTGCACCCCAGTAGTTACCGAGGTTACAGTAGGACATAAATACGGCAAGCTAGCATAAGAACCAAAGCGTGTCAAATGGATATTTTGACAAATGCGGCATACATATTGCTTACTATAACAACTCTTTATAATTTGCAATAAATGGGGGACATCAGTGGATAGCCAGCTCTGGGGCCAGATGCACTAAGCTTCAAAAGTGATAAAATTGAGATTTATAAACAACCAACCAATCAGATCCTACCTGCCATGTTACAGGCTGTGTTTGAAAACTGTGAGGCAGGGTCTGATTGTTTATCACTCTCCATTTTATCACTTTCGAAGCTTAGTGCATCTGGCCCCTGGTCTCTTGCAAATCATCAAAAATTTGGGACAAATGTTGTATAGGGGACAAGAAACTGCAGTGTCACACATTGCTCTAGTAAATATGGTTAATATGGGTTTTAAACAGAATTGGGTTTATATCTGAACCAGATATTCAACTGGTCATTATTGATATCCACAACAATACTGCACGCCACGTGCATCACACAGAGCAACCCCCTGTGCACCCACAGAGGTTTGCTAGAAGGTGAGCGCAGTGTAAACCCAATTCTGTTTATTGCACTTTTGGGCTAGGACAGCCCAACACTCTGCAGCCCCTTCGCTCAAAAGGTAACTGAGCGCTAGCAGAAAAAATCCTTTTTAATATGGGTTTTAGGCAAGCTCTTTAGCTTAATTCAGGATGGGTTCATGACTGATTGGATTAGCTATCACTTGTCAGTCCTATATCCACTTCCCTTCTATCACTTGCAGATTGACTGACTCCAATCTCAAACCTTGGACTTTTCCGTGTGTGTACTCACAATGTCTGTCTAAAACCTCCAGTACACACCAAATGACTTTGATGTAGGATTCACGTTGCCTTCTGACTTTGCTACCACATTACTTCATTGTCTTACATATTTCTGGTTGCTGACATTTCATTTTCCTGATACCATTTTCCATCTTTGTGGTTCCAATGGGTCTAAGTTCAAGCCTGCTTCCGGTACACTGTGATCATCATTTACAAAGCTGGTATTCTACAGTAGACACCCCATGTCCTTGACACTTCTTTGCCCCTGTGGGTGACAGAGACTAGTCTATGCATTCCATCCGTCACACCCATTCTAATTGGATTGGAGCTTTCCATGTGATTCTTTGGCAGTACGGTGTGCAGTGTTCCTCTCTGCATCTGTTCTTTATTTGTGTGTTGCCTTTTATATATGTAACACACACACACACACACACACACACACACACACACACAGAGCTTATTCATTGCATAATTGTAACTTAGGTACATTTTAGTAAACAGCTAAAATAACAAATTGAGACAATGTTCAAATATATATGGGCCAAACTAAGTAGAACAGAAATGAGAACCTTTATGGTATAACGGAATAATTTGCTTGATAATGAAACTTACATAAGCATCAGATGCTGCATACAATTTCTGGTCATCAGTCAGCGGAAACCTGTCCCAGCTGCTGCAGCGCACGGAGTCCTCCTTCAGAAGCTGCTTGTATAACAGGTGTTTAACCAAGCCATTCAGACTCCACTTCTCTTTGCATTTAAGCTACAAAAAAAAAAAAAAAAAAACGAAAGCCCTTTACAATTTTTAAGACATCTCAACATCTGTGATCAGGATTATATTGACAATGGCTGTGAAACATAGTAAATTTTACTTTCTAGTTAGGTTATAAAATAAATTATAAACGAAAGCTTCAATTCCATAGAAAAAATAGGATTTTAATACCTACCGGTAAATCCTTTTCACTGAATTCAGATGGGGTACTGAGGTCTTATAACATTGGGAATAGAGGGTATCCGACAGGAGACAGGCACATAACATTTTCTTCAACCAGGGTGTGCTGGCTCCTCCCCTCTACTTCCCCTTACCAGCCAGTTAAGAAACTGTGCCCGAAGGAAGGATAACGTATGTGAGGTAGGAATTAGCATTAAGATAACGTGGTGAGATTTGCACCAGCACACCACAACAAACACAACAACTCTCTCAACTAAACATAGTTAACCCCGTAATTGTGTTACTTAGAACATAAATGATATTAAGATTTTTGTGGAGCAATTAATCACCAAAACTCAGCTGCTCCCAAACAGGTCAACGGACCTATAACTTTTCAGAATGCCAGAAATTGCAATCAGCAAGAAGGCAATAACAGGATTACAACCTGTGCAACAGAGCACTGCACTGAGGCGGGCGCTCAGTACCCCATCTGAATTCAGTGAAAAGGATTTACCAGTAGGTATTAAAATCCTATTTTCACTTTCATTCAGTATGGGGTACTGAGTTCTTATAACCTTGGGAGGTCCCAAAACTTCCAGAAAGGGCCGGAACGTGCGGAGCCTGTTGCAACACCGCCTGCCCAAACTCGGTATCATCACTGGCCACAGTGTCAAATTTATAAAACTTGACGAAAGTGTGTTGACCAGACGGTGGCAGCTCTACATAGCTGCAATGCTGACACACCCCGAGCAGCCGCACAGGATGCTCCTACGGCTCTAGTGGAGTGGGCTCTCACTGAGGCCGGAATAGTCAGATGGGCTGCCACATATGCTTGTTGTATAGTGGAACGAATCCATCTAGCAATCGATTGTTTCGATGCTGGGCATCCTTTCGTTTGTGTGTCATACAACACAAAAAGACACTCCGTCTTACGGATCCTTGATGTTCTCTTAACGTAGATCTGCAGGATTCTAACCACTGTGCAACAAAGAAAAGGTATGGATCCGCACAGACTTAATACATATTTGATCTATTTTACTAGAACCATTAGTTTAACCAATATACTGGACTACTCAATTATATGGTGGTAGTCTTGGATTGGTGGTGCGCCCAACACATCAGTATTTGCAACTGTGTAAAGGGGAGGTTGTATGCAAGAAGCATACAGAAAAGGACAAATGTGCCTTTTTGGGCGCACTCTTTGTTCAATAATTTGATTAATTCATTAAAACATAACTTTTATTAGCTTCTTATTCTAAAAAGTTGGGAGCATTACTCATTTCTTGGTCATTTGATACATTATCATTGACCGTCAATCAGAAAAAAAGGGGGGGGGGGGGGTCACATACAACATTTAGACAAGACATAAACAGACATTTGAAGACATGCTAGACTTCTAGCTAGTCCTCATATGTAACCATCTAATTTATATGGCCTTTTACAATAATCAGGTTATAAATTTTATGTTTGTGATTTATTATTGGAATTTTTATAAATTTTTATAAATTTTTATAAATTTAAAAATTGATAAAAATTTATAAAAATTCCAATAATAAATCACAAACATAAAATTTATAACCTGATTATTGTAAAAGGCCATATAAATTAGATGGTTACATATGAGGACTAGCTAGAAGTCTAGCATGTCTTCAAATGTCTGTTTATGTCTTGTCTAAATGTTGTATGTGACCCCCTCCCCCCCCCTTTTTTTCTGATTGACGGTCAATGATAATGTATCAAATGACCAAGAAATGAGTAATGCTCCCAACTTTTTAGAATAAGAAGCTAATAAAAGTTATGTTTTAATGAATTAATCATATCAAATTATTGAACAAAGAGTGCGCCCAAAAAGGCACATTTGTCCTTTTCTGTATGCTTCTTGCATACAACCTCCCCTTTACACAGGATTCTAACCACATCAAGTGGCTCAGGAATATCCTTATGCCCTGAACAAGAAGGAACCACAATCGGCTGGTTCATATGGAACGCCGAGACCACTTTAGGCAGGAACTGCTGTCTTATCCAAAGTTCCGCCCTGTCTTGATGGAAAATCAAGTATGGGCTCTTACAAGAGAGAGCACCAAGCTCAGAAACTCTTCTGGCCGAGGCCAGAGCCAGTAGCGTCACCGTCTTCCAGGTGAGTTATTTTAAGTCAATGGAGTCCACTGGTTCAAACCAGGCTGACTGAAGGAACTCCAGGACAACATCTAGGTATATCCTCAAGACTCCTTGCAGAAAGGTCTGGACTTCAGGATAGACCGCTAACTTTTTTTGAAAAAAGACAGAAAGGGACGATATTTTAACTTTTAAAGAAACTTAAAACTTTTTAACCCCAGCCGGAGTCCCTTATCAAGGCCCACCTGCAAGAAATGCAGGAAACGGTCTAATTTAAAATCTGCTGGCGGAAAACTAATGTGCTCGCACCAAGACACATATCTACGCCAGATCTTATGGTAGTGCGAGGCCGTCACTGCCTTCCTGGCCCGGGTCATGGTGTTTATGACTGAGGAATGAAATCCCTTCAGAGCTAGGATGTTCCGCTCAACCTCCAGGCCGTTAAACGAAGACGCCCTTAGTCCTGGTAGACGAAGGGGCCTTGTACTAGAAGATCTCTTCTTAGAGGCAGCCGCCACGGTTCTTCTATCAGCATGTTCTGCAGACTTGCGTACCATGCTCTCCGGGGCCAATCCGGCGCTATTAGGATTGCCTGCACCCTCTGATGTCTGATCCTTTGTAACACTCTCCCCAAGAGGGGGAGGGGAGGGAATAGGTATACTAGGTTGTATGACCAGTCCGCGGTCAGAGCATCTGTTGCCTCTGCTTGAGGATCTCTTGTCCTTGAGCAATACCTTTCCACCTTGTGGTTGGTCCTTGAGGCCATTAAGTCTATCTGTGGAAGCCCCCACAGATCTACAATGCTTCCGAACACCTGAGGATGCAGACTCCATTCCCCGGGGTGGAGGTCGTGACGACTCAGGAAATCCGCCTCCAAGTTGTCCACCCCGGGTATGAAGATGGCAGATATTGCCACAGCATGTGTCTCTGCCCAGGTCAGAATCTTGAAGACTTCTCTCATGCACGCTCTGCTCTTCGTGCCGCCTTGGCGGTTTATGTAAGCAACAGTCGTTGCGTTGTCCGACGGGACTTGTATCGCCTGATGCTCCAGGAGGAAGTGAGCCTCCAGAAGAGCATAGTGTACAGCTCTCAGTTCCAAGATGTTTATGTGGAGCTGAGTTTCCATGTATGACCACCGGCCCTGGAATCGCATCCCTTGTGCAACTGCCCCCCAGCCGTGAAGGCTGGCATCTGTGGTCAGCAAGATCCAGTCCTGGATCCCGAATCGTCTCCCTGCCAGGAGATTTGGCGTATGTAGCCACCACTGCAGGGACTGTCTTGCCTTCACAGACAAGCGAATCAACCTGTGCATGTGGATGTGTGAGCCCGACCACTTGCTCAATAGGTCCCACTGGAAAATTCTTGAGTGGAATCTCCCGAACTGCAGCACCTCGAATGAGGCCACCATAGTTCCCATCAGTCTGATGCAGAGGTAGACCGAGACTCTTTCTGGGGCTAACACCCCCCTCAACAGCTGTTGTATTGCTGCAATCTTCTCCCCTGGGAGAAACACCCTTCTCTCCACTGTGTCCAAAATCATCCCCAAGAACTGGAGACGTTGGGACGGAATCATTGAAGATTTTGGTATATTCAGGATCCATCCGTGCTGAGACAGGAGATGTCTTGTTGTCTCTATGGCCCCCAGCAGCTTGGACACTGACTCTGCTTTCAGCAACAAGTCGTCCAAGTATGGGATGATGTTTATCCCTTGACCCCTTAATGAGGACATCATCTCCGCCATCACTTTGGTGAAGACTCGTGGGGCCGTTGAAAGTCCAAACGGTAGGGTTTGGAACTGGAATTGTTCCTCCAGGATTGCAAATCTCAGGAAGGCCTGGTGTGGGGCCCACACCGGTATGTGGAGATACGCGTCCTTCACATCGATGGACGCTAGATATTCTCCCTCCTCCAGACCTGCAATCACTGCCCTCAGGGATTCCATTTGGAACTTGAACACCCTCAAGTAGGGGTTCAGGGACTTTAGATTTAAGATGGGTTGAACCGACCCATCTGGTTATGGAACCACAAATAGGTTTGAAAAGTAACCCCTGTTCCTTTCTGCAGCTGGCACTGGTATAATGACCTGTGCTAGGATCAGCTTTTGTACAGCTTGTCTGAGGATTCTGCGATCCTCTGCTGCTGCAGGGAGTCCCGAACTGAAATATCTCTGGGGGGGTGGTCTTTCGAACTCCAGCCTGTAACCGTGTGAAATAATGGCCCTGACCCAAGGGTCGAGGGCGGATGCATCCCACACGTGACTGAAGAACCTCAGTCTTGCCCAGACCGCGGGAATATCCTGAGGTGGGAGTGGCCCGTCATGCGGCGGGCTTAGGGGTAGCCGCACTTGTGCTACGGTCTCTTGTAGCTGCAGCAGCTGCCTTCCTAGGCTTACCTCTGGCGCCTCTATTGGCGGTGGAGCCTTCTCTGGCCTTGGACCTGAATCTAGAGGTCCGAAAGGACTGTTGTGAACCCCCTGTTAAAGGGCGTCTTACCGGGGTGGAGGCTGACGGGAGGAATGTGGACTTACCAGCCGTAGCTTTTGATATCAAATCATCCAGTTCACTCCCAAAGAGTCTATGCCCTGTGAAGGGGAGACTCTCTACGCTGCGTTTGGAGTCCGCGTCAGCGACCCACTGCCGCAACCACAGGGCCCTGCGGGCCGACACAGCCATGGCCGAGTTGTGGGCATTAATTGCACCTAACTCCTTTTGTGCTTCGCTCATCATCTTTGCTGTGTCCTGGATGTGGCATAGCTTTTCAGCTACCGTAGGCACATCCATGTCACTCAACAGGCCTTCTTGTATCTGGCCTGCCCATGTGAAGATAGCTTTTGCCATCCAGCAACTAGCAAGCACCGGGCGTTGAGATGCCCCACTGGCTGTATACATAGCCTTTACTGTGCCATCTAGTTTCCTATCAACCGCGTCCTTTAAGGTAGAGGTACCTGGGACTGGGAGCACCACCTTTTTTGAAAGGCGGGACACCGAAGCGTCCACTATAGGGGGCTCCTCCCACACCTTCCTGCCCGTGGGGTCAAAAGGGAAGGTAGATTTAAAACGCTTTCCAGGCAGCTTTGAACACCTCTTCTAAATCAGACTGTTCAGGAAAGACTATGTCTTGCCTTCTGTGTGACACAAAAAATGGGTCACCCTCAACCGGTGTGGCTAGAGGTAAATCTAGTACTTCTCTAACAGCAAGGACAAGGTTTTCAGTACCTTGAATGCAAGACTGTGACGCCTGTGAATGTACAATATCTGTGTCACCATCGCCATTATCTATATCGGAGTCAGGTGCCACGGCATCAAGTGCCATTTTGAGGGACACCCCTGGCATGGGTGTAAGAATATCCACCCTTGCTGACAGGACCTTTAAATCCTGTTGGACTTGCTTAGTCTGTAAATTATTTGTCGCCAGCTGTGATGAGACAGTCTCTAACATGGCTTTCATACCAGTAGCCCATGAAGGTTCCTGGGAGTCAGCCTGCGAGCTACTGCGCTGTGGAGACATGCTACTGAGCTGTGGTGACATACATTGCTCACATGCAACCTGTGATGTGGAGCTAGGAGCAAACTTGTTGCTGCAAATCATGCAAGTTATTTTTCTCACCATGTTGGAGAAAATAATACCCCCTTAAACACACTGCAGTCACGCTGAACACACACACAGTGAATGTACAGTAGTATATATGTATCTAACACACTATGTGCAGTTTCACATATATATATATATGACAGTGTAAAATTGCTTAACTAGCAGTGGGGGACTCAGAGGAATATGGGGGACACCAGCACCCTGTAACCTGGACTACCGATTAGATAGACCGGCTTTTATGCACAGACACCAATATTATCAATACTGTGTGCTGCTATCAGTGGCTTATAGCTCACTAGAAGCGCTATCAAGCGCTATACTTGCTGTCTCTGCTGACTGATCTCTCTCCCTTCAAGGCTGCGCTGAGGAGTGATCTCTGCTCTGCTGTAATGGCGCCCACAGCATGAGAAGAAGCAGGAAGCAGTGTACAGGCGCGCTCAGGTCCCGCTCTGAGCTAAGCCCCGCCCCTTGTAATGGCATCCGGGTTATGCTAATATTTATACTGGTGCCTGGTAACCCTTTAATAAGGGTTGACCCACATAGCGGTATATGCCCTGGTGGTCCAGTGGCAATGCCTGGCATCCAGTCAGTCTGCGTGGCTGCAGTGTTAAAACAGCTGCGCGCGATCCCTGTGCAGGGCCACCGCGCTGCCATCGCCATTATGCCGCACATAAAACCGGCGTACCCCACTGAGGGGACCCGGTTATTACTCACCACCGACATTTTCAGGCTGAGCCAGGGGTGTGCGGCAGCTGGGGGTGTGCTCGCTGCGGCGCAATGCCTGCGGTAACAGCACCCTCTCAGGTCGGTGGACCTGCAGCAGGGATCAGCTCGGTTCCTTGAAAGGCCTGCAGCAGTCCCTTCCCCCGGCTTCCCTCGTCGCATGGAAGCTGTTAAGCCCAAACAGCAACCCGAAAATAACAAACTAAAAGAAATTGAAGAAAAACTCTCTGGAGCTCCAGGAGTGTGCATCCTCTCCTGAGGGCACATTTTCTAAAACTGGCTAGTAAGGGGAAGTAGAGGGGAGGAGCCAGCACACCCTGGTTGAAGAAAATGTTATGTGCCTGTCTCCTGTCAGATACCCTCTATTCCCAAGGTTATAAGACCTCAGTACCCCATACTGAATGAAAGTGAAATATATATTTATGAAATAGAGTAGCTCTCATAGCCTTTGGAACGGCCCTCTACTCAGGATGTTTAACAGCACAATGTACCCTGGCCTCCTTGCTTAGAGATTATGCACCTGGAGGGAGAACTCTGATGTAGACAACAGGTGACCCTGACCTAGGATGAGCTTTAGCGCTGAAACGCAAATACGTTCCAGCTGAGACTCTACAGCAGTAAGTCACTGATATTTTACACATCAAATTCGTGTTATGAAAAGTACAAAGTTGTTAAAAATACATAAATGTAGAATCTATGTATGTTAGCATATCTGAATGTAAGAAAGTAGAATAAATCAAAAACATTCCTTTCTTAAACAAAAAATCCCAACAACATTTTCACATGGAACATTACATACTTTTTGGTTGGCCAAATCAGAAAGTTCAACAAATCCTTTCAGTTTCAGATCACAGTCGCTCATTAGCTTCCACTGGTCTCCTTCGATCCCTACACCAACTTTCTTTATGGTCACATCTTCTAGCAACCTCTTAAGACCCTTTGGAAAACCTAAGCATAATAATAATACACACATCTAATTATGGTCTATAAACGTCTGATGAATACAGTGTTTGTAAATAATTCAAGAAACCGGTCCACATGCTCAACACACACAGGGCCTAACAATAAGCTAAACGCAACTTCATATGCAGACACTTAGCAACGGGTGACACACTGCAGCACACTTGGTGTAATGGTAAGCATTACTGTTGAGCCTTAAGCACTGAGGTCATGTGTTAGATGCCCACCACAGCCCTGTGTGGAGTTTGTATATTCTTCTTGTGCTGGTGTAGGCTTACTCTCCCACCTCAAAACGTGTGTGTGTGTGTGTGTGTGTGTGTGTGTGTGTGTGTGTGTGTGTGTGTATATATATAATATAGAGTTCCACATGGGCCTAATGTGAAAGGTCAACCACTTTCTGTAAAGCGCTGCAAATGGCTAACTACTCTCTGTGTACTCTCTATAAATAACAAATAATAATGTGGAAGCACCAGGGGCTGCATAGGTATTTTCAAACATATGCATGATTCGGAGTTGCATGCATATCAACCATTTCCTTGCAACCAAATGGACATTTGTTGGTGGCAACTGAGTGACAACAACTGAAGGCATGCAAGTGTGTATTGTGGGTGTGTCAAGGTGCATTATGGGTGTGTAGAAAGCATTATATATGCATTCTGGATGCCAAAATCAGTAGCATAACCTTCTTTTAGCATGATCTAGAGCAGTGGTTCTCAACCTTGGTCCCCAAATACCCCCAAACAGTGCACATTTTTCAGGTCCCAACAGAGAATCACAAGTAAAATAAGTAGCTATACCTGTGAATCTTTTAAAAATGTGTCAGTAAATAATGAGTACACCTGTACCCCTGCCGGGTGACCTAGAAATACATCAACTGTTGGGGGTCCTTGAGGACCGTGGTTGTGAACCACTGGTCTAGAATATGTGTAAGTCCTGCTGAGGAGAATAACGAGGTCTACTCTTGCACAAGGAAGAGCACTGCAGTGAAATCATGTAGATGCACGCACTTTAGAACAGAGCTCTTGGACTTAATCCTCTGCTAATCACCTACTGTATTGTTCTATGTATTGCATTGCAGCTGAGAACAATAGGCCTTGGTGAGCCATGGCACACCATGGCTAACCAGAGAAAGCTAGTTGAAGAAGGCTCCATCTGTAAGTGTAGTCAAATTAGCATTCAGTATATATTTAATCTGCAATGGGCGTTGCATTTGCATTACAAACCACTTAAGGCCCATACACACTAGAAGATTTTCATTTCAAAGGACTTTGCCAAAATCTTTGAAAGATATATGTGTCACCAAAGTAGTGCGTACACACTGCGCTATTTTCCCAAAGAGCAAGAGATTTTCAGGAGGTGAAAGACTTTGCTGAAAATCTTTCATATAAAAGGCTATTTACATAATGGGCTGAGTTTGAATTCCAAGGGTGGAGGGGGAGGTGGGCACTGACGACTCAGAATGGCTGGGGAACACCTGCATTTTCTGGTGAACTCCCAGAAAATGGTAATGGCATGCCCCAAAATGTCTGTCTGCTGTCAATAAGACCGCAAACGACCAGGGATCACAGGCGTTTGACAGTGGCGGCGGTAACACATATATTGCTGATGCAGACCAGCAATGCATGTGTTACCCCCATAACATAATGTACGTTGGGGGGCAGTGGTGGCGGTAACATAGACAGTGCCGGCCATACATTAGCGCCTCATATTTTATTAATAAACATTGGTGGGCAGGGCTAACAGAAATATATACATTGCTGGCATGTGCCAGCAATGTATATATTACCAGCTAATATATATTCATTGGTGGGCAGAGCTACCAGAAATATATACATTGCTGGCATGTGCCAGCAATGTATATATTAACAGCTAATATATATTCATTGGTGGGTAGGGCTACCAGAAATATATACATTGCTGGCATGTGCCAGCAATGTATATATTACCAGCTAAATCAATAGTGCTGCTGCGGGCAGGGGAGTTGGAGACTGGACAGGCAGGCGGGCGGGCAGCTTTTTCTCCCTGCTCCATGTATATACAGAGCAGGGGGAGCAGGTCAGGAGCTGGCGTACTGACAGGGGGACTCGGAGCTGCTGCAGACGACGGGCGGCCGTGAGTATGCGGTGCAGGGGGAGCCGGGGAGGGAGAGGGGAACCAGAGGTGCTGGCGCTGCTGCGGATGGGGGCGGGTGACGGCGGCGGCTTTTACCTCCCTGATCCGTGCAGTGCTATAGGGAGCAGGGGGAGTGAGCAGCACTTCAGGGGGAGGGAGAAAGGGAGGCAGCGGGGCGGTCTGCCGGGCTCAAAGTCGATAATCTTTCAGCCCGGCAGCCGTGAGGGGCGTACACACACAGAGATGATGGCTGAATAAACCAGCCATCATCTCTGGCATGCTGGTTAAACCAGCAGACTAGAGATTTTGCTAGCGATGATGCGGGAGCGCGCATCATCGCTAGTCTACCATCGGTGGCCTATACACACTGGGCGATTTTCAGCTGAAAATCGCTCAAAACGGCCAAAATGAGCGATTTTTCAGCTGAAAATCATCTAGTGTGTATGGGCCTTAAGAGTCAGGCCAAGACTTTTAACCCTAGTACCTGTACACATAGATGTTCTATTATGTGAAACAAAGTATGGCAAAATGCGGGCGTTTGCTACCATACTAGAGTGTAATATTATTATATGAAGAGGAAGATAACGAAAAAAATGTTTGGACTGCATCTCATATTATAAAGGCAATACAAATATAGAAAAGCAGTAACAGTGGATTCGAAAATGCGCAGCTCTGCTTTATCCCTGCTAAACTTCAGCACATTAGAGTAGGACAGGGGAAAACAAATGTTTATTATACTGTATGTAGTTTTCTGTACTAATGCTGTACAGAAATACGGAAAATTTAATCTGCAGACTGTAAGAATGCAAGCAGGGTGATGAGGTGTTACAGGCAGGGGGACTGGGCGCCATTCGATCAGTGCTGGAAGTACAAGTAAATAATTTAGCATTATGATAATTAATAATTGAACTCCTTATAATTGCTCTTCTTATATGTTACAATATGAGCAATTCATATCTACAAGCAGCCAATTACAAATGGCAATAAAAGATCTCAGTCTAAAGGTGCATACACATGGGGCAATATGATCACTGGCAATATATTGCTCAGTGTCCCGTTTTCAACTGCGACCAGAGATGGTCGCTGATGAAAATGACACACTGCCGGGAGAGGAGGCCGGGGAAGTCGCTGGTCAGAGGAGCATGCAACTACTTGTGTAGTTTCACGGCGCCACTAAATTGCATGCGATTTGCATGCGATTTAGTACCTGTTCATAACACAACTATCCACTACAGCATGGAGTTGAAGCGTGGCGAGCTTAGCGTGCCCCGCGAGGGGACACATCTTACTTGAAATGTATTCCCCGGACTCAGAGAATACAGGTCAAGTAATCCGTGTCCCATCGCAACGCTTCGGCGTCGGTGGCTCGCCACGCTATATAAAATCAACTCCATGTCGGAGTGGATAGTGGCATCCAGCCGCTCCCCAGGGGTCCCCGCCGCCTGCCCGCACCCCCCCTAACTCTGTCCATCTCCCTGAGGCGGAGACGGACAGGGTTCCCGTCACCCCGCCGACGGAGATTGAGATGCGCATGCGCATCTCAGTCAGATGGTGAGGCAGGCTGCTGGCGGATCGCCAGCGCTGACGTTCTGGAGATTCGCCAGCAAGGAAGAGGCCTGCCCCATCTGTAAATCGCATGCGATATCGGGTGGCGCCATGAAACTACACAAGTACCAAAAATAATCCCTTAAAATATTATTTTCCTCTCTTTACTAATTAAAACTAGTGGTGAGCGAATTTGGTTTTACTTGGATCTTTTCACCAAATTATCACAATTTCGGATTTTTCCAATTAGTTATTGGCTGTCAGGTGTTTTGGATAGCTAGCCAATAAGATCCTGTTTTGAGATCGAAGTAAAACTGAGCTCACTCAGCTCTAATTAAAAAGAAACCTTTTTTTGGTACAATTTTTTTTTAAGTGGAACATAAGCTTCACAATATTTATCATATTCAACAGGTATATTGCATTGCAAAAAGGGACAACTGCAATTAAAAATGAGTGAAGTATGACTGAACAGTTTTTTAGACATGGGAAAGAAATTTCTAATACAAACAGTAATACTTGTATAAGAAATATGAGTAACATCAAACAACGATCACATATTTAGTATATGGACTAAAGCATTCTGGTTATTTAGACATACAACTTTGAAAAAAAAATTATTTCTAAAAGCAGTATTTCTTGATCATTTTATATTAAAAACACCCACCTGTCATAGAGGAAATGTGAAATAAGTAGCACTGCTTTTCTGAAATGCATACTTGGATGAGAGCAACCTTCCCAGTTTTGCCCTTTAAGTAAACAGGGGGCCATTCAATGTCAAATCCAACTGCTTCTCCTTCTTGGAGTCCCTCTCTAAAATAATAAAGTATGTAACTCTTAATTACAAATGCACTTTAAGTTTATTAATTAACCAGAACTTTAAAATCAAACCAACAATGCTACAATCCAACCAAACCGCAACAAAAATTATATGTGGCAGGTGCCATCCCAGCTGTGTCGAGTTGTGGAACCATAATAGATACAGCACCTGACACTAAGGGGCATGAGGAAAGTATACATGCTATTACTACCATCAAAAGCCACATAACTAAAGTACAACTAGAAACATTATGTTATTTGAAAGGGCTCACCTGATCATCTCAGACAAGAAAGAGCAGTCATTCGCTTCATAGCTATAGACAATGGAGCCACCAAATTCCAAAAATGGGAGATTGTCTTCAAAGAGGTTAATTGTGCGCCCAGGCTTCTAATATATAAAGGAAAATCCTGACTTGAGCATAATTGAAACAAACAAGCTAGCAGAATGTCACAATATATAAATGAAATCTTTACCAAAAGCTTACCAATAAATGTATGTATACCCCACATGGTACCAATGCAGCATGGAAGAAGTCTGAGTTGGGAAAAGGGGCTACAGTAGTTTATTATTTCATTCATTGAAGAGCAGGACATTGGCCTATTACCAATTATATACTGCTCTAGACCACTCTAGACTCCTTTACATCCCTATGCTGCTCTTCATCCCTCTACACCACTATTTAGTGGCTGTGAGGGAGTTGGTATCCAGGACTCTGTGGTCCTATGAGTATTTATGCAAGCCGGTCACCTGTTTCTAACAGAAAATTAAGTTAATTGCAACAGCTGGAGCTAAAAAAAAACAATGGCTGGTATAGTACATACATTTATATTGGTACTTGTGGAGTATCACGGCTCCCATCGTATGCCATATGTAGTGGCATACGATGCGATACGATTTTTACAGATTTTTGAGAATTTGTGCTCAAAAATCGTATGCCATCGCATCCCCATCGTATGGCATCGTATGCCATATGTAGTGGCATACGATGCGATACAATTTTTACCGATTTTTGCTCAAAAATCGTATGCGATCGCATCGGATGCGATGGCACCCGATTTTGCACTGAAATGCATCAGAATGCATTGAAATGTGTATTAAACTAGTGAAATGCCCCCAAATGCCATTTTTCATAGTGCACCACCCCCACTATCAACGCCAACCCGAAGCGTGGCGAGCGCAGCGAGCCCGCAAGGGGCGGCGGTACGCGTCCTACGACCTTTTCATACCCCCACTATCCACGTCGGCGTGGAGTTGAGAATAGAATAGTGTGGCGAGCGCAGCGAGCCGCCGAGCCTGAAGCGTGGCGAGCCCCGCGAGGGGACGCGGATACCTGTGAAGCCCGCGAGGGGACGCGTATAGCTGTGAAGGTATCCACGTCCCTGCGCGGGGCTTGCTGCGCTCGCCACACTATTCTATTCTCAACTCCACGCCGACGTGGATAGTGGGGGTATGAAAAGGTTGCCACGCTTCGGGTTGACGTTGATAGTGGGGGTGGTGCACTATGAAAAATGGCATTTGGGGGCATTTCACAAGTTTAATACACATTTCAATGCATTCTGATGCATTTCAGTGCAAAATCGGGTGCGATCGCATCGCATGCGATTTGATCGCATGCGATGCGATTTTTAGCATACAATCAGCATACGATGAAGGTCGTGGGAGCTGTGATACTCCACAAGTACCTTTATATTTAATCCAAACACCATATTAAATTCATTTTAAATACAAATACAGTGTATGTTTTTATACCTTTAGAACAAACCACCACATTTCTTTATAAATGACAACCCAACCTCACCAATATAATGCACCCCAGCATATTATACTGTAAATAATGCCCCACCATTACCAATAGTCCCCTACTTGTGTATTATACTGTAACACACACACACACACTGGGGGAAATTTACTAAAATGGGAGTTATATTTCACATGGGATGTTGCTATGGACTACTAATCCGAATCTACTTATTTATCACCTTCTAGAACAGTGGTTCTCAAACTCGGTCCTCATGACCCCCAACAGTGCACCTTTTCCAGGTCTCCACACAGAATCACAAGTGAAGTTATTAGCTCCACCTGTGGATCTTTTAAATTGTGCCAGTGAATGATGAGTAAACCTGCAGGGTGACCTGGAAAATGTGAACTGTTGGGGGGTTTTGAGGACCGAGGTTGAGAACCACTGTTCTAGGAGAGAATAGATGACGACTGGTTGGTTGCTCATTGCAACATCCCATGTGAAATAGAACTCACATCTTAGTAAAAATTGTCCCCACTGTATTAGAAAGTACACACTCCTATGTAGAATTAGTTACCATGTGCTCAGGTCTCTTAGTGTCAGCTGATGGAGGAAGCCGAACAGCCATGAAGGATGAGGACGAGCTGAGCCTTAAGAAGCAGGGAGGAGGGGTGAAAAAATAGGAAAGGAGGGGGAACAGAGAAGCAGACAGGTCAGATGAGGGATGCTTGAGGAGAGAAAGAGGAGGAGGGGGAGGAGCTACAGAGCAGACAGGTGAGAGGAGAGGGACTATGGGATGGAACAGAGACAGTGGAGGAGTAAAGAGAGAAGGGGCGGAACAAGAAAATAAAAGTAGCTCAATGGAGACTAGTCCTAGCGGAGGGACCAGTTGCCAGGAAGAGCAGGCAATGAAATTAATGTAGGGTTGTAACGCTGGGTACAGTTATGACACTACCTCACTAACCCCTTAGGCCACTGCAGAACATTAGTAAAGGGTGCTATGGTTGTCATTACATGCCGTTGTCCCAATACGCCACTGCTGGCCACTGTAAAGCTCAGCTGGCTCTAGGCTTAAATGCCCCAAGGCAATTCAAATGATCTAGGCATTTGGCTAAATTTACCTGATCATCATGGCTATTAGGGAGGATCAAGGTATTCACCATAGACTTTGCAAAAGAAGCAAAGCATCCCTAACTTCCAATTTTGGCTTCAGTTCTAAATCACCTTTAATTGGATTCTCATGTGTTTTTCAGAGTACACAAAATTGCACCAAATATTATGGATTGGACTGAAAAAGATGAAATCAGTAGTGTATCTCTAGTGAAGATAAACCCAAAGGCGAGAATAAAATAAGCTAGTGTGCATCATTCATGCATCATTCAATGGAAGGTGAACTATTTGATGTGATGATATAAACCTAGAAGATTATTTTACACATTGCAACACTGATATAGGGCTTAAACTTGCATGGGTTGTTAATCTGAAAAGTTGCAGTTGACTGAGAAAACACCCCATGTCACTACCCCCAAAAGCCGAGTTTCTGTCACTTAAATTGCAGCTACATTGCATTTACAATCCATTCACAATTTCAGTCACCGATTCCCCTCATGCATAGTAATTTAATAATCACTCGATTTTAAACTTCTCTATTGAGTGATTCATGCTGAATAAGCACTTCCCAAATTAAACCGAAAAGGAATGCATCTCTCACTTTATGGAAGTGAGAGATTTATACCTTATTGTTTGCATATTCTCAATAACCTATTTTAAAGTGTAAAGAAAACTTGGTACTGCTTTCCTAGCACGGCGCCCGTCTCATTGATTGTATGCCTTAAGTTTAAGGTACTTAAGGCATACAATCAATGCGATGGACCCGATTTTTTAATCTCATGGATCTTATGCATCCATAAGATGCATGAGATCCATGAGATAAAAAATCGTGAGCCCCCAATAACCATTGTTAACGCCACCAGCACTATCAACACCAACCCAAAGCGTGGCGAGCGCAGCAAGCCCGCAAGGGGCGGCGGTACGCGTCCTCCGACCTTTTCATACCCCCACTATCCACGTCGGCATGGAGTTGATTTTATATAGTGTGGCGAGCGCAGCGAGCCACCGAGCCCAAAGCGTGGCGAGCCCCACGAGGGGACGCGGACTACTTTACATGTATTCCGCGTCCGCTCGCCACACTATATAAAATAAACTCCACGCTGACGTGGATAGTGGGGGTATGAAAAGGTCGGAGGACGCGTACCGCTGCGCTCGCCACACTTCGGGTTGGCGTCAATAGTAGGGTGGCTTTAACAATGGGGGGGCCATGTCACCCATTAGGGGGGGTTAGTAATTAAAATTGGGGTTTTGGGGCCTTTTTACATTGATTCCAATGTAAAAATCTCGTCGATTGCATCATCTCATGCATCTTATGCCGCACAAACACACAAGATGCATGAGATGCATGAGATGCTTGCAATGTAAAAATCCTGTCAATCTCGTCGATCACGTCGATTGCATCATCTCATGCATCTTATGCCGCACAAACACATAAGATGCACGAGATGCTTGAGATATCAGCCCCATACATACAATCTAGATCGTGGGCGCCGTGCTAGGAAAGCAGTACCGAAAAAAAATATAAAGTACTTTGTGAAATAAATATACACAGGAAATCATAGATGCGCTCACCTATGTCATAATTAAAAAGAAACCTTTACTACAATTTCACAACGCTGTTAACCCCGTGAGTGGTGGTTTTGCTGGGGCAGGACAAACCTGCCAGGGCAGGTTTGTCCTGCCCCAGCAAAACCCACCACAGACCATTAGGAGCTGACTGCCGATGGCCGCCGGACCCTGTCCCTGAGCCTCCTGAAAGAACAACAGAAGGAGCACTCAGGGACGCAACAGGTAGGTAGCCACGGCGTCTAACAAAATAAAGTCTTATAGTGTGTATCCAGCTAAAGCTTTTCATCCTGATTTTATTACATTTTTTAATTTTATTATTTTTTATTTTGTGCTTCATACACTACATTATTATTCAAGGGACTTGAGTGATAAGATTGTAACAGGGACATTGACAATTGATAATTTAGCACTGTATCCCATCCTTCACATACTAAAGCCTTGGCCATCAATCCAGGGTATTCAAGTCAGATAATATTCAACTTTTGACAACCTTCTCCAAATTCTTTGACTTGTATATTAAGACAAAATTTGTTCTTATGGCAGCACTTCTGGGCTTGTAATTAACACTAATAATTACGTGGGAATACTCCCCTTGTACTGGGTATTTGGTTCCTTGATGGAGTCATGCAGTTCCATTGTAAACTCCTTCATCTTTTCTAACTTATCTAATGGAATGGAAGTAGCGCTTAAACTATTATAAAAGTATTTTTAAATAACAACAGCAGTATAGTCTGAAAAAAATATAGGTACATTTTTTTGATAAAACATTAAAAATTGCTATTTAATACCTTCCGGTAAATCCTTTTCTCAAAGTCCATATGGTATACTGGGGTCTCAATACGATGGGGAATAGAGGATCCTCTGCAGGAGACAGGCGCATAAAACTTTCTTCAGAACGGGTGTACAGGCTCCTCCCATCTATGTCCCCACCCACAAACCAGTTAAGGAAAACTGTGCCCGGAGGAGGATCAACGTATGTGAGAAAAGGATATGTGATACATGATATGTGGTGAGATTCATACCAGCACACCCCAAACAACAATAAGAACTGGTGACCTAACTGGTTAACCTTTTATTGTATTATATTAGTAAACAAAGTCACAACATTGGTTAAACAATGTCACTCAAACTCAGGTGACAACCAGATGCAGTAAGAACCGGTAGATTTCCCAGCCGTAGCTTTTGAAATCAACTCATCTTGGAGTCTACATCCGTGACCCACTGACGCAACAACAGAGCCCTGCATGCTGACATGAAAAAAACTCTCTGGAGCTCCAGAAGTGTTCATCCTCTCCTGACGACACATTTTTCTAAACTGGCTTCTAGGTGGGGATGTAGAGGGGAGGAGCCAGTACAACAGTTCTGAAGAAAGTTTTATGTGCCTGTCTACTGTGGAGGACCCTCTATTCCCCATCGTATTGAGACCCCAGTAACCCATATGGATGATGGAGAAAGAAGTATACAGTAACTATGAATTGCTTGATTAGAGCAGCATAATGTCATGTTAGGGCAGGGGTCCTCAAACTATTTTGCTCTGAGACCCAATCAAACAATAAAAATAATTACAGGACCCCAGCAAGTTACTGCAGAAGGTCATCACGTCACATGTGTAGTCAGCTAACAGCAAACGCATGGCAGGATTGTGGAGCCACAAAATAATGTGAGGAGCAAGGAAAATAGACTATTCAACAGATTTTTCAGACTCCTTTAATCACTGGATTAGAAAAGTCATCAGCCTTATGATCAGCAACATAGAATTGCGACCCCATGCTGAGACAGTTTGAGAACCGCTGCGTTAGGGAAATCAGTTGTTTTTCAAATGAAATACAGTCTGTCAAGCCAAAGGCTTGGTTGGAACCATAAGCCACGGGTGTAAGGGTTGACCCAATAGAGGACTCTGGGAACTTGGAAGCATGAACCAGAATATGGTAATTGGTAGGATTGCCCGAGAACTTGACCAGAATACAGGAAGCAGGTAAGTATAATACAAAGTATTCGTAAATACAAAGCCTAATATTTAATCTTGGAGCATCCACACTATTGTGAGGACCTATTGTATACCAACGGTCCACAAGAACGCCTCTAGCAGTGAGATCAAATCTATTACCAAGTACCCAGAATTCTCTATTTACACACCTATTTAAATTCCATCAATGATCATCATTAAAAATTCTTTATCAGAGGGACTGTGTGTGCTATTGAAAAACAACTGTGATTACCCTAACGTGAAATTATGCTGCTCTAACCAAGCAATTTATATTTATTCTTATTTTTAATATGTTTTATCAATAGATGAACATTATATATATTTTTTCAGACTATCCCACTGTTGTTATTTAAAAATACTTTTATAATAGGATAAGAGCTGCTTCCATTGGTTTCTTTCTGTTGTATGACCTGGGGGCATGGACTTTATCCCCTCCCTATGAAGCAACCTTTAGAGAAACGACCCTCTCAAGTGCCTAAATATACCAGTGATAAATGTCCTTTATTATTCAGGAGTTAGTCTTCTTAAAAACCTGACTGATCTCTATAAACAAAATGTCACTCTTGCAATTAGGGATATGGTGGTTGAACTTAGGGTATGAGACCATCTTACTCTTTCATATATTGGTAGAGCCAAATGAACAAATGTCCTCAAATTACTGTATTTGCTACACATTCTTCTTCACATTCACACTTTTATTCTATTTTTTTTTAATGGGAAACTGCTCTGTACAGGTTTCTAGAAACTGTCAATCTAGATCAATTGCGGGCATTAACTTAACCAACATCACTAAAATCTAACTACACTTTTCAGATTTTCCCATCAGATATTTGAAGGACTAGCTACATGGGACTAATCTTATATGCCATACATCCCTTGAGTCACAGTTCCTGGAAAATCCAACCACAGATTGTTTTTTACACAAGGAAGGATTGTTTCAGTCCTCAATGTAAGCAAAGCAGGAGGCTGCTGATTGGGTACTTAATTATGGTTGCTATAATTTCTTGCTGGAGGTCTGGAACCAGAAGTGACCAAATCATAATTTTAATGTTTCTAAGCATTTTTTGTATTTTAGTTATGTAAAACATGTTGCATTATGTAATATTTACATATTTTATAAACATTTCTTTCTTTGAAACTCACCACATGTGGCCAGCAACAACATCACCTTATAAAAGATGATCCTGTTGAAATGCATTGGAGGTGACACAAGTTGCTTCTGGCTGTGAGACGTAAGGAGCCAAATGCAAGTGTACAAGTTTTTGTGAGAGTACAAACTCACGCCAACTTGCTGCAATTATGATAAGTTTGTACCGCAACTCGCGCTATGTTATCACAAGGTATGAATTTGTCATAGGATTCTGTGTTTAAAGGCAAAAAGAACATAAAAGCATAACCAGGCTGGCTATTACATTTCACCCTGAGTGTGCAGAGAATCTGAATCCTGAAAGGATCCCAGAAAGGGTGTCCGGGCTCTTCAAAAGAAATCATATAAGCTGCATTTCACATGGTTTCTAATACCTACCTATGATATATTCCACAATGAATACATTTTCTGTACTTTATAAAGCTACTTTATGTTGTTCTTTTTTTTAGGACAAACCATGGCTTTGTGTTGGTAAGATTAATGTATTCCTGCTTGGAAAATGTTTAAAGGCCTCATATATTTAGATGGAAAGGATGCTGAGACTTCAAGAGGAAGTTTGGACTTGTGACAGACTGTTATTGCATCTGACATATAGATCGTGGCAGGTGCTCAATTAGTTTAGTAATACCATCCAGGTGCATGTAAAGGAGGGGTAATACTGAGTAAGTAAAAAATCCATTGTTTCCCTCAGCTCACTGAATGGAATTAGTAACCAGTCTAGAACACTGCATGATAATAAAATTCTGAGATATTGGTTACATATATTTTGCACAAAATTATGTGTAAGCCCCCAAGCCAACATCAAGGCTTCTCTGTATTATGGGGGTCCCTAGCGCTATATCTAGGTGCAGGGTGTATTGGGCATACACATAATTTTTGCGCAAAATACATGTAACCAATATCTATGAATTCTATTATCATGTAGTCTTCTAGACTGGTTACTAATACCATTCAGTGAGCTGGGGGAAACCATGGATTTTTTACTTACTCAGTATTACCCCTCCTTTACATGCACCTGGATGGTATTACTATGGAAACCATGGATTTTGTTATTGAATCTAGAATATCCTCACAGTGGCGTACAGAATTTTTTTACTTTTATAGTGTATATCACCCTACAGTGGCCTGATTTACTAGGACAGTCTACCATATTTCTATTGTATTACAATTAGTGCTCTGGTGTATATTACCTTGGTGATAACTAATTCAGTGACCTATTGTCCAATGGTCTATACTGCTGGCTACTTTATTATATTATTTTAGTTTATTTCTCCAGTCATTTCATCACTTAGCTGGATCTTTACACAATATACTGCCATTCACTGTTGCAAATGGTATTTTGAAGCAGTTATGATGGAACGTATGTAGAAATCCATACTGCAGTAGGTAAAGTAACAACTGTATAATATTAAACAGCATTCAAAAATAATTCCAGGGTAGACATCTTCAAATTAATTCCACTGTAAAATGATTCACTCATCCACAGAATTACAATAATGATCACTTGTACACGTTTCACGTGTACGCTCCCTGTGAAATGCATTCAAGTGGTTTGTAGTTCTTTTTTTATTTAACACTTTTATTTATTATCATTAATTTCTCTTTAAATCCACCTGCACTAGACTACACCATAGGTTAACACATTAAAAATGACTAAAACAGATTCAATTAATGAGGAAATGTTATTGCTGGCAAAAAGGAGCAGAGCATCTCCTAATGTTCAGCTATGCACATTAGAAATGGCAGTTCCAGTACACCTCTATGGCGTGAGAGGAAAAACCTGCAATGTCTGTTGCTGAGATGTGCTGCTCTGCAACAGCACATCACGTCTGAATGGCACAACTGATTTCCTCCCTAAACATTATGAGCTCACGAAATTTGAGATCTATTTTTTTATTTCATTTTTTTTTAAACAAAATAAATTAAAAGATCTTTAATTTAATTAGATATTTTTTCTAATGGGTTTTAAGTAATAGATAATTAAAATGATAATTGAGAAATGACCAAACACAACTATTAAAAAAAGAAATTAAATGATTTGTCCACATTTTGACAATATATGCTCGAACACAGTGACCCTGTAACAGAGACTACCTATTACTCAGTCTCTGCAGTTCTTGAACAGTACATTTGAAACCATATTTAATGAAGGGAGCTGGGCAAACTGCTTCTTCATTTTTTATATTTTTTTAAGAGCTGCAAAACACAGTAATAAAGTACATAAAATTGGCTAAATGTTTTTGTGGAGCCAACCTCCATTACTTTAAAGTAAAGCTTTTGAAAAAAAAAAACTTAAGCGCTAAACTCTGCCCTACTGCTGCTTGTCCCTCAAAAATAGTTCAACTTCAAACTATAGGACAAGAAACATTTGGAAAAGTTTGAGGGTCTCTTACAGCGCTACTCCTTAGGTTTAGACATAACTTAATGTCTCAAAATAGTCCCAAATAACCATTCAATTTCCAATTGATGAAAGACCAAGTCATCTTTGTTTTTAAAAGGATATTTGCATATATCACTTAGTATGTCCAGAAAAAAATGCAAAAAAACACATACGAATAAAATATCAAAATTAAAAAAAAAGCATTAAATATATTATACAAATGATGTCACTTTTCAGACATAAATATAGATATAAACCACCTGACCTTTTGGTGTACCTCAAATAGTAAAATGATGGTACTTATGTATTATCTGGACTCCCATGTTAAATGCACCCCATTTTTTCATACCCCTACTATCCAACTACGCATGGAGTTGATTTTATATAGTGTGGCGAGCGCAGCGAGCCACCGTGCCCGAAGCGTGGTGAGCGCAGCGAGCCCCACGAGGGGACGCGGTCTCATAAGAAAAATGGGAGTCCAGATATTACATAAGTACCAAAATGATTATTAGGGATTAGATGTAGTTCCCGGGTATCCCCAAAAATCTGCCACTGCAGCCATATGGACCTCTCACCCTCTGCCGGGTGACTGATCTTTTAAATCAGGCAGATGCACTGCCACCGTCGCTGCCCGCGTCTCACTGTCTCTGTATCACACAGAAAGAAGACGATCCCTGCCCAGAAATCTGTCCTGCCACCATGGTCGTGTGGACCTCTCGCCCTCTGCCAGAGACTGATCTATAGTCGGGCAGCTGTACCGCTGCCCACGCCTCCGTTTCTGTGTGCTCTACCCTGCTCTCCTAGACTCTGCCACTGGTAAAGTTCCGAGCTGCGGTATTACCCAGCTCCTACGTCTATCTGCACTACAGTGTGTCTTCCAGCCAGGGACATGGGGAGGCATCACTGGGTAGCGCACACGGTCCTAGTATGACTGAGGACTCAGTGTTACGCCCCACTTGTATGCAGGTTGGTGTGCGCGATCCCAAACAGCTGAATCAGCTGTACGCTACTCCCGCACCTGTTCAAGTTCAGAAAAATGAGGCCACTTGGGTAAGCATAAATAAACTGCTTCAGATTATCAGTAAGAGTGCTAGTTAACACATTTGGTTTACTCTCAACAGCTCACATCGCGAGTAAATGTGGCTGACGCTGGCTGCGCTTACGCTACTGCCGAATGTGCAGGTTTTGGTTCAGGCACAGAAGGGCCTCAGCAAGGATGTACAAGTCTACCACTTGAAGCGAACGTGTGGGGAAGTTCAGGTGTCATTACGGAGTTTACACACCATTGCAATGGGAACTCACATCCTCTGTAAGCTATTCAAAACCAATAGGATTATCCCTTAAACTGCTAATTCTTACTAATACAACATTCTCTGTATTTTCTCTTTCCCTCCTAATTGAATACTTGTCAGTGTCCTCATTGTTTGGAGGATAGCGGAAACAGATCTATTTTTCAGTGGTGGTGAGTTCTGTACAGCCAGAAGCATTGCCTTGGGAGCATGTCTGTGGTCCGGGCCCTCTGCAGACATATCCTCTCTAGCTGCGGTTTGCGGGGACTGTGTGGGAGGTGTCGGAGGTGCTGGCTGTTAGAATTACAACAGAAGCATGTCAGTTCTTCTGCAGACATGTCTCATCACCAATGGGGACAGGTCCTCTGCTGAAATGTCTCCTTAATTCTCCAGTGAGGACACTGAAAAGTGTTCAATTAGGAAGAAGATACAAAAATGTGGTACATTAGTATCAGGTCACGAAAACATTACATTAGTAGGAAGTAGCCATTGAAGTGTTAACATATTACTTAATATCATGGACCTGTTTATTGCTGTCCTGGAGTAGTTCAGACATGCCTACCCTCCCGCATTCAGAAGTGGGGTCCCGACTTTTATATCAGCCTCCTGCTACCCCGCTAACATCCAAACTGGCCACTGTGGGGTTGTGGGGAGCGGTGGCTGAGCTGCTGTCACAGTGAGGAAGTCTGTGGATGGGAGGAGCTGGAAAGTCAGTCAGCAGCCAGGGCTTCACTGAGGTTGGCCCCACCCACCACACTCTGCATCAATCCTGCTCCTGTGTTACCGGCTGCCCTATGCTGCTTCCCCCTCACCACACTGCAGGGTCCCTGCACTCCCCTGGAAGGAGCAACGCAGCCAGGTGAGTGCTGTGTGTACTGGGGAGGGGGCTGTAATATGGGAGGAATAAATGTGTGTGCACTATGGGCCTGATTCAGACCTGTTGACTAGGCTGCTTATATTCGCAGCCTAGTGAGCATTTAAATGCCACCGGCTGCCCCGCCAAACACCTGCCCCCTGATGTGCGAATCCCCCTCATTAGCATGCAAGGGGATGTGTAAGCTTACACACCCACTCACATCAGTCGCTCACCATCTAATTTTTTTTTTCCCCTTCACAGATAAAACTCAGTCAAAACTGACTTTTATCCTGGCAGGAGATGGCGGAGTACGAGGCAGGAGCTGACGTCAACTGCCCGACAGTGTTTTTATTGATGCACATAAAACACTTGGCATTCCACTGTTGCTGCCCCATGCCTTCTTATACTGGAGCATACGCCCAGGCGAGTGTGAAAGGAGCGTTCGCCCAGGAGCACCTGGAATCTCCCTGAAACTAATTTTCAAAAGTAGCTAATTATGGAGTAGTTTAGCTATACTAACCCAGGTCCTGAACCTGTACCATTTAAATAAATGTGTACTTGCCTTTGTGGTCTCACTTGTGCCGCATGCATTCTGATCTGACATCCAGACAGGAAGCTTCCGGACTTCACCAGTCATTTTAGAAGTTAGATAATAGCCGGAATTGCAAAGTTTTAATATAATATCCAATCAGGAATCAATACCTTTAAGAAAAAAGTATGACAGTTTCATCACCAGGATGAACATATATACATACTAGCATATTAATTACTGCAAGTTACACAGGATTAGCTGCAATACAGACGCACAACCCTGTGACAGTTTTCGGGGTTGCCTACCTGACCCTCTCCTTCAGGGACAAAATGCTCTGTTCCTGGGCTTCCCTGGTAATGTATGATTGCCATCACCTGTGGTAAAACACCTTTCTTATTAAATACCTAGCTCACCACAGGTGATGGCAATCATACATTACCAGGGAAGTTCAGGAACAGAGCTGTGCAGCGCCTAGGCAGCCATCAGCGGCGCCACTGGTCGCTGGTGGCTTCAGTTGCCATGAAAATAATATTATTACTGCTGCCTTTGAGCAGCATGATCAAGATGGCGCCACTGATGGCTGCCTAGGAGCTGTGCAGCTCAGCCAAATATGTTCCATGTGTGATAACTGTACTGTCTCTCTGCTTGTATTGTTACCTACCTGGCTGTTTTGGCGACCAGTGGCGCCGCTGATGGCTGCCTAGGCACTGTGCAGCTCGGCGGGTATGTGTTCCCCACATGTAATGTCTTAATGTAATGTATGTAATGCCTTCACCCCCCCCCCCCCCCCCCCCCTTCATCCCTGCTTGATGCTGTACTGTAAATCCACAAAAAATTCCTAGTGTGCGCAAGCATACATGGCCAATAAAGTTGATTCTGATTTTCTCCCTGAAGGAGAGGGTCAGGTAGGCAACCTTGAGTTAAGTACCCACTGCAGCAGTGCTCCTCCATCCATAGCCCATGGTACCTGATACGTAGCCTGGATCTCATGCAACAGGATGCTGCAGGGATGCGGCTAACTGGTGCTACTCGCCACTCGCCGGCGCCTATGACATCGTACACGCTGGATACCCGGCATGTTTCCAGCACTGACACCGGGAGCGCACAACTGTGTGTTCGGCCACCAAGCTGTCCCGCGCTCAGCTGAAGCTTCCAAGGACAAACACTTCCGCCAGCAGTGTAGACGCACTTCTGATTGGTGCTCATTCACCCCGGCATGCCTCACTCCCGCAGACAATTTCCGCTATGTCAAGCCTGTCTCCGGGACCTTGCCATCCATAGGCGGTGACGTAATTCTGCGCCAACGCGCAGATGGAGCAGTCATTCCAGGTCGGCCATGAAAGCGGGCGGAGCGGTCATCTCCAGGCTGCTGCTGCTGCACCGGGGAGCTGGGCGGCCCGCCATGCAAGGCGTGTGACAGTGAGTAGCGCCGTGTCTTTTGGGTGCGGGCAGCGTACGTGTGACAGAGGGGACGGTGCACCCAGCTGTGAGTGTACTCTGCGCTGTAGTGATGGGGGAAGCTGCAAGGTCAGGGGAGGGCTGCTGTAGGATGTGTTGGTCAGGGCATGCACCGGTTTTGCACTGTGCTATATATAGAATTAATCCATCATACGCAGAGCAGACACCTGATTGTATTATGTGGGTCAGTCCTTATTGTCTTATTGCCCCCAATATCTGTGCGACCCATATCCCTGCCCAGGCCACACACACAAACACAAGCGGAGGTGTCATCGTGGTTTTCGTCAGGTAAACATCGCATTCACATCAGCTCCATGGAGAAAGGCCACTTGCAGTAGGACCCCCCAGTGGCAGTGCCCATGGCCCGGAATAACAGCATGTGTTGGAGAGTAGGTAGGTATAAGTATGTGTCTTTGCTGGGTATGTACACAATCCATTGGTTATGCTGCTTTAACTCCTAGGCCATCTCAAGTCCAGTCAACCTTCATCTGGTTATGTGCAAGTTTGCACCTTTACCTGTTAGTAACTCTAGTGTCAGTGTGATGTTTATGTCAAAAGTCGTAGCAGGACCATGGACAGCTTCATTGACTAAATAAAAAAAAATGTCTTGCTTGTTCCACAGATGTCAATGACTTCTTTTTACCGTTATGGTTTCATTGCCTGGTGCAGCTCAACCCAAGGAAGGCACATGCATGGATAAATGCCACTGCTCCTTATAATCTGTTCATTCTATTCTTGCATTTCACACGGTTTAATAAAATAGCCCCATACAGCAATTTTTTCATATACAGTATGTCAATGGGTAAAATTTATGAAAAGTGATGGACTATAAGCGTTTGCTCGAATTAATATTTGGCTCTGCTGAACCTTTAATGTCCATAATTACCACAGGTCATGTCCTTTTGATTTTAAGTATTTTCTGGGATATTTAGTTTAAATGTGAAGTAAGCTAAATGTCCCTGGAAAGCTGTAGTATATGTGACTGAATTATACTATATTGTGCAGGTTCTCAAACTCGGTCCTGAGGGCTGTTTCACACAGTACGGTTCCTGCCGCACGGTGAAATCCCGTACGGTCAGGGAGCCGCGCCGCACTCAGAATTTTATAATGGCAGGGATGGCCACAGCCCGGCAGCCGTCCCTTCCAGTGGGGGGATCCGGCTGCAGCCGTGCGGCCGGGCCGTGGCCGTCCCGTGTGAATGGACACAATAGTGTCCATTCACAACTGCTGAGTGCGGCACGGCTCCCTGGCCGTACGGGATTTCACCGTGCGGCAGGAACCGTACTGTGTGAAACAGCCCTGAGGCCCACACAGTGTATGTTTTGCAGGCCTCCTCACAGAATCACAAGTGAGATTAGCTCCACCTGTGGATGTTTTTAAATGTGTCAATGAGTAATGAATGCACCTGGCGGGAGACCTGGAAAATGTGCACTGTGTGGGGTCCTGAGGAACAAGTTTGAGAACCCCCTGCAATATGGTAATATATATATATATATATATATATATATATATATATATATATATATATATATATATATATATATATATATATATATATATATATATTTTTTTTTTTTTTTTTTTAAAGGCTCACCATAATTTCACTGTAGCCTTACAATCGGGCAGGGCTGGGCAACACCGGCCCTCCAGATGTTAATGAACTACACATCCCAGGATGCTTTGCATTAGTCTTGCTATGTGGCCATGCTGAAACTGATGCAAGGCATGCTGGGATGTGTAGTTCATCAACATCTGGAGGGCCGGTGTTGCCCAGCCCTGTAATAAAGGAATGGAAAAGTAGTAATAAATGTAGATTTCCAATCAGCAGAAGCAAATGTAGAATATTTAAGAGCTATGAATATAACAAAATAAACATAGGGGTAAATGTACAAAAGCTTCTAAAAATGAAAGTCCATAGCAACCAATCAGATTCTGTCTATAATTTTATAGGATGCAATAGAATATTAATTTTCAGAAGCTTTAGTAAATGTACCCCATAATGTAGTACCGAACATATAAGTGACATAACACAAGGAAGGGGGAAGGAAATGGACAAGGAGATAGCGTTTACATTCTAATGATGTTATCAGTGGGGAAGATTGGGTCTGTAATTAACCAAACACCTCATTAATTAGTTACAAACCAAGCATAGTTGATACAAAATGCAGTGCAGAACAAATGCATGTGTCTGCTTGTTATAAGAAAACAAAATGCTTGCCAATGGTTTTCACAAGCCTGAAGAGTGGCAAAGTTGCTCATAGTAACTATGATGCTTCTACTTATCCATGTAACGTTCTTTATTACTTCTACGTAGGAGCTGACTTATTGGCATGGGCAACTTGTCCTCTCCTCAACTCTTGAGAAAGCTAAATCTGGTCCTCCCTTTTAAATCTGTGAACACATCTGTATGAAACTTAGTGTTCATTCTATCACCCACCATCTTTAAAAACCCATGCAGTTCCTCTTCCCTGCCTGGGGTGTCACTGTCTGCTGTGGTGTTTCTAGCACAGGTCTGGTTTGCATATTAATGCTTATATACAGACCACACTGTGCTAGAAGCACTAAAGCAGACAGTGACACCCCAGGCAGGGAAGAGGATCTGCATGTGTTTTCAAAGATGGCGGGTGATAGAATGAACACTGTTACTTGTGAACAAATCCCTCAACACTGTGCATGTCTTGTATTCGCTTAACTAATGATTTCTGCGCTAACTGTAGTTAACAAGCTTCAAAGCGCAACAGACTCTATTGCTCTACACGGTATTTTATACATACTGGACTGGACTTTATTGGAGTGGTCAGCATCACCCCCAAAAAAGAAAAAAATCCTGGAATATTCTGTATTTTCTAAGAGGTGATCGAGATATATAGCACTTAAAGAATTATAACTATGCCGTCGATTACCAGTTTTGTGCCACAGTACATAGTCTGTGATATAGAACCATTTCATTTGGTTCTGTACACTCTTTAGGAAGCAAAATTCGACCTTTGGATCATCAAATAAATCTGATCTTGTTTTAATGTGGCCGAGAATTTCCTACAGCCATAGGGAACCATGGACCTATATCAGCATGGATCCCTAATTAGAGAATTCACAAATAGAGCAATAATTGAACGACTGTGCATGTACGAGGGGAAATGGCAACTGAAAGTGCGAATGACTGGAGCTTAACTGACAGGAAGCCAGCGTTTGGGGGGGGAGGAAACCTGCCATTTCTTGGGCGTGGTTGACAGAATGCAGGCATTTTTTAGGATGGTCTTTGATGTTCGCACTGACCACTTCCAGCCTGTCTCGGTTGCAGATTAATGGAAGCCTCAGACCTACTCACATTTGCACAGAATGCAAAATCTCTTCAATGTTTTGGGAATTGCGAATAGACCTCATCGGTTAGTGAACCATTCGCAGTTTTGCAAAGGGCATTTTTCACACTGGGTGGCAGCTTTCTTCTTGCAGTCCTCTGCATTTCCCTGATTAGCGATCCATGATGAATTAGGCCCAATGTAAGGAAAGAGGGATCCTTTTCTACTCCCTTTTAGTAGCGCTTTCAATTTTGCAAGTTCTCTATTGCTGCAGGGGGACATAAGTATGTCCACCTCCAATTGAGAAAAAAAATGAAGTATTGCGGGCATATTTTTGGATGATATTTAAAAAAAATCATAAAAAGGAGTATTGATTATCTGAGTGCTCTGCAACACCATCACTGTAGTCGCCACTGGAACTAAAAGTGGCCTGCATGCCTACCGAAGCATGGGTCTCTGGTGAGTCAACCATGCCATATTAAGGCCCCCATACACTAGGCAGACTTATCCTAAGGATGTCTGCTCTGATTTCCCTGGCAGCCCCCCAGGAGGGCTCATGTACAGTTTGGCACGTGTACTCCCAGGGAGCTGCAGGCAGGGGGAGCTGGATGCCTGTGTGGGGGGTGGGGACTGCAGGAGAAAACAAAAAAAACATACAAATGAGTGGGCCGCCACAAATTGGCTGACATAGGTCTCTCAACTAATCAGTGGAGCCTATTCATTTGCATGTTTTTAAGAAAAATGTTAAATTCTCCTGGCGTTGCCCTGCCTGGCTCTCGGCATCCCCTCGCATTGGATGTGATACAGCTAAAAAGCACACACGGTATATCTTATCTTAAGTGCAGCATGTATAATCTCTGGCTCTGATCCGATCCACACGGGAACGCTTATTCTATAGCAGTGGTTTTCAGCCTCAGTCCTCAAGGAGCCCCAACAGTTCACATTTTGCAGGTCTCCACACAGAATCACAGGTGAAGTAATTGGCTCCACCTGTGATCTTTAAAAATGTGTCAGTGACTAATGAAAACGTGCACTGTTGGCGGTCCTTGAGGACCGAGGTTGAGAACCCCTGTTGTATAGGATGTCATACACATGCGATTTGTGCCAATTTCATCTAAATTCTCTGCCCGATCCACTGCAATCAGGTGAAGTTGGGCACAAATCGCGTAGAGTATGGGAGCCTTTATGGTGCCCATAAACGGAGCGATGTGCTCTGTACTATATATGATCTAGTACAGGGGTAGCCAACAACAGTTCATGTTTTCCAGCTCACCTCACAGGTGCACATATTACAGACTGACACATTTTAAAATATCCACAGGTGGAGCTAAATACTTCACTTGTGATTATGTGAGGTGAGCTAGAAAACCTGCACTGTTGGTAGCTCTCGAGGACTGGAGTTGACTACCACTGATCTAGTACAAAAAGTACATGCTGCACTTTTTGTACTGTGTGATGTGATTCACTTCTGTCTGAGGCACCCAGCGTGGATTGCTAGACCCACTTGATGCTGCCCTGTGGCCTAACCCCTGCTGGAAAACACTGACACCTGACCTACCCCATGAGAACAATAGGACACCTCAAGGCGATCAGGGAGTTGAGATACAGTAGGAGCACTACAGGATTTTCCTTTGAGCAAAGATATCGTACATCAGGAAAAGCCACACCAGCCACTTTTCTACTGAACACTGGTGGGTTCCCCATATTCTACCTGAGTTTAGGACAACTATACGTACAGGTTTCTGAATTATGCATATTATTGCTTCACCTCCTAGAGGTACAGATTTATTAAGCCTGGTGAAGTGATAATGTGGCCCGTGACAATACGCCAGCCAGTCAGCTCCTAACTGTAAGTTACAGGCTGGGTTTTACAAAATGTAACTTATGCGTGATCACCTTACACTTTTTATCCCTTCAATAGGTTTAATAAATCTGCTCCTTAGTCTGTTATGTGCAAATTTATTTACTGTCAGAAAATTAGCATCTCATGCGAAGACCAGAACTGGTATGCAAGTCGCCACACTGTACACTGCTGGTACCTTAGGAAAGCTCTGTGCACTTTTGTCCCCCCTGTGTGCACATTCTGCCAGTAGCAACCTACGCAGTGCACCCAAAATATTGTATATTGGATGCTTCCTCCATAGACAGGATATACCAGAGGCGTAACTCTAAAAAGCAATGGAGGCTCCAGCCTCCGGGCTCCAAGCCCTAAAGCAGGCATGTCCAACCTGCGGCCCTCCAGATGTGCTAAAACTACACATCCCAGCATGCATTGCCATCATTCTAGCATTCCCTAATAGCCAAATTGTGGCAAGGCATGCTGGGATGTGTAGTTTTAGCACATCTGGAGGGCCGCAGGTTGGACATGCCTGCCCTAAAGGAACACCTGCATGTAAATCATCATCTGTCCGGCACACCTGTAGTTAATTGACTCTATACCAGGAGCCCTAGTAACATCTGCAATAGAGGACAGGACAGCTCCTACCTGGTACCACTCAGCCCATGCTGCAGCCAGCAATGCTGCTGGACTCTGAGATGATACGCACAGGTGAATGTTGACATACAACCTGTATGAGGTGGTAGACAACAAACTCGAACTTGCCTCTGGGTGTCCATGTCGACTTTTGGGATATAAAGACATAAAAAAATCATCCTGGTTATTGTTGACCTAATGCTTGTGTCGACCTTCAGTGGTTAATCCAATGCATGTCGACCTAATCACCCATACCCTGAATCTTATGTGCAGTTTAATAGTCATGCGACCTAACAGGCCCATATCGGAACAAAGGTGCAGTGTGTATGCACATTCCATCGATAAGCCGGCTGTTCTTGCAATAATTTTCTTACGCGAGTGGATGGGAGAGATCAGACGCTGCAAGTAAGATTGTATAGGTGTGTACACACATATCGGCTGTAGTTTGGGGACATTCAGTCTGGAGTAGTGTCGATCAAACGCTTGAATGAAAATGATATAGGTGTGTAGGGAAACCACTACTTACATCTTTATGCAATTTTTAAAGATTATAGAATAGATTAACAAAAGCTTCTAGAACAGACAAGTTGTGGTGTTGCCCATAGCAAGCTATCAGATTCTAGCTATATACTTTATTACAGTCTACAAAATAATAAGCAAAATGTCATTGGTTGCTATGGACAACACCGCCACATGTCTGTTTTAGAAGCTTTACTAAATCCACATATATACTCTTAATGTGCAACGGTCTTGCTTCAGTACAGCTCGCTAAGCAGCCAGGACGAACGCCCGCCGAGATACAGGTGGACTATTTTGCAGATATGACACCCATCCTGGTGCAGATGTACTAAGCCTCACAGCCTGTAACATGGCAGTTGGCAACTGATGGGATACTTGGGGGGGGGGGGGGGTATTCAGTCTGGGATTCCGACTTCTGGAACGTCCCAACAGTCAGAATCCTTGGCCATTTTTGCTCAACTCATCTAATTCGACAGCCAAAATTCAATGTTCCGATTGTCAAGTGTTGGACAGTGGGCACGTCGGCAAAAACGTCCGTGGATTGTCAAACGGTCTGTGAATTTGACAATCTGGGTCAGTTTCCGACAACCGATCTGACGTTATAAATTGGATTTTTTTTTTCGTAATCTGCATTCCATGCTGTCTGAAACAATCGCATTGAACATGTGGGTGCTGCTGTTTCCCCTAATGTAAATAGCAACCAAGATTGAATACCCCCACCCCCTCTTATTTGTAAACGGTTTGAGGTTATACCCCCTAACCCCAAAGTGGTTTTTATTCTACACCACTGGTCCATTCAAATACAAACTATACAGGGTGTCTGCTCTCTTGAGAACATTGACCTGTTGCTGTCTGCTGTAGGTCTGACATAGCAGGAATATTATATACATGTGTCTGTGCAGAAAGTATAATCCCTTTTTTTTTTTTTTTTTTTACTGGGAGCCAAATGGTATACAAATGGCCCTACTATTTGCACAATTTTGGTGGTGATTACATGGAGTAATAGTAGTAGTAAACTAAGCTGAAATTTGTCAGTACATTCTATTACGGCAAGTCTGACAGCACATTTAGACGGTTCTAACTTAACATCAACAAAAAGAATATTGCGTTGGTCCATGGTGGCTGCGCCACTACCAATTCTTAATGAACTGGTAACCCCATCGCCAAGGGGCCACACCCGATAGCCATGCAATAACAGCCATGGGTGGGGTAGGTTTCTTTCTTTCAGGTTCCCAAGTCTGTATGTGGGTCTCTTTTTTTGGTTCCCAGGCCAGAGCTGTTGCTTTAAATCTTGTATACCCCTTTCAGATAACTATGCCAGGTCGGACCAGGGTCCAGTGCTTTCACAATATATATATATTTTTTTTATTTATTTGCAGTTTCTTATATAGCACAGCAAATGCTGTTGTGCTTTACAATAGGAAACCATAAACGGTGTAGTAACAAACAGACATGGAGGCAAGTTTACAATCTCTAGGGATAATATGAGGGATACATAAGGATGGGATTCCATAGCATGGTAGTCCCGCCAGGTTGCAAGACTGTCCTGATGAGATGCAATTAGATATGAATTGCTACTGGAGATAATGTGGGGGTTTACAGCATATGATATGCTTGCCTGAAGAGGTGAGTTTGGAGGCTAGAGGAGAGTCTTAATGTGCATTGAAGAACAATTCATAGAGTGGGTGCTGACCATAATCCCCGGTTATAAACTTTGGTGCTTTCATACCGCACCTTGACCCGGGTAGACACGTCAGCAGCCCAGCAAATTGCCTGTGGCTGAGGTGCGGTGTAAAAGGGTAATCTTGATCTAAGGGCCAAGCAGTTGTCATCTGCTATCAGTTTAATTATCTCCTCATCTAGGGGTGCCAGAACTTGAGTCGTCTTCTCACAGGATTGAAGAGGGGTCCACCAATGGCCACTCACTATAACGTCATGTATTGGTGTTGTATATTGCATTCCCTATACATGTAATACAGAATGTAAAAGAGTAACCCAATAGGGTAGGGTAATTTACCATGCAGCCCTCCTGCTATTGTGGAACTTCATAGACCAGCAAGCCCTGCAACAGTTTTATTCCAAAACTGTGGCAGATAATGGTAATGTATTTTATTTCAAAGATCGAAAGTGGTCTCTTTTGTAAGACTAAAGGTCTATACACACTAAACGACTATGCCCAGTGTGTATGGACAGCGATGATCACATTCATCGCTGGGGGGAAATCCGCTCCGTGCATACACACTGAGTGGCTTTCCCCCTGCCTGGCGCCGACGGAGGGGGAGGACGGCATTGCATAGCGGAGCTGGTATAACCATCAGATGAATGGCTTTCACGGCAATGTTGCAGGAGCGCGCAGCAGCGCTCACCGCTCATCGCTGGGGCATACACACTGGGCGGCTTTGAGCTGAAAGCCGCTCAAACCTGCAAGAACTTCTTTATGTGAGTGCCTGAGATAGTGTCCATTCTTATTTTCTCTGCCAGGATACCCTTCTATAAACAGTTCTTTAGGCACTTATTATGCCCTTATAATGGGTGCTGGTCGGGATCCCGAATGCTAAAATACTGACGCATGGGTTCCTGACGGCCACCGGATATTCTCCCTCATGGGGGTCCACGACCCCATAGAGGGAGAATAGAATAGGTGGCAAGCGTAGCGAGCGCAATGAGCCCGCAAGGGGCTTTGGGTACTTGTGGATTATCACGGCTCCCACGATGGCCATTGTACATGAAAAAATCGCATTGCATGCGATTTGATCGCATGCGATTTTCACTGAAAAGCATCCAAATGCATTGGAATTAGTATGAAACGTGTTCAATGGCCCCCAAATGGCATTTTTGAGGCTGTACCACCCCCACTATCAACGCAAACCCGAAGCGTGGCGAGGGGCGGCGGTACGCATCCTACGACCTTTTCATACCCCCACTATCCACGTCGGCGTGGAGTTGAGAATAGAAAGTGTGGCGAGGGGACGCGGATACCTTCACAGGTATCCGCGTCCCCTCACTTGCTTCACAGGTGTCCGCGTCCCCTCGCGGGGCTCTCTGCGCTCGCCACGCTTCGGGCTCGCTGCGCTCGCCACACTTTCTATTCTCAACTCCACGCCGACGTGGATAGTGGGGGTATGAAAAGGTCGTAGGACGCGTACCGCCGCCCCTCGCGGGCTCGCTGCGCTTGCCACGCTTCGGGTTCGCGTTGATAGTGGGGGTGGTACAGCCTCAAAAATGCCATTTGGGGGCCATTGGACATGTTTCATACTAATTCCAATGCATTTGGATGCTTTTCAGTGAAAAATCGCATGCGATTTTGACAAAAAAACTGCAAAACCGGCAAAAATCGCATCGCATGCCACTATATATGGTACCAGGCTTTGTTGCGCTTTCTACGCTGTCTGAGTCCGGCCAGTCGGGATCCTGTACCACACCCCCTAATAATACCCTATAAATTGATTGGTGCTATAGTCGCACGGTTACTGGATTCCTAAATTATATATATCCTAAGCAGCCTAAGAAGCACATTCTCTCTCACTCAGCACAAGGTGTGCAATCTCTTGCTCTGCCTTTGTCCTCATGCAGAGACCGTCACACTTGGGGTTCAGTCTCCATGACCGTACTCCCTCATGTTTGGCGGAAACCAGGCCCCCACTCATCACCAGGCCAATACCATCCCTAGAGTGAAGCATGATGTTGGCAGCAGCATGCTGTGGGGATGTTTTTCAGCAACAGGAACTGGGAGACTAGTCAGGATAGAGGGATGGGTGAATGCAGCAATATACAGAGACTTCCTGAATGAAAAGCTGTTCAGGATTGCTCTTTATCTCAGACTGGGGCGATGGTTCATCTTGCAGCAGATGGGGCAATGGTTCATCACTCTTAAGGCCCTTATTCAGATCTGATTGCAGTACAAATTTGTTTGGAAAATGGGCAAAACCATTTGCACTGCAGGTGGGGCAGATGTAACATGTGCAGCTAGAGTTAAATTTTGTGTGGTGTGTTGAAACTGAAATCTAAATGGCAGTGTAAAAATAATGCAGCCAGTATTTACCCTGCACAGAAACAAAATAACTCACACAAATCTAACTCTCTCTGCACATGTTACATCTGCCCCACCTGTAGTGCACATGGTTTTGCCCATTTTCCAAACAAATTTGTACTGCGATCAGACCTGAATAAAGGCCTAAGCATATAGCCAAGATATCGTAGGAGTGGCTCCAACACAACTCTGTGAATGTCCTTGATTGGCCCAGACAGATTCCAGACTTGAACTTTTTCACGTGGTCATTAGGGGGGTGGGGGTGGGTGTGTGTGTGTGTGTGTGTGTGTGTGTGTGTGTGTGTGTGTGTGTGTGTGTGTGTGTTTTTACTGGGGGGAAAAAAATAATTTATTTCATTTTGTAATGCACTGTGGTGAAAGCATTGTGTGCCAGGCTAACACATAAGATATCCTCTGGGCAAGTTATCCAACTGGCAAAGTAAAAGGAAAAAACCTTGCCCCGTTATTCTGAGGCATTCTATAATCTCTATTTTTGAAACTATTGCAGCATTAAGTGACCTGAATAAAAAGACACCCAAAATGTAGGTGCCAGCAAAAATTTATTGGGCACATGACTTTTTTTTGCGGTTTGTGTGGGCTGTTTTTTACCCAGCTCTAAATATAAACTCTTATTTGTGTTAACCCATGCGAAGTATTGAGAAATACCGATACAGATTAATGTTTTTAGCATTCTCATCAGTCACAAATGTTCAAATTTACAATTGGACTACACTGTGTACAATTTTTATATTTTGTTTTTTGGTACCTTTTTGGTAACTTTTCTTTCAAACATGATAACACTGACAATTTAGCAACACTATTGCCATAATGCAAATCTTTCCTGATACGTTTGTGTCATCCCACATGTGATCTGGGGAGCTAAAACCTCCGGTGATTTAATGAAGGTGTTCTGCAGTGTTAAACCAAAAGACCTCCATGTAGCCTTTTCAGATTCTGTTGTGGGATTTTTCATTCTGTAGTGTAGTCAAATGCTGTATACAAACAAACAAAGAATTGGACTGTATTGCAAATTTCCAGAAAGTGCTGCTAGCTTAGCAAAATTTTCTGCCAAAGCATTTCTTCTGAAGACCTCATCTTGATTTATAATCCACCATATGTTAAGTAACTTTCAGAGCTGTCCATCAATCAGAACCACACAAAATACTGTATTTTTAATTTCACTATCATTCATGTGGGGTACTGAGGTCTTATAACCTTGGGGAATAGAGGGTATCCGACAGAAGACAGGCACATAACTTTTTCTTCAACCAGGGTGTGCTGGCTCCTCCCCTCTACTTCCCCTTACTAGCCAGTTTTAGAAAATGTACCCTCAGGAGAGGATGCACAGAGTTTTTCTTCAATTTATTTTAGTTTGTTATTTTTGGGTTGCTGTTTGGGCTTAACAGCTTACCTGCGAGGAGGGAAGCCGGGGGAAGGGACAGTTGCAGGCCTTCAAGGAACCAAACTGATCCCTGCTGCAGGTCCACCGACCTGAGAGGGTGCTGTTACTGCAGCATGCACGCCCCCAGCTGCCGCACACCCCTGGCTCAGCCTGAAACCATTGGTGGTGAGTAATAACCGGGTCCCCTCAGTGGGGTACGCCGGTTTTATGTGCAGCATAATGGCGATGGCGGCGCAGTAGCCCTGCACAGCGATCGCTCGCAGCTGTTTTTACACTGCAGCCAAGCAGACAGACTGGATGCCAGGCATTGCCACTGGACCACCAGGGCATATACCGCTATGTGGGTATTCCTTATTGCAAGGTTTACCAGGCGCCAGTATAAAAATTAGTATAGCCCTGGCGCCATTACAAGGGGTGGGGCTTAGCTCAGAGCGGGACCTGAGCGCGCCTGTACACTGCTTCCTGCTTCTTCTCATGCTGTGGGCGCCATTACAGCAGAGCAGAGATCACTCCTCAGCGCAGCCTTGAAGGGAGAGAGATCAGTCAGCAGAGACAGCAAGTAAAGCGCTTTAAGTGTGCTATAAGCCACTTATAGCAGTACACAGTATTGATCATATTGGTGTCTGTGCATTAAGGCCGGTCTATCTAATCGGTAGACCAGGTTACAGGGTGCTGGTGTCCCCCATATTCCTCAGTTCCCCCACTGCTAGTTAAGCATTTACACACTGTTATATTCATATGTGACTGCACATAGTATATATATTACTGTACATTCAACTGCTTGTGTGATTGCAGTGTGTTTAAGGGGGTGTTATTTTCTCCAGCATGGTGAGAAAAATAACTTGCATGATTTGTAGAAACAAGTTTGCTCCTAGCTCCACATCACAGGTTGCATGTGAGCAATGTATGTCACCACAGCTCAGTAACATGTCTCCGCAGCGCAGTAGTTCGCAGGCTGATACCCAGGAACCCTCATGGGCCACTGGTATGAAAGCCATGTTGGAGAATGTCTCATCACAGCTGGCGACAAATACCTTGCAGACTAAGCAGGTGCAGCAGGATTTAAAAGTGCTTTCAGCAAGGGTGGATATTCTAACACCCATGTCAGGGGTGTCTGGCAAAAGGGCGCTCAATGCCGTTGCACCTGACTCCGATATGGGCGATGGTGACGCAGATGATGTCGTTGATTCACAAGCGTCAGTCTTGCATTCAGGGCACTGAAAACCTTATCCTAGCTGTTAGAGAGGTACTGGATTTGCCTCTAGCAACACCTGTTGAAGGGGACCCATTATTTGTGTCCCATAGGAGACAAGATATTGTCTTTCCTGAACAGTCTGACTTAGAAGATGTGTTCAAAGCTGCCTGGAAAAATCCATAGAAACGCTTCTCCTTATCCAAGCGTTTTAAGTCTGCCTTCCCTTTTGACCACATGGGCAGGAAGGTGTGGGAGGAGCCCCCTATAGTGGATGCTTCGGTGTCCCGCCTTTCTAAAAAGGTTGTGCTCCCAGTCCCAGGTACTTCAACCTTAAAAGATGCGGACGATAGAAAACTAGATGGCACAGTAAAGGCTATGTATCCAGCCAGTGGAGCTTCACAACGCCCTGTGCGTGCTAGTTGCTGGATGGCAAAAGCTATCTTTACATGGGCAGGCCAGATACAAGAAGGCCTGCTGGGTGACATGGATGTACCTACTGTGGCTGAAAAGCTACATCACATCCAGGACACGGCAAAAATGATATGCGAAGCACAAAAGGAGCTAAGTGCCATTAATGCCCGTAACTCGGCCGTGTCGGCCCGCAGGGCCCTGTGGCTGCGGCAGTGGGTCGCTGACGCAGACTCCAAACGCAGCGTGGAAAGCCTCCCCTTCTCAGGGGACAGACTTTTTGGGAGTGAATTGGATGATTTAATATCAAAAGCTACAGCTGGTAAGTCCACCTTCCTCCCGTCATCCTCCACTCCGGTGAGACGACCTTTTACAGGGGTTTCCAGCAGTCCTTTCGGACCTGTAAATTTAGGCCCAAGGCCAGGGGAGGCTCCAACGCCAATAGAGGCGCTAGAGGTAAGCCAAGAAAGGCTGCGACTGCTGCTACAAGAGACCGTAGCACAGGTGCAGCTACCCCTAAGCCCGCCGCATGACTGGCTCCTCCCACCTCGGGATACTCTCGTGGTGGGGGCCAGACTGAAGTTTTTCAGTCACGTGTGGGATGCATCCTCCCTCGACCCTTGGGTCAGGGCTATTCATTCACATGGTTACAAGCTGGAGTTCGAAAGACCGCCCCCTCAAAGATACTTCAGGTCGGGACTCCCAGCAGTAGCGGAGGATCGCAGTGTCCTCAGACGCGCTGTACAGAAGTTGGTGCTAGCACAGGTTATCATACCAGTGCCCCCTTCAGAAAGGAACAAGGGTTACTTTTCCAACTTATTTATGGTTCCAAAACCAGACGGGTCAGTTCGAACCATCCTAAACTTAAAGTCCCTGAACCCCTATCTGAGGGTGTTCAAATTCCAGATGGAATCCCTGAGGGCAGTGATTGCAGGACTGGTAGAAGGAGAACACCTAGCGTCCATTGATACCGTCCATTCGTATACCGGTGAGGGAGCCACACCAGGCCTTCCTGAGGTTTGCAATCCTGGACAAACAATTTAAATTCCAAGCCCTACCGTTTGGACTTTCGACGGCCCCGCGAGTCTTCACCAAAGTGATGGCGGAGATGATGTCCCTGTTAAGGACTCATGGGATAAACATTATCCCATACTTGGGCGACCTGCTGTTAAAGGCGGAGTCAGTGTCCAAGTTGCCGAGGGCCATAGAGACGACCAGACTCCTTCTGTCCAATCATGGATGGGTACTGAATATACCAAAATCTTCACTGATACCATCCCAATGTCTCCAGTTCTTGGGGATGGTTTTGGACACAGTGGAAAGAAGGGTGTTTCTCCCATTGGAGAAAATTACTGCACTACAACAACTGCTGCTGGAAGTGCTGGCTTCGGAGAGAGTCTCGGTCTACATCTGCATCAGGCTGATGGGAACTATGGTAGCCTCATTCGAGGCCCTTCAGTTCGGGAGATTCCACTCGAGAACATTCCAGTGGGACCTATTGAGCAAGTGGTCGGGCTCACACATCCACATGCACAGGATGATTCGCTTGTCTCATCCTGTGCATGTGGCACAGACAGTCCCTGCAGTGGTGGCTACATACGCCAAATCTCCTTGCAGGGAGACTCTTCTGGATCCAGGACTGGATATTACTAACCACAGATGCCAGCCTACAAGGCTGGGGGGCAGTAACCCAGGGGATGCGATTCCAAGGCCGATGGACATCCCTGGAAGCACCGCTCCATATAAACAACTTGGCGCTAAGAGCTGTCTACTATGCTCTTCTGGGGGCTCATTCCCTCCTGGAACATCAGGCGATACAAGTCCAGTCGGACAATGCAACGACAGTTGCTTACATAAATCACCAGGGAGGTACGAAGAGCAGAGATGCATGCAGTGGCAATCTCTGCCATATTCATTCCTGGGGTGGACAACTGGGAGGCGGACTTCCTAAGTCGTCATGAATTTCACCCCGGGGAATGGGGATTACATCCTCAGGTGTTCGGAAGCATTGTAGATCTGTGGGGGCTCCCACAAATAGACTTGATGGCCTCAAGGACCAACCACAAGGTGGAAAGGTATTGCTCAAGGACAAGGGATCCTCAAGCAGAGGCAACAGATGCTTTGACCACAGTGGTCATACGAACTGGTGTACCTGTTCCTGCCCCTTCCCCTCCTGGGGAGAGTGTTGCAGAGGATCAGACATCAAAGGGTGCAGGCAATCCTAATAGCACCGGATTGGCCCCGGAGAGCATGGTACGCAAGTCTGCAAAACATGCTGGTAGAAGAACCGTTGCGGCTGCCTCTAAGAAGAGCTCTTCTGGAACAAGGCCCCTTCATCTATCAGGGACTCCAGCCCTAATTGGGACCAATTGGAAGGACAGTGCAGGTCTAATCCAACCATCTTTTTCCCTGGGACTGCCCCATACACGTGAGATCTGGTACCATTCGTTTTTAAACCAACATTTTTTATATATTTTTTGTCTATTCAATTATATGTTTATAATATGCTATACCCTAATTGGTATTAATAAATAAGTGTATTTTACCCTTTAATCTTGATTCACTCATTTAAATTTGAGCGCTGCTATAACCTTGTGTTTTTTTCTTGCTATCCCATTGCGGGGACTGACCCTCCCCCCAACATAGCAGCAGCTAACATTGATTAGCAGTTCATAAACAAGCGCTCCCAGGGACAACACTTAAGGTGCGTACACACGGGGGAGATATATTGCTAGCAATATATTGCTGAGCAATATATTGCTCAGTGTCTTTTTCAACAAGCGACCAGAGATGGTCGCTGTTGAAAACGAACCTCTGCTGTGGGTGCCGCAGAGGTAATTAGCTGGTCGCAGGAGCAAGCTCCTGCGACCAGCGATTACAATGGGGCAGAAAACGGGAGCGCGCACCCGGAAATTTATCGCCGGGGCACACTCCCAATCACTGGCAATATGGTCGCCTGCGACTAGGGAAGCCAATCCCGGGGCATTTTTTCAATCCCGGTATTCGGGATTGAAAAATGCTCATTCCCGGGATCCCGGGATTGGGTGGGCACGCTGTCCGGCACGGCATTACAATGCCGGGTGCGTCCTCTGCCTGCGCAGCGTGACCCCTGATCTCACCCTGAGAGGTCACGCTGCACACAGTGCTGCCGGGAGAAGTCGGGCAGCGTCTGAGCGATGCTCAGACGCTGCCTGGCATTAGACTGCGCGCATGCGCAGTCTAATCCCGAAATCCCGGGATTGGAAACTCCAATCCCGGGATTGAAATCCCGGCATTTTGGGGGCCAAATCCCGGGATCCCGCCGATCCCGATCCCGGGATTGGCCACCCTACCTGCGACCATATTCCCAGCGATTATAGCACCTATCTCCCCCGTGTGTACACAGCATTAGTGTTGACCCTTCTTTTCTTCCCTTCATCTATCGGGACTTAGGGTGTCTTAATTTAACGGCCTAGAAGTTGAGCGGGACATCTTAGCTCTAAAGGGATTTTATTCCTCAGTCATAAACAGCATGACCCGGGCCAGGAAGACAGTGACGGCCTCGCACTACCATAAGATTTGGTGAAGATATGTGTCTTGGTGCGAGCACATGAGTTTTCCGCCACCGGACTTTAAATTGGACAGTTTTCTGCATTTCTTGCAGGTGGTCCTTGATAAGGGACTCCGGCTGGGGTCTTTAAAAGTCCAAGTGTCGGCCCTCTCTATCTTTTTAAAGAAAAAGTTAGCGGTTTATCCTGAAGTCAAGACCTTCTTGCAAGGAGTCTTAAGAATACAGCCTCCATTTGTAGCGCCGACTGCGCCTTGGGACCTGGACATAGTCCTGACGTACCTTCAGTAATCCTGGTTTGAACCGATGGACACCATTTACCTGAAATTCCTCACATGGAAGACTGTGACGCTACTGGCTCTGGATTCGACCAGAAGAGTTTCTGAGCTTAGTGCTCTCTTCTTGTAAGAGTACATACCTGATCTTCCATCAGGACAGGGTGGAACTTAGGACATGACAGTAGTTCCTGCCGAAAGTGGTCTCGGCGTTCCATATGAATCAGCCGATTGTGGTGCCTTCTCGTTCAGGACATCAAGATATCCCTGAGTCACTTGATGTGGTTAGGATCTTGCAGATCTATGTCAAGAGAACATCACCGGTCCGTAAGACAGAGTGTATTTTTGTGCTGTATGATGCACACAAGAAAGGCTGCCCGGCATCAAAGCAATTGATTGCTAGATGGAGTTGTTCCAATATACAGCAAGCTTATGTGGCAGTCCATTTGACTGGAGTGAGAGCTCACTCCATTAGAGCCGTGGGCGCATCCTGGGTCAGCTATGTTGAGCTGCCACCTGGTCAGGTCAACATACCTTCGTCAAGTTTTATAAATTTGACACTATGACCAAGGATGATACCCAGTTTGGTCAGGCAGTGTTGCAACAAGCTCCGCACGTTCCCGCCCTTTCTGGAAGCGATGGGACCTCCCCAAGGTTATGAGACCTCAGTACCCCATATGAATGATAGTGAAAATAGGATTTTAATACCTACCGATAAATCCTTTTCCCGGAGTTCATATGGGTTACTGAGTGCCCGCCTCAGTGCGGTGCTTTGATTGCACATATAACACAATGACGGGGTTAACTAAGTTTAGTTCATAGTGTTGTGGTTGTTTGTTGTGGTGTGCTGGTGCGAATCTCACCAAATTACCTTTTAATGCTAATTCCTACCTCACATACGTTATCCTTCCTTCTTAACTGGCTAGTAAGGGGAAGTAGAGGGGAGGAGCCAACACACCCTGGTTGAAGAAAAAATTATGTGCCTGTCTCCTGTCGGATACCCTCTATTCCCCAAGGTTATAAGACCTCAGTACCCCATATGAACTCCATTAAAATCCTATTCTATTTTCTCTCCTGAATATAATAAGCCCACAAGCAAATGTCAGGGTTATAAGCTCAACTGCTTATACCCCCCAGTTTATCTGCATAACTTTGCAAAAGGTTTTGCACCACCCTTGGAAAGATTTTAGCTGAGTCTAAAGGCCCATACACACTGGGCGACTTTGAGCTGAAAGTCGCTCAAACCAGCAGGTTTTAGCGGCTTTCAGCTCAAAGCCGCCCAGTGTGTATGCCCCAGTGGTGAGCGCTCCTGCATCATTGCCAGGAACGCCACTCATCTGCTGGTTATATCAGCAGTTGAGTGTCTTTGAGGACGGCTTTGCATAGCACTGCGCTATACAAAACCGTCCTCCCCCCTCCGTCTGTGCCGGGCAGGGGGAAAGCCGCTCAGTGTGTATGCACTGAGCGGCTTCCGCTCCCCCCCACCCCCAGCAATGCATGCGATCATCGCTGTCCATACATTGTGGGTGTAGTCGCCCTGTGTGTAGGCACCGTGCCCGAAGCATGGCGAGCGCAGCGGTGCACTTTTACCTGTGTCTATGTCGACATTCATGTCAAACTGAAACCCCCATGTTGACTTTGCCCATGTCGACCTAATGCTTGCATCGACCTAATGACCTGTTGACCTAGACCCATGTCAACCTTTCCCCATGTTGACCTAATGGTGTCAACCCAATGCTTGTTGACCTAATTGCTGTAGACCAAATGATCCATACCAGTTTGCACACTGCTTTTGGAGTGATTTTTGCCCAGCTGTCTTGCAGATCTTCTTCAGGTTGATTGCTTGTGGACTGCAATTTTCAAATGGCGCCATAGCCTCTCAATTGTATTGAGATCTGGACTTTGACTTGGGTATTGTAGAACATACACCATTGTGTCCAACCATTCCAGCTTTGCTTTTGGCCTTTTGATTGGGATCATTGTTGTACTTTTCTCGTTGTTATACAGTATTTGTCGATTTTTAAAACAAAAGCTATCAAGTGGATTACCAAAGAGAAATAACTTCTTTGGTGGGATGTGCTAAAGCTGGCCATACACTAATGCAATTTTGGCCACATTTGACCTGATTCAGATGGTTCGGGCTGGGTAATTGCTTAATAAAAACCAAATCGCATGTGTTTGACATCCGATTCGATGCACTGTCCCTCCCCGCAGTGGGGAACGGGAGCATATATGATCTATCCTCTGCAAAAGGACCGCATACAATAGATCAGAAGTTGCATCATGCCTGTCGCAAACAGAATCTGAATAATTATGAAAATAGATTTGCCTAGAAGTGACTAAATGTTAGGTTTCTGGATTAAAATCTCTATAAATGCGTTTACTCTGTGCTGTGCATGTATTCAGTTATTTTTAGTGCCTATTAAGGGCAACAGTGACTTTAAAGATTTGTAGTCGAAGGAAGAAATCAATTTTGGGATTTCCTTACATATATTTTTACAAAGGTCATGGCAGGACTTCTAAGTTCTAATGATTGTTCCCTATTTGGAAAAATTATTTTCAGATCAGTCCCTTTTTTTTTTTTTTTTTTTTTTTTTTAGATCTTTTAAGTTCCTCTTTCGCAAGAGGTAGCAGACCATGTCTGAAAACTAGAACAGAAGCCGGAGTACCCCTCAGGTGTGGATGGTAATTACTATGGATGCCTCCAGTCTTCGGGGATGGGGTGCAGTCCTATTCATCATCTAAAACAGTGGTTCTCACCCTCGGCCCTCAGGACCCCTCAACAGTACACTTTTTCCAGGTCACCCTGCAGGTGCACAGGGGCACTCATTATTCACTGACACATTTTAAAAGATCCACAGGTGTGGCTTGTGATTCTGTGTGGATACCTGGAAAACGTAAACTGTTGGGGGGGGTTCTGAGGACAGAGGTTGAGAACCACTGATCTACAGTACAAGGACTTTGGTCCAGAGGGGAAAAAACTCTTCCAATCAATATCTGGGAAATAAGAGTGTTGCTGAGCGTATTGCGCAAAGCTTGGCCACTGTTTTAGGTCAGGCCTACCAGAGTCCAGTCAGACAGAAACATAATTTCAGATTTCGTCTTGGGCAGAGATTCATCCAAGAGCATGGTCTCTGCACTCGGCTGTCTTAAGCAGTCTGATTAAACAGTGATGTTAACAGTAGATGAGTTGAATGGCTTCCTAGTACAACACAACTGCCTGCTTATATTGAAAAACAGGGGCCCTTATTCCGATCTAAGCGGTAACGGCCGCTTGCGGCCGTTCCGCCGATGTTTTCGCTCTGCGCATGTGCAGAGGGCACTCTGCGCATGTGCAGGCGAAATCGCCGCACAATTTTTTTTACCGCCGCAAAGGGGGTGGATAGGGGCGTGAGGGGCTACTTAGCCTCATTTCCCTATGCATACGCCCCGCGTTTCATGGGCGTTCCCATGCAAACGCGGGGCGTACGCATGGTAATGAGGCTGTGACGCATGTGTTGGGGGCGGGCATCTGACATCGCCGGATGTCAGCTGCCCGCCCCCATACATGCTTTCGCACGGACAAGTGTCCGTGAGGTCTATGGTTGCGGGAGCTGGTGGAGCGTGCGGCCCTGCCTTCGATGGTCGGCGACCATCGAATGCAGGGGGCTGCTCCAAGATGGTGGAGGCGTATCCCCCGCCATTTTCATGCGGACCGCCACATGTCCGCGTACGGACGGCCGTGGCGATCCGTATGGAAGGCGGGGATTCGCCTGCACGGTCGGAGCCGCATATGCGGCTCCGGCCGCACCAAGCAGAATAAGGGCCAGAGACCCATTGCCTTTTTTTAATAGATGCCATTGTAGCACTGGGTGTTCCACTTGGCTTACATATTCCCTCCCATTGCGATACTTTCTTGATTACTCAAAAAAAGGAAGCAATTCCAGTGATACTAGTAGTCCCTAGGCTTTGAAACTATTAAACATATAATTAGTTTCAGGGATCATGAATCTGCTTCACAACAATCTTCTGTCACAGGGCCTGGGGGGTGGGGGGGTATATTGATTGTCTAAAATGAATAGCAAGACTGTATAGAAGAAAGGGATTTCTGATCATTCAAACTATTATTAGAGCCAGGGAGAATGTGTCTTAAAACCGTTATCATAGGGTTGGCAAGAATTATTTTGCCTGTTGTGATTCATTTATTTCTGGTCTAGGTGTGTGTGTGTGTGTGTGTGTGTGTGTATGTATGTGTGTGTATATATATATATATATATATATATATATATATATATATATATATATATATATATATATATATATATATATATATATATATATATATATATATAATTTCATAGAAGGGATGTTCTACATCCAGTCACCATATCTGCACTCCGTAGAGCAAGAGTAATAGTGTGTGAATTGGACATTTGTTTTATTTAAGAAATACCAGCTAGAAAGGTATCTGAATTAGGGATACATGAAGACGGCAGAGTCTGCTTTTCATCGTAATCAGTCAATAGAAGTTATAAATCATGGGTCCTCAAACTGCGGCCCTCCAGATGTTGTGAAACTACAAATCCCAGCATGCATTGCCATAGTTTTAACACTCCCTTATAGCAAAACTGTGGCAAGGCATGCTGGGATTTGTAGTTTCACAACATCTGGAGGGCCGCAGTTTGAGGACCCATGTTATAAATAGTGTGGGATCTAATTTTGAATCAAAAGGACCTACTTTTGTTTTTGACCGTAAATTGTAGTGATAAATAATATCTGCATATAAGATCACTATATACTGTGAAAAATCTACCCAACTATTGTAGGATATCTTGTTCCTTGAAGCCCATGGTGTCGCACTGGGACCATGGTATAGTTTAAGTCCACTGACCGAGCACCAAGGAGTTAAATTCTTGAGTGCAGTGGGAGAGGCTCCTCCCCTATACCCAGCCTGCCCCAGCCCAGCCAATTTTTTTACTTGTGCCTCAGGAAAGGGCACCCTTTTAGGAAAATAGAATTCCTTTTATTTGTCTCACAATGGAAAAATTTTCAATCGTTACAGCAAGGTTCAAGTACAGATAAGAGTAATAGCATAATAACAACACCCATAATAAGATAAGATCCAAACAATATAACTCAAGAATCTAGGAACATGCAGGTCTTCTTCAGAACATGACAGTTGTACATTCTAATTGCAGCCGGAAGGAACGATCTGCGATATCTCTCCGTTGAGCATCGAGATTTAACTTTTATTTACTTTTTTATTTATTTTTTATTTGTTCTTCATCCAATAAGGGACACTAGAGGCTTATGACCGTGGGTATAGTTGGGTGGATAAGTGGAGCTGGCACTTTAAATTTAGAGTTACTGGCTTCGCCTCTATACCCCCCTCCAGAGATTTAACAGGTGTCTGCGCTTTATATTCTATATATTGCTAATTAGGGCAGGTGTGGCTGCTTCCTTATGGCCTTCACTCCCACTTCAGTGTATTTTATTAAGCTTCTGTTTATGTTGTACCGGTTATTGTGTGTAAGTGGTTATCAGAACAGCATCTAGCTGCATGAAAAAGGTGTAATTAAAGTTATACAGATGGTTACATGGTCTGTGACCCAGGGGATTCTGCTTCAGAGACCACCTCCTGTGCAAGACCCAGCTCTAGTCTGGGAGTTTTTTCCATCTCAGGTGACTGTACCAATATCTGCAAGTATCCCTCTTTTTATGGTAGCTACGCTCGACACACTTTTTTATACTCCCACCATGTCCTAGTGCATGAAATTCCGCCTGCCGGGTCAAAAAAAACATGAAAAACACAATGTCAACCTTTTTACTGTTAACCTTGCTCATGTGGACCCAATGCTTGTGTTGACCTAACCCCATGTTGGCCTTCAGGTGTGTCAACCTTGATGCATGTCGACCTTCCCCTTCTCCACCTAGTGACCATATCCCCTTGCCGTTGGGGGTTACCCATATTTCCAGATTGTCTGTTAGTCCAGTGGGGTGGTGGGGGGGGGGTTAGTGACACGATATTAAAGGAGGAGATGCATGTGCTGCGTGTTGCAGTGGAGGGGGGCAGCATTAAAAGCATCCCAGGCTCACCGCACATTAGGAGCTACTGTTGCCTCTACTTAGAGACTGCTGAACTGCAAGCTCCGATTGGCTCGTGAGCAAGGTCACATTTTTAAATGGTACTCTTTACTTAGAAGGGCGCCCACGATTTTGATCGTGGGCATCGTTAGTAAAAAATCTCGGGCATTGAATGCACTAAAAAATCGGGTGCGATCAACCGACGAGATGCCCGAGATTTCCCATAGGGAACAATGTTAAATGTCTCAATTGACCCAATTTTCCTGTTCAATGCATCAATTGACCCGATTTTTCCATAGGAAACAATGTTAAATGGGCCACAGAGGCCAAATAGGCACCCTGAAGTGTATAATGGCCACCCGAATTGTTAACGCCACCCCACGATCGTCAACCCGATGCGTGGCGAGCGCAGCGGTACGCGTCCTACGACCTTTTCATACCCCCACTATCCACGTCGGCGTGGAGTTGAGAATAGAAAGTGTGGCGAGCGCAGCGAGCCCGAAGCGTGGCGAGCCCCGCGAGGGAACGCGGGCAGCTGTGAAGCCCGCGAGGGGACGCGGATACCTGTGAAGGTATCCGCGGGGCTCGCTGCGCTCGCCACGCTTCGGGCTCGCTGCGCTCGCCACACTTTCTATTCTCAACTCCACGCCGACGTGGATAGTGGGGGTATGAAAAGGTCGTAGGACGCGTACCGCCGCCCCTCGCGGGCTCGCTGCGCTCGCCACGCTTCGGGTTGACGTTGATCGTGGGGTGGCGTTAACAATTCGGGTGGCCATTATTCACTTCAGGGTGCCTATTTGGCCTCTGTGGCCCATTTAACATTGTTTCCTATGGAAAAATTGGGTCAATTGAGGCATTGAACAGGAAAATCGGGTCAATTGAGACATTTAACATTGTTCCCTATGGGAAATCTCGGGCATCTCGTCTGTCGCATCGCACCTGATTTTTTAGTGCATTCAATGCCCGAGATGGGCGCCCTTCTAAGTAAAGAGTACCTTTTAAATATCTGAGGACCTGCTCTAATACAGCCAGGAGTCCTCCACTCTGCCCACCTGTTGGCCATGGGGAATCCCGGGCGGCAGGATGCACCTTTTTATAAGAAGCAGAGTGTTAAGCCCTTCCCTAAACTACATTTCATCAGGTCTCGAGATTCAGGATGCAGTCTCTCTCTACAGTCTAGTGTTCCCGCTAGGCTGTTTTAGCGGGGCGCTGCGCCCTGCCCGATTTTTAAAGGTCAAAATGCGCCCTGCTCCTCTAGCAGTGCCCCGCTAAAACAGCCTGCTGCCTGTCCTGCCGGAGTGCACCGGTGAAGCCCAGCGCCACCATAGACGGCGGTGCACGGCGCTTTCCCGGCAGCTCGGGGACGTCGTCACGGCCGGGCACGCCCCCTTCGGTGCCGCGCCGGCCCAGGCACGCCCCCATTTGTGCCGCGCCGGCCCCGGCACGCCCCCATTTGTGATGCGGCGGCCTGGACACGCCCCCATATGTGCCGTCCATGTGCCTGGTCCGCCCCCTCCAGCGCCCTGCCCCGTTTGGTTCCTAGAAGGAACACTACAGTCTATACTAAAAGTCCTCCAGAGGGACAATTTCATGGCCCTCCAGACCACTGCAACTTCTCCGGAACTGGAATCGCTCTCATCTTTGTCTAAATAACTCATCCTTTCCATGGACACTTTCCTCTTTTGTGCTGGCTTCAGACATTATACCTAAACAGGGGTCAAGATTTCCTCAACCTGTAATGAGTCATCCTCACAATGGATGCCATCCCCTGGAGCTGAGGAGCGGTCACTGCATGTCCCTCTTTTCAGGTTCATTGGACAGCTGAAGAGCCAAAACTTTCAGTGTGCTAGCCCTGAGAGGTTCTCTAACTAGCTTTCAGTCAGGCAGAGCTTTGCTTCAAAATTGTACAGCAAAGGTCCAGTCCTACAAAGTCTAGTCTATATCAACCATCAGGATGACACCCGCAGTCATGCAGCCATTTAAAATCTGACCCACTTTTTGAGATGGGCAGTGCAGTTTTTATCAGTATTATCCTTTGTTTACATTCTGATGCTTCAAACTTGGGAGGCTGACTTCCTCAGCAGGCAGGATGTCCGTATGGCCGAGTTGCCTTTCCACCTGGAGGTCTTCCAGCAGCTGGTGTTTTGCTGGAGTTGTCCTCAGAATGTCCTATTTGCCTCTCCCCACAATCACAAACTTCCTCGCTATGGAGTGATGACCAGAGGTCCAGGGACATTTCTAGTCATTGCCATGGTGGCCTTACTGTACGGTGTATGTTTTTCGTCAGATAGCTCTGTTAAAGTGAGTTCTTGCAAGCGGCAGTTTGAGGACGTTATGCCCATTCCCATTGCCCCAAACTGGACAAAAAAGGCTTGGTTTGCAGATCTGCTCAGCCTGTCAATTGATTCCCTGTCGGAACTTCCTCTATGACCAGATCTTTTTACTCTGCACCTTCATTGTCTGGTATTGACACATTGGCTATTGAAAAGTTGATCCTAAAAGCCAGGGGCTTCCTGACCAGGTTATCAAGCCTTGAAAATTATTCTTTATCTAGACTATTAACTTTCCTTCAGTCTGGGTTGGAATCAGGCTTCACTCAAATCTAGGTTTTTATTATTATTATATTTATAAGGCGCCACAAGTGTTTCGCAGCGCTGTACAAAGGAACAATACAGGGAGACAAAGCTTGGCATAACATTGAATAAATAACAAAAATACAGTACAAATAAAGAGCGCCACAGATCAACTAGAGGCTAGATGCCAATGATGGAGATGTGTATGCGGACAAAGATGGTCACTGAGTGTTGGAGTATAGGAGAGCTGTGAGTGAAATGTGAAGAGAAATGGGCTTTGACAACAGGAGGGAAGAGGGCCCTGCTCAGAGGAGCTTACAATCTAGTAGGAAGGGGAGACAGACAGATTACAAGAGGTGCACGCGAGTGGGTGGTGGTTAGATAGCAGGATGTAAAAAGGCAAGGGGTCGGAGAACCAGCTCGTTTATGCAGTGGAAGGGTATTGATTTGATGAATAGGTGAGTTTTCAGTGCCCGTTTGAAGCTTTGGAAGGTCGGGGAGAGTCTAATGGAGTGAGGGAGTGCGTTCCCCTGAAGGGGTGCAGCACGGGCAAAGTCCTGTACTCTAGCATGGGAAGCCGTGATCAGGGTGGAGGAGAGACTACAGTCGTCAGCCGACCGTAGAGGGCGGGAGGGTGTATGAATGGAGATGAGGTTAGAGATATATGGAGCAATGGAATTAGAGATGGCCCTGTATGTGAGTGTGAGGTGTTTGAAGAGGATTCTGTAGGGGAATGGAAGCCAGTGCAGATTTTGTTGAAGGGGAGTGGCAGAATTAGAGCGGCGGGAGAGGAAGATAAGCCTGACTGCAGCATTGAGGACAGATTGGAGAGGAGCCAGTTGGGATTGCGCGAGGCCGGTGAGGAGAACCTGAAGGTTTTGGCCCCCTTCTACTGTGAACTTTTTTACAGGGGGGTTCCAGATCCAACCAACTTTATTTTTTTTTGTTTGTTTCAAATGTACACCCTGGATCTAATTGTGGTTCTCGGGGCTCTGCAAAAGCCATGTTTGAGCATTTGGATGTTATTTCTCTCCATTGGCTGACATTTCTTGTTGGCTATTAACTCTGCTCGCCAGGTTTCGGACTTAGGAGCCCTATCTCACGGACTGTGCAATGCGTTATACTCATCGGATTACCATCCCAAGTTACTATCCTCTTTTTAAATTAACCAGGAGATAGTTCCCTCCTTTTCTCCTGCTCTTTTGACAATGATGTCACTATACTGACTCTGGATTTTGTTTGTCCTTTGCACACGTCCAAGGTACAGGGCCTTTTCGCAAGTTATGACCGCAAGAAATGAGGATGGGCAACCTCTAAACAGACTAACATGTTTGATCTTTGTGCCCATCTTTTAAGCTTATTTGATAAGCTGGATCTGGCATCTGTCAGGGCCCATTCCTCTTAGTCAGTAGTGGCATCTTGGCAGCAGGTTGAAGGGCTTCTTCTGAAGAGCAGGTTTGCTGAGCAGCCACGTGGTCCCATTCTCATACTTTAATCAGATTCTATAGATGTGACTACTTCGGCTGTGCTGATTTGCTGGCAAAGGGCCAGCTCAGGATTGTTCACAGCCTTGAGAGACTGCTGTGGCCCATCCTATGGTCTCAGCGTGAGGCCATGACCTGAAGGGGGAAAATAGTGTTTTTGGTCTTACCTGTTTAAATACCCTGGGTACCCACCTCTATACACCTATGTAGATATTCCTTTGAAAACCAACCAGACCTTTGCAGCTAGAGTAGTCGTTTACCACATTAACACTGTATAGAGGATATTTATGATTAATTTAATGTTATTTGTTAAATACAGTGCTTTTCTTTAAAAAAAATAAGGAAGTTTCTAATTAACTTTTTTTTTTATTATTTCTTTTAGACAGAAAGAAAATCACCTGTATTATTCAGAAAATGGTGTAAATGGTTTTGTATGTTTCAGCCATTATATTGCCATTGTTTTGAGATACTGTACATCATTACATTATTTTTTTTTCCTTTTTATACATTAGCGCAGTGGTTCCCAATCTTTTTGAATCACGGAACCCTATCAAAAAATTTTCACAGCACAAGCCAAAAAAAAATTAATTAGGTTGGGTTTATCAGCAATTTTTTGGGTCAGTTATGTGGTAAAGGGCAGGATTTTTTTCTGTTTTTACACATTTTATTATTGGCATCCACCAGCACTGGTTTTACCCATAAATAATTAACCATAAATAATTTGAATTGCTCCTGGAACACCAACCCAGGGCACCCCTGCAAGTGTCCTGAGGCACCCCAGAGAGCCACGGCACACAGTTTGGGAACCACTGCATTAGGGACTTTTCTGGGCGAGCATGATGCCTGAGACCAGGACATTGGAGAATTAAGAGAACTCCAACAAAATTTGAAAGTATTATTTTTTTCTTAGCGAAATTCACACAATTCAATGTACATGATTTGGATCAGAATAACTTACCTCATTGCCCCAAATACACCATATGCAAATGCCTCTCTGCTCTGGTGTGGCAAGTAGCTTGGGAAATTCCTGGTAACATTTTAATTTCAGTTTAGGGTGGAATTCTTAGTGGTCTTTACTTTTTGTGTGTATAGATATAGATGTAGCGCCCCTCTTCCTTGCAGTGGCTGGCGATTCCACCAGCCGTGGGAAGGGTCCGCGTGTGCACGAGACGCTTGCGTGCCCCGTTCTGACTGAGCTCCTCACCGCCGCCCCGAACCTGCCCATCTCCCTGAAGTGGAGACGGTCAGGGTCACGCCACCGGGTGACTGGGACACACGTGCGTGTGAGACGCACACGCTTCCCAGTCTGATGGAGTCCCTCTCCACCAGCGGTGATGTCTTGGTGAGTGCTGAGAGTGAATGAGAGGGGCTCCATCTGTATATGTATTTGTGTGTATATGTATGTTAAAAAAAATATCTATCTATCTATGTAACCCCAATATTCCACCTCGCGCTCTATATACAATTCTATATACAATTAAATTAACCTTATTTTTCAAAAAGGTTGGCAGCCTTTACCACAATGTCCCCAGAGGGTTAAGGGACCCTAACAACCATATAACACCCAGTTGTGGAATGGCGTCTTAATTTAATAAAAGTCCCTAAATATGGTGATCCAATCTCCAGTGAAGCACTCAAAGCAGTTCTTTCGATATCTTTATTTTCAGAAAGTTGTTCCAGACACAAATAATGATGTATAGAAACGTCCCAACGCGTTTCGTCTTAAACAGATCAGGGGAACAGTTTTGTGTCTACAAATACAAACATTACTTTAAAATCATATTTGCTTTACATTAAAACTTCACAGAAGGCTTCACTCATGGACCCATTCATTTCTTAAAATAAAAACACACCTGATTTGGTACGAAAAAGACGAAGAAGAAGGAGAGCTATGTGATGGTGAACAAGTGCTCTGTTGGAATGGGTTAAGATAGTGCTAGGTTAGTGAAAAAATGTTGAGCCAATAGACTCGTGACATACTGGGTGAGATTTAATAGGATGAGCGATTCAGAAAATGAGATTTGGTGAGAAATCGCCAAGTTTTTTTAAAGCGGCAATCATTTACACTGCAAAACCAGTTTGATTTTGCAGTGTAAATGATTGCCGCTTTAAAAAAACTGGAGATTTCTTACCAAATCTCTCACTTTCTGTATCTCTCATCCTATTAAATCTCACCCTATGTCTCTAAAATATTAGGTAATAACTATTTTTGTATATGTAATACAGGTTTCCAACAAGCAATGGAATTTTGGGGAGGTGTCAGATCCTAAAAATGTATACCGAGATATTATTTAGATTATTATGTACTGGCTCTCCATAGACATGAAAACTTTTACATAAAAACTCTCTATGACTCCAAAGATTGGATCACCAAAGATTGGATGAAGTGCTCAAAAGATGTTCACAAATGTATGCTCAACTCTGGTGGGTTGATGGTGGAAAGCCCACCATCAACCCACCAGAGTTGGGGCTTTCCACCATCAACCCACCAGAGTTGAGCATACATTTGTGAAAATCTTTTGAGCAATTCATCTACCCACCAGAAGTGGCATATTGTTGTAACACTTGTGTTTGTGTTAATTTGTAACACCCGATATAGGGTGATTCATGTGAAATTTCATTCTTAATCCTTTTGTATTAAATACAAATCTTTTATCTAAATTGCTGTGTTATTCTAGCACCCTCTGAACCCCCCCCCCCCCCCATTCTTATATATTATGTGTATGTGTGCTACAATGCAGAATCAGACAAGTGAATGTCCAAGATAAGTCACACATCATTATAAAAAATTTGGAAAATAGGTTACACAATATAACAATGTTAAAGTGCATATATAATTTGCAGTTCCCAATTAATAATCTGCTGCATTGTTTTAATAACTATAGCTGTTCATTTGGCCTGACATTTTTCTGAAATTAATTTTCATCCACAGGGTAAACAACTCAGATTTTGAGGAGGCACTCACAGACTCTTATCTTCATGATATTCCTGTTTGAGCACAGGTGAGAGATGTTCAATGTCTCATGCAGCCTCACTAGCACAAAGTTTGTGGCGATTTCCTACTAAGAGTAGTATCCTATTAGCCGCAAAAAAAATGTTCAGAGAAATAAAAAGTGTGAAAAACACATAGAATCCATGAAAAGTTGCAGACTTGTGTATTCTTGCAGCCACAATTGGGGGGGGGGGGGGGGGCTTCTTATGCAGAGGAGTGCCAGCATCAGGACTAATTGGATGGCAACATCCTAATTGTCTGTACTTCTATTCAGTATGTTTATAGAGGATTCTAATAGAATTGTAGGTGTTCTTAATTATATATTATTGTGTATGTAAAAAACAAATGCCCTTGACCTGTGTAATATCTGTGTCCATTTTATATACTGAACTTATGTTGAACTCTGCATACCCTGCAGTTGTGCCAACATGTCCTGTTGCAGCTCCATTTTGCATCTTAATTTGTTAATTGAAATGTGTGCAATCTCTGCAGCATGCCTTGTGTCTTAAGTAAAGGAATTGATCTGCATTGTTATTTATACCCATTTTACGTTAAATCCATAATGGGTCATCCAAATCTTTACTTTTAATTTGCTGTTTTTTGTGATGTGCATTTTTTTTTTATATATATATATTTTTTACAGCTTATTGCGATAAAAATGGATCAGGGAAGAGGTCAAAGAGAAGGTGCAGGTATAAGCCGAAATATTTACCCTCAACAATACAGCTACCCATCATCACAGAATTTAGAGATACAGGAGCTCGCATCCAAGCGAGTGGACATTCAGAAAAAGAGATTTTACTTAGATGTCAAACAGAGTGCTCGAGGACGTTTTTTGAAAATCGCAGAGGTATGGATTGGCAGAGGACGACAGGATAACATCAGAAAGAGCAAGTTGACTTTATCTTTATCTGTCGCTGCTGAATTAAAGGATTGTTTGGGGGATTTCATTGAACACTATGCCCATCTAGGTCTTCGAAGCAGTCATTCTCAAAGAAGCGAACATGGAAGTGAAAAAGAGCATGATTCAAGAAGGAGACCACATCCATCCTCACCTTCCGGTTCTGCAGGATCTGAAGAGCCTGCTACCCACAGTGTTCTGAAAACAGAATACATTGAGAGAGACAATAGGAAATATTACCTAGACCTTAAAGAAAATCAACGAGGACGTTTTTTAAGAATAAGACAAACAATGACCAGAGGACCTGGAATGATTGGCTACTTTGGCCAGAGTTTGGGTCAGGAGCAGACTATAGTTCTGCCAGCGCAAGGTATGATTGAATTTAGAGATGCATTGGTTCAACTTATTGAAGATTATGGTGAAGGAGATATAGAAGAACGACGAGGGGGTGGGGATGAACCTCCTGAGCTTCCGGAAGGAACATCTTTCAGGGTGGACAACAAGAGGTTCTACTTTGATGTGGGTTCGAACCGTTATGGCATATTTTTGAGGGTAAGCGAGGTTAGGCCACCATACCGCAATACTATAACAGTCCCTTACAAAGTATGGACTAGGTTTGGGGACAATTTTATTAAATATGAAGAAGAGATGAGGAAAATTTATAACAGCCATAAAGAAAAAAGGATGGATGTTCGTGTGGACAGTAGTGAAGAGCAAGAGTGTCCAGAATAGAACAAATGCCAGTTGAACACCTACAACATTATTGAAGTCTTTTATTGAAGACCAATTCTGTAGTCTTTTTAGAAGATTTTTTTTCCTATTTTTAATTTTTGTTCATTCCTTTTATTTTTTTAGCAAAGAATCATTGGACAAAAGTAATAGTCTGGTAATCCACATTTAATCTACAACACAAACTCTTTGAGCGTACCAGCCTCCCTTACAGCTGCTTTACTAATATCAAGACTTTAGAAGTATGTTTTTGATCAGCACAAAGTTAAACATTTTAAATACCTTAGGTAAGGCTTGAATTGCACTATCAAAGCTAATTACATATATCTATATTTCTACTTGTATAGATGTATAGATATATTATACAGTATTATACAGATAAGAATTATAATATAAACTTGTTTTGTTCTTTTTATTTTTGTTATTTGATTTAAAACAAAAAAAGCTCTGCCAAGCTTATTTACAGGGCATTTATTACTGTGAATGTATAGGAAATGCATTTACATGTTTGCAGACTCTGATCGAGTCTAGAATATCTGTTGGATGCAGGATCCAACAGTAAGGGAGAAGAATAGCTGACAGTGTGCGTGTTAACTGTTTACACTGTTTACAGCCAAGGAATTTATATATTTCACTATTAAAAACATCAAAAATGACCGTCTCAACAAAATAGCTGCACCGTAAACAAGATTGAGAGAAATAAATCTGTCCATTCAGTAGCGTTGTGCAGAGAGGTAAGCGTGTGCAATTATGCCTTTTAATAATACTCCCATCGTGGCTGTTTTATATATAAATCTATATATTATGAAGGCCTGTTGTACAATGATAGCTTGTTTATACTATGTTAACTTATCTTTTGGGGGATTTTTTTCCCTCCTGTGTGTGGGTGTGGTAGGTAATAATGAAATGGCTATCAGTGAATGTTCAACTATTCTTTGGGTTAGTTGTTGCTTGATTGCAGTGTTTATACGGCATCTCCTGGCATAGAAAGTGTGTATGCTTATAGGATAAGAAGACAAAAACCTTTTGTTCCACCTGAATAGTGGCATAGGGTTCTCATGACTAAAAATGGAGGTTGAACCATACCAAATCTGCCCTTACTTGCGTATTGTTTTGCACAAGGGTTGCTGAATTTATATGTTCGGTGCACAAGTGCTGAAAAGTTTTATTTTTATTTAAAGAAAAGAATACATATATATAAATATATATATATATATACACCATTTAGTGTTTAGTAAATTGAAAATTGTATGTATATCATAGTTATGCATGTTAAGCATACCTATAGAGTTACCTTTTTTAGTACAGATTATAAGTGGAGTGTACAGTAAGTATCACTAAACACTGTTGCTGCTAATCACAGTGCCTGTAGTAACTGAGAACATGTACACAGCTATCTGGGTGTATGAATGTAACAGATCATTTGGGCCATACATATCCCACATTTGGGTAACCATGATTCCTCTGTCCGTCACATAATGGCATTTTTCCATGATTTTTCTTGTACAATAGATTTCCATTTGAATGAAAAGGATTTTTTTTTTTTGCACCAAAGCACATAATCACTTTATCATGGTATCCGTCTCCTTATGTGTGTTTTATGTTTATGTATTTTAATTTTGAAGTAACCTCGTATTTTGTGTAGATTAATACATTTCTTTTTCTTTTAAACCATATGTAGAATAATGTACAATAATCATGGTTGTTTCAATAGGGCTTATTTAGCAGCATTGAATTTGGGTGCAAGATCCACACTGAATTACAATTGCACAGCTATTGGCTTTGATCTGTTTAGTGCAAGTTGGTTGGTGTTAGCAACTATGTACTGTAGTAGTGGCACCTTAATGAAACATTAACCCAAATTAAAGGTCATATAGCTCGTATACTAGCACATTTAGATGGCTATATTGTATGTGTGTATTCTACCACCATGGTTAAGGATTAGCTTAGGTTTTTGGGGTCTTCAAAGGTTTACAGAACTGTAATCCCTATTTGTAAGGCTTCTATTGGACTATAAGTAGGTTCTCTAGCCCCATATGCAGTATTGTCAAAATGTTCGGTACTTATGTAGTATCTGGGCTGCCGATTTTGTGATTGTATGCCTTACCTTAAGGCATACAATCAGATGCGATGCGATTCGATGCGATTTTGCATAGGATTCAATGTTAAGAAGGTCCTGTTCATTTCCCCACTATCCAAGTGGGCATAGAGTTGATTTTATATAGCGTGGCGAGCCACCGAGCCCGAAGCGTGGCGAGCGAAGCGAGCCCCGCGAGGGGACGCATATTTCTTAAAAAGTATTCTGTGTCCCCTCGCGGGGCTCGCTACGCTCGCCACGCTTCAGGCTCGGTGGCTCGCTACGCTCGCCACAGGTTTATATCCAACTCCATGCCCACTTGGATAGTGGGGAAAGGAAAAGGACCCCTTTTTCCCATTGAATTCTATGTTAAAATGGACTCAGACCATTTTAACATTGAATCCTATGGAAAAATCTTGACCATCGCATCGCATACGATTTGGTCGCATGCGATGCGATACGATGCGATCCGATCCGATTTCTAAATCGGAAGCCCAGATACTACATAAGTACCAAATGTTCTATTTGCTGCTATATATTCAGCAGGGACAAGTTTAAATTTAAGTTTTACATGCAGAAACCAGTTAAAATTTGTGGCAGGACACTGGAGGATGTGGCACTTCTAAGCCAAGTACTTTATAAGCATTTCATACCAGAGAAGCTTCTTATCTGGTCCAGTTCTAAAGAGTTGTCAGTGTTTTGTATTCACAATCATTGACTTTTTTTCTTTATAGTACATTTGACATCTTATAGAATACAGGTAATATTAGATTTTTGCCAACATTTACACCAAGGGGGGTATTCAATCCCGGGTCACAACTGTAGTTACGTCCCGACAGCCGTGACCCTGGCCCATTTTCGTTTTGCTTGACTGCTAATTGCCAGGTGGGATTTAATGTCCCGTCTGACAATCTGCAAAGAGGGGGCGTGTCTGTGTTAACGGACGTGGATTGCGATCAATTCTCAGTGAAAGGGGCGCGACAGCTTTTAAAGTCTGGCCAGTTCTGTCGATCTGCCTCTTATATTCTGTCGGTCAAGACCGCATTGAATAGGAGCCCCCCCGCTATTTCCCCTGTCGGAAATAGGGGCAGGGATTGAATACATACCTACGCGTTTTACATACGTCTTGGAATATTGAGTACACTGCTGCCAAAGTAATGTATCTGTATACAGTATTTAGTAAAACCATCCAAACCATATACTAAAAGTAATTGCATTGGAAATATTTGGGCAGTTTAGGGAACATTACCCCATTGTATGTGATATTTTCTGGCCGGTTTAAAGAATATGGTAAACTGTGCAATAATTGACATCCTGTACTTTTTAGTACTCTGGCACTTTGTGACACACATTTAACCACTTGGATTTCAACTTTATTTTATTATATCGCTAAAACTATTAAATCATTTAAGAATTTTTAACTGACACCCTTCTAATCTCCCCTGTGTATATTTTTATTTTTATTTTTTTTTCTTTAATTCACTTTCTGTATTAAGTTTCATGATCTAGAAGAACTATCTAGCCTTCACTTAAAATGGTTTTATATAGATCTATAATCTCGGCATGGTCATATATATTTAATTTTACAGATTAATTCCTGAAAATTATATGGTGCTAAAACGAGCACAGGATCGCTTATAGGTATTACGTTTTAGGAATGTGTAGGTCATGCTTTCTGATGTGCGTGTTGGTGTAGGTCATTGACTGCGTCCGTGTGGTATAAAAAAAATTATTCGGTCTCCTCTTAAACTACAGCCTTTAATAATAAAGTTATTTATAGATGACAAAGTTGATATAAAGAATAGTTTCTAAAAGCTAAATAGTTTTAAGTGATGTAAATTGAGTTCTCTAATTTATAAAGTATTTTGTTTAAGCATAGTATTCTGTTACAAGACATGTTGGACATGTCAACAAAAATAATCTGAAATATTTATGGCGTATTTATGAAAATTTCACTTATGAAACCCCTCTGCAATCTTGTGGCAATAATCTATTTGAATTTATAAAGACTTGGTAATAATCAAAATTAGGTCATTGTGGTGTTTCAAATACCATAAAATCTTCAGTAAATCAGTTTGAAAGAGAAAATGTTTTTCAGTCTAAAACTATACAATACTATATAGGACTGGTAGGACATTTTTAATGAGCAAATTACCATTGTCTATAGCATATCACCAGTACTTAATGCACAATGGCATGAAATGTCAGTCATTCATAAAATGTTTTGTTTTGTACAATTCTTTGACTAAAAAGTTATCATTAAAGTGGGCCTTTCAAAAGTGCAGTATAAATTCTACAGGAGGCATGCTACCATCCTTGAGGAAATGGGTTGGGAAGTTTAATAAAGAGTAGCATCCATTGACTTGAATCTATTAAATAGCCCTGTCTAGAAGTGTCTGGCCCTAGAATGAACTGCAGGAGTGTTAGAAAATAATTTGTTTCAGCAAGCATTTTCAATGATCTCCAATTACCCGCGATCACTGGTCATGGGTAATTCTTGCCCGAAGCTATCCAATAAACCCCAATAAGGCAAAGCGAAATCAGAGAAAGCAGCCCAGTTTACAAGCGAAAACGAAGCAGCTATGGCCGAAACAAATCTGTTTTACTCAACCTGTGTGTCTTGGGAGGAAAAAGTGTTTGTTTTTTTGGGCGATCTACTTAAATAAGCCTGAACAACATTTTAGAGAACTCAGTACAAACACTTTTCGTCAGGGCTAATTGGTCTTCCCACATTGTATGAGCAGCAGGCCAGCAGTGTTATAATCTCATGGACCAAAATTTATCTAAACCCACAAACTAATAATAATGTCCAGATTATGCACACCAGATAGCATAAACAAACCTCCCATTGCTATATTTTATATTATTTTCTTTATTTTTTGTTGTTGCAATAGGTCTACCAAGTTCAGTCTTGGAAATTATACAATTTAAGGATATTGTGCAATCCACATAAGATAACTAATCAAATGGACAAATGTGATAAGACTTTAATATTCCTACATCTCTTGAATTTGGGGGGCAGGAATTTGCATCCATGTTGTTCAAGGACAAAGCCAATTAATTTAATATCTTGATTTCTTTGAAATGAGAAGGAAAGCCTGGGGTTGAACTGGATTAGGGAGCCAGCTATGATTTATACATTAGAAGAAAATTATGCCAGTAAGAAAAGATATATATATATATATAAGCAACATCATCCCATTCTTAAAATTCTATTCAATTTTTTAGTAATTGCCAAAATCTTTTAATACACATTGCAATTTATAGTTTTACTGCTGCAATTTAAAGGTCGCTTCCTAAACCTTTTTTTTTTTAATTCATTGTGTAAAAAGTTAATGTGACAACAGAAACTAATACTAAAGTGCTTAGAAAAACAAATAAGATTCAATGTTTAATATGTCTGCATTATGGTTGGGGGTCTTTTCAGTTTTACTATTTGTTCTTTTACAAAAATATAATAGGTATTTATTTAGAATATTATATGATCTTTCGCAGTAAATGCACTTGGCCATCTGTTATGGTTCTTGTGCCAAAAGAACTATATAAGAAATGGCTATACCCAACCCTCCATTAGTGTGAAGAGGGAAAAGCATCACTAGTTCATATAAAAACAAGTCGGCAGACAAAACCCTTAGTGAGCAAAGTAGTACTCAAGCTATTGAAGCCTATTTTGAAATACTCCTATCTGATTACCCCCTGAAAGTCCTACTTTTCTCTGTACATTTGTTTCAAAGCAGGCTAAATATAATCAAACTTTTGGTTGCTCAATTACACTGACATCTTTTTAACAATTTGTGCATGAATAATACTGACTGGCATTGATCATTGACAAGCCAACACCGCGCCAAACCGATGGTTGGTTACAATTTATATATTTTTTTATGTAGGCATGAGTATACCCGGCCACATTTTGCTAAATTTATGGGTCTGGAATGTCATGAAGGGGGGCCCATTCTGGTAGCTTTCTCTATTTGTAGTTTGATGGTACATGTATAAATGCACTCTTTCAGACGTCGTAGTGAGGAACCTGTATAAATAGATTTGTGATTAATTGTCGCATGGATACATTTCTAATATGATCATTTATTTTCTTATACATTATAAAGCATTTATAATTTTTTTTTTTTTTTTTTTGCGATAAATACAAACAAAAATAAAATGCAGGTCACTTGTTTATCTTTCGCCAGTATAGTTAATGTTATTGATTGTTTATAACTTTAACATTTTCTAGAAATAAATCTCAACACTTGATATCGGAGAATGAACCAGATAATTGCACAATATATGTGTGCAACCGAGCCCCCAAAAATTTGTTGTATATGCTGAATCGTCCAGCTTGTCTGTCAAATGGAATATTTTGTAAGTTGCAAATTGGCTATATCAGGCAATGTAAGCATTGCTACAGCTGGCCAACATTTTCCCTTTTGCTTCACAGGAGTGGAAAGGAGAAATCCCCCCTCTTTATGGGAGGAATGCCGATATTGTGAGCAATACACAGTGTAATCTCTCCGTATATGCATAGGAAATCTGATGGGTGTCAGGATGTAAGTTTATATGTCCATCTAAGAGGCATTTTATCTGACCATGTATGTCCAGCATTATCTTTGTTCTGATCCCCAGCAAAAGTTACTTGGAAAGTGCCTGGCCTAAATTACATTATTTTAGTATAATTGTTCTAATTTGTTTATGACAACACTTAAGGCATTATAGTGACTGTAATATATTAGCCATGCGCTGAAATAAAATGAACAATATTATTGAAGCATGAGTGAAATCCATTCCTAATAAGGAAGTAAATGAAAACTATGGTGGTGTGGCCAAACTACTATACAGACAAACCTATCTCTCATTAGGTGTGTGTGTGTGTGTGTGTGTGTAGCATATAAAAAATATTACTCAAAGTATGTAGGTTAACAGGTGCTGGGATTGCATAGGGACAGGTACAGAAGGGTGGAGGAAAACAGAGGCATGGGTATAGGAAGGGTGAGGAGGAAAGTGTACCTACATATGATTTGATGGAGGATGGAAACCTATAGAGTATAATCATTTATGTTTGAAAAAAAAAATGGTTTTGCCACTGGTAATTGCATCTGGGTAGAGCGTTTTTATTTATAAAATATCGAACCCATATTTAATTCAATTAATTAAGCCAATTGATAATTTATATATATCTAAAAAAAAAACCTGTTAAGTAGTGTAATTTAAGGACAAGAGAACAGCTTATTTGATGGCTTTGCTGTTTGATATCATCGAGGTTTTCTAATGGAGTGCAATTGAATTTATAGCCATTACAAGCCAAAGTTAACGGTTTGCAAATAGCAAAAGCTCTTTAACATTTTGATCAGGTGCCAGACAACCGGCATATTGTCTGGCAGTTGTTTCCTGGATCTGTTTGGCTTAAAACATTAAGTAAATATTTTTTAAGAACTCCTGGATTTTGTACATGTCCAGCGGTGAAGACTGTTAAATTACAGGCTCATACTTTTGCTGTTATGGGATATTGCATCATAGTGTCACACAAAGTAATGCAGACAGTGTGGATGATGGTTATTGTGTTTTTTAAAATCGCATCAACATTTTATATAACACAATAGCAAAAATAGAAAGCGTTAAAAAAAAATAAACCAAATTATAAATAAAAATGCAAAAAACAGTCTCTTGCATGTACCAAACCTTTTCATTTAACACACATGTTATGCCATTTATAAAAAGAAGCCTCTCCAGCATCGGTTTGGTATTAGTGGTAATATATAATAATTTTTTAGTCCCATCTTAGATATGACATTATTACGTGGATATCACATAAATTAATGTTGAGGTGCTACCCACTACTTTAAATAGACAGTTATACAAGAGGGCAAGCAAGTAGTTTGCAAGGTAGTAGTAGTAGTAGTACGTTTATTTATAGGGCGCCGCAAAGTGTCCGCAGCGCCGTACATAGCAAACAAAAAAAAAAAAATGACGAGGTAACGTACAGGGTGTGTTGAAAAATACAGTATAAATGGGGGTATAGCTGGTAGAACTAAAGTCAGCATCAGTTCAGAAGTAGGTGTCAAAATTGTCAAGGAGACTAAAGATGAAGTAGAGGAAGGGAAGAACAGGACAGGAGCACAGGTGAGGTAAAGAGGTAGGGTGAGTACGTGAGGAAGGAGGGCCCTACTCATAAGAGTTAACATACTAAAAATAGGTGGGTGGACGAACGAAAAACAATAGGATAAGTAGGAACGGAGGGGAACGGAGGCAGGATAAGAGGATCAAAAGAGGTTAGGAGGAGGGATAGGCTAGTCGAAAAAAGTGGGTTTTGAGGGAGCGCTTGAAGGAGGTAAGGGAATCAGAAAGCCTGATGGGTGGCGGGAGGTTGTTCCAGTGCAGGGGGGCAGCGCGAGAGAAGTCTTGGACACGGGAGTGGGAGGAGGTGATTAGGTGAGAGGTCAGTCGGCGGTCAGCGATGGAGCGAAGAGGACGGGAGGGAGTGTGGATAGAGATCAGTGAAGAGAGGTAAGGAGCGGTGGAGGAGGAGAGAGCTTTGTAGGTGGTGGTGAGGAGTTTAAAGAGAACTCGGAAAGGAATGGGGAGCCAGTGAAGAGATAGACAGAGGGGGGAGGCGGAGGTAGAGCGGCGGGAGAGGAAGATGAGCCTAGCAGCAGCGTTAAGAATGGATTGGAGAGGTGCGAGGCGGGTGAGAGGTAGCCCGGAGAGAAGGATGTTGCAGTAGTCAAGGCGGGAGATGACAAGAGAGTGAATGAGAATTTTGGTCGCGTCAGTGGAGAGGAATGGTCTGATGCGTGAGATGTTGCGTAGGTGAAAGCGGCAAGACTGTGAGAGAGCACGAATGTGGGGGGTGAAAGAGAGGGAGGAGTCAATGATGACACCGAGGCAGCGCGTTTGGTCGGTGGAGGTGATCTCGGTTTCACCAATACTGATGGAGATAGTGGGAGAAGAGGGGATGTTCGGGGGATGGAAGATTAGAAGTTCAGTTTTAGCCATGTTTAGCTTCAGGAAGCGTTGGGTCATCCAGGCTGAGATGGCTGTGAGGCATTCAGAGACCTTGGACAGGAGTGATGGGGAAAGGTCGGGGGAAGAGAGATAGATTAGGGTATCATCAGCATAAAGGTGGTAATGAAAACCATAGGAGCTGATGAGAGTGCCCAGAGAGGTGGTGTAGAGAGAGAAGAGGAGAGGGCCAAGGACAGACCCTTGGGGAACACCGACTGGCTGCGGGGTAGTAGGAGAGGAGGAGCTCGGAGTGGAGACGGAGAAGGAGCGATCGGAGAGGTATGAGGTGAACCAGGAGAATACCGTGCCAGTGATGCCAAAGGAGCGGAGTGTGTTGAGCAGGAGAGGGTGGTCAACAGTGTCAAAGGCAGCTGACAGATCAAGCTGGATGAGGATAGAGAAGAGGCCTTTGGATTTAGCTGATATTAGATCGTTAGTGACTTTGGTCAGGGCAGTTTCAGTGGAATGTAAAGGGCGGAACCCGGATTGGAGGGGGTCGAGAATGGAGTTAGCAGTAAGGTGGTTTAGGAGACGATTATAGGTCAGACGTTCTAGGAGTTTGGAGGCAAAAGGGAGGAGGGAGATGGGCCTGTAGTTGGATGGGGAGTTGGGGTCCAGATTTGTTTTTTTGAGAATTGGGGAGACAAGAGCGTGTTTGAAGGAGGAAGGGAAGATCCCAGAGGATAGGGAAAGATTAAACAGGTGAGCCAGGTGAGAGCAGACTGACGGACTGAGACGACGGATAATATTGGAGGGGATAGGATCGAGCGGGCAGGTGGAGGGAGAAGCGGATTGAAGGATAGAGTGGACTTCAGCAGCAGTGGTGGGGTAAAATGAGGACAGGGGTTGGAAGGAGGGGAGTGGGGATGTAGGAGGGGAGGAGGGAGAGGGTGGGGTCATGGCAGCAGTGATGGCAGTCCTGAGAGAGGAGATTTTGGTTGAAAAGTAGGTAGCAAAATCAGCGGCTACGATGGAGGACGGAAGAGCTGGAGGAGGGGGGGAGAGCAAGGAGTTGAAGGTGGCGAAGAGCCTGCGGGGATTGGATGATTGGGAAAGGATGAGGGACTTAAAGTAGGATTCCTTGGCCAGAGCAAGGGCAGAGCTGAAGGAGGAAAGAATGAATTTGAAATGGAGATAATCCGCGAGGGAGCGTGATTTCTTCCAGAAGCGCTCAGCAGTGCGAGAGCACTTTTTAAGGAATCGGGTGATAGGCGAGTGCCACGGTTGGGGGTTGGAGCATCGAAGGGGGATAGAGGATGGAGGGCAGGCAGAGTCCAATGTCGAAGATAGGGTGTCATTATAGAAGGAGGCGGCGAGGTTCGGGCAGGACATGGTGGTGATTGGGGCGAGAAGAGGACACAGCGTGTTAGAGAAGGCAGCAAGATCAAGTGTGTTGACGTTATGCCGTGAGACAATGCGCTTGGGAGGGGGAGTGGGAGAGGGGGAAGCAGTGAGGGAGAAGGAGATGAGGTGATGGTCAGAAAGAGGAAAAGCCGAGATAGTGTAGTCAGTAAGGGAACAAGAGCGAGAGAAGACGAGATCGAGGGAGTGTCCTTGGATGTGGGTGGGAGAGGTAGTCCACTGAGATAGGCCAAGAGAGGAGCAGAGAGAGAGGAGTTTGGAGGTGCCAGGATCAGCGGGGTTATCCAAGGGGATGTTAAAGTCACCAAGAATGACAGATGGCAGGTCAGAGGAGAGGAAGTGTGGGAGCCAGGCGGCGAAGTTGTCAAGAAATTGGGAGATAGGGCCAGGGGGGCGGTAGATTGCAGCAACACGGAGGTGGTAGGGGTAGTATAGACGGATAGAGTGAGACTCAAAGGAGGAGAAAAGGAGAGAGGGTTCAGGGTGAATGACACTGTGGGTGCATGAGGCTGAGAGGAGAAGACCCACACCGCCACCTTGGCGACCATCCGACCTGGGAGTGTGAGAGAAAGAGAGGCCACCGTGGGAGAGAGCAGCCGGAGAGACAGAATCAGAGGTGGAGAGCCAGGTCTCGGTGATAGCAAGGAGGTGGAATGCTCTAGAGATGAATAGGTCATGGATGGCAGGGAGTTTGTTGCAGATGGATCTGGCGTTCCATAGTGCACAGGAAAGAGGGGGGGTGGGTTGTGTATTTATGTGGATAAGGTTTTTGGGATTGCAGAAGCGAGGGGGGGTCGTTGGGAGGGTGGGGGTGCGGGGGCGAGTGGTCAGGATAGGTATGGGATGGGAGGGGGGAGGAGCAGTTGGAGAAAGTGAAGTTGAGAGATTAACAGCCATGAGGAACCGAAGGTGAGAGGGTAGGTTAGTGAAATCAGACAGAGGGATTTGGGAGGACAGACAGCGTCTGTAGTAGATTTGGTAGAAAACAGAGTGAGAGAGAAGGTAACAGGCAAGGAACTACTGTCAGAGAGGAGACAAGTGGGTAAAATCAGGTTGATTGAGTAATCCAATTAAGTATGAAACAGCAACAAGTGAGAGGATGAAGGGAACAGAGAAGGTCAGAAGTGAGGCAAATGTGAGCAGGCGTGAAGAGGGAACCAGAGTGCAATAAATGTGTGGCAAAGATAAGAGAAGATAATAGTGAATGAGTAAAATGAAATACAATGTTGGAAAAAATATAGATAAAAATGAATTAAATGTCAAAATTGAGCAACAGGTTGCAATACGATAGAAAGAAGATGAATATAATACAATAAAATAGAAGATGAAAATTTAGACTGTGTTCAAACTCACCTTTTTCAGTATTCTAACTCACCTGCTTCAGTTTCCAACTCACTTAAGTAATCAAGCTTCACTTTAGTCAGAAAGCTTCCCTCTCAATGAGCCAGCTCAAAATGAGCTCTGCCCCTCCTTATATAGTATGTCAGTCAGCTGTTACACTCAGCTCCTCCCCCTAATCTCTCTTAACACCTAGATTTAACTCCTCCTCCTAGTATCAGTTCACACCTAGTAACAATACACTATACAGATACAGGCACAACCAAAATCACACTCAGATTTCTCCCTCAAAATTACAGTCTCTATATAGAAAGACAGATAAAGAATACAAGACAGAATGCAAGATAACTCACCTGCTTCAGTTTCCAACTCACTTAAGTAATCAAGCTTCACTTTAGTCAGAAAGCTTCCCTCTCAATGAGCCAGCTCAAAATGAGCTCTGCCCCTCCTTATATAGTATGTCAGTCAGCTGTTACACTCAGCTCCTCCCCCTAATCTCTCTTAACACCTAGATTTAACTCCTCCTCCTAGTATCAGTTCACACCTAGTAACAATACACTATACAGATACAGGCACAACCAAAATCACACTCAGATTTCTCCCTCAAAATTACAGTCTCTATATAGAAAGACAGATAAAGAATACAAGACAGAATGCAAGATAACTCACCTGCTTCAGTTTCCAACTCACTTAAGTAATCAAGCTTCACTTTAGTCAGAAAGCTTCCCTCTCAATGAGCCAGCTCAAAATGAGCTCTGCCCCTCCTTATATAGTATGTCAGTCAGCTGTTACACTCAGCTCCTCCCCCTAATCTCTCTTAACACCTAGATTTAACTCCTCCTCCTAGTATCAGTTCACACCTAGTAACAATACACTATACAGATACAGGCACAACCAAAATCACACTCAGATTTCTCCCTCAAAATTACAGTCTCTATATAGAAAGACAGATAAAGAATACAAGACAGAATGCAAGATAACTCACCTGCTTCAGTTTCCAACTCACTTAAGTAATCAAGCTTCACTTTAGTCAGAAAGCTTCCCTCTCAATGAGCCAGCTCAAAATGAGCTCTGCCCCTCCTTATATAGTATGTCAGTCAGCTGTTACACTCAGCTCCTCCCCCTAATCTCTCTTAACACCTAGATTTAACTCCTCCTCCTAGTATCAGTTCACACCTAGTAACAATACACTATACAGATACAGGCACAACCAAAATCACACTCAGATTTCTCCCTCAAAATTACAGTCTCTATATAGAAAGACAGATAAAGAATACAAGACAGAATGCAAGATAACTCACCTGCTTCAGTTTCCAACTCACTTAAGTAATCAAGCTTCACTTTAGTCAGAAAGCTTCCCTCTCAAAGAGCCAGCTCAAAATGAGCTCTGCCCCTCCTTATATAGTATGTCAGTCAGCTGTTACACTCAGCTCCTCCCCCTAATCTCTCTTAACACCTAGATTTAACTCCTCCTCCTAGTATCAGTTCACACCTAGTAACAATACACTATACAGATACAGGCACAACCAAAATCACACTCAGATTTCTCCCTCAAAATTACAGTCTCTATATAGAAAGACAGATAAAGAATACAAGACAGAATGCAAGATAACTCACCTGCTTCAGTTTCCAACTCACTTAAGTAATCAAGCTTCACTTTAGTCAGAAAGCTTCCCTCTCAATGAGCAAGGTGCACTAGGATACAATTATATCTAAAACAAAATGTTTATTTGTATGCAAATATATGTAGGTATAAAACTGTGAAATATTAAAAAGATAAAAGGGAGACGTTTAGAAAAAAGTATATAAATTAAAACTACTAATTCAGTCTGATGTCAGTGGTTGCTTGAAATTACTCTGAGCATGTATGGCTCAGTAATTGTGTGTATGCTGTGCTGCCAATAGTAGAGTAACAAATTATGATTCTACTAGTATCAAAGCTAGAATGCATCAGTAGTTATGCTGTTGGTATGTGCCGGCTCTAATATGCTGGTTAATTGACCGTATTAGAGTATATTCACTCCTATAATGTAATATAATAGTAATATTGGTAATAATTTTCTATATATATATATATATATATATATATATATATATATATATATATATATATATATATATATATATATATATATATATATATATATATATATATATATATATATATATATATTTACAATGAGTATCCCAGATAAACAAATGGTCAATGACTTCGCAGCAATAGATAGTGACTCGGCATAGCATATTTCCTTCTAGCACTCTGTGGTTAGCTAGCTTTATAGCCTAGCAGTGGTGATCAATTTTTTAGCTAAATAGAAATAACTTTGCCTTTTTATTGGTGTGTGGTTTGTTGTGGACACTCACATTTGGGTAGCGGTTAATGCTCCTGCAGCTGGTATCGGCTGTCCTACAATGCGCTCACCTAAAATTGCTGGCACTCGGGTCTGTGTGCGCTCCACATGGCCGGCCGCTCCTCAGGTACCGCTATGGACACAGTGTATTAATTTAGAGTGCTGTTACAGCATGTGGTTTCTAACAGAAAATGAGGGGGTATTAAATCCCCACTGATATTTCCGACAGGGAAAATAGCGGCAGGCGCCTATTCAATGCTGCCTTTCCCGCCAGCATTGAACAGGCATCTCGACAAAACAAGCCCAAGTCAGTCGGGCTCGTTTTGCTGGGAACGGACTTGGATTGTCGGGCGGGCGCCTATTCAATACAGTCTTGCCCGACAGCATTGAAGAGGCAGATCGACAGAACATGCCCGACTTTAAAAGTTGCCAGGCCCGTTTAGAAGATAATTGTCGAGCACGGCCGAATCTTCACAATACGCAGCAGTTTATGTGGATAAGCCCCTTTTTTTTTTTTTTTTTTTGACGATCGGCAGGCGGGACATTGAGCCCTGCCTGGTGACATGCGGTCGAGCCAAACGAGAATGGGATAGGGTTTATGGCTGTCGGGATGGATCAACAGTCATGACCTGGGATTGAATTCCCCCCCCCCCCCCCCCCCCCCAAGACACAGTACTAATTGGTCACAGCAAATATATACACACAAATATATTATTCAACTTGACATGCATAAATAAATACATTTAAGTTAATATTAATGTATTATATTGCATACAAATAAAATTTTAGATTTAATTATCGTAGTGTGCCCTGCATTCAACTTGCTTGCTCTCTTCTATAACTAAAAAATTATGCCGTGATGCTCCCTATTACTATGCTTAGCCTTTTTAAAGCCTTCAAAAACATAACTAAATACACAATACTATTTATGCACACTACATTATTTAACTAACCTTTTCTTTTAATAAACAATAAATATTGAAAATATATCAGATGAGGCCAGAGCTTCTGTCATTTTTAATAAAAAAAAATTTTTTTTTTAAAGAGTGAATAACACATCAGAAATAAGTGTGGATTGGTTGTGGCTTAATTAGATTAGCATTTCTCATTTAGCATTAATAGGTTTGTTTATATAGTGGGTCTGTGTATATATTTAGCAAGCATACAGTATCATCCAATCTCATTCCTATCCATCTGTTGTTGCTTAGTAGTATTTGTTTTGAAGTATAAAATAATATAAGCCTCTAGAATCAGTGCTTTTATTTAGGAAGCAATCCACTGTTTCCCCACAGATTAGAGGTGAAATATGTAAAACTGTGTGCTCCTAGCCAGTGTAAAGTCAGCGTGATCTACAGTACACTAATGCTGCTTTCACATTACAAACCTGCTTTCAACCCGTTATTTTAAGTGTTTAAAAAAAAACTAGTCGAAAGCCAGTTAAACCCCTTTTACATTGCATTTTCAAAAGGGTACATTACCGCTATGAGTCCATTCACATTCCACCCGTTTCACTGTGGACCGGACATCCCCGGGTGATCACCCCCATCGGGGGCTACAAATTGAGGCCGTAGCTCCATGCAGGAAGTAAGCCACGATCCACTGGAGTCGGCTGGCTGAATCTGCGGCAGGGGTGCTGCAGGGTCGGAGCAGCATGGGGGGGCAGGAGGACCCTGCACAAGATGGGCAGATAGCGGTGGGGTCCCTGCGGAGGATGGGAACTAGTTCCCATCCTCTGCAAGGACCCCGACGCTATCTGCCCATCCGGCGCAGGGACCGTAGCATGTAATCAGGCAGGGAGACGGCCTATCACCTGCCTGATTACAGTAATTTGTTCTGCATACTGTTTCAGAGCTATTAACACTACACACTGGATCAGCTCTGAAACGGGTAGGACACTGCTTTTAACCCGTTTTGAATTACCGGTTTTCTTAAACCGGTAAATTTAGAACGGACCTTTCACATTACAGCTAGAACCGTTTTAAAGCCCTTAAAAATAGGCAATATACCATTTTTAGTTGTAATGTGAAAGGGGTATTCGTGCCATTCTAAATCTTCAACTCACCGGAAAACCACTACTGCTTTATAGTGACAGGACCATGCCTTTGTGTAAATTTAGAAAACTGATCACCTAATGCTGACACAAAGCTTAATTTACCAATGCAGTGTGATGTTACTTTATTAGAAAAGGTTTATATAATGTGAATCTCAAGGTTTCTGGGGGCAACAGAAATAGGCTGCAGTTCTATTTCTGAAATGGGATGGAAATTTTGTGAGTTTAATGAGACATTCATTAAGAACATAATCTTATAAAATCATGGTGGTGCTTTTTATATGCAGCTAGAAAAGATGAAGCTAATTCAGCAGGTGCTCTATATTGGCTGCATGAAATGAATTTTAGGATTGCTGCATAAAACATGTAACCTACTCCAGTCATTCTGGTGTGTGAGTCGGGTAATTCCAAGTATGTGGAGCAAGCTAGATGGCCTTAAAGGTGGTTTTTTTGTTGTTTGTTTTTTTCATTCCATGTCTTGATGTCGACTGACTTGGAGCAGGACAAAGTGCTTCAGATAACATTGTGTCACCTGAAGCAAAATACTTGTGTATGCTAGAAAAATTGGTGCTGATGTTCTCTATAAATTGATGTAAATTAAAAATGTACTCTGTTAACATTAGTAATATGTTTTTTTTTTTTTTTTTTTTTTTTTTTCATGTGGTGCTATTATAAATTAACCAAATCTAACTTCACATTATTAGTCTTAGGTCTGGTTTTTATTATTATTTACCTATATATAAAATTGTCATGTTAATATATTGTGGCATCTGTTTGTTTTTTGCAGTATTTGACATCTTGTTATTGCTACAATTGCCAAGGTCTCTGAAGAACTATGCTTTTTGTTTATTTTTTTTCACATCACATTGATTCTGCACTACATAAATGTTATTGATTTGGTAAAGTGCTAACTAAGCTCTTTAACACTTTATCATGGCAATCTCTCTACAAATAGACAGGGTGTGTTTGGGTTTTTTTTACTTTTTTTTTACTTGCTGCTGCTTTTCTGTAAATTCCTAAAAAAAAAAGTTGCTGATTTATGAAAGAGCATTTCTTGACCATCACATATGACCACAAAAAAAAACGTTCTACAGTTTGACCAACACATGTAGGTTTCTAATAAATTCAGTCTTCAATTTCACCCCACAAAGACAAGTATTCAATGCCAGGGACGAGTGGTGACAGCGAGCAGGGCTGCCTGTTCATGGTCACCGCTCACCCCCACAGTATTCAACTGGCCCCCCTAATACACCGATTTCCCCCTCGCTCCGTTTTTGGAGTGAAGGGGAATCGGCGTATTTTGCTGCTGAACAGCAAAACCCACGGTGAAATGCAGCTGATTCCCTGCATTAGCCGCAGGATGCGCTGTTTGGGGGAATCCTCACAGTCCTGTGACAGCGAGGATTCCCCTGGAATGTTTAATAGGGCAATGGGCTGGCGAGGTTAAACACCGAGGATCGCTGGTTTTCTGCAATCCTCGCTGTTTAACCCCCCTCACCGGCCGCGGCGTCCCCATTGAATACGGGCCAAAGTGTGTTAAAATAATTTGATTTTTCAACAAACCTCAATGTTCCAGGTGCATTGTAGATATACATGTTATATGAAGTTCACATAATCATTTCTTACATATTGCATTCTCATTAGGAACCATGTCAGTCTATTCTCTCATGTGAGAAAGGAAAAACAAAATAATGGACTGCACCTTTCTATACACAGCAACTACAGATATATTCCTGTACTAAACTTACCAGACCTCTAACCGTTTTTTTTTTTTTTTTTTTTTTTTTTTTTTTTTTAACATTGGCCATATAAAAATTTGTGTATCTTGGAAAGTTGTTTCACAGATTGGCAACTTTTTTTTCTTTTTCTTTTTTTTTTGTAACTTTAACTGAATAGAGATGCTTGAGCTTTGCAATAGTCTGACCTTTTAACATACATGCAAGGTACACTTTGTGATAACTTGTGTAATCTATTTCCCTACCTCTTTTGTACCTGAGCAATGTTACATTTGTGTAAAGGAATTCAATTTAGATAAGTCTGAAATGCATAGACTATTCCATTTGTGTACATCTTGTTTGTTCCAAGTGACTAAATGATGCAACAAGGTTGTATTGTTTTATTTATAGTTCGATTTCTAAAACCACAAAAGCTACTGTTTGCTGTGCGGTCCCATCTAACTCTGGTCACAAGTTCAGTTTGGTTATAAAACATCACTCTTCAATTTCTGCCATTACTGATTTATATAGATGCAGTCAGTACTGCGAATACAAATGCGTAACTATTATATAATTTATAAGCATTTCCTGGACTCAAGTAATTTGCATTTGCCAATTATGCTTGGGTTCAGGCTGATTTTTAGTGCTGTTTGGTTTTTGGTTCCTCATACTCCTGATCATTGTAGCATTCTATAACTTGTCTGGTTAATCCACATATTAAACATGAGGCCTGCTGCAGCTCAGCACATTGCAATAATTACCATGTAGCTCAAGCTAAAGGAAAATTTTGATAATGAGGTCTAAAAACGTCTATAGACTAGCGATTTGTGTACACAACTCCTGCATAAAAAACACCTTGCACACTTTCTATATGCAAAATGCAGTTGTTTTCATTGGGAAAGAAAATACTGGGTTGCAAAGGTCCATGCCACAAAACTTGTTTGTAATAGCTTTCAATATCCACATGTTGAATAGTGATTATACCTTTGTACTGTACTCTAAAATATGTTCTCTTTAACTGTATTGTACTGTATTACCATAACTGTAAATGGCCTTGTATTTGGACCTTAGTGTGTTCCAAGTTTTCCCATGCACGGTGACAGTTAGCTTCTAAAACCTGTAAATGTGGTGCTATCTCTTCCTAATGGTGCTTCTATGGAAGCTAACTGCACACATGCTGAGAAGCTTGAAGATAGACGTCCTGTTTTACAGCATTGTCTGTAATCACAGAACAATTTTTGATAAACTTGAATTTCCTTTCAAAGACTCATTGACAATCTCCGTACAGTTTTATATGTGGGGTTTTCTGTTGCCCTTCAGTTTCCTTTTGCGTTCAATAAAGCAGCTCTGATCCTATAGAAACCATACATCATTCTGTTTTAGCCAAGGCATTTCAATGACCTTTTTAATTGTAACCTCTTTCACAATGATACAGAGAGGGTTATGAATTCACAGTTTAATTGTAATCTGGCCAAGAACCTTATTGAGCTCTGCAAGGGTTCATGGTTATCGCTCCTGGACAATATAATATGAGTGGGTGACCACCTTTTATGTAATGATGCTCTGTACGCTGTGATGTGACTGTTATGTTTATGCATGGTTAATATGGCATGTAGTTTGCATGAGCCCTTTGTGATGCAGAATTCCTGAAAGAACAAGTACAGATTTTTGAGGAAAATAGTATTAAAAACTAGTAACCAGTCAGGATAGATCTTGTACTGTAGGTAATAATAATAAAAATCTGCTGTAGGGAGGAAGTGCTAATTTTCAATACTAATCCATTAAACAAGTGCAGGGGTTATTTAAAAAGTAAATCTATTTAATGAATGCTATATATTGGCTGGGCTGAGTAATATACATGAAATAATAAAAGCAGGGTTTGTACTTCTAAAATATGCCCACAATAACCTTTCATACCTCTGTAACAGGTTAGTAGGGACATGTTTCTTTAATAAAGCAGGCCAAGTTTGAGTGACCGCTTTACGTGACTTAGAGGTTAAATGCACATGGCCAGTGATCTCACAGCACCTTAAATGACTGTATTCTAATGGTTTTTTTTTTTGCTTGTTTACAATGCAATTCTAAAATTCTCTTCTAAGGATGTTTGAGATTTTGCATCTGGGCAGTGGGAAGGTATTGGATAATACCTGACATTTTTTTTACCACCTTTGTTACAAGTATACGGTGTGCTCCCTCACTTTCGTTTTTATTTACATAATTAGTTTTAGTTTACTAGTAAACTGACAGCACCCAATTGAGGCACTGGAATAAATGAAACCATATACCTTAATTGGTTTCTCTGGCTTGCTAAAAGCCAATCTAATACTAAATAGTCAATTAATTTTAGTTTACATTTCTAACTAGTTTTAATTTAATTAAAAAGTCTTAGAGGTGCACTTTTTTTGTGGAAAGCCATTTTAATTCAAGTACTATTTTGGCTGCAGTTATTAGTAACCTTTTATATGGTGCCTACATATTCCACTGTTCCTTTAATGCTGTAAATCTAACTTTCCTAACTCAGGCACTAGGATTCATTTTTTTCAGAAGCCAATTCACCTATCAGTTTATCTTTTTTGGAGTGTGGGAGCACACACATGCAGAGAGATGCGGCACACTCGGAATTGGAGATACTAAGCAATCATTACTTTATTTTTTTTTTTTTTTAAAGAAACAATTTTAGTCCTACTGTACCATATAAATAGTTTTAATGGTGAGGTCTACTCATAATAAATACCGTATATTTTGCTTTAGCAGCTTTGTTGTTTAGTTTACCTTTTGTGAACCTTTTAAATAGATACTTTTGTACAAACAAATTTTACAGGAGAATCTGTCACCTCAGGTCCAAACTACGAAAATCTCATGACCCTGATTTACCTTTTAGTATTTGGTCCTGTTGAAACTTTTCCACAATTAACACATGTTTTGAAATGGCTTAAAGCAAAGTTTATTTTTGTGAGCTATTTCTTCCATGAGTCAAGGTGACGCTTGTTCTTGCATTGACTGGACCGTGACTAGAGTGATTGTCTGTGGGGAGCAGGGTATTAATCCTGCCTTAGGTGGCAAAGTGGAATGGAATAACTCTGCTTTTACATAATCACATTTTTGGTTCATTAAATGCAATTTTCTAAACCGTTCACACATTTTCCCTCTTCGACATATAAATTCACCTTAAGATTAGAATGTTTAATCTTATCAAGTAATAAAATATATATGATTTATAATTGAGTGTTACTATTGCAGTCTTTCTGATTTTGCCAAAAATAGTTCACGTTTCGCAGTACTGATCTCAGACAAGACTGTGGCTTAGCATGGAGTGAATGTTACTGGTATAGTTACTGTTTTCAGTGCTATTTTCCTCATCACGATGAAGCCTTATTCATAACAACTTAATTGAATTGAAGCAAGCTTTAATTTACAGTCCCTTTGTTAAAGTTTCTTGGCCTGATGGACTAAATCTTGCAGGAAAAATAAAAAGAAACATGGAGACATGAGCTGCTGGTTAACAAAAAAATATATAAAATACATTCAATACAATTCCCTTTTAATATATTTTGTATTTGAAGTCTGTTTACCCCAGTTATACAGTGAATTTGCTTATTGATGTTTGCCACTATATTTGTTCTGTCTTAGAAATAAATTTGCTTCTGTGTGAATTCTAGAGTCTGTGTATTTTCTTCTACTCAATAAAGGTTTTTTTTTTTTTTTGTTTTTTTTTGTTTTGGCTTCGAGTGCATTTCTTGTATGTATTCCATATAACTTAATTTTTGAGGGAATGGATTAGTCTTCCGTTTCCAGTACACTTTAAATCACCTGTATATTTGTGCTTTTATCACTACCCTCATGCTTTGTACTTCCAATAATATATGCCATTTGGATATTTAAGGAAATTAAAAAAGGGGGGGGGGGGGGTCAAACGCAACCAATAAAATTTTTGTTTTTTAATTTAGAGATCATAAAATGTATTTATTATTTGTATATGCGGTGGTATCTGGGTAGAAGTACAACAGTCAATATTTTTGAGAAGGTCAAAAGGCCTCAGTTAAATTGTCTACTTGGACTCTGTTCACCGATGTCAAAATGTCACACAAAATAAATAGAATTCTGATATTTTTTTTCATGATTTCTAGGGATTGTCACTTGGTGGAAGATTATTCTGAGGAAGGGGTTGGTTAGGGTTAAGCACTAGGGGGAATGTTAAGATTAGGTTTAAAATAGGAAAAAGCCTAACTTTTCTGTGTTCACCATTTTACATGGTGAGTTTTGACTCTGACATAAGCTCATGATGGCTATTGACCTGTTGCCCTTTTTGATTCTGTTGACTATCTAGTGTCAAGCTGTTGAGCTTTTAATCCACTTCCATGTGCAACATTCTGTGGCCCATACCACAACATCACCAATGTTCCTGGACACCTCTAATGGAAGTGCTGCCATTTGGGTTTTTCTGTTATTTCTCTATTAATGTTCTCTTATTGGTGTCCACACAAAATTGAATATAAGACTGATGACCTAGGTAACACAAAATACTGTTTTTTGGTTATTATTTTTATTTAATTCAAGGAAAAGCGTTAACCAGTACCAATTAATTATGGCCCATAATTACTCATTCAACCAATAAACTATTTGATTGATAACTGCACATCCTTTTAAATCTAGAACGGTCCTGACAATGTCTCTTCAAACAGTAGAGTCTGCCACAATCAAAGACATGAAATTTATCAGTCTTCTAAAGGTAACCAGGCAATTTCTAAGGCTCTAGGTGTCCAGAAAACCACTGTGAGAGCTATGATCTCCTGATGGATAAAACATGAAATTGTGGTAAATTTTATCAGGAATGTTCATACCACAATTCCACCAAAAGAGCTGCTTTACTCCATGAGACAAATTGAACTTTTTGGAAGACTTGGGTCCTGTTATACAGGGTCAAGCTAACAAAGCATTACACAAGAAAATGTGTTTTAACTGTTTGGGACCTGGGTGACTTCTCACAATTGATCAAACTGAATTTTGCTCTCTACCAGAACATTGTGCGGGAGATTGTCCAGCCTTCAGTAAATTAGCTTGAACCCATGCTCCATTGTGTTAGGCACAAATACAATGATTCAAAGCATAAAGATAAATGGCTTATAAGAAACCTAATTACAAAAACTTAACACTGTGTGATCTTGTTATCACTTGTTACTAATCTTAAATGGTGTTTCACCCAATGAGTTCCATAACTGTCATGTGTTTGAAAGATGACATAAGTTGATTGGAGCATCATAACAAGAATATCACTCATTGAATTTGCCAAATAATGTTGTTTGAGAGGTATAGTATAGTCCATATCCTGACTTGAACCCAAAAAAGATGTTCATTCAAGAAAACTAAATTGTCTAGGGTCGGAGTATCAGGTAGAAATTGTGCCCCAACTCCATCGGTCACATACTCGTGCCAAGGGAGCTACTTTTTTAGGGGAAACTAAGTCGAAGATGAGTATGGTAAGAACTTAGTTTCCACAGAGAAGTGAAAGTGAACCTTATGAAATACTTTAATCAAAGGTGGAGGGAGGGGTTTCTTCCATGATTGGGCTATTGTAGCCTGGGCTGCAATGCAAATATGGCAAGAACATATCTGAGGTGGGAGGGGACTGTGGTTGGGAAGATATGCAGTAAGGCCAGGGCCGGATCAAGTCTCGGTGTTAGTTTTAAGACTATATTAATTAGTTGAAAAACCTCTTTCCAGAAACCGTGGAGAGCAGGGCACGAATAGAAGGTATGGAAACAGTGTCCCACCTGTTCACAATTCCACCAACAGAATTTAGAGCATGAAGGTCAGAACTAGTGTAATTTATCTGGAGTTAAGTACAATCGGTGTAATAATTTTACATGCACCTCTGAGTGGTTAAGACATCTATACATACGGTAAGAAGTTGCATAAATATTTTACCACTGTGAGGTTGAAAGGGGTATACCCAGGTCGGTCTCCCAGCGGGATTGGGAGTTGGGTTTAGTGTAAGGCAATAGTTCTTTAAGGACATTGTACCAAAAGGAAATATCTCTTTTAGAATGGGGTTTATAAATATGGGCTATAACGGCTTGAGAGAGGGAGCACAGGGATCCTCTAGGTGGTGGTAACTGGCTAAACCAATGTTGGATTTGATAGAAATGAAACCATTCTGTATGAGGGAGGGAGAAATGTGCCTGGAGATGAGAAAAGGAGTAAAACTGGGCCATCTAAGAGGTCCTCTAGGGTATGGATTCCGCAGGCCAGCCATCTCGAAAGATCCAGATTTGGGATCACTGTAGTTATAGCCTGCAGTGACAGGGCTGAGTACTTTGGGTAGTAGCCAGGAATCCGAGATACCAATTTATCCCATACTCGGACGGCTGTTGATTTGGAGGCAGGGAGCGACACATGCAGTGTATGCAGATGTCTGGGTGTCCAGGGGAGGTCTGCTAAGGGGTAACCCAAACTTCGGGAGTGTCCAAAGGAAGGAGAGAAAAAAAACATCTCCCTGTACATACTGCAGTAACTGCTGTGCCTGTAATGCCGAAGAGTTTCCTAATAGGTGTAGAAATGCTTAATCATTGTCTTTTGTTGGCTGAGTGACTTAACATATACAGGTACGCAGACAATCCTAGCACAGACACATCACCTACATACACTGACTGCTGAGAAAGGAAGATGACGACGATGACAGATTCCCAGGCTTGGTGACAGGGGGGTCAAGGGGGACTGCTGACCCGGGCCACTCCGATCTGAGGGACCACAAAACAGCCCCCCCCCCCCCCCATCAGTGGCAGGCTGGGTCATGAGACATACCCAGCTGCTGCTGCTCCTGAGGAGACTCACTGTCAGCACTGTGTGGAGAATATGTGACAGCCTCCAGCAGCTGGACAGGAGGCTGTCACATGTCCCAGGATTCTTAGTGACCTCAGCAGCACTCAGCCCCTAGAATCCCCCCTCAGACGACCGGCATCCCTGCTTGGTGGGTGGGTGGAGCTACACGGGTCCTGTCGTGGGAGGGGCTAAATGGGCAGAGCTATGTAGCTGCTGTTTTGGTGCTTCCTGCTATTGCTAAAGAGGGAGGGGACACAGAGGCTGCTGAAGTTCCAGGCCAACACAGGTAGTGAGACTGCACTCTGCAGATGGTTTAAAGGTAAGAGGGAGTGGTGTGTTTGTATATATGTGGGGTGTGTTAGGCTGCTGGGGGGAGGAATTACGCCGCAGGGTATGAGGGTTAAGCACTAGCGGGGATCGGGAATGTCAGGATTAGGGGGGATGGGGAGATCACGTCAGCATGATAGAGCGCAAGGTAAGAGCGTATCATTGTGAAAGCGCAGGGTGAGGGAGTGCGTCAGTGTGATAGAGCGCAGGGTGAGGGACTGCGTCAGTGTAACATAATGCAGGCCACAGGGTGAGGGATCATGTCAGCATGATAGAGCACAGGGTAAGGGAGCACATCATCATTGTGATAGAGCGCAGGGTAAGGGAGTGTGTCAGTGTGATAGAGCACAGGTTGCATTGTGAGGGAGTGCATCAGTGTAATAGAGCAGGTTAAGGTATTGCGTCTGTGTGATATAGCGCAGGGTGAGTGATTTAGTCAGGGTGACATAATGCAGGCCGCATGGTGAAGGATTGCATCAATGTTGTAGAACACAGGTTGCAGGGTAAGGGAGAGCATCAGTGTTATAGAGCACAGGCCGCAGGGTGAGGGAGTGCGTCAGTGTGATAGAGTCCACTTTGCGGCGTGAGGGTGGGTGTCCGTGTGATCGAGAGAGGCTGCAGGGTAAGGGAGTGCGTCCAGTTTAGGTTCAAGAATGGGAGGGAGTTGGTAGCGTGGCTGGGTGGGGCCTCTGATAAATAAAACAGTGGTTAATACATGTTTTCAATTAATATGGTGGATAAATATTGTGGAAGTCTAAATTGCAGCTCTACGCCATTAAGGTGGTATTAGGACCGCCCTCTGCGCAATTCCATCACGCTATTTGCGTCTTATTAGCTTAAGTGTAACTACCAGGGCCAGATGTGAAACATTAATGGTTAATTCTTAAAGATATGTTCCCTTTTGTCTTTCTCTGTTTACGTGAAACTCTGAATAAACCCCAATGTTGTTTTTGATTTAACTTGTCAAAATTGCCGTCAACCGTCGCAAAGGTCAGTATAGTGAAACAATCACTATATATGACCTTACAGATACCCAGTCTGTGTTATATAATGAATCAGTGTGCTTAAGAAACAGACTATAATTCCGACTCACACCAGTTGTCAGTCCAAGAACAAAGACCAGGAATCAAGCATGCTCTGACGAGATTCCCATTTACAGGAAGACGTCCCCGTGAAGCTGAGAACCAATGAAGAGATGCCTAGTCCCTTTACTGCATCCAATGATATTCCAGCCTGAACCCACACCGCTTTAAAAGCCTTAGCACAGGATCCAGAAGACATGTGATCTAAACAGAACACATTCTCAGGGATAATGGAGGAACCCTATCCAATTGTGGTATCTGCTCCTTTTGACGGTAATTGTATCCCTTATATGTGTTAATTCTTATGTGTGTTAAGTGGTACTTGCATTTATATCTATTGTAGTAATGTCTCTATTCCACGTATAAGCTGTACTGTACTATTCTATAGTTTATACATATATGTATTGTGTGTTACTCTGTACCCCCCACCCCCTTGGGTCCACTACGGACATCAATAATAATACTACACGGGGTCAGATCTGTGATCTCCACATAACCAAGGTCTGCGTGTATTATTTCTTTGTAGTCAGACGATGTGTCTCGAATGCATTATCAGCTGTAATCTTAATCAATGTGCAATACGATTAATGGCAATGGTGAGCTGATCGTGTACTTAAGGTCATAAAGTGATATTCATTGCACAAACTCTAATTGAGAAACTCAAACGCTGATGCATCTGTATAGTAAGTTTTAATAGCCGTGCGGCTGCATTAGACATTATAAAGGGTATATCTTTAAATCTTATATAGCAGGGGACAGGTTAATCTTGTAAGGAATCTGTACCTACAGTCAGCAGTGTTTATTCATATGCTAATGTGGTTTACAACCATTCCCATTGTCTGTGAATGAAGCAGCTTTTACACACTGAACTAAGCCTTGCTGAAATCACTGTAGAATTCCTGCTGTTGCTAGGGGTAACTGGTTGCATGGTTTAGAAGGTAATGCATACAGTATGATTATTACATTATCCACTGGTTTATTAAAATATCGTTTTCCATAATATATGCATACCAATTGTTTCCTCTTGATCTGCAAAACCTGAAATAGATATTTTCCAAAACACTAGCAGAAATATACTCTGATGAATTGGCAACTATAACATATGTATAGCTACAATCCTCTGTATTCCACTGGCTCCCAATGGCAGATAGAGAGATAATGAACTCTAATATATTAACCAGATGGCAGTCTTACAATTTATTTTACAAAGGGCAAGACGATTTTACTATGTACAGTAGTAGCTGCTGGCCAGCTAGTATATCTTAGCGGATGGTCTTCTTTGGTGTCGTTCTGTGAACTCTAGCTGTTGTGCGGCATGGTCTGCTGCATAGCGGCTGATCCTACCAGTCGTATTGAGGCACAATCCGCTAGTTGGTGGTCGATGGAACTGGACGCTGATAGGGAACTGCATGCAGGGGGCTGTGGATTCATGCACAATGAATCCATCCTGTGCTCGAGGGCAAGAGTGATTATGGCTGGTATGGGTATATTTTAGCCGTACACATATAGTGCAGTAATTAATCTAGTAGCCAGCGGCCGGCAAGGGGGTTAAATGGCAGGGATCACAGAAAACCAGCGAGCCTCACTGTTTAACCCCCGTGCCGGCCGCTCACTCTAATGTAATAGGTTCCATGAATAGGATTCCCCTAAACGGCAAGGTTCTCATCTAATGCAGGGAGCCCGCTGCATTTAGCCGCGAGTCTCGCTGCTTCTGTGGCTGCATACACCGAAGCCACAGAATCGGCATATGCGGGTGAGTCAGTTGACTACTGACCGGGTGAGCGGTGACAGCGAGCAGGCAGCCCTGCTCGCTGTCACCACTCACCCCTGGCATTGAATACCCCCCATAGTTAGCAGTTTGTGTTGTTAATCTATACCTTGAGTATAAACTGTCACAGCTCAAAGTGAAAGTACATGGCAGAAGCTGTCATTTTGACGGACTTTTAACTAATATTACTAAGTCTTAATTCCAAAATAAGATGCATACTTGCAGAAACATCATAAATGCTTTTTATTGTATTTTGTCCTGCAAAATGACTTCATTTTTACTTGTCCTTAAAGGTTTTTTAGTAATTTCTTTCAGTATCGTGTGATTTTATCCAACTATCTGCTTCACATGTACAGTATATTCAGCAATGCCTGTAAAATTTAAAAGAGCACATTAAACGAAAATTATGTTTTCATTTTAAATAGGTACGCTCAACAATTCCACAGATTTTAGCAAATCTAGGCCAACTTTGCTTAACTGGCAAACAAAACCTCAGCTCATGTTATCTAATCCCTGCTGGTTGTAACAGCCAACAGCATTACATTCTGATTTATTCTAATGGGAAAGTCATGAATAGATGTGAATATGTGCAGCAGGGGCTCATTTCGGTTTGATGAAAAAAGTAGTGAGGCAGAACTTGACATTAATGAGAAGGAAATTACATTATGTTTTCTATTTAATTTAGAAACATCTAAACAAGTTTATTGCCAACTTGGACCATTTCACACTATTATAATTTCCTGCTGTAACATAGCTGATAAACAAGCTGGATGTTTGAACTTTGTTTCATACTGAGGCACATCTTACACAACAATCATTCAGTACTTTTACATTACTCATCACCAAAATATAATTTATTAAATTTGATGTACTATTTTATGGAATGTAATACATGTGAATGTTTACATATATTTCAATAAAAAATGCATTATGAGTAATGTTTTGTAATAGTTCTATTTATTTTTAAATATGCTTTTTTTGTATAGCCTATCTACTGTCACCTGTGTGAAAGCTCTACTACTCTGTGTAACTAGGGTTCTACACTGTCTAACCCTGTCTTCTTGCTTATCCCAATAGTCTACCACATATCCTGACATTGTCCCTGCCATATGCATTCCCACAAGCAGCTCAGCACCTGCTGCTGTGTAGACATTTCAATGATCTGATTGGCTAAAAATCAGGGTGAGCTTATAGGGGTGGTATGGGCCACTGGGAATACAAGACAGTTCCCGCTGGGTCAGTCCCCATGGTCTCCTTCATTACTTGCCACAGCTCCTGGCTGCCCATCATGCCTGACCAATTTACAGGCTAAGCCACAGGGGCATGTACAGATTTCAGGGAGCCACATCCCTGGCCTCCCCCTTCTGGGAAGACGTGCACCATTGAGAAGCAGACAGAGGCTGTAGTTAAAAAAAGGAGCAGCATGGAAGATGCAGTGTATGGTAAGTGATTATGGGCTGATGGCAGAGGGGTTTAGGGACAGGCATGGATTCAGAGTGGGGCAAATGGGGAAATCGCTATAAAACGCCTACTGTCAGCCAGGACAAATAAACACTCTGAAGTCCTGCTATGCTACCTCCTCCCTCTCCCTGGACGGCTGCTAGCTTTTGTAAGTGGAGTGAGCTCCCAGACGCAGGTCACATTAGATTCCTCTACTGCAATTAATCAACATAATTTGTTGATTGAGACTGTTTTTATCTTCTTAGCATCTCCAGTCCACAGTGCTGATAAGAAGAGGCTCAGGAAGTTTACCAGCACGGTAACAATACTTTGCATAACACTAATACCCCGTTCTCACTGCAGGCAATTTCCCGGGTCTAGCATGTTGACCCGGAAATTTGCCTTTTAACACAGGTTTTCTTGCAGTGTGAACGGGTCGCATACCCGGATCTCATACACAGGTAAAACCCTTCTTTTTACCCATGTTTGAGATCCAGATATGCAGACACGGGTTGGCCCGTTCTCACTGCATAAAAACCCCTGTTTAAAGGCACGTTACGGGGTAGAACTTCTTCACCTGGGAATTTGCCTTGCAGTGAGAACGGGGGTCCGTCCCTGCAGTCCCCAGCATTTTAATGCCGGGTAGAAGCCGTGTATTTCTCACTCGTAGTGAGAACACGGTATAAAACTGCTTCAAAATTCTCCCATGCACATAATGCTTTTGACATTTTTACCATTGAAAAAAGGTATAGATTCTGAATTGAATATAAAACATTCTCCTGCATATTTTGAAGTGATGGGTACAGGGCAGACAGCTTGAGTGTTGTGGCACAGATATACAGATAAACTGTACAGAAAGTTGCCAGAGCGCAACGAGACGCGTCAGGTTAACCCTTGTCTGCAGTATTGTGATTACCACTTTGGACACCTACCCACCACCCCTTGGACCAGCTACCCCTTTTTCCCCCACGGACTCAGCCATTTGCCACCATTTCCAACTTGGATGTACAAATTGGGACTCAATACTCACACGATGTGCACACAATCTGCATACAATCCATTTTACAATCCATTGATATTGTATGATTGGGTGCAATGTCTTTCTGATGTATAGCCACCTTAAAGGCCCCCATACACTATGCGATTTTCGTCCAATTTCATCCGATTTCGGCCCTTTGGGCCGATAAATCGGATAAAATCGGCCGAAAATCGCATGTGTGTGACATCTGATCTCATCTGATGCGCGTTCCCGTGTGCATCAGCTCGGATCAGGGCGTCGGACCTGCTGAACATCAGATATATCAGAATCTGACCCATCATGGGTGCTTTTTAGCACCCACGATGTTTCAGATCCGATATATCTATGTGTACCTCAGTTTGGTGCTTCCCCAGTAGCTGCAGCCAGATACACGACACCAGAAGGGGCAGGCGCGCCGGGAGAGACGAGACAGTGTCAGTCACAGTGAGAATCTCCTCTGCTGCTGGAAGTCAGAGCCGGCAGCAGCAAAGCCCAACCCCCCTCTCCGTTGCTGCAGAGTTCTGACACCTCTCCCCTGCTGCTGGAGGACAAGGTCAGAGCAGACAGCAGAGCCTGATCCACCCTCCCGTGCTGCTGGAGGTTGAGGTCGGCAATTGTACGTGCGTGCGTGGGCACCTTAACATTTCTTTGCTTCCCAGAACGTAGTTAACTGTTTCAGTCCATGCTCATACAGGAGCACACACACAGATAATGAGTAATACCTACTGCATCCAAACTGTGAAAATAAACACGGGGACAGAAAACCCACCTGGCTTAACGGAGCCCATGGCTACATCAATAGAACTAGGCATACTACAGTAGCATTTTGAAATTATACCCCCCCCCCCCCCCAGCATCCCAATCATCCCTTCTTGCACTCTAACCCTCCACCCACGCCCATACTTGACGACTTTTCGGATAGCCTCTCTGGGTGAAGCCCAGAGAGGACAACCGGATCTTCAGTTCAGGGGCCGGGGCTGATGACTGAAAGACCAGCCCCCAATCCAGGCAAATGCCGCGATTCGCGGGTCCACAAGTAGGAGGCTGGACTAAAATGACGCTATTTGCTTCATTTTAGTCCCGCCCCTTGCCGCGGACCCGTGAAAAAACGGTTATTAGTGCGGTAAGGAAGGGGGGTAAGGGGGCTGCCAGGCAAAAGCTGGAGGAATGCCGACCTTCCTGGGGGACCAGGAGGGGGACCCGATTTTCTAGAGCCTCCCAGAAATTCCCAGAATATATTAAATAAAATAGAAACCAGCTCCAGGTCTCCCCGCACAGGGGACGTGGGCTCATAGGGACAGCCTAGGATCATGGCCTCCGCCAACGGCTCAGGGCCGCTAGGCAGACACTGCGTCAGATAAATCACATGTGATTTATCTGACGGAAATTGGATGTATAAAACGGCACATCAAGTGTCAAATTGGATGTAGGCCTCCTGGGAAGCTTCTGGGGAAGTTGAGGGGAGAGCAGATGCAATTTACAGGTCAGATAAATCTTACTAGTGTATGGGGGCCTTAAGAGGTTGGACAGGCAAAAGGAGGCTTGCACTGGAAAAGGAGACAGCAGGGAACTAAAGCTGTAGAGATAGAAAGGGCATGTAAAAACATTGGTGACTGGAGCTAATGAGGCAGTTGGGCTGAAGAGTCACATGGGAACTGGAGAAACACTAAGGAGTTGGAGTGACACAAGGAGAAAGGAGCAGGAGAGGCATTTGCATGGCTGGAGAAACAGAAGGGAGCTAGGGCTGGAAAGGCACAAGGAAGATGGAGATATAAAAGGAGGCTGGGGGATGGAGAGATGGAAAGCGACTTCAGCTGTGTTAAAGAAACACTTTGCGGCTGGAGTATGGAGTAAGAGATACAAGGAGGCATGAGAGACACAAGGTGGCAGGAGCTGGAGAGATATTTGGGGGATTAGAGGCAGAAGAGAGCTAAAGTTTGAAAGACACAAACAGGCTAGAGCAGTGGTTCTCAAACTGTGGGTCCCGACCACCTCAGCATGGCGTCACGACTCCATGTTGCTGACCATCAGATTAGTGTGTCTGTAGAGGGAGGGACAGGGGATAACTCATTACGTAAACACCCTCTGCTTCCCTTTTTTATCCCCATTTTCCATCCCCTCATTACCCACTGCCTCCCTGTCACAATAACAGTACTTTACTTCACTGACCACACATGTGGCAGCCATTCTGTGGTAACTTGCTGGGGACTTGTAATAATTGTTATTGTCTGATGGGGTACCAGAGCAAAATAGTTTGAGAACCCCTGGGCTAGAGACATTGCCGGATTTGCCACTAGGCCTGTGAGGCACAGGCCTAGGGGCGGCACAACTTAAGGGCGGCAGGCAGCCAGGACCCTCACCCGGTACATGTCACTAGCTCCGGGTCTCTATGGGTAGCAGCATCGGCAGCACTGACATCACCCCTTGCACAGATGCCTGTAGAGACCAGGAGCTAGTGACCTGTGCCAGCGAGGCTCCTGCTCACACAGGTGTCCAGCGGTACCTGTGCTCTAGCGGCTGCTAATGCTTCCTCCTCAATGCTGCCTGAGCCAGCGTGCAGTCTCCCACCCGCACATCCATGTACCCGGTGCGGAGGTGTCTCTGTGGCCGGCTGCCAGCTACAGGGGCCTCTGGCGGGAGGGTGACAGGGGGACGCTGCAGGCGGAAATGGAGGAGTCCCAGGGGCTTGGAGAGGCAGCTGGAGCTGAAGACATGCTGGCAGGGCTGCTCTCCTCCTCCATCACTGACCTACAGGGTGAGGACCGGCGGCTGCGGGAGCAGGTGAAGAGGCCAAGTGGAGGCGCTGAGCCTGGCTGCAGGACTGAGTGCCGGGGATGGTCCGACCAGGTACTGGGGGGGCGGACTAAAGTGTGGTGCCTAGGGGCGGCCTGACCCCCAAATCCGGCCCTGGCTAGAGAAACAGTGTGCTGTAGCTGGAGAAATGCTGGAGAGATGGAAGGGGCTTGAGCTTTAGAGATGGAGAACTAAAGTTGGTAAGATGAAAATGGGTTATAGAATCACTGGATGGCTGGAGCTAGAGAAACATGGAGGAGCCAGAGAGACCCAGTGATAGGGTGAGTGAGGAGGGACAGAAGGGAGCTGCAGAGACACTGGGAATGAGGTTGGGTAAACACCATGGGGTGCAAAAACAAAGCTAAGAACTGGGATTTAAATTCTATGAAATAAAAAAAGTAAAGCTGGGTAAACAATACATGATCATAAGAAAAAATATATACTGACAGTCTTTCAGGCGCTCCTCACTCTAAATCTGTCTCTATGTCCAATGAAGGTTTTATCGATGTCTCTCAATATACATAAAATAGAGAAAAGAACCATACAGTGTGATACCATAACTTAAAATATGTATCTAAATGTAGAAAATTCCCAAGTGGGGAACCGTACCCTGTGTTGTTGTCCACTTATTTTATTTCCAACGCGTTTCAAACAAAATTGTCCTTTCTCAAGTGCCTTGTCTGTTCTATATAAGAAACTGTACATAAATATACATATTGTCAGCATCTCCCCACATGAAAGTAATATGGAGGATCCAGACCAGGTTTTAGAGCAGTAGGTGTCTAATCAGCAGCATCTGGGATTTCCTGATATAAGGGTTTCCAGGGCAGAGTCCCCTTGCTCTTGATGGTGGATTAGTTGCCCAAGCGATAGGCCAGGGTCTATGGACTATTGTAGGGACCGTTAGAGCCTTTGCAAAAGTCTGTTATGCTGAGATTGCCTGTATGCTAAAGCCTGTAATAACGATTGGATATGGATTGACATGAGATGCTGTGACCTGCTGTTCAAAATAAATAAACTCTTCATCTGAGTCCCCATTTTTGAGATCCTTGTCACAATTGGTGGAGAATGCGAGCAAGGACACTGTATGCAACCATTGGTAAGCTATCTGTGTTTAAACTGCAAGGTTTTTTTGGGGACCTGTTTCCTGGCACGGCGCCCACTAAGCAATTTGCTTAGTGGGCTATTCTGCGTAGGGAAATCGCATTGCATCGCATGGGCCATTTTAGATCCGTGCGATGCGATTTTCCTATGTAATTTATGGTACTTGTGTAGTTTCACGGCGCCGCCGCGCGCACAGTCTGTTTGAAACTTGGCAGCCTGTAAGACTCTGGAGCGCGTGCCGCTCTAGCTGTTCTCAGAGCTACGTTACCAGCGTAGCATGTGCGCGTGCCGCTCTAGCTGTTCTCAGCGCAGCGCTACATTATCAGCGTAGCGTAGCATCTAATTCCGTCTAAACTCAGCACACCGCTATCAATTTAGACGCTTTAGCGTCTGAATTCATATGCACTGTGCAAAACACTCTTAAACCTGTCCACAGTGGCACTAGTCGACGCAATAGCTGTCGACCTTGTAAATTCCACTATATACGCCAACCCAAAGTGTGGCGAGCGCAGCGTGGCCCGCGAGGGGCGGCGGTACGCGTCCTACGACCTTTTCATACCCCCACTATCCACGTCGGCGTGGAGTTGATTTTATAAAGCGTGGCGAGCGCAGCGAGCCACCGCGCCCGAAGCGTGGCGAGCGCAGCGGATACCTTCACAGGTATCCGCGTCCCCTCGCGGGCTTCACAGGTATCCGTGTCCGCTCGCCACGCTTCGGGCTCGGTGGCTCGTCACACTTTATAAAATCAACTCCTCGCCGACGTGGATAGTGGGGGTATGAAAAGGTAGTCGGACGCGTGCCGCCGCCGCTCGCCACGCTTCGGGTTGGCGTGGATAGTGGAATTTACAAGGTCGACAGCTGTTGCGTCGACTAGTGCCACTGTGGACAGGTTTCAATAGTGTACCCCTAGACCCAACTAAATTTAAATGCTTTAGCATCTAAATTTAGATGTCCCCTAGGCCCAACTAAATTCAGAGGCTTTAGCGTCTAAGTCCAGAAACCCCGGCTTCTTAGTGGCTAGCAGTTGGGTTTCTGACGCTTAAGTGCCTAAGTCCAGAAACCCCGGCTTCTTAGCGGCTAGCAGGTAGTCCGGTTTTCAGATGCTAAAGCATCTAAGTTTTAGCGTCTGCATGGGGGACACGACCCCTTCGTAGCGGCTAGCAGGTAGTCGGGTTTAAGACGCTTTATCGTCTGAATCCGGACTCCCCCTTCTTAGCGGCTTGCAGATAGTCCAGGTTTTAGACACTTTTGCATCTAAATTTAGCATTTGCATGGGGGATGTGCCCAGGGTGTCCACTTTTACATGCCCCCGTTGTCAGCGGTGCGCAGGGCTGCCTGTTTCACTGTGGAACTACAAGTACCACAGTGACCTGTCAGCGCCTGGGCAGCTGCTGCTGCCCAGCGCTACGCTGATAACGTAGCTTACAATACGTAGCTTACAGCTAGAGCGGCACGCGCACAGTTAATCAGAGCTTCTGGCAGGCTGCCAAGTTTCAGAGACAGAGTGTGCGCGCGACGGCGCCGTGAAACTACACAAGTACCTAATTTATTCACTGCTTTCTCAGCCCCGGGCCATCGCATCGCATCTGCCGCAAAATCGCATGCAATTGTACTCAATGGTAGAGCAGGAGTGCTTGCCCATTAAGTGGGCAGTGGAGTCATTATGGTATTATTTATTGGGACAAGAGTTTTTGATGATCACAGACTATGCACCCTTACAGTGGATACATACAAACAAAGAGGTGAATGTGGAGGATCCAGACCAGGTTTTAGAGCTGTAGCAGAACCCAGGTGTCTAATCAGCAGCACCAGGGATTTCCTGATATAAGGGTTTCCAGGGACAAGCCACCTTAGCTGCCCAAGTGATAGACCGGGGTCTGTGGGCTATTATAGGGACCATTGGAGCCTTTGCAAAAGTCTGTGATGCGGGGATTTCCTGTATGCTACTGCATGTAAAAACTATTACATATGGATTGACTTGAGATGTTGTGACCTGCTGTTCAAAATAAACAACAAAGTCTTTATCTGAGTCCTAGTATATGTGATCCTTGTAACAATATATTATACAATAAAGCCAAATGCGTCTGAAAAATGAGGTGTATTTTCCAGACATATTTTCCCGGCAATTAGCGACTGTATGCCGCTAATTAGCGGCCATATTTACATACAGCTGCTTGTTCCCGCCAACATTGAACAATCATCTCGCCAAAACAAGCCCGACGCTGTCGGGCTCGTTTTGCTGGGAATGGCCGTGGATTGTCAAGCTCACGGCCAGATCTCGACGATCCATGGCCGTTTCATGTGGCCACGTCCCCTTTTCGGCAGGCAGGAAATTGAATCCCGCCTGATGAGATGCAGTTGAGCAGTCCGAGAACGGGACCGCTCGCGACTATAGGGCCGGCCTGACAGCCCAAGATTGTTCTCGGAGGCTGGACAAGTATGAGTTGGAGGCTGTTGTGAAATCATAATGCTTATAGAACATGAGGCCTTGCTGTGGTTGCAGTGCATCTTGTCTGATTGGTAAGTGCTAGGAGCAGCTTTAAGAGTTGCAGCTGAGAGTCCAACGAACATCCTCTCCCAAACTGAGAGCCTCTCTTCCAGATCATTTCCTGAAAACTTAAAGTACCCATTCTTGCACTATGGGCCTTATTTTGGTTCATTCTTTCTGACAAAATCCTTCTTAGATGGGCAAAACCATGTGCACTGCAGGTGGGGCAGATGTAACATGTGCAGAGAGAATTAGATTTGGGTGGGGTTTTACTTCAAAGTGAGATCTATATTGCAGTGTAAAAATAAAGCAGTCAGTATTTTCCCTGCACAGAAACAAAATTACTCACCCAAATCTAATTCTCTCTGCACATGTTACATCTGCCCCCCCTGCAGTGCACATGGTTATGTCCATCTAAGAAGGATTTTGTCAGAAAGAATGAACCAAAATAAGGCCCTATATGATGGCTAAAACAATTATATCCAAAGGATACAGACTTCTGCTGGACATCATACTGAGAGTAAAGGTGCGTACACACTGATGTGATATAAATGATATAGCACAAACACATTTAACAATATAATAATGATGTCACCGGGTTCCACTCACTAGGCAATCGGTCAGTGACTACAGTATGGCCCTTATTCAGATCTCATCGCAGTACAAATTTGTTCTCAAAATGGCCAAAACCTGTGCACTGCAGGTGGGGCAGATGTAACATGTATAGAGAGAATTAGATGTGTGTGAGTTATTGTTTCTGTGCTTATTAAATACTGGCTGCATTATTTTTACACTGCAATTTAGATTTCAGTTTCAACACGCCCCACCCAAATGTAACTCTCTCTGCACATATTACATCTGGCCTACCTAGAGTGCACATGGTTTTGCCCATTTTGAGAACAAATTTGTACTACGATCAGATCTGAATAAGGGCCTATATGTCAAATTCAGCTGTATGCACGGATGACGGCGGGTCGGGAATGTGCATTGGTTGCATGCATTTTAATAGCGTACACACTAGGTGATATTTAAAACGATATTGCTCAGAAGGGATAAAATGAGGGATATCATTTAAAAAAATGTGTCCAGTGTGTACTCACCTTTACAGAGGTATCCGATTTTGCACATTCGGTGCGTAAAAACTCCAGTTATTCACACTTTTTTCCAACTTTTTTTTACGTGCTGTGCTATTCAGATTCCCATGATAAAAAGCATGAGCTCTTCCAAAAACACACAGGTTCAGTGAAACTTGTGTGTTTTTGGCCACCACAGCCCCCATTTTTCAGCTTTCAGGGATTTCGCTTTGCCTGCCTCAGTCCAGTAAAACAATATCCCTGATAAGCTTATCAGAGTTAATTAAAAAGCCCTGAGTGGTACACTTATATGGTGTCTATGTCGATTTTTGTCAACGTAGACACTAGAAAAATGTGAAAACCTCATGTCAACCATTTTTCATGTTGACCTTTTCTATACCGACCTATTGCTTGTGTCGACCTTTTTGCCTATATCGACCTAAGGTATGTCTAGCTTTTTCATGTGTCGACCTATAGCCTGTCAACAAATAGTGGTTGACCTTATACGTGTCAACCCTATTACCCATACCCAATTGGGATACAATAAATAAGCACTAGGAGGACCGTTGATCATTTAATATTTGTGGCTAAATAACCAAAAACACCTGTTTTCTTGGGTTAGCCACAACTATTAAGGATCACCGGAATGTATCAGGAGGAACCACAGTATGAATCTCCGATCCCTGCTGCGATCATTCCTGCACCACCACATCCCCCATAGGTTACTGTTTGTTGATACATCGTGCAGCATCGCTTCTGTGTCCCTGGGCTACCACCATTCTGATAATGCGGTAGCCCATGGGCAACAGACAGCATGGGGGGGCAGCACTGAAAGCACATACCCTCTGGCTGAGTACATTGCGTATGTCCAAAGTCCGGCCCAGGGGCCAATTGTGGCTTGTTACGTCACTTTAAGTGGCCCGCAGCCTCCAGCCGGAAGCAGGCTAAGCATTAGAAGCAGGACGCACAGCGCAGGACTGTAGAGGGGGGCCTACAGCAAGCGCGCATTCATTTGTGTGGTGAGAGGGTCTTCATGTGAATATGTGTCCAACCCCCACCCGGGCTCCACTTTATTTTCCGTCTGTAATCTATCCGCCTGCTCGCGATCACAGTATCCCGGGAGGAAGGATCAGCATGCAGAGCAGACTCAGCAGAGGAGGGCGACTGCGGGATCAGGGAGCACAGGCATCTGTCTTCTCTCCTTGTGGTGCCTGCTTGGCCTCTCCGTCCCGTGGCTTACAGAAGGGGCCATACAGAGAAGGAGGGTCAAGCAGGGGGAATATACTGGGAAGGAGCAGGCTGGGGGAAATACACTGAATGGGGGCAGAGTAAGGGACATACAGAGAAGGGGGGAGCAGGCTGGGGGAAATAGATTGAATGGGGCAGAGTGGGGAACATACAGAGAAGGGGGGAGCAAGCTGGGGGAAATACACTAAATGGGGGCATAGTGGGGTTCATGCAGGGAGCAGGCTGGGGGAAAAACACTGAATGGGGCAGATTGAGGGACATGCAGAGAAGGGGGGGAGCAGGCTGGGGTAAAATACACTGAATGGGGGCAGAGTGGGGGACATACAGGGAGCAGGCTGTGGGAAATACACTGAAAGGGGGCAAAGTGGGGGACATGCAGAGAAGAGGGGGGAGTATGTTGGGGGAAACAGATTGAATGGGGGCAGAGTGGGGGACATACAGAGAAGGGGGGAGCACAGGGCCGGCTCTACCATTAGGCAGCTGCCTAGGGCGCCAGGATCTGGGGGGGGGGGGGGGCGCCACAGGTCTGCCTATAAAAAAATGATTGATGTCTATGAGGATCCTTGTTTCTGGTGGCTGCTGTGGAACTTCTAAGACCTTACCTCCATACTTTTACTTGAGGCATATGTCCCTACTTTGCTGCCCCCTCCTCCTTGTACTGTATTGTGGATGGCAAAAGGAGGCCTCCTGGGAGTAGGGGACGCCACCTTCCTGGGGGGCTGGGAGGATTGCCAAATTTTTGGGAGCCTCCCTGCCAATCCGGAATGTTAGGCAAGTATGCCTTAAGGCTTAAGGGGCTGGAAATTGGGTATTGGTGGCAGTATGGGAGGGGGGGGGGTGTAGAGTAGGTTGAAGTTTTGACTAGGGTGCTTAGAAGCCTTACACCGGCCCTGGGGGAGCAGCCCTGTACTATTTACTGCAGTCAAGATCTCAGTATCAACCTTCACACTAGAGCAGGTAAGACAAGTTATTTGTTTAGTTTTCTGTGATTCATGGTTCAGGCTGAATTGTCAGCCCCCACACATTTTCACCTCACCAAGGGGGAGATTCTCTAAGCTAAAAATGCGGTAAAAACCCCGTTATCGGGGTTTTTACCGCATTTTGGGATGCTGTAAGCATACCCCGCCGGGTTATCGCGGCGGGGGGGCATCGCCAGAAAAAATCTGGCTCTACTTCCAAATGGATGGATATATACAGACCAGTTCATATAATCGACCTTGTTCCGAATTCATTAAATAAAAAAGCTTCTCAGTTAAATTGAATTTATAAGGCAGTAGGCATTGGCACCAATTATATATTTATCAAGGATAATGGGGATGTACATATTGTTTAGGGATATGTTCACGGCGCCTTGTATTTATAATAAGTTTGTGTGAGTTTTTATAGATTGACAGATTCTCCACTATTTATGGTGTAACCTTGTGCTGGTCCATATACAAAATAATTACTGCCTCAAGTGTCCCCGCTCAGACCTGTGCGCGATGCGCTAACTCCCAGGCGGGTACTGAGCGCAGCCGCTTTCGTGTTCCCGGGCATAAGTCACGCAGCAGGTGACCAGTGACAGCAGCTTGTACGGGTGCGGGGAGCCCTGTCCCCGCCACACTGCACAGTGACATATATCCTATAGGAGTCACCTGAAGTACGGAGTCCGTGTTCCCTGTGTAGAGCGAGGGGGGTGAGCGCCCCGCTAGTGCTGGTGACGGAGGCAGGCGGGAGCTGTTTCCATGACGCGGGATAACGATCTGATTGATCCCGGGCCGGTGAGACGCGGGGGCAAGGCGGTAAGTGTTAACTGATGTACTGTACGTATTACGTAAGGTGTGTGTGCGCGGTAAGTAGACACATAGCGGTAACGCTGGCGAGGAGCAGGCGGGAGCACTCGGCAGTGTCGGCACGGTACAGTCAGTGACGGGTAGGTATGTCATGCCCAGTGTTATCGTTTTGCAGTAGAGGCGGGGCCGGAGCGGTTAGGGAGGGGTATGGCCGGGGCGGGGTGCAGCATGTGTAGCAGGCCGGTTCCGAAGCCCATCCCTAGGGCTGCTGCAGCCAATGCTGACTCCTTTCAATATCAGGAGCCGCGGTGGGCGTGGTCTGAGGGTGCGTGGCCTGAGTGTCTGATAGAGATGGGCAAAACGGATCTTTTCGCGGACCCGGGTCGACCTGGGTCGGTCAGTGAAAAGATCTAGATCCTTTGGGCGGCTCTGCGGCTCAGTTTGTGTAAAAAAGACAGTTATTTATGGTTTGAGTTAGTGTACCATACCTCCCAACATGACCCTTTCCAGGAGGGACACAATGCTCTGTTTCTGGACTTCCCTCTTAATGTTTGATTGTTATTACCTGTGTGGAAACACCTTTCTTATCCATTTACCTGTTTAGAACAGGTAATAGCAATCATTCGTTAAGAGGGAAGTCCAGAAACAGAGCAAAGTCGTAGGTCAGAGATGGGGAACCTTTGGCCCTCCAGCTGTTGTTGGACTACACATCCCAGCATGCCCTGCTACAATTTGCTATTTGGCCATGATAACACTGTTGCAGGGAATGCTGGGATGTGTAGTCCAACAACAGCTGGGGCCAAAGGTTCTCTAACCCTGACCTAGGTGGTGCACTTAACATAGATAGTCGTTTGGTCGACTGATCTAGGTCGACATTAGGTCAACAACACTAGATCGACATGCTGAAAGGTCGACGTGGAACAAGATCGACATGGTTATAGGTCAACATGAGGAAGGTCGACAGGTCATAAGGTCGACATGGGGATTTTCACTGTTTTTTGAGCCGACATGTGCCGACAGGCGGTATTTCATGCCCTACCTTCCACTAGGGCATGGAGTGAGATTATAATAGTGTGGCGAGCGAAGTGAGACACTGTGCCCAAAGCATTGCGAGCGATGCGAGGGTCCGATTCTCACTTCCAACTGTGTCCATGTCAACTGTGTTGACATTCGGGTCAAAAAACAGCGAAAACCCCATGTCGACCTTATGACCTTCCTCATGTCATCCTAACGTCCATGTCTACCTTTTCCCATGTCAACCTTTTCCCATGTCGACCTTTCTGCATGTCGACCTAGTGACTGTCTGACCAACGCTTGTCTGACGAACAATCCAGTTCCCAGGACCTGGGTAGAAGTCCCGTGTAAAGGGACACGGCGTGTCCCATTTACACTGCCGCTGACAGGGGTCTGACCCGCTGAAGACCCGGGGTTTTGCAGCGGTGTAAAAGGGGTATTAATTTGCTCGTTGCCAAGGGAGACTAAATTTGCTCATTGCCGAGCCCCCCCTCCCCCCCCCCCCCCAAATAAAAATTAAAAGAAGGCCCCCTCCCCCTCCAAATTAAAGTTAAATGTACTACACAGCCCAGCAAACAGAGATCTAGTAAAAAAAAAAAAACACATGTGCACTGCCTAATTTATGTCTGTGTGTCTGTGTGTTCATACTTCTACTACACACCTTTCTGTGATACTACTGGTGAACTCAGGTGAAGCAATCTTGAAATGCCTGCCAGTGCCTATGCCTCTGCTCTGTCTGCTGTTGATGTGTAGTCACCAGACCTCCCTCAGGGCTTCCAGATTCAGAAGAATCTAGATCTGCACGTGACACAGCAACAGCAGCAGCAGCACAAGCAGCCAATTAGAAGAAAATATCTCAGCTGCCAAAGGGGGCAGTGCTGAGCTCAAGCAATGCAATGTGCATTGTATTGTATGTAATGCTAAGCGAAACCGATCCGGATCACCATTTTGGGATCGGCGGCTCGCTCGTTCCTTTGATGGATCCGTTCAAAAGAACCGGATCGTTCGCGAACGACACATCTCTAGTGTCTGAGGCTCTGAGCGGTACAGCGCGGAGTTGCCAGTTCAACCAGTTGCCGGAGTCAGAGTGCGCTATATTCTTGGAGAGTAGACTGCGGCTGTACGTGATGCTGTGCGGGAACCCCGGCGCCGCCATCGCCGCTACCGGACACCTGTGAGAGGTCAGTGCGCTGCTGCTGTGCGTGTCTCTATGCCCTGCTGTTGCGGGTGCCGCACTGCCCCATGTGTACCGGGTGTTCTCTCTCCGCAATGTATCGTGCAGAGGGTGGCGCAGGCAGCAGGTGACGGCGATGTGCTTGTACCTTTTGTTTTTTGCGTGTTCTTTAACTTTTTTTTTTTAGTCACAAGTGCACGTTGTTGTTATATATAGAACATATGAGATTGTGTATGTGTAACATCCAGAAGGTGTGCTGCTGCTGATGCTGGCAGTGCGGGGTGTCATCAGAAGTATTTTGTTTTGGTCGAGAGAGCTACTGTAGTAGTTGCTGAGTAATACGGGTCTCATCAGTGTGATTTTTAGAATGTATGAAGCTGTTATGCTGAGCACAGCATCTCTCCTTGTTGTGTACACTGCATGGACCAGTACTAGGTACAGTACTACTAGATTTTTCTATTAGATGCATTTTTACAGCATACTTGCCTACCTGACCCTCTCCATGAGGGAGAAAATGCTCTGTTCCTGGACTTCCCTGGTAATGTATGATTGCCATCACCTGTGGTGAAACACCTTTATTATCAATAACCTAGCTCACCACAGGTGATGGCAATCATACATTACCAGGGAAGCCCAGGAACAGAGCATTTTCTCCCTCATGGAGAGGGGCAGGTAGGCAAGTATGTTTTACAGTAAACATGTATGTTTAAACTACTGCTCTGTGATTTGTTATGTTGGTGTGCTGCGATGGAGCATGTCCAAAGTTTTGTTGATGGCTATACATGCAGTTAAGGAAAACGGGACACTGCTGGCACATATGCATTTCTAAGCAAGGGGCAAAACATAGGGGCTAGGACAAACATATTTGTTATATTTCAAGATAATGGTGTAAATGTCTGGGAATGTCTTATGCATTATACAGTATATACAATACTGAGAGATTTATCACAGTTTAGAGAAAGATAAAGTACCAACCAATCAGCTCCTGTACATTTTGTAACACAGTCTGTAACCTGGCAGTTAAGATGTTGATTCATTTGTACTTTTATCTTGCTCCATGTTTCATAAACATAGTTGCCTACCTGACCCTCTCCATGAGGGAGAAAATGCTCTGTTCCTGGACTTCCCTATTAATTTATGCTTGCCATCACCTGTGGGTAGCTGAGTAATTGATAAGAAAGGTGTTTCACCACAGGTGATGGCAATCATACATTACCAGGGAAGTCCAGGAACAGAGTATTTTCTCCCTCATGGAGAGGGTCAGGTAGGCAAGTATTTACATAAATCTGCCCCAGTGTACATAAATAGACTATAGCAGTGGTAGCCAACTCCAGTCGTCAAGAGCTACCAACAGTTCACATTTTCCAGACAACCTAGCTTCTGCACAGGTGCACTCATTACTCACTGACACATTTTAAAAGATCCACGGGTGGAGCTAATTACTTCGATTGTGATTCTGTGAAGAGAAATGGAAAACATTTAGGCTGTGTACACATGGGGGCAATTTTGTCTAATATCGCGGGCAATATGGTCGCTGAGCGACCATATTGCCCACAATGGGACTGCGCACCGGTGATATATCGCCGGGTGCGCGCTCCCGTTTTCTCTCCCGTAGTGAACAGCTGATTTCCACTGCCGGGCTCCCCTGCAGTTTATTTTTCATCAGCGACTATCTCTGGTCGCTGATGCAAACGGGACACTGAGCGATATATCGCTCATTGCGAGCGATATATCCCCCCGTGTGTACGGGGCTTAACTGTTGGTAGCTCTCGAGGACTGGAGTTGGCCACCCCAGGACAATAGAGTTTTGTTTATAAAAAAAAAAAGTGCATTTTTTTTTGAGAACTGCACCATAATAAAGATGTTTTACACATATTAAAAAATCTAGTTCACTGGCGGCAGCTTATATCCTTGCTGATCAACTTAATATTTGTTTGTTTTTAATGTCATCTTTGTAGTGCTTTTGTACAGACTATTTGGTTAAGTTGTGGTTGCATGTTAATACATCAGTTTGCATTGGATGCTGTATGATATACGGTACTAGTATTTAGGCAGCAGGAAGACAGTATGCTGCTGCAGCTTGTTGGTGATATATAATGTTTCTCCATAAAGGTATTGTGTTATTCTGGACATATAGCCGTCCATGTAGCTCATGTAAAATAGTGTACTAGTCAGTCAATACACTGCAAAATGTCTTGTTTGCAAATCTTTTAAAAGTGTTTCCCAAACTGTGGGGTGCTGCAGTGGACTTGCAGGGCTGCCCTGGCTTGGTGGTCCAAGACCAATTACAAATATTTATGGTCAATTGAATGGGTTTATGCAGCCCAGACCATTGGGATTCTGACTGTTATTTTAAGACATCGGAATCCTGACCACTGGTACTCCAACAGAGGGCGAGTGCAGAGAAGCCCCTTGCGGGTTGAGTGGCTCGCTGCATTCACCACAGGTTATTTTCTCTTTCTATGGTGGTCATAAATAGTGTGAAATAGTCCTAAGGATCGAATATAAACACATTTCTCAAGAAACTTGTGGCTTAGGGGTGCCGTAAGGAAAGTTCTTACACTCTAGGCTGCCATAATTCAAATAAGTTTGGGAACCACTGATCTATACAGTAGAACCCTGATTATCAGGGGTTGTATCAATTAATGCAATTCCCTGTAATCTTTCCAGTATAAATGCAGGATATACTTCCCTGTAGTGCGAGTTAATTTAGTCAAGGTGTGTTTACAATGCCCACCCTTATGTATTCTCTCTAAACAGATGCAGATTTTTTAATAATAAATGGATTATTTACTAAATATGATCAATTCTTTTATCACGGTCATTTTCAGATACATGGTGATTTTGATTATCCAGGCAACCTCTCCTCATGTATTCAGGATAAGCATTCCAGTTTTTCTCTCAAATGAATCTATTCATACATACTGTACATACATCAGACATTCTGGGGGAAATTGACTAGGATGGGATGTTGCTATGGACAACCAATCTGAATCTACTTTTCATTTATTTAGCACCTTCTAGAGAACATAATAGAGAGTATCTAATTGGTTGCCCATAGCAACGTCCCATGTGAATTAGGGGTAGATTTATTAAAGGTCGATCAGGGGAAAATGCGCTATCCCCGTGCGTTATTGCAGGGGATAGCGCTTCCCCTGATCTATGACACCCACGATGCGGGTGTTTAGTGTGCGGCGATGCGGGGCAGGCGACATAGCGCACATACGTGGCAAGTGGGCGCCTGCCTCATACCGTATTTATTATTCTCCCTATTGGCCGCGCACTTCTGGTCTCTTCTCCTCTTCTTTTCGCCATAAATTTCTGGCGCTGTGGGTCTTCATACTATTGCTCCTCCTCTCCGGCGTCTTGAAATTAAGACAGCGCATGCGCCGGGTACACATCATCCCCGGCGAATATTACCCGGCGCATGCGCAGTTTGAATTTGCAGACGCCGGAGACCAGCAAGCGGAAAACTGTGCATGCGCCGGGTACACAACGCGAGACCAAGGTATCCGGCGCATGCGCAGAAGATGCCGCCGGACTGCAACGCACCATTCGTTATGGGAGGAAGCGTATCCCCGGCAGGAGGGGATAACGCACTCCCATAACGTGCTGGCAAGTGTAAATACATTCGGCCGCAAATCAGGTTCACTTCACCACGATATAGTGGTGAAGCGAACCTGTGCCCATAACGAACGCCACGCCACCAATGATAAATCTACCCCTTAATATCTATTTGATTCTTTTGGTGTTACTTTTGTGATGAGAGAGATGTGTGTTTATATAATATAATATAATGTTATGGTGAAATTATAATTTAATCAAGTAGCAATTTACTGTGTGTCTAACATATACTCTTGCAATAGCTTCTGGGCCACTAAAATAAAGAAAAATAAATAACAATCACATTTTCTGACACTACTCTTCCCAATAAAGGCAGAGTTAATATACTTCCCCAGTGTGATACGGAGGCAAATAGAGAACATTGTCCCTTTCCATATATTGTATGGGTCATTAGGTTGACACTATTTATGTCGACATGCATCAGGTTGACCACTGAAGGGCTTAGGTCCACATCTGAAATAGGCTGACATGGCTAAGGTCGACAAGGTTGGAAGGTGGATACAAGCATTAGGTTGACAATGGCAATGTTGACAGTCAAAAGGCCGATATGAGCTTTTCACAACTTTTTGTACCGAATGTTGACATGGACACGTCGGTGTGTACAGCATCCCTTCGGGTACAGTGCCTTGCTGCGCTTGTTGCACTATTTTATTCTCCCACCACGCCGTAGTGATTGTATCCCATTTGTACTATGGTTGCAGGGGGGGAACAACATTCCCCATTAACTTGCATGTCATTGTGACTGGGTGTTACCTCAGTGTGTCCTCACTTCAGAATGCACCTGTTCATGGTATAGAAAACATTGCAAAGTTAAAAATGCTTGTACCTGTATGTATTTTTCTTATTTTTCTATATATTCAATATGAGGTTACGTCATATTTGAAAAGTATCAACGGGTATGGGTCTTAGGGTCGACCCAATACAGGTCGACAGTCAATAGGTTAACCACCATAGGTCGACAAGCCAATATGGCTTAGCTCAACAGAGTTGAAAGGTTGACAGAAGCAATAGGTCAACATGAGTTTTTCCCATTTTTGTGTCTGTGTCGACTTACCTCGACATGGACTCCATATAAGTGTACCTTGTCCCCTTGCATGGCTCACTTTGCTTGGCACATGTAGATCAACTCGGGAAAAACCCATGTCGACCGTTTGACTGTCGACATAATGCTTGTGTCAACCTAATACCCCTGTCCACCTAAGCCCATGTCAGCTGATTGGTTGCCATAGGAAACTTCACCACTGGCTCACTTTTCCACTCTTTTCACTGCTTCATGAATAGACCCCATGAGTGAGAGAGATAGCAAGCAGTAGGTGAGATAAGAAAGGGTTAAGGAAGGTTCTGACTGGGTAATGAAAGACCTAATTGGGGGGTGTGATGTGATATGATGGCCAATAGAACATATAAGGGTTCATAGAAAGGGATATGAGGGATCAGTATGAGAGATATGAGGGGGGGGGGGATACGGTCACTAGGTCACCAAGCATTAGGTCGACCACTGAATGTCGACATGCCTGAAGGTCAACATGGGTTAGGTCCACAGGTCATTAGGTCAACACAAGCATTAGGTCGACATGGGGAAGGTCGACAGTCAAAAGGTCGACATGGGGGTTTTCACTTTTTTTGCGCCAACATGTGCCGACAGGTGGTATTTTATACCCTACCATCCACTAGGGCAGGGGTGGGGAACCTCCAGCCCGCGGGCCGGATACGGCCCCCGCAGCCAGTTTGCCCGGCCCGCCTGCCCATCCATCTACCTGCCTGCGTTACATGTGAGGTGATGCGCCGGCCCGCCCTGCCAGCAAGATAAGGGGGAGATCTGTAGAGGTGACGCGCACGGCGCCCGCCAATCACTGTGGGCTGTGGAGTTGGCGCGTGCGGCGCCCAGCGCCTGCCAGTGCCAATTACTGTGGGCGGTAGGAACTAGGAAGCTCTCGCAAGTGTTTGTAATGCACCTGCCATGCACTGCATGGGCGGGAGCATTGCGAGAGGAGTCCAGCAGCCGCCATCACCGCCGGAGCTAATGCCTGTTAACAAGGTAAATAGTGGACGGCGTTAAGGGCCACCTCCTTTCCCTGCTGTCCCTGGCTGCCTCTTGCGCCGCTCCCCTCACCCAACCACCCAGTGACCGGCAGCCTCACTCATGAAGACCTCCCTTCCCCAGTGCTACATAATCACATAAACCTGTTTGGGGGTGACAACTGTCACTTTTTTTGCCCACATGTATAGAACGCTGCCGTGTGTATAATGCCCGCATGTATATGCCGCTGCCAGTGTGTATAATGCCTGCATGTATATACCACTGTCCGTGTGTTTAATGCCCGCATGTATAGAACGCTGCCAGTGTGTATAATGCCCGCATGTTTCTATTTTTCTATGTATATGCCGCTGCCAGTGTGTATAATGCCTGCATGTATATGCCACTGTCCATGTGTTTAATGCCCACATGTATAGAACGCTGCCCGTGTGTATAATGCCCACATGTATATACCACTGCCAGTGTGTATAATGCCCAAATATATATGCCACTGCCCGTGTGTTTAATGCCCACATGTATATGCCGCTGCCTGTGTGTATAATGCCCGCATGTATATGCCGCTGCCCGTGTGTATAATGTAATTTTTAAGTTGATAATTTTTATATGGCCCCCGGTAGAAAAAAGGTTCCCCACCCCTGCACTAGGGTGTGGTGAGAGGGAAAAAAAAGTGTACAGCGTAGCAAGGCACCGTACCCGAAGCATGGTGAGCGCAGCGTAGTTGACTGTCGACATTCGGGACAAAAAAAAATGAAAACACCATAAGAGGAGGAATTAGTTGGTATAAATGGCCCATCACGCTTCCCCAAAGTATCTGCCTATGCCCTCCACATCATTAGCAAAATTGGTTTCTCAATCTCTGGAAATTCATCTATATACTAGTAAGCCCACTCGAAGTAAATGCTTCAAAAGCTAGTAGATGTAGTTTAATTTGCGGCCAATAGATGGCAGTGTAAGCCCACTCACAGGCCGCCACCCATTCGCAGCGTGTGTTCAAATCGCAAATGGATGTTTTACATAAACTACGTTTCAGTGTCCATGTGGGGACATTCGTGAAAAAAATAAAGGCGAAAAACCTTATGTCGACCTTTTGACTGTTGACCTTCCCCATGTTGATCTAATGCATGTCGACCTAACCCATGTCGACATTCATGCATATCAACCTAATGCTTGTTGACCTAGTTGCTGTCTGTCCAATGATCCATACCCCTTTTTTCAGTGTTGATTTAGTGCATCTTGACCTTTTATCACCGTTGACCTAGTGCATGTTGACCTTATAATGTCGACTTATTGACTATCTAAGTAGACTTTGTATACGAGCCATCCACATACCCATAATATAATAGAAACAGTCTAAAATAGAAACACTGCAAATTGAAGTAAAAACTGCAAAAGGCTGACAGTACAAAATATTGTAGCACATTGTATACAAGTGCAAGCTAGTTACCACTGCAACAGATGCAGATATAATACCAGTTCGAGTGAAGATTGTGGTAGTCATTCTACCATAGAATGGCGAATACGGCCCCGTTCCAATGTTTGGGGGACTGCGCATGGCCTATTATGTGAATGTGAAGCTCCCCGTTACGCATAGCTCCGGCGACTTGCATAGTCGCAGAGCCATTCTCATACATCGGGGGGTCACTCATGGGAACGTCCAGTGCACATGCATGAGATCTCGCACGCATTATCTGCTGTTTCACACAGGATGCTCTCTGCTAGAACTCGAGGCTGGATCTCAGCAGGTGGAAATCCATAGTTTGGCTACTCCTTAACTATAACCTGAATCGACAAATCACCTTGCACTGAAAATATGCTTACTGCAAGATACGGTACCTGTGTACTATCACGGCGTCCATCGCATCGCAGACTATAAGGCATGGGATGCGATGCAACGCAATTGGCACCCGATGGTATACAATTTAAAATTGTATGCCATACAATGCGATGCAATTTTAAATTGTATAAGCACCCTAATGGGGGCTTACAATGTTAAATGCACCCCCACAACACCCCCACTATGAACGTGAATCCGAAGCGCGGCGGTACGCGTCCTCCGACCTTTTCATACCCCCACTATCCACGTAGGCGTGGAGTTGATTTTATATAGTGTGGCGAGCCACCGAGCCCGAAGCGTGGCGAGCAGACGCGGAATACATGTAAAGTATTATGCGTCCCCTTGCGGGGCTCGCTGCGCTCGCCAGGCTACGGGCTCGGTGGCACGCTGCGCTCGCCACACTATATTTGGGTGCTTATCCAATTAAACATCGTATAGGGGGCTTATACAATTTTAAATCGCATTGCAGTGCATTGGGTGTATGCGATGCAATTAAAAGTTGTGCGACCAAATATCGTGGGCGCCGTTCTAGTACACAAGTACCCAGGATACAAATTCCACTTTCCTCTGCCTCCGCCATGGCAGCCATCATGAATGGGTTTCTCCCTGCTGGGTAGTGCTTTTGGAAAGGAAAAAAAGACCTCTGGATCCTATAAGAAGACTCCTCCTCCATACACCAGTGTCTTTTTTTCCTTTCCGGGTAGTGCATGCATGTGGACACCAGCTCACCTTTAGCTGCAGACTGTCGCTCCCTGCAGCTGCTTTGGCTTCATGCAGAGGAGGAGGAGAGCATAAGCTCTTATGATGCCGAATGCGGGCCCCATTGGGTAGCTGTGCGGCGGCGTCCAGGGGAGAGAGGTACCATGCCAGGCAGTGCGGTTGCCGGCACGCGCTCCCCTGCCATAGCTCTGTGCTAAGGGCGGGCGCCGGGTAGTGCGCGTAACGTGTACTCAGGAGGAAGCGCGTCATTAGAGCGCGACTTCCGGTACGCGTCAGTTCTTTAGACGCAGCGGTGGTTGTCAGTGTCACGCTGATCTGAGGTCTGGGAGCGCGAGCACCGGTGAGCGCTAGCTTCTAGGTTCTGGACTGGTCAGGCGTGGGAAAGATTTGGCGCTGACACGGAGGTGAGTTATAGCGGCGGCTGTATTATGTTATAAGTTATGGAATCTGGTCTGGCTGAAGTCATAACAGTACTTCATAGACGTGACTGTGTTTTTTAGAGAGGCGCACTACTAATTATGGAGGAAGACAGGCAGTCTGGCGCAAAAACCGGGTGAGCAATGTGCAGGGGTAAGGGTGTCCACATAGTGTTGTTGTTGTTTAGTAGTTGTTAGTGACTGGTTGATGTCATTATAGATCTGAGTCTAGCAAGGATAAAGGGAAAAGCAAACAGAAGAAATCGGTACAAAGCAAATGCACAGCATGTGACAAGATGCTGCCGGACAAGCACGTGGGGGCTGTATGTGAAGGCTGTAAGGTGTCTCAGCTGTTTCCCCCGGCTCAAATGGCGAGCCTGGTACAGATGTTGAAAACAGCCCTGGCTGATACGTTTGCACCTAAAGAGGATACGGGCAAAACGCCCATTAAGCGGAAAAGTTATGTGCTAAATGAGGATACAGAGGACACAGCGGGTCAGTCGGCCGGTCCTAGTATGCTGGGAGCCGACTTAGATGATGAAGAGGAGTATGATCCGGGGCAGGATAGGTCGGACTCGGACTTTAATGCCGACATGGTCGACAACCTTCTGGTCCGGATTTATAAATCATTAAATATTGAGGACAAACAGGAGGATGTAAGCTTGCAGGAGATGCTTTTTAAAGATAAGAAACAGAAAACTAAAACGTTTCCCTTGTCTCAAACTCTGAGGGACATAATAACCGAAGAGTGGAAACAGCCAGACAAAAGGGTGGCTATTCCGGGGAAGGTTAACAAGATGTACCCTTTTGACAAGGCGCAGGTACTCTCATGGGAGGAAGCACCTAAAATAGATGCTGCGGTGGCGAGGCTGTCGAAAAAGACGACATTGCCACTAGAAGAGGCCAACGCCTTTAAAGATCCAATGGATCGTAAGATGGAGTTGGGCCTAAGGAAACAACATTTAATTTCGGGGGCTTCCCTGAAAGCAGCGTCAGCAATGGCAGTAACATCCAGAATAGTAAGAGGCTGGTGTCAGCAACTAGAGGGAGATATTCTGGATGACCTTGCAAGTTCGGAACTGTTGAAAATTGTACAGGACGTACAGCTTGCAGTGGAGTTTGTTTGTGAAGCATCTATGGATGCGGTAAGGCTGGCGGCCAGAGCAGGGGCGGCGACAGCCGCAACAAGAAGGGCACTATGGTTAAAGCCATGGGCAGCGGACGTTCAGTCGAAGAATAAGCTCCTGTCCATGCCGTTCCAAGGGGACTATTTGTTTGGCAAACAATTGGACGAACTTGTGGCTAAGATATCAGGGGGGAAGTCGGTCTGGCTTCCTCAGGATAAGGGAGGCAGAAAAGTACCTCCAGCCAAGTTCGGGAGATTTCAGCCCCAAGACTACAGAGAGTCTTGGGCATATAGACCAGGAAGACCCTATAGAAGGGGATCCTGGGTCTCAAGGGGCAATTTTCGTGCCCAAAGAAATAGAGATAAATTCTCCTCCAAAAAGGAGGCACAGTGACGTCGGGTCACAGACAGTAGGTGCCAGACTGCTGAAATTTGCAAGCGTTTGGTCCGGGACCACTGGAGACAAGTGGGTCCAAGAGATAGTATCCTCCGGGTACAAAGTGGAGTTCAACAGAGTCCCCGGAGAGTTTTTTGTTCAGTCTCCAATTCCCAAGAACAGGGAGGAGAGAAAAGCCTTATTAGCAAGTCTGCAAGAGATGCTGGAACAAGAAGTAATCAGCATTGTTCCAGAAGGTCAGGAATTTCGGGGATGTTTTTCCCGTTTCTTTTTAGTAAAAAAAGCAACAGGGGGATTTCGGACCATACTAGATCTGAGAAGACTCAATCAGTTCATAGAGGTAAAATCCTTCAAAATGGACAGTATCAAATCAGTGATACTAGATTTAAGTCAAAAGGACTTCATGACGTCGATAGATCTCAAAGACGCCTATTTGCACGTCCCAATTTGCGTAAGCCATCGGAAATATCTGAGGTTCAGGCTGATGGGCACAAGTTATCAATTCAACGCCCTACCATTTGGGCTGGCGACATCCCCGAGAACATTCTCCAAAGTGCTGGTCGTGTTGGTAGCAGCACTAAGACAGAGCGGGATAAGATTATTTCCTTACCTCGACGACATCCTAATAGTCGCAGACTCCGAGGAGAAGGCCCGAGAGCACACAGACAAGGTGGTGCAGTGCCTGTTAGAACACGGATGGCTGGTAAATTACAAAAAGAGCCAGTTGATTCCGGCTCAAGAAATAACATACCTGGGGGTAGTAGTCAATACAAAGGAACAAAAAATTTCCTTAACAGAAGTCAGAAGAAAAAAGTTAATCCACCAAGTAAAAAACTTGCAAAGAAGACGCGTTGCATCCTCACGAGGCTGCATGGAGGTGCTAGGCCTAATGGCATCAGCCATAGAGGTTGTCCCTTGGGCAAGGTTCCATACAAGGAAACTACAGAACTGTTTTCTTCTGCAATGGAACAAAAACTCAAAGGACTTGTCCCAAAGAATAGTCCTGTCCACAAAGGCCAGACAGGACTTAGACTGGTGGGCAGCAGAAGACAGGTTGACAGCAGGAAGATACTTCGGCACGAAGCCGCAGGTTACGCTGACCACGGACGCCAGCGAAACAGGCTGGGGAGCAACCTTCAATCATCAGGTGGCTCAAGGAAAGTGGCAACAAGATTGGAGGGAAGCTCACTCCAATCTGAGGGAAATGGAGGCGGTGGTCAGAGCCTGCAGGTGGTTCCAAAACCAAATACAAGGGACAGAACTAATCGTGAGGACCGACAACCAGGCGGTAGTGGCCTATGTGAATCGACAAGGAGGTACGCGAAGCAGAGCATTGATGGAGGTGACCGCCAAACTATTCGAGTGGGCGGAAGGCTGGGTTCTGAGCATCACGGCAGTTTATCTAGCAGGAAAAGAAAATGTGGTGGCAGACCAATTAAGCAGAATAGAATGCCTGCCAGGAGAATGGGGTCTCAACCAAATGGTGTTCGAGAGTCTGGTGGAAAGATAAGGGCGTCCACAGGTAGACCTTATGGCGACGGCAGGAAACAAAAAAGTACCCAGGTTTTTTGCCAGGTTCTGGGAGCCACTGGCGGAACAAGTAGACGCCCTGTCAGTGCCCTGGGACATAGAGAGGGCTTATGTTTTTCCCCCAATACCAATGATTCAGAGGCTACTGAGGAAACTACAGAGGGAGAAGATCGAAGTAATAACGATCCTGCCATATTGGCCTCGCAGAGCATGGTTCAATACGGTTCAGAAGTTGGCAGTAGACGATCCGTGGAGACTACCTTCAACCAAGAATCTACTGGTACAAGGAGAGGTATTCAAGGAGCAGCCGGAATCGTGGAAACTGACGGCTTGGTTGCTGAAATCGGAAGTCTGAAAGCAAAGGGGTTCAGTGAAGGTGTAGTGGATACCTTGCTTAAGGCGAGAAAGCCGGTAACCATGAAGATATATTATAGAGTTTGGAAAAAGTATGCGTTTTGGGCGAAGGAGAATAGGAAGAATCCTCGTAGTGTGGTCACCATACTTTCCTTCCTACAAGAAGGGCTGCGAATGAACCTCTCCCCAAGTACTCTGAAAGTGCAGGTCTCGGCTATATCATGCATCTTGGATTGGGACATAGCCAAGAACAGATATGTACAAAGATTCATGCAGGCAGTAAAAAGAATTAAACCGAGGGTAAGAAGCCCGATACCCTCGTGGGACTTAAACCTGGTGCTAGGGGTGCTAACAGAATCACCGTTTGAGCCACTACAAGAGGTGGCCTTGAAGTTTCTGTCATGGAAAGTATTATTTCTAGTGGCCATGACCTCAGCTCGTAGAGTATCAGAACTCCAAGCACTGTGGATAAAAGAGCCGTACTTCAAAATATATGCGGATAAAGTAGTCTTAAGGACAAACCCAATGTTCGTACCTAAGGTGGCGTCAGAGTTTCATATCAATCAGGAGATCATATTGCCTACGTTCTGCACGAATCCGACAAATAGTAAAGAGAGCAGGTTACATTGCCTTGACTTGGTCAGAGCCCTGTCCATTTATAAGCAAAGGACGGCTGAATTTCGTAAAGCCGACAATTTATTTATATTATCAGAAGGAGAAAGAAAGGGGCAAAGAGCCTCTAAACAGACTCTATCAAGGTGGATTAAAAGTTGTGTCCGACAGGCATATGTCATAAGACAACAGGAACCACCAGAAGGGTTTAAAGCGCACTCAACGCGATCAATGGCGTCATCGTGGGCAGAGAAAGGATCTGCGTCACTGACAGAGATTTGCAAGGCCGCAGGGTGGTCCTCAGCCCACACGTTTACAAAACATTACAGAGTGGACGTCTGGTCCTCTGCGGATGCTAAGTTTGGGAGGAAGATCCTGAGCGCAGCAGTAAACTAAGACGTGAAGAAACGTTCTATTTGAGTTATGCATTATGTGGCCGGTGGCCTGTTCTTAAGTTATACGTGAGTATACCCTCCCTACGAAATACAGTACTGCTTGGGCATGACCCATTCATGATGGCTGCCATGGCGGAGGCAGAGGAAATACCGGGTTATTACCTGGTAATGGGTTTTCCTCTACTCCGCCATGGCAGCGGTATTTCCCACCCTTGAAGTAAGTGCTCAAAAGGGGTGTGTATGTGGAATAATGATGTTCGTTTGTTTTAAAGCTGAAGAATATAAGACACTGGTGTATGGAGGAGGAGTCTTCTTATAGGATCCAGAGGTCTTTTTTTCCTTTCCAAAAGCACTACCCAGCAGGGAGAAACCCATTCATGATGGCTGCCATGGCGGAGTAGAGGAAAACCCATTACCAGGTAATAACCCGGTATTTTTTTTTGGGGGGGGGGGGGAATAGTTCAGTACAGTGCAGAGAGCATGGTTTCTTATGCAGGATCATGTCTTTATTTATAGAATTGGGATACGGTAATTTGATCTACAGCAACTAGGTCGGCAAGCATTGGGTTGACACCACTTGGTCAACAGGCAACAAGGTCGACATGGGTTTAGGTCAACATGGGTCAAGGTTGATATGTGTCTAGGTCGACAGGTCAGTAGGTCGACACAGGCATTAGGTTGACGTGGGCAAGGTCGACATGATTCTTTTTACTGTTATTTGTGCCGACAGGCGGTATTTCATGCCACTAGGGTGCAGTGGGAGAATAAAATAGTGTGCCCGAAGCATGGCGAGTGATGCGAGGGGGTGCGGTGTACTTCAAACTGTGTCCATGTCGACTGTGTCGACATCCGGGTAAAAAAAAACAGTGAAAACCCCCATGTCGACCTTGCCAATGTCGACCTAATGTCCTGTCAACCTAGACACATGTCGATCTAGGCACATGTCGACCTTGACACATGTCGTCCTTGCTGCCTATTGACCTAGTGGTGTCGACCCAATGCTTGTCGACCTAGTTGTTGATGACCTTACAACCCACACCCATAGAGTCGTACTGCTGCATATACACATAGCAATTTTTTAATATGCCACTAGAGGGCGCCAGCAATTCCGTTTTATGCAGCTAAACACGGTCTGTCAGGGCACAATCAGCGTGTAAATAAAGAATACACTTTTGATGTGATATTGGGTGCACAAAAACTATTGGCTCTCCCACTAGCAAAGGATTGCAAGGACGGTGTATTGGTAAGCATTACTGCCTGACAGCACTGAGGTCATGGGTTCGATTCCAACCATGGCCCTAACTGTGAGATGTGACTCCGGTTTCCTGCCACATTCCAAAATACGGAATCTAGTGCGCTATATAAGAAACTGTAAATAAATAATTGTCTCCCAACAAAATATAACCTTATAATCAATGTTTCTGCATATACATGTGTTAAGGGCAGGCCCCAATTAGGTATGAGCCAGTGGTGCTTTGCAGATGCCCACAGCGCATCTGCTTCTTCACTGCGGATGCACCGCTGGGCAGTGCAGTGCAGTGCAGTGCATTACTGGGAGTTGACACTTTGCACAAGAGGGCAGAGGCTGAGAGGTTTGTGCTGAGCTCTGATTGGTGAAGCTCATTACATGCTTCTCAGGGCCATGGAGGACAGTAGCAGCAGCAGCCTCATCATGGGAGGGTTTATAATCAGAGGCAGCACTGAGCCTGTGAGGTCTCGTACAGTCCTACAGAGTAAGGGACAAACACATGCACCCAGAATGCATTCGCATGGGGACCGATGGTGGCACTGTGGGCATTTCTGCATGTAAGGAGTGTTTGATGTGACCCAGACTGCCGTGGCCCAGGACAGCGGGCAGCCCCATTAGCATATGGGTATGCCCAGCGTTTCATGGGCGTTCCCATGAGAACGCTGGGAGTTCTCATGCTAATGAAGACATGACGCGGGTGCGGGGGTCAGGCAGCTCACATCACCGGATGTCAGCTGCCCGCCCATTTCCTTCCCAGCGTGCACGCATATGTAAGTGACTTGAAAGTCACTTTTATATGTGTGCACGCACCACATCTTTCGAGGTTTGGCGGAGATCGTCCTCCCTGGCATGTTAATGGATGTTACTGTGTAACATCCATTTGCATGCCCTGCGTTTGAATTGCGTTTTCTAATGGGTAGCGCCACATTCACAAGGGGTGGATTGGTGAAGCGTGTCAGTCTGATATAAGCTTATAGAACACTATAAGGAAGGGAGTGCGTCAGTGTGACATAAGCCAGCGGTTCTCAAACTGTGGGTCCTGACCCCAAAGTGGGTTCTTCCCTTCTGCGCTCGCCATGCTTCGGGCATGAGGTCTCGCTGCACTCACCATGCTTTAGGCACCGTGCCTCGCTACGCTTGGCACACTATTTTATTCTCCCGCCACGCCCTAGATGATGGTAAGGCATGAAATACGGCCTGTCTGCACATGTTGGCTCAAAAAAAGTGTGTAAAACCCCATGTTGACCTCTTGACTGTTGACCTAACCCATGTCGACCCAATGAGACTGTTGACTTAATGACACTGTCAACCTAACCCATGTTGACCTAATGACCCTGTCGACCTAACTCATGTCGACCTTCCTTTATGTTGACCTAGATTCATGTTGACATAATGGTGTCGACCTAATGACTGTCGACCAACATGCTGGTGACCCAATGACCGTATCCCTTGCTGATTGTCATATACTGATCATTTTTCTAATCTCAGTCGGTGATTCAAGGAGTCTGAAAAATCTGTTAAATTGTCTGTTATTGTAGACTCCTCACAGAATTTTGTGCCTCCACAATGCTGCCATGCATGTGCTGTCTGCTGACTACACATGTGATGTGATGTCCTTCTGCAGTAACTTGCTGGGGTCCTGTAACTATTTTTATTTTCTGATGGGGTCCCAGAGCAAAATAGTTTGAGGACCCCTGATATAAGCTTATAAAGCACAGGCCGCGGGTAGAGGGAGGGCATTAGTGTAATAGAATACAGTCCGCAGTGTGAGGGAATGTGTCAGTGTGATAAAGTGTGGGGTAAGAGACTGCATCAATGTGATAGAGACAGGATGCCGGTGAGGAAGTACAACAGTGTGATAGAATGTAGTCCACAGGGCGAGGTAGTATGTCCGTGTGATAGATGCGGGCTGCAGGGTGAGGGTCAGTTTGATCGTAGTTCATCCACCAAGTCGTAATGGGGGAAATTTACTAATATGAAAAACCTAGTTTTTCGTATTAGTATTTTCCCTACGACTGCATTCGACTGTTTCAGTCGTATGCAAAGTCGTGTTCCGGAGGGGGATTTACAAAGCAGTCATATACGACTGCTTTGTAACCCTCCGATGTCGTACTAATTCATATTAGCTGGCTGTATATACGGCCGCTAATACGAATTAGTGTAGGCAGTCTGCACGGATCAGTCAGATCCGTGCAGCCTGCAAGGTGTAAAAAAAAATAGAAAAATAAAGAAGTTAAAAAAAGGCTGGGACTTGTGGTTCTCCAAGTCCCAGCTTGCGGGGGAGGCTTGCTGGGACTCATAGTTCCACAGTTTAAAACAATAGTTTATTCATCTATTTTTTTACACCAGTATCAGCCCGGTGGCCACCGCACAGGGCCACTGGGGACAGCACCAGGCTTCAGCCTGGTCAGGTAAGTCCTGGAGGGGGGGACCCCTTTTTTGGGGGGGTCCCCACTCCCCCAGGGCCCCTGGCCAGGCTGACTGATCAGAGGGTTAATGCTTTGCCTGGGGGGACTTGTATAAAAAGTCTCTCCCCGGCTGTGGCATTACCCTGCTGGCTTATTTGGCCTGGGGCTGGTTCTTAAAATACGGGGGACCCCTAGTCATTTTGTCCCCCGTATTTTGGGAACCTGCCCCGGACCTGGAGCCTGGTTGTTAAAAATCGGGGAACCCCTATTTGTCGGGTTCCCTGATTTTTAATTACCGGCCCCTGCTCTTTCAGCCTGGTGCTGGTTACAGCTGAGGGGGGGACCCCACGCTGTTTTTTTTTTTTTATTTCTTTATTTTTCTATTTTTTTTTTTTTTTTTTTACACTGAAGCCTGCACGGATCTGACTGATCCGTGCAGGCTTAAAGCAAATACGACAGGACAATCAAGGTGTATTTTCCTGTCGTATTTTCGTGCCGGTTTTACACCAATTAGCAGCCGTATTATCAGTACGGCTACTTAGTAAATCAGAAACCACTATTCTTTTGAATGGTGATTCCTGTCCTGTCGTATTCTATCGATGATGTAGACATTCGTATTTGTAAATACAAATACGAATGTGCCATCTTTAAGAATACGAATTGCTGTATTTTTGGGATAGTAAATCCCGAAAATACAAATGTGTAAAAAAATAGGTGTATTTCTGCCTACGAATACACCTATTTTTTACAAATTCATATTAGTAAATTTCCCCCAATGGGGGAAATTTACTAAAGGAAATTTGTAAAAAATAGGTGTATTTGTATCCAGAAATACACTTATTTTTGACATTTACGATCCCGAAAATTCGGCAATTCGTATTCGTATTGATAGCACATCAATATGAATACGAATTGCCGTATTTTCGGGATCGTAAATGTCAAAAATAAGTGTATTTCTGGATACAAATTTTTTACAAATTTCCTTTCGTAAAAATTTCCCCCAATGTGTCTACCATTGCGTAGCGCAGTGTGCCTAAAGGTGGCCATACACGTTACAATTATTGTATACAATATCACATCTCATCGCATATCCAGTGTTCCCGCTAGGCTGTTTTAGCGGGGCGCTGCGCCCTGCCCGATTTTTACAGGGCAAAATGCGCCCTGCCCTGCTAGCAGCGCCCCGATAAAACAGCGTGGTGCCCGCCCTGGCTGTGTGCACGGGGAAGGGCAGCGCCGCCTTAGACAGCGATTCCCAGCGCTTCCCCGGCAGCACGGTAACTTCGGCGGTGCTGGCCCCACCTCCTTTAGTGACGGCGCTGTCCGGGTCCGCCCTTTTCCGCGGCCCGGGCACGCCCTTTTTCGTGACGTCGCTGCCCGGGACCGCCCACAATTGTGACGTCGGCGGGCCCGGTCTGCCCCCCTTGCGCTGCGGCGCCCTGCCCGCCCTCATATCTAGAGGGAACACTAATATCGGTTTTGCGATGAGATGAGATCTAGTACAAAAAGTATGTGCTGTACATACTTTTTGTACTAGATCTCATCTCATCCGATCTCATCGCAAAACCGAGATTCGATGAGATGCGATATTGTATACAATAATTGTAACGTGTATGGGCACCTTAAGGTCCTATACCTGATGCAGTGTGTGCAAGTGTTAATGTGTAGTGTAATGTGAATAAGTACTATAATGTAATCACCCCCCTTCCCCAGAACAGAAGCCAGACCTCCACATTTTTGGTTTGCGCCTTCTGCATGTTAAGTATGGCACAGGGCATCAAAATGTCTAGTTATGGCACTGGGAAAGGGAATATAGATTATAAGTGCCACTGGGGCAGTGACTGATGTGAATATTCGAATACTCTTTGTAAAGCGCTGGAGAATATGTGTGCGCTATATAAATTACTGATAATAAATAATAGAGAGTACAATGTATGTCAATATTGTTTTGAACTAATGGGAAGTCTGCTAGTGGATAGTGAATAGATACAGCAAAATAATAGCGTTTGGATTTCTCATTTCTGAGAATTCAATATTTGCAAGCAGAGTTTATTTCTGCTTTCGAACCTTATGCCACCGGGCCACGCATCGTGATCAAATCTGCATCAAATGCAGCTAACACTGTGTGATTCGGGGCCTTTTTCAGTTTGGGTACTTGTGTAGTTTCATGGCGCTACCGCGCGCAACAGTGAAACTTGGCAGTCTGCCAGACTCTGTGTTTACTGTGCGCGTGCCGCTCTAGCTGTTCTCAGCGCAGCGCGTGGCTGCTTTTCTTATGTAAGCTACGTTATCAGCTTAGCGCTGGGCAGCAGCAGCACACGCTGCCCAGCGCTGACAGGTCATTGTGTTACTTGTAGTTCCACTGTGAAATAGGCAGTCCTGCGCACCGCTGACAACCCGGCAATTTAGACGCTAAAGCTTCTAAATCCAGACTCCTGCGCACCGCTGACAACCCGGCAATTTAGACGCTACAGCGTCTAAATCCAGAGACTCCCTGAACCGGACACCCCGGCAATTTAGAAGTCTAGATTTAGACTTTAGATGTCTAAATCCAGACTCCCTGCAAACCGCTAAGATGGGGGCATCCAAATTTAGACGCTAAAGCGTCTAAATTTAGTAGGGTCTAGGGGTACACTATTAAACCTGTTCACAATGACACTAGTCGATGTAACAGCTGTCGACCTTGTTAATTCCACTATCCATGCCATCCCTAAGCGTGGCGAGCGGCGGCGGTACTCGTCCTACGACCTTTTCATACCCCCACTATCCACGTTGAGAATAGAAAGTGTGGCGAGCCCGAAGCATGGCGAGGGGACGCGGACACCTGTGAAGCCCGCAAGGTATCCACGTCCCCTCGCGGGGCTCGCTGCGCTCGCCACGCTTCGAGCTCGGTGGCTCGCTGCGCTCGCCACACTTTCTATTCTCAACTCCTCGCCGACGTGGATAGTGGGGATATGAAAAGGTCGTAGGACGCGTACCGCCGCCGCTCGCCACGCTTCGGGTTGGTGTGGATAGTGGGATATACAAGGTCGACAGCTGTTGCGTCGACTAGTGGCACTGTGGGCAGGTTTTAATAGTGTACCCCTAGACCCAGCTAAATTTAGATGCCCCCATCTTAGCGGTTTGCAGGGAGTCTGAATTTAGACGTCTAAATCTAGACTTCTAAATTGCCGGGGTGTCCGGTTCAGTGAGTCTCTGCTTTAGCGTCTAAATTGCCGGGTTGTCAGCGGTGCGCAGGAGTCTGGATTTAGACGCTTTAGCGTCTAAATTGCCGGGTTGTCAGCGGTGCGCAGGACTGCCTATTTCACTGTCTAACTACAAGTACCACAGTGACCTGTCAGCGCTGGGCAGCGTGCGCTGCTGCTGCCCAGCGCTACGCTGATAACGTAGCTTACATAAGGAAAGCAGCCACGCGCTGCGCTGAGAACAGCTAGAGCGGCACGCGCACAGTTAAACAGAGCCTCTGGCAGGCTGCCAAGTTTCAGAGACAGACTGTTCGCGCGGCGGTGCCGTGAAACTACACAAGTACCTCAGTTTGATTTGGACTATATAGTCCAAATGGAATCAGAAATTACACAAAATTGCACCGTGTGTAGTTTGTACAAATATTGTTTCAAATTGTTATGTAAATACTGAAATGTATGAATCAGATATTATTGTGCTGTTCTCACCGGAAATCATAACCTATAGAATGCACATGTTGACCGTGAAAATTAGCTGGGAAGGCCACTAATTTTAAGCAAAACTGTGACTGACTAGCATTCAATGTTTTATAATCTAAATATGATGGCCAATATAATTTGTAATACTTGTAGGGTACAATTAAAAAAAAAAAAAACTACCGTGTTTCCCCGATAATAAGACACTGTCTTATTTTTTTTTCAACCAACAAAAAACACCATAGGCCTTATTTTCAGGGGAGGTCTTATTTTAATACGGTACACATTGGCAGCAAATGTGAAAAAACATGCTCCTTTTAAACATGCCCCTGTGCTCCTTTTAAACATGCCCCAGTGCTCCTTTTAAACAGGCCCCAGTCCGCCATCTTAAAAATGCCCCCAGTCCGCCATCTTTGACATGCCCCAAACCCACTTGATATGGTAAACATGCCCCTGTCCTCCTTGTAAACATGCCCCCAGTTAAAGAGAGGGAACGTACCGTAGCCTCCTTTACACACCTCTCCTCCTCTCTGTCTCATCAACGCCAGCGCTCCGTGCTCTGCTGCAGCCGCATGATGTGCGCGGCGACGTCATGCCGCTCCCGCAATGCATCCTTGGGACCGGGAGCAAAGCGGCATCTGTAGAAGCCGGAGGTCTCTAAATACCTCAGAGGTGAATGAGGATCACCTGGAGGTTAGCGGGGGTTAGTATTTATTGTTTGCAATCCACTGGATTGAAATTTGAATCTGCCTTATTTTCGGGGGAGGTCTTATTTTAGACACATATCCAAATCTGGGGGAGGTCTTATTTTTGGGGGAGGTCTTATTATCGGGGAAACACGGTATATGGGGAGATTCAATTGTTATTTTAGTCGCCCAATGGAAATTTGTAATTGACACCTTTTGCTCAGTTTCAGGTACAGTACCCACAGCTGCAGGTCTGCACCTTCCAATGCTGGATACACTGGGAAAATTACTAAGATGTGTATTCTACTCAAATGTGACATTGCTATGGGCAACCAATCAGAATCTACTTTTTTATTTATTTAGCACCCTGTAGAAGATAGTAGACAGGATCTGATTGGTTGCCCATTGCAACATCACATGGGAAGTAGAATACACGTCTTAGTAAATTTCCCCCACAGGGTCAAGTCCAACTGTCCGTATTCACAGATGCACGGATTCCTCTTTTTATAAAACATAAATGAGTGCCTTTGATTAACAGCCCAAGGTAGGCAGTTGCGATGTGTGTACCTGGCGATATTGGTGGCGACCGATGCCAGTGGGGGGGGGGGGACCAGCATGACCCTCTATAATGAGGTCATCCCTCATCTGTACTGAACAGATGAGGGAGGATGATCATTGGTTGGTTAACGATGTATATGAGCGCCCATCACTAACGATGTTACGCGTATACAGTAGACATGAAATTACAAGACATAGCTCAGAAGGGCCCTTTCTTGACTAGTGTGTATGGGACTTAAAGATTTCTGAACTGTTCCGCTATATATGCTAAAATAAAGCATTCACTTATGTTTGAATAATATTTCACAACAGTATTATTATTATTTATTTATTAATAGTTTCTTATATAGCGCATACATATTCCGCAGCACTTTACAGTGGAGCTTTCAATCAATATTCCCTACCACATGTATACGCACACACAGACATTCTAGGGTTAATTTTGTTGGAAGCCAATTAAACTATCTGTATATTTTTGGATTGTGGGAGGAAACCCGGAATAAACCCATGCAAGCACGAGGAGAATATACAAACCATGTTAGAGCCATGGTGGGGGTCAAACCCATGACCTCAGCGCTGTGAGGTAGTAATGCTAACCGTTACACCATCCGTGCTGCCCCACAGTATGTGTTTGCTTTTTTACAGTTCCGTTGTTTATTTGTCTAATGATCAGCCTCGTTTAAAAGCCAAATGGTGCTTTAGAAGTTGTTTTAAAACAGCCAAATAATCTTACTTACATATTTCTCATACACTCCATAACATGCAGTTACATGATTTATGTCAGATAAAGGGACTATGGGGCAGATGTATTAAGCCTTAACAAGAGATAAATGCAAGGGTGAAAAGGAGATATAAACATCCAGCCAATCAGCTCCTTACTGACCTTTTTCAAACACAGGCTGTAACATGGCAGTTAGCAGGTGATTGGCTGGACGTTTATCTCTCTTTATCACCCTTGGATTTATCTCTTGTTAAAACTTAATACATCTGCCCCCTTGTTAGCAAAATGGCATGTGGTATATTAGGTTGACAATGTCTAGGTTAACATTGGAAAAATATCGACATAGAAAAGGTTGACACAAGAAAAAGGTTACATGAAAAGGTGAACATGCATTTCTCACTGTTTGTTGTTTTTTTTTTTTTTTTTGTATCATTGTCAGAACACCTGAGCACGTGGACCCCTAATCAGTGTACAGTGTCTCCTCGCATAACTCACAAAGCTGTGAGCCAGGTGCTTGATTCTGCTAGTGCTGCGCTCGGCACACTTTACCAGTTCCCAGCCGGAGCCCGAGTGGATGGTAAATCCAGAAAATTATGAAGGGGAAAAAAACTCATGTTGACCATAGTCACGTCAACCCTATGCTTGTGTTGACCTTTTGACCTTTTCGACCATATGGTGTTGAACTATTGACTGTCATTCGGATAATGGCAAAATGCTGTAGTGTGCAGAAACTTGTGTAACCCATATGCAATAGTTCAATTTCACTCAGCCATCATTGCACACAGAATATAGGCATACCCAATGATCACAAATATGTACTGTAGTGTGTATTTTACCCTTTATTAAAGACCCATCTTTACAAAATGAGTAAGTACTCGTGGGCACGTGTGCTGCAGCCAATTTTGTGGCTCCTCTGATGTGTCACAGGCCATGTGACCAATCCCACGATGTCTTCAACAATATGGCCGCATCGCCCCTCCCTGCTAGACCACAGTGTCACTATCACATTATCCATACTCTCACTCCGGGTGGCACCCAGGCATACAGTGATATATATAGTACCAGCACACCCGCTCAGAGTCACTCCATTTAATAAAATGAGGAGGGTTTTGACTCTCCACCACCGCTCACCATTAGCACTAAGAAAGTTGGGGTCGAGAGAAACGTGGAACACCAGAAAGAGGGGCGGAGAGGATGGGATTCTGGGTGCAGGTCACAGACACTAATGAGTGACACACACTGTGGCTCTGACAAGTTAACGATCACGCTGATATCCAGGGAGGAGGCTGCTCAGCCCTTTGGAGAGGCAGGTACGAAGCGTTGGAATTCTTCTTCTTTGTCGCTTTATGCAATTTGGCGGGGGCAGGTGCCCAGGCATCAAATACCAGCAACCTGTCCTGGGTCATGCCCTGGTACACCCAACAGGGGGAACTCTGCTGTCAGAGCAAATGCAGTAATTTAAAAAAATGTGAATAATTGTGGCTCCTGAGTAATATGTAGGAGCTGTGAGCTGGGTGACTTCGAGCGATAGGTGGCTGATTCAGCAGATCACAATTTTCGGAGATCTGCGCAAGCATGACAATTAAAAATGGATTGCCTCATGATGGCAGGCCCAAGATTTTTCTGGGAGCGGCACACAAGATGCAGGCTTGTCTGGCCCACGGCATGCAGCTCATGCGACCCTAAACATGGCCGCACTACCAGGGGGCAGCCAGTGATGTGCAAGCGCTTTACTGTGGAGTGAAGAGCTTGCACTAGGGATGCCAATCCTGGACCATTTTTTTCAATCCAGGGATTCGCAGTGACAGACAGCAGCATCCTCTCTCTTATCTCTCTTCTCCCCCAACCCTTAAGTCCTTTTCTCTCTCTGTCTCTTGTCTCAGTACTTCTACTGTATATCTCCATTCCCCTTCCCCGTACCAGCATGTACTTGTTGCTCCCTCTATACGGATCCTCAGCACTCGGGCAGGCAATCAGTACCTCGGCAGGTGGGCAGTCAGCCAGTCAGGCAACTCGGTGATTGGACAATCATCCAGGCAGGTGGGCAACTCGGTGAGTAGGCAATGTGGCGACTCTTGGACTGGGCAGCATGAAGGCGGAGGTTCAGGGGCAGCATCTAAGCCATCTGCTGCGTAGCACTGCCTAGTATTTCATTATCCAAATGCACATGTTCGAAGGTTCAATCCTGCTCTTTAGCGATGGGCACATCACAGGGATGGATGCAGCTAGCAGAGCAGCTTGCCCTTTGCTGGGTGACACCCCCATCCCCCACAGAGTAACACAGGCAGTTGTACTTTCGGCAGATTTCACAACTGACTGAATCAGGCCCTTAGTTTCATCAGACAAGTACAGAACAGTAGAGTTCAAATTGCTCCATAATATATTTGCAGGGCATCCATGGTAAAGATCTGTTTTGTTTTTTTCAACATGTATTTTATTGCAGCTTAAATGATGAAACAACATACAGTGAAAGTGCACATATATACAATGCACAAGAGTGGTTAAACAATAAATTGGGTACTTATTTCCTAGCACGGCGCCACCGATTTTGAATGTATCCATCGGGTCGGAAAAATCGCGTCCATCGCATGCCAACCAAATTGCATGCGATGTGATCGACCCGATTTTTACATTGGAATCAATGAATCAATGTAAAATGGTCCCTGAGACCCGATTTTACATTGATTTCAATGTAAAAAGCCCCCAAACCCCCCATTTTAATACCAAACCCTCCCCATATGTTTTAAATGCCCCCCCCATTGTTAACGCCACCCCACTATTGACGCCAACCCGAAGCGTGGCGAGCGCAGCGAGTCCGCGAGGGGTGGCGGTACGCGTCCTCCGACCTTTTCATACCCCTACTATCCACGTCGGCGTGGAGTTGATTTTTAAGTGTGGTGAGCGGACACGGATACCTTCACAGGTATCCGCGTCCCCTCGCGGGCTTCACAGGTATCCACGTCCCCTCGCGGGGCTCGCCATGCTTCGGGCTCGGTACGCGTCCGACGACCTTTTCATACCCCCACTATCCACGTCAGCGAGGAGTTGATTTTATAAAGTGTGGCGAGCCACCGAGCCCGCAGCGTGGCGAGCGCACGCGGATACCTGTGAAGCCCGCGAGGGGACACGGATACCTGTGAAGGTATCCGCTGTGCTCGCCACGCTTTGGGCGCGGTGGCTCGCTGCGCTCGCCACACTTTATAAATTCAACTCCATGCCGACGTGGATAGTGGGGGTATGAAAAGGCCGAAGGATGCGTACCGCCGCCCCACGCGGGCTCGCTGCGCTCGCCACGCATCGGGTTGCCGTCAATAGTGGGGTGGCGTTAACAATGGGGGGGGGGGGGGGGCATTAAACATACTTTTTAACCATATTCAATGTGAAATGGGCCATATTGGCCCATTTCACATTGTCACCTATGTAAAATCGGGTTGATCGTATTGATGTTCACTTTAAAAATAATTTAACATTGTTCCCTATGGGATGATCGCGTCGGTCGCATCGCGGCACCTTATTAGGGGCCGCGATGGACGCGATTTTGTCTTTCACCGGCAAATTAGCTGGTGATTGACATAAAATCGGGTCCATCGTGTTGATTGTATGCCTTAAGTGCCTTAAACTTAAGCATACAATCAACGAGTTGGGCGCCGTGCTAGGAAATAAGTACCATTTTTTGTAATGGTCTAAAGCAATGAGAAGCTTCAAAAAACGTTTTCTAATTTTATATAACAATTCTAATCACGGGAACAATACACACACATCTAGAGTAGGAGTTTATCTTGTATGAGGCAAATGTGCAAAGATCTGTTCTTATAGAGTGAGAGCGGTATGTGGGCACTACTGCTGGTTATTATAACAACACACAGCAGCTGTGCGTTATGTGTAATTGATGAGCTGTGACACACTTATAGGTACAATTTGCCTTCCGATGTTGACGATATAGGGTTTTAACCCTTGTGATCCCGATGCGCGTTCACGTATCGCAAGGCAGAAAGTCTTGTCTGCCTTGACTATATATTGCAGATCTGCACTATATAGTCAGACTTGTATGCAAATCGGATGTGCCTTGCGATCTTATCCCGATCTGATCAGATCGTGGATCGCATCTTAAGGCACATTTGACCGTGTGTACACACCATCAGTTTTGTACCAGGGGGCGAGGGTCATTTTTTTTGGACATAGCCTCGTGTTTCTCAGCCTGTTTTATAATAAACTTCACCCTAACACCACACCCCCTCTTGCCCTCCATCACCTCACCCCTCTCTTTTTCATCGCCCAGTCTCTTCTTTTTCACTCTCTCCCTGCCCCTTTTCTCTCTTTATTTTTCTCTCTCCCCCCCTGCTGTCTCTCCTTTTATTTCTCTCCCCTTACTCTATCTTTCTACCCCTGTCCTCTATTCTCTTTCTGTTTCCCCTGCTCTCTTCCCCCAGTCCATCTTTTTCTCTTAACACTCACTCACCTCTCCTTATCGCTGTCTCTCTCTGCCCCTAGTATCTCTCTCTCTCTTTTTCCTCCCTCTCTGACAGTCTCTCTACCTGGCACTGTCTCTCTCGCTTTCTCCCTGACACACTATCTCTCTCTCGCAAGAATAGACGCTCATCCCTACTAAGTCACGCTACTAGAAGTGCTGCTTAATGTGCAGATGTATGTGGACACATTTGTAAAGTGTGTTTTTGTGCTATGAGTTGACACATTTGTCCACATATTTGTTATACAGTACTTGACAGTAACCTATTCCGTTTTGTTTAACCTACAGACATGTTTAAGCAGCCATGAGTTAATATTCAGCCTATGATCACACCACAGTGAAGACCATTTTGACGTTACACTAAATATAGGTACGCTTTACTTTATTCTACATATTCTTAATTCAATTAGAATGATGCAGTGATACTTGCTGTGTCTTAAAGCAGTGTCCAGTTATACGGTTAGTTTTAATGGACTGTTTTTACTCTTAGTGGAGCCTATGGGAGTTCCATGCCACCAATGATGCTGAAGCATGGAGTTTGCAGCCAGTAATCCCACTCTCGCCAGTTTTTAGCTGATATTTTTACTACAGAAGTGTGTGAGCCGCAGGAAAAACTATTATCGCTTGTAGTTCCCAGGCCTCCAGCAAAGGGAAAGAACAAGTCAGGTCCACTTTAATAATAGATTAATTATTATTACTGTATTATGTACTGTAGCAGCAGTCATTGCACAATGGTTAAAAAAAAATTGTTTTATAGAGTTTAGTGTACAGCTACAAAAGGATGTCCAATATAGGGGTAAAAGTAATGGGCGCCTGGTTTTATTGAAATTGAAGGGAGCAGTAGAAGTAGTAACTGAAAACTTTACAGACAGCCTAGCCTGTTTGTTTGTATAGTGCACAATTTAAATGAGAATTGGAATAAAGCTGGCATTTAAGTTCTTAGGGTGTGATTCAATTGTTAAGTGGGCACCTCCTACTAGATAAGTGACAGCACCCAGCTCATATCACTGTGTAGGAGCCAGCTCTACAGCCACAGTACTCTCCTGGGGCAGCCCAGCATCTCCCAGACCCCTGGATTGACAGAATCGGGTGTCAGGATACCTAGCCATGCCCCTCCTGCAAAGCCACACCCCTTTTCATGTTGCAGCCCTATGGTGCGCGGATGGTCTCCATTACCACACCAGGTGTTGTTAAGGTAAGTGATGCCTCTGCACAGAAGCAAACATTTCTCGACTTTATTTCTAACAAATGTACAATTAAAGGCATCGGATTAGCAGCATGATAGGTTAGTAAATTGACGGCTTAAATTGTATTGTCTGCTACCCTATTAATACAATGTGGAATTTAACAGTTTAAAGTGTGAAGCAACGTTCTCTTCGTTGGATGATTTTATTAATTTGTTAATGGTGCTCATACACAGTGCAATAGGCACCGTGTGTTTTGAATAATAATATCTACCGAAGTGAAATTTGACTGGCGGGCCCGCGCATCGCTTCGGGTGACACATGCCATCAATGTGATTTGGATTTATCAAAATTGCATGGATCGCATGCCATATCTCACATGTGTATAGGCACCATTAAGAGTGGATTATTATCCAATCTCTACAGCATCTTCATGTCATTATGAGAAGCTTGGTTGGAGCTCACACCTTCGATAAATTGCATATTATACAAAGCAGAAAAAAATGTAATCATTTTTTATTAGATAATGTTTCATATGAACTATTATCATATTTTATCAGCGGATATACTGAAAAAATAACAGATTATTGTAGAGGAAATAAAAGACCTTCCCTTCACCTTAACCAATCAAATAGATATTAGACAAATGATTCAGTGAAGCTTACAAGTAGAATGACTTATTTATTAGTGTGCCTGGGCATGTCTCCCTTAGCTCATTGGAATCTCCTATGCTTAACTTCTACTGTTCTTGTCTCTCTTGATGCCTTCAGTCAGACTGGACATTGTTTTTTTCCTTGATTTACCATTTCTGATTCTCAGCAGTTATGTTTGAGCATAAATCAAATGCGTCTTTCTAAGTATCCAAACCTCTATGACTAACTGAAATATGTTTTATGATACAGGTTGAGTATCCCCTATCCGAAATGCTCGGGACCACGAGCATTCCAGATAGGGGAATTTTTCGGTTTTTGGAATAATTTTTTTTAAGGCATACTTACCTGTCCCCTGATGGTGTCTGGTGGTCCCTCGGCATCCACGCAGTCCCCGGGCGTCCACAGCAGGCCTCCGGCATCTTCTCTTGGTCTCCAGCGGTCCCAGGAATGCAATGCGCGGGTGTGCGCGCGCACCGGTGACGTCACCGGCACGCACACACACTCGTGCAATGCATTCCTGGGACCGCTGGAGAAGATGCCGGAGGCCTGCTGTGGACGCCCTGGGACTTGGTAAGTATGAAAAGAGGGTTAGGGGGGGGAAATAAAAAAATTATTCGAATGATTCCAAAAACCACGGTTTTCGGAATAATTCGGATAATGGATGCCCGGATACGGGATACTCGACCTGTACCATCAAAGCTACATTATTTTATTAGTTATATGCTGTATTGTCATTGTAGTATCAAAGTCAACAAAATGCACCCGTTCTCATAATCAGAAAAATGTGGCAATTTTTGATAACTCCACAAATTTCTTATTTTAAAGCAGATAACATGGAAGAACATGCAAAGGCTCCCTTTGGAGCGAAGCATGCGGAAAATAAGCCTCTGCATAACTTTACCATCCCTAAGATAAAAAGAGACAGTGAAAAAGGTTAGTATGCAAAGTTTTAATATTTTAATATATTTTATAGGACTGGAATATAAGAGTGTACACAGTTTTTAAACAGAATTCGCCAGTGGAGCAATTATCGATTGACTGTGTATGCGTAGCATATGCATCGCACATGCGCTAAAGTGAATAGTAACTGAAAATGCGTATAGATAATAAGGTACTTGTTTCCTATCTGGGCGCCCAGGTTTTCTACGTACGGCACCGTAATGAAATCGCATCGCATCGTACACATACACGATATTGAACGATGCGATGCGATACGATTCGATTTACCATAGGAAACAATGTGAAATGGCTCAATTTAGCCAAATTATCATAGGAACAATAGTAAATGGGCCAAAAACACCCCTGAACATTGAAATGTCCCCCCAAAAGTAGTTGACGCCACCCCGCCATCAACGTGAACCCGAAGCGTGGCGAGCGCAGCGAGTCCGTGAGGGGCGGCGGTACGCGTCCTCCGACCTTTTCATGCCCTACTATCCACTAGGGCGTGGAGTGAGAATAGAATAGTGTGGCGAGCGCAGCGAGGGGACGCGGATACCTTCACAGTTATACGCGTCCCCTCGCGGGCTTCCCAGGTGTCCATGGCGACGCGGACACCTGGGAAGCCCGCAAAGGGACGCGTTTACCTGTGAAGGTATCCGCGTCCCCTCGCGGGGCTCGCTGCGCTCGCCACACTATTCTATGTGTATGTGTACGATGCGATGCGATGCGATTTTTCTACGGAGAATAGCATGGTGCGCAATTAACTTAGCGGGCGCCCAGATAGGAAACAAGTACCGATAATAAACCTGATCCCCTTGTTATTTGACTGACAGTAAGCCTCCATTTGGGGGTGGAAACCTGCTGTTTTCTGGGTATGTCTGAAACAACACAGGTGTGCTCAGGCGTTTTTAAGGAGGGTCTGTAAGTGATGACCACTTCCCACCCTGTCGCAGATTAGTGGAAGCCTCATTCCTACTCACTATTGCACAGGCAACAAAAACTCTTGAACCCCATTAGTGGTGGGTTTTCCTGGGACAGGACAAACCTACCAGGGCAGGTTTGTCCTGGTGTGGGGGGGTGTGGGGGGGTGGTGTCATGCGCTCTTGGGCATTCGTGGGTACAGGTGCCCGAGGGCTCCTGAGCGGGGCCTAGCGTTGGCAGCCGCAGTGGAGATCCGCCATACAGGGGCAGGCTGGGCCGGGGGGCAGAGTGCCACATGCCCCCCAGGCCGGTCTGACTATTTACTGGCTGGGCCGGCTGCCGCAGCCGTCCCTGCCGCCGGCCGCCTCCCTGTCCTGCAAACCCCGGCCGCATGAATGTAGAGTAGCCTAAGGCGACGGCCTCTCCAAAAATGGCTGCCGCCTTAGAGGAGACAGACACTAGAGGTACTGCCATATCTCTAGTGTCTGTCAGAAGAGAACAGCGCTGCCAGCGCTACCCGGAAGTACAGATTCGGGTAGCGCTGGCGCGCTATTGAAATGAATCCTTTGGTGCATGCATGTACCCTGGCTCCCCCCTGCAAGAAATATCACTCCCCATGGGCCATGGCAGAAATGAAACCCCTGGCATGAAGCATGTAACCCCTGGCAACAAGTGACGTTCCTTTGATAATGAGCATGTAGGTAAGCAGCAGTTATATAGTATAATATGTTATAGGCATTATTATTTTTAATGGGCATTATGGTATTGGCATTATGTGTACTGGGCATTACGGTGTGTGGCATTATGTTTTATGGGCATTATGTTGTTGGAATTATGTGTAGTGGGCATTACGGTGTGTGGCATTATATTTAATTGGCATTACGTGTGGCATTATGTTTAATGGGAATTACGATGGCATTATGTGTAATGGCCATTACAGTGTGTGACATTATATTTAATTGGTATTATGGTGTGTGACGACATGTGTAATGGGCATTACGGTGTTGGCATTATGTGTAATGGGCATTGCGGTGTTGGCATTATGTGTAATGGACATTACAGTGTTGGCATTATGTGTAATGGGCATTACAGTGTTGGCATTAAGTGAAATGGGCATTACAGTGATGGCTTTATGTGTAATGGGCATTACGGTGTGTGGCATGTGTAATGGGCATTACGGTGTGTGGCATGTGTAATGGGCATTACAGTGATGGCTTTATGTGTAATGCGCATTACGGTGTGCGACATTATGTGTAATGGGCATTACGGTGTTGGCGTTATGTTTGGGCAATACAGTGATGGCTTTATGTGTAATGGGCATTACAGTGTGTGGTATTATGTGTAATGGGCATTACGGTGTGTAAAATTATGTGTAATGAGCATTACAGTGATGGCTTTATGTGTAATGAGCATTATGGTGTGTGGTATTATGTGTAATGCACATTATGTGTTGGCATTATGTGTAATGGGCATTACGGTGTTGGCTTTATGTTTGGGCAATACAGTGATGGCTTTATGTGTAATGGGCATTACGGTGTTGGGGGGGGGGGGGGGCGACGCAAGGGATGTGTGCACGCCAGTGAAGGCACCCCTGGTGCACACTTCTTATCTGTGGCATTCCCGGAAATTTCTAGGGAGAGCCCCCTTCTGCAGCGCAGCTCAGCCCGAGAAATTTCCAGGCATACCACCAGAAGAGGTTAATGGTTTGGGAATTGCATATAGCTTTATGAGTGGATAGTGATTAGCGATCCACATGCAATTCTCTCGCAGGGGCGTTTTTTTTCTTTCTGTCTTGACAGTGGAATTCTCCTCACAGTCCATTGTTAATTCTCCTATTAGTAGTCAGGGCTGAATCAGGCCCTATATTACATCCTATTGCATAAAAGGTAATATTCTTATAATAAAAATAATTTTATTTATATAGCGTTTTTCTCCAGCAGGACTCAAAGTCGATTTTCAGGAAAAAAAAACACACATTTAACAAAGAATTTTGTATAGCAGGGTGGTTTCAGTCATTATGGGTAATGTATTCCAATCATGAAAAGTACCAGTTGAGGTAGCCATCTTGGGGAGACTACGTAGGATTACCCTGTGACTGCGCCTATGTTTTGATTGCAGCATTCTAACGCTTGTAATACGGTCAACAGTCAGGCCCATGTATTTTTCATCCTATCCACGAGTGTACCAGGTAAGGCAGCCATGGTGGGCACACTACAAATGTTACACTGTGGGAGCCATACAAGGACCCAAGTCATGTATTGGGTAAACGGTCACAGCTTTGCACTATGATATATAGTCTATATCAGGCATTCCCAGACACAGTCCCCAAAGCACATAACAGCCCAGGCTCCAGCTGTAACGGTTCTGGGTGTGGACCCACCGTTGGAGTAACATGACGGGCACGTGCGTATGATAGTGGTGAGCTGAGCCCTCAGCCGGTACCGCTGTATAGGACGGCCACTGCGCACCCTACTCTAACTCTATTGGCCTTCTCGGGCAGGTGACTGTAGACTGCAGAATGCTAGGCTTCTCCTGTAGTCGCCGCGTTCGAAGAAGCAAGTTAAGCCCGCTCCGCCCCCGATGCAACCAGGTTATAAGATGTTACAAGTCTACGGTGACCGCCAGAGATAGGACCAAGAGGAGGATCTACCTAACAGGCGCTAACTGGACAGGACACCCTGGCTAACTGCACCAGGCCAAGAACGGGGGTGTGACCAAGTCACAGGCACCGGACAAACTAATAACGGGGTGCCACCAAACGAATACACGCCAAAGCAAAACAGTGGATACACTTAAAACTGATGGTACCACAAAACAGGCGTGAACCCACAGCCGTGGGCCTCTCCGAATCACGGAGAGCAGGACTATGACAAAAACTATAACCAAGAATACAGAGCAGCTTGCTCACTAAAATAAAGAAGGTAACAAACCAGCACTTACGTAAACAGACTGCGCACTCCGGCAGCACCAGATGGAATAGCGCACGCCAGGAGCGACTTGGCAAGACTGGACGACAAAATAATGCTGACCAGGACAGAACCGGATCAAGACGGGACCAGGACGGGATCAGGACGGGACCAGGACTGGACCGGAACTGGACCGGATCAGGACGGGACCGGATCAGGACAGGATAGTGACTGGACCAATAGCAATATCACCGGCGGGGCGGGGCTGAGCTGGGCCAGATCCCTTAAGAGGGATAGTCCAGCCAATCAGCTGCCGCCTGAGGACCCAGCCAACCTGTATTTAAGATTACCAACAGGTGGCTCAGTGCGTGCCTGTGCTCCCTACATTGGCATCCCCGGCCAGGCAGGAGTACTGCGTCCCAGCCGGGTGGAAGTGACGCCGCAGGTCCTGGTGCCGCCGGGCGGAAGACACCAGCAATACCCATACATGAGGACAGGTGATCCAATCAGCACGTTGGTTATTCTGAGCAAGTCAGTGAGGCCTGGGTCTGGATTTGGGCCCTCTGGGCTGAGTTCCACTCTGCTGCCCCCGATAGTGTAACCATGGGGAGGGGGGCCGCCACTGTGTTTTGCCTGGAGTATTGGGTGGGTGGTGGATGGGCTCTCGCAATTCGCTCATGCTGGAGGACAGCGGCTGGGGCCTGCAGGCTGGAAATCCTTCACTGTCGTGGCCAGGTGATACAGCCGGGAACCGTGGGGTCGCTGCCTTTGGTGGTCATGCTGGGGTGCCGTGGCGGTGCGCCTGCCTGTCCCGGCTGGGTCCTCCTCCACTTTACTCCCGTCTGCCTCCTCCGTAGAGCGAGAAAGAAGGGAGCAATAGTGAGAGAAAGGGGAGAGAGGGGTTGTCAGAAAAGGAGAGTGTCAGGGAGAGAAAGGGGTTAGAGACAGAGAGAAAGGATTCACAGGAGAGACAGGGCCAGCTAGAGGGGAGGGGGGACTGTTAGAGAGAGGGAGGAAAGAGGGGAAGTGTACGGTGAGAGGTGGGGAGAAGGAGAAGAAAGAGAAATAAAGAGTGAGGTGAGATGTGGGGAGTAAGAGGGGGAACGGAGAGAGCAGTGGAAGCGGGAAAAGGATGAGACAGCAGGGTACTTGTGTATTATCTGGGCGCCCGATATATCGAATCGCATGTCACTAGTTAAGGCATGCGATTGGACCCGATTTTGAGCCTTTCCCAGGCGGAGTGTACAATTTTAATATCTCCTCGCATCGCATGCCTTAACTAGTGGCATGCGATGCAACGCGATTATACCCGATATTACATTGTACAGGCACCCTGATGCCTGATTACAATGTTAATGGGTGATAACTATGTGAAATGCCCCCTCCCCCATTGTTAACGCCACCCCAGTATCAACGGCAACCCAAAGCGTGGCGAGCGGCGGCGGTACGCGTCCTCCGACCTTTTCATACCCCCACTATCCACGTCGGCGTGGAGTTGATTTTATATAGTGTGGCGAGCGCAGCGAGCTACCGAGCCCGAAGCGTGGCGATCGCAGCGAGCCCCGTGAGGGGACGCGTATTACTTCACATGTATTCCGCGTCCCCTCGTGGGGCTTGCCACTTTTCGGGGTCGGTGGCTCGCTGCGCTCCCCACACTATATAAAATTAACTCCACGCCGACGTGGATAGTGGGGGTATGAAAAGGTCGGAGGACGCATACCGCCGCCCCTCGCGAGCTCGCTGCGCTCGCCGCGCTTCGGGTTGGCGTTGATAGTGGGGTGGCATTAACAATGGGGGGCCATTTAACATTGTACACCCACCCTGATGGGTGATTACTATCAAAAATCTGGGTCTGGGGGGGGATTTAACATAGGAATCAGGCATCTGGGTGCCTGTAAAAATAAAAATCTGGTCCAATCGCATCGCATGCGATATGATTGTATGCGATGCAACGCAATTTTTTTAACGTACGATGAAAAAATCGGGCGCCCTGATAATACACAAGTACCGACAGCAGGGGAGAGAGAGGGTGACAGATGGGCTGGGGGAGAGAAAAAGAGGTCAGGGAAAAGAAGACTGAAAGCGAGAGAAAAATAGGAAAGAGCATGGGTAGGAGAAAAAGAGAGGTGCGAGAGGGAGTGATATGACAGGGTGAGAGGGTTGACGGGTGGGGAGAGGGGGGTGAGGTGATGGAGGGTAAGGAGATATGTGGCAAGAGGGGTTAGGTGGCAAGAATTGATGGGGAGTGAGAGGAGGCGAGGTGTCCGTGAGGGGGTGAGGTTACGGGTGGCGAGAGGGGGTTAGATGAGGTGAGATGACGGGTAGGAAGAGGAGGTGATGTGACGGGGTGATGTGGCGAGAGTCGAGTTGATGGGTGGCGAGAGGAGGTGAGACGACGGGTGGCGAGAGGAGGTGAGGTGACGAGAGGGGGTTAGGTGGCAGATGGCGAGAGGGGGTTAGGTGAAAGGTGGCGAGAGGGAGTTACGTGACAGGTAGTGTGAGGGGTGAGAAGACGGGTAGTGAGAGCAGGTGAAGTGACGGGGTTATGTGACATTGGTTAGAGGAGCTGAGGTGACCTAGTGAGAAAGTCAGGTGACGTGTGGTGAGAGAGCGTGAGGTAATGGGTGGTGAGAGGGCAAGAGGTTAAAGTTCTCTTCTGTAAGCGCTCTGGAGGTGCGTGGGAGGAGCGGCCGGTGCTGGGTAGCAGCAGCCGGCATCAGGAGCAGTAGATGGGGGAGCAGCGGCGTCTGTAGTTGCAGGGTCCTCCGGGGTGTCCTGCTCAGCCATGCTGCAGAACTCAGCACATGGCTCAATCAGAATGGCAGCCACGGCTGCTTCTGACTGAATCTGACACCTCTACACTGGCCGCAGCAGAGTGCATCCCCGGGGAACTACTCATTTTTTAAAACACAGACCGGGTCCCCAATTTGGGGTTAAATATGCGCTATAGCGAGTATTTGTGAATACTGCCCATGTAGTGCAACCTGCCAATGGAGAATCCATACATGCAGCCATCTGAATGAGGTGCACAGCATAGGTTGCTGCTGGCAGGGTGTGTAACTAGTAGAGGTAGAGCATACAGTGGGGGATTGAAGGAAGAAAATATAAAAATGTACAATACAGTGGCATTAAAGGCAGTATTAAAACAGTGAATATAGCAAGAATCGAGTGCCACTTCACAGCGCTATTCCCTATTGCAGCTTTGGTGTGAATCACCTAGGCACAAACTGACATAATTGGTGATAACCCACAGGTGCACAATTTAAAAAAAAAATGGAATGGTAAAAAGAATATAAAATTAGAAACATAAAACAATAGGCACATACAGTATCATCATAAACATTACAAGTAAGGAAAGTCATCCACCAGGAAAAGCAGGGGATTACACGTTTCAAATTTGTAATGGCTCTTCTTCATAGGCTTTGGGGAAAACCATTACAGGCTTGAAACGCATAAAGCAATCCATGACTCATTTATCTGGACTTAGGAACCCTACCCAGTGCATGCTTTTTGGAGCCTAGCAGGGAGCACTTCCGGACTGCACCTTGCCCTCAACATCCCTATGGGCTCTAAATCACCTTTTGGGTAAGATCATCCCCTGCCTTTCCTGTTGGAGGACTTTCCTCACAGGAAATCAGCAACCCACCTCGTCTTCGTCCAGGAGCTAAAAGTTTACACATCCATTCGCATGCAACAAGCGGCCGTTCGCTCGTGTAGGGGGGGGGGCGCGAGTTTGCTTGCCCGGCGGGTGGCGTCCAACCACTCGGCAAGCAGCAAACGTACGCTGCTGGCCAAGCCAACGTGAATCACCCCCTAAGGCCCAAAACCTTGAAAAGCAAAAATTCATGTAACAGATGTGACTCTGCTGAACGCCTTATCAGTATTGCAACTGACCACTACTGACGATATAAAGTGACCAGTGTGGTGACCTTTTTGGTTTCAAAATGACTATTATACGGGCAAAATTGAAAGGGTAATTATTGCCTGAAATAATAAAATTATATAAGGAAAACAACATCAACTAAGACATAAAAGAATGAAATGGATAATAGTCTGCCCCCAGACCCTGGGGTCCTGGTGTTTTACCCACAGGCAAAGTTTTAATAAAGTCCTGAACCTGTGGTAGGCTATCTCAGTAGCATCTCCCCTCATGCCATCCAGCTACCCACCCACTCCCCTATTCCAGCAGCATCTCTCCTCATGCCAGCCTCCTATGTCCCTTATATGCCAGCCAGCCTCCCCACCCTATTCTAGAAGGTTCTCACATCAAGCCAGCTTCCTATGCCCCTTAATATGCCAGCCATCCTCCCAATTCACTCCCCTATTCCAACAGCATCTCCCCTCATGCCAGCCTCTTATGTCCCTTATATGCCAGTCAGCCTATTCCAACTGCATTTATCCTGATGCCAGCTGCCAATACCCCCCTAATCTGCCAGCCAGCTTCCCCACCCACCCCTTCCCTATTTCAGCAGTATCTCCCCTCATGCCAGCATCCTATACCCCATAATCTTCCACCCAGCCTACCCACCCTGCTCCAACTGCATTTCTCTCATACCTGCTGCCATTGTCCCCCTAATTAGCCAGCCTCCTCACCTGGTCACCCATTCCTCTCAGCAGAAGGCTCCTCTCCTTCGGCTCTGGCCTGCAAGCCCTCTCCTCCATTTCCAGGCTCCTGTTCCCAAATTCCTGGCATGGCTCATCACCTGCATTTCATGGGCAGCATCATGGGAAGGTTAGGACACTTCTTGCTGCAGCTCCCCGGGCGTCTCCCTCCCCAGGTGCCACTGAGTGTCAGCGTGGTGTGTGGGGGGGGGGGGGTGCAGTGGCTGACAGCCACTGGACTCCTCGGTCCGCTCCCTGCTGCACTGACACGCCGCTCTCAGCAGAGGGGTCACAGTAGGGGTCAGGGGCACCTGAAAAAGCTGACAGCCACAGATAATACAGTCCTTGGTGGCATGTCGGCGTGGAAGTGGGCAGCGGAGGGGCAGGGCACATTTAGAAGTCTAAAAAATGGTCCGGGGCGTGGCCCCCTACAGAAGAAGCTTAGCGGGAACACTAGAGAGGGCTTCATAGTACTGGAGGAATTACATGGCTATCATCTATACAGTGTGTGTGTGTGTGTGTGTGTGTGTGTGTGTGTATGTATGTATATTACAGGCCTGGCCAATCTGTGGCTCTCTAGATGTTGTCAAACTACAAATCCCATCATGCCTTGCCACAGTTTTGCTATAAGGGAGTGTTAAAACTGTGGCAAGGCATGCAGGGATTTGTAGTTTCACAACATCTGGAGAGCCACAGGTTGGCCTGTCCTGATATAGATGATCTGACATTTCGGCAAGCAAATGCCTTTATCAAAGACGTCTTTGATAAAGGCATTTGCTTGCCGAAACGTCAGATCACACACAGTTGTGGACCTGTTATTTATTTCTTGGTTACAAATCCGTTCGAGTGCCGCCCCCTCTGTATCCCTGGATACTCAATTGTGTATATACTGTAAGTGGGAGGGCACCCCGGTAGCTGAGTTATTGTCTATTAGGGTGCCGGACCCTGCAACAGAATATATGAAAATATATATATATATATATATATATACACAGAAGGATCCGGCACTCCAAGGGTTAAGCGTGCGGCTTGCTCTGGTGCTTTCCCGATGCCAAGGGCAATCCAGACAGGGTTGTAGCAGGGGCAGCACTCTGAGACTTCATTCAATAAAACATGCAATAAAAAGCACTTAAAAATCTAATGAAGTCTCAGAGTGCCGATATAGATATATATATATATATATATATATATATATATATATATATATATATATATATATATATATATATATATATATATATATATATATATATATATATATATATCTGTCTGTCACAATTCTGGCCAGCAGGCCTCAATTTCTCCAGCTTCAATGGTGCCTTCCCTGGTCTCCCACAGCCGGGATTCCAAAATTCAATCACCTCCTTAGGGCGGCACTCACTTCTCAAGAAGACACGTACAAATGGAGTTTTAAATCTACATTTCGGAGCTTTATTCACACTCCGTCATCAGGATCCTGTGAATAAAGCTCCGAAACTATTGTAAGCAACTGGTGTGGGCGTTGCATATAGGCAGCGATACTACTGTCGGCAACTGGTGTGGGCGTTACATATAGGCAGCGATACTACTGTCGGCAACTGATGTGAGCGTTACATATAGGCTGCGCTACTGTCGGCAGTTGGTGTGGGCGTTACGTATAGGCAGCAATACTACTGTCGGCAGCTGATGTTGGCGTTACGTATAGGCAGCGATACTACTGTCGGCAACTGGTGTGGGTGTTACATATAGGCAGCAATACTACTGTCGGCAACTGGTGTGGGCATTACATATAGGCAGCGATACTACTGTCGGCAGTTGGTGTGGGCGTTACGTATAGGCAGCGATACTACTGTCGGCAGCTGATGTTGGCGTTACATATAGGCAGCGATACTACTGTTAGCAGCTGGTGTTGGCGTTACGTATAGGCAGCGATACTACAGTCAGCAGCTGGTGTGGGCGTTACGTATAGGCAGCGATACTACTGTCGGCAACTGGTGTGGACTTTACGTATAGGCAGCGATACTACTGTCGGCAACTGGTGTGGGCATTAGGTATAAGAAGCGCTACTACTGTCTGCATCTGGTGTGGGCATTAGGTATAAGATGCGCTACTACTGTCTGCATATGGTGTGGGCATTAGGTATAAGAAGCGCTATTACTGTTGGCAGCTGGTGTGGGCATTAGGTATAAGTAGCGTTATTACTGTCTGCATCTGGTGTGGGCGTTAGGTTTAAGAAGCGCTACTACTGTCTGCATCTGGTGTGGGCATTAGGTATAAGAAGCGCTACTACTGTCTGCATCTGGTGTGGGCATTAGGTATAAGAAGCGCTACTACTGTCTGCATCTGGTGTGGGCATTAATTAAAAGCAGCACTACTACTGTCGGCAACTGGCGTGGACATTAATTAAAAGCAGTGCTACTACTGTCGGCAACTGGTGTGGGCATTAATTAAAAGCAGCACTACTACTGTCGGCAACTGGCGTGGACATAAATTAAAAGCAGCGCTACTACTGTAGGCACTACTACATGTAGGCAGCACTACTACTGTCGGCAACTGGTGTGGGTGTTATGAATAATCAGCGCTAAGACTTTCAGCAACTGGTGTGGGCGTCACGTATAGTCAGCGCTACTACTGAGGACAACAGTGGGCATTATGTATAAGCAACACTACTACTGTTGACATTTTGTGTAATGGGCACTAATGTGAAGCGTAATGTGAATAAGGGCACTAGGTGCTGTGCAGGGCAATAACTAGGTGTGTGCCAGTGGTGCCTTTCCCTTTTGCACTGTGGATACATCATGTGGTCCAGCAGCTGCAGTTATTGATTGGCTGTTGGACTGAGAGCTCTGATTGGTTCAAAAGCTGGTGCCATATTTGAAAATCAGTTCAGTGCCTCTGCTGGACTCAGGGCTGGACAAGACATACTGCATTGGGCACTTCTCTGGCCATTGTGTAAGGGACACTACTGATGGCATTATGTGTATAACAGGAGTACTTGGGGCATTACGCATAGCATAATGTTATATGGGCATTAAAGTGTGCAGCATATTGTATAGGGGAATTACGGCGTGTGGCATAATGTGTTAGCGCATCACAATGTGTGGCATAATGTGAAATAGGCAGTACTGTGTGGCAGTACCATGTGTGCCATAATGTGTAATGGGCATTACGGTGTTATTGGTACTGTCACGTTGCCACGCCCCTTCTCCCAGTTCTCGCTGTGGTAGTGGGGCAGTCACAAATTCACTTTCTGGCACAGGGCACCAAAATGTCTAATTATGGCACTGGTGCTATATAATGTGAATAAGATGGTGAACGGTGTGGCGTAATTTGAAATGAGTGTACTATTGTGTGGCCACGCCCCTTCCTTGTGAGACCACACATCTTTTTTTTGTGTGTGCGGTCCCTTTGTAAAGTATGAGAGGGCGCAAATGTAAAGTTTCTAGGAGGGCGTAGAACACCCTAGCATCGGCCCTGACCACAAATGTTTTTTCTAATGCATTCCAACCCAGAATCGTAGCGCCGTGCTCCACACAGCATTTTACCGCGATTCGATGGCCTGTGGGGTGATACCAAAGCCAAAATAATGCAATTGTAATTTAATATGGCTCCTCCCCACAGGCCCAAGAATCGCGGTAAAACGCAATGGAGGGGACTAATTATGTCTAGTCACAACACTGAGCAACCACAAATACTGCTGTTGCTTTGCTGCTTTTCAGGCTCTGAGTCCCAATATTTACAGTAAGTGCAAGTGCGTGTATGAGGCAGCATTTGTATCTGCAGATGGCGCCGTTTTCATTCAGCCCAGCAACGCGCCAAGATTTGGACACGCTAGCATCTCACATGCTTGCATGTCCCATTGCCGCAAATGTGGTGCGCAAGTGTCAAGCATGCATATTTCAGCTAATGGTGCGTCAAGACGGGCAGACATGCCACATAGTTGGGTTGAATGAAAATGGCTCCAACTGTACTTAAAATAAATAAGTATATACTGTATATATAGTGGGGGTTTTTCACCACCTTTAGGGGCAAAGGAATTTGATATAGATAAAGCAGTGCCACTCAGTGTACCACGCCACCACCCTGGGTCCATGCCTCTACCCTCCTGTGTCCACGCCACCATCTATTACCTTTAGTAAAGTTGTGGCAAGCGAAGGTGATCTAGTCAGATACCTTAGAAAAGGGTCTGAAATCGCCCCATGTGTACACCCCTTAAGGAGGTGAGCTCATAAACATGTTCCTCCTCCCTGAGAGGTGCTCTCCCTCCTCCTTACATTGTTCAGAATTATACATGGGCTGAAAACTTCATATACATATGTTTAATTATATGTATCCAAAGTAATCATCCCTGTTTTCTGCAGTGTCCGCGGCAAAATTGTTTGCTTCTGTGCAACACCCGTGACTAGGTAGAAACCCGTGCATCTTTCAGCTTCAAGTTCGCAGGTATACTGATGAAGTAACCCTGCCTACTGTTATGCTGGCCCTGCCCATTTTGATTTGGTGCTGCCCACATGAGGCCACTTCCAGAAATTTTCCAGGGCCACTTTTGGTTCCCAATCCGACCCTGGCCACCGGGACAAAGACAGGAACCTGCTCCTGTAGCTCTTTTCACCCAGAGGTAGATTCTGTGGTGATTAAAATTGTTGCATTTTATTTAGTAATGGGGTTGAGTTTATAACGCTGCTGATGTCTTGATTTTTTTGAGATTTATATATATTTGTTTTATTTATTTATTTATTTAATGTATTTTAGTTTGTTTTGTCCATTGCACACCAAACCGAAGAGAATTTGGTGAAATCATGGATACTTTCGATAAGGAAAGGCTAAATATGGGCTGCGAATTGAAGTCATCGTGGAATTTTTTTGACCTGAAGCTTGTCATTAATAATGATTTGGAGCAAAACTTTTTTGAAAAAAGGTAATTAGTTTTACAGTTCATTTTCATTACAATCCCCCCCCCCCCCCCCCCAAATGTCTAATAACCAAATAAGTTTTTTCTGATACATATGGCTTAGAACTAAATAAGTCAAATCGGGATTTTGTATAAATAAAGATGCAAACGCATCCTGTGGTTATTCTGCTTTACCTGAGAAATCTTATACTAAAGGACCATACACACTGGGCGATTTTGAGCTGAAAGCCACTCAAAACACCCAAGTTTCAGCTAAAAATCACTGTGTACTCGGTCCTCATTACCCCACACAGTGCATGTTTTGCTGGTAACCCAGCAGATGCACAGGTGTACTAATTACTCAGACACATATTATAAGGTCCGCAGGTGGAGTTAATTATTTCACTAGTGATTCTGTGAGGAGACCTGCAAAACATGCACTGCGTGGGGTAATGAGGACCGAGTTCCCTGACCACTGGTCTATCCTCTCTTTATTGAATCCTAGATCAGGTACTCTTTACCTAGAACGGCGCCCATCGCGACCATCGTATGCACTAAAAAACGGGTGCGATGCGATGCCCGCGATGGCTGCGATTTCCCATAGGGATCAATGTTAAAAGTCAGATTGGACGCGATTTTAGTGTTCAATGCCTCAATGACCGTGATTTTTCCATAGGAAACAATGTTAAATGGGCCACAGAGCCCAAATAGTCACCCTAAAGTCTGAAATGGCCCCCACAATTGTTAACGCCACCCCACGATCAACGTGAACCCAACCTTTTCATACCCCCACTATCCACGTCGGCGCGGAGTTGAGAATAGAATAGTGTGGCGAGCGCAGCGAGGGGACACGGATACCTTCACAGGTAAACGCGGCCCTACGCGGGCTTCACAGGTATCCGCGTCCCCTCGCGGGGCACGCTGCGCTCGCCACGCTTCGGGCTCGCTGCGCTCGCCACACTATTCTATTCTCAACTCCACACTGACGTGGATAGTGGGGGTATGAAAAGGTCGGAGGACGCGTACCGCCGCCCCTCGCGGGCTCGCAGCGCTCGCCACGCTTCGGGTTCACGTCCAATCTGACTTTTAACATTGATCCCTATGGGAAAATCGCGGGCATCGCGTCGCACCCGTTTTTTATGTGCATACGATGACCGCGATGCCCGCGATTTTTTACCCACGCCGTTCTAGGTAAAGAGTACCCTAGATCATTTTAAAATACGATTGGTTGCTATGGGTATCGTCACCTCTTTTCATTTTTAGAAGCTTTAGTAAATTTACACCTAATATGTAGTGCCTAGGAAACAACAGGTGATTTATTTTTTTCTTTCCAGCTGTTTTTATATAAAAGCAAATTGCAAAAAGTGTTAGAGTAACGTGAGTGAGTGTATATTATGCGATACAGGCAATGAAGGACACCGACCTCTGGTCGTCTCTACCAATTCCAGCTGGCAACATCTCCCCAAGCCAATTGTCACCTGAGCTCTCCCCCCCCCCCCCCCCCTCCCCTGCCAGTATGCCGCCATTGCCGCTCTGTAATAGAATCTGCAGTAACGCTCTGACCTGCATCGGATATCCTCCTCAGAATCCAGCTCCCCCTTTATAATGCTCTTCCCCATTTATCTGCACTCCATTTCTATCAACCACCCTGCAACTTTACAGCCGTCAGCACCTGTACTGTTGCTCTATCATGTTGGTGGTCCCGGGCCCCTCCAGCAGTTCTCCATACTCAACATATTCAGCCAGCTCCACACGGGTGCTGAGGGACAAGCTGGAGTTGCAGCTCAAGCTAGAGATCGACAACAGTGACCAGACCGGGGACTAGCTGGAGTAAAGAGGTAACTACTGCCTCAGCTGCTATTTACACTTACCCCAGTTCTGTGTAACCCTCTCCTTGTCCCCATTATTGCCCCAGAAGCTAAGTTACCCTACACCCGCTCTCTACTCCCCAGTACTGCCTGCCATTACCACAGCTGCTATCAACCCTATCCCAGGCACTGGCCAGTAGCTATCTTTACTTAGCCCATCTTGCCCTAAGTACTGTCCAAGTAGCTATCTACAATACATCCTCTCTACCGCAAGTCCTGCATGCCATTCTCAATCTGTATCTCAACTGCTACCTTCTCACAGCGCAACCTAAGCTGCGGCCTGCCCACATCAGTGCCCCTGTCTCAATCCCAAGCATTGCCATAATCTGTTTCCAACACTGCCTAAAATGCCACCTGCCAAAATCCCCAGCATTGCTCCAGCTGCTGCCTGACCTTAGACCCCATGAGATGGAATCCAGAAACAGTGGCGTTGGACTCCATTGAAGTGTCCTTGTGACCCATATATTTTGTTGCTCAGCACAATCACTGGACTTAGAAACATCTAACAATTTATATGATAAAATCTGTTGGATTTCATGTGTACCCAGTCCTAAACATATATTTAAACTTTATGATATGGTATATATAACATTAACCTGTTTCTTATTGCTTACCACTGTTAAAATAACCTGCTATGTGAATTTTGTAAGGTTCATGCAGCTTTAAATTTCCCAGAAATAATACTTTTCATGTATCTTCTCATTATTCGTATATATAACAAGTGAGACCCATTTTTGCATTGCTTTTCAGAATGGAAATGAAAGAACTTGGAAGGCATGGAAGAGAGCTAGAGGAAAAGTTCTGCTTCCTGGCAGTATCACACGATGCTGCACCAGCTATATCTAAATATGGTTTAACGGTTGAAAATATTGCAACAAAGGTGCTGGGCAATCCAGAAATGGGAGTTTATTTATTCCGACATGTTGATGTTGCACTGAATGTCGCTCATCGGAGAAATATGTCTTCCAACGTAGTGGTCGTTTTTAAAGTAAATATTACACAACTTTGTTAAAACAGTTAATGATAATGTATGATATATTGTAAAACAGAACAGCTATATTAGAAGCCATCACAGTGAAAGCAACTCAGCTGTGAAACTAGTTTTATAAAGTATAAGTGCATTATACGTGTCAAAAAGAAATCTACTTATAATTGAATAAGATTCTGGCTGATTTATCTTCAAAAACTATTTCACGAATGAGTGCCACTGTTCTCAGCTTTCTGCTCTCACCGTGAGCCGCAAGCTGTCCTCTTTGTTAAGTACTGCTCTGTATTTGCTTCACTGCATTCTACAATCTAATTACAGAGAACTGGGTGTATAAAAGTTTCTATAAACAAAGGAAACCATTGTTATAATACATGGAAACTTTATTACACTACCATGTAGACCAGTGGTAGTCAACTCCAGTCCTCAAGTGCTACCAACAGTTCACATTTTACAGACAACCTAGCTGCTGCACAGGTGCTCTCATTACTCACTAACATTTTTTAAAAGATCCACAGGTGGATCTAATTGCTTCGCTTGTGATTCTGTGAGGAGATCTGGAAACATTAAGGGGGATATTCAATCGCCGTCGAGCATCTCCCGTGGGGGAGATGCTCGACGGGCCCTATTCAATGCTGTCTTCCCCGACAGCATTGAACAGGGTTTCCTGGCAGAACGAGCCCGACATCTCTAGCTGTCGGGCTCGTTCTGCCGAGAACAGCCGGGAAGTGACGAGCTGCCGGCTGCATCTCGTCACTTCCCGGCCGCAACTCGCGGCCACGCCCCCTTCTCGTCCCGCTGCAGGTGGGACATTGAATCCCGCCTGCATGTTCTCGGTCGAGCTGACCGAGAATGGGACTGGGTCATGGCGGGTGAGCAAGCTCGTCTGCCGTGACCCGAAGATTGAATACCCCCCTAACTGTTGGTAGCTCTCAAGGACTGGAGTTGGCTACCCCAGATGTAGACTGATGTTCACAGCACTGTCATAATAACAACTGGTACTCTTTAAAAATAAAAGAGGTCAATATGTAATGTTTAAAGCCTAAGTGAGCAAATAAGTACCAATACTAATTCAATCCCGGACGATATTTCCGCCAGGCATTTCCGACCAGATGCAGTCAAATTGACATTCGAACAATTCAATGTCTGGTCCATTTTTCAGTCTGACGGAATAGATTCTGACAGTCAGAATCTCCGTGGATCAGCGATGCCGATAGTTGAAAAGTTTTCGACAGTGCAAATACGACTTTAAACAAAGTGGAATTTGCATGAGAGGAGTCCCGGTTGCAATCTGCCAGGATTGAATACCGATGGCCGATATTTCTGACAGGCTTTGTCAATCACTATATCGACATACATTATGGGCCTTATTCTAGTTCACTCTTTCTGACAAAATCCTTCTTAGATGGACAAAACCATGTGCACTGCAGGGGGGCAGATGTAACAGGGGCAGATGGAATTAGATTTGGGTGAGTTATTTAGTTTCTGTGCAGGGTAAATACTGGCTGCTTTATTTTAACACTGCAATATAGATTTCACTTTGAAGTAAAACCCCACCCAAATCTAATTCTCTCTGCACAAGTAACATCTGCCCCACCTGCAGTGCACATGGTTTTGTCCATCTAAGAAGGATTTTGTCAGAAAGAGTGAATTAGAATAAGGCCCTATGTGGCATGGTTGTAACACCATCATGCAGCTTGTGGATACCAGTGCTATGTCAACATAACGTTTTTTGCTGTGATTCTGGGGTGAATTTATGAAGCTTGGAGAAGTGTTATCTATCCCCATAAAGAACGTTATGAGCAAGGTGATAATGGTTCAGCCAATCAGCTCTTACCTGTCAATTTACATATTGTAGCTGATTGGCTGAACCATTATCACCTTGCTCATAACGTTCTTTATGGGGATAGATAACACTTCTCCAAGCTTCATAAATTCACCCCTCAGTCCTTAACTTTAGCCCTAACTATAAACCTATTCTAAATGTAAATGTTGACATTTCATATGTTGACATTTTAACCACATCGGCATCATCAATGTTGACCTTCTGAGACATTCTTAAACTGTACTTTTCTGACTATATTCAATATATTTGTATTTAGTTACAGAACTATGTATATTTTTAATTCCAGTTAAGTAGTGTTTATCTATTTATTGGGCAGATGTATTAAGCCTGGTAAAGTGATAAAGTGGAAGGTGATAATGCACCAGCCAATCAGCTTTGTTTGAAAAATGACAGTTATGAGTTAATTGACTGGTGCTTTATCACCTTCCACTTTATCACTTTACCAGGCTGCCTTTATGTATTATAAATGGTAACACAATATTTGAATTTTATCTAGGTGTTGTGTGGTAAAGTCAAGAAAATTAATACTGCAATGAAAGTAGCCTTGGATCCAACGCCAAATTTTGACAGTCACATATCAAAAAAAGCACCACAATGGAATGATCCTTTAGATGAGCAGATTACAAATTCCTTGGTATGAGCTTTATTCCCCTAGTGGCTAAGACAAATATGTTTGCTGTTGCTGTGTTTGCTTAAACTGGAAGGTGGTGATTGCCCATAGCAATAAATTAGCTTTGCGGTAAAATGTATGAAATCCATTTTATAGAATTTTAGGTCGAAGCTGATTGGTTGCTGTGGGCAACTTCTACACTGGTCCACTTTTCCACTGCGTGATACATCAACCCCAGTGTGAGTTTTTAGCTCTCATAAAGATATTGACATGCAAAATAAACCTTTTTCAGCTGAACATGTAAAGCACGGATGTCAAACACAAGGCCCGCCGGGCAAATCTGGCCCGCCAGACCTCGTCATGTGGCCCGCGCAGGGGCAGTGTGTCTAAAACAGGAGTGCTGCGGGCCGCGTCCACGTCCGCGGCCGCCTCCTCCACTGTCGGCGGCCATGTTCCTGTAGGCACATATGTATGCGGCTACAGAAACATGGCCGCCGGCCTCCACAGCTACATGGAGGAGGGCCCAGCCGCCTGTTCCCTCTGATGCCCGGCAGTGACAGACACTGGGTGGGGACGTCATGACGATGACGCCGCCCGCCCATGCATCTGTAGAGAAGTAGGAGCAGGCAGGGAAGCTGGACCGGGAGTCGGGGACAGTGTGGCCGCAGCAAGCAGTGAAGAAAAGCTGGAAGCCGCAGCAGCACAATAAAAAAAAAATATATATCTGCTGTTTCCTGAGGTGTCCCCGTGTATAATAATAATAATAATAATGCCATGACACCACAGGCTGCTCCTCCTGTATAATCATTTATGTGTCATGGCATTACTTTTATTATATTATACAGGGGGAGCAGTCTGTGGTGTCATGGCATTATTATTATACAGGGGGAGCAGCCTGTGGTGTCATGGTATTCATTTTATATTATACAGGGGGAGCAGCCTGTGGTGTCATGGCATTATAATTATACAGGGGGACCTACAGATACAACCGGCCCTTTGAGGGTGACCAAACTGCTGATACATTGAGGAATGCATTTTACTTGTGCATATTACACATGTTACATACACAGACTTAATGAAATTATCCTAATTGAATATTAATTATTTAGTATCGATAACAGGGCCCATATGAAATTTCTAATCCATTTTTTTCTTATCCTTTGGTACTTGTTGTGACGAAACAAGGCCACGCCCCTTTCCGTCATATGTTGTTCTCCCGCCTCTTTCTGCGCTTCAGCAAAGAGAATTGCAAAATGCCGGCGATAACCGGATATTATCACTGACTGTATTCATATCTGAGCTGTGTTCCCCAGACTGCTGTATACAGGGGACATCACAGGGCTGTATGTCGGACAATAATAGGATGTTATACTGACTGTATTCATATCTGAGCTGTGTTCCCCAGACTGCTGTATACAGGGGACATCACAGGGTGATATGTCGGACAATAATAGGATGTTATACTGAATAATCCAAACAGGGTATTCCATTAGGCTGAGTATGTGTGCTACTGGAGGGAAATATTCCCTCATGTTATGTAAATGACTGTAATATGTTCCCAAAGCTTTGTATACTGTATCCCATACTGTTACATATGCATATGAAGGCAAGAAGATAGTTTTCTGGGCACAGGAGAAACTGGTAGGGAGGATCAGCGTTGCCCGTGGTTACGTCACTGCCTCCAGGTCCTGTTCTTAGTAAACTGCAATGGTATCATGAATAAGGGATTTCTGACTCTGATGTTAATTATGGCAGTCTTCCCAAATGCGTATTACTTAAATATTGTAACTGTATATGTGGAGACAAATGGTCCTGTTAGAAGTGACCAAATGCTTAGATTAGAATCTGTTCAGTTTGTGTATAGTTTTTGGTTCAGGGATCAAAGGGCCTCTTTATAGGCTGTTTAGTTACAGAGACAACAGGTAGTGGCAGAGACATACACTTCCCCCCCAAATAACAAGAAGCTAAAGGATGGATAACACCAGGGTCAGTCTCCAGAGAAGAGATCTGTTTACATGAAGGTGTGAAACCCCTCACATACACAAGCTTCAAAGCCAGATGAAGGGAGTGAGTTAATCAGCCCCTGGACAGGTAATAGGAGACCCTGTTACATTCATGCAACTGCACCCAGCATAGGAAGGGTTAAGAATTCCTGAGGGAGGGGGAGAGGGGTGCCTTTGGGATGTAAGTGGGTGTTTGCAGGGAGAGAGGGAGAGAAGTGACTGAGCGTCAGCGCTGGAAGTTGTGGACTTGCGGGTCCTGTCCATCTGAAGCTAACCTGAGTGGTGTCGTGGTAAGGTTCTGATAACATGACTAATACTGATGGCCTTTCTGTATATAATGTATATAGACTGTAATTGCTGATTTTACATGTATAACCCGTGTGTAAAATAAAGGTAATACTTTTGTACCTTTGCTATTGTGTATTTCTGTGCGATCTTTGGAACTCGGAGTGACCCTGGGGCTCTGCGTGAGGCATAAGTCGCGCTGCGCTGCTGCATGACCCCTGGATCATCACAATTGGTGGCAAGCGGTGGGGATCGCACACCCAAAGGAGGGAGAGCTAGGGGCTCGTATCTTGATGCGACCAGGCTCTGGAAACACAATAGCCAGTAATTGGCCAGTATTAGCTCATGTTTGAGGGACCTGGTAACCATTGTTCCTAACAAGGATGCCGGTGAGAAGAAAAAGTATACTTTGCGAGGGCATTAAGCGAGGGAAGAATTCCGCTTAAGTGCCGGCTTGTCCAGGGGACAATCCCTGCAAGCGAGGGAACGGCGGAGTGTGCCGTGGCCCAGAAACGGAAGCTGACGTAAGGGGGTCCAGCAAGTGACGCTGACCAAGCTCTACGAGTGCAGCCCATGTGGAGAATGGCTCCAGGAAAAGGACAGAGACGTCCAAAGAGAGGCAAGAGGTGCCCACAGTCACCCAGAGCAGTGAGGCTCATAGATGAGGAATCGTCATGGAGTCGTCTGGCTGAGGAATGGGACTGGAGAAGCCCATCCACGCTGATGCAGCCCCTCTGGGAGGATTGGGAAGCAGCATATCGGTGGATTAATGTATGGACAGGTGCTACTACAGAGGAGAAAGCAGCTTACCTGACCGATGAATTTAAGCAGTATGTATCTGAGGCTGCTGCAGGAAACCTGCTGCATACGGTGGCGTGGAAGGCTTTTGTCACAGAAGTAAGTAACGCCACGCATCAGCTAATGCATAGAAGCCGGATCGCTGAGGCCAGCGTGCCAGCACCGGGTAACGTGGGTCCTGGGAAGGAGCCCGCAAAGAGAACTCAAAGGGAGGAGGAGTTGATGGTGCCACCGGGGTGGATGAGCGAGGGGTCCACTACCGAGATCCCAGGGGGGAAGGCAGAGGAACTGTGGCCTGCAGAATCTGGAGCTCCATTAGCGAGAATGAGTCTGGAGGACCTAACTGACGAATGGAGGCTACGATGCAGCACGCCCCCCGAAGGCCGCTCACACTGCGCTCTTATCCGATGGTTGTACGAGCAACAAGAGGACCCGCTACATGCGTTCAGCGCGTATAGAAACTGGGTCCTGTGTCCAGGAGGACTGAGAAGTGTCCAGGAGCAGTTGCAGTGTCTCCTGCACTGTTATGATAATGCAGAGAGGGTCGCCCTGGCACAGGGACAGCTGAATTCTCCAGAGTGGCTGGACCAGTGTCAGAGGGTGGAGGCAGAGGAACGTCGGCTGCTGCAGCTTATGCATCCTCAGAGAGCCACAGAACTAGATCCCCCACTGACACAGGGAGAAATCACAGAACTGTTCCCATTCAGTGAGTTGGGAAATGAGGAACTAGCTGTGGAGTGTCCCTGTGATATCGCACTAGGGACCCCGGACTCTAAAGGAGCCCTAACATCATGGACTGTGATTGTGGCAGATGGATATCGGGAAGAGGATATTTATTCCCCCTGCATTGTGCCAAGTAGTGTGGCGGAGCTGGGCACTGTGGCCCCACATGGTGATGATGGACTGGTGCACACGGAGCCCGTGATAGATGGAGCAGTGCCAGTATACAGTGCAGGGGCTGCCCCAGAGAATAGCCCCAGAGCAGAGCAGATCTCGGAGGCTGGGACTGTGATTGCTGAGTCCTCGCCACAGGAGGTACAAAGCAGTGGTCAGCCACTGCTCCAAGCAGCTAGCCAAAGGATGGGGGTGCACCCAAAAATGGCACCCCAGGAAGAATGGCAGTACATCTTTCCTTTTGCATATGTGGGAGATGGAGACTTTGAAACTTGCGGCCAGGGGGTCTGCAATGATTGTGCCCCAGCAGAGGGGGCAGTACTTCTTCCCTACATGACCACCAGCGGCCCAGCGAATGAGGGCATCTTGCCCCAGGATCCCCAGCATATTCAGCAGGGGGAGATGGAAGGAAATGTGTCTGGTGTGTGCTCTGCCACTCTACCACCCCAGGAGGATTATCAAGGACTGTTTCCACTTAGCCATCAGAGCCAGGAGGATCCGAAGTCAAAGGGCAGGTACGTGACCGGGGAGCGACCAGGGACCGGGGTGCCAGAGCAGGGAGTAGAGGCTGGGGTGCAGCGCTTCTGTGAGTCCCCTGCAAGAGTGACTGACTGTAATTATATGCCCGGGGAGCCGCAGCAGCAGACAGGCAGCCAAGCAAGAAAACATGGAGGGGATGGTCAGAGGCATAGCTCATCACCCCCCTGCGCCTCGGAGGAAGACACCTCACCACCCCGCATGGCACGAGCAAGAGAATGTGAGTTTGCACCTGGGGCTGTAAGGGAGATGCCAGCAGTGCTGCCGTACAATGCCACCCCACCAGTCCCTCTCATAGCCAGGCTGGAGAAGCAGTGCACCCTGGGGAAGATGGAAGTTTGCCCAGGGGAGGCCCAGCAGTTATTGTTCAAAGGGCTGGGGAAGGTGTTCGACCCAAAGGGGGGGATTGTGGGTAAATCAGGGGGAGACTTGCGGATACCCCCTGCTTCTCTGCAGCCATTGTGTGAAGGAGAATCCCCAGGACCACTGCCTGCTGCTGAGGGCAGGTGGGGGCTGGGTGTGCTCAGGCCCTGGGAGGTGGGGGAGGAGGATCCCACCAGCAAGGCCCTTCAATCATCACGTAAGGGTCCAGAGGACCATCTAGAACTGGGGGAGGTGTTTGTGGGGGCTTTTAAGGGAAGAGCTGGGGAAGGATTGCGGATACCCCCTGCTCTTCTGCAGCCATGGTGTGAAGGAGAATTCCCTGGGCCACTGCCTACTGCTGAGGGCAGGTGGGGGCAGAGTGTGCTGAGGCCCTGCAAGGTGGATGAACAGACAGGGATGGAAGGTTGCCCAGGGGAGGCCCAGCAGCTTCAGGGGCTGGGGGAGGTTTCAGACCCAAGTGGGGTGGATGTGAAGGCGTTTGAGGGAGGGACATTGTCGGTACCCGCCGCTCCTCTGCAGCCAACATCCGCACTGTTGTTAAGAGCGGCCAGGTTCCCTGATGCTGGTCTGCGTGCGCAGATCGGGCCCCTCCCAGTTGCGCCAGAGGCGGAGGGAGGAGGAACAACCAAAAGGGAAGGTGAGGAGGAAACATTCTCACCTGACAGTGGAAAACCCTGTACCAGGAGTACTGGAGGTTGTGCGCCAAACTGTGAATGGCTGAGCCCAGGAGGGCCAGGGATAAGCAATACGCAGGGACATTGTGTAGCCGTGAATCGCAGCGGCGGTAAACAACAGGGGTGCTGTGTGACGAAACAAGGCCACGCCCCTTTCCGTCATATGTTGTTCTCCCGCCTCTTTCTGCGCTTCAGCAAAGAGAATTGCAAAATGCCGGCGATAACCGGATATTATCACTGACTGTATTCATATCTGAGCTGTGTTCCCCAGACTGCTGTATACAGGGGACATCACAGGGCTGTATGTCGGACAATAATAGGATGTTATACTGACTGTATTCATATCTGAGCTGTGTTCCCCAGACTGCTGTATACAGGGGACATCACAGGGTGATATGTCGGACAATAATAGGATGTTATACTGAATAATCCAAACAGGGTATTCCATTAGGCTGAGTATGTGTGCTACTGGAGGGAAATATTCCCTCATGTTATGTAAATGACTGTAATATGTTCCCAAAGCTTTGTATACTGTATCCCATACTGTTACATATGCATATGAAGGCAAGAAGATAGTTTTCTGGGCACAGGAGAAACTGGTAGGGAGGATCAGCGTTGCCCGTGGTTACGTCACTGCCTCCAGGTCCTGTTCTTAGTAAACTGCAATGGTATCATGAATAAGGGATTTCTGACTCTGATGTTAATTATGGCAGTCTTCCCAAATGCGTATTACTTAAATATTGTAACTGTATATGTGGAGACAAATGGTCCTGTTAGAAGTGACCAAATGCTTAGATTAGAATCTGTTCAGTTTGTGTATAGTTTTTGGTTCAGGGATCAAAGGGCCTCTTTATAGGCTGTTTAGTAACAGAGACAACAGGTAGTGGCAGAGACATACACTTCCCCCCCAAATAACAAGAAGCTAAAGGATGGATAACACCAGGGTCAGTCTCCAGAGAAGAGATCTGTTTACATGAAGGTGTGAAACCCCTCACATACACAAGCTTCAAAGCCAGATGAAGGGAGTGAGTTAATCAGCCCCTGGACAGGTAATAGGAGACCCTGTTACATTCATGCAACTGCACCCAGCATAGGAAGGGTTAAGAATTCCTGAGGGAGGGGGAGAGGGGTGCCTTTGGGATGTAAGTGGGTGTTTGCAGGGAGAGAGGGAGAGAAGTGACTGAGCGTCAGCGCTGGAAGTTGTGGACTTGCGGGTCCTGTCCATCTGAAGCTAACCTGAGTGGTGTCGTGGTAAGGTTCTGATAACATGACTAATACTGATGGCCTTTCTGTATATAATGTATATAGACTGTAATTGCTGATTTTACATGTATAACCCGTGTGTAAAATAAAGGTAATACTTTTGTACCTTTGCTATTGTGTATTTCTGTGCGATCTTTGGAACTCGGAGTGACCCTGGGGCTCTGCGTGAGGCATAAGTCGCGCTGCGCTGCTGCATGACCCCTGGATCATCACACTTGTTTCCTAGCACGGCACCCCCGATTTTGGCATCTTACACAATCGCATCGCATGCAATATAGCGGCATGCGATGTGATTTAATTTTTAATTGTACAAGCACCCTAATGGCTGCTTGCAATGTTAAATGCACCCCCATTGTCAACGCCACCCCCACTATCAACGGCAACCCGAAACGTGGTGAGGGGCGGCGATACGCATCCTACGACCTTTTCATACCCCCACTATCCACGTCGGCGTGGAGTTGATTATAGATAGTGTGGCGAGCGCAGCGAGGGGACACGGATTACTGTACATGTATTCTGCGTCCCCTCGCGGGGCTCACCATGCTTCGGGCTCGTATTCCACATCCCATCACCATGCTTCAGGCTCGTATTCCACATCCCATCCAACGCTTCGGGCTCTGGGGCTTGCTACGCTCGCCACACTATCTAAAATCAACTCCACGCCATTTGCTCGCATGCGATGCTATGCGATATTTCATTGTAGAAGCACTCCTGGTTAATATGGTATGCGATAGGCGCCATGCTAGGAAACAAGTACCTATCCTTTTATGTACATATATTAATCTATTTGATTGAATTGAATAAATAATAATAATATTTAACTGTATTAGTTTGTTTGTGTAGATCATCCATGTCCGCCATAATTACAATACTAATACATCAGGACATATTACCTGTTGCTATCAAGTTATTTAGAGGATCTGCTGTGATATCTGGCTGAGATAATACGTTTGTGCATTGAGAAGGTGGCTTTTATGCAATTAGGAAATCTAGCGTGGGCGTAGATGTAGCTTTTAGCTAAAGATATACTCTAAGTTTTCCAACCCATCACACAGGGCTTTGCAATTAATATGCTTGCTGTTTCAATTCCATAAGAAAAATCAGTGATTTTAATAACTCCTCACTTGATAAACCCTTGTGTAATAGAATTTTTTTATTGTACTGTTGATTTAAACAACAAATGGACATTCTGGTTAATATTTCTTGTTAAGACGCTATCTGAAACTGTTTATATATCCTGCAGATATACGTGTATGAATATGACAGCAACTTTAGGCCTGTGGAAACACCGAGACATTGTCTTCCGATTGCTTTAGTAGATGCCACGTATATAGGTCAAAAAGCGGCTACATCTTCAGGACAAGTACGACTCCAACCCAAATTTTCATCCGGTAGGATAGTGTTTGCTTATTTGTCTGATTCATGAACACTTTTCTCCCAATAGGACATTTGCATTTAAAAAAACATAAGATTTAAAGTAAACGTAATAGAAAAAAAGAACTAAAGGTGCTCATACGCGGTACAGTATTCCCCATGCGTTTTGAACTGCATCGCATCGCATGTGATCAAATCACGTGTGATGCGATCGGGACCTAGTTCAAAAAGCATGGGCTGCAGAGACCTTATGTGCTGTGTAATGGGATGCCCGCGGGAGCATCCCATTACACAGCACCATTGTACCGTGTATGGGCACCTTCAGCATTTAGGTTATACTGTATTTTTTTTTGGAACTAAAGGGATGTCGGTGAAATGCTGTGTTTGAACAGGGGAGCAGTGAGTCTGCTTTTGAAGGATTCTAAAGTGGAGGCCCCTTGTACTGTGTGAGGCAGTGAGTTCCATAGAGTCAGCCACAACAATAAAAGCTTGATTCCCAAATTCATTCAAGGAGATTCTAGGAACTACTAATAGTCCATCACCTGCAGCTACATCTGATCAAAGTAAGAAAGTGGGTTATGAAATCATAAGCTGCTTCAGGTTTTTTTGGACCATAGTAACTTACGAATTTTAATGTCAGTAAGCCATTCTTCAAATAGATTTGCCATCTTACAGGCAACCAGTGAAGAAAGTAGAGAATGGGTGTTATGTATCTAGACTGGTAATGGTTAGTTACCAGGTGTCATTCCTTGCTGGGAGACCCAGATAGGGGGCATTGCAATAGTCTAGATCTGGGGTAGCCAACCCTAGTCCTCGAGAGCTACCAACAGTGCTAATTAGCTCAATCTGTGGATCTTTTAAACTGTGTCAGTAATTAATGAGTGCAGCTGTGCAGCAGCTAGGTTGTCTGGAAAATGCGAACTGTTGGTAGCTCTCGAGGGCTAGGGTTGGCTACCACTGGTCTAGATGATACAAATGCATGCATGTCTTTAGACAGATTTCTCAGAATATAGGATCCTATTAGCCATGATAAATTTGCTAACGCACATCATCTCAGAGGTCGGAATTCACAGAAAAGTGCTCACAGCCCCATCAGCTAATTCTGGCTGGGGACCGATTCATACCTGCTCGCTGGGCTGCAAATGTTTGGAGCTCAGCAAACAAGTAAACGCCACACTGCCAAGCTCCCCCCTTGTGCACAGCAGCAAATGCGTTCGCAGCCATGCACACAGGCTGAAAATCACTCACCATTAGGGAAGCCAATCCCGGGGCATTTTTTCAATCCCGGAATTCGGGATTGAAAAATGCCCAATCCCGGGATCCCGGGATTGGCTTCCCTACTATTAAAAACCCACCTCGGCCGCCCCGCATATTTACTTACAGATGCGTGGTGCGGCCGGGTGGGTGGGCGAGCCGGGGTGATGGAGACCGGGCTGGTCCACTGGTGGCATGGTGGTGTGCCGGCAGGTCCGCTGCTGGGTGGACGGGCTGGTCCGGTGACAGAACGGCTGGGCGGGCTGGTCCGGGGACAGGGCGGCTGGGCAGGCTGGAACAGTATGGAGGCAGACAGCCTGTGCGGCCTGCGCAGCGTGACCTCTGACGTCGTCACGCTGCGCAGAGCCGCGCTGCCCAGGACGGGAGAAGCCGGGCAGCTGCTGAGCACCCGCTCAGACGCTGCCCGGCATTAGACTGCGCATGTTTTAGGGGCCAAATCCCGGGATCCCGCGGATCCCGATCCCGGGATTGGCCACCCTACTCACCATCTAATGATTTCCCCCCTGCTCGTAGCACTGAGTAAGTCTAGACTTAATGCTACAAAGGCCATGGGGAGTAGAAGGCCACTGCTGACATCAGCGGCCCTTTTTCCCTATGGCCGGGCAATGCCTGCATTTTCTGGGACACTCTTGAAAATGCTGGCATTCTGCCCCCAAACGCCTGACACCTGTCAATCACCTTGCATGCGGCCAGCAAAGGCTAGCCTTCGCATGGTCCATACGCAGGGAGACCTCACGCATGTGCACTGTAGGCTGTGCGCATCTGTGGTCTTTCGATTATTGGATGGGCTGCAAATTCGCAGCCATCTGAATTGGGTCCTAAAACCAGCGTGCGAAGGGTGCCAGATCAGGTGCCCTTACCAGTGTTTTTAAGCGCCTGGGCAACAGTACCTCGCACCCTTTGCAATTAAAAGAATCGACCCCTAAGTGTTTGATTCTGATTATGTTTCACAGATGAAGACATTAGGATTTCTCCTTCATCCACTAGGTGTCACTGGAGTAACAGTGGGGATAGAAGGGCGACCACAGGGAGCATGGACACTTTAAATTTAATTGAGTATGGCCAACTCCTCCCCTTCTACTCCCCCCACCTAGGCAGTCTTAGAATGTGCCCTCATGGGAGCTGGTCACTCATGGGCTTGCTCCAGGGCATAGGTTTACAAAAAAGCTTGAAAAATGTTTTCAACAATCTACAACAGACAGGCAGTCTGCCGCTGCCTGTTTGCAACGTGGGAGCTGCCGGAGGGGGGACCTGGCCGCAGCTGCGCATGTCCCGTCCTCCCTCAGCCTCTACCGGCTCCGGCCAGCAATGCAGCAGTATGTATAGCTGATCCCCCGATTAGCGCGGGGGTCAGTTTTTTATACAATATATGGCGGTAGGCAGGTCTGGCACATTTATTTAAAGCTGGCGCCATTATGGGAGAGTGGAGAGCCGGGAGGGGCGGAGCTCCCACGTGGTATGTTCCCAGCGGCCCCAGCTTCTCCCCAGCGTGACTAGTAGCAGCGGCAGCCATCTTTTTACAGGGGCACCGCTGCTGAACAACGCAAATGGACTCCGTATGCTGAAACAGTCTCCGGGACTCACGAAAAGCCCCTTCTCCCAGTGTCCAGACCTACAACAGCTTCCCCAAGCACTGCTTGCAGACATTGTAGTTAGAGTTATGTGAGACCGTTATTGGGCTGTATGTAAATTAGGGCTGTATGTAAATTAGGCCACCCACCATCTGTACAGCGAAAGGGGACGCGCGTGCACGAGATTCGCGCGCGTCCCCTTCCGACAGTGCTTCCCCCGGGTCACCGGCAGTCACCCGGGGTCTCCACTGCCTCCCTGCACCCCCCCTAACCCTGTCCGTCTCCCTGAAGCGGAGACGGACAGGGTTCCCGTCGCCCCGCCGATGGAAACTGGCACACGCGTCTCAGTCAGATGGCGAGCCGGGCTGCTGGCGGATCGCCAGTGGTGACATTCTGGCGATTCACCAGCAAAGAAGAGCCCGGCCACATCTTTACCATAGCGCTGTTGTTAGCCTGTGGCAGCTTTTTCTTCTGATACTGTCTCTTCTGTCCAGTCTTTCACCTGGCCTTTAACTGTACTTTCCTCTGTGTGTGTGTGTGTGTGTGTGTGTGTGTACAGTTCTAACTGGTTGATTGTTGCATATATTTAGATATTGTATACCAATCACTATTACAATGGCAGGAGGCAGCTCTTGTAAGAAGTGTAATACTAAGCTTACGCAATTTGCTGAGGGCACTCTAGTGTGCGACGAATGCACCACTGATCCCTCTACCTCTCAGCAGCCGTCCCCTGAGTGGGCGTTCAGCTCACCGATGTGATGTCACGCCTGTCCTCTGAGCTTATAGCTTCATAGAGGGACAGAGAAATCTCCAGAATACATCAGCGTGATTTAGCTTCAGCTGTGGAGGGTTTAACTAAAGCATTTGCCCCAGTGTTAGGAGTCCCAGTGGACTGCACAACTCAAAATAATGGTACTTGCTGAAGGAACAGACAAATGGAGGCAGGATGGATGAAACTCACTGCTTTATCAGGATAATAAATCAGGAACAGGTATCAGAACAGGAACAGGTATTAGGAACCAGGTAACAGGACTTAGGTACAGGAACCAGGTAACAGGACTCAGGTATCAGACAGGAACCAGGTAACAGGACTCAGGTCACAGGCAAGCTACAACAGTACAGACATGGCTGAGAAAGCAGAAAGTTGGTGGAAACTTCCCCAGTGGTGAACCCTTCTGTCAGGCGTCTCTCAAAAAAGACGGTTCTCCCAGTGCCGGGGGCTACCGCTCTTAAGGACGCCTTGGATCGTAAGCTGGAGCTTACCCGGAAGTCCATTTATACCGCAGCAGGTGTTGTGCAGCTTCCATTGGAGTCTGGGCGGCACAGATGGTTTCACACCTTAATCAGGGTGCTGAGGTGGATGTCCTGCTACAGTTAGCAGAGCAAATCCGTGAGGCCTCAGCTTATATGGTTGAAGCCTCAATTGATGTTAGTATCATAGGGGCTCGCATCCCTGCACTCTCTATTTCAGCACGCAGATCGCTCTGGCTTTGCCAGTGGTAAGCCGACGCAGAATCCAAGCGGGCAGTGGAGGCTCTCCCTGTTGCTGGGGATGTCCTGTTCGGGACAGAACTGGACAAATGGATATCGCAGGCTACAGGGGGTTAATCCACATACCTTCCTTCGTTTGCGCCTCCTCCCACTGTCCGCAGGACATTTCAAGGTACTTCCTTTCGGTCCTTTCGCCCGCAGGCAAAGTTCCGAGGAAGGTCCAGAGGGGCGGCCTCTCATAGAGGCTCCCGAGGTCGTGGTAGAGGTGCTGCCGCCTCCACCCAAGAGGCTAAAACCTCCTCCTAAGCCCTCAGCATGATGGGCTTCAGGCCCACCTGGGGGACCCCAGGGTAGGAGCTCGTCTTCAAGACTACAGCCACGTGTGGCTTCTGTCTTGCCAAGACGCATGGATTCGAGATCTGATAGCCTTCGGCTACAAGATCCATTTTCAAAGAACACCTCGTTTTTTCAAAACAGGTTTGCCAGTTTCAGAACAAAAATGCCGTCTTTTAACTGCGGCTATTTTGAAACTTGTAAATGCGGAAGTGGTGATTCCGGTACCGGAAGAACAAAAGACCTTGGGATTTTACTCCAGCATGTTTCTGGTTCTAGAATCAGATGGATCAGCTCACCCTAAAGGATCTGAACCCATACCTTCAACCGGTAAAGTTCAAGATGGAGTCCCTGCAGTCTGTGATCACGGGATTGGAGGAGGGTGAATTCTTGGTATCTTTCGATATCGAGGATCCTTATCTCCACATTCCCATCTGGCCTCCCCATCAGGCGTTCTTAAGGTTTGCAGTCAGCAACCAGCATTGGCAGTTTCAGGCCCTCCAATTTGGCCTCTCCTCTGCTCCCCGCGTCTTCACCAAGGTGATGGCGGTGATGATGGAGATTTTGCGGACCCAAGGGGTGACGGTGACTCCGTACCTCAACGACCTTCTGTTGAAGGCTCCGTCCAGAGAAACCTTGTTGGAGAACATCGTTCTAACTCAGACGACCCTCATCCAGCACAGATGGATCCTCAATTTTCCGAAATCACAGCTGCAGCCCTCACAGCGGCTACAGTTCCTGGGAATGATTTTGGATACGGTCCTGCTGTGAGTTTTCTTGCCGGACGACTATATACATTCTCTACAGGCCTTAATTCGCCTGGTGCTTCTGACTCGACAGTTGTCGGTCCTAACATGCACCAGGTTACTAGGGAAGATGGTTGCTTCCTTCGAGGCTCTCCAATACGGACGTTTCCGGTCAAGACCATTCCAACGTTGCCTTCTGCGTCAGTGGTCGGGCTCTCACCTGCACCTGCATCGCAGCGTGAGGTTGTCTGTGCGAGCATGTCACTCTCTCCTGTGGTGGCTGAATTCCAGCAACCTCAGAGCGGGAAAGAGATTTGCAATCTGGAATTGGATACTGCTCACCATGGACGCCAGCCTTTGTGGGTGGGGAGCGGTCACCTTGGATTAGCAGTTTCAGGGTCGTTGGACTTCGCAGGAGGCTCTTCTAAATCAATGTATTGGAGCTGAGAGCAGTTTACTACGCTCTCCTGCAGGCTCATCATCTCCTTCAGGGTCAACCCATCAGGGTACAGTCCGACAATTCCATGGCTGTTGCTTACATCAACAAGCAGGGCGGCACGCGAAGTCCTGCAGCCATAAAGGAAGTGAGTCGAATCCTCCATTTCGGCCCTCTTTATACCCGGCGTGGACAATTGGAAGGCCGACTTCTTAAGTTGCCAAGACGTACACCAGGGAGAATGGTGTCTCCACCCACAGGTGTTCCAACGCCTAGTCCACAGGTGGGGGTGTCCCCAGGTAGACCTCATGGCGTCTCGCCACAATTATCAACTGCCCTGGTACTTCGCTCGGACGAAGGATCCACAGGCGGTGGGAGTGGATGCTCTGGTGGCACCTTGGCCGTTCCACTTTGTCTACATCTTCCCTCCATTTCCACTGATACCTCGGGTACTGCAGAGGATTAGGAGAGAAGAGGTCACGGTCCTTCTGATAGCACCGGACTGGCCACGCAGGTCGTGGTACACCAGCCTCACGTCTCAACGAACCATGTCCTCTGCCTCTTCAAGAAGATCTACTCCAGCAGGGGCCTTCCGTCTCTCCCGACTTAAGTCGGCTTCATTTGACGGCATGGCTGCTGAAAGGTCCATCCTGCGGCAGGCAGGAATCCCACCTCCTTTTCGTCCACCTATGGCTCCATGGGACTTGGACTTGGTCCTAAATTTCCTGCAGTCTGCAGTTTTTGAGCCACGGGAAGAGGTGGATTTGAAATACCTTACTTGGAAAACCATCCTTCTTCTGGCTCTTGCATCGACCAGAAGAGTCTTGGATCTCGGGGCCCTCTCATGTAGGCCTCCATTTCTGGTGTTTCACGCGGACAGGGCGGAACTGCGTGCTAGCAGTTCCTTTTTGCCTAAGGTGGTATCGACTTTCCACATCAATCAGCCGATTGTGGTGCTAGCTTTTCCTGAAGATTCTTCTGAGGACAGGTCTCTGGATGTGGTCAGAGCTCTGAGGATTTATGTATCCTGGACGGCATCTATTAGGAAATCGGATGCCTTATTCGTAACATATGATACAGTCAGACGGGGTTATCTCGTTGGATTCGTTTTACCATACGACAAGCAAATGTTGCTAATGATCAACGTCCTCCTGTTTCCGTTACAGCGCATTCCACGCGCTCGGTGGGACCCTCTTGGGCGGTTGCCAATTTTTCTGTATTCTCTTGTCTGAGGGATATCTCACTCCCTTTGAGTAGCAGCTTCGTGACACATGACACATCCCACTCGCGCCTGATTGTGTTGCCTAGGCAACCACTTCTTTCCGCTGATTTCCTTGGTTCTTGGTTCTTTTTTTCTTTACCATTCTTACTATTCTGTTTAATCAGGGGTATATTGTCCTTTTACGGCCGCATCCAGAGAGGTTAGCTACAGTCCCATGGACTTTATAATTCTAAAGATTTGTGACTGTAGTCATATGAACATGTAGCTGCTGGGTCAAGTTTTTATAGTCTTTACCTTTACTCACTTTGTGTGTATTGAACAAAATGCAACCATCTTTTATCCCAGTTGTATGCATTTTTGAGTCTGCACTGACCCTAGCCACATACTTCTATAAATAGCCTTCTTGTTTACCAACAGTATCATTGTTACAAGAGATGTTTCTAAAATCAGACATATCTCTGCATACAGTAAGCTCAACTCAGCATCTTCAGAAATTTGGGCTACACAAATGAACACCCAGTTTCATCTATTTAGCCACAAGTGGTGTTAAATTTTATATGGCCCAGAATTTCATATACATGCGTGCACTTGGATGCAAAGCACAAGCAGTGCTAAAATCTGTTCACAAAATGGACCAGAGATTATATTTACTGATAGCAGCATTATATAATAAAGTGCCACATGTCATTGTGTAAGACCCCCTATAGACCAGCAAAGTACAGCAAATCGATGTGGCATCAATTCCACAAGTGAAAGGAACACCTCCTAGAGAGATGTAGACCCATGCCATCTGGATAGCTTCCCACAGCTCCCTGATATTTGCAGTTGCAGTATCGTGGGTCAATATGTTGGCATGTGCCTTTGTAATGGCATTAGAATGGCAATAATGCAATTGTTAAAGCCCTTAATTCTGTCCCATTTCTCCTCTAGGGGTTTGCAGATGGGGAGGTACTGCGCTCACCTTCTGGGTGTTTGTATGGTGTGAACTAAATACTAAATGAGGCCCCAGATGATATCTGACTGACACTGTAATAGAATGGTGCTTGGATACTAAGTGGTGACTGATGACACTTAAGTACAATGATGAGAGGAAGGAACAACTGTGTGCAAATACATTTATTGTGGAAAACAGGGAATAGGGGTTGGGGCTGACCACCTTGCAACTTCCACTCCGTGAGTGGTGTCCGTTTGCAGATGGATGTGGGGGCCACAGGTGGGGCAGCAATGTCCTGTGGTGGGTAGGGAAGATTGGATGCAACAAGAACAATTAATAGTCCCGAAAAAAGAGTCCAGAAACAATGCGGTATGAGGATGTCACCGGAGGTTGGCGTCCCAGGACACCCCAGTGGTGCATCCAGACATACCTTGAGTCTGCCGCTTAGCGGGTGTTGGTGCTGGCTGCCGTTGATGAAGAAAACGTCGCTGGCGTCCTGTTGTCCCGGACAGGGGGTGCCAGTTGTAGAGCACGCTGCTGCAACAGTGCGCCGGTGACTGCCGGAGGTGCGGGCCGCGTCACCAGGAGCGCGACGCACTGGAGTGACGTGCGCTCGACTCACTGGGGAGGAGACTTAGATGGATGTGTTGGCTTGATGCTGTGGGTAGGCGTGTGTGTCCCAACGCGTTTCAGCCGAAGTCCGGCCTTTTTCAAGGGATGTTTCTAAAATCAGACATATCTCTGCATACAGTAAGCTCAACTCAGCATCTTCAGAAATTTGGGCTACACAAATGAACACCCAGTTTCATCTATTTAGCCACAAGTGGTGTTAAATTTTATATGGCCCAGAATTTCATATACATGCGTGCACTTGGATGCAAAGCACAAGCAGTGCTAAAAATCTGTTCACAAAATGGACCAGAGATTATATTTACTGATAGCAGCATTATATAATAAAGTGCCACATGTCATTGTGTAAGACCCCCTATAGACCAGCAAAGTACAGCAAATCGATGTGGCATCAATTCCACAAGTGAAAGGAACACCTCTTAGAGAGATGTAGACCCATGCCATCTGGATAGCTTCCCACAGCTCCCTGATATTTGCAGTTGCAGTATCGTGGGTCAATATGTTGGCATGTGCCTTTGTAATGGCATTAGAATGGCAATAATGCAATTGTTAAAGCCCTTAATTCTGTCCCATTTCTCCTCTAAGCAGCACATTTTGGGGTATGTATTAAACTCCATTATTTAGGAAATGTATATGTACTGTATGCATGTGCCCCTGCATTATGGGCATTGCACATAAATGAGTAGATCCCTATGTGTGTACACATTTGCTTAGGAGATGAAAGTATTCTAGTTTTTATTATTACTGTCAGACTCTAGATTGTATATTGTTTTACAGATGAAACACATTTAATTTTATATATGGATAAAACAGCCTGATGCTCCACGAGAAGCAATTAACAAAATGGATTTTGCTACAATATCCCATCATTGTATTTCAGTCATAGTTAGCAAAGTAAAGAACAAACATTGCACATTGGCACTGTTGTTAGATTGTGTCATTCATGTAAGGTAAATGTCCTACACCCTTTACTATAGTAATTTCTGATGTTTTATTTATTTTCTTTTACAGGAAACGATTCATTAACAGGCTGTACAGTGGCTCAACGAATAGGAAAAGGAAAAGATGCCACTATTATTTATAAAAGTGTTCGTCCAAAGGTTCAGAAACCCGAGCAACAGAATTGTCTCCAAAAATGCCCAGAAGAAATAGCACCGGCTCCTACTGTACCAGTTATTTATCCAGGTTATAATATCCTTATGGCACCAACTGTGTTTCAGGAGCAAGTTACTGTTCCAGAAATAAGTACATTCCATCAAAACAACCTTATTACTTTAGAGAATTTACTGACTTCGTCTATGGTGATTACATCAAAATCTATGAAAGACCCAAGACTCTTAAAGAGATGTGATCATGAATTACCAATACCAGCTGACCAGTACCCAACTGGTCATCAAACAGAAACCAATCTTTACTGTGAAAACAAGGTATCAAGTGGCAAAGAAAAGGAAGCCAGTGATGAGAATTTTGTGAGCTGTGAAAGTATTATCAAGGAAACATCACTTTACTTAAGTTTTGAGGAAAGGCGTTTATCGGACCATTTCATGAATAAAGAACAGTTGATAAAGAAATTAAAGAAGTATTCATCATTCTTGTCATTAAATAAAAAGGAGAGAGATGCAAAGGTCAAATCATTGCAAAGGTTATCTGATGAGGAAAAAGAAGTTCTCTCTAAAAGGCTATGCACATATGACAAATACTACAAAATGTTTGCAAATCAATTAAAAATTGCAAAGGGAGGCGAGAAGGTTTGTACAGCTTTATCTCCTAAAAAATTTCGAACAACTTGTTCCGAAGCAAATGTGTCTGTTAGTATGTCAGCCTGTACAACTAAAGGCAAAGAAAGTGACTATCTTCAAAACAAAAGCAATTTTGTTGCCTCAGGAACTGATAGTGTTCAAGGTGAAGGCAGTCAGTGTACACCTCAGAATGCTAACCAAATACACAAAGTCCATGCAAAGATAAAGGATATTGTAAAAGAAAATTGCACTGACAAGTCTTCAATTTACAAAAACCAAACTGTGTATAAAACTGCAGTAACTGGAAAACTAGAAGTTTCGAAGACTGACCAATCCTCTGTTGCAAATGCTAATAGTAGAAGACAATCTCCTGACATCAAAAAAGGTTGTGTATATAAAGCTGAGGCATACCCCAACAGTAAGAGTGGACCTAATCATCTAAAGAGGGCTCCAGATAAAGTGGAAACATACTTTACAGCAGGAATAAGTGGTGATTTGAAAGCAACCAGGATTGCAGATCCTCCATTGCCCCATCAGAAGTTAAACTGCCAGAAAGAGGAAGAAAAATGCATATTGAAGAAATCACTTAAAAAGAAAATACAAAAGCCAAATTTGCACAAAGGGGATACAAGCAAAGCTAAGGTATTAAAGACTCTAAAAATGTCAGCAACACAAATAACAGTAATTGATAAAAGTAATACAAGTTCGACAAAAGGGGATAGAAATGACACAAGTTCAACAAAAGTTGATGCAAGTGGCACAAGTTCAACAAAAGGTGATAGAAATGACACAAGTTCAACAAAAGTCGATACAAGTGGCACAAGTTCAACAAAAGGTGATACAAGTGGCACAAGTTCAACAAAAGGTGATAGAAATGACACAAGTTCAACAAAAGTCGATACAAGTGGCACAAGTTCAACAAAAGGTGATACAAGTGGCACAAGTTCAACAAAAGGTGATAGAAATGACACAAGTTCAACAAAAGGTGATAGAAGTGACACGAGTTCAATAAAAGGCGATACAAGTGACACAAGTTCAACAAAAGGTGATAGAAATGACACAAGTTCAAAAAAAGGTGATAGAAGTGGCACAAGTTCAACAAAAGGCGATACAAGTGGCACAAGTTCAACAAAAGGTGATAGAAATGACACAAGTTCAACAAAAGGTTATACAAGTGGTACAAGTTCAACAAAAGGTGATAGAAATGACACAAGTTCAACAAAAGGTGATAGAAGTGGCACGAGTTCAACAAAAGGCGATACAAGTGACACAAGTTCAACAAAAGGTGATAGAAATGACACAAGTTCAAAAAAAGGTGATAGAAGTGGCACAAGTTCAACAAAAGGCGATACACGTGGTACAAGTTCAACAAAAGGCGATACAAGTGGCACAAGTTCAACAAAAGGTGATAGAAATGACACAAGTTCAACAAAAGGTGATAGAAGTGGCACGAGTTCAATAAAAGGCGATACAAGTGACACAAGTTCAACAAAAGGTGATAGAAATGATACAAGTTCAACAAAAGGTGATAGAAGTGGCACAAGTTCAATAAAAGGCGATACAACTGACACCAGTTCAACAAAAGGGGATAGAAATGACACAAGTTCAACAAAAGGAAATATAAGTGGCACAAGTTCAACAAAAGGTGATACACGTGACACAAGTTCAACAAAAGGTTATAGAAGTGGCACAAGTTCAACAAAAGGGGATAGAAATGGTACAAGTATAACAAAAGGTGATAGAAGTGGCACAGGTTTAACAAAAGGTGACAAAAGTTCTAGAGGTTCAAAAGGTGATAAAAATGATACAGTTTCTATAAAAGGTGATAAAAAGTACACAGGTTCAAAAAAAGGTGATAAAAGTGATAGAGGTTCGGAAAGTGATAGCAGCAATACATGTTCTACAAAAGGTTATAAAACGGATAGAGATTCAAACGGTGATAAAAGTGATACAATTTCTACAAAAAGTGATAAGAATGACACAGGTTCAACAAATAGTGCTATAAGTGATAGAGGTTCACAAGGTGATAAAAGTTATGCAAGTTCAACAAAAGAATTGGATGCAAAAGCTACAACTGAAATGCACTGCCTTGAGTTTCATTCATCTTACGAAGTAGACAGTGGCACCAGCATTAAAGACATACGTAACCGAGACAATTCAAATAGCTCATTAGTTAATCTTCCCACACAAGACAGTGTATATAACACTTGTAGTGATGCTGATTTTATTACCACAAACATTTGTCTTGACAATGCAATTGAATCTGTACATTCAGTGGATTTGAGAGGACACATATCAACATTAGCAAATGACACCTGTGTAGATGGAGATACAATAGCTGACAATTTACACTCTGTGATTGAGTTAGAGAACAGAATAGATTGGAAAAGTATTTTTGGATTGGAAATTGAACAGATAAATTCAGCAATAGCAGACCTACAAAATCCTCCATTACGAAGAGAAAAAGATCCCAGTGGCATGAGGATCTTTCCTGATATGGAAATTACTGTTATAAACTGTCATTATGTGAGCATGGACAGTTGTGTCAAAGAAGACCTAAATAAAACAACTGAATCTTTTAATTCTGGTTTTCTAAAATGTCATGAGTCAGACATTCAGGTTGCACCAGATAATGTACTTGATTGCCAAACATCCATTGATCTAAACCCTGAACAAGTTTCTTCTTGTATCGAACCAACCAAAATGATACAGTCAGATGATAAAGATTTACTTCATAATCGTCCTACACTGGAGACAAAGACAGATTGTAATATTGATTCTGTGAAAACCTTACACACACTGAATCATCCCACAATGAAGAAGAGCTTAAATAACAAAAGGAAACCGGCAGTTCTTATTAAAAAATCTGTTAGAAGAATTAACAAGTTCTCTCAATCAGAAAAAAATATTAAGGTTGTTTTAGGTATGTTATCGGATGAGATTCCATTATGCAAGAGCAAACGCATATCTAAAAAACTAAACCGAGCGATACTTCACTTAAGAAAAGCACATAAAAGGGTTCAAAAATCTCTGCAAATTGCGGCAAAGGCTGGAGAGAGACAGACTGTACCCAAAACCTTCAATGTCCAGGAAAATGAAAATGTCAAAAACAGGAATATTGAAAGTCTTAAACAAAGTAAAGAAAGATCAGAAATGAAGCAAGTTGAAAGTTCAAACCGTGAAAGTAAAAGTAGCCAGATGATACCAACTACGAATTCTAAATCAAATGTGCTTTCCTATGAGGTTCAGCCACATAAGTCTCTTGCAGCAAATAGAAAATGTCTGACAGAGTCAACTGAATTGACTAACGGAGTATCTGCACAAGACTTATCACTTGCTAAAAGTGATTCAACTTCAGTAAAACAATTGTCACCTTCTACCTTCAAAAGCAACATTTGTTCCCCAGAAACATCTGAAGATCCTTGTGATATTTCTACTGTTGCAATGTCAAACAAAGAAAATGCAGTTCCAGTGATTTCTCCAAAAATGTCTCCTAAAAGCAAGGAGATTTGTTTTAAAAGTAGCGAAACAGATGGTAAAGATTGGAAATTACATGATGCTGTAACAAGGAGGAAATTTCCAGTTTGTTCCAAGAAGATAGTTTCGCAGATCAGGAAACAAAGCACTTCCCATGCTAAGAAATTTTCAAAATGTCTGCTTACAGACCAAAGAAAAATGATCAAAGGTGTCACAACAAAAAGTGTTAGAATGCCAAGTTCATTGTTAAAACTATCCACTATTTTGCTGAAAGCAAACAAGAAATGTTCCTTAAAATCTTTGCAAGTCTGTAAACTATTGTGCAAACAAATGCTACCTGTCTTCATTAAGTCCTTTGAGAAAAAGCAGCAGTGTGTTTTGAAAGATGTGATTGTGGATAGAAGATTGTTATTTGAGCAGAATCTCAAACCACGTTTCATGTGCGCGCTGAAGCCACAAGCTGTAGAGGCATTCCTTGAGTTGCAGATGATGATGGAAACCGATCACTTTATTGAGAATAGGATGCATTTTATGGAAGGAAGGTCCACATTTCGTAGTCTTCTCTGGTATGATAGATCTCTCTATACTGAGTTACTTAAAGGGGAGTCTGGCAATCAACAACAGACGCATTTCTATACCGCATTTCAAAATAAACTGAAGCTTGATGCATTGGCTACATTAGAGAACCATTACGCCCAACTTTCTGAGTTCCTGAATGCAATACATGCGCAGAATAGTTGTTATTATGTCTACTTGAAGTACAACAGAGAACTGACGGAATGTGAAGATGTCCTAAAGCACGAAGGTGACCATTCAGCGTTTTCGCTCTCCATTCCTTTCAGCTGTGGAGTCCATCTTGGAGATACAATAGATGATCTCGCAGCTTTGCAAAAAAGCACTTTAGAGATCATAACTACCTTCTTTAATCTACCCAAATGTGATTCAGGAAAGAAGGAACATGCATTATGTCTTTTAGAAATTATTTCGGCAAAAATTGATTTCATTAATACCTCTGTGACTACAAGTATGCAACTGTCACTCTTTGGCATTGAGCACTTACTCTTTGATGCAGCAAAAATGATGTTTTTCAGGGGGAAAAAACAATGCAGTGGCCAAAGAAAGTTAACTCTTGCAAAGGAATCTATAGCTCAGAAAAATAGCTTTGCTTTATCAAAGTTGCATGAAGTGTATTGTATCCCCATTGAGGGACCCACAATAATGGAAAAGCAAGCTGACTTGTGGGATAGGAGCTTTAATTCAAACAGTAGTCTTGGGGTTTCCCATTCACAAGATGTGTTCATTGTTGGGAAGATCATGGACCAAGCTCGGAATGCCGGTCCTAGTCTGGTAAAGCAGATGACCCAGGTCTGCAAACAGCAACTTGTGTATCAAACAAAATGCTTTCAGCTCTTACAGGAGTGTGATGTAAGTCAAGTTCTAATGACAGAAAGTAATGTATTAGAAATCACTGAAAAACAGCATCTACTCCCTACACTTTTAAAGACTGAGGCTATTGAAGCATACATTGAATTGGTAATGACATATGAAACATTGCACTTTCTGAATTGTTTAAAGTCCTCACCGAGGAGCAAAAAAAGATCTAGGGGATTACTATGGTATGATAAGTCGCTACTCTCTGACCTACTTCGTAATCAAAAAAGGCTGGTGTCTTTTTTACAAGAAGACTTGGCACCTAATATTATAGATATCATAGATAGCACAATAACAGAAATAAAGTCAGAGTTGGATGTAATCGGCAACTACCCAAATTCTGTTAATTATTCATATGCTTTACAGATAATGACTAGAGAACTTTCAGAGCTGTCGGACCTCAAAGACTATGTGTTGAAGTCTAAGTCTGCACTTAGCACATATGTCCACTTTTCCCCCAATGTCGCCTCTTTACACTTTGGAAACACATCAACAGAGCTGGACTACAACTACAAAAAGCTTTCCGATTATCTTGACATGTTAATGTCAGCGCCAAAAAAAGATTTAGGGAAAATGGCTCATACAATGAAAATATTGAAAACGATTGAACTAACAAAAGTTTTAGTTTTTAAAGCTGACCAATCTGCAGTTGATTTATTTACATGTCAGATTCTACAAAACAGAAAGAAACATGACCAAGCCATTGTACAGAAAATGCAACAGAAACGCCTACCAAATGATCAGTCTCCCAGGAAAAGGATCTACAATGGAACCGCTGCAGAGAGTACAACTTACTCCACGCCCAAAAGGCAAAAGGTTGGTGTTATTTCTGCACATGTGCATGCGCTGGGAGCGTGCAGCCACGGCGAACAGATTCCGGGTGCACACACCCATAATTGTGGCTACTACGCGGGGGATGGGTGGGATACAGCAGGCCGGGGGGACTCGCCCATGGAACGCCCAGCAGAAAACACTGGGTGTTCCCATGGAAATCGCCTGGTGATGTAGGAGCCAGGGGCGGGTAGCTGACATCACCGGATATCAGCTGCCCTTCATAATGGCCATGCACATCTAAGATTACCTCAGACCAATCTTGGATGTGCGTGCACATTCCACATTATTCGTTGGTCAGCGACCATTAAATGATGTGGGTGTACCCCCACAGCCTGCGTATGGATGTTTATGTTAAACATCCAGTCACAGCCAGTGCGTCCGAAAACACACTGCGAATGGGTGGCGGCCAGGCCAACATTCGCAAGGTGGGGTTTGGTGGACTCGTAAGGCTGCGAATTTGCAGCCTTGCGAATTAACCAGCATAACCCCCTTTATGTCAGGAACAGAATATAGCTGCTTTGAAAACATTCAGTGTTAGTGGCCATTTGATCCATCTTTAGGCAGTTTAACAGTTTTTGGAGAGCAGAAAAAAACATCCCAAATTCTTGCAGCAAAATATGTATTTCTTTCTCATGGTAGACCAGATTGACACTATTTGAGTTTAATAGGGATACATTGATGGATCTCTATGTAACTGATGTTTTCATATAGCACTTACGCAAGTGCAAATTTATGCATTTTTGCTTATGTTCACGCTATTTATAAGCCAAATGCAACTCGGGCATTTCTGTGAAATAGAACCTTTTGAGGCAAGGACTGGGCAGTGTCCTTGTGATTGCATATAACCATACAACTTGTGGAAGTGTTGTTGGTGTGTATCAACAGTCTGGTGCGATTCGTAATTGTGCACACAGGAAAGGGGATCCTATTTCTAGTTAATATCATGCACGGAATGGTATCGGGGTATCGGCGCTAGGTATGACGATGTTCACCTTTTACATTTGTGAAGTAACTCTACTCCCCTTAACCCCCCCCCCAGCCTAATCCTTCCCACCACAGCCTAACCCTTCCCCTCAAGTGCCTAACCCTAACAATCCCTTCTTAGTGCCTTACCTTAAACACCCCTACCCCGCAGCCTAAACCGAACCCTCCTTCCCCCAACATCCTACCACTTCCCAACATACTGACGATCGGGATGCCAAAAGTTGGGATTCCGGCAGCTGCATTGTGAGCGAAGTCTGTATTCCAGGTCTTCGGACGAGTCAAGATTCTGACATCTGAATTTCAACTGCCGGCATCCAGATCGCCGGTGTGCTAATCTGATCCCTTTTGCACCTAGCATGCATTGTGCAAGTGCTGAGACTACTAATGACACATAAGTAGGCTGGCATAAATTTAACAGGTGGGTTGGGTTACCACTTGCACATGCACAATCCCTCACATTAGGGTAACTGATACTCACATTAGCGTAAGGCAGTATATAATGCTTCTGCGGCTTCCCCCACTTGCAGTCATTCTGCACTCCACTCAGAATCAGCCTCTACATGTTTATGTTGACCGTTTTAAGAGATGACCAGGCACAATTTATGTTGTCTAAAAATTTTTACCAAAGTTTCCAGATATTACCATTGTTTAACATAGGTTAGGAATAAGAAACAAGAGTAATAAATGCTTTTGTTGGTTTGTGTTCAGGTCATAAAGTGTTCTGAAAAGTCTTCTGAAAAGAAAAGTGAGGAATCCAGAGTGAAACGTCGTTTAAGGTATTAAATGCAATCTAATGTTGAAGTCCCGCATTTTTGGGATCTAAAAAACGAAAATTAGATTTTTTCAATCACTGTTTTAGATTTTCTAGGTTTTGAAATTTACAGTTTACAAATTTTTTCATTGCATGAAAATAAAACACAACCGTGCAATATAATTATTTTTGAACCATACGCCTTTATTACAGATGTGCTGTAGCTTCACTTTCACCTTCCACACCTGGTGTGACAGACACTAAAAAGTTATTGTAGTTCCACAGGACGAGGTGTGGCTACATTGAAGGTGCATGGCTAAGTGTACTCATCCCTGTTTCCATAACTCCGAGAGATGCTGGCTGCCCTTGTAAACTATATGTCTGCAGTGCAGTCTTCCAAACTGACAGGAGCTGGGTGCTGCATATAATGATGTTATTGTGCAGTACCTGACTCCTGTCACTGAGCATGAGCTGGTACTTTTGCACCCACCCTTTTGATGCCACTGCACCTGCTACTGCCTTACAGCATTTTCTGCTGTGATGCGCACACATCATGGGAGCACTACGCAACATGAGGCTGCAGCCACGGCTTTTCTATGGAAGCAAATGGATTGTGCATGCATGTGTCTCGTTACTTATGGTACGCAGCAAGGCTGTAATCGGACGCAGCTGTACATAGGAATTACATATGAAAAATACTCATTCCACAGTAAATTTATATACTGTAGTTTTAACCTAAGTGACAGAATTAGGTCTTGTTAGGTTCTAATATTCAGTCATCATGTATGTATGTAGAAATTAAGTATGTTCTTCCCAGATACATATAACATAAAGGGACATTTTAATTTTAAGTGTAATGGGAAAGTATAAGAATAGGATAAAACCTAAGAATCCTGAGCTGAGTTTGTATACAATTCCATAGGGCATGGATAAAAAGAATGGAACTTTCCAGGAGTAAAGTCACTAAAGGTATTCTGGCCCCATCTCATAGAAAATTAACACACTTATCGAACGATCCTTGTAATTAAAGCTGGCTTTACATAGGGTATTGCCACTAGAACATAAGGGCCCTGTTTCTCCTTCATTCAAAAGGGGGCACTGGAATGTAGACATTTACAGTGGGTATAGAAGTGTAAGAACTGGAAGCTGGCACTTTAAATATTCCTCCCCTCTATACCCCTCCCCAACTCAGTCTTATAACCCTTTTACAACTTGGGTCAGCGGCGGTGTAAAAGGGGACAACCGGTGTCCATTCACACGAGAATCCTATCCAGGTCCTGACCAAGGTGGAACAGGGGCAGGACCTGGGTAGTGGGCACTGAAAGGATTCCAAAAGCGCGGGACACGCTTTCCGGAAGTCTTCGCACTGCATTGTAGCAAAAGACAGCAGCTGAAAGGGATGCGAGCAGACAGCGCGCACACAGGCTCCAGGTACCCCTGCTACCTGATGCTCTACAGGCCGACCCACCACAGCCCTATCCCGTATAGCACTGACAGGCAGTAGTGGCCAGTGCTGACAGGCCGTAATGGGACCAAGTGCTTAAAGGAGGGGGGTGAGTAATATTTTTTCCACTACAGTGATGTGCAGCTGGGTGGTTGGGCAATTTAACTCCCCCCTGGGCAACAAGCATGTAATCTCCCTTGGCAACAAGCTTGTACTCCCCCTGGCTATGAGCATGTAACACCCTATGGCAAAAAGCATGTAATCCCTTATGAAAATGGGCATGTAATCCCCCTGACAATGAGCATGGAAACCCTGGCATACATATTGAAAAGCAGGGCTGACCCAGGTTCAGTGTAAACAGCACAGACTCGAGTCTGACCAAGGCCTAAGTGCTATGTAAATAAGGTATGCAGCTGGTTCTGACCCTGGAAACTTCAATGTTCGAAGACCCACAAATCAAAGAATATGGATAGTACTCCAGCCTTTTCATGGTATTAAAAACGGACAGTTCGGTAGGCCCATTCTCCACTTGTCATTGCAGGTTTGGAGCAGAAACGAGTTTTTGGTGTCCTTGGACATCAAAGACGTGTACCTACATATTCCCATATGGCCACCTCATCAGAAGTATCTCAGATTCCCTTTGAGAGATCTTCATTACCAGTTCCGGCACTGCCTTTCAGCTTTTCCCCTTCCCCCAGGGTCTTTATAAAGGTCATGGCGGTTATGATGATAATTTACATTCACACAGAGATTCCCTACCTTGACAATCAACTTTTGACGGCTCCTTCACAGGATCAATGCGTCTCATCTTCTGCTGTTCCTTCAGGCATGCCTTTCAGCAGGCCTGCACCTTGGTTTCTGGAAGTTACAGATTTCGGCATTGTCAATTTTCTTTAACAAGAAAATAGCTCTTATGCCAGATGTTCAGACGTTTTTCTAGGGGTGTGCTTCAGTTGCATCCTCCGTTTGTTCCACTCACGGCTCCATGGGATTTAGATCTTGTTCTTTGCTTTCTGCAGTCATCTGTTTTTGAGCCTGTGTCCTTGCCCTAGCTTCTGACAAGTGTGTGTTGGAGTTAGGTGCTTTATCATCTCACACTCCTTATTTGATTTTCCATGCGGATAGGGCTGAAATTTGTACGTGCACGTCTTTCCTTCCTAAGGTGGTTTCGAGTTTCCATCACCCTCTGGTGGCAGCGTTTTTTTTCTAAGGCTCCTTCTGCATCTAGGTTTCTAGATGTGGTCCGAGCGCTCAGGGTCTATGTGGATAGGACTGCTTCTTTGTGGAAAACAGATGCCCTTTTTGTCTGGTATGATTGCGTTCGGCCTGGATGGCCTGCTTCTAAACAAACACTTGCTAGGAGGATTAGTTTCACTATTCGCCAAGCTTATTTGGCTGCATCTAGAGTTCCCATTAAATCCATTTCTCCAAATCCACAGGGGACACTGGATGCCCGTCTGGCGCTGTTCTTCCTGCCTGTTTTTTTTTTGTTTTTTTTTTTACTGCGGTTCTGCTTTTGTTCCGTTTCCTTGTCATTGTTCTGTTTACACCTGTTTGTGTTAGGTCAGGGTTGCCTACCCTCCCGGAATGGCCAGGAGGGTCCCGGAAATCAGGTCCCCCTCCCGGCCCCCCGGAAAGGGTGGCAATCCTCCCGAATATACCCCCCAGCTCCCGCGATGTGTCCCTCCTCTTTTTCACTCCGGGATAAAGCCCCGCCCCCCAGCCTAACAGAGCTGGCTGCCCTCTCCCGGAGAGGGCAGCTCAAAAGTCGGCAGGTATGTGTTAGGTATATGTGTCTCTGCATCAAATAAGGCTAACACTCTGAGATTCAGGGTTACTTTCTTCTATATAGTCCAAATCGAATTGAAAGTGACCCTGAATCGCACCATGTGTACAGGGCATAAGACTGAGATAGGCGAGGGATAGGCCTCTTATATCTCCATTTGGAAGCAGCTGCTGCCACCAAAAAAGCTTATCATAAAAAGATTGGTGGCAGCTGGTAATACATTAATAGAAAAGGGTGACCTCTCTGATAATCAATGTAATTTTTCCACCTCCTATTACAGGTATATAAAGCTGGGCAGCAGCTGCTCCCAAATGGAGATATAAGAGGCCTTTCCCTTTTCTATCATAGAGAACTCACCAAAGATTGTGATCTCCCACAATACCTACAAAGCCCACATATTATATAGTGGCAGCTGGCAAAACTTGGGGGGGGGTCCTGCCAAACGGGAAAGCTGACTTCCCTGAAATTCACCAGGCAACCCATTCATGCTATAGGTATATAAAGTTGGAGTGAGATCACTTATCTGGGTCAAATTAGGAACTGTTCAAGAATATTATGTTCAAAAATTCTCTGTAATACCACCTGCTGCGGCATATGTTAGGCATGTACCTAACGCCACTATATACATCATTTTTTTTTTTATTTAATGCAAGTATAAACACCATTATTTCTCACTGGTTATCCTCTAACTAAATACACTTGTTTGAATTTGTACATGGTCTCTCAGCGATGCTATATTTTATGTATGTTAATGACAAATAAGACTGTATGCTTTCTAACACTTGATGGCTTACTGTACTCAATATATGATGATTTACTGCATTGAGCAGTTTGAAACACTGTATTAATCAAACCTGCCTCATGAATTAAAAAAAAAAAAAACAGCCAGAAGGTTACTTTATATCAGACACACTGTTTCCTTTATATTAACTGTGTGAGAACTGGTTTTGAAACAAAATATTACTTTTCTCCAACTGGAGATTAGAGGCATTTGTCATTATTCATCTGCATCTGAACTTATAAGTATCACCATCTATTTATGCAGGGTGCCAATGTAACAAGTGTTATTTACTGTATTTTTGCTTTTGAATTTTCATGTGTGTCTATGTCTATACGTTTGTCTAGTACTAATTTTAAATGTATAATTAAAAATTTAATTTTAGCACACTTCATTGAAACCAGGGCACTTTCCTAGTCCCAATAAACTGATACTAGTACCTTTCCTTACGTAAGGGAGGCTTTTATTAAGCTGACCCCTAGCTGTATCCTGTTACATAACATTGAAGTGTACAATATAATATACTATTCTAACAACAAAATATTACATTATGTAATCCTTATTAAAGAGTGCCCCCCCCCCCCCCCCAAAGTATTTTTCTCCTTCAAAAGCATCTAGTATTTACCCTGCACAGAAACAAAATAACTCACACAAATCCAACTCTCTCTGCACATGTTACATCTGCCCCACCTGCAGTGCACATGGTTTTGCTCATTTTGAGAACAAACTTGTACTGCGATCAGATCTAAATAAGGGCCCATATCCACAAAAATGCCAGCGTCACTCATATTTGTTATATAAATTGAAATAAAAAATGTTTTTAAAAAGATTTTATTTCCTATATAAGATCACCATTACAAGTCATTATGGTGAATAAAAATGTATGCTTGGCAATTTTAACACCTATTTTGACAAATTCACTTGGCACTCAAATGGTTAAACATTTGTAATAGCTTAAGCAATCCTATGTTGCCACAGTATTGCAAGATGTATAAAGATAAATATATTTAGTAATAGGAGCTAATAGACAATGTTAATTGTTAATTCCATGATGTACAGTACAGTTAATATCATGGTGAATTGAAATTGAATAGTAGCACCCCCAGTTCATGAACCGTGATTTCCAACAGTTTGGTAAGCCCAATAGCTAGGTCTAAACCTGGTCTAGGAACTTTACTAGCTACTTTCTGGTACTTATTGAGGAGAGGAAGAGTATAGACCTGGGGGCAGATTTATTAAGCCTGGTGAAGTTATTAAGTGGCCAGTGATAACGCAGCTCCTAAAGGTTACAGGCTGGGTTTTGGCTGGAGCATTACCACCGGCCACTTTATTCCTTGTGCTGGGACTCTATTCTTCCCCCGGTGGTGCAGAGCCAGTTAAATGGTAAATCCCACCACCTCCAAGATTCTCATTGTTACTCATGCTATTGATCACAGCTAGGGAGGACAATGTGGGGCGGTGGCCACAGGTAGCGCCCGTGGGAACCCCCAGCGGTTTATGGGCATTCCCATGAAATTGCTGGACGTTCCCATGGAGGAGCACCATTGACGCGGGTGCCTGGGTTGGCAGCTGACATCACCGGATGTCAACTGCCTGCCCTCTTCCTGTGCAGGGGTGCCACAGATCTAAGACACCAGAGAGTCTGAGGTCTGCGAGTGCTAGTGAAATCATTTGATGGTTCGCATGCATGCGGGGAGATTCATGGTGCAGGTGGTGTTTAGATGACCTGCAGATAAAGTACAGTATACTATACTTCTTTAAGAGCAAAATATTTTTGAACATACCTCACCCTATTGTGCTTCCTGTTGTATATTTTATTATTTTATTACTGTTTTTGTTGTTGTGGATTTCATTTGGTTAATCTCAATGCCAAGTACTTTAGAATTCAACAAAATGATTTTTTGAAATAAAATGGGTTGTTGTATACATTCCCCGAAGGAACATAAGATGCTATTTAACGGAAAAAGTTGCAAAACAGATGCCCAGGGCTACAGAGTCACAAGGAGCTCACGCATTATTTATAACGTGACTTGTGTGACATGTGTCACACATCTGTACTTGAAATTAATTCTCATAGTTTTATTAATATTTGTTTTAACATCTGTTTCAGAGCAAAATCACCAACTGGATTTCGTACTACTGCTTTCCAACTTACCAACCAAAGTCCTGTAAAAAACAGTCCTGCAAAAGATTCTGTAAAAAAGAGTCATATGAAAGACTCACCACAAAAGGAAAGCAAAGCACTTGTCAAGTCAAGTAAAAAAAGTAAAGAACAAGAATATGTAAAAGATATATTCACTGCTGTAGAGATCAACAAAACAAGCGAGAATGACTCCAAATCACACCCATCATCACCCCAAGGCTTCATTAATAGATCACAGTGTTTTTCTTCCTTCGCTAGATCACCAGAAGCTTTAGCTAGATCTCCAGATGAGCATTCTAAAGACCAGGCTGTGGCTGATGGTACTCTTACTGCCAATCCTTGTGCTGAATCCATCATGTCCACTGGACCAGATCTTAAAAATGTCAGTGAACCGTCTGATGCCCATACTATCATAATGAAAGATAAGTTACTGAGGAAAAAAGACACCTTTCCAACTGAACCTTTAAGATCTGACAGTGTGAGTAGTATGGATGAATGTTCCATAGACTCAAACACATCAGAGAAACCAAAGAACCAGGATGAAGTAAATCCTGTTACTGAAGTTGAAGAAGGGAAACAAGGAAATAATTCTCAAACTGAGCAGCTGCCACATAACCCTCCAGAGTGGAACAACCAGCCAGTGCCACCAATGAGCAGCCAATACCCCCAGTACCCAGGGTCTGCCAATCCTTGGCAGTATTCATTATATTTATGGTATCAGAATGCCAGTAATGCTAGTGTGATGTCTCAGGGGTACCATGGAATGTCCTACAATACACAACAGGCTAATCCTTATAACCAGACATCTGCATTTCCTGTACTACAAAATGCTTATGCTACAGGCCAGCAATATGCTAACTACCCTGGCCAGATGCTGGCACAGATGTATCCAACTTCCAGTCCTTTTGGAGCCACTATGTCATACAGCTACACTGATAATTCCTCTGCTTCAAAACAGAATTCAGTGCCAAATTCATACGCTTACAGTTCCGGAGCGAGTTCTGGGTGGCCATGGCGTAAGTAAATATAATGTCTACTATTATTATTATTATTATTATTATTATTATTATTATTATATTTTTATTTATAAGGCGTCACAAGTAGTCGCAGCGCCATACATATACTATAAGTTATTTAAAACTCCGAAAAGACATTTATGACAAATCAATATTAATTGGTATTTTTCCATGATACAGGCACATAATCCCAAATTGGGAGAGTAGACTTCTGGGTTCTGCACCATCTATTGCAGCCCTTTACATCAATGCTTTGCTTTCTCACATAGAAAGAGAATCAGAAAGTGAGATATTTTGACAAGAGTTTCCCATTTTTTTTAAAGCGGCAATAATTTACATGGCAAAATCAATCATTGCCGCTTTTAAAAAAATGGCAAAACTGTCCTAAAAATCTCTCACTTTCTGATTCGCACACCCTATTACATCTGGCCCTATATTAGCCACAAGCTGTCCTGCATTTGTTAGTGTAGGAAATGATTTTGTTAATTGTTCCCTAACGTAATGGGGGAAATTTACTAAAGGAAATTTGTAAAAAATAGGTGTATTTGTATTTAGAAATACACTTATTTTTGACATTTACTATCCCAAAAATACGGCAATTTGTATTGATAGCAGATCAATACGAATACAAATTGCCGTATTTTCGGGATAGTAAATGTCAAAAATAAGTGTATTTCTAAATACAAATACACCTATTTTTTTACAAATTTCCTTTAGTAAATTTCCCCCAATGTTGCAAAAATAAGAAAAGTAACTAACAAGCACCATACATTTTTCTCCAGTTTAATGTGTTTTTGTTTATCTTGTAATTGAATTTGAAGTTTCTTTACCACCTTTTTCAGTATACTTAGGGCTTGATTCAGATGCGACCGCAAACTGCACACTAATTCCATGTTCACATAGTTTAGCAATTATTTGTTACTGCGCAGTAAAATCACAAACCTTCTACAACACATGCATTCACTGAGTATAAGCAGAAAGGTGTTGTTGCGTATTGGTCTGATACTATCAGAATCGGGTGGTCAAGTGATGGGCATTAGTGGGAGGTGACTTGAAGTGAAAGCAAAATTTAATGGGCATGTAATGGAAGTGTCTATAGGAGGGGTGATGGAGGGGGGCATGGAGAACACACAACTATATAGGCCCAGCAGGTCAGGAGGCCCCACTCAGCTCAAAAATATAAAGCATGTTTACAACATAATCACAGAAGGAGGAAGTGACCAAAACTTGAAGACAGCCGCTCAGACTGGGGGAGAGTATGTTTCGTACCCTAAGCAGGGAAGGGTTCTTTATGGTGAGGGCAGTAAAGACGTGAAACTCCCCACCTTATGAGGTGGTGATAGCAGATAAACTAACCAAATTTAAGAAAAAGTTGGACAAGTACTTGATGGGTAATAACATTTGGGGCTTTAATCATCACGTTATGGTCTCTCGTGAGAGAACACTGGCGATGCCGATATTGATAGACACTATTCATCAATCTCAGACAGCGACGTGGGGATGGGCATTGCTGACACTACACTGCTACACTGATGTAGGAACAATTTTAAGCGACTTTGCCAAACTGAGCAAAGTCACTTCGAAAATGCCTTACTATCAGCATGTGTGTAGGCCCTATTAGTCTGCTATAGAGGTGAGGATCAGCATACTGTTAAGCTTTAATTATAGAAAAAATGGATATTCTAAGGACAGATGTGTGGTAAGATAAGTGGCATGTCTCATCCTTGGGTGACATTTGTTTTAGGTTAGAATCAAAATGCGTGCTAGAATCAAAATGCGTAGTGACTTTATATATAAAGGGAATTTAGTGTAGGGCCCTACAGTGCATCCAGAAAGTATTCACAGCGCTTCACTTTTTCCAGATTTTATGTTACAGCCTTATTTCTTCTAAATGGAATAAATTCTTTTACTCTAGTGAGGGCATCCAAAGCTATTTTAGTTTGGTGAACTGATTTGATTTATGGGTTAGAAGCCTCCTAGGTTCCAGCTAAGGGTAGGGGCACATAAGTACAATCTGTTAGACAGGTAGTAGTGCAGACTTATTTCTTTGGACTCCGTTGTCATCCCATTGGCACTAAGTACTATTGCCTGTAGAATAATTGGTTACTGCTATGACCTGTTAATATATTTTTGCTATCTTTTGCATATATTTATATTCAACTTCTTTTTGCAGAGTCTTGGCAGTAATATGCTGCAGAAGAAAAGGCAATGTCAAGTAATGGCACTCCTCTACAATGTATATAGCCTTGTCTATGCCAAGTATATTAGAAGCTTCAGGAGCACTTATGTTTTTTAAGTCTATCCAAATAATTTTTACTGTTTGCTAAGTATTTAGTATTTTTACAAGTATTTTTGTATATGTTTGCATTAAAGTTGGAATATAACTCCAGTATTTCTTTTTTGGAAAGCAAGATATACTTATTTTTATATGTTTTATAATGTTCTTATACAAGAGGTTTTCTCAGGGCACTTTGAGACATTTGTCTTTTGTTACTTACTGTTTTATAAATGTGTTCTGTAGCATCTCATTTTGATGTTTTTATATTTATTAGAATAAAATGTGAATTTGTCGGTATGTCGAAGTGGCAATTGTCCCTCTTTTATGCTATTTGCTTGAGCAATTTTTGGAAAATGCCCTTGTTTTGCGTTCCAAGTGGAAACACCTGGAGAATTGGAACATTGAACCCTAAACTAATGTATACAACTACTGATAGAACTGAAAGAAACGGGTCTGTCCCAGAAGACCACTGTTAATCATTGCTGCCCATGTGAATGGAAGCTGGATATAAGCACAGGAGTCAAGACAGGGGAATTAAAAGAGCTCAGATGAACAACCCATATGGCAGTAGATAAAAATGGAATGTAAATAGTAAACCAGCTGTAATATTTATAGGTTATAAGTTACTGGGTGAACTGAACTTGTGCTATACATGATTTACCTGTGTTGTTGGTAGTTTAAGGATTATTAAAATATTATATTAAATTATATTATCTCATGTTTTATTCACCTTAACTTGCACATATCATTAGTTCATTCTTTTTTGTTGTTATTGCATATGCCATATGGTATTTCTTTATCAACATAAAAAATACAGTAATTGCAATAAAAAGTAATTAATGGGGGTAAGTCTTCAGCTGATACTATGATCAGAGGGCATTTGGACCTACTTTATAAATGTGGAAAATTTGGAACCAGTAATAATAGGGATCATTGCTTCCTATGCCAATACAGAGTTACCATTAACATCGGAAGCAATCTGATAGAGCTGAAAGGAAAGGCTGTTTGTCATTGTTGTCCATGTGAATGACAGCTTGTAACAAAAGTATTGACTCTGTCAACATAGAAATAGCTGGAGTGACTGACAATGTATTTTTTCCCAAGACACGTCCAGCCACAAATATTTACTGTGTTGCCAATAAAACAACGTATTTCATAACACACTTTGGTGTCAATCCTATTGTGCGCAAAGGGTGCCATTCGCCATTGCCATGGTATTTTAACACCGGCAATGGCACCCTAAATCCCACCCTTTGTGAGCAGCAAGTACGGTACTTGTTTCCTAGAACGGCCACAATCGTGAGTGATCGTGGCTCTTAATTAAGGGACACGATCCTCACGATGTGGCCGATTTTTTACAATTTTTTCCCTTTGATTGACAGAAATCGGGTCAATCGGTCGGTCGCGACCAATTAAAATCGGCCGCGATGCGACCGACCGATTGACCCGATTTTTCCATAGACTTCAATGTTAAAAAATCTTTTAACATTGAAATCGGGAGGATCTTGTCGGTCTTGTGCCATTATAATGGCACAAGATGAGATGGACTTGATTAAGTCCATCTCACATAGGGAAAAATGATAAAAAAGGTGAAATGGGCCAATATGACCCATTTCACATTTTTTATGTGCCCGCCATGACCCCACGATAGACGTCAACCCGAAGCGTGGCGAGCGCAGCGAGCCCGCGAGGGGCGGCGGTGCGCGTCCTCCGACCTTTTCATTCCCCTACTATCCACTAGGGCGTGGAGTGAGAATAGAATAGTGTGGCGAGCGCAGCGAGCCACCGAGCCCGAAGCGTGGCGAGCGTAGCGAGCCCCGCGAGGGGACGCGTATACCTGTGAAGTTATACGCGTCCCCTCGCGGGGCTCGCTGCGCTCGCCACGCTTCGGGCTCGGTGGCTCGCTGCGCTCGCCACACTATTCTATTCTCACTCCACGCCCTAGTGGATAGTAGGGGAATGAAAAGGTCGGAGGACGCGCACCGCCGCCCCTCGCGGGCTCGCTGCGCTCGCCACGCTTCGGGTTGACGTCTATCGTGGGGTCTAGCCCACTTAGTAACATTTGGGGGGGCAATTGAAAATAATCAGGTGAAAAAAAAAAAAAATCGGGTGAAAAATCGGTCGGTCGGATCGGTCGCATCGCATGCGACCAAATCGCATGCGATGCGATCGATCCGATTTTTTATCTTACGACCACAACGATCTAAATCGTTGTGGCCGTGCTAGGAAACAAGTACCGCAAGTACTTTTGTGTGAATATCGGCCGCCATAAATTGCAACCGCTGCCATGACTCACACCCTTGAGATCTTTACGGCTAATTGGATTGACCCCTTTAAATTAATTCCCTTTACTCCTCATCCCCTGTGGTAGCAATATTGTGTATTGTACCAATATTACTAATTGTATTACAAATAAAGAAAATAGACCTTAAAATAATTTTATTGCCTACATGTAAGATTGCTTATGTTCTGGAACATTTTGTCCAGATTGATTTTATGGCAAACTGAATGCCTTGTTGGTTATTAGAGTGATCTCTAATGACTTTCTGAATGCAAGTAGATAGAAAAATATGTTTGCATTTAGCTTTTAAAATAACTACAAATAAAATGCTACTCTTTCGTCCTAGCTTCTACCCCATGGCTGAAATTTCTGTTTGAAATATTTGGTTAGTTTTGATAAAGTTCCCTTGGATATTTTATTCTGCACTTGCAGATGTCACTTAGGGGGTTATTCTGTTTGGTACGGTGGGACCGTACACGGGCGGATCAGGTTTTTTTTTTTCATCTGCGCATGCGTATCTTTCGCAATGCGCACGTGCGGCGACCTCACACCGCTCACGGACGGGTCTCTCCGTGCGAAAAAACCTGTCTGCAAGAGCACGGGTATTGTGGGCGGCATGTGGGCGTTTTTATGGGAGCAGCCGGAATAATAAGGAAAACTGGGCGTAAACATGGGCGTACACGGGGGTGTGCACACAAAATGCACGGTGCCTCAACCGCCTCAATCTGCAAACAGACCGTGCATTTTGGCCCAAAAACAGGCGGACGCCAAAGATTGCTCCTGACCACCCCTAGAGATACCGCATGAGAGTGACTAGTAATCAGCGTTAATTAGCAGACCCAGATATTCAAACACATACACCTGAATGTAATAAGCAATGCTGCAGGCTATTAAGTGAAAAACATTATTTCACTACCTGCAAGCCACACACAGCCCTCAAACACATTGGAAGCATATCTTTCTACACTTCTCAACATGTAAAGGTTTGTTTAATTTTAGGTAATATTCATTCTAATACCTGGTTATATATGTCCAGGTAGTTATTTTATAACCATCTACACCCATTCAGCAAGTTGTTTTTTTTTTTGTCTACTTTAAAAAGCAGGACACTCAATTCACAGGAGTCGACATGTGTCAACTTTTTCGCTGTAACACAAACATACCAGTTTTTTATTATGAAAAATACACAAAAACCACGTCTAAGAGCAACAATGATGTTTTGGGACTCAATTTGTACTTGCAATGGTGGAGCAATGTCCTAAGGCCATGGCCACTATTTTGCACACAATCTGTATTTTTTTCCCCAAGAACATACATTATGCACTTTCATATCTGCTATGAACTTTATGTAGCACACTCTGTATGTAAGATACCACCAAGCACATTATTGCAATCGCATATCTCTAACAAAGGATCCCAACATCTGCCTATCACACTCTAAAGTCTTATTATGAACAATATTAGAACCTGTTTGCATGTGGAGTACGCTCAGATATACGGAAGGTGTCGGTGGGAAAACAGACGAGATCCGTCCATGCACTGTGGCGTACGCTCTGATGTACGCCAGGTATCGGTGGCTAAGAGGGAGATCTGTCCGTGCACGGTGGCGTACGCTCAAGTGAACGCCACTCCCCATTGTCGGTGTCTGTGACCATCCGTGTGCGGTTGTTCTGTGGGCGGACTTGCGCTCACCGTGAGCACTGTGTGACGGACCGTACGCACGTTTCACCGTACCAAACAGAATAACCCCCTTAGTGATCAGGAAGTGCTACAATGAATAACACAAATGTAAACCGTACTGTGGCCTTTATTCATCTGCCCCACCTGCAGTGCACATGGTTTTGCCCATTTTTCAAACAAATTTATACTGCAATCAGATCTGAATATCAGAAGTGTATGTGAAACTTTTAGATCTGATTGCATTGAAAGGTAGTGCAAACACAAATTTATATAAGTAGACCGCTTAACCTTTGCATAATTTGGGGGTGAGGGTGTTTTTTTTTTTTTTTACCTTTATCAGTGTGAAACCACATGTTGGTCATTTACAAACTGTAAAATGGAATCTTCCTGTTACAGAAGCAGCTTTTATTCCAGGGTGTGACTGGATGTGTGATGGAACACATAGATTCACAAAATTTGTATTGTGCATTTGCATAGGAAGAGGTGAAAGGGGAGGATTTGGGTAGTCACCTTTTGTCTTTATCGAATCGGGATTTTATTTTATAGGACAAGATTATTAATACTCCATAAATGGTGGATATTGTGCATTTGCAATGTACAGTAGAACATATAATTGTAATGTCATGGTGCCCATACACGGTGCAATGGTCGCATGCAATTTGAACTTTTTAGTTCAAATCGCACCATGTTTCTATATGGCTTGCACACTCCCGCACATCTTATATTGCAAAGTACAAAAAGTATGTGCAGGCAGAACTTTTTGTACTAGATCGCATTGTATCTAGTTTAAATTGCACGCTGTTTTAGCATATCGCATGCGATTTGAACTATATGTAATGCGATCTAGTAGAAAACACACACCGCACATATCGCACCATGTATGGGCGCACCCTAAATATAGTTTTAAAACAGTAGGAAGTTGTGGATAAATTTGATGTTAGAAACACTTGCGCCAATTCATATAGGCTTTTTTTTATCCTTATATTTTTATTGAATACTTAAAATGGAATATATGGGGTGCCGAAAAGAAACGGAAAGAGTGGGGCAGGGACAAGCGGAGGAGAAGATCTAGCAAGATAAAAAGTAAATATATAACAAAGTAATATGAGCATAAATGCAAACAGCATGGATAACCAGACTGCACGGTAAGTATCAATCCACTCAACAGGGAGAGTGCTTCACTTCAAATGTGTGTGTCCCTCTGAGGGGAAGGGGAATCTGGCATCAAAAGGACATGAAAGGCAGCCTCATCATCCATTGCGTATTCTTGCGAAGGGAAACATTCAATTATTGGGGAGAATGCAGAGTTGGAGTAGGCCATTGCCGAATATTCAGTCACAAAATGGAGTTGTTGTTTTTACAATATTCTTGTCTAAAGTGGGAGGGAGAGGTTGATTTCTAGTTTTGGGCAATGGCTGCTCTGGGAGCTGTGAAGATATGGCCAAGTACTTACCACTTATGCTTAGGTACAGAAGGAGGATAGCATAGAAGGAATACAAGACTTGAGTCTGGTCTAAGTGGTGTTTTAATAACATTAGCTGACAAAATAAAACTTAAGTGGAAGTAATGGAAAATCCCTCCTAGTAGCAACAAAATTGGTGGGACGGAGCAATTTGTGTGAACAGGCTTAAACAATGCAGATGCTTTGTCGTGGCAGCTGATTAATGTCACACACAGCTGCTGCAACCCAAAACATGGGCGGCCTGAGCCTGGCTTCGCAGCCGGTAATATGCGTGTATAACAAAGCACTTGCACAATTGGGACGTGCCTGCAAAATTTTGGAGGCACATCGCCTGACGTGCTGGGCGGCCCCCTGCAGCTTGCCACCATGGGTTGTAGTTCTGCAAGTAATTGCAAAACTACAATCCAAGCTCAATTACTGTAGGCCCAATGTACTGAAAATCTGAGTATATCTAGCAAATACCCAGTTGTGCTGTAAGCTACCATTTTAAGCTTGGACAGCCATGGCACATCTGACAGGTGGTCAGCACCACAAATGGAGTCTCAATCTGCCGAGATGTGCTAGGCACAATTATAGGGTGTCGTCTGGAAGACACCCAACAGGAAAGGGCTGTCAACCCAACCTGTCATATGGATTGTGGAAACCCTGGAGGAATCCTGCCAATAGATACTTTGAACTCAGTAGTGCAAACCCACTAATTTACCAAATGTACATATATGTGCTTATCCATCTAGCCTCAATATGCATGCAGCAGGAGATTGATGGTGCAAGTGAACTGACAGGTCCCATGCTATTTGGCTAGCATCAGGCAGATTTGTATCCTGAAATTGCTTTTTAGTCATAACACACTGCACCAGGAGACTGTGCGGTTTCATTTGATGTGTGATCCTTGTATAAGGTGTGTCCAAATGAAAAGGAGACTTATGCTGCAGCAGCGTTGTATCTAATCGCAGTAGGTTAATGTGTTTGCCGATAGATGGTGTGGCGTTTTTCCCAGTTGCGCATGTGTTGTGAGCAGCTTTGCCTCAGTTTCTTCACTCTTGGAAAGTTGTTTTGCGCAGTCGAATGCATGATGGATTCTTCCAGATCAGCACAAAGAGCTGTTATCCAGCTTCTTTGTACAGATGGCGAGCATGCTTCAGAAATTTATCGTAGGATGAAGGAATAACAGTATGGATAACAGTGTCTTGCGCGATATTCCGGGCCATGGCAAGTCCTTGATGCTTTCATGTTCTGCCTCATAACACTGACACCACCTGAATATGTTCCACAATGCGAGACATTGCTTTCCATACACCGCCTTCATCCTGTGATTCATTTTTGAAGAAAACTTTTTATAATTTCTATAACATGAAGGTGTAACTGGAAACGACAGATTAGATTCATTTTATTTCCACAGGACAGTTCACACACAGTACGAATTCACAGAACAGATTCCTTTACACTGTTACCTGCAGATACCATAACTGTGCTGTCTCGTGCGCAGCAGATGCAGTGTGAGATCACCACAGGGAGTATGAAGGCCTACCAGCATTATGAAGGATCATTGAAGCCAATAGGAGGATACTACTTGTATTACTATATACTGTAAGACTATGTAATAATGTTCTGTTCTTTGGTTTCCATCCTGTACTAATATCTCTTTAAATGTAGTTTTAATCCGCTTATCTAAGCAATCAATGGGCGCTACGCATGAAAGAAGACAGACATTGATTTTGGCTGCTGAAGTTGAGTATCCATTCCAGTAATTGTACAATCACTAATACACATCTGATAATCTCTCCACTCTTCTTCCTTATTCCAGGCCTCATAGTTTGTACACTGTGAATGAAGCAATATATGATTAGGCAAACACTTACATACTTGTCCCTGCACTTACTCATTCTGTTCAATGTTTAACTGGCAGGGGTAAAGCCTGACTGAGCTCTCTTTAATCTCATGTTGGTGGGTGGGGTAGTTCTCCTGGAGACAGATTCTTTTCATAACATATCAGAGAATTGGAATGAGAACACTAAGTGTAACACTGTATATTGCTTGGACTAGCAGTGTATAACGTATACAAGAAATGGAATATTGAAACAAAATTATTCTAAAGAAATTTGGAGCATAGGCACCGATCATGGTAAGTAGTCAGTATTCATATGCATTAAGCTCTATAGGTATTTGCAGGTTATCGGAAGTGGCACACAATGGGCGTGATGCAAAGTGGGTGCTACATCATAGTGTAAATTGTGTGACATCACTGCACCTTGCAAACACAGACTGGGACACTGATGCATGTGCGCCTGAGAGCAGGCACAAATAGAGGATCAGTGCGAGAGAATCATGCAGTTTCCTTCTATGTATCTTTATATTCTCATACATGGTAATATTGGGGTTTATTCTAGTTCATTCTTTCTGACAAAATCCTTCTTAGATGGACAAAACCATGTGCACTGCAGGGGGGCAGATGTAACTTGTGCAGAGAGAATTAGATTTGGGTGGGGTTTTACTTCAAAGTGAGATCTATACTGCAGTGTAAAAATAAAGCAGTCAGTATTTTCCCTGCACAGAAACAAAATAACTCACCCAAATCTTATTCTACCTGCACATGTTACATCTGCCCCCCTGCAGTGCACATGGTTTTGTCCATCTAAGAAGGATTTTGTCAGAAAGAATGAACTAGAATAACCCCCATAGTGTGTTAGCTGTATTAGAAACATTTGTGCAGTTTAATATCTAATGTTGTATTAGTTGCTTAACGGCATGGAAGCAAATAGTAGGACACACAGGCCCATGGTAAATCAGGTGCATGTATATTATTATAGTTGATGTAGGCATGTGGATGGTCCTGCAATAAGGGCACAATAGTGGCCAAGTCTTCATCCGCCCCATTAGTTTTTTATGCTGAAATCCATATTTATATTCTACAAAAGGTTAGGTAAAGTACCAACCCATATTTGGACTAGGTTGCCATGAAGAAAAGCTTAATGCTAATCAAATTATTTGATAAAAAACACATTTAAAAGGTATTGCCTGGGGTCATGGGTCCTCTTGTTCTCTGATTCTGTCTTGAAAAAGATACCTGTTTGGGAATGTTGACCTGGATTTTATTATCATGGAATAAAACTGTATTGGTCTTTCCAACTTTTGGACTGGTGAGTGCCTGTTTTCTACAAATGTGCATATATTCTAAGATCAAATCCGCCTGTGTAGCACCACCTTTGTGTCCCCCCCCATGTGTTGCTTTGAGTGCGGTTCAATATATACAGTATATATAAACAAATAATACAGTTATATCACATACGTATCTTAGAAAGTCACACATTGCTAGTTCACAGCAACTTATGTATTCTGTTCCAAAGAAATGATATCATCGCTATAAAAAATTTTTGTTGTTATCGTCTCAAATGTATCACACAGCATTACGTCATATTTCAGGTATACGCAGACTTGTTAACAGTTTGCAGACATGGCAGTTTGTATTTATGCTCATATAGCACCCATAAGCAATTACAGCAATTCATTACTTCACTACTAATTGGACACCACAATGCACAAGTGTAAAGTCAGTTTCAGGAGCATACCTGTACCTGTTCCCCCACTGCACATGATCTGAAAGAAGCATATGCAGCTACAGGCATTGCAGAGCCATGCTTATCCATTGTGACACAATTGTAGCAGAACATTCTCATGTGTGTTAACAAAATTACAACCTACAGTAGGAAGATCCCTATTCTCAGACACACTTTTTGCACAATGTACAGTATTTACAGTATTGTGCTGTTATTGTGCGCAGATGATATTAGGATAGGGACGGCCCATCAACAAAGATGTGTTTGTGCTCACAATAGTTCAACTCAATAGACTAAGCTTGCAGCAGGACCCTCTTGCCCCCAAGTCTGTCTGTTGTTACCCAGTTTGTTCTATCACTGTCTACAATTATATGGTTCTTGAAATACGGGGGACACCTAGTCATTTTGTCCCACGTATTTTGGGAACCAGGACCGCCCCTTGAGCCTGGTGCTGGTTGTAGACATTCAGGTGAACTCCTACGTGGTTTTGCCCCGTGAATTTCTAGAACCAGGACCGGCATTTTGAGCCCAGGGCTGGTTATAGTCGTGGGTCGGGGAAAACCACGCGTTTTTTTCAATTATTTATTTATTTTATCTTTTTTTTTTTTTTTTACACTGCAGCCTGCACGGATCTTACTGATCCGTGCAGGCTGCCGATTTGTATTTAGCGGCCGTATACACGGCTTCCATATATGAATATGACTCCAGACGACAACGATCAATATGAATCTGAAAAACAGGACACCTTTGTGAATTATCCCCTGGAATACGAATTTGTAAATTAAATACTCCACCGATAAAATTCGTATTCAAAATACGAATACAACTAACCGTATTCTTTGTAGATTTTGCCCATAGAGTCAAATGTAATAGGGTGACAGAATCTCCCATTTTCTGAAAGCAGCAATCAATTACTTGGCAAAATCAACCTGGTATTTCAGTGTAAATAATTGCCGCTTTAAAAATGGGAATACTCCCAAAATCTCTCACTTTCTGATTCTCACACCCTATTACATGGCCCATACGGCATTTGTTAGATCGGGGCTGCACGGATGGTGTAATGGTTAGCATTACTGCCTCACAGTGCTGAGGTCATGGGTTCAATACCCAGCATGGCCCTAACTGTGCGGCATTTGTGTATTCTCCCCGTGTTTGCATGGGTTTACTCCGGTTTACTTCCACGATCCAAAAGTATACTGGTGGGTCAATTGGCTTCCAACAAAAATTAACCCTAGATTGTGTGCATGCACATCTAGTAGGGGATATAGATTGTAAGCTCCACTGGGGCAGGGACTGATGTCAAAAGGGACTGATATTGACAAAAGGTCAATATGCATAAGGTGGACATTGAAAAGCATTGATATATGGAAAAATTTGACATGCGGTTTTCACTTTTTGTGTCAATGTAGACACCTGAGCATGTGGACCCCCAATAACTATAGCATGTACCCTTTCAGGGCACGTTTCGCTCCAGGCCAGGTCCCTTGCTGTGGTCTGCATGCTTTACCGTTCCCAATCGGTGCCTTCGTGGATGGTTAAGTGTGAAAAATTACAAAAAAATTGTTTATGTGTTCACCATTGCCATGTCAACCTTTTGCTTGTGTCGCCCTTTTTTTCGATTTAGACCTAGCAACGTCGACCTTTTGTAAATGTTGACCTTATGCACGTTGACCTTTTGTCAAAGTCAACTTTGTGCATGTCAACCTTTTGCTGTTGACTTATGGACTGTTGACCTAGACATTGTCGACCTATCATCCCCAAACAAACCTGCACCTGTAGTATCATCTTTCTTTCTTAAATTAACTTTCTGTTTATCAATTAAGGTACTGCTTAGTTTTGCCTTTCACTTAAAAAAACATCATGAGAGTTAGGGGACCTTGGGACTGTTTCTATCACATTTACATATACCCAACAGTGGGCCTAATCCATGTTTCTATGTAATTGCAATTGTGATTTTCTAGGCTTCCACCCAGAAATGGATGCCCATCGGAGCCATTGAAAACTCATTTACAATTGCGTACACATATGCCGCTTGTATGCAAATTGAGGAACAATGATGTTACGAGTAGGCCTATTACTACGCAAACTGGACACAGCAGTAGCTAAAAAGGCCCCATTTTTTGGGGCACATACAAGGGTACTTGTTTAGTTTCACGGTGGCAGATTACGCTATGTTTGAAGCTACGCTAATAGCGTAGCCCAAAGGCTGCCTTACTTGGGTAGTTTCACGGCGCCAGGCTAAGCTACGTTATCAGCGTAGGCTGCCTCCGTGAAACTACACAAGTGTTGCCGGGAACTGTATCTCTGTCCCTGGCAAGCCCAGTCAGCGTCTCACACCACCGGCGCCAGCATGATCCTCCCTCTTTGGCGGAGAGGGGATCATGCTGGCGCCAGAGGAGAGGCGCTCCATCTTTTTCAGACGAAGGAGCGTCTCAGACGTGCCTGCACTGATACTCTCCTGCGTCTCATTAGCTATTGCGGAAGGGTACATCAACCCTGCTGACAGGGTTAGGGGTTCTGTAGTGCGTGCCTCTGCTTTCCAAAGTGGGGGTGCGGACGCAAGTGCGTCTCATTCACAATGAAGGAGGCATTTGCCAGTGCTCCATGTTTCATACTGGCAAATGCCTCCTTTTGAAACCGCCACTATCCACGGCAGCCCGAACTGTGGCAAGTGCATGCATTCTGCGTCCTCCCGCCCTTTTCATACCCCCAGTATCCACGTTGGCGTGGAGTTGATTTTCATAAAGTGTGGCGAGCCCAAAGCGTGACGAGCCCGGCGAGCGGACGCGGATTACTTCACATGTATTCTGCACCCCCTTCGCGGGGCTCACTGTGCTCGCCAAGCTTTGGGCTCGGTGGCACACACACTTTATAAAATCTACTCCACGTCGACGTGGATCGTAGGGGTATGAAAAAAGTCGGGAGGACGCATAACGCATGCCTACGCTACTTCTAACTGACTACAGAACACACTACGCTACTTCTAACTGACTAAGGAACACACTACGCTGGTCGTGGGTACACAAGGCCGATTCTGAAAGGGACGCTACGCTAAGTACATAACTGCAAGTACTAACTAAGCAAGTACCCATACAAGCTTACTGCTGAAAGCAGATACATTATCCATGTCACGCCTGTGTTTTACAATCATTCCTCCAAATGGCCACTTCCTCATCACTACATTAAATCCTCATTGCAAGTGAGTTCACACTGTCACCTTGACGAATACTCATTGGAATCACATGCGCACCGTCTGCAGAGAATCGCTCGTTTGTGTTAACATCAGCCCCTGTGTACAAACATGAATTAGGCTCAGTGCACAGTGGACGGCTAGGTGGCCAGGAATCTTCATATGGACTTTTACACAATATACTGATTTATTACACAAGTTGTTTTTGTTTTAGAATAAAGTATATAGAGTGATGCTCAATAAAGAATGATGTATAGGTTCATTGTAAGAAATACATGTGTTTTTTTAGGTCATAAACTATCCTTAAACTTAATAACCAGACTATGCCCAGGGCCCTGATTCTGATGAACTTGGTAAGCTTTGAAGCTCACAGCCCCCCCCCCGAATCGCCCCCCTCCCCCCCCACCGTATCCCCTCACAACCATGCTAGGGGATGTGTTATGACAACACGTCCCCTCGCATTTGCCCGATACTGGAGAAATCATTCGATGGTCGCCGTCCATCAAATTATTTCTCCTCGGTTTGCAAATATAAGTCAGTGGAGACCGACTTATATTTGCGGAATCTGGACCGAAGACAGGTCATGTGACGTCAGCCGCCCGCCCCCGGAACACCACATCACTCATGCTTTTACATTGGAATGCCCAGTATTTGTATGGGAACACCAATGAAACACTGGGTTTTCCTATGACGAGGGCGCCCGCACAGAAGCCCTGCACATGCACAGGGCCCAAACATCAATCTCTTGTGCGAATTAGAATGTGTTCGCATTCACACCCAAAGTCCAGCACATACATTTTTGTCTATGCCCCATTTATGATCAGTTTGTATTAATAAATTGTAATGAATATGTGCAAGTTCATAAATGACAAATGGCGAAGGGCCTGATTCAGAAATGAATTCCAATTCTGCCACAACTGCAATACCGTACTCCGTTAAAGTGTGAAAATATGAAAATGCTAGTTAAAGCCTTTCCTACACGTATGATCGTGAAATGGACAGTACAAAACATGAATTGCCCACTTATCTGACCACTGTGCAGATCTGCTGGCGGGTCCGTGCACTCCCATACCAGCATAACATCTGTCCAACATCAACTGCAGATTACACTGTGCAGATTTTTGACTAAATATGGCCGCTGTGGCAGAGGTACTCTGAGAGAACTCTGAGACATGCATACGCCTCTGAATCATGGCCAAAATGTACTATACCGCTGTTTTAACGAAGATTAGTAAATTCAGTAGAGAATTCCCCTAATAACACCAGGCTCTTTTCTTGGAGAAACTTTAAGCAAGGTTGCACTTTATGTTGCTATCCACAAAACTTCCATTGTTCTACACTTGGACTATGCTTTGAATATGAATGATGTGTGCTTACATATTTAACTCCACAAACTACATGTGCTGTGGACTGCGATTCATCACCATACTCTGAGTTTATACTTCATAATTATCTTCCGCACATGCATTGTGTTAAATGGATTTCTAGAACAGGAAAATAGAAGAAGAGCTTGCACTGTCCACTCAATGTATTGATCTGGTGTTGCAGAACTTACAGGACCGGTGCACAAAAAGAGGGATGACAATACAGGTGCAGAAAGTGTTTTTGGGGGATCTGGATGACAGGTTAACAGTGGCAAGTGAGGAAAATTCCTACTGTGATTAAAACAGAAGAGTTTCCTTCTGTATAATTATCAGGTGCTTGCTACAAGTCTGGTTTTCTATGATGTGATACCAATGTGTATTGTATTATACTTACAGTAGTTGGAGGTTTATTTCCTATTACCACAGCAAAGAGCTTTCTATGCAGGGTCACTGTGATGACTTTTGCATCTTGTATTGTTGTTTATAGTCAATAGCAATGAGCACATTACTGATTCTATCCCCATGTGACTCCATTATGCTAACTGCTCCATTGGGTATGACCATCTGTCAGAAAGAAGTAACTTGGGTGGGTAATGATCTAATATGAATGCAGAAATCAATGAAATGTTCTTTTAGAGCAGTGATTTTCAACCTTTTTACCTTGCAGCACATTAAATAAGATTTTAAAATTACCAAGGCACACTATGAGATCCCCACAGGGCAAAACACATTGGTCCCCCAGAGGAAAAAACCAAACCTATTGGCCCCCATATAAAAAAACAATCACACTGGTCCCCACAGGTAACACAAATAAAATACATTGGCCCTTTAATTGAAAAGAAGAGACCAGTAAAAAACAGTTGAACTGGTGGTGGCTGTAAACTGGTGTGGGCATCTCTAGATGTGGGGGCACACTTGAGAACAGCTCAAGGCACACTAGTGTGCCACGGCAGTGGTTGACAAACACTGTTTTAGAGGAAGAGATTACACATTAGCAAAGTTATTCAGATGTCTCATTCTGCAATAATGGTTACAAGTAGAATAAAGGTTTTCTATTTTCTTTGGTTCTAATCTCTATAGCCCCATACACACTAGCCGCAGTGCTCCGGTAGCGATATCGTTAACAATAACGTCAAAGCTACCAGAAGAACAATACAGCGCATACACACTGAATGATATCTTCAGTGACATCACACAACCCCCTGCTGCTTGCATGCATCATTGAGGATACAGTCAACATTGTGCATGCAGCATAGATGACGGGAGGAAGGGCGGTGTCATTATAGTTCATATCTCTAACACTATATTGTATACTGTGTATGGGACTTACATTTTATAATATTGTTGTTAAGTGTGTACTGTCAATATCATTAATGATGCACACTCCCATGCGTTGCTAACACCCCTAGGGTGTGTCCCTCAATCTCCTCATATCCCCAAATACAGCTCGCTGGGGGATCAATTGGCAATAGATCCCCCAGTGGCACTATCCGCAGTGGCATTAGATCCCCATCTGCTTATTTACAATAAACCCCCACTGACATTACCCCCCGCCACGAGTATTCATAGACCCAGACTGATACCCCTTACACATTGCAGCTTTAACACGGTATATTGCCGTTTTTTTACCGTTGCAGTGTGAAAGCTCCATTGTCAATTTACCGGTTACAGAATACTGGTATTTTGAAACATGTTAAAAGCAGGATCCTACACGTTTCTGATACATTTTTCCTGCAGTCTGAACAGCTCAGAAACGGTATTTGCTACAAATGATAACCACACAAGGGTGATAGGTTATCTCCCTGCATGATCCCCGCCCACAAGCAGGAAATAAACATTTAAAATTACATTGTTCTATGTTTAAATACTTCCCCTTGCCACCAGGCTAATTCTTAAATGGAGATTACTCCTCCCCCCACCTACATCCCCCAATGCCAAAATGGCACTCACATCTCCTTTGGGTCATTTCCCACCACTTGGGGCACTCTACCTCCCCAATCCTGCAGACTGTAGCAGAGCAAGGGGCAGAGGGGATTGATGATAATGCCACAAATATTTAATGATAATAGGTCCATGGAAATGTGCAATAAACATTTAACCAGTGAGGTAAACATTACGTAACATATTTAAAGGTGAGAATCTAAATATCATGAATTGTGGTGCCTCATAAAGGGTGTTCATATATTCTATATAAATTATGTATGTGAGGTACTAGGGTAACACAATATAAACTCTGGTAAGTAGGGTCTTATATTCCCAGAGTACAAAGGTGTATATAGAGTGTTTTATGCTGAAAACAATAATGGTTATGTACACTAGCCTGAGGAGACAGGTCCCATAGAGGAATTTATACGGTTAAGCTGTGTATACACTGGGCAATATATTGAACGATATTGCTAATTTTGGCCCTTCTGAGCAAAAGTATTCATAATATCACCTAGTGTGTACGCAACAACACACACATATCCTCTCCTGTTCATACCCCCCTTTTCATACCCCCACTATCCACGTTGGCGTGGAGTTGATTTTAGATAGTGTGGCGAGCCACCGAGCCCGAAGCGTGGCGAGGGGACGCGGATGACTTTCATGTATTCCGCGTCCTCTTGCGGGGCTCAACGTGGATAGTGGGGGTATGAAAAGGTCGGAGGACACGTACCGCCGCCCCTCACGGGGTTGCTGCGCTCCCCACGCTTCGGGTTGTCGTTGATACTGGGGGTCGCGTTGACAATGGGGGGGCATTTAACATTCTGGGGGCATTTAACATTGTATGCACCCATCAGGGTGCTTGTACAATTAAAAATCGCATGCTATCACATCGCATGCCATTTGCTGACATGCGATTCGATGCGATATTTAATTGTACATTTTGGCTTTTTCACGCGAAAATCGCATCGCATACCATATTTAGTGGTATGCGATGCGATGGGTGCCGTGATAATACACAAGTACCCACTATTTTATTTTCAGCTTTTTATATATAAAGAATGAAGGCCCTGCAGTGTCCTAGTACTGTTAGATGGCGAAATCAAGATGTGGTCACACCACAGTAAGAATGTCAGGACATGCTGTAATGCTCTGCCACAGTGGAGGCATGTCCATTGAGGAGCAGGGCATACCATTTTGGTGGTGTGGTTGAAGCTCCACGGATGCATTTTATGACTCGTCTGATTGGGTATGGGTTGTTAGGTCTAGATCAGTAGTCAAAAGGTTGACCACTATTGGTTGACATACATAAGGTCGACACATGAAAAAGGTGGACATGGTCTCAATGTTGACATGAAAATGTTGACATGGGAAAAAGTCGACAAGCGTTTTGAACTTTTTTGGTGTCAATGTCAACACAGGTCAACACGGACACCATATAAGTATACATTGTAACAATTATTGACTTTATAAATACACATAGCATTTAGTGTTGAAATACTGTATAGTGTTTTTATATTTTAGCAGCTGACACATTTAAGCACGGATCTAGATCACTATATTTGTAGACTGTGTTGTTACTGGATAAAAAATATGACTAATACAGTGGGGAGAGAATATTAGCCCTTTGTAACACAATTGTTATATGCTGAACATACTGTATCTTTCACAGTATTTTCTATTAATAAAAAAAATTATAATTTCTATTTTTTAGAATCTACTTTATTCATTTGGATGCAGATCCCCAAGAAGGAAAATGTCATCTTACCAATCAGAGGAACTAGACAGTGGATTTCTAAGGTGATTTGGTCCACACATTTACCTTATATTGCATACTGAATGTACCATTTACTGTATGTACGGAATGTTGCTATGGGGAACCAATCGGTTTCTATCAGTTGTCTTCTTGAAGTTGCTAAATAAATAAGAAGATTGTAATTGGTTGCTGTGGGCAACATAACATCTTCAATAGAACTTCCATCTTAGTAAATTTACCCCAAAGTTATAGCAATATCTCTTTCATATATGCTGGTTTTCACACTCCGGGTGACATTTAATGGGATGTGATTTTTAGTCACTTTCCAAAATTGCACATTATCGCACTTTAAAAAAAAAAAATGCCCGTGCATATTTAATGAGAAGTGAATTCCGGGCAAAAATAATGTGTGATTTTTAGTCAGGAAATTGTGCGAATTTGAGGAAATGTGTGATTTTGTGTTAAAAAAATGGCTTGAGGTCCCCCCTCCTAAGCATAACCAGTCCCAGTATCATTGAGCCGAACCTGGTTCCAAAAAAACAGGGGACAAAAAGCGTAGGGGTCCCCCATATTTCTGAAACCAGTCCCGGACTCTTGGACCGGTCCTGGTTCCAAAAATATGGGGGACAAAAAAATGGGGTCCCCTGAATTTTGAATCAGCACCGGGCTCCAACAGCCCTCAGTGTAATGCCACAGCCGGCGGACACTTTTTTCATAATGTCCCCTGGCCGTATCATGCTCACAGTGGCTGGTCAACCTTGGGCAGGGTACCTGGGGGAGTGGGGACCCTACAATAAAGGGGTCTCCCCCCCCCCCCCCCCCCAGGCTTCACCCGTCCAGCGCTGAAGCCCGGGGCTGTCACCGGTGACCGTAGGCTGAGGACACCGGCCTGATAGGGTTAAATCAGCCATACAAAACATTGCTTTGTACAGGTGAACTACAAGTTTCAGTAGGCCTCCCCTGCATGCTGGGACTTGGCGAACCACAAGTCCCAGCATGAGGGGCATTAATGGGCCCACTAGGACTTGTAGTCCATCTGTAAAAAGAGTATTTAAAAAAAACGACTCTGAACTGTACAAGTTTATCACACACACACACACACACACTAATTTTACACCAATATACTTACACCACCAGGCTCCAGCGCTGACTCCCTCCTCCACTGCAGGCTCACCCCAGACTGACAGCGGGGTGAGCCCGCTTCCTCCGTCCCTGCTGACAGCTTCTAAAGTGCTGTCACAGCCCTATAGAAGCTGTTAGCGTGGTTGGCTCTATGCGTCTCCAAGTTTAACTCCACTTTGTTGGCAATGACAAATGACCTTTTTTATTCTTTGTAAACCACCATAGATACCAATATAATGATCAGTGACGCCTTCATGGTAAAAAGTAGCCTGTATAGGTTTTATTGATAAGCCCGGGCGATTCAGCTTTTTGTGCTGAGCGACATGCTGCAGCATATAGCGGGACACCCATTCAGCACACTGTGATGCTGCGTGCTGAGCGTTCGTGCTGAGCAGGGCTTAGCCTATTTTTATAATAGGCAAAGCCACGTGATCTGGGGCTTCATGTCAGCTTCGCTGCAGGGCATACACGTGGAGCGTTCCATGCTCCTTTTCTAAGCAATCTAATCAGATTGCTTAGAAATGGGGCTGAAATCACCCCGTGTGTATGCCCATTTACACTGTCAAAGTGGTCCTCAGTAGTACTGGATGCTGGGACCATCAGAACCTCTGCACTGGCTGACCTGGTACCAATTCAGGCAGGGTGGTTAGACAAAAGCGGCCCAGTGATTATGCTGATGCGGCTTCAACATTTCCTCCCAGTCTGCATTGCCAGTTCTGCTTGCCGGTAATGAGAACAGCACCATTTGCTTTTTTTATATCATTTACAAACAACCAACATAGATTTTCCATTGAAAAAGGTCTAGGCATTTTCTCACTAAATAGATGTAAATACATGTTTCATGATTAATATTTACATTTCAATTGCAAGTAATTTGATTTTTAATTTCCAGTTCATCTAGCACTGATTTCTTCGATTCTTGTGGTGGACGTCTGGAGAAAGAGCTGAGAAATGAGATAATAAGATCAGAGAAGCGAAGATCAGCGCTGGGGGAAAGCCTTAGGAATGCACACAGTGCTCTAGAACTTCAGAGGAATTGCCTACAGCAGAGGGACTGTGAAATCACCCATAGCAAAGTGACACTTGAGAGTTTATTGATGAGGCAAGAGGTCTGTGTAAAACAAAGGATTTTAGTAACCGTGTGTATGTACGTTTACACAATAATTTGTCATTCACTGGTGAAAGCATACATGGCAATGCCCCATGGCAAAATATGTGCAGAGCCCAGGTGATGGCACTTCAGCCTCCCGCACAACCTGTTCTGCTTTTGGGTTTTTAATAAATAATTACACATTTAACATGAATCCAAAAGTGAAATGTAACCTGTATGTACAAGCTCTAATGGAGCCCATACACTAGGGCGATATTGCATACAGTCCTTCAATTTCGACCGCATTGGTGCAATAAACCGAAGGATTGTATGCACATCGATTGTGTCCCCCGATGAGTTGCGCTGGCCCGCCGGTCGAATGTTGCATCGATAAATATTATGTGCTGCACATAATCTTTATCGCATTGCATGTGATCAGCAGGTGTCAAGAGGGCTGGCGGATGTCGGTGTAACGGAGCGTGCGGCAGGGGGGTTGGCATGCAGCAGTAGTCAGTGGGGGTGGTAGAATAAAAAAAAAAAAACATTTCAAAACACTGGGCGGCCCTCTAATTGGAGAGAGCTCGCTCAGCCATTCAGCGGCCACCCAGTATTTGAAAAGTTTTTTCAAATTCTGCCGACTGACTACCGCCGGACGCCAGACCACCTGCTGCCTGCTCCAGCACCCGATGGAATGCGACAGGTGGCATGCAACATCGGGTGCTGGAAAAAAGCACTTACAATGCAATTGGATGCGTCGCACACGTGTATGGGCACCATAACTGCAGTTACTTAAGATAAACTGAAATGATATACCTATTTTAAATTAAAAGCTTTTCCGGTACTTGTTTCCTAGAACGACGCCCACTAAGCAATTTGCTTAGTGGGCTATTCTGCATAGGAAAATCGCATCGCATTGCATGGGCCATTTTAGGGCCATGCGAGGCGATTTTCCTATGTTATTTATTCACTGCTCTCTCAGCCCCAGGCCATCGCATTGCATCTGCTGCAAAATCACATGCGATCGCATGCGATTTTATAGGGTGTGCGATGCCATGACATTAGGTATACAATAATATGATTGTATGTCCCCAAAATAGGTTTAACGCACCCCCCCCCCACACTATCCACGCCACCCTGAAGCGTCCTCCGACTGTTTCATTACCCCACTATCCACGTCAGTGTGGAGTTGATTTTATATAGTGTGGGGAGCGCAGCGAGCCACCGAGCCCGAAGCGTGGCAAGCGCAGTGAGCCTCGGGAGGGGACACGGAATACATGTAAAGTTATCCATGTCCCCTCGCGGGGCTCGCTGCGCTCGTCACGCTTCGGGCTCCGTGGCTAGCTGCGCACGCCACACGATATAAGATCAACTCCACACCAATTTGGATAGTGGGGGAATGAAAAGGTCAGAGGGCGCGTTCCAGGGATATAGTGGGGTACAATGAGCATAGAAAAAAATGACATTAAAAAATCGCATTGCATGCCATTATAATGGCCCATGCGATGCGTTACGATCTCCCTACGGTGCCGTACGTAGGAAATCTGGGTGCCGTGCTAGGAAACAAGTACCATTTTTCCATTTAATGCATCCAAAGCAACAAGATGAAGTACTGTAACTAACATTCTCTCTCATTTTACATTGTGCAGCTTTTGGAGTCGAGATTGTCTGATTTAAAATATAACAATGTCTATTCTGATTTTCCGAAATTGCATTCTAGCAATATGAATGAACCTCAACCGTCTAGACTCTTATCAGTGGCCAATGACAATAATAGGTATGTCATTTTGCAGTTATATGTATCTAATGCAGCATAGATTTCCATAAAGCAATACAAATATAATGTACACTATATTATGTATTATAGAGCCCATTACCTCCTGTTATGTATATGCAATATACATAATGGGTCAGCTAAACGCAGCCCGCATGAACGCCCGCACGCAGATTTCACCTGCATGAATGCAAATGCATCCATTCACAGCTTGCATGCGGGGCAGAAATCATTTGATGTACGCCGACCATCGAATGATTTCTCAACGCTCGCAGATCTAAGTCAGTCTCTGCCCCTGTACGGGAAGAGGAATCCAATGACATCAGCTGCCCGCCCATTTCAACCGAGAACGTACAAAATTGATCTGAGAGTCACTTATTATAGGCGTGTGTGCAGCACATCTTTCGATGGTCGGTAACTATCGAAAGATGTGGGAGGTTCCCACTGTCATGCGAATGGATGTATATGTAAACATTCATTCACATGCCATGCGAACGTACGCGCCATGTGAATAGTGGGCCAGCGTACCACCATTCTTAGGGCGGGTTCTGGTTGACTCGCAAGGATGCGAATTTGCATCTGAACGAATCAACCAGAATAACAGGTCTGAATTCGGAGCCTAGGAGAGACTGGAGCTACTATGTAGCTATATGGGCGCTGACAAGGGGTGTTTTGTCAAGCTGCTACCAAATGGGACTGAGTGGGTCCCAAAACAAGAGAAAAAAATACAAAAAAGAGGTAGCGGTAAAAACAATGAGGATTTAAAAATAAAATGACATTTATTGGTACACATACATGTTTGAATTCGGACCCTGTCCGATGTTTTTGGCACTGCGCATGCGCATTTTCCACACTGCGCATGTGCTAGGCCTGGCCATTTGACAGGCGGTGGGCATGTTGTGGTTTCATAGGCGTATCCGCAAAAATGGTGGGTGTGCCCAATGAAACACTCTGGTGTACCCGGCAAAATGCAGATGTTCTTATGACTGCTAGGGGCAGTCGCATGATGTCAGCGTCTGCCTGGAAGTCCCTGAGTTCCTCGCAGCTGCTGAGTACTGGGCTACGCGGCAGCTGCAATCATCAAATTATGATACTGGGCAGTACTGGGCTGCAATCATCAAATGATTTTCCTCTGTGCGGGCGATTGCGAGTGGATGTGTACCTGTACACATCCATTCCCTGCCCTGGGAATCCCCTTGTAAGGCTGGTTTTCACAGGGGAGAGGGGTGGCGGCGGCTACCTGCTCGCTGGGCTCTGAATACTCGCAGCCCAGCGAGCAGGTATGAATCAGACCGTACTGCAAATATATAACAGGAGGTAATGGATCAATAATACAAGCAATACAAATATAATGTACACTATATGCAATATATATAACAGGAGATATTGGATCCATACCTCCCAACTGTCCCTCTAAACGCGGGAACGTCCCGATTTTCGGGTACGTTTCTGCGTCCCTCCTGCGGCCGGCAGTGTCCCGCTGCGGGGGGGGGGGCAGTTGGGAGTCCCCCCCAATCTCACAGAATAGACGCTGTGCGCATGCGCACAGCATCTATTCGCGCCCGAAAACGAGGGCGTGACATAATTTGCATAAGCCGCACCATCATTTGCATATGCCACGCCCCCTTTTCGGACACTCGCGCTAGTGTCCCTATTCTTATCTTCAAAAAGTTGGGAGGTATGTGGATCTATAATACAAGCAATACAAAAATAATAATAAGCATAGGCAGTAATAATATACAATAACTACGCAAACTGGGAGATTACTGCCATGTATATTTACAGTTATCATGCTGCTATAAGCCAGAGCATACAGTATTTTCTATCACTGTAATAATTTAGTATATGCATACTGTTCTTGCATACAGTACATGTCCCCTCTAGCACCTATCCCTGTGGGATGTACAGACGAGAGGAACACTGGCGTGATATGCGTGATTATTGTGAATTGCATCATCAAGCTATCCATCAAGCTATACACCACCCACATCTCAGGTATATTGGGTGTCCATACAGGAGTCTTTAAAATTCAGCAGTCCTGGGCATTACAGGAGAGTCGCCCAGTGTAACTAAATGTAATTATATAGCAAACCTCCTATCTGTTTGTGCACACAGTATTTCCCTTTAAATACTTCTACCTGTATTTGGGGTTTATTTTAGTTTGTTCGCTCCCCCATGTGAGTGAAGTTTAGCATCTGCACAGGCGCATTTATGCGCTTGTGAAGACTCTTGATGTGAGCAACCTCGGCGAACTACTTGTTCGCCATTCCATTCGCATCTAGCAGTCCGGGCGGGGGGTGCTGGGTGGCAGTGACAGGCTGTGCCCATGGGAATGCACAGCGTTTCATGGGCGTTCCCATTCTAATGTGGCATGCCTGTCTTGAACGCGGCTTGCAAGGGGGGGTGGGGGCGGGTGGCCGTGAGTGCGGCGTTTGGTGGACTTGCAGCTTTGCGAGTCAGTCAGAATAAGGTCCTTTGTCTCAGTTACCTGTGGCAGGTGCATGGCCTTTCCTACCATGAGGTGAGAAACTCATGGACTTTTATATTCTCAAGAGGTGCAAATAAGGAAATTACAAAGTCAGTGTGTAATATTGTAGCATTGGCAAAATGTTCCACTGCAACTGCTGCAGCCTACGCTTCCTTGTTTATACTTATTATTACTAAGGACAATGTCATGTGTCTGTAGGGTTACTGCTTTGGAAAGGGAAGTTAACGACATCAAAATAAAAATGAGAAGCCATGATCTATCAAGGACCAGTAACAATTCATGCAAACAGAGTTTGTATGAGGAAAGAACGTATGATGAAGCTGAGGTATTTTATAATTATATCATTATTATTAAGTATTGTATGTATGAGATAATGTGTATGAACACTCTATATTTATCTGAATTTCTGCATTCATCTGACCTAAGGTATGATTGTGTTCAATATATAAAAATGATACAGTCAAACATATGGCTTGTAATTTTAACACAATGACTGTTCACGAAAGTTGGCAAGTTTTTGCTACAGCATAAATCCATAAACATTGTATGGCACATACATCCCACGGGATGCTGTCATTTGGTCGAATGCATTATGGTCGAATGTCATTACATCGAATCCATTAAGTCGAATTGCTAAAAGGTCGACATGATTCTAGGTCGACATGGGAAAAGGTCGAAATGATTCTAGGTCTAAAGGTCATTAGTTCGACAGGTCATTAGTTCGACATTGTCTAGGTCGACATTCACAAAGTCGACATGGGGTTTTTCACTGTTTTTTGAGCCTAAAGTGTGCTGACAGGCGGTATTTCATGCCCTACCATCCACTAGGGCGTGGTGGGAGAATAAAATAGTGTGCCGAGCGTAGCGAGGCACCGTGCCCGACGCATAGCGAGCGCAGCGAGCGATGCGAGGGGATGCAGTGCACTTTAAACTGTGTCCATGTCGACTGTGTTGACATTCAGGTAAAAAAACTGTGAAAAACCCCATGTCGACTTTGTGAATGTCGACCTAGACAATGTCGAACTAATGACCTTGTCGACCTAATGACCTGTCGAACTAATGACCTTTCGACCTAGAATCATTTCGACCTTTTCCCATGTCGACCTAGAGTCATGTCGACCTTTTAGCAATTCGACCTAATGGATTCGATGTAATGACATTCGACCATAATGCATTCGACCAAACGATCCCAACCCCATCCCACGCATAGATGCCTACCCTCCTGCATTCTGCAGGAGACTCCCTGAAATAACAGCAATCTCCCTCTCTCCCTCATTAGTCTAGCAATCTCCCTCATGTCACCTTGCCCACATTACGCTGTTAACTTTTTGAGGAAAAAAGGAATGAGAGCTAGATACATTTACATTGAGTCATCAGCACCATTTCCCAGCACATTACCAAGGATAGTAGCTCTTACTAACTGCTTTAGGGCTCATCTACATTTGGATATTTCATTTTAAAAGATTCCTCTCAGATGTAGCAGTACAGACCCACGCTTGTAGGTGCCACGTTCACAATCTGTTTTCATTATCTCTCCATATAGGGAACTAGACTCAGTGGACCGCTTTGCAAAATTCTATTTCTAACTATAATCCCCTGAAACTAGTTTTCAAAAGTAGACAAGTCATCGGCTGCCGCCGCCAAGTCCCGCCACCTGAAAGCTCCACCGCTCCGGTCCCCAGCTCCTGCTAGGGTACCGGCTCCCGCACCTCCTCCACCAGCGGCGGCTCCGATCCCCATCCCTGCCCCGCTCCCGCTAAGGTACTGTCTCCCGCTCCTCGTCCCCTGCCACCGGCTCTGGTCTCCATCCCTGCCCCGCTCCTGCATGTGGTTAAAAGCCTCATGCAATTCGATAAATATTATGTGCAGCTCATAATATTTATCGAGACGACATTCAACGGCGTGCCTGCGCATCGCATCGAATGTCAGCTTAAAAATGCATGCAATCATTTGATTTATCGGCCAGATGTGGCCGAAATCGAATGATTGCATGCAATATCTGACATATGTATGGGCAGCATTAGTCCTGCCCCTTATCAGTGCTGATGATCACCGTAACGTACTACCTCAGGTGAACACACAGCTGTACATTTGTTCTGAATTCACTGCTGTCTGTGAATTAAAGGCAGCTCACAATCTGTATATTTGGCACTATCAGTGTCTGCCTGACTAAGTGTATAATGGGCTCCCATCTCACAGACAGACCAAATTACACTGTGCTCCTGCCATTATCAAGCTACATGCCCTATAGTATGTTTTCTGCTATGTACAGGACATGGGTGCTTGTACCATGTCATCCACTGCCTCCACTTGTCACCCTCTGCCCCCTCTTGCCTTCATTTATCACTATCTGCCTCCCTATATCCCCATACCTCCCAACTTTTGACCTGAAGAAATAGGGACACTCGCGCGGCGAAGCAAATGAGGGGGGGGGGGGCGTATGCAAATGAGGGCGCGGCTTATGCTAATTAGCCGCGACCTCGTTTTCATACGAGAATAGACGCTGTGCGCATGCGCACAGCGTCTATTCTACTAGATTGGGGGGTCTCCCAACTGCCACCCTCCCGCAGCGGGACATTGCCTGCCGCGGGTGGGACAGCGGGACAGGACCCGAAAATCGGGACTGTCCCTCTAAAACATACCTCCCAACTTCTGAAGTTGGGAGGTCGGGATGTTCGCGCGGCGAAGCCACGCGCGCTCCCGAAAAGGGGGCGTGGCCTCGAGAAAAGGGGGCGTGGTCTCACGGGGTCACGCGAACTCCGGCCACGCCCCGTTTTCGCCGCTCATCGGCGCTGAATAGATGCTATGCGCACAGCGTCTATTCTCGGCAAGCTGGGGGGGCTCCCAACTGTCCCCCCCACCGCGGGACAATGGCGGCCCCGGACGGGACGCGGGAACGTCCCCGAATATCGGGACGTTCCCGCGGAAATCGTGACAGTTGGGAGGTATGCTAAAATCGTGACAGTTGGGAGGTATGTATCCCCTTGCCTCTGCCTCTCCCTGTCAGTGGCGCCGAGAAGGGGGGAGTGGGTACTCTTTTCCCTCTCTTTTGCTGAGCAGAGCAGTGGCAGGCAGAGGGGACTCCCAACTGCCCCCCACCATGAAAAACTGTTAGACCCGAGCGGGACGCAGAACCATCCATCCCCCAAAGACCTGGACTGTCTCATGAAAATTGCACAAGGATGAGTTTTATATTTAGCTGTAAACACCTGGTTGGCCACCTGGGTGGATGTTCAACAGTTGGGCCAAGCACCCCAAACCACATGGGCACTATGATTGTGACAAATAGTTAATGTTTCTTTTATAGAAAGAAAAACGAAATAACACATAATAAGAGAGCGCTTATTGAACGTGCGTGATCTTCCTACAGTCGGAGCTAGTAAATGATTCCTCTGTGCTGCTTCTTAGCAGCAGGATTCTGCAGTGACCTTTCCAAGATCTGCATGTTCAGGCTTGAGCCATCAGGAATGCATATGCCAAGTACTGCTCACTTATTATAATGTGATTGTGCAACACACACATTGCTAACAATTAAAGATAAAATAACAGGAAATTACATTTAAATAGCAATTACCATGAGATTAAATTGCTAGAAAATCATATTACCGTCTGGGTACAGACACAGAACAACCTGAAGCTACCCGCTGTATGTGTGAGGCAATTTATATAATATTACGAGCAATAAAGGTTAGATTACATTTACTATATTGCGCATTGCATGATCTTGTAGTACGTTGACAAGGTGACAAATTAAATACATTTTAAATCAAGGAATAAGCAGCAGGTAAAACCTGGCATAAAATCTGTGTTTCAGTACATGCAGATGCAAGAAGAACTGAGGCGGAGGGCAGAACTGATGGAAGCTAAGTGTAACAGTGCACAGCGGGAGACAGATGCCTTAGAACTGGAGATCACATCACTTCATTCTGGACTTCACCAAGCAAAACTTACCTCCAAGGGACTGGAAAAGGAATGCGTAAAACTGCAGTCTCATATAGCAGCCAGCAGAAACGTTAGTGTACCTACTGTAGAAAAAGTAGCTTCAAAAATTTCTATTGCTGTGTATGAGTTGTTAAATACTCCCCAAAATAATATCACTGCTACTGAATGTTACCAGTTATATCTTCTCATTCACATTGTCATTGAAATGGACATCCTCGTGACCAATGTTCCCTCTAATTTTACGAAGGCTGTGTGCGGCAAAAGATTTTGGCTGTGCAACTTTGGAAGGAAATTTACATTTTTGTGCGTCACTTATATATAACTGGAAAATGACATTCAGCATTTGTGTTAACTTTACTTAAAAATGATATTAAACATTTGAACATTCAAAACACAGCACACAATGTAGTTAATGGGTGAAACACACATTAATTGGAGTCCACAACTGGAAAAAGGGACCACTGCTGCTTTGTGCGCTCTGTTGTAATGTCTGTGCGCACGCTCTTCGAGTTGTGTGCGCGCGCACGCGTGCACAGCTTAGAGGGAACACTGCTCGTGACTACATACATGATTAGGTAGCCGCTTCTACTGTATAATCTTTTGCTGGTTATTGATGATTCAAAGTTTGAATTCATGGGGTGAATTCAATTTTTGGGGGCTAAATACTGGTTGGGTTTAAGTGTTGCAGGTGCCCATCATTTCTGCTCACACTCTCCTGTGTTGGCAAGCAGAAATGGGGGAATAGACAGGCTTTTGGATGGCTAAATTTGGTGCATTTGTATGTGACAAAAGCGATAAGTAATGGATTTCTCAAAAACAATTCAGGCACCCATTACTTACCACAGCGCCTATCTTAAGAAGTTACAATGGAGGCTGAGTACCAGGCAGAGTCTGCTTGAGGAGTCTATGTGGATGATAGAGAGATTGGATCCACCAGCACACTTGAGCAATGTTAATATAAGAAAAGTGTGCTTTGCAGGGTTTGTTCGGTCCAGCGCTAGAATGTGGGGGATGCTTACTCTCCAATTTTTTTTTTTTTTTTTTTTTGCACTGGAAAATCTATGAGTAATCGCTGCCGCACATGACTTGCATGTGTCTCTGAATCAGGCCCTAAATTGTTCTGGCCACAATTCCTTTAACAGTGAACAGTTGGTATATATGTACTGTAGTATTTATAGTTTTTTTTCATTTACTTTTTATTAATTTTTTAATGAAGTCTTTATTACATTCCCAAAGACAAGGACAGAGGGCTTGATCACGGAGCTTAGTTGCCATCACATCACTTTAATCACTTCCACATATAATTCTGACACTTAAAAAATATCTCTCCAATTGAGGAAGACCCCCATGGATAACTTGGTATTTATTATTTTATTGTTCTAAAAATGAATTATAAAAAAACAGGTATACACAGTAATGTATATTTTCATATTAGATCAACTTGCACTGAATCCCATAGTGAACTGTGATACTAAGTAATCAACCCTTAGAGTACCACCGTTGATGTTAGAGATCCTCAAAATATCCGCTAAAATGCCAGCATCGCTCACAGCCACTGATCTTTTTTTGGGTGCAATATTTAACTAAACGTCAAATAATTGACTTGGCTGTATTTGTATTTATTTATACTAAAACAGCAGTCGCTGTGAGCAAGGCTGCCATTTTTAGCGGATATTTTGTGGATCTCTCACAACAACGTTGTCACTCAAAGGGTTAAACAATCAATAATAAGGTATTTAAAAAATTGTCAAATACTTTTTCCTGTATGACTATAATACAGGATGAAAGTCAAACATTCATTTTTTTTTTAATGAAAAACAGATAAATGAGAACCTTTATCTAGAGGTGACAGCACTGAAACAACAAAACCAGACGTTGGAAAATGATGTGAAAGGATCGGAGAGTGAGAAGAAAGGCCTCCACTTACAAGTTGAAAACCTGCAACAAGAAAAGCAGAGACTAATGTCTCAAAAAGAGCTGCTGTTTGGAATAATGAAGAAAAAAGGAAAACAAAAACACCAGTTTGTGAAGCGAAACAAAGGGTATTAATGGTCATGTGAATATTATAGACACCAAGCAATACTAATCAAACAGACATGTTCGTTAGCTTGTGGGGGAAAAATATGGTGGTTCTTATTACAGCTGTACTTGATTATTTTTGCAGGATTTGGATTTGGCTCTGATTTGTTGTCAACTTTTGTATTTGTATTTGCCAAGCTACTGTGACTCGTTTTGGATTTTTAAATGAACAAAAAAAAATTATCACAAAATGTAGCCTTTTTTAAGTTCCTAGAGTATTATTAACCTCAATATCATTAATTTCCAGTCAATTTTAATCTCCTCACAGCTCACAATAATGTTCACAAACATAGGCCAAAGGCCGGCTAGCTAACCTAAGCATAGAGCAGCGGCACAAACCCCCACCAGTTTTTTTCTGTTTAAAATGTTTAGCAAATTGGTAATGCATTAATATTAACCAATCAAACCAACTCACTCTCAATAGAAATAATAGAGAGAAAGTTGCGTTGGATACATTGTGTGTTGGAAAAACTGTAGGTTGGATAGTGCAGGTCGGATACAGTTTGGGTTGGATACAGTGAAGTCAAAAGTGTGAGTCAGATACAGTGCGGGTTGGAAACAGTTTGCAATCGGTGTGGTATATGGTCACGACAGTCGGGATCCCGACAGTCATTATTCCGGCGTCGGGATCCCGACTGTCCGGACTCAGACAGTGGGGCAAGCGCAACAAAGCCCCTTGTGGGCTCGCTGCACTCGCCACGCTGTGGGCACAGTGGCTTGCTACGCTCGCCACCTATTCTATTCTCCCTCTATGGGGGCCGTGGCCCCCCACGAGGGAGAATAGCCGGTGGCCGTTGGGACCCCGAGTGTCAGGGTAATGACTGTCAGGATCCCGACTGTCGGGAAACTGTCCGGCACCCATTTGCAATGGATACAGTTTGAGATACAGTGCAGGTTGGAAACACCAATATTGCACTCACTGTAACAGGTGGTGCCAGTGTTGTCCTCAGTGTGGGGGTATCAGCAGTATTGGTACTGCTGGGGTGTCAGCAGTGTTGGTTGTGCGGTGGTTCCAGCTGTGTGGGCACTGCCAGTGGTGTCCACAATATGAAGGTACATGTGGTGTCGGCAGTGCATGTAGTGTCCTCAGTGCAGGGGTGCCAGCATTATCCTTAGTGCAAGGGTACAGTTGATGTCATTAGTACGGGGGGCCATGCATTGTTCTCGGCAGTGCGGGAGTGCACTCAGTGTGTGGTGCCTGCAGAATCCTTATTGCAGTAATGTCAGCAGTGCAAGAGTGCCAGCGGTGTCCTCAGTGCAAAGGTGTCAGCAGTGCCTGCTGTTCTCAGTGCAAGGGTGCCTGTCGTGTCCGCAATGCTGGGGTGCTGGTGGTATAGGCAGATGTCAGCATTGCAGGAGTGCTGGTGGTGGCAACAGTGTGGTTGCCCATTTATTTGACAGGTTTAGCCTTGAGTGGCATTTTTCTGGAGGTGTTCCATTTTTCTGGAGGTCTTTGTCGTCTGAAGCAGAGTTCCATGGCCTTGCAAAGGAGCTGTGACGGACAATCTGAGTAATCTCGGGATTACTCAGATGGTCTTTGGTCTGCATGTGATATCTACTTTCCTTTCCTCCACTGAGACATTTCCTGATTCCACACTTGTGAAGGAATGGGGTAAATATTGGCAGTGGCAGTGCATACACGGTCAGATTTGGCTGTCTATTTATGAAATCAGTAAGCATGGTGGAAAGTTTCTGAATGCCAGACTGTCCAATTATCACTGATTGTTTGTGATCATAAACTGTATGATTATTGGTCTGGCTCCTTGCTTGGTAACTAGTTTATTATTTAACTGCATATCCCAGCAATGGGAATTATAGGAACTGTGGCCTTCAGTGTATGTTTGCTGAATTATCTGATATCTCCTCTGTTCGGAGTGGTTCCCAAGTTTCTTGAATGACGGCAGCCTAAAAATACATTTTTATTTCTTATTTTTTACATTACACTTAGGCCAAAAATATCTATTATTATTATTATTATTATTATTATTATTAATAATAATAAGGATTATAAAATGAAGTAAAATGCTGGTTACCTGTTATGCTTAGGATGAGTTATGTGGCGGTGATGGTGGTGGTGGACGACAGGCTTGTGCTTCGGATTGTCCACATATTTTATGAATGTCTGCCAATCATATAGTGTATATTTAATGACAGGAGCACATACATTTTTCTTCCAGAAACCATGATGAAATTGAAATTAGTAATAATGGAAGCAAAATCTACATGGATCCCACAGGTAGGGGATCATCCTCTGGATTATCAAACTGCTCCAGCCATTCCCAGAGGCTGAGAAGGAAAAAAAAGGTACAGTACATGGGGCTACAAGGAAGTATTATTATTTCACTGATGGGAGGTGATTATTGGGTACTTGTTTCCTAGCACGGCGCCCCCGATTTTGATCGAAGTGCATCTTACACAATCGCATTGCATGCAATATAGCGGCATGTGATGCAATTCTATTTTTCTTTGTACAAGCACCCTGAGGGGTGCTTACAATGTTAAATGCACCCCCATTGTCAACTCCACCCCCACTATCAACGCCAACCTGAAGCGTGGCGAGCGCAGCGAGCCCACGAGGGGCAGCGGTACGTTTCCTCCAACCTTTTCATACCCCCACTATCCACATCGGCGTGGAGTTGATTTTAGATAGTGTGGCGAGCGGACATGGTTACTTTTCATGTATTCCGCTGCACTCGCCACGCTTCGGGCTCTGTGGCTCGCTGCGCTCGCCATACTATCTAAAATCAACTCCACGCCGACATGGATAGTGGGGGTAGGAAAAGGTCGGAGGACGCATACCGCTGCGCTCGCCACGCTTCGGATTGGCAATGATAGTGGGGGTGGCGTTGACAATGCGGGTGCATTTAACATTGTAAGCACCCATCAGGGTGCTTGTACAATTAGAAATCGCATTGCATCGCATACCATTTGCTGGCATGCAATGCTATGCGATATTTCATTGTACAAGCACTCCTGTTAATTTAACGGGAATATCGCATTGCACGCATCGCACACCACTAAGTACGGTATGCGATGGGCGCCGTGCTAGGAAACAAGTACCGATTATTGCAGTTGCTCCATAAAATAGTACAGTTATACACTACTTTGTACTTGCTAGCACACTATTATGAAATTGCATGTAAATATGCATTACTAATATACCACATAACAGACCATTACATAGGCATGTAGAGGCTAAGGGAATCTACAAAATAAAGTAAAAAGAATCCCACCCAATCCCAAACGCCCAATTCCATCTCCTAAAAATCCCTACCTAGCCGAAGCTTATTGACATGCAATTCTGATTCTGCTGGAATGAGATACAATCAGGGCCATCTTAACATAGGGACTCTTGATTGTAGTGTCCTTTGAGCAGAAGCATTTTGGGCCAGGACATTGGCCCCAGGCCACTGCCTCCGGAGTATATTGGGAGGCAGGTAGAGAATGCTACACGACTGTTCTATATGTGAATGACATAGTGTGGCCAGGCAACATCCTCTACCTGCCTCCAGCCTGCAACCAGACCGTGAATGCTGATTGGTGGAGGGCTGGAGTTATTCATCAATCAGTGAGGCAGATGTATCAACTAGTGTTAAGTGCATATGCTGCACTTAACGCTAGTTAAGTGGAGGGATTACGTTTTTTTTTTAAATGTATTACTAGCGCACTTAACGTGCGCCCAGTAACGCTCGTCAGGGCTGGCCCTTTAACCCACCAGCAATTTGCGGCCGGGGTGATATATTAACAGCCTTGAAAGTGTTTCCCCAGCTGCTTTGCCAGCTCAGGGCTAGCGTTGTCATATACCCATTGCAGGGACATAGCTAGCCCTGCTGCTGTGATAATAGCGAGATCTCACTCATGCCCAGTGAGCTGGCGGGGCAGGCAGAGACAGCGCATCAGTGTGAACTAATGCGCTGTCTCCAGGAGGGGGACATCGTCAGAGGGGGGAGTTTGCGCTCAAGATGTTGATACATGTTAATACATCTTGTCGATGTCCCTTCCTGCTTTGCCTAGTTAAGCGCCATTATAATACATCTGCCCCAATGTGCTTAAAGCCATTCACTGTTCAGAAGCATGTGAAATATTCAGAGTATTGATACAACTGTGTCCATTGTCAAGATACTGTGATGTGCCATTCTAGGTCTTCCTCTTGTACTATGCTATTTGTGTTGTATTTAATGTACCATGTGTCATTCTTTTCCAAATCTCTCAATAAAAATATATATATATATATATATATATATATATATATATATATACCATATATACTCGAGTATAAGCCTACTTTTTCAGAACATTTTTTATGCTGAAAAAGCCCCCCTCGGCTTATACTCGAGTGAGGGTCCCACTTGAGTCAATAAGTTTTCCCAGTTTTCTGTTGTAAAATTAGGTGCCTCGGCTTATATTCGGGACGACTTATACTCGAGTATATACGGTATATATATATATATAAAAAAAAAGAAGCATGTTAAGACACATCCATGGCCCCCTGATGTTAGTGAAGGTACCCATTTAATCATGAGAATATATAGGTAGAACATTGCTTTGCCCAGGGCCTACAATACCATCAAAATGGCCCTAGATGCAATCAGTGAAACCTCCATATGCATTGCCTAGTGGTTGTAGCACTGCAGCTCTACACTTACACAGCAGTAAGACTTGTCACCCCTAAAATAGTGAAGTTAGGTAATCCCTATGGGATTGCAGTTACCCAGCGTACAGTCACTATGTTGACAGTGACTGTGTAGATAGGAGAAAGCTGACACTGGGATCCCGACACTGTTGAAATACTACTTAAATCTTCCTTACCAGGCATGCATTATAAGAGTTGGTGGCCGAGTGGAATGCTGGAAAAACGTTCGGCTGCATCCCCCACATGGCCACTGACTCAGACTTCATTACATCCGACCCTTACAGTTATAATGCCCAAACAGTTAAAATGCTGTTAGTAGCTTTCAATAGTGTTGGGATCCCAGCGATGGGTTTCTCCTATATGCACAGAAACATGTGGAGCAATGAAATTGTTGCTCCGTTAAAGGGCATTAAAGCAGCTATCCATGCTAGCCAGCTGAAATGTGCAAAAAGTGACCAGTTTAGGTGCCAAAACATTTTAGGGTCACGCCAGCACTTTGGTTGGGTGTTGTCGTTTTGCTCGGCTAAACCTGGCCTGTTTGGGCATGATCAGTGCAGATAAGGAAAATAAGAAAATATGCCCCCCATCCCCACCCCTGATCCATTTTAATTGGTAGATCGGCTTTGGAAAACAATTGATTCCCCTCATACAATTTGATGGCAGATCAGAACCATTTGGCCCATTCAGTCTGCCCTTGTACACACATACACTTACACGCTAGGGTTAATTTTGTTAGGAGCCAATTAACCTAGCAGTATATTATTCGATTGTGGGAGGAAACGCACGTACATACAGGGGGAATATACAAACTCCACACAGTTAGGACCCTGGTCGTAATCAAACCATGACCTAAGAGCTGAAAATCCGTAATGGTAACCATTACACCATCCATACAGCACTCATAGGGGGAGGGGGTATTTAGTATGTGCTGATATTTTCCCACAGGGGAAATATCAGCACTCACCTATTCAATGCTGCCATTAATGACAGCATTGAAGGCTGTCAGATCCGACTTTTGTTAAAGTTGGATCTGTTTTGTCGGAACCGGCCACGGATTGACAAATTCCTGTCCGTATTCTGACAATCGGCTGCCCTTTCCGTGAATTTGCAGACTTTCAGACACTAGGCAGTCAGTCATTGAATAGTGTTGATGTATTGTCGGATGAAATGAAAAATGTCCGGTATTCAGTCAGAATCCCATATTGGATTCCTCCCCATAGTCTCTATTGGCAAAGTGGTTGTATACAGATTATATGTCCTGCATTTAGAAACAAATAATTGAAAAGATTAGATTAAGCTGGGGAAATGATCATACTGTATGGTGCTGCAATCCCTACTTTTGTCCTGTTTTAGTAGTAAGATGAGACGTAGGGGTGGACATCTATTCTCAGTGGTTACATGTAGGTAGGGCCAATCTTGGGCCATTTTTTCAATCCTGAGATTGAAAACTGTGAATCCTAGGATCGTCCTCCTGATATGTGAGGAAATGTGTTCCAAGAGCTAGGGTGCCCACTGCAGTAGCTCATTAATTGTCCACCAGGGTAGTGGAAGACTGTGGGCAGCCGGGCTGTGTACAGAGCAGTGGGTGGAGGAGGAAGCGCAAAGACTCCGGGCAAATGCATCAACGGAGGTGAAGACGAGGTGACCTGTACACAGCAGTGGGTATGAAAGGAAGTGAAATGCACTCCAGGCAGACGCGGCGGCTGGGGAAGGAGGCAAGGTGACTGCACGCAAATGGAGATTCCAATCCCGGGATTCAAATACCGTACAAAAATGCCCTAAATCCTGGCATCCTGCTGATTCCGGGATTGGCATCCCTAGTTAAATGTTTTTCTTACAATGGATGGAATTTTTCTTTATTTGCTTTTTTTATGTATTTATTACCATTGCTTGGTGGTTTCCAAAAGACCTTGGCTGCCACCTCATGGTGAAGCAGTGATATCCATGTTAAAATACGTCTGAATTCGGCTGTATAACAGCAAGCTCAGCCACAGATTGAAAGGTGCACATACATGAACCATCACGATATCATGATGGTTCATCCATCAAATTCTTTATTAAGTTAAAGTTAGTTACCATGACATTGTAAGATGGCAGAAGTCAATGCACCATTGGGCGGAAGGCTGTATGTGTCCATCCATTTCCCTTCAGTAATAATTATTACTGCCCCCCCCCCCCCTTCCCCAAATAATATCTTAATAAAACCAGAGAGAGATAATTTTTTTTCTAAAGCATTGTATAATAAATAATCTCTGGATCTTTCATGTGGTCAGTATCAATGTGTAATAGCTTTGTGATCCTCCTTTATGTAAATATGCTTTTTCATTATAAAATATTATAAAATAAGATAACAACTGTTATTTCTGCAGGCAGCAAAACATGAATGTAAAGCTCCTGACAGCACACAAGGAACTGAAGCTCAGATGGACTGTGATAGGTACATATTGTGTAATACTTACTTTTTTTTATCCATGCAATATACAAGGGTGGTGAAACAAGACCTCTCACAGTCAGAATGTTCTCTAATTCATTTAAATTTCCCACCAGGCTAAAGCAGGTAGATTGCGGCTTCCCATCACGGCCATTAGACTGCACCTCATATAACTCATTATGGGGCAGGTGTATAATGCCTGGTGAAGAGATAAACTGGAGATAAAGTGTAAGGAAATAACGCACCAGCCAATCAACTCCCAACTGTCATATTTCAAGAAAAGCTAATTGGCTGGTGCATTACCTCCTTCCACTTTGGCCCCCCTTCTGGTTCACTCGCAAAGGAAAATTCCTTCTCAAATGGACAAAACCATGTGCACTGCAGGTGGGGTAGATGTAAGAGTGCAGAGAGATTTAGATTTAGGTGAGTTATTTTGTTTCTGTGCAGGGAAAATACTGACTGCTTTATTTTTACACTGCAATATAGATCTTTGAAGTAAAACCACACCCAAATATAATGATATCTGCACAAGTTACATCTGCCCCACCTGCAGTGCATATGGTTTTGTCCATTTGAGAAGGAATTTGCATTTGCGAGTGAACCAGAATATCTCTGCGCCATTCTTAATCAGGGCCGGCGCCACCACTAGGCAAGGTTAGGCATTTGCCTAGGGCGCCGGCCACTGGAGGGCGGTAGTGAGCTGGCCTGGCCAGCAGGAGGAAGCTAGTGCTCCTTTGCGGAGCTAGTGAGTTACAACAACTCACTGCTCCATCCTCTGATCCCCGTACACGACGGAGTAGATCCTGTCCGACTTGGCGCTTCCTTCTCTTGTCACTGCTGCTGTCAGGCAGCAGCCAGCAGCCACGCACCCCCATCTTGCCTCCCCTGCTCAGCAGGTGAGCGACGCTGCACTTCCCTGCTGCAGCCTTCACTGGCTGAGAATGATCAGTCAGCCCCGCCCCCTTTCCAGTACTCGGCCTCTCCAGGCCCCAGCGGCGTCAGGAAGACTGGCCTGGCAGCATGAATGACAGCAGAGCTCAGCACACACAGGGCCTGCAGCATGGTCTGGTGAGACACAGACAGAAGAATCTTTCCGGCTGTCTTGTAGGTGAGTGCAACTTTGCTTGGGGGGAGGGGGGATGGGGGAGAAGAGCAGGAGCACGAGCACAGTGTGGGATTGGGAATAGGGTAAAATGCAGTGTGGAAGGGGGGAGTTAGGAGGATGTAGTAAAGTGTGGGAAATGCACAGTGTGTGATGGGGGTGGTATGCACTGTGTGGGGGATTGGGTGGTATGCACTGTGTGGGGGATGGTAGTTAAGATGTACAGTGTCTGGGATGGGGTGGTATGCACTGTGTGGGGGATGGTAGTTAGGATGATGTACAGTGTGGGGGATGGTATGCACTGTGTGAGGGATGGGGGTGGTATGCACTGTGGGGGATGGTAGTAGTAAGGATGTACAGTGTGTCTGGGATGGGGGTGGTATGCACAGTGTCTGGGATGGGGTGGTATGCACTGTGTGGGGGGATAGTAGTTAGGATGATGTACAGTGTGGGGGATGGGGTGGTATGCACTGTGGGGGATGGTAGTAAGGATGTACAGTGTGTCTGGGATGGGGGTGGTATGCACAGTGTCTGGGATGGGGTGGTATGCACTGTGTGGGGGGATGGTAGTTAGGATGATGTACAGTGTGGGGGATGGTATGCACTGTGTAAGGGATGGGGGTGGTATGCACTGTGGGGGATGGTAGTAAGGATGTACAGTGTGTCTGGGATGGGGGTGGTATGCACAGTGTCTGGGATGGGGGTGGTATGCACAGTGTCTGGGATGGGGTGGTATGCACTGTGTGGGGGGATGGTAGTTAGGATGATGTACAGTGTGGGGGATGGTATGCACTGTGTAAGGGATGGGGGTGGTATGCACTGTGGGGGATGGTAGTAAGGATGTACAGTGTGTCTGGGATGGGGGTGGTATGCACAGTGTCTGGGATGGGGGTGGTATGCACTGTGTGGGGGATGGGGGTGGTATACACAGTGTCTGGGATGGGGGTGGTATGCACTGTGTGGGGGATGGGGGTGGTATGCACAGTGTGGGGGATGGGGGTGGTATGCACAGTGTGGGGGAGTTAGGATGTACAGTATGAAGGATTAGGGTGGGATGCACAGTGTGGGGGAGTTTTTTTGTTTTGTGTACACTTTGTTTGTTTTGGTTGCCAGGCAGCAGCACCTGAGGTATGCAACTCTCTCCTTCTCTCTCCTTCTCTCTCTCCTTCTCTCTCTCTCTCTCTCTCTCGCTCTCTCTCGCTCTCTCCTTCTCTCTCTCTCTCGCTCTCTCTCGCTCTCTCCTTCTCTCTCTCCTTCTCTCCTTCTCTCTCTCTCCTTCTCTCTCTCCTTCTCTCCTCTCTCTCTCTCTCTCTCTCTCTCTCCTCCTCTCGCTCTCTCCTTCTCTCTCTCTCTTTTATCTGCCCTTAGTGGATTATATTCCATACAGGGTTACTTATAAAATGCCCCTTTCACCTTACTGTCTGGGAGGGGTGAAATATGGGGGGGCGCAATAGACTGAACTTTTGCCTAGGGCGCCACTAAACCTTGCACCGGCCCTGTTCTTAATACATCTGCCCCACTGTCCCAACAACAGCTGCAAGATGGTGGGGATGGCGGAAACATAGTCAAACATTGTGGTGCCTAGTGTAGCAAGATTTCAGAGGCTAACGGGTAAATCAGAATCTAAAATTCATTAATAACTTGTCGATGTGTATGGTGATAATGTAATTTCACAGAAGCATGTTTAGGTCCAGTAAATTCCCTCATATGTAGAGATAATCCATGGCAAATATCACGTCCTACGTGTGCTTTACCCCTTCTCTTGAGAGGAGTATGTCAGTGTATCTCACATGTCAGTGTAAAGAGGACACTAAGGCCAGTATTCAATGGCCGGGGGTCGAGGGCAGCAGCGAATCCTGTGATTCGCTGCACTTTCGCCCAGATTCTCCCTGCTAAAAGATTCGCTGGCAGCCGCCCGTTCACATTATTCAACGCGTCAGGGGCTCTCAGCCCCTGACGGCGATAATTACCCTCTGCGGCGAATTGCACTCGGCTCTCTCCCCTGCTGCTGTGGCTACAATGCCACTGCAGGGGATTGAGCGGAGTCACAGCGGGGGAGCACGCTGATGCTGCCAGGAGCCCCCGCACAGCTTGAGGACGGGGACGGGTCCAGCAGCAGTAGCAGACCTCCAGCTCCAGCAGTCCCAGCGCTGACATCTGCTATCACCACGCTGGGGCTGCCAGAGCCGGAGAACTGCTGCTGCTGGAGCCTTCCCCGCCCTCAGGCTGTGCGGGGGCTCCGTGTTGATCAGATGTGCCGGAGGTCTGCTGCTGCTGGAGCCTTCCCCGCCCTCAGGCTGTGTCAGGGCTCCGTGCTGATTAGTGTCCGGGCTCTCTCCCCTTCCCTCAGACCACCAGAGCCTGCCTGAATTACAAGGTACCTACACTGCAGTCATGACTGCAATTGCCTGTCAGCTCATGTCTCCCCCCCCCCTCGCTGCTCAGCTGGCTGTGTCAGTTCACTGAGGGGGGGGGATGTAATAAAACTTCTAAATATATTAAAGAGGCGCTAGTAATAATTGAATATAAGCAAGACCCATCAGATTAAATTAAAACTGATTTTTTTACATAAAAAAAAAGGAAATAAAACATTTATTTCTAAAGAAACATGTTCAGTTCTCCATAAAAAGCTGCCGAATGCTAAATGGAGAATCATGGCGAATTTCAATGGAGAAAGCAGTTCTCCATTTGAGCATTGAATACACTCTTGGCGAATTCCACTAAAAACCCCATTGAAAATCACAGGCGAATTGTGGAGAATCATTTACGGCGAATCGGCAGACATTCGCTGTTCATTTGTGGCGAATTGCCTCCATTGAATATGGCGAATTGTTTTTTTCTAACAGAAAATTCGCCGTTTAACCCAGCGAATTGCCAGATTCACTGAAAAAAACGGCGAATCTGAGGCATTGAATACTGGCCTAAGTGGTCAGGTTCTAGGACAAGAATGCACAACCACTGATCTCCAGGGACAGCAAACAGCCGCATCCATTGTCTGATCACCAATCAGGGAGTCATTTTGATTGATGATTTCATTTATTTGAACAATGTCTAGTCATCAACTGAAGCTCAAGGTCCTGAGCTGGGCAGGCCTGTTCTAGCCAAAGCAGACATATCTGTTCTAGCCAAAGCAGACATATCTGGCATAGTGAATTGTGAATATAATATATATATATATATCATTTTCATTACAGGAAATATATACACATAGAGGAAGATAGAAACAGATGGAATAAATCCACACAATGCTCGGTAAATTTTGTTATATATAATTATTACAGTCCTAGATAGGCATAGGGTGTGGTATTATATGTAAACATGGTCATGTCAATATTCGCTATGTACGTACTGGTGAAATATTGCACATGATAGAGGGCCAGATGTACTAATCTTAAAAAGTGATAAAATGGAGACTAATAAACTATCAGCCGCTGACTGAGTTTGAAAAATGACAGTTGGGGCTGTTTTTTATCACTTTTCAAGGCTTAGTACATCTGGCCCCCAATATTCACATGTAGGCTTTGGTGGCCGAGGACAACCTTTTTTCTTTTGACGGCTCTAGTGTGTCCTTCGTGGACATACGACTTTTGAGCACTCTCCCCATTACCCTTTCTCTAGTACTTAATGCCTACTGTAATTTTATATAGCCTTCTATAGAAAATAGTACGCGGTGTGCAATCTGGCCTTACAAAGACAGCTAGTGAAGGCTATCCTTCACTGGCGGCTCACAGGCTGATATTTACTGTGAGTGCTCAAGAACACAAATATATTGCGCATCTCTCACAGAAATATTGGCACTAAAAGGATTACGGGGTGTATGCACTAAGCCTTAAAGAGAGCTATAAAGTCATACTTGCCCGAGAAAACACAGGCGTTCCCCGGCCATTGGGAGGGAGTGCCACTGATGTCATCAGCGGTCATCCTCTCCCCACGGCCTTTGCAGTGCTGAGTAGTCTATACTTACCTGGCGCTTGCAAGCTGGGGGCAATTCGATGGTGCACTCCTAGGGATACATTTGCAGCTGTGCACAGGCTTGGAAGGGGGAGGGAGAGCACGGTGGGGTGCCGTCTACCTTCTCATTGGGCTCCGGACACTCACAGCCCAGGGAGCAGGTCTGAATCGGGCCATTAGACTAAGCGATTTTGTCTAACTAATGATAGTCTGTGATCTAGCTAATATTGCCTTGCCTGCACATTCTATCTATGTAGGTGATACTGACTTAGAAGTTATAGAGGTACATTTATTAAGATGGGATGTTGCCCCGAGCAACCAATCAGATTCTATCTATTATCTTCTAGAACAGGCATGTCCAACCTTGGACCTACAGCTGTGAAACTACAAGTCCCATCATGCCTTGCCACAGTTTTGCTATTATGGAATGCTAAAACTATTGCAAGGCATGCTGGGATGTGTAGTTTCACAACATCTGAAGGGCCAAGGTTGGCCATGGCTGTTCTAGAAGATGCTAAATAAATAAGAAGTGCAACCTGCTTGATTGCTATGGGAAACATCCCATCTTAAATAGAACTTCCATCGTAAATTTACACAGCAGCAACTGCAGCAAATCACTGCTTTTGCAAATTCCTTGGTTCTACCCTGGCTGCAGTAAATAATCTGTGAGATTTGATTTATTGTATGATGCAGGGCAGCAGGAGATAAAAACTTCAAACGGGATTCTCCTGCAGGATCCGGGAGGGTAGGCAACCCTGAATTAATCATCTAAAGCCAGAGATGTTCAGCAGGTAGATGTGAGCTGCACTCCAAAGGGTTAAATTCAGCCTCCGGACCACAGCAGTATTGATCAGTGCTCTTTCTTATAATGCCGATGGGAGTAACTGCCAGATGTCATGGTATGGGAATTCCTCTCCAGAAGAGAGAGCTTGCTGTGTATCATTTAACATTATATCTGTCATTGTTAAAACGAAGCACAAGATGGCACCAGTGTCTTAAGAAAAGACCAGGCTTCTGTGTAACGATACAAAAGAGCAGTACTGTATGTGGTGGATGCGGTCATCTATTAGAATGAACTTAGGTCTACAGTCATTAGGTCGACCCCACTAGGTCGACTGGCAGGAAGGTCGACCTGACTTAAGGTTGACATGGGCCAAGGTCGACATGACTTAAGGTCGAATTTGCATATAGGTCGACATGAGGAAGGTCGACTGGTCATAAGATCGACATGGGTTTTTCACTGTTTTTTGAGCCGACATGTGCTGACAGGTGGTATTTCATGCCCTACCATCCACTAGGGCGTGGTGGGAGAATAAAATAGTGTGCCGAGCGCAGCGAGGCACCGTGACAGAAGCATTGCGAGCGAAGCGAGGGTCCGATTCTCATTGCCAACTGTGTCCATGTCGACTGTGTCGACATTCGGATAAAAAAACAGCGAAAAACCCATGTCGACCTTATGACCAGTCGACCTTCCTCATGTCGACCTTTATGCAAATTCGACCTTAAGTCAGGTCGACCTTCCTGCCAGTCGACCTAGTGGGGTCGACCTAATGACTGTAGACCTAAGTTCATTCTGACAGATGTCCCGATTCCGTATGTGGCATCTATATAGTTCTGGTTTTTTTTTCTCTCAAAGATTAAAAGGAGGAAGAAACAAAAGACTTCTCGTTATGGATTTAGGTGCTTAATACATTAAAGTAGGGGCCACATGAATAATAGTAGTAGTAATAACATACCTCCCAACTTCTGTGCTGTTGAAATAGGGACACTCGTGTCCGGAAAGGGGGCGGGGCGTATGCAAATGAGGGCACGGCTTATGCTAATTAGCCACAACCTCCTTTTCATACGAGAATAGACGCTGTGCGCATAGCGTCTATTCTATTAGATTGGGGGGTCTCCCAACTGCCACCCCCCGCAGCGGGACAATGCCTGCCGTGGGTGGGACAGCGGGACAGGACCCGAAAATCGGGACTGTCCTGCTGTAATCGTGACAGTTGGGAGGTATGTAATAATAATATGTTCCCTTATGTATGTACGGCAAATAGGTGACCACTTCCTTACTGTACTTGCCTGCCTCTCCAGACTAACTTCACAAGCCAGTCTAGACTCATCTAGCCTCTCAACATATAGTACAGGGTGGGGCAAAATGGCATCCGGTTCATGTACAGTGAAAAGATCAGGGGCGGATTTGGATTGAAAAGCAGCCCGGGAAAAGTATGGTAGCAGCCCTAAAGGGGGTGGGGTCATTTGGGGGGGGGGGGGGGGGTGGAATTACTCCTCATTAGGGTTGTTTTTGAGTTGGACACAATTGCGGCCTTCCTAGCATCTTCTTTGCATTTCTTTGTGCCTGAGTCAGACCCCTCTATACCCGCCACTACATTACTGTCCCCATACCCACCACTACACTACTGACCTCTCTATACCCGCCACTACACTACTGACCCCTCTATACCCACCACTACACTACTGACCACTCTATACCCGCCACTATATTACGGTCCCCTCCATACCCGCCACCACATTACTGTCCCCTCTATACCCACCACTACACTACTGACCCTCTATACCCTACACTACACTACTGGTCCTCTTATACCCTCCACTACACTACTGACCCTCTATACCCTACACTACACTACTGGTCCCCTTATACCCGCCACTACACTTCTGTCATGTCTATACCCACCATTACACTACTGACCCCTCTGTAACCACCACTAGATTACTGTCGCCTCTATCCTCACCACTACACTACTGATCCCTTTTTGCTCACCACTACACTACTGACCCATCTATATCCTACACTACATTACTGTCCCCTCTATACCCACCACTACACTACTGACCCCTCTATACCTGCCACTACACTACTGACCCCTCTATACCCTACACTACCCTACTGTCCTCTCTATACCCACCCCTACACTACTGACCCCTCTATACCCTACACTATACTACTGGTCCCATTATACCCGCCACTACACTACTGACCCCTCTGTACCCACCACTACATTACTGTCCCCTCTATACCCACCACTACACTGACCCCTCTATACCCTCCACAACACTACTGACCCCTCTATACACTACACTACATCACTGTCCCCTCTATACACAACACTACTGACCCCTCTATACCTACCACTACACTACTGACCCCTCTATACCCGCCACTACACTACTGACCCCTTTATACACTACACTACACTACATCACTGTCCCCTCTATACACTACACTACACTATTGACCCCTCTATACACTACACTACATCACTGTCCCCTCTATACTCATCACTACACTACTGACCCCTCTATACTCACCACTACACTACTGACCCCTCTATACTCACCACACTCACTACACTACTGACCACTCTATACCCGCCACTACACTACTGACCCCTCTATACCCACCACTACACTACTGACCCCTCTATACCCTACACTACATTACTGTCCCCTCTGTACCCACCACTACACTACTGACCCTCTATACCCTACACTACACTACTGGTTTTCTTATACCCACCACTACACTACTGACCCTCTATACCCTACACTACACTACTGATCCCTTTTTACTCACCACTACACTACTGACCCATCTATACCCTACACTGCATTACTGTCCCCTTTATACCCACCACTACACTACTGACCCCTCTATACCTGCCACTACACTACTGACCCCTCTATACCCTACACTACCCTACTGTCCTCTCTATACCCACTGCTACACTACTGACCCCTCTATACCCTACACTATACTACTGGTCCCATTATACCCGCCACTACACTACTGTCCTGTCTATACCCACCACTACACTACTGACACCTCTGTACCTACCACTACATTACTGTCCCCTCTATACCCACCACTACATCACTGACCCCTCTATACCCACCGCTACACTACTGACCCCTCTATACCCACCACTACACTACTGACCCCTCTATACACTACACTACATCACTGTCCCCTCTATACACTACACTACTGACCCCTCTATACCCACCACTACACTGCTGACCCCTCTATACTCACCACTACACTACTGACCCCTCTATACTCACCACTACACTACTGACCCCTCTATACTCACCACTACACTACTGACCACTCTATACTCACCACACTACACTACTGACCCCTCTATACCCGCCACAACACTACTGACCCCTCTATACCCACCACTACACTACTGACCCCTCTATACCCTACACTACATTACTGTCCCCTCTATACCCACCACTACACTACTGACCCTCTATACCCTACACTACATTACTGGCCCTGTTATCCCCACCACTACACTACTGACCCTCTATACCCTACACTACACTACTGGTCCCCTTATACCCGCCACTACACTTCTGTCATGTCTATACCCACCACTACATTACTGTCCCCTCTATACCCACCACTACACTACTGATCCCTTTTTTACTCACCACTACACTACTGACCCATCTATACCCTACACTGCATTACTGTCCCCTTTATACCCACCACTACACTACTGACCCCTCTATTCCTGCCACTACACTACTGACCCCTCTATACCCTACACTACTGTCCTCTCTGTACCCAATGCTACACTACTGACCCATCTATACCTTACACTATACTACTGGTCCCATTATACCCTCCACTACACTACTGTCCTGTCTATACCCACCACTACACTACTGACCCCTCTGTACCCACCACTACATTAGTGTCCCCTCTATAACCACCACTACACTGACCCCTCTATACCACCACTACACTACTGACCGCTCTATACACTATACTACATCACTCTCCCCTCTATACACTACACTACTAACCCCTCTATACCTACCACTACACTACTGACCCCTCTATACCCTACACTTCACTACTGGTCCCGTTATACCTGCCACTACACTTCTGTCCTGTCTATACCCACCACTACACTACTGACACCTCTATACACTACACTACATCACTGTCCCTCTATACACTATACTACTGACCCCTCTATACCCACCACTACACTGCTGACCCCTCTATACGCATCACTACACTACTAGCCCCTCTATACTCACCATTACACTACTGACCCCTCTATACTCACCACACAACACTACTGACCCCTCTATACCTGCCACTACACTACTGACCCCTCTATACTCACCACTACACTACTGACCCCTCTATACCCTACACTACACTACTGACCTCTCTATAAACACCACTACACTACTGACCCCTCTATACTCACCCCTATACTATTGACCCCTCTATACCCTACACTACATTACTGTCCCCTCTATACTCACCACTACGCTACTGTTCACTCTATACCCACTACATCCCTGATCCCTCTATACCCTACACTACATCCCTGACCCTTCTAGAACCTACACTACATCCCTGACCCATGCTGTGAATACAGGGTCAACCTAAAGTTGATGAAGGTTAGTTTTAGGGGGGATGTTAGGGTTTAGGCTTTGGGAGGGGAGATTAGGTTTAAGTGGAGGTTAGGGAAGGGAGGCTGGGGTTAAGCAACAACAGGAGAGAGTTAGGGTAAGGCTGCCGGAGGGGACAGTTAGGATTAGGCTATGGGAGGTGATGGTAAGGTTAGGCTGCGAGAGGGGAGGGTTAGGTTGCTGGAGGGGAGCTGAGGGTTAGGCTGCGGGAGAGGAGGGATAAAGTTAGGCTGTGGGAGAGGAAGGTTTAGCTGTAGGAGCGGAGGGATAGGGTAAGGCTGTGGGAGAGGAAGGTTTAGCTGCAGGAGGAGAGGGATATGGTTAGGCTGCCGGAGGATAGGGATAGGCTGCCGGAGGAGACAGTTAGGATTAGGCTATGGGAGGTGATGTTAGGATTAGGATGCGTGGGAGGAGCATTAGGGCTAAACTACTGGAGCCTGGGGAGGGTTAATATATGGGAGGGAGTTAGGCTTCTGGACAGAAGGTTAGGATTAGGCTGCTGAAGGGGAGGAATAGACTGTGGGAAGGGAGGGTTTGGGTTAGTCGATGGGAGGGGAGGATTAAGCAGCGGAAGGGGAAGTCAGGATTAGGCTATGGGAGGGCAGGGTTTGGGTTAGGTTGTGAGAGGGAGATGGTTGGGGTTTAGATTGTAGCAGGGGAAAGTTAGGGTTAGCAGTAGACCCAGCCTCCTCACCCTCTACCCCCAGCAGTACAGCTTGCCTCCTGTACTCCCCAGCATGGTCACAATCAATGCCTCCCTGCAGTTAAGCCTGCCTCTTGTCTTCTTGAAGATGCCGCCATGCTCCTCAAGGCGGCGGAGCTCTTGCAGTACAACAAGAAAAAACAATGCTTGAAAAATGACAGACCTCCACTGCACTGACAGCACACAAACATACAGACTGACAGCACACATACATTCACACACACACTCCGTTACACTTGGGGTCTGAGCTGCCATAGGCTCTGGCTCCCTGCACATGTATACACCTGGGATGTCACACAGCAGCTGCTGGGTCTTCTCTCTCAAGGCTGGCCGGCGCAGTGCACAGGTTTTGAGGCCAGGTCATGCTGGCTCTTTACTGCCCACCTGTGCAGCTGAAGCCAGGAATTGTCTGCCAGGAGCAGATGGCTGGGGTAAAGCAGCATATGCCGGGTGGCCAGTCACCAGAGGGGCTGTGGGTCCGGGCTGACCGAGGTAGCTGTGAAACTGGCCAGGCCAAGGTTCAATTTATTTATTTATTTATTAACAGTTTCTTGTATAGCGCAGCATATTCCGTTGCGCTTTACAAAGGGGACAGTGATACAACAAAACAGGGTATTTACAGACAGTCAAAATGTAGGAGGGCCCTGCTCGCAAGCTTACAATCTATAGACCGGCCCACCAGCAGAGGTCCCTCATCCTGGGAACATCCTGCCGCCCCTATAGCAGACCTACACATGGCAAACATGGCATACATATACAGCATGCCTACAAACATACATAAACACACAGCATACATACACACACAGCATACTTTCATATACACAAATACATATAGCATAAAAACACACTGCATACATACAAAGCATTCAAATACACACACAAAGAAAATACATACAAACATAGATAATACACACATAAATACATACATAGAAACATACGTAATACACACATGAATACATACATACATACATACATACATACATAATACACACATAGCAATCACACTTACAGACTTCAGGCTGAAGAGGTGAGCAGTCTGCCCTCTGGAGTTTGCCAGAACATACAGGAAGTGGGCCAAGCTGCTGCTGCTGGAAGCTGCTGCCTCTTCTATCGCCAAGGCTGCAATGCAGGTCCCGGCTCCTAGCAATGCTGCTGATGCCGTTCATCATTACGCAGAGGCTGAGTAGGGAAGCTGTAAGTCGGCAAATGGTCCTCCTGCTTGACACAACTTCCGTTTTGCGCATAGCAGCGGAACGAAAAACCCGGAAGCAGGACTGCCAGCCGGCCTGCAGGCAGTATAAGCAGGCCCAGCAGAAGAGGATAGGAGGAACAGCCCGCCGGGGAATGACCCGGTGTCCCAATCTGCCCCTGGAAAAGATAGATAACTAATAGGTCGACCTCAAATGGTTGACGAACATAAGTCGAAAAGATCACAGGGTCAAATGTAAGACAGGTACAAGTGTAGGCAGTACTTAAGATTCACAAATGTAAAAAGTCGACATGACACTATTTGACACATATGGTCAATTTTTTTTCTTTTCTCAACTTTTTAATAATTTACCATCCATGCGACATGAGCACGGGAGGGTACAGGTTTTCACTAATTTGGCTTAGATATGGTGAAACATACAAAAACACAAAAAAGTGTTTTGACCATTTTCAGGTTGACCTTTTGACACTGTCAACCTTTACTACTGTTTACCTTTTACATGTAGACATTTTGACCTGTTGACCATTTAGGGTCAACTTATTGACAATCTTTTTGATGTCATCTTTTGGTACTTGTTTCCTATCTGGGCGCCCAGGTTTTCTACGTACGGCACCGTAATGAAATCGGATCGCATCGCATCGTACACATACACGATATTGAACGATGCGATGCGATCCGATTCGATTTACCATAGGAAACAATGTGAAATGGCTCAACGGAGAATGGTGCGCAATTAACTTAGCGGGCGCCCAGATAGGAAACAAGTACCCATCTTTTTACTTTCTTGGTTCTTATCAAACTATCTAATTTCTTTATTAGTGTCCACTTCTCTCTTTTGTTGTCTGCTTTGCTCTTGGCAAGCTAATCAGCTTTTTTGGATTTCAGTATCTTCTGTATGTGGCTCACACCTCCCCACCTCCCCTGATTTTTTCCCCATCTCAATTGTTCAGGGTCACTGAATTCCTTTCTGCTGTATCATCTTGGCTGTCATCTCGCCATCTAAAAATATAATATTTCCAAATCAGTTGATTATATTTCCACTTAACAGTTGTGGTTATCAACCTGAAATCTTTATCTCTGTTGAGAACTCAACAATCAATCCTATTTCACCAGCTTGCTGCCTAGGTATTACCATTGACTCAGTAGTGTCCTTTTTTCCCTATTTATTTATTACCAGTTTCTTATATAACGCACACATACTCCGCAGCGCTTTACAGAATATATTTCAACATGCACATCAGTCTCTGCACCAGTGGACCATACAATCTATACCTTATAAAAAAAAAAAATCAACTCCATGCTCTCATTATCTCCGCATTGATTATTGCAAAGTTTTCTTATGCACTATTTGCTCCCATTCATGATTACAGAACGTTTTTCAGGCAGCACCCAGTCTGTGGAATCCCCTCCCACACACAATAAGGCTCTCCTCTAATCAGAGGTGGAACTAGTGAGTGGTGGGCCCAGGTGCAACAATATGCTTTGGGCACCAGTCCCGAATCCCAAAGTAGAGACTCTTCATGTGTGCCCAGAGAAAAGGCATTGCCTTGGGGCACACAGTGTATCAGTATTTATTTATGTACCATTTGACTGAAGACTATTTTCTATTCTACATGGATAAATACTGATGTTCTGTGTAGACTAGAGGGTCTTCTGTGTCTGTAAGGAATGTGTCGGATGGCCCAGCACAAGTGTGAATGAGGTGTACTGAGAATCTCCAGAGTCTTACCTGGGCCAATACCAAAACTTCAAATATGCAAATTTCATAATATGTTCTTGTCTTATCTGATTTGTTTATATAGTTATTTACAGCTTTTTATATAGTGCAGCATGTTCCATTGTGCTTTACAATTGGAAACAACAGTGACAGATACTTCCTGAAGAGGCCGGGGATGGTCGCATGCACGTGGAGCTCCGTCCCCCATCCATGGAGCTCCGCCATCCCCAGCCTCAGGAGCAGCGTGCGGCAGAGGGGACAGAGGCAGAGGAGGCAGGCAGGCAGTGGTGGACCGTGGAAGAGGAGGAATTTCGCGTACGGCGCAAGCCGAGGGCGATGCGGTCGGAGCTGGGAGAAGGCTGACCCACACACCCGCCGCAGTTCACCAGCACTGGGCGGGTGTGTGATCATCCCGTAGGTGCCACTCACCCCTCTGCCTCCCCCCCCCCCCCCCCCCGGGACCCTCCTAGCACTCCGGTGCGGCCGCCGCGCTGACTGTGGCCTCTGGAGAATTGAGGCCTGGACCAAGTGATGCAGCCACGGCCTCTCCTGCCGGCTCTGACGCGGTCCCTGCATCACGGGTGACACGGCCGGCGCATCGTGGCCGAGAAGTGAGCGGATGCCCCCCGGTAAGCACCATCGGCCGGGAAAGAAACCCTGAGACACTCTAGGACCTCCTCCACTGCCCTATGGACGCAGGGGTGCCGGGCAAAAGAAGACCAGCGGACGCGGTGAGAAGGGGCCCAAACCCCCCCCCCCCAGCTACGACAGGAGGCAGATCAGCCAGGGGGGCCCCTGGCAAGTCATCCAGAGGCTGGTGGGATCCCCCCCCCCAACAGGCCGCATCAGCCCCGAGTAACCCTGCAGCAGCTCCGCACCCCCACCCGCCTCCTACAAATCAAAATCGAGAGTGGTACTAATATATTTGGTAAAAATATTTAATATGAGGTTACACAAGAATTGGCGGACCCGGAGGGTAGATTCTTGTTTTTGAAGGTCTTCCTGGGGGAGAAAAATATACTTTAGCATGTTTGAATGCTCCCCCCAACGCGAATGCAGCATTTTTTCTGATATATTCACACACTTACAAGAATGGGCCAAAAATTATTGGCGGGACTATACAAGTGCTATCGCTCTTCTCCTCTGCTACCCCCTCTCCCTGCTAGCATAACGTGTTGCACTCTGCTGCTCAGGGTTAGGGAGGCCACTCCCGGGACATTTTTTTCAATCCCAGGAACTGCTATGAAGCAGTCCTTACAACGGGCAGATGTGGTGAAGGGGGTTCAGCTTGTCAGTGCTGTGAATGGCGATGCCAAACTGGAATTTTTACAGCATCAGCTTGCATGGTTCACAGAGAGAAGGAGCCAGATCCTTGGCTGCAGCTTTTTAACTTTTTCTTTTTTTTCACTGATCAGCATGTGGTTTATTTAGACAGACATGGCTCACGACGGGCACCACCTAGGACCTCTGCCTTTGAGAATATGGTGTTATTATCACAGGGCTTCCTCTTTTATTTAATTTACTTTTAAAAAGTTTGGGCAGATCACATTTCCCATTGCAAGTATGGGAAGTGTGATCCACTGTAATAACGGTAAAAAAACAAATGTGAATTGAAGGGCAGAAATCTCCAGTTGCCCTTACTTAAATTCCTTAAATTTCACATTATTTTAGTATAAATCATATTGAAAAATATGCCCATTTTCCAGTCTCCTAGTTAGCAGTGCTGCCCAAATATCACCTGTTTACCACCATGATGCCCTGCATACAGCTCTGTTTCCTTCAGCCCTGGAAATAATTCTGGCAGGAGGAAAGGAAACACAATTAGTTGTAGGTGCAATATTTAATTGTGGAATTATTAAAGCCTTTAAATGTCTGTGTATGTGCTTTTTTGTATTTAATGTATGCAATTTTTTTTCTTACAATTTTTTTGTTTGTTTAGGCTTTAAAAGAAACCAGTCTAAAGTGTGATATGAGTTCTCCAAGGATGGATAGTCATAGAAGATCAGGGTTAGTACTTCTTATTATTAGGAATAAATTGCTAGAATATTCCTAAGTACTGTACCATTCAGTACATATGTAGTACTATCCTAATGGGGCCTACACAAAGGGCAATTTCAGGGCATTTTTTAAGCGATCTCACTAGATCGCTCAGAAAATGCCCATACATTGCTCCGTGTGTAGGAGCCATAGCGATAGTGTTTAAATCTAGTTCACAGCCAGTGTTCTCGCCGGAGAACACTGGCCCTGACAAGTCACTCAGCACATAGGGGTAGATTTATTAAGCTCGGTGAAGTGATAAAGCATCTGGTTTTTGTCACTAGCCAATCAGCTCCTACCTGTCATTTTTCAAACCAAGTCTGTAACTTCACAGTTAGGAGCTGATTGGCCGGTGATAAAAACCAGACACGTTATCACTTCACCGAGCTTAATAAATCTACCCCTATGTGCTGCCACATCGCTGTGTACTGAGCGAACTTGCTGATTGTGTCAGCAGCGCTGACAATCTCGCTGCTGCGGCGGCGGCCGGGCAGGTGAGGTCACATCCGCCCGGGCGCGGCGCATCACTTCCTCCAGGCCGGGGGACAATAGCATAGAACAGGCCGCGGTGCCCGGCGGTTGCTTAGCAACCAGGGGACGCCGGGGCGGCGCGCGCTCGGCCACCTGAAGTTAATGTTTAATTATAGGGGCCTGGTCAGGCGGCGGCGGCTGGTTGGCCAGCTCATCCCCGCCGGTGATATTGCTAGCAACACTCTGCTGTCCCGGTCCTCTAGTGCCTATAGACAGTGTCCAGTAGTCTTCTGGTTGCTGTCTGTGTCCATTCCAGTCCTGGTTCAGTCTATGTCCAGTCAGGTTCCTGTCGGGGTCCAGTCCACGTCCGGCTCCATCTTGGTCAGCGCCATTTCCATCTTGCTCTGCCGAGTCGCTCCTGGTGTGCACGATACCATCCAGTGCTGCCGGTGGGTTGGGTCCGGTCACGTAAGTGCTCCAGTGGAGCATGGTTCCTTATCTCTTTATTTCTGCAGGCAAGCTGCCCTTATCCTGAGTTTGTATTATTATTATTGTCTAGATCCAGCTCTCCGGGTTTCGGAGAGACCCATGGCTGTGGGTTCACGCCTGCTTTGGGGTACCGTCAGGGGCTGGCTGGCAACTTTTAGCCTGGGGGGCAAGTCCAGAGCACTGGCCCACAGGCGCATCATTAAATGGAGGATCTTCATTTAAAAAATATGTATTAATAAAAATCTTAAGGGAGTATTTATTAATTGGAAATGTAGCCTGTAGGTACTAAAAAGGGGGTGGTTCTGGATGTCAACGGCCCCTAGCAGCAGGGGGGCCATGTTAATAATAAGTTATGCTGCAGCAGTGGATCCCCTGTAAGGCTTGTTATGCATGCTGTCACTCACTGAGCGGAGCACAACAGCCGCACACAAGCAAGGTTCTCTAACTATGATACGGCGCCTATGTGAGGCAACACGGCCATATCAGTTTGCTTTGTAGCTCATTTTGGACCTGCAGAGCTTCTGTAGCCCTGCAGGACATAGAGGGATGTTGATGAATCACGTGACCACCGCAAACAGTCAGAGACTCAGAGTGCAGCCATGGCTGCATCAGGGCAATACACTGAACCACCAGGGCCATTTTTCGTATTTAAGGCAGCCCGCAGAGCCAGCCCTAACCAAACTGATGCCCTTGGCAAGAGTTTGGCTTGTGCCCCCTATCACAGGCATTAGTTCTAACTGTAACCCATCACCCCTCTCCCAGGAGCATAGATCACTTGGGCAACCAGCAGCACACCTTACCCCTCAACTGTAGAATTCCACATTTTAATGCTCTTTGTCAGCTAGAGCTTTGGTGCTCTCACCCTCCAAATTTAAAATAGGCATAGTGCGCTCTAAAAATGTGTGGGCAAAAAAGGTGTTCGGCCATACAACAGTTTGCAAATCAAATTACTCTACACAGTAATGCAATTTTATTCATATTATATCAAACAATAATGTATTTTATTCACATTACACCACTGTATTGCTCCTTATTCACTTTACAGTGCACCGAATTAGTCTCAATGGGGGAAAAAAGCACATTGGCCCCCACGGGGATTCAAAAATAATGCACATAAGTTTAACACAAAAAGAAACACATTGGCACCAATAGAAAAAAAAATTACACTACCCCTTCTTCACAGGAAAAAATAGAGGGACAAGGAGGACAATGAGGAGCGGAGACTGGGGCCATGAGGTGGGGTAACATCTGCCAGGCAGTGTGGTAAGAAACATGGAGTGTGAGGGCTACAAAACAACAGGGATAATCAGGAGGGGTGGCAGCTACAGGGGAGAGCAGGGAGACACAGAGGGGTGAGAGTCACATAAAAACAGGGATAATGAGGAGGGGTGGCAGCTACAGGTTGTGCAGGGAGACATATTAGGGGGACAGAGACACTCAAAGGGCAGAGAATAAGAGAAGGAGCAACTGCCACATGGCAGGACTGGAAGGCACATGGGGTTGAGACAGGACAGGGGCTAGGAGGAGGGGTGGCATCTGCCAGGTTGTGCAGGGACAGGGACACTTGAAGGTCAGGGGCTATGAGGAGGGGTGGCAGCTACAGGGTTACACATGGGGGTGTAAGAGACACTGGGGATAGATGACTGTAAGGACAGCTGCCTATAATAGTGCATCCACACACTGAGTGCGCGGGGGACTTACTTGGTGAAAGCAGAAAGACCAAAAAGCGGGACTGAGGAGCCGGAGTCAAAGGGCAGCCGCAGGGCTGTGAGCTGAAGAGATGTTAGTTCCTTCCTCCCATCTGCTGTGCGTCTTTTAGGAAGCAGATGGGAGTAAAGCAGTCAGGACTCAGTCCCAGGACCCTCGGCGACAGCTACTGGGAAAAGGACCATGGGAAAAGGGACTACTGCTAATGTGCAGCAGCCCTGTTATGGCTCCAGTGGCCATTTTTAAATCTCCCCGCTGCCCTCACTGATGCTCCAGGCAGCTCTGGATGCTGCAGGCTCCCGGCTGAGCTATGTGATCGAAGCTATGTGTTCCGATCGCTATAGCCAGCCTAAAGATGTGCCTCTGCCGGCTTGCAGCACTATTGGATGAAGCAGCCCGGGGGGCACATGGCATCCTGCCCCCCGGCCCAGCCCGCCCCTGGGTACCGTTATAATTAGTGTACCATCTGGTATTGGCGTGTTTTGTGTTTGGTGGCACCCCGTTATTGTTTGCTTTGGTGCCTGTGACTCGGTCACACTCCCCGTCCTTGGCCAGGTGCCGTTAGCCAGGGTGTTAGTTCAGTTAGGCCCTTGTAGTTAGATTCTCCTTTTGGTCCAGTCCCTGACAGTCACCGTGGGTTTGTCCCCACATAAAACCTGGTTGCATCGGGGTTGGAGCGGGCTTAACTCGCTCCTTCGAACGCGGCGACTAAAGGAGAAGCCTAGCACCTTGCAGCCTGCGGTCACTTGCCCGGGACGGCCAACAGAGTCAGCGTAGCATTCCCAGCTGAGGGCTCAGCCCACCACCATCGCTGCATACACCCACGTACGTTACAGACTGTTCTGAGTGATCTAGCTAATCTGCCCATGTGTGGGCCCCATAAGACTAAATAATAGCAAACAGACAAGAACTCTGGGCCTCATTCAGAGTTGGATGCAATTACAATATTTATACAATTTGCCAATGTTCTACAACACAGAAACATTGAATTTGATGGCAGATAAATAACAATTGGTACTCTTTACCTAGCACGGCGCCCATCGCGGGCATCGCGGCCATCAAATGCACTAAAAAACGGGTGCGACGCGATGCCCGCGATTTCCCATAGGGAACAATGTTAAAAGTGTGATTGGACGTGATTTTACTGTTCAATGCCTCAATGCCCGCGATTTTTCCATAGGAAACAATGTTAAATGGGCCACAGAGCCCAAATAGTCCCCCTGAAGTCTGAAATGGCCCCCACAATTGTTAACGCCACCCCACGATCAACGTGAACCCGAAGCGTGGCGAGCGCAGCAAGCCCGCGAGGGGCGGTGGTACGCGTCCTCCGACCTTTTCATACCCCCACTATCCACGTCGGCGTGGAGTTGAGAATAGAATAGTGTGGCGAGCGCAGCGAGCCACCGAGCCCGAAGCGTGGCGAGCGGACGCGGATACCTTCACAGGTAAACGCGTCCCTTCGCGGGCTTCACAGGTATCCGCGTCCCCTCGCGGGGCTCGCTGCGCTCGCCACACTATTCTATTCTCAACTCCTTCATAAATGAACAAAAACAAGAAAACAAAGGGCCTTATTTTGGTTCACTCTTTCTGACAAAATACTTTTTAGATGGACAAAACCATGTGCACTGCAGGGGGGCAGACGTAACATGTGCAGAGAGAATTAGATTTGGGTGAGTAATTTTGTTTCTGTGCAGGGAAAATACTGGCTGCTTTATTTCTACACTTCAATATAGATCTCACTTTGAAGTAAAACCCCACCCAAATCTAACTCTCTCTGCACATTTTGCATATGCTCCCCTGCAGTGCACATGGTTTTGTCCATCTAAGAAGGATTTTGTTAGAAAGAGTGAACCAAAATAAGGCCCAAAGTTAGGTTTTATTGAATGAAGTAAAGAGTAAAAAAAAATAAATAAATAAATATATATATATATACCGTCTAATGAAAACAGACGTGACCGGTCTTGACTGCCCCAGAGCCCCCAATGTACATGTGAAACCGCCAGGTTGTTATAGTTGCTTCAATTGTGCTACCTGTAGGCACTTGGTGGCATGTAAGAGCTTTAAACACCCACATAGTGGCAAAGAATATACCATCCGCTCTGTCTTAACATGCAAAATGTCCTTTGTTATATATGTGATCATTTGTCCTTGCGGATATTATTATGTGGGTCAAACCACTAGGACATTTCGCGAGCGCATGGGGCAGCACAGGTCTGCCATCGATCGGTCACTGTCCGGGTGTGACATTGATCAACCTGTGGCGCGCCACTTTAAAGCGATGGGACATCCCCTGTCCTCTTTAAAATACCTCATGATCGATCATGTGCAGGATTCTCCTAGAGGTGGAGATAGAGCGAAACGCCTCTTACTTATGGAATCAAGGTGGATCTACCGCCTTGATACCATATATCCGAAAGGATTAAACGATAAAATCAATTGGAATACACTAATGTAAATTCTCTGCTATTGTTGATGTATTTGTCTGTTTGTATATATACCTGTTTATATTTATCCATTTATATTGTGTGCATGTATGTTATTATTTTTTATCTGTTTCATGTTTCTCCACAGACTGCTATGAGTATAGGTTGGCGAGGTCTATACACCCCGGGTTGCACTTAGCGTAGAAGGCAGACTATAGGTTGTTGCTTGGCAACACTTGAGCCTGTTGGACACGCGGCAGTGCGCATACAGCCACTGATGATCTTGGGCTATAGGTGACCGCTTGCGGCACTTGAGCCTATGTGAATCGGTGATGTATGCCCGGGTGGTATTGATGACCTACCACACGCTATGCCACATCAGTTCTATGCATTGGCACTGTACTGACAGACGCGCCTGGTACGGTCGATCTTGGCAATGGCTGCCGTGAGACGCAAGCACAGTGGTTGCCTAGCAACCCTGGAGCGCAGCGTTCACGGATGTGCATTTCCGGATGACAGCTTCCGGTCAGAGCGATCTGCCGGTTTCAGCGTGGAGGCATGGTAAGTGTCACTTGGTGAGGTATTTAAATGTTGTATGGTGCATTGGTTATTTGCTGTAGGATTGTGTCCTGATGAAGGGGGTTACACCCCGAAAGCTTGACATGTAATACACATCCTTTTTCATTTACTAAACTGCCTCTCGAGTGCTATTTTTTGGACCTGGTGTATTGCTTTACTCTGGGCACCGGGGCTTGCTGATTTCGTTGTTTGGAGTGCCGGCAGATTTGGATCTCTATATATATATATATATATATATATATATATATATATATATATATATATATACAAAGGAGAGGCCCTTTCCTGCGCTAATGGAATATAAGCAGCAACTCTGAAGGGTCTTCTGCTAGACAAGACCCAATCGAATAGACATAAAGAAAAAAGGGGGGGATCAGAGTGCGCTAAAGGACAATATACGTCACTTAAAAGGTAGTATATTTAATATAATATATAAAAAGTACACATATACATTATGTACAATAAAACACCCTTCTTGGGAGTATTACAAATAAACACAGTACAACAATTGATAAACTCCAGTAGGATTCGCTGGTTTCAGAGAACTCGCGAATCCTACTGGAGTTTATCAATTGTTGTACTGTGTTTATTTGTAATACTCCCAAGAAGGGTGTTTTATTGTACATAATGTATATGTGTACTTTTTATATATTATATTAAATATACTACCTTTTAAGTGACGTATATTGTCCTTTAGCGCACTCTGATCCCCCCCTTTTTTCTTTTTTATATATATATATATATATATATATATATATATATATATATATATACTAATAGAGAAAAAAGCACACGAGGAGGGCCCTGCTGGTGAGAGTTTACAATCTATTACATCCTATTAGCCCTGATAAGCCAGCACGTGCAGGGGATTTTGTTTAACCTACCTCGGGCAAGCAAAACAAAATTCCTTGATAAGAGCTGACTCTTGAGGGCTGCGGCAGCAAAAACACAATTGAACCTGTGTGTTTTTACACAAAAAAGTATTATTATTTTAGGGATTTCTTCTAAAAAAAATATTGGTGAAGGATTGGAAAAAATTGCGAACTACCATTTTTTGCTCCCGATGTTTCATTGTACCTAATTGGATGCCCCATCCAATTAGGTACAATGAAACATCGGGAGCAAAATTTTGTTCTTAGGCTTTTTTTTGTCAAAGCAAACTTGGTATATCAAGAGAACAGTATATTCCAGTATACTTGTAAATTAGTTGTTAAAGGAAGAAAGGTGTGTGTGTGTGTGTTTGGGGGGGGGGGGGTATTACCAGCAGATGAGTACTGGAGTGGACCACTTTCCATAGCATCCTGCTATGGAAACTCATCCACTCCAGGAAAATTGCCAAAATGGGCCAAAAAAAACGCCCAGTGTGTATGGACCTTTATTGTTTACACTAGAAAACACATTCATACTTAGCCTAGATTTGCTTGTGTGTGTTGTGATAATTGTCAGTTTTTATTGGAACATTGTGATGTTGTGCTTACAAGTGTAATTTTCAATTACCATTTTTTAGCATGACGTCTGGCCCTGGGCTTTTGTAGTCCCAAGCACATGGTAATTACCAAATGAGTGTTGGACGGTTTAGTTCATTTTTGGATAATAAGACTTTTTGTTTTAATTGCAGTAAATGTTCTGAAATGAATACTGAGATTATTGTTGCTTGCTATCAACATCTGGCAGAGTTACTCAGAAAATTAGAATGTAAGTATATTCAGTATGTACAATGAAACATTATACGTTTTTTGATGATATATTCCAGCCTTCTTAGTGGTGTCTCTTTTATAATTTATTTCTTCGCTTAAGGTCTTCTTGTGAACAATGTAAGATTAGATCATGAAAAAGAGCAAGTGTTACCTTTTCTGCTACAAATGCTAAAGGAACTACAGGTAAACCATACAGGACCCAACAAAGGGGCTAATTCAGGGTTGCTCAGTGCGATCGGAATTCGGCTCCAGCCCTGATGGTCAGGGCTTGAGCATGTGAATATCTGCGCATTTCTGGGCATGTGCAAATCCTGGCACTGAACAGTTTTGGCGAGTTACATACTCGCCAGGCCGTTCGCTGTGGGGAAGGAGGGCTGGGCGCGGGCAGGGGAACACAGACTCGCCGATGCCTGCCAGTGGTGGGTGGCTGAAGTCACATGATGTCAGCGCCCGCCCCCTTTTCGGTGGATTTCGACGGAAATAAAACTCATTTTAGACTGACTTTTATTTCTGGAGGGGAGAGAAATCATTTGATGGTTGTCAGGACCATCGAATGATCTTTCTCCCTATCAAATGATCTTTCTCCCCTTTGGCTGCATGAGAGGGGCTGTGTTCACATACATCCCCTCGCATGTTACCGCAGGGATTTGGCGGTGGGGGGTGTTCGGCTTGGTGGCGGGTGACGTTAAGCAGCAAATGAGTAGGACACCCAAAGGGTGTTCATTCAAGTGATATGCTAAAAAGTGTACAAGGTGCTCTGCGTATTAGAGGTTCTGATCAATACCTAAAGCCACATATATGTAATCATATGTTTTAAGTAATATCAATAACTGTGTACAACCTTGGATCGTCTCAAACAACTTATTTCAGAAGGGTGTATTTTTTTCTCTTTTATTTCCTTGAATTGTAGGATTGTAAAACAACCAGTGACAAAAGTAGAGAAGTAGTAGAAGAACTTCTGAATGAACACTCTGACTTAAGAGAAAACTATCACAGGAGAGTTAATCAGGTACATATAATGAATGAAATAAAATATTTAGACCAACAACTAGAGTGAATCTTGGTGTTGGTTATATGTAAATGAAGCATGTCTCAGGTTACTCAGATTTATTGTGTATGTTTTTATTTAAAAAGTACACCAAGATTTGAAGGTCAAAAATAGTCATTTTCAAAGTGCAAAAACTCAGACCGCTTCTATTAGGAACCTTAATAAAACTAAAAAGAAATACTGCTGAGTTTATTGTAAGTCCTAAATCATTCTGAAAATGAAAGATGGAAAAGCAACATATTCTGTAGTAGCTCATGATATATTGGTCTTGTGATGGGAAAGGCATGCTATCACTCAGTGACAAAATAGTCCGGATATTCATACATGAAAACATTACCCCAGTGCTTGTCAGGCCAGTTCATTCAGATTTATAGGCCCACTGCATGCGACTGTACATACTCCAGGACCAGTGGCGGCTCCTACCTTTTTTGGGGAGGGGGCTGCCGCTCTCCCCCCGTCTCCTGTCCTATGATGACAGGTTCCGGGACTGGCGCATGCGCAGTACAAACATATGTACTGCGCATGCGGCCAGCTTCTACGGGCTGCTTCGGCAACAGCCCATAGAAGGAATCTTGGTCCCGGCACCTGTACAATAAAAGTGATAGGCAACTGGACCAGCGCGTGCGCAGTACCGATATAGGTACTGCGCATGTGCAATTGCTGATTTTGCCCGTCAGCCCACAGAAAGGCGTCCGGGAGGGAACACCTCCCAATAAGACTGCCTTGGTGACTGGCAGGTCAGACTTCCAGTGGCAGATTTTACCTGGGGGGGGGGGGGGGGGCTGCAGCACATAGGTAAAAAAACGCCACTGTCCAGGACCCTAAAAGGTTTGTGATGCACAAATTACTAATTGGTAGAGCTAATTGCTCACCGTTAGTTAATTAATCCGATAATCCTTGTGACACAGAATGGATCATGTAGCAGTTAGAATGGAATTACCATTTAGGGTCTCATCAGGTGTTGTTGTGTGGACTACTATTATTCCAAATGGCAACTCAGAGGGATCTTAGTAAATCTACAAGTCACTAGATCTATGTAAAAAGCTGCCATGTGCTAACTGGCAGGGAGCCTTTCGTTTCTCTGGAGACCTTCCTGATATGCAGGTTATGCAACCTAAAGCACCACCTACACCTACTAAGTACCACTAGCAGTATGTTCTACAAGCGTGCAAGGGTGAGTTGGACAGTGGTGGCATCTTGTAAAACACTGGGGTACTTGCCAGATGGCATCACTTGATGCTCCACATTCCCTTACAAATACTGGAGATCCCACTAAGTCCCCCATAACCTGAAGCTGGGATGCTTTCTAGCTTTTCATTTGCTGTAGTCAGAGGCGTAACTAGAACTCTTTGGGGCCCATAGCAAACTTTTGCTATGGGGCCCCCCACCCCACCCCCTCATGCCGCTGGGAGACAAAAGTTATGCTGGTGGGAGATGGGTGGTCAGGAAAAGAGAAGGGATGTGAGAATAGAAGGAGAGGAGCAAGAGAAAAAGGGAGGGGAATGAGCAGGAGTGAGAGATAATGTTGGAGGGTTGGAGAGATTCTGGGAGAGACAGTGCCAGGTAGAGTGACAGGATGGGGAGAGAAAGAGGGGGGGGGGGGGGAGACAGTTGGAAATGGTGGAGAGAGGGGGGAAGGAAGGAGAGGGAGGGGGAAGGGTGGAAAGAGATAGATGGGGAAAAAGAATGGGAGGAGAAAGAATAGGGGCAGAGCAATGGAGAGAGAGAGAGATGGCTTGTTAACTCCACATCAGCGCTGGGACCTCAGCGGATCTCTTCAGTGGCGTCCCCTCAGCGGTGCGGATATCTGGCTTCCAGCACTATGCCAGCGCCAGCAGCAGCAGTATTTCTTTTGCACGCCGGGGCTGGTCACCAGATAGTGACGTTGAGCCCCGGCAGCGTTGGAGAGACAGGGGGGAGTCTGGGAGAGCAGAGGCTGTATTAGCCAGCTCCTCCCCTTTATTGACCAGGTGACGGTCCAGACCAAAGGTGCTGCCAGCGGAGGGGGGAAGAGGAGGCACGGGGAAGAAAGACGGACGGGGTCACGGGACGGCGCTGCGGCTGCGGCTGCTGAGGCACAACGTAATAAAAAAAGGTCTAATGGGTGCAGGGGGTGCCTGCTTAGCCCCCGGGCCCCTGGAAGGCCCGGGCCCCATAGCAGTTGCACCCCCTGCACCCTCCATAGTTACGCCACTGGCTGTAGTGACACAGGAGCTTACTGCCGCTATAGCTGTCTAACCATGCCCCTCTACTGAAGAGGGATGGATGGATTCAGCACTGCGACTTTGTGCAAGCAGCATTGCATGTTGTCTCACCTTGATGTAATGGGAGTCACAAGGAACAGGTGAAATAAAGGAGTAGTTGACCAAAATTGGAAAACTACTTTACCTAGACTTCTGTACACAAAGGTGATATCACACATACTTTTCAGATATTGGGGAAAATGTACTAAGCCTTGGAGAGAGATAAACTACCAACCAATAATCTGCTGTCACTTTTTAAACACAGCCTGTAACATGGCAGTTAGTAGGTAACTGGCTACAACAGAATGCAGATTAAACTGACTCTGAATATGAAGAATAAACCACTCAACATCCTTCACATTCCTATTTTGGTTCTCATTCCATTCTGTACTTTCCACCGACCACCTGCTTGCCTCCACTCTGGTCACCTATTCTCTCTCCCCAGCCAAGATTTCTCCTGTGCTGTTCCACTGCTCTGGAATTCACTTTCTCACCTCACAGAATCTCTCCCAACATCCACAACTCCACACACTCTCTTATGACTCACCTCTTCATAAGACCATATGATCACCAATAGCGGCTGCAACGCTGACCATAGAGAGCAGGGGGGGGGGGGGGGGCTTCTGATGCACTCAGCACTGGCGATACCCAGGGGATCAGCATGGTAACATGTACCTGTATTTATATATGTGCTTACCCTCCGCCCCTGCACTCCATGGTCAGTGCTGCGGTCCATTGATGAGCACTAATCCTAATTGATTAATCAACTATTTTAATCACACATCTACTCTTTTTCTCAGTTCGCCCACCTGGATAATGCTTCTTGGTTACATGGGAATACCTTATGTATAAGTTATAGCAAGTCCTAGTTCCCTCCTCCTCGCATCCATGCCACCAGTGCACTTCATTTCCATTCCTTGCTCTACTTAATCATTCACTTCCTCCATACTCCACCCCTGGATCTTTGTGTTTATTACCTTTTTGTTAGCTCATGTTCTGATGTATAATTGTTTTATTTAATATCTGGTGCTGTTGATAACTTGAAAGAATATAAATATGATGATAATAATAATATTTACTATTTTCTATAATAAAATATTATCATGGTTTCCCATTAAGCATATTCAATGTTTGTTATACTCATTTTAATGTTTGTTAAAGCTGTTAAACTCTTAACAGATCACTGCTGTCATTATTGAAGTAAAACACCTAAGACAAGCCTATAATGGAATTGTAAGACGTTCTAAGGATCCAGATGACAGGAAGGCAATGCTATGGATAAGCAGAGTACAGGCAATTAAGGTTAAACTTCATAGAGCTTACTTTATTTTGATGATTAACTACATACTAATGCAGCGGTTCTCAAACTGTGGGTCCTGACCCTAAAGTGGTTCCCAACCTTCTCAGCATGGGGTCGCGACTCCATGTTGCTGACCATCTGGCTGATGACTTTTCTAATCTCAGTCAGTGATTAAAGGAGTCTAAAACATCAGTTGAATTGAAAGGACAAAAGAAACTCGGGTGGGGTGCACTCTTAATCCCCAATCTAAGACTTGCTAAACTGCTGGAAAAAAGATTTTTATATTTTTTTAGATATTTTTATATGCCAAGTGAAATAATTAAATTTAATAAAGAATACTATTGTGCAAAAACATTTGGTGGTAATTCATATGTTAATTTATGCTGCTGTGGCTATTTTGCATGAATTATATCATATAGATTTTCTGATATATTTATTTGACCAAAATGTATATACCCTAATGGTAAGTCAAAAATAATTGCCTCTCAATTGCGAATTATCTGAAGAAAATTATTATAATGGGACTGGTAAAAGGAATGGCTGACCTTCATATATCCTCAATGCCTTTGTCATATGGGCATTATAGATTTTTTCTCAATTAAATGAGATAAGGATTATAATCATTAGTCAGCTAAATTAAATCCAAAAAAAACAAATGAAGTATATACAATACACACTATTTACACTTGTGCACCTGCATAAGTTCCCCTCATGGTCCGCTGGCTTATATAGAGCTTGTAATCAGAAATGCCCTATGATATTGTAAGCACAATTGTATCAATTGGAGAAACGTTAGTTACACAACAATATCCCAATCTGGCAACAATGTATATATGCAGCAACCAAGCCACTCAATCCTGCACATATATTGCAAAGATGTCTCTTTCATGCATGCAGTATCAATCACTCAAAACCACATAGCTATGAGAACTCAGTGAGGCAATAAACCACAAAAGTGGGAGACACAGTATGGATGGATGTGAGAGTGGCTAAATAACAATTAAATGCACGTGGAATCACCTTAGCGGGCTCAAAGCAGAGCGGTGTATAATTATGAAGAGTTCTTAAATGGTTAATACACCTATACCTTTAAATGGTGTAGCTATCTAAAGAGATTTTCACAAAAGCATATGCTGTATTAACAAGAATGCCGCAAATTCCATGGGTGCAATGGTGCTTACTAACAACGATTGAAAGCCATCACTCTTCTTAAAGCCATAGCCTTGGGCATAAGGCTGGTAGGTGATGCTACATTAGAAATTCTCTATTCTTAATTATTGTCAGTCCTTTCCCCAACCTACTATCCATTTGATAATTACTTTCAAATATTTCCACTTCTAGTGCAGGCTCCTCCCCACCCAACTCCCTTTCTCAACTACATCAGTTGAATTGTCTGTTATTTAGACTCCTCCCATCATTTTGTGCCTCCACAATGCTGCCATGTATGTGCTGTCTGCTGACTACACATGTGATGTGATGACCTTCTGCAGTCACTTGCTGGGGTCCCATAATTATTTTTATTGTCTGATGGGGTCCCAGGGCAAAATAGTTTGAGGACCGCTGTACTAATGTCATTTTTAAAACTGTATTTCATATGGCCATACAGAGCTTTTCTGTTTGAGACAATATACCTGTTCCTCCACATTGCACATACATGGGTCTACATCTTCCCATTTTTAGGGATGGGCCTTGGGAATCATCTTTTCCCCACATTTATGGGGTTGCAGATCTGACTAGATATGCGCTTGGAGTAAAAACATTACTTCAGAGTCCACCTATGGACTGTTCCTGTACTTCATTTTTATCTTTTATTTTGATCAAAATACAGGTCTCCCTTATCCGTGTATTCCAAAGATGGAAATATTCCAAAAACCGTGGTTTTTCAGAATATTTACTGTAGGTTCTTTTTATCCCCCCAACCCCTTTTTTCATACTTACCTCGTCCCCTGATGTCCACAGCGGCCTCTGGGATCGTCTTCAGCGGCATCTTTGGTCCCAGGGGTGTATTTTGCGCCCGCACTGGCACACCCGCACACCCGCATAATGCACCCCTGGGACAGGAGTTGCCGCTGAAGAGGATTCTGAAGGCCTCTGTGGATGCTGGGGACACCACAGACGTCGGGGGGGGGGGGGGGGGGTAAAGACACCACTATTGCTATTTTATCTGGTAAATATCTGGTACATATAAAATGGCAAGCAGGGTGAGCAAGTAATGCAGAAGAGGTGGGAAAATTCATTTTTAAAGGCCACTTAATTACACCACTCCCCCAATAGGCAGAGCCAGGGCCAGTGGTAGGGTTTTTGGCACCCCTGCAAATTATAATGTTTTTCTGTTAGAATTACTGTGCAGAGCCACGGTGGAGGTTGAACTAGTTACACCTTACCATTGCAGGTGGTGCAACTCAGTTCTACCATTTCCCCCCACTTTGACCTCTGCTAATATGAGGTGCCAGTGGTATAAATATAAGTTTACTAGTATAAGGGTGATGAGATCAGTGCATTTTACTCCCCCTTACTATGCAACATGGTTTCATCTTTTTTTCCTAAATCAGTGGATCTCAAATTTTCTTGCATCTCAGCACCCTAGAGCAGGGGTTCTCAAACAATTTTGCTCTGGGACCCCGTCAGACAAAAAAAATTATTACAAGATCCCAGCAAGTTACCACAGAATGGCTGCCACATGTGTGGTCAGTGAAGTAAAATGACCGCTATTGTGACAGGGAGGCAGTGGGTAATGAGGGGATGGAAAAGGGGGATGAAAAAGGGAAGCAGAGGGTGTTTACTTAATGAGTTATCCCCTGTCCCTCCCTCTACAGACACACTAATCTGATGGTCAGCAACATGGAGTCGTGACCCAATGCTGAGGTGGTCAGGACCCACAGTTTGAGAACCGCTGCCCTAGAGTATTCCCATTTTCACCCCAGAGATAAATGTACAGTTATGCTTCTGATTGTTCACGTTTTATGATTGGTAGACACTAGCAGTGGTTTTGCCTATGAATTTGACCATAAATAATTTCATTTGGTCCTTGGGGGGGGGGGGGTTTGAGATACAGTCCCTCCCTTAGCAACCCCCACTCTGATCTCCTGAAAATACGAGGCTGCAGATGTACAGTATATGCCATAGAGCTGATGTTCTGCATGAGCCTTGAAAACATAAAGAGAATGTATTGGATACTTCACATCTTGTAACATGTGGTAAGATATGATTATGTTTCTAATTGCAGGATTCTTTGAAAGTCCTTCAAGAGCAAACAACATACTGTTTGGAAAAGAAGGACATTAACCTTTTTGTAAAAAAATACATTAAAATGAAAGAAAACAAAGCAACAGTTCAATAGACTGCTCCCATTTTATGTGAACTTTTTAAGCTTAGATAATTAGGGGATGATTTGTTGATCAGTAATTACGTTATTTTAATTAATATCATAAAATTGCTCTGACACAATTGCTAAATTATATCAAGGAACATGAATTTGGAAATCAGAGACAGATATGTACTGGGAACAGAATAGTGTGTGTTATTGTTACATATAGAAATAAAAAAAAATTTGAAAAGTATTGTTTGTTGATATATTGAGGTCGAGCAGTGGTTCTTTCAAACCTGTGGAATGAAGAATTCAGATAATGATGGCTTCAATATTATTGTTATTTCATTCATTTATTATTAAATAAAGTATGAAATGAATTTGTGTGGTAAATGTTTATTTATGTAAATAATTTTCTTGTTCTGGACACTAGATGTCCCTATTCACTTAGAACAATAAATACAAATTTGGCTTTATACAATGGATGTAGCAAAATACCATTAGAGCCGCAATGTGGGGGATATCCCATTTTTGATTGTGGGTAATTACAGTGCTGGGGGCTATATTTTATATATATATATATATATATATATATATATATATATATATATTAAAAAAAACATTCAGAGAAACATTGTAAATAGTGAAAGCCATCCATTTTTTGCTCTAGCTGTTTCTGTGGGGATAATTAGAAACCCTCAAAGGGCCAAATGTAATGCCGCCTGAGTTTGGTGATTGTGTGGGATGCCGGCTGAACTCTGACATTTGTTTAAAGGGGCAATCACTTACAAGGCATATTTTGCCAAACCTTCCACGCTAGTACCTAACACTAACCCTTGCACTCGCTGCTTAAAAATAACTCCCTCGCCCTGCAGACTAACCCTCCTTTCTAGGTGCCTAACCCAAATCCCCCTCCCTGTATCATAACCCTAACCTGGCTTCCCCTCCCAGCAGCCTTACCCTAAGTACCCCCACTAAAGCGTAAACCTTGGCACCCCTTCCCTGGCCACATACTCACCATTCAGCATCCTTGCAGTCACATTTCTGGCATTAGCATCCTAATTGATGTTGGGATTCCTGCGCTGGTCTCCCTGCAGTAATTGGGATGGTAGCAGCAGTATACTGCACACAGGCATCCTGGCCATTGGGATGCTGACTGCATCCCTTTGTAAGGAACATTTGAAGGGGTGCACTGTACAGAAAAGTACAACCGGCTATAACTTTATAATGTCTCTTTTCAGTTTTTGGGCTAAATGTAATAGGGTGTATTTTTGTAAATGTGTGATTTTTTGGATCAAAAACATCACGTTTGCGATTGTGGCAAAAGTCAATTTTTTTTTACCATGAGCAAAAAAAAAAAAAATCGCACATTAAAAATCGCATCCAGATTTTTTCCAATAGAAAATATGTAATAGGGTGCGATTTTTAAAATCCCACACCTAACTTGACTAAAAAATCCCCCCAAAATAGACCAGCTTCTGGCTAGTGAGTTTAAACTGTGGTTTATATCATTTAATTTTGTGGTCAGAGTGAAGTGCCAGCACCCATCGTAGGAGTCAATGTTATTTTTCATAACATTGGCTTCAATGGGAGCCGGCCAGCCAATCCCCAGCCAGAGCTTCTCTAAAGCTTGTAAGCAGGGTCCTTCAACCTCTATGTCTGTCTGTAATCACCCAGTTTGTCTTATCACTGTTGATCCCAATTGTAAAGCGCAATGGAATATGCTGCGCTATATAAAAAACTGTAAATAAATAATAAATAAATAAAGCTCTAAAATGAGGGGATTCACATTTGACAGAAGTTAATGGGAATCCCTGTCATTTATGCGGAGGAACAGCATGTGTTAACACATGCTGCTCTTCAGTTTGGTGGTTCGAGTCAACGATTGATTTTTTAACCCCTTGGATCCCTACCTGGATTGAAAAGGAAATGATCTACACTGGATCTAGGTGAGTATACATTTTTAATCCCATAGCTCCCTAATGGATTTCTACTGAGAAGAGGACAGATCTATGTGGGAACATTGGTGAGTATATGTATGTATGTATGTATGTATGTATGTATGTGAAAGTGGAGCATACCGTATGGACATATTTCTGGACATCTCTGTCATACTTAATCATTTATACTCATTCAACTAGTGTGATAGAAACTGACAAGGTTTTTTTAATATTATTTTATTATCATATTTTTTATTGTGTATTAAAATGTATCATTTTATATTCATATAGATGTTTTATATTAAATAAATGTATGATCACTTCATCACAGTGCGCTCTCTTAATTAGTTTCTATAGTTTGTAGGATTCCAGCTATTGTTGGGGGCAAAAAGAAGAAAGAAAACTGCACTAGACATATATAAACATTAATTATGTTAATTTATTAAATATTATACACTGGCCAGTGATAGCATAAAACAACTATAATATTAAAATATAATTAGACGGTGTGAATAGCACTAGACACAGACATACAACATTTAACATAGAATGTCCTAGATTATTAGTATAGGTGGATTAGTGGTACTAGGATTTAATATGTCAATAATCCTTTTTATTATTGTCCCTTGATGTTAGTTTGTTGGAAAGTCAATATTAGTACCTTCCTCATGAGTAGGAATTCACATAAAAGTTAATGTCTGGCCAGACTTGTTTGTTAGTAGCAAGTACCTGCACTTGTTTAGGCGCCCCCGTCCTCTCCCAGCTGCTAGTGCTATTTCAATCCAGTCCAGCTATTTCTGGAGCTTCTGACGGCAAGGAGGTAAATAAGATATATAAAACCGGACGGTGCAGTCCAAAGAAAAGTCTTGTGGTTGACGCGTTTCCCCGCCTTTGGTTACCCTCGGCGGCATCCTCAGAACCAGTGGACTCCACTGGTTCTGAGGCAGCAAATGATCCAGCCCTCCGGAACCCTGCGAGTGTGCAGCAAATCCTAAACAGGATTCGCTGCACATAGCGTAATTTAACATTGAATAGTGCACTTTGTCTGTGTTCTTTAATCACTCCCCCTTTGCCTGGCCATTATGGTAATTATGTTTACATCTGCCATGAGTGTATACAGTGGTACAATAATTTTAATTTTGATAGTTTGGATAGAGGTGGAAAAAATTTTACGTATCAGCTATATTTTGGGGATGTCCATTTGGGATTTTGGTTGGTTGAGCCATTGCATCAAAAGCTTGATTATATAGGTGTGTACCCCGCTTAAGTATCTTTCTTATTTTGCCCATACCATAGTAATAAGGATATGACAATAAATATGGCAATATATCCAAGATCTGTAGAAACTACCATCTGTTATATATAAATAATGATATACTTTTACAAAGCACAATAAATTATTAGTGTCATTTTTCTATGATTGCTAGGTGTTCCAAAACCACAAATGCTTTGGCATTGTTTTAGTAAATGTCAACCCTATTCTGTTGTTTCTGTCATTCTTGCATTTATATAATCTTTTATGGCATTTTTGAGTATCAGCATTTATACTGCTGTTGGAGTTGAATATACTATTATCGGCAACAAAAAGATTGCAACAAACATTTCTTGGCTTATTTGCACAGTTTATTATTCCATTGCTCATAATACGAAAATGTGTTTTTTCTTAATATAATAGTCAGTATTGACCTAATTTTAAAAGAACGCTAAATACATGTTAGTCATGGACTTGGCATTGCTTCTCTATATTTAATGCCCCAATTCATTTTACTATGGAATTACTTCTTCTGAACATTCATTTTTGTTGCTTGCAATGAGCTATTTTATTCAAATGCTTGTTTATTTTAAACTGCACACTCATTTGTACCTTTGTGAATATTACCATCAGTTTCCTCTGTTCTGACTTTAGAATAAGCGTAGGCAAGAAAACTGTTAATTCTTTTCATTGCCATAAGTAGCAATTGTTCTGGGCATTGATTCTTTTTACAAAAAAAAAAAAAAAACTGTTAAAAAGTTTCATAGAGAGCCTGAGCTCTCATATTTAGAGCATGAGTAACTCTGGATAAAGGCCCTTATTCTGGATGGTTCCTTCGCTTACACATTCGCTTGCAGCTGAGCGAATGGATCGCACACGCACATGGGGAGCGAAGACACACCTATAAGGCCCCCAAAGCCATTCCTTCAGATCAACACACAAAGGGAGTGGTGTGCTACTGCACATACGCTACCGTTTGCATACAGATCTTACCCTGTCCGCTCGGACTTCCAGCGTGCGGACATCCGAGCGAACAGGCTCTTCTGGTGTTTAACACGCCACCGCATGAATCGACTCGGAAGTAATGTTCAAACCATTACCCAATTACCCAAAGTGTATATTGTTTATTGCATTCAATTTTACTAATTGCCTTCCCCAATTGCACTACAAATGAACCTGCAACTGCAAAAGTGTGCTTCCCGTGCGTGCTGCCATGTAGTTAGTTAATTTATAAATGAGAGAAACATCTATGCTGCATGTGTTTGTATTGCATGCAGCTGAAAGTAATTGTGCTTGTTGATTGTCCGAGCGAATGCGGGCTCCCTAAGGCGGCTGGGCTGCAAGGTGTGAGACTTGCTTTATTCGTGCGAGTGTTTCTAATGTGAAATGGCCCGAGCGCTCAGTGACTCGAGCGAGGCAGCTGCCCAGCACTTGTCACCACCCATGTATACGCCCCGGTTGGTGCCCAGTTTTGATGCCGCGCCCTACGATACACCAACATTACGCCTACTGTGTCCAAACGTACTCGGCAGAGTATTTCTGTTCGCTGGGTCACGCCCGTGCACGGCTGAGTGAACCTGCACATGCATATTGTGAACGGTACACATGCACAGTAGGCTAAGAAACGCGCCACGAGCAAAGTTGTATCCGAGTGAGTCAGTCAGAATAACCACCATAATGTAAGTTGGTTCCAAATGAGGGTACAAAATCTGTTTTTGTGCCATACACTCTACTGAGAATCACTTTTTCTGTAGTCTAAGAATGGTACATCAACACATGGGGTCCTTTGCTTAAGATGGTAGACAATTTTTGGACCACCGTGGCTGTGTGATATTATTTATTCATTCCTCACAAGCCCAGTTCCTCTTTTGTTTGTCATACAAGAGCCTGCATTGGTCCCAGGGCTTTCACATGGGTTGCTTTTAATATTTTTTTTATAAAGTTTGGAGCAACTGTGTGACTAAGCTTTCTAATTAAAAAATGAATGAATCCCAGATCTGAGCGAAAGACAAAGGGTTGTGCTGCTTTGGTTGTGACAATGTTGGTGTTTTTGTCATTTACCAACTACAGAAAGGCAATATTGGAGAAAATATTGTACAACCATGAGCGCAACCCATAGTTTTCTTAAGGTGCACACCACAATTTTACAAGAAAAATATATGGGGATACATGAACTAATACATAGGTTCCCAGAAAATCAGTGGTCCACAGGATGATTGGTTTCAGACCTGAAACAATACAAAATCATCTCCAAACACCCTCAACCAAGAGATGTTGGTGATTGGAGACAATACAGACAATAATTGGTGCAATACGTCTGATGTATAGCAAAATAATGTATTCCTAAAATTACACTCACAAACAAGAGAGGTATATAAAGCATAAAATGATCCCACAGGGCAAATGCTGCTTGGCTTATCCAAGTGTCCCTCCTTCTCACCCACGATGTTACCAGGGAGCAGGGGTTGGTCGAATCCAGATGCCGGCTCAGGATGCACCACCTTGGAAAGGATGTCAGCAGCAAGGTCCACAGCGGGGGCTCACACACTTAATGAGTTTTGGACTGCTGTGTCCTTCATCAGAAGTGTGTTGCTAGTCATCCCCCCTTGTAGCAGCAGAGACCCTACCTCTAAAGAACAGCGGCCAGGGGACCCACGGTGCTCCAGCGAAGAATTAGTGGACACAACCTTAACACACAGCTGGTCTAATGTCGGCGCCGGGGGAAAAGACCTGAGCAGTGCACGTCTCCCAGCGCATAGGCGTGCGCACGGGGGGTGCCGGGGTTGCAGCCAGGGCACTGGTTTTTACCTTATCTCCGCTCCTGTCATCGAGCCCGGAGCTGGGGGGGGGGGAGAGGACGGGGACTGACTAGCCACAGCCCAGAGCCGAATCATGAGGACACTGCTGCCCAGAGCAGAGCCTCACCATGAAGGGGGGAGAAAAGGGAGAGGACCCACTGCTGACGCCTTTGCTGGACAGAAATGCTCTGCACAGAGAGGAGGAGCTGCTGCCATTGTGTGATGAAGGAAAGAAAGTAATGGTGAGCATCCCAGCATCTGTTTGTCTTTGCCCCCCCCCAACTCTCCCCTCTGTCTATGCTGCCCCTCCATCCATCTGTGCTCCCCCTCCCCTCGTCCATCTTTCTATCTATGTTGTTCTATCTGTCCATCTTTACCCCCCCCCCCCCCTGTCTGTCCTGTGCCGTATAATATGTAATGGGCATTACAGTGTGTCAAATAATGTGTAATGTGCATCATGTGTGTCAAATAATGTGTAATAATGTGTAATGGGCACCACAGTGTGTGGCATATGTAATAGGCATCACCATGTGTTGTATAATGGGCATCATGGTCTGAGGCGTAATGTGTGAGGCGCAACATCTAATGGGCATCACGGTGTGAGGCATAATGTGTAATGGGCATCAAGGTGTAAGGCGCAATGTGTAATTGGCATCACAGTGTGAGGGGCAGCATGTAATAGGCATTATGGTGTGTGGCAAAATGTATAATGGGCATTATGGTATGTGGTATACTATGTAATGTCTGCGTGACGTTTAATAGGCATTACGGTTTGTTATATAATATGTAACGGACATCAAGTGTGACCTTATGTGTAATTGGCAATACAGCATGTGGCTTTATGTGCAATGGGCATTACTGTGTGTGGTATAATGTTAGGCCGCGTCCCCTTTTTGCCACGCAAGAGCCCCGCCTACTACAAATCGGGGGGGGGGGGGGGGGGGTGAAACATGCCCTTGCTCCGGGCACCGTGGCACCTAGCTACACCGCTGCCTGTAGACAACTCTAAAGCATGTCAGTTAATGCTTGTAATTGTCAACACCAACCATTACTAATGGATAGAGAAAGTAGATAATACAATAGCTTCTGTTTGACATGTTTAGTCAATGGTTTGAACCCATCAGCCAGCAAGTATTAGGTTGCAAACAAAGCTGAATTTTTGGAAGAAAAAGAATGTCTGTTGCTGGTGCACCAATGATTAACAATACAATAAGATTTAACTTTTATTAGAGATTGTTAAAAGATTGCGAAATAAAACACACAAACATATACATAGACACAGACTAGTGAAAATAAAAAAGGATAAGAATCCTTATTCAGTTGAGCTCCCGATATGTTCTTTAATTTGTCGGACCAATCAATATATTATCACAGATCCCCCAGTGTGTATGCAGCAAGATCAACGGGGAAAACCCTGTTGGAAATGCTGGATGTCCCACAATATAAAGTTTGTGCTGTATGTGCGGTTAACCTGCTAGATATCTCCCATTTAGTCACTCTACCATGAGAGGTCCTGAGGAAGCTCTTGCGAAGCGTGCGCCGACCGCATATCAGTTTTGACTCCCGATACCCCCTCCCCACATACAAATGTATTTTGATTTCTGTATGATGCGCTGACGGGTCTCCGCTGTACACGGAACCCCCTGCCGGAAAGTGTGGTGTCTAAACGCTGGACAGCCCACCGCACACAGGCAGCCTGTATTGCAGAGTTCTGCACAGGCATACTTATAGAAGCCGCATGGGTATAACCCCCAGACGCTGCTGCATTGCCGCTTTCTGCTTCTTTAAGTTTTTTCCTGCAATAGATATCAAACCCCTCTCATGGTAGAGTGACTAAATGGGAGATATCTAGCTGGTTAACTGCACATACAGCACCAACTTTATATTGTGGGACATCCAGCATTTCCAACAGGGTTTTCCCCGTTGATCTTGTTGCATACACACTGGGGGATCTGTGATATTATATTGATTGGTCCGACAAATTAAAGAACATATCGGGAGCTCAACGGAATAAGGATTCTTATCCTTTTTTATTTTCACTAGTCTGTGTCTATGTATATGTTTGTGTGTTTTTTTCGCAATCTTTTAACAATCTCTAATAAAAGTTAAATCTTATTGTATCGTTAATCCTTGGTGCACCAGCAACAAACATTCTTTTTCTTCCAAAAATTCTGCTTGTACCCAATGTCTTATGGTAGCACACCCTTACTGGTCTCTATGTGATAAAATCACAGAGTAATACAAATAATAAGGGTCCACCTAACCATACCTAAATTGATATTTCCTGTGCGATTGGCATTTATCTCTGTTTTGTCTATGCAAACAAAGCTGCACAGACACAAATGTTTCTCTCACCTTAAAATGCCTTGTAATGAACATCGGATGATGTAACCATTACCGGGATACTATAATGCTTCAATAAAAGAAAATATACACCCTTTTCTCGATACATACAAAGATGGATAGTGTTTTCATTACACAATTGCTTTCTCATTTTAGCATTTTGCTGGATTTTAATATACCTTTATATACTGTACATTTACTAATATATAATAAATGTAAAGTTGTAAATGGTGCATCTAATCATAACATGTTTTGGATGCATATGATTCTAATGTGACCAACCAAAGGTCAAGTCAAAGGTTCTTTGCCATCACCCAAACCATTATGATTATTCTTACCGTTGATTTCCTCATTAAAAGTAATTGGCTTTCACAATTTTAAATAACAAAAATAAATACAATACAAAGTAAGCATTTATCGGAAATCACTGACCGTAAACTAAGGGGCTAATTCACTAAGGATCACTAATGTGAGAATTCCTAATGGACTGTGATAAGTAAGCCGCTGCCCAGACAGAAGTAGCTACCAGGGTGTGCAGTCCAGAACCCTCCCCTTAATGTATTCAATAAAAGAAAACATTTCCCCATTCTCTCAATAGACAGAACGATATATATTTGATATTACTTTTTTGACAAAGTAATTGCTTTGTCATTTTAGTGTTTTGCTGGATTATAATATACCCTTTTATACATTTGCTAATATATAATAAAGTATGTTTTAATCACTACATGTTACATCAAAACAATCCATTTTCCTTGTTTTGGATGCATATGATTTCAGCATCTCCAACCAAGGTCAAGCCAAAGGTTCTTTGCTATCACCCAAACCATTATAATTATTCGTATCATAGCTTTCCTCAAGTAATTGGCTTTCACAATTTAATAATACAAATAAATACAATACAAAGTATTTATTTCTGCTCACTGAGGATCAGATATCACTTACAGCACACTAAATGCTGGCTTATATAGGCTGGTCCTGAATCAGAGGTGAGCACAGTTTTCATTTATTATTTAATAGACTGAGCCCCACAGTGCATGTTCCACACTGTACTTGCGGAAGTGGTCATGGTGTGGATGTAGATGCCGGGGGTTTGACAGATTTAGGGCAGTATTCAATGTAAAATATCGCCGTGTGCAGCGAATCCTGTTTAGGATTCGCTGCACACTCGCTGTGTTCCGGAGGGCTGTCTGCCACTCGCTCTCCCAGTATTCAATGTCGGAGGGGCTCGTTGCCCCTTACGGCGAATCTTAACCGCTGCAGGGAGCCATGGGACGGTGGCAGGCAGGGAGATGGAGGTCTCCCTGCCTGCCCCAGAACGTATGTGGGGGGGGGAGGTGGGCTCCCCGGGAGCCAGGCAGCACAGGCTGCCCCCCCCGGAGAGCCAACAGGGGACCGGGTATTCACTGTACCCGATCGTGCATATGTAATGATCGGGTGCAGTGAATATATGAATATCTAATGAGCGGCTCGGCTCCCGGCCCCCTGCTGGCTGCTATGTGTAAAAAAAAAAAAAAAAAGCACATGAATAAAAATAGCATGCCCTTTCACAGAATAAAATTCCTAATTTTTTTATTTTAAAAGTTCACATTCCACTTCTCCATGAAAAGGTGGAGAATTGCTACATGGAGAGACACGGCGAAAATCACTTAGAAAGACGGCGAGAAGTGCACGTTGAATAGGGTTGTTCGCTTTTTGCGACCAAAATTCTCCGTCCAACCTCGCTATAAAACACGGCAAATTTTTCTAATTGAATACTGCCCTCAGTTTCAGGGTATTTGAGAATTTTAATGCTGGCATGTAACAAATTCAGAACTGGAACATCGGGTCGCTTCCAGACAGCTTGCTGTCCCCCCAAGAAGTACTGTACCACACAATGGAGGATCATACATTTTCCCCTACATACCAGATCAAACTAAACAGATAAACCAATGAAACTTGTGTTGTAAGCAGGCAGAGATTTGTAGAAAGGCCCCTTATAGAGACATGTCTGCTTGGATGCAAAAAATAATTTATTTTATTACAAAACTAAAGACAGACACTCAAGTCTGGGGGGGTGTGGCCACGGCGAGGCGGGAGTGAAGGAGTGAGTGGGGAGAGCTCCCTGGACTACCATCCGATAATATGCCATAAGCCGCCGCAAGAATGGTGTTCCCCCGCCCCTTGAGCTCCATAAAAACCTAATATCTGCCGCTGGACGTGGACCTGGTTGTGGCATCGTTTGCTGACATCCTGAGCGGGACGGCCGGGAGTGTGACGGAGTGAGACGGAGACCAGCTAACACAGGCGCGAGAAAGTGACGGAGGTGTGACGCGGTGGTCGCGTGCTGGGGGTGTGTGGCGCAGCTAGCCGGCGGCGTCTCCTTGGCGTCCTCTCGGCAGAAGCAAGGAGGGTGCTTACACGCGGTGGGCTTCCATTCAACAGCCCGGTCCCCCCTCCGCAACTGGGCTTACATCCCTCTGAGTACCGGTGTGGAAGGAGCGTTGTGCTGCAGGCCGGCAGTGTCTCCCCGGCGTTCCCCCGGCAGCAGGAAGGAGGGGGATTGCACGTGGAGGGCTCTTACCTGGCGGCCCGGTCTCTACCTCTGCAGCGGGGCATACACCCCCTCAAGCACCCGCAAGGAAAAGTGTGGAGGCGTGTACAGCCTACAGAAGGAGCTTTTTTCTACCCCATAAAGACTGGGCAAAGGGGTTATAAGCCGGTACAAACGGTGGTGTGTGCAGCTGCAGTGAAGAAAATCGCAAGTTAAGGCACCAGCTGAACCCCCCCCCCCCTGAAAAGTTTCACACAATCAAGTATAGCATCTGGTGGCAGTGTGTGACTAGGAGGTGCACTATAAAAGCCTGCAGTAATTGGGGTACGCCGCTGGGACAGTTTGCAGATATCATTGTGAAACTGAAAAACACACCTGGAAAAGGTAAAGCAAACTGTGTTACTCTTACTCCGTTGACTGTTGTGTAATATTATTTGAAGATATAGAAAAGACAGGAGTCACCAATCTGCTGCCTGTAAAACCCCAGTTTTTGTTGAAGTGATATCAGGCGGACGCCTAAAAGCTTCTGTAAAAGCCCTATACCCCAGTACATCATAAATAAAGCTATAAAGATACTGTCGAAACTCCAAGAAAAGCCTTCAGGCATGGGGAAAACGGGGAATACAGCGGCGGCTGCAGCCGCAGCCCGGTTAGAAAGATACGCTCGACTGCAAGTAAACAACAGTACGCAGTCTCCCGCAGCGACACCCCAGAATACTCCTACAAAGGATAAAAGCCCCCCGAACCCTCCTGAAATTACATTACAGAAATTGCCTGGAAGCCATTAATGGTAGTGAGCAGCGCTTGACAGAAAAAATTGGGGACATTCAGACAGACATAAGCGCTGTGAAGCAAGATATGAAAGAGGTAAAAGCCCAAATTAAAGAGGCTGAGTCGCGGGTCTCTAATCTGGAGGACTGTAATAACATTCTGTCGGCAAAAGTTAACATGTTGTCAGACCAGGTGCGGGACATTAAACATAAAATGTCTGACATGGAGGGGAGACTAAGAAGAAGCAACGTAAGACTTGTAGGACTCCCTGAGCGCGAAGAGGGCGCAGATGTAGTCCTATTTATGGAAAATTGGATAAAGGAGAAACTAGGCAGTGACTCTTTCTCAAAGGTCTTCGTGATTGAAAGAGCCCACAGAGTCCCTTCCAGACCCTTCCCCCCGGGTGCCCCACCACGTACAATAATTATAAAGTTTTTAAACTTTCAGGATCGGGACACAGTACTTCGTCTAGCTAGGCTGAAAGGCCCGCTAGATCATAATGGTGCAAGAATTTCATTGTTCCCCGACCTTGCCATAGAGATACAGAAAGACAGAGCCAAGTTCATTGAGGTTAAGAAAAGGCTCCGGGAGAAAGGGGTCAAGTACTCAATGATGTTCCCGGCTAAATTGAGAATCATGGCAGAGGGGGAAACTATCTTTTTCCAGACTGCCAATGAGGCAGCGGCATGGATCGATAAATGGGCGCCGGGGGTCCATCAACTGGCGGCTAGTAAAGCATAAGTATTCTAAAAATGTACTAGAAATAGTTCAGGGGGCTCACCACTATATAGTGAGCCAAAAAGAGTAAAAGCCCCAAGTAAGGGGGGAGGGGGTGTGTTTTCTGTTTTTGGGGATTCATAGGTATGCCTGGGGGGGTAAGGTATACAGGGTGGGGGGAGGGGGGTTTATGTATTTTGTATTTATGTACTTTATGTGGTTGTTATTTGGTAAATGTTTTTTGTGTACTATGCGGTAATTATATATGTTTGACAGCGTTGCACCTAGAAGTAACTGTAGCCAGAAGTGTGCGCTACCAGGAGCATGGTATGTGGCGAATTTCTCTTTTGATAAATATACAGGTTGTATGGTCCGTATTCTAGCTTGGAACGTAAGGGGTATGAATGACAAGATAAAGCGTTCATTGGTTATGCGCCAGATTGGGCACTATAGAGGGGACATAGTATGCATGATGGAAACCCACCTTGTTGGGTCTAAACTCCAGGCTATTAAAAAGGCCTGGGTTGGCCAGGTATACCATGCTCCCTTCACGTCATCGGCTCGAGGTGTGTCTGTTTTAATTAACAGAACAGTTACTTTTGAATGCTTAAGGGTAAAGATAGACCCGGGGGGATGCTTTGTTTTCCTAGAATGTATCATGAATGCATTGCATGTATGTCTGTTGGCCGTGTATATACCTCCGCCCTTTTTCTTTGACATTCTGGTCAAAGCGGCGGATTTTATGTCGCAGTCTCCAGACATCCCTGTAGTGATTATAGGTGACTTTAATAATGTACTTAATTATCGATTAGATAGATGGCATAAAAATTTGGGTAAAGAGGATAGAAGAAGTACGAGCAATCAGGGGTTTGGCCAGTTCATAAAGGACATGGGCTTGATAGACCCATGGAGGGATAGAAACCCAGACCTCATTCAATACTCTTGCTTTTCAGCATCTCATGTGGCATTTTCCAGAATTGACCTGGCGCTAGTCTCTAGTTGGCTGGTGTCACGGGTCTCTGAAGTGTCATACAAAACCAGGGGAATTTCTGATCATTCCCCATTGGTATTAGAACTTAAGGAGTCATCCACAAAGGGATGTATATTCTGGAAATGTAATGCCTCATGGTTGTCAAAAATGGGGTCCGGGGCAGATTTAGTAGAACAATGGGCAGAATTCTGGTTAATTAATAGAGGATCAGCCTCAGGGATGATTACTTGGGAGGCGTTTAAAGCATTTGTGAGGGGCACTCTTAAGAAAAGGGTCGGAGAGATCAAAAAAGCTAGTAGACAGGAGGCGGCAGAATTGGAAAACAAATCGAATGAAAGTGAAGCAGCTTATTTGATGGTTAAAACAACAGAGGCCAAGGAGGCATGGGAGAATGCCAAAGGGAAATGGCTAGATTATGTTAAAACAACTAATATTCTAAGTATGAAACAGAGGTCAAAACACATCTATGCCAACTCAGATAGACCAGGTAGATGCTTGGCATATTTGGCTCAAGCTGAAAAACCTATGAACACAATATCTAAGATTCTTGATAAAAATGGAAAGCTTTTGACTGAGGCAGTAGATATAGGGTTAGTGTTCAGGGATTATTTTTCTGAATTGTACAAGTCTAGACTAAATTGTAATCAACTTCAAATTCAGGAGTTCCTAGGTGGGATAAAACTCCCCTCACTAGCGGTAGTGGATAGCTGTGCGTTAGAAGTCCCCATAACCTTGTAAGAGATTCAGAATGCCATAAAAACCCTACCAGGGGGTAAGGCCCCAGGTTTAGACGGCATCCCCATTGACCTTTATAAGCAATATATGGATCATTTCGCCCCCTTGTTGCTAGAACTGTTCCTGCTATGTTTTGAAACCGGCATGTGCCCACCCTCCATGTTGGAGGCTAAGATTATTCTTTTATTAAAACCAGATAAGGACCCGGCGGACCCTGGGGCATACAGGCCAATTTCATTGTTGCCAGCAGAGGCAAATATACTGGCAAAGATACTGGCGACAAGGCTAAATAACTATTTAGAAAAGATTATCCACCCCAATCAAACGGGGTTTCTCCCCGGTAAGTCAACCTCTATTAACATTAGAAAAGTTTTTAGTCACCTCCAGATATCAGAAAATAAGACCGTTAATTCAGCAATAATGTCGCTGGATGCCAATAAAGCCTTCGACGCAGTCGAATGGGCATATCTATGGGCGGCAATGCGTGCTTTTGGATTTGGCCCCAAGTACATCAGGTGGATTCAGTTGTTATACGCAAATCCAACAGCACGCATGTCCGTAAATGGTTGGACATCTGATGCCTTTTCTCTATCGAGGGGTACAAGGCATGGTGGTATGCTTCTCTGCATCGCCTATAAAGAGAGTGTTGCAAGTGAGTAATAAAAGTAAGGGTGTGTCAAAGCTTTATAATCGTCTAGTGGCAGCGAAGTATGATGATGGGTTGGGATATCTTAAAGAAAAGTGGTCGACAGATGTTGGACCGCTGAATGATATAGAATGGAGTATGGCTTTGACATCTGTCCATGCAACAACAAACTCAATAAGGGTACATCAAGTGCAATTGTTTTTTCTGCATAGGTCTTATATGTCCACTACGAGATTGGTTAAAATGGGCAGCCGCACCTCGGCGTTATGTCCCAAGTGCAAACTCGAACCAGGTTCTTTTTGGCATTTAACGTGGGTTTGCAGAGTCCTTGGTGCATTCTGGGAAAAAGTACAACAAAGTTTGATAAGCACGGGTATCCCTGGATCAGCATTGGATTGCAAAAGTTGTGTGTTAAATGTCCACATAGGCAATGAAATTAATAAGCACGATAAAATGTATATATCCAACCTATGTGCACTGGCCAAACTAATGATAGCAAGGACATGGCTTTCTTAAAATGGGCCTGATATTGCAGCCTGGATATCATTGGTTAATTTCACTGGAACCCACGAAAAACACATATTCATATGTAGAAAACGTCTAAGTAACTACACTAAACTTTGGCACAGATGGCTCACGTCTAGTCATGCAAGCATTGAACACAATTTAAGATAACTGGTAAAAATGAAAGGAGGGGGAGAGAAAAAGATAAGGGGGAAAGAAAATAAGAGGGAAATAGGGGTAGGAAAGAAGGGGGGGAATATAAATACAAGAGGGGAAAAAAAAATAATTTTTTTTTTCAATTCATTTAATAATGATTTAAACACTTTTTTGTATAAATATAATCACGTAAGAGGGAAATATTTTATGTTTATTAGCACTACACATTAATGGGAATACTAAGCACAACTTTTGAGTGGGTAAAAATTTGGAATAATGGCTATTTCTGCCTGTTAGGGCATGTCAGACGTCATTTGTTGTCCAGTAATGTGCAAGGGTAGCTCGCGGTGGAATGGATCAAGTGCAATCTCGTTATGATCCGTTAATTGTCAGAATATAAAGTAAACTGGTATCTGCTCATATTTATGCTCCCCAAATATCCCTATGGGTAAAAGTAAATCTATGCCCTCAATGCCCCAAAGTTCTGGTATATATGTGCAAAGATAAGGACTTAAATAATTTTTTTTTCTTCTTGGTGCATCGCTGTCCATAAAAGGTATAAGACAAATTGTAAATGTAATGCTATCTATGGCATTTCTAATTGTATTAGTACTATCACAACTGTTCATAGTACATAATGTGTGTGTCTTGCTGTTGTTTTTTTTTTTTTTGTCTTGTTGGGTGTCCTATGTATGTTTGTAGGACTATGCCGCTATGCCCGGCCGCTTGGTGTTGTGCATTGGAAAACCCCTTTGGTCATCTGGCGAGCTGTACGCACCACAATACAGTGCGATCACCGGATAGTAGCGTTGCAATATTGTAATGTATAATGCAATGTTTTGTAATATATGTAAAGACTGCGGTTTGTTCTAAGTGTCACTGTCCTTTTTAAAAAACAATAAAAAGTATTTAAACCAAAGACAGACACTCAAATGCGTTTCGTCACGGATGACTTTGCCTCCTGACGAAGTCATCCGTGACGAAACGCGTTGGGGCGTGGTCACCTGACGTATCGGATCTCCGCTACAGTGTATCCTGTCTGTCTGCAGTCCTTGTGTGGAGAACGCTGCCGCCGCTGCTGTTCCAACTCTGCCGGTTCTCTGGATGTCCTCCGGTGCCCGTGCTATGAGCTTGCGTGCTGACGGTGAATACCGCATATGCTGACTACTGCTAATTTAATTGTATGTGAGCCTACACTTTTTTCAGTAAACGCTGTTCAACTTTGCTTACTTGTGCGCTCCTCCTTTCTCTCGTTACATATATATATATATATATATATATATATATATATATATATATATATATAGAGAGGGTTGCTGTTTGGCACTCTGGGCTAAAACAGGCAAGGGCCTGGGTGCCTCCACAGGTAGATAATATCAGGTAGACGACCCGCAAAGTAAACTCCAGGAATAAAGAGTGGCACTTTCCGGGCTTTAGTAAAGTCAAATCAAGTTTTAGTAGAAATAAATTGTCATCGTCAACGTTTCAAGGCCCAATGCCTTTTCATCAGGACGGGTGTACAAATAAAGTGCAGTAGGTGCTGTGCCAAGAATTTTGGTTATTTCATGTCTTCTAATTCTTTGCACAGCACCTACTGCACTTTATTTGTACACCCGTCCTGATGAAAAGGCATTGGGCCTTGAAACGTTGACGATGACAATTTATTTCTACTAAAACTTGATTTGACTTTACTAAAGCCCGGAGAGTGCCACTCTTTATTCCTGGAGTTCACTCTGGGGGTCGTCTACCTGATATATATATATATATATATAAATATATATTGCGACAGATTGGATAAAGTCTGTAGCGACTACAAATACCTATGCAGAAGACGTGTCTTTTTATAATATACAAAAGTTTTTATTAAGGTACAAAATTGTGCACAGTAGCACTACTTAAAAGAACAAACAGTGAGTCTATATAGAAAAAACACAATCTACTAAAAATATGCAAATTACTATAAAAATGGCCTACATAAGATATCGCTATAAAAAGGGAGATATATAAAAAACGTTTTTTTAAAAGAAGATATAGAGTATGACTTATCTATTTAGGAGGAGTCAGCAGTACTGCCTGCTGTCAGTGACTGCCTGTCAGAATTATGAAGAAGCTCTCATCTGAAATGATCATTTTGCGACCCAGGCCAGATGGGGAATCAAATCTAGGCTTGGTAAGAGGCAAAGTGGAGTAGTTGTCCCAAGCTACTAACTGTCAGTTCAAAGATTCAACTAGACAAAGGACATACGCTGATTGGTTACATTGGGCAACTTCTTTATTTCTCTCCAAGGATTGATACATCTCATGTAGAAAGTAACATGGATTAACATGGATTAACTTGTCCAAATTGTATTCCTCGTGGAATAATCAATTTATTTTTTACATAGTCATGGGGTAAGTAAGGGTATTCTTAACTTATACATAAAAGGAACTCTACCATATGTTAAATTAATGTTTACAGCTCCATATGATTTATAATAGCACCATATGATTTATAGTGTTTCAATACCCTTGTTTGTTATTTAAATATGAGGTACTTATGTAATATCTGGGCTCCCGTTTTTCTTATGAGACCGCGTCCCCTCGCGGGGCTCGCTGCGCTCGCCACACTATATAAAATCAACTCCATGCGTAGTTGGATAGTAGGGGTATGAAAAAATGGGGTGCATTTAACATGGGAGCCCAGATAATACATAAGTACCAAATATGATTTTTTTAATTGATCCAGCTAGCTTTCAAATTCTTACTTCAAGATATCCCTACTGAGCAAGTGTCCTAATTGGGGAACAGTTTTATGTTTGCCATGTGGTGACATTGTTACTCAGTGGCACTAAGAAAGGGGGAGGGGGTACAACCAGGGCCCTGGTCTGTTGGAAGAGCCCAGTGGGGCCCCCATTTCTTGGCAGAAGCAGATGCTGTAGCTCTTCTCAGCTCAGACCAACTTGGGTTATAAGAAGGGTTAAACATCCGACCTGGGTTATAAGAAGGGTTAAACCTTGGATTCCCTCTGTATAATGGCTGACCCGGCTTAGCAATGTAAAGGGGTTATACTTTACTGGTAATATTAAATGTGGACCCATATCTATTATAAGTAGTACATAAACCAAATTACAAGTATACTTGTAAAGAAATAAACACCTTGAAATATAAAGCTTATATAAAAAAAAAATTCAGTGAACTAAAACTGAGACCAAGGGTTAAAGAGATCCATTTCCATTTTCTCTCTTTTTTATTATTGCTAGTTAAAAGCTTATAACAATGATTAAACAACAGTAATGTCAACACCAGAGGCTGCGCCATCTTGTGGCCACCGGTGTGCAAAACACTTGCATTCCAGCCAAAGAGGTAGGGAGCAACCTTAGATTTTTATTATATAAAATATTGTTACCCCAAAAAATGTCATAAACTAAAACGTTATGTTGGGTGGGATGCTGGTCGAACCCAGAGTTTTTTTTTTAAAAGGGGAGTCATTTACCATGCCTTGTCAATTATTGCTCCTCTAGTAAAACCTCAGTGTTTGGCCGAAATCCCACACTACCACCGAACTTGCAACCAGAGAAGGATTTTGACCTCATGGGGCATTTTGTGTGTCCTAACATTTTTTATAGTATAAAAGTACATCATAGGGACTATGTGATATCATGAAATCATGGGGGAAATTTACTAAGAAGGAATGGTTATGAATGCACCCATTCATACCCATTTGATTAAATGCGGCCCGGGTCAGCTATGCAGCTGATTTATGCCACTGGTTCCGTGGTGGGACTACAAGTCCCAGCGGATCCATAAATGCCCCACATGCTGGGACTTGTGGTTCACTAAGTCCCAGCATGCGAGGGAGGCTTGCTAGGGCTTGTAGTTGTACTACAAAAACCAATACATTATGTTCAATTTTTTATTTTTTTTTATTTTACACTATCAGCCCAGTAGCCACCACCAAGGTGTGCCAAGTACAGCCTCGGGCTTCAGCCCAATCTGGGGGTTCCCTGGGGGGGGGATCCCTTTAATGGGGTGGACTCAGCCACGGTTGTCATGTTTTGGCCAGGGTAACTTGTTTAAAAAGTTTCCCACGGCTGTGGCATGACAATGCTGACATGACATGGCTGTTGGAGTCTGGTGCTGGTTATAAAAATACATGGACCTCCATTTTTTTTCTCCATATTAGAGATGGGTCGTTCGCGAACAAATCGGTTCTTTTGGACGGATCCCATACAAGAGCCACCGATCCCAAAAAAGGTGAACCGTCAGTTAAGTTTTTCATTACCATGCATTTTCCTGAGCTCAGCACTGCCACCTGTGAGATACTAACTCTGGAGACTGAGTACATTGCTGTGACTGCAAGTGAAAGAAAGAATAACAAGGCTGCTGCTGGCCATCGGTGCAGACACCATCGATTGTTGCCATCATTGGCGATTCTGCACCCAGCCATCGATCAGTGTTTTACTCGGTCATGTATGTTCTTATTTGTTCAGCTCACTGTTTTAAAAAAAAGGTTTAAAAAAGTAAAAAAAAAATGGTGATTTTACCGTTTATGGCAATAAATGATTGTAAAACAAATTATGCTTCGTTATTATCAAATTACCCCTTTTGTCAAAGTAAGTCGATGATCTGCCTAAAAGATCCAATCTTTCACGGATTGATCAACGATCCCAGCTCTTTTTAGTGACCCATTTTGCCCATCTCTACTCCATATTTTTGTACCCAAGGCCGGTCTAAGAACCCGGTGCTGGTTATAGAAATACAGGGGGACCCCTATGCATTTTTTCTCCCTGTATTTCTGCAACCAGCACCAGTTCAAAGAGTCCGGGGCTGATTATACTCGTGGGATGGGGGGACCCCACACAGATTTTTACATTTATTTATTTAGTTTTTTAATTTTTGCTACAGAGAAGCATTGTACGGATCTGACAGATTCATGCTATGCTTATTTGGCTGCCAGAAAACTCGATAGCCAAATATGAATGATTTTACCATTGGAAAATACGAATCTTGAATATTTAGCAGCTCAGTAAATTTGCCGAATTCTCAAGCCAAATTTTCTGGCCAATCACGGCCGATACAGGTCATACCAGTTCATTCTGCTGATTGGCCATGATCGGCACTTTTAGTAAATTCCCCCCATGTGTTAGTCACGCAATGTTCCTCTGGGAACATTTTGAATCATCAGGATATGTTTTTGGGGCACCCCCGGTTGACTTGTGGAAATTCTTCCACTACCGCCACTACTTGCAACCCATTAAATTCTGCCCATGAAGTTGATAGAAGTGGCTTTTAGCACTAGCCGCTACACAAGACAATAGGCAGGGTTTTACTAATGTTTTTAACTTTATCGACCAACAGTCTAGGACAGTGATGGCTAACCTTGACACTCCAGCTGTTATTGAACTACACATCCCAGCATGCCCTGCATCAGTTTTAGCATGGCCAAATAGTAAAACTGTAGCAGGGCATGCTGGGATGTGCAGTTCAACAACAGCTAGAAACTGTCATGTGAATCTTAATTTGATAATTGGTAAATTACATTAATACAGAATTTTCTCTGTCACAGGCCCCCTAAAAGGCACGAGGCCCATTGGCCAGTGCCTAATCTGCCTATTTGGTAATCAGCACCGCTTGCCGTATTTAAACATAGCAATGAATACAATATTATTGTGAGGTACAATGAAAAAGAATATATAAAGGAGAAGATTCAGTTAAATGTGAGTTGCCTTGCACATTATTGTAATGTGGTTAAAGGCTGATTCAATTATAAGTCCAGTGGTGAGCCAGGAATAGGGGGCTAACATTACTCATTTAGTCTGCACCTGGCTGTATTACATTATTAGCAGTAAATAATCTCTGGAAAACTGGCAAATGAGTGCCTCTGAAATCCATCAAGCTGCAATGTCTTAAATCTTACAGAAAAACTGTAATGCCACAATTGCATACTTATTCTCTGTTTAATTTAGATGTTATAGGAAAATTTTGAAGTTAATTATTCAATTGTCCAAATGTTGCAAACTCCAAACTCCCTGGGGGAAATTTACTAAAATAGGACTTCTGTTTCAGATGAGATGTTGCTATGGGCAACCAATCAGATTCTGTCCTGCTAGAAGTTGATAGATAAATAAGAACTACTGTAGATTCTGATTGGTTGGCCATAGCAACATTCCATCTTAGTAAATTTACCCCGCTGTGGCAACATTAGAAAGTTTGAAGAGGGGAATATTTACTTTATCAGCATAGTTCAAACTGTTTGAAAACTTCTTTCAATATTCTTAAATAAATCCCCAAGGCTATGCGGTACTTGTATAGTTTCAGGGTGGCAGATATATTGCATGCGATTTGCATAAGGATTGCATGTGATTTGCATACGATTCGCAATGCAATTTAGTACCTGTTCATAACCCCACTATCCACTACAGCATGGAGTTGATTTTATATAGCTTCGAGCCCGAAGCGTGGCGAGCGTAGCGAGTCCCGCGATCACTTTACATGTAATTACTTTACATGTATTCCGCGTCCCCTCGCGGGGCTCGCTGCGCTCGCCACAGAATACATGTAATAGTAAGCATGCGATATCTGCCACAGTGAAACTAAACAAGTACCGGCTATGCCATAATTCAGTATTTAAATACATATATACTTTATTTAACTAATATAAATTATGGCATGTACATTAATTAAAATAAAAATTACTTTTCTATAACTGCTGATAAAAGTAGGTACCAGAAAGAGCCAGTTAGATAATGGAATATTATTTTTAAAATTCCATGTTTTAGTCATTGCAGAACTATGATGTTCTAATGTAACTCGGTACATTGATTGACTATTGCTGTTTACAAGTGAGACTGTCCTAACTCTCTGGGACAAATGGATACTGTGAGTTGTCTAGCTCTAGCCTACATGTATATTTTTTTAGTTCATTATTGTGTGTAAGCAATGCTATGGATGACTAAAGACAAAACAACACTACAATATATGACAAATTACGGGATTAAAAGAAATGGATGGCAAAGGTTCTGACAAAAATGACCATATATTAGGGGATACAGGGTCAAAAGGTCGATCGGATCAAAATGTTGGCATGCAATAGATAGACATGCAGTAGGTTGACAGGGTCAAAATGTCAAGACAAACATAGATTTCAATTCCGCACAAGGTTTACCTCCATGTTGAGTTCCACTACGGAGTGAGCGGACCCCCGTTATGGAGGATGTGGCCTGGGTAGCCTATACAAACTATCTTAATTGTTGAGGCCCTTGTAGGGGTCAGGTATCTGGTTGGTGGTGCTCCCTTGAGTCCAAAATTATATATGAAGGGACAGAAGAAAAGAAGACTCTTTTTCTGGATCACTCTTAAGTGTGCCCCAGAAAAAAAGAGTCTTCTTTTCTCCTGTCCTTCCATGGTCAAAACGTTGACATGAAAATATATAAAAACATATGAAAGTAGACATGACTTTTTCTCGACAACTGTTGACATAGACCCTCAGTTAACATGTACCCTGCGCTCGCCATGCTTCGGGCACGGTGGCTTGCTGCACAATTATATTCTTCCTCCATTTCGACATGAATGGTGAAGTGAGAACAAGCCGGTTTAAACAGAAAATCATGAAAAACTCATGTCTACCTTTTCATGTGTATACATTTTGACCCTGTCGACATTTTTACCCTGTCGACATTTTTACCCTTTTGACCTATTGCATGTCGACCAATTTCATGTCGAACTTTTGAACCTGTGGACCTATTGCATGTTAACCTTTTGGGGAAGACCTACTGACTGTCGATCTAGACCCTGTAGATCTAAAAATCGGAACCACAGGATCATACAGGTAAACAGACATGAGATATACATAGTTAGACACGGCCTATGAGCGCAATGTAGACAATGTGTCAATGATTGTGGTTTCAATGATTGTGGTGTCTATGGGCCTTATTCAGATCTGAGCTCAGTACAAATTTGTTCGGAAAATGGGCAAAACCATGTGCACTGCAGGTGGAGCAGATGTAACATGCATAGGGCGGGATGTTGTAACATCCGCGCCCATTATCGCCGGCTACCGCATTATTAATAACGGCATATGCTGTAACATATGCCGTTATTAACGCAAGGGACAGCTCTTGCGATAAGAGCTGTCCCTTGCGATGCGGTGCCGGCACTGGACTTCCGGGTCTGTGACCCGGGAGTCCATCTGCGCATGCGCAGACCCCGGCGCCGGCCGCAGGGCACGCTGGGAGGGATCCGTGACGAATCCCTCAAACAGCGCTGCGGTAAGAAGCCCATAGGCTTCTGCAGGGAATCGTCAGCTTTTGCTGACGATTCCCTCCGCAGCGCTGGCACTGCGGAGGGGGCATATAGCATATAGAAATGCGGTAAAAACCCCGAAAACGGGGTTTTTACCGCATTTCTGCTATACAGAATCTTCCCCATAGAGAGAGTTAGATTTGTGTGAGTTATTTTGTTTCTGTGCAGGGTAAATACTGGCTGCATTATTTTATACTGCAATTTAGATTTCAGTTTCAGCACACCCCACCCAAATGTAACTCTCTCTGCACATGTTACATCTACCCCACCTGCAGTGCACATGGTTTTGCCCATTCTCCAAACAAATTTGTATTGAGCTCAGATCTGAATAAGGCCCTATGTACTTAGCTTTGGAGAGAGATAAAATGCAGATAAAGTACCAGCCAGCCAGCCCCTAACTGTAACACAGTCTGTGGATAATTAAAATAAATTGTGGCAAGTTGACAGAGAGAAATTTAGGTGGGGTGAGCAATGCCACAGTAGTTGCCTAGGGTGTGTTTAGGGGCACTTAGAGTGACACTTTTAGACCTCATGGGGTCCTTGGCAAGATACTGGTTTGGGGACCCCCAGTGGCGTAGCAATAGCCCATGCAGACCATGTGGTGGCTTGTGGGTGCTGGTGCCTGTATTTTGCGGATACTGTGGGTGCTGGTGCCTGTATTTTGCGGATACTGCTTAAAATGTCCCTGCAATAATGTCCACTGCCTAAGAGGAGACAGATGCTAGGCTACCAAACCTTAAGGGAAGCACAGCATGTATATCGTTACTCTTGGCAACAAGCATGAAACCCCTGACAACAAGCTTGAAAACCTCTGGCATTGAGCTTGTAGGTAAAAATTCCAATTATTTTTTATTAGTATGGGAGGAGGGGTGCAAGAAAATTTTCTGGCAGGGGAGGTGAAAAATGTATAGTTACTCCCCCCTCCCTCAAAAAATCTATTATATTTTTGCTCATGTTTGCGTGTGGCATCAGAAAGGTACCTTGGCACGTGTGCACTATGATCGCAGCGAGTGCACAGTTTATCTGCATTTTATCTCTATCAATCAGCTGTGGCATCACGTACAAATCTGAATCAGTGGCGTAACTATGAAAATTGGGCCCCCACCCGCCAAATTTCATCAGTGCCCCCCCCCCAGTAAATATAACAAACCCCACCACCACCCCCCGCCGCCCGTGCCCCCGTGCCTTACCCTCCACTGCTCCGCTGTGCTGCGGCCGCGACCCGCACATTTTGTCTGCAGTCCTGGCTCCCCTCCTGTCCTGGCTTCTGCTGGTATGAAAATGGACCATCACAAAATGTCCGCCCCCATACAGCAGACCGTTTTAGAGAACTGTCTGCTATATGGGGGTTTACATTTTATGATGGTCCATTTTCATTTCAGCACTGCAGAAGCCAGGGCTGGAGGTGAGCCGGGACCGCTGCACAGACAGGTAAATCTGTGCAGCGCAGCGGCATTACAATAGCCCTGCAGACCCCCGGCGCCTTCACTTAAACAGCGCCCCCCCGCGACGGCGGGGTCTGCGGGCCTATTGTTACGCCACTGATCTGAATCTCAACTCTCTTTCTCATCTTTTGGATGTATACTTAACACCTGAGTCATTGTTAAAGTGAACTGACTGCCCATATATACACCCCCATTCCTTCCTCCACATTTGTGGACTGTGGATTACAAAGCTCATTCCACTGGATACCTGAACCAGGACTTTGTTGTGTGGACACTGCCAAATTCCAGAGCTAAATCAAAGCTGGCCTAAGGACAGTAAGCCATCTGCACTCCGAAAGGGATTACATAATCTGCTGCATTCCATTGAAGCATGGACCCCGATATATGTGAGTGAAAAACTGCCACCGAAACTATTAAAGTCCAACTAGGAACAGGATCCATTATAAAGGAGGATAAGAGGGGTGTTTTTCCCTTAATCAAAGTGTTATAAACACTTAGCAATATATCGTGCACCACTTTCACTGTTGGTATATATTTGTGTATTTTATTATTGTTGATTTTTATCAGTAGATTATTCTATTTAGGAATAAAGTGTTATTTTAATTCGCATTGTGTTAATTCCTTCATCAAAGCACAGTTTTAAATCTTTTCTTTTTTTATTATGTATTAAGGGTCTGACTATCTCTAACCAAAACTGCTGCTAAATTTGAATCAATCCATTGGCAGCGCCTGGTATACCCTAGTGGTATCACTCACCTTGTTTGCCCATATATAGTGGATGGAACCATTTTGTGTGTTCAAACATTTCTCATCCTATGAAAGAATTTAATAGGATATTGTTCAGAACCTTGTATTTCTTGGACCGGATTGGATTTCTTGTGTATGGCTCCGCAATTCCATAAATTTCTACATCAGGCCACCTATGAGCTTCCTGTGACCTTTGTTGCAGATTTCTACTATAGTTTGCCGGGGACACTGCAGCCATTTTGTCCATAATAGCTGGGGAGGGAAGAGGCTGAGGGGTGAATTTGTGAAGCTTTGAGAAGTGTTATCTATCCCCATAAAGAACGTTATGAGCAAGGTGATAATGGTTCAGCCAATCAGCTCTTACCTGTCAATTTACATATTGTAGCTGATTGGCTGAACCATTATCACCTTGCTCATAACGTTCTTTATGGGGATAGATAACACTTCTCCAAGCTTCATAAATTCACCCCTGAGTGCTTCCTATTAAGTAAGTGCATAAAGTGTCAGTTCCTGGGATTACGGTTGGGTCCGTAGTGTGCTGTCATGACATGTTGTGACATCCACTGAATGCGCAGCGCGGTGCTTTTCTGGGAACGGAGCCACGCGGGTGCCAGAAAGGTATGCAGAGACTAAGGTGAGAAAAAAAACCTGACAGGTAAATGGCCCCTTCCTGATAACTGTACAGTACAGTAAAACCTTCTCTTACAGTTTCCACCACTCAACCAACCTTAAAATGTCCTTCGGAACATCCCCCATTTCTAACTGGATGACTGGTAATAAGTTCTCTCTTGCCATTGGACTTAATACAGTGCCACTCTACAGTCGGTTAGTTTAAGCACTGGATTTTGTGGACCTGACCCCTAGGCAGGCACTTAGTTTGGAAAATATGGTTCTGCCCCTCCTCATATAGTCACTGTATTTAAAGCATTGCTATGTAATTTTATGTAATGCCCAAAAACCATCTCCAGAATAACTTGTGTTCTCTGTAAAATCTTCACTGAACACAATCAGGGTTGGCACTACCATTATGCATCTTTAGGCAGTTGCCTAGGGCGCCGGGATCTTGGGGGCACCACCTAGTCTGCAAATCAAAAAATTAAGGCTGTCGATGAGGATCCTTGTTGTACTTAATGCAGATGGCCACTGTGGAACTTCTAAGACCTCACCTCCATACTTTCCCTTGAGACATATTTCCCCACTTATCTTTTATGTTATCCAGTTTCACTTTTAAGGTGTAGAAAGGCCCTTCTTTTAATTTGTACATTGCAATTTTTATTATTTTATATGTTGGAGCATTTTGAATAAACAACCTTTTGACGCAGTACATGTGTCACATAGATAACTTGATGAGAGTTATACTTCATTCTTCACAGTGATTTGGGGTATGCCCCCTTTTTGGGAATTCTTTTAAAGATACCTTTATGAGAAAGATCTTCTTGTTTACACTGTGAGTGGGGGTACGACATCTCCAAGTTTAAAGATACCTTTATATGTGGGATTTTCCTTTCACTGATGAAAGTCCTTGGTACGACACTGTTCTCATAATTCAATGGTGGGAGGCTATCTATAAGAACACCTCTTCCTAGGATTCACCTTGGGGACTTCTTCATTGTAGTCATATTATATGAAAGCTGATACAATATATGTTGTTTTACTTTTCATTTCCATGACCTTCTACATGAATACACCTATGGGGAACCATTGAGACATCCAGAATTGCCTGAATACCCAATAACAAATGGGAAATTACGTATTCATGTATTATATTCGCCTTGTAGACTCCACTTATACTTGTACGTATATATAATTCCCTACTTTGCTGCCTCCTCCTTAAACTCTGTTGTGGGTGGCAAAGGGGAGGGTGCGGAGGGCCTCCAGGGAAAGCAGGGGACTTGCCCACCTTCCTGGGGGGCAGAAGGACCACACAATTTTTGGAAGCCTCTCTGCCACTCTGGAATGTTAGACAAGTATGCCTTAAGGGGTTGGAAAGTGGGTATTGGTGACAGTATAGGGGGTAGGGGCAGTGGTTTGAAGTTTTGCCTGAACAGAATATGTTATAGGCGGTGTTATATCACTCAGACATGGAGGGTTATTCAATGCCCCTAATGGCGAGTTATGATGGCGCCCCACTGCCCCTTAAACGGCAGGGCTTGCCATTTAAGGGGATCCTCACCGGCCTCTGATGGCAAGGATTCTTTCAAAACATTGAACACAGTGAGGGGCTTTGACGGTGAGGACGGCTTTTTCTCACCGAAAATAAGCCATCCTAGCTATAGAAAACCCCTTGTAGTGGAATTGAATACCATCCATGGTCTTGGGTGTCGCTGATACAAAGCTTAGTATATATAAGCACATTCTATGTACATATATCATTCACTTCCTATTAAAGGATTAAAAGCTGTGCGCACAAGTTGGTGTCCTTAAATACATCTAGGGTGGAATGCACTGCCGCTTGAGTTCTGTGGCAGTGCAGGATATGGCTGAACTCTGACTTTTTTTAAAGTGGCAATCACTTACAAGCCATGGTTTTGCCTTGTAAGCGATTTTTAAAACGTCTGAATTCGGCGGCAGTGCGGGATACATTGCCCATAATGTTTGATTTGGGTCATATCTTGATAGGATTATCAATCACACAAAAAGTTACTTAAATGCCCAAAAAGGGATATTTTATTCATCGGTACCATTTTTTTTCTTTCTATAATGCCCAGAACGGAGAAATACATTTGGGGGGTTATTCTAGTTCACTCTTTCTGACAAATTCCTTCTTAGATGGACAAAACCATGTGCACTGCAGGGGGGCAGATGTTACTTGTGCAGGGAGAATTAGATTTGGGTGGGGTTTTACTTCAAAGTGAGATCTATATTGCAGTGCAAAAATAAATCAGTCAGTATTTTCCCTGCACAGAAACAAAATAACTCACCCAAATCTAATTCTCTCTGCACATTTTACATCTGCCCCCCTGCAGTGCACATGGTTTTGTCCACCTAAGAAGGAATTTGTCAGAAAGAGTGAACTAGAATAACCCCCTTGCTTTGCTATGATAACAATAAAAACCCTTTCTCTACAATGAAGAACAGTGTATATTTTGCCTAGTAGGGAGGCATGAAATGCCCACTCTCTGCTAGGCGCTGAAAGGGTTAAATATATAGGAAGGATGAGAAAAGTAACAGACTACAGATTCATCTCTAGACCTGTACTTTAAGGGATTATGTCTTTTCTATTCATAACCACAGTCTCTGGAAGCTCACACAGCCAATCACAGACACATCCATCTATTACTGACAGTGAGAAATGTCTACTGCTGCACAGCTTTAGCAGATGCTGCTTCTCAGTAAATGAATTGGAAGGCTTGCATGTGTTGCACAAGTGACTGTGACTCAGGCTGTATGAGTCATTCCTGTTTCCTTGAAAGGCAAATGCATGTGCTGGGCTGATAAACAAATGAGAAAAGCACAAAACCCAGGGGATTAAAGGTTATCGCAGGAAGAGAGGAAAAAGCAGCCTCCTTTATGTGTTCAGAATACTGTTATGGATATAGGTGAACAATATACCATTGCTTGATATATGGCCATGAAGGAGGCAGATAATACGTGTTATACGGCCTACTCACATGCCGATATTAAGGCATTTTCTAAGCGATTTTGCTTAGTTTGGCAAAGTCGCTTAGCAAATGCCCTCACATCGGTGTATGTGTGGGGGCTATATCGGCAGCAGTGCGCGTCCCCGCGCGTCTTTATCGCTGGCCGAGATTGATGGACAGTGTCCATCAATTTCGGCATCGGCAGGGTTCTCCCATCGGAGAACACTGGCGCTGTCTGCTCGCTTAGCACACAGAGCTGACAGCTCGCTCTGTGTGTGGGCTGTCAGCTCTGTGTGCTATGCGATAGCGGCGCAGCACAGCCCGACCTAGCATAGCTAGGTAGCCCTGCACACATCGCTATGTGTGTAGGGCCCGTTACACTATACCCCAGAATTCATTTAATAGGAATAAAAAGCAGCATGTATAAATGTAAACGATGATGAAAAAACTAAAGTAACATTATAATAAAAACATATACTGAAATATTGTGTTTTTATGTGTTTTAAAGTCATTTGAATGACAAAGATACTATATGCATGGCAGATATAGGTGTCCAAATTTGCCAGAATTTTTTTTAAAAGTGGCAATCATTTATTATTAATGTATTATTATTAAAAGGATTGGTTTTGCACTTGCGCTGCTGAGTCTAGATTGATACTCTGTGAACGACGCTGAACAAAAGGACACCTGAACACGCTGTAAATATCACATTTAGAATTTATATATGATAAGACACATTGATAAAAGCTACATAGACACATATATGTAAATTAAAAAAGCAGATACAATAAAATTATTTGTAACTTCTTATATACTTGGTTGCAATATGAGACAAGCGCTTGAATAAGGCAATATCAATAGCCGACTCCAATGAGGTCACGAATTAGTAAATGAGGGATAAATTCCAGGAGGAATAAAGAGTCAATAATGAGTTAGATCAGCCAGAGTGTTAGTAGCGGGGGCAGTTTGTTAGATGGATTGGGGAGGGTGCAAGCCAGAACAATCAAATGGATAAGGAGCAAACTGCGTATAGCCTGTTAGCGCATGCAACGCCAGATGGTAAAAGTCAGGCAACGCAATGTATCCTTAGGTTATGCTCACCCTCCTTGGTAGTAGATTCTGGAGGGATCGGGGAGCCCGGTGACACGGTGACTGGACTCGGTGCACGTGACGTTGTGTCGTCCGTGAGTGAGCACTCCGGTGGGATGCGGCAGATGGATAAGCCAAGGGGTAGAACTCCTGGTGCTGGTGGCTGCAGACACTGTAGTAGGCTCCAAATCTGATAGTGGAGGCAAGTCGAGTGAACCGGCTCCGTGTGCAAGGAGTGGTGACCTCAGGAATGGGTTGGCTCAAAAGCTGAAGTGACGTCGACGCGTTTTGTTCTCTAGGCAACTGGGAACTTTTTCAAGACCTTAGGTTATGCTCACCCTCCTTGGTAGTAATTATTATTATTATTATTACATTTTTAAGGTGCCACACTTGGTTCACCACATTGTACATATGGCACACATTAGAACGGGTATGGGTCATAGGGCTGAAAGTATTATGGTCAACATATATAAGGTCGACAGGGCTTAGGTTGAACCATGATATAGGTCGACGGGCCTAAGGTCAACAGGGACGGATGGTCGACACAAGCCATAAGGTCGACATAAGTTTTTCAAATTTTTTGGTGCTGACATCATGAACACCGTATCAGTGTACCACATTTGGGCACACCATTTTATTCTCCCTCCATGCCCTGGGGATGGCAGGGTAGGAAATAAAACCTGTTTTTGGAAAAAAAGTGAAAAACTCATGTGGACCTTTTGGCTGTTGACCTTCCCATTGTCGACATAAATGCTTGTGTCGACCTTCCGACCCCGTTGACCTTAGGCCTGTTGACCTATTTCATGTGTCAACCTAAGCCCTGTTGACCTTTAGTGGTCAACCTAATGTATGTAGACCTTCATACTGTCGACCTAGCTACCCTATCCCCATAAGAACATGGGTGGGCAATCTGTGAGCAACAATCAATTGTTCCATAGGGTTCAATTCGGTTCCATACTGGAGCCAAGTGGGCGGCATAATAAATAACACAACATATTGAACTATATTTTCATGTAATATAACAATACAGCATTATGTACATAACACAATACTAAGTACTATTACTCATTTCATTTAACATGTAAAAAACATCAAACTTAATTATCTAGGTCATGAATTAAGCTAAATGAATGCGTTATAGTTATAATTCTGGTAACACACAAAAACAACAGAAGGTAAAACAAACTCCAGAAATTAAATACAGACGTTTTATTTATGGCAAAAAATATTACAGTTAGAGTTTTATAAGAAAGTGACATTAAAAAAAGTATGCAAATATAACACAGTAACTGAATAACCGCTACATTAAATAATGTGTTTTTATCTTCCTTTAACTATAAACTATACTATCCCTTTCTTCCTAATAATACCCAGAAAACCCCTATTTTGTGTGGTTATCTGCAATCAGTATCCTTAAAGCAACATCTAAAAGAGAGAGTAAGGTTCTGCAATTCAACATGTTTCATTATTTGGGTAAACCTTGGACATCATTAGGGATGCTGTACGTAGCCATTAGCCTATATTTATAGTCCTTTCAATTACACACTACCTGGTTAAGTGGCATCTCATGGGATAGCATGTTTAGTCTGATGTATAGAGATACAGTATGTCTTATTCAGTTTCTCACTTATCCAGGTTCAAGAAGTATGTGTCTCTCTTATAGTGTGGTCCCGGTACTTGTTTCCTAGCACGGTGCCCAATATTTTGATCGTAGTACATCTTATACAATCGCATCGCATGCAATATAGCGGCGATGCGATTCGATTTTAATTGTACAAGCACCCTGATGGGTGCTTTCAATGTGAAATGCACCCCCACTGGCAACGCCACCCCCACTATCAACACCAACCCGAAGCGTGGTGAGCCTCCTCCAACATTTATAATATACAAATTAAAAATTGCATCGCATGCCATTTGCTGGCATTCAATGCTATGCGATATTTCATTGTACAAGTATTCCTGTTAATTTAACATGAATATCGCATCGCACACCACTAAATATGGTAAGCAATGGGCGCTGTGCTAGGAAACAAGTACCGTGGTCCCACTTATGCAGGCTCAAACAATACTTGTTTCACTTATAGAGGTACCCAAATACTAAAAAATATGTACATTATGTACTACATACTTGCTTTCCATGTCCCTTCTGACATCAATGACCGAATGTAGAGACTTGAGGTCCAGACAGTCATCTCATTACAGAGGTTAGTAAACTGCACAAATCTCACTTAAAGTGCATCCACTGTCCAGATGTATCAAGCTTCAAAAAGTGTTAAAGTGGAGAGTGATAAACAACCAGCCAATCCACTACTATCTGTCATTTTTCAATATCATCCTGTAAAATGGCAGATAGGAGCTGATTGGCTGGCTGTTTATCACTCCATTTTGTCACTTTTTGAAGCTTGATACATCTGGCTCTTATAGAGGTGATTATTCTTAAAAATCAGTATCAGTTAAAGAGGTTTGACAGTCTTTCTTAACAGAGGTTTTTTTTTATGAAAACATTGCAGGACCTCACTATTAATCCCAGTAATATAGGTTTTAAAAAAATATGTGCACCTACACCTGCACAATTTAGATTCTATGTGTGATAACCTCAAGATCACCTAGATTTCAATGGCAGGGGAAAAAAATCTAGGATCGCATACAACAAACTGATCCTACAGAAGCTAGATGGGGGAACGGACACACCTGATTTCCCCTCTTACTCTAATTTTATTCTTTCAAGATATGCGGCGGACTGGATCCTGGGCAGGAGCACATATACACACCACACTTTAGACTCAAACCTATTCCACCTGTATTCTCTCAATGCTCTACTACATTCGAAGAGAACATTAATCCCTCTAGACATAATAAAACCCCCGTTATTCTGTGACACATACTTGTCTTGGGCTAAACTACACTAGAAATTGGGAGGAGATCATACAGCGTCACCTTATGTCACTCTCTGGGGCAATCCATCATTTTTACCTACCCTAACTAACAACCTCTTCCTTTAATGTAAATCAAAAGGCCTCTGTACGGCAAATCAAGTCTTTGACCCTGGAGGATCTAGCCTACCATTTTCTGCATTAAAAGACGCGTATGACCTCCCAAATTCTCACTTTTTTATGTTTCTCCAGACACGTCATTATATCCAATCGTTATCACTTAAAAACCCGAACAGCTCTAACCCCACCCTTGTCGCGACCCTTTTAAATAAATGGACTAAAACATCATATAAATTGAAGCACGTCTATGACCTGCTAACTAGCCTCCCCGCAAAGTCCCTTTCTCTTTACTAAATAAGGCTTGGAAAAGTGACATACCATCTATATCTTCGCCTAATGTGTTTTTGACTGGATATACCACCTCGCTTAAACTGCTCAGCTCAGTCTATTTACAAGAAGTTCATGTAAAAACTATCATATTGAAAAACTGGACAGTAAAAACATCCCCATCCCTAGCCCAACTACATTCCATGATACTGCAACAACTGTATTTCGATAAAAAATACAGCCATACAGTGCGTTCTGGATCGGATCACAAATTTTACAAAAAGTGGGGTCCTTACCTTACCACCTTAGAACCGGATGTCAGGAAGAAAGTAATGGGATTATCCAAAATTACAAGATGGATATTCACTTCCCCACCCCTGCTCATAACCCCTCAACCAAGCTAGAATTCCCAACTTGGGATATGACTCGAGCCATGCATTTCCTAGAGACTGTTTGGTTATGAAGTCTAACCCAATGTTGAAGATACTTCTGCTGAAATTTATTGGACACCGCGGGGGAGAGACCACCCAAGATGTGTTAGCTTACCTTACCCCACCCCTTCCCCTCAATACCTACCCCCCTATGCCCTCCCCCCTCCTCTTCTTTCTTCTACCCTTCTATGCTTTTTTTCTCTCCTTTCTTTCTCTACTATGGTATTTTGGTCACTATTTAGAAATAAAATGGGTACTGCAGAAAGTTTTTTATTAGATACCGTGGGATATAACTAACTCGGTATATTGATCAATCGAGTATTCCCTTAAGCTAGGACATGTTTAATCATACTATTCCTCTTCAACCAATCGAGAGATCATATCTAATGAAAATTGTTGATATACTGATTATTGTTGTTATGAGCCAATACAAACATATCCCTTGACATATTTGGGATGGGTACTGCGTACATCACCCCATGTGACAAATTGTATTACTCATGTTGTCATTTTATTAAAACCAATAAAAATGTCTATTTAAAAAAAAAAATGGGTTCCCTCACTCATTATCAACCAGTTGGTGACATTAGAAAATCAGGCTCCTTTTTTAATGTATATTCTCCTTTGTTTAATATTTTTGTGTATTGTTTGAGCTTCATTAATGCAGGCATTTACCACTGTGATTTAGAGGATATTTCTATATGCAAAACTATTATAATCACTGATATATTTGGCTGTCATAAACAAACAGTTTTTACCACACATGGGGCCAGATGTATCAAGCTTCAAAAAGTGATTAAATAGAGAGTGATAAACAGCCAACCAATCAGCTCTCAACTGTCATGTCACAGACTGGGTTTAAAAAATAAAAGATAGGAGTTGATTGGCTGGTTCTTTATCACTTTCGAAGCTTGATACATGCTTGGCCTATGTACTGTAACTCTCTATTTATAACTACTGGCTTTATAAGATGGGTGTTGCGCGCAGCAGGAGCGCTCCGGGAAGGACAGAGCGGCGCGTCCGCCCAGCCGCCTGTCCTTCCAGGTCTGACGTCCGGTTTCTAGGCAACCAGGGACGCCGGAGGACGCGGCGTCAGGACGTAACGCCCGTCCTCCAACCCAGCGTCTCCCAGCAACCAGAGACGCGGCAAGACGCCGGGGGGACTTCCTGCCCGCAACAGCGCCGTTGCTTAGCAACGGCAGACGCTGCTGGGCAGAGAGGCAGGACAGCCTCTAATAGGCTAAAATAAGAGATGGACTGCAGGTGTCCGAGGGGGCAATTAGTGCAGGCGGGACTGGGGCTCCAGTTCTATTGGCTCCTGCTGTTCATATCAAGGGAGCCAGCCCAGCAGTCCTCGCCGGTGATAGCTCCTGTTTGGTTCTATCTGCCAGCTCCTGTCCGGTCTGCTTCCCAGCTGTTCCCAGTGATACTCTCGTGGACATCTTATCTTCGGGCTCTCCGAGCGCCGTGAGTTGCCCCACTTGGGGTAGTTTCCTTTGATCTTTTCCATTATTTTTCATTGCCTTGTTTTCCATTTTTCTGTCTGCCGGGTCGGCAGGTCCTTTATGTTGGAGCACCTGTTTAGCTCTGATCTGGTTCTTCCTCTCCGTTTCCTGGTCCATCTGGGATTCCCTGTCCCTTTAGTTCCATTGTGCTTCTGTATATTGTATTTTATTCTTTTTGTTCCCTGGGCGACTGGTGTCGCGGGTTGTGGCGACCAGGTCGCTGGCGCTTAGCTGCGTTAGCCAGGGTTCGGCAAGTCGCCGTTTGTTAAATTTAGTTAGGACCCTTAGCCAGCTTTCCTCTTGGCCGTACCCTAGGGGGGTCCCCGGCTCCTTGTCCTTCCTTAACTCCTGGCTGCACCGGAGCTTGGGCGGGCTTAACTCGCCCATTCAAACGTGGCGGCTACAGGCGAAGCCTAGAATACCTGCAGGAGTCGGTCACCCAGCCTGGGGGGTACAACAGAGGCAGTGTAGGGTTTTTGCCATGGCTGTCCTAAACAGCAGTCCCGGCTGTGGGGTCACACCCGAAACCTAACATTATCACTTGCCAGAAAAGACTTTAAAAAAAAAAAAAAAAAATTCATTATATAGTCCCTGGCAGGTAGTACCTGGGGTGTGAAATTTTTTTTTTGTTGTCTTTTGTGTGGTTCTGTTATTAGGATGAACCCAACTCCTGAAGGCCAGGCTCAGACATTTGCCAGTCAGCTGCAAGGTTTGACGCAGATGGTCCAAAATTTTTCTCTGAGGGTAAAAACCCAGGAGGATGGTGCGCGGGGAAATCCTCAGCCCATATCAGATGCTAAGATGAATCTCCCCGACCGGTTTTCGGGAAACCGAAAAGATTTTTTTAATTTTAGGGAGAGTTGTAAACTCTACTTTAGACTCCGACCCCGGTCTTCCGGGTCAGAACAGCAGCAAGTGGGCTTAATAATGTCCTTACTTCAGGGGGATCCCCAAACTTGAGCGTTCGGGTTAAAACCTGATGATCCCACTTTAATTTCGGTGGATGCTTTCTTTAAGTCATTAGGACTTCTGTACGATGACCCAGACAGGGAAGCGTCTGCCGAGAGTCATTTACGCTCTCTTAAACAGGGCCGGAACCCTGCAGAGGCTTATTGCACAGAGTTCCGACTGTGGTCAAATGACTGTGGCTGGAATGATCCAGCATTACGTAGCCAATTCCGGCTAGGACTTTCGGAAGCCATTAAGGATAGCCTTATCCAGTATCCCACCCCTGAGTCGCTTGATAAACTCATGGAGTTATCTATTAAAATTGATCAGCGTCTCAGGGAACGGAAGTCTGAGAGAGGGTCCGGTTTGAGGCCCACTTCCCTCGGCTTTGTACCCTCGGAAGACAAGGAAAAGCCGATGCAAATCGGGGCTTACCGAATCACTCCGGATGAGAGAGCTCGCCGGATGAATGCTGGTCTATGCATTTATTGCGGGAGCAAAGGGCATTTCCTCTGTGCTTGTCCTAATAAGTCGGGAAATGCCAAAACCAAGTGAATACAGAGGGGATTCACTTTGGTTCACTTCTTATTTCCCCTCGCAATGCTTTACTAGTCCCTGCTGAGATTCTGGTTGAAGGGGCGAAGATGTCAGTTACCGCATTTATCGACAGCGGTGCAGCCGGTAATTTTTTAGACATACAGCTTGCTGAAAAGCTGGCCATCCCTCAGTTACCCCTTGGGAAGTCATTAATAATGCGAGGCCTGGACGGCAGCCCATTAGCCAATGGGGTGGTCCTCCATCAAACCCTGCCAGTGGCCCTGCGTGTTGGCATTTTTCACGCAGAGAACATTTCTTTCCTTTTAATTTCTTGTGCCGCTGTGCCGATTGTTCTGGGTCATCCCTGGCTCCGGATTCATAACCCACAGATTGATTGGCAGGCCGGGGAAATAACACGCTGGAGTGATCATTGCTCTAGTCACTGTCTTGAGCAGCCAGTACTGGGGGCAATGGTTTCCCTGGAGGGGATTCCAGCTGCTTACGCTGACTTCAGGGACGTCTTTTCCAAAGGCTAAGCTGATGTCTTACCACCTCATCGCCCATACGACTGCGTTATTGAGCTAATTCCCGAGGCACAATATCCCAAGGCCAGACTATATTCTTTGTCTGGTCCAGAGACGCAAGCCATGAATATTTATATTCAGGAAAATTTGGTTAAAGGGTTTATTCGACCCTCAAAATCCCCCCTAAGTGCAGGGTTCTTTTTTGTTTCCAAGAAGGACGGTTCCTTAAGACCCTGTATAGATTACAGGGCACTTAACAAGATAACGGTAAAAAACACTTACCCGTTACCGTTAATATCCGTGTTATTTGATCAGCTTCGTACCGCTAGGATCTTCTCCAAGATCGACCTGCGCGGTGCCTACAACCTTGTCCGCATAAAGGCGGGAGACGAATGGAAGACCGCCTTTAGTACCCAAACAGGACACTACGAGTATCTCGTAATGCCATTCGGCCTGTCCAACGCGCCGGCGGTCTTCCAAGATTTTATCAATGACATTCTTAGGGACTTCTTAGGAGTCTTCGCTGTGGTCTATTTAGACGGTATTCTGATCTACTCCAGCTCATTGAAGGAACATTGCTATCAGGTCCGATTAGTTCTTCAGAGACTCAGAGAGCATCGTCTCTTTGCCAAGCCCGAAAAGTGTGAGTTCGAAGTCACCAAAGTATCCTTTTTAGGATATGTGATCTCTTCTGAAGGCTTCTATATGGAACCCAAGAAACTGCAAGCCGTCTTAGATTGGGTTAAACCAACGACCCTTAAAGCCGTCCAAAGATTTTTAGGGTTTGCAAACTACTACAGGCGGTTTATTCGCTCTTTTTCAGATGTGGTAGCTCCCATAGTGGCTCTCACTAAGAAGAATGCAGATCCATCCCAGTGGCCTCCCCAGGCAGAGGAAGCATTTGTTGCCTTAAAACAAGCGTTCGTGTCCGCTCCCATTTTAAGACATCCCGATCCCCAACTACCTTTTGTGGTTGAGGTCGATGCTTCAGAAGTAGGAGCAGGGGCAGTCCTGTCTCAACAGGATCCCAAGTCCTTTTTTTTTTTTTCTTGCGCCTATATGTCTCGAAAATTCTCTCCCGCAGAAATTAACTACGACAATGGGAACCGGGAGTTGTTGGCTATAAAATGGGCCTTCGAGGAATGGAGGCATTGGTTGGAAGGGGCCAACCACCAGGTTCAGGTGATCACAGACCACAAAAATCTACAATACCTAGAGTCAGCCAAACGCCTGAATGCTCGACAAGCTCGGTGGGCATTATTCTTTACCCGCTTTAATTTTATTATTTCTTACCACCCCGGGTCCAAGAATGTTAGGGCAGATGCATTGTCTCGGAGTTTTCTACCCAAGCAGGGTATGCGGGAACCTCCTCGTCCCATTCTTCCGGCATCCATTATTCATTTTGGGATTACTCAGACCCTCAAAGACCTACTTATTCAGGCCCAGGATCAGGCACCCAGGCAGATGCCTGTCGGACGTTTATTTGTCCCGCAGCCTTTGAGAAGGCGGGTCTTGGATGAGTTCCACGACAGTCAAATTGCAGGACATCCTGGCATTAAGAAAACGCTCAATCTTCTTTCTCGATGCGTCTGGTGGCCGAGCATAGTTCCAGATACCAAGGATTACGTCCAGTCTTGTCCTAACTGTGCTAGACACAAAGTTCCCAGAGTGTCGCCCACAGGACAACATATTCCCTTGGCCATTCCCTCCAGACCATGGTCACATATTGCCATGGATTTTGTGGTCGACCTGCCCCAATCGTCAGGTTTCCGAGTAGTATGGGTGATTATCGACAGGTTCAGTAAGATGGCCCACTTTGTTTCTTTGCCCCAGTTGCCTTCAGCCAATAAGTTGGCCAAGTTATTCTTGGTTCATGTTTTCAAACTTCATGGTCTACCGACCGATATAGTTTCTGATCGGGGTCCGCAGTTCATTGCCCGGTTCTGGAAACTTTTTTGCAAGGCGCTAAAGATCAAGTTGAGTTTGACTTCCGCCTATCATCCCCAATCCAATGGGCAAACGGAACGCCTTAATCAGTCCTTGAAGCAATATCTGCGTCTTTTTGTTTCTAAAACACAAAATGACTGGTCAGAGTTTCTCCCCATTGCCGAGTTTGCATATAACAACTCCCATCACTCGGCTACCCAGACTTCGCCTTTTTTAGCCAATTATGGCTTTCATCCCAAAGCCACTGCCCTGGCTCCAGAGGGACCAGTAGTACTTTCTTCCACTACTGCCCGTTTAAGGTTCATTTGGAAGGAGGTACATCAGGCTTTAAAAAAGGCTGCTCTTCGGGAGAAGGTTTTTGCTGACCGGTCAAGACGGCCATGCAAGTTTAGAGTAGGCGATAAAGTCTGGCTGTCGACGCGGAACATTAGACTGCGACAAGGAACTTCTAAATTTGGTCCAAAATGTATTGGTCCGTTTCTCATTGTTAAGAGAGTCAATCCTGTCGCTTTTCGGTTACAGATCCCCAGGGCTTTGAGGATAGCCAATACGTTCCATGCCTCTCTTCTCAAACCTGTTTTTATGTCTAGGAAATTCCCTCGAAAAGCAGATCTAGGTAAACCCCCAGTTAATGTCCATGGACAATCGGAATTTCTTGTAGAAAAAATCCTGGATTGCAGGGTCTCTCGAGGTTTCTTGTATTTCCTTGTCCATTGGAAGGGATATGGCCCTGAAGAGAGGTCCTGGGTTTCCGACAGTGATCTGCACGCCCCCAGACTTAAAGCAAGTTTCTTTCGGGAGTTCCCTCAGAAAGCTGGGTCTAGGGGTTTGCTAACCCCTCCTCAAGGGGGGGGTACTGTTGCGCGCCGCAGGAGCTCTCTGGGAAGGACAGAGCGGCGCGTCCGTCCAGCCGCCTGTCCTTCCGGGTCTGACGTTCGGTTGCTAGGCAACCAGGGACGCTGGAGGACACGGCGTCAGGACGTAACGCCCGTCCTCCAACCCAGCGTCTCCCAGCAACCAGAGACGCGGCAAGACAACGGGGGACTTCCTGCCCGCGGCAGCGCCGTTGCTTAGCAACGGCAGACGCTGCTGGGCAGAGAGGCAGAACAGCCTCTAATAGGCTAAAATAAGAGACGGACCGCAGGTGTCCGAGGGGGCAATTAGTGCAGGCGGGACTGGGGCTCCAGTTCTATTGGCTCCTGCTGTTCATATCAAGGGAGCCAGCCCAGCAGTCCTCGCCGGTGATAGCTCCTGTTTGGTTCTATCTGCCAGCTCCTGTCCGGTCTGCTTCCCAGCTGTTCCCAGTGATACTCTCGTGGACATCTTATCTTCGGGCTCTCCGAGCGCCGTGAGTTGCCCCACTTGGGGTAGTTTCCTTTAATCTTTTCCATTATTTTTCATTGCCTTGTTTTCTATTTTTCTGTCTGCCGGGTCGGCAGGTCCTTTATGTTGGAGCACCTGTTTAGCTCTGATCTGGTTCTTCCTCTCCGTTTCCTGGTCCATCTGGGATTCCCTGTCCCTTTAGTTCCATTGTGCTTCTGTATATTGTATTTTATTCATTTTGTTCCCTGGGCGACTGGTGTCGCGGGTTGTGGCGACCAGGTCGCTGGCGCTTAGCTGCGTTAGCCAGGGTTCGGCAAGTCGCCGTTTGTTAAATTTAGTTAGGACCCTTAGCCAGCGTTCCTCTTGGCCGTACCCTAGGGGGGTCCCCGGCTCCTTGTCCTTCCTTAACTCCTGGCTGCACCGGAGCTTGGGCGGGCTTAACTCGCCCATTCAAACGTGGCGGCTACAGGCGAAGCCTAGAATACCTGCAGGAGTCGGTCACCCAGCCTGGGGGGTACAACAGAGGCAGTGTAGGGTTTTTGCCGTGGCTGTCCTAAACAGCAGTCCCGGCTGTGGGGTCACACCTGAAACCTAACAACGGGTCATTCACTATTTTTATATACAGTATAGGCGCATACACACTTGGCGACTTTGAGCTGAAAGTCGCTCAAAACAGCTCAAAGCCACCCAGTGTGTATGGCCTGGCCATGAGCAGTGAGCGCTGCTGCGTGCTCCCGCAACATCGCCGGGAAAGCCGTTCATTTGTTGTTATGCTAGCAGATGAGTGGCTTTCAGGACGGCTTTCCATAGTGCTCCGCTATGCAATGCCGTCCTCCCCCCTCCGTCGGTGCCGGGCCAGGGAAAAGCCCCTCAGTGTGTATGCACTGAGCGGCTTTCCCCCTAGCGATGAATGCGATCATCGCTGTCCATACACACTGGGCATAGTCGCCCAGTGTGTGTGTGTGGACTTTTAGTCTTTTCTCCTGTGCTTAAAATATCACTCAGAAACGCACAGATAGCAATAGGGTTTTCATTTATGCACTTGGATATGTAGTTTGGTGATAAATAAATCACTTACAAACCACAAATCAAAGCACATTAAACCCTTTATTTTGAGCGCACCGCATATTACTATATATATATATATATATATATATATATATATATATATATATATATATATATATATATATATAGGGGTAGGAATCAGGCGGCACTCCAGGATTTTGTTGCAAAGTGAAGAAAATTTATTCAATCATCCTACATGTTTCGGGCTCCTGGCCCGTCCTCAGGGATATACAACAGTGCTCAAAAAATCACACACATATAAATGCTCAAACAAGTGATTGGAACCTCCCCCCCACCTGGGTTAACCAGCGCCGCCCCACTCACCTGCATCGTCCATGTCATGTCCCCGCTTCCGCTTCCCCGGCGTGCAGTGACTAACACAGCGCCATTGAGAAGGCTGTGTGTGAACCCGGCGCCTCTCTCTGACGTCATCGCGTCCCTGCCACGCTCCAAGTCAGCTGGACAGCCAGGTCTCACGCTGGATCATGCAGGCTGTGAGGTTACCATGGCAACCATATAAACGATAGTGCAATCTGAAATAACAAACATATCATAAGTTAAAATGTGCATTTAAGAGGCCAGATACTGGCCATTTAAGAGGTATATACATACCAGTATTAATAAAATTATTAAATGACAAATACCTAAGTGAAAAAAATACATAAAGAACGTACATTTAAAAAAAATTAAAAATCTGCAGAAAAATCATAATACAAGTAGACCTTGATACTACTTATTATCATGTATGTAATTACATTTATCATGGTATGAACTGCAAGCTGCATGAAAAATGGTCATTTTAACATGTCGTATTGCTTTAAATTTACAAGGTTCTACTGTTTACGATGTATATGGAGCTGGAAAATGAGCCAATGCTGCGCAAGTTGTACAAACATCTATAACATAATGTTTCTTAAAATTTTTTATATATTCAAAGTGCGCTAATTCTTATTCACAAAAAATGATACAGGCCATGTTGCTCATTCAGCCCCTTTGGGGCAAGGGTACCAAGCTTGTGTATCCACCTAGCCTCAAGCTGTAATAGCTTTTTCTTTCTGTTGCCTCCTCTAGTGGGAATGGGAACGTGGTCCACAATTTTGGACCTAATACTGGCCAAATTATGTTTCCTTTCAGCACAGTGCCGGGCTACTGGCTGTTCGCTTTGACCAGATACCAAAGCTTGTCGTATAGCTAAACGGTGGTTCGCCATTCTTTCTTTAAATTGTGTTTCTGTCTTGCCCACGTAGAATAATCCACATGGACAAGACAGAATATAGACAACATAACGGCTTGAACACGTGACTGAGTGTCTAATCTTGATTTTCTGTCCAGTATGGGGATGGCTCACTGTGTCTCCTACAATCATGGAGCTACAGGTCACACATCCTCCCACACATTTGTAACACCCTTTAGGGCGTGACAAAAAATGAGTAGGTTTGCTACCTTTAGTTAATCTGGCGATATCGGTTTTTACCAATAAATCCGCCAGATTGCGCCCTCTTTTGTAAGCAGGCATGATTTGTGTGTTGTATAAGCTTTTGAGATCCTTGTCTGATGTTATTAAGGGCCATAATTTTTTGACTTTTTTTGTGGTTTCACAGCTGCCCATCGCATGCTGTGTGACCCAAGGGATTCTACTTCCTAAAGTTTCCTTATTGGTGCTGGTAGTTAAGGCAGTTTCTCGAGGAATGTTTAATACCTTTTCTTTAATTTTGTACAATTCATTCTTTTTGTATCCTCTCTGCTCAAATTTTGTTTGCATGGAATTTAACTCTATGCGGGCTTGGGCCTCATCGCTGACTATTCTCCGTACTCTGAGCATCTGAGAGTAGGGTAACCCCTCCTTCAGTGCTCTGGGGTGACAGCTCTCGTACCTGAGAAGGGTATTTCGATCAGTTTCTTTTACATGAAGTGATGTTGTTATTATATTGTTATTAAGACTGATTTTGACATCTAAGTAATTAATTACTGTTTTGCTCATGCTGTATGTCAACTTAACAGGATGAGTGAGTGCATTGTGTGTATCAAAGATTTCTTTGAGCTCCTCCATGCTGCCTCTCCAAAAAATCAGCAGATCATCAATATATCTGCGAAATAGCAAAATCTTGTCAGCATATGGGGCTTGAAAGATGAGCTGTTGGTCTATCTCATTCATGTATGCATTGGCGTAGGATGGGGCCACATTGGATCCCATCGCTACGCCAAGGCGCTGTCTGTACACCACATCGTTAAATAAAAAATAATTCCTGTTCAAAACCATTTGAAGCAAACTCATAAACAGAGAGACAGGTGGACCTTTATAGGTCTCATTATCACTGATAAGGTGCTCCACAGCCTGCATCCCATCGAGATGGGGTATGCAGGTGTATAGCCCTGTAACATCTGCGCTGCACATGACCACATCATCAGGTATTGGACCCAAAGCATTGAGTAGCTCTAGTAGATGGTTAGTATCTTTGAGATACGATTTGGTCTGCTGTACACAAGGGTTTAGTAAAGCATCCAAATAAGTGGACACTGGTTGAAATAGTGATCCCCTGGCAGAAATGATGGGTCTGCCAGGGGGCTTATCCAAACTCTTGTGCACCTTTGGTAGCATATATAAGAGTGGAGTGATGGGATACTCGACACTCAAAGCCTTACTCAATGCCTCTGATATGATGCCGTCACGGGCAGCTGTACCAGTTAGAATGTCCAACTCTTTTTTATAGACCTGAGTGGGGTCTTTAGGTAAAACCTCATACACCTGTGAATCAGACAATTGCCTCATGCATTCGGTGACATAATCAGATAGGTCCTGGACAACCACGGACTCACCTTTATCCGCTTTGCGGATTACGATGTCAGTTCTTGTTTTCAAATTCTGCAGGGCTTCTCTCTCAATTTTGGACAAATTGTTACGCTGTAAATCAGCGGATGTAGGGCTAGTTTGTCCTGCTGCTTCCATCATGCGTGTGAATGTCTTAATTGAGGGATTAGACACTTGGGGGTCAAATGAAGATTTCGGTAGCAGTTTTTTCAACTGTAAGGGGATGTCAACATTCGACTGGTCGACTGTGGGTTTGTCCTTATAGTATTCCCTCAATCTGAGGGTCCGGCCAAATTTGTAACAATCTACAGTCCAGTTGAATGCATCTGGTGAGTGACTTGGTACATAAGACAAACCTTTAGACAGTACGGCTGTTTCTGCTTCTGTTAAAGGGACAGACGACAGATTAAACACCAGTTCTTTCAACGGCGGCTCCCTTTTCGGCTTGTTTTGCCGCGCGGTCTGCCCACCGCGCCTCGTCCGCCTCCTCCTCTGACGGTGGGTGGTTTTAGACCCGCCCGGGTCCGAACCCCTAAAGGGGGGTTACTGTCAGCTGTTGTCGGTGTGTTGCTGTCAACTTCACTAGCAGATGTACTGGTGTCGTCTTCTTCTCTATGTCGAGATTTCTGTCGACGTTGTCTGAACGGGGCTCTAGTATTGGCTGGTGGTCCTGCTGTGCTCAGCCAGTGATAGACTCTGTTAGCCTCGTAATCGGCTTGTACTTTTCTCCGCTTCTCTCTTTTATACTTCAGAAGCTCGCGCTGGTATGTATCTATTTGTGTCTTCAACTTGGTGTTCCAGTCAGTTAGCGTGTCGACTGACAGGGTAGACACATGCGTTGATTCAAATGCTGCTATTTTTTCTTTTACTGCAGTCAACTCTTTTGTTGATTCGTCGACTACGAGCAGTATCAAGTCCATGGAACATTTATTTAAAATGCTCACCCACCGTTTGCAGAATGCCACGTTGTTCCTTCCTATGGTGGGGACATTGCGGACTCGAAATCCCCTCGGGATCTGTTTATCTTGAAAATATTCTGCCAGTGTCGACGCATGCAGCATGTAGTCAATTTCACGTTTTTTTAAATAGTACCAGTCTTTATACAGGTCCTCATTATCAACGGCTGGCAGCTGGGATTGCACAAAAGCTGCTTTGATAATGCCTTCAGCGTCACTGTCAGAGTAGCTGAACCGGTCCCCTGTGTCGATTTGTGCGATGTTGACACCCGCTAAGGACGGTTCCATAGCCTGTGGCTTAGGTGGTCACACTTGCCCGGTAATTCACCTCACACCTGTGTTGCTGCAGATGGAAGGATGGGGTGATTCCCTTTCTTGTTAGAGGAGTAAAACTCTCATCGTGGGTGCCTTGCTGGTTTATGCTGCTGGATGTCTCACAGCCTGCAAAGCCTTCATATAGTAGTGGGATGAGCCGGCACTCCAAATGGGGATGATGCAATGATAACTGACCTGGTGCCCTCCAGCGTGGACATGCAGTCCTAGTATAGGGGTAGGAATCAGGCGGCACTCCAGGATTTTGTTGCAAAGTGAAGAAAATTTATTCAATCATCCTACATGTTTCGGGCTCCTGGCCCGTCCTCAGGGATATACAACAGTGCTCAAAAAATCACACACATATAAATGCTCAAACAAGTGATTGGAACCTCCCCCCCACCTGGGTTAACCAGCGCCGCCCCACTCACCTGCATCGTCCATGTCATGTCCCCGCTTCCGCTTCCCCGGCGTGCAGTGACTAACACAGCGCCATTGAGAAGGCTGTGTGTGAACCCGGCGCCTCTCTCTGACGTCATCGCGTCCCTGCCACGCTCCAAGTCAGCTGGACAGCCAGGTCTCACGCTGGATCATGCAGGCTGTGAGGTTACCATGGCAACCATATAAACGATAGTGCAATCTGAAATAACAAACATATCATAAGTTAAAATGTTAAAATTGTGGACCACGTTCCCATTCCCACTAGAGGAGGCAACAGAAAGAAAAAGCTATTACAGCTTGAGGCTAGGTGGATACACAAGCTTGGTACCCTTGCCCCAAAGGGGCTGAATGAGCAACATGGCCTGTATCATTTTTTGTGAATAAGAATTAGCGCACTTTGAATATATAAAAATTTTTAAGAAACATTATGTTATAGATGTTTGTACAACTTGCGCAGCATTGGCTCATTTTCCAGCTCCATATACATCGTAAACAGTAGAACCTTGTAAATTTAAAGCAATACGACATGTTAAAATGACCATTTTTCATGCAGCTTGCAGTTCATACCATGATAAATGTAATTACATACATGATAATAAGTAGTATCAAGGTCTACTTGTATTATGATTTTTCTGCAGATTTTTAAATTTTTTTAAATGTACGTTCTTTATGTATTTTTTTCACTTAGGTATTTGTCATTTAATAATTTTATTAATACTGGTATGTATATACCTCTTAAATGGCCAGTATCTGGCCTCTTAAATGCACATTTTAACTTATGATATGTTTGTTATTTCAGATTGCACTATCGTTTATATGGTTGCCATGGTAACCTCACAGCCTGCATGATCCAGCGTGAGACCTGGCTGTCCAGCTGACTTGGAGCGTGGCAGGGACGCGATGACGTCAGAGAGAGGCGCCGGGTTCACACACAGCCTTCTCAATGGCGCTGTGTTAGTCACTGCACGCCGGGGAAGCGGAAGCGGGGACATGACATGGACGATGCAGGTGAGTGGGGCGGCGCTGGTTAACCCAGGTGGGGGGGAGGTTCCAATCACTTGTTTGAGCATTTATATGTGTGTGATTTTTTGAGCACTGTTGTATATCCCTGAGGACGGGCCAGGAGCCCGAAACATGTAGGATGATTGAATAAATTTTCTTCACTTTGCAACAAAATCCTGGAGTGCCGCCTGATTCCTACCCCTATACTAGGACTGCATGTCCACGCTGGAGGGCACCAGGTCAGTTATCATTGCATCATCCCCATTTGGAGTGCCGGCTCATCCCACTACTATATATATATATATATATATATATATATCACCACTGCATCTATTACTATATGCAGACATTAATGTTCTGTACATTCATAATACTAGTGCTGACGGTGACCAATTTTCTGGAAATCACCAGCAAATACAACATATTTCTAATAATAATAATAATAATAATAATAATAATACAAATTCACCAAGCCCGGCCATGTGTAATGGCCATAGAATATGTTTTAGGTTCTCAGCAATTTCCACTTGAGTAATATTTGTTGGTGTGAATAAACATAAGCCTAACACATTAATTAATTCATCACGGCTTTTAATAATACATTTATTTGAATGGAATTATCTTGTTCAGGAAAGGTTTATGGTCACACACTGTGCAACAGCAAGCAAAATCACTTAACAGCATCTACAGTTAATAAGTCATAAAATATTAAAAATGGAATTACCTGAATAGTGACCATTTTGCTATAGGGCTATGCAATATAAAAAAAAGCCAGTGTAAAATATTCATGGCCACTCACAGTAAAGAATATAAAACGATGTGGCAGTATCTCTGAATATGTTGGTCAATATGTGCAAATTAGTCACTCATTTCAAAACCAAGTGTAATGTCCTAGAAAAAGCTGCTAAAAGATAAGCGAATCACTGCCGGACATATTCGGAAAGATGATTGCTAACTGTTTTTAAAGTTACAGTATGTATTCATGTTCTGAATGCACTAACAGCAGTTTTGAAGTACTATCACAAGGATCATGTCCTGAGACAGTGTTGGTATGGTAGCACATGTTCTGAACTTGAGTCATGACCAATAATATTCTGCTTTTGCTGCCAGACAGAAAGAAGAAGGTTGATGAAAATATAGTAATTAGGGGGCGTGGCTAGGAGATTACTAGAAGCCTCACTCTTCGAGAATGCCTATGTGTAGATCCACAACCCCCATTACACACAATCTCACAACTTTATACAACAATCATAGAGAACTCTCCCAACCTCATTCACGCTTGGGAAAAGGAATTGCAGGATAAGGTCCAAGACATAGACTGGGAAGTAATGTTTCGCATTATTCAAACAAGCTCACTTAGTTTAGAAACTTTGGAAAATGTACACAAACTTATTTATAGATGGTATAGAGTCCCCGTGAGAGTTCATAAGATGTTTCCAACAATATCCAATAAATGTTGGAGATGTAACTCTACCCGTGGAAGCTTCCTTCATATATGGTAGGAATGCACGATACTCAACCCCTTTTGAAACACGATCTTGCAGTGCGCTGAGGAAATCCTAAAAGGGAAGGTATTTTTGGATTCTTAATGTTACAATGGCTAACACCAAAACTTATAAGCATTCACTCCTGAGACACCTCAATAATGCGGCAAAAGCCCTAAACCCACGCCACTGGAGATCTACCAAAGCCCCCTCCATTGTGGAATGGTTTAAAAAAGTTGACTACTATATGGAAATGGAAGATTTAATCTCCATTCCATCCAGAAATATTTCAAACTTTGCTAAAACCTGGCTGCCTTGGTCGGAGTTCCAGGAATCTTCACTATACAAGTCCCTATTAGGACATCCCTGAGCTGTCTACTTAAACATTGACCCTGTATATGATATACCGTACAACCCTCCCTTTACTGGCTCTATGACACTGCAGATTGCCGGCTATAGATAATTCTCTTCGCCTCCTCAGCCTACACTTCCCAACCCTCTATCTGTCATCTTTCTCTCTCTCTTCTTACTTTCTTACTTTCCTTTCTTCTGCTCCCTTTCATAATATATCCTATTCTATCTAATTGTTTAGACATAGATTTTCTATTACCATGTACAATATACTGTATCTTGGGGTTTGTTTATTGCTCCATTAACCATAAGACAACAGTTACCTTTTCCATTGACGTTTACATTTGATTGTATTTTTCCAAATAAGACGCAACACATTATCCCTTTTTAACTTCTTTATCTTTATTGATGTCCATTTTGAATTGTACATGTTAAACTTAATAAACACAGTGTGAACAAAAAAAGGGAATATCGAAATTAAATGCTGAACATCTGTATTACCCAGAGCAGCATCTAGAAAATTACTTGGTACTGTTCTGTATATAAATAAAAACACTGAAATTTTTATTTGAAAACAAAAAAACAAAACATAATACTATCTATTCTTGCAGAACTTGTGGAATTGTGATTTGTTAGTATGTTGTACAGCAGTTACAGCATTTTATTCATTAAGAGAACATGGTACTGTATGCATTATACAGAAACATTATTCAGCCTCCAATCCTATTATATTCATTTAACTCTCTAATGTATTTATTTATTTTTCAGCCAGATGACTAACAAACTACTGACGTAATGGCTCAGTTGATCTCACTGGCCCATATTACACAATTTATTCCATCTGATCATGGTTTGAATATTCCAATTATAGCCATTTTTAATTATTTTTTCCATCCATGGAAATTATGTAGAATACATGTTCCTTTTCAGAGGGGGAACTATCACAACAGGGAGTGGAATATATCAATTGCTATATTTTATAAATTTTCTTATTTTTAGTTGTTTTTCTGGAACATTTTTATGGAAAATTGTTTTTATTCTGGTTTTAAATTGAACAACGTGAGAGAAAAATAAGTGCGTACAGTACGTTTGTGCTGCTAATCACTAGGAAGAAACTATTAAAAAGAAGAATAATGAACCTCTTCTTAATTTTACTGATTGAGTATTCACGTAAATGTGAAAGAAAATGTTGAAGCTCAATTTATGATTGTATTTTAAATATTCCAGCTAATAGCAATATACTACAGGTATCAGAAGGCATCAAATGTATGACACGAGAAAAAAAGAAAAATAATAACTCCTGTATCTTGTTAAATGATAGAGAAAACAAATATTTTGGCTCAGTTATGACCTTTATGCTAACAAAAACAACCAAAATCTATATGCAATCTAGAAAATCCAATCTTTTATTCTGCCACTCAACAAGTAAATCATATAATTTAAATTTTTTTACAAGCACCATTGCAATTCATATATTTTTCTGTCCTTTTTCTGTCATACTATAAAGCATCTGATGCGTGACCTTGGGCATGTATGCAGTTTACTATTCATTTAACTTATCTAAACCTGAAATAAAGACTCAGAGACTTAGGTTTGTCAGAAAGTGTTAGCTGAATTTATTTAAAGCACTTTAAGCAATTATTTTGATTGTAATTAAGTAATTAATGGCTAATTATTTAAGCTCCACCCACAAGTGACCTACGTAAACAAACATTCCCTAACAACATGCGGTATCCGCTCGACCTTCTACATGGACTGCCACCCGTCTGGGTGGTGTCGCTGTCCCCCGAGCGGGTGATTTAGCGAAGGGTCATCGAAAATTAGGGCACCGAAAAACAAACTATGTACACGAATCATCATTTATGAAGACCTAAATCAATTAACCTGACGTTCTCTACCGGCAATCAGCCAATGCAATTAAGCACCCACCCACCGTGAAAGAAACTTTGATTCCCCGAAGTCAGAACTTTGCCAGGAAAACTCAGAAGAGCTGTCCCATGAGGTATCTATTCTTGCATGCAGGCATACCTCCCAATTTTTTAGATTACATCGGGACAGTCCCATTGGACACTGTCCCACTGTCCCACCGGAGGGTTACAGTGTCCCTGTGTAAAAGCCATGACCAACATTACAGTGCAGAAGCATGAACATTCTACAATCTGAGGTGTCCATACATTTAGTGGGCACATCGGCACATTCTCTAGCAGATAAGAGCACCAGTAATAAGGGGCGCATAGGACACTTCACCACATTAATACAATTGGGAGATTTTGGATTGTACAATTTTGGATTGTATTCAACATTGTGATTATATTGTTTTATAATACATGTGCATTTTAATAAGAATCAATTGTTTATGCAAATACAGTCTACTATATCTTCAATATTTATTGCATAAAATGATCCTATGCAATCATAAAATATAGTCTGGCTCAGTGTTATGCTGTAACCTTAGGGGGTCCATTTATCAATGAGTTTTAGCTTAGAACTCAGTGCATATGACAAATGGTGCTCCAGTCAATTGGCCCCCAAGTGTCATTTTTAAACCAGCTGATAGGAGCTGATTGGCTAGAGCACCATTTATAAACAACAATAGCTGAAACGTGTTGATAAATGGGCTCGTTAGCCTTGTATGTAATCAGTTTTTAAACCACCAGAGTGTTCCGTAATGCTGGACAGTAGGCAAAACAGACAATACATGACACAAAAATTCCAAGTAGGGCTGTTACGCACACTCTTATTTTCAAATGTAAAGATGCTAAAAATAAAAGACACAATCCAATATAAAGGTGCACACTTTTTAAACTAATAACAATAATATAATAGCTGTTAAACTCTGAACAAGTAGAATGTACAGGATAAACTGAAGCACTCTGGGAGGATGAGTATGGACAACTGATAATGTCCCAGAATCGCCAGTGCATTTTGTGGTCTATAAACTAAAGATAATATTTTGATACGTTTTTACATTTGTCATGAGAACAATATTTTTTCTCTCAGCTGGAATATTCAAACTCACAATTCCCCATTTGTCTTACTTTCTATAATACCAGTAGAAATGTGAAAATGATGTCACTGGAGACTTTGGGCAGTATTCAATGAAAATTTTTTGCGGTGCATGGCGCGAGTGGCGGCGAGTCTTAACCCCAGCAGCGGACGAGCGTCCGCGGCAGGGAGCTGACAGGGAGCCGTGGGACGGTGGCATCCAGGGAGATTAAAGTCTCCCTGGATGCCCCAGAACATATGTGGAGGGGAGGGGGCTCACCGGGACCCAGGCAGCACAAGCTGCCCCCCCTATAGCCAGCGGGGGACCCAGTATTCACTGCACCCGATCGTGCATATGTAATGATCGGATGCAGTGAATATATGAATATCTAATGAGCGGCTCGAGCGCTCCGGCCCCCTGCTGGCTGCTCGGTGTAAATTTTTTTTTTAAATTAAATATATATTCATGTGCTATAAGCACATGAATAAAAATAACATGCCCCTTCACAGAAAAAAAAACCTGATTTTTTTACACCAAAATTTAAAAAAAAAAACATTTTAGTTTAAAAGTTAGCTTTCCAGCTCTCCATGAAAAGATGGAGAATTGCTACACGGCGAGAGACGGCGAAAATCACTTAAAAAGACGGCGAATATTTCACATTGAATAGGCTTGCTCGCTTTTGGAGAGAAAAATTCTCCATCCAAGGCGAAAAAAGCACAAATTCGCCATAAAACAGGGCGAATTTTTCTCATTGAATACTGCCCTTTGTCTATGTACTTTCTCTTCTTTCAGTGTATTTCAAGGTCAGATTTAATCCTAAAGGCAAAGTTATTTTTCTTTACATAAATCCATGTTAATGGAATTGATCCATTCCCCCGGGCATTTAATGACTTCCTGGATGAACACCAATAAACTGGATTGTCCACTGAACAACAGTGAAATTCATTTTCTCAATGGAACATATTCACTGGTGAGGAAGGAATATCTAAATGGAAATCAGAGAATGAAAATGGGCTTAGCGTTAGTAATACATCTTTGCCTGACAGCATATACTGTACTTTGATTATGTTACATAATATACTGTTACATATACACAATGTAAAAACTATTTATATCACCCCAGTAAAATTCATTAGCTAATTTATATCTTAAATGACATCACAATATAACCGGCAGTTTGTTTAACCTTTATTGAAGACTTGTTTTATTTATGTAATCACTGGTAATATACCCTCCAACTGTACCGTTTTAGTTGGTACAGTACCATTTTTTCAACATTCTGTACCGGCTAAAGTGAACTGTACCCATTGTACCGATTTTCTGACTGACTGACAAAACTCTGGGAGATGTAGTTCATAACATCCCCGACTGCTCCCAGGGACTGTGGCAGAGCAGCCGGCCAGGACTATATCTCTCAGTGTGCACGACGGTGGGACATGGCAGGCCCGCCTCCCCCTGCTCAGAGAGGGACTCCTGTTGGGGGACGTCAAGGCTGTGGGGAGCCAGTGACTAAATTTGTAGTTCTCTCTCCTCCCCTCCGCCACAGCACAAGCCGCCACTGCCGGGATCAGAGAGTGGGTGGCCTGATCTGCCATAGCATGGAGAACAGGCAGCGGGGACTAATGGCGCCTGTTCTTCTGGTCAGACTCTGCACAGCCAACAGGACTGTTCCAGGTAGGGACAGCCAGCGGGATTTATTTTTAAAAGTGATGTGTAATGTAAAGTAAAAGTATCTCGACCACGCCCTTTACAAATGGCCATGCCTCTATTTATGGCCACACCCCCATGCCTGTACCGATTTTTTTTTGTTGGAATTGTTGGAGGGTATGTGGTAATTCAGATATCCTGTTTTGGTCTTGCGTATTTTCATGTGACAGTGAGCAACAAGCGTTATACTAAATCTTTCTTACGGAAATAATGCTTTATACAAATCACGATGTTGGATCAGTTAATAATTTAAGAAGTGATTAAGAAGAAAATAATGGAGAGATTTACTTTGGAAACCACATGAGTTTTGCCTTCTTTTTTTATTTCAATTTAACCCTTTGAGTGCCAAGTGAATTTGTCAAAATAGGTGTGAAAATTGGCAAGCAAATATTATTATTCATAATGACCTGTAATGTTTACCTTAGGAAATATATTTTTTTACACATTTTGTATTTTAAGTTATATAACAAATGTGAGCGACGCTGGCATTTTTAGCGGAAATTTTGCACATCTCTCACAGAGATGTTGGCACTCAAAGGGTTAAATATCCAAGCATCTCTTGCCAGGCTTCCTTCCCTAATTCATGCTTCCTTCCCTAATTCTGCTTCTACAGTCTTTCTTAATGTTCGGCATCCCCATAATTATTTGTATTCCTTTAGTAGAACAATTATCTAAAGTGTGAAACAAGACATATATTTCTGGTGTGTACTGCAAACCTCGTTCATCCTATATAGTGTAAGTCACACTTAATTTTAATGACATATATAATGTTTACTGTATGACAGGTAATAACATCGGAAACCTTAAGGTCTTATCATTGTGTATGAAATTGATGTCCAGTATCTTGAGTCATTTTTCTTTTGTCTATATGATTCTGCAGGCTAAATACACCCCACATCTGTGGACAGCTTGTGTTCTCACTGTGGTTACCATCAAATGGGAGTCAGCTTTTGAAATGCTTGATTAGATGATATTGGGATGAGAAGGGAAACGATTGTTTAACATTGGGTCCTTTATAAGAAAATTCCATGGTTTTAATGATTTTCTCTTACCCTTTATTATGTGCTTCATGTATAATTGTGAATGACCAATGGCCATTGTCACTTGCAATTTTCTTGGATTAAGGAAAGATTAAGAGCCAATTCAGACCTGTTTGCAGGTCCGAGTTTGGCTCCTTCCCCGATGGTTGGGGTCTGCGCAAATGCACAAGTGCATACCCCCTTCCATGAGCTTTTCACTCACTGGTGCATTCGCATTTTGAATAGCAGGCAGGGGGCATTTCAGGGTGGGCACCTAGCGTTCCATAGGAGTACCCACAAAAATGTTGATGGGTAGCGAGGAGATTCTGGTGGCGTGGGGTGGGTGGAGTGTGTTTGCTGGGGCGGCATTAACCTGCTTGCTAGGCTTCGAATATAGGCAGCCTAGTAAGCAGGTCTGAATCAGGCCCTAAGTAAGCTTCTTCTATATATTTGTTTAATAGCTTACTTGGCCACAATTTTTGATTTCTCACAACCCTTTTCTACAAAACACTGGCCCATCTGTTCCTATTAAGTTTCAAGTTTCCTCCCAGAATCCAAAAATATACTGGCAGGTCAATTGGCTCCCACAAAATGAGCCCTACAATGTCTGTGTGCATGTATATGTGGTATTATTATTATAATTTTATTTATAAGGCGCCACAAGTGTTTTGCAGTGCCGTACAAAGGAACAGTACAGGGAGAGAAACTTAACATTACAGTAAATTAATAACAAAGTACAGTACAGGTAAAATGAATGCCACAATTCAATACTCATTACAGCTTAGATGTAAGTAGTGAGGACTTGATCAATGTGCTACTAGGGGCTGGTGGCCAAAGATGGAGATGAGTATGTGGATGAAGATGGTCCCTGATTGTGTGAGTATGGGAGAGCTGTGAGTGAAATGTGTAGAGAAGAGGGCTTTGACAACAGGAGGGAAGAGGGCCCTGCTCTGGAGAGCTTACAATCTAGTAGGAAGGGGAGAGACAGATAACATGTGCAAGCAGGTGGGAGGTGGCTTGATAGCAGGATATAAGCAGGCAGAGGCTGTCAAGGCATGTGGCAGGTGTCAGAGGACAAGCCTCAGAACCAGTGGGGTAGCTAAGTTTTGGGCGCCCCCCCCCCCCCCGTCGCCGCCCCGCCGAGCACCCATACCCCGCCGCCCCGCCGCCCATGCAAACCCCCCCTCAATCTCCCACAGCCTTACCTATCGCGCTGGTCCCGGCGGCTCCGTTCTTCTGCTGAGGACCACCAGAAAATGGCCGCCCCCATACAGCAGACAGTTTCAGAGAACTGTGTGCTATATGGGGGCGGCCATTTTGTGGTGGTCCTCAGCAGAAGAACGGAGCCGCCGGGACCAGCACGATAGGTAAGTCTGCGGGGGATTGAGGGGGGGTTAAACTATAGCACCGCAGCCCCCGGCGCCCCCACATGCACAGCGCCCCCCCGCGGTGGCGGGGGCTGCGGTGCTATAGTTACGCCCCTGCTCAGAACTAAGTTATGCAGTGGAAGGGTACGCTTTATGAATAGGTTAATTTTCAGTGCCCGTTTGAAGCTTTGCAAAGTCGGGGAGAGGTAGGGAATATAGATTATATTCTCCACTGGGGCAGGTACTGATGTGAAAGTTCAAATATTCTCTGTAAAGCGCTGTGGAATATGTGTGCACTATATAAATTACAGGAAATAAATAAATATAAAATCCTTTTTTTCTAAATAATTATTCAGATAAGAGGGCTTTTTGAAACCCTGTTTATGATTTTTGTGCTCATTAATATGGATGGTTATATCCCAAAAAGACAAAATCCTCCCAAATCATGGGTGTGGCCTCACACGATTATGCTTTCTAAGGTCACGACCCGTTTTCCGTCCCTCAGCAGCACTGAATAGACGGAGAATAGACATCTATATACACCCAACTGCCCCCCTGCTGCAGGACACTGGGGGCTTTTGGGCGGGACGCGGGAACATCCCCGAAAACCGGTATGTTCCCGCTAAAAGAGGGACATTCCCGCATAAAGAGGGACAGTTGGGAGGTATGATATACTGATTCTAGGACACAAAATTATTTGCTCAACGTGTGTTATGGTTCCAAACATGGTTACATTCCCGGCCCACAATGACAAAATTAGTGGAACTCAGAGCAAGTCTGGTGCCCATGACCTATCTTCCGCAGGTAATAGTTCCCTTCATAAACTAAATAAATAAGATTGAGGATAAATTCAATTCCCTTCAGAGACACTTCATGGATGTTGAGTATTATCCAGAATCGGAAAGGGTTTCTAACCTTTTTGATGGCCTATTATAGTATGCAGGGAGAAAATGTCCTCTTCAACATAGAAGATGTTATATGTTTCCTTACAGGGGGATGTCCTAAGGTTATCACGTGAGACTAAATTTTTCTCTTCTCTCTAAAAAAGGTGAGCTAAAAGATAAAATATCATTTTGCAGAATATCATAGCTATTTGTAGTAGGCAGTGGGGTAAATTGTGTGAAATGTATGGGTCCTACACTGAGATATTTCAGCCTTCCTCTGTTCAGCATGTAATAATCCATTTTTTTATGGGAAAAAAGGTTTGAAAGATCCTGATCTATGATTGAATCTCCAGTTCTTCCATTGTAAACCAAAACTCATCATTATAATCTGTACCTTGGTCATATCTTTCAGATTAGGACAAGTGAGCTACAGCCTTTTAAGTAGTCTGATCTGCATTTCAGTGTGATTATGGCATCATGTGGAATGTTGTAGAGCAGGGTTCGCCAACCCGTCGCTCTCGAGCGACGGGTAGCTCGCCGGGTGTTTTCAAGTAGCTCGGCGTGTTTCAGTGACCTCCTGCCGCGTAGAGGTTCCTTGCTTGGCGGCAGGAGGTCAGAAAGTGATTTAATGCCGCGTTTGTGGTCCTGACTTTGCGGCAGTGACCTCCTGCAGCATAGCAGTTCCATCCTCGCTTGGCGGCAGGAGGTCTCAGAGAGACTTCATGCCGCGTGACCTCCTGACGTCCCCAGCGTATGAATTCGCGCACTTTCTATCGACGCCACAGCCTCTGCTCAAGACAGTCCTGCGCCACAGCCTCTGCTCAAGTCCTGCGTTAGGTAAAAAAATTTTTTTTAACTCTGTGTGTGATGCTCATTAATTAATAATCATCAAGGTGTGTGGGGCATATGCCACACACATGATGCCCATTATAGAAATGCCCCACACCTTGATGCTCATTAATAATGAGCTTCACACTGTGGGGTATTTGTATAATGGGCATCATGTGTGTGGCATCATGTGTGTGGCATCATGTGTGTGACATATGCCCCACACACCTTGATGATTATTAATTAATGAGCATCAAGGTGTGGGGCATATGTATAAAGGAGCTTCACATTGTGGGTCATAGGCATAATCGGCATCACGGTGTGTGCTGTGGGGCATATGTATAATGGAGCTTAATGTGTGGCATATGTATAATGGAGCATCACGGTGAGGCATATGTATAATGGTGCCTCACGGTGTGTGGCATGTGTATAATGGAGCATCACTGTCTGGCATATGTTTAATGGAGTATCACGCTGTGGGCATTTGTATAACGGAGAATCACGTTGTTGGTCATATGTATAATGGGCATCGTGTGTGTGGCATATGTATAATGGAGCATCACGGTGTGGCATATGTATAATGGTGCATCACGGTGTGGGACATTTGTATAATGGAGCATCACGGTGTGGGACATATTTATAATGGGTATCACGGACTGCACTATTGGGGTCATGTGTATCTGGCACTGCACTATTGAGGGCATATGTGTATCACACCCCCATTTTCCATGGCCGTACCCCATGTGGCTACAGCTCTTAGAGAGCTGACCATGCCCCCATAGCGGAAAAAATTAGGGATGTAGCCTCGCAGGAGTTCCACGGTAGTAGGTGAACCCTCTAATTTTTGGCGCAGATGTCTCTTCTCCTCTGCCTACAGCAGGCATTCCTAACCACGGTCCTCAAGGCACACCAACAGTGCAGGTTTTAGTGATATCCAGGCTTCAGCACAGATGGTTTAATCAGAATCCCTCACATACTAATTAAGTCACCTGTGCTCAAGCCTGGATATCTACAAAACCTGCACTGTTGGTGTGCCTTGAGGACCGTGGTTGGGAATGCCTGGCCTACAGTGTTAGGAGGTATGTTTGTGACATATTGGACATTGCAGTGTGTGGCATATTGTGTCTGGGGCATTGCAGTGTGTGGCCTAATGTGTCAGGGGCATTACGGTTTGTGGCATTATGTGTAAAGGGCATTTTTTTTATATTACGCAGATTTTTTTAACATTTTTTACTTTAGTAGCTCTTCGGGCGGCTTATTTTGTCGCGAGTAGCTCCCGACCCAAAAAAGGTTGGAGACCACTGTTCTAGAGGTTGTAAAAAGGTGATATCAGAATGTTATTGCACACCAAATATTTTTTAAAATTTGAATTGGTAGTAGGTGTGTGATGTTGCTTTACTTTACCCATGTTCTATACCCAACTATTTGAGATAGTGTGTCAGCAGGCATTCTAAATTTGAATGTGGTGTTAGAGGCTTTGTTTGAATACCAGGGGATAATATGGTCAGAGCCGGCCTGACCAATTAGGTGCCCTAGGCAAGATATTGTCTGGAGCCATCCCCCCCTCCCCTCATTTTTTTCAACTCCAGTCTCTGGGGCATATGCTATCCTCTCAATGTCGTGAACGTGAGACACTTCTCCGTCTTTGATTACTACTAGTGAGTGGCTGACCATGCCCCCATACCCCCTAATCACCACTGCTCTGCTTTACAGAGTGGCAAGTGACGTGAGGCCTCTAAACAAATTTTCAACAATATCCCAGGAATAATTTAAAAGAAGGGGAGAGTTCCTATTTGCAAGTTATGGTTGGTTAGGATCACTTAAGGGGAGGGCAAAGAATGACAATTAGCAGTATTCAATGTTGTGGCGAGGGGGTTTTCTACAGTGAGAATGGCTTATTTTTGACGAGGACAAGTACATTATAGCTGATTCTGAGTCAGACAGATCTCTAGGCAAAAACACAAATGGTATGATTTTGCATACAGAGCTTGCACAGATTTCTCAGCCACCTTCTTAAATAAGTTATGATTTCTAAACATTTAAGAACTGGTATGCTTAATTGCTAAGCCCCCTTATACAGTATACCTGTTTCAGGATATTTTTTTTTTGGTACTCTTTACCTAGCACGGCGCCCACGATCTTGATCGTGGGCATCGTGAGGTAAAAAATCGTGTCGGTCGCGTCGTATGCGGGCTAAACATGCCCGCACGCGACGCGATGCTCACGATTTCCCATTGAAACCCATGTTAAACATGGACATCGTGTCGGTCGCGTCGCGGCCGGCTATAAATGTGCACACGATGGCCGCGACGCGATGCCCACGATTTGCCATAGGAATTAATGTTAAAAGACCCGATGGACACGATTTTAATGTTAAATGGCTCAATGGACCCGATTTTAGCATAGGAAACAATGTTAAATGGGCCTTAGAGCCCAAATAATTACCCTGAACTCAGAAATGGCCCCCCCAATTTTTTACGCCACCCCACGATCAACGTGAACCCGAAGCGTGGCGAGCGCAGCGAGCCCGCGAGGGGCGGCGGTACGCGTCCTCCGACCTTTTCATACCCCCACTATCCACGTCGGCGTGGAGTTGAGAATAGAATAGTGTGGCGAGCGCAGCGAGCCACCGAGCCCGAAGCGTGGCGAGCGCAGCGAGCCCCGCGAGGGGACGCGGATACCTGTGAAGGTAAACGCGTCCCCTCGCGGGCTTCACAGGTGTCCGCGTCGCCACGGACACCTGTGAAGCCCGCGAGGGGACGCGTCTAGCTGTGAAGGTATCCGCGGCCCCTCGCGGGGCTCGCTGCGCTCGCCACGCTTCGGGCTCGGTGGCTCGCTACGCTCGCCACACTATTCTATTCTCAACTCCACGCCGACGTGGATAGTGGGGGTATGAAAAGGTCGGAGGACGCGTACCGCCGCCCCTCGCGGGCTCGCTGCGCTCGCCACGCTTCGGGTTCACGTTGATCGTGGGGTGGCGTAAAAAATTGGGGGGGGGCCATTTCTGAGTTCAGGGTAAGTATTTGGCCTCTAAGGCCCATTTAACATTGTTTCCTATGGTAAAATCGGGTCCATTGAGCCATTTAACATTAAAATCGTGTCCATCGGGTCTTTTAACATTAATTCCTATGGCAAATCGTGGGCATCGCGTCGCGGCCATCGTGTGCACATTTATGGCCGGCCGCGACGCGACCGACGCGATTTCCATGTTTAACATGGGTTTCAATGGGAAATCGTGAGCATCGCGTCGGTCGCGTCGCGGGCACACATAAATGTACCCGCGATGCCCGCGATGGGCGCCGTGCTAGGTAAAGAGTACCTTTTTTTTTTACTATGTTACTATTATTTTGGACCTGTCAATCACTAGTTTGCTCGTTATCGTGCCCGTCACTGCAGCATTATTTTTTTCTGTCTTCCGCATCTTCCCTATGAAAATGACTGAGGGTGTGATTGGAGCAGAAACAGTTCTCCCACTGATGAAAAGACAGATTTGGTGCTTTTATCACTCATGAATGTCCTTGAAATGTAAAATTGTTTCAGTTGTGATGGTAAATAATTCAATGTACAGTATAGTCTCTTCAAGATTGATGAAGTTCAGAGTGATAAAGTAACAGTCAAGTCAACTCTTAACTGCCAAGTGACAGTCTGTGTTTAAAAAAAAGATAGTTAGATGCTGGCTAGAACTTTATCTCTCTCCAAGGCTTAGTACATACAACACTAATGGGAAGATGTATGAAGTGTCGGTATGGGGCAGAAGTGGTTTCAGTGCATGTTATATTCGCTCATTCAGCTTCTCCCCTATGTATGATGTGGCTGGTGAGCAGTACATGACAGCAGGACGATATTCAGGGCAAATATAGGAATGGTCAGCAGCGCTGACTTTTCTGCTTCCTGCAGCTATCGACTTCGACAGCTTCAGGGTGGCGATACCCTATCCCCACAGCAGGGATAGCGAGGGGAGACGCAGCAGACAGCTATGGGGGCTGGGCCAAGGGATTGATGTCATTTTACCCTCACTGCCTCCATACAAACCTGATCCATGGTATTATCCCCCTATCCTTCTCACTTCACTACGTGTATGGGATGTGGAAGATCCACCCATCTTCTGGGGCTGCGAGGGAATACACAAAATATCGGGAGAGTATGGGTATCATCATGGGTATGGCTATTATCATTTTTTCTAAAAATATATAACTGCATGAATAAAATCTTTAATTAAAAAAAACGTATGTTCTTCCTCTGGGACCATGCCTTTGTACTAAAAGGCACAAAGCTACATTAGATATGCAAATGACTATCAATTCTGGGAGGTTGGAGGGGGTCACAAAACATATCCCTTTAGATTCTGCTATAATACAGTACAGATGGTTTAGAATGGAAATACAGAGCAATGCAGCGGAAATACAGTAGAGATGGTGAAGAAGCATTTGTAGGACACAATGTTCTTTCAGACAATTTATTATTAAGTATACGTGCAGCTACTTTCAAAATCTCAAGCACAGATGATTAATAATTAACAACTACAAATGTAGGAAACTTGTTTTGTAAAATGTAACAAAATGCTTATTAGCAAAGTGCATGTGCATACATAATATCAGTACAAAATAGGATTACATGACCAAAGCAATCTGTTGCCCATTTTGACTGTATTCCAGACAATTAGGCTACTATATTTCTATCAAATAAACTCTGACAAAGCCCAGTGCTTTGAAATGTTTTATAGTGTGTCCATGCAAGTCTGATAGGCAAGGGCACGAACATGATTGGGCCCTCGGGCCAAACACCCCCTTCCCTACTTAACACTTCTTATCTGTCCACTAATGCTGGTCACTGTATCTGTCCACTAATGCTGGTCACTGTATCTGTCCACTAATGCTGGGCACTGTATAGTGCTCCCTGGACTCTGGGGATGTGCAGTCTTCTCTCTCTCTCCCTCCCTGAATGATGTGCTGCTGTGGCTGTGCTGTAATACAATGGCACCTTTAGTGGGCAGTAAAGAAGTGTTACGGGTATGATTCTACTAATTGCCCTTCCCGATCCGTGTCTGGGGATGTTAGTACTACTTAAATTTATGGACAGAATGGGGGCATGATTTAGACATGGCTGCATTGTAAGCTTGGAAAGGAAAGAATAGAGACAGATGATGAATGCATCATTTTGGTGCACCCATCAGAATTCCAGGAGACAATGAAGTCAGTTGCTGCCAGGCTCCTGCCCTTAATGGGACACCTCCTCCGTTGTCCCCTGTTCCCTCCATGCCCATTCTGCAGCTGCTGTATTAGAGGACTGGCAAGTGCATTGCCTATCAGCATCAGCGGTGCTCGCTCCTCCTCTGTGACCAGCCTTGGGGCGGGATGTATTAATATACATCGCCGCCCTTCGCCTGACAGCCGCTGCGATGCTGCCTCATATGTATTAACATATGTGGCTTGCATCGGGTTGTGGTGACGGAGACCCCCGCGATACCTGTGATGTGGTCTGCGGGGGTCTCCGTCACATCCCAGCGGCTGCCAGTGTCCCCCTGCGTCTCCTCCTCCCCCCTGCAGCCGGATGTCCTCCCGGCTGTGACACCTGCTGGGGGAGGAGGAGATCAAAGGAGGACAGGAGGTGGGGCACGTGGACGGCGATAGAAGCCCATAGGCTTCTATAGGGTATCGCCACCCAGAGGGTGGTGATACCCTGCCAGGCGAAGATGGGGCGGACGGGTATTGGTACATAGGAAAATGTACATAGGTGCTTAGTCTGCTCTGCTATGTGTCATGAAAGTCATGTGACATCCTACTGTGACCCAGAGACTGAGGGACAGATGTATCAAGCTTCAAAAAGTGATAAAATGGCGTGAGATAAACATCCAGCCAATTGGTTCCTGTCATGTTACAGGCTGGGTTTGAAAAATGACAGGAGCTGATTGGCTGGTAGTTTATCACTCTCCACTTTATCACAGACAAGCGTTGAGGGGCTGGCACTGACTGGAAATGTGTATGAGTCTCTGGGAAATCAACAAACAGAAGGCAGATACCTGTCATCCCTCTATCCTGTCCCTTCTGTCCTGACCCTGACACCCATGTCCGGGCCTTGATGCCCCTGCTAGCTCTCTGTCCTATCCATTAGGTCCTGTCCCTGTGCCCTCTGTATTGGTACCTCTGTTCTGATTCTACTCGGCCCCTTCCACCTTTGTCTTGTCCCTGTCTTGGTACAATAAATGCTCTGTTCCTGGACTTCCCTGCCAGTGGCAGTTACAGAGGTTGGCCTCCAGCACAGTCCAAGATTCAAAGAGGGGGGGGGGTCACATCAACTGCCAGTGAGTCCAGGACAGTGATGTTTGGAGTGACAGTAGGTGTGGCTCCCCTTTTTGAATATTGGACTGTGCTGCAGCCTCACCTCTGCAACTGCCACTGGTAAGGAAGCTCAGAAACAGTGCATTTTGTACCTAATGTTGGAGAGTATGCAGTATTGGCCCTTTCACCTCTGTCCTGTCCCAGACACCCCTTTTTCATGTCCCCTCTGTTCTGTCATGGCCCCATCATCCCTGTCCAGGTCGTCAACTGCTTTCTGTCATGGACCTGTTACCCCTGTCCAGGTCCTGTCACCCATCTCTCCTGCCCCCTCTGTTCTGTCCTAGCCCTGTCACCCCTGTCCTGGTTCTGTCCCCTCTGTTCTGTCATGGCCCCATTACCCCTATTTTTTCTGTGCTGGTCCTGTCCTGTCATCTATATCTTGTCCCTATCACATCTACGGCCAAATGGAATAGGGTGTAAGAATCAGAAAGTGAGATATTTTGGGAGAGTTTTGCCATTTTTTTAAAAGCAGCAATCATTAACACTGAAAAACCAGAATGATTTTGTTATGTAATGGATTGCCGCTTTAACAAAATGGCAAAACTCTCCCAAAATCTCTCTTCCCTTTCTGATTCTTACACCCTATTACATTTGGCCCCTACTGTATCTTGGTTCTCTATCTTGGCTCTGTCGTTTCCGTTCCTCCCAACTGTACTGTGCTTATCATTTCAGTATTGACATTGTCACTTTGGCAAAGGGGGTGTAGCTTTAGTGATAGTGAGCCGTGTCCTCATTTTGCCATCACTTTGGTGGTATGGTCAGTGCTACGTAAGTTGCTAGACATGCCCCCAGCCCCTCTGTCTTTGTGAATAGTGCGCGCACTGCACAGGGCCAGCGCATGCGCAGTTCCTTCATATACTGCGCATGCGCTGGCCCAATCTTCCGGGGGCAGCTGCCTTTGCAGTCTCCCCCGGAGGCTTGATCGGGTTCCAGCACATGCGCGGTATGGTCCACGATACTGCGCATACGCAGAACCCATTTTGGGGGCTGCCGCGCGTTTGCGCAGAGAGAGGCATCCCGGAGGGAGGGAACACCTCCCGATGGGATGCTTTGAGTGACTGGCAGGTCAGACTTCCAATAGGAAGTCATTGCCAGTCACAGTGAAGCCAGTGCAGTCTCACAGACTGCAATTGGCCTCACTTTAGGCAGAGACAGTGGCGAATTTACCTGGGGGGCTGCAGCCCTGCAGCCCATAGGTAAAAACTGCCACTGCACTTAGGGTGACCAACTCATCCCTTTAATCCGGGACACATATTAATTACACAGGTTCTGTGGCTGTTTAAAACCAGGTGAAAGCCAGCCACAGAACCTGTGTAATTAATATGTGTCCCGGATTAAAGGGATGAGTTGGTCACCCTAACTGCACTACATATATAAAACCTACGCTCCTGTACAATTTACTGGTTTTCTCTCCCCAGTCAGGTGTCTGACTTCAGCTTATTCAATATTTTTTTAAGTGTATTATTATTATTATTATTACTAATATTCCAATCACTCTCAGTGACGCACCCCCTTTTGCCAGTGGCCACGCCCCCTTCCAAATGTGTACCGGTTTCTGTCCTTCAAAATGTTGGAGGGTATTGAATGTTGTTTCATATTTTATTGCTAAAGATCAAAGAAACGATGTAAAGATGCTTCTTAGCGGAGATTACAAATCTGTTGCAAATAAAGCGCAACAGAATAATAATAATAGCAGGGTTGCCGACTTTAAGATTCTCCTCTCCGGGAGAAGCCCGGAGAGGAGAGTTTCAGAAGCCGAACAGGGGGCGGGGCTTACGAGTGACATCACTAAGCCCCGCCCCATGCTGTTAAAGCATCAAATTCACATATCTCCGTGGAGGGGGCGGGGCTAAAATGACGCGATTGTGCCGTTTTAGCTCCGCCCCCTCCTCTGAGACCCGAGGATTGCGGCATTTTAATGCCGCGATCCGGGGGTCGGCGGGGGTCCCCTCTGAATCCGGGAGGGTTGCCCACCCTTCCGGGGGGCCGGGAGGGGGTACCCAATTTTCGGGAGACTCCCGGAAATTCCGGGAGGGTCGGCAACCCTGGATAATAGTAATAATAATAATAATAATAATAATAATAACAAATATAATATTCATGCAAAAATTTTCATAATACCAAGCTGAGAATTTAAAGGTTATACAGTATGCTAGTCTTGCATAATTCCATTGCCATATACAGTATATTCAATGAATATTGAGTAGAAATAAGTTTAATTACACAATAATAACAGTTTTCCTTATACCACAGATTCTAGTAGATAAAGATTGAGAACGGTTTATTATGAATGAAGAGGAAACGTGTCCCCTCTGCTGCAGTAGCTTTATTTACAGGTTCACTTAATCATGTAATTGCTCCTGTGAGGGGGCAGGATCAATAGTAATTTGTCTTCAGACAGAACATGTGACAGAGCAATATTCCAGGTGCTAAGCTCTCATGCTTTCTTTGCGCCTATAATGTCTTACATTCAGATAGTAACAAAGCTCTGGAGACACATGGAATGGATGTGCAAAAAGACAACGGGTTTTTCTTTTTTTTTCACTTCTCCCTATGTCATGGTTACCAAGGCAACTGTATTTGACTCACCAGCTCTCATGGGAGAATAGCAGAACACGTATTTTGCATTGCTTGCATTTACTGTATGGTACTACCACATTTGGAACAAATGATTGAGAATGTGACGCTGCTGAAAAAGCAAAATACAGCACCTTATTCACTAGAACAAGGCAAGTTGGGGAGTGTGCAAATGAAAAATGGCAATAAATGTTTATTCACTGGTCATATAATTTAGGGGGAAATATACATGGAGATCTAAAACCCCATACACACTAAGCGATATTTTAAACAATGGCCCTTATAGTTTGCAATATTGGTTAGTGTGTACTCTTAATATCGTTATGGATTCATATTCACGCAGGTCAATATCGTTATCGATTCATATTCCCGCAGGTCAGTATCGTTATTGATTCATATTCCCGCAGGTCAATATCGTTATCGATTCATATTCCCGCAGGCCGTTAACCCCGTTATCTGTATGTGTTACTCAATCTTGATTATATTGTCAATGGGTGACATTTAGTAACTATATCGTTAACGGTATCATTCAGAGTGTATTCACTGATTTAATAGGGTTTTATACCAATAGGATAAATAACTAAATAACAATAAGTATATGGTTTAAGTGGTGGACTGCATGTCTTAACTTATTAAGTTAAGACTTCAGTGACAAGAAGGTGATAATGTCACAATGCAGCACCCAGCTCTTGGTCATTGCACAGAAGGCAGAAGTTTTATGTCATACCCAACACTACCTTAGTAAACCCATCGGGTATAAGAAAGGAAGGAAAGGTGCCAGAGGGTAAAGGACCACGCTCATGAGAGCTTATAATCTAATCGGGAGTGGAAAGACAGACAGGGGTGACATAGAGGGGATAATTAGTGTACAGTAGGTCTTGGGAACCCATTTGATGTTTCGTAGAAAACTGGAGAGTCTGACACGAAGGAGAGTGAGTTCCAGTGATAAAACTTTGGCGATATTATCGGGACAGCGTAATCAGTTGGGAAGAGAGGTGGCATTCATTTGTTGTGTGGGCAGGTAGTAGTATGAAGGAAGTTGACGGTGGAGATGTAAATAGAAGAGCATTGGTGAGTGTGAGGCGTTTGAATTGGGATCTGAAGAGCAGGAGATCGATTGTATGTCCGGTAGGAGTGGACAAGCAGTCATAGGGTCTCATTCAGATATATATTGCACTTGGGTTTCCCTAGGCTAAGGAACTGCCAATGTTAGCAAGTAAAGCTGTCAACCCAGGAATTCCCACCAGACTCATCGCAAGTTCAGTTCAGTTGCAGTTGCGCACACATTAGCTGCCTACATGAAATTATGGATCCATTGAAGCTAAGGGTTGGTGCATGACTACACAGACTGGCCACAGCTGGAGCGACACAGATGCCCTGTATTTGCACATACGATCATGCAGCCATCAGAAAGTATGCACCCTGAAAACAGTCATTTTCCTAACCCCTCCCCTCAAAATCGTTTGCACCTTCAAGCAGCCATTTCATGTCAATCATTCTGTGACAAAGGGGGTTATTCTAGTTCACTCTGACAAATTCCTTCTTAGATGGACAAAACCATGTGCACTGCAGGTGGGGCAGATGTTACTTGTTCAGAGAGAATTAGATTTGGGTGAGATCTATATTGCAGTGTAAAAATAAAGCAGCCAGTATTTATATACACAGAAACAAAATAACTCACCCAAATCTAATTCTCTCTGCACATGTTACATCTGCCCCCCTGCGGTGCACATGGTTTTGTCCATCTAAGAAGGATTTTGTCAGAAAGAGTGAACTAGAATAAGGCCCAAAGTTCTCAGTGTGAGTGGAATCACAGCAACAACCTTGCACATGTGTTTGCAGAGAATCGCTCTGTTGCACGAACTTTGGCCATTGTGTACAAACATGAATTAGGCCCATAGTATGTTTGGAAGATGAGCTGGGCAGTATTGAGGACAGATTGGAGTGGAGACAGGTATGATAGAGAGCGGCTTCATAAGAGGAGGTTAAAATATAGGGATCAGGACCAATGTAGAAAATCTGCGCATGTGCATAAGCAAATCTGCGCATGTGCAGGTCTTCATTGCGGGTGCCCTCGGAGACTTGCATAGTCTCCAAGGTGCTTGCAGCGGGTTGGGCATACAGAAGGCAAGTAGGGGGCGTCCCCATGCGAAAGGGGGCAGCTACATGGCTTCCGTGGCCCTGTTCACAGAGCAGAGAGCCACTAATCTAAGTCACCAGGGATTGACTTAGATTAGTGAGCGCTGAGATTAGTGAGATTAGTGCTGAGATTAGTGAGCGCTTCTGAAATCATTCGATGGTCAGCGACCATCGAATGATTTCGGCACCCAAGCAAGCTGTGAATGGATGTATATGCAAAACATCCATTCACAGCGATGCAGGGAAAATCTGAGAATAGCAATGGGCGGGCAACGCTACAAGGCTCGCAAAGCAGCAAACTAATGCTTTACGAGCCAACCAGAATGAGGGCCAATGTGTATGGTTCTCCAGTGATACTTCAATTGTAATGTATACAAAGACCCATGTTTTCCATTGAGTGTAATTCACTAAACTTTTGCAGCACTGAAGGGAAATGGACAAAACCTTTGTTAAAAATAAAATGTGTAATCATCTGAGAGCTACTTTAATAAAGATTGGTTGTGTTGCTTAAACCGGGAAACCTGATGAAAACAAGTATATTTATTATGTAAATTCAGTACCGGTATATACTGTAGAACGTTACACATGGAAATATTAGCTAGCCTTTTTGTGCTGCCATTACCATGGTCGTTATCACATCTTTGCTGCATTTGCTGATATGAAAATTACAGGTAAATAGGTGGATAACCGTTGGTAATATTTTTAGAACCGCACCATCGACTTCTCAGCGTCATGTTGCCCAATGTCTATAACATATCTTATGCTGCTGGGGATGAATGCTTCAGGCCAGATGCAGCAAGCACTATTAATAGCACACCGTTTCTATGCGCTTACATTTGGAAGTTGAATATAATGGTGCAGGTGCTTTTACTTGTACAGTAGCTACCTCTAATTAAAAAATCATACATCATCCTAACGTATTCAGTTACATTATCGGCAGTTACTATGTTGACATTCATAATGTCTAGACCACAATGTCAACATGAAAATATCAACTTAGAAAGTCTGCATTAGTTGATAAGCATATGCAATGGAGGTGTCACATCCAGAGGAGTGTGAATACATGAAGAGTACATTACAGTATATGTCAGCTGTATATGAGGAAGATCTTAATAACAAGAATACCAGATAAGGCAGGGTACACGTGTTCCTATTAGTCTCAGCATTTTAGGCCTGATTCAGACCTACTCACTAGGCTGCAAGTTTTCGGAACCCAGCAAGCAGGTAAATGCCACCCCACATGAGAGAAATCACCCTGCGAGCAGCCAGCGAAGGTTAGTCTTCACTGGCTGTCTTCACACAGACGGCTCACCTCCGTGCAGTGCGTACTTACATCCGCCAGCAGTTGGGTGAAGTTGAACACTGCAATCTATTGAATACGTTGCGGGACAGGCTTGTTATATCATGACAGTAGATCATAACTTGTCATTGTGAAATGCAAGGACAAGAAATTATATTGTTCAGGACCCCACTGACTCAAATAAAACCTATGTACACAGCTTCTGCTCTACTTCATGCTGTAAGTGTTGAGCCGGTTTCAGAAAGGAAGCAGTATAGCTGTCATAATTCCTCCTCTGTTAACTTCATGTGATTCCAGGACACAAGAACACTTCAAATAAAAAAAGTTGTGTACAAAAAGATTATATTTCCTATAAAAGGTAGCCATTACAGGTCATTTTGATGAATAAAAAGGTTTGCTTGCCAAGTTTCATACAGATTGTGACAAATTCACTTGGCACTCAAAGGGTTAATATAAAATACACTTTGGAAATGAAGGCATCTTCCCCCGCACAGCCCCTGACACTAATACTGATTTTGAAAGTTATAGCATCCTAAGAATTATTTGTTACAAAAAGAACACCTGTTGACATCATCTATAATTTATGAAACATATGAAACTTACAAAACTACTAATTAATGAAGAGGTTTATTTCATTTTTTAACCCACATGTTATAATAAAGTATTTTCTAAGGATCTGCATGAAAAATTACCATTAGAATGTAACATTACAGATACATTACTGATTAATCATAGAGTAACTCATCTAATAAGCCATTGCCACATAAACACCTCCAGATATTTTAATGGCATATGTATTTATAGTTTTAGCTTGACACTTGTAAGATAGCTAAGAAAATATATTTATCACGCTGTTAGAATGAGTATTTCAGCCCCATACATGATGCGTCTTCTGTAGCATAAACTTCTTCTCATTCATATTAAACTCACCAATGGGTATCCTTATGCATACACTTTAATAAACTTAAACCTTAAACTTAACCTAAAATAAGACAGAGACACAATTACTGGTGTTTCAAAATTAATGTCAAATGTATTGATTGACAACCTGACTATGATCTATAGATGGTGGAGGCACAAAGAACGGTCAGGGGAAGGGGTAGCATCATCACACACTGTTCACACGCCGCTGTTAATCAACTCTCCCTCCACAACCCACCCATGCAGGTGGTGTAAGCCGCCTCCCGTCCAGGAGTATGGGCTAATGACAATCAATGTCGGGAGAGCGCACCCATTATATGCATACCACTACATATACACAAATGACGTTCTTTACAGCTCCAAACATAAAACATCGGGATGGGGGGGGGGGATGGGGGGGACGGGGGGGACAACACACATCACTTGCTGCCTTCTCCTAGCCTGCCTACTCCTCCCCTTTTCAACCCATTGGCTAAGCCCTTCCTCATCAGATCACATACTAACACTAGACTACTTAAAGTGACAGCAACTAGAACCCTTCAGTGGTTTATGTCACCTCTGTGCTTATTCAGCCATTGGTTTTCTTAAACTCACCATCGTCTAGGAGTATGGGCTAATGACAATCAATGTCGGGAGAGCGCACCCATTATATGCATACCACTACATATACACAAATGAACGTTCTTTACCACCAAAGCCAGGCCCTAAGCTGCAGCACCACCACGACACAAAATGCTCAACACCTCAAATCCAAACCACAAAACAAATCCGTAATAAAAATGGCCATGCCCTCCGGGCTCAGATGAACACCATCGCTCCTGTACAGGTTGTCCCACTGAAACTCAATGCCACCATGGCGGATGATGTCCCCACCATTAGCCAACAAATAATGCTCCACAGCCACATTCACCTTCCTACGGGCGCCATCCAAGGGAAGACAAGACCGAGCATTCCTCCATATCCTCCTGGGAATCATGGATGACCAAACCAGCTGACACATTGGCACCGACTGTGTAATAATGTGCCAGTACCGAATGATAACAGACCGCAACTCCAAAGTGATACTACTGTATGACCAAGATCATTGCCACCCAGGTGTAGTATCAACAACTCCGGGACTCCAAATTCCCACAAGGCTCTCAAAAGCTGCTCTTGCAATGCACACCAACGCATGCCTCTCACACCAAACCACCTAAGCACACCAGCCTGCGGAAACATACTCAGATCCACAGGCAACCGTGGCCGCAAGGCCCAATAGACAAATGAATGCCCCATAACCAATACAGTCTTGTCATCCTGTCGACCTGTAATATGTACAGAAAAAATTAGCATCATTGTCGATAGTTGCAAGAAAAACACCACATAAATCTATACAAGACAGGGGAAGGAGAAGACCATGGACGACCAGACCTTGCGGCACAAACACAAACCCCCGGAGTAAACTAACAGGTACACCATATCAAATTGTAATTAGAGGTCAAATTGGGTCCTCGGAGGAAAGTGAAACACCTCAAAGACTCCCGCAGTATGTTGGCCAGTGGTTAGACCTCCAGTTGACCATGGTCTGACAGACGAACAGATAACCCCGGATGGATGTACGCACAAAATGCTGCCGAGCACCATCGACCCAGAGACTGAATCTCAGCGTCGAAATGGCCCGCTGCAGCAGCAGAAGTAGCGTCCCTAATCCGATAGGAATGCAAACCAAATTCCCCTGGATTGAGGCCCAATGCCTCGAGCACACTATCCAAGATGTGACAAAACCAATACTTGGTTGATGGTGACCCCTCCTTGTGCATCAACCACGCACCAGGATGGTCAGGATGCACCCATGAAAAGGCTCTCGTCAATTCTACAGGGCATACCCCTTTCACCATGCACGGGAGCAAAGACAGCCACCGCCCCCTACCGGTCTGGTCCATCTTGGATCATCGCAAATGGCACAGCACCAAGTCAGCCTGAACCACAATGTCGTCCACTGCCAAAGGTGAGGGCAGCCTTTTCCAGTTGACCATGGTCTGACAGACAAACATATAACCCTGGACAGATGATAGTGCCACAAGTTCACTGATCCTGAAGGCCCCATGGTTTGCCATGGCATCGACCATCCGAAACAACAACACCTCATAATGAGAGTGGCATATATCCCGGAGGGCACCCAACAATGCAAGGAAATATCCATAGAATGCCTGCAATCAGAGGCAACAGGGGAAGCACAGTGCCAACCACGCAAGGCTCTGGAAACAAGGAAGGACTGAGAAGGGTCCACTCTCCCATAGAGTAAAATAACTATACCCCTGCTAGTATGTACCGTACAACCGCTACAGCATGTCCCAGGGAGTACAAACTCCACACAAAGGCCAACATAACACTACTCTTGCTCTTACCTGCCCGCGGAGCAGATAGCCGGAACTGTTCCCACTCAGTCCATCCTGTCTGATAACAACATAAAGTCCTGGGCAAGATGGCCCGCATAGCTAATTCCTCCATGCCGGCCTGATCACCTGCCAAACATAAGGACAGGGCTCACCGACCAACTCTGCCATAGGGCCCAAGGCCTGAAACCTCGGCCAGTCACCTCTGGAAAGGGCATCAGGACTGGAATTCTCAACACCTGAAAAAGAGAAGGGAAGTGGAGCGCTGAGTGTTAAAAAATACAAATGGTAACTTATTACCTATTAAAAAACGATCAGTTGGGTATCACAAAATATAACAATATTTATTATACACCTAATAAAATACTGACCATTACACTTAAATGAATGTAATGAATTATAAACAAATATAAGAATAAAATAAAGAATTCAAAGATAAAAATTGGACCAGGCAATGTTCTTATCTCCCACTTGTATGTAATTCTGAGTAGACCTGTCCTCCTTAGTTCTTTACTGGGGATTGTAATAGTGGGTATCCATTAACCATACTGGGATTGTTTGCCGCTGTGTTATGATGTTGTTGTTTTCCAATTGAGTGACAGACTCACAGGCTGATGGTAGGCATCCCAAGAAGTAAGATGGTGGTGGTGTCCCGAAATTCTCTTCCAGTAAGGAGGCAAACGTCTCAAACAGAAGGCAAAGGTTATACTGGTGTGTGTGCTGGTGAGCTGGCTATCCCAGTGAGCAGAAAACACCCAAGAGGTATAAATAGTCTGACCAGACACTGAGCAATATCCCTTTGAAAAAGTTGCCAGTTTGGGTGACAAAACGCGTCAGGGTACAGAGACTTATTCATATCGGACCTTGGAGCATAACATACGGACACTCCCTTACCTCGGCTTGCAAAACCTTTGCCTTCTGTTTGAGACTTTTGCCTCCTTACTGGAAGAGATTTTCAGGACACCACCACCATCTTACTTCTTGGGATGCCTACCATCAGCCTGTGAGTCTGTCACTCATTTGGAAGACAGCAACATCATAACACAGCGGCAAACAATCCCAGTATGGTTTATGGATACCCACTATTTCAATTCCCAGGAAAGAACTAAGGAGGACAGGTCTACTCAGAATTACATACAAGTGGGAGACTACAATAAGTATATTGCCCGGTCCAATTTTTATCTTTGAATTCTTTATTTTATTCTTATATTTGTTTATAATTCATTACATTCATTTAAGTGTAATGGTCAATAACCTATCAGTATTTAATTAGATGTATAATAAATATTGTTATATTTTGTGATACCCAACTGATCCTTTTTTAATAGGTAAACAGTTACCATTTGTATTTTTCAACACTCAGCGCTCCACTTCCCTTCTCTTTATTTGTCTATATATTTTCAAGGAATTGACTATTCCTTGGTGTGAGCTGCTCGAATCACATACACCCCATCCTTGGCACCTACTCTTTACCTATTGGTAAATACCCCATCTTCAATTCTCAACACCTGCCTGGCCACAAATTGAACATTCAAAAGCAGGCTTTTTTTAAATTTTATTAGTCCCCATAGGTCCGCCATTTTAAATAGGATCTGGATAATTAAACAGGAACTAGCTGAACTAAATCCTACACAAATCATAAGATTGCGGAAGTTATAATCTAAGAATAACAACATTTATAAATCCGTCGCCTCGTGTCCCATTTGACCTGACACAGTTACCTGCCTACCCAAAAGAACAAGGATGACAAGATAAGTGATGTCAGAATGAATCTGTTAGGAGCATGTGAAAATTTCACTGCCATTTTACCAGCCTGGGATGCCCTGACGGGTTGTACTGATGGGTTGCCCTGAAGGAGTGGTATCTGTGTAGTGTGTGCCAGTACCTCAAAGCGAGCTAGTGCTTCCGTGTATCCTGCCGACCATACTCAGATCTTGTTCAACGTGTCAAGCACTAGCCCTACCAAGGGCTCTAATGCCTATTATTGTCAATAACGTCTCTGCTAGCGCAGTCTAGTAAGTCCAGGAGCATCAATGTGTCCCCCAATGTATTATAACAAGTGTGCCATACGCATGCCTGCACACAGGGACCACGTTACTGTCAGTCCGCCTAATGAAATACCAGTCAGTAAAACACACTATCTATAGTCTATATGCAGTTGGGTACCCCACCATTATGGCAGACACCAGTCCAACTGACAGCGCTCTCCACATAATTAAGCAATAGAGCATGCATGAGGACAGCAATATGTCCCTGCCTTCAAGGGGTCAATTGTACTGCCCATCACCTAAACACAGGCTTGATCAGCCTCAGTCTCTGCTTTGTCTAACACTGTATATGACCCATATGTCACTCTGCACCTGACTGCACATGAACAAAGTGTACCAATCTAATGAGTACTGCTCTTCAAATTGAATCGATTGTTAGAGTGTAACAATGCCATTGTAAAAATGGGGAATCTCCAGGAATCGATGATGAGTGAGGTGGCAAACCTACCAGCACGACAGACACATACCCAACACACCAGGGGTGCGGGAAGGGTTGACCGCTACCCCACCAGCCCCGGCACCACCTGGGTTGCCATGGGTAATAGCACCGCAGGCAGAGCCGAGCCTGCAGGAGGCACCCCTCATAACCACCCGTTATACTGGATAGGCAGGCTGCTATGGCCACCCCCCCCTTCCATGGATCCCCCTGACCACCTCCCTTTACAGACGAGGGGTCCTAGATGGAGAGCCCCCTGCTTGCTGCGCAGCTTCCACCACTGCAGACATCGGGAGGTCAGCCTGGGAGCTCTGCGCATGCGCACTAGGGGCACCAGGACCTGTCCTAATACGGGCACCCCGCCCCCTCACACTCTTGGAGCACCTTGGGCCTAAACCCCAACCCCCAGCAGTCACCCCGCCATGAGTAAACCCGCTGTTATCGCCTCCAGCAGAGAGCACAGTGGTGGAGCCAGCGATGGGCCACACTCTAGCGTGCTCCACCACATCATCACCGTGCGGCCCGGAGAGGTACCCACCTGAATTCCCCGAGCCACCGCATACAGAGCCAGGCAGAGCTGCAGCAATGGACCCGGAGGCCCCGGAAAATGAGTAGGCTGCCTCCCTGGGCTGGGAGACAAGGCAAGGGTGCAGCATCGCTAGGCCAAGCAGCAGCAAGGACCAGAGCAGGAGAGAAGGGAGAGCAAATAGGTGAAAGAGAGAAGCAGGGAAGCTGGAATTAAAGAAGTAGGAGAGAGAAGAAGATTGAAGGAAAGGAGTAGGAAGAAAAAACAGCTTTAAACTGTGAAAAGGAGGAAATTCAGAGACCATGCAATAGGAGCACTGAATGTACAGTATGTCCTACCTGATCCTGAAAAACTTCACAAAGAGACTGATCACATCACTTCCTGCCTTCTCCTAGCCTCCCCTTTTCAACCCATTACATCACATACTAACACTAGACTACTTAAAGTGACAGCATCCAGAACCCTTCAGAGGTTTATGTCACCTCTGTTCTTATTCAGCCACCTGTTTTCTTTGTCTTATGCTGGGTACACACCAGGATGACAAGGGTCCGATCCAATCAATCTAGATCCAATTCCGACCGATTGGATGTAGATTGTGTGGTGATTGGGCCCTTTTCTGTCCTGGTGTGGTCCGATACTGATCCAATGCGCGGTCCCGCAGGTCAGTGGGTCGTTATTCTGATCCTACCTGCAGCACGTAGGATCTGAAAACAACCATACTCCCGGGTGCGGGTCGCCATCAGATCGGACCTGCTCACGGTGCACATCGTGAGCGGGTCATGCTGCCGTGTCATCGTGAGCGGGTCAGAAGAAACACTGACGACCCACTCACGATGTGCATCGTGAGTGAGTCGTCCTGGTGTGTACCCCGCATTAGAAATAAATCCTATATGAACCACTGTGCTCTGCTAGGCAAGTTGACAAACAAATTACCAGCTTCTATAACCCAAAAATAAATACCTATCTTAAAAAAAAAAAACTTTCAAATGTAAACAAAACCCAAATAAATGAATTATGAATGTCAAATATTCTTTGTGCAGCACTGAGCAAAATTATACTATAGATGTGTGCAGACCATTGTGATTGTGTGTGTGTGTGTGTGTGTGTGAGGCAGTGGCGTAGCTACGTTTTGGGCGCCCCCCGCCGTTAGGGGGGGGGCGCCCCCCCCTTCGCTGCCCCGCCGAGCACCCCTACCCCGCCGCCCCGCCGAGCACCCCTACCCCGCCGCCCCGCCGCCCATGCAACCCCCCCCTCAATCCCCCACAGCCTTACCTATCGCGCTGGTCCCGGCGGCTCCGTTCTTCTGCTGAGGACCACCAGAAAATGGTACAGCAGACAGTTTCAGAGAACTGTATGCTATATGGGGGCGGCCATTTTGTGGTGGTCCTCAGCAGAAGAATGGAGCCGCCGGGACCAGCGCGATAGGTAAGTCTGCGGGGGATTGAGGGGGGGTTTAACTATAGCACCGCAGCCCCCGGCGCCCCCACATGCACAGCGCCCCCCCGCGGTGGCGGGGGCTGCGGTGCTATAGTTACACTGCTGGTGTAAGGGAGGGGGGGGGGAGTCAAAATACTATCTTTATTGTTTTTGTTTTCATTTGGGCAAAACCATCCTTAAGTGTTTTGGTTCAGATTTGGTTTTAGTTTTCATTTGGGATTTTTTGGAAATTAACACAAAACAACTAGAACCAACAGGAATCATGTAATTTGTGCCTATTTTTGTTCCTACTGTATTATTAAAATCAATAGCATTCATCTTTACCCATTTCCAGTAAATTTTGACCTCCTCACAGCTCATAATATTGTTCATCAATATTGGCCAAAGGCTGCAGCGAGCTGGCTGGGTAAACCAAACAAAATAACAGCTGCATAAACACATGGCAGTTACTTTCAAAGAATAGAACACATAATACAGTATGGCACAGTAGTGGCAGACAGGATGGCAGCATAATACACAACACAATCTCATAGAATGTTTTCATTAATCAAGAGATAGATCAGATGTCCAAGGGAAATGGAGGTGGAAGATGTAAAGATAAAGCATTGATTGATTATTCAATTAATTGACTGATTTATTGATCAATTGGTTGGTTAAAAAATGTTAAATACATGATAACTGTGAAACAAATTATTTAATAAAACAAGCATCCAAATGTGAGATTTAATTGCATAACTGTGACTAATTAATTCTTATTGATTAAAATAACATTTTGATTGATTAAATGTGATGAATTATTTATTCAAATAAAAAAAAAAATAGGAATATTTTTTTTTTTAAATAATAGAATATTAATGTGAGGTTTGATATGTAATATAAATTATTTGATACATTTTCATTGATTATTCATTAAAATGGAGAAAAATATGGAGAGAAATAAAGAAAGCATCCTAATGTGAGGTTTGATACTGTATGCTTGATATTTGATAATGCGTTTGAAAACTAATCTATTAGCAAATCACAGGACTCCGGTGCAGGGCTGTAAATATAACTTTGTGGGCCCCATAGCAAAATCTTGAAGGTCCTCCCTCCCTTTATTACTACAATGCCTCTTAGGTAAGCAAGAGAGTGAAAGACAAAAAAGATTTTAGATTAGACAGAAAGAGAAACCAGCAAGAAAGAAGTACAGAGAGAGAGAGAGAGAGAGAGAGAGAGAGAGAGAGAGAGAGAGAGAGATGGGGGGTTTCAGGGAGGGAGAGAGAGATGTAGTTTGGGGAGGTGGAGAACGAGAGAGACAGGACTGTATTTTATGGAAAAAGAGGCAATTAAAAAGGAGTGAGAGAGAGGGTGTCAGATAGAAAAACAGAAAGGGATAAGATGAAATAGAAAGGGGGCATCAGAGAGAGGGAGGGTATCAGAGAGAGGTGATCAAGCGGAAGTGTCTGTGAGGAAGGGAGAAAGGTTGAAACACTAGAGAATGATAGACAGAGTGTTAGTGAGAGAGAGATAGAGAGAGAGTGTGTCAGGAATAGAGAGAGACAGAAACAGAGAGGGAGAGAGTGTCAGAAAGACAGTATCAGGGAGAGAGGTTTAGTCATGCATTCATGCATTTCATCTCACCACTCCTGGGGATAACAAGCTGAAATGCCGGTAAAAAAAAATTGAATACCACCCACAGTGTCCATGGGAGAGAGTGACAATGTCAGGGAGAGGGAGAAACAGTATTAGGGAGAGAGAATAAATCAAGCAGCGATAGTGCCTAAGAGAGAGGGTGAAGATAGTGGGAGAGAGATAGGGGGAAAGGGGGGGGTTAGGGGGAGAAAGAGGAAGGGAGCGGGAGGTATAGAGAGGGGGTAGAGTGGGAAGTGGGAGAGAGGGTGGGGGGAGTAGAGAGAAGGGGGCTAGAGAGGAAGTGGTATAGTTATTAAGATGGGAGTTCTATGCCCATATCAACCAATCAGGTTCTACTTCTTTTTCATTTAGCACCTTACTCTGACCTTGACTACACTGACGTTGACCTTTCAGATAGGTCACTCCAGTAGTTAGATTCAATCAGTAATTATTATATTGTTTTTCTATAAGATTTCCCCTTAATGAAACTATGGGTACTCCACACACACACTCACCTCTTTTAGGACTACATTACTTAACAATACCACCATGTATGATAAAAGTCACTAATACTGTCACAATTATTTAAGGAGGCTGGAGAAAACTTGGGAAAGTCATCTAATTCCAGTATAAGATATTATAAAAACACATTTTTCAAGCTATTATGTACTGCTAGGGCACCTGACTAGAATCCAATTATCATGATGTGGGAACCAGACTTATGCTGATTAAGAAATTAGTAGTGTAGAACTTTAATAGCTCAATAAAAATGGACAATTAAAGTTTGAAAAAAGTCCTTCTTCAGGATAAGCAAGTCAATAATGTGGCTGTCTTTCATTTTGCCAGAATGCTTTATACTTCCTGAGGATAGTACATTATTCATGTTCATTAATGGTCATTAAAATAAAGTTCAGTTAAGGTGACTGATCCCACTCATTGATCTTAAGTTATATAACCTTAAGATAAACTTTCTTACTGCCTGTACTGGATTTCATTTCTGCTTCTGAAAAGACATTCAAGATCATATGGGAACTAGTAAGTTCTCTGTATGGATCCGATACGAAATCCCGGCGGTCGGAATCCCGACACTGGAATCCCGACCGCCGAAATCCCGACATGGGGGGGACATGGATCGCCCCCCTTTGCGGGCTCGTTGCACTCGCCACGCAGCAGGCCCGGTGCCTCGCTACGCTCGGCACGCTATTTTATTCTCCCTCTATGGGTGTCGTGGACACCCACGGAGGGAGAAAGATTCGGGATTTCGGCGGTCGGGATTCCAGTGTCGGGATTCTGAACGCCGGGATCCCGACCGCCGGAAATTGACCGCATCCCCTCTGTATTTACACATTATAATGCTTCATGCACGAGAAAGCAAGTCATGTTCACCCTCTACCATGAGCGAAAGTAACTTTTCTTGCCTATGTTATTTTCTTACATGGGCATAAAAAGAAATAAAATAGGGTAGCTATCAGGGGCGTAAATTCAGATGAGGCGAGTGGAGGTGGTATAGATAGTGACCCCGCCACACACACACACACACACAATATTTGTGGCTACCATATAATATATGCTATCTAATGAAAAAATGATATATATATATACAGTATTGGCGTTTGGAACTGGAAAAGCTTCAAATAGCAGTTCATACGCGACAAAAATGACTATACGAATGGTAAAGTACGCAATTGGTCTAACTTCGAAAGAAGAACAGAACGAAATGATTAGCAATATAGATCTGAGAAATGGGATTCGAACGAAGGACCGAAATATGTCAACAGACAAAGATACGAGAGATACTGTACAATAGGTGGCAACAACCAGTATACAGAAATGGAAGTCAAAGATATATATCCCACCATGGGAATCCTAGAGACCGCTCAGAACCAAGACACCCTAGAGATTAATCAGGCACCAGAGACTAATCAGGCCCTAGAATTCGACGTGATCATTCAGGCCCTAGGAAAAGAGTTTTCCATCGTGAGAGACTCAACTCAGACCATAACTATACTAGAAACTATAGTTCACCCTCACCGAACCAACATCGTTCCAAACATTTTTTAGAGGAGAAAGGGGTCTACAACAGGCCCATTTTACAAAGAGAGGAAGAACTCTTTGCCCAAATCAATTCACCCCAAGGAACAAAAAGAGTCCTGAATGGAGAAGACGAGGGTGCAGAGGGGGGGAGAAAGAAGACCCAAAAAAAGAAAGGCCACATTCAGCCAAATAACACAGAGACAGGGGTTGTTGACCTCTCTACACGGCAACTACCTACAACGCAGATCTCAGTTTTAAATAAGGGCCTTAAATTTGCACCGGACGCACATGTGAATAAATTTGACTTGTATATCGACCTGAATAAATTCACCCGGAGTCTGACCTTGCAAAGACACTTCCTAAAAAATCCAATCTCCAAACCCACGGAGAACTGTAACCCCCCCCCCCGAGTAGCATTACCATCAAAGTTCTACCTAGTGGAATCGCGAGTTAGCTTTATTGATATATTCTATTATTCCGTCATTGAGGGTTTTAGAAAATTGTAATTGACCAATGACAAATTTAACAGCAATTTGAGCTCCCAAGAAAAACAGACCATCAAAATCTGCTTTCCAGACGACTAGCTCTGCAGCAGCGGCACAGCCACCTGTGACCTAATGTGATGCTGGCGGCCGACAGCTGTCAGAGTGGAAGGCAGCAGTGCACAGATCGGATGCACGGCGAGAGGCAGGAGACCCTTACAGAGCGCGGTGCCCAGCCTTTTTTGCTAGTGCTTGCTCTCTGTGCCCCCCTGATGGCTAACGTCTGCAAAAGTCTCCATTGCCTCCAGGAGTTATGCCACTGGTAGCTGTTCCTGTGTCCAGGTCACACATTATAGCTGTCTGGAAAGTTTTATCCTGTTCCCCTCAAGTGCTCTGACTATACTTTATTAATTCAAAGATGGATGTGAACAGCGAATAGCTCTCATATATGAGCGCAAAATTGCTTCAATTTCCCAATCGCCCAATGGGGAAGTCCGGGAATCAGCAATAATAAGCCTGTCTAAAAACCCTGATTTCCGATCCTGGTCGAAAACTTTTAGGATCAGCAAACTTCCTATGATCTCGCACACTGCAGTTTCAAAGAGAGATTGTTAGACTTAATGAGCCAGATGTTTCAAGATGTATCAAGCTTTAAAGAGTGATACATAAACAGCCAATAAGCTCCTACCTGTCATTTTCAAACCCAGCCTGTAGCATGGCAGCTAGGAGCTGATTGGCTGGTTGTTTATCACTCTCCATCTTATCACTTTTTGGATAAGATGGCCCAATAACACATTGTAATAATAAATTGTTCCATTTCTATGGTAATTTGTTCCTAATTGTTATAAATGTTAAAGTGGCGATACCCTCTTTTTTTATTCATTATTTACTGTAAGGGGTGAGCTGCTACCTATAGTAAAATCCCATATATGAAAACACTTGTAGGTATTATTATATTTTTATTTTATATATTTCACATTTTATATATTTCACATTATTATGTTTAACTTATTTTATATATTTCACATGATTGAGCTATTATTACACCTGTCCAAATACATAGCGGTTTTCATGTGAGAATTAGATCAACACATTTTCAAGGTGACCCCTACAGAGTAGCTTGGTGACTGGTCCTTTTAATATTTAACAATAAAAGATTGTGGCACTGCTGCAGCCAGATCATGCGCTTTTTGAGAACATGCCAGTGGGCTGCTATCCAGATCTCTTTCTTCTTATGCAAGTTCCTGCAGTCAGAAAAAAAAAACATTTCCACCAATTTCACATATAATATACAATACTTAAGTGTAAACCTTTAAAGTCAACTGTAATCAAAGTACACAGAAAGTAGTATACAGACGTAGGACCTTATTGTGGTTGACTCGCAAGGCTGTGTATTAGCAGCCTTGCGAGTCCACCACATGCCACCCTGCGAATGGAGATTGCCCCCCTTCACACGCTGTGCTCGTTCGCATGGCCTGCGAATGGATGTTTTACATAAACATCCATTCGCAGGCCAGGGGGAAACTCCCACATCTTTCGATGGTCGCCGACCCTTGAAAGATGTGCGTGCACGCATATCAAAAGTGACTCAGGTCATGCGTGCACATTCAGGAGGAAACTGGCTATTTGCACAATAGTTCCTATAGAAAAATGTGAATCAACAAGATGCGTACCAAACTCACATGAGTAATGGTATAGTAACATGTACAAAGGTATCTATTGCAAATAATAGACAGTGTACCGGTACTCGAAGAAAAGAAACCTTTATGTACGTTTCACTTCGCCATACACCATGAGCACCGTTACGCTGTCTATTATTTGCAAAAGATACCCTTCTACATGTTACTATGCCATTACTCATGTGAGTTTGGTACGCATCTGGTCGATTCACATTTTTCTATAGGAACTATTGTGCAAATAGCCAGATTCACCCATTGCATGTATGCCTATGTTTTCATTTCCACATATTCATCATGACAAACTGATTATCTGAAACCACCATCATCTTGAGGAACTGCTATGATAATACGAAGACAACAGACATAGGGTAGTATTTATATCTGTATGTGCCCCTGTGTGTTCAAAAAAAGGGAGCGCCTATTTCTTGGGTATCACCACATTTTTCATAATAAAAAATGCTCCATTTGTATAATAAAGCAATATTCTCTTTTCTGCATCTCAGGATAGTGATAACATAGGAGGGCAGATAGCAGTACAAGTGCCATCGCTGCGGTAAACAGATTCTCTATACTAGAGCTGAGGCAGAAGAACCGCTAAGTTGGCCTACCATGGCAATGCCCAAAGATGGCTATCCCAGACCACAAGGAATATTACATTATATGCGATTAACCTCTGATGAAATTGCACTTGCAAAGAAACACATAAAAAGTTTTCAAATTACTCCACAGGATAATACTTTGCATCTATTAAATAGACGTTTCATACCACTAATTACCAACTATTGGAGCCAGTTTACAGTAAGCCCTGCTTGTGAGGTAGACACTTCTCCAGCACTATTTAATGCAATGCCAGAAGAACACTTGTCAAAGACCAAATTAACAATGGATCAGCTGGAGCTACATCTGAATGCCTCCATATTAAAATAGGGCCATCATACCTAGCTGGCGAAACAGTCTGCCATAAATCATCCAAATTATGTTTATAGTTTTTCCACACAATTTGGCAATTGTTATATTTTCAGTATTTATATTAAATAGTGCTAGTGTGCACATGACAATGTATAATATAAGTAATAGGTCAGCGGTGGTACTTCACCTCATAGAGGTGAGGAGTAGTTAGCCCTTTATATAGATAGCTGCTATTACAGCTAGGATGCACGTCGCTTAGTTCCACAGGAGCTTCTGGAAGTTGTAGTGTACCACAGTCATTTGCGACCTATACATAAAATTGTGGGTTTATCTGTTTAAAACTACAGTTCCCGTCATCCTGCAGGAATTTGTGACATTCCCAGGAAAGGGTTTGTCCCAGGAAGGAGGATGGGAGCAATGAAAAGTGAGGAAAAGCCCGGAACAAGGAGGCGTTTAATAAGGTAATTTTGCTACACTGAGCAGTGTGTGCTGTAAAAAAAGAAGCCATCTTTACAGAATTTGGAGACTTTTCCCTTTAGTAATAACATACCTCCTAAATGTCCCGATTTTTGCGGAACTGTCATTTTTTTGTGATGGTCCTGCATCCTGCTCGGGGCTGACAGTGTCCCATGTTGGACACTGCCAGCCCCAAGCAGCGGGGAATAGACTCTACCTGGTGAAATGTGAACAAGTAGCACTGTGTGGTCTAATATGAATAACGTATTGTGTTTTTAGTTTTTAGGAATAAATTAATGCGCTGGGTGCTGCCTGACACTGTCCAGTTGATATGTCACCACATAAACAAGAGCATAGGTCAAAATGGAAAATACTGACAGTTTTTTCAGGCGCTCCTCACTCTCAGTCGTATATTCAGCACCGTTTTCCACTGATGTCTCTCAATAAAAGCAAGAAAACACCATTTATGGTGTGTTACCCTAATTTCATACAGATATAACACATGAAATCCCCAAGTGGGGAATCGTACCCTCTGTTGTTGTCCACTTATTCTAAGTAGACACTCTGCTCTCAATAGGAGGGAGTAGTCGACTCCAAACCGCAATCTTCTATCCCTTGCGAATATATCAACCATGTGGAGAAAACAAAACTTTGCCTCCAATAGTGAAATACCATTTTATTCTTTAAAATACAGTTAAAATACAAGATGGGTGCATACAATGGACTCTCAACAGAATTTTTTGTCCACAAAACTGTAGACAAAAATAGCAATAGATGGACGAGGCACAGGTGTCTCTGGATGCTGAAGATGGACGTTTTTCCAGTGATAGGTCCACTGTCTGGAAGTCCCTACTGCCAACGTGTTTTAAACAAGATTTGTATTTATACCCCTCTATCCACTTAACAAGACATTAGGCAGTGTCTTGTTAAGTGGATAGAGGGGTATAAATACCCGCTCATGGGATTCATTCTCTATGCCTTGAGAAAGGACAAATCTTGTTTGACACGCGTTGGAGCAGGGACTTGCAGACAGTAAATATACGACTAAGAGTGAGGAGCGCCTGAAAAAACTGTCAGTATTTTCCTAATATGAATAACGGACAGTACTGTGTGGTGTAATGTGAATTGGTACTATTATGTGACCATAACTCTTCCACATGAAGCCATACCCCTCAATTTTGGGTGCATGCCTTTGGTGTGCAATGTCCCTCTACGGTCCAACGGTCTCATAAGAAGCTGGGAATGCAATTCGGTACTTGTGTATTATCTGGGCGCCCGATGTTGAAATTGTATGCCTGTACCTAAAGCATGCGATGCGACGCGATTTCCCTTGAAATTCCCTTGAAGTCAAGATTGCGTCGCATTGTATGCTATTGTATGGTATGCGACGCGATTTGGGCTAAATGCCCCCCATTTCTATATGTACAAGCACCCAGATGCCTGTAAAATATGTGAAATGGCCCCCCAGACGCCTTTTTAATTGTATACCCACCCTGATGGCTATATGCCCCCCATTGATAACGCCACCCGACTATCAACGCCAACCCGAAGCGTGGCGAGCGGCGGTGGTACGTGTCCTCTGACCTTTTCATACCCTCACTATCCACGTCGGAGTGGAGTAGATTTTATATAGTGTGGCGAGCGCAGCGAGCCACCGAGCCCGAAGCGTGGCATGCGAGGGGCCGCGTATTACTTCACATGTAATTCGCGTGCGCTCGCCACGCTTCCAGCTCGGTGGCTCGCTGCGCTCGCCACACTATATAAAGTCCACTCAACGCCGACGTGGATAGTGGGGGTATGAAAAGGTCGGAGGACGCGTACCGCCGCCCCTTGCGGGCTTGCTGTGCTCGCCACACTTCGGGTTGGCGTTGATAGTGGGGTGACGTTAACAATGGGGGGCATTTAGCCATCAGGGTGGGTATACAATTAAAAATGGGGTCTGGGGGGCCATTTCACATATGAAACAGGCATCTGGGGGCCTTTACATATAAAAATCGTGTCAAATCTCGTCGCATCGCATCGCATGCAATATGATTGTATGCGATGCGATACAACGTGATTTTTAGGTGCGATAAAGAAAATCGGGAGCCCAGATAATACACAAGTACCTGCAATTCATTTTTATCAGATCTGTGTGATCAAGACCGGTGCTAGGGTGTTAGGCGCCTCCCTGCAAACTATAAATTTGCACCCTCGCTACCATAAATAATGAAGGGACAGAGCACGCTGAAGATGTGTGGAGGAAAAAGGGGTGTTGTCTCAAAAAAAAGGGTGTGCGACACAAAAGTACCCCCAATTCAAATTATGCCACAACGAAGCACAATCTTTTTCACATTACACCACACATAGTTCTCCTGCTTCATATAACAACACATAGTAGGGCCCTTTTATTTATGGAGAGACACAGCTGCCAGGTGGAAGATTTGGAGAGAGCAAGACACAGCCGCTGGGTTAAAGAGCAGGGTGATGGGAGAGACAGACACATGGATGTTGACACACGAACAGAGGGATGCTGACTCACTGACATAAGCTAACATAGACACACAGATGCTGACATGCTGGCTCACATACAAACAAATGGTAACACGCAGATAGATGCTGACACAAGGACACACAGATAGTTGCTGACAATGACACCCAGACAGCAGCTGACACACAAATGCTGGCACACTGAAAAATGACATACAGAGTGCAGCGCAAAGATTTCCTTGCTTCATAGCAGGAACAAACAGTAGCATGGGGCTGCATCGCCAGCCTATGCAGAGATTCAGGCTGTGAATGAGTGCAGAAACCACCTCTTTCTATGCTATTGGGAGGGAGAGACAGAAGATTAGGCTTCATGCTTCCGGCGCTGCTGCCTGTTACATATACAACATGACAGGTGCAGCAGCAGCCGGCAGCCACAGTGCATTGCAGTAGGATGCAGAGCAGGGAGAGAGCTTCTCCAGCCTGGCGCCTCCCTGCACTGCATCCTTTGCGGAGCGGGTAGTGCCGGCCCTGTGTGCATACCTCCCAACTTTATTCCTTTTCCAATCAAGATCTGGGCGGAGGGGTATGGTCAGCCCCGGCTTCCTCGGTGCACTCCTGTCCCTCCCTGCACTGAAGAGATGTTGAGCAGCGGTGATCTCTGGCTACTCCCCAACTGCCCGCCCAGACATTGCCACCTGTGGGAGGGACAGCAGGACAGTCTCCAAATGACTGTCCCCCTGTAATCGGGACAGTTGGGAGGTATGTTGTGTGTGATACTTGTGCACACAACCATAGTGTTTACTGCACTTGCCAACTCTAACTAAATGTCAGGAAGAAACCCGAAATATAGTAGCAGAAATCTTCCTGACTCCTTGGAGAGTCTGGCAATGGCCCTGAGAGCACCTTATCCCCATTATGTAGCTGTTATATTCTTTAAAAAAAATTGATATATTAATTCAAATTAGATCATCCATGCCATTCCCGTGCATTGATTAGAAGGCACAATGATCTCTATAGCTACATGAATTTCCAAATAAGGTTCTCATGGCCCAAAATGTGCCAAATTATGTAACAGCTTTGAGGCTCAGTTTGCATTTTGATGTAAAGCTGTGAATGCATGGGGCGGTGATTCTACTAAGCTTGTCATTCAGTGTGTCAATATTGCTTAGGTTTGCCTGAATCTCCCAATGTGTACACAGCAGGCAATAGCAATGCACGGCCCCACAGCATTGCTATTGCCTGGCCAAATAAACATTGCAGGCAATAATATTTTGACTAAATGCTGTAGTGTCTATTTGAATGTACATGTGGGGTGCTGCTGGGGATGGCCACCAGCTTATCTCCTGTGTGTACACCCCTTGGGCGGGATGTATCAACATACATCTCCGCCCTTCGCACGGCAGCCGCCGCGATGCTGCCGCATATGTACTAACATATGCGGCCAGCATCGGGCTGCGGTAACGGCTGCGGTAACTGCATCACACCTGTGATGTGGGCTGCGGGGGTCTCCGTCACCTCCCGGCGGCTGCCAGCGTCCCCCTGTGTCTCCTCCTCCCCCCTGAAGCCGGATGTCCTGCCGGCTGTCACACCAGGGGGAGGAGGAGGTTAAAGGAGGACGGGAGGGGGTGGGCGCGCGGACGTCGGACGGCAAAAGAAGCCCATAGGCTTCTATAGGGTATTGCCACCCAGAGGGTGGCGATACCCTCCCTTGCGAAAACGGGGCGGACGGGTATTGATACATAGGAAAATGCGGTAAAACTGGTGTTTTACCGCATTTTCCCGTTAGTACATCCCGTCCCTTAAGTCTATTTTATGACACGCCTCTCAGAGGCCACTTAATGCTGCGCTCCAGAGGCAGAACTACCAGTGGTGCAGCAGGTGCAGAGTACTGGTGCCCCTGAGGACTAAGGGGCCTACTGCTGCCCCTGTCACCCTCTTTCACCCACTGTTTTTCCCTGTCACAGTCTGCCATCCTCTGCCTCACCCTGTCACCCACTGCCTGTCCCTGTCACCCACTGCCGTGTTGCTTATTGTGAACTTGGTTTGGGGTGGAGGGTGGGGGCCCAAATTATATCTTTATATATGGGCTCAACCCCCACAAGCTCCGCCAGTGCTGCACTCATGCACTCATAAGCAAAACAAAAACAGATGTATTTCTGCTCAAAAAAGGAATTATGTATAACACCCTCGTGCACCACACACCTTACTTACTCATTATAGGCACACGGCTGGCCCCATGTATTAGTGCTGATTTGTAGAAAATAAGGGTATACTATGCTCATGATATATTGTACATGAGGTTTACAAGAACCACAGAAGATAGGACGTAGTTTTCTAAATTAAGAATAGTTGAAAGCAGAAATGTAATCATATCACTGCTGCTAAGAACAAACTGAGCTTTCTGTTGATGAACTGTGTTCTCCAGAGACTGGTATGCAAATGAATGAGTAACAAGCTCACATATCCACCAGCACTTTGAAAACAACATGCTTCAAGTAATTAATGCTGGCTGATTTAATTCACTGAATTAATTAAATTTATTTTCTAAGTTAGGAATTTCCTGTTGTCTGCACCTGGATTGATGGGGCTACACATTTACATAAGTATGCCCATAATTCATGTAACCGGAGAACTGAGAAGTGCAGTCAGAGTTTTTGGAGATGGACAAAAAAAATAGCAAATTCCATTTCAATCAAATTTTGCAACCAACCAGGATAATTTGTAGTGAAGCAAAGTTCCAGCGCTGCTAATATCATATTCATCAGTTGCTTTGTCGTTCAATGGATAGACTATAGTTGTAAATTCACATTTTACTAATATCCCTTTCACACCACAATCCTGGGTCCAGCCCAGGTCACTGAACACGGGTATCAATCCGTGCCGCAGTGGCTTGATACCCGTTCACACTGCAGATCCCCCCCCATTAGATAGAGCCTAGACCAGTGGCAGGAAATTTGTGCCCTGCCTCCCATAAAGGGATATTGGTCCCACAATGAATTACAACACGCAGTAGCATGATCATGTACACATTACACCGCATGTAGTGCCCTTGATTCATATTAAATCACACAATAGTGCCCCATATACATTTGGTGAGTTATTTTGTTTCTATGCAGGGAAAATAGTGACTGCTTCATTTTTACACTGCGATATAGATATCTGGGGTGATCTTTCCTCCTACCACTATCTAAGATAAGCACCTTTATTGATTTTATCAATAATCTAGTCTTTTATTATAAGTTTATTTTATACAAAATTGTTTTTATCTTATGTTCTCATAAATTTATATTCTTTTTATACCAATTTGTCATCCAATAAATGTATATATTTTATATATATATATATATATATATATATATATATATATATATATATATAGTCGCATTTTACAATAATTAGTCACCGACATCTTTATACATCGCTTTTTATGTTTGTTTAAGTAACGTACCATTACTTTTATTTAAAGATTGGCTGACACCCTATACAACTAAGGGAATATTATTGTTTATAATACTATCTAAGCACAAGTGGCACCGTTTATCCGAAATATATAGACAATATAGATATCTGTTTAAAGTAAAAACCCCACCCAAATCTAACTCTCCCTGTACGTGTTACATCTGCCCCACCTGCAGTGCACATGGTTTTGTCCATTAGAGAGAGAATTTGCTTTTGCGAGTGAACCAGAATTAGGCCCTTAGTGATATTCCAGCTTCAGCAAATATGGTTAGATCAATATAACTGATGTGGTGATTAAGTCACATGTGCTGAAGCATGGACATCCCTAAAACATGGACTGTTAGGGCCTTAGGGGTTTATTTACAAAGATGGGAGTTCTATTGAAGATGGGTTATTTCCAGTGACGTGCGGTGGGGGCTGTGAACGGAGAGGCACTGTCACAGCCCCCACCGCACCCCCACACACACACACACAGACATACCTGGCTGCCGCCGACACTGAGTGCCCCCCTCCAGCAGCAGCCAGCATTTGTCCCCTGCTACCACCTCCGTCCCCACCCACTGACCCCCCTGCACCTGTCCACAGCAACCAGCAACCATCTGCTGCCTCCACCTCCATCCCCGCCCGACGAAAAAAATATATACTCACCGGGCAGGGGACTCACCAGGCATACAGGAAGGGAGCCGGGGCACAGGTCACAGGGGAGGGGGGAGTAAACACGGCACTGTCAGAACCTTAAATGACAGGGGCTGCTGTGATTGGACAGCAGCTGGATCAGCTGTCCAATCACAGCAGCCCCTGTCAATTAGGCACTTCTAGAAGTGCCGCTTTTGGTGTAATTTTTAATGGGCTTTTATAGCCCACTGTTAAGACCCGCACCAAGCCCCACCTCCCGCTTCAACCCTCTTGCAGTTCTGTCTGGGAGGCACGCTTATCGGTACCTCCCAAACTAGGTTAAATAATTAAAACTAGTAAAATAATATAAAGAAAATACATGTGTCATAGTTATATTCTATGTATTATTTGAAAGCAAAATGACAGGGGAAGCACTGCCTTCCCTGCCTCCCCTGACTGCACGTCCCTGGTTATTTCCCATTGATATGCTAAAGAACCTTTAGCATCTTCAAGAAGATAATAGATAGAATCTGATTGGTTGCCCATAGCAACATTGAATCTTCAATAGAACTTCCATCTGTTTAAATAAACCCATTAGTGTGCATTGGCCAGAGGTTGGGAATAACTGCCTTATTATGTATATATTTATTGTCTATTGACTATTTGTAACACATAAACAACACTTTTTCACCCCACTATTAACATCTTGGGCCCGACTGAGATGGGTCTGTGGCAATACTGAATTCCAGTGGCCAATGTTTTCATTCTGCACCTGCAGCGGAGATGCATTGCACATGCCTCACGCTGGTTACCACACACAAAGGTGCAGGTGGAAGTTGTACACAGATAGGTGTTCAGATGGATGTTCTGCACCTCTATCCAATGGTGCTACCAATGGTACATGATAATATGAACACTGTAGGATTAGCGCTGCAGCTGGTGGGTGTCTCAGTAGGATTCCCATCCACTGTGGCATTAGCATAAAGATGCTGCCCTGGTTATTTCAAATTATGCTTTTGCACTGCAACTGCACCCACTTCATGTTTTCTTCAAGAACACCCAAATTCATGAGGAAGTTACAGACTAGCCTACATTGTTCTTACTGTATTTCATGGAGCAGGACTGCATCATATGCTCCCTGCATGGCTGCCATCAGGGGGGTGCTGTGGGTACAGCTGTCCTTGAAAAGGGAAGGGCCCAGGCCACTGATTTTGCCCACCACACCTCCCCGAATGCCTTTGCAGGCTCCTTCATCACTGGACGCCAGCGTCCAATTAAAATGCGGCACCGGCTGGTGAGCCAATCAGAGCTCGCGTACCATTAGCCAATCAGAGCGGTTGCCAGTATGCAAGCTCTGATTGGCTCACCAGCCGGTGCCACATTTTAATTGGCCACCAGAGGCAGCACAGCGGAAGGGGGGATGGGGGAGGAAGAGCCGGGTGGTATGTGAAGCGAGGGGGGGCCAGGGGGGTCCTCAGTCCCGGGCCCCAAAATTACTAGTGGCAGCCCTGGCTCCCTGCCTCTATCTTTACACTGTTTGAGTGAGTTCTTCCTCATCAGCACCTATACAAGATGCAAAGGGAGTATAGTTGTGCCATAATAATAATATTAATAATTATAATAATAATAATAATAATAATAATTCTTTAGATTCAATTATACACCATTTACAGTAAATTGCTTGGATAAATAGAGCATGTTGTACATGCAGCAAAGGATCAACTATACAAAAGCCTGTAAAAAACAGCAAATATCTGGGTGTTCCCACACCTAGAATATATGGAATCCAGCACTAATGTCACTACTCACATGTGTTCGACAAGGCTGTTACAGAATGCTGGGGGAGTGCACTTTGCAAACATTTCATGTCACCCAGATTTGTTTCTGTAAAAGTCACAGATTTGTTTTACACCTACACACCCTCTACACAATCATTTGGTTTAGCTAATATTGAATCATCTAAGGCCTACAGTACATAGCTGTACCTACACAAACAACATGGTTTCATATAAAAGAAGAGTTTAATCCACAAAGGCCCTTTTTTCACAAAGTATGATAACCCCTCTTACCCATTTACCCTAACTCCCTCCAACCTGGAGTCTAACCCTCCCCTCCCATAGATTAACCCCCATCTTCAGTGCCTAACTCTGACAGTCTCCACAGCCTAACCCTAACCATACCCACTTAGGGCCTCACCCCAAGCCTCCCTCCAGTGCCTAAATCGAAAACCCGTATCCTAACCATAACCCTCCCCAGAATATTGATAAACAGGATGCCGACAGTTGGGTTCCAGTGCCGGCATTGTCAATGTTGGGATTCCATCCTCTGTATCCCAACTACCAGTATGCTAACTAGTACACTTTACTCTGAAGGGAGAAGGACGCCCCTATCTGCACAAGCTGAGAATCAGGATAAAGCTCAATGCAGAGTTTGTTCCAGTGAAGGAACTCTTCTGGATGGTCTTTGAATCAGTATGATAGCTAACTGCATTAGACTCTACAATGATCTTATAACAGCGTAAAACATATCTTGTTTATGCTCATAGATGTAATAAATAGGGGTGGCCATGAGACAAAAAAGAACATTAATGCTATTTTCTAAATATCTCTTAGCATTGTATTTGCCTAATTATATTATTCAGAAGCAACAAAAACAGATTGAGGTGCTCCCTCTGCTGGCGCCTGGTTGAAGGAATATTACGTTCCTGGAGATGGAGAAAAGATCCTCTTCTCCAATATAGATAGATAGGTTGAGGTCAAATAAAACACCTTACGTCCCTCTTAGAGGTATAACGTTCCTCTTCTCCCAATAAACCGACTCTCAAGTAATGGAAAATGGTCAAAGGTCCCTCCGGTTCACAAGGTTGTGCCTCTCGTAGGATGGGTACCCAAAAAAACCAGAGAGTAGTAGATGGGGTAATACCATTTATTACAGTAAAAACAGACAGAATAAAACAGAACAAACTTCACGGGGTAAAATGGACATGTGACATCAATTTGAAAAATGGCTAATTACCAGATGAGATGGAGAATCAGAAAAAATCTGTTTCTCAAAAAGCGCTCAGAACACTTTTGGAGATGGATTCCGGATTTCCCCTCCAAAGTGGGCCAAGCAAGATGTTTAGGTAACCAGTCCAGATCAAAGATGTCCACATGCCCGGTCCCCCAGGTACCAGAACTCCAAACGCGTTTTCTCCCACTGCTGTGGTCTTTCTCAAGGAGATACTTATTCTGGTAGCCCATACACAACTTAAATACCCGAAACATCCAATCACTACATGGCTGAAATTTGACTGATCCGTTATTGGACCAATCACAATCATTATTCAAAACAAAAGTAGTCCAATCATCAAGTCCTAATTTCCCCGCCGTTCAAAGTCCCGGAGAAGACATGAGATCACTTCCGGCGGAAGTGATGTGATGCATCACTTCCGGTTTCTAGTGTCACATTGAATTTCTTCCCCGCTATTCTCGTATATTTAGTTCCGTGTAGTATACACCCATCGTTCTTTTCTGTCTCCATTGTATGTAGAGGCAGTGGGTAGAGATTAATTGGATCCAATCAATTCACTCCAATCACATGGGGATTTTTCAAGTGGCACTAGTATAATAATGAATAAATGCATAAATTAGTAAAATACATAGGCATATAAAAATACATATAAATATTTAAAAAAAAACAACACTATATGTAAAAAAATCAATATAAAAGGTATATATAACATCCAAAGGCATAAATGGAATAACAATTAAAAGGGGAGAGACCCGCTTATAAAAAACATTTAACCTCAAAGTCCAGGTTGAGACCCCCCGGGGTGAGAGTATTGTATTCATAGATACATCTCATTTCTTCCCGGGCTAAAGTGCTAGCTAAGTTTCTGTTCCTAACGGAACCCACAATCTGTTTGAGTCCCCCAAACCTTAAAATGTGATTACCAGAAGAATTATGCTTGGTCTTAAAATGGTTACATAAGGAATGGGACTCTAGTCCTTTTTTAATATTATTGAGGTGTTCACCAATTCGCACTCTTAGAGGTCTTGAGGTGCGCCCGATGTAAAATAAATGGCATGAACATTTAATAAAATACACCACATTTTTACTGTTACAAGTGACAAAGCTGTCAATTTTGTGTTCTCTACCATTGATCTCAATGGATGTATATTTGGAGAAACCACAGCTTTTGACCTCCCTACAGCCTTTGCAGACACCACACCTATGAAAGCCTTTAGTAAGGGTTTTAGCCCTTACTTGTGTGGAGATGAGGGCACTGCGAACCACCTTATTCCTAATAACCAGTGAATTCCAGGACGAATGGGACAAAATAATTAATAACTGCTCTTTTCGTCTTATGGAATTGATTATCACTGAGAGGAAAAGGGAAATTGGTAAACTGGACGAGGAAATCACTAAATATAAAGATTTGATAAAACCTTTTGTCGATTCCCCTGAGTATAAGGAATTAACAAAAAGGATAGTAATCTCTATCAAGAAATCCGAAAAATCTCTCTTAGATAGAAAAATCAGAAAATTCCTAAGGGATAAGAGGGAAGCAGAACATGAGGATGATAATGAGGATAACACCAGTATACATAGTCCAGGGTGTCCCCATTTTTCTCAAAAGCGTGGCCACCAAAGTAGATCTAGGATTCAGTCCCCACCTAGAAGAGGGAAAGAAATCCACAGATGGGACAGGGATCACTATGAGAAGAGAAGGAATCATACCTCTCCCTATCGGGAAAATGTATATCAGGATTCGGTTAACCCCAGGGGGAATGTTTACAACCATCCTTCTTGGAGACCCAGATCCCCATTTAAAATCAATAAGAGATTTAAACATAGGGGAAATAATAGGAGAACTGATGAACCCAAAACTTATACTCCTTCACAGGATGTCACATATAGAAACTCTACACTCCAATATGATGACAGACGAAGGAGATCTCCACTCCCTAATAAAAAGGATAGAGTCCTAAGGGATAACCCTTCGGAACTTACTCCCCTTAACACACGTAATCGATACGGACCTCTAACTAGAGAGACAAATAGGATTCGATTTTTAGGGGCAGAGGAAAACAGCCACAGATGGAGATAATACCTGAGAAAATCAAAAAGAGGGGAAAAAGGGGTGGGACAAAAAAACCATGCAAAAAGAAAAAGAAGAAGAAGAAAACAAAAAAGAAAGTGCCAGGAAACCCTGACCTTTCTAATGAACCTGATTCAGCAAACGGAACAATAAAGATCTTTAATATTAGTTCCTATTCCCTATCACCTCTAGAAATGTCAGTACTTGGAAAAGGTTTGAAATATGCACCTACCAACAATATTAACAAATTTGTTAGTTTTGTTGACGTGCATAAATTCATTAGAAAATCATGTATACATTTTTTTTTCTTTTGAAAAAACCTAGTGATGAAATTTCCACACCAGCGGTCCAGCGGGTGGAAACTATCAACAGGTTCAAACCAAAATCAATTTTCTGTCCCACACATGTAAAAGGTGGCTATCTGGAAACTTTTAGCAGCCTGGTTCAGGAGGAAATAAAAAATATTAAACCTACAAATGTAAAATACAACCTCACGAGAAAAGAAAGGGATGCTTTAAAGGATCTGGGTGACAATGAACTTATTGTCATAAAGCCAGCGGATAAGGGGGGGGGGGGATTGTAATTATGGACAAAACGTGGTATATAAGAGAGGTTCTAACACAGATTGAGGATCCAGATGTATACAAAAAATTACGTTCTGACCCTACAGATCAGATTCAGACAAAACTTACTGCTCTGATAACCAAATACAAACAGATGTGAGTTTTAGATGATAACACATCAAAATTTTTATTTAACACTGAACCTTCCGTTCCTGCTATTTATTTATTACCTAAAGTCCATAAAAGTACCTCGCATCCCCCGGGTAGACCCATTGTTTCGGGCACCAATTCTGCTACCGCCAATCTGTCGGAATACATAGATTTTTATTTACAACCACTGGTACTAACCAATACCTCCCATTTGAGGGACACAAAGAGCCTCTTAAACCTTCTCCCAACAATCGAGTTTAATGATAAATTGTTGATGGTGACAGCGGACGTAAAGGGGGACATTTACCAAAATGGATTCGTAGAAAAAAGGTGTATTCGTAGGGAGAAATACACCTTTTTTTTACGAATTTGTATTTTCGGGATTTACAATCCCAAAAATACAACAATTCGTAGTCCTAAAGATGGAACATTCGTATTTGTAGTTACAAATACGAATGCCCTACACCATCGATAGGATACGACAGAAATCACCATTCAAAAGAATGGTGGTTTCTGATTTACTAAGCAGCCGTACTGATAATACGGCTGCTTAGTGGTGTAAAACACCCACGCAAATACGACAGGAAAATAGAACACCATTTTCCTGTTCTATTTGCGTTTTAGCCTGCACGGATCAGTCAGATCCGTGCAGGCTGCAGTGTAAAAAAATAGAAAAAAAATTAAATATTAAAAAAAAAAAACGGCGTGGGGTCCCCCCCACAGCCGAAACCAGCACCAGGCTGAAGGAGCCGGGGCCGGTAATTAAAAATCAGGGAACCCGACAAATAGGGGTTCCCCGATTTTTAACAACCAGCCCCAGGCTCCAGGTCCGGGGCTGGTTCCCAAAATACGGGGGACAAAATGACTAGGGGTCCCCCGTATTTCAAGAACCAGCCCCAGACCAAACAAGCCAGCAGGGTAATGTCACAGCCGGGGGACACTTATAATATAAGGTCCCGCGGCCAAAACATTAACCCTACTGACCAGTCAGCCTGGCCAGGGGCCCTGGGGGAGTGGGGACCCCCCCAATGAAGGGGTCCCCCCCCTCCAGGACTTACCTGACCAGGCTGAAGCCTGGTGCTGTCCTCGATGCCCCTGGGCGGTGGGCATCGAGCTGATAAATGGTGTAAAAAAATAGAGATAAACTATTGTTTTTTACTGTGGCACTACAAGTGCCAGCAAGCCTCCCCAGCAAGCCGGGACTTGGAGAACCACAAGTCCCAGCCTGCTGGGCATTAAAGGGCCCGCTGGCACTTGTCGTTCCACAGTTAAAAAAATAGTGCACAAAACACACTGACACACATTTAAAATAAAACTTTAATACACCCATTACACACATACTAATACTTACCTATCTTCTTCCCGTAGGTAGACCTGGTCCTGATGTCCTCCGGTCCTGTGTCGGCGTTCCTCTTCATGTCGACGTCCTTCTTGAAGTCGATGTCCCTGTCGGCGATGGCGTCCGGTGTCCGGGTCCGACGAAATCCATGGAGGAAGCTGTGGAAGGAAACCATACTCACCTGTCCCAGCGCGACGTAGTCCAGGTAAGGGTCTTTGCAAAAAAACAAACCGACACCCCGAAACCAGACCGGACTGACGGAGACGCACGGTGTTTACATCGTGCGGCTCCGCCTCCTGAATGCCGCTATTGGCCGCCTTGCGGCCTAGCGGCTCCTGATTGGCCGCTAGGCCGCAAGGCGGCCAATAGCGGCATTCGGGAGGCGGAGCCGCACGATGTAAACAAACACACGTGCGTCTCCGTCAGTCCGGTCTGGTTTCGGGGTGTCGGTTTGTTTTTTTGCAAAGACCCTTACCTGGACTACGTCGCGCTGGGACAGGTGAGTATGGTTTCCTTCCACAGCTTCCTCCATGGATTTCGTCGGACCCGGACACCGGACGCCATCGCCGACAGGGACGTCGACTTCAAGAAGGACGTCGACATGAAGAGGAACGCCGACACAGGACCGGAGGACATCAGGACCAGGTCTACCTACGGGAAGAAGATAGGTAAGTATTAGTATGTGTGTAATGGGTGTATTAAAGTTTTATTTTAAATGTGTGTCAGTGTGTTTTGTGCACTATTTTTTTAACTGTGGAACGACAAGTGCCAGCGGGCCCTTTAATGCCCAGCAGGCTGGGACTTGTGGTTCTCCAAGTCCCAGCTTGCTGGGGAGGCTTGCTGGCACTTGTAGTGCCACAGTAAAAAACAATAGTTTATCTCTATTTTTTTACACCATTTATCAGCTCGATGCCCACCGCCCAGGGGCATCGAGGACAGCACCAGGCTTCAGCCTGGTCAGGTAAGTCCTGGAGGGGGGGGACCCCTTCATTGGGGGGGTCCCCACTCCCCCAGGGCCCCTGGCCAGGCTGACTGGTCGGTAGGGTTAATGTTTTGGCCGCGGGACCTTATATTATTAGTGTCCCCCGGCTGTGACATTACCCTGCTGGCTTGTTTGGTCTTGGGCTGGTTCTTGAAATACGGGGGACCCCTAGTCATTTTGTCCCCCGTATTTTGGGAACCAGCCCCGGACCTGGAGCCTGGGGCTGGTTGTTAAAAATCGGGGAACCCCTATTTGTCGGGTTCCCTGATTTTTAATTACCGGCCCCGGCTCCTTCAGCCTGGTGCTGGTTACAGCTGTGGGGGAGACCCCACGCCGTTTTTTTTTTTATTTATTTTTTTTTTCTATTTTTTTTACACACTGCAGCCTGCACGGATCTGACTGATCCGTGCAGACTGCTAGAAATAATTCGTATTAGCGGCCGTATATACGGCCGCTAATACGAATTGTTACACCATCGGAGGGTTACAAAGCAGTCGTATATGACTGCTTTGTAACTGATCCTCCGGAACACGACTTTGCATACGACTTAAACAGTCGTATGCAGTCGTAGGGAAAATACCAATACGAAAAACTAGGTTTTTCATATTGGTAAATTTCCCCCAAAGTCCCTGTACACCATCATTAATCATGAGAAAGGATTGATGGCCCTAAAGAACTATCTTTGCACTAGCACTTTGGAACAAAATCTTCAAACTTTTATTAGTGAAGGGGTCAACTTCATTTTAACTAACAATTATTTTATATTTGAGGACAACTATTATCTGCAGAGAATGGGGACTGCCATGGGCACCTGGTTCGCCCCAAGTTACGCAAATATATTCATGGGCCAGTGGGAACGAGATTTTGTGTGATCCAATAATGCGTATGGGGCGAACCTGGTGTCCTGGAAAAGGTATATAGATGATATCATCTTTTTTGGGATGGTACAGAGGAAGATCTCTCTCTTTTCTGTAGTCATTTAAATAACAATGACAGAAACATCGAGTTGACTTTTAACATCAGTAAGACTTCTATAGATTTTCTTGACATCACTATATTTATTGAAGAAGGTCGAATTAAAACTAAAACTTTTACCAAACCAACCGACTCGCAATCATATATACAGCGGGATAGCTGCCACCACAATCAGTGGTTGAGAGCTATCCCGGGTGGTCAACTAAAGAGGATAAAACGTAATTGTACAGAAGATTCCATTTTTAAAGAGCAATCCACTAAGATGGCAAGAAGGTTCATAGAAAAGGGGTATGATCCAGATTTTATTGAAAGCACCCTGGAGGAGACTACAAAAATTAACAGGGATGATCTTTTAAAGGACACTGTAAAAGATACCCCCACTTCAAATGAACACACTTGGGCATTTATTACTGGTTTTAATGCTCAATACAAAGTTTTAGAGAGATCTTTTCATAAAAATTGGGGTATTTTAAAGAAGGACCCCATAATAGGCCATCTTTTACCTACAAAACCTAAATTTATTTATCGTAAGGCACCGAACATTAGGAATAAGGTGGTTCGCAGTGCCCTCATCTCCACACAAGTAAGGGGTAAAACCCTTACTAAAGGCTTTCATAGGTGTGGTGTCTGCAAAGGCTGTAGGGAGGTCAAAAGCTGTGGTGTCTCCAAATATACATCCATTGAGATCAATGGGAAAGAACACAAAATTTACAGCTTTGTCACTTGTAACAGTAAAAATGTGGTGTATTTTATTGAATGTTCATGCTATTTATTTTACATCGGGTGCACCTCAAGACCTCTAAGAGTGCGAATTGGTGAACACCTCAATAATATTAAAATAGGACTAGAGTCCCATTCCTTATGTAACCATTTTAAGACCAAGCATAATTCTTCTGGTAATCACATTTTAAGGTTTGGGGGACTCAAACAGATTGTGGGTTCCGTTAGGAACAGAAACTTAGCTAGCACTTTAGCCTGGGAAGAAATGAGATGTATCTATGAATACAATACTCTCACCCCGGGGGGTCTCAACCTGGACTTTGAGGTTAAATGGTTTTTATAAGCGGGTCTCTCCCCTTTTACTTAGTATTCCATTTATGCCTTTGGATGTTATATATACCTTTTATATTGATTTTTTTTACATATAGTGTTGTTTTTTTTAAATATTTATATGTATTTTTATATGCCTATGTATTTTACTAATTTATGCATTTATTCATTATTATACTAGTGCCACTTGAAAAATCCCCATGTTATTGGACTGAATTGATTGGATCCAATTAATCTCTACCCACTGCCTCTACATACAATGGAAACAGAAAAGAACGATGGGTGTATACTACACGGAACTAAATATACGAGAATAGCGGGGAAGAAATTCAATGTGACACTAGAAACCGGAAGTGATGCATCACATCACTTCCGCCGGAAGTGATCTCATGTCTTCTCCGGGACTTTGAACGGCGGGGAAATTAGGACTTGATGATTGGACTACTTTTGTTTTGAATAATGATTGTGATTGGTCCAATAACGGATCAGTCAAATTTCAGCCATGTAGTGATTGGATGTTTTGGGTATTTAAGTTGTGTATGGGCTACCAGAATAAGTATCTCCTTGAGAAAGACCACAGCAGTGGGATAAAAAGCGTTTGGAGTTCTGGTACCTGGGGACCTGGCGTGTGGACATCTTTGATCTGGACTGGTTACCTAAACATCTTCCTTGGCCCACTTTGGAGGGGAAATCCAGAATCCATCTCCACAAGTGTTCTGAGCGCTTTTTGAGAAACAGATTTTTTCTGATTCTCCATCTCATCTGGTAATTAGCCATTTTTCAAATTGATGTCACATGTCCATTTTACCCCGTATAGTTTGTTCTGTTTTATTCTGTCTGTTTTTACTGTAATAAATGGTATTACACCATCTACTGCTCTCTGGTTTTTTTGGGTACCCATCCTACGAGAGGGACAACCTTGTGAACCGGAGGGACCTTTGACCATTTTCCATTACTTGAGAGTCGGTTTATTGGGAGAAGAGGAACGTTATACCTCTAAGAGGGACGTAAGGTGTTTTATTTGACCTCAACCTATCTATCTATATTGGAGAAGAGGATCTTTTCTCCATCTCCAGGAACGTAATATTCCTTCAACCAGGCGCCAGCAGAGGGAGCACCTCAATCTGTTTTTGTTGCTTCTGTTTTTTCTGTAGTGTGGGGTCACTATTGTAGGTGCATCCACTGTAGGCTGCCAGGTGCACCAAACTGTATCCATTTCTATCTCTTTCTATTGTAATTATATTATTCATCTCAATAATCAATATACCTCATGTCACCTGTCTGTCTCCCCTTCCTACTAGATTGTAAGCTCCTTAGAGCAGGGTCCTCTTCCCTCCTGTTCTCACAGCACTCTTGCATTTCAACTCTCTTACTCACCTACAATCTATACCTGCATCTCTTCTCACTCAGGGGTAGATTTATTAAGCTCGGTGAAGTGATAAAGTGTCTGGTTTATATCACCGGCTCCTACCTGCCAATTTTCAAACCAAGCCTGTAACTTCACAGTTAGGAGCTGATTGCCCGGTGATAAAAACCAAACACTTTATCACTTCACCGAGCTTAATAAATCTGCCCCTCACTTCCCTATATCTCAGCTGTATTGTGTACTAAGATTTGTGCTGCTGATTGTTAATTGTGCTCTGTTTTTGATCTTCTGTCACTGTCACAGTATGTCTAGTTCTGTTTACCCTGTACTGTTCTAATGTGTTCTATATGTACGGCGCTGCGTACCACTTGTGGCGCCTTATAAATAAAAATATAATAAAAATAATAATTAATACTCTATTAAAATTGACATAAAGCATAAAGTCTCCAACTTGAACATTGTGTCCTGGATCCAGTCTGTTCAAAACTGCGCTATTAGGAATGGAATAAAAGCAGCAATAATGACACATAGAATGCTTTTTTTAAATGGACAAACACATCTGTATAATTGGCTGTAACACAGTATTTCATTAATAAGCTGCAACTAACCATGTCATGTTTTGCAACATGAGCTATTTCACACTTTATGCAAATAATGAGAAGACTGCTGGAACATTACCTTCTTTGAGCCTTTATACAAATCCTACTTTCTGTTTTGCTAATACATAAAATGATTTAATTGTGATATTATAATTTTATCAAACATAAGAAGAAGGTATTACTGCCATTATTATTTGTTTATAAGACTCCACATGAGTTCTGTAATGAAAAAAGTGGGCACCATGTTTTGGGAACATGTGCAGTAGGCTGTGGCACAATGCGAGAGTCTACTTCCCCATGAAGATGAGGGGGCCCATCCGAAGTGTGCACTGACACAACCTCCCTCCTCTATTAACCCCCCCTGCTGAATGTAAGGTGTACATGTAATTACTTACAATCGTGTTTGGTCATGAACAGGGCTTAAAAAGAGGGGGAAAGGGGTGGAACTGAGTTCCACCACCTCTAATGGTGGGGGAACTGAGTTCCATCTCTACCACAGCCCTGAACAGTAATTCCAACAGAAATGCCTGTCCCAACAGCTTCTTCTGAGACGGTGTATGTGATGTCATGCCATCACCGCCACTAAAGTGAATAAGAGCCACTAAGAGGAGCAGGCTCTTTGCTTGCTGAAGACAGAGTGAAAGGGGGCTGGAAGGACTCAGAGGATGGGAAGCTGCTGGATGAACCCAGGGAATAGAGCTGCTGAGGGACATGGACAGTGAGCTACTGGAGTGACAGTGACAGATGTGTATAAATAGCACTACTGTGGACATTATGGGCCTTTTTCTAGTGCACTCTTTCTGACAATATCCTTCTTAGAGGGACAAAACCATGTGCACTGCAGGTGGGACAGATGTAACTTGTGCAGAGAGAATTAGATTTGGGTGGGGTTTTACTTTAAAGTGAGATCTATATTGCAGTGTAAAAATAAAGCAGCCAGTATTTACCCTGCACAGAAACAAAATAACTCACCCAAATCTAATTTTCTCTGCACATTTTACATCTGTCCTCCTGCAGTGCACATGGTTTTGTCCATCTAAGTGAACTAGAATAAGGCCCTATGTGTAGAAGAGACAGTATGTGGTGTAATATGATTCAGTGGCACTACATGCAGTGCAATGTGTATATAGGTTTAGGTTGCCGACCATCAAAAGATGTGGAAGGTGCACGCATATTAAAGTGACTCTCAAGTCACTTACATATACATGCACGCTGGGAAAGAAATGGATGGGCAGCTAACATACATACACATCTGTCACTGTCACTCCAATAGCTCACTGTCCATGTCCCTCAGCAGCTCCATGCCCTGTGTCCCTCAAGGAGCTTCCCCTCCTTTGAGTCCTCCAGCCCCCTCCCACTCTGTCTTCAGCAAGCACAAAGCCTGCTCCTCTTGGACTGGCTCTTATTCACTTTAGCGGTGGTGATGGCATGACATCACATACACCGTGTCAGAAGAAGCTGCTGGGACAGGCTTTTCTGATGGAATTACTGTTCGGGGCTGTGATAGAGGTGGAACTCAGTTCCCCCTACAATTAGAGGTGGTGGAACCCAGTTCCACCCCGTCCCCCCTCACTTTAACCCTTGTTCACGACCAAACACGATTGTAAGTAAATTCATTGAAACTTTACAGTCAGCAGGGGGGGTTAACAGAGGAGGGAGTTTGTGTGCACACTTCGGATGGGCCCTCTCATCTTCATGGGGAAGTAGACTTTCACATTGTACCACAGCCTACTGCGCATGCTCTGGTCTCCAGAAACATGGTGCCCGATTTTTTTCATTACAGAACCCATGGGGAGTCTTATAAATAAATGATAATGGTAGTAATACCTTCTTATGTTTCATAAAATTATAATATCACAATGAAATAATTTTGTGGATTAGCAAAATAGTTTTGGGAAGTTCCCCGTAGCCTGCGAATGGATGTTACTGTGTAACATCCATTTGAAAGCCCCTGCAAGCGAGTTGACCTTGCAAAAGGATGGCGCCAGCCAACCATTCTCAAGGTGGGGTTTGGTGGACTCGTAAGGCTGCAAATTCTCAGCCTTGTGAATCAACCAGAATAACCCCCATAATAACTTTGACTTTGTGTATGCAGTATAAAGACTCTGTGCATTTACTCACCAGATAATCAGTAATTTACTTACCAGCTTCGTCAGTAGCATCTCTTCGTGCTCTGCACAATTTCTGTGCTGCTCTTGGTTATGCTGATTAAGGACAATTGACAAAATGAAAAAAAACATCATTTACATTATGCAAACCATGTTTATATAAATAAACAGGACCATTAGAGCTTGACAAAACCAACAATTTGTTCTCCACGGACACATTTTAAGACATTAAGGGGGAAATTTACTAAAGGAAATTTGTAAAAAATAGGTGTATTTGTATTTAGAAATACACTTATTTTTGACATTTACTATCCCGAAAATACGGCAATTCGTATTCGTATTGATAGCACATCAATACGAATACGAATTGCCGTATTTTCGGGATAGTAAATGTCAAAAATAAGTGTATTTCTGGATACAAATACACCTATTTTTTTTTTACAAAATTCCTTTAGTAAATTTCCCCCTAAATATCATAACAAGTTACATCAAAATAATATACTTTACAACATTGGTCTGATGCCAAACCTCTTTTTTGTAATGTTAAAAAGGCTAAATTTTAAGAATTACAATCATTGAGGTACAAAGTAAACACAATTCAAACAACATAAAGAAAAAAAACACACACACACACACACACACACACACACACACACACACACAGACCTGCTACTAGGTACATCTTTATCTGACAAATAATTAATTTACAACAGCCAAGAAATAGTTCTAGCATGTATAACCATGGCTACAATCAGAAATTGTGGGGCCCAGGACTGGCCGCACTACTCAACCTCTATATTGCTTCAAAGTAAAGGTGAACTTTGTTAATAACAAATTATACTTCATAAACATAAACCTGGGCCCCCTTTCTGTCTGGGCCCGGGACTTGAGTCCCCACAGTCCCCCCTTGATGGCTGCCCTGTGTGTAACACATTTTACAAACACAAATGATTGGGGAAACCAGTTAGCTACAATATTCTATCAATACAATATTCTACCAATATGACCAATAGAATAAATGGAAAGTTACTGAGGTATAAAAACAAAATGATTACATTACTATTACATAATATTATTACATATTATTACATAGAATGCAATTATTCTACACATTATAATGGGAGGTGGCGACTTGTGCACAGGGGAGTTTTGGGAAATATTGTTTCCAAGTATCAAAAACCTCCTGTCCTTACGGAAAGTATACCACAGGAGGAGAACAGAGGTAGAGCATAAAGTGAGTGACACCCAGGCATCGGACTTAGGGAACAGAGGGAATGGATATGTTATCAAGAAGGAGAGAACTGGGATAAAGATGATTACCTGGGAGAAGATTACTTTAGTTTTGATGACATTACATTATAGAAAGTAGCCTGGGTACTTATGTATTATCTGGGCTCCCGATTTTTTCATTGCATGCCACTACTTATGGCATGCAATGCAATGCAATGCGATTTTTCATTGTAAAGACCTGATTTTTAATTGTATAGTCAACCATGGGTGATTTCATACCCCCACTATCCAACTACGCATGGAGTTGATATTATATAGTGTGGCGAGCGCAGCGAGTCACCGAGCCCAAAGCGTGGTGAGCGCAGCGCGCCCCGCAAGGGGACGTGGATAACTTTACATTTCTTCTGCATCCCCTCGCGGGGCTCGCTCGCCACGCTTCGGGCTCGGTGGCTCGCTGCGCTCGCCACACTATATAAGATCATCTCCATGCGTAGTTGGATAGTGGGGGTATGAAATCACCCATGGCTGACTATACAATTAAAAATTGGGTCTTTACAATGAAAAATCGCATTGCATTGCATTGTATGCCACTATATTGCATGCGATGCGATGCAATGAAAAAAATCGGGCGCCCAGATAATACATAAGTACCTTATCCTGCCATCAAGGAGGAGATGAGATGGTTGAATGACAGCAGGTGACATGGGGAGAAGAGAGAGAATGGTACATTTGTGTATCATTTGGAATTGGAGGCCAAAGGTAATGATAAACCCACAGAGAAAAAGAGTAGCAGGAGAAGAGAAGAGTTCCCTGACTAGAAGGGGCTGTAAGTGTACTGCTGAGAATGAACAGATGGACAGGGAGATGAAACAGGAGAGAATTGAGTCGTGGAGGCCATTGCAGTGAAAGGTTGGAAGGAGGAGGAAGTGGACAACTGTTCTATATGCCACTGTGTGGTAAAGGAGTATACATAAGAATTGTGAATTCCTGCATCTCCGTGTGTACAGTATTCAGTCTCAAGTTATTTATACTGAATATATTGTCAATATTTGCACATAACATGGAGACTTAGCACACCTATTACTGTATTAAGGTATTTAGGGAAAAATATATGAAATAAATATGATTTTTTTTGTATGAGGCATTAGGCTTGCACAAATTCTATGTAAATGATGGTTACTTTATATTTTGTTTTATACTTTAAATATGTTTTTTTCCACAGTCACCTGAGAAATAACAGCAACCATTTATAAAACATGTTGACAGTTGTTTGAAGTGATGGTCTTGCGTGACTTGTCACAGTTTAAACCCTGATTTATATATATGTTTCTGTTTTTGTAGACCTACTGTAACTACTGTGGCTTTTTCACAAGGGAAGCAATTGCACTGAGTCTATTTATAGCAGGTTGGAAATATGAAGTGACTTTATGACTAAGCGAAGGTGTGTTGAAAATAATTGTTTCTTGTGTCCTGTATACAAGCTCTCAGGATGTGGTTTGTACATGTGCTACTTTGTGTGTGGGCAGAACTTGTGTATAAAGCACTAACATTTATTTCTTAATCTCCCTTTGTGTCATACATCAACAGCTAACAGTTTTAAGTTCCTCATCTGCTGCTGAAATATTACATTTTATTTTACTGCAATGTTTTTATTTTATACATTTTTGTGGAGAGTGATAAACAACCAGCCAATCAGCTCCTACCTGTAATTTTTCAAATCCAGTCTGTAACATGATGGCAGGTAGGAGCTGATTGGATGGTTTAAAACATGGCATTGTATAGTGGGGGTGAGGCTACGAGGATGTGATGCAGCGTGGATCACATCATCAGGTTTCCCTTGGTCTTCCCACTTGGGCTCATAAATGGACAGTCAAGGGGGGGGGGGGGGGTTTGCACACTTGCACACATTTGCACACATTTCCCGGGGTCTGGGATGGCAGCAAGGATTCACAGACAGGGGCTACCCTACAGATGCAAGTGCTTCACTATACATCTGTGCTACGTAATTGCTAAATTTTGCAATAATATCACAGGGAGGATCTGACCCGGCATGTGGGGCGGTGGATTGCCCAGTGTTGCCCCCCCTCCTCCACTGCATGTTAATGACAGCAGTTGTAGTTTTATGAATCTTCACAAAACTACAACTGATGCTGCATTAGGTCCTCAATAAGCCCCAGGGATCTGTTATGTTCTTGATCACTAAAACAAGACATTATATGGACTCTGTCCTACAAGAACAGGATTTTATCTGATTGAAGAATCATCTATATACACTAGTGTTCATGAGTCTCCGAAACACTGCCATCTGCTGGCAGAGAGTGAAACGACAACTCTTTCTCACACATGCACAAACTCAGAAGGTGTCAGTCTAGCTTTCAAAGCTTTTGCTTTCAGCGGGCTTACTAGTGATTACTATAAAGCTACTAAACAAATGATAATGTACCTTTGTTTCATTAGTTGTTCAGCTGCTTAATTGCAATTAAAAAAATATATTTTTATTTTTAAATTCTAGGCATGCAATTTCCTAGGTGTGGAAATAAAGGCTTTACAAAACTATATTTCCAATGTCACATAAGAGAATGTATTATATTGTATCTAATTTAGTATTTCTCTTTTGGAGACAAACTTATTTACCAGTTAATCTAGTCAGGGGTCCTTTTCCGACAAGGAAACGGACATCTGAGAAAAGGCAAGGCATCCCTTAATCTACCAATGCCAACACTGTATTGGAATGAATAGAGAGGTCTGTGCTTTTGCTTTGAGGAAATTAAATAACTGAAACACATGACTAAAGTAGGATGTAGTCAAAGTCTATAGTAGGATGTAGTCACACACTTTATATCAATAAAAAGTATTGTTCCAATATACTGTACGTAGGTCACCAATTAGCCCTGCATTTACATATTTAGGGCCTGTGCAGGAAAAGTGCATTGCATAACTGACACACACAAAGTGTGTGTGTTAGTATGATGATTGCTTTGAATGTGGAGATTCTTGTTAGTGTCCTTGCAAACAGGGCCACCAATAGGGGGGTGCTGTGGGTACAGCTGTCCCGGGCCCTGGCATCTGGAAGGGCCTGGGCATGCTGGGTCCTATCCCTCACTAACATGCAAATGCTTTGCTATACAGCGTAGTTCGCACATGTTTAGTATAGGCCTGAGCCTCCACAGCAATGGGCGTAACTCCCGGAGGCAATGGAGACATTTGCCGCCGGGCGTTAGCCATAAAGGGGGCACAGTGAGCAGTTTACAGGGAGGACTTGCAGGTGGACCGGGTGCGGAAGTAGCAGGGCGTTGGCCACAAATAAAGATGCCGCTTCGATCGGGTGGCTAGTGGCTGGACTGCACACACAGCTGAGCCTGCCACAGGAGGGAATGGCGGGTGCAGAGCCACAACCCACAGGAGTAAACTATAAACAGACAGACCCGGAGTGTGTGGAGAGAGGCTGCTGCTGCAGCGGATCCACGCATCACGGGGGAGGGGACATGCCATGCGTCTGCCTGTCACCATCCCCAATCTGCTGCAGGAGGCTGGGAATAAGAAGCAGCAAGCTTCAGCAACAGCCACCCACACTCCAGTCCCTGCTGACCTTTACAGAGGATAAGGGAGTCAGACCAGCATTTGGGACTGCAGCGTGGTAATTACTTCTGTATTCATGTATTCAATGTTATTTATCCCCCCCCCAGCTGCTCCTCTGGTCTGTCATTGTCACTCCCACATGGCTTTTATTCTCTCAGCATGACTACCGCCCCCCCCCCCCTCTCAGCCCCACTAGTGTCTCCCCCATTCCTTCCCAGACAGCAGGCCACTCCTCTTAGTGACAGTCTGTGGGCCTCAATCCGCCCTTTAACCCTCCATTGCACTGGCACAGGTCCAGGCTGTATCCTGGACCTACCCACCCTTTTCATATATTGCAAATGCCCCTGGCCTTGGTGATGCATGAGTGTGCCACCCCTTTGTCACTGTTGCTGCGGCTTATAGCCTCCTCTATAGATGGTGGAGAATTAGAGGTGTGAGTGTAACAGGTGCACAGGCTGATTTAAAGGTGTATAGATGTGCAAATCTTTATTATTATTATATTTAAAAAAATGTATATATATATATATATATATATATATATATATATAGTGGCCACAAATACAGTCTGTATATCTGTGTGTGTGTGTGTTGGGGGGGCGAGGCAGCGGCGACAGGATCTGTATTGCCTCCAAGCTCTCCTTCTGAACTTACGCCCCTGTTCCACAGCCTAGCTACAAAGGCATGTGCTGGGTCGCCATGTTCAGGGTCACAGCGGCTGTGTGTGGCTACCATGGCCCACCCCGCAAATGGCACTCCAACAATGCCGCCTCAGGACCCCAAACACACCTTCACCTTGCAACCACACTTTCAGGGCTTGTGCTTGTGCACTACAAAGTGCAAGTGCAGATATCGCAAGCTATACAATTACTACCCTCTAGATCTTAAACCTAAAATAAATACACTGTGGGGTAAATTTACTAAGATGAGATGTTGCCTATAACAACCAATCAGATTCTACTTCGGAATTTGGAATGCCTTTACGTAAATAATGTTGACATGTGGGGCCAAATGTAATAGGGTGCAAGATTCAGAAAGTGAGGGTTTCCCATCTTTTTAAAGTGGCAATCACTTACAGAGAAAAACCAGACTGATTTGGCATTGTCATTTATTGCCTCTTTAAAAAATGGGAAAAATCTCCCAAAAATCTCTCACTTTATGATTATCACACCCTATTAAATTTGCCTGTAAAATGTTGACATTTGCTATCCTCTGACTGGCTTAACATAAAATTTTGAGTCTGCATGTTAATAATGCTGTCGACATTCTGACAATGTTGACATGTCAGTGTCAAATTTGTGAATGCCAGCATGTCGAATGTAGACTTTTTACATAGCGACAGTCTGTATCTGTGTGCATTCTGAATTTTGACTGTATAACCCCAGCTCTAGCCATAAATATAATGATTAAATGTGGAGCAAATATACTGGATGTTCCTGATACAACTTATGCAGCGAAGGTCCCAATGCCCATTAACCCTTTCATTGGTATGCCCAGAACAGTTCCTGAAAAACTACCAATGTAACCCTGAAAGATTTCCAGAGTATGCATGGTCACACCTCCCCCTCGCCATCGCTGATTGTACTTCACCGGGAATCAATATAAACCAACAAATTGTTAAGACCACCCCCCGAGCTTGTAAAGAGCAGGAGGCAGGCTTAACTGTGTAATTGTTTATGCTAATTCCTGGGTGCAGCAAGGCTCGCGCTGTTCTCAGTGCTGGCGTTCCTCAGGGAATTAATCCAACACATATATTACATACATGATAACATGTATGTATATATGTTCCTAGCAATCATCCCCTGTACTCAAAATAGATTACAGAACCTAAATAGTAACAAATCTCCTGGCCCAGGTGAAATGCACTCTAGGATACTAAAAGAATTGAGTTCTGTCATAGCACTAGCATTATATCTGATATTCGAGGAATCAATAAACTCGGGGATGGTACCAAGGGACTGGCGCATAGCTAACATAGTACCAATATGTAAGAAAGGTAGCAAAACTAACCCTGAAATTTACAGACTGGTCAGCTTACATCCATTGTGGGGAAAATAGTAGAAGTATTAATAAGAGATAGTATCCAAAATTTCTTAGAACAGGAGGAAGTGATAAGTAAGGCTCAGCATGGGTTCATCAAAAATAGATCATGTCAGACTAATTTAATTAGCTTCTATGAGGAAGCCAGTAGGGGGCTGGACTTACAGAAACCTGTTGATGTAATACTGCTTGATTTCGCTAAAGCTTTTGACACGGTGCCTCATAAAGGTTATTATTGAAACTGGGTAATTTAGGGTTAGGAGATCAAATTTGAATTTGGATTAAAAACTTGTTGCACAATCGAGGACAGAGAGTGGTGGTAAACGGCATATATTCCATTAGGGGTAAGGTCCAAAGTAGAGTCCCGCAAGGATCAATATTGGGACCCACCTTGTTTAATATATTCATTAACGATATTGGAAGTGACATAGTGAGTAAAATTGCAATACAATGACACAGTTGGACTCAGTTGTTGTCCATTTTCCGATTTGGGAAACAAATGACTTAATTACAAATTACATTTGCTCCTATCCAGTACCAGGTTTTTATTCCATCCAACCAATTAGTTGGATGGTTGGAGGAAAGTTGGTCTGATGTGTGGTCAGCATATCACCCGTCGTCCCATTCACCATGATCCAGTGCTTTGTAATGTGTATCTGGCCTTAATCTACCATTCTACAGAATGCATTTCTGAACTGTAACGGGTCAATTTACTAAAGCTTCTTTAAAAGAGGTGATGCCCATAGCAACAAATCAGATTCTGTCTATTACTGTATTTCTCTATTGCAGTTTAGAAAATTATACAGAATCTGATTGGATACTATAGACCATACTTGCCTACCTGACCCTCTCCATGAGGGAGAAAATGCTCTGTTCCTGGGCTTCCCAGGTAATGTATGATTGCCATCACCTGTGGTGAAACACCTTTCTTATCAATAACCTAGCTCACCACAGGTGATGGCAATCATACATTACCAGGGAAGCCCAGGAACAGAGCATTTTCTCCCTCATGGAGAGGGTCAGGTAGGCAAGTATGGTATGGGCAACATCAACTATTTTCTTTATTAATGTTATTAAAATGTTTTAAAGGTTAAAGTAAGGTGGCTCAGTAGTGACAGGCGTGTATTAACCGAATGAATGCAAATGGCAGAAGATACAAACACTGCAGACACATTGCTAAATATGCGGCACTACATATACCTGTGCAATGCTGTGACCTAAATATTCAAGCACTAGTAATGGATCAAATGGGAACATTTCCAATTTAGTCTTAACCTGGGGGATATTTGGATGGAAATAGAAAACCTGACGGATAATTTCAGCTGACTGGAATTTGTTGCCGATATATGGTGGCTTATTGTATGTAGTAGTAGTTCCCTTGTTAGTATTTTATCTGCATTAGCTCATTAGAAAGCAGTAAAATCCGAGCAAGCACAGCTGTACTTTTAAAGTCGTTGAACATCTAATAGCTGATGTTCTCCCTGGCTCACAGGCAGCTCATTGCTTCACTTTACAATCTTTAATTAAATGTCCTTAATACACCTGGGAATTCGGAAAAGCAGTTTTCATACAAATTGTGTTCTTGCAGCGCTGCTTCATATGCATGTATCCTCCAAAATGTTATATCAAATTAAATATCATGGTTCTAGCTTTCTACGTGACTGGAAATTGCATATCACTTCCTGAGACTGAGATTTGATCATATTTTATTATGTTTCTATTGGTTTTTATCCAACAAATCAATAAAGGGTCATGTCTGGACCCATTTATCAATATATCTCCTCAGTGCTTCTTTTTAACTTTCGCTACATTTATTAATTAATTGAACCTTATTTTAATGTAAGCTACTTATAGATTCTCTACATATTGGGAAATCTACATTTCTTAATAGATGTTCCCATAAGAAGAGATTTGTTAGTATACATTGCTATAGGAATTGTAATATTATTTTGTATGCAGCACAGTTCCGCAGTGGCAAGGAATGCCTCTTCCAGAAACAAAAATGTTAAACCATAAGCAGGATTTGACTTTCTATTAGTGACCATACCTCCCAACATGCCCCTCTCAAGGAGGGACACAATGCTCTGTTCCTGGACTTCCCTCTTAATTAAGGATTGCCATCACCTGTGTTGAACGGATTAATTGAAAGGTTTTAACACAGGTGATGGTAATCATTCATTAATGGGAAGTCTAGGGACAGAGCTTTGTGTCCATCCTGGAGAGGGTCATGTTGGGAGGTTTGCTAGTGACGCTGGAAACAAAAACAGCGAAGTTAACTACAATTACGTTCAGGCTAAACTTGCTACTGTTCAAGTGCATGCGCCAAGTGTGCTACACTCTGAGGCTGTATCCAAATGTTTTGCTTTGTCTCAAGTTTTTCAGGTGTCTATGTGAAAGTTATTTTTTATATAACATGGAGAAGCTTGTAACAAGGAAGGGGGTTGAATCTGAGTACTGATTTAGGGAGGCTTCATATGTCACCATTTACTACCACAAGTAAGGACGATACATTTTCACCTTACTGCCCCACTGTGCTCCCTCCAGCGGCCTCCGGGGCACCACATTACCAGAGAGGACCTTTGGGCTATTTGGAAATTTACATCTGGACCAATTCACAGATAGCTCCAGCGGTATTACATCTGGAGACCGTAGTAATAGAGAGGACCTGTGATATTTCTCCCATTTCCTATATTCATGGACATTGAGCCACCATCCAGACCTTTGGTAATGTGCACTTACCTCATGTTTACATATTGAGCCACTGATATACAGCTTTTTAGCCCAATCCAGGAGTGAGCATTTCAATCAGCTTTTTAATATATTTGATGTATAATTGTATTAATTGTGTTTTCTTTTTTACATAAATATTATTATAATCCAATTGATTGTGTGTTATTCATTGTAGTAATTCTATTTTTTCATATTGTCTAGACCTGGGGTAGCCAACTCCAGTCCTCGAGAGCTAACAACAGTTAATGTTTTCCAGATCTCCTCCCAGAATCACAAGTGAAGTAATTAGCTCCACCTGTGGATATTTCAAAATGTTTCAGCTAGTAATGAGTGCACCTGTGCAGCAGCTAGGTTGTCTGGAAAACGTGAACTGTTGGTAGCTCTCGAGCACCGTAGTTGGCTACCACTGGTCTATACTCTAGCCTAAAGGTGCTTCATTTGTGCCGTTCGATTTTGGCACTTGAAGGGGGATGAAATGCGATGCGATCTACTGTACTGTGCGGGTGCGAAGCGATTTTAGCCTTTTTTTTCTTTTCGTTTATAGTTAAGTAATGTACATCGCATGTACTACAAAAGTGATGCGATGCAATGCAATGTAGCACAAAAAGTACTGCCTGCAGATACTTTTTGTGCTATACAATATTGTACCCGCGGGGACGCGCATCGCATCCCCGCAGTAACACAGTGCGATTCTATCCAATGCGATGCGTTTTGTACTTTAAAAGTTCAAAACGCATGCGATAATCGCAGCGTGTATGGGCACCTTAACACCAATCCTCATGGAAATGTCAACATTTTCTATGTCAACATCTAGCAGGTGTCAACATTATTTGTCATTCCAACCATCATCAAGGTTGACCTTCTGCTGCTTCAATTTGTGCCTTTTGCATCAAGATTATACAAATGAATTTACACAATCAGTTAATGGCATTTTACTTTTACTATGGCAGGTTTTCATCAATGATTTGTTTTTGTTACCTAAATGTCAGAAGCATAAATAAAAGAACTAATAAAGCACATTTTGCTGTTTTTAGCTAAGTGTGTATTGATGCATGAAAAATATGAATGCTGACTATTAGCCTTTATCATTCCAAGTGGCCTCACAGTTAGGTTTAATAAGCACAAAGGAAGTCATCAGATGTGCAGCACGGCTGTGTGTGATTGTTAACATCCCTCCGACATGTTTAGTCTGACATCCTCCTTATTTGCAAGATGTATAATTGGATGTGCAAAGTGTTATCTGATAGCTGTCTCAGCTAGGCTAAGATTTCCATTTCTATGAGTCAGTAAATAATAATATATTGTAGATGTTAGCAAATAAAAAAAAAAAACGTGGATACTACATTTTCTCTGCTGAAAAATAAATATACGTATAATAGGGCTTTTTTCTAGAAAATGATTTTTTCACAATATACTGTAGGGCCAATACAATTAGCTGTGGATTAGCCACAGATTGCTTGAAATGGGTGATAAACCTGCAGCCATAGCTATTGGTATTCAATTATTATTTGCATTACCTGGGAGTTAACACAGATGTTGGTTCGCTCTTGAATAGGCAAAAACTTTTTAAATAGGATTTTTAACTTGGAAATATGGCCAATAAAGCAAACAATTGGTTAAAGTGATGTGCAAAATGTATATTTTTGTGTTGTATTACACAGGAGTTGCAAGTGCTTTTTCTCTCTAAATGTTTACCAACTTGGATATACACACTTATAAATCACTAGAGAGACATGTCAGTGTACCCAAAAATAGTGTAGAAACTATTATTGTGAATATTAGTTTTACATCACTTTGAAAAGTTGCAGACATTAACCGTATGACACAATGGGCCTTATTCTGGTCTGTGCGTACTTTCCCGAACTCTTTCGGATGGCGTTTTTTAGCCGTCTGCGCATGCGTGGGCAACGCTATGCGCATGTGCCACGCAAGGTCTCCGTACTTGTTCTCACTAATACCGTACAGAAATGTGCACCGCATTCACTCGGGTGATATGGGCGTATTATGGGCGTAATTCGGAAGTACACAGGGGCGTAGTTTCAAAGTGGGCTAAACTGGGCGTAAACATGGGGAGTCGAGGGAGTGCACTAATTCTGGTACGCGTACATTCGGACAGCACACCAAATGCACACAAACAAAAAGGCAGGAAATATGCAGTCTCCATAAGCAAGTATTGCTTTGCGGACACCACTCGGTCATGCGCTCGGCATTCGGAACGCCCAATCAGTACGGGCGCACCTGAACCAATGTCAGCTGAACACAATACAATCCACTACTTTACTCATTACTCATTAATTACACTCTTGTCATTGCTTCAATTGGAACCATTGCAGCTTAAATGGACCATTACTAAACACACAAATATAAAGCATTTTTGACACACATTTCCACTGCAAGCAATGGGCAGAACTTCCTATCACTAATATAAATATACATGTCACTTGTACATTTACCAATAAAACCACACATTTGGGGATCAAAATATAAATTTATTACACTAAGGTCAAACAAAATTGAAAAAGCATGTTTTTTGACACATGCAACAAATTAAAGGTACCATACCAGGAATGTAGAAAAATAAATAAAAATAAAACAATGTATTATTTACATACATAGCCACAGCAGAATCATTAGGAACACATCAGGTGGCTTCACAACAAAAGTATAGCACCAACACTTCAAGTACAGCAGACGGTAATGGTAGCCGAAAGAGGGCACCAGGGGAACCAAACACAGCATTCGAACCGAGGGCAAATGTGGGTACCCTGTGCATGGGATTGGACACAGGAAGCTGACACAAACAGCTAAATGAAATATTTGGGAAGACATAAGGGTGGAGATTAATGCGGACACAAGTTCATTTGCGGCACTTTTTGGCCGTGGTAGGGCCCTTGCCACTTGCAGCAGTTCCTCGGCCACGGCCACGTTGGGATGGTGGGCCAGGTGGAGCAAATGCTGGTGAAGGGGGGGATGGTGTTCCCCCTCTGCCAGCAGGGAGTGCTGGTGTTGGAAATGCACCAGAAACGACTGACAATAGGGCCCTATTGGTGGTAACTAGCTCCACCATAAGCTCATTATGGTGGAGGAGGAGGTCATTTTGGCGCAGGGCTTGATCTGCCAGCACCTGCAGGCTGGCAGCTATGGACTGCTGGGTGCCAGCCATGGCCTGCTGGGTGTCAGCAATTGCCTGCTGGCTCCCAGCTATTGCCTGCTGGGTGCTGACAATACCCTGCATGACCTCCTCAGTCCTACGTAGCCGCTCTGATGCTAACTCTCCCTGCTGGTGAATCTGCCCAAGCATCTGCACCCACCTGTCATAATCCGGTGTGGCCGCTGGCTGCTGCTGCTGCACATGGCTGCCACTGGTGGCAGGTGGCACTGACTCCTCCACCTCCTCAAGAGATTCTCGACCAAACGGTGGGGATGGTGCTGAAAGAAAAACGTACAATAACAACACATTCCTGGAAAAATAGTACAAACCACTTATGCCATGCAAACAAATTACCTTCTAAAAGAGAAACAAATTCTTCCACTGGGGCCTCACTATCCATGGTGCTCACCCCCCGGACCTCCTCAATTGCTATACAGCACTCAGCCATCTCCTCCAGGGGGTGAGCTTCAGGCGGCCTGGCATGGGGCCAGCCCCAGAGGTGTGGCTGTGTTCCCACCGTTTGGTCAGTTTCTTCTTGAGGTTGGTTTTGAAGTCGTGCCACCTGCAACCAAAGTTTACATATTACTACATGTCACTCCTGATGTTTGCTGTAGCAGCCATTGCAATCTGCTACAGATTACAACATGTGCTTCATTCCACATAATTTACATTATATTAAACTAGAAAACCAACCCTTAGATGATACATTCACACTCACCCTACAATAACTATCGACTAAGTGACATGGCAATCATGACTGTTGCTCCTAGCAACGTGACCGACCATTTACCAACTCCATCTAACATCTAATAAAAACATTACTGGTCTTGTTCTGCTCAAATGTAACACACTTGAACTTGCCTCTTCTTCACATGCTCCGCCTCACGAACTTGTGGAGCTACCGCATTAATCTCCACAGTTATGTCCTCCCAAATCTTCCATCTCCTTGTGTGTGTCAACCTGTCCTGTGGACACTCTATCCAATCCCGTGCACGGGGTACCAGTATGGCAAGCTCCTGCGGTTCGAATGCCATGTTCCTGCTGCTTGGTTCCTCTGTTGGCCTCTTTCGGCCACGCACACGGCCACGTCCACCTGTAGCTGTACTTGAAGTGCTGGCCAGGCTACTCTGTTGGGAAGCCACCTGCTGTGTTCCCAATGATTCTGCTGAGGCAGAAGATGGCCCAGCTGCAGATTGGGCATCTGTAGATTGGCCTGATGTTGCTGGGCCAGCTGCCTGCTCTTCTACCACTGGCTGGTCTGTGGTGAGGAGCACATAGGAGGTGCTGGAGTCCAGGCGAGCCATGAGTTCCTGGTACTCTTGGTCTCCCTCAGAATGAGAACCAGCCATGTTTGCAACAACATTTTGTTTTTCTAGCACACCTTTATATACTCTTTCTGTCATTGGCGTACATCAGCCACACCCTGCGTTCTTTGCAGCAGCATTCCTAACGGCAGCGTACACCGTGCAGCGCTTAGGCCACGCCCATACCAGCGGACAAACAAAAGTTCAAAACCAGGCATAGTTTCTAAGTCTGATTTTGTACTTATTGGCAGATTTGAACAACAATAAACACCTACAACTTTGGCCAGACATAAAATCTATATGTGAATGTTCATTTGTACTGTGCACTTGTTTGGTATGTACAACAAATGACACTAACCCATTCCATATGTTAATCCACTCCACAACTCAGGCACTAGTAATCAGTGCTTGCATCCAAATCACATGTGATAGGTCTCTCAATACTGGCTTGATGCTAGGTACATTTGAATCCACATCTCTAGTGTGGGCCGGTATAAGGTAAGTGTTTACATGGCACCATGGCCTAATATTGGGAAAAGGTATTGCACTATTTGCTATGTTTCTGGTGTATTGCTTTCACACTAATAAGGCAGTCCAATTTAGTACCTTGTAGAGTTATGTGTAACTGGATATTGTTGCACACTATTTCACCTGTTGTTTTCAGCCATGTTTGGTGAGTATAATGGTTTCCCAACTTCTTTCACCCTATCTGTTTTGTAGATACTAAGTAATGCCAAGGTCAGCTCAGCGATGCAAACCTACAGCAAGTGTTGTTTTGCGATGCAATGTTTTAGCCGTTTGTTGTGGCGCATACACGCTGTTAATGTAAAAATGAACAATAAAGTTATTACCAAATATCACTGTGAACAACCAATTACAGAACATGATTGCTTGTATTGCGCCATTGCTAAGATGGCGGCCTATGGGAGAGCAGCCCCATTCTCTCCTGCGGAGCTCAGGGCACTGGTCTCCGTTATGGAGAGTAGGCTGGGCCGCGCGGGGCCTTTTGTTACTAACAGGCAGAAGCGCAGTGCTTATGCTGCTGCCCGCCGCCGAATATACACCCGCACCCAAGTGCGGAGGACCATCGCCCAGCTGGAGCGGCGATGGTCAGACCTCAGGAGGCGACAGCCAGATTTGCTCCAGCAAATCAGGGCCAGGATTGCTCAATGTGAGTGTTTACACAATAAATGGTCATTTTTACATGATTGCTTACATGAACTTTTTTAAGCCAATAAGTTAAACTGGATGATCATGAGTTAAACATGCCATACACTATATGTGTGCTACTTCCTGTTTGACATCCTGTAATGTGGATATAATATGTAATTGTATAGGATTATTGTTTGTGATGCATACAATGGGCCAGATGTCACATCATAACTGCCATGTTACAGGCTGTGTTTGATAAAAGACAGTAAGGAGCTGATTGGCTGGACATTTATCTCTACTTATCACCTTTGCATTTATTGCTTGTTAAGGCTTAATACATCTGCCCCAATGACCCCTAATTGGCACTAATGTTTCTTTTCTCCAACACAGCACGGGATCGAGCACGACAGGCCCGGGAGGAGGCAGAGGTGGGGCAGGCCCAGGAGGAGGTGACGCAGGAGATGGTGGAGGAGGTGGTGCCGGAGGAAGGGGAGGCGGAGGAGGTGCCGGAGGAAGTGGAGGCGGAGGAGGTGTCGGAGGAAGGGGAGGAAGTGGAGGTGGCGGAGGAAGTGGAGGAGGAGGTGGTGGCAGTGGAGGAGGCCAGGGATGAAGAGGAGGAGGTGGAGCCGGAGGAGGAGGCCTGTGAGGTGGTGCAGGCGCCAGAAAGTTGTATGTATACATAATGAATCATTATTCATTTTTTCGTCTAATATTTGCTATGTAGCACTGGTGATTAAATTGTGTTTTACAATAGTATAAAGTCATAAAACAAACTGGGTACCAACAGACACACTTAGGGGTTAGATTGGGTGTCCAAACCATCCCTTTTATCCTGGACACATGTTTATTACACAGGTTCTGGGGATGGCTTTCAGCTCGATTTTAACTGCTACTGAACCTGTGTAGTTAATCTGTATCCTGGAATAAAGGGATGACGTGCTCATCTAAGGGTTACATGTCCCTGCTGCAAGCGTACAATCTGTAGCCTCATATAAGTGAATAGAGTTTACAGTTGATTGATATTTCTAAACTAGATTAAGTATGGCATAAATGGAGTATGGACAGGCGTGGCTTAGAATGGAGTCACAAGAGGTCAGTGCCCCTGGGCCCTCCTCTAGCTAACCACCCCCTGTGGTTTGCATGTATTTTTGCAAACATAATTGTTGGTTGATTTTGTCTTAATAATGATTTTGTGCATGGGAGTGGGTTAGTGCTGCAGCTTCACCTACCTGGCATTATGACAATGATTTATGGAGCAGACCATCAGCAGCCAAGCATGCATGATTGCACCAATGTACTGTGCATTCCTGAGAGTTGACTAAGTCCCATGGCACGCTCCATCATAGAACAGACACTGAGCGTTTTTTGATGAGTTGTTATTGGTGGAGCTCATTACATGCTTCTCATAGCTTAGTCATGGGTGGGTTTGGATTCAGAAGGAGCACTATGACTGTGAGGTGTTCTACAGAGTAAAGGGTAGAGGGAAAAAAACAGGCTTTCCATTTAGTATGTATGCATGTATGTGTAGATGTATGTGTCATATATATTTATATATGTCTCTATATACATATGAGGTTACCTAATTGCATAAGTGTGTCATGTGACCGATTTCGGAGTTCAGATAAGAGTGGTGAGTTTTGCTAAAATACACCGCATCGGTGCGTACGGCCAGGTTCCCGTCCGTTCTGACGCGGTAAGACCGTGCAAACGCTGTAAGACCGTGAAGAATATGTGTGTGTCCACCGCACACGCAAGGTTTGGATGTCGTCCGTAAACACGCCCTGTTCTTCTAGTGTGAGTCCGTCCGTATGCGGAGGCCCGGTGGGCGTTTCTTCGGACGATGTCCGCACAGCGTGGCGTGCGGACCGCTCCGTGAGGTTTCGGAAATGTACGCACCAACCAGAATAACCTCCAATTTAATTTCCTCCAATTCTTTGGTTATGGCCAATTGCAGCTTTCTGCACGGCCCTTGCTGTCTTATACATTGAAGTGAATTGGAGCTGGCTTGCACATGCACCCACTGCCCATTTGCTTCATCAAGACCCAGCAATGATACGAATGAGCTCTGCACTTTACTAGCATTGCGGTCCAGCTGCGGTAATGTACAACAATGTACAAAGGATACAAACATATCTCTTTTTTAAGGGTTTTCAGGATGATTTTCCACACTTTTTTTGGTACTTGTGTAGTTTCACGGCGCTGCCGCGCGCACAGTCTTTTTCTGAAACTTGGCAGCCTGCCAAAGGCTCGCGTGCTGCTCTAGCTATAATGTAATGTAATGTAATGTAACGTAGCGCTGCGCGTGCCACTCAAGCTGTAATGTAATGAAATGTACCGTGTAAACAGGACACAAACGGGGCTTCTAAACCGCACACTCTGGCACACCGCTACCAAAGGGGGTGTCCCCAATGTAGACGCTAACATTTTAGGTGCTTTTCAGCCTCTTTTAGCCTCTGAATTCACATGTCTGCTGCTTAGCCCCGCACGGACAGCGTAACGTAATCAGTCAGAGCACTACGCAGCTAGCGTAGTCAGTCAGTAGTAGCACTGTGTGAGAGACAGAGGTGCATGATGACAGTGGCGAACCTGATTATGGCAATGGAGCGTCTGACGCTGTTCAGTCTGCCGCAGACGGAAGAGGAGGCGGTGTCTTTCTTGCAGGCCCGCCAGTTCCTGCCACAGACTCAGACCTGCCCCAATGGCCACCCCATGAGGCTCAGCGTGAAAGAGCTCATGTGGCGCTGCCACATTCGCAGCTGCCGCAAGAAGGTGAGCGTGAGGTCTGCGCAGTGGTTTCGGGGGTCTCACCTCAGTTTTGTGACCCTCATCCGCTTCCTGTATTGCTGGGCAGAAGAGCTGACCAGCATTAAGTTCTGTGATAGACAGCTGAACATTTCACAGAAAACTGCAGTGCAATATAAGAACCTAATGAGGGAGGCCTGCACGGTGGACCTGCTGGCGCAGCCTCAGCGGCGAATCGGAGGCCCGGGTCATATCGTCGAGGTCGACGAGAGCCTCTATGTCAAGAGGAAAAGCAATGTGGGACGGCTCCTGCCCCAGCAGTGGGTGTTCGGGGGCATATCCAGGGAGACTGGGCAGTGCTTCATGACTGCGGTGGAGCGGCGGGATGCGGCCACCCTGATGGCTGCCATTGAGTCCCATGTTGAGCCGGGCACCACCGTCTACACGGACTGTTGGCAGGCCTACAACACCCAGCAGCTCGAGCAGGCCGGTTACGTCCATGGCAAGGTCATTCACAAGTACAACTTCGTTGACCCGGACACTGGGGTGCACACCCAGACCATAGAGTGCCTGTGGGGAAGCTGCAAGTGGCGCAATAAGCGCCAAAGGGGGACCGCGCGCCATCAGCTCGACTCCTACCTCCAGGAGTTTATGTGGAGGCAGAGTTTAGGCACCCAGGACCACTTCCAACGCATCCTGCATGCTCTGACCCTGCTCCACCTGGTCGAAAAGGACGATGAGAGCGCCGAGATGGCCGACTCCTCTGCAGGTGCTGGCGGTGACGACGACGCACAAGCTCCTTCCTGTTCTACCGACCAATCATGACTTTTTAATTAATGTTGGACTGTTTTTTATGCTGATTACCTACATGTTGTATTATTTGAATCATTAATATCCTCAAGTTATCTTCAAGTTCAATTTCAACTAAAAAAAGTTAACAGTTGCCGAAAAAATGTCGTCATTACTGTCTCAGGTGTGTGAGTGTGCAGGTGTGAATGTGTTCCTGAAATAGCACCACTATCCACGCCAACCCGAAGCGTGGCGAGCGGCAGCGGTATGCGTCCTACGACCTATTCATACCCCCACTATCCACGTCGACGTGGAGTTGAGGGGACGCGGACACCTGTCCGCGAGGGCGCGAGGGCGAGGGGGCGAGGACACCTGTGAAGCCCGCGAGGGGACGCGGGGCTCGCTGCGCTCGCAACGCTTCGGGCTCGGTGGCTCGATGCGCTCACCACACTTTCTATTAAACAGAGCCTCTGGCAGGTTGCCAAGTTTCAGAGCCAGACTGTGCGTGCGGCGGCGCCGTGAAACTACACAAGAACCCTTTTTTTATACATACAGTAGGTCGCACACTGCACAGTTAACATGCAACGTCCAAGACTTGCAGTTTCTAATTGAATAATGGAGTGCACTTCATGAAAATACCCTGCAAAATGTGTTGAATTTTAACACGTGAGCATACGGCTCATTTAATTGAATTGGCCCCTGTACTGTATATTGTAAGTTCATTGTCTCAGTCATGGTTACTCCAAGCAGAAAACCACTTACAGTAGCTTGGTCACCTATCATCATACACCACAAAGCCAAAGATGATAAACAGACAAACAATAGAAGACTCTTGAAAATTTAAATTCTAACTTTGCTTGAGTGTCTTCCAAAAGCTGCATAGACATAAGGTCTTTTAGCACCTCATGTCTATGCATTCAGGAGAAGGTGTATTTTTTAATCAGAACTTAGGCCATATCCCATTAGGATGCATATTGAATTATAGGTTGCAGAAGAGTTAACAGTGGCATCACTAGTCTTGGGTGGGTTCAGCCCAGAGGCGGGCTGGGCCGGGGGGCAGAGTGCCACATGCCCCCCAGGCCGGTATGACTAGCTATTGGCTGGGCCGCTGTGTGCATTTTGCACACGCTGTCGCAGCCCAGCCATCACCGCCGCAGCCGCCGGCCACCTCCGTGTGTTCAGCACAAGCTTCCTGGCCGCACGAATGTAAGGTGACAGCCTCTCCCAAAATGGCCACCGCCTAATAGGAGACAGACACTAGAGGTACTGCTATACCTCTAGTGTCTGTAAGAAGAGTGCAGCCAGCGCTACTCAGAAGTGCGGATTCGGGTAGCGCTGGCGCGCTATTTAAATGGAACAATTTGGCGAAGAGCATGTACCTTGGATCTCCCCAGGCAAAAAAATGATTCTATTGGCCGCTTAGCGCGGCTTCTGATTGGCCGCTAAGCAGCCAATAGAATCATTCTATAGAGAGGCGCGGAGGATAAAGGATCTCTGCGCCTCTCTGACAGTCCGATGCGGGATGCCGATGGAGTCGCCGGCGTGTCACAGAAGGTGACAGAAGTCCAGGACTACGGTGGATCAAGACTTCAGAGCTTCCATGGAGGACCTGGGTGAGTTGGATTTCCTTCCACAGGTCCCCCATGGATTTCTTCAGACCCGGATGGGCGCCGCCGACACAGACGCCACCGACACAGATGCCGGCAACATGGAGCAGGACAAGGCACCGGACCAAGACCCAGGGACCTACCTACGGGCTCAAGATAGGTAAGTATCAGTATGTATGGGCTTTGGATGAATTAAAGTTTTATTGGGTGTCAGTGTGTTTTTATTTCACTATTTTTTTTTACTGTGGAACTACAAGTGCCAGCGGCCCTTTTAATGCCCCGCAGGCTGGGATTTGTGGTTCTCCAAGTCCCAGCTTGCGGGGGAGGCTTGCTGGGACTCATAGTTCCACAGTTTAAAACAATCGTTTTTACATATAGGCTGACCGGTCATGGGGTTAATGCTTTGGCCGGGGGGACTTGTATAAACAGTCTCCCCCCGGTTGTGGCCTTACCCTGCTGGCTGGTTTGGCCTGGGGCTGGTTCTTAAAATACGGGGGACCCCTACTCATTTTGTCCCCCGTATTTTGGGAACCAGTCCCGGACCCTGGGGCTGGTTGTTAAAAATCGGGGAACCCCTATTTGTCGGTTTCCCTGATTGTTAATTACCGGCCCGGCTCTTTCAGCCTGGTGCTGATTACAGCTGTGGGGGGGGGGACCCCACGCTGTTTTTTTTTTTTTACAATTTTTTTTACACCTTGCAGCCTGCACGGATCTGACTGATCCGTGCAGACTGCCTGTACGAATTCGTATTAGCGGCCGTATATACGGCCAGCTAATACGAATTAATACGAGGGTTACAAAGCAGTCGTATATGACTGCTTTGTAAATCCCCCTCCGGAACACGACTTGGCATACGAGGTATGCAGTCGTATTTATTCGTAGCAAGAATACGAATACAATTTGTTTTCTTCGTATTCTTAGTAAATTTCCCCCATAGTGTTCTTATCCAGTGTGGTTATTATCCAGGAAATATCTTCCACCAGTTCATGACAGTTTATCAATCCCAATCAAATACATTGGTCATTTGTTTTTGGCTCACACATACCGGAACCTCGTGCCAGTTTAGTCTGAAATTTCGAAATTCGTTGTTGAAAGAACTTTTATTTCTCCTATTTGTAATTTATTTTGAATGGAATAACATTATAATAGAAAACATAAAAAAAAATGAAAAAGATCTGTAGAGGGTTACGCTTAAACCTATATAATCCAAGCAGGTACAGCAAACAGTGGTCACTGTCAGCAGACACACTGATGCTTTGTCTGCACTGTTTACTATAAACACCTAACCATGGATTCCCCTAATACAGCTGTTTAGTCTCAAAGCAAAGAGGAAGTGACTACAACTAGGAGGAAGGCTAAAATGTTAACATATGTTGGAGCTATCAATTTGTCTTTACATTTACTGACATGTGTCCTTGACTTCTGTTTAAAGTAGCCATAATACTGAATATAAATTATCAGGCTTTCTAACTAATTGTTTTGAATTTAATATAATAATAATACTTAAAAGCAAATGTAATCAAGTTTAGGAATGATGTTGTTATTTTATTTTAGCTTTATAGTATCAGCAAGCTCATTAGTGCTGTACGGTTGGGGGATAACATACAGTTGGATTGAGGAACTGAGCTTCTATATTAATGCACTCATCTCTGGGGATTCCCATCCTATCTACTGTAATATCCCTTTTACACCAGCCATCCCGGATTTTTACACGGGACTGTGCAAAACCCAGGACCAGAAACTCTCCCAGTTGAAACGAGACCCGTTTCAATCCGGGTATCAAGCAGGACTGTGCAGCATAAACTGATAACACGGGTCCATGTGACCCGGGTCCCGTTCACTGCAATGCAATAGCTGGTGTTGTAAGATACTCTGATTTCCCAGCGCCAGCTCAGGACCAGCATCCGGTGGGGATGCTAGTGGAAAAGGGTTCACAAGCCGGATCGCACCCAGGTTGGAGTTGAATACAAAATCCTGGGAGCGATCTGGCTTGTAGACATAAAGGGGTATTAGTAATTCAAAACAATATTAAACAATATCTAATTAGAAAATTTATGAAATACCTATATGACCACATGGAGCAACTTTTGGAGAGCTTCTTGTTCTCTAAACCATAAACCAAGTCATTATTATAATATGATTTGGTTTATGGTTTAGAGAGTAAGAAGCTCTCCAAGAGTTGCTCCATGTGGTCATATAGGTATAATATCATAATACTAATAATCATAATAATAATAGTAATAATAACAATTCAGTTGACGAACTAAAACGCCATTATACCTTTGTGTTCACGTATTTGCATATTTTAGCACTGCTGTATATAGATACAGCGGCTTTGCTCTAGTATACATTTCTGAGGGGCCCATTGATCATTTAATATTTGCAGATAAATCCCTCAAAACACCAGTTTTCAGGGGTTAGCAGCAAATATTAAGCATCACTGCAATGCATCTATGAGGGACCGCAGCAAGAACCTCCGATCCCTGCTGCAATCCCTCCTGAATCGCCAGCGGCCACATCCCCCATAGAATTCTATGGGGATACTAAGGTGCCTGATATATCAACTTCGGCCAGCAGCGCTTCGCATCCCTGGGCGACTGCCATTTTGAGATGCCGGTAGCCCATTGTAGCCTATGAGCTATACACCGCACTGCTGCCGGGTCGGCGGGGTCAGCGCGTCAGGAGCCCTGTCTCTGCGCATGTAATCCTGGTCGGTAACAATCCACCCATATCGCATTGTAAATGCAATCCGTGATAAATGGGCCCCTGATTGAGGCCCCAGAGATTGCAAACAACATGTAATACTTGATGGGTGGTCACGATAGGAAGTTGCTAATTGCATTGCATATAATGTTCCTCTTGTGTTGTCCACTAACCTGGGTGTCCAAACTCTGCCATAAACAGATTGTGGCTGAATTTGAATCTGCCCCTTAGAGTTTATACCAGAAATGAATTAAAACTAGTTGCATAAATGACCAGTATTGTAGAATCTTAGATGGTGATCAACTATTCAAAATACTAAAGAAAACAATTATACGAATGATATGCATTTATCCAATCTATTTCTAAATGATGCTCTAAACAGAGTTTACTACTTTTGGGAGGAATCTCCTTTCATAGCAATACTTAAGAGGTACTATCACATTGAAATTAGAATTAAGATACAGGTTGAGTATCTCGTATCCGAATATCCGTTATCCGAAGTATTCCGAAAACCAGACATTCCAGAAAGTGAAAAAACATTTTTTTTGCTAAAAACTCACTGAGAACATTTATAACAGCACTACTGGTGACATGATATGTAACTGGCACTATATATGTGCAAGACAATGATTGCTTGGCATTCAAAGTCAGTGCCTAAGATAGAACACAAATTTTGTTTCATGTTTTGAAACCTTTTTTTTTTGAACAAATAAAATATATTTGTGTGCATTTCATGTGTTTGATGTGCTTATACAGCATAAATGCAAGATACTTCAAAATACATCATTAAAATATTATAATATTCCGAAATACAGAATAATCCATTATCCAAAATTCTCCTGGTCCCGAGCATTTTGGATATGGGATACTCAACCTGTACCAGGTGTCCATGGAAAAAACGCATAGTTATCACTTTTATGTTAAATAATATATTTTATTTATTAATTTAAAGGAAACATTATATTTTTAGGCAGAGGCGTAAGTTCATCCCAGTTTCCTGGAGACTAGTATGGTGTCCCTCCTCTTTAAATTAACAGGCTAAACAAATATGCTTTTGCGATTGTATATAAAACACACATGACTTACAGAATTATATAGATAATGCTCTTAGCTAAAGCACTGCAGTAAGTTTGCAGGGCTTCAGTTACTCTGGGTGACAGCAGCCAGTGGGTCAGACTCACAAGATTAAGCAGCGGAATCAGCATTCACTATTGTGCCCCATCTAACGGTCCAGCAGCAGGTGCTCCGTCACTTGCTGCAGAGCAGGCTGAATGGCAGGAGCATTTTAAGGCAGGAGTAAACCAGTGTGCAGCCTCCTACGGCCAGGCTCCCTCCTTTTTGTTGGGAATAGCAGGGTCTGAGCTCTAGAGTGCTCAGACCCTACTGACCATGCACAGATCTCCGGAAAAATGTTGCGGTGGCCATTTTTCCTTTGATTTATGCACCAGCAGCAGTGTGGAGCCTGAGCCCTAGATTGCTCAGACTGCATTACTCATGCGTAGATCACCAGAAAAATGGCAAGATGGTCATTTTCCCAGCAATTTCTGAAACACTGCTGCCTCCGTCACTGGACTCCAAAAAAGATAGGTACAGTGTGTGCGGTCGCCACTGCAGAGTGGTACCAAGTGTGAGTCTTCCTGGCCCCTATTGCAGTTAGTTAACAGGGCTCCTGGATCAGAAGCAATTAACTCTGCAGCAGCTCTTGTGTCGCAGTGCTCCATTGGAAGAGCAGTGGTCACTCTTGGATCCCTCCGTTAAACAAGGTGCTGCTGTAAATGTAGAATGTAGATGCCACTTTAGGGCTTGGAGTCTCCGTTGTCTCTGGGCATTACACCCCTGCTTTTAGGTGTATTACTGTATAACAAACTTACAGAAATCAGCTAAATAAAATAATGAAGAAGACGTGTCAGAGAAATGTTTGCGAATGTAACATTTCTGCTGTGTGTCATGGTGTCTCCTGTTATATCCATCACACTTTATTTAATCCAATGATATGGGCACAGCAAGGAGAATGGTAAAACAACAGTCTTCAGGCTGGCAAAAATGTATACAGATAGTACTTATGCACTATGGGCCTTATTCTAGTTCACTCTTTCTGACAAAATCCTTCTTAGATGGACAAAACCATGTGCACTGCAGGTGGGGCAGATGTTACTTGTGCAGAGAGAATTAGATTTGGGTGGGGTTTTACTTCAAAGTGCAGTATATATATATAAGTACTACATTGCAGTGTAACCAGTGGCGTAACTATAAATTTTGCTCCCCCCTGCTAAAAAAATTGTGGCGCCCCCCCCCCCCCCCCCTCCCACACACAAATATATATATATATATATATATATATATATATATATATATATTTTTGGTACTTGTTTCCTATCTGGGCGCCTGCTAAGTTAATTGTGCACCATGCTATTCTCCGTAGAGAAATCTGATCGCATCTCATCGTACACATACACGATATTGAACGATGCGATGCGATGCGATGCGATTTCCCATAGTTAAATGGATCAATTTACCCAAATCAGCATAGGGAAGAATGGTAAATGGGCCAGAAACCCCAAAAAAACCCACAGAGCAGTGGAATGTCCCCCCAAAAGTAGTTGACGCCACCCCGCCATCAACGTGAACCCGAAGCGCGGCGAGCGCAGCGAGCCCGCGAGGGGCGGCGGTACGCGTCCTCCGACCTTTTCATGCCCTACTATCCACTAGGGCGTGGAGTGAGAATAGAATAGTGTGGCGAGCGCAGCGAGCCACCGAGCCCGAAGCGTGGCGAGGGGACGCGGATACCTTCACAGGTAAACGCGTCCCTTCGCGGGCTTCCCAGGTGTCCGCGTCGCCATGGACACCTGGGAAGCCCGCGAGGGGACGCGTATAACTGTGAAGGTATCCGCGTCCCCTCGCGGGGCTCGCTGCGCTCGCCACGCTTCGGGCTAGGTGGCTCGCTGCGCTCGCCACACTATTCTATTCTCACTCCACGCCCTAGTGGATAGTAGGGCATGAAAAGGTCGGAGGACGCGTACCGCCGCCCCTCGCGGGCTCGCTGCGCTCGCCACGCTTCGGGTTCACGTTGATGGCGGGGTGGCGTCAACTACTTTTGGGGGACATTTCAATGTTCAGGGGTGTTTTTGGCCCATTTACTATTGTTCCTATGATAATTTGGCTAAATTGAGCCATTTCACCTTGTTTCCTATGGGATATCAAATCGCATCGCATCGCATTGCATCGTTCAATATCGTGTATGTGTACGATGCGATGCGATCAGATTTCATTACGGTGCAGTACGTAGAAAACCTGGGCGCCCAGATAGGAAACAAGTACCATCTTTTTTTTTTTTTGCCAGGATGCATGTACTCACTAAGAGAGTGGAGAGAGACAAAAGGACAACAGAAAGAGAAAAGACATGGGAGAGCGGGACAGCAGAAAGAGCGGAGAGAGAGAGAGAGGACAGCAGAGAGGACAGTGGAGAGAGAGATAAGGACAGCAGAGAGAGAGAGAGATAAGGACAGCCGAGTGAGAGATAAAGACAGCCAAGAGAGAGATAAAGACAGCCGAGAGAGAGATAAAGACAGCCGAGAGAGAGATAAAGACAGCCGAGAGAGATGAGGACATCAGAGAGAGATGAGGACATCAGAGAGAGATAAAGACAGCAGAGAGAGAGATAAAGACAGCAGAGAGAGATGAGGACATCAGAGAGAGATGAGGACATCAGAGAGAGATAAAGACAGCAGAGAAAGAGATAAAGACAGCAGAGAGATAAAGACAGCAGAGAGATAAATACAGCAGAGAGAGATATAAGGACAGCAATCATGATTTAGACAATCAGTGTACCGTAGAGGCAGCGGCCATTGTCCCGTGGAGGCTGCAGTGGGAAGCAGGGCATCACATTAGGGAGTGCAGGGCAGCAGCGACGGTGGGTCATGTGGACGGTGGAGGCATCAGCGGTGGGTTACACGGAGGCTGCAGTGGCAGGTTCAGAGCTGGGGAGCGGGCGAGCAGACCTTCCGGCGCCCTCCCTACGCCCCTGCTCCTGTGCCCCCTTCTCCTTCAGCAAGTGGCTGTGGGTCCCGGCTGCATCTTCTCCTGCCTCCTGTACTCTGCCGGCTCGGGATGTGACGTGCTGGCATCACACCGCGCTCTCCCCCGCCCTGCGCTGTACTGACTCAGGAGGAGTACAGCGCAGGGCGGGGGAGAGCATGGTGTGACGCCAGCACATCACATCGTGAGCCGGCCAGAGCATTGATATAAGCAGTCAGTATTTTCCATGCACAGAAACAAAATAACTCACCAAAATCTAATTCTCTCTGCACAAGTAACATCTGCCCCCCTGCAGTGCACATGGTTTTGTCCATCTAAGAAGGATTTTGTCAGAAAGAGTGAACTAGAATAAGGCCCTATGTTACTCCACGTGGTTTAAGTGAAAGAATCTACGTATCTGATTTTGTATAATTGATTGGTCATAGCAAGATGTACTTTTCCTGACCATTAATATATAAGCCATATATCAAGTAGAGGTAATGAACTTGGGAAAAGTCATTTTAAATGAGAAATATGGGTATCTTATTAACAATTGATATACCCTTATTGCATTATTTTAGTTACAACTGAATGTATTAATGTGCTTTTCACGTAGTTTTCATGAAAAACTGCTCCAAACCCTTTCATGTGAAATGTTTTTGTAATCAGGGCACACTGTAGATCTCCTACCCCTGCAGAGCTATCTCTGCTCCGAGGAAAAAAAGCTGCACAGGGGGCGGGATACTATCATCAGCCTATGTGTGTCCGAAGCTGATAACAGTTAGAGAAAATAAAAATCATACTCACCTACAGCCAGGGAACGCTTATCGTTGCTCAGGTGAGGGCTGCCATTTATCGGGTCACACAGCAGGGCGTCCCAATGACCAGCAGCCCTCCAGAAGCTCCACCCACCAATCCCCAACTGTTGGGAAGGATGATCAGACAGTGCCACAACTAGACATTTTGGTGCCCTGTGCAAGAAGGGAAGTGATGCGCTCCCCTTTTTACTCTAAACAGGGACAGTGTGTGCCATGGTGTGCACCAAAAAAGTAGGGGTGTGGCATGGTACCAGGTAGAGCCCCTTAGACACACTGCACCAGCTAGAGCCAGTGGCGTAACTATAGAGGGTGCAGGGGATGCAGCTGCTATGGGGCCCGGCGGCTGGGGGGCCCGAGGTTCCAGCAGGCAGTCCATTGCACCCTTTTATTTATTTATTTTTAATAGCACTACTGTAGCGGGCATTGTCTATATCCATGTCGGTGCCCCCTTTCAGGCTCTGCAGGGTTGGTGTGCAGGAGACCCAACACTGCTGGTGCTGCCAAAAGGGAGCAAGAGACCCGGAGCCTACACCAGTGGGGACTCGTGATGATGAATTGGAGGAGGAAACCACTAAAACCAGTCACCCAGCGCTGGTGGGCGGGGAACCCAGTGGGAGGAAGGAACAAGGCTCCCGGCTCCGGTGGGTGGGAAACCCGGGGTCAGGAGGATCAAAAAAAAAAAAGCACCCAGCGCCGGTGGCCAGGGGACATGGGGTCAGGAGGAGGAAACAAGGCACCCGGCGCCAAAAAAGTGGGGGACCTGGCCTCTGGAGGAATGAACCTGGTGGGAGGAAGGAAAAAGGCTCCCAGCTCCGGTGGGCGGGAAACCCGGGGTCAGGAGGGTCGACAAAAGCAACCAGTGCTGGTGGCCGGGGCACCCGGGATCGGGAGGAGGGAACAAGGAAGGTAACCACCACCGGTGTGTAGGGGCCCTTGCCTCGGGAGGAAGGAACAAGGCACCCAGCTTCGGGAGGAGGAAAAACATCACACGGCGCCGGTGAGCAGGGGAATGGGTCCTTCTGGGAGGAGAGAAAGGAAGAGACCCAGCTGCCACTGTCAGATGTATACAGGTACTTCATTTGTAATGAGGGGGACACACAGTCCCTGTTTCCCTCTCACAACCCTTTCAAACCCCTACTCTCTCTCCTCCCCCTCCCTCCTCTTCATTTCCCTCTGGCCGTTAGGGGGGGGCGCCCCCCCAATCCCCCGCCACCGCCCTGCCAAGCACCCCCAATCCCCCGCCGCCCAGCCGCCCATGCAAACCCCCCCCAATCCCCTGCAGCCTTACCTATCGCGTAAGTCCCGGCGGCTCCGTTCTTTTTCTGCTGAGGACCACCACAAAATGGCCGCCCCCATACAGCAGACAGTTTCAGAGAACTGTGTGCTATATGGGGGCGGCCATTTTGTGGTGGTCCTCAGCAGAAGAACGGAGCCGCCGGGACCAGCGAGATAGGTAAGTCTGCGGGGGATTGGGGGGGTGTAACTATAGCACCGCAGCCCTTGGCGCCCCCACATGCACAGCGCCCCCCGCCCCCGCGGTGGCGGGGGCTGCGGTGGCGGGGGCTGCGGTGCTATTGTTATGCCGCTGGTCCCTCCCTCTCCTCTGCCCCTTTCCCACCACTCCGTTCTCCCTTCTCCATGTCCTTTCCCATGTCCCCCCGCTCCTTCTATCCCCCTCTCCTCCTATCACCCCTCTCCATCTTTGCCATCCCTCTCTCTTCCCCCTCCCTATCCTCTCTTTAGCCCCATACACACGCGGCGATTTAAGCTCATATTGCCAGGGATATGGTTGCTCAGCGTGTACAGGGCAGCGGTCGCCCTGTAGTGGTTGACCAGTGCCTTTCACGTTCAGAGTGTCTCCTTTGTCACTGATGAAAATGGGACACAGCAATTTGGTCGCTGAGCAATATTAAGTCAAGATCGCTATGCGGCCAAATTGCTCAGTGTGTACGGAGCTTTTTTTTATTGCCCTGCTCTCTCCGCGCTCTCTTTCTCCTTTATATCTCTCTCTCTCTGATGGTCTCTACCCTGATACCCTCTATCACTTTTCCTGTCTCCCCCTTTTTCTCCCTTACACCCCCTCTGCCACTTTTTCTCCCTGTCACTCTTTTTTTTTGCTGTGGGTGGGATGCCATAAACCGAAACTGCTGTAAAACCCCGTTATCAGGGTTTTTACCACATTTTCGTATGCTCTAAAGCCTCTTAGTTGGGGCAGAGCTGCAGCGGGAAATTCCATTGACACCCTCATTCTCTTATCTCTTTCTGCCTCCCTCCGTCTCTGACATTCTGTCTCTCACTCCTACTCACACCCTTACCTCCCTCTCGCGCTACCCTTTCATTCCTATTTTTCCATGTAGCACACGCTCTCCCTGATCACCCCTCTCTCTTTTTCTCACTCTCTTTTTCCCCGACCCCCTCTCTGTCTCTCACTTTTTCTCCACCCCCCCCCCAATTAACATTGTAACGACAATGGTGTGTCGTGGGGGAGGGGGGCCCCTTTAATTTTGCTATGGGGCCCATAGTGAACTAGTTATGCCTCTGGCTAGAGCCCTTTAAACACACTGTGACAGGTAGAGCCCCTTTTACATATTACGCTAGGTAGATCCCCGTTACACATATTACGATTGGCAGAGCCCCCATTAGTTGTTACAACAGGCAAAGTCCCTGTTAGGTAGAGCACCCTTTCTGCCAGACAGAGCCAGTTACACATTACCTCAAGCAGAGCCCATCTGCGATACATTATGCCAGGTAGAGTCCCCGTTAGATGTTATGCCAGGCAGAGTCCCTATAAGACATTATGCCAGGTGGAGTCCCCGTTAGACGTTACGCCAGGCAGAGTTTCCTTTATGACAGACAGAGCCCCTGTTTCACACTTTGCCATCCATTACAAATTATGCCAGGTATAGCCTCATTACACACATTACTGCAGGTAAAGAGGAAGGGAGAGATAAACAGACAGTGGGCCTTATTCTAGTTCACTCCTTTTGACAAAATCCTTCTTAGATGGACAAAACCATGTGCACTGCAGGTGGGGCAGATGTAACTTGTGCAGAGAGAATTAGATTTGGGTGGGGTTTTACTTCAAAGTGAGATCTATATTGCAGTGTAAAAATAAAGCAGTCAGTATTTTCTCTGCACAGAAACAAAATAACTCACCCAAATCTAATTCTCTCTGCACATTTTACATCTGCCCCCCCCCCCCCGCAGTGCACATGGTTTTGTCCATCTAAGAAGGATTTTGTCAGGAAGAGTGAATTAGAATAAGGCCCAGACACACCGAGGGGCTCATTTATCACTTAATTTTTGCAGCTAACCCCCCCCCCCCCCCCCCCTCCAAAAAAAAAAAAAAGTTTTCAGGGGAAATTAGGTATCCTCTGAATTTAAGACGGAGGGACCACAGCAAGAGTCTCTGACCCTGACCCATTGTAGCCTATGGGATTTGCAGCACACTGTCGGTGGGGCAGTGTTGTCTGCGGGGGTGTCAGTGCACATGTGTAGACCCGCCGGCACCCAGCTGAACACATCGCAGGGATCCTTTCAGGCCCCCTGTCTGACAGTAAATCCTGGTGATAGGATCATATATTACAATGCGATCATAGGCGGTATAATTCTACGCCCAGATCGCATTGTATATGCAATTCTTCTTAAATGGGCACCAGAGAGCGAGACGGAGAGTGGGAGAGGGAGAATGAGTGGGTTGGGAGCAAGTATTGCCTGAATCCATGCCGACGTGGATAGTGGGGGTATGAAAAGGTCGGAGGACGCGTACCGCCGCACCTCGTGCGCTCGCTGCGCTCACCACGCTTCGGGTTGGCGTTGATAGTGGGGGTGGCGTGGGGGTGCTTTTAACATTGTAAGCACCCATTAGGGTGCTTATACAATTAAAAATCATATAGGGGGCCGTTTAACATTGAAAAAACCCATTAGGGTGCTTATACAATTTAAAATAGCATCTCATCACATGCGGGTATATGGCATGCGATGCAATACAATGCATAAGATGCCATACGACTGAATATCGTGGGTGCCGTGCTAGGAAACAAGTACCTATATTTCAATATTACATGATATATTTCACATCGAACTGAACTAGCACAATGACAATACATTAGATTATTCATTTTCAGAAATCTTTCTTTTTGCCACATTTTGAATTTATTAACACTATGATTTATGCACAAAAATTTACTCTATGTTTTTAATTAAGCTTTATAAGTACATTGCACGTTATTAATTCAGATATAAAAGCACCACGGCACCTCATAATGATCACTATTTAGATCCATTCAACTATACATAGGGGGAAATTTACTAAAGGAAATGTGTAAAAAATAGGTGTAAAAATAGGTGTATTTGTACCCAGAAATACACTTATTTTTGACATTTTCTATCCCGAAAATACAGCAATTCGTATTGATGTGCTATCAATACGAATTGCCATATTTTCGGGATAGAAAATTTCAAAAATAAGTGTATTTCTGGGTACAAATACACCTATTTTTACACCTATTTTTTACACATTTCCTTTAGTAAATTTCCCCCATAATCACTAAAAATCACTCTATAAATGAGAATAGTAATACAAAATGAATCCCAAATAGATGTTAAATATGTATTAACCCTAATATTTTCTACATTGAGAATGTAAATGTCAGTGTATTCTGAATGAATGTATATTATAAATGTTAATCTAATATTCAGATAAATGGTACATTGCAAAATGCTAGGTGACTACATGAGTTCATACCAAATAATAAAATAATATATTGTCTTTGAATTATGACATATAAGTACATTTCATATTACTAAATGCTTATCTACAAAAAGCTCCACAGGCTTATTAACCACGCATCCCTATTAATTACGCTCAGCAATGAGACACCAATGCAGGTGATCAGTAACTAGGCAACCTGGAGAAACAGAGGAATGAATACTAAACTTAGAAGTCACATGTAATAGGCTGCTGGAAATGTTCATATCCGGATTCCCATTGGGAAGCTTTCTAATGTGCTTAAGCCCAAAATGTATAATACTACTGATTTTGATAACAAAACCATATTTTACATTGTCTTCTCTTCTAATTATGTTAAACTATAAATGCTATCTTTACAAAAGTTTTTTTTGTAAGGCTACTTAACATACTGTAGGATCATCTTATTTCTCACTGTTACATAAGTCTTTCATGACCCACTGCATTCATGCACCATTCAAATCATCTTATCTAAAATAACGACTCGGACAACTGAAATGTGGTGAATGGGGTCGTCTTTTTATTTTTCTGAAAGAGGGCGGCCTATTTGATCTAATTATAATATTTAAATTTAATATTTAAATTTAACTATCTATGGTGGCGAGGTCAGAACAGCTTTAAATAAAGATTTCTTGGGCCGACTGCCCAAAAGAACAAGAACTGGCCTCCTGCCACATCCCTGTCCTTAAAATAAAGTTCAGGCCACCTGCCTGAACGATCTAAATATTCCCCATCAGGTCACAACTCAACTAAAGCGACATAAGGGGCCCACCTGGATCGGTGATGCCCCTGAAGGAAAAACTGTTGCCATGCTAAAGTCACTTTCTCCAAAGGAGTTGCCCCTCAAGGGAAATAAATCTCAAAAGGTGTTAATGTACAAATTAACCTAGCCACCGTTCTGAGACCGGCCCTCTCAATAAAAGACGACAAATAAAAATGAAACTGAATTACTATCTACCATTTAGGGCGGGCGGGCGGGCAACGTTTGAAATCAAAGAGGCAGAATATTCTAGAATCTCCCCTAATCCTAACCTTAACCACACCCATAACAATTCCTAACCAATAACAGCTTGATACATAACAACCAACCCGACCTTCAGAAAAACAAAACACCCCATCCCTTGTTGCCGAGGGCTTCTGGAATACATTTCATGCATAGGTCATAAAACTTATGTCACTTCATGCACACAAGGTGCACTCCATGATCTTAAGTCTTTCATGACCCACTGCATTCATGCACCATTCAAATCATCTTATCTAAAATAACGACTCGGACAACTGAAATGTGGTGAATGGGGTCGTCTTTTTATTTTTCTGAAAGAGGGCGGCCTATTTGATCTAATTATAATATTTAAATTTAATATTTAAATTTAACTATCTATGGTGGCGAGGTCAGAACAGCTTTAAATAAAGATTTCTTGGGCCGACTGCCCAAAAGAACAAGAACTGGCCTCCTGCCACATCCCTGTCCTTAAAATAAAGTTCAGGCCACCTGCCTGAACGATCTAAATATTCCCCATCAGGTCACAACTCAACTAAAGCGACATAAGGGGCCCACCTGGATCGGTGATGCCCCTGAAGGAAAAACTGTTGCCATGCTAAAGTCACTTTCTCCAAAGGAGTTGCCCCTCAAGGGAAATAAATCTCAAAAGGTGTTAATGTACAAATTAACCTAGCCACCGTTCTGAGACCGGCCACCTGCCGAGATCTCCCGATCCGGCACCGCCACCATAGACTAAACTACATACTCCTCAAACTCTCTAAAATATCCCTAAGGAACAAGGCCATACCCTCTTCTGAAAGGTGTACTCCGTCGCTCCTGTACAATCTCTGATCGCGGAAGGTGATACCCGCATGCGGAATCGAGTATCCGCCATGCTGACAGACAGCTCGACCCACTACTGAGTTCACCCTCCGTCTAACCAGGTCAATTGCACCAGGATTAAGAGCACCCCTCCAATTCTGCCTTGGTATAATGTTTGACCAAAAAACTCTGCAAAAGGGGAAACGCTGCAAAATATCTACTAACTCGTTCCTGATTTCAAATCTAACCTCCAGACAGGTTCTGGACGTTAAATCATTACCCCCTAAGTGCACAATTAAAAATAATGGAAAACCAAACCTATCCACTGCCTCTTCGAATGTCTGCCTAAATTGCGAAAACCGCAACCCACGGTGCCCTACCCATCTGAACAGGTTCAGTTCTGGATACTGAGAGTAATCCAGAACATTTGGGGAAACTGATAACCAGTAAACAAAGGAATGACCCAACAACCAGATACATTGCGGGTCAATCCTCATGCCTGAAAAAAGAATATTTAGAAAAATTAGTATGATTTTTGAATTAGATTAATTTAAAATAGAGTATAACCTGACATTGGCTTTGTTTAAATCCTAACATTGGGCTGGGGGGCTGGGTGGGGGGGATTTGGGTCGCCCCAATTTGACTTGAGGCAAAAAACACACCCACCAGCCGGCAGAAGCCGTAATTAAAACTGGTGGCAATAAAAAATTCCTCAAGGCCCCCCAAACACTAAAGCGTGTTTGAGCGAGCGGCTAATCCTCAAAGGGGGCGCACTGCCAGATCAAGGTCTGATGTAACGTCGAAACGCACCAGACCTCCATCTACCCAGTGCCCGAATAGATCTATCGGACCAACCCGCCGCAGCGGCAGCCGAAGCGGCGCCGATGCGAAAAGAGTGTGTCCCATACATCTCCGGTGAAAGACCCAGGTGCAGAATACCCCGTTTCAAAACCGCATTAAACTGATAACGAGTCAGGGGAGACCCATCCATATGAATGAGCCATCCCCCAGGCACGTCAGGACGCAAGGACGAATAAGCCCCTGCCACAGCTAACGGACAAATCCGCCGATCCGGGCAGGACCCCATTCGTACCCAACGCCCCCTGCCAACTACATCGGTTTTGGACCGTTGTACTCTGCACCATAACCCGTCGGGGGCAACGACAACATGGTTTGTCAGCATAGGTGAAGCCGATGACCGAGATGGTGCCACCAGCTCACCTACCCTGAACGCCCCATGGAAGGCCATAACGAAAGCCATGGCAAACAGTTTGGCCTCATACAGAGAGGAGCAAACTGCTTTCAAAGCGCGTACCAGCTTACCCAACAGACGGCCGTCAATCGGCCGCCGCCTGTCAGGAATGGGCGGTTGTAATCTCGCCCAGCCCTTGAGCATTCTCTGCAGGAAAAAGGACTTTGTAATGTCCCTTTTCCCTTTCAAACGCAGAAAGTAAGAAATGCCTGCTAAGGCCTTACTCACTGCGCCACGAGATTTCCCGGCTACATAGAAACGCCACGCAAAGGCAAGAATTAATGATTTTAAAGTCTTACCTCTGTTGCCCCTTTCCAATAGGAATTGGCTCCAACTCTGCCAAGCCGACAAATAAGCGGCAAACGTAGCCGGCGCCAAAGAGCTATGTGCTAGCCCCTCCATTCCGGGTGTATTACCTGCCATACATAAAAAGGGCAAATGTCACCCGTTAAACGTGCAGTTGGTGCCAGACGTCTAAAACGCTGCCATTCAAAGCGCGAAAGGGCATCGGCTATTTCATTATGTACCCCGGGGACATGTTTGGCTCTCAACGTTATGTTGTTGACCAGACACGTCAGCACAATCTGACCAATAACCCTGAGAACCTCTAAGGAAGTAGATTTTTGTCTGTTAATAGCGTAAACAACCCCTAGGTTGTCACACCAAAAAACCACTTCCTTATTTTTTAAGAAATTATGCCAAAGCTCAAGGGCGACCATTATGGGAAACACTTCTAATAGAAGCATGTTCCTCGTGAATCCTTTCTCTACCCAGCTAGCAGGCCAGGATTCTGAACACCACCTACCGGCAAAGAAAGCGCCAAAACCAGTGGCGCCCGCTGCGTCGGTATATAGCTCCAGAGTAGAATTAGAAATGGGTGCCTCCTGCCATATGCAAACTCCATTAAATTGGGACAAAAAGGCATCCCAAAACACCAGGTCACGCCGTATTTCGCTCGTGAGCCTAAGGAAATGATGAGGCCTCCTTATCCCCACGGTAGCCCTTTCTAATTTTCGCATGAAAATCCTACCCATGGGTATTACCCGGCAAGCGAAGTTAAACACACCCAATAATGATTGAGCCTGTTTAAGCGTCAGTTTACCTGCTGCGAGGCCAAACAAGATTTCCTCATGTAACCGGGTAATCTTGTCTCTTGGGAGCCTACATTGCCCCTGCACTGTGTCCACTTCGATCCCTAAAAAGGTTAATACTGTAGTTGGGCCCTCGGTTTTATCTTCCGCTATTGGTACTCCAAACGACTTAAAAAGTGTCTGAGTACACTCTAATAGGGCCAAACATCTATCAGAATTTGGTGGACCAACTAGCAGAAAATCATCTAAGTAATGCGCTATTCCGGACTCTCCAGAAACCTCATGCAAACACCATTGCAAAAAGGTGCTGAATCGCTCGAAATAAGCGCAGGAAATGGAACACCCCATGGGAAGGCATCTATCGAAATAATACCCATCATCTAATTTAAAACCCATGAATTTAAAAGCTGATGGGAGCAGAGGCAATAACCTGAACGCTGATTCAACATCTATCTTGCAAAGCAACGCCCCTTTTTCAAATGACCTCACTAATGCAATAGCCTCATCAAAAGATTGATACACCACCCTACACAATTCCTCAGGGATGGCATCATTAACTGAAGCACCCCTTGGGCTGGATAGATGCTGAATCAGCCTAAATTTACCCTCCACCTTTTTGGGGACTACTCCTACCGGGGAAAGGATCATTCCCTGAATAGGAGGCTCTTCAAAAGGACCAACCATCCGGCCTAAATTCACCTCGGCACTAACCTTTTCCTTAATAATTAAAGGAAACTGATATGCCGAACGCAAATTCTTCACAGACCCTTGATTAATGTTACCCGAGATTGGCAAGGGGAACCCCTCTGAGAATCCATTTTTAACGAATTCTGCCTCCTCTCTAAAGGGGTACCTCTCCAACCACGGCAACATGGCCTGCAGCCGGACAGGAGATGGAGCTCTAAGCATGATTTGGCTCCGCTGGACCGCAGATTTGCCTGCTGCCAGAAGCTCCACCCTGTCCCTGCGCTGGTTTGCTACAGTCTTTAATGGGATGACCGCCTCCACACCTGATACAGGAGTGCCGAAAACGGCACTTCTGACCCAGGTTACAAATGTTGTTATTGTATGCGAAGCATTTCCCATGACCTACTCTTTTTGCACTGCCCCCTGCCACTTGGCCCCCTTGCTTCTTATTCCAAGGTTTTGAGGAAGCCTCACCCATTGGCACGGCCGAATTTGTGACCTCGACATAAAGCTCAATGTCTTTTCTGCCAAAGTCACAAATATCTTTCCCATGTTGCTTACGCCGGAATTCTTCATCATACGTGCGCCATCCATAGCCGCGGTATGATGTGTATAAGTTATGAATCAAATACTGATACCGTATCAAACTCATATACTCATCCGGCCTAGACTCCATATAACAAGCTGCGAAGACCAGCATTCCTCGCACCCAGTTATTATAAGTCATAAGCGCCTCCTCACTGTCAGTGCCCTTCTTCCTCGCAGCAATCAGCGCCTTCTGGCTTTTGCTAGTAAGGGCAAATATGTTAACATATTTGCCCTTCCTAATCCTATCCCGCATCCTTGGACGCAACCCACGCATTACTGCGGTGTTTGCGCACTGGACAGAATCGGATTCAACTGTGACTATTGAATCCTCACTAGGAGATCGCCTCGCACGTCTCCTCTTCTTCTTGGATCTCCTCACCCCGTCATCCGACGAGGAGGGTGACTCCGAAGAAGTGGAGGCCAGCGAACTGTCCGAGTGCCTGTGCCCTCGCTTCCTACCTGACCGCTTGCCACGCTTACCCTTTTTGCGCCTCCCCCCTCCTGACGAGCTAGATCCCTCAGTGTCGGAATTACCCGTCCCTGACCCGCCTGAGTTAACCCAATCAGGGTCAGAAGGCAGCTCACCACCAGATTGTGACGATCCTCCAGCCCTGCTGCCATCACCTCGTCGGCGTCCCCTTGCTGCTTGATCCATGACTCCCGAAGTGCCTGCTACTGCGGGCACAAAATGAACATTTGTCTCATCATTCAAATCATGCATAACAGCAGGCCCTGCCGACAAATTGCTGGTGGCACCCAGGGCAGAGGAAAGGGCCGGCACCATGGCCTGTGTCAGTGCTGCAGCGTCTACCGGACGCTGACCACCAGCACCCTGACCACCTGGACCGGTGGTTAACAGGGGCACTATGGCGGATACCACTGCTGCACAGATCGCGGATACCGATGCCGTGTTCCCCGTGGGGGCCCCCCCCCGGACCACCTCCGCATAAGTACGGTGGGACCCCGCACGATTACCCCTGCCTCCGGTTGGAACCAATGCCATAACATTTCGCTCCTCCAAGGAACCAGTGGATGAACCTCCATCCCCTGATCCCTCTGCAGGCCTATCAAAATGAAGTGCCCTCCTATTCCTCCTTCTTGCTCTGGCATTGGTGCCCCCCGGAGCATAATCCCAATCTTCCTCATAATGCTGGGGAGTTATATCCATCTCCCCAGCAACTTCTAAATCACCACTAGGGGGCAGCCCTGCGCGGCCTCTGCCATGCCCAGGTCTACGACCCCTAACTGAAACAGGGCGCCTGGGCTGTCCCTGGCGCCCTGTGCTGCCCTCCGTTACTAAAGGGTTCACAATCCTAGCAGCGCGAGTCCCTCGCTGCTGCTGCAGAGCCACCGGCACCGCCGCTGACCTCTGACCCACGCCAGCCCGACGCGAACGTCCAGCGCCGGGCTGACGACGGCGAGATCCCTCCGCCGCCTGCGCGCGGCCTCTTCCCCCAGCCGGCGCTACATCCTCCGGCCGCCCGCGAGCTGAAGCAGCCGCGGGCTGCCGTGTAACAGAGCGACGCCCGCGAGCTGACTGGGCACCAGCCACGGGCGACTCCATCCCCCCACGGCGCCCGCGAGTTGATCGCGCCGCAACCGTGGGCGCCATTACTAACTGCCCGTCAGCAGACATAAAGTCTGCCTCGGGGCCCGCCTCTCGCCACCCGCGCGCTGACTGAGCATCAGCCGCGGGTGAACGCAGCCTAGCCAGCGGTGCAGGAGAGCCTGACAGGCCTCTCACCGCATCTCTGCCAGGCGGGCGGGTGCGCACTCGGGAAGGGACAGAAGCAGTACCAGGCCCTGCTTGCTCCCTAGCCCTTGCCCGCCCTCTCCCACCTGAGGTAGATGGCACCCCTGCTCCCTGAAGGAAGCGAGCAGGGACACCAGCATCCCTCCTTGGCCTGGCAGACATTTCAACACAGAGCAAGTAAAACAAGGAAAGGATAGAAAGCTATGAAGGGGATGACAGAAAGATAGAGTAGGTGAGGTAAATTACCAGAATGGCAATAAAAATAAAAGAAATAAAGGATAGATATAGATAAAGATGGTGAAAAACAGTGATATATGGCCTCTGATTAAACACAGTACTTATCAGTCCAACGTTTGAAATCAAAGAGGCAGAATATTCTAGAATCTCCCCTAATCCTAACCTTAACCACACCCATAACAATTCCTAACCAATAACAGCTTGATACATAACAACCAATCCGACCTTCAGAAAAACAAAACACCCCATCCCTTGTTGCCGAGGGCTTCTGGAATACATTTCATGCATAGGTCATAAAACTTATGTCACTTCATGCACACAAGGTGCACTCCATGATCTTTCTTGTAGATGTGCTGTAAATCAGGTAAGACGCATTGGACTCTGGAGTGCAGAACAACACATTTACTTGGTTTCACATCAGGAACTAAACTGAACAACAAACAGGAACCTCCCTCCCATCATGCATAGCCCCAGGTAAAGTCTCATCCTGCACGGCCCTAGCAGGATACACATCTACAATTATGAAGAAGAAATCACTCCCAACTGTCCCGACAGTCACTTTTTTGTCTGTCCTGCTGTCCCACCGGTGGGCAGCAGTGTCCCGCAGTTGGGAGGGCAGTTGGGAGTCACTCATGCTCTGCTTTACAGAGCAGCAAGTGACAGAGCTGTGGTGCGCACAGCAACTATTCATAGGAGAGAGGGACAGGAGGCATGGCCAGCAGCTGACATGCCCCAACAGCGGCAAATGGGGGTGTGGCCTCATCATTCCGTGAAGCTATGCCCTCTTTCCAAGCCTGTTTTCCCTTTTCAGGAAAGCATTAGGTGGTTCCAAGTCTGGATATTATAATGTTGGGAGGTATGAAAAGAGACTTTCCATATTGTAGACACAAATAGGCTTTTCCTGCCAAAAATATGGAGGGAAAATCCAGTTGTCAGGTGCCACACTTACTACTCCCCTATAAAGGACTCATTCTGCTAGGGCAAATTTTTGGAAAGCCAGTACATGGTTAAAATAGAGTTCATCAATGGAAATCAAGCTTCTGTCACCTCTAGCCTCATAGCATACTTTTGAAAACTAGTTTCAGTGAGATTATAGTTGGTAGTATAATTTTGCATGGTGCCCTGTTGAGGGGGTGTGTCATGCTTCAACCAATGGGCATGTCTAGCTCTATATGTGTGCTTAAATGCTTGTTGCAAGATATTTCTATATAACATTATTAATCAAATATTTTCAGAAATGTAGGAAGTATTGATAATAACATTGCTGCCTGCAATATTGGATTTATTTGTTTGTAACCATTTTTTGTGATATTTAGGGGGACATTTACTAAGCTAGGAGTTATATTTCAGATGGGACGTTGCTATGGGCAACAAATCAGATACTATATATATTATCTTCTAGAAGTTGCTAAATAAATAAGTAGATTCTGATTGGTTGCCCATAGCAACATCCCATGTGAAATAGAAATCACATATTAGTAAATTTCCCCTTTAGTTTCTATACAATAAAAAAAAGTTTGTATAACTTTGTTGTGTCCTTTTTATGTGTTTAACTAAAGACTTGATGGGAATAAGTGGTTATCTGCTGTCAAATTATATGCTGTTGTTACTAGTAATAATTCTATGTTATTGTTACTTAGCTCATACTAAGCATTAGCAGGCACTAAAATAAGAAGACTACTTTTACACAGGCTTGTTCTCTGCTGCAGGGGTTTTTGTAGCGGGTTGATGACAGTCGACATTAGAGACTGCTGTGCCCAGATAGCAGTAATAGGGGGAGATTCTCTAAGCAAAAAAATGCGGTGAAAACGCCTTATCAGGGTTTTTACCGCATTTTGGGATGCTGTAAACATCCCCCGCCAGGTTACCGCGGCGGGGGGGCATCTGGCATCTGACATCTGGCGATGTCCCATAGAAGCCAATGGGCTTCTACCGCAACCCTCTGCTGCCCAGCACGCACCCTCGCCGCCCCGCATTGCCCCCTCCCCCCTCACCTGTGTCCGGGCAGCACAGAGCTGTGCTGCCCGGACCTGTGACCTCCTCCCTGCACTGATCCTCTTCCAGGTGCAGGGAGGAGGAGAGCCCGGCGCAGCAGCAGCAGTGCCGGGTGTGGGAGGGAGGGGGGAGCCGCCGGAACCTGCTGGGACCCGGCGACTCTCACCGCAAAGGACAGCTCTTAACGCAAGAGCTGTCCTTTGCTATAATTATCGCATATGTTAGAACATATGCGATAATTAAATTGCGATGGGTGGCGAAGGGGGGCGGAGATTCTTAGAGAATCTCCCCCATAGTGACTGCAGCAAATCATTGTCCTTCCAGATTCCTTGATGGTACCCTGGCTGCAGTACATAATCAGGAGATTTGATTTATGATGCAGGACAGCAGGAGATAAGAACTTCAAAGGGGACTTTGCCGCAGGATGGTAGGCAACTTTGCCCCATAGCTATTGCACCCTTTTGATTGGTATACTTTCAACCCATCCTTTTGCAGACTCTATAGGGTTTATTTACTTAACTGTGAGTATTTCAGAAGTAAAGATGTTGACTACAGCAATCTATCAGATTCTAATTATCATTTCTATAGCATCTTCTAAAAGGTAATAGTTAAAAACTGGTTGTTATGGGCATCATCTCAACTTCTGAAAACTCCATATACCCCTTAATGCATTTAGGGCAATGGGACAGCCCAACAGGTGGGGCACTTTTATCTTTTAAGTAGTGCTCTGCTTATTGAGTCTATTTATGAGGAACTAATGGCATTGGGAGGATCCTTGGATTACTTACTACCAATGTAATACACTAAATACTTAGAATTGGGGAGAATTTTCCAAACTCTGTACTAAATATTTTTAGAGCACTCGAATCTAAATTATTTTGTGAATGTTTAATAAGCAGAAGTAGCCATGTATTATTATATGCAAACAGACACATTTTATGAATAACACAATAACTTAATACAAAATGACAGAATTTCCCTTTGGCAAGGAAAAAAATGTAAATGCTGCCAGACAAGTTTCTAGATGTCGGAATGTGATGATGGAAATATAGTAGCTTAGAGATAATATTAGTTTCAGCCCACTAGTCAGAAAGTGACATTTTACATATTACCCTACAGGGCAAAAGGGAAGAGCTACTGGGCAACATTTGGGGATGATCGTCCTTACAAGACCTTAGTGTATATATACGAGCAGTTACGACATAAATGAGCACATATTACTATTTCCTTTCTCTTGACAGAAAGAAAAACACTGCATTAATTTCTACATAAGTATTTTGGACCAGGGGTGGATTGGAAAAAATTCTAGAATTGTTCTCATGTGTGTGGCACCAAATCAAATGTAGGCAAAGCCAATACCTTAAATAAGTGGGATTATTACATCACTACACCTGTGTGAAAGTTTAGTTTTAATATGCTTGGCAGTCTGGTGGCCCCAAGACCTTTAAGCTGTCGTGACAAACCACAAACCCCAAAATTTCAAATAATACCCCAACTCCCCCCACTTGGACTGACTACAGACCCTAACTTATTACCATGATCCCCCCACTATCATAAATACCTCCACCCCTCCCCAAGTGGAGCCATGAAACACCACATAAATTGTTACACACCCAGATAGCACCTACTCCAGTACCTGTAACAGATGTCACAATGGATATAGATGGGCACTTGCCATAGATGAGTTTCTGAAGCATTGGGTACGGTGCAAACAAAACAGGGGACAGAGCTACAAAAAAAAATGGAAGGATATTAAAATGCCTATCCAAGCAGGTTTAAATTGCTCTACTGTATTTGCCTCTACCACATCTGATGGGAGGCTATTCCACTTATCCACTACCCTATCCCTCAAATTTCCCCTGAATCTTCCTCCCTGTCCTCAGGTTCAGCTGCTCCTCTTCCTGTGAAGAATGTCTCCCACCTGTACCCTTAATATATTTGAAAGTTTCTATCATGCCCCCCCCCCCCTTCTCCTGCTCTAAACAATCATATTAAGATCTTTTAGTCTTTCCAGGTAAGTTTTGTATTGTACGCCATGCACCATTTTAGTTGCCCTTCTTTGTACAGTCTTTAGTCTTTGCCCCTAGGGCAGAGAAAGAAGTGCAACGTCAAAACAGAGAGATCCGCCAAGTGTGTCCGAAATGTAAAATAAAACCCTAATACTTACCTCCCAACGGTCTGCTGATCAGTTCTTCATTGAGTGGTGGCTGTCATTGGGGCTCTGCACTGCTACTGTGACCACATGCAAAGCAGCAGCTCACTTTACAGCACTGGGTGATCACAGAAGCAGGAAGCCCCGATGATAGGGGGTATATGATATGATGATATGGGGTAGGTGAGTATGGGGGGCAGGTGGGAAGGGGGCACCGGCACGGGTGTCGATGGTTGTAGCAGCAATGTTGGTGGTGGCGCATGCGCAGCACATGATTGGGATCATTTTTTTAAATAAACCCCCTGTGGAGACCCATCGCAGGGACTTCCCTTTTTTTGTATGCTCTGCATCAGGGGCGTAACTATAAGTTTGTGGGCCCCATAGCAAAATGTTGATAGGGGCCCCCCATGCTGTTAGAGAGGGGTGGGTCGGAGGCACACACACAAGAGCCGGGAGGGCTGTCACTTGCAGGGGGATCTCAGGTACGCACACAAGAAAGCTGGGGGCTGTTACCTGCAGGGAGGGGAGAGGGGGAGGGGATCACAGGCACACAGGAGAAAGCTGGAGGAGGGGGGGTTAAGCTGTCATTTTGCATGGGGGGAAGGGGGTTGCAAGCACACACAGAAAGAAAGCCACCTGCCACCTGTCACCTGCAAGGGTGGGGGGGTCACAGGCACACCCAAGAAAGCTGGAGGAGTGGGGGGGGGGGAGGTGGAAGCTGTTTTTTTTCATGGGGAATGGGGGATTACAGGCACACACAGGAGAGCCAGGGGGAAGCTGTCACTTACAGGGGGGTGAGGGCAAAACAAATGGTGTACAGAAAGGGAGTGTCTGTTTGTTATAGAAGTAGCATTCGCTGTCCAGATAGACCGCTAACCAGTTACCTGGATTCTGTTGGCTCTTAACCGGGTGTACTGTAACTAGAAGCGGCCATCTCCCTCTGCTGCCAGTGTAAGGTACACAGTCATTCGCTTGCCCTCCTGCCGATGTCCCTGCGCCGTGTAAAATCGCTCCTCATGTGAAGGAGCTGCAAATTGACGAAGCCAACCCTGCCTGCAGCGCCCTCTAGTCTGGCAGTGTCAGCAGCCTGCCTTAAAAGGACCACACCACCTACTCCAGGAAGGGAGACACAGCACTGTGCCGAACTCCTATTAAGCACTGTCCGCATCACATATTTTTTTAAAAAGGTAAAAACTTTCAAAAGGGTGCAGGGGATAGACTGCTGGGTCCTCGGGCCCCCCAAGCCCCCGGGCCCCATAGCAGTTGCATCCCCTGCACCCTCTCTAGTTACGCCACTGCTCTGCATGCAATAATTGATATCTGTGAAATAATTTATATATTTCTGCGATGCATTTCCCGAATTATGCTGTTTTGACCGCACCTGAGAATGGTGATAAATCAGCCGCTTAAAGTGCCACTGACCTCTGTCCTAATTATTGATGTCCTAGGAAGTCTAATTGTAGTGTTAGACTGGGTTGTATGCAGAACTGATCTTTACATTATTGGAAACTGCAGAATGTATGACAACCTCATTAAGATCATTCAATAACATAAATCTTACATTAAAAAAGAAGTTAAATCAATCTTGAAAAAAAGAATATGAAGAGGATGCAAACCATGGGTGAAATTTAATAGGATGAGAGATTCCGAAAGTGAGAGTTTTGGTAAGAAATCTCCAGGTTTTTTTTTCAAGCGGCAATCATTTACACTTTCAAATCAACCTGGTTTTGCAGTGTAAACGATTGCCGCTTTTAAAAAAAAAGGAAATTTCTTATCAAATCTCACTTTCTGATTCTCTCATCCTATTAAATTTCCCCCAATAAGTTTCAGAATTCGCAGCATAATAGTTAGCTGTGATCTTCTAGATTATAAACCCAACAAACAGATATACAGAATTGTATATGATTTTTTGAATTGGTTCTTTAACCATTAACTTGCTAAAAATGCTGGATATTTATAATTAAATGATAAGACTAATAGTAAAGTGTTTTTTTCTAATTAATTTATACTATATATATATATATAATGTTATACTTCAATATAAAACAAAGTAACCAATACCTGGGAGTGTACAGTATGATCTCTGTAGAGAAATAACTTTATTTAAATCTGAGGATTCTTGTGTAAAGCATGCTGAAGTAATTTACCTAAACAAATATAAACTGCTTGTTTCCTGTCACACTAATGAATCTGTTCCATGTAGACTTCACTGATTGCTGCCGGAAAAATATAGGTTAAATTAGCTTGTAGGAAGAGACCATATACATTCTCTTTAAATAAACCAGAAACATTGTGATGGTTCAGAGACTAGAACAGGTTAGTGAAAGGAACATATCTCAAGCGATAATTTACTAATTACAACATGTGGATAAATGAATATATATTTTCTTCATGGCTTCTCTAGGACATTTTATATTTATCATTCAAGCACTTTGCACGTGATTCATAAGTGTAAATGTTAATAATTATAATCATTGTATTTATATGTTGATCGCTGTTGTGTGAATTTGCAATCTGTTTGATTATATGGATCAAAACACGCATGCGCGACCGATATTAGATGCAGAAATGGCTAAAGTATCTCATCACAATCCCTTCGCAAAGTGACGGACAGGAAGTCCCCGTATGGGTGTGGTAACCGGTCATTTTCAGGGAGTACCCGAAATACCCAGGCTTGCCCAGGCATTTTAAGGTTGGGTGTGTGACGCACAGTAGGAACAAGATACAGTTAAAAAATCACGTCCATCTCATTCCGCTTTGGAGCAAACCGCGTTTATATGTATACCTTATACCTTGCAATATCTCAATCAGCCTGTTGTGGGGTGGGGGTGATACTTCCTTACAGTTGCACAAACTAGGAAATCATTCGCTGGTGAGGGAATTGCATATGGATTTGCATGATATTTTTGCAATTCATTAAGAGATTTACTAAATCTGATGGGGGGGAGGGGGGGCAGCTAACTACTTGCAGCAGTCATCTACAAATTTGACAGCTGCAGGTGTCACCCATTCACCATAGCAGGGACAGATCTGTTACTGGTTGCAGTGGCTGCTGACTCTGGGCCACACAGGACATCTTGCAATAAGAGCGTGATCTCACTCGTGCCCAGTAAAGCTGGCTGGGAGAAGAGACAGTGCATGAGCACTAAGTTAATGCACTGTGCGCAGAGGTGGGTTTAGACCTCATGGGGCCCCAAGCAAGACACTGGTTTGGGGCCCTCCTCCCTCCAACAAACCATAGGACTATATTTTGCTTCTGACCACAGGACGCATTGATAGAGTATCTTGGTATATGCCCAGTCTACTGATAAATGTTAAGCTGCGTGAACATCAGCATTGTGTAGAAACCTGAACTAGGCTCTAGGGGCCAGATGTATCAAGCTTCAAAAAGTGATAAAATGGAGAGTGATCATTAAACAGCCAATCAGCTCCTACCCGTAACATAACAGGTAGGAGTTGATTGGCTGGCTGTTTACCACTCTCAATTTTATCACGTTTTGAAGCTTGATTCATCTGGCCCTCAGTCTTCTGAAAGAAGGCTTAATACCTGTTAAGTAAACTGACTGCCCACAGAAAGTGGATTCAATCATTTTGAGTGTCCAAACTTTTTTATCCTATTAAATAATAAAAAAAAGGGAAGTGTGGGCAACACACGTAGTCACGCAGTCACGCAGTCACGCAATACTCCTCTGTGAGCAAACATTTGCTCCTGAGGAAGCCAGAGTTCTATATCCGGGGAAAGCTTTGAGAACTTTATACTCCTCCAACTGCACCTGCTTCCGGTTAATGGGGGAGGACAAGGGCCCCCACTGGACCCCTCCATCAAACATGGGCTCGGTGAATTAGTACTGGTGCCCCAGCACCCTGTGTGCTCCACTGTAACGTTACGTGCTGCACATGGCTCCTGTCAGTGTGTAGGTGCTGGTACTTGCAGTTTCCCCAAGTGAAAAAAACGCATATTCAGTATGTATCAGGTGTCATAGGGGCAAGGAACGCCCTGGCAAGAGGTCAACTTAGGGTGTTCATTAGTAGTTGTTTGTTTTTGTGGAACAGACGTTGATAGTAATGGAGGCTTGGTTTTCTTTTAAATTTGATCTGGGTGGATATGTCAAGGGGGTTCCCCTTTGGTTGACCTGATGAGTAAAAGTATCCCTTTTACCTCAAGGAGTGCTTGACAACTGCAATAATTTTATTAACACATTAGGGTAGTTCTCTTTGATGGCTGTGCATATGTTCAAAGTATCACTAAAGTTTCTTCCATGAATCAGTTTGATTTAGTTCAGACATTAATATTCACAGGGTATGTGTCAGTGCACTCATATAATACTCATATAAACACTGGTGATCCCATAAAGTGTACTAGCACTTAATACCCCTTTTATACCAAAAATCCAGAATTCGACCCAGCATTTGGATGAAGAAAGCCGGGTCGGATCCGGGATTTACACTGCGGGTGGCGCTTGCAGATGACCTCATCTCCAAGCACCGTGTCACGATCCGAGCTGTCAGACAGACTTTCCTACCGGCTAAGTGCCTCCGCAGGTTCAGCTTGCGGTCCAGACGTCATCTCTGCCGGCCTCCTGTCTCCCAGTGACAGTCCCCAGTGCACGGCAATCCACCTGTCCGCCGCCATTGCTCCCAGTATCCAGCATGGTGTGCACAAACACACTTTCCCGCCATAGCAGACATGGGGGCTGCCATGTTCTTCCCAGTCACATGTCTGTGCTGTCCAATCCTGTTGGTTCTGATCTCCCTGTCATACTTCCTCGGCCAATCCTGGCCACCCAGTGGGGATAAGTATGCTGGGAGCTCTCAGAACCATTGCTAGTGCTTCAGTTGTCTCCAGTGTATGGTCAGCTGTCCTTGTCTCTGTAAAAGTGTATTCTCTGCTGGTGTTGTCTTCCATGCTGCAGTGTGTTCCAGGTTGTTCCATCTCCTGTGAAGTCCAGGTTATTCCACCGCCTGTGATCCTGCCTCTCAGCCCAGCGACCAAGCCTAGCTCCGGGACTCTGGTCCTTCCGATGCTCCAGCATCATCCACCATCGATGTTTCATCGCTAGTCCGATATTCCGGATCTCCTGCTTCCGTCCGTCATTCCGGACCCACAGTCATCTCCCGTCCGTCATTCCGGACCCACAGTCTCCTTCCATATCCGGTACCCGAATCCGATGTTCCCACATCATCATCGATAGTCCGATATTCCGGATCTCCAAGCCAAGCTTCCGTCCGTCATTCCGGACCCACAGTCAAGCTCAAGTCTTCCGTCCGTCATTCCGGACCCACAGTCTTCACATCCGATGTTCCACCATCGATCCCACATCACATCACATCTGTAAAGTATTGCAATCTGCATGAACTCTGTTATTTCTCCTGCATACTTTACTGCCTGTTTATATTACAACCATCTGCAAATAAACTCCGGTTGTATTTTACCTCTGACTGCTTATTGGCTCTGGGTGCACTGTCGCGCACTCCATGCGCAAGGGTCCTCTCCAACCTCCCCGGTCCAGGTCCCCACCAGAGGTCTCATTCTCGTCGACTAAGCCCCCTGGTGTGACAGTAAGCACTAGCCAAATGGATCCAGCCGCAAACCAAGCATCTCCACCCAGCCCTGTACAGCAACTGGCTGTTCGCTTGGATCAGCAAGAGGCTGCGCAGAGCCAAGTGATCCATTGTCTGCAAGATCTGTCTTCCCGGCTGGATAAGCTACAGACCACTCTCAGTGGCCCTGAGCCTGTCAGAGAACTTCCAAGTCCAGTTCATCCTCCTGTAATGGCTGCTGCACCTCGCCTTCATCTGTCTGTCCCCACCAAGTATGATGGGAACCCCAAGGCCTGTCGAGGTTTTCTCAATCAGTGTGAGATTCACTTCGAGCTGCAACCCAGCAACTTCCCTACTGAAAGGGTCAAGATCACCTACATCATCTCCCTCCTGTGTGGAGCAGCGTTAGAATGGGCGTCTCCCTTATGGGAAAGATCTGATGCCATCCTGTCCAATTACAAGGACTTTGTGTCAACATTCCGGCGTATCTTCGATGAGCCTGGGCGATCAGCATCTGCCTCCACTGAACTCCTCCGTCTCAGACAGGGAACCCGCTCCGTCGGGCAATATCTGGTCCAGTTCCAGATTCTGGCGTCTGAACTCTCCTGGTGTGATGGGTCCTTATACGCAGCTTTCTGGCATGGCCTATCCGATCGTATTAAGGATGAACTCGCTACCAGAGACTTACCCTCAGGTCTAAATGACCTTATATCATTGTGTATCAAAGTAGACCTACGCTTCCGAGAAAGGGCTGTAGAACGTCACAAGAGCGCTCCAGTTAAAGTGCCAACTCCTCCACCTTCTTTACCCACTGCTCCCGCAGTCCATTCCAAAGAAGAACCAATGGAGATAAACCGCTTCCGTTTGTCTCCCGGAGAACGTCGACGTCGTCTGTTGGCACAGCTCTGCCTGTATTGTGCCGATCCTGCACATCAAATTTCTGCATGCCCAAAGCGTCAGGAAAACTCCTCCTCCTAGCCCGTCAAGGAGAGGGTAGGCTAGGAGTAATTAAGTCCTCTCCATCAGCAACTGATTGTGTCCTTCCAGTTTCCCTACAAGTTGGTCAGCATTTCAAGACTGTCTCCGCACTTCTTGATTCCGGTGCCGCTGGCAACTTTGTTACTGCAGAACTGGTCCGCAAGTGGGGGTTGCCCACTGAAAGTCTTTCCAAGACTGTCTTCCTTACTGCAGTGGATGGCAGTAGGATTCCTGATGCGACAGTCTCCCGCAGAACTTTGCCACTTACAGTAAAAGTGGGAGTCCTGCATACTGAACTTTTGTCCTTCCTGGTTTTACCCCGAGCCACTCATGCTCTGGTTCTGGGTTTACCCTGGCTCCGTCTTCACAATCCTCGTCTTGATTGGAAGACATCGGAAATCCTTTCCTGGGATCCTTCCTGCTCCGATACCTGTCTCCAAAAGGTACTCCCAGCTCGTCATTCTTCAGCCGATGCAGCAGACCTTCCGCCTCTTCCCTACCAAGAGTACTCAGATGTATTCAGCAAGTCTGGCGCTGATGTCCTACCTCCTCACAGACCGTGGGATTGCCCTATCGAACTTATCCCAGGTAAAGAACCACCCAGAGGTAGAACCTATCCTCTCTCTCTTCCAGAGACTCAAGCCATGACCAATTACATCAAGGAAAATCTGGCAAAGGGATTCATCCGTCCTTCGACTTCTCCTGCTGGCGCAGGATTCTTCTTCGTCAAGAAGAAGGATGGAGGCCTACGTCCCTGCATTGATTATCGCGGCCTCAATGACATTACAGTAAAGAACCGATATCCGTTGCCCCTCATCACCGAGCTGTTTGACCGTGTCAGCGGTGCAACCATCTTCACGAAACTCGACCTGAGGGGTGCATATAATCTCATCCGCATACGAGAGGGCGACGAGTGGAAGACGGCGTTTAATACCAGAGACGGCCACTATGAGTACCTCGTCATGCCCTTCGGGCTCAGCAATGCCCCAGCCGTGTTCCAGCACTATGTCAATGAGATTTTTCGGGACATTCTGTATCGTCATGTAGTTGTATATCTCGATGACATTTTAATCTATGCCAATAACATCACAGAACATCGTTATTGGGTCAAAGAGGTTCTGTCCCGGCTGCGAGCTAATCATCTCTACTGTAAACTGGAGAAGAGTGTCTTCGAGGTGAAGTCTATACCCTTCCTAGGGTACATTGTCTCCGGTTCTGGTCTTCAAATGGATCCAGGAAAACTGCAGGCCATCCAAGATTGGCCAATTCCCTCTTCGCTGAAAGGTATTCAACGTTTCCTGGGTTTTGCCAATTATTACAGAAAATTCATTCGTAATTTCTCGTCTATTGTGGCTCCCATCACTGCCTTAACGAAAAAGGGGTGTAATCCAGCGAAGTGGCCGGCAGAAGCCATCGAAGCCTTCCATCTGTTGAAACAGAGGTTCACTTCCGCTCCTGTTTTAAGACAACCTGATACCACCTTGCCCTTTATTCTCGAGGTTGATGCCTCCTTCGTGGGTGTTGGGGCAGTCCTCTCGCAGAAAGCGCCCGATGGTCGTCTTCATCCCTGTGGGTTCTACTCCCGTAAGTTCCTGCCTGCAGAGCGTAACTATGCCATCGGTGACCAAGAGCTTCTCGCCATCAAGTTGGCATTAGAAGAATGGAGATATCTTCTAGAGGGCGCTGTTCATGAGATCACAATTATCACAGACCACAAGAATCTTCTGTATCTCAGGTCTGCTCAATGTTTAAATCCCCGTCAAGCCAGATGGACACTTTTCTTTTCCAGGTTCCGTTTCAAGCTGTCGTTCTGTCCAGGGACACAAAACCGAAAAGCTGATGCCCTTTCCCGCTCATGGGAGCAAGAAAGTGAGTCCAAGTCCACACATCAACATTTCATTATTGATCCAGTGGCCTTCTCCGCAGCGAGAGTTTCAAATCTCACGCCCCCTACAGGGAAAAGATATGTAAAGCCAGCTCTAAGAAAGAAGTTGCTCTGTTGGGCGCATTCTTCAAAATTCGCTGGCCATGCAGGCATTCAGAAAACTTATGAGTTTATCACCAGGTCCTACTGGTGGCCGTCCCTCAAACAGGATGTACAGGACTTTGTTTCCTCTTGTGCTAAATGTGCTCAGCACAAGACCAGTCGTCAGTCTCCTCCCGGGCAATTGATGCCACTGTCAGTGCCACATCGTCCTTGGACGCATATCTCTATGAACTTTGTAACTGATCTTCCAGAGTCTGACAAGTTCACCACCATCTGGGTGATTGTTGACCGGTTCACCAAGATGGCTCACTTCGTTCCCCTCACCGGTCTTCCGTCAGCTTCCAAGCTGTCCCAGCTCTTCATCAAAGAGATATTCAAGCTTCATGGGCTGCCTCTTGAAATCATCTCCGATAGAGGAGTCCAATTCGTAGCCAAGTTCTGGCGAAGCCTGTGCTCCTTGCTTCAAATCAAGTTAAAGTTTTCCACAGCCTACCACCCTCAAACCAATGGCCAAACGGAGAGGGTGAATCAGGACCTTGAAGCATTTCTCCGCACATATGTCTCTTCTTCCCAAGATGACTGGGCTCAACTCCTTCCATGGGCAGAGTTCTGCCATAATAACCAATATCATTCTTCATCAAATGTCACTCCATTCCTTGCCAATTATGGGTTTCATCCTCGAGTTCCTGACTTCACTCTGCAACCTGTGTCCTCTGTTTCAGCGGTCGACACGACCATCCGGCAATTCGTCAAATCCTGGAAGCTCATTCGTTCTTCACTTCTGAAGGCTTCAAGCAGGTACAAAAAATTTGCCGACAGGAAACGCAGAGCTGTGCCAGCCCTCCGTCCAGGAGATCGTGTCTGGTTGTCAACCAAGAATCTTCGATTGAGAGTGCCATCGATGAAGTTCGCTCCCCGATATATTGGTCCTTTCCCAGTTGAGCGAGTCGTCAATCCAGTAGCTTACAAGCTCAAGTTGCCGCCCTATTTGAAAGTGCCAGCTACATTCCACATTTCGCTGCTCAAGCCGCTGGTTCTGAATCGCTTTCATTCCAAGCTCCCCAAGGCTCCTAAGGTTTGCACCCAGCGTGGAACAGAATATGAGGTCAGTAAAATCTTGGACTCTCGCATCCGATATGGTCGTCTGCAATATCTGATCGATTGGAAGGGCTACGGCCCCGAAGAGCGATCATGGACCAATGCCATCGATGTCCATGCTCCCAGACTCATCCGGGCGTTCCACTCCAAGTTTCCCCGCAAGCCTAAAAGGTGTCCTGGGGCCACCCTTAAAGGGGGGGGGGGTGCTGTCACGATCCGAGCTGTCAGACAGACTTTGCTACCGGCTAAGTGCCTCCGCAGGTTCAGCTTGCGGTCCAGACGTCATCTCTGCCGGCCTCCTGTCTCCCAGTGACAGTCCCCAGTGCACGGCAATCCACCTGTCCGCCGCCATTGCTCCCAGTATCCAGCATGGTGTGCACAAACACACTTTCCCGCCATAGCAGACATGGGGGCTGCCATGTTCTTCCCAGTCACATGTCTGTGCTTTCCAATCCTGTTGGTTCTGATCTCCCTGTCATACTTCCTCGGCCAATCCTGGCCACCCAGTGGGGATAAGTATGCTGGGAGCTCTCAGAACCATTGCTAGTGCTTCAGTTGTCTCCAGTGTATGGTCAGCTGTCCTTGTCTCTGTACAAGTGTATTCTCTGCTGGTGTTGTCTTCCATGCTGCAGTGTGTTCCAGGTTGTTCCATCTCCTGTGAAGTCCAGGTTATTCCACCGCCTGTGAACCTGCCTCTCAGCCCAGCGACCAAGCCTAGCTCCGGGACTCTGGTCCTTCCGATGCTCCAGCATCATCCACCATCGATGTTTCATCGCTAGTCCGATATTCCGGATCTCCTGCTTCCGTCCGTCATTCCAGACCCACAGTCATCTCCCGTCCGTCATTCCGGACCCACAGTCTCCTTCCATATCCGATACCCGAATCTGATGTTCCCACATCATCATCGATAGTCCGATATTCCGGATCTCCAAGCCAAGCTTCCGTCCATCATTCCGGACCCACAGTCAAGCTCAAGTCTTCCGTCCGTCATTCCGGACCCACAGTCTTCACATCCGATGTTCCACCATCGATCCCACATCACATCACATCTGTAAAGTATTGCAATCTGCATGAACTCTGTTATTTCTCCTGCATACTTTACTGCCTGTTTATATTACAACCATCTGCAAATAAACTCCGGTTGTATTTTACCTCTGACTGCTTATTGGCTCTGGGTGCACTGTCGCGCACTCCATGCGCAAGGGTCCTCTCCAACCTCCCCGGTCCAGGTCCCCACCAGAGGTCTCAGTCTCGTCGACTAAGCCCCCTGGTGTGACACACCGGGACCGCGGTCATCCCTGCCGGGACCACTGATCGCCATGCCGGGGGCAGCCCAGCACCAAGGTAAGCTGCTGGGCTGCCCCCAGCCCCCGTGCACCCCCCAGCCTTCGTCCGGGAGGTGAATGGATGCCGTACACAGGCATCCATTCACCTCCTACGCTGCTGCCGCTGCTGTCTGCAGAGTATAGCAGACAGCAGCGCAGGCTGTCTGTGCCCCCATCCCGTCCAACCTGCGGACGCTGCGGTCCGCAGGTTGCATGTCCCCCATTGATGTAAATGGGATCCAGGTCGGATGACCCGGCGTACCCATATACACCACCCTCTACCCAGGTCCTAGCCGTGTTCTACCCAGGTCAGGACCTGGGTAGAAGTCCAGTGTAAAGGGACATGGCGTGTCCCATTTACACTGCCGCTGACCCGCCGAAGACCAAGGTTTTTGCGGCGGTGTAAAAGGGGTATAATTCAGCTAAACAGGTTAATTTACACTTCACCATTATTTGTAAAACTCTGTTACTGTTATATTCTATTGCTGTGAAAGCGTTCCTCTACTCCGCTTTGTGAGGTTACCCCACTGTAGTCTTATTACTATTTACCTTCACATGGCAATAGCATACAACAGTTTCATCAAGAACAATATCTCACAATAACCGAATAACAAATCCACAACTATTTCTAAGGCAATATCATGTATATATAATTTCATTCAATAAACAGTGAAGCATAATAATGTCCTTGATCACGTCATAAGTCCCATACACGCTGGGCAATTTTGAGCTGAAAGCAGCTCAGTTTTGCTGTTTGTGCTCCAAAGCCACTCAGTATATACGTCCTGGCGATGGGTTGTGAGCACTGATGCGTGCTCCCGCATCATCGCCAGCCTCCGCCGCTCATCTGCTGGTATTACCAGCAGATGAGTAACAGGGTGGACAGCTTTTCATAGCGTCCTGGTATTGAAAGCCATCCAAGCCTGGGAAAATCGCTTGGACAGGAGAAAAACGCTCAGTGTGTGTGCACTGTGATTTTCCCCATCACTCTACATACACGCTGGACATAAAAACGCTCAGTGTGTGTGCACTGTGATTTTCAGCCCAGCAATTTTCCCCATCCCTCTACATACACGCTGGACATAAAAACGCCCAGTGTGAATGCACCTTTAAAGTTCAACAATATCCCTTCTATTTCCGATCCTATTGATCCCTTTACTTTCTACCTGTGCACAGTAGGGACATTTCAGGTGGTAATCAGGGTTCTTTCTCTGTACCTAACTAACACTATGCAATGGACATCTACAGTGCTTGGAATCCATATAATAGATCATAAATATCTGCCATATTATTATTATTATTGTTGTTATTATTATTATTATTATAGTAATTATTTTGTAAAAGTTGGAGTTGGAATATTTAGCTCCGCAAATGTCCTTTTTACCCAACAGTTTGTATGTGTATATATTTAAATGAATCCAAATCTGCCCAATGTGATGCCACACACATCAGACTTAATGGTGCATTGCAAGAATAAGACACCTGTGTAGTAGCATTAAATGAATGAAGCAGCAATGGGCTTCGCCCGTATTCTATAACAAGTGTGTTATGTGGTCTGCTACCTCCAGCAGCTTCTTTTATACACAGAGCAGGAAGTCGGCTTTTAATGAACTCATTAATTACAGCTAATCTGTAATCTTTGCTCTGTCCATGTGAAGAAAACAGTGCCTAACCACACTTAATTGTTAGAATAAACATATGGATAATGTCCGGGGCTTCTAACCTCATTAACATAAGTATGGAGCAGTCTAAGACCTGTCCATCTGCAACATTAGCAGAGCATATTACCCCAGAACATCCGTAATCAGATTTTTGCAATTCATTATGTGTGGTGTGACAGGTGTTTTTTTTTTCCCCTCTTATGATTAATAACTTAATTTCCTCCTCCTGGTTTCAAACACAAAAGTGTTCATTTACAGCCATTTCTATATCTATAATAAAATAGTAGCAGAATTAAAATGAAAACATTAACTATGTACACATGCATAATGGGCCTCATTCAGACCTGATCTCCGCTCTGCAGATTTGTAGATGCCTGCGAGTAGTTAGCATGCCGCACAGACAGTAAGACGTCCTGTGTAAATCTGCGATAGAATTGTGAAAACATCGCTATCTGTTATCCTGTTGCACATCCATACACAATTCACTCACAATCTAATGATTTTCCCCCTCTGTGCAAATGTTAAGTCTGACCCTTCCGCAACTCTGCAACAGAGACAGGCTGATGGAGGCCGGCGGGGATGACACAGACCCTCCCTTAATGCCTGGGCACAGCTGCATTTTTTTTTATGCCACTACCTGCAAATGGATAATTAGCACAACAAAACATCTACTTATTGTCCGTCAAATTGCAAGGGGATTGCCATTAGACATTTTCGCTATTTTTGGCACTATTTTAGCTTGCACATGCGTGCTATGATCCATATGTATGCACAGTCATTCAGTAATTGCAAATTCACACAACAGCGATCAACTCTGAATCAGGCCCATTGTTAGTATTAAATGGAGAATTCAGTGGCGGTTACAGCTCACACTACATAGTGTAGGAGTGAGTAGGTCAGCACATATAAACATACATGCAGAGGTGTATGTAACGAATCTACTGGCAGGTCCCCGGGGATTGGCAGCGTGCTGTGTCTATCACAGCCGCCACTGTAGCACCCTATACACTGCATACAGCTTCACTCCCCAGTCTCCGGTGAAACCTAGACAGCCTGGGGACAGACTTAAAAGGACACTGATGCTTAACGCTGAGTACCGGGTAAGCATGGCGGCTGTGATAAACACAGCGCTGCCGATATGGGATAATAGAAGCCAGCACATACAGTATATAACATACATCTTAACATGTATGTACATATATATACTCTTAACTTGTATGTACTATGTAGTTGCGTTGCTGGCAGAGATAACGCTAAGGAGAAAAAGCCCAGAAACCTCCATGTTAGCATATCTATCTCTACATACAATATGTATACAAACCATACTTGCCTACTTTTGAAAATTAGTTTTAGGGAGATTACAGTTGGTAGTAGAATTTTGCACATGTTCCACCCAAAGGGCGTGTCTTGTTCCATATATGGAGAGATTGTGAAAAGAGATTGTGAACGTGGCACCTAGAAGCGTGGGTGTGCACTGCTACATCTGAGAGGAATCTTTTTAAATAAATTATATCCAAATGTATATGATCCCCAAAGCAGTTAGTAAGAGCTATTATACTTGCTAAAAAAATGTCACTGATACATGTTAGGGATTGTTCATCTATTGTGTTTTACACATGATTCCATATAAATGGCCATAAGACATGCATGTAGCCATAGGGATCATTGGGGCAGATGTATTAAGCCTTAACAAGAGATAAATGCAAGGGTGATAAAGAGAGATAAACATCCAGCCAATCACCTGCTAACTGCCTTGTTACAGCCTGTGTTTGAAAAAAATCAGTAAGGACCTGATTGGCTGGATTTTTATCTCTTGTTATCAATCTTGCATTTATCTCTTGTTAAGGCTTAATACATCTGTCCCATTGTGTTTTATCACCAATGCTGGGAAATGGCGTTAATGATCAATGTAAATGTATCTATCTCTCATTCCTTATTTTCCCAGAAATGTAACAGCTACATAATGTGGGCTATTGTAGGTGAAATCAGGGAGATTGCTAGACTAATCAGGGAGAGAGGGAGATTGCTGCTATTTCAGGGAGTCTCCTGCAGAATGCAGGAGGGTAGGCAACTCTGATACAAACACTTTAAAATGACAAGTATTTTATACAGTCTTTAAAATGACAGTCTTTTGTTAACTTAGCAGCCACAATTATATCACCGTTCTGAATTCCAATGTAGGATGTGAGCTGCCCATATGTACAGCACAACCATCTAGGTGGATCATGGATGCATAACTTTCCAGAGTGGTTAGTAGTTCTATCTGGGGAGCAGCAGACATGCAGATAAGCTTCTGTTCTAATAATAAGGTTGCAATAAGGTTGTTTTGAAGTGTTCAAATGTATTAAAAGAGATAACGGTGTAAGCTAAGTGTACAAATATTTGGTAAACTTGTATATAGTAATAATTCTATATAATGAAATGCTAACTCTGCTCCTGACCCCCATGGGTAGAATTCAAGTGTTTTCTGTGCAGGTTGGCACTAGATTGCTCCAAACAGAGTATTTGAAGTGTTGCGCTATATAGTGTGATATATTTAAACACACTGATCTGAGGTGCAACTGAAGAGTGAAAAGAGGAGAACCGAAAATCGGGCGCACAATAACTGATATAGTTAATTATTACAATCAAATCAATCAATATAGCGTCACCTGCAGCTCTCACACCTTGTGCTGTACACAACTCCTGACGAAGTCCCCCGTGACGAAACGTGTTGGGGTGTGGCCTCCCGACTTGCTGATCCTCATACACCTTCCCGTCCGGTATCCTCCTCGTGTATCCAGCAGCTGTGGTCCGTACACTGCCGGGTGTCTCCCGCTTAGAAGCACGCTGACACCGTTCACCAGCGCTGGTTCCCTCGCATGTATTCATTCGGAGTGGACGCAATTTGGACCACACGGTGATATGCAGACAGCCTTTTACTAATATGTATGTGAGCTGCTTATTTGGTTTTAGTCAATTTTGATACTTTTTCTTATTTGGTGCGCTCCTTCTGTTTCTTTTGCATATATATCTATATATATCTAGTTTTTCCAGCACAACTACGTAAAAAACAAATTTGAGCCCACCTCATATAACCCCTCGATAAAAACGTACTGCAGGATGGTGGAAAATGATATTACCACACTACCTAAAACACATCCTATGTATACCAACTTTACCAAACAAGAATGGCAAGCAGTCCACAGTCTAAGTAAAGACCCGACGATCTGCATTCGATCAGCAGATAAAGGAGGGGCAGTGGTAGTGCTCAATACTGCTGATTACGTGGCTGAAGCAGAGCGACAACTGGCTGATATAGCCACTTACAACAAGTAAGATCGTGATCTCTGAATATAAACGAGAGCTGGATAATTTATTAAATACAGCATGCACCGTCAAAACTATTGACACTACAACGAAGGAAGCACTCACCACGGACTTTCCCATCACACCCATATTATATCTAAATCCCAAAATTCACAAAACTCTGATACAACCCCCGGGTAGACCAATAATATCAGCCCGAGGGTCCCTGTATCAAAAAGTATCCATCTACCTGGACTCTTTTTTACAGCCTTGCGTTCAGAATGAACAATCATACTTGAAAGATACCAACTGTCTGCTGGCCAAATTAGCTGAGGTCAGGCGAATACCTGAAGACTGTCTACTGGGGACAGTGGATGTCATCAATTTGTATACATGCATACCACATGCAGAGGGTCTGGAAGCCGTATGCAACTTTTTGACGAATAACATCCACTACACGGGACCTCTGATCTCCTTTTTTCTACAGCTGCTGGAATTGACTCTGAAAAGGAACTTTTTTCTATTTAATAACAAATTTTACCTGCAACAACGTGGGTGTGCGATGGGGTCCTCAGTGGCCCCATCGTTCGCCAACACGTTCATGTTCCACATTGAGAAGTCATTATTCACTTGCAATCCTACCATTGATAAGCATTTAAAGCTATATACAAGGTATATAGACGACCTACTGATTATTTGGTCTGGCAACCAGCAGGAGCTCCCGGATCTCCTTAATAACCATAACCTCACCAACTCCCCCATCAAATTTACGTATAACATTGATTCTTTACAAGTCAATTATCTTGACGTAAATATAGCCATTAACAAAGGCACAATCAAAACATCCTTGTTTGTAAAACCTACAGACAGAAACACAGTCTTACTGGCTACCAGCCATCACCCAGCACCCCTAATTCGGGCACTGCCACACTCGCAAATGCTGCGTGTGCGCAGAATCACTAGTGAGGCAAATGAAGTACAACCAGCCCTTGACAAAATGGCACACAAATTTGTACAAAGAGGATACCCTCCAGAACAGGTCCTACGTACTAAAAACAACATAGCTGCCATGTCAAGAGAATCCACTTTGATTAGCAAACCAAAGCCTACACAGACAGAGAAGATAATATGGGTCAAATCTTTTCACACTCAAAGTACAGAGATAGATCGTATTGGCAGACAGCACTGGCCAATCATACAAACAGATCAATCTTTACCAGCGCTGCAATCCAAGACCCTGATGAGTGCTTACAAAAGAGGCAAAAGCCTCAAAAACCTTTTAGTGCACAACAATATCCAGTACCCCAATAAAAATCATGCCACCTTTTTAGGGACACCCAAACCAGGGTGCTACCGCTGCTGTGGTTGTACCACATGCAGCCACATGATTCCTGGTGACACGTTCTACCATCCCTTTACAGGGAAGAAATTCAAGATCAGGTATCGACTCGGATGTATGTCTAAATATGTGATATACCTCATTAGCTGCCCGTGCGGCCGACACTGTCGGCAAAACAGACCGCACTTTTAAAGAAAGAGCAGCGACACATAGATCAGCCATCAAAAGTGCGATAACTACGGGCAAAAGTGAACAACCAGTGGCCCGGCACTTTTTTGAGGCTAAACACCCCATTACATCCCTAAGATACAAAATAATTGACCATGTACCGCCCCTCACAAGAGGTGGCAATAGATCGCTCATGCTGCTGCAAAAAGAAAGCCGCTGGATATTTATGCTAGATACCCTTGCCCCTAAGGGGCTCAACGAAAACTTAGGGCTAAATTGCTTTTTATAACTGGCACCAATTAGCCGCAAGATCTAAGCATTCATTCTATTAATTTGATCCCATGTCATATATCTGATATTAGATAGCTGTTACATCCCTGGATTTCCTATACTCGTTAAGTTCACAGATAACTGAGTTTGACCATTGATTATTAACCTGTTTTACAGAGAACCATATTTATATACCTTATGAGTATTTTCCAGTTAAAATGCAGCCACACTTCTTTATTATTCTTTAACACTGTACTAGCACTGGTACCCCTTCAATGCACTGTGATGACAAATTGCTGTACTTGCACGTTTTGGTTTTAACATTTTGGTTTGTATTCACTATATTGATTATGCACGTTTTTGTTGACAGTAACACGTCATCTCCATGACTACCATTGTTCACACTGACCGGCCCCCTGACGTGCCCCCGGCAAGCGTGCTGAGGGGAGATGACGTCATCACCCGGCGCCTCCCCCGGCCGGCGCCGACTTCGAACACGGAGGGAGCCTGTCCCTATTTAGGTAACAACATTCATGTTTGTAAGTTGTTCTCACGCTACACCTTGATCAAATAAACCTCCGGGTTTTGAAACGTTGGTTTTAATACCGCCTGCTCGTGTGTTTTTTCTCATCTGAGTGCCGCCGCCCCACACCTCCAAAATATATATATATATATATATATATAGATAGATAGATAGATAGATAGAGAGAGAGAGAGAGAGAGAGAGGAACAATAACTGCGGCACTCACAAGGCTGGTTAAATGCAGAAAAGCGGCTTTAATCCGACATGTTTCGAGTGACACTTGTCATCAGGGAACAAAGCATACAGGTAGTCAAACACATATAAATGCAACACCAGACTCCACCTCCACCAATCAGGCGGCTGTATGCTGTCAGGTGCTACCCCCACCTCAGGCCACACACAGGTGAAACAATCACCCTGTCTGTTCCACAGGTGGAGGCGCCTCCCAGAAACAGCATCGCCACAGTAGCAATAAAACAAACAGTGAATACATAGTACAGTTACAATTGGAACAGACAGGGTGATTGTTTCACCTGTGTGTGGCCTGAGGTGGGGGTAGCACCTGACAGCAAACAGCCGCCTGATTGGTCTTTTTCAAAAGAACTGAGCTAATGAGGTTGATCAATCATTGGAAAACTGTCCACTGATTCTCATGATTTTAGACTAATACTGACAATACCTAATTATAATTTGTTTTTATTGTCATTTAAAAAAAATGTTTGGTACTTGTGTAATATCTGGGCGCCCGATTTTTTAATTGTATCGTATCGCATCGCATGGCATTGCATGCAATATAGTGGCATACAATTCATGTAATGCGATTTTTCATTGTAAAGACCCGATTTTTAATTGTATAGTCACCTATGACTCATACCCCCACTATCCAACTACGCATGGAGTTGATTTTATGGAGTTGAAGCGTGGCGAGCGTGGCGAGCCCCGTGAGGGGACGCAGAATACATGTAAAGTAATCCGCGTCCCCTCGCGGGGCTCGCTACGGTCGCCACACTTCGGGCTTGGTGGCTCGCTGCGCTTGCCACACTATATAGAATCAACTCCTTGCGTAGTTGGATAGTGGGGGTATGAAATCACTAGGGTTACCACCTAGTCCCTTTAATTCCGGACACATGTTAATTACACAGGTTCTGTGGCAGTTTAAAATCAGGTGAAGTGGAGTCTTGAAGTCAGCTAGCCACAGAACCTGTGTAATTAATATGTGTCCGGAATTAACCCCTTCCTGACACAGCATGTTTTTGCCTTCCTGACAGAGCACTTTTTTTCAAATCTGACATGTATCACTTAAGTGGGGATAACTTTTTTTTGCTTTTACTTATCCCAGTGATTTTGAGATTGTTTTCTCGTGACACATTGTACTTCAAATTAGTGGTAAATTTGGGTCGATACAGTCTGTGTTTTTTTGTGAAATATACCAAAATGTCGTAAAAAAATGGAAAATTTAGCAATTTGCAAAATGTTAAATTTTCTGCTTGTAAGACAAATAATCATACCACTCAAAATAGTTAATAACTAACATAGACCATATGTCTACTTTATGTTTCCATCATTATTTCAACTTCCTTTTAATTTTTATGGACACTAGGAGGCTTACAATATGAATAGCAAATTTTCAAATTTTCAAGAAAATTTCAAACACTGATTTTTTTAGGGACCAGTTCAGTTCTGATGTGACTTTGAGGGACTTGTATGTGAGACACCCCCATAAATGATGCCATTTCAAAAACTGCACCCCTCACAGTATTCAAAACAGCATTTTGGAAGTTTGTTAACCCTTTAGGTGTTTCACAGGAATTAAAACAAAGTGTAGGTGAAATTTCAAAATTTCATTTTTTTTGCAGATTTGCAATTTTAATACATTTTTCTAAGGAACACAGTAGATTTTACTAGAGAAATGTGACTAAAAATTGATTCCCCCAATTCTTTTGTTTTCATAAATATCCTATATGTGGCCCTAGTGTGCACGTTGACCAAACCACAGGCTTCATAATAGAAGGAGCACCTACTTGATTTTGGAGCCTCCTTTTTATGAGATTATTTTTTAGGCACCATGTAGGTTTCTAGGCACCATAAGATGCTAAAATTTAGGAACCCCCCCACAAGTGACCCCATTTTGCAAACTACACCCCTCAGGGAATTCATCTAGGGGTATAGTGTACATTTCAAACCCCCAGGGGTTTCACCAATTTTGATACAACTGGGCTGTGCAAATGAAAAATTAAATTTTTTACACAAAAATGCAGTTCTGGCTCAAAAGTTTTCATTTTCACAAGGAATGAAGGAGACAAAGCACACCAAAATCTGTGCCTCAATTTCTCCCGAGTACGGCAATGCCTCACATGTGACCAAAAAATACCATTTGGGTGCATGGCAGGACTCAGAAGGGAAGGAGTGATTTTTGGATTTTGCAGCTCAGATTCTGGTGGAATGTTGGTGGGTGCTATGTCGCATTAGCAAGACCCCCCAAGCACCAATACAGTGTAACCCCCCCACAAGTGACCCCATTTTGCAAACTACACCCCTCAGGGAATTCATCTAGGGGTATAGTGTACATTTCAAACCCCCAGGGGTTTCACCAATTTTGATACAACTGGGCTGTGCAAATGAAAAATTACATTTTTTACACAAAAATGCAGTTCTGGCTCAAAAGTTTTCATTTTCACAAGGAATGAAGGAGACAAAGCACCCCAAAATCTGTGCCCCAATTTCTCCCGAGTACGGCAATGCCTCACATGTGACCAAAAAATACCATTTGGGTGCATGGCAGGACTCAGAAGGGAAGGAGTGATTTTTGGATTTTGCAGCTCAGATTCTGGTGGAATGTTGGTGGGTGCTATGTCGCATTAGCAAGACCCCCCAAGCACCAATACAGTGGAACCCCCCCCCCCCCACAAGTGACCCCATTTTGCAAACTACACCCCTCAGGGAATTCATCTAGGGGTATAGTGTACATTTCAAACCCCCAGGGGTTTCACCAATTTTGATACAACTGGGCTGTGCAAATGAAAAATTACATTTTTTACACAAAAATGCAGTTCTGGCTCAAAATTTTTCATTTTCACAAGGAATGAAGGAGACAAAGCACCCCAAAATCTGTGCCCCAATTTCTCCCGAGTACGGCAATGCCTCACATGTGACCAAAAAATACCATTTGGGTGCATGGCAGGACTCAGAAGGGAAGGAGTGATTTTTGTATTTTGCAGTTCAGATTCTGGTGGAATTTTGGTGGGTGCTATGTCGCATTAGCAAGACCCCCCAAGCACCAATACAGTGGAACCCCCCCACAAGTGACCCCATTTTGCAAACTACACCCCTCAGGGAATTCATCTAAGGGTATAGTGTACATTTCAAACCCCCAGGGGTTTCACCAATTGTGGTACAACTGGGCAGTGAAAATGAAAAATTAAATTTTTTACACAAAAAAATGCAGTTCTGGCTCAAAATTTTTCATTTTCCCAAGGAATGAAGGAGACAAAGCACCCCAAAATCTGTGCCCCAATTTCTCCCGAGTACGGCAATGCCTCACATGTGACCAAAAAATACCATTTGGGTGCATGGCAGGACTCAGAAGGGAAGGAGTGATTTTTAGATTTTGCAGTTCAGATTCTGGTGGAATTTTGGTGGGTGCTATGTCGCATTAGCAAGACCCCCCAAGCACCAATACAGTGGAACCCCCCCACAAGTGACCCCATTTTGCAAACTACACCCCTCAGGGAATTCATCTAAGGGTATAGTGTACATTTCAAACCCCCAGGGGTTTCACCAATTGTGGTACAACTGGGCAGTGAAAATGAAAAATTAAATTTTTTACACAAAAATGCAGTTCTGGCTCAAAATTTTTCATTTTCAGAAGGTATGAAGGAGAAAAAGCACCCCAAAATCTGTGCCCCAATTTCTCCCGAGTACGGCAATGCCTCATGTGTGACCAAAAAGTGGCAGGACTCAGAAGGGAAGGAGTGATATTTGGATTTTGCAGCACAGATTCTGGTGGAATGTTGGTGGGTGCTATGTCGCATTAGCAAGACCCCCAAAGCACCAATACAGTGGAACCCCCCCACAAGTGACCCCATTTTGCAAACTAAGCCCTCAGGGAATTCATCTAGGGGTATAGTGTACATTTCAAACCCCCAGGGGTTTCACCAATTTTGATACAACTGGGCAGTGAAAATGAAAAATTACATTTTTTTACACAAAAATGCAGTTCTGGCTCAAAATTTTTCATTTTCAGAAGGTATGAAGGAGAAAAAGCACCCCAAAATCTGTTCCCCTAATTTCTCCCGAGTACGGCAATGCCTCACATGTGACCAAAAAATACCAGTTGGGTGCATGGCAGGACTCAGAAGGGAAGGAGTGATTTTTGGATTTTGCGGCTCAGATTCTGGTGGAATGAATGGTGGGTGCTATGTGGCATTAGCAAGACCCCCGAAGCACGGTGAAATTATGAACCTAATAATCCATAGATGTGTGGTATATTTTAAAACACTCCTTTATACATAGGCCGGGTTTGTCGGGGCAAGTGTCACACTGGAAAATAGTTTGCTTTCTTATTCCCTTTTTATAGCAAACTTTGCACCTTTTTTGTGTCCTGCCCTTTTTTCCAGTGGAGGGGATTTCATCAGGAAAATGCTGCCCTGGTACAATACGGGGGCCAGTACTAGAAGTACTGGGGCCCTCTGCCTGCTGGTTCCCAAATATTAGGCCCTTTATGACTTCCTCTTGAAAGTGCATAAATGTCCCCCTCTGGCTGGTAGAACGGAATAGCACGTAAGCGTTATACAGTGCCATCTGGATGATATACACGGCCAGCTTCTTGTACCAGATTTTTGTTTTCCGCAGGGCACTGTACGGCTTCAGTACCTGATCTGAAAGATCCACTCCGCCCATGTACCTATTGTAATCCAGGATACAATTAGGTTTTGAGGTGTGGGTACTGGTACCTCGTACAGGGACGGAGGTGGTACTGTCTCCGTGAATTGTTGTCAGTATAAGGACATCCCTCTTGTCCTTATATTTGACCAACAACATATTTTCGGTGGATTGTGCCCTGCTTTCACCCCTTCTCATTACTTGGGCAATGTGCATTTTTGGGAGGCCTCTTTGGTTCTTGCGCACAGTACCGCAAGCTGCTGTACCTCTTGAACCAAGGGCCTTGAACAGGGGGATGCTAGTGTAAAAGTTATCTACATAGAGGTGATAACCTTTATCCAGGAAGGGGTGCATTAAATCCCAGACAATTTTTCCACTAACACCTACGAGGGAGGGGGGGCATTCTGGCGGTTCAATTCTTGAATCCTTCCCTTCATATACCCTAAACCTGTGAGTGTACCCTGAGGTGCTTTCACACAGCTTATACATTTTTATGCCATACCTTGCCCTCTTACTGGGAAGGTACTGGCGGAATTTAACCCTTCCTTTAAAATGTATAAGGGACTCGTCTATGCAAATTAATTTATCTGGGATGTACATCTCTGCAAATTTGGCACTGAAATGATCAATGACCGGCCTGACTTTGAATAGCCGGTCAAAGGTGGGATCATCTCTGGGTGGGCACTGTGCATTATCGTTGTAATGCAAAAATTTAAGGATTAACTCAAAACGAGTCCGGGTCATGGCCATACGGTAAAGTGGGGTGCTGTACAGAACATCTGTACTCCAATATTGCCTAATTTCTGGCTTTTTTACTATGCCCATATGAAACACCAGACCCCAAAACGTCATCATCTCTACTGCATCTACAGGGGTCCACCTAGCAAATGATGACATGGGGTTTTGAGCAATAAACTGCTGGGCATATAAATTAGTTTGGTCCACCATTAAATTTATAAAATCATCAGAGAAAAATAATTTGAAAAAGTCAATTTCTCTGAGATTTGTGGAATCAAATTGGATTCCTGGGATGGCCAAAAACTCAGGAACCTGGGGCTCAAAATTGTCTGGTGGTGGGGTCCATACGAGATCAATTATTGGGGGGGGGGGTCTTAGCTGCTCTACGGGGGCGTCTTTGAGGGGGTCCCTCATCACTAGAGGAGGAAGAGGAGCTTAAGATGAATCCTTCAAATTCCCCGCTTGCCTCACTGGCTGTGTCAGAGTCAGAGGCAAGCATGGCATATGCCTCCTCCGCTGAATACATTCTTCTGGATGACTGGGATGACATTTGGGATGACATTTGGGATGCCATTTTTATTTTTGTGTTTCTGGTAGTGAAATGTTTCAACACGTGTATAGTGTAGGGGGGGTACAAACTTTATTTCAATGTAGTATGTAGTGTGTAGTGTGTATGTAGTGCATAAAAAAAAAAAAAAAAAAAAAGGTCCTGCGCCAAAAATTGAGCACAGATGTTGGTCAGTAACGTCCGTCACTGAACAGCGCTCAAAGGCAACAGGAATTTGATCAAAAAAAAAAAAAAAATAGATCAACCCTGTGCCGAAAAAGCTGATCAGTGATGTACGTCACTGATCAGCGCACAGTGGCCACAGGACACCCACAAAATCACAGTGTGTGTAAAAAAAAAATTAAAAAAAGACCCCACAGCACCCTCAAAAAAAAAAAAAGGTGATCACTGATGCGACACTGATTACCAGTGAGGGGCAGCAGGTGCACAACCTTTGGTGCAACTGACAGTGCAACTGGCAGCAACTGACAGGTATATATAAAAAAAAAAACCTCTGCACCCCCAAAAAGTTGCTGATCACCTCAGATATAGTGATCAGCACAAAAGGGGGGGGGGGGCAGCAGACACAAAATATAGCACTCTCTATCACTCTCTGTCACTATCTCTATCTCTCTCTATCTCTCACTATCTATCACTCTATGACACTGCAGCAGCAGCACTGACAGTTATATATATATAAAATAACCCCTGCACCCCCAAAAAGTTGCTGGGGGTGCACAAAAGGGGGGCAGCAGACACAAAATATAGCACTCTCTATCACTCTCGGTCACTATCTCTCTCTATCTCTCTATCTCTCACTATCTATCACTCTATGACACTGCAGCAGCAGCACTGACAGGTATATATATAAAAAAAAAAAACCTGCGCCCCCAAAAAGTTGTTGATCAGTTAATTTATACTGATCAGCACAAAAGGGGGGGGGCAGCAGTCAGTTGCACACGCAGTACAGCTGTATATATATAAAAAATATATAGCACAATCTGTCACTATCTATCTCTCTCTATCTCTCTATCTATAACTCTATCACACTGCAGCAGCACAAAATATAGCACTCTCTGTCACTATCTCTCTCTATCTCTCTCTATCTCTCTATCTATAACTCGATCACACTGCAGCAGCACAACACAGGAAGTCACAAGAAGTAACAAGATCCAGCACGCTACAAGCAGTGATCAGGTAAGTATTTGCAAGGATCAGGTCAGTATATCACGGCATATAGGCACGGTGACCGCACTGCACGCAATTCCAGACCGGAATGGCGTCTGCAGTGCAGTCACCGTTAGTTTAAATCACCCTCTATGGCTGTGATTGGTTCGTCGGTCCGACGAACCAATCACGGCCTTTGGGGGCGGGTGGGGTGAGGTGGGGTGACACCAGTGTCACCCTTACACCCCGTGGTGATTGGTGCTGTACTTTACAGCACCAATCACCACCGATCCCTGTGTCACCGGCGAACGTTATTCGCCGGTACACAGAAAACGCTGTAATTGGCTGTTCACATTCACAGCGATCGCCGACGGGGGGGCGGCATCGCAGCCCCCCCTGGGCATGCAGGGACATGTCTGCTGTCAGGGACAGCAGACATGTTTAAACTGTCACCGCGTCTATAGACGCGGTGACAGTTTAAAGCCATGACGTACATTTATGCCATGTGTCGGGAAGTACATCCCGGCCATGACGTAAATGTACGTCAAATGTTGGGAAGGGGTTAAAGGGACTAGGTGGTAACCCTAGAAATCACCCATGGGTGACTATACAATTAAAAATCGGGTCTTTACAATGAAAAATCGCATGCCTTAAGTAGTGGCATGCGATGAAAAAAATCGGGCGCCCAGATAATACACAAGTACCAAATGTTTTCAAACATTAATTGATATAAAATTTAGTGTCACAAGTGCGCTCTCTTAATATTGTGTATATATATTTCCTGTTTTATAAAGATGAAACAATAGGAAACACTTACTAAATGGGATACACATAGGAGTAAGACAACATAAATAAAGCATGTTTGTATTGGCAAACAGTATATGACAGTCACTAGATCTAGTTATCAAAGTAACATATAGAATTGTTGCAATGGAATAAAAGGGATTTATTTAAAGAATGTCAGGTATATTTTTTTAAATGTTTTGATATTCCAATCCAACAATGCTTACATACATATGGCAAAATACAGTAATGTGAAGTGTGTTGAAACAAAAATATAATCCATGTTGGTAAGTACTTTAGCACTATCATAGTGTGTACACACAGTGCGATATGGCTTCCGATGTTGCCGATATAGTGAACATCGGAAGCCATATCGCATGTAGATCGCATGGTGATTGTATGCTTTTTTAGGGCTTGTGAGCCCGATGCGCTGCTGATGCACGCTCCCGTGTGAGTGAAAGTCGTGGTCAAATAGAGAGGGCAGCCAAGACTATATAGTGCAGATCTGCACTATATAGTCAAAATTGTGCCACTGCATGCATGCCGTGCTATGCGAGTCCCGATACGATCTGATTGTATCGGGACTCGCATAGCACGGCATATCGCCCCCGTGTGTACACACCATTACACACACACATTTATTTATTTTAACTTCTAACTTCCCAATAGAATACATGGTACTTGTGAGTTATCTGGGCGCCCGATTTCTAAATCGGGTCGGATCGGGCACATCGCATCGCATCGCATGCGACCATCGGATGCGATGCGATGACCCGATTTTTCCATAGGAATCAATGTTAAAATGGACTGAGTCCATTTTAACATGGAATTCAATGGGAAAAAGGGGTCCTTTTCATACCCCTACTATCCAAGTGGGCATGGAGTTGGATATAAACCTGTGGCGAGCGTAGCGAGCCACCGAGCCCGAAGCGTGGCGAGCGTAGCGAGCCCCGCGAGGGGACACGGAATACCGTCCCCTCGCGGGGCTCGCTACGCTCGCCACACTTCGGGCTCGGTGGCTCGCTACGCTCGCCACAGGTTTATATCCAACTCCATGCCCACTTGGATAGTAGGGGTATGAAAAGGACCCCTTTTTCCCATTGAATTCCATGTTAAAATGGACTCAGTCCATTTTAACATTGATTCCTATGGAAAAATCGGGTCATCGCATCCGATGGTCGCATGCGATGCGATGCGATGCGATATCGCATCGCATCGCATCTGATTGTATGCCTTAACCTAAGGCATACAATCAAAAAATCGGGCGCCCAGATAACTCACAAGTACCGAATACATTTTTACACAAAAATTTCGAACTATAATGTAAGCAAGCCGATTTATGAAAATATCAAATCAAGAACATACTGGCTAATTCAGTATAGCCAGCAGAAGTGCAAATATTAACTGTATGTAAGTTTCCAACATCTGAACATGCATAGCACCCAGAATACTTAAAGGGCCTTATTCAGATCTGAGCTCAGTACAAATTTGTTTGGAAAATGGGCAAAACCATGTGCACTGCAGGTGGGGCAGATGTAACATGTATAGAGAGAGTTACATTTGGGTGAGTTATTTTGTTTCTGTGCAGGGTAAATACTGGCTGCATTATTTTTACACTGCAATTTAGATTTCAGTTTTAGCACACCCCACCCAAATTTAACTCTCTCTATACATGTTACATCTTCCCCACCTGCAGTGCACATGGTTTTGCCCATTTTCCAAACAAAATTGTACTGAGCTCAGATCTGAATAAGGCCCAAAGTGCGATCGCATCCCAGAATGATGCTATGGCAGATTGATTGACATCGGCAGGCATTGACAGAATGTCCGGACCATTTTGGGGCAATTTCTGCGATTGCAATCTAATTGCGTTCACAGGGCAGACTTTTTATGCTGGCTGTCATTACCCTGTGCTGAATTAGCCCCTAAGTGCAGTACAATGCAAGGAATATTTAAGAGGTGCTGAAGAATGCATACTTTGTGCACCTCTGCTCAGTCTTAGGTCCTCTGCTTTTCTCAATCTATACCTCCTCGCTTGGCAAACTAATCAGCTCTTTCAGATTTCAGTATCACTTATATGCGGATGATACTCAAATCTATCTATCAACCCCAGAGTTGTCACCAGTGGTTTTGGGTCGAGTCTCTGAATGTCTCTCTGCCATCTCATCTTGGATGTCTTCTCAAACTTCTAAAACGGAATTACTTATATTCCCGCCCACTAAGAACAGTTACCATCCTGATATCTCCATCGCTGTTGACAACTCGACAATCTACACTACCCCACAAGCTCGTTGCTTAGGGGTCATCCTCGACTCTGAACTGTCCTTTCTTCCCCACATTCAATCTCTCTCCAAATCATGTTACATGCATCTAAAAAACCAGGGCTCTCCTACCTCCAAGTCTTTCTGTTGTTACCCAGTTTTTTTGTTTTATCACTGTCTACTATTGTAAAGCAGGAATCTGCTGCGCTATATAAGAAACTGTTAATAAATAAATAATAATGCAAGGGATAAAATCAGTACATCCGCATAAGATGTAAAACTGCTATCAAATATGAATATAAGTATGTTTTTTCTTTTTACAGCAAAGAGTTATCTTTCTCACCAACAGATGGAAAAATATCCCACAGCAATTGAAGGAAGCGAAAACCACAAACATAATGTCAACATGAAAATACTCCCATGCATCTGACCTTGAAATGATTTATAGGATGTGTGTGCTGGGTACTCACCAGCTGTCAATAGAACACACTCTCTTATGTAAGTGCAATTTAAACCTAAAGTTATTAATGAGTGGATACACTTCCCTTCAACACTGCAAAACAAACATGAGATAACCATATCTACTACTTTATTGTTGGTGATTTTATCAGAAAAATGTTGTCTTTAAGCTGCGTGTAGGTATATATATATATATATATATATATATATATATATATATATATATTATATACACTAAACATCGGCACTCACCTTTCCTAGTTTTGGGGTGCCCTATGGCTTGTGACCACATTGTTTAAACAGACATTGTAGGGGCTCTGCACACACTAAATTAACTGATAATAAATAGTGGAGATTTGGTTCGTGAATTGATCAATGCATTTAAGCCTGCAGCCCCCTTCACGGGACCCCACATGTCTGCAGGTCCTAGCACTATCGCTCAATATGGCTACAATACACATAGCTATCACATCAATGTTTGAATCAGGCTATCAGGCTATCTGATTCCCTTACCTCCTTCAAGCGCTCCCTCAAAACCCACTTTTTTCGACTAGCCTATCCCTCCTCCTAACCTCTTTTGATCCTCCTATCCTGCCTCCGTTCCCCTCCGTTCCTACTTATCCTATTGTATTTCGTTCGTCCACCCACCTATTTTTAGTATGTTAACTCTTATGAGCAGGGCCCTCCTTCCTCACGTACTCACCCTACCTCATTACCTCACCTGTGCTACTGTCCTGTTCTTCCCTTCCTCTACTTCATCTTCGGTCTCCTTGACTATTTTGACACCTACTTCTGAACTGATGCTGATTTTAGTTCTACCAGCTATACCCCTATTTATACTGTATCTTTCTACACACCCTGTACGTTACCTTGTAATTTGTTTTTTTTTTGTTTGCTATGTACGGCGCTGCGGACACTTTGTGGCGCCTTATAAATAAACGTACTACTACTACTACTACTAAAGCTCACAGCAGACAGTGCTTTTATAGGTGAGCAGTTACCAACACACCTGATCAATTCACGAACCAAATCTCCACTATTTATTATCAGTTAATTTAATGTGTGCAGAGCCCTTACAATGTCTGTTTAAACAATGTGGTCACAAGCCATAGGGCACCCCAAAACTAGGAAAGGTGAGTGCCGATGTTTAGTGTATATATTGTTTATTAGATTAATTTTTTAAATTAGTCTTATTGTGGTCACATTCTCTCATGCACCATGTTTTAACCCATAATGCATAGCTTGTTAACCAGTTCCCTAGATGATTATTGACAGGTGTGTTGGTAACTGCTCACCTATAAAAGCACAGTCTGCTTTGAGCTTTAGACCAGATAGCATGCCTAGATTCAAACATTGATGTGATAGCTATGTGTATTGTAGCCATATTGAGCGATAGTGCTAGGACCTGCAGAAAGGTGGGGTCCCTTGACGGGGGCTGCAGGCTTAAATGCATTGATCAATTCACGAACCAAATCTCCACTATTTATTATCAGTTAATTTAATGTGTGCAGAGCCCTTACAATGTCTATATATATATATATATATATATATATATATATATATATATATATATATATATATATATATATATATATATAAAAGTTGCTTTTGTACATTTTTAGTTACAATAAAAAATATAAAATATAACAATCACTATAATTTAAAAAATACAGCAAAAAGTATAAAGAAAACAAAAACACTGATTCAACATCAAAATAAATACTTTGACGTATCCTTTGGAGTTTACACTGTAATTTGTTTGTCACACCACTTTTTTACGCCGGGTACACATCACAACGATGTGTATTGTGGCCAACAGGATGACAATGTAAAGCTACATTGCTACCCCATACACACTGGCCATTATTCTGGTTCACTCGCAAAGGCAAATTCCTTCTCAAATGGACAAAACCATGTGCGCTGCAAGGGGGGTGGGGGGGGGGCAGATGTAACATGTGCAGAGAGATTTAGATTTGGGTGAGTTATTTTGTTTCTGTGTAGTGAAAATACTGACTGCTTTATTTGAACACTGCAATATCGATCTCACTTTGAAGTAAAACCCCACCCAAATCTAATTCTCTCTGCACATGTTACATCTGGCCCACCTGCAGTGCACTTTGTTTTGTCCGATTGAGAAGGAATTTGCCTTTGTGAGTGAACCCGAATAAGGGCCACTGACCGATAAATTGCACGGCTGCGTGATATATGGTTCATTAGCCGCATTCAGCATCAGTTTTTACGTTCCACGAGATTTCAAGTGGAGCAACACTTTAGTTACAATATGGCCTTCCATTTTACATCATGCCTGAGGGCTATTACTTTATTGATCTTCCTTAGCAGTGGCTGCAGTTGGAGACCACAGGAACACAAACTACAAGTGTCAAGCTAATCTGCTAAATGAGAAATCCTTTACATTTCCTACATCAATATTAACAGATGTGTTTAAATGTTGTTTTTTTATAACTATACCCTGTTCTACTTGATGTGGATGCATAGTACACAGCGCCATAAACACAATTCTTCTTTAATTCAGGAAAAAACCTGTATATCTTTACACAAAAACAATATCTCTTATCTGTAAATGTATAAACTGTTTTATTATTTAGCTTTTTTTAACTAATACAGATATCTATGCACTGTTAATTATTTTTTGTATATTTCATAATTATATAATGATAGTTGCAGACAGTATTGACAGGGGTGGGTTAACCAATTTTTTTTTGTCTCGAGTGGCAACTTAATGGCCTTCTTATAATGGCCTTCTTACAATTCCTTGCACAAATAACCAAAACATGTATTCCATTATATTATAAACTATAAGATTTATATAGGGGGCAAGTCAGTTAAAAGCTTGGTCACGATGTGCTGTTTCAGAAGGTTATTTTGTAATCATTAATAGTGCACCATATTCCTGTGGGTACAGCTGTCCCAGGCCCCGGCCTCTAAAAGGGCCCGGGCAGCTAATTTTGCCCACCGCAACTCCCTGACTGCCTCTGCTGCACTACACTCAATGTGCTGAACATTGGTCCCAGAGCGCAGGCTTATTCACAACAGGATGCCAGCAACCAATTAAAATGCTTCTGGTACGCGAGCTCTGATTGGCTCACAAGCCAGTGCCGCATTTTAGTTGTCCGCCGGCATCTGGGCTCCGGAACCTCCAGGCTGCAGCACAGCATGGCTTATGTGTTTACCAAACATTTTTTTATAAGTCAGTTCAGATCAGGAACTTCCCCCAGCACAAACTATTGCTCAATGTAATAGTAGAACTATGCAAATATGTGCCACCAGTGCCAAACATTGTGTTTCATGGTTGTTGCACATTGGTGCCCACATGATCTGAACAAAGCAGATGGAAATAAATAACCTGCCTAAACTCACAGTGCCACCTGAGAGGTAATAATAAAAGCAATGAAATGTCCCTGTTGCCACAGCAACACTTTAGATTTTATACTGTCGTCGCAGTTCTTAGAAATCTAAATATTTGTGGCTTGCTAAGAACAAGCTTGAAAACTATTATTAAGGATGTTTGGGATTTTCGGTTTTCTGTTATTTTGACAAACTTTATTTATACAAACTTACATTTACAAATGACAACTATGTTTTCCCTGCACTCTAAAGGTCCATACACACTGGGCATAGTCACCCAGCGGACAGCGATGATGACAATCACTGCTGCGGGGAAAGCCGCTCAGTGCATACACACTGACCGGCTTTACCCATGCCCGGTGCCGATGGAGGGGGAGGACGACTTTGCATAGCGCAGAGTTATGCAAAGCCGTCCTCAAAGCCGCTCATCTGCTGCTATTACCAGCAGATGAACGGCTTTCCCTGCAATGTTGGGGGGGCGCAGAGCAGCAGCGCTCACCGCTCATTGTGGGGCCATACACACTGGGCGGCTTTGAGCTAAAAGCCACTCAAACATGCTGTTTTGAGCGGCTTTCAGCTCAAAGTCGCCCAGTGTGTATGGGCCTTTAGTGTTCAACTGTACTGTAGAAGTCACTTATACCCCTTTCACATTATAAATGCCTGGTTGCATCCCGGGATTGACGTGACATTTGCGACAATTAGCCCCTACAGCGGGGTGGTTGCTGGTGTCAGAAGGGGGCGGGCGGAGTGGCAACATTTCATCAGGGAGTGGGGGAGGAGGCAGTGCTTGGAGCTGATGCTGCCCCCTCCCTATAGAGTGAATGGATTAGGTCTGGGTTACCCATTACACTGCCCAGCAACTCAGGTACGACCCGAGATTAGCCCTTCTTTCAAACCCGGGTCAGAATGCCACGTTGCTGGATTGGATTTTTTCAAATGGCCCTTTCACAAAGCAAAAAGACCCGGGTCGACCTGGCAACAACCCAAGTTGTACCGGGGTTATTTATGCAGTGTGAAAGGGGTATTAGTGTTAATGCATGCAAGGTAATGGAACAGCAGTGACGTATTGTAATCTTTTAGACTATAAGAAATATATTTTGGAGGGTAACTATATTCTTCTATTAACCAGCAAGGCCTATGAAATAGTCCTGCGTGAAGAGATATATATAAGGACAAACCCCACATCACACTAATTAAAACTACCAGAACTGAAATTGCCTTCCCTATTGTTACATGCAGAAAGAATACAAATAATGCAATTTACCAAACAGTTTCACATAAAATAGTTGTTCCAGCATAAAAATGTAAATATGCCAGTAACACGTTAGAATCCATGCCTGGCCTGTGGACCGACAGTTACCCCTGGGCTCGCATGGTTTTGTCAAGTCTGCAGCCAACACCAGAGATCTACTGTACCTGGCACTCAGAGATCCTTGCCTATTTTACAGTTGAGATCCCAGATGATCATAGTATTGGGATATTACTGTACAAATAAAGCAAATAATACATGCTTGCCTACTTTGCTGCCCCCTCCACTGGGAGGGGGTAGCCTGGTCAGTGCATGGGGCATGGCCTAATGGGAAGATGAGCTGTGCATGGGGACATGGTGATGTGATTGCATCATCGTGGTTCAGTCCCCTATACAGTGCCATAAAAGCGCCATTGTATAGCGGAGGTTGAGCTACAATGAAGCGATTCTTCAAAAAAAGCATCATCGGTCCCCCCTTGATTCGATCACTTGTGCTTGGGTGGCTGAGGGGGAGGAGCTTCAAATGGGGTGGGGGAGTCCATGGGGTGTGGGAGCAGGGCTGCCATCAGAAATTGTGGGGCCCAGGACTGACAAAATAGAAAGCGCCCCCCATTGCTAAAAATATATATATATTTTATTCAGATATTTTACATCAGTGGGCATATAAAAATATACACATTGGTGGGCAGCGGTGGGTGTATAAAAATAAACACATTGGTGGGCAGTGGGCACGCATTCCCTCCCCCGACGCCCTCCGCTAGGCACTTTTAATTAATTTTTGGTAAGGTACCCATACCTTAAGGCCGGGGTCAAGGTGGCTGGCCGCTCCTCTCTCCATATGATGATGCAGCATGCAGCAAGTCTCCTGACTGTGCTGCCGCTGCGCTGCTCTTCAGTTGTCATACCATGACGTCACGCTGCGGTTGGGGCTTCCTTTGCCGAGTCCCGGCAGTCGGCTTGTCACTGGAGGATGTGACACAATGTGCTGCCGCAGCCACCAGGCTCGTAATGAACTCAGCGGCGGACGGGCTCAAGCCGGACAGTGAAGGAGTGACTGTGACCGTGCTGGGGACAGTTGCCCGGGCCTTACCCTCTGTCAGAGCGGTGGGGCCCGGGACTCAAGTACCCCCAGACCCCCCCTATCGGCGGCCCTGTGTGGGAGACATCTTTCCGGGGAGCCAGGAGAGCCATCCAATTTTTGGAAGCCTCCAAGCCATTCTGGAAGGGTAGGTAAGTATGACTTAAATAAAGTTGAAAATCTCTTTAATATTTAGAATTGCAAAAAAAAAAGTGTTTTTCAAAACAAAGCACTGATTATTGCATATGTAAAATGATGATCACCATGAGCCCGATTCTGACCCATTTTGCGGGGTCCAATTTCGGAGGTTGCCGGATTGGTTTCCAATGTGCATGCACGAGGCCTGGCTGCGAGCGGCTTCTGTAAATATTTCTATTTGCAATCTGCTTGCACTGCGATTGACAGAGATTGGGCCATGGGCGTGCCTGCAAAAACAATGGGCATGTCCAATGAACGCTGGGAGTATTCAGGAAAATGTAGGCGTGTTTATGCCTGCTAAGGGTGGGCTGTATTACTGCCACTGGGTGAGTCCTGGTATATGCGGCAGCTGCGAGCACCAGGGACCAAAGGAAAAATAATTCGATGGTGAGTGAAAATCAAACACTCGCAGCCCAGCAAGCAGGTCTGAATCAGGCCCCATGTGCCAGATGCACAAAATTGAAAACATGGTTCTTAATTTTTAATGAGAGTTTCCCTCTAATGCAGGATGCTTATTAAAAATGCATATGGCATTATTCTACATTCACTGCAGAGTGATATTTTGGTGTATCTTTTATCCTCTTATATTTTTTGCATATTCATTGTTATGTGTGATCTGTATGATCAGCATGAATCCACATTTTATATCCAGATAAACAACCTGTACAATGCAGCATACCTTTCATTTGGACCAGTTTTATATGAATATATTTGTTTTGATCCATTTTCCAGCAGCCCATAGTCAGTTTTTAATTCGCTGTAAGTTACAACTATACAAAATGGAGCTAGTTCTGAGCCAGACTGGAATGACAAACAAGAGACATTGTGAATACAATGCTGGCCAACGGCCGCACACAAACTGAGCTAGAAGGACTACATTCACTTCTCTAGCCTGCTGATAATTATCCAATCAGTGAAAATGGGGTTATTATACATTAGTATCATTTTCGGGCTGATGGCCTAATATCAGTTATAATACTGTGTGACCAGCACAGATGCTTAGAATTGTATAAAGTCTGCAACACATGAGAGGAACTAAGAATATTTAAAAACTAGTCAGTGGTGGAACTTGTAAATGGTTGGCCCAGGTGCAAAAATATTATTTGGGCCCCTCTCTGACACTCAGGGACGTGTGGTGAGGTAAATGGCTGAGGAGTCCCTAGAAAGTACCAGAGCCAGATTTGCACACAATATAGGAGCCATAAGGTACATGCCAGCATTATACACATGTGCAGCAATATGTACAGCTGGAGATTCTCTGAGTTTTTATAAGAGATGTGCAGAAAAGGCAGCCAGGTGAGGCACTGCCTCACCTGCCATAGACTTTTTACTCCAGAGTTTTGACTATCAAAATTATTACAATAATAAAAAGAAGATTTTTTTAATATATCCTTTGTATTTTTGACATACCTTATAAACTCCAAACTCCGTCGTATACGTTAGTATGACAGGAAAGGCTGTGCCTCACCTGCCTCACCCCACCGCACGCCTGTGTCACTCAACCAATCCAAGTTCACACTGTGCCACACGGCAGTGGGTGGCAGCAGTAGGCCCCTTAGTCCTCAGGGGCGCCAAGGGCCCTACTGCTGCCACCTTGGCACACCTACTGCACTAATGGTAGTTCCGCCTCTTGAACCAGAGGCGTAACTCTGAGAGGCAATAGAGTCATCTCCTGTCGGGCTCCTGTGCCTAAGGGGGCACCCTTTCTCCCCTGCGAGTTTGAATCAGTAATTCAAATGTATTTATTAAGTTATTATACTGCAGCGGGGTTTACAATCTATACAGTATGTCTTGATACGGAAAATTAAACAGACATTCTTACCATCCAAGTGCCTGTCCAGGTGTCCCTGCGTCTCAAGCCTGGGTGCAGTTAGCACTCTGTGTGCAGAGCAGCTGTCCTGCGATCTCCCCGTGTCGATCCAGCGCCACTGAGTCTGTGTCTGTACAGCATGTCTCCTCTCTCTCACTGGCCCTCAGTTCTCAGCTCCCCACCACTTCCCAGTCTGCCGCCATTGCTCATAATAACATAGTAATTAAGACTGAAAAAAGACGTTAGTCCATCGAGTTCAACCTTTCTGACTTGTAACTACTGACCTGAATAAGTCATATCTATAGGATTCCCTTAGTGGCCAAAATGTATCCAGTTTTGATTTAAATTCATTAACAGTCGGCAATAAATTCCAGAATGTTACTGCTCTAATGGTGAAGAATCCTCTTCTTAATTCAGTACAGAATTTATTTTCCTCGAGCCTCAGTACATGCCCGTGTGTCCTAAGTATAGGCCTGTTAGTGACCAAATCATCTCCCAGTTCCATATGATTCCCAATCCTGTATTTGAACATACTAATCATATCACCTCTCAACCGCCGTTGCTCCTGTTTGCTCTGGTCACCTGTTCTCCTGAGCCAAGCCTGTGAGACCTGTTTTCCTGTCATATTGTCTCAGCCAATCCCCGCTTCCCAGTGGGTATAAGTATGCTGGGAAATCTAGTCCTAATTGCTAGTGCTTCAGTTGTCTCCTGATGGTACAGCTGTGTCTCTCTGCTGCAATGTGCTTCCTTCCAGGTATTCCAGCTCCTATGATCATCTGCACCGAAAAGGATACTTACCTCAGAGCAGTCCTGCTTAGCTATCAATGTTCCGCCATCGTTCCTGAGCTATCCATGTTCTGCAATTGTTCCTGAAGTATCGTTGTTCTACCATCGTTCCTGAGTTATTGATGCTCTAGCATCGTTCCTGCTTCAAAAATCTGCAACTACAGTAACGTACCCTCTGCATATTGTGTTTAGCAGCGGCTGCAGCATTATGAACTGCATCAGCATTTACACTGCACCTGTTACCTTGCCATATCAGCATATGCAGCTATTGCCTCAATTAGACCTGAGTGTGTGGCACACGTTACTGTATTACTCAAGTTACCAAGTCAAGTCTTATTCACTGCTGTTACCATCTATTGTGTGATTAATAATAGACTGTGCTTTTATCATCTGTTGACTCCATTCTGGTCATGCCTCCAGGCTAACATCAAATACCATATTCTGGTTTCATGCATAAAAACCTCATTAAACCTTTTATTCATTAGTCAGAATCAACACCTGTGGCCTTCGTCACCCAGATTCAGACCTGAGACATGACACTATATTCCCTACCACATGTACATGCAGACACAGACATTCTAGGGTTCATTTTGTTGAAAGCCAATTAACTTACCAGTATATTTTTGGATTGTAAGAGGAATCCCACACAAGCACGGGGAGAATATACAAACTCCGGACAATTAGGGCCATGGTGGGACTCAAACCCATGACCGTAGCACTGTGATGCAGTAATGCTAACCATTACACAACGTCTGTGCTGATATCACTTCTGAGGCTGACTCCCCCTACCAGCAGGACAACAGAAGTCACACTCTCTTTACTCTAAACATAGTTTTTCCAAGTATCATCTCTTCTACTTCAAGCATATACCTTACTGATCGCACTATGTGCTATAGGAAGCTTAATTAGAAGAGAGAGAAAAAGTATGTCCTTATCGGGTGCACCTGTTAGGTCCTTAAATGAAATAAAATTTAACCTTTATTAGATAATTACTTAAAACTACGCGAAATATGACAAACACACATGTAACATTTAAATGTGAATACAAGGGGAAGAGTAGGTGTGTTTATTAAAAATCGGTGGCCTACTCGTATCGCACTGGTATAGTCTCACAAGTTTATCTCAGATTCCACGTGTGTGTATGCACCAGGAAATAAATTGTTGGGTTGGTACTGTGTCTGTGTTTTTACTCTTTGTAAGAGGTTGTGTCTGGAGCCGTGCAGCGGATAAGTATATATGTGAATCCTCCAATCAGGTTATAGTTCCCGTGGGATGAAAAACAATCTCCTGGGAAATCTATACCTCTGTGGTTTGGGCAAATTTTCTTCAGTCGACTCTGTGTCGTCTTAAATGGTCATATAGTATTGGGTAAATACAATGCAGTTTGTTGTGGCCCCAACGGTAATTATGTGGCACACTCAAGACACCTTTGACATACCATATTATCACCTTGAGATTTAAGTGGACAAATGAATTACCATGTCTGGTGACAGAGATATATGGTCATGTGTTGACTACCACAGTCGACACACTGTGTGTTAGCCAAAAGGTCTGTTGGTTGGTAGTGTATTTTACCTAAGGGAGCCAATACATGTAGTCAAACATCTTCCTGCATCATGATATTCATTCTTGATTCAGAGTGACTGACACCAATATGTGTCTAACCCAATTGATTGTAAATGGTGTGTCGACTGCCACCTGTCGACATGGGGTATGTGTATTTCTCTAGAGGCAGTATCCCACTTCTGATTGATGAGCATAGGTTTATAGTATAAGCTATGCACAAGGATTTGCTGTCTGAGTTACTCTGCAACTTTAATGGGGTTGCAAGTGCAAAAGGACAATTGCTGGTTTATCTCAAAAGACACTTTTATTGCAACATTGTATAATACATCATCATTTATATGTACATATTATCACTTAGATACACTGTAGTAAAATGCTTCTGATGCATATATAGGAAGTGGGTTGCGGATAGCTCTGGTATTGCCGCTGCCTGAGGCTTTTTAACTTGATCAAATGGGTAGACTATAATGCTGTCTCCCGATGTTGACACTGGTATCCAACCTAAGGTGCTAGAATTATAAAGGATCCCTGCGGCATATACTGTGCTAATACTGTGATAACTGAGGGTCTTCTGACAAATCTACCAGCTCTGTGGCTGTAGACTAGACCCCCTGTCACGTCAGTGATATGCGGGGATACGTGGTGTAGCTTAAGGGTGACACGCTCTCATGGCGTGTCAGGTGTTAAGCTGTAGTCAGGTTACCGCTGCTGCCCTTCTGCAGGGTACGGGATCAGCAGCCGGTACATGACATGGCTGAGTTCGGTAAAACCTGTGGGTAAAAATACACAAATCAAAATTGCATTTTTAATAAACACACCTACCCTTCCCCTTGTATTCACATTTAAATGTTACATGTGTGTTTGACATATTTCGCTTAGTTTTAAGTAATTATCTAATAAAGGTTAAATTTTATTTCATTTAAGGACCTAACAGGTGCACCCGATAAGGACATACTTTTTCTCTCTCTTCTAATTAAGCTATCTCAAATTTGTCCAGTGGTTGCACACCTCCCATAGAAAATACATTGAAGGCTCACGCCAGTTTGTGACAATTCAGGGGGGTCCGAATTTCCTCAAAAATACAATGAGGATCCTGTGCGGATGACCACCTCCCCTTCTGTTGCTTGTGCTATAGGAAGCATGTGAATTCTAGTTTTATGATGTTATTACACTACATACCTCTGCCTTATAGTAATGGTTTAGAACTAACAATTATATATCATTAGAATCATTATCATTAGCTTGCGGTCCGGCTGCGGTGGCTTCTGATTGGCTTCCGGACCGCGAGCTCCAATTGGCTCGCTGTCTAGTGGGAGAATTCAAAATAGCCGCACTCTGCTCTGAGTATACAGCCAGGCAGCCCACCACTCCCTTCTCAGCTGTCATGGCTTTAAGTTGTGTGTGGCTGGCGGCTGTCTAACTTAGCAGCAGCATTTCACCCCCCTTTGGCAATGAGCATTTAACTCCCCCTTGGCAACAACCCTGTATTCTCCCTTGGCAACGAGCATTAAACCTCCTTGGCATCAAGCATGAAGCCCCTGGCATCAACCAGGTAACCCCTGGCATTGAGAAAGAACCCCTTAGCCATGAGCATGAAGGTAAGCAGGACTTTTGTGGCATAATATGTAATGGGCATCATGGCTTGTAATGTGTAATGGGTATCATCATGTGTGGCATACGTATAATGGGCAGGACTGTGTGTGGCATATGTATAATAGGCATCAAGGTGTGTGGCATATGTATAATGGGCATCAAGGTGTGTGGCACAATGTATAATGGGCATCATGGAGTCTGGCATATGTATAATGGGCATTGCGGTGTCTGGCATATGTATAATGGAGCACGGTCGCCGCACTTGGGGGGGCCTTCAAGAAATCTTGTCCAGGGTGCTAGTAGGCCTTGAGCTGGCCCTGGCCAGGTCCTGGGGTTTCTGAGCTGTGGGAATCTTAACAGATAAAACAGACATCCCAAAGCCATGAATAAGCAGCAGGGATAGTAGGGGGCACTGACCACAGAGTTTATGGCATGTACAGTATCTGTGAAGAGGGAGAACAGTAAACGTAAACACCCTCTTCCATCCCCCTGTCACCCTCTTCCTTTTTCCCTGACTCACTGTCTCCCCATCGCATTAGTGGTTACTTGTTTTGTGCCTCTGCAATGCTACTGTGCATGTGGTGCTTCCATACCACACATGGCGGTCATTCTGCGGTAACTTGCTGGGGTCCTGTTGTAATCATTTTTATGATTAAGCAAAATAGTTTGAGAACCCTGGGCTGGGATAGAGTTGGCAGCTTCTAGCATGGGATCCACTAAGGGCTAATATAAAGTACAACATAAATGTATTTATTATTCATTATGTTTGCCATGTACATTCACACTGCAGATATACCCCAAGCATACGCAACTATGGGTGATGCCGAATTATTTGTAATTCAGTTGCATCTCATTCTACTTGGGGCTGATTCGGACCTGCTTACTAGGATGCGTATACAGTATGCACTGCCTAGCAAGCAGGTAAATGCTGCCCGAATCCCCATGCATTCTCAACCACTCACCATTGGATGATTTTTTCAGTATGCGTACCCAGAACCTACAGTGCGATAGGAATAGGCTGATCGGGGCTGGTGCTGACATCACAGGCCCACCCTGACAACGCTTGGGCACGCTCGGAGCTGGAATAAGGGTTTGGAGGGCCTAGGTGCTTAAAACAGGAGACTCTAAGGTTTAAATTAAAATCATAATACAAATAAATATATACTATATAAACACATTATATATATATATATATATATATATATATAGAGAGAGAGAGAGATACCCTTGCACCTCTCACTTTCCCCTTCTCTGCACCTCTCCGTCACCCTGTCCTTCCTGCACCTCTATATCATACTCAAATAAAATATACATATAAAACCTAAAAAATAGACCCCTAACATTTCTGCCACTTTACTAACCCTACCCACTAGTGCCTAACCCTAACTGGCACTTATGTAATATCTGGGCTCCCGTTTTTCTTATGAGACCGCGTTCGCTCGCCACGCTTATGGGAACGGTATATAAAATGCAACTCCATGCGTAGTTGGATAGAAGGGGTATGAAAAAATGGGGTGCATTTAACATGGGAGCCCAGATAATACATAACTACCCCCTAACCTTCCTACTCTGCAGCCTAAGCCTAACCCCTCCCAGCTGGCAGCATAATCCTAATCCCTGCCCCCTTTTAAGTGCCTAACCCTAACCATCCCTGCAGATTTTTTGCAGTGTGAACGAGTCAACCGATGTCTGCATACCCAGGTAAAAAGCAGGGTTGAAAACCTGGGAAATTTGACATGGGTTGAACCATTCACAATGTTAACTGCATCCCTTAATTTCCTGTTGCCACAATGTCTAGCATACCTTATAAACATATTTATTTGTTATAATTGAAAGTGATCAGCAAGCAGCAGTGATGGAACAAACGTCTATGGAATTCAATGTTTCTAGAGAACAAATATTTTAGGGCTGTTTAATACAATTACATGCAAACTGGAAGCCGTCATCTGCTCCGGCTAGTGGGCATTCTGGGTAGTTAGATATCCTCTTGTCACAGTATCCACTAACCCAGCAGGGACATACACTATACTATACTACACTACACCCCTGGCCTCAGGAACATACACTGCCGACCCCCACCCCCAGTGACATAACCCCCACACTCAATCTCCCCTTATGGATATAGACTACCAGCCCCTACCCCCCTTTTTAGCCCCAGTGGCATAAATTTCCCACTAGTCATACAGTAACCACACTGCCCCCCTGCATCTTAACATACACTACCCACCATACCTCCACCCCAGGGAACATACACTACCTGTCCCCCTCCATAAGGAGTGATAGATTTGCATGGGTAACATCTAGGCTGACTCATATATTGGCCCTTATTCTGTTTCGTGCGGTACGGCCCGCGTGCGGCCGTACCGCCGATGTTTACAGTCTGCACATGCGCAGAGGTCATTCTGCGCATGTGCAGCCCCCTTCGCCGCAGACGTATTTCGTCCGCCGCAAAGGGGGCGTATAGGGGCGTGAGGGGCTTCATACCCTCATTTCCCTATGTGTACGCCCCGCGTTTCATGGGCGTTCCCATGCAAACGCGGGGCGTATGCATGGTAATGAGGGTATGACGCAACTCATGGGGGCGGAAAGCTGACGTCGCCGGATGTCAGCTCTCAGCCCCCATACAAGCTACCACACGGACGATTGTCCGTGTGGTCTCAGCTTGCGGGAGCTGCTGTGGCGTGCGGCCCTGCCTTCGATGGTCGACGACCATCGAATGCAGGGGGCAGCTCCCACCATGGTGGAGGCGTACGCCTCCACCATTTTTATGCGGATCGCCAGCCGTCCGTGTACGGACAGCCGTGGCGATCCGTCTCGTGGGCGGGGATTGGTTTGTGCGGCCGGAGCCCCGTGTGCGGCTCTGGCCGCACCAACCAGAATAAGGGCCATTATGTTTAAAACATAAAATGCACTATGCAAAACAATATAACCTAGTGTATTATATTGCTGCAAGTAAAATGAGAATAATGTGATGCAAATGTCATGACACTGTACAGTCGTTTTCCTGTCTATATAAGAGACATTTCTTTAAAATGTATGCAAATAATGTGTTGTATTAAATGGCACTGGATAATAATGTTATTCTGTACATAAGAGGGTCTGACTCTGACACCAGCTGGCTGAGCGGCCTATAGGTTAGCCTCGTGCTCCTGTCTTTCTCCAGTGCCGCTGGTGTCTTTGTTTCAGACTAGATTCTGTGAATGACACAGAACATTACGTGTGACAGCAGGAAGCTACTGCAGAGCCTTCTTCTCCATTCACAAAGAGATCCCCCTCCTCCTCCCTCTTCCTCCCCGCAGCCAGGCAGAGAGCGCCGCCTCACTCACGCTCTTATTATGAATGGGAGCGTTCTTGGAATAGCTCAGCGCCGGCTTCTCTCATTTGTGACGTAACGCTGCCCCTTCATTCACTAACACAAGTATAGAATAATAAGATGGGCACTGAAGACACCGCGAGGAGGGGAGGAAGGAAGGGGCATTCATACAATGTACACCAGATAAGACAAAGAGACTGTCATGTGTACACAAAGAAATAAACAATAAGCCTGTCCCAATCATGCAAATGCGTCACCTACCTGTGTAAATAATACATATAGAAATATACCTGAAACTCATCAATGTGTCAGTGTATGTATGTGTCTGTATGTATATATATATATATATATATATATATATATATACACACACACACACACAGACACACACACACACACACCCCGCCCCCCCATGTATAGAATTACAGCTGCGGGTATCTCGCACACAGGCAGCACATAGCCTCTCATTAGTAAGATATAGGGATGGGGGGGTGTAGTAGTAGTAGTAGAGGGCAGGATGTGTACAGGCTGACCTCCCCAAACTCCCCTCCCCCTCTCCATTCTCTGTCTCACGTTCTCCCTCCCTCCTACAGCAGCGGCACACCACAGACTAGAGAGAGCCAGCAGCAACGCTGTGACAAGTGCAGGGCGGAGAGAGCCAGCGTGCAGCAGCAGCAGCAGAGCCCTCACCCCGCTCACCCGCCGCTTGGGGTACAGACAGCCGCCCGCCTGGCATCGCTACACAGAGTGCAGGTCGCTGTCCCCGGCCACTGCTACACACCCGCGCCGTGTACTATGCTGATGACAATGGACGAGCTGAGGGAGATGGATTGCAGCGTACTGAAGAGGCTGCTGAAGAGGGAAGGGATGCCCGCCAGGAGCGGCAGCAGCAGCGTGGGTATCGGTGGCAGCTGCCTGCTCCTGGACTGTAGACCGTTCCTGGCGCACAGCGCAGGCTTCATCCTGGGCTCGGTCAACGTCCGCTGCAACACCATCGTCAGGCGCAGGGCCAAGGGCTCGGTGAGCCTGGAGCAGATCCTGCCTGCGGGGAGTGCGGGAGAGCTGGAGGTGCTGAACCGACTGCGCTCCGGGATGTACTCGGCGGTCATTGTGTATGACGAGCGGAGCCCCAGAGCCGAATGCCTGCGGGAGGACAGCACCGTGTCACTGGTGGTGCAGGCTCTGCGGAGGGACACTGACAGCACTGACATCTGCCTGCTGAAAGGTATGTGCTTGCTGGTGTGCGGGGGGGCTGCTGCGGGTGTGCGGTGGGGGGCTGCTGCTGCGGGTGTACGGGGGGCTTAGCGCACATCACTGGATGTCAGGCTGGCCAATACTAAATAAGTACATGTCAATAGGCGCTTCTCATTCACAAACGTGACGGCTTCTTTGTCCTGGAGCCGCCTGCTGCCATGGTTAGAGCAGGGTACTGTGTGTACGTGCTCGGTGTGTGCTGTCCTTTAGCTGTATTACCCATCACTTTCCTACCTGTGTACTCAGGCTTGGCTACCCTGGCTGTCACCATAACAGGGGGGGGGTTGTTGTTGGGTTATTGCCATCTGACAGGCCCTTCCCCTGCTGCTGGTATCCCTGTGGGTGGGCACAGTACACAGGGTACCAGTTTCCACTACAAAGTGTTTATTCTTGGTACCCTACATAACATCTTTTTTATAGAATTTACATGGGATTTGTGAGCGTTGTGTTGTTGCTAAGCTATGAATACATGGTCAAGCCATGTTAATAGAAGATAATATTATCATTGTTTTATTTAATTTTTTTGACGACAGATAATCTCTTGACCCATTTAGTGTGCTGCCCCTGTATATATGCATGTGTGTAAAATTGTATATTAGGCCATAGGCATGACCCCTTTACAATTATTTACACTTTTATAGTGTACACTGGTTTAAAAAAATTTCCTCATCAGTTGCGTTTTTTACATTTATTTTTATAATATATATTTTCTTTTATGTATAACGTACCACAGTGTATATGTGTATATATATATATATATGGGTTCCGACAGTCGGGATCCCGACAGTCATTAGCATGACGTCGGGATCCCGACAGTCATTAGCATGACGTCGGGATCCCGACTGGCCAGGCTCAGACAGCATGGCGGGCTCGCTGCGCTCGCCACCTATTCTATTCTCCTCTATGGGGATCGTGGACCCCCACGAGGGAGAAATGACCTCCTGGCTGTCGGGAACCCGTCTGTCGGTGTTTTAACAGTCGGGATCCCCACGTCGGGTAAATGACTGTCGGGATCCCGAACTGTCAGGACCCCGTCCTGCACCTCCTACCTATCTATCTATCTATCTATATAAAAAATCTCTATAGCCGATCAATATGAAGCAACATAGAGATTATAGAAGATGGCACCTATACAAATTGTGACACAAATTGTACCTTCTTATTAATAGTGATTAAACGGTTGCCCAAATGTATTTCCTATGACACAAAATGTCCTCTAAGGCATATTTTTAGAATAAAGGGGTCTAAAAATGGCTCCAATAATCTCCCATTTCTAGAAGCGTATCAGTGTGTCTGTTACCTATAGCAGAATATCTGTGTGCCGTGTTCTACATGTGTATTTTAAAAAGAACCTGTGATGTGTCCTGTTCATTGTCTGACATTAGTCATAGCACATCATTGTACTTTTGTTTATTTATGGTTTGGTTTTATAGTACAGAACAATATCCACATTGCGTAGAAGTGACCTAATTAGCTCGTTTTATTTATATTTTTAACATAATAAAATGAGTTTGTTTTCAAAATAAATACAGGAAATAAGTGGTTTTTGCGTTCTGTAGGATTTGCTTAACAAAATTGATTTGGCGCCTTGGGGAATTGCAAATATACAGAGTAGTACATGACCTCTAATTTGCTTAAATGCACATATATGTTCTCTCTAGCCTAGAGCTTTTGACTATTCATGTGTCATGATGGAATATATATTTACAAGATGGAAAAGTCAGATCCTGTATTCTAACACCAATAGTTTTACATAAACAATGAGTGATACTGTTTTCCTAACTGTTTAAAATGGCGTTGTAGGAACCCTGAGGTTGGGGGCACATTTTTCCCTCCATAAATATTATGTATTGTGTCCATCACAATTATTATTGTAGACTACTGAACAGAAATAACTGGAATGTTGTTTGTAAAGGGAAAAATGGTTGTATTTTGATACTGGAGAATTGTCTGACAGGGTGCTGAGAAAATTCATTATATTCCTGCCTTGTATTTGTGTGCTGTTGCTGTAATTTACTCAAACATGGCAGAATTCTGTTTGAAAGTATGGTCATTTCTTTCCAGATCTTCCATAATCGTACATCAGCTGCTTGTAGGTTCTAAACGAAAACAACAGATAATTGTAGTGATACCTGTTTATCATGATGCATAATATAGAATTAACTACAATGTAATTTGCTAAATATAAGCTAAACATCACCAGTGGTCCTTAAATCCTTTATAAACAGAAATACATACATTAGTCCCTGTAACAATGGATTTCTGTGCATTTTATGCATTACAGAAGAGATAGTGTTTGCATTGGTGGCAATTCTGTCCAGATCCCAGTCATTGCATTCATGATTCTATGACGATAACAGTAATTCTCATTCATGGTTTTTATTCATGTACAGAAACCACAAAGCACATAACTGACCTCCCACATGTACTTCCATTAATAAAAAATCTAGATTTCTGCATCCACACCACCCACCCATTCTAAGGCTTGGTTATGTAGCCTACATTCTTGTGATTTCTCTTTCTTTTGTTGCTTCTGAGTAAGCATTAACAGCACTTGACTCTGAAACCCCCCTTCCGTGTACCCTGCTATTATTCAATGAAAATAAGCCAGAATCATTGCCTACTTGACAATCCAGAAAACCCTTGATGTCAACCAGTCTCTTGTTATTGTAAAATCCGTTGTACATTAAGACTTTGTGCTTTTCTTTCCTAATTTTTCTGTTAAGGAACAGATTTCTATAAATCATGGTCAATATTTAGTTGCATGGCTTTTTAAGTATTTATTGGGGACATAATTTAGTGCAAAAAACAATACAGATGTAGTTCAATAAAAATAATAATTTTTATTTCCAGAAGACTGATTTCTCACAATGAGCTACTCCTCCATCTTTACTTAAAAAATTGGGACAGTGTGAACACAAGAATGCTTTATATATACTCCCTCCTAGTGACATTTGAGAACATTACAACTTCTGTATTTATACCTTCTCCAGTAATGTACAGTTGAGTAAATCTGTAGTAAGATAGACTGGGTGTAGTGTGTAAACAGTATATTTGCAAAAATACAATCTTGTATTCAGCACCAATATACATCACACTTACTGGTACAATAACCCCCCCCCCCCCTTATTTAAGCACCTACTGCATTTGGCATTGGATGTTTTAATATTTAATTAAACTATCTCTGCAATGTACGAAACCCACAATGACAGCGGTAATGATAACCATGCTCCCTGCAAGTTTTATCTCTAGCAATTGAAGGAGTACTCATGTTTCTGAAAGGCGCCCCGCCTGCGAATCTCACACTGCGTTTGCGCACAGTTACAGTTTCCGGAATCTGAGCCAACGCCACATAGAGGCTGTGGGAGCGGGATTGGCTACTGCGCCACCATAGCCCTAACATGGGCGGGCTCTGAAAGGCTTCGCTTTTCAGAGTTCAGTACATAGATAATAATGGGGACTGCGAACTGCAGTGCTAATAAGCCTTCTGCAGGTGATTTCTTCATTATGTTATTAGTACATAGCAGGAATACATAAAAATATGCACAAACTGCTATTTCTACATAATTTTGTGTAAAAAATAAATAGGCCCCTTATAGGCAGCTATTCGCTTCCATTATCTAAGTGTGTCTCTTCCATTACACCTGGTATGCGTTATTATCCTGGCAACATGAAACTGTTTACATGTTATCTTAGTTTACTGAGAAGTGTGGAAAACCTGTCCGAGCCTTGCTTTTTCTGCTGCTCAAAAGTGGATTGTGTAGCATTAGCTGCCATTGTAAAATAAACATACTGGGCCTGTGACTAAAACTTGGGCATTATATGCAATTTAATATATTTTTTATCGTGCCTGATCTACCATCTAAAGTGATGATATTCAATTGATCTTTTTTTTTTGCATATCGTCTCATTATGTGATGGGCATGACGCAAAAAGTGCGGTTTCAGAGCTCAGATGGGTGACCTTTTTTTGCCACGGGTGTAGCAAACTGAAATGATCTTAGCGTGTCCGTTGGCAGAAACAGTTGAATACTGCCAGTGGGCATGCGTGGGTCCAAAAACGGGTGGAAACAATTAAATTCTGTCCTGTAAGACGTTTGCTTTTTTAAAATTTTAGTGTTTGCTTGGTTAATGTATTTTGTAAGGTGCTGCCGACCCCTTGTTGCACCATATAAATAAGGCATGATAATACTTGGCTGTCCTTTTTTGATTTTCTTTAATAACTTAATTCTGCATTGATAAGATATTATGGGGCTACTACCAGTGATGTTGATGAGTGTTATGAGAATTTAACCACTTCCTTAACAGTCTCCCCCTTTCTGCACACATTCCATTCATTTTTTTTAAATTTAGATTGGTATTCAAGGCAGCAATGTTATGTCCTAGCTATTAACCTAGGAGGAGGGCGGGGGTAGAACGCTGTTTCGGACAAAGATGAACTGCGCTTGTTTTAACTAACCAATTTAAAGGCTATGTCCACTTTCATACACATTACGCTTGTTACATATGTTTATTCCAATCGTATATCCCCCCCTTACACAGTCACACATTTTTAAATCTAGTTTGTGTGGCCTTCACTGCAGTGGCCAATGTAATCCTAGACACCTTGGTGAGTGTCATAGATGGAAGACTGTTTATTGCTACTATTGGATGAATTCATGTAACTATTGAAGGAGTTATAGTTTGTTGCCACAACTGTGGAACACATTACTGTAATGTTACTGTAGTATTTTAAATACAAACCAAAAAAACAGTTGCTGAGAGAAATGTCAACTTCTACCAACAGATACAGGGGCAGAGGAATCATTGTGACGCCATATAAATAAAGGATTATGATGATAAATGATGACATTGACCACATCAACATGCTTGGCATGACATCAGTTACTGTATGTATTAATTATGTCGACTGATGAAATGTCAATATTCATGTTCATTCTAGCACCCTGCATCTTCCAATACCTGTGCAGTTCATATTCCCTACCTGGTATGTCGCTCTCAGCTGTAGGCTTCTAGCACAGGGTGGTCTGTATTTCAGCACTGATTTGCAGACCATACCTGTGTTAAAAGCACCACAGCATAGAGCGACACCCCAGGCAGGGAAGAGGAACTGCACAGGTTTTGAAAGATGCGCTGTGCAAGAAGGAACATTAAATATGATGAGAATGTTAACAAAACATTCCTGGTAGTGTAGTGGTGACTTACATGGTCAGACAGCGCCAGACGTGTCTTCTGGGTCTGGCGATGTTGAGGAATTGTAGCTGATCCTGCAGCACTTCTCTTGCGGAATATCACTTACCCCCCTCCAATGCCTAATGCTAACTTGTCGACACTGAGAACGTGTCAACATTCTGCAGATGCCAACATGATAAGTGTTGACATCATAACTCTCAACATTACTCTCAATGAATACATTGCTAACAAAACATAAATTCACTCATTTATGCAAATATTTTGTTACAGATCTCTATTAAAGGGTGATTTATCCAATAGTAATAATTCACTTCCCTGAGTTTAATATATAATTTGTCTCTCTTTTACTTGAGAGGGATTTACAAGAAAACAGCTACTTGTAGGTAGAAATAGCTGTTTTGCTCTTTAAGTCCTCACTCACACGTTTTAATAACATGTTTGATACATATTCTCTCTCTCCTTTGCTTTAGCAGAAGACTCACAATAACATGTTACCCCCATGTCTACCCCAGCCAAAATCCGGACTGTTCAAGTGCCTGACAGTCGTGAGCCTGACCAACAGGGGCTATTCTCCCTCGTGGGGGTCTGCGACCACCTTAAAGAGGGTGAACAGAACCTGTTTGAAAACCGCCAGAGGCTTTTTGCGCTTCCCTCCCTGTCAGGATTCCAATGTTGGTATACTGACCGTCGGCGAGTCATACCGAACCCGTAAACAGATTAGCACTCTGAGGCAGATGTAATATCCTTCTTGTTTGTGCGACCATTCAGCTGTCATTGGTATGAGCATTTGTTGGCAGTTGCTCAAAACATTGAAATAGTAGTTACAAATGTTTCCATCTTTATTAACAAATGTTGTTTGTTAAACTGCTGTATTTTTTTATACTTTGTGGTGTATAAGGAAAACAGCCTGATTCATCGAAAAAACCCGTGAATCAGGAGCATTGAATACTGCCCGTAGACTTAAATACTTTGCCACTAGAAAATATAAACCAAAAGAAAAAATGACTACAGCAAAATGTTCCTTCTGGAATGAATAAAAACTTTGAGTCCTGTAAATATTAAATCCAGACGTAACATTTTATTATAGTGATATTTTTTTATAGTGTATATTTTCTATCAAAAAACTATTCAAAGGCCCCCATACACCTGCGCGAGGTATCAGATGCAGCCTTGCATGCGATACCTCCGCAACTCCTCCAGGCAGTTACGATTGTATACGATACATCATGTGCAGTACTTTTGGAACGATGTATCGTATGCAGCACCATTCACTGTCCAAGAATATGATGTATTCTTGTAGCAGACTTGACAATCTCTGGATCCAATCCGATGCGCACGGGACCACGTATCATATCGGAAGTAAATGAAATACAATATGACACTATTCACACGATTTATCGGCACGATGGGTTGATATTGTGTGAATAAGGGCCATATCAAACTAGTGTATGGGGGCATTAAGACTTGGACAACATAACAACCCCCCCTGCAGTCTTGGGTGCCTGTACCTGGCGAACAGTCTGTTCGTTGTGGCAGCACGCACCTGGCGTATGCACATGCTCAGAAATGCGGCTGCGCATACGCCAAACGTCAGACCCCTGCGAACAGATCAGAGTAAGGTAGAAATGTGTATGCTTTTTGGCACCATTACAGCTTAGGGAACTGTGTGTATTCGTGATACATCACATGAATGTGATTGCAAATTAAACATGCTGTAGGAACTATCAGAAGTCACAAGCATTCTTCTTTCAGTTTATTACATATTTATCTCCCCCCTGCAACATTTAATGTAAATGAGCCCAAGGTTGAGCGACTCCTTTTTCATGCCAAATCTAATAAGATTACTTAGTGCTAAATACAGGATTGATTGCACACCTACAATTACATAACCTTTTTATTTTCCAAATGCATATCTTCACATATTCCTGTTTCCCAGTGTGTCTGTTAACTCCTACAACTGCTTCCTGTTGCCAGAGAAACCGATCTATGGAATGCTTTTTTCATTGATATTCATGGCAAAGCTGTGCATGAAAATATGAATCATTTCAGTGATAGAGATAAGATAGCTGCTCCCTGCTGCAGGCCCACTGATGTTATCTCCTGAACGTGGGAAGTTTGTCTGTTTGCAACCTGGGTCCATTCAGAAAATTGTGTGCCACCCTTGGGAAATTAAAGAAGGGCAGCTGCTTCGTTTCCTTCCTGAGCTTGTGTTCCCAGTTGTAGATGAGGTGTTAATCTTACCTCCCACTCAGATTTTCCTTGTGGCTCATTCACAAATATGTGCACAGTTCTGTATGGCTAGTTTATTTGTAGCCAAAGTTGTGTGTGTGTGTGTGTGTAATAAATGAATATTATATAATATATATATATATATATATATATATATATATATATATATATTACACATACACACATTAGTAAGCCTGCTGGAAGAAAAAGCTTCAAAAGCTAGTTGCCCCTGTGAGAGAGAAAGCGTTGTAGTTTCACTCGCTGCCAACAGATGGCAGTGTTTCAGAGACACACGGACACTAAACTTATATATATATATATATATATATATATATATATTTTTATTATTATTTATTTACAGTTTATTCTATAGCGCAGCATATTCGGTTGCACTTTACAATTGGAAACAACAGTGATAAAACAAACTGGGTAGATACGATACAAACCGACATTGAGGTTGGAGGGCCCTGCTCGCCCGCTTATATATACACACACACACACACACACACGGTGTACAGTTTGGCAGATTCGGTATGGCTGATGTATAGTTAATTGTCTAGTGCAGATGCAATATTTTATATTTTAGTAAACAATAAAGAGATCAGATTTTTGGCAACATAAACAAAGTTGAAGGCGTCACTATAGAAATATTTCTCTACTTGGTTCTAATACATTTTGGAGAAGAACCCCCTTTTGTCAAAATAGCAGAAAAGGTGGTTCTCAGCACTTGTCATTGTCCTCCTGTATTGTAGAGAGGACACAAGCATACATACAGCTACTGTATTATACTTTTTTTTTTAAAATAGAAGCACATTCTCCAAGCCGTGCCTTACTAAAGAGATTCAGACTAGTACAAGAAGAGCTCTGCATTGGAAATAGAATTCTGTTTAAGAGCTTTAAATAGTATGTTATCTAGTGTTATCAACATTTCCACTTTACTCCAACGTTCTTGTGGCCATCAGCAGTACACATGAACTGCTCTAAAAAAGGGGAAGCATTATTTTTGCCTGTAACCCAACCCTCTTGGATTATAAACCTTTGTCTTTGTTATGTTTTCTCTATGCATAATACGGTGCTGTATCATGTTTAATATTTAGTGGCTTTTATAGCTATGTATACTTCTGTTTTTCTATACAAATCCACAGCTTATAAGCGAAGATCGTGAAATTTTATATACGAACGTGGCGAGGCAGCTAAAAAAATGTGAAATTTAAATTATTTACTGTTAATTTTTAATTAAAAACCAATGCGCTTCGTACCCTTACATTTGTTAGTAGGAGGCACATATATTGGTACCTCCCAAACAAATTGAAATGTCACAAATTGCAAAAATAATATAAAGAAAATACCCGTGACACAGAATATACCCGTGACACAGAATATGTGTCACGGGTATATTCTTTCTATTATTTTAAACCAAATTACAGGGGAAGCACTGCCTCCCTGACTGCATGTCCCTGCATTGTGGGGACTTCCAGCATAGGGTAGGGCCTCGGACGGAGCATTTTGTTCATGCTCTTAATGTTTATTATCGAAGAGAGCTTTAGCAGGCTTTGCCAGCATTCCCAGCTCTCTGACTATACCAAATTACGCTTTGTGATCGGAGGTTGTAATGTACACAAACTTGGTTTGTTCCCAAAACCTGTACAGGTTGAGTATCCCGTATCCAAAATGCTCGGGACCAGGAGAATTTTGGATAACGGATTATTCCGTATTTCGGAATATTTTAATATTTCAATGATGTATTTTGAAGTATCTTGCATTTATGCTGTATAAACACATAATATACACACAAATATATTTTATTACCACATAAAATACACACAAATATATTTTAATTGTTCAAAAAACAAGGTTTCAAAACGTGAAACAAAATGTGTGTACTATCTCAGCACTGAATTTGAATGCCAAGCAATCATTGTCTTGCACATATATAGTGCCAGTTACATATCATGTCCCCAGTGATGCTGTTACAAATGTCCCCAGTGAGTTTCTAGCAAAAAAAATTTTTTTTCACTTTCTGGAATGTCCGTATTTCGGAATAATTCGGATAACGGATATTCGGATACGGGATACTCGACCTGTATTACTTCAGAAATGATTTTCACAATGTTATTTATACTTTGTGTTTAAAAAACAAAACATTCTTAAAATTCCAGGCAAGGCCAGGTCCTCCAGCTAGTGGTAATATGTTTATGTGCCATAACAGTTATGCTGTGTACACATGGTGAGATTCCCTTGCTATTCGACTTAAGTTTTGGGTGCTATGCAATCTTTGCTATCTCTGTACTTTTTACATACACTTCATACAATCTGCTTTAGATTTGCACTATATAGTCACTGTTGCACTGTCTATCTGGGTTTCGATTTGTGCTGTCACAGGAGCACGCATCGGGATCGCAAGGTAAAAAATCGGTGCAATTTGCATGCGATCTGCATACAATCCCCATGTGATTTTGACTATATAGTCAAAATCTCATGCTGATTGTACCCGTGTGTACACACCATTACCGATTTATAACAATGACAATTAGGGGGATATTCAATCTCCGTCGAGCATCTCCCGTGGGGGAGATGCTCGACGGGCCCTATTCAATGCTGTCTTCCCCGACAGCATTGAACAGGGTTTCCTGCCAGAACGAGCCCGACATCTCTAGCTGTCGGGCTCGTTCTGCCGAGAACAGCCGGGAAGTGACGAGCTGCCGGCTGCAGCTCGTCACTTCCCGGCCGCAACTCGCGGCCACGCCCCCTTCTCGCCCCGCTGCAGGCGGGACATTGAATCCCGCCTGCGTGGTCTCGGTCGAGCTGACCGAGAACGGGACTGGGTCACGGCAGGCGAGCAAGCTCGCCTGCCGTGACCTGAAGATTGAATATCCCCCTATGTATGTCTATTCAAAAAGTATGACTTTTTTGTAGGTAACAAGGATAGACTACAAAAAAGGTAGCATTTTAAATGATAGGTTAGTGAATATCAGAGAGGTTCTTTGTAATGCAGCTATTTTTTTGGCAAGCTATTGTATGAGTACTATGTTTCAGGACAGCTGAATAATTCTTTGAATTGTCCTTATTTTGTATAAATATCCAGTTACTGCAAGTTCTCCATGAAAAATACTATTCTAGTTATTTGTCGTACTGTAATAAATAATGTTACCTAATGCGGGGGTGTGTGTGTGTGTGTGTGTGTGTGTGTGTGTGTGTGTGTGTGCGCTTAGGGGATTCTAAACGGCAAGGAAGGACTGGGATACAGTTACTGATCACCACACTTAAATAAAAAGAGGCTGCATATTTGCAGAAACATTTTATGAACTTTGTAGTGCTGGCTTTTCTGCCAGACATGTAGAAGAATGTATCTTTGTAGACCCGTTGGATGTATCAAGCTTCAAAAAGTGATAAAGTGGAGTTAAAAACAACCAGCCAATCAGCTCCTACCTGTCAGGTTACATGCTGGGTTTGAAAAATGACAGGTAGGATCTGATTGGCAGTTTATCACTCTCCGGTTTATCACTTTTTGAAGCCTGATCCATCTGACCGTAAGGGAGATATTTACAAAGGTGAGAGTTCTATTTCACCTGGGCAACCAATACAATGCTATCTGTTATCTTCTAGAATGTGCTAAATTAATAAGAAGTAGATTCTGATTGGTTGCCCATAGCAACATCCCATGTGGAAAAGCACTGTAGTTCTATTGAAGATGGGATGTTGCTATGGGCAACCAATCAGAATCTACTCATTTACTTATCACCTTTTAGAAGATAACTAGAATCTGATTGGTTGCCCATAGCAACATCCCATTTGATTAGTTTAGTAATCATCAGGTCTGAAAAAGTATTTTTTTTTGTGCAACTTTTACCCAATGTTTTAACAATATTCTATTTAATTAGATCACCACCTTTTTTTAAAAAAAAATTCACAAAAACACATAGATACAAGTGAAACTGTAGGGCTTCACATATCCTATTCAGTGTGATAACTTTTTGACCAATAAAATTGGTGGTCATTATCGTGCTATCCAATCATAGGCAAAAAATGACATGGGATCATTCCATAACACATAAGATCCGGGATATGTTCCCAAGATCCAAATTTTATTACAGCTCCGAAGGCAACAAATGCATAACCCCTCCCCCATAAATGCTGCATATCAGGGCTAATTACGTAGCTCCAGCTGAATCCAATAGCTGTGGTAAATTACCAAAGCTTATTGGATAGCCTCCTTTCATAAGCAAGTTAACCGTAAACTGTCATTATGTGATTTCATTATTAAATGGTATGGGTGGGATGTTTTTACGGTATATGTTAGGATCAGGCTGTAGTCCTATAAATAATTGTATTAATTCATGGATATTTAAGAGAAGTTATATTTGTATTCATGTATTTTATTAATATTCATTTAGTTTTTTTACTCTATGCATAATAATGGCTAAACGATTTAAAAAACACATAAGCTTATTGAAGTATGTATGTGATTCAAAACTTATATAATCTTTTTTACCATTATTCTTCATAGGAGGCTATGAAAGATTTCACTCCGAGTACCCAGAATTCTGTGCAAAAACAAAATCCATAAACAGTATTACTCTGCCTGCTAGTACAGAACCGGCGGAGATGGGCTGCAGCTCATGTACAACTCCATTGCATGATCAGGTAACAAAAACAGCAATACTATTATATCTGCATCTCTATATATATATGTGTGTGTGTGTGTGTGTGTGTGTATGTATATGTATGTAAATATCACTTACCTCCTCCGATAATGTTTGACTTCTAAAATATCGCATTGCCCTCTACAGCATGTAATTTTTTGCTATACAGGTCAGAAAAAAATGGTAATAAAACCTTAAAGGCTTTACCCTATATAAAGCCATCTGGGAATGGCGGTACATAAAGAAAATCCTTATTTAATGCAGTATTCAGTGGATCTTGTCCAAGTGGACTCTGCTTCTGGCTGTAACTCCTCCCACTCGCTCTCCACATTTGGTAATTACACTGCCACTGTGTCCTATAGTTTCATTACACCGTTTTGTCCTGAATTCATAATGCTTCTGCATCTCCCAGGCTGGGATTCCACAGAGGAGTGTGTGTTTGGTTAGCAGTATGAATTCATGTCAGCCAAGTGCCTGGAAGAGATATTGGGGCATGCACGCAACAGGTAGTCTTTTCAGACAACCAAAAACACTGCCTGCTAGGACTTAGCACGGACAGCATGTTAATGAATGTTGAGCAACTCGACATCCTTTCCAGAATATATTGTGCTTATTGCTGACCTCTGTATGATATAGCTTGTTCAATGGAAGCCATCTATGTTGTCAGAACAAATACACAGGGTAAGGAGTTAGTTGAGGATTTAATATTTTCATATTGTAAGGGAAAACATGTGGACTATCTGTTTACTTAGAAATCAGACATTTCATTGATATAAGCCACTTATAGTGTCCTTCATATCTAAATACAATTGTTTTGTGTTTTGGAACAGGGTGGTCCAGTGGAGATCCTTCCCTTCCTCTACCTCGGAAGTGCTTATCATGCTGCTCGGAAAGACATGTTGGAGGCCTTGGGTATCAGCGCCTTACTGAACGTATCTTCCGACTGCCCAAACCACTTTGAAGGTCACTTTCAGTATAAATGTATACCAGTGGAAGACAACCATAAAGCTGATATCAGCTCCTGGTTCATGGAAGCAATAGAATATGTAGGTGAGTGTGATCACAGTGTACATGCTGCCTGCCTCTTTATGCCGGTGCATTTAGACCACAAGTCTGTATGACTTATTCTAACAACAATTAGCTGTCGTGATTCTTCACGTAAGGGTCTGTGTAGTTTGTACGGAACTTGTATTGGGATTGGTAAGAAAATAGTCCAGTATTAAATTAGCTGTAACCAGATTTCTGCTAAATTAGTATTTAGATGTCTGCTAAATTGGCTGTAATGTAAAAGATAACAAATGTAGATTATGCTGTAATTTTAATTTAGAAATGTAAAGCTTGCATGATAAATCTTTATTTGGTCTATCTGGCACTGGCTGACATACAGCGTATGATAATTACTCTATGCCTTTGCCTTCCTTTTTGCATATTAATGAATATGCTTAATTAGTGGGCAAAACCTTTTGGGAGATCACAAGTTAGATGCTATGTGAAGCTGCTGTCACTGATATGCTGTAATGTGCTATACATCAGTGGTTCTCAAACTCTGTCCTCAAGGACCCCACACAGTTCACGTTTTCCAGGTCTCCACACAGAATCGTAAGTGAAGTAATTGGCTCCACCTGTGATCTTTTAAAATGTGCCAGTGAATAATAAGTACACCTGTGTAGGACCGAGGTTGAGAACCACTGCTATACATGACCACACATTAAGCTAGTACTATAATGTTTTTGCTTTCAGCACAGTGTAATAAAGTGAGTGATGGATAAGGATTATGGATGGGTGTAGGAAGCCAGTGGTTTCAGTATTTGCACATCATTTGATTGCTGGCTGGGTAAAAAAAAAAAAAAAAGACCATTCATGGAAATGATTGTCATTAGCAGTTGGCGGTTGGGACAATTTTGTCAGAGTAATTTCTATACACTTCTTTCTTTTTTGTTTCTTTAAAGATTCAATCAAGGAGAATAATGGACGTGTGCTTGTACATTGCCAAGCTGGGATCTCTCGTTCAGCAACCATCTGTTTGGCCTATCTGATGATGAAGAAAAGGGTGAAGTTGGAAGAGGCCTTTGAGTTTGTTAAGCAACGTAGAAGCATCATTTCTCCTAACTTTAGCTTTATGGGACAGCTGTTGCAATTTGAATCTCAGGTCTTGACCACTTCCTGTGCGACAGAGGCTGCTAGCCCTTCTGCCACCCTTTTGGAGCGCAGCAAAAATTCTTCATCACCCACATCTCCTTTCGTATTCAGCTTTCCTGTATCAGTAGCAGCACCAAGCAGCCTTCCTTATCTCCACAGTCCCATCACAACGTCGCCCAGTTGCTAAACGTGAACAGAATAGAATGAACTTACTGACTTTTAACCGGCTTTGGCCACTTTAGGTCCAAAAGACCTTTTATATTGACTGAACTTTCATTGAGGATAAAGTAAATCCTGAAATAACTGAGCATTGGTGAACCCTACAAGCAATAATAATTGAGCAGTTTTCCATCTCCAAAGCCATTTGAGCTTTAGTGTTTGATTTTATTTGAATGTTTTATTTTGATTTTCCTTCTATAAATATATATTATTTTTTATAAATATTTATATCGTAACATTGATATTTCATGTTCAACTTGTATTTATTATTATTATTATTATTATTAATAATAAAAAAAGTGGCTTCAGGGCAGCTTTTTGCTTTAAAGCAAATAAAGTTTGGGAATTTTTTTGTTTTTAATTTTCCCAAAGTGCCTACTTTTAATTATTGATATATAGATTTTTTTGGTTTTGATTTGAATTTGGAATTTAAATTATTTTAAATTTCCTTCAAAGTTCTGTCCTCCAAAGTATCAAAATGCAATAAGGGATAAAGCAACATTTCTGAAACATTATTTCTATATAATCTAACCAAGAGCACAACAATAGACTTTGGCATTATCCATCATTGCTAGAAGTTCTTTATGTACCACTATAGTATTTCATACTTCTAATGCAAAATGATTCTTAAATGTATCTATGTTTATACTTTAATCTGATCAATCAATGGATATTTGTTGGGTTTAAAATTTGCCACTGGATGTGGTGTTCTAATTAAATAAGCTTACAATATATATTTATTTTAACTACGTAGTTAATCTTTACGAGAGCTGTAAAACCTCTGATTGCTAGATAGAAAGACTCTTACACCACGGCGGTGAGACTCCCGAGAGCATCATTCCTCGCCTAGTTAAGATATTGTAGTCCTTAGCAGAAATCTCAGTATTAGGAAGATGTTAGGGTTGTATTACATTTTAATGGTGGGGAAAGTGGTCTTTAAATTCAGTATTTTCGTGCCAGAATTTGCAATCTGCTGTCAAAGGGGTACATTTACTAAAGTTTCCAAAAATTTAAAATAGGTGATGTCACTCATAGCAACCAATTAGAATATGACTCATTTTCCAGAATGCAATAGAGGAATGATAAAAAATAATCTTCTTGGGTGCGATGGTCAACACCCCCTATTTTATTTTTTAGAAACTTTACTAAATGTTCGGCCTCAATCACCCCTACTTACATAACATAGGAACATGGCTCTTCAAGGCATTTTCATGCCTTGATATGATCTGCTTTCACTTTTTTTTTTTTTGTTTCAATGCAAGTTTATAGTTGATAATGGTTGTGGAGAACTTTAATTTGTAATTTGATAACCAATACATTTTCTTGCTTGCTTGGAATTGCATGAGCTGACCCTTGACTTTATTGTTCATACACCTGGGTGGTAAATGTTATTTAGTAGGCCATTTTTTATATTTATTTTTTTATTTTAGTCTGAAGCAACTCCTGTGGAGAGTCATAGGGTGGACTAGTCTGTCTTAGCACATTGTTATGATTTAACAGATGTATCACTTGATGCAAGCTTGAATTTGCATTGATGATGTATGAATTACCATAAATTGCATTGTGATTTCACTGGAAAGTGCTACTGACACTGTCCCTATTTCAGGCTGCTTACCGAGCGATTGAGATGCCGCTTGGCTGCATACCCTGCTTCTCTCAAAAGTTTGGTAATCTCCCTCATGAATGATCTGTTGACAACTTTACCAAGGAAAGAAGATGAAAATTATTCAGTTTTAACCAGAAATTGAAATATGCCCAAATGTCCCTTATAAAATGTGCTTGCTTCAGTGTACCATTGGAGGAACTTAAAATGATCTGATATTTCTCACAAAAGGCCAGTCTTCCATTCTTTATCGATGAATTTTAGTTTAATTTTGAAAGTGTATTCTATTCATTAAGCTATTAGTTCCACCACAGTCTTTTCCTACGAATCTTATAATGTACATTGAGCCACAACCTAATCACTCACTTTGTTTTCTAGACCTATTTCACATATTTCTTTACGATAACTAGTAGATGAGCTCCTGCCTTACTGTTATTCGCACAGTATTGCAGTGTGAATGTTAATATTCAATAGGAGCAATTAACTTTTGCTGAGGATATCCAGACATAACATTTTAAAATGTTACTGATGCAGGAACAGACTAAGGCTGCTTTCTGGCCCTGACATTTCGTGCACACATTAGAGGGGGCGTGGCCACCGCTCATGGGGACGTGCCATGTGCCCGCTACAGGGGGCATGGCCACTGCTCATGGGGCGTACTAAGAGTCTGTGGGCTGGCCTGGTGGAACACCCCCATTTTTCTTCAATACACGCACGTCAGGTGAGGATGTGGGCAAATAAAAAGCCAAAAGGCTGCGCTGTGTGCTGCCATCTCATCTTTCTCTGTGCCTAGGCTGTCTCACCTGGCCATCGGCCCTTCTTGCATTTGCTAGAAATGCCAGATGGCCAGTCTGACCCTGTACAGATGTCAGTCCTTCATCAAAACACTGTGATTTCACAAATACAAGTTGAGAACAAACCACACAGAGATCCGGTCTTTTGGCAGTTGACTGTCACATTCAGATTACAATATCTGTGGTCGGTAACACCCTTGTTTGTGCATTTTTATTTCAAAATTGTTGTTATCAGTGTTTAGAACACACATCTATATTAGCCTGATAAAGAGTCTGACTTTTTCTGCTCACATTACTTCGGTTTCAGGATGAAACTAATATGTTTGTTTGGAAAAAATCATAAATAAAAATAGCTAATCGTTTATAGTTTTTGTGTGTAGTTCCGTTATAAATGGCACATGCCAGCCTTTCGCAGTATGTTTTGAAATGATTTGAAAATGATTTGCTTTATTAGTTTAGAGTCCAGTATATATAGAGTATCTCTTTACAAATTACCTATAGGTGAGTAGTTTTTATCTTTTAAATAGCAACTCATCCATTCGCACAGGACCTGCCCAGTGGACCTTACAGTCACACATAATTTCTGCCTAAGGGTGTTATTCAGGCTGCGCAGATATTTCCGACAGGTGGACATATTGGCAGTCGCCTATTCAGACCTGCTGTTTTTGACGACATTGAAAGCTGTCAGTTTCTAATGTGGATTATCGAATCCGCTGCCATATTCCAACAACCCACGGCCATTTTGGCCGATCTGCAGACTTTCCGATGCTCAACTCTATTAACCTACAAACATATGTTTGTACTCTGGAAGTGAACTGATGAATATTTCCAACTTCTTTCAATTGATAAAACAATGATCAAATCACATAGGTTAACGCACTATGCTGGCACTAATTACTTAACTATGACTACATTTTGTCCCTGTCTATTTCCAATCGAAGTGAGATGGTAAGGCCAATTAAAAAAATAAATTAAAAAAATAGAAAAATAAAAAATCTGTTGGTGATTGAACATCACTGTTCTAAGTTACATCACTGTTCTAAGTTTCTCTACTTATGTCAAAGTTAAAAGGACACATTTGTTATACTTTTTTCATGCTGCTGAAACCCCCAAGAGATCCCAATTACTAGACATATTTCACTACTTTTGCCACTGAAAACCAAATGGAAGCATGAAGCTAAGTATCTATACTTATGGTCACTATATGGATGTTCATTTTGTTTTCACTACAAATTTTAATAATTAAAGAGAGATTTATGCACCCTGTCATATTGAATATGTGTGCTGGCACTTCACTGGCATTTAATAAAAGGAGTGTGTGGTATGGTTAGTCTTTACTACTGGAAGTGTGACTATGAAATCATTGCAATAGTGTATTTCTAAACTTTAATGTAAATATTCTGTCCTTTTAAGTGGTCTATTTTATTATGTATCAGGGCAGCTGTATGTTGTATATATGTTTTTTCTGATATTTAAAACATTTTTAATTTATTGCTTGAAAGATTGTTTTGAAGAAAAATAAAACAATGATAAAATTTATGAGAATCTGACTCTTTCGTCAATACATGTGAAAGTTTGATTATGGTAAAATGTTACTTTGCTAAACACATGCTGCAAATCAATTTTCTATTTCTGCTGTAAGAGTTTGCCATTTTACTTTGCTAAAGAAGACTGTGCATACGGATATGGTATAACTTACCGACAGTCGAGATTCCGATGGTTGTTTTTCCGACATCGGAATCACAATTGTCAGAAGCCAGACAAGGGGAAGAGCGCATACAAGCCCCCTTGTGGGCTCCCTGTGCTCCCCACCTATTCTATTCTCCCTTTATGGGTGTCGCGGACCCCCAAAAGGAAAAATAGCCTGTGTAAGTCGGAATTCCGACTGTTGGGCTACTGTCAGGCGGGATTCCGATGTCGAAGAAACGACTGTCGGAATCCCAACTGTTGGTGACTCATCCGGCACAAGTGTCTTTATACGGTTTTATCATGTTACTTTTATGTGCCTTTGCCAAGGCTTCATAATTGATTTTAATTTCTAAAAAAAAAAAAGACACCCTTTTTCAGGAGGGTTTCATACAATTTTTCAATATCTGAAAATAGTCCAAAAACTTATTTACCACAATATTTAGGTTTTTCAACTGCTTACCCAGATCCAGACCCAGATCTAATAGTGGTCTAATAGAAAATAAATCTCACCGTGTGTATGCACCATTAGTCCTGGGAAAGCACCTATTGATAGCATTTAATTAGGACTGCAACATTTCAATCTTCTACTTGGTTGATGAAGAATCTCTCATGTGACCTAGTGGGAGATGTATCAAGACATTAAGAAAAAGAAAGTACCACCCAATAAGCTGTTAACTGTCATTTTTTAAATATAACCTGTAAAATATCAGTTAGAAGCCAATTGGCTGATACTTGATCTCTCCTTTGAATGGTATTTTGTATCTCTTTTTTTAATGGTTTGAGAAGTGTTGAATTGAAATTTGCAGTTGGTTATTGCCCAGTAAATTTATTTCTTGGATTAATTTTACAAAACACAGACCTAGACCAGAGGTTCCCAAACTTGGTCCTCAAGGTACCCTTACCGCTCCAGGATTTGTGGATAACCATGCTTGGGCCTTGGTGATGTCATGAGTACTTCAGTTAATTTGATGTACCCATATGTGCTCATCCATGGATAGCCTTAAAAACTGAACTGTTAGGGAGCCTTGAGGAACACATTTGGGAACCACTGGAATAGACACAGTAAGAATTAGTCTTAATATACTGTACGACAGTGTGCATAATCCACAACTAAGCTCATCCATCGAGGGGTGCCAAGCCTATGAAGCACCTATTTAAAGAAAACTAGTACTTTTTTTTTTTTTTTTTTTTTAATTGTGGTAAAATTTAAGATCATCATGATCAGGGTATTGGTGCTTCATTTTGGGTTAGGGGGAGGTAGTAGAACATATTTAGGCAAATACCTAAATAACAAATATATATGGTATAAACTCTATTTTGGGAACTTATACATACAACCAATATGTACTTGCTTGCTTATTCATTCACCTAACTCCCAACTCCAGCTTACAATCAGATTCCAGACTGCAAGCACACCAATGTATCATGCGCTGTCACATTTCTGGCAGAAGCCAATCTGCTGTTATTGACATAACTTGGTACATGCACAAAATGATATTACACAGTTGTATCATAAAACTGCAGATATAATGGTTGTATCCATTCGTTCTAACCGGGAGATCTGCCGAATTATACAATACACGTTATAGAAACCAGAACAATATACCTTGAGCCATTGATGAAATGAATGAAAATGATTGTGGCAGTGAGGGTTATATTCTGTGTAAGCCAGGATGAGCTGTTTGTGCCCAGCCCCCTCCCATCTCTCTCAGGGCATTCACGCACTGCTTACCCACAGCCAGCAGATGTGAAATTATGTAACAGAAATAAGAATCAAGGCTATTTCATAACTGAGCACTCTGATGACAAATGCTGTGCTTTAGGATTGCAAACAAGCTTATACATTATGTCACTGGGCCAGGAAGTTGTTGACACAATTTATGTCTGCAACTGTTTTGCTTCTAGAAAACGTACCTTTCTGTTCAGGGGCGTATTAATAGAGGGGGCCCGTGTGCAGTATTCATCCAGGGCCCCTTCTTTGTAGCAGGCAGAGATAGTGACCATGAATAGGCGGTGGCTAAGGGTTTAACTACCATAAGTGCAAGGGGTGCAGCTGCTATGGGGCCCAGAGCTGAAGGGGGCCCATCTTTTCTGTCTAAGTAGTATATATTACATACATTTATCCCCATCAGTTGCTAAATAGGGGGCCCATACAAACTTTTGCTATGGGGCCTATGAATATCTAGTTACACCCCTGTAGGTGGCTTCTAGGCAAATGGCATGGCGGCAATTTTCCATACTGTGCATACATACACTTCAGCATGGCCCATTCCATTAGGTACAAAATGCTGTGTTCCTGACTTCCTTGCCAGTGGCAGTTGCAGAAGTGGGACTGCAGCACAATACAAACTTCAAATATCGAATAGGGGAGCTCCACCCACTGCCAGCGAATGCCGTCCTGCGATGTGTTGCAGTGGGTGGGTGGCAGTTGCTGTGACTAGATATGCCAGTGTTTCTCTGAGAGGTATGGCTAATAATGATACAGATAGTGGCAGGGGTTGAAGGCAGTAGGATTTGGTGGATGGTGGAAAATTAACATCCAATGCTATTTTAACAAGTTGAAGTTAATGCTTTTCACATAACCAATAACGCCACAAAAATACTACTCACCAATGGATGCTGTGATATTGGCAATTTATGCTTGACTGTAGCACCACAAGCCTTTCCCATCACCACATGTTTTCATACCTACTACCGCCGTTGTTCACCCTCCCGCCTGTTGAAAACATCTCTTTTCTATAATTATTAATTGTATAAGCAGATAGGTACTTGTTTAGTTTCACGGCGGCACTTCCCAGCAGATGGTATGTACATCGCATGAAAATATTGCATGCGATTAGCATACAATGATCTGCGATGCGATTTAACACACCCCCACTATCCACATCAGCCCGAAGCGTGGCGAGCACAGTGTAATCCGCGAGGGGATGCGGTACGCATACTCCCGACCTGTTCATACCCCCACTATCCACATCGGCATGAAGTTGATTTTATAAAGTGTGGCGAGCCACCGAGCCCGAAGCGTGGCGAGCGTCCGCTTAAAACGAGCCCAAAGCGTGGCGAGGGGCCACGGAATACATGTCAATTAATCCATGTCCTCTCGCTGCGCTTGCCACGCTTCGGGCTCGATTTACGCGTCCCCTCACGGGGCTCGCCTCACTTAATAAAATCAACTCCGCGCCGACATGGATAGTGGGGTATGAACAGGTCAAGAGGACACTTAATGCATCCGCTCGCCACGCTCCTGGCTGACGTGGATAGTGGGGGTGTGCTAAATCGCATCGCGGATCGAATCGTATGCAAATCGCGTGCGATCTGCTTGGAAGTGCCGCCATGAAACTAAACAAGTACCAGATATTCTGTAAAGTTGTACATTGGCATATTTCATTTATCGGAATATTGTGTTCGAAAGAAATGCCAGTCTGACACATTTTATATGGAAGATGTAACTAAACACTTATAATATATCAGACACCTTTATACAGATTTCTGAATTATTCCCTCTTTTAATTAACCAGGGTAATTGACGAATGTAAAAAGCTTGTAACGCATGTCTTAAGCCCTGTACACACGGGGGAGATATATTGCTCAGCCATATATGGCTGAGCATACAAACAAGATTACAGAACCACTAGCGCTCCTTCCTGTTCACAATGGGTGTAAATGGAATCGATATTCCAGTCAGGTATAAATCCCACGATTTCTGAACCTGAAACAATATAAATTGCCTCCAAACACCCTCAATAGAAGAGGTGTGTGGTGAATGGAGACAGTTCAAACAAATTTGGTGCAATACGTCTGATATCCAAAAGATATCCGGAAGCAGCGGAAGTCCACAGTGGGGGATCCAACACACTTAACGCGTTTCGGACACTTAGGTCCTTCGTCAGAAGGACCTAAGTGTCCGAAACGCGTTAAGTGTGTTGGATCCCCCACTGTGTTGGATCCCCCACTGTGGACTTCCGCTGCTTCCGCTGCTATCTTCCCGTCGTGGTCGAGGTGTCCTGAGCCGGCTATCGGACCCTTTCCACCCTACACCGTATTACATCATTGGTGGTGAGAAGAACTTTCACGGGACATTAGCCCAGCAGTTGTTGCCTTGTGGGATTTGTTTTACATGCCTGATTACCTCATTTGTTTGTGAGTGTTTTTATACCCAATAAATTGTTCACTCTTTTGGATATCAGACGTATTGCACCAAATTTGTTTGAACTGTCTCCATTCACCACACACCTCTTCTATTGAGGGTGTTTGGAGGCAATTTATATTGTTTCAGGTTCAGAAATCGTGGGATTTATACCTGACTGGAATATCGATTCCATTTACACCCATTGTGAACAGGAAAAAGCGCTAGTGTAATCTTGTTTGTATATTCTGTATTTTTTGGTGGTGGTTGTCAAAACACTATCGTTACAGTAACCCAGCCGCACACCTTTTGTATTTGCGCTTGGATCCTTAAATCCACCCTTTTCCAGATTATATATGGCTGAGCATTATATTGCTCAGTTTCTCCTTTTCATCAGCGACCAGAGTTGGTCGCTGATGAAAAAGAAACTGCCGGGGGAGCCCGGCAGTGGTAATCAGCTGGTCGCAGGAACATGTTCCTGCGACCAGCGACCACTACAGGGGTAAAAACGGGAGCGCGCACCCGGCGATATATCGCCGGTGCACACTCCCATCGTGGGCAATATGGTCGCTTAGCAACCATATTTCCCACGATATTATACAAAATCGCCCCCGTGTGTATGCACCTTTAGAGGTAAGGGAAAACTCTTGGTCCTAGCTAGTATGAATGCAGTATGTTCCAAGTAGTATGGGGGAATTGTACTAAGATGGGAGTTTTATAATACATGGGATGTTGCTATGGTTAACCAATCAGAGTCTACTTCTTATTTAGCACCTTCTAGAAGATAAAAGTATATGATTGGTTGCCCATAGCAACATCCCATGTGAAATAGAACTCCCATCTTAGTACATTTCCTCCATTTATCACAGTAAATTTTCGACTATATCCCCCCAAAACAGGCAGCTGCAAATATTAAGTCCCGTCCCCCCTGACGTATATCTGAAGGAGGGGTATGCAGCCCCATGCACCAGAGGTTTCTATGGTGGATGCAATCCCATCCGATTTACCAATTAACTTCTCCCAGAACCTCTTCGCAGAAGTGGAAGCTTTGTACAGTGGTTAGGCTGACTGCGCATGTGCAGCTCCCACCAGAACACATTGCAAGAATGGGCTCCTTTTGGGTGGGTGCCCATTCATACATGCTGCCGATGGGGTCGCATATTGCAATACCATCCTGGGTGTTAAGATCCCACCCAGATCGCATTGAATATATGATCCATGATAAATGGTCTACAAAGTCGCCTAATTGGTTAGTGGACCACAACATTCAGTTGGCATAGCCTTTGCGCAGTGCGTGTACAGGGGGGATGCTGGACAGACGTCTTGTTTTTTTTATTTGGTAATTGGGTCCAGAACTTGGGCTTAAACAGTCATAACCAGTATCAGCTAAGGAGGTGGGGCTGCATTACATTTCAATAGGGGAGCCATGCCAACTGCCATTCCAAACTGACTCACTGGCTGTATGTACATCTCTCTTATTTGAATTTTAAACTGTGCTAGTTATTTTATTGCTTAAAATGGTCCTAGAGCAGTTAATGGAACTCCTCTCTGGCACGGTCACTCGCCACCACTACCGGTGGGTGTGCTACTTACCCATTTAGCGGCATCTCTCCTTGTGCTGGAGGTTGTTGGTCTCGGCAGGGGTCCAGTTGCAATGGCCTGCAGACGTTTTGTAGTTTGGTTTCTGATCAGCAACAGGAGGCCGGCGCCGCCAACTTGAATATGGGCAAAAGTGCCATTGGCCAGTCTTCACTTCTTTCCTGTGCTTCCTGAGTCTCAGCCTATGGGAGGTTAGTGCTGGCTTTATATAGAGCTGTCAGTCCAAAGTGTCTCTTCATCTGTGCACTACCTGGAGCCTGCAGATATCCCTGGGCCTATGCTGGTCACTCTGCTCAGCCTGCTACAGCTTGTTTCCTAATGTGTCAAATTCTCGCAAACCTGCTGATGACATCTTCACTCCTGTCTGTTAGTACCATCTGCACAAGTGGATGACCCAGTGCTACCTCTGTCCTTTTTGGCTCCTTCCCCTGCATCATTCTTCAAGACATCAGGATTCAGCTAAGTCCAAGATATCATTGTTGTTTCAAAGTTCAAGTATTTCAGAGACTGTCATTATTTTTTCTAAGTCCAATCTATCATGGTTATAGTTCTAAAGGTGCCCACAGACGCATCAATTATCGAATGCGTTTTGTACTTTTTAAGCACAAATTGCATCTTATGTACAATTATCGGGTGGTGTTTATGGGCTTGTGCGATGCGATGCGCGTTCCCGGGAGCCCGATATTGTATGTCTAAAAAAGTACGTGCTGCACGTACTTTTTAGACTACATCTGAAATGTAACATTACAAACATGGGTTCATCACATCACATCGCATGCATCCAAGTGCACATCTCATAGCAAGCTGGAAGAAAAATTGTATAGAACCATTGTACAGACAAAAACGCATAGCACAGTACAATTGTAGTGTCTGTGGGCACCTTAAGTTGCTGATGTTTCTAAAGGTGCCCATACAAGGTGCAATGAACTCCGTGCTTTTAGTACTAGATTGCATTGTATCTAGTAAAAAAAAGCATACAATGTGCTACAGTACTGTGCTTTTTGTACTAGATATGATGCAATCTAGTACTAAAAGCACAGACTGAACAGACTTTATGTGCTGTGCGATTGGATGTGCACGGTGCGCGTATCTCATCGCACTGCCCTGTCGCACTGTGTATGGGCACCTTAAGAAGTTATTGTTGTTGTCATTCTTTAAAAAAGTCTTTGTTTATATTATTCAAAGTCTAAAAAGATTGTGTTTTTCAAGTTGGCTTGTAATCTTTATGAACAAGAATTAATTAAAGAAGAGGGGAAAGATATATGCGAATAATCACATATATCCAGAGAGCGCCACACAATTGGGAATAATACATTTTTTTTAATTTATTTATATATAAATGCATACAGTATAAAACGATACCACTGGTACAGACTTATAAATAGACAATAAAGGAAAAAAAGGGATTCGGTTTGAAATCCCGATGGTTAAAATCCCGAATGGGTCATAAAACCAACAGGGACAAAATCCCGACATTTAAAATAAAGACAAGGACAAAATCATGACATTCAAAATCCCGACAAGGTCAAAATACCGACATATAGAATGTACAGGTGAAACAGTCAACATGAACTTTTGGTCGACAGGTCGCGAGGTCGACATGGGGTTTTTCACTGTTTTTTGACCCGAATGTCAACACAGTCGACATGGACACAGTTGGAAGTCAACTGCAGCCCCTCGCATCCCTCGCGATGCTTCGGGCACGGTGCCTCGCTGCGCTCGGCACACTATTTTATTGTCCCACCACGCCCTAGTGGATGGTAGGGCATGAAATACCGCCTGTCTGTACAAGTCGGGTGAAAAAACAGTGAAAGAACCCATGTCAACCTCGCGACCTGTCGACCCAAAGTCATCTTCACTGTTTCACCTGTACATTCTATATGTCGGTATTTTGACCTTGTCGGGATTTTAAATGTCAGGATTTTGTCCTTGTCGGGATTTTAAATGTACGTCTGTTTGCATTACTCCTACTACACCACCGATTCCATCAAACACTACAGTTGTGACAATCTCCACAATAGCTTGCAACTCTATATAGAACAATTTTTCCCGGAGCAGCGTCCCCTTTATCCTGAAGAATTTTTTACACCATTTTAAGCCTCAGTTGTACTCAGCTTGTCCGGACAGCACATACTAAAGGGGTTCTACACCCTACTTGAGGGCACCGGAGCAAGAGATCCCTGAGGGGATGACATGAGTGCCCGTATACAGAAACCGAAACAGAAACAATATATATATAGTAGTGCAAACTACATTTAGATGATTTTTTTTCATCACAGACTAAGTTCACTTGAAACTAAAAATGGTACTTGTTTCCTAGCACGGCGCATATCTCGTTGATTGTATGCCTTAAGTTTAAGGCACTTAAGGCATACAATCAACGCGATGGACCCGATTTTGTGTCAATCACCAGCTAATTTGCCGGTGAAAGACAAAATCGGGTTGATCGCGTCCATCGCGGCCCCTAATAAGGGGCCGCGTTGCGACCGACGCGATCAACCCGATTTTCACATAGGGAACAATGTTAATTTTTTTAAAGTGAAAATCGGGTTGATCGCGGCCCATTGATCGCGGCCCGATCAACCCGATTTTACATGCCCCATTTCACATTCAATATGGTTAAAAATTATGTTTAATGCCCCCCCCCCATTGTTAACACCACCCCACTATTGACGCCATACGCGGTACGCGTCCTCTGAGCTTTTCATACCCCTACTATGCACGTCGGCGTGGAGTTGATTTTATATAGTGTGGCGAGCGAAGCGAGCCCGAAGCGTGGCAAGCGCAGCGTGCCCGCGGATACCTGTAAAGGTATCCGCGTCCGCTCGCAACGCTTCGGTCTCAGGGACCATTTTACATTGATTCCAATGTAAAAATCGGGTCGATCGCATCGCATGCGATTTGGTTGGCATGCAATGCGATCTACCCGATTTTTCCGACCCGATGCATACAATCAAAATCGGTGGCGCCGTTCTAGAAAACAAGTACCTAAAAATGTGCTCTATGTCATCAATCTCACATTTTCTGCCACCCCTGTGCATTTGTATATTATTTTTAATCATTTCAATACAAAGGGCACTACAAAGGATAGCTATTTTAAGTCATTAGGTCAGTGGTTCCCAAACTGTGTGCCGTGGCACCCTGGGGTGCCTTGGGTGACTTTCAGGGGTGCCCTTGGTTGATGGTCCAGGACCAATTCAAGTTATTTATGTCCAATATAATATTCAAATTATGGACAAACAGTAGGGAATACTGTCCGTTACCACATAACTGACCCTAATGCTGGGTACACACCAGGACGACTAGGGCCCGATTCTGTCAATTTAGATCCAATTCCGACCGGTTGTATGCAGATTGTATGTACTATCGTGTGTTTTTGACATTTATTTGATCCGATTCCGATCCAATGCGCGTTCACGCCGCTCGTTTGGTCGCATCTTTGGTCCTACGTGCTGCAGGTAGGATCCGTCAATCCCAGGCCGACCGACCGTCAATCGTATGCAGATCGTGAGTGTTTTTTGCCGCCTCCGTCGTCCGTCCGTCGGTGCGTCCGTCGTTTGATCCAGCCTATTTGAGTGGCATTTCCTAAACACTCCCCCGGCGCCATGTTTTTCCACATAGCAAACAGCGCTGGCGCAGCAGTTGGACTCTCCTTCTTGTCTCATCTCCCAGAACAACAACCTGGTATGTTTGCACTCCCAATGCTCTTCTATGCATGCCCACTGTTGCCACCAATGTATATAGTGTGTATAAAGCACTGGTTTGGCAACCGTGCACCCGACCATGTCACTGTTTTTTTTGGGTGGGCCCCATGTGTGTGTGTATACATATAACCAATGTCCACCATTGCAGTATTCCAAGCACTCCTCTCTGCTAGGCCCCATTCACCTGTGTGTGTGTGTGTTTGTGTATATATAGATATATATACATAAACCATTGTCCACCATTGCAGTATTCCATGCACTCCTCTCTGCTAGGCCCCATTCACCTGTGTGTGTGTGTGTTTGTGTATATATAGATATATATACATAAACCATTGTCCACCATTGCAGTATTCCATGCACTCCTCTCTGCTAGGCCCCATTCACCTGTGTGTGTGTGTGTTTGTGTATATATAGATATATATACATAAACCATTGTCCACCATTGCAGTATTCCATGCACTCCTCTCTGCTAGGCCCCATTCACCTGTGTGTGTGTGTTTGTGTATATATAGATATATATACATAAACCATTGTCCACCATTGCAGTATTCCATGCACTCCTCTCTGCTAGGCCCCATTCACCTGTGTGTGTGTGTTTGTGTATATATAGATATATATACATAAACCATTGTCCACCATTGCAGTATTCCATGCACTCCTCTCTGCTAGGCCCCATTCACCTGTGTGTGTGAATAGCAATCTGCACAATAAAATGTATAGTGGTTTTCATAAAAGTTTATTAACATTTTAAATACTTAAAACATAAGAACTAGGTAAACTGGTAACTATAACTATAAAAATTTAAATATGAAACAAAACATGGGTATAACTATAACAACTAAAATGGTTTTATCTTTTTACAGTCCCAATGTCCAACGCAAAGGAACAAGAGTTTCTTGAAGGGTTTATTGAAAAATATCGTTCACACGAATGCCTGTGGCGAACAAAATCCAAGGAGTATTCAAACAAAATGAAAAGAAACCAAGCCTTGGAGGACTTGGCACGCTACAGTCTTCCATTTCACCCAGAGGCCAATGTTGAATGGGTGAGGAAACGCATCCAGAATCTGCGCACGGTGTTCTTAAAGGAACACAAGAAGGTGGAGGCTGCAAAGAAGTCTGGTGCTGGAGTCGACGAGATGTATCAAACATCGCTCTGGTACTATGACCGGTTGACATTCACCCTCAGCCAGGAGTCGATGAGGACAGGAGTAGTCCTTATGGTAGAACATGAAAACCAAGAAGTCACGGCGCAGGAGGAGGAGGAGAATTCGCAGTCTGCATCGGTGAGTCTATTTTTTTGGCTATCTAATTGATTCCTCCTGCCAATCCACAGCGCCCTCCCCATTAAAGTAGGCCATGTACTGTTCCCTCACCTGTTTGGCTCGTGCACTCCCTGTGTAGTGTTGTGTTGGGGTTTGCAAGGAGGATATCTGCACTACCTCCTCTGGCAGTTCTTGGTCTTCTTGGAGTGCTGTGCCTGTAGCCCTTTGCTGTGTGGCTTTTCTGCGGAGCAAATTGTGCAGGACACAGCACGCCGTGACAACCCAGTCAATTTTGTCCACCCTCAGGTTAATGGCAGTGTGGAAAATGCGAAACCGGCTTGCCAGGATGCCAAAAGCATTTTCCACAACACGCCGTGCCCTGGATAGCCTGTAGTTAAAGATCCTTTTGTCATGGTTCAACCCCCTTTGCGCATATGGCTTCATGACATGCTCGTGCAGGCCAAAAGCCTCGTCAGCCACAAAAACAAAGTTAAGCCCCTGTTTAGTTTCCTGGACAGACGGCAAGTGAAGGGTGTTCGCTATGAGCCTTTCGTAGAACTTTGTGTCCTTGAAAGTGCCACCATCCGATGCACGGCCATTCCTTCCTACATCCAGGAAGATAAACTCATAGTTCGCATTAACAACAGCCATTAGTACAATGCTAAAATAGCCCTTGTAATTAAAATAGTAGGAACCACTATTGATAGGCTGGGCTATGCGGACATGTTTGCCATCAATGGCTCCACCGCAATTTGGGAAGTTCCATCGCTGTTCAAACTCCTCTGCGATGACTTTCCATTCATTCACGCTGGTAGGGAACTGAAATTAGAAGTAAATAGAATTGATTAGTAAACATGTTCAATTTTTTTACAGCTTGGTGACTACCCACCTGCAACCCCAGACCTATCTGTCCTATCTGAGAATGCATGCACATCGAACGAAGTTCCTACTCCGGCACGCACTCCGCCACCCACCCTGGAACCCACTCCACCACTCCCCCGTGCCAAAAAAATGCGTGGCAAAGGAAAAAAAGGAGAAGCAGCGGCACATGAAGAATTTATGATGCGGGCACATCAAGTCCTGCAAAGAAACCCGGACAAACATGACAACTACTTCACTTATGTGGCAGAGTGTGTTCGCAACATGGCTCCTAACCAGCAACTTACTTTTGAAAAGTTATGCATGGAGTTGGTGTATAATGGCAGTTTAGGGTATCTCAACAGTGGCACTAAAATAGTTGGCATTGGTAGTGCACCAGACACACCACTGTCATTAGAATCACCAGTGCCTACTCCGCCTGCCACCGTAGCAGGCCAGTCGAGCACAATTCCAACACATACCCAGTCAACACCTACACAGCCTTCTCAACCCCCCCAGTACCGTCAATTCTACAGTTCTTTACTGATAGAAGATCCAGAGTGTCCTGTTTTTGAGGATCTGTCTTAAAAAATAGGCTACTTTATCATTTACCATCGACATGGTCTCAGCTGCAGGTATGTGATGGCCACTGCTCACATGGCGTATGGCGCACATCAATGGGGCCGGGACCATTGCATCTGCGCCATGCGCCATGTGGGCCGCAGCCTTTACATATCTGCAGCAGACATCCTCTGCCACACAAGGGCCACAGTGTGTATTTTTGTTTATTTATATGCTGCTACCTGTACCTGCATTACCAGAGGGAGAACAGGATTCTCCTCAATCTGGATAGCAAACTCCATTTATTGCCCTTTTTTCTTTGCCAATAGTATGGGGTACTGTGCGGCAGACATGGTCTCAGCTGCAGGTATGTGATGGCCACTGCTCACATGGCGTATGGCGCACATCAATGGGGCCGGGACCATTGCATCTGCGCCATGCGCCATGTGGGCCGCAGCCTTTACATATCTGCAGCAGACATCCTCTGCCGCACAGTACCTTATCCCTACTGTTGTAAGGGCATGTTCCAGAAGTTACCAGAGTGTGTTTTTTTTGTTTATTTATATGCTGCTACCTGTACCTGCATTACCAGAGGGAGAACAGGATTCTCCTCAATCTGGATAGCAAACTCCATTTATTGCCCTTTTTTCTTTGCCAATAGTATGGGGTACTGTGCGGCAGACATGGTCTCAGCTGCAGGTATGTGATGGCCACTGCTCACATGGCGTATGGCGCACATCAATGGGGCCGGGACCATTGCATCTGCGCCATGCGCCATGTGGGCCGCAGCCTTTACTTATCTGCGGCAGACATCCTCTGCCACACAGTAGCCCGTACTTATTGGGAAAGTTTAAACTGGGTCATACATACTTAAATCTTTATATATAGTGTGTGTTTTTGTACAATATCTTTTATATATGGTATTATAATATATTTGTGTTGACACAATCTATTTACTATTTTACATGTTTTAACCATGAAAGGCCTAAAAAACCTGTTTCTGTCCTAGGCCTAAATTATAAATAAAAATATTTTGTTTGCACAATAAAGTGTACAGTGTATATTTCATCCTTACCTTGCAATACTGGTACTGCAGCACCTTCACAATGGCTTTGCAGGTCTCCGGGATGATGAGGCCCAAAGCTTGCGGGGAGATGAGGGATCCAAACTTTAGGTCAGCAAGAGACCGTCCTGTCGCCAGAAACCTCAGGGTCACCACCAGCCGTTCCTCAGCAGGGATAGCCATGCGATACTTGGTATCCTGCTTCTCGATGTGGGGAGTCACCAGACGCAGCAATTCCTGGAATGTGGCATCATCCATCCTCAAGAAGTTACGAAAATCGTCTGGGTTATTCTCCCTGATGTCCCTGAGCAGTGGCATGTGCGAACGAGTCTGACGCTGAAGTAGCCACTGCTTTGTCCAGCATGATCTTTCTCTCCTGCGCTGGGCTCTCTGACGCCTGAGCTTCAAAACTGCATAATAGAGCAGGTACTGTTGCTGGTGACTACCCATCACTGCATTCTCCATAGTGCAGGGTTAAAAGACACTTTGTAATGGCAGGCAAAACAAAGTAATGTGTAAATAGCTATGTCCAGCAGGTATAAACCAAGCCTCACTAGTAACAAAGCAGAAATACACTGGTTTAAAATGGCTGCTGCTATTCCTATCCCCCTCTGCTAGTCCTCCCCCTCTGCTAGTCCAGCCCCTTCATTACAATTTCAAAGGCCCATCTGACGACGGTCGCATGTGTTCTTGCAAAAAAAACAAAAACCAGCGATCCGACCGTCTTAACGACCATCGCGGGCACATCGGGATCGGATCTAGATCGTTCCGCAAAAAAACCCACAATTTTTGCTAATCGTTTGCTGGGGACTGCCTGGGAGCTCCCGGGAAGTCCAAGGGAAATCGTTCCATGGTCGTCTATCGGTCGTGAACGACGGTGGTCGTCCTGGTGTGTACCCTACATAAGGATGAGATATAAATACAATTTATCTAACTTAATATTTGTTTCTGACTTTCTTAATGAGAAACCTTTAGCCTAGGGGTGCCGCAAAAATATTTCTGAAGCTTCGGGGTGCCGTGATTGAAAAAAGTTTGGGAAACCCTGCATTAGGTGGTATCCAATTACCCATGGAACCCATGTGTTGTAATATGTGTCCATATTTGGCCTCTAACTTCACCCTACGATAATAACCATCAGTTATACTGAGAATTATCAGGCCATTTTTTTCGGCAGTAAGCTGATCGGGGCTAATATGATCCCCCCCCCCCAAACTACTATACAAATTCTCTTTTGACATTACTAATGCATGAAGTCCTCTTCTTTGGGCATGTACAAAACTTAATAGCTTTAAGTAGGTGGCATAACTTATAATAAAAAAAAAAAAAAAAAACGTCAGAATAATATGGCTTAGCTTATGGAGAAAATTCAAGGAAAGTAATGTTTAAGCCATAATATGTTAGATAATAATATGGTAGATGTTCTGTATAAAAGGGTCAATCCAGGTCTTAAATCCCAGGTCGCCGACTCTGCCTTTAACCAGGGTCGGTGACCTGGGATGACCCTTTTACACTGCAGAAATAAATGTAATTCAGCAAATTACTGGGTTGACATTTATAACCTGATAAATTGCTGCTCAGTTTTTAAGAGGGGGTCAAACTGTACCTTGCAAAATGACCCAGCACTCAAAATGGCTGGTAATTGCCAGGTTGCAGGTCTAAAAGGGTTCTAATAGGGGTTCTTTAGAATTTCTGCATCTTCTCTTCCGCAGGCTTATTCTCGGCCAATTGTGGATGGTCTCAAGCCTTATAAACCCTGTGTCTCTCCAGGACCATCCCCATGCATTGTTACATTGCTGTCCCTTCAGTATCATGCTTCTTTGGGTTTTTCTGGTGACTACGACAGAGCTTCTACAGTCATTAGAACGCTGGCAGGGTCATTCATTCAGAAAGTCATTTCTCCTCTCAAGCATATGGGGGAGGGGGGGGGGGGTTCGGGCGCCCTGCTAGCTGGCACCATACGCTGCAGCTGTCATGATGGCGTCATCCAGGAGCGACTGGCGGGCGGTCGCAGCCATCGTCAAACTGGTCAAATCCGCGGTCATATTTTGTGTGGACAGGACAGCCAGGAAGCGGCGGCCCGGCCATGGGGAGTGGGGGGTGAATAGCAGACAAATGTGGTATGGCCCACCGTGAGATCGCCCGGTTTCCCGGCGGCCCAATCAACCCCTGGATATGGTAATATGGTGAGGGAGCTTAGAAGAAAAATTAATCAGTGACAATAATAGGAAATAGAAAGGGGTACCCAGACCTCAAGGCACCCTAACAATCCATGTTTTAAGGATATCCATGCTTGAGCTCAATTGACTTAAGTAGTACCTCATTCATTTTAACAAAGGGATCTGTGCTCAAGCATGGATATCCTTATGGACCAAATTTGGGAACCACTGGGATAAGCGTGGTAAATCATCCGTTATGGCAAATGATACCTTTTTCATTTAAATTACTTTTTTCCTATAAAAACACTATGGATTCAAATGACTAAAAACGTGCTACATTGTGGTTCTGCTTGGACAGTGTTCTGTTTACCTAGCTAAGCATGCAGTCACAGGCACATTGCTCAGTGTCTGACCCATTCTGGTCAGAAAGGTGAAATTGATTCATAGGAATAGCAGCTGGGAGTATTACGCTGGCAGGGTCATTCATTCAAAAAGTCATTTCTCCTCTCAAGCATATCCACAGAATGAAACCGGTTTGTACTGTGCTGAGTGATAGTGACACCCAGAGGCCATTTGGATCCACTAGCATTTTTAGCCTTTAGGCAGGAGCTTTGCTCGTTTGTTACAAGGGCAATGTTTGCTCATTAAAATGCTTAGAATTTTAAAATAAGTTCTCTCAGTCAGTGCACATGCTCACAGCTATTTTTACCAACCATATACTTTATTTATAAATTCCTCACATCCTCAGAGGTAGGGTCTGTTTGCATATTTCCCTCAGGGATGCATAATAAACACCAGATGGAAAGGCCACATACTCTCAAACACATAGCTAATAGAAAGGTATTAACTTTTAGTAATAATGCAATAAAACATACATAAAATATATAAACATATATAAAATAATTATATTTGCCGAACAGGGTTTGTACAGTACGCCATTAATACATGGTCAATGTCAGTTGTGAAGCCAGAAAATCCTCCTGGGACCATAATGACCTCCACTCAAAGGTTCCTGCAGACCGTCACCAAGAGGGTTCTCCAGAGGTATTATTAGGTCTATAAGAATTCATCAGCAATAGTAACATGTTGGCTTCTTTACTGAGACAGTGAAAAGTGTTTGTTTTTTTGTGCGCACGCACTCACCAGTCTTGATAGAAGTGTATTCAATGTATTGAAATAGTAATAGTATCGGGTTATCAATATTTCAGTCCCCTTGTGGACCTTTGTCATAGGGCAGTATTCAATGAGGCCAATTCGCCCTGTTTCACAGCAAATTTGTGCTATTTTCGCATTGGAAGGTGATTTTTTGTGTCAGAAAGTGAATCACCCTATTCAATGTGCACTTTTCGCCATCTTTCTAAGTGATTTTCACCGTGTGTCGCCGTGTAGCAAATCGCCATCTTTTCATGGTGAAGTGGAATGTGAACTTTTAAAATAAAGTTTTTTTTTTTTTTTACATTTGGTGTCAAAAAATCAGGAATTTTATTCTGTGAAGGGGCATGCTATTTTTATTCATGTGCTTATAGCACATGAATATATATTTAATACATTATTTTTTTTACACATAACAGCCAGCAGAGGTCCGGGAGCCGAGAGCCGCTCATTAGATATTCATATATTCACTGCTCCTGATCATTACATATGCACGATCCCCTGCTGGCTCTCCCGGGGGGGCAGCTTGTGCTGCCTGGGTCCCGGGGAGCCCTCCTCACCTCCACATACATTCTGGGGCAGGCAGGGAGACTTCTATCTCCCTGCCTACCGCTGTCCCCCGGCTCCCTGCGGGACGCTGCAGGGGTTAAGATTCTCCGTCAGGGGCAGCGAGCCCCTGCGACGTTGAATAGCAGGGGGACAGTGAGGCTCTGGAACACGGCGATAGTGCAGCAAATCCTAAACAGGATTCGCTGCACACCGCGATTATGTACATTGAATACTGCCCATAGTATTAAATCAATGATCCCCTAGTGATGCCTATGCACCAGGAGGCCCAGTTGAACTGCTTATTGCAATCATCATAATGACGTGTCCTTTTAACTTTTTAATAACGACTTAATCATACTTAACTCTTTCAGTGCCAACATCTCTGTGAGAGGTGTGTAAAATATTCAATAAAAATGCCAGCGTCATTTACATTTGTTATATAAATGCCCCCCCCCCCCCCCCCCCCCCCCCTCCCAAAAAAAAAGATTCCTATATAAGGTAACATTACAGGACATTATGATGAATAAAAATGTTTGCTTGCCAATTTTCACACCTATTTTGACAAATTAACTTGGCACTCAAAGGGTTAATAATCTGTGTAGATTACTCAACCATTAACCACTTGAGTGGTATGCCTGGAAATTTTTCCGGGCTAAACTGCGCTGCCGCAGCGTGATGACCTGAAAGATTTACGGGCATACCACCATATTGAAGGTGTGTGCCAGTGGTGCCTGCAGCTGTGCACCACCTGTCCAGACTCCCCCCACCTCCACTCCCATCGCTCCCCCTCACCTCTCCACTCTGGCAATCATATGCCGGAGCACCCCTGCTACTGCCCCGCCACCATTAGTTGCAGGGATCAGGGATGTTCGGCGCAGCTCGGGGGGGGGGGCCTCAGGAGTTCGGGCACCCGAATCCTCCCGAGCTGCCCCAAAACATCCCAGGGCCTGCCACCTGTTGTGAACGGCGGCTGGGGCAGCAGCAGGGCCCGGGAGCTCTGGCATACGATTGCCTGAGAGGATGGGGAGGGGGAGCGTCAGGAGGGAGGGGGTGGCCCACCACTTTGTGGAGGGTTTTGCTGGGGCTGGACAAACCTGCCCTGGTAGGTTTGTCCTGCCCCAGAAAAACCCACCACTCAAGGGTTTAAATGTAAAAGGCAAATTTATTTATTTATTAACAGCATATTCCGTTGCGCTTTACAACAAACATGGTATTTGTATTGTATTACTTACTCCTATAACAATGTTGTAGACTCCTGCATATTGGCATCAGAGTCAAGTACCTACACTGGAAGTATATTCAGTGTCTGGAGCACATCGTAGGACGCTTGGGTGTAGTGTAACTAAAGCTAACTTGAGAGGTATATAACTGGAAATCCTGGTATATGGAATGCACCGTGACCTGCATCATGCAAGGCATCAAATGTGGAAATGCATCACCGCAGTGGAATGCACGGCAGGGCGTAACTACTGTTATCCATTGTATATGCAGCTACATATGCAGAACTTAAACACCATGCTGGAATGAAAAAAACATCATGGTGAAACGTACAATAGTGTGCAAAAACCGCTAGATATTAAAGACATCTACAAATGCAAATAAGTGTCTACAGTAATGCTGGATGACTGCATGGATTACACTGAGCCTCCATGGGGACTCCTGGGAGGAGTTCTGAAATTTTGAAAATTCTATTTTTTATAGTTGAACTATTACCTGATGGACAAGCAGCAGCAGGACAGTTTTTTTTTTAGCGCTTTTTTTCTGGATGTACTGGTATTTTTTTATTATTATTTTTTTTTCTGGATGTACTGGATGTACTAAACATTGAGCAAGTGGTTTAAAAAAAGATGCACCGTAAATTAGTAGGTAGGTAGATATATCATTTATCTGAGGCTTGTTCCCCAATTACAAGCGGTTATCCTTTCTTCTAAATATTTATTGTACAAATTACACAAATTCCATTAAAATAGCAAAAAAACTTGTGATTCAAAAGGATAGCTTGCTGTCTACAGCTGCAAATCACAGAAAGACATCGCTGACAAATTTGTTGCGCTATTACACTTGCTGGACCTTGTTACAATCTGTTGCACTCTATTACAGTTTGTTGCCCCTTATTTGATTGTAATCAATTACGCATTATGATCTACGGTGTATCATTACCTAAGGTCAATTCCCAATTTTTTTATGAAATGATCTTTTGTCTTATTGCATTTTCTTGTACCACTCCCAAGAGAAGACCTGCAGAAATTTGAAAGAATATCAATAAATGTGTTTCAAATAATTAATAAAAACAGTAAGGGTGCCCCAACAAAAACTCTTCTTTGTTTCTTTGGTGAGATTAAGGTTTGGGTAGGTAATATATATATATATATATATATATATATTTTTTTTAGCAAAAAAATGTTAATTTATTTTTTACACTACAATTTAGATTTCAGTTTCAACATTTTTGACAGATTCCGACACACGGGCCTAGAAATCAGGTGAAATCGGACAAATCACATGCGTTTTAGATCCAAACCGATATGATGTCCTGTGTACATTGGATCAGAGCCCCTAGATCGCAAGTGCTGCACGTAGGATCAGATAGCCTCTGGTACCACTTGATGAGATAGCATAAGATATATCGTATCCTGCCTTCTGGGAAGCTCCCGGAGGTTTCAAGGGGGAAACCGCTGAAACTTTTCCTCTCAGAGAAGTCACAGTAATGTATGGGGGCCTTAATTCTCTCTGTACGTTACACATCTGCCCCACCTGCAGTGCAACATTGTTTTGCCCAGTGTCTTCCTTTTTCTGGTTTACCTACAAACATGAATCAAGCAGTTCAGTTATAGTGTGTACACACGGTTCGATTTCCTTTCCGATGTTGACGATATAGTCAACATCGGAATCGGATGGGTTTTAACCCTTGCGATCCCGATCCCGATGCACGTTCATGTATCGGAAGCCAGAAAATCTTGGATGCCTTGTCTATATAGTGCAGATCTGCACTATATAGTCAAGATTGGATGCAAATCGGATGTGCCTTAAGATCCTATCCACGATCCTATCTGATCGGATTGTGGATAGGATCTTAAGGCACATCTGACCGTGTGTACACACCATTAGTAACCAATCTACTCCTCACTCACTGACATTATCCATTATTGATGAGCAAGCCACTTTGTCTGTTCTGTACCTATGTATAAGTCATAATACAAACCTATGAAATTATTGCCAATTGTTGTATAGCGAATGGTGATTTATACACAAGGAGAAAATGAAGTTATTTTATTGATAAACCCATAAAAAAAATAAATTGATAATAAAAGTAAACTGGATAAAACTTATAGAAATAGATTCATAGATTTGACCCTCTTTTTGAGAATGATGGTTACATTGGCCAAGAAGGTGGTGTTACGTTCTTGGACATCGCCCCAGGGCCTTCATTGTCCTCTGTTGAGGCGGAATGGACAAAACTGCTTTATTTTGATATACGTGCACCGTTGCCAGATATTGAGAACGGAGTTGAACGCCTTCATATAAAATGGGGTGTCTATATTGATTCATTAGATCAAACCACAAGAACGCATGTCTTCAAGATATTCGAAGGCACTACGTGGTACTTAATTCGGACAATATCATGAGGTATACCGGAAAGTTTCCTGCAGGGAGGGAATAGAAGAAATTTAAAGTGGAAAGAAGAATATATGTCAAATTGGGGTATCCAATTCTATGTCTTTTCCCCTATATTTCTTGTTTTATTTTTCCTTTATTATTTATTGTTTTATTTTAGATGACAAAAATATAAAATTAGCGATCTGTGGAATGTGTTATAATGTCACTTGAATAAAAGAAAAAGAAATAGCTTCAGATTTTTAGCAATATAATCATAATACATATAGGGCGAGATGTACTAAGCCTTGAAAAGTGATAAAATGGGGAGTTATAAACCACCATCCATTCAGCTCCTACCTGTAATTTTTCAAACACAGCTTGTGACATGGCAGGTAGGAGCTGATTGGCTGGTGGTTTATCACTCTCCATTTTATCACTTTTCAAGCTTAGTACATCTGGCACAATCTTGAATTGCGGTACAGTAAACTAAATATATAATCAATATACAGTACTGGCAATAAAGTATCAACTTCACCCCAAAAGGGGATATTCCAAATATACTGTCCATAGAGAATGACGTTTTAAAAGGGGCTTTCCAAATCTATTGGTCCTTAAGGAGCAATTAGCCATCTGTTTTCTGTAGCTAGTATCGCAGGGATTCCTCATTTAACCCAGACTTCTGCACAGTTTCAAAAAAATAATTTGTTTTTAAGTTCCCCTCTCTATTTAGGTCTAAATTCAGGGTTTGTTTTAACGCTTTGCTAAGGCCCTGAAGAGGCCTGGATAAATCTGCAGCTGCTGTGATCAGCAACCGTTATGTTACCAGTAATCCTCATGCAGCGGTGGACATTAGCACTACCCTACATAGCTTATATTTCTTTAGGATTTCATGGAAATAAAAAAAAAGGGATCAATTGTTCCAGCCTCAACGGTCCACCAGAAAGCTTACTCAACCATGGGCATTTGTTATGGTTGTTTGAAATCATGCACAGGTGAGTAAATCTAATTTACTGGGTCAGTACTTGTGGGTCCTACTTCCTTCCACAACCTCAAAACAAGAGAATACTTGAGGGTTGGGGTTGAGAACCACTGGTTTAGACAAAGAGCATTTCAGCAGTAGTTAAAAAGAAAACAGATACATTCTTTGGGCCTTATTCTAGTTCACTCCTTCTGACAAAATCCTTCTTAGATGGACAAAACCATGTGCACTGCAGGGGGGCAGATGTAAAATGTGCAGAGAGAATTAGATTTGGGTGAGTTTTGTTTCTGTGCAGGGAAAATACTGACTGCTTTATATTTACACTGCAATATAGCTCTCACTTTGAAGTAAAACTCCACCCACATCTAATTCTCTGTGTACATGTTACATCTGCCCCACCTGCAGTGCACATGGTTTTGTCCATCTAAGAAGGATTTTGTCAGAAAGAGTGGACTAGAATAACCCCCTTTGTCCACCTGCATGATAGGATGTTACTGTAAGGTTGTTGTGCAATGTTAGTGGTAGATTGTAAAAAACAAAAAAAACAATTGGCCACCTAGGAGTCAATCAGGAGTAGCTAGGCGGCCAATATCAATATTCGGAGGGAGGAGCCGCAGGATGGAAACACATCGTGCGTCTCCTGTCAGTTCATGCTGGCACCAGGTTTAGCGATTTTTTTATTTTACAAAGTCCCCTGGATGCCTACTTTGGACCGATCTATGCCGGAGGAGCCTTGCAAGTATAATTTCCTTCTACAGGTACCCTATGGATTTCTTCAGGACCACCGAACGGATGGACAAAGACTTATCTACAGGGTCAAGATAGGCAAGTATCAGTATGAAAGGGCTCTGAATGTAATAAAGTTTTATTTTTTCAGGTGTCTGTGTGTTTTTAACTATTGATTCTGCTGTGGAACTAGGAGTCCCAGTAAGCCCATTAATGGACCGCATGCTGGGACTTGTAATTCTCCAAGTCCCAGCATGCGGTCCAGGCTTGCTGGGACTCATAGTTCCACTGCAGAACCCAACGGTTTTCATCTATCTTTTACACATTTATCAGACCGGTGGCCACCGCTCCAGGGCCACCGGGGACAGCCCCAGGCTTCAACCTGGGTAAGTAAATTCTGGAGGGGGAGGGGGACCTCTACTCATTTTGTCCCCTGTATTTTGGGAACCAGGACCTGCCCTTGGGCCTGGTTTAAAAAAATAAAGGGGACCCTTATTTGAATGGTTTTCTGATGTTTTAAAACCAGAACCGGTTCTTTGAGTCTGGGACTGGTTATGCCTGCACTAAAGCTTGCACGGATCTAATTGATATGTGCAGGCTTCTGCCAAATACGCCTGGAAAATGGAGTGTATTTTCCCGGCCGTATCCCACTAATTGCCGGTAATTACAGACATATTGAAAATAGGGCTGCTTAGTAAATTAGGTATCACCATTTTTTGAATGATGATTCCTATTTGTATTTGTAAATACAAATATGAATGTGCCATCAATACGAAAACTAATTTACATATTTTTGGGATAGTAAATGTTGAAAATACGAATACGTATAAAATAGGCGTATTTTTGGATACAAATACTCCTATTTTTTACATATTTTTCTTAGTGACTATCCCCCTATGTGTTCAGTCTAAACCATCCGAGAGTAGTCACACTTACAAAAATAGGCAATAAACATTGAGGGTGCTGTGGCCTGTTCGATTCCCACAAAACTTGCCACTGTAGATTTGTTACTACAGAAAAGTTGGGTACACACCTGACTGTCGTCATGACAGCTGGTCTGCCTGTGTCAGAGCAGCCAATCCAGATAAGTATAAACACAGATTGGCTGCTTAACAAAAATATTTGGGGTACACACCCACTGACAGACCCACCCCTTGCTGAACACAGCATGTTACAGCCTTCTCCCTTACACTCTCCAGGGTCTTTATTGCTGATGCCCGAGCCGGACTCGTATGCCTTCCCTCTTATGCCCGCCTCCCCCTTGCTCTCTCCTGCAAGTGCAACCCCCCCACATACACACCTCCCTGCAAGTGACAGCCTTTCCCCTTTGTCTCTATCCATCCTCTGTCTCCCTAACATACTCTCATGCTGCCCATCTTTCTATCTTTGACAGTATGTGTGTCTCTATCTCACTCTGACACTCTCTCTGTCATTCCTGCTCTCTCCCTAACACTTCCTCTCTGACAATGCTAGACTACATTGCTCTGTAACAATCTCTTTCTCCCTGACACTCTTCAGTGTTTTAAGATTTTGCTATGTGGCTCACCAAGTTCTAGTTACGCCCCTGCTGCTGCTGAGGAGGATAAGGTAAGTAAAGTGTACAGATAACTTACCACAATATCCTTCCTCATTAGCTTGGACCCCTGGTCTCCACAATCAAATCTTAAAAAGGCGCTTAATCATTACAATGTTGTTTTATCTACAGAATTATTTCCCTCGTTTGTCAGAGTCAATGCCTATACACATGCTTTAATTAAAAAGTGTTGGGCTTATAAAAAATTTAAGCAAATCAAGCCAAACTAAGTAGCTGTACAATACATTAGCAAATGTGAAACATTTATTTTCTACAGCAAATTAAATTTGCCAAGGCCTATTATGTACAGTCACCAATGTTTTGGTTCTGGCCTCTATCTTTATCAAGATGTCAAGCTCGGGTTAAAACGTTGGAAAGCAGTACTTTGCATGATTTGTGAAATAAAATGACTGCTGTTGAAGTCTGATTTAGAGGAGGACACAGTTGATATGTGGGATCATATGGGTACGTATTTCTTTATCAAATGTTATATCAACAGTAAATATGGCTAAAACTAAACAAAATGGGAAAACAATAAAAAATAGCCATTAACATAATAATAATTGCAGGTTTAGTGGAATGTAATTTCAAATAACATCATATGTGAAAAACACAAATTTCAAGTTGTTTCTCTTTTATACACACAATAAAGACCATCTAGTCTCCAAAACATATAAAACATATTTATTGACGGTATGGGGAAATCAATTTGTTTTCCTAACAAAATGACATAAACCATATAAAGACTAAAGGTGCCCATACACGGTGCAATAATTGCATGCGTTGTGGTCTAGATCGCATTGCATTGCATGCAAATTGCATGCGATGCGATCGGGACCTAGTTCAAAAAGTATGTGCAGCACATACTTTTTGACCTGTGTGATGGAAGTGAGCGGCGGCATGCATTGCACCGTGTATGGGCACCTTAAGTTCTGAAGAAGGCCATAATATAAAATCATATTTTAGTGTAGCCAATTTTCTTTAAGACACATTTAAAATACAAGTTGAAACATTTTTTCAATTTTGTTTTATTTTCTGAACGTCTTATGAGTCTGTTTCTTTTGTTCTGTATAGTAAATCTGAGTATCTCCTGCAAATACAGTAAATTAAGCAGTAACATGACTAAAGCAGAAGATGGAGCTGTTACATTACATGAAATAATACTCTGTAAACGATCCAAAATAAAAAAAGAACATTTGATGGTGCTGAAATAGTATTGTAAAGAGCCATGTTTAGTAGTCATCATCTTGTGTTTGCCATTGTCTAGTGTACTGGTCCTCCATACCATACTTCTACACTCACAACATATGCTAGACTACTGCTGAAGGGGAGGGCAACTGTTTTCTAGGACGCTGCTTTTTTGGCTATTCAAAAAGGTGGGCTTCCATCAGTTCTGTAATGAATTCATTAAGCAAAGTATAGCCCATGCCGTAGCTTCCTCGCTCCGTCATACTAGCAGTTACGCAGCAAATATTTTAGGATGAGAAAAAGCCAATTTTTAACAATGATATATAAGTACAGCCCTACATAATGCCAGATGACATGGCTGCTTTGCCAAATATAGTCTTAACTCTTCCGAGCTGCTGATAACTTGGCCAGAGTACATCTTAATGAACCCCAATCCATTGCTTTAGCCAATATTAGGACACCTGAAGAAAGAGGTTTTATTTATTTTGAATATGCAGATTTAAATAACTATGGAAACCTAACATGCAAGAAATACCTTTACTATGATGGCACCTGCCCCTAGTCGCAGGAGATGTTACATGCGGTTATTTTTCCTGAGGCACTTACTGGTCCTGTAACACAGAACTGGCCAATACAATTTTTTAACCATTTTTAAATGGCTGCAACAAAAATCTCCTCGGTTAATCAGCTTGTGATTGGTTGTTCTGTTTCTTTAACACAGCTCTCATCCAGGGCTGTGAGACAAACAGAGAGTCATGAGATACCATTACAAGGGCTTCAGCTTTGGGTAGGGGCCACCATAGCAAAGATTAGCTAGGTGGTAACTGAGCTTTATTCTAGATTATCAACAGTGACAAGAGACCTAGGGAGCACCTGATCACTACTAGAGTAAATGCACGAATCGCAAACATTAATAGCATGTATGTGGTATGCCATGGAATGTGCTGCTTTGACCTGTAGCAATAGACACTGGTTTTTCATTAGTCTAATTTGACACTTGAAATTAATGAATATTGGATAGGTTGCTGTGAGTTGCAACTGATGTATGGTGAGCCATGGTTAAGCCTTCATATCTGCACATAATCACTATATAGAACAATCCATAGCGATAAGGTCTCCTGTTCCTGTTGCTAGTAAGCGCATTTATCTTCTCTTGCAAAAACCAAAGCACGCTCCGCTAAATGGCCAATAACAGAGATTTAGTGTTTTACTGCTTTTCTTCCTTCATTTCTAAACAATACATTTATTCAATCATAAAAGTGCAAAACGAAAACCTAAACATTTATCAAAATGTTCTGACTTGTGTGTGTATGTAAAATATTGCATTGTTTAAGAACTCATCTTTGTGCAAAGGAAAGGACAAAAAAAATCATATTAAGATTCCAGCTCACTTTAGTATATTTATACACAAATATAAAACAAATAAATAGCGGATTACGCTGTGTCCCTTATTCAAGGAACGTAAGCTGAAAGCATAATAAAATGGTCACATAAACGTTACACACATGTACCATCCAAACCAGCCACCCTGGAAATGCTGATGTGGCGATACATTTGTAGTGTTGCTAAAACCTCAAGACAGATTTGTTTTTGCAAAAATTAAATTTTTTTGTTCCGTCTTTCATGACCTACTGAAAATGAGCCTGAGAAATGTTATTAAAAAGGCAGCCCCTTGTAAACATCTCCTTTATAGGAACAGTAGCAAGTGGGAGTGTATCCACTCAGAATAGAACCTTCAATGTAACACTTAAAAAACAAAAATACAGCTTATTTCTGGGCTTTCAGGATTTGCTTCTCATGGGAAAGTCCTCCCAGCCAGTCAGGTTATCCGGACTGTAACCGCTCAGTTCTAGTTGTTCATTTCATAGAGTCCATTGCAAATTACTAGGTCTTTTGTTCTGCCGTTGTGGCAGCTTGTAAGGGAGCTTCTGGCTTCACTATCTGGTATGTGATGAGATATTCTGGGTAAGCCTGTTTAATGAAACACAATGTTGTTATACGTCACACAGAACAGAGCTTACACATCATCACATTTTGTTTGGTCTACAATTTCCTCACTGTAAAAAAAAATATCATCTCTTATTAATACACCATGGTCTAGATCAGGCATGCCCAACGTTGGCCCTCCAGATGTTTTGAAACTACACATCCCAGCATGCTTTGCAATAGTTTTAGCATTCTCTAATAGCAAAACTGTGGCAAAGCATGCTGGGATGTGAAGTTTCACAACATCTGGGAGGGCCAACGTTGGACATGCCTGGTCTAGATCAAGTCATAGGTACCAGGTCATGTACAATGTTCTAGACCAGGGGTGGCCAAACCTGTCCTCAAGATCTACCAACAGTGCATGTTTTCCAGGCAACCTGTGGATCTATAGTTGCATGTTGGAAAATGTGACCGTTAGTATTGACTGCAGCTGTGCAACAGCTAGGTGATGTGGAAAACGTGGACCGTTGGTAGATCTTGAGGACCGGTTTGGCCACCCCTGTTCTAGACACTCTGGATTTGGGGTGGGTGGAGGCCTAAACTCTTCTAGCAAAAGGCTATGCTTCTGCAAGAACTCATTCCTGCCTACATAGTGACTGCAGTTTGCAACATGTCACCAAACGACACCACCGAGTTATGTGAAAAGTACGAATTGCAATAATGACAATGAATGATCTAGAAATTGTGGCAATTACAGCGTCATGGTGCAATGAATACCATGACTGGGACATTACTATACCAGGCCACACTCTATATAGAAATGATAAAACTTATGTTAAAACAGAATAAATACTACTTAATACAAAACCAAAGAAACAAGGACATCATTTTGCACTGGGTTGATCTATAGACCACCAGGACAGGGAGAGAAAATAGACCAGGAACTATTACAGGACACTACAATGGCATTTAAAGGAAAGGCCATAATCATGGGTGACCTTTATGTAAACAGGGAAGTATGAACTTTCTAAATTCTTTGCAGGGAACATCTCTCAAGCAATTGGTGAAATTCCACTCATAACAGTGCTATTTTACACTTGATACTCAAGTCTGAATTACAGTAGGCCTCATCTACAGAAGGATATACTGTAAATACATTACAGGCGCTATAAAGCAGGGAAACTAAAATGGTGGCCTACATCACAAATATGTATTAGAAATAATTTGAGGGATTTTGATTTTTTTTCCCCAAAAATATTTTAAATAAAACAAATGGCATGGGGCACTAAATCTAATATTTTGTTGCAAAAGTTTTAGAGGCAATCATTACAATCAATGGTTCACTGTAAGTATGGTGCAATTTTCTTATAAAGCTTGATTTTTTTCTTCTGTGACTTTAGAGCTGATGTAACTTGCCAAAAAGCTCCTGTTTCGACTGTCCAAAAGCATTCATCCAGAAGCAAAATGGCTTTTCAATGGGCCTAATTCAGATGTGGACACAAGTTGCTATCACTGCTGCTTTTTTCAAAAGTGGAGTCCTCCTAGATCTTATCCCATGGCGCCCAGTGTTGCTCAAATAGCATCAGATGGTCTTATAGACTTTACCTATATACTTTTCTATAACTTTCTTTCTGATCTCCTCAGGAAACATTGTCCTCTGGTTTATGTTTAATGCACACTATGTTTGTTTCCTTGAATTAACATCATTTGAGCTACCACTATAATACAATTGTTTATTATCTTGGTACTTGTTTCCTAGCATGGCGCCCATCGCATTGTATACCATAAGACTAAATATGTTATGCGATGCAACGTTGTACGGCATACAATGCGATGGTATAGGATTTTTTTTATTGTACACCCACCCAGATGGGTCCTTACAATGTTAAATGCCCCCCACTATCAATGCCAACCTGAAGCGTGGCGATCGGCAACGGTACGCGTCCTCTGACCTTTTCATACCCCCACTATCCACGTCGGCGTGGAGTTGACTTTATATAGTGTGGTGAGCGCAGTGAGCCCCGTGAGGGGACGCGGAGTACATGTAAAGTAATACACGTCCGCTCACCACACTATCTAAAATCAAATCCATGGCCGACGTGGATAGTGGGGGTATGAAAAGGTCGGAGGACGCGTACCGCTGCGCTCGCCACACTTCGGGCTCGCATTGATAGTGGGGGTGGCATGGGGGTGCTTATACAATAAAAAATCGTATTGGGGCTGCTTTTAACATTGTAAGCACCCATTAGGGTGTTTATACAATAAAAAATCGTATTGCATCGCATGTGGCTATATGGCATGCAGTGCGGTGGTATAAGATGCCATAAGATGAAAAAATTGGGCGCCGTGCTAGGAAACAAGTACCATTCTCTTTTCTATGGGGTATGTGGGCGTGGGTATGGGGCGTGTAGGCATTGCAGGTGGTGTTTGAAGAATAAGCAATCAAGTATCCCTTTCCATAGTTTCTTTGCATTATTCTAAGCATAACAGCTTTTAATTTCAGACAACGGCTTTTCATTTCTAACTTTTCAGGTGAAATGAAGAGTTCTGTCAATGAGATGAAGGTACCAACCAATTTGTCCACATCTGTATATATTCTGTAATGCTCATGCAACACTAAAAACTAGTAACAGGAGTAGTGTATGGTGATACTATAAATGTGTTTATATTTGCATTTTGACTCACGAATCAACAAACACACACTAAGTGGGTATTCAAAACCGAATCCGACTGACTGGACGTTCCCAACAGTGGGATTCACGATGGCTAAATTGTTGATATAAAAAAAAGCTAAATCTGAAAGACTTCAATGCTGTTGAAAACGGCAGAAATTAATAAGAGAGTGCCGCCATTTTCGCTGGTGGAAATATAGCATAGATTGAATATATATATACTGGTGTATATATCTCCTGTACACCCTCAATCATTCGATAATGTTTGTCAGATTATATTTTAGGTCATTAACAGGCAATTCAAGGTAACAAACTACTACTATATACCTGTTCTCCTCTGTAGATGACATACTCTGCATATGCCAGCCCATTTACACTTGGTCTGCCAATGACCGAGTGATGCCCTGGAGGAGCATGTGCCATCTTCATAGTGCTGAATTGCAAGAAGGATTTGCCAAGTGTCACTCTACAGAATAGCATTTGTCTGACGAGAAGGGGAAAAAAAAGAGTTTAGGTGCATTTTCACAGTTTCACACAATATGGATTAATCTGGATATATGAACTTTGCTTGGTATGGTAAACAAGTCATGAATTTATTTAGAAAAATGTAAATAATTAATAAATAGCTCCTCAATTAACACTACATTTCTTGTCTATTTGTATAATATTTAAAAAATATCATTCTTTAGGACATCCTTTTTTGTTTCATTCATTTTTGTTTTAAAATGACAAGATAAACTAAAAATAGCAGATTCAAAATTCTAAACTGCAAAATGCCTAAGCCGCGCAGGGTTTAACTTTCCCGGGACATTTACGATGGGTTGAATATTATTTTTAATGCCAAACTAAAGACTCAGCAAGGTCACTTATAACTCACAAGCAGAGCGCCCCGGCAACTAATTTCCTCCAAATGACAACATTTGATGGCATTGTGAGGAAAGTGTAATAAATCTCGCTCCTGACATTTAAAACCTTGCTCTGTCAGCACAGTAAGAAAATAAGTGTGCTACAAAGTATGATTTGCAAAAAACAGTTACCCGGAACCTTGAACATCAATATATCACACTGATTCCTACACAAGAAGTTACAGTGATCACAAACCTTAATCCTCTTTAAAAAGGACATTAGCATATGTTTCTCACTCCAGGCTGTTAAATATGAGATCATGCCCAGCAATCAGCGTTCAAGAGATAAAGGGGCAGATGTATAAAGCTTAACAAGAGATAAAAACAAGGGTGATAAGGAGAGATAAACCCCCAGCCAATCACCTGCTAACTGCCATGTTACAGCCTGTGTTTGAAAAAAGTCAGTAAGGAGCTGATTGGCTGGACGTTTATCTCTCCTTATCACCCTTGCATTTATCTCTTGTTAAGGCTTAATACATCTGCCCCATTATGAGATAAAGGGGTTTATTGGCTATGCATTGGAGAGGGATATAGTAGTGAAAGTACCAGCCAATCAGCTCCTAATTGCCATGTTACACCAGTTAGGAGCTGGTTGGTTGGTACTCTCTCTATACTTGAATTGGTCTATTTTTCTATTTCATAAGCAAAATTGAATCTAAATCAAATGGACATCGAATGGTTTTCAGCCTCATTTGATTCCAATGCGGCATCAAAATCGAATAGAAAATAGACTGTGCAGGAAAAACTATACAGCACATATCTGTACTATATCGTCCAAATCGAATAAGTTTTGCTTGACGTTCAATTTGATCCCAATCCAATCGGGATCTAATCGCAAGCAACATCACAGCTTAGTGAATAGACCCTATCTAGGTACATTTTGTACTTGCACTAGATAGACACAAACACTCCCTTTAACAGAAACATTAAGACTGCCTCATGCAGTATACAATTTCTTGCTAGGTTAGTTTCCTCCAATGACCTTGTAGTTAAGTAGTAAGGGCCCCCATACATTAGTCCGACTTGTCCTAAGGACAAGTTGGACCTGGTTTCCCCTGCTGCTCCCCGGGAGGGGGAGACACGATTATGCACTTGATGTGCCAAGTTTTGCATATGATAAATCGAATGCGATTTATCATATACAACTCCCTGGGAGCTGCAAGGTGGAGGGAGCAGGGGGGGCGGCAGACAGCGAGGTGGCGGATGCTGTGAGGCGGCTGGCGGGGGACAAAGAGGCGGCAGACATCGGGCAAGTGGAGCAGGAACAGGGAGCTATCAGTGACATGCTACAAGGGGAAAAAAAACCATACAATGAATGGGCAGCCATTGATTGGCTGAGCGCTCTCTCAGCTGGTCAGCAATTGGCTGAGAGAGCGCTCAGCCAATCACAGGCTGCACAATCATTGTATGGGCTTTTTTCCCCTTGCAGCACGTTACAGACAGCTCCCTGCTCCGACTTCCTTTGCCTCTGTGCACCCTGTCAGCCACCTCACAGTGTCCGCCTCCCCTGCTCACCTCACAGCATCCCCTGCCCGCCTCACAGCGTCCCCTGCCCGGCTGCACACAAGATTTTGCAAATCTTATGTGCAGCCGGTCCGACCTCCCAACTAGGATCCGATGCGCATGGGACCGTGCATCGGGTCGGACCGGGTGTCTGGACATGCGAATTGGCCTGATTTCACTGCCCGATTCATCTGAATCGGGTGAAATCAGGACCAAATCGCATAGTGTATGGGGGCCTTAAGGTCTCTTATGCTAATAGGTCAGCCTAGTAATAGTTGCTCCTGTATAAGAAACATCTATTTTTAGAGTAAAAGATGCTTGGGGGAACAAACCTGTGGCATATATAACATGATCTGTCTTTGTGCGTTGGGCAGCCAGTTCCTCCACCTATGCCGTAAACATACTGGTTACTTTTTGAGGAGTTTTCGGCAAAATATATGCCAGCCCCAAACATGCCACCAATGTAAGCATGTCGCTCGTCAAAGCCTTTATGAATGATTGCATTGATGAAGGGAGAGCCTGTGGGGGAAGTGGAAAAGTTAAAGAAAAAGTTTCAATATAAAAAGCTGTGAAAAGTAGTTACTTTTGCACATAGAAAGTGAATACTTGTATGAACATACTGCAGTTACTTGTGGAAATTACAATCTACAATCTAGTATACTGTTCTAAAGGGATAAGGCATAAGGGGGTCTTGTAAAGAACCATGGGGTGCAATAGAAATACTAGAGGCCTACTAACGCAGCTTTGAAGGGTAAAACATTTGCAGAAAAATTAAGCTGGGTACACACTAGACAGCTATATTTCTCATTCTAGTGATTATCTGTAGTTTATCTCATTCTAGTGATATATCTGTAGATGTCGTGAATAGGTCTGTGAATGATGTCATTCAAAATGGTCCTGCAGCACGACTGTATGTGTGTACAGGTGACCTGCTGACATCACAGCTGTGCAGGCAAATTCAAATGCCCACCTTAAGTGAAGTCTGACCTGACATTGAGACGCAGATTGGTAAGTATCGCTTAACTAATAAGCCACTCTCTTGATGGGATGGTGAGTATATCTTTTAAGTGTGTAGCTAGACTACAGTACTGTTTTAGCACTACAAGCAATAAATATAATACAAATACGATTTGAATGCCTTATTAGCTTCTCAATTATACTTACACCCTAGGAGGATCACAGTATGTGTACAGGAAGTATGTACCAGAGACTATTAGGCTCAAAGGCGAAGCTTACAATGTGAGGAAAATAACTTTTACGCCCAAGGTATTCAGGCACAGACCCCTTTACTCACGTAGTAAAATTGCGGCTACCATGCGTTCACATATAGGATCAGGAATAAATATCCGTAGCTATGGGTTAACGGGTTTGCAGCACCTGCAATAAGGGCACTTAACACAGATCTCCATTTGAGCCTGAGGGGGAGGCTTGAACAGAACTTCATGGTAAGTGCATCCTCTGGGCTGTAACTGAAGAGCCCTGGCAAACACATTAGCCTGCAGCCAATTAAATCCAGCCCTATGTATACTATAATACCTTTTCCAGGATAAAAGTGAAAGTCAACCTAACATACAATGAACATAGGGTTATTTACTCGTCGGAGAAAAAGTAGAATTGAATAATTAACCCTTCGAGTTCCAACATCTGTGAGCGATGGTCAAAATATCCGCTAAAAATGTTGTTTAAAAAAAGATTATATTTCTTACTTAAGGTAAACATTCGATAATATTGGGGGAAAAAGGGGAAAGGGAAAAAGTTCCGCACTGAAACGTCCTTTTGTTCGCCTTATGTAGACTATATCTGCATTCTCTAGTTTTTCTTGTATTGACCTTTTTTATAAACCTTTTTATTCAAGAGGGGGAGAATGACATGTGGTGCTACCCTTCTCTAAATTTATAGATATACACAAAGGAAAGGGGAGGGAACAGTAGAGAATGGGCGGGTGCACTCTGCAGATCGCTATGTAAGGCGTCCAACTGATTTCATACACTTTAAAATTCAACTTTTATTTGGTATACTTTAAAAGAGAAGAAGTAAACTAATTACTAGTTCTCATTAGAACAAATATATAGAAGTGGATAAAGTTTAGAAAGGTGATTAAAATAAATCGTGATGTAGACGCTCAACCAATTTAAATGTGTTACTGTCTCATATTAATCCCTAATCCACTTGGGAGAAGGGGCTTTTGTTTGTTAGTTATATGTTTATTCTGACCGTATTATTGGCTCCGACCAAGTGTTTTACTTTCTTTATTATGCGCTTATTCCACTATACAAGTATAATATATGACAGTTGGACTGTGTCAGTGATACACATTAACCAGTCTGTTCTTCCGTTGTCACTTCAAACATTAAATATTAAGTATTGTGACAGGCATATATTGGCCACCTCTGGTCCATCCAATCGTGCTATATTGTGTCACAATATACTTGTATATGTGCATGTGATATTCAGGTATTTTTTGGATGAATATCTTATTTAGAATGCATTCTAAATTATCCAACCATTCATATTTGATGGTAATTCTTTATATTTAGCTGTTCGTCAAATTGAATCATGTGTACACACCATCCAATTTCACTGGTCAATTTTTCGAAATTTTTGACTGTTATTCATCCATCTGTTTGACCCCTCGTGCATATAGAGTTGGTGGTCAAAACAGTAGTGAATATATACAGTGCCTGTAATATTATAAGGATACAGTCCACAGCACCTTGTTTTATTGATTGTGACCCATGCAGTTAATTGTCGCTGCATATACTTCTATATCTAGCGGTCATTTACTATCGGTTGCTGTGTGGATCCTTATTCCCCTATATTGTAAATCAGATGCGCTTCACCACTTTATGGGGATATGTAACAGTGTTCGTGTATGAACATCAGGCAAAACAGCCATAAATCACGTGCTGTATGCACTGACACAATGCTGGCCGCTTTCCTTTAGTGTTAGCGCTGCGGCACCAGCTTATGAATCAGGCCCCTGTATATTCAATGGTATTTATAGAACAGATTTAATGGTGTGTACAGGCCATCCAATTTATACCAGTAAAACACTTTTTATCTTCATGTCATTTCGTGGCTTTGTTAATAATGTGTTAGGTCATATACACATATAAAATTGCGGTCAGAAACATCACTTATGTACAGTGCCTGTAGTAATCCAAAAGTACAATTAACAGTATCGGTTTTTTGCTTTAGTGTTATATGCGGTTATTTTCCGCTATATGTGCTATAGTATTTAGCGGTCACATTCCGCAATAAAACCGGTGGATCTGATATCTCATCTAATACAGATCCCACTGTGTGTTTATTGGATTTTATTGTAATACTGGGCAGCGTTATACGTGCACATTAGACGGAGGTAGCCATCAGCCGCGTGCTCTGTGTGCTGAGCAGACGCTGGCCGCTCCTCTCCGTGTCTATGCTGCAGCTCACGCGTATGAGTTCAGGTTCCTGTCAGCTCAATATGTATTCTTTATACAAGACAGTATATCGTTACAACATTAATTAGGTAATATTCCTATATTGGTTGTGCTAATCTACATCACGCGCCTATGCGCATTTCACCGGCTGTGCCGGCTTCCTCAGGGCCTGAGGAAGCCGGCACAGCCGGTGAAATGCGCATAGGCGCGTGATGTAGATTAGCACAACCAATATAGGAATATTACCTAATTAATGTTGTAACGATATACTGTCTTGTATAAAGAATACATATTGAGCTGACAGGAACCTGAACTCATACGCGTGAGCTGCAGCATAGACACGGAGAGGAGCGGCCAGCGTCTGCTCAGCACACAGAGCACGCGGCTGATGGCTACCTCCGTCTAATGTGCACGTATAACGCTGCCCAGTATTACAATAAAATCCAATAAACACACAGTGGGATCTGTATTAGATGAGATATCAGATCCACCGGTTTTATTGCGGAATGTGACCGCTAAATACTATAGCACATATAGCGGAAAATAACCGCATATAACACTAAAGCAAAAAACCGATACTGTTAATTGTACTTTTGGATTACTACAGGCACTGTACATAAGTGATGTTTCTGACCGCAATTTTATATGTGTATATGACCTAACACATTATTAACAAAGCCACGAAATGACATGAAGATAAAAAGTGTTTTACTGGTATAAATTGGATGGCCTGTACACACCATTAAATCTGTTCTATAAATACCATTGAATATACAGGGGCCTGATTCATAAGCTGGTGCCGCAGCGCTAACACTAAAGGAAAGCGGCCAGCATTGTGTCAGTGCATACAGCACGTGATTTATGGCTGTTTTGCCTGATGTTCATACACGAACACTGTTACATATCCCCATAAAGTGGTGAAGCGCATCTGATTTACAATATAGGGGAATAAGGATCCACACAGCAACCGATAGTAAATGACCGCTAGATATAGAAGTATATGCAGCGACAATTAACTGCATGGGTCACAATCAATAAAACAAGGTGCTGTGGACTGTATCCTTATAATATTACAGGCACTGTATATATTCACTACTGTTTTGACCACCAACTCTATATGCACGAGGGGTCAAACAGATGGATGAATAACAGTCAAAAATTTCGAAAAATTGACCAGTGAAATTGGATGGTGTGTACACATGATTCAATTTGACGAACAGCTAAATATAAAGAATTACCATCAAATATGAATGGTTGGATAATTTAGAATGCATTCTAAATAAGATATTCATCCAAAAAATACCTGAATATCACATGCACATATACAAGTATATTGTGACACAATATAGCACGATTGGATGGACCAGAGGTGGCCAATATATGCCTGTCACAATACTTAATATTTAATGTTTGAAGTGACAACGGAAGAACAGACTGGTTAATGTGTATCACTGACACAATCCAACTGTCATATATTATACTTGTATAGTGGAATAAGCGCATAATAAAGAAAGTAAAACACTTGGTCGGAGCCAATAATACGGTCAGAATAAACATATAACTAACAAACAAAAGCCCCTTCTCCCAAGTGGATTAGGGATTAATATGAGACAGTAACACATTTAAATTGGTTGAGCGTCTACATCACGATTTATTTTAATCACCTTTCTAAACTTTATGCACTTCTATATATTTGTTCTAATGAGAACTAGTAATTAGTTTACTTCTTCTCTTTTAAAGTATACCAAATAAAAGTTGAATTTTAAAGTGTATGAAATCAGTTGGACGCCTTACATAGCGATCTGCAGAGTGCACCCGCCCATTCTCTACTGTTCCCTCCCCTTTCCTTTGTGTTAAGGTAAACATTACAGGTCATTATGATGAATAAAAATGTTTACTTGCCAATTTTCATGCTTATTTTGACAAATTTACTTAGCACTCAAAGGGTTAAATCAGAATTTTCAGTTCCACTGCACACATGTGGAAGGAGTCATGCATCGGTGATGTATACATGACTGCCTGGAGTTTAAGACTTGGCTTAGCGCAAGCCAGTATCACCAGGAAGCTGAGTATCACTCCGTTGTCCTGGTGACATTAAATTGTAGACTGCCGTAATACAAGATTTTCTATAGCTGCAATACAACATTTTTGTTATCACTACATATTGACACTCCTACAGAGTAGCCTTAAACCCTTTGAGTGCCAACATCTGTGTGAGAGGTGCAAAATATCCACAAAAATGCCAGCATCATTCACACTTGTTATATAAATTCAAATAAAATATGTTATGTATAAAAAAAGATATTTCCTATATTAGGAAAACATTACAGGTCATTATGATAAATAAAAAGGTTTGCTTGGCAATTTTCACATCAATTTTGACAAATTAGCTTGACACGCAAAGGGTTAGCTTATTTGGGCAAATATACTTTTTGCAGGGTATAATCTTGTAACTGCTGAATATCAGCAATTAAGCATCTCAGATTCTCATTTGATTTCTACTAACAAGTGTTCTGCATCAAATTTACTGTAATTCACAGCATTTAATGTGGTTTCCAGACTGAAAAGAAAAAAGTGCACAAGTGTATACATAGAAATGCTAAACAGAGTGCAGCATACCGTGGAACAACATCCGTTCATTGTGGTGGTTATGATTTTCTTCAGATACTTCTTTTTGGCGGTGACAAAACCGCTCTCTGAGTTTTTTGTTTACTACCTTCTGAATCTGCATTAACAGCATGCAAAATAAAAAATTACCAAAAAATAAATACAATTTTGAGAAAAGAAACAAAAAAGCATTGTGAGCAAAGTTCATGCTTCCATGCATAATCAAAGGATGACATTAAAATTGTTAATAATTTAGGGTTTGATATACATTAATAATAATGCGGCAAATTCACATAAAATGTATTGTGCTGCGAGGACTTTGTTCCTGGGTTAAGTACCCGGAGCATTTGAAAGAGGTCAGTAACCCCCCCCCCCCCCCCCCATAGCAGTTAATGCCATTCTTTACCCCATTTGCAGTCTAAAATATGGAGCCCCGTCGAGGGCATAGACTAGGCATGCCCAAACTATGGCCCTCCAGCTGTTGTGAAACTACACATCCCAGCATGCCTTGCCATAGTTTTAGCATTCCCTAATAGTAAAACTGTGGCAAGGCATTATGGGACTTGCAGTTTCACAAGAGCTGGAGAGCCATAGTTTGGACATGCATTGCATAGACTAAACTGCCCTATAGTTAGCTATTACAGACACACTACTCTCTTTCCTTCAGCCTGTCCTGTTGGGTACCACTCATAGGGCCTAATTCAGAGGTGGACACCAACCAGTAGTATCTGTGACCATTTTAATTGTGGCTGTGGGCAAGTGGTAATTGCTGCCGCCAATGGTCTGTCTGCTGAGACGCCTACCGGCCACCGCTGTAATCTACTCGAGCTGAGGCATGGAGACGACAGTCTACAGTATATACCCGGTATGCTGAACCGGTCCACAACCAGGTTGTTCCTGCGCCGCTGACTGCTTTATACTCAGATGAAAAACATAACTATACTTCCACCTGTTTAAATGCATGTCACTGTTTTTCAGCACAGAATGCATTTATTATACCTGTGATTTGTATGTTTTAGGCTCCTTGTTTGGGGACCGAAACGTCAGAGCATACATACTCTATATGTGTATTACCATGTTGAATCGATTGGATTAAAAAACCTCTTTTGCTTTTATCACAAGGCTGATTTGTGATTCTGGAGAGTGCTCCGCAATGGTGTAGGGTGTGTGAACATCTGCCTACTTACCCTTATAACATTGTAACGGTTGAAGACTCCACCAGCATTGCCACCATCCCTGTGCTCACGGATTGAGTTCTGCATCTTTAAAGTGATAAAAAAAAGGATTTATTGACGTGACGCGTACATGGCAGCATTGCCAGAAGAAAAAAAATCTACAGCAGTATATTAGAGTTCTGTCATGCTGCATTCTTGAAAAATTGTATGGTTAACAAACATACACACTAGCTGATGTTGTGATGGCATCGCACCCTATACAATCGCAAACGATTTTGTGGGAGGTATGCCGGGGCACTAAAATTGCACTACGCTGACTGAGTGTACTTCATTGCTCCTTGATAAAGGTCCTCTATTGGGACCGAAACGTCGGAGCATTTCTGGAGATTAACACTACATTGCCAATAAATTATTTATTGTTGGAATACTACGACAAACTCTTTATGTCCATTTAAGAAACTGGAGAGTGCCCCATCACCACCCACCTTCTGGTGTGTGGTTACCGGACTAATAAATAAATATATATATATATATATGTAGCGCACTTCACACACTTACACAGTGGACAGATACACACAACACACACAAACACATACATGCCACACCACATGCAGTGCAACTCACACCCACATACACCACGGCACACTATTATGAGGCATTTTCACTCTTTTCTCAAACTTTTTTTGGGGGCATGGCCTTATCGCGGGAGGTGGCCATGCTTCTCGCGATTAGGCCACTTTAACCAGGGCACGGCATACCTCTCAGGGGCCCTGGACGTACCTCACACACATACACCTTGGACAGATCCACACAACACACACACACACATAACACACTACTTACAGTACAACACACACCCACATGCACTACAACACACACCCACAAACAGTACAACACACACACTTAAACATTGCATGGATACACACAACGGGATGCAGTTAAAATCCCGGCGGTCGAATCCCGACTGCCGAAATCCCGACAATTTCTCCCTCCGTGGGCGTCCACGACACCCCTGGAGGGAGAATAAATGAGTGTGCCGAGCGTAGCGAGGCACTGGGCCCGCAAGGGGGTGCGATCCACCCCCCCCCCCCCCCCTGTCTGGATTTCGGCGGTCGGGGTTCCGGCATCAGGATTTTGAACGCCAGGATCCCGACCGCCGGGATTTCATACTGAATCCCCCACAACACACCTCACACACTTACACATTGGACAGATACACACAACACATACACCAGAGTTGCCTACCCTCCTGGAATGGCCAGGAGGGTCCCGGAAATCGGGTCCTCCTCCCAGCCCCCCCCCAAAAAAAGGGGGGCACTCCTTCTGCAGAGCCCTCAATATCCTGCAACCTGCCCTTTGGGGGTCCGTAGGTCAAATTACGCAATCGGGTCAGTTTAGCCCTGAACCCTGCAGTGAAAAAACGGCATTACATGGCGGTGGTGTGGCTAAAATGACATGCTCACTTTAGCCATGCCCCCAAACAGGTCAGCTCACCTATGACTCTGCCCCTTTATGCTCCCGCCCCCTGCCTCACTGAGCATGCTGCCCTCTCCCGGAGAGGTCAGCCAGAAAGTCGGCATGTATGACATACACACACATAACACACCACACAGTTCTACTCACACCCACATACACAAAAATAGTACAATACACACAAAACACACAAAATATAAATGCATCATAGGTGCTACATCTCAGGATTTGATGCGGAATTCATCAATACACACAAGCTATCAACAGCGGTGTGTTTCAATCACCACCACCACACGGGATTTCATTGCTGTCATGCAAACACATTCTAACATTATGGTGGAGGCTTTAACAAATTACAGTCTTGGGCCTTTGGCACAGCATAAGATGAAATTTTACAGCAATTCAGGAAATTAAAAAACCCCCAAGGTTATCCCGGGGCCGGTCAGCTAGTACATAAATATGATATACAGGCTACTACTCCTAACATCTATGAGGTGAAGTACAGTCACTGACCACTAAAGTCCTCAAGATGTACTATATATCATTAATCATTTGTACCCATTGACTTATCTAATTTTAATTAAATGGTCTGAGTATCAGCTCTTCTGTAGTAAATGTATCTATATCTAGAGTATAGTAATGACTCCATTTTCCCCTTACTGTAAGGGACCCTTACATCTTATCTCTGGGACAACAGAAATAGACAAATAGTGTTTTAATCTGTTCACTGACATAGACCCACTAAGTGAGCCCATTACTTGCAGATACTCTTAGCAGAATTAGTACTTGAAATACACAGGGCCCAAAATCAATTTCATGCATATTTCCACTTATACCAAGTATGTCTTTTGAATCATTAAGATGATCAGACTTTTCATTTTCATGCTGGTGAACAGCAGGACGACTTTTACAGTAGTACATCGTAAAATATGTAATAACACTAACGCAGCTCTATTTTTAGAATAGATTTATGCAGGAACGTGGTTTGGAAAATTCAAGCAAGCTATATTGATCCAGGAGAGATGGGGTCTTCTTTGCAGCATGGGGTAAGTGTTAGCGGGTGGTCATGAATATTGATTACACTGTATAATCGTTTGCAACAAAACAGTAAGCAGGGAAATAAAACATCTCTACTTCAAACAGGACCAGCACTCAACTGATCAGAATTAACTTGCCGATGTCACTGTATAGGCCAGTGGTTCCCAAATTGTGTGCCGTCGCTCCCTGGGGGACACTTACATGGGGTGCACCGGGTTGGTGGTCCAGGACCAATTCAAATTATTTATGATCAATTATTTATGGACAAAACCAGTGCTGGTGGCTGCCAATCATAAAATATGTGTACAAACAGACGCAAATCCTGCCCTTTACCACATAACTGAACCCAAGAAGCACATGTATGTATGTATATATATATATATATATATATATATATATATATATATATATATATATATATATATATATATATATATATATACATACACACACACACTCCTTATATGCCGGCACTCCCAGACAGCTTGATCCGGTGCACTCTCCAACAATTCAATACAGTTCCACAGGAGAAAAGGCACACGGACACCAGTCAACGGTTTCAAAAGATGTATTGGGCATAGCACTATCTAGCGCTTTCGGGGACACCACCCCGTCTTCAGGATAACAGCCCTGTACAAACACACTTGTTTGTACAGGGCTGTTATCCTGAAGACGGGGTGGTGTCCCCGAAAGCGCTAGATAGTGCTATGCCCAATACATCTTTTTGAAACCGTTGACTGGTGTCCGTGTGCCTTTTCTCCTGTGGAACTGTATATATATATATATATATATATATATATATATACAGTCCCAGATATTCGGCACTCAGCTTAACGATGTAGTGTGGCTCCGGGTGCCTTCCTTGGTTATCAGGGTATGTAGCAATGGATTTGCGGGCGGCACTCACGGATATGAAAAAACGAGGACACAGCAGTGTAGCTTAACGTTTCAATTCACAGCGGAATTTTCATCAGAAGCAACTTGTACAATACACAAACAACATTTAAATACCCTTACCTACACCCCGTGGTGTGAGCAGCCGTCCCCGGCCCGATTTCCCGCCTTCGTCCGTCCCGGCGTCGCCCCGCTGATGACGTCACAGGCGTCATCCCGTTACCTGGATACTACCAGCAACACTTCCGTGTGCCGCGCTCGCGTCCTGGTCGCTATGACTACCCGCCGCTCATTCAGTCAGCTGCTACATATGCCGGCTACGTTCCCAAAGCTGGATCGGTTGCCCAGGGAGCGGTATCTGCAAAAAACAAAGTGACATTAGGACACATTCTATGTCATGGAAACAACATTAGTATAAGCATGAGAGTAGTTTTAAAGGGAAAAAGGCAATCAAAAAGAATATTCAGAGAAAACAGTTTAAGTTTAGCTGTTCATTAAGGCCGGATGGGTTCACAGTGTCCAATCTATAAATCCACCGCGCTTCTTTTTGTAATAGCGCCTTAGCACGGTCGCCCCCTCTGATGTCAGGTGGTACACTGTCTATGATTTTATATCTGACAGTCGATTCTCCGTGCTTCATGGTTTTAAAATGACGGGCCACTGGTTGGTCCGTCTCTCGGCCCAATAGTGCCAAACGTATGGCACTCCTGTGTTGCCCCATCCTCTCTTTGAATTTACATGTGGTCTTGCCCACATACGCAAGACCACATGGACATTTTATCAAATACACCACAAATGTGGAATTGCAAGTGTATACATGCTTGATTTTGAAGACTTTGCCAGATCTGGGGTGTGTGAACGTATCACCCACCTCCAGAAAGTTGCATGTTGTACATCCCAAACACCGGTAATTTCCTGGTTTCTTACTAAGGAAGTGCACAGCTGTTTCAGGCATCTTCTTTCGGGGACTGGTTTTTACAACCCAGTCTCTGATGCTGCGACTTCGTTTGAAACTTATTAAGGGACAATACACTGGTACCCTGTTTCAAACGAAGTCGCAGCATCAGAGACTGGGTTGTAAAAACCAGTCCCCGAAAGAAGATGCCTGAAACAGCTGTGCACTTCCTTAGTAAGAAACCAGGAAATTACCGGTGTTTGGGATGTACAACATGCAACTTTCTGGAGGTGGGTGATACGTTCACACACCCCAGATCTGGCAAAGTCTTCAAAATCAAGCATGTATACACTTGCAATTCCACATTTGTGGTGTATTTGATAAAATGTCCATGTGGTCTTGCGTATGTGGGCAAGACCACATGTAAATTCAAAGAGAGGATGGGGCAACACAGGAGTGCCATACGTTTGGCACTATTGGGCCGAGAGACGGACCAACCAGTGGCCCGTCATTTTAAAACCATGAAGCACGGAGAATCGACTGTCAGATATAAAATCATAGACAGTGTACCACCTGACATCAGAGGGGGCGACCGTGCTAAGGCGCTATTACAAAAAGAAGCGCGGTGGATTTATAGATTGGACACTGTGAACCCATCCGGCCTTAATGAACAGCTAAACTTAAACTGTTTTCTCTGAATATTCTTTTTGATTGCCTTTTTCCCTTTAAAACTACTCTCATGCTTATACTAATGTTGTTTCCATGACATAGAATGTGTCCTAATGTCACTTTGTTTTTTGCAGATACCGCTCCCTGGGCAACCGATCCAGCTTTGGGAACGTAGCCGGCATATGTAGCAGCTGACTGAATGAGCGGCGGGTAGTCATAGCGACCAGGACGCGAGCGCGGCACACGGAAGTGTTGCTGGTAGTATCCAGGTAACGGGATGACGCCTGTGACGTCATCAGCGGGGCGACGCCGGGACGGACGAAGGCGGGAAATCGGGCCGGGGACGGCTGCTCACACCACGGGGTGTAGGTAAGGGTATTTAAATGTTGTTTGTGTATTGTACAAGTTGCTTCTGATGAAAATTCCGCTGTGAATTGAAACGTTAAGCTACACTGCTGTGTCCTCGTTTTTTCATATCCGTGAGTGCCGCCCGCAAATCCATTGCTATATATATATATATATATATATATATATATATATATATATATATATATATATATATATAGAGAGAGAGAGAGAGAGAGAGAGAGAGAGAGAGAGAGAGAGAGAGAGAGAGAGAGAGAGAGAGAGAGAGAGAGAGAGAGAGAGAGAGAGAGAGAGAGAGCGAGAAACTGGATTAGGCGGCACTCCGCTGGGTTTGCAATGGTGTGAATTCAATGACACTGTGCCCCACGCATATGTACCCGGTAAAACCCGGGTACGTAGATGCTATGTGGCGGCGGCACTCAAAGTGAAATAAAGATACCAGACAACTGGATAATCTCCCAAAGTTTTAAGGCTAGTGCAGCCTTTTTATCAAGGTGAAGTAAGACTTACACTAGCCTTGAAACGTTGGGAGATTATGCAGTTGTCTGGTATCTTTATTTCACATCGAGTGCCGCCGCCACACAGCATCTATCTATCTATCTATCTATCTATCTATCTATCTATCTGGTACTTATATGTTAGCTGGGTGCCCAATTAGCATACGGACGGTAACGTAGGGAAATCGCATGGGCCATTTTAAGGGCATGCGATACGATTTTTTCATGTTATTATTTTTCTTAATCGCATCTTACGCCCCCTCCCCCCACACTATCCACGCTACCCCGAAGTGTGGCGAGCGCAGCGGAACGCGTCCTCTGACCTTTTCATACCCCCACTATCCGGCGTGGAGTTTATTTTATATACTGTGGCGAGCCCGAAGCTTGACGAGCCCCGCGAGGGGACGCGGATTACTTTACATGTATTCCACGTACGCTCGCCACACTATATAAAATCAACTCCACGCCGACGTGGATATTGGGGTAATGAAAAAATCGGAGGACGCGTTCCGCCGCCCCTCGCGGGGCGCGCTACGCTTCGGGGTGGCGTGGATAGTAGGGGGGTGTGTTAAACCTATTTTTCAGACATCCAATCATATTATTGTATACCTAATGTCATGGCATCGCACACCCTATAAAATCGCATGCGATTTTGCGGCAGATGCGATGGCCCAGGGCTGTGAGAGCAGTGAATAAATTACATAGGAAAATCGCATTGCACATCCCATGGCCCTAAAATGAACCCATGCAATTCGATTTCACAACGCAGAATAGCCCACTACGCAAATTGCTTAGTGTAGTGGGCGCCCAACTAACATAACTACCATATATATATATGGAAAAATTCTGATACTCTAGGGTGCGCATTTATCAAAACGACCACAAAACACAAATCAGTTTGTGAGCAACAATGTTAGACATAATGGTACTTGTGTAGTTTGGCGGCGCCCATCGCATCGCATACCATAAGGTATGCGATGCGACGCGATATCGCGCAATATTGTACAATGCCATACAATTTTAAAATTGTATGACATTGTATATTCTAGACCAACTGTGATGTAACTCCTGTCTCCTTCTCATTACAGGTAACTCATATCATCTGTTACACCAGTATTGAAGTAGCTGCTTGCATACTGCTATATTCTATATTTAGGTAACTCATATCATCTGTTACACCAGTATTGAAGTAGCTGCTTGCATACTGCTATATTCTATATTTAGGTAACTCATATCATCTGTTACACCAGTATTGAAGTAGCTGCTTGCATACTGCTATATTCTATATCTAGGTAACTCATATCATCTGTTACACCAGTATTGAAGTAGCTGCTTGCATACTGCTATATTCTATATCTAAGTAACTCATATCATCTGTTACACCAGTATTGAAGTAGCTGCTTGCATACTGCTATATTCTATATCTAGGTAACTCATATCATCTGTTACACCAGTATTGAAGTAGCTGCTTGCATACTGCTATATTCTATATCTAAGTAACTCATATCATCTGTTACACCAGTATTGAAGTAGCTGCTTGCATACTGCTATATTCTATATCTAGGTAACTCATATCATCTGTTACACCAGTATTGAAGTAGCTGCTTGCATACTGCTATATTCTATATCTAGGTAACTCATATCATCTGTTACACCAGTATTGAAGTAGCTGCTTGCATACTGCTATATTCTATATCTAGGTAACTCATATCATCTGTTACACCAGTATTGAAGTAGCTGCTTGCATACTGCTATATTCTATATTTAGGTAACTCATATCATCTGTTACACCAGTATTGAAGTAGCTGCTTGCATACTGCTATATTCTATATCTAGGTAACTCATATCATCTGTTACACCAGTATTGAAGTAGCTGCTTGCATACTGCTATATTCTATATTTAGGTAACTCATATCATCTGTTACACCAGTATTGAAGTAGCTGCTTGCACACTGCTATATTCTATATTTTAGGTAACTCATATCATCTGTTACACCAGTATTGAAGTAGCTGCTTGCATACTGCTATATTCTATATTTAGGTAACTCATATCATCTGTTACACCAGTATTGAAGTAGCTGCTTGCATACTGTTATATTCTATATTTAGGTAACTCATATCATCTGTTACACCAGTATTGAAGTAGCTGCTTGCATACTGCTATATTCTATATTTAGGTAATTGTGCAAATATTTTTATAAGATTTGAAAGTGAGTTAGAATTTATTAGTGGCTGGGATGGTATGTATCCTCTTACCATTTGTTATCTTAGTTTTATTGCTAGTGGAAGAGGGGCTCTACCTGGGTGGGGTCTCAATCAATTAACTTAGAAACAGCTTTTAGTATATATTGTGAACACAAGGCTGACCTCAGCCTGGCTGACTATTGTTAGTTTGTCATATTTTAAAGTAGGAATATTTTTAAGTAGGGCGAAAACAGTTACATAGATTAAAGCTTGGACTTCTTCTGGACTTAAACTGGACAGCAACTGCCAACCAACTTAACATCTTCGTATCAAAGTGACTCAGAAAGACACCAGCAACCCAGAAAACCAAGAGAATGCTTTGAGTGAGCTCACTTCATTCTCACATCATACTACTCCTGGCTGCTTAATCTGCCTATTCAGCTGTGATATCACCATTTTTCCATCTGCTAAAACTTTTTGAATATCACTCTTTATGCTTGTACTTGCACTGTCAGTTTTGAAAATGCCCAGCTGTACCTCTAATGACTTTACCTCTCTTGCTGTTCCATTGAGAGTAGGTGTCCCTGATTATTTTATTCTTGGCCCTCTTCTCTATCTCTACATGTCCTCTCTGGGTGAACTTATTGGTACTTATGTAGTATCTGGGCGTCCGATTTAGAAATCGGATCGCATCGCATGCGACCAAATCGTATGCGATGGTCAAGATTTTTCCATAGGATTCAATGTTAAAATGGTCTGAGTGCATTTTAACATAGAATTCAATGGGAAAAAGGGGTCCTTTTCCTTTCCCCACTATCCAAGTGGGCATGGAGTTGGATATAAACCTGCGGCGAGCGTAGCGAGCCACCGAGCCCGAAGCGTGGCGAGCGTAGCGAGCCCCGCAAGGGGACACAGAATACTTTTTAAGAAATATGCATCCGCTCGCCACGCTTCGGGCTCGGTGGCTCGCCACGCTATATAAAATCAACTCTATGCCCACTTGGATAGTGGGGAAATGAACAGGACCTTCTTAACATTGAATCCTATGCAAAATCGCATCGAATCGCATCTGATTGTATGCCTTAAGCTAAGGCATACAATCACAAAATCGGACGCCCAGATACTACATAAGTACCAACTTATTTGTTCACTCGACTTCCACTATGCCGAAAATACTAAAATCTACCCCTCGTTTCCTGATCGCTCTCCTTCCATCCTAACTCATATCTCCAACTGTAAGAGAGAGAGCAAAGGTCAGTCGCACTGGGTAATGACATAATCAGTGTGTTTACCAATAGGACCCTCCTAGTGATAAGTATAATTCTGCAACTATTACTTGTAATTATTGAGGGTGTGCTACCTCAGGCATGGAATTTCACAGGAAAAGAAGACAGGAAGAATGCCTTTTGTGGGTGCACCTAAGAATAATTGAACTCATAATACATAACTTTTAATAAATCCATATATAAAATATCTGCGAAATATAAAACCAAAACATACAACAATCATACAGAATAAAAAGGGGAGGACATTCCCCTGACTCAGTGTGACCCCCTGATCACCACAACCCCAATGTATTGATAGGTGCTATAGATAACAATAAAGGAGTGGGTATTCTCCTAAGATAGCGGTAATATTGATCAAAAAAATATCTGTCTCACTTCTAGGGAGATAGTGAGTGAAATTAGGGTAAGGCACGCACTTATTGAGGACAATCCTCTGATAGTGCTGCCCTCAACCTAAATGTCCACTAATGTTCACAGGTGCTTGAAGGGCTGGTGAACCCAATCCTAAAGGTATATAAGCACACATTAGCCTTTTTCACAGGTAAGTAATGAAGGAGTAGGTATTCTCCTATATATGGCGTAATGGCAGTAGTGTCTGTAAACCGAATACTGTCTCATGCAGTTAGAAGGTAATTAGTGAGAAAGGGTGAGGCACGCACCTATTGAGGACAATCCTCTAATAGTGCTGCCCTCAGCCCAGGTAACCGCTACCGCTCACAAGTGCTGCCGGCTGGTGAACCAAATTTGAGGTGTGCAGGGATGCACTTGCCTCGTTCACTCAGCTCGTTCTGACCGCGCTGAGTCTGGCGCCAGACTAGCGTGTCAGTCGTCGGGCAGGACCGCTCTCAGTTTGTGCGCAGCAATACAGATTGAAATTTCAACATTGTAAGTGGGGAGGGGAAGAGGGGGTTTTAAAACACACTGAGTGTGTCAAGACGGTCAGCGTACGCTTCGCAGCCTGAGGAAGCGTTCACTGCGAAGCGTACGCTGACCGTCTTGACACACTCAGTGTGTTTTAAAACCCCCTCTTCCCCTCCCCACTTACAATGTTGAAATTTCAATCTGTATTGCTGCGCACAAACTGAGAGCGGTCCTGCCCGACGACTGACACGCTAGTCTGGCGCCAGACTCAGCGCGGTCAGAACGAGCTGAGTAAACGAGGCAAGTGCATCCCTGCACGCCTCAAATTTGGTTCACCAGCCGGCAGCACTTGTGAGCGGTAGCGGTTACCTGGGCTGAGGGCAGCACTATTAGAGGATTGTCCTCAATAGGTGCGTGCCTCACCCTTTCTCACTAATTACCTTCTAACTGCATGAGACAGTATTCGGTTTACAGACACTACTGCCATTACGCCATATATAGGAGAATACCTACTCCTTCATTACTTACCTGTGAAAAAGGCTAATGTGTGCTTATATACCTTTAGGATTGGGTTCACCAGCCCTTCAAGCACCTGTGAACATTAGTGGACATTTAGGTTGAGGGCAGCACTATCAGAGGATTGTCCTCAATAAGTGCGTGCCTTACCCTCATTTCACTCACTATCTCCCTAGAAGTGAGACAGATATTTTTTTGATCAATATTACCGCTATCTTAGGAGAATACCCACTCCTTTATTGTTATCTATAGCACCTATCAATACATTGGGGTTGTGGTGATCAGGGGGTCACACTGAGTCAGGGGAATGTCCTCCCCTTTTTATTCTGTATGATTGTTGTATGTTTTGGTTTTATATTTCGCAGATATTTTATATATGGATTTATTAAAAGTTATGTATTATGAGTTCAATTATTCTTAGGTGCACCCACAAAAGGCATTCTTCCTGTCTTCTTTTCCCATATCTCCAACTGTCTCTCTGCTGTCTACTCTTGGATGACCCAGCGCTATTTTAGACTTAAATATCAAACACTAAGCTGACCTCTTCCGACCCTTCTGCATAAAATCTGACCATCTCTCATCCTAACCTGTTTATGCTCACCTCCCCCCCTTCTGTGTTACCCCTGTCTGTCTAACCCTCCCCTTTAGAATGTAAGCTCTCACGGGCAGGGCCCTCTCTCCTCATGTGCCTTTCTTAGAATATATAATCCACTGCCACCCTGATAATTGCTTCAGTGTCCTGTCCCCTGATGCAACTATCTGTATTAACCATGTACTTGTCCTAAACTGTCTTGTAATGTAATTTGTTTTGTGTTTGCTCATAACTATGCTCTGTAAAGTGCTGCGGAATTTGTATGCGCTATATAAGAAACTGTTAATAAATAAATAAATATATGGCATACAATGCGATGCGATTAAACATTGTATAAGCACCCTAATGGGTGCTTACAATGTTAAATGCACCCCCCCGCCACTATAAACGTGAACCCGAAGCGTGGCGAGCGCAGCGAGCCCGCGAGGGGCGGCGGTACGCGTCCTCCGACCTTTTCATACCCCCACTATACACTTCGGCGTGGAGTTGAGAATAGAAAGTGTGGCGAGCGCAGCCCGAAGCGTGCCCCGCGAGGGGACGCGGATACCTGTGAAGGCCGCGAGGGGACTCCGATACCTGTGAAGGTATCCGCGTGCGCTCGCCATGCTTCGGGCTCGGTGGCTCGCCACACTTTCTATTCTCAACTCCACGCCGACGTGGATAGTGGGGGTATGAAAAGGTCGGAGGACGCGTACCGCCGCCCCTCGCGGGCTCGCTGCGCTCGCCACGCTTCGGGTTCACGTTTATAGTGGGGGGGTGGCGTGGGGGGGGTGCATTTAACATTGTAAGCACCCATTACGGTGCTTAAAAGCACCCTTTAGGGTGCTTATACAATCTTTCATCGCATAGGGGGCAAAAATCGCATCGCATGCCATCGGGTGCATGGCATGCGATGCGATTAAAACATTGCGCGATGGAGATCTGGGGCGCCGCCAAAATACACAAGTACCGACATAATTATTTTCTGTAAATGCAAACAGCTAGATTAGGGAGACCTTAATATAAACTATACCTTGAACATTTTTATTACTGTAGCTAAAGGTATTTGTACAGTAAATAATGTCAGAGTATCAGAATATTACCTCTTCCTCCACTGACTGGTATTCTTTATCATCGGAAGCGAGGTCCAGCAGAACGGTGCCTTGGCTAACACAGTGAAAAGTTAAGTAAGGATTTGTTCCTGAAAAGAAAAAAAGCAAAGGAATGAGGAAGTACATGGCTGTTGGGCAAGCAAACAAGTTACTAAAAAAATTATGCAGGGATCATATATGGGAAGTGAATCCCAGCCAAACTATTACTGCTATCCAAGGATGTCTACTTATGCAACCCAAACCAAGAAGAGTCAATTACTGAGTGAATTGTTCTGTGGTAATAATGGAAGATCTAGTGGTAACCAGGATATTTCTTATTCATCTCCTCATCACAAATAATGTTTCAAGGCCAAATGTTAGTTTTTCTTTAAGGTTACCAAATATACACTTACATGATACAGACCCATTCGGAACTCTGCGTATGGACTATGTGAAGGCTAGCCTTCGCTGGTTGTACGCCAGGTAATTGACAGGCTCTGGGCATTTGGGGACGGAATGCTGGCATTTTATGGGAGTACCCCAGAAAACATAGGTGCTCGGCCGTTGGGAGCGAAGGCTGCGACCTACGACTCCCCGTGGCCTTCGCAGCACTGAGTAAGTCTAGATCAATTCGATGTGGAGCCATTTTCCCCATGTGCCAGGCTGCAAACCCATTCATAGCCATGCACAGGGGCGAGGGAGCTTGGTGGGGCAGCATTTACCAGGTCTGTTGGGCTCTTAATACACTAAGGGGGAATTCAATTAGATGCAGTAATTTAGCACAGGTTGATTGATTCACTGTGACTATTCAATAAGCAGAGTCCCATGGCAGCACTTGTGGGGGGTTTATACATCAGATGAAAGAGAAATCCCAGATAACTACGAATTTGTGAACTTTTCACAGATTCTGGCCTTAATGTCCAATAACAGTTTAATGGGCATTCACCCCTTCAGTGGTGTTCTTTTTTAGGGAGCGCTCCACACTGGGCGAGTTTTTTCTGGGGAGCACTCCCTAAAAAAAAAAAAACCACCACGGCAACCCCCGGGTCCGAGCAGCCGCTGTCTGGCCCTACCCCCGGCAACCCGGCTGTGTGCGGCATGGAGTTACAAGGTCACACCGTTCACAGCCGGAGGAGGGAGGCAGGGCCGGGCAGCCGCTAAAGCTGAGTGCGGCGCTGATCTCATCACTCCCTTCAGCAGCGCTGCCGGGCGGGAGGGAGTGCAGGCAGTGGCACTCCCGAGAATTTTCCGGGTTGGTGCATGGGTGAAAAAGGCTCTGGAACTGAATAGCCTCATTGTTAAAGGTCCGAAGGATACCATGTTTTTTTTTTTTTATACATGATAATTTACCATTGTAATGGAAATCACCCCTAAATCCCACATTTCTTTATGAACATTCCCTAACCTTACAAAATAATTTACTTTATTTAGTGTAGAACTGCTGGCCATAATTAGAGCATTATTTGCTACCTTAGGTTTAAAGAAACCGTAGGAGGAAGGCTGGAATGTGTCCGACCTGCATTTTGCTTTCTTTAAATCTTTGAAAGTCCTGGCCCCCAACATACCCCTAATGACATCATAACCCCAATGACGTGGGACAGACACCTGCCACTTCTCAATGTTCTCAAGCAGTGGTACTGTTAGTGCTCAAGAGGGAGGTTATGGGAGGTTATAAAGGAATTATGGGGTAACACATGAAAAAAAAAAGACAATTTAGTTAAGGGTAATTACACAAGCAAATAAGCAGTAACACAGAACTTTACAAATATCTTTAAAACAAATTGTACACTTAAAAAAAAAACACATGCCTTTTATTTTTATCTATGCAGTGAATAGCAAATGGTGTCTTACAGAAAAATAACAAATTGTAATCTTTAAAGCAACCAAAGCTGAAAGAGGGCATCCACCCAAGAAAAAGGGTTTAATACGATAACACACAAATGACTGATTTTACTGTACACGTGAAAAATAAAGCACGTTATTTCAAATTGGCTTTAACATAGGAAAAGACAGTCAATCATAACATAAGCAAGGTGAATAATGCTTTTTCTTTTATGTACCTTGCTGGCCCCCCAGTAGTCGCTCAACACCTTTGATCAATTTGTGACGGTGGCCATAGGCATTAATTCCAATCTCCTTTAGCTCTTCGTGACCCATGTCTGCCAACACATCTAAAGTGATCTGAAAAAAAAGTGGCAGGAAAACACATTACTGTCTGTGGCATTTTATGTTATTACATCTCCAGAACATATTCCTAGCCTCTTTGATTTGTAGAACAGGGAAGAATTATGATGGCTTGAAGGATTTGTACATCACTAGCTGCTAATTGCTTCTGAAAATAGCTTTAATCTCAGCACTTTTGTTTAATGTAATATACATTCATTTACACTTCTTAAGCACAATTTTCTATTTATTGAGAAGCCATATTTTTCTGGAAATCGGTAAAGCAAAAATACATTCCTTTGAATTAAATATGGATGTTACCATGCAGTAACCAAATTATACCGTAAACTCAATAAATAAAGATAAATCTGAGGCAAAGTTAAAAGAACAAACCATGTACAGTATAAATAAAATGGTGTGTATAATATAATATAGTAGGGCTGAATAAATTTCAATCACTGCATCTGGTCACTCAGAACTCATCTCCCTTCTAGGCCTCTTAATTCAACTTGGCAAAGAGCATGCTGTCCAATGCAATTATAGGGAACATTATGGTACTGTACATTGTTGGGGATTAATATTAAAATGCACAGTGTTCTGATCATCTGCTGCTATTGGACTCCAAGGTGATTAAAATATTCTCTGCCACATACTGCCTGCAGTACCAGCAGTCCATCTTAAATGGTGTGCATTTAGAGCTGTGATTGGCAAGTATTTCTAAAGGTCCTTCCACACAATTTCAAACCAGAACAAGAAATTATGTGAAAAGGGTCACATCATATGCGGTTTACCACCGAATGTGATCAGATGCAGTTTCCGTTGGATCCAGATATCCGACTGACTGGGGACCCATGACTGGGATCACATACGATACACATACAAAAGGACCACATGCAGTGTATTGTCTGTGATCCTGATTTCCGGAGCCGACGTGTGAGTTTGTGGGGTATCGCATGAGATACTTTGCAGTAGTGTATGGGGGCCAGAAGATAGATAGCGACAAGTGTAGGGGACACTGGTTGGCAATCCGTAGTGAAAAGGGGGAGGGGGACAGAGGCTGGCAATGGGTAGTGATGCGCAGACGGTGACAGGCTGGTCATGTAGAATAACATGGAATTGAGAGGCTAGTGATAAACTTTAATATATTGATTTGTTACCCTATGGTTTGTGTACTATGATGTTTTTAGTACAGTGCATGAACAGGACTCATATTGTGCTCGCACAGAACCAATACTGCTTTGAATGCAGTGCACCCTAAGCTGCATCATGACTGAAATACTGTTGCTATTGGAAATGGAAATCAAGACTGTTTACAAAAGCGAAGGTACAATGCAGAGCAGTGAATAGTAAATGGTGTCTTACAGAAAAATAACAAAATCTAGTAGTAGTATTTTAATATTAGGCTATTTTTATCTCAATATTTTTTCCACATTTGGGAAGCCAACAATCCGTTCGCTTAGCTCCCATCCTCATAAAAGGACTGATACATTTTTTTGGTAGATCCTAACATTTTGAGACCAATTTAATTACTCCCAACAAAAATATATTGACCACTTTTGCCAATGAGCCATTCATTACTTACTTAACCTTAATACACACTAGGCGATACAGTAAAACATATCGCTCAGAAGGGCCATTCTGAGCGATCTCTTTTACTATATCACCTAGTGCACAAGATATATATATATATATATATATATATATATATATATATATATATATATATATATATATATATATATATATATATATATATATATATATATATAAAGAGCATATAGGCGGCACACCAGCAATAATAAATGGAGGTAGGCTCTGCTTTCTGCAATGTTTTGATGCTTTATTCACCACATCATCTTCAGGCAAAGAAGACGATGTGGTGAATAAAGCATCGAAACGTTGCAGAAAGCAGAGCCTACCTCCATTTATTATTGCTGGTGTGCCGCCTATATGCTCTTGCTTGTGGAGTTCCTGCACTGAGGATTCTCTTTTGGCTTGGCACCCGCCACCACTGCAAGATTGTGCGAGTGTGCCGTCTACCTAGTGTCATATATATACTTTAGGAGGAGATAGTGGGGGCCTTGACAAAGGTCTGATTGGCAGACCGAAACGTTGGCCCTAGGCCCACTGTCATGCACTTTGCACTTTATCTGATGTGGTGATATGGAATAAAATTTCTTTGGAAGAAAGACCGGTGAGTGTCCTCATCTCTGTGGCTGTATTGGAGAACTGGACTTGTCTGGGACCCCTGAGCTGACACCCCGGCAGTTGCCACTATATGGAGGAGAGTGTGGTCCTTACCCTTGGATATATATATATATATATATAAACATAGGCGGGATGCCGGCACTCTGCTCCGTCCTCAGAGTCTGAGCCCCGTGCCTTCAGAAGTGACCCGCAATGCTGGGTCAATAAATATCAGTGTAGTAACTGCAGCACTGGGGACTTGGAAAAAAATACAACACACAGCTTGTGTCTAGTTGACGTTTCAGCCCCTCCGGGCTTTTATCAAAACAAGCTGTTTTGATAAAAGCCCGGAGGGGCTGAAACGTCAACTAGACACAAGCTGTGTGTTGTATTTTTTTCCAAGTCCCCAGTGCCGCAGTTACTACACTGATATATATATATATATATATATATATATATATATAGCAATATACACACACGGTTTTGTTATTCAACCCCCCTACCCCCACCACCACCCCAATATAGAAAAACACAAATGTACACCATGAATGTACTTCATAGAATTACTGAACTAGGAGGATTGCTGTCCTTCCAAGTTAACAAAATCATCCACAAAAATTCTAATGAATTATAGAAAACATCAGTGTTTGGTTTAATAGATTTATAGTTTAATAAGGTAAAACTAAACCTTTAATCTAGAAATCACACACACAAAAACCCTGACCTAGAAACCTTTCAAAACCTGTACCCATAATACCTTTTCAAGGGCATGGATAAGTGGCCCCGACTTCACAATATCACTTCTGCCAAGAAAGTCTGCAAATAGGCTATATATCAAACACAAATTGCCTACTCTAAAATTAAATCACATAGCTTCTGTCTAGACGTTCCTTAACCATTCTCGCTGCGCTCATTTTAATTCACAAAAAAATAAAATAAAAAAAAGTGAATTAAAAATATACCATCACTTCCTAAATGACTACATTACTAATTTGTGCCAATGTTTACACACATATTAAAATGAAAAACATCATTGAACTTAAGATATTTACTGAAATCTAGATTTTATTTTTACTAGCCGACTAGAGAGCCAAGGAAAGGTCACTAAAAGATAACGAGATCACTAAACTAGGGCGATAAATTTGGATTCCTATTTTGAAGCAGAACATTTTTAGGAATAAATTTGTGAACTATTGCTATCATGGGCCAGTGTACAAGCAAATGCTCTAAGTTGATGTCTGACCTCCCTCAGTGTTGCAGACATACATTGCTATACCAGAATCAATAATAATTTGAACTACTGATCTGAACGGTAGATATGTGTAGAATACATTATCACAATAAGCATGTGTTCTTATTCCATATTTTCTTAGAAGCCGTAAGCTTTGATGAAAATAGCAAAAGATCCTGCAACTGAAAACTTCAAAAGAATGTACTCTTCCTAAAATAGCAGAGTCCAAAACAAATGTGTGTAATGAAAGCTCGGTACAAAAACCCAACTCCAAGATGCACCAATTTTTATTTGGTCAAACATTGGATTACATCTTCCAATAATTTGTTGTAAAGTACATTAGGTTATCTACAGTCAGCTTGCAATGACGTTTTCTTTCTGCTGTATAGTATACTGTACACATGTATGCCACAATTCTGTATACTAGAATATCAAAACAAGCACCAATAATAATGATCAGACAAAAGGTGGCACATCCTACTACGAATGTATATACACAGATATCTGTGTATCAATCACCACTGTATAGTGACTGGTGAACAGAGCAGACACCAATCATAATAAAGCCTAACATTGATCCTCAACTCCATGGTGCACTGGTGGCCACTAGACGCGTCCGACGGAGCTCCATTCAGGCATGCACACAGAAACCCCTACAACCCTCAACATGATAGTGCCTTGAGTACCAGATGCTCCATTATTCTGACTAGCTGGTAACTACACAAAGGATGCAGTTACAACCCCAGATCACGTTTCAGAAATCCTGACTGGCGTCAGAACACCAGTGCCGGAACATGAAAAAAAAATGGATCCAGAAGCAGACATCTGAATCCTGACAGCCGGCATCCCAAACGAGTATGATGGGTGGTTACGTTCAGGAATTTGCAATGCGGGTGTGTTCGTGTGGGGTGTTAGGATTTGAGTGGCGGGGTGCAGAGGTTAAGGTCCGAAGGGGGAGTAGGGCTAGGTGATGAGGTACGGGGGTTAGGCAAAAATGGAACTTGGGTTATTCGACCTAGATCCCCTAAAATCGTAGGGAGTGGTGACACAGGAATAACCTAGGTTGCCAGTATAGCGTCAATGGGTTGGATATGCATTGAAGCCACATTCCAAATCCCAGGGCAGACCTAGGAATTCAGTGGAAATGGGGTATAAGACATATGCCTTATTACTACTGTATGTGTGTAACTCATACAGTGCCAAATGGTAAAATGTTGTATTATTGAACATGTAGGTAATTGCCAACTTTGCTTGTGTTCCATGAAGGTTTTACAGAAGGAAACTAGAAAATTAGCTCCAAAGATGTAAAGCAGGAAAAAGTTATCCACTCTTGAGACCGTTTCAATGATGTCTTTATATGCAACATAACTTTTATTTTAAATGATCTTTTGGAACAGACATAAATTTATACTAGATAATATGAATGCCTGCTGGGAGCATCAGAATCTCATTGTTATTCAGGAATATGTAGAGTTTCTGCACAACTGTACTGGAACCAAAAATGAATTCTGAATTTTCAGCATGCAATCAACAGACACTGAAGGTAATAAAATGTAGCTGGAGACTTAAAGCAAAACATACGGAATACATAGTTTTAGATCACAATAATTCACATTGAAATATGTGTGCATATGAATACCAAAACAAATCCACACCAAAGAGACTACTGTGTACATATAATTAACAATTGAGTCCTACAAAACAGTAAGGGGGAACAAGGCATCTCCCTAGGTTTACCTTACTGAAAGGTTCTGTAGGACATATTATGCACCAGAAAAGAACGGTCTGCTATCATATATATCTATATGCAAGGACAATCATCCAATATTGTGTATCAGTCCCCAGACAGAGCAATCCAATCCTGAGACAGACAGGTCCAGCACACCTCAGCATGTAACATGCAGTAAAATCAATTTAATGAAGCAGAGTACAAAGTACAGGGTTTCATCATACTTAACACATCCGTGGCAGTAGCTGAAGACAGCAATATACTTATATCCACAGGTTTAGCCCTGACGGGCCGTTTCGGTGTCCAACCACCTTCATCAAAGGGCATCTATATATAGCTATATAAATATATCTATATATATAGATATAGATATATATATATATATAGATATATATATATCTCTATCTCTATCTATCTATAGGACGGGCCAGGTGGCTCGAAACATGTCGGATCTCTGAATATGCAATAAACTTGCATTTTTTTCACTGAAAAATCCGTGTCAGACGGACCCGACGACCAAAAGAAGCACCTTGGGAGGCGAATGTGTCAAATGCATAGAACTTTGTAAAGGTATGAACAGATGACCCTGTTGCAGCCTTGCACAGTTGTTCAGCGGACGCCCCGCAGCGTGCCGCCCATAATGGACCTACCGATCTGGTACAATGTGCATTTATTCACAATGGTAAAGGGAGATTAGCTTGCTGGTAAGCTTGCTGAATGACCATACAAATCCAGCGAGCAACAGTTTGTTTTCTCCCTGGCCAGCCCTTTTTGTGAAAACCATATAGTACAAAGAGGGTGTCTGATTTCCTGATGGAAGCAGTGCGGTCCAGATATATAGTTAGAGCCCTAACTACATCCAAGGAGTGTTCAGCCGGAGAGAGAACATCCGAATTGAATGCGAGGAACAATATCTCCTGATTGATGTGAAACGTGGAGACTACTTTGGGCAGGTGGGAAGCTTTGGTTCTTAGCACCACCCTATACGTATGGAAAATCAGAAATGGAGGTCTGCATGAAAGAGCAGATAAATCCGATACGCGTCTGGCAGACGCAGTTACCAAAAGGAACACAGACTTAGCTGTGAGCCACTTATATTCTACAGAGTAAAGTGGTTCGAAGAGAGGTTTGGCCAGAGCCTATATCGCCATGTCCCATGGTGTCGTTGGAGGAACATATGGTGGTTGTATACGTATGACACCCTGGATGAAAGTACGTATATCTGGAAGAGAAGCAATCTTCCTTTGAAAACAGACGGACAGAGCCTAGATATGCGCGTTAAGCAAGGCTTACCTTAAACCAATATCTAACCCTCTCTGTAGGAAAGCAAGGACTAGCAATTTTGAACACTTTTGACCTGGTGGTCTAGTGGAGTCCCTTCCGCAAGCAGCAGTGTCCACGCCAGCTGCTGCGGCCCATCTCCCTGGCGCACAGCAGGACAGCGATTTAGAGCTCTCACAGAGAGCCTTACCTGTCTCTGTGCTCTGGCCACGCTGTCGGAGGTTACCGGTTTCCGACGGTGCTAGGCGCCGGGCTGCACCTCGCCGCATACCCCTCTTGACCAGGGTGGTGGGGGAGTTTCGTCGCCGGAAGGGGGATGGAGCTGCCGTGCGGTCGTCAATGTGCAGGAAACTCAGCAGCGGTAATGCACCAACAAAAAAACTGATGAGCTAGGCATGGAGGCGGGGTTATATGGGAGAGGAGCAGCGCATCCTGGAAAACCTGAAAGCTTTGCTGATTGATGCCACTGTCCTCTGAACCGCCTACAAACCCAATGTCACCCTGTGGGACCATGGAACCCAAAGAAGAAATTAAATTGCCATCAGGTAAGGAACTCTGCTCTTTAGAGAACAAGTATTCCTGAGTCTTTTTCGTTAACATCTAAAGTTTAAGACTGTTTTTTCCCTTACAAACTGTTATGTGCACATTTTGTTGGGTGCTAATACACAAACAAATTACAAGAGATAAATGCATTGCTCTTGGTTCCGCAGACAAAGAAGTAGGATTAAAACAATAAAAAGTAATCCATGGTGAGAAATGTAGACAGAATAAACTGTGGGGGCACCCTTGGTTGTACTATAATAAACAATGCATTTCACATTATCTTTTTGCAATCATCTTGGACTCTTTTTCAAAGCAATGCATCCCCCTCCCCAGGTCAACAAGAAAACCCATCTCATCTTAGAAAACACCAGCAAAGATAACACATTTAGCTAGCTTCCTACCTGTTCAGTTTCAAAGATATCCCGAAGGTGTTCCAGACCAAGGCTTTTAAGAAACTGATTGATGTTTATGTCAAGGCCTGCAACTGCAAAAAAAAAAAAAAAAGATAAAAGATAAAGTAATAATAATAAAAATAAACCAACAAAAAAGGAATACATTTTTCACAGAGAACTTTAGACCGCAGAGCTCCAGCAGAACTTATACACAATGCTGTGTGGTTCATTATCTGTATTAAGTCTAAGTGGGGTATTCAATGTGCCGCCGCTATTCCCAATGGGGGAAATAGCGGTGGCTCCCTATTCAATGCTGTTTTAAGCGACAGCATTGAAGCTGGATCACAGCAGAACAAGTCTGACTTTAGAAGCTGTCTGGCCCGTTCTGCCGATAACGGCCGTGGATTGTCACGATCTTGGCCGCGGATCAACATTCGAGGACTGTTTTTGTGGCCATGCCCCCTTTGCGCTGATCGGCAGGCGAGACAGTGAATCTCACCTGTCGTTCACATGTCGATCAAACGGGCCAGGATCGCGGCTGTCGGGAGGGATCGACAGCCATCATCCTGGATTGAATGCCCCTCTCAGTATGTGCCTCAGAGTGCATTTTAAAAAAGTTAGAAAGTACAAATAAAAAAGATGGCAAACCTGCGAGGGGTGGTTGCTAAATAACAAAAGTGATCTACTGATAGAGATTGCTTAGGTCATTACATTACAGAATAACAAAAATTGATCAACTTCATATTTATAGTCCTTATATACAGTAGTATTACTGCAGTCACGCCAAACAGCCCCTCAAAAGGGAGCCCTGTTCCATAAGACTGCTAGCCTTGGGTGTATTTGGGGTATATAAAAAAAATGATCATGCATCTTAGTCGCAATGCAATGTGACTAGAACTCACCAGGAGACTACTGATATTCTGTATTATGATGCATATATATATTGCCGATCCCTGTCGCTTGATGGGGTGCCAGCATCAGCAAGTGCATACACACTTGCCAATGCCGGTGGGCGACCAGCATGCACACTGGGCGATATAGTGAACAACATCGCTCAGAATTGTCAAATGAGCGATATTGCTCATCATATTGCCTAGTGTGTATGGGGGCTTAAGACTTAGTCTACAAACCCATCTACAAAGTGCTTCAATGTAGCAGCTGATACTATTTTTCAAATACAAGTTCTGTTGTATTCTGTATACAGACTCAGTCACACACAACTAGCATGTACTTTTGGATAAAAAGGAATTCCCGACATTAGCAGAGTTGCATAGCGGCTCACTCACGCCAGGCATCTCCCACTGCTTTCCATATTGAGGCTAGATGTAGGAGTATATTAAGTCTAATAGTTTATTTTCAAATACAACACCTGCACATAATAGTCATGGCAATTCTGCAGATTTCGCTGTAACAAATAATGATTACTTTCATATAAACATTTTGACCCTGTGTGCTCTTAGCTAGGTTTTTCCTAAAATCCTTTAATGCAAATACACTAGTAAAACGTCTGACAAATGTAAGAACATAAAGCACATTGTACAAGCTATCATATAAAAACAATACCCCATGTGACATCTGAATACAAAGGTAAATAAGTAGATCTATTACTAGCACCTACAATAGGACATACAATGTAAATAAAGTGGCAATTCAACATCGGCAACAATACCAATAAAACAACCATTAACTCCAACATGGTTATACACAGAAATCAGTTTTTCTTTATTTGAAAGAAATCAATGAAACACACAGTGCTAAAAATGAAGTGATGAATGTAATGCTAACGCTGAAAGTAATCTTAGATTTTGGTGAAATCTGAAGGGTATAGCATAAAAAAACACATGAATGATTGCTGTGCTTGGTGTTTATTTGATTAGTGCGTACTCTCTAAAGAATTAACCCAAACCTGTGCTTTTCATTTAATAATCTAAAATTGTTTAATTAAGAACACTTGATGACAGTACTCTTGACAGCATAATCACATAAACATATATTAAAAATAGTAAAAAAATGCACATGAAATCACAATTACCATTAAGTTCTAGCTTGAAGGTAGGCCTTCTGAAGTGAAAGAATCCCCCATGCTCCCTAAAATGTAGCCAGTTAAGAAAAAAAGTCACTTTGTTCATTTATAAAATAGTTGCAAAGCAGCTGCTAATTCTGACAGACAGGAGGAAATCATATGCAAAAGAGAATTTTGGTACTTACCGGTAAATCAATTTCTCTGAGATCAGCAGGGGCCACTGGAGATCACATCGGGTATTAGAGCTGGGAATGCTGGAAGCTAGGCACGACTTAATTTGTTTAGGGGAGTCTGGCTCCTCCCCTCTAAGACCCATCAGCCCCCAGTGAGGAAATTGGCCCACTAGAGGAGAAGGTAACAGAAAAGAACTAGCATAACACAAACACAACACAGTCAGTTAGAAACCAAACTAGACCCACGCAGCAACCACAACAGGCAGGATCCACAAGCTGGGAGGGCGTCCAGTGGCCCCTGCTGATCTCAGAGAAATGGATTTACCGGTAAGTACCAAAATCCTCTTTTCTCTGACATGCAGCAGGGGCCACTGGAGATCACATGGGGGAGGTTCCAAAGACCAGGCCCGGGAGGGAGAGCGCTGGGGATCCTGTAGCACTAAGCGACCAACAGTCGCCGACGAAGAGGCAAAAGTGTAGAAGCGAACAAACGTGTTCAAAGATGACCATGTGGCCGCCCTACACGGCTGTGAGACTGAGGCACCATGCCTGGCGGCCGAGAAGTACTTACCGACCTGGTGGAATACACCATCAATGTAGAAGGCAGAACCTTACCCGCATGGAGGTACGCACTATGGGATGGTTAACTTGATCCACCTTGCAATAGTCTGTTTTGATGCAGGCCAACCTCTATGGAAAGCGTCATACAAAACAAACAGACAGTCAGATTTTTGAAGAGGCCTTGTCCTGGCCACATAAATCTTCAGGGCTCTGACCACATCCAACGAAACCTGAGAATGCGAGTCCCCCTGAAATGCTGGAACCATAAATTGGCTGGTTTACGCGATAGGAAGACACCACCTTCGGAAGAAAGGAAGCTTGCGTACGCAACTCAGCCCTGTCCTCGTGGAACACGAGGTACGGAGGCTTACAAGACAATGCACTGAGTGCCGACACTCTGCGAGCCGAAGCCAATGCTAAAAGAAGAACAGTCTTCCAACACAGAAACTTGTGGTCCACCTTTTCAAGTGGCTCAAACGTATCAGACTGCAGAAACGCCAACACCAAGTCTAAATCCCAAGGAGGAGTTGGAGGGATAAAGGGTGGTTGGACCCTGAGAACCCCCTGGAAAAAAAGTTTGCACCTCAGGGAGAAGCGCCAGCTGCTTCTGGAAAAGAATAGACAGAGCGGAGACCTGTACCTTGAGAGAACCCAAATGCAAACCTGCGTCCAAACCCTTCTGAAGGAATAATAGGAGACGAGACAGCCAAAACGTACGAAAAGGCCAACTATGAGATTCACACCAAGATACATATAACCGCCAAATGCGGTGATAGTGCGCCACCGAAGAAGGCTTTCTTGCTCTTAGCATAGTCGGAATTAGAGTGTGGGACACCCTTGGCCCGTAAGACAGCGGTCTCAACAGCCAGGCCGTCAAATGGAGTTGAGACAGGTTCTGATGGAAGAACGGTCCTTGCTGCAGGAGGTCATGCCTGAGAGGCAGACAATACGGCCAGTCCGCTAGCAGCAATTTTAGGTCAGAGAACCAAATCCTGCGAGGCCAGTACGGGGCAATGAGAATTGCCTGTACTGATTCTCTCCAGCTTCTTGAGGACCTGGCCCAGGAGAGGAAGAGGAGGGAACAGGTAGACAAAGTTGAACTCATACAGAGTTGACAGCGCATCGATTGCTATGGTGTAGGGGTCCCTTGTGCGTGACACATAATTTGGGAGCTGATGATTCTTCCGAGAGGCCATAAGATCCACCTCTGGAATGCCCCACCGCATTGTGAGATCCTGAAACACCTTGGGGTGTAGCGACCACTCTTCTGGGTGGAGATCTTCCCGACTTAGAAAATCGGCTTCCAGTTTTTCTATTCCTGGAAGGAACACCGCCGACCACCGGATGACCCTCCTCTGTTCTGCCCATTGTAGGGTTCTTCTGACTTCCGCCATAGCCATTCGGCTTCGCGTACCCCCCCTGCCTGTTCACATAGGCCACCGCTGTAGCGTTGTCCGACCTTATCTTCACCGATGTTCCCTCAAGATGATCCTGAGGGAGGGCATTGTAAATTGCCCTCAATTCTAACACGTAGATGGATAGGTGACTTCCTGGGGATTCCATCTGCCCTGTAGGCGGAGATGTTGTACCACCGCTCCCCAACCGCGGAGGCTTGCATATGTCATTAACACGATCCAGTTTTCGATTGCAAAACGACATCTCTCGTGCAGGTGGTCCTTGCGGAGCCACCAAAGTATGGACAGTCTTGCTTGGGGTGACAGTCGAATCAGTCTGTGTAGATGCAGAACCCACTGCGAACCCACTCCTTTCCTGAGGAGGTCCAACTGAAACTGCCTTGAACGGAACCGCTCCCACGTCAGGGCTGGAAATGCAGCCACCATCTTCCCCAAGAGTTGTACGCAAAGGTGAAGTCTGACTGAGGAAGCAATACTTTTCGGGTCAAAAGTTGAAGTGCGTGGATCTTGTCATCCGGTAAGAATACTCTCTGAGCATTCGTATCCAGCCATAGGCCTAAGAATAGAATCATTTGAGCCGGGACTCGATGGGGCCTTGATGAGATTGTCCAGGTATGGTTTTATCGTCACTCCCTGGTTCCGAAGCAAAGCTATGGCAACAGACAAAGTCTTGGTAAAGACTCTGGGGGCTGACAATAACCCGAAAGGTAGAGCCCCGAACTGTAAATGGTCTCGTCCGATGGCAAACTGCAGGAACGCCTGATGAGGTGCCCAATGGGGATATGAAGATGGCATCTTTTATATCCAACGATACAATAAACTCCCTCGGTTCCAGCGAAGCTATGACGGAGTGAATCGATTTCATCTTGAACGACTGGTAGGAAACCAGAAGGTTGAGGGATTTGAGGTTGAGCCGAACAAAGCCATCCAGTTTTGGAACCACAAATAGATTTGAGTAATAACCCGTGTTTCTCTGGAAGGATGGAACTGGAATGATGACATGTGAATTGCTTGGAGAAGGCCAGTTCTCTTGTCCAACGATACAGGCAACACCATGGTAAAAACGCCTAGGAGGAGGCGCATCGAACTGGATGCCATACCCGTCCGACACGAGACTGCGAACCCAAGGATCCTCCGATAGGGAGAACCATTGGGTTCTGAAATCCAAGAGGCAAGCTCCCACTGGGGAGACGCCTACAGAAGCTGGTAAACCGTCATGGCACTGGCTTCTGGGGTAACTTGGGCTTCTGGGTGCGGACTGGGGACGGGCACCTGTGGAAGGTTGAAACCCTCTTCACTGCCCTCGAAAGGAGCGTTGCGGCCGTAAGGACTAAAAAGACGGTATACTGGGAGGAGGAGTCGCCGAAGGAAGGAACGCTGACTTTCCTTCCGTTGCCTGCGAAATCCATTTATCCAATTCGGGCCCAAAAATGATATATCTCCTGTAAATGGAAGACCCTCAACGGCTCTCTCAGATTCTGCATCCGCCTACCATGATTGCAGCCACAGGGCTTGCCTAGCTGAGATCGCATTAGCTGATATGCGTGCTGAGATCAGAGAAATATCTTTTGCAGCATCACCTAAAAACATCGCAGATTCCTTTATATGTTCCGCCAATTGGCGAAGATCCTCCAACGGCGCATTCGAGTCCAGCCCTTCAATGATCTTATGCACCCACTTAACATTGGCTTTATTTACCCATGCCGACACTATGGCCGGTCTGAGCTAGGTTCCTGCCGCTGTGTACATGGTTTTTAGAGTAGCTTCCAACTTGCGATCAGAGGGATCCTTTAAAGAAGAAGCCCCTGGGACAGGCAAAGTCGTCTTCTTTGACAATCTGGATACAGATGTGTCCACTGGTGGTGGAGTCTCCCATTTACTGAGAGCCACCGGGTCAAATGGGTACCTGAAAACGCTTATCTGGGTTCTTCCATGCCCCTAACAGCTGTTCCTGGTTTGGGCTTGGGAACACCAGTGAGGCCTTTTGAGTATTACTGAAAAGGTCCAGTTCCTTTGGCTCTGGAAGAGGATCTTCCGGCAAGTGAAGAACCTCCTTAACCGCCACAATAAGAGCCTCAATACCAACTGGAGTAGGCTCTGTATCCTGTACCTCCTCCCACTCATCCTCATCCATTTCCTCAAATGAAATATCATTTGAAAAAGGACGCTTCTGGCTGGCGGTCTTTGAGGCCTATGCATAGAACCGGCCAAAGTGTCAACCGACCTAGCCAGCGTTGCAACCCACGCAGGTACTGCCCTGCGGGATTCTGCCAGTTCACCTGACAACTTTGACATCGAACTCACCAGGACCGAAGCCCATTGGGGAGTGAGGATGTCCACCTGGGGAGATGCAGCCGGGAGTTCTGCACAGACCTGGCAGACCGTAGAGTTCCCATCTACAGAATACTGAGTGAACTTTGCAGCACAGGAAGCACAAGAATATGCTTTCTGGGAAGCCTTGGACCTGCCCATCATGGTAACTGAACAAGCCCAGTCCAACAAACCATTCAGTGCTGTCACACTCAAGTACACACTGACACACACGCGGTCGCAGACCAAATCCCCTGGGGTCTATGAGCCCTGGATGGGAATAAGCCCTGTTAATGTTTTAAACAATGATTCTGTGCCTGCTATTTCCCCAGACTTACAGGAGATAGTGGGCGCAGTGAGCCTTAAATAGGAAAAGTGCGCCATTAACACAGGGCAAGTTATGCATTTTGTGTGTGTGCATAAATGTGCAAATACATGTGCAGGACCGCGCCATGCCCACCTCCGTGTAATACACTCCCCCCTCACCCCCGGGTACTTGCCGCCACTGAAGCTGACCATCATGCAGTGTGTATCTAGCACCGGAGCGGCCTCCGGGCACCCCGGTCAGTCCCCCCATCACTTGTGCAGGAGCGGCCTGGGACCCGGACGCACATACTCAGGAGCAGGAGCAGTAAAAAACTGTGACCTGGCTCCCAGGCACAATTTTCTCACTGGGGGCTGATGGGTCTTAGAGGGGAGGAGCCAGACTCCCCTAAACAAATTAAGTAGTGCCTAGCTCCCACCACTCCCAGCTCTAATACCCAATGTGATCTCCAGTGGCCCCTGCTGCATGTCAGAGAAATAGATAGTTTTAGTAAAGATTTAGGGGGGTATTCAATCACCCGCAGCCATCTCCCGATGGGGGAGATGGCTGCAGGGCCCTATTCAATGCTGTTTTCCCTGAAAGCATTGAACAGGGTATCTCGGCAGAATGAGCCCGACTTCACAAACAGTCGGGCTCGTTCTGCCGAGAACGGCTGGGAAGTGAAAAGCTCTCGGCTGCAACTCGCCTTTTCCCGGCAGCAGCTCGCTGCAGGCGGGACATTGAATCCCGCCTGCTTTTTCTCGGTCGAGCAGACCGAGAATGGGACCGGGTCACGGCTGTCGGGCCAGCTCGACAGCTGTGAACCAAGATTGAATACCCCCTTAAAACTATCTTTTTAGCCTACGATTAACTGCCATCTATCAGAATTAGCAACTGATTTTGCAACAAACTCTTTTACAAACTTACAAAGTGACATTTTCTTAACGGCTACATTTTACTGAGCATGGGGAATCCTTGCTGACTGTTTCATTTGAGAGGGCCGACCTTCAAGCTAGATCTTTATGGTAATTGTGACTTCATGTGAATTTTCAAACTATTTTAATATATGTTTATGTGATTATTTATGCTGTCAAGAGTACGGTCATCAAGTGTTCTTAATTAAACTATTTTAGATTATTAAATCAGAGGCACAGGTTTCCGTTAATTCTTTAGAGAGTACGCACTAATCAAATCAAGACCAAGCACAGCAGTCATCTTTTTTTAAAGTGCCAATGCTGCTTTAATACCAATTCTTTCCTTACTGTTTATGGACCTGCCCCATAGACTGTAGTCTTCTAAACATATCTAAAAAGGTATGTACACAGCTACACAATAGACCATTTCTTTTAACGATACGCACAACACGCAAATCTGTGAATTTCACAGCATTGCACGTCAACCAGAATGAACCTCCTATATGTAAGAAACTCTCTTTATACAGTGACATAGAGGTACTTGGCTAGATACTAGAACCTGTTCCAGATCCTCAATGTGAGTGTTCAAGAAGTTAATATTAGAATGGGACCAAAGGCTCATTCTTAATCAATATTCTACTGAATGTTAAACAGATCAAACATTAAGAGTAGGTTCTAACTCGTGCTTACCTTCACCTTCTTTTCTTTCTGTCCCTGCTGCTCCATCACCAGCATTTGATGTTCCTCCAACAGCAAGATCAGCCAGCGGACCAGTAAGATTATCAATGCTGCTGGCAGCCGACAGACACGATGGAGTAGATGCTGGTGAAATGATTGAGGCACTCACTACTGTTGCTTGAGGTTTGAAGCAGCTTGGTAGAGCCTCGGGCGGCATTGCATCTATCAGTAAAGCTCTAATATCATCTGCCTAAGAATAGACAAGACATGGGAGATTAGTTACAGAGTGCAGCTTTAAATATATGTTTTGATTTTAATCATGAATCCCCTTGTAATCTCATAATTGCCATATACTAGTGAGATTTGGGCCCATTTCACACAATTTTGATGCATCGGGCCAATAAATCATGTGGAAAAAAAGTGTTAAATCGTAAGTGTTTTACTTTTGATTCTGATCCGATGTGTAGTCCCGCGCATTGGATTGCATGAGGTGCATCATATCTAAGAGACCACACATGATGAATCGCATGCAATCCGGCTGCCGGGGTATAGCATGCAAGGTTCACATGTGATATCTCAAAATAGTGTATGGGGGGCTTAAAAAATTGTATAATTTATAATATGTGTTCAAATAGATAGATAGATTTATGCAATTATCTGTATTATACATTTATTTAGTCTATACTTAACTTTAACTTGGCAGATCATGCCTTATGTATGTTGGGGATATCAATTTATTCGCATTGCATTACTGCAGCTAATGAAAACACCCATGGCTATCCTTTTAGATCGCAGCAGAAGACTCTGCTTTGCGGGCCTCAGGCTTGAGAAGCATAATCCCCAGCAAGCAGCCATAGGAGACCCGTTTTTTTGTGACAAGAACACATGGGTCCGGAAACTTTCCTTCATCTCCTGTTATTGGTCTATAGCAGACAGTTTACCGTGTGGCAAAAACGGACTGCAATAGGATAGCCCGATAATACTATTGTGCTAAAATTGCAATACTACACTATTTTTTCTATGCAATAAGCTACCACTGGGTAAATAAGATACCCCCTATACCTAGAAAGAAATTTGACTGTAAGCAGGCATTCAGAAATGTTTCTTGCAGTAGGGGAGGACTTAAAAAAATTACATCTTGTGCCTCTTTTAATGTTCATATACATATTTTTATGAAAATTAAAGTATAATGTTGAACTGCCTATGAAGGTAGATGCTCTTTCTGTGGAAGAGAAACCGGAATTCAAAGTCATCCAAGTTACCCAATGCTTGCAGGATCAGACCAATCCTGAAAGTGGTTTTATAAAACAAAGAATCACTTACTGTAGCTAAATCTAGTGGGGTTTGGCTTTCTTGGTTCTTCATGGTGGGATCTGCACCATGGGCCAAAAGCAGAGCACACAGTTGCGTCCTTCCTTTCTGGGCTGCTTCGTGTAGAGGTGTGAATGCCCATTTATCTGTGGCATTCACACAAGTGTTGTATTTGATCAATAAAGCTGCAATGTCAACATGCTGCAAAAGGGAAGAAAAAATAATTCAATGAAAATAAGAAAATGCTGCAAAGGTCCTTAATATATAACTGAATGAAGAACTGCTTCATCTCGCCAATGTGTCAAACAATTGGAATACTTACAAATATTTTTTACTGTTTCTATATACTTTTCAGTCATTGGGCAGTATTCAATGAGAAAAGTTCTCCGTGTTTTGTGGAGAATTTGTGCTTTGTTCGCCTTGGACGGAGCATTTTGCTCTCCAAAAGCGAGCAACCCTATTCAATGTGAAATTCTCTCCGTCTTTCTAAGTGATTTTCTCCGTGTCTCTCCGTGTAGCAATTCTCCATCTTTTGAAGGGGAGCTGGAATGTGAACTTTTAAACTAAAAGGTTTTTTTTTTTTAATTTTGGTGTCAAAAAATCAGTTTTTATTTTTCTGTGAAGGGGCATGTTATTTTTATTCATGTGCTTATAGCACATGAATATATATTTAATTTAAAAAAAAATATTTTTTTTTTTACACAGTGCAGCCAGCAGGGGGCCGGAGCGCTCGAGCCGCTCATTACATATTCATATATTCACTGCACCCGATCGTTAATATGCACGATCGGGTGCAGTGAATACTGGGTCCCCCGCTGGCTATAGGGAGGGGCAGCCTGTGCTGCCTGGGTCTCAGAGAGCCCCCCTCATCTCCACATTCCTCTGGAGCAGCCAGGGAGACTATAATCTCTCTGGCTGCTCCAACCCCCGGCTCCCTGAAAGCTCCCTGCCGCGGACGCTCGTCCGCTGCAGGGGTTAAGACTCGCCGCGAGTGGCGGCGAGTCTTAACCACATTGAATAGAGGGAGCAGGAGTGGCAGCGAGCCCTCCGGAACACGGAGAAGGCATGGAGAGCGAAATAAAACGCTCTCCATGCACGGAGAAGTTTGTCATTGAATACTGCCCATTGTGTGTTAAATAATCTAAAACTGTGGAGGTTTGCAAGCAAAGATAATTGACTGAATACAGCTACTATTGCTAGTTTGTCAAGCAATTGTAATAACATTTGTTTATCTTTTCTATATACCTTTATAGGTAATTCTGGTTTAAACAAACACTGTGGTGGTTTTCTAACAAAGATTGGCACTCCATAGTGCTAACAATACTTCATGGGGAAAAGCACCCTAATAGTTCTCAATTAACCGCTGCACCTTCATTCACTATACTCTATGCAAGAAAGATAAGGAGGGAGAGAAGGCAGACTTGCATTAACAAGTACATGTGAGGAGAGGACTAGATTTCCATATCACAAGGAGGCTTCTTTACAGTGCCAGATTTAGGTTATATTAAGGCAATATTGTTATACATTCTCTTAATACGTAATTTGCCATGATATAGCCTCATCCAGTCTCTGCTGCTCTAGCCGCATACTTCCCACCCCTTTACTATTTCTCTCTAGCTTCAAGACATCCCTTTGTCTCATCTCTGACCTCTATCTATCACTTCCTTGTTTTTTTTGTCTATCTCTTCTCCCTGGTCTCTGTCCCCCCATTCAGGTGGGGGTTCTAGGGACAGGGGCTAACTGTCAGCTCTAATCACTGGTCGGGGTTTTCCCCACCTTCAAAAGTTCTGATACCCAAACCCATGTCCATCTATTTCATGCCTGTCCCTTTGCACCTCACACCTTTCTAGCTTATCATTGTTCTCCTGCTCATATCTCTCACTTGTGCCATACATAAGGTGTACTGCAGCCTGGAAATAAAGGAACTTCCCAAGGTTTACAGGGTGTGCAGTGATTGCCTAAATCTGGGTGAAGACAATAGCAAATTTCCATAAAGGAAATAGCTAGGTAGCGTTCAATGCTTTTGCTCCTGCATGGTTACCAAGTACTTGGTTACCGTGCAGAATCGGACAAAGATGCCAACACTCTACTGAATATTACAGAACATCCAAACCATACCATATGGAGTTCTTACCCCATATGATGCTGCATTGTGTAAGGGAATAAGTCCTCCTTTGTCTTGTGCGTTTACATCTGCACCATGCTCTAGGAGATATTCAGCCACTTCTAGGTTGTTGTAACCAGCTAGGAAAAGTGAACAAACACATTCCATGGTGAAAAAAAAGGGATTTTTGTAAGAACTTACCGTTCGAATCCCTTTCTCTGATATGGTCCTGGTGACACAGCTCAACACTGGGATGTAGGAGGGTCCGAAGGAGCCAGGCACCTATCCTAAAGCTTTAGAGGGTAGGCTCCTCCCCTACTGCATCCCTGGACTCTTCAGTTCAACTTTCAAAGCCACTGGAATACATTAACTCAGTACAAACGCCTGCACATATTATATGCACATTTTATAACAGAAACTGTTAACTTTTAACCATTTTAACATGAACATCATGAAATTCTGGCATACTTACTGAGCGTAAGGGAGGGATCGCTGTGTCACCAGGACCATATCAGAGAAAGGGATTCGAACGGTAAGTTCTTACAAAAATCCCTTTTTCTCTTTCAATGGTCCTGGTGACACAGCTCAACACTGGGACGTTCCAGAGCCGGTCCTTTGGGAGGGTACGCTCAGGTCTGCAGCTCTCAGCACTGCTCGCCCGAATGATGCGTCCTCCGACGCGAACTCATGGAATCTATAGAATTTGGCAAATGTGTGAACAGATGACCAAGTGGCAGCTCTGCAAACCTGCTCCGCTGTGGCCCCATGTCGGACCGCCCAAGAGGTAGCAACTGACCTGGTGGTATGCGCATTAATTCTGGCCGGTACAGGCCTACCCACTTTGGTGTATGCAAAAGCTATCACAGATCGCAACCACCTAGCAATGGTCTGCTTAGATGCAGGCCAACCAATTTTATGTACGTCATACAATACCAATAAAGTGTCAGTCTTTCTAACACTCTTCACTCTGTCCACATATATGCGTAAGGCACGCACAACATCCAAAGTCTTCAACTTGTCCCTTTTCTTGGAACCCTCTGGGGGTTGAAACACAGGTAGAACTATCTCCTGATTTAAATGGAAGGCAGAGACTACCTTCGGTAAAAATTGCGGCACTGTTCTCAGAACAGCCCTGTCATCGTGAAAGATTAAGAAGGGAGATTTGCATGACAAGGCTCCCAACTCAGACACCCTCTTAGCAGATGCTACTGCTAACAAAAACACTAACTTCCACGTGAGAAACAAGTCAGCCGACCTCAAAGGCTCAAAAGGTGCCTTCTGAAGGCAATCCAAAACCAGTGACAGGTCCCAAGGTGCTACTGGTTGCTTGTAAGGGGGTTTCAGTTTGGATACCCCTTGTAAAAAAGTTTGAATCTCCGGTAAAATGGCAATTCTTTTTTGAAAATAGATGGACAAGGCCGAAATCTGCACCTTCAACGACTGAAGACTTAGGCCCGAAGAAAATCCATCTTGTAAAAAATCCAACATTTTTGATAATTTGAAGTGAGATGTGTGAGCTTTTTTGCCTCTCACACCATCTAATATAAGTCTTCCAGACTCTATAATAATTTGCAGAAGAAACAGCCTTTCTGGCTTTTATCATAGTCTGCACTACTGCGTCAGAAAATCCTTTCTTTTTCAAAATGGCGGTTTCAATAACCAAGCCGTCAAAATCAATCGATCGGAATCCAGATGATTGAATGGGCCTTGTCTTAACAGGTCTGGTCTCAGAGGTAGACGCCATGAATCCACTGATAACCTCTGAAGCCTCGAATACCAAGACCTCCTTGGCCAATCTGGGGCCACAAGGATCACCGGGACCTTCTGGTCCTGTACCCTCTTTAACAGTCTTGCTAACATCGGAATAGGAGGGAATGCATAAAGAAGATCTCCCTGCCAATGGGTAGTCATGGCATCCACTGCCTCTGCTAGCGGATCTCTCGTTCTGGCATAGAACCTGGGCACCTGATGGTTGAACCTGGATGCCATTAGGTCCAAATCCGGAGTTCCCCACATTGCAGTGATCTGGTGAAACACCTGAGGGTGTAGGCTCCATTCTCCTTCCTTGAGCTCCTCCCTGCTCAGGAAGTCTGCTTCTATATTCTCCACTCCTGGAATGAATATAGCCGATACTGCAGGAACATTCTGTTCCGCCCATAGAAAGATTCTGGACACCTCCCACATGGCCAATCTGCTGCGAGTACCTCCCTGGTGATTCAGATACGCCACAGCTGTGGCATTGTCGGTCTGAATCCTCAAGGGGGAGTTCCTTAACCTGTCTCCCGCCAAGGAAATCACTTTCCAGACAGCTCTCAGCTCCAAGATGTTTATTGGCAACGCTGATTCCTCTGCCGTCCACAGGCCCTGCAGCCTGAGATCCAGGGCTACTGCCCCCCAGCCCCTGAGACTGGCATCGGTAGTTACTATCAACCAGTCCCAGGTCTGTAATGACCGACCCCACTGAAGGGAATCTACCTCTGTCCACCATTTCAAGGAGTCCCGAGTGTCTGCGGACAGCACTATCAACTCCGTCTTCATGGTCAAAGTGTTTCCTGACCAGGCTGACAAAATGTTCCATTGGAATACTCGAGAGTGGAACCTGGCAAATTGAAGCGTTTCGAATGACGCCACCATTTTCCCCAGGAGTTTGAGGCACCTCCATACTGACAAGCTCGGAGCACTGAGGATCTCCTGAACTAGATTGACCAGGTCCCTGGCCTTTATCTCCGGGAGGAATACCCGATGGAGATGGGTATCCAGTATGACTCCCAAGAACTGGATCCTCTGTGATGGTACCAACTGAGATTTTTGTAAGTTTAAAATCCAGCCGTGAGCCTGCAAAAAACTGATGGCCTCTTTTAAATGACTTTGAAGCAGTGTTGCTGATTCTGCTTTGAACAGGAGATCGTCCAAATAGGGTATTACTGTGATTCCCCTGAGCCTCAGCACTGCCGCCATCACAGACATTATTTTTGTAAATACCCTTGGCGCGGTTGCTAGGCCAAAGGGTAACGCCCGGAACTGTAAATGCAGGTCTCCTATGGCAAATCTCAACAGCATCTGATGTTCCGGGTGAATGGGAACGTGCAGATATGCGTCCTGGACATCCATGGACGCCAGAAATTCTCCCTGGTCCAGACTCAGGAGTACAGTTCTCAAAGACTCCATTTTGAAATGGTCTACCCAAAGGTGAACATTTAAGGACTTCAAATTTAGTATTGGTCTGAAAGACCCGTCTGGTTTGGGCACCAGGAACAGCGTGGAGTAAAATCCTTTCTTCCACTCTGCCCTGGGAACCGGGACTACCACCCCTTTTTCCAAAAGGGAATGAGCCGCTCTCATAAGAGCTGTGCGCAGGAGCGCCTGCTTTGGTATGGGTGTGGGGATGAACCTCTTTGGAGGCCGCCCTCTGAAAGGGATTTTGTAACCCTGGGTAATAATCTCTAAGACCCAGGTATCCTGGTCTAGAGAAGCCCAAGCGTCTCTGAAGTGTGTAAGACGCCCCCCCACCTTTATCCCTGCCGGGCTGATCCCCTGGCAGTCATGCGGAGGGTTTTTCCTCTCCTTTAGAGGCAGGCTTCTTATTGAAAGAGCCAAACTTGGACCTTTGGGATTTGCCCCTGGAGTTCTGGAACTTTCCCCTGAACGATTGTCCCCGAAAGGACGCACCACCTCTAGGGGAGGGCCGAAAGGACGGCCTAAAAGCAGCAAATCTGGATGACTGCTTTGTTGAGGAGGCCGGCAGAAACGTACTCTTGCCGCCTGTGGCATGTTTTATAATCTCCTCAAGCTCAGAACCAAAAAGTAACTTTCCCTTGAAAGCTAACATTTCTAAGGCCTTTTTGGACTCATTGTCCGCTTCCCAGGCCTTAAGCCAGAGTACCCTCCTGGCATTTATGGAGACTGTGGATACTCTGGTAGCCATTTTAAGAGCTTCCTCCTCTGCTTCCACCGCATATTCTGCAGCGGCCTTAATCTTTTCTGCTACCAGCAAAGCACCGTGGTCAGCCTGCAGCATGGTGCATAGCTCACCAGCCCACTCTATAATGGCCTTAGAGACCCAGGCTGAAGCAATAAGGGGACGCAGGGTAAACCCCACCCCTTCAAAAATAGCCTTGAGGTTTCCCTCTAGCTTTTTATCCACAGCATCTTTAAAAGCTGCACCACCCTGTACAGGTAATACCGTAGCTTTTGATAAGCGTGCCACAGAAGCATCCACAACAGGCACCTTTTCCCAGAGTTCAGAATGAGACTCCGGCATGGGGTACAGACTAAGGAATCTTTTAGGCATCTGTAGCCTCTTATCTGGGGTTTTCCAAGCCCCTTCCAATAGTTCCTGTAACCCCTCATCTGAGGGAAAAGTAACAGCCTCCTTTCGCTGTCGCTTAAAAACACCCTTAACAGGGGTCTTATCCTCAACAGACAGTTTTAACGCCTGTTTTACAGCCACAATAAGATCCTCTATACCAGCAGCAGAGGTCTCTTCAAAATCATCACCCTGGTCCCAGGGTGTGTCAGTATACTCTCCTTCCTCTTCCTCTAACACATTAGGCATAGCATAAGACCTTTTAGGGGTCCCTGTAACCTCATCCATTTTGTCCAGTATTTCACTGAATCTGTTGATCCCCTTAGCAGTATCCTGCATCACCTGAATAAGTGCAGGATCTGCCTGGGTAAGAGGTAAGGAGCCAGACGACTGCTGAGATGATGGCATAGGTCTCTGTGATTCTACCAGCACATCACTCTGCCTGTCCAGAAGCTGCACCAAAGCGTTTACCGACCTGCCTAGGGCACTGGCCCACGCAGGTTCACTCTGCTCTCCCCTATGGTGTTCACTGCCCATGGGTCTCACATCAGCGCAAGTAATACATAAGCCCCCCTTGGCCATCTGCTCAGGGACAAACTTTTGTGTGCAAACATTGCACGCGCTCAGTGCACTAAGGACTCCCTCCCCCCAAAACCACAGCCTGATGCTCAGACATGATGCAAGTGAAGCGTATATATATATATCTCAATATACACAGTGCAAACAATTGTACAAGCGTTTATACAAAGTCAATGCACCCAATCACTTAGCTGTCTGTAGGTTTCAACTGCGGGGAAGCGATGCCCAGGAAATCCAAGTCACTCTGCCAGGATCAATAAGCCAGCTCAGCTCCGCTGCAAGCGTTCTGAAAGGCGCCAAAGTCAGAGTGAAGGAAGAGACCAAAGTCCCTGCTGCTGCGGGGTCCGTGACCTTTTGGCGCCAACCACCCCCAGCTAGCCGCTCCTTAGGTAGGATTTCCTTGTTCCAGTATCTCCCCCTCAAATGGGGACCACTTGGAACATGCCTGTCACAGCGCTGCTGTCCTCTCAGTCAGGAGCTCAGCGTGTAAGCTCCGCATAAAATGGCCGCCGCCATCACGGAGCGCCTGTCCCCCATGATCCCCACCTAAACGTGGAGCCGGTTTCAGGCTACTCCGGAGCCCAGGCAGCCTCTTAATAGAGGCTGTAAGCGCAGCACAGGGAGACCAGACAGAGTCTACCCTGTGCACAGAGAGCTGACAGGACGCGCTTCTGTCAGCTCCTGCTGCGCTAGCAGTGTGAGGATTCACTATGAAAATCCTCACACTGTGCCTACCTAGCTAGGGTAATAGTTAATAAAATAATAAAAATCCCCTAACTACTCTAATTCTTCGGCTGCTCCTGCAGCCCTTTAGAATAGCACCCACTCCAGTGGGCACCTAACACGAACTGAAGAGTCCAGGGATGCAGTAGGGGAGGAGCCTACCCTCTAAAGCTTTAGGATAGGTGCCTGGCTCCTTCGGACCCTCCTACATCCCAGTGTTGAGCTGTGTCACCAGGACCATTGAAAGAGAAAAGGATTTTTTTTGGAAAGGATTAGTTCTGAAACTCAAATAACAGATAATTAACAAGGTGTTATCAATATTACATGAAAGATAAAAGCAGATATACAGTCAAGACACCAAAAATAACTTGAATAAAATACAGCAATAACAATTTGGCATGGCAGTAAGAATGATAAGAAGTATACATGCAAATCTGAAAATATTGTAAACCGTCTATGACAGAAGTGTTTCAGGACACCACAATATCTACATTTTCCCAACAAATAAACTACCGCACACCAGGTAGTAAACCGATGTACCAGAGAAACCTAGTAAATGCTTTATGCAATAAAAGTAATGACGACAGCAAAATATCTGCAATCCTAACAGGTGGTTATGGAAAGCATTAGGCCTGCAGAGTAAGACCTATTTGGATCCTCAATTGTATAATAAAATAAAAACATAAACCAATATGAGACATATTTCCAAGTGCTATGTAGTTGCGAGAAATTGAGATATAAAACATAAACATGTTAACCATAGAAACTGTGTTTGAAAGGACATAACGTTGTTTTTAGTTGTCGGAGATTAGCTAAAAATTCCACTAAGGATAAAATGGGGACCCAAGGTAATATATAGGGTACACACAATGGCCAGTATTCAATGCTCCCGATTCACAGTTTTTTCGGGGAACCGGGCTGTTTTCACTCCTTGCGGTGAATTTTTTTTCACTGAAAATATGGGATTCACCCTATTCAATGTTCACTGTTCGCCAAAAGCGAACAGTGAATGCCAGCCAGTTCTCCGGTTCATGCTCGCCGCAATTCGCTGGTGTATTTCAATGGGGTTTTCACTGGGATTCGCCGAGAGTGTATTCAATGCTAGGATGGCGAATTGCTTTCTCCCTGATTTTTGCCATGATTCACCATTGTGCATTCGACATCTTTTTAAGGTGAACTGGAAAGTGATCTTTTAAAATAAAGGTTTTTTTTTTTTTTTTTGGTGTAAAAAAAAAAATATCAGATTTTTTCTGCTGTGAAGGGGCATGCTATTTTTATTCATGAGATTGAAGCACATTAATATATATTTAATTTTATTAAACTTTTTTTATTTTTTACACTTTCACCAGCCAGGAGCCGCTCATTAATATTCATATATTCACTGCATTCTGGTCCCGATCATTACATACGCAGGATCGGGACCAGTGAGTGCAGCGGCTCCTTATCCCAGCCCCCTGCCAGCTCTTGGGGGGCTCTTCCTGTGTCCCTGCAAGCCCTCTTTCACCCCCTCAGTGTCCGGCGCAGGCAGGGAGGATTCCATCTCCCTGCCTGCCGCCGTCCATCCGCTCCCTGCGACGGTTAAAATTTGCCCCCAGGGGCTCGTTGCCCCTGACACGTTGAATAGGGTGACAGGGAGGGCTGGCAGCGAGTGCTCCAGTCCTCCGCAAACCTGCGAATGTGCAGCGAATCCTTAACAGGATTTGCTGCACATTTCGAAAAACCAGCATTGAATACTGCACAATGAGTAGCACATGGGGGAGAGAAGCAATTACAAATAGTTAGTATACAGTACAGGGAATACTAGTTGCATAGAAATGGGCGTTTCCTATTATATTGTAGTGCCAGTTGCATCAAACACCACCCCTCAGGTCCATGGTGACTTGCTTGAACCAATCAATCATTTTTTAATTTAAAATGTGCATCTTCATGCCAAATAAATCTACTGTGGGGAACACAGGTGTATTGCTAGGGTGGAGATTTGAATAGCCACAACTTGTGGTTAAAGTTGCAGCCTAGAGTCTCTAGTACAGTGTGAGCAACTATACTCTGCATCAGCGATGTGACTAATAGAGGGTACACACTGTGAGATATGCACTATTTTTCAATTAGATTTTGCTTATAGAAGCAAAATTAAATCAAACATTTTATTAGCCTTCCAACCCAACACGCGCTCCTGGGTAGTGGAAATTAAGTAGAAAAAAATGTCTTGGCAGGCAACACTATCTAGTGGAAATCTAATAGTACCTTGATGGCTAACCTTGACACTCCAGCTGTTGTTGAACTACACATCCCAGCATGCTCTGCAGCATATTTAGCATGGCCAAATAGCAAAACTGAAGCATAGCATGCTGGGATGTGTAGTTCAACAACAGCTGGAGTGTCAAGGTTAGCCATCAAGGTAATAGTAGATCGTGCACATCTAATGTGTTCACTGATGCATTCGATTCAATTTCAATCTCCTGCCTGAAGGATCAGGAACACAGAATGAATTGAAATCGAATAGTAAATTGAAATGGAAAATAGTGAAGATAGAGGGGAGTATTCAATGCCATGGCGAGCGCATGGCAGCGAATCCTGTTTTTGATTCGCAGTGCGCTCACCATGATTTTTCACTCCCCTTCACTTCGCTGCCAGACGCCAGCCCACACTATTCAATGCGTCAGGGGCTCGCTGCCCCTGACGGCGAATAGTGGCAAGAGTGACGAATCCCCCTGTGCAGATGCTCCATGCCTGTCTGGAGTCTGCAGGGGGATGGGAGGGACTGGTGTCGCGGCAGGGGGGGGGGGTCGCGCTGATGCAGGCGGGAGCCTCCGCACAGCCTGGGGACAGGTCCAGCAGCAGCAGAGCCTCCGGCTCAAGCAGTCCCAGCGCTGACATCACCGTGCTGTGGCTGCCGGAGTCAGAGGTCTGCTACTGCTGGAGCCGTCCCTGTCAGCTTGTCCCCCGCATATCTCTCCCCCCTCCCGTCCCCTCACCTCACCCCCAGCAGAAGGGCTTGCAGGGTGCTGCTGGGGTCGGAGCCGCTGCACTCACTGGTCCCGATCATCGGGATCAGTGTGCAGTGAATATATGAATATTAATGAGCGGCTCCGGCCCCCTGCTGGCGAATGTGTAAAAAAAAAAAAAAAAAAAAAAATATATTGTTTAAAAAAAAAAATATATATATATATTAAAAATATATTCATGTGCTGCAAGTATATGAATAAAAATAGCATGCCCCTTCATAGGAAAAATATTCTGATTTTTTAACACCCAAAAAAAAAAATTAAACACGCTTTAATTTAAAAGATCACATTACAGTTCACCAAAAAAAGATGACGAATGCTAAACGGAGAATCATGGCGAAAATCAATGGAGAAAGCAGTTCTCCATTTGAGCATTGAATACACTGTCGGCGAATTCCACTAAAAACCCCATTGAAAATCACAGGCGAATTGTGGAGAATAATTTACGGCGAATCGGCAGACATTCACTGTTCATTTGTGGCGAATTGCCTCCATTGAATAGGGAGAATTGTTTTTTCTAACAGAAAATTCGCCGTAAACCCAGCGAATTGCCAGATTCACTGAAAAAAAACGGCGAATCTGAGGCATTGAATACTGGCCAGAAAATGTGTAGATTAGTTGTGTCAAACTCATGGCCCTCCAGCTGTTGTGAAACTACATGTCCCAGCATGCCCTGCCACAGTTTTAGCAATCCATTATATACAATCTGTGGCAGGGCATGCTGGGACGTGTAGTTCCACAACAGTTGGAGGGCCATAAGTTTGACACCACTGGTGTAGAAAAAACTTCAGAACAGGTCACATAGGCCAAATCTAATCGATTACAAAAATTGCACTTTAAGATACAAAATATAGTATAATACGAAAACATGGTAAATGATCTATAAATACACATCTGTATGTTTTGATGTTATGCATCCTTTTACTTTAATCCCTATAGAACAAAATATTGCCTTAGTAGTCAGCATTTAAATATGCCTCTAATGTGCAATAGAAGCTTCAGCGAAAAAAGTGATTTCACTTGTAATTACTTGAGAGATCTGGACAAGGGAGACCAATCTCAGGATCAGGGGGATCCCGGGATTAGTCAGGGAATGCACTTTTTTTTTAGATGTCGGGCAGCGCTGAGCACCTGCAGCAGACTGCTCGGACTTGGCTACCCAGGTCTGTGTGCAGTGTGATGTGACTTCAGAGGGCACGCTGCGCAACCCAACTCTGGGCTAGTTTGCCCAATGCCACCCACCTGCAACACATACCGCAATAAGAGTCACTGTGGGCTGGGTAGGAAATAATATTTTGACATAATCACAACATAAATGTGAAGTAGAAACAAAGACACACAAAAGCATGAAATGAAGTTTATGCAGATTCATACCTGCTAGATGAAGGGGTGTGGAGTTTCTACCCTGGGTGTCCCTGCAGTTGATGTTTTCTTGTGTGCAAAGCTTCTGCACTCTGGCTAAACAGCCCTTTTTTGCTGCATCCAGCAAAGCTGCATCTCCTCGTAGCAAATCTTGAATGTCTGTGTCTCCATCTTTTACCAGATCTAGTGGTGTGTTCCCATCCCTGTTTTTCTTTGTTGGATCAGCCCCATGCTGGAAAATAACACAAAATAGCTTAACATCAATGACAAATATTTTTAATTTAAAATGTCTGCAGGGCCACTCCTCTACTTAAACCTTGTCAGTACTTGTGACCATGGTCTGCTGGGGAAGACCGACCAGTAAAAGTGCAGTACAGTGTTCATTTAGGTTTGGTATTTCACCACTTGCTGTGCGTACAACATATTAGGAAGCACTAAATATCTATGAAATGCGCATAATCTGCATAATGAGTGCCTAACATTGCAGGGGACCTTCAAGGTATACAGTAGATACTATGTGGGTATTTATCAAAGGTTGGAAAGAGATAAACATGTGAGCTAAAGCTTCTACCATACATTTTACAGACTGTGGGGCAGATTTAATAAGCTCGGTGAAGTGATAAAGTGTCTGGTTTTTATCACCGGCCAATCAGCTCCTAACTGTGAAGTTACAGACTTGGTTTGAAAAATGACAGGTAGGAGAGCTAATTGGCCGGTGATAAAAACCATACGCTTTATCACTTCACAGAGCTTAATGAATCTACCCGTTTGAAAAATGACAGTTATGAGCTGATTGGTTGGGTCATTATAACAATTGTATCTCTTGCGAAGCTTTGATAAATAACCCCCTTTGTCATAAAATGAATATATTATATAGAACACAATTACATTTTGCATTCCATACATCATTTGTATGGTAAATAAAGCAATCTACATTTAATGGAGTGTGGTACACAAAAATATCATCAGTAAGACACTTTTTACAATTGGTAGTTTTAATAAGCTACCAAAAGAAACCAGACTAAAGCCAACTAAAATAACAAAAATACTATATCTTTACTAAATCTATTAGGTACACTTCAAAATATTAAATGTGAAAAAATGATCAGGTTATGAACAATAAAATATTTTGGAAATTGTAAAAACGTGTCCATATTTTAACCTTTAATTAGAAATAAATGCTGCCCTTTAAAAACGCCTGAAGAGGAAACGTGAAGCATGCTACATTTCCTGCCATTAAAACATTACAGGGAAGTATATGCTTCCAATAACCTTTTAGACTTTTTGCATTTGGAATGATTTTCCAACAAATATCAGTGAAAGACGTAAAAAGCTATTGCTAATGAACTTTAACAGAAGCCTCAATAAACTATTTTAGTGTCTTACCTTCAGTAGTAGTTTGCAAATCTCATATTTTCCTTTAGCAGCAGCTTCGTGTAAGGGGGTAAATTTCCAGAGGTCTGCGACGTTCACAGAAGCCCCATGCCTCACCAATAGCTCTGCTACCTCGTAGTGTCCATAGGAACAGGCATTGTGTAGAGGAACTAAACCACTGACCAATTAAATAAAACAATTAGTGACAGCAATAACTGGTTACTTGCATTAAAACACAATAAAAAGTTTTGCTGCAAGTATTTTTTTTATATAAAATTGCTTACACTAATCCTAATAAAGTGCTATGGAGTATGCAGGCACTACACAAAAAAAGTTAATAAATAAAGGAAATGTTTTCCAATCCTCCCCCGCCCCCACTGATTTTTTTTTTTTTGTGTGCCTTTCCCATTGGTCAGACAGTTTCCCTGAAATACCTGATCATACAAATAGAACATTAACCCTTTGAGTGCCAACATCAAAATATCGTCTAAAAATGCCAACATCTCTGAGAGATGTGCAAAACATTTAATAAAAATGCCAGGGTTGCTCATTGGTTATATGAAGTCAAATAAAAAAAATGTGGTGTAAAAAAGATTAGATTTCCTACATAAGTTAAAAATTACAGGTCATTATGATTAATAAAAATATGTTTGCTTAGCAATTTTCACACCAATTTTGACAAATTCTCTTTGCACTCAAAGGGTTAATAAACCTGGAAAGCTTTTGTTACAGCAGGTCATTGCATAGGAGTACATTAATTTAAAAAAAAGGTACAAGCGGCCAGAGATTCAGGACTAAAAACAAAAATTACAGCACTACAGTAAATAGTACTATTGTGGATGAACCATAACATATAAATTATACGAATATAGTCTATTACCCAGATAAGGTAAGAGAAGTTACTAGCCTAATAACAAACTGTGTTTAAAAAAATACACGGTACTTGTATACTATCACGGCTCCCATCGCATGCCATATGTAGTGTTTTTTTTTATTAATTTGTAGTAAAAATCGCATGCCATGCGATGCAATGCGATTTTGATCACAATTAGTAGCAAATATGTTAAATGCACCCCAAATGTCTTTTCTCACACTGTACCACCCACACTATCAACGCCAACCCGAAGCGTGGCGAGCGCAGCGAGCCCGCGGTACGCATCCTACAATTTTTTCATAACCCCACTATCCACGTCAGCGTGGAGTTGATAATAGAAAGTGTGGCGAGCGCAGCGAGCCACCGAGCCCGAAGCGTGGCGAGCCCCGTGAGGGGACGCGGATACCTGTGAAGGTATCCGCGTCCCCTCGCCACGCTTCGGGCTCGGTGCGCTCGCCACACTTTCTATTCTCAACTCCATGCCGACGTGGATAGTGGGGGTATGAAAAGGTCGTAGGACGCGTACCGCCACCGCTCGCCACGCTTCGGGTTGGCGTTCATAGTGGGGGTGCTACAGTAACAAATGCCCTTTGGGGTGCATTCAACATGATTTTAACACGTCAATGATTTCTGTGAAAAATGGCATCGCATGCCATCGATTTTTTCATATACGATGCACATCGTGGGAGCCGTGATACTACACAAGTACCAAATACACTTAAACTAAAACCAATAAGGCAGCGCTGCGATATAAATAATAATAATAAAAAAATTGGTACTTGTTTAGTTTCACGGCGGGGCAGCATGGCCGCGCACTACTTCTGGGTTTGGCGCTCGCCAAACTTTCTAAAATAAACTCCATGCCAACGTGGATAGTTCATACCTCCACTATCCACGTTGGCATGGAGTTGATTTTAAATAGTGTGGCGAGCCACCGAGCCCCGCAATGGGACTCAGACGCGCGGCCATGCTGCCGCCGTGAAACTAAACAATTACCAAAAAATTAGAGGAGTACTCATGGAGCAACACTGTCTACTACTTGTTTACATATCCATGACTAGTACCCGTGATCAGCATTTTATACTACAGACTAAAGTATCTCATATACAGTACGATTGAGAAAGAAAAATTAATGGTATCAACTCAGTTTTCAATACTACTGCATCACATTGAGGGCCAGATTCTCTAAGCTTCAAAAGTGAAAAAATGGAGAGTGATAAACAGCCAGCCAATCAGCTCCTGTCTGACATTTTTTCAAACACAGTCTGTGACATGGCAGGTAGGAGCTGATTGGCTGGCTGTTTATCACTCTCCATTTCATCACTTCTGAAGCTTAGAGAATCTAGCCCTTAGATAATTAACATAGAATAAATAATTCTCCATTTATAGTTAATTATTTTCCAAATGTCAAAAGAACCTTAATATATAGTTCCCTACCCCTTATCTTTGGCATGCACATCAGCACCATGGTGTAGCAGATACTCCACAACAGAGACCCGGTTATAGCCAGCTGCAAAGTGTAATGGGGTTGAATGGCGACCTTCTAGATCCCTGCAATTCACGTTCTGAGGGCTGCATAGCTGCTGTTAAAAAAAAAAAAGATGTAGGAAAAAGGAAAAAAAAATGGATCACTTACTATAAAAAAAATACAACTACTAAAAGACAATTTGGTGTTTGTGTATTAGCACGGCGCCCACGATATTAACTCGTACGACGTATAATCGCATCGCATGCCATACACCCGATGCTATTTTAAATTGTATAAGCCCCCTATACGATTTTTAATTGTATAAGCACCCTAATGGGGGCTTACAATGTTAAATGCACCCCCACTATGAACGCCACCCAAAGCGTGGCGAGCGCAGCGGTACGCGTCCTCCGACCTTTTCATACCCCCACTATTGGGGCCACTTTTAACATTGAAAAACCCATTAGGGTGCTTATACAATTTAATAATCGCATAGCATTGTATATGCGATACAATGGCATACAATGCCATACAAGGCGATGGTTTACTATTTAAAATTGTATAACATGGCCTGCCATTGTATAACATGGCCTGCCATCGCATAACATCGCATGCCGTATGGTCTGCGATGCAATGGGTGCTAGTACACAAGTACCGACAATTTGTATGCGGTTACTTACAAATACAAAGTTTTTATCAGTATCTTTCTGAATCAAATGCACTCATGCTTGTTTGGCTTTATATAAACTCAAAAGCATAGTCTGTATTATGCATCCTGAGTACCATGAAGTGGATTTCAGATATGTTCTTGCCAATTTATAGAATTCACTTAGTCTGATCTTGGAACCTTTCATTTGTAAAATTATTTGCTCTTTCAGTATGCGTGTTGCAATATCTTTTATGATACACTATACAGAGCCAGATTTCCTGGCGATACCCTAGAAATCAGCAGCTATTTATAAGGAGTGGCACTTCAGACTACACAAAGTTGAGATGCTCAACTACAGTTTAAAATAGAACAGCATTCCCATAATCATGGCAAGTGGAACATTTGCTTATTATTACATTGCACCGCAAAACGTAGATGGTTACAGTTTTATTTTCCAAAAAACTGTACCAAAAAGCCATGCATAGAACAGTCCACAAGTTCATGTCATATAAATCGCATACATTTTTTTTTCTGAAAATGTAATGCTCACATTATATATATATATATATAAATGAGATGTCGTTTTAGTTCAGGCAAACCAGAATTATGAAACATTTACCTAAGAGGCATACACACAAGGCGATGTGTGCTTAGTGATCTGTGCTGAGCCATGTAGGCCAGGCAATTTCCCTTGAACTTCCTGGTGTCTAGATTGTCCAAAAACATGTAGCAATGTGTGCTAAGCTCTCTGTGCGAACCAGTGTTTTGTATACACTTGCTACACGATCTAACCCAGGGGTGGTCAAACCGGTCCTCAAGATCTGCCAACGGTCCATGTTTTCCAGATCACCTAGCTCAGTAGTTTCCAACCCTGGTCCTCAAGTACCCCCAACAGTGCACGTTTTCCAGGTCACCCAGCAGGTGCACAGATTATTCAGGCACATTTTAAAAGATCCACAGGTGGAGCTAATTATATCACTTGTGATTCTGTGTGGAGACCTGCAAAACATGCACTGTTGGGGGTACTTGAGGACCAGGGTTGGGAACCACTGACCTAGCTGGTGCACAGCTGTAGTCAATACTAACGGTCACTTTCAAACCTGCTGCATTCATTCCTACTATAGATCCACAGGTTGGGTGGAAAACATGCACCGTTGGTAGATCTTGAGGACAGGTTTGGCCACCCCTGATCTAAACATTCTGCATTTTATTACATGTAATACTGCTTGAAAAACAAGGGGATTTGCGCACGTTTTTTGAATATATTGGTTGTAAAATGCTTCAGTCACAAGTTTGACTAATAGCTCTACTAAAAATATTTTCTTATTGTTCCATGATGAATCCAAGTTTTAAAGCTTCTATGCTTTTTTTTTTTTTTTTTAGAAATACATGAAATATATTTTCATATGTGATAATCTGATAAGATACACCTACATAGCACACGTTCTAAAGTACCCAGTTATTTTTGGAAAACCTCTCAGCTGTGTTTCAGTGATGCTAAATATATGGAATAAAAAGCCTTGAGCTGAACACTCTGGTTGTCATGGTAACTACTAACTCTGTCAAGACAGTTTCAGAAAATTCATAAGGAGTTACTTCATTTAACAAACTAGAACATCTTCGAATTAGTAGCAGAAACAAACTGTAATTATGGTTTTCATCACAGCATGAACCTTTGTCTTTTTATTTTTTGTAAAACAAGGAATAAATAAGCGTAATCTGGTACTGTTCGCTATATTTATGCCACCCACTCCATCAGGTTTCTCCCAAACAGATTATATAAAGTAGTTTTAGCCTGGCTAAATAAATTCAGTGAACTGCAGCAGTAGAGTTGAAATTATAAGCAGATGTTTGATCTATCAACACAGAATGTGGGAGGGGTCTGAGCACAGACTGAGGTGGAGGGAAACTGTAGTTTGCAGACAGAAAACCCAGAAATGGGATCTTGGAACTATGATGTCCAATAATAGGCACATTAAAATAACTCGGGGCTGAATGGGGGCAACCAGTGGCGCTGCTTAGATTGTTCACCTGTGTAGAGTAACTGAAATGGATTTTCAAGCTTAGAGTGGACGAATATAATGACTGCTTCACACACCGGGAAGTGCAGGAACACAATGAAAAACCGGTACACCATGGAAAGCCAAGTAGCACTTCAATGTGCAAACCAGACTTTACAGCTTTTCCTGCTGCCTGGCTAAATAAACTCTATCACATCTTTGAATAAGATGCTAGGGTGGGACATGATTCAGTGGCGCTACATCATTTAACAAGTAATACAAATATTAAGGTTAAAGAGGGATTAATCAAATTTTTATTTTTCTGAACAGACAATGGGATTAGGAATAAGTAAATTGACCCTTTCATTTTCAAGTTATGGATGCAGATCTGAGTGTTCTTTAACCTGTCTGGATTACCCAATGTACATGAAATGGACAAAAATTATTTACACAAGTCCATAAATTTGATCATATAAAAAAAGTTGCCTCATGAGATGGTTTTCCAATGTCCTGAAATAAGTCTAATAAAGAACACAGGAATGTTGAATGTTTTCCAAAAAATATTGACGTTAGACAGTTTGAACCACTATGAATTGTGGCTTACATGATATATGTACAACTATTTTTATGTTTTTAATTTCCCTACTGGTACTAGCAAAGCGTCTAAAAAAAATTGAAAAGTGTTGTTGTTGTCCATAGCAACTATACGTCTATATTGCATCCGAAAAAATCAAAGGCATAAATGATAGCTACAGTAGAATCGGATTAGGTGTTATGGCAAAGTTAGGCAACGCTCCCCACTTTTCATGTTTAGAGGCTTAGTACATTTACATTACCCCTTTAATGGTCTTCCTACATTTGTGAAAATACAGTACAAACTTGGCCAGGAATTCCAATATTTTACAATAAAAAATTCTAATTGTCTCCCCTTCAATTAAGTCAGACCAAATGCATACCAACCTCTTACCAATGATTTATCATAATCTATTTTATAGCTCTCCAATTTGCCAGCTCAAGCTGGGTGCACACTAGGTGATAAGTCGTCTTATAGAGCGGATCGGAATGACACAATGGCGCATGACAAGGACAGTTTGTATGCCGGATATGCGTGCCATCATTAGTAATGTCTTTTGGTCAACCATGTTTCAGGGTAGAAAGAAGACATCTCTAGAGCATTGCCTCCAGAGTGTCCACCCCCGGTCACCCCCCATATATCCATCATCTCAAAGTTATATTTCCCAGTTGGTAGAGGGGCCCGTTGGATTGGCTTGGTATACTGATCATCAAGTTCAGGCCTGGCCAACCTGTGGCTCTCTAGCTGTTATGAAACTACAAGTCCCAGCAGGCCTCCTTTCCACAGTTTCACTAATACTGAAAGCTAAAAGTGTGGCGAGACATGCTGGGATGTGCAGTTTAACAACAACTGGAGAGCTGCAGGTTGGCCAGGCCTGGTCTAGTGTATACCCAGCTTGGTACTTGTGTATTATCACGGTGCCCAATTAGCATATGTTTTTTACGCGCGGCACGATTTTCCTATGTAATTTATTCACTGCTGTTTTTTTGCCTCGTGGGGGTGGCGGAACGAGTCCTCCCGACCTTTTCATACCCCCACTATCCACGTCGGTGTGGAGTTGATTGGATATAGTGTGGCGAGCGCACCAAGCCCGAAGCGTGGCGAGCGTAGAGCGCCCCACGAGGGGACGCGGAATACATGTAACGTAATCCGCGTCCGCTCGCCACACTATATAAAATCAACTCCACGCCGAAGTGGGTAGTGGGGGTATGAAAAGGTCGGGAGGACCCGTTCCGCCACGCTTCGGGGGTGGCGTGGATAGTGCCTCAATCTCATATAAGTGTATAGTAAAGTAAATGGTATCACATCCTATAAAATCGCATGCGATCGCCCGGGGGGCAAAAAAGAGCAGTGAATACAGCCGTGGATCATTGAGCTGTGGCCAGGAGCTCGACAATCCACGGCCGTTCCCAGCAGAACGGGCCCGACTGCTTCTAAAGTTGGGCCCATTCTGCAGAGATCCCTGTTCAATGCTGTGGGGAAAGACAGTGTAATGCTGGGTACACACCAGGACGACTAGGGCCCGATTCTGTCAATTTAGATCCAATTCCGACCGGTTGTATGCAGATTGTATGTACTATCGTGTGTTTTTGACATTTATTTGATCCGATTCCGATCCAATGCGCGTTCACGCCGCTCGTTTGGTCGCATCTTTGGTCCTACGTGCTGCAGGTAGGATCCGTCAATCCCAGGCCGTCCGACCGTCAATCGTATGCAGATCGTGAGTGTTTTTTGCCGCCTCCGTCGTCCGTCCGTCGGTGCGTCCGTCGTTTGATCCAGCCTATTTGAGTGGCATTTCCTAAACACTCCCCCGGCGCCATGTTTTTCCACATAGCAAACAGCGCTGGCGCAGCAGTTGGACTCTCCTTCTTGTCTCATCTCCCAGAACAACAACCTGGTATGTTTGCACTCCCAATGCTCTTCTATGCATGCCCACTGTTGCCACCAATGTATATAGTGTGTATAAAGCACTGGTTTGGCAACCGTGCACCCGACCATGTCACTGTTTTTTTTGGGTGGGCCCCATGTGTGTGTGTATACATATAACCAATGTCCACCATTGCAGTATTCCAAGCACTCCTCTCTGCTAGGCCCCATTCACCTGTGTGTGTGTGTGTTTGTGTATATATAGATATATATACATAAACCATTGTCCACCATTGCAGTATTCCATGCACTCCTCTCTGCTAGGCCCCATTCACCTGTGTGTGTGTGTGTTTGTGTATATATAGATATATATACATAAACCATTGTCCACCATTGCAGTATTCCATGCACTCCTCTCTGCTAGGCCCCATTCACCTGTGTGTGTGTGTGTTTGTGTATATATAGATATATATACATAAACCATTGTCCACCATTGCAGTATTCCATGCACTCCTCTCTGCTAGGCCCCATTCACCTGTGTGTGTGTGTTTGTGTATATATAGATATATATACATAAACCATTGTCCACCATTGCAGTATTCCATGCACTCCTCTCTGCTAGGCCCCATTCACCTGTGTGTGTGTGTTTGTGTATATATAGATATATATACATAAACCATTGTCCACCATTGCAGTATTCCATGCACTCCTCTCTGCTAGGCCCCATTCACCTGTGTGTGTGAATAGCAATCTGCACAATAAAATGTATAGTGGTTTTCATAAAAGTTTATTAACATTTTAAATACTTAAAACATAAGAACTAGGTAAACTGGTAACTATAACTATAAAAATTTAAATATGAAACAAAACATGGGTATAACTATAACAACTAAAATGGTTTTATCTTTTTACAGTCCCAATGTCCAACGCAAAGGAACAAGAGTTTCTTGAAGGGTTTATTGAAAAATATCGTTCACACGAATGCCTGTGGCGAACAAAATCCAAGGAGTATTCAAACAAAATGAAAAGAAACCAAGCCTTGGAGGACTTGGCACGCTACAGTCTTCCATTTCACCCAGAGGCCAATGTTGAATGGGTGAGGAAACGCATCCAGAATCTGCGCACGGTGTTCTTAAAGGAACACAAGAAGGTGGAGGCTGCAAAGAAGTCTGGTGCTGGAGTCGACGAGATGTATCAAACATCGCTCTGGTACTATGACCGGTTGACATTCACCCTCAGCCAGGAGTCGATGAGGACAGGAGTAGTCCTTATGGTAGAACATGAAAACCAAGAAGTCACGGCGCAGGAGGAGGAGGAGAATTCGCAGTCTGCATCGGTGAGTCTATTTTTTTGGCTATCTAATTGATTCCTCCTGCCAATCCACAGCGCCCTCCCCATTAAAGTAGGCCATGTACTGTTCCCTCACCTGTTTGGCTCGTGCACTCCCTGTGTAGTGTTGTGTTGGGGTTTGCAAGGAGGATATCTGCACTACCTCCTCTGGCAGTTCTTGGTCTTCTTGGAGTGCTGTGCCTGTAGCCCTTTGCTGTGTGGCTTTTCTGCGGAGCAAATTGTGCAGGACACAGCACGCCGTGACAACCCAGTCAATTTTGTCCACCCTCAGGTTAATGGCAGTGTGGAAAATGCGAAACCGGCTTGCCAGGATGCCAAAAGCATTTTCCACAACACGCCGTGCCCTGGATAGCCTGTAGTTAAAGATCCTTTTGTCATGGTTCAACCCCCTTTGCGCATATGGCTTCATGACATGCTCGTGCAGGCCAAAAGCCTCGTCAGCCACAAAAACAAAGTTAAGCCCCTGTTTAGTTTCCTGGACAGACGGCAAGTGAAGGGTGTTCGCTATGAGCCTTTCGTAGAACTTTGTGTCCTTGAAAGTGCCACCATCCGATGCACGGCCATTCCTTCCTACATCCAGGAAGATAAACTCATAGTTCGCATTAACAACAGCCATTAGTACAATGCTAAAATAGCCCTTGTAATTAAAATAGTAGGAACCACTATTGATAGGCTGGGCTATGCGGACATGTTTGCCATCAATGGCTCCACCGCAATTTGGGAAGTTCCATCGCTGTTCAAACTCCTCTGCGATGACTTTCCATTCATTCACGCTGGTAGGGAACTGAAATTAGAAGTAAATAGAATTGATTAGTAAACATGTTCAATTTTTTTACAGCTTGGTGACTACCCACCTGCAACCCCAGACCTATCTGTCCTATCTGAGAATGCATGCACATCGAACGAAGTTCCTACTCCGGCACGCACTCCGCCACCCACCCTGGAACCCACTCCACCACTCCCCCGTGCCAAAAAAATGCGTGGCAAAGGAAAAAAAGGAGAAGCAGCGGCACATGAAGAATTTATGATGCGGGCACATCAAGTCCTGCAAAGAAACCCGGACAAACATGACAACTACTTCACTTATGTGGCAGAGTGTGTTCGCAACATGGCTCCTAACCAGCAACTTACTTTTGAAAAGTTATGCATGGAGTTGGTGTATAATGGCAGTTTAGGGTATCTCAACAGTGGCACTAAAATAGTTGGCATTGGTAGTGCACCAGACACACCACTGTCATTAGAATCACCAGTGCCTACTCCGCCTGCCACCGTAGCAGGCCAGTCGAGCACAATTGCAACACATACCCAGTCAACACCTACACAGCCTTCTCAACCCCCCCAGTACCGTCAATTCTACAGTTCTTTACTGATAGAAGATCCAGAGTGTCCTGTTTTTGAGGATCTGTCTTAAAAAATAGGCTACTTTATCATTTACCATCGACATGGTCTCAGCTGCAGGTATGTGATGGCCACTGCTCACATGGCGTATGGCGCACATCAATGGGGCCGGGACCATTGCATCTGCGCCATGCGCCATGTGGGCCGCAGCCTTTACATATCTGCAGCAGACATCCTCTGCCACACAAGGGCCACAGTGTGTATTTTTGTTTATTTATATGCTGCTACCTGTACCTGCATTACCAGAGGGAGAACAGGATTCTCCTCAATCTGGATAGCAAACTCCATTTATTGCCCTTTTTTCTTTGCCAATAGTATGGGGTACTGTGCGGCAGACATGGTCTCAGCTGCAGGTATGTGATGGCCACTGCTCACATGGCGTATGGCGCACATCAATGGGGCCGGGACCATTGCATCTGCGCCATGCGCCATGTGGGCCGCAGCCTTTACATATCTGCAGCAGACATCCTCTGCCGCACAGTACCTTATCCCTACTGTTGTAAGGGCATGTTCCAGAAGTTACCAGAGTGTGTTTTTTTTGTTTATTTATATGCTGCTACCTGTACCTGCATTACCAGAGGGAGAACAGGATTCTCCTCAATCTGGATAGCAAACTCCATTTATTGCCCTTTTTTCTTTGCCAATAGTATGGGGTACTGTGCGGCAGACATGGTCTCAGCTGCAGGTATGTGATGGCCACTGCTCACATGGCGTATGGCGCACATCAATGGGGCCGGGACCATTGCATCTGCGCCATGCGCCATGTGGGCCGCAGCCTTTACATATCTGCAGCAGACATCCTCTGCCGCACAGTACCTTATCCCTACTGTTGTAAGGGCATGTTCCAGAAGTTACCAGAGTGTGTTTTTTTTGTTTATTTATATGCTGCTACCTGTACCTGCATTACCAGAGGGAGAACAGGATTCTCCTCAATCTGGATAGCAAACTCCATTTATTGCCCTTTTTTCTTTGCCAATAGTATGGGGTACTGTGCGGCAGACATGGTCTCAGCTGCAGGTATGTGATGGCCACTGCTCACATGGCGTATGGCGCACATCAATGGGGCCGGGACCATTGCATCTGCGCCATGCGCCATGTGGGCCGCAGCCTTTACTTATCTGCGGCAGACATCCTCTGCCACACAGTAGCCCGTACTTATTGGGAAAGTTTAAACTGGGTCATACATACTTAAATCTTTATATATAGTGTGTGTTTTTGTACAATATCTTTTATATATGGTATTATAATATATTTGTGTTGACACAATCTATTTACTATTTTACATGTTTTAACCATGAAAGGCCTAAAAAACCTGTTTCTGTCCTAGGCCTAAATTATAAATAAAAATATTTTGTTTGCACAATAAAGTGTACAGTGTATATTTCATCCTTACCTTGCAATACTGGTACTGCAGCACCTTCACAATGGCTTTGCAGGTCTCCGGGATGATGAGGCCCAAAGCTTGCGGGGAGATGAGGGATCCAAACTTTAGGTCAGCAAGAGACCGTCCTGTCGCCAGAAACCTCAGGGTCACCACCAGCCGTTCCTCAGCAGGGATAGCCATGCGATACTTGGTATCCTGCTTCTCGATGTGGGGAGTCACCAGACGCAGCAATTCCTGGAATGTGGCATCATCCATCCTCAAGAAGTTACGAAAATCGTCTGGGTTATTCTCCCTGATGTCCCTGAGCAGTGGCATGTGCGAACGAGTCTGACGCTGAAGTAGCCACTGCTTTGTCCAGCATGATCTTTCTCTCCTGCGCTGGGCTCTCTGACGCCTGAGCTTCAAAACTGCATAATAGAGCAGGTACTGTTGCTGGTGACTACCCATCACTGCATTCTCCATAGTGCAGGGTTAAAAGACACTTTGTAATGGCAGGCAAAACAAAGTAATGTGTAAATAGCTATGTCCAGCAGGTATAAACCAAGCCTCACTAGTAACAAAGCAGAAATACACTGGTTTAAAATGGCTGCTGCTATTCCTATCCCCCTCTGCTAGTCCTCCCCCTCTGCTAGTCCAGCCCCTTCATTACAATTTCAAAGGCCCATCTGACGACGGTCGCATGTGTTCTTGCAAAAAAAACAAAAACCAGCGATCCGACCGTCTTAACGACCATCGCGGGCACATCGGGATCGGATCTAGATCGTTCCGCAAAAAAACCCACAATTTTTGCTAATCGTTTGCTGGGGACTGCCTGGGAGCTCCCGGGAAGTCCAAGGGAAATCGTTCCATGGTCGTCTATCGGTCGTGAACGACGGTGGTCGTCCTGGTGTGTACCCTACATAAGATTTTCCTCGTCGGGAATAGTGGCGAGAGATGGAATACCCCTAAGCATACAACATACTGAAAACCTTTACATTTGCCCTATATTATTTAATAACCTTTTTTCCCTCTATTTTATATAATATTGACCCTGTAAAAAGGTTCAACACATGTACCAAAACTAGCTTTCTTAAATAGTGAGTGATTAACACACAAACTGAACTAGAACCCAGTGCAATTATATACTCCAGCACATGGCTCACTACACTGCACATCTCTAATCAAAGCCCCTTCAGCACTCACTAAAGTGGTTATAACTTCCGTTCTGTATTTAGCCAAGCTTATGGCTGTTGGGGACTGTACAGCTTATACGATCTATAGATTACATTATTGCAGGGCTGGGCAATAAGCGGCCCTCCAACTGTTGATGAACTACACATCCCAGCATGCCTTGCTTTGCTTTTGCTATTTGGCCATGCTGAAAATGATGCAAGGCCTGCTGCGATGTGTAGTTCAGCAACCGCTGGAGATCCGCTCATTGCCCACCCCTGCATTAGTGGTATGGTCATTTACGGCATTTGTGACCCACTAAAGTATTCCAGGCTTTGCTGTATCTCCGCCGTGTGTAGACATCCCTCAACACATGTGCACTAGCCAGCAATGCACTGCTGGTAGACTGCCAGCAAATCAGTTCTAGTTCTACTTGCAGGACCTCACCAGACAGGAAAATTATGGCAAATACCAGCCACATTTTCATTAATATCAAGGAGATATGAAACCTAATATCCTGCAGAAAACAAGGACCATTATGAATATGTGCAACGGCTTCAATCAGGATAGTGCTGGGATTTTAGTTGTCCACAGAGGACTCCTGATGTTGCTAGGTGGTCTTAAAGCCTTCTTTGGATATTTACCATGAGTGCCACCATTACGAGGGTGCGTGTTTGCGGCCATATTGAATAGTTGTTTGCCAATATTTCTGCCTGTCAGAAATACAGGCAAACATTGGGTGGTATTCAATGCAGGGGACGAGCAGCGGTGAGGAGGTTTGTACGGCAATGTCTTTTTTGCAAGGAAAAGCCATCCTTGCCATCCAGCCCCATCGCCGTATTCTATGTTCCAGGGAAATCCTCGCCGTCAAAGGGTGGCGACGATTCCCCAGAACAGCGAGGAATGCTGCAAATGCAGTGAGCTGACTGCCTAGAGCGGTGAGCCATTTCCACCTCCCCTCAGGGAGCAGTGAGGGGTCATTGAATACTTTGACAGCTAGATATCGGAACTGCTCGCCATCAGCCACTCTCCCCCCCGCACTGAATATACCCCATTCAATACCCACCTTAGACATGTGGGACTCTTGAAGTTTACAAATTAGAAGTGATATACTGTTTTCTTCTATTATACAATGTCTTCAGTATAATTATACACTCTTCTTTCAGTGTACATGTGATATATTTTGTATGCTTTATGAAACCTGCCATTTCATAATTTCCCGCCCAAAAAATGATTTGACTTTACTTTTACTATACTAAATGATGTATATTCAGGGAATACAGCACACGCTATACTATTGCGCTACCCCCTCCCAACCCATGCCCATCTTCCGATACATTCCAATATTATAACTATTAGGTGCTTGTTTAGAAATGGAACCAACATACATGCAACAGTGAGAAAAATAATTGTTGATACTTCTAGAACAACGCGAACCTATTGCCTTTGGCAACAGTAAATCTAAGCCGGATTCACAAGTAATGCAAGAAGTAATATAATACACAACATATTATGGTATTTGCAGTATTTAAATCGGCTAGTATGCGACTCCAGCAGGCAATTTATGTATGTTGTACTGCAAATGGATTCCATTTGCACATAAACTGTGTTGAATGTTCTATAATAATGTTTCCTTTAACTCGGCAACTCAGATTAATAGGCTCAGCTATTGCCACAATGGGGTAGTATATCACATGTATGTAAGACAAGGAAATGCAAAGCTACAAATAGATATAATAAACAAAAATACAGTGCAGCGATTATGAGGTTTAAAAATGAATGAATTAAATCAATCAGACTTTAGTAGGGAATGTAGGTAAATAGCAGAAAGAGCAGCGAAAACTGATTTGAGCAATTATGGCAAAATCTAAACGGTAAATGGTCTCAGACCTCCCCAAACCAAACATATAGTGATCTGTTAGCAGTAATCGCTTGGGGAGATTACTTGAAAAATAGCTGGACTATGAAAGTTGTGTTCATTAACCCATTCATTGCTATGATATTAGGATTCTCTGGGGATCAATATAAGTATTTACTTATGCAGTTAAACTGACTTTACTGAATGAAGCATTAATTATCTTAATTCTTTTAACAGTGAAAACAAATGCCTCTATATAATCTACTAGCTTGCACCCACCTAAATAATCAAAGACACAATTATGAGAGGTAACTGTTGATTTATGGGGTATTAGCTGCGCACTGAGTTTTGTGTAGTGCAAAAGAAGTACATAGTGCAAAAGAAGTTGATTGGATGGTGCTGCGCTCCGTCTATAGAAGTGTAGCCTATGGTGTTGTAAGGTGATTTTGTGGAATAGTCAAGATGTTTATGAAAACTCTGATTTGTTTAAAAGGTTTTACTTTGTTTAAAACTTCATATAAAGATACAATACAATTGAAAAATATATAGCAAATAACACACTAATGATGTATGTTAAAATAAAAATAAAAATGATAATTATAAATATTATATGTACAAAAGCAGATTGCAGTTCATATATTTGGATTCCTGAGATTAGGTTGCAATGAGATGGGTACCCCAGTTTTTCAAATGACATGTGTGGTGATGGCTAGATAGCTAGCTGTGATATGAAAAACTGGGGTACCCATCTCATTGCAACCTAATCCCAGGAATCCTAATATGAACTGCAATCTGCTTTTGCACATAAAATCTTCATAATTTTAAATTTTCATTTTATTTAACATACATCATTAGTGTGTTATTTGCTATATCTTTTTCAATTGTACGTGTATCTTTATATGAAGTTTTAAACAAAGTAAAACCTTTTAAACAAATCAGTTTTCGTAAACACCTTGACTATTCCACAAAATCACCTTACAACACCATAGGCTACACTTCTATAGATGGAGCGCAGCACAAGGTATGCAGATAAATATTTAAACTGATCAATAATTACAGTATAAATCCTGGTAATATCTTTAAAACCCTAACAACAAATACCCTCATCACCTAGAGGATTTAGCAATTTTCAAGACGATATTAACCGACTACTTTTCTCAGTCACATGATTGTGTACAGAAGTGCTGAAATATCTTTACCTTTACAGTGTCCAAGTCTCCAGCTTTTGAAGCTTCGAGTAATCTGTAATCCACATCAGATGTGCGGACAGGTGTGCTTTCTACATGCAAGAAAAATATATATGTGTATAGATACACGCATGTCTATGAGGCAGGTACATACATAAATCAACCATTGTATTTTTAGATAAGATTAGTTAATTTGCTCCATCTACAGACCCCCATACACTAGTTCAATTTGTGCTAAGGACAAAAGTCAGACCCAATTTATTTTCCTTGGGAGGGCTCACATACAATTTGGCACTTGATAGGCCATTTATTACATGTGATAAATCTGTATATAACTCCTTGGGAGCTAAAGGTGAGGGGGCAGGAGAACTCCAAAAAAAGAAACCCATTCAAAAGAATCAAGAGTGCTCTCAGCCAATCAACGGCTGCCTATTCTTTTATATTGTTTTTTAAAATTTCCTGCCCGCCAGAGATGCAGTGCCCCTCTCTTGCCTGGCACTTCCCCACTCTGCAGGTAGGAGTTGGACACCATCTGATGTGATATATCGTGGATGTGCTGCTGATGGGCTCTTATTTACAGCCGTCCGACCTCCAATGTGCACAGGACAGACATCGGATCGGATGTCATACACATGCAATTTGGGGCTGATTTCTCCCGATTTTTGGTCCTGATCAACCAGAATTGGGTGAAATTGGGCCCAAATCTCAAAGGATATGGCTTAACACCTTGGTTCCCAAACTGTGAGCTGTGGCACCCTGGGGTGCCCCATGACAATTGCAGGGCTGCCCTGTATTGGTGGTCCAGGAACAATTATTTATTTATGGTCAATGTAATAAGCAAAACAAATGCGTGTGGCTTCCAAACATAACATATGCGGACAATCAGATGCCTCACCACATAGGATGGCATATAGAACACTATTTACTTAATTTAATATATATAAAATTTTTTTACATTTCTCAATATGAAACGTTCGGCCTAAGGGTGCCGTGAAGAAAATTCTGATACTCTATAGCAACATGATTCAATGATTCAACATACTTTGGGAACCTCTGATCTAACACATAAAAAGGTAACTAAGATATTGGTATCCTTCAATTTAAATGTAAAGAATATGAACAAAATATTGATTGTGACCATTTCTTTTTCAGAAACACAGACATACTTTGTGGTTTCAGTTTCGACATTAATTAATCTTTCCAAAATTAAAACCAACAGGAAGGAATCCACACGTATGTTTTCACAATAGAACCTGCCGTATATATTTATTAATATAATTTTAAATGCTTACAACATCCAACAAAATGAGGTGACTTTTTGACAAATGTGGTAAATCTAGCTTTAGTCCAACTACCTATTTTTTTGTGCAGTTTAAGTTATTGCCCAATGACCACTAAACAGTAACTGCTAAGGAGGCAATTATATATTTCAAGTAATGTGCTGCAACAGAGGTGCCATTGTGGGGTAGTCCAAGGTAATGATTAAAGGGACTCCCCCCCCCCCCCCCCCTTTTTTTCAAACAGTGCTTGTACCATGTGTTCGTACCCATATAGTAGACATATGGAAACATGATTTATGTAATGCATCGTGATATTGTCTAGAGACAGCCAGAAAAAACACTAATACCCCTTTCAGACAGAAAAGTCTGAAAATCGGAGCAAATACACAGCATTTCAAATGCTGTGTCATTTTGCCGGGAGCAGCCTGACCTCCCTTCACACAGAAGAACAAATTACCGGGTAGAAATTTTAATTTGCTGAATGACACGGGTATTTCTTCTGTGTGAATGGGTTTACACAGGTCATAAATCCTGTGTCCTCAACCCTGGTCAATTCCAATGTTGGAGACATGGGATTTACGACATGGGTGTGCCCTGTCACACAAAAAAAGGACCCGTGTTATTCACGAAATTACCGGGTAGAACTGCTTCACCCGGTAATTTAGTTTTCTGTCTGAAAGGGGTATAAATGAGGATTTCAAGTAACTGGAACTAATCCCGTGGGAGCTATGAAATTAGCCCTGAAAGCCGGCACCCTCAATATATTTTTCACTTCCTCTGGGAACTTGCGTGAAAATGGGGAGTTTATCTTTTGCTAAATAATCCAAGATTAAATTGAACTGCACTTAAATAAAAAAAAAAGGGCAAAAAATTGCGGTAAAGCCTATTTTTGTTGTTGCCACAAAAATTAACAAGCATAATCGGATTGTGCCCTAAGGGTATTTTCAGTTGAAAGAGAAGACTCCTTTCTATATAATGTAGGTGCCCATTCATTTTTGAAAGGAGATTAGTGGAGTTCTCACCCCATGGCTGGACATTATTTTTCTACAGTGAGGGGATAACAACTGACCAACAGGCATTATCTTGCATGAGGCCACCTACTTTGAAAAAAAAGGCAATACTTTTAAAATAACCTTTTCGTTGTTCTTTCACAAAACTGTGAGTATATGTCATTCCCCAAAAAGGTAGAATCTTCCAATTAAAGTTTATTGTAATACTTTCACCAGTATTTGCACAAGGTTAATCCTTATAAATAGTAAGGTTATGAAGCGGTGGACACTAACCGCTTAGAATTTGCTGCACGGCTTCATTTCCCATCTGTGCTGCTGTAAAGCCTTGCAAAGAGATGATGGACGCATCAGAACCAAAGCTCAACAGAAGACGGCAAGTCTGCAGGTGACCTCCCAGCGCAGCTCTGTGCAATGCCGTTTGTCCAAGTGTGTCCAAAGCATTCATCTGCGGGATAAGCACATGGATACATATTAATAAACACAACAAAGCCCTTTAAAAAAAAATTACAAAATCTACAAGGCAGGGTACTCCCTAGCTGAACCAGACTCAGAAAATATTACTGAGAAATCTACTACAGATCAGCAAGCTAACTGTGGAAAAGGTGGCAAGAAAAAGGGAGAAAATCCTGAGAGATTGATGTAAAATACTTTGATATTTGCAAAAAGACTGATACAAACGTTCAATTATCTATTAATCACTACATCACTAAGGCTCTTGGTCACCCAGACTGAGCCTATGTTGGCATTTTTACACAAATCCTATTCCTCGATCAATACCTGTAATTTAATAATTCAAATTAAATCTATTCAAAATGGCCAAATCGTCTTTAGGAAACTACATGAAAATCTTTCCACCAGCCAACACAAATGAATACTTTGTAGTTATTGCTCTGGCATTAATCCATCTTACTAAAACCGGATTTTACACTAACTGTCCATACACATTGGGTGATTTTTGCCCAGCGTGTATGGACAGCGATGATGAGGAAAATCGCTGGGCTGAAAATTGCCCAGTGCATACACAAAGAGCGATGTTCACCCTTCTGAGCGATTATCCAAGGGGTGTACGATCTTCCATAGCAGCACCTACGGAAAGCTCTCCCCCCATCACTTATCTGCCTGTAATACCAGCATCCGCCGGTGATGCAGAAGCGTGTGCGCTCATTGCTGGCCGTACAGACTGGGCGGCTTTCCAGCTGAAAGCCGCCCAGATGAGTAAACTGAGCTGCTTTCATCTGAAAATCGCCCAGTGTGTATCGGCCTTTAGGGATCATAACACATTTGGTTCAATGACATGCATGAATATTCTAGCCCAACAAGAAAAAGTTTGGGAAAAGTAGTACCTGTGTTTAATGAAAGCCAGGATGGGGTACTCTGAACACCCATCAGGCCATTATAAACACCACTTATTGTAATATAGATTGTTATTGGCTAGTCAGGATTCTTTAAACAAGGGTGCTCTTGGTCGTGTGGGTGCCAGTATGAGGGAGATCAGGTCCATTTTGGGTAATTTTCCATCCCCTGGATCTACTAGCATTTCTGAAGGGTGAAATCTTCCGCAGATTGAAGAGCTAAGAACAACTACAGAACACAAGCTAAAATGGCCACAACCATATTGGCAACTATTAAAGCAAGTTTTCCAACTCCAAGCTCTTCCTGCACTGTGACAATTTACTCTCTGACGATCAAGTGTTGGCCAGACAAATATTGAATCCTTACTATCTGGTGCGCTTCACAATAAAACTGTTAATGGGATAATTCAACAGGGAAAACATTTTGTGGGCACCATCACATCTTGCAATGGCCGAGAACAGCTGATCATTAACCTCACTAAGCAATAGACTCTAGTACACTGGTACTGAGCAGCAAAGGCGTGTGCAACACATTTTATTAGGGGGTTCACCGTCAAAAGGGTGTGCCTAGCATCACCTAATGGGCATGTCTAACACTGCCCATTGGGTGTGTCTGACATTGACAATCAGGAGTGTCTACCATCATCTATTGGCACTCGCTACAATATGAAATGTCTCTCAGCCACACCATAATCTCCTGCCCATTTCAGTTTCCAACTTCTAATTCCGCTGTGGGACCGTCTTTTAATAGAATATAGTTCTAAACAGCAAAAACCTTTGGTAAACGGTATTGTTAGCTGCAGGGAGGTGTTCATAAGGGTGGGCACAGCATTAGGGTGTGCCTGTGCTGAGCAGGTAAATTGCAGTCTGAATCTAGAATGTTGCCACCAGCTGTCCACAACCGCACCTTTCTTCTCTGCCTCCTTTATGGAGATTCCGACAAGTGAAAAAGTACAAGAAAATCTGCCAAGTGCCGCCAAGCCCACCCAGTTGTGGTGTTGCACTGAGACCTTACAGAGAGAAAAGGCAGCCCAGGGAAATCAACCCTAAATGACCAAACTATTTTACAGAGCAGATTGACAGAAACAAGGAACACTGTGATGATGGCAGCAATCGTGCCCATGGAATCATCATGGTTTTTATATCCAAAGTATAATTTTTCTTCTGCATCAAGCAATACTGACAGAAAACGAGAACAAATAGGAAAGCGCCTTTCATATAGTTTATGGCTTTCCATCCTACTCTTGCTTTTCCCTAATTAGAAGGGAAGAATTTGCTTCTTTCTTTTTAAGCTTTAAACTATCAGAAGCAGTTTGTATAGAAATGATGAAGAGATATCACTGCAGTTAGATGGCCAAAATACTCCAATTAAATTACTCATCCTGATGCCAGGAACAGGGATGAATCAGAGTTTGAGTAGCAAAGTAATTTTCATAAAAGCGGAATGCCTTTGAGGTACCGTAGGATTTTCAGATGAATGTACTGACCTAATATTCTGATTGTATCTAACCCTGAGCCATCTGTAAAGAGAGCTGACGGCACAGCTTGTTTCAGGAAAAAAAAAACATGTTGATTACTTACACATCATCCTCAAAATTTTGTGTAGCCCGGGGGCAAAATCAAAAATGTACTATGGCTACCATTAACCCACAGCTGGCTTCACTAACCTGTGCCACTATGGGTATTAGAAATAGAGAACTGTATGAATTAAAATTTTATAGCCAGCCGAATAGTGGGCAGACTCTGCACACAGTGTCCTTTATGTTATACTTCTTTTTTGCTTTAAATACAGAAGTTACAGTAGCTTTGAACTTGCCATTTAAATCTGCATTTCGCACACTGAATTATATGCAGATATTAGTCACACAATTATTTTAGCTAAAGATTTGCACTAATTGAGACAGTGAAAACTGTACCCTGTATAAGCACCTATAAGTACCGGGTGTATGAAGACGAAACAGCTAAACCCATCTAAAGTCCCTGTAAAGGTGCCCATACACGTTACAATTATTGTATACAATATCACATCTCATCGCATATCGGTTTTGAGATGAGATCAGATGAGATAAGATCTAGTACTAAAAGTATGTGCTGCACATACTTTTTGTACTAGATCTCATCTAATCTTATTACAAAACCGAGATGCGATGAGATGCGATATTGTATACAATAATTGTAGAGTGTATGGGCACCTTTAGGACCAAATCACCATGCTTTTTCACACATTTCTGGTCACACCTCAGGAAGCTGTGAGCTGAAATGTGTCCCTCTGGCTGCATGCACACCTGTACAGAGAAGCAATTGAATGGCTCGGTTGTGCGCCATCTAGTTGCAGCTGGGGAGACCATCAATTGAAATTGGTCCCAATTGAATTGTGTTCGGAAACTAATATGTAGGTAAACAGATTTCCACAAATGTACATGTGCATTATCATCTACCCCAACCGTAACTAGAGTGTATCTGGCATGGGCTCCACAAGGCACTTAACCACTTGCCTGGCCATGGCCGCACCAGAAGCAACCAAAAGCTGGACTACCCCTGATTCAGTCAGAAACGCCCAATAGCAGCTCCTTCAGTGCCCGCCATGCAGCTGATACACAACACATTTATTAAGAACACACATACACATACATACATACATACATATAACACATACATTTATGCTGGAGTCCTGTGGGAGCATGCATCGGTACACACTGAGCGATTTTAAGAATCAGTTGTAACAAATAGTCACTATAGGCAAATTTGTTTAAAATATAATCTATTGTGTACATGGCTTAATTGTTCATGTGTGCCCCAAGGCTGACCGGGTAAATTGCCAATATATAGTTTTTCTTGCAGGACAAGGCATACTTTTAATGAAATTAATCTGAGCAAATCTAAAGAACATTGCAACCAAGACATTGATCAATCTTACATAATCAGAGAGTCCACAAAAGATAAATAAACGCCGAGATCACGTTCAGTCTCACAGAAGGCCTTTGCTATCTAGTGTGACGAAGGTCAGGGGAAGTGAAGGTAAATGCTGATATGTGCAGATGTACTGTCTATGGCTGAGTAGCTACAGTATAAAGCAGGAAAAAGGACGGTACTTGTGTATTTTGGCGGCGCCCCCGATGTCCGTCGTACAACGAACAGATCGCATCGCATCGCATGCCATGCACCCGATGGCATACGATGCGACGCGATTTTGAGCCCCTATACGACCAAAAATCGTATAAGCACCCTAAAGGGTGCTTTTGAGCACCCAAATGGGTGCTTACAATGATAAATGCACCCCCACGCCACCCCCCCACTATAAACGTGAACCCGAAGCGTGGCGAGCGCAGCGAGCCCGCGAGGGGTGGCGGTACGCGTCCTACGACCTTTTCATACCCCCACTATCCACGTCGGCGTGGAGTTGAGAATAGGATAGTGTGGCGAGCGCAGCGAGCCACCGAGCCCGAAGCGTGGCGAGCCCCGCGAGGGGACGCGGATACCTTCACAGGTAAACGCGTCCCTTCGCGGGCTTCACAGGTATCCGCGTCCGCTCGCCACGCTTCGGGCTCGGTGGCTCGCTGCGCTTGCCACACTATTCTATTCTCAACTCCACGCCGACGTGGATAGTGGGGGTATGAAAAGGTCGTAGGACGCGAACCGCTGCGCTCGCCACGCTTCGGGTTCACGTTTATAGTGGGGGGGTGGCGTGGGGGTGCATTTAACATTGTAAGCACCCATTTGGGTGCTTAACATTGTATAAGCACCCATTAGGGTGCTTATACAATGTTTAATCGCATCACATCGTATGGCATTGTATGCCATGTACAATGGCATACAATTTAAAAATTGTATGCCATCGTGCACTATCGTACGATATTGCGTTGCATCGCATACCATCGTATGCGTTATGGTATGCGATGCGATGGGCGCCGCCAAAATACACAAGTACCAAAAGGACTTCCGACAGAATGGCAAAGACTGTACAAACTCACCTAAATATAAAGATCGCCTGTCAAAGAGCAGATAAAAGCTATTTTCTCTGATGACGGTCATTTCCCTCTAAGAAAACCCTTTTGTGAGATGTTTTCTAGAAGAACATCGCTCAGGCTGCTTCAATCTAACCATGAAATATGCTGTTAGGATTTTGGTTTGAGGCTGCGCGTTAGCAGCTGGGCTAAGCAGTCTTCATATTGGCAACAGACTAATGAATGGGAAAAACATTTCTCAGAAGCATCCTTTCAACTATAGAGTAACGTGGGAAATAGCGGTGGGGCCCTATTCAATGCTGTTTTTAGCGACATCATTGAATAGGGATCACGGCAGAACGAGCCCAACTTTAGAAGCGGTCGGGCCCGTTCCTGCCGATAACGGCCATGGATTGTCGAGATCCCGGCCGCAGATTGACAATCCACGGTCATTTTCGCAGCCACACCCCTTTTCGCTGATCGGCAGGTGGGACATCGAATCCCGCCTGCCGATCTGCTGTTAGTCAAACAGCTAACGGGCCAGGATCACGGCTGTTGGGAGGGATCGACAGCCATGATCCTGGATTGCATACCCCCCCCCCCCCCCCTAAATCTGTTAAGGCGACAAGGAGAGAGGACGAGAGAAATGGATGGAGAGCACGCATATTCAGCAAATTCAACAACAAAAAGCCAGGCATCCATCTAGTGTAAAATTGGCTACAGGCACTCTGGGGTAAATATAGGAGTGAATAGAGAAGTGAGCCAGTGGAGAAGTCGTCCCTGGCAACCACTCCGCATTGAGGTAACATTTATCAATTGATATCTATACAATAAGCAGCAGCTGATTGGCTGCCAAGAGAAACATATCAACTATTTTCTCTGCTTCATAATCTCACCCGCTAAAAACAAAATAGCAAGCAAAAGAAAGGCTTTAATAACTTCATAGAACCGAATAGTCAGCTGTGATCTGCTGGAACTCCTATTCCTTCTATACCACAACGCTGTACACCCCACCAGTCTCATTTTTACTGTTACTAAGACACTAGAACTAGCAGAGCTTGTTGGCCTACAAGTGTGGATAGGATTGAAGAATAATCCAGTGCAATATACAGGGAGGAAAACCCCTGAATGTGTTAGGTAACCATGGCAATCAGATTTTGGTGCAGCTCTTACGGAGGCAAATGAAGTGTCTTATTTTAAAAAACCTGTAATTCCTTATTATATATTTATAGCTTTTGGTTGGACATTTACATACATAAAACCTCTCACAAATTACTAAGAGCCAGTGAGGCATATCTTGAGAAGTCCCACAGTGTATTATTATTGGACAAGTTACCTTTGCTCCATGTTTATGCAGAACCTCCACAACATCATTGTGTGCTCTTTCAGCAGCTACATGCAACGGTGTCATGAAACTACAATAATGGAAGAAACAAAAGGGGGGGGGGGGGGGTTAATATTTACAGTATATGCAACACCATCATAAATATAGAGGAACTTTTTTTATTAAAATTCCCAAAATAAGGACAATGGGGCTAATTCAGAATAGAACGCAGAAGTGAGTCACCTACAGCTGATTTTTGCACTTCTGTGATCGTAGCACAGGGCAGGCCGCTACATGCTGTGCAGCCTTGCCATGTGCTGGGCGGCCCCCAGACCGCAAAAAACGAATGCTGAATTAGCCCCAATGTTCTCATTATTTGCTATCAATGTAATTAACTATTTAGTGAAATTATTATTAGAGTTAAAAGTATAAACTAGAACGTGAACCACAGAGGGAACAGAGGTGCGACATCCAAGCTGTGCGCAGCAGTTTTCTTATTCAGGTAACCACTTGGGTGAGTGACAGAACAAAGATTTAAGATAGTGTATTGCATCTGCAAGTTGCAGTTTTCCCATATTAGAAGTTGGACTATGTATTCTTATACACTGACCGCAGATTTGCTAGGTCCCGCTTTATTTATAACACAGCTGACAAAGATCGAAGCAAAAAAATTTCACAGAGCTATGAATCAAGGTCCAAAAAGTACACTTACTCTTTGTTTTTCTCATTGACACTGGCTCCTTTCCTTAGTAACAACTCCGTTATCTGCTTCCTTTTCGGATGCAAAGAGGCCACCGCACAGTGCTGAAAAAGGTACAATACATACATATTCAAGCAAAACAAAATGTCTGAAGGCACACTTAGATTTTGCAGCTTTTTACGATATCATCTATATCTTTGTTACACATTCCTAAGGCAGACTTTCTACAAAAGACACAGATGGAATCCTTCAGTCATTTATCAAATGTCTGGCTCACATACACAATGCACTGGGCAAAATGCAAGAAGGTGATCAATGGTAAATTATGTTTCTCTGAAAACAATTTCGATTTTATAACTGCAGTGCCAAAGATGAGCAATGCCTATGTCATCTGGGCGAGTAAGAAGCCAGAGAATAAATTGTCTGCTTGGTACATCAGGCTGAAACCAAGCATTGCCTCCAGGAAAAACTAACTTTCTGTTAGGCAAAGAAAAGCCCAACTCGCACAAGGAATAGATTGCGGAGAGAACGCATTATTCATTTAGCAAGGCATACACATTCTAAAATGATATTATTCTGCATAGGCAGAAATAAAAAATAGTCCCATTTTCTTTGGCATTATAAAATCTGTGTACAAGTGGAGAAAGGAGAATTGGATTCATATGGCAGATCCTGTAGTATGAAAAACAATGCCTGCAATAGCCAACAGATGTTACATGATAAACAGTTGTGTTTGCTCTGATAACATTTTACAACACAGCGATGACTTATTTGAGCCTACAACAGCTGAAGAGAAGGAACAAGTGCATGCAGTGATGTGGGTAACCAAACTGTATGCACTGACAAACATCTTATCACCTATTAACGTCAAATAATTTGTGTTTCAAGTGCTTACATATTTATAATTTTTGTTCAATGTCTATTATTTTGAAAAAATATATGGTCACTTTAAATGATTTCATGCACCAGAGGATCTGATTTATCACAAGCAGTATTTTGGAGTGGAGGAGTGGACCAATGTAGACACTGCCAATAGCATCCAATCAGAACCAACCTACAAAACTTCAGGAATGTACTTGATAATTGCTTCCACAAAGTGGATTGGTTGCTAGGTACTTGTGTATTTGCAGGGCGCCCAGTTTACATATGTACGGCACCGTAGGAAAATCACATCGCATGCAATTTTGTGGTGCTATGCAATACGATTTTCCTTAGTTAATTTTTAATGCACCCTGCCCACGGATCCATTTGTGGTGCGATGCGATTTTTCATTGTATAAGCAATGCGATGAGATTTGATGGTACTTCATTTTAAAAGCACTCATGCACACCCCCACTATCCACGTCACCCCGAATCATGGCGAGCCCCACGAGGGGACGCGGTTACGCATCCTCCTGACCTTTTCATACCCCCCCCCCCCCACTATCCACGTTGGAGTGGAATTGATGTTATAAAGTGAGGCGAGCGCAGCGAGCCACTGAGCCCGAAGCGTGGCGAGCACAGCGAGTCCCGCTAGGCGACGTGGAATACATGTAAAGCAATCCGCGTCCGCTCGCCACTTTATAAAATCAACTCCACACTGACGTGGATAGAGGGGGAGGATGCGTAACCGCTGCGCTCGCCACGCTTCGGGGTGACGTGGATAGTTGGAGTGTGCATGGGTGCTTTTAAAATGAAGTACCATCACATCTCATCGCATGGGTGCTTATACAATGAAAAATCGCACCGCAAGTGGAATGCGATCCGCAGGCAAGGGTGCACTAAAAATTAAATAAGGAAAACCGCATCACATAGCACTGCAAAATTGCATGGGATGCGATTTCACTATGCAGAATAGCCCACTAAGCAAATCGCTTAGTGGGCGCCCTGCAAATACACAAGTACCGTTTGCTATAAGCAAGTTACTCCTCTGGTCTAGTTACCAACACTTCATCACTTAATACATTAATCTCTGAATACTCTATATAGATTATATATATATATATATATATATATATATATATATACAGTAATCGATATACCTTTAAATAGTGCTTAAATACATACAAACTTCAAATCAACTGTTCAATATTTAACCGACCTGAATTTTTGTAACAAATTCTGCTCTATTTTGAACACTGATGGCCCAAAGGCATTCTGCTAAACATCCCTGATTTACTGTAATTCACTAAACACTGATGGCATAAATACATTCGGCCAAACGCAGCCTAACATCCCTGGTTTATTAAAATTCACTACACATTGGCAGCACAAATACAGTCTGCTAAAATATGGTTTTATTACAATTTACATTTACAGAACAACATTTTTTCACTACAATATAGTGCTTTCTGGTATTTAAAGGCAGTGAGGGCAGAACAGGAGAGATAAACCTCTTATTCTATCAATCATCATACAGAAAGCTGAGAACTGGGGAAACACACAATTTGTACCAATGACCACTGCAGCTGCAGTCTCTGCAAACCGTTGTTTAGATTTGTGTTGTATAACAAAAACACTCCAAAAGCAGGAGGGAATGGGCAATAAATAATTTATAGTAGAAATGCCCTTTAGTACTGATGATCAAGCACGATGGGTCACACAAAAAAGCAGACAAATCACAATTTACAAGGACATATACTTATCCAAAAGGGGAACATAAAATGTTTTATATAAGGTTGTTTTTCTTGGGGAAATCTGGAGAACCAGGTCTGAAATTCATTTAAGATCTGTCTCTTACATCCGAATTATGCTGTTAAAAAGCATCCCCCGCACTGTGATCAGTGTGACTATTGTTCATATATGGCATTCTTATTAACCAGCATCTTTTTGCTCGCTTTTATTCTGGATATCTAAACGTTCTAGAATAGGGTTGTGTTGATATTTCAAAAATAGCTCTGCTGCATTCAGAAAATATCGTATTTATATAGTGCTCTCTCAACTCAAGGCTCTTTACAAACATCAAAAACAATGCACATAATACAGAAGAATTAAGTAATACAGCAATAGACAAGCCACACAGATATACAAAAGAAAACCTACAGGACAAAATAAGCACAATGCAGGATTAGTGCAGGCATTTCTAGCCTCCACACTTTCAAGCGTTCCCTGAAAACTCACCTCTTCAGGCAAGGTTATCATACTGCAGAACCCTGACATAGCCTCCAGTAGTATTTATATGGTACTTCTGTATTAGCCGGGCGCCCCTTACGTAGTTTGCGTAGTGGTGTATTGAGAATACCAATACACCACTATGCTGGCTACGTAAACTACGTAAATTACGCAAATTATGCAATTTACGTAACTCGAGCTGTGTTAATACATAAAGGATCATGTCCCCACTATCCACGTCATACCCCCAGTGTACACGTGGGCGTGGAGTTTATTTTAGAAAGTGTGGCGAGTGCAGCAAGCCCTGCGGATACGCAGCCGCTCGCCACACTATCTAAAATGAACTCCACGCCCACGTGTACACTGGGGGTATGACGTAGCTAGTAGGGATATGATTGGGTTAGTGAGTGTTGTGTGTGTGTGTAGTGTGCATTATACTTATCCACGATGTCCCCGGCGCCTCCGCCACTCGGCTCCCCGCATTACGGCCGTCATGACACTCCTCCCCGGCGGCAGCAATGTACGTTATTAGCGTAGTGCCGCTGGGACCGATTTTACATAGGGAACAATGTTAAATGGCCCACAGAGCCCAAAAAGCCACCCTCAAGTGTGAAATGGCCCCCCCAATTGTTAACGCCACCCCACGAAAATGCCTTTGCTCCAAGCACCGTGGCACCTAGCTACACCACTGACTGTAGGAGATTTGCAGATCTGGATCACACAAATCCAGATTAATGAAGGTTGGACCGGATGGTCCTTCAGCCTTTTCTCAGCATTATCAAAAGGATATATAAGCAGTCCAATAAACATTAACATCTTCCCAAACTACTCAAATCTTTTCCCTCTCCCATTATATTGTATTATAGTAGTTATAAAACAGGAAAAATATAGTGCCAGCATAATTTGTTTTTACATTTACAATGAAAACCTAATCATCACATAAAAAGCTGATCATAAGTACTGTGTGTTCATTGGGCATTACAGAGATTTCAGAAGAAAGCTTTTCAGACAACAGCAAGAGGACACAAAGCATCTGTTCTCACCAATGCAGTCTCGTGTGACTGCGGCTGCTTAAAATTGATGATCTCCAAAGCAAGAGTCTTCTTCACTTTCGCCAGGTCTGCCTCTCTGGCAGCTTGCAGCAAGGAATGCCCTTTAAATTCGTCTGCAATTGAGATAGAGCAGCTATTGTGACTAAGAATAAAACAGGGCTATGCACAAACTCACCATTATGACATTTTTCAAAATTTGATAAATATGAGGTATTGTTTACTACTAACAAGTAACTGTAACTACCTGTAAGTAGTCAAATGTTATTAAGGACATTTATTAGTATATGGAAATTATTGCTAAATCTTACAAATACAGAAAGCAATATACAAATTAAAAATGAAGAGTCCACGTCAGACTGCTGTTATGCAGCTATGGAAAAAAAGCGAGTATATTTCCTGGCTCGGCCAAAAATATATCAATGAGTGAACAAAAGTCAAGCAATATTGCAATACTAGAAGGTATTTAGGAATAGTAGACCTAAAATGGCAAACTCCTGGCTTCTAGAACAGAACTGTCAAAAATTAAAAAAAAAGACAACCTGAAGTTGGATTATAATGTGAATACAAAACTGAAAAAGTACCTAATATGAGAAAAATCTAACGAAACGGACCATTGGTATCTGCTTTCATTATGGTGGCAGCACAAGGTTGACAAAGACGACAACAATTTGTGGATGTGCAGAAAATGTACAAGTTCTGTAGATTGTATGTGCAAATGAATAGAATATTGATGCATTGTTACCTGCCATGGGCCACACGCACCGACTTCTGTTTATTATTTATTTTTAAACCTGCACAATTCAATGCTGCTCTTAATCAAATGCAGTGTCAGACGCACTGCTACAAGCGAGCTGCATAAATCTCTCCCATTCGCATGCCTGTGCTGTGTCCCCATGAACGAGACATTTATCATCTGATAAATAATATTGTGTCTGAATGGACAGCGCATTATGTGTTTCAGTTGGAGCTGTGACTGTGAAAGCAGAAGCATTAGTAGCTTTTCTTAGTGAAAAGGGGATCAGTATATATTTGATTAAGAGCTGTGTCTATGAGAGTATGGGAACATCAAATACATAGGGCTGATGGCCATACACATAATAGAGCTCCACATATACAAATACCACTCAGTCCTCCATGGTCTAATTTCTATATTGCTGGGAGGTGCCCACACAACTTCATCCTAATAGAGCGCACATTTCTTAGGGTAAACTAGGCATCTGAGAAGATCGTACAAAGCATAATCGTCTACCCTGCCAGAAAGGCCAGGAGGCTCTGAAAAAACTGGGTCCCCCTCCCGACCTCAGTACCCTGTATCTTCCTGGGACCTCCAGAACTCCAGTCAGCCACATTGTTTATTGCCGGTGTTCACGGCAGTTCAAGGAGGGGGCAAAGCTAAAATAATTTTGATCGTGTCACTTTAGTCCATACAGTCAGCGTTTGACTGACACAGGGCTTCATGATGTCAGCTTCCATCCCCACCCCCGAAATGCAAACCAGTGTTCGTCTCAGAGTTTCGCCCAGAGAGTAGCATTGAAAAGTAGGTAAGCATGGTACAAAGTAACCAACTATACTCCCATTGTGCTAATACAACAAAGGTGAAATGCTGTACTTCCTAATATATCTGTGCATAGGGCATCACCCTTTCTAAAAAAACAAATCAAGCTTTCAATAATTTCTACTATGGGTTTGCAAATCATAATCTTCCTATTTTTGGAATGCACCTGCCAATTATTTAGCTTGATTAAGTAGCATTTTTCACCCTTACTAAAAAAAAGTAGGCTTTCACGAAGAACTAATTGACTGTACTTACAACTCAGTCTCTCCTTGAGCTCCGGGGTAGGTGCCATGTCCACGGCACTTTTTCCATGACAATTGACCAGCGTTGGGTCTGCACCATGGCTCAGGAGCAAGGAACAGACTTCAACTCGATTCTTTGATGCTGCCTCGTGTAACGGTGTGAACTGCCAGAGATCCATGGCATTAACACAAGCTCCATGCTGGAACATAACAAGCACGTTAGACAGAGTGATGACATTTAAGATGATGGTGTTTTCTCATTAGACTGTCGGGTGTTAAATTCTTTGAATCCAATAAGTGTTAATGAATAAGATGAGCCATTATTACTATGACCTGTTATACTGTATATCTGCTAATAAGAATTATAATAGAAAAAAGAAAACAGAATGCAATTGGATAACAAATAAGACCCTGTTCTACATCACAAGAATAGTAACAGTAAGTCAATGAAAATTAAACACTAAAATTAAAAACAGCATAAACAAAGAATAGGGATAAATTAAAGGAGCCCATACACGCTCCGATTCCTGGCGGTGCGGTGTGTGCTATAAGATGCTCGCTCCCGCCACACCTCATCGCACAGTACAACAAGTATGTGATGCACATACTTTTTGTACTTGCTTTTCATCACAAGGCATGCAATGCGATGTGATGGATGCTATTGTAGCCCACAAAGCACGACGGGATCCGAGCGTGTATGGGCTCCTTAAGGGTTTCACAAAAATATACTCCGCACACGTGAAAAACGTACACAACAAACATTACAGAATGTATTCCAAATATGTCACTTACTTTCAGCAACAATTCTGTGACTTCAAAGTGTCCATAAGAGCAAGCATTATGCAGGGGAACTAGTCCACTAGAAGCAAATAAAAAATGAGATTAAACACTTAAAAAAAGGCTTATCCCAATATGAATGTTTGATTACAACTAAAACGTACTTTCTATAACACACACATGGTTTAAATAAAAGGGCTTGGAACCCTTGGGCTAATCCACTCCTTCCAGGAGGAAAAACCACTTTTAATACTAAGAGTGTCTATTACAATAATATGGTTGTCACGTTTATAGATTCCCCCCAATTCCCCTACTCTCTGCTGTATCACCAGATCTCCTGAGCTGGTGCAGGCTGGCGGACAGAGCTCCTTCTGACAGGGACGCATCAGCCATGCGGCAGGGAGCAGCTTCCCTGCCTGTCTCCGCTTCAGGGATCACAATACACTAACAAAATTGGTATTCTTTTTTTTTTTGTCGGTTGTTGGGAGGAGGATGGTTTGTGTTTTGTGGGGTTGCCAAAATGCAAACAAAACTTTTTTCGGTACTTGTGTATTATCACGGAGCCCACCTTTTCCATCGTAGGGCATTGTACAACCAAAAAATCGCATCGCATGCGATGACATCGCATGCAATGCGATTTTTTGGTTGTACAATGCCCTACGATGCGACGCAATTGGACCCGATTTTTAATTGCACAGGCAGCCATATGCCTGATTCCTATGTTAAATGCCCCCCCAGACCCGATTTTTTATTGTATACCCACCCTGATAGGTAATGACTATGTTAAATGCCCCTCCCCCCCCCCCCATTGTTAACACCACCCCACTATCAACGCCAACTCGAAGCATAGCGAGCCCGTAAGGGGCGGCGGTACGCGTCCTGCGACCTTTTCATACCTCCACTATCCACGTTGGCGTGGAGTTGATTTTATATAGTGTGGCGAGCGCAGCGAGCCACTGAGCCCCGCAAGGGGACGTGGATGACTTCACATATATTCCGTGTCCGCTCGCCTCGCTGCGCTCGCCACACTACATAAAAACAAATCCACCACGACGTGGATAGTGGGGGTATGAAAAGGTCGGAGGACGCGTACCGCTGCGCTCGCCACGCTTTGGGTTGGCGTTGATAGTGGGGTGGCATTAACAAGGGGGGGCATTTAACATAGTCATTACCCATCAAGATGGGTATACAATAAAAAAAATCCGGTCTGGGGGGGCATTTAACATGGGAATAAGCCCAAATTGGGCATGATCGCGTCGCATCGCATGCCATTATAATGGCATGCGATGCAACGCAATATTAAAATTGTATGCTCACGCCCGGGGAAAGGCTGAAATCTGGTCCCATCGCAGGCCATCGCATACCTTAATTAGTGGCATGCGATGGGCGCCGTGATAATACACAAGTACCCTTTTTTCTTGCCACATGAATTGTAATATCTACTTTCTGGCTTCTGTCACTAAAAATAACAAACATTAAATTGTGTTTCCTTACAAATAGTCATAGGTTACCTCAGTAACTGGACAGCATGTCCCATTTAAAAAATGTAATATGAAGTTTTCTCCTTAGCATAATAAACAATGAGATCCACCGCACGTGATAAACTTTGAAAAGTCACCTTTCCAGTCCTCCTCCTTGCCTAACCTTTTAGCAGATGCAGATTGGAGAGATTAGCTGAAGAATTGGACAAGTGTGGATTGGATGTAGAATATGGGTCCAGGTCTGAGCGGTATTGTATAAACAGTCTGATCGTGGTATGTGTAGGGGTGTGTGGCCTGGCACCCATAGCGTCTGGACATGTTCCCACTGTGCTCCTTCTACCACAGCATCTTGTACCTGTTTCCCCCCCCCCCCCCAGCAGTGTCCCCCTTGTCCTACAATCAGTGTCTGTAACCATTACTGAAATAAGACAAAATGGCAGCATGTCATGGGACACACTGTTACCAACCAATTTTTTTTTAATACTATAGACCAGGCATGTCCAACGTTGGCCCTCCAGATGTTGTGAAACTACACATCCCAGCATGCTTTGCCACAGTTTTGCTATTAGAGAATGCTAAAACTATTGCAAAGCATGCTGGGATGTGTGGTTTCACAACATCTGGAGGGCCAACGTTGGACATGCCTGCTATAGACTATGACTGATGCACTGGGATATTCATATTTTGAATACAACAACTTTTTTTTTTCCATGACCCATGTCCACTTTTTGTTGGAATTGCCCATATATGTTATGTTACACTTGTGTTCCGGTGGTGACTGCTGGTCCGTTGCCAGGTCTCACTACCCTCACCTTTAAGATTACTGTTTCAAGTACTGCATCAATTATTCTGAATCTCGGCCCGATCGTTATATCCCACCTCAGAGCTCATCCTTCTGTTTAGAGCTCAGGTATTGTAGCAGCCCACCATCCCTAGTGGCGTTTCCTGCTACTTATCCAATCCCCCTTTTCAGCTTATTTTATTTTTATTTTATGTTTTATCTTTTATTTTATTTATTTATGTTCTACACTCTTTGCAGAGTCCAACTTCTAATATCCCCACTTGCTGCCACTCACACCAAAAATTGTCATGCCTTTTAAGTGTCTTTCCATTAATATCAAGGGCCTAAACACCCGCCAGAAGCGCAATCACTTATTTCACTCCCGCCAGCGTCTACGTGGTGGCTGTGTGTTCCTACTGGAAACTGACCTTCAGGCAGACCACCACCCTTCCATAGCTACTAAACGGTATCCGAATGTATATTACTGTAATACTGGGGCAGATGTATTATAGCGGCGCTTATCGCGCTGCTATAATACCTCCTGCTTCCCCTCATTAGCGAGGCGAAGCAGGAGGGGAGACCGAAAGATGTATTAACATCTTGTCTGCCGAAGCGGGGGAGCGCTAACTCCCCCCTCCGGTGATGTCTCCTCCTGGAGATAGCGCATCAGTTTACACTGATGCGCTGTCTCCTGTCCCCCGGCCGGCTGCACTGGGCATGCGCGGGATCTCGCTACTCACGCGAGATCCCCAGCGCAGCCCAGAGAAAACAGCAGGGACAGCTAACTATGCCCCCCTGATCCGTACTCTGACCAAAGACATTGCACGCTGGCAACCTCTCTACATTTCTTGGGTGGGCAGGATCAAAGTGGTCAAAATGAACATTCTTCCAAGGCAACACTCTTCCAAGACAATTTTTTCAGACCTTGCCAATAACTGTTCCCTACACGACCTTGAACTCTACACACATTATGCAACAAGTTTATCTGGGCCAACGGTAAACCCCTTATCCGCAGAGCCACTTTAGCTAGAACCGCCTCTGAGGGAGGTCTTTGTCTCCCAAATCTCTGCTCGTATTCACATGCGGCCCAACTAAGTCAGATCATTCTATGTCAGTGAGTCTGGTTGTAGAAAATGGGTTGAACGTTTTGCTCCAGGAGGGCCTGGTTGACGAGATAGTCTGGCTCTCGAGGTTACCAGCCTCGGCCTACACAGCCCCGACCATCCGATTTACTTTGACACTGTGGGACAAAATCCGCTCTCAGTTGAACCTAGCCCCACAACCCTCACCTATGTACCCTATATATGACCACCCTCTTTTCCCCCTGGGATGTGACGGAATGATGGCCCTGCCCTGGCGTGAACGTCAAATAACTAGATTCAAACATGTTAAGGACAAATCTCCCACTTTCACTTTTGCCCAACAATCTGTCCCCCACTAGGACCCATTTCCAATGTATGCAACTCCTAAGTTTTGTTAATTCTTAATCTAGCAGAACACGCGTCCTGACGCCATTCGAACGTCTCTGCTCGCTTTCAGTGGGCCAACACGGCAACATTTCTTTTCTGTCATGGCCTCTGCCCCTGAAATTCGAGATCCACACGAATTAGCAAGGAAAAAGGATCTCCCATATTCTCTAACTGAAGACGGCTGGTCTATCATTTGAGCTAGAATCGCCACGGCCTCCATCAGTGTGGTGATCAAAGAGACATGCTATAAGGTCTAAATGTGATGGTACTTGGTCCCAGCTTGGTTACATGCTATATTTCTCTCGACATCGGACCTATGCTGGAGGAACTGTGGCCAGGTTGGCACGTTTCTTCACATATGGTGGGAGTGCCTGAAAATTAAAACCTTCTGGGACGCAGTGTGGTCGTTACTAACTAGATTGCATGGCACACCCACTTCGCCACCAGTCACTGTGGCTTTGCCGAATTGCCCCGACCCCATATGTTAGTAAATATCAGGAAAGGCTCATTGTTCACATCTGTAATGCGGCCAAATCCCTTATTGCCAGATATTAGAAAAATGCTGAGGTGCCGTCTATGTCGGCTCTCTACTCCCGAATCCATTTTGTAGCTTCAATGGAATACATTACTTGTCTACAAAGTGACTCTGTCTCTACCTTCCACAAAATATGGTCCTCATGGTTTACCTTCAACTCCTCCCCCCTCCCTGGACTCTGCTAACTACTTTTTGCACTTTCCGTGATACTGGTTTATCTTTATTTAACCCTCCCATTGTGTATTTCTTTTTTCTTTCATTTATTTTCTTAATTCATTGGACAATGTTATATCTAATGCTAATGTTGGTTTGTTTGTTTTTGGTTACTGCTTTTCACAGTCACCTTTATTTGCTGTTACAACGATTTGTAATTGGACTTATTATTAAACTGTATAAAACGGTCTCATTCTGTTTTATTTTTTCATTGCTTAAGAAAAATATAAATAAATAAAAAAAAATTTAAAATAAAAAAACAAGTCTGATCTTTAGTCCGATATGAAGATTGTGCAACTGAGTTTCATCTATCGGAGGGGTATGGATCATAGGGTCGACAGTGTCTAGGATGCCTCCAAAAAGGTCAACATACACAAGGTCAGCAGTGACAAAAGCTCGAAACCTGAGCACGTGGACCCCCAATTAGTGTAGCGCTTGGCTCGCCATTGTTCGGGGCCAGGTGCCTGACTTTGCTACCACTGCTCTCAAAACACTTTTCCGTTTCTGGATAGAGTCCAGGTTGATGGTAAAGTATGAAAAACCTTTAAAAATTGACCAGGTTGACCTTGGGTGTCTACCTTTTGTCAATACCCAACTTGCGCGTGTAGAAATTTTGTCCATGTCAACCTATTGGCTGTCAATCTTTCATCCATATCCCAAGCATAGTCCCCCTTTATCTTGCGCATGACTAAGTTGTACATTAGTATCAGACATCTGGGACCTCCGTTACTGTAGACAATTTAATTAGAGAACTTTTGAAACTGCCATTAATAAACACACATCTAATCATATTGCAAATATCAATTAAAATGAAAGTGCTTCTTTAAGCATCAGTTGTAAAGATTCTTGGCAAGGCTGAATAAATGAAGAACTCCTGGTTATTGTCTGCTGGCTTTAGTGTATTTTTTAGGAGTAACGGCTGTCTGGTTTCCCAAAGACAATTAGTGGTGCATAGCTCTGGGATTTAGTATGAGCGACCAGCGGACAGAATGTCAGCGGGTAGAAGGCCAACCATGGAATTCTGAAGAACAAAATGCTTACAGGAGCAAAAATAAGTATGCTACATCTCCCCTTACACTTCTGACCCTTACCTAAAGCCTAACCCACCCACTCTAACCCTCCACCCTTAGATTTTGGCATCTCTAATGATGTAATTACTCCTGTGACTGTGCTGTCACCAGTCAGGAAAATGGGGACGGTATTTTGACAGCCGACACTCCGATAGAGTGCATTGTAACCACATCCCCATCAGCTCAACTTGATTTAGCAGACCACTCGTGTCTGGGAATTAATATTGGTTTGCTAATAATAGTTGGAAACAGCCTCATTGACTCATAAAAAAAAACAAAAAAAAAAAACTTGAAGTATTCACTACACTGTGTTCCAATATAAAATGGAACAAGGTCATATGTCAACTGAATAAATGAATGTACAATCATTCAGTTGTTGCAATATATTCCATTTAATCTCCCACCTTGACATGTAGGCTCGTGCCTTTTACTAAATTCAATGCCTCATCTATCCTGCAGACCTGCGATCAGGGCACACTAATGCAAAATAATGATGAGTCTATACTATAATAGTAGGTAGACTTGGAACATGTCCAATGGGTTGTAAAGGCCACAAGGTATCTATTAATGTATGTCACACACAAATGTAATAAACAAAGCTGTAAAACGCAGTTCAGCACATTAGTAGCAGGGAACTGCTGAGGTGCGTGAATAGTTCGTAACCTGCACATGAACCCAAAGCTGCAAATCCCATCAGCAAATACCAAATATCACAAAGAGTTCTAATTCTGTCAGACCATTGTGTTTCATGCATCTACATAAAACTTAAGTCAATGTTCATATTAAAATGGAACTGAACCTATAAAAGTGTAAAAACATTGAGTTGTCAAAATTGAACATTAGACATGAGTGGATATGTCCCAAACCCTTGTTCAAGATTGTACCTGTAATTATCGGATGTCTGCCCTCATACATCATTATTGCAGTCCCGCCAAACAGACCTCCCCAGTACGCCAGCTCCCATATGACTCCTGGATTCATGTCCCTGCTCCTGGCCAGGGTCAACGAGCAGAGACCCAGGAATTTGCCATTTTACTAAACCGGGGAAATCCCTGGGTCACATCTCTGAAAGTGGTGCACCAGGAGACTGTGCTCATTAGCACACAGACAATAAATCAGAAGTTGTCCCTCTGTGATTTCTAGTCACATCATGTTGCAACTAAGATGCATTTTTTTGCTAAATAAAATGCCCAATGCTAGGAGAGCTGTACGGAGCCTGGTGGCTCAAGCTGCATGGTGTACGGAGTCTATATTTATGAAGACACACAGTACACAGGGTCAAAGCATGAAAACTATCTCTGAAATAGTTTTTTTTTTATTTTTTTTCTATTTTTTTTTTCAAGACTACCTGAAAATAAGAGTCCTCAAATTATTATAAGGTTATCACTGATAAATAAATTAGAACGATAAAAACATTTCAATTCTAAAGCTGGGTACAAGAGCAAACCCTGGCAATGCTGATATTGTTAACTATAATTGGCGGAGCCGTGGGTGTCACGATATAGTACATACACCCTGACCGATAACGGTAACTATATCGTTCAGTGATGTCACCCACCCTCTCCGTATATGCAGTCGTTGACAAGATTGTCAAGATTGAGCTGTACACACAGATAATGCGGGAGCGTGCATCATTAACAATTTCGGCCATATTGTTAACTATATATTGTCTAGTGTGTACCTAGTATAAGAGTATTTTGTTTAAATTTAGGACTAATGGTGCATACACACTGTATGATTTTAATGACCAATATCGTTCATTTTGGCCCTTATGACCGATATTGGGCAAAAAATTGTAGAGAGGCTGAGCACACTGCCGAGAACTGGACACTGGCAGTGAGCATATACCCCCCCTGTCAACCAATGCTTTTATTCCCCTTTCAACCTCTGGCCACCAATTTACTTATAGATTTATTAACCCACTGACCTCCAATGCATTTATGCACGTTTTAACCCCCTCTGGCCACCAATGTATTTATAGATTTATTAACCCACTGACCACCAATGCATTTATGCCCCTCCGGCTACCAACGTCTTTTTTTCCCCAAATGTAACCATACACTGACCACCAATAGATAATGTACTATCAGCCCGGGGCACTCACCGCCAACAGGTGCTGGGGACAGCCCCAGGCTTTAACCCAGCCCGGGGATGGCCTTTTGGGGGGAGGGGGGGGTGATACACGACACCTTTATTGGGGGTGTCCCCACTCTCCCACGTACCCAGGCAGGGCTGACCAAGCCAGGGTGTTAATGTGACGGCTGGGGGAGCTTGTATAAAAGTCTCCTCTGGCTGTGGCATCACACCACTGGCTGTTGGAGCCTGGTGCTGGTTCCAAAATACGCGGGACCCCTACTCTTTTTGTCCCCCGTAATATTGGAACCAGAACCGGTCCAAGAGCCTGGTGCTGGTTACTGAAATACAGGGGACCCCTACTCATTTTGTCCCCTTTATTTATGGAACCAGCCCTGGCTCAAAGAGCCCGGGGCTGGTTAAACTTGGGAGGGGGGGACCCAACCCTGTTTTAAAAAAATATATATATTATTTGTATTCTTTTACAAACATACAGTGCAATTTAATAACTCTGTTTACACACGGGGCAAAATGCTGAAAGAACGATTATCGCTCAGTGGGCATATAAGCCCGGTGTCCTGTTTTCACCAGCGACCAGCTTGAAAGAAAATCTTTAATCTTTTACACCAGAGGTTGGACCCAGGATATTGCCGCTCCAGTCCGGGGCAGGGCGCGGTGTAAATAGGCTGAAAAAAAATAACGCGGGTACTATTCCCCGGGAATTATTTGGCGGGGAGAAGCCCGCAAAGAGCTGATTGGTGCTTCTGCGGCTCTGGCAGATGTCATGTGCCGGAGACCCGCACAGAGCACATGGAGCATAGCAGCAGCGTTATCACTCTGCAGCCTGTACCCTACACTACAGGAACAGTCTGTGCTGGAAGCACTCTCCCCAGTGTGTTTTTGGGCACAAAGTGTTACTTTTGGTCTATTTCCAAGTTTTATTCATATGCATCTTTATCTTTCTTTATGAGAATGCATTACATCTACAAAGATTCCAATGTATGACAATTTAATGCATATTTTCAGCTTAATAAAACAAAAAACTTGAAGAGTTTCATGTTCCATTTCTTGTGACCTTATCATCAACAGGCCAAAAAGCCTTTTTTTAATGACAGCAGCAAGGAAAGGCAGGGCTGATCCGTTTTCAGTGTAAAAGGGCATTACCCGGGAATAACCTGAATTGAAGTGCAGTGTGAATGGGGTCTAAGGCAGGGCATGCCCTGGCAATTTCCCGTGGTGTAAAAGTGGTATTTCAAGAAAATCTTTTGTGTACATGTACCATGTTTTGTAAACAACTCTGGGAAGTTCAAGGGAAATCTGTCACCAAAATCTTTCATGCGCAGAGTGTGTATGCACCTTAACTATCCTGTCTCTTGGCACCATTTCATGGCTATTTAATGTCACACTTGGGGCCAGATGCACAAACCCTCAAAAGTGATAAGACGGAAAGTGATAAACAACCAACCAATTAGCTCCTGTCTGACATTTTTCAAACACAGCCTGTGATATGGCACATAGGAGCTGATTGGCTGGCTGTTTATCACTCTCCATTTTATCACTTTTGTAGCTTACTGCATCTGGATCTTGGTCTGTCAATGAATGTCTGGCTTGAGAAAGTAGCACATTTGACTTAAAAATGTTGCTTTCTGCAGGTAACAAACGTTTAGGTTTATTGCAAGCCTCTGAGTGTGGGTTTTCTACCTGGACTATACTACTTCTGCACTCTGGCACCAGGACAAAATTACTTTCAATCTGGTAAATGCCTAGAGTTTATTCACAAACACTATGTGGCATCTTTGCTTTGCCTGACCTGCAACTGGGCAACAGCTGGGAGGAGAAACCTGGACTGAGGCCCTGTAAGACATTGGTACAGTCATCACTCTTCGCCACGGCTTTTAACTTTAACAGAAGGTGTAGCAGATTGCATAATCTTAAAGTTGGGTTTTCCACATGTTTAATATTCCATTATTATAAACATTTCATTTCAGCATTTAAGTAACCTTTAGCAGTAAATGGCTTAAATGCCATGTCTTATACTGTGCTTACCCTTTGTCCTTTGCATGAACATCAGCACCATGCTGAAGGAGAAGCTGGACAATCCGGACTCTGTTGTATCCTGCAGCCAAGTGTAAAGGTGTAGACTACAAAAAAAAAAAAAGAAGTCAAAATTATATTTCCACATACTGAATTAACAACAAAAAAATATATATATATTTCCTAAACCATATAGGTTTTATATCATTTTTGCCATGTAATATAGCATTTGTGTGCAACTGCCTGGGCTGTTCCATACAGAGGGAGATCACTGATCACATACAGTAACTATTTGTCCTCAGTGTTGAACAGGGCTAGTCTATTAGGGCCCCAAATTAGCCAGGAGGCTGCATTTAACGGTTACGGTATAGATGATAGACAATGTCTAGGTGGACAGTCACCGGGTCGACACTTCCAAAAGGTCAAGATAAGCTTATGGTCAACATAGCCAAGGTCTCCCCATACCACACTCAACATGGATTTATGTTCTAGCCTGAGGGAAAGCATTCTCCAACAGAGAAGGCGGGGGGGGGGGGGGGGGTTTGCTGTGGCTGTGCTAAAGCTAGAATAAGGTCTAAATATGGTCATATACTACTGCAATTGTGCCAGAGTTCACCAGATTCTGACATATCGGGATGAGAAATTGGGTAGAATTGGGAAAATCACATGTGTTTTAACAGTGCACATCGGATGGGAGCCCCTAGATCGCAAGTGCTGCATGAAGGATCTGTCAGAGTGGACAGCCTCCGGCAGCACTTGCTTGGATCGCATACAAAAAAGGATTGCATGCCATGATTCTGCCCCACGGGAAGGTCCCGGGCGGTTCAAGGGGAATTGATTGTGACTCATCGCCCTGGGGAAGTCATGCAAGTGTATGGGGGACTTAAGCTTCATTGCACAGAAGTGGGCCATGGCTTGGCAGATACATATCTAATGTATGTTCAATAAAGATACTAAAGGGAAAGGTTTTATTGCAGTAAAGTTGAACTGAACAAACAAAAACAAAAATGACTATTACTTTCTATTTTCACATAACGAAATGACCATGTATTGCGGAAACAATTGAGATTTTTTTTGGGCAGATAATATATTGATCTTTCAACAAATAATTTAGAAAAGGGTATATTTACTAAAGTGCTGTTTTTAGAAGTGATGTTTCCCATAACAACCAATAAGATTCTACTTATTAAATCGAACACCTTCTAGAAGAAAACAGCTTGCGTCTCAGTGATTGCTATGGACAACATCTCCACTTCTAAAAACTAGCATTTTAGTGAACATACCGCTAGGACAGCTTGTTTTTTAGAAAATATGGTAACAACATTGAACATATTGGCACAAAGGTAATACCTATGACACTTTAATGCTGGGGATAGTACATGGATCTGAATCTAGACTAAACAAAGCCAAAGTATTATATAGAAACAAGTAGAACATTGCATCTTGCAGCTATGATGCACTGTGTGACCTTGTGGTCTGCTACGCAATGGAGGAGCAGCAATCTTTAATTGGACTTACTACGGATATATGCTTGCAGCATGAAGGCAGCGGAGATCGATGCTGGAAACAAGCTGGAGGGACTCATGACCATCCTCAGATGGCTCAGTCGAGCCACTGGAGTTCCGCAAGCCTGCAATCTAGATCTTGATACTTTTCCATAGAATACCATTTAGTTGGACATCTAAAACCATTTATCCTGTAGAATAAATACCATATATACTCGAGTATTAGCCTACTTTTTCAGAACATTTTTTATGCTGAAAAAGCCCCCCTCGGCTTATAGTCGAGTGAGGGTCCCACTTGTGTCAATAGGTTTTGCCAGTTTTTAGTTGTAAAATTAGGTGCCTCGGCTTATATTCGAGTCAACTTTTACTCGAGTATATACATATGAGGCAGCTAAATGAATATCCTCAATTAGAGAACTTCAAAAACGGAGACTGGAATATATAATAAATGTTTATCAAATACATCAATAAGATCTCTATGTAAGGCATTCCCATTCACAACAGTGAGCACATTTTTTTTTTTTTTACTGGTTTTCTATTAGTGAACGGAACTGGAAAACAAATGAGATACGGGTTAATGAATCAAGCAGTAAAAGACTGGAGAAATGAACCAGTTTGTTTCTACTATCATTTTATAGAGTGTCATTGATTAATGCTACCTCAAAGCCGATTGGATGATATGGAAAAATCCTCCAATAGTCCCCTTTCCCATTTCTTTCACTGCTTGATAAACCAACCCTAAGCTATTAGATCTAATTGTTAAATATATAGGTGCAGCTTCAATTAGCTGCCAGGTTGACCCTGGTCAGCCAGAGCTATTCAATTAGGGCTTGCTACCCAGTGAGTTAAGCCACAGAGGGAGCATGTATCACAGATGTTTCCATGCACCCTCTTTCTTACTTAACTTGATTGCCACAGTGAAGTAATTTATTCAAAAATGAACAAGGATTTGAAAACCTGATACATGAATGATCTGGACTTTTTATGGACTTTACCATTATGTGCAACTTATCAATTCCCTAGGAAACATTGAGATCAAGGAGTTACTGCCTAACTGGCAATACTTATTCATCCTGTAACAGTTCATAGACCACTAAAAGGTCGGATAAGCCTGAGTCTCAAGAATATTAACACAAACAAGCTGCTGCATATTCAGGCAATAAGAAACTATTTTTAATCATTAACATCAGAGACTGCCCCAGTGTCTGATGGGAATCCATCTTTTATGCAAGAAACACCAGTGATCAGGCCAATGGATTTTATGCCTGTTATGGAGGGACACACTATGATAATGGGCGTAGATACTGCTGTCCCTTTATGACCAAATATCATCTTCCAGCCCTGCTGTTACAAAACATTTGTTGTGTATCCCTGAACATAATGCGAGTATCCCAGTTTGAGAACCACCTGTTTGAAAATACACAATAGGGGCAAATCTGTCTAAAGCCAATTAACCTATCAATATATGGATTGTGAAATGGCAGAGCACAAATGGAAAATCAAGGATATGGTTCTGGTTGAATAATAGAAGCCATGGTCCAGGCACTGTGAGGCAGCCATGATAACTGTGGTGTACTCTACCCAGTACTATTTTTCTGGAAAAATAGGTCCAGGAACTCTAGGTCTGGGGGTGGATCAATTAAATAAAAAAAAAATATATATATATATAATAGAGAGAGGGAGGGAGAGAGCAATGTATATATTGTATTTAAAAACAAAGGCACTCACAGGTGACTTTAAAATAAAACTTATCTTATGGAAAGTACATTTTCAGTTCCTGATGATGTCATATTTAATTAGAGGTTCAGGAACGGAGTTCCTGCTGGTTCCTGCTGAAAAATAGCACTGACTCTACCGATCAATACTGTTCAAATCAAATAAAAATTGCACTTGGTGTGGTATTATTGAGCCACGTACTAGTTGACTATTTCAGTTACACATTTCCCCCCCTTACTATAACAGATTTGATTGCTAAAGACAAGGAGCCTGTAATGCTTTTTATTCCAAAATTCCATTAACCTCATGAGGTATTTTATTATTTACGATTTGAGACCGCCAAGGAGACTGTAAGCATGACTATTATTAACTTAGATGTTATTTCTATGAACAATGTGCATGCACTCACTCACATTACAAGTTGAGCCTTGCAGTAGAATTGATACTCTGGACAAGTCTTGTTATTATACTATACTTTCACATAAGCCTCCACTGTTGTAATCTACTCAGCCAGAAATTGCATGCACGATTGTAAAGAGATACTGTGCAACAAAGCAGATCTATATAAACAGATGCAAAACAATTGCTCTAAGCATCTCCAGGCAACAGAGGCTGAATGCGTATACTGAAGAGTTATCTATATAGGAGAACTAAACTCATTCTTCAACATTGCACATTATTTGGCCCAAATGGGAGTTTGACATTCCCGATCCACAAGCTAAAATAAGAGTGTATATAGCAGTAGAACTGCTATGATTATCTAGCGAGACTAATGTACAATTAGATACAGTTAGATACAGTTAGATCAGGGCTCGACAAAGCCGTAATACCACAGGCCGTAATTACATATTATGCCACATGAGTTCCGCTTACCTACATGCTCGTTGCTATGGGTTTCATGCTTGATGCCAGGGGGTTAACATGCTCTTCCAGGGGTTAATATGCTGTTGCTATGGGGTTACCATGGTCTGCCAGGGGTAAATACCTGTTGCTACGGGCTTACAATGGTCTGCCAGGGGTAAATGCTTGTTGCTGTGGAGTTACCATGGTCTGCCAGGGGTAAATGCTTGTTGCTATGGGGTTACCATGGTCTGCCAGGGGTAAATGCTTGTTGCTATGGGGTTACCATGCTCTGCCACTATGGGGGTTAACATGCTCTGCCACTATGGGGGCTAACATGCACCTTGACTATGTAGATGGCCAGGCGGTCACTCAGTGAGCTGTTGCAGCACTTCTTTCTCCTGCAGGGGGGAGATGTGGAGTTGCTGCTGCACCGGCCGGACTGCCAGGTGGGGGTGCTAGATGACAGCCGGCTCCTACACAGTGGCGGCTCCAGCGACCACAGCGCTCCGCGTATACCGCAGCTAATAGTGCGCCAAAATCCTGTGAAGGGAGCGGGAGAGCAGGGATAACGGGCACATGAGTGTAAGATCTGAGCTGCTGATGGAGGCCAGGGCAGGTAACCCCCCCCCCCCCCCCCGCGCCCCATATTAGGCTATCTTAAAACTTGCACCAGATCAGAGCCAATCAGGAGCCAAGCTACCACTGCCGCTCCTGATTGGCTCACGAACCGCTCACCACAACTGACCTGCTCTTGCCTTTCTCTGGCTCCTATACAGCCGGAGGGAGCGGAGGAGGGGTTGATGACTGGCCAAGACCAGGTCGCCAGGGAGCAGAATCTGGTCGCCGTGGCGACCTGCCGACCGTGGTTTGTCGAGCCCTGAGTTAGATCGTTAATGTATTGAATTTAAAAATAAACTATACAGGCTGTAAAACTTTTGCATGATTTTGTGTCAACAGTGTGATCTTCATAACTTAGCTTAAAAAATTAAAGTGGTAAGATTATAAAAAAAAATGTATGCCTTTTATAATTATTGTGGCTTTAAATCTTAAGGCTAAGGGCCTAATTCAGACTAGGATAAAACCATGCACTTCCGGTGAGGTATATGTAACATGTGCAGAGTAAGTTAGATTTGGGTGAGGTACTTTTTTTTCTGTGCAGGGTAAAGACTGGCTGATTTATTTTTACACTGCAATTTATATATTAGTTTGAACACACCTCACCAAAATCTTGTGTGATTTGGGACGATTTTACCCAATTCTGACTGATAGGACCGAGAAATCGGGCAAAATCGCATGTATTTGAAATCTCATCCGATCCAATATCGTGTTCACGTGCGTAACGGATCAAAGTCAGATGTCCTACCTGCATGCACATCCGACCTATGACTTAGACCCCCTCCAGGCAGTGGGGAACATGGTCACATACGATACATCTCATGTCAAAGGACATAGCATGCGATCCTGCCATCCGGTAAATTCCCGGGTTGGCTCAAGGGGGATCGGATGGCCATACAGTGCTGCGAGAAGTCACAGTAGTGTATAGTCACCTTAACCATATCTGCACAAGTAACAATAAACTATGTAAACTATTATCATAATGACCCCCTTATTTCAGTGATAAATGTCATACCTAGTTAGAAGGGTCCTAAACATTGTATAATCAAATGTAAGAAACTTTCCAGGGAGGTGAAGGTGAAAAGGTTAGATTTCCCTTCAGCAAAAAAAAAAAAAAAAAAGACATAAAATAAAATCAGGGTGAAAAAAAATAAAATAAAAAAAAGACTGCAGCGCTGTTATGTATTGTGTACACTGCTATACACTTAACATGAAAGTCACGAACGACTGCTGTCTTATCCTGTATTTTCTGGTTTGGCTTCTTTATGCATTTTAGCATATAGAAAGCATTTAAAAAGCTCATTGTAGACTTGAGGAAAGTGAGTGAACATTCAAGCTAAACTCTTCAATTAAACAGATGGTAGGTATTACTTTTCTCTGAAGTGTTGCTTTCCTACATTATGCGCTTTACAATGAAACCCAGACACTATAACCTGACAACTTGTGGATTAGACTTTGAAATATACATGTGAGTATTTGTACAGAAGCTAGTAAAGAAACTGTTAATTGGAAACAGTGTTAAAACATAACACACCAACCCACATTTCGATTTTTTCTTTACTAGCATTTCACTTTTTTTATAACTGATAACTTCTAAATTTTTTTTTTAACTTGGTCATATGAATCAAAGCAAATACAAATAAGATATAGTGGGCATGGAGGCCAACTCAGTGGTAACAGGTTTGGTGGCTGGGACTCGGCTCCCAAAAACTTAACATATATTAACATACAATCAACATGAATGACAACAAGATCTTAATATGCTTTGTGCAAATTGTTAAAAAAAAAAAAGTGAAGATCAGCAACCAAACCCAATACTATGGAAACACAAAGCAAGATGGTGGCCACCTAATACTTCAGTAATGACACCGTTCAAACAGGTCCATGGGTTTTAGCATAGAGAGCATAAAAAAAAAAATCGCTCCAAATATCAAGAAATGTGGGGCAAAATTTTTAACGATATGCATGATAATATTGTTACCGATATTTTCATGATATTGTCTATTGTGTACAACTACATTGTTAACAATGCACACATTTGCGAGTCAGTAGCGCCTCACTGTGTTGACTGTACATGCAGTAGAATCCGGACGAAACGTCAATGACAGGATGTGGTCACTGAACTATATGGTTTGTAAAATCATTTAGCATGTATGCACTATATCGTTTGTCAGAAAGTTCCCTTTTGTTAAAGGGGAATGGATGAAGACATTGCATCATTTGTGGTGTTGTCTAATGTGTATCCAGCTGTAGAAATGTACAGATTTCACCTTCATGAAGTGTATTATATACATTACACATGAGCTATATTTCAGAATACTTGGGATCAGAACTTTATTTTATTTTGAACTCTAGAACACAAAAAATGTAATAAAATGTAAAACTGAACCCAGTATTCCCCCACAATGATATCACACCAGATTTAGCAGTGTGTTTGTGAGAGGAGATGAATTAAGGACTTGTGTATGACATTATCATCAAATATGATTTTGGTACTTTCTATATTAAGAAAAAGGTAGCGCTATTATACCAATGAGCCTTCAATAAAAAAAAAAAAAAAACATTTTTTGTACACTTATAAAATAAGACCTAAATGGAATATGCATATTGCAAAATATTGGTTAAAAACAACAATAAGGGGCCACTGACATCTGCAATCAAATCACTGAATAGTCATCCGTTCCTAGTAGTAACGCCTATAAGGAAAAGTTCCTAGTGTGTCACAGTCTTTGTGGATTTCTCTGATATGGTTAGAATTTCCAAACAATGTCCTCCAGGGGAATTGATCCACATTTAGCTAAGCATAGCAGCTGTATCCTCCTGGGTGATGTTTAAGAACAGAGTTCCACTTGATGGAGAAAAGTGGCTGTGGCTGGATCCCAAAAGGCAACTGGTCCGGATGATAAAGTGCAAATGAAGCAGTGGCAAAGTGGCTGGCCTGCAGCTCCTAACATGTTTCCCTGTCTGTAGGACAGCTTTGTCACCTTTGAAAAAGAGTGCCATGGACTGACAGAACCACTGTATTAAGGTATGTCGAATCACATTGTTTTGTGAAATCGAAACTGCTTGGGTCCATAAAATGTTGTACCCCTACGTGGTTTTCTATCACCAAAATCTGGTCATCCTAGCTCAATATTCCATAATTGGCTCAAAGTTTTGACATTTCTCTTAGCTAGGCAGTCCTGTAGTGCACAGTATTCCTGGGCAAAGAGTGAGGCTGGGCTGACCAGAGGGACTCAAATTGCAACAGATAAATAATGCTAGGATGATGAAGATATTAAGCAGGGATGACAATACTTTGGGGCTAGAATACCACTGAGGGGTAGAACTTTTTCTGTACCCAACCATTTTTTACTTTGCAAAACCATGTAATTCGACACACCCTACTATGTATGTTGTAAGGCGCGGAGGATCTTTTATGGTACCATATAATAATTCCTATTACTCTGTACCCAATGTGTGTATGTTCTAAAATCCACCTGACATGAACCCAGACTCCGATTACTTTTGCCAGAAGCACAAAATACCAGCACCTGGAAGATACCCTGGCCAGCATGGGGACAACATACAAGACCATGGCTGCCTCACACCCAATTGTGTTTGCTGGAGGTAATGAGCCCTCACTGGAGGATGTGGCAGAATGCAGGAATTGTAACGATTTGGTCTGGATATGGGTGAGTGAGCAGGATTGGGCAGAACTAGAATATGTAATGTCAAAGAAGAACCCAGTGGCAGCAGAAGGGCTATTAGCAGATTGGACCCCAGATATAGTGGGCACAGAGGCTAAACTTAGTGGTTATGGGTTTGGTAGCTGGGTTGATCCCAGTGGTAGCAGGTTTGGCTGAAGCCAGTGGTAGCAGGTTCGGTGGCTGGGCTGAACCCAGTAGCAGGTTCGATGGCTGGACTGAACCCAGTGGTCGCTGGTTCGGTGGCTGGACTGAACTAGCTAGGGGGCAGCAACACTTAATCACAATGCATAGGACACCCTGCAGATGGTTTTTTAATCATGTCCGATTATATTGGAGACTGTACCCATACATTCATTTTCATTCTAGCCAAAAATCATGTACAATAAGGTTATAGACTCAACAACTCCCTGACTTTATCAGCCACACTTTCAGCAATTCCTTTAGCTGGAAGATTAGATCTTCCTGCAAGTATATACAGATTCAGAAGAATGACATTTGCTAGATAAGAGAATTTATTTGGCATATCTATTCTGCTTAAGAGCTTAGGAAAGATCATGAGAGGGTTTTTAACAATACTAACAAATAGGAGACATATTTAAACTCACTTTTAAATGTGCTGTATTTGCAGTGTTGCAGAAAATACTCAGTGTCTGAATAGTGATGATAGTCTTTACCTAAAATCTTAGGTCAGTGAAAGAAACAACCTCATGGATTATACGTATACATTTTATCAATGTGGTCACATAACCCACTGGTAATTCCACAGCTCAGTTACTGATTACTGTCTATATATCCAATATGTTACTATGTTAAGGGCTTTTTTTTTAATAAAGAAACCATTTGTAATTCATAAACAATGAAGAGGACAGATACAATGGCTAGTGGCAGAACAGTGGTCTTTGAAAGCTCTTTCAAGAAACAGTGAAAGTTAGCCCATATGAGAATATGGCCAAGTAATTAGGCTCTCTCTTGTCATATAGCAGGCCAACAACCAGTTGTGAATTGCAGGCTCTGGAACTTACCAGGATATTCCAAAAATAACAATCTGGTGGATGTCTGGAGCTGCGTACTCAAGACAAGTACTCATCATGGCTCGATAATAATTTTCCTATCAGCCAGATCCCTGACTAAGGCCACTATAGGTGGCACTATGACAACCTATATTGGCTGAGGTCAATATAGACAGAGGGCAACTTGAGCATTGGCAGGGTGTTACTTTATCTGCAGGGGCCATCCTCTACTTTTACAAATTGTTTGTATTTCCCATACCTCTGACTCCTGACTGGGTTCTCTTGTTGAAGTAGAGGGACGCTCTATACAGATGGAATAAATGAGGAGGGCTTCATCTACATACCTGTAACAAAGCTAATTCTTTTGACTTCAAACTTGCCTTAAATCTTCACTAGCAACATACACATTGCTCCTACTTTCATATTCCATCATTACTATATCCCCCATTGTAAAACCAATAAAAAAAAAACACTGTAAAAGGATATACCTCTCCTATACCTTCAGAAATGTGTTTGGCAGAGAAACTCATGTGCCACAGCTCAAGGTGCTAAAAGAGGTGGAATAGAACCTTAGAAAACCTACTATTACAGGCTAACAACTTGCTTGTAGTCTGTGATGGAGCTTCCCCACTAACCTCTTTCAAAGTTGAAAATCAGGTTTTTCCTGGAAGTGGGGCAGGTTCCAACCTGCAGACAAAGGGGTATTCAATCCCCATCTCTATTTCCGACGGTGGAAATCGCGCTGGGTGTCTATTCAATGCTGTCTTGCCCGGCAGTATTAAAGAGGCAGATCAACAGAACGGGCCCGACTTTAAAAGCTGTCGGGCCCATTTTGCTGAGAATGGCTATGAATTGTCGCATTCACGGACAGACCTCGACAATCCATGGCCATTTCCGCGAACATGCCCCCTTTTGGCCAATTGGCAGACGGGACTTTGAATCCCACTGGCGATTTGCGGTCGAGCAAAACAAAAACAGGCCAGGGCCATGACAGTCCTGACCTGAGACTGAATACCCTCCAAAAATCCCTATTTAGCCGAGCTAGAGAGTGATCACTGCTCCTGAAACCACAAAGCGGTCAGGCATATTACTTCATGGAAGTAATATGGGAACCGTGTTGGGCAATGTGAACAACTGGACCTGGTCATTAGAGTGACCATAAAAGGTACTAACAAGTTGTCCACTGTATGAGGCTGAGAGAGATTAAAAGACCACATTAAGCATGCAAAACTACCGGGATCTGCACTCCTTTCCTCTAAAAAAACTCCCATATGGAATTTAAAATAAATATTCTAAATCATTCATCTTCAACTAGTGGGTTGATGTGGCCTTCAACAATAATGCTAGATTAAATTCACTTTCAATGAAATGAGATTGAGGGGGGTATTCGATCCCGGGTCACGACTGTCGGTCCGTCCCGACAGCCGTAAGCCTGGCCCGTTTTCGTTTCGTGTCATATACACTAACTCTGAGAGGAAAAAGATAAAAAGTAGAACAGAGCATCCACCAATGTCAAATAAATTGACTTAGGCCCAACTCTGACCAAGATCCTTTACTATGTTTCTAAAAGGGTTTCTCATAGTCATACTTATGTCTATTTTCTAAACCTGTAATTGAATAATTAACAGTTTCTATATTAAATGCCGTTGCATCACTATAACAAAGCTCTGCTGGTGACAGGTGGCTTACCAAAAGTTTACACATGTACAAATGTTCGGTAATAGAGCATAGGCTGGTCTATTAAGGTACTAACCTTAAAAGGTCAGGCAAACATGTAAGTGCGCTAAGTCTATGCCAATCTTGTCATGGATTTTAATAGATTCTGTAAACTTATCATTTCAGACACATCTACCACAATAGAAGTCATTTACTTTTATGTGAAATTTACATATAAACAGATTTTCGCATGCGTAAAACCCAGATTTTGCTCGAGGCTTGTATGTGCTGAGATGAAATCAACAAATTTGCTTTTTACTCAGCTGTGGATAGAACCATACTGACACCATCTGCCATAGATCACATACAGACAGCATTTTTCATCTCTACATTGCTTTATAGCAGAATATTTTTATGGCACTACAGCAATAACCGACTGAGACCAAGATTTGGTAAGGAAATTAAATCCAACCATATTTTTCTCAGCCCGTAAATCTGTAATACATAAACGAATAATTATAAAGTGATGAAAATATTTTTTTTCCCAGTGTTTGTTCTATCAAGGTCGTTATGAACACAATTTAAAGAACTGCTGGCAAAAACAGTAGAACTTGCATTCTTAAGGGTCAATCATAAGGGTGAGGGGGCACCGCCTAAATCTGTTGCAAGGCAAAAAACTCTCTCTCAATTATACAATATAGGAGACCTCAAGCTGAGCATTCTGTCCTTCTGTCTGAGATCTCCTGTCCTTCCTTCTCTCTAATCTGGACACAGGTTATTTAGAGGCATACCCACTAGAGCAGGGTCCAAACTTTTTGCGACGAGGGCCAGATTTGGTGAAGTGAAAATGTGTGGGGGCTGACCATTCAGCCTGACATTCTTTGAATCATTAAGCACATCAGAATGGTCCCCCACTCTGCCCCCATTCACTTTATGTCCCCCAGCGTGCCCCCATTCACTTTATGTCCCCCAGCCTTGCCCCTTCACTGTATATTCCCCTGCCTGCCCTCATTCGCTGTATGTCCTCCACTCTGCCCCCTTCACATTATATTCCCCTGCCTGACAATCCTTCTCTGTATGTCCCCCAGCCTGCCCCTCCTTCACTGTATGTTCCCCACTTTGCACCCATTCACTCTGTCCCGTAGCTTGCCCCCCCATCTCTGAATGCCAGGGGTTGGACGCACACTCACCCGAAAGCCGCCAAACACATCTCACTGTGGCGGCTGGCACCTCCTCACTGCTGCAGACAGCAAGGTAAAGGCACGCTCGCGGGGACCCCACCTTTACTGTGCATCCTGCATCTGATGCTCCGCCCGCTTCTGGCAGGAGGCAGCGGGCCACTTGAAATGATGGCACAGGCCGCGATTGGCCCCCGGGCCTGACTTTGGACATGCCTGCACTAGAGTGATGCACAGCAGTGGAGAAATGAACACTTACAAAGATTTCAACTTTAAGAGGTGCCAATATATAATTAACAATTTATATTGTTATATTACATTTTTCCTAATAAAAATCCTCAATGATACCATTGTTTGAGGTTTATTATGAAATGCTTGGGGTTTGAATTACATATGGGAAAAATTCCAGGATGGGTTTTCACTCCACGGTTGCTGTCTCTCTCAAGCTGTGTGTAAATCAATACGTATGAAATTATTGTTGTGTATAGCTTTATCACACTGATGTTTGTTACTGTAATATTAATTTACAAGAGAATTATATATGTGTGTATCATTCTTGATAAAGGTCACAAGAACAGGGCATTGAATAGGAGAACTGGCTCAGTAGTTGTTTATTACTATACCATAAAGTCCTATTAGTGACGCCGATCACACACTGCTGTATTTCGGGATCCTGTATCTGAGAGGGCACCTGGGTAAGTACATATTGTGGAGTGCCGACTTGTATATACATTAATATACACATTATATACATACATATTCTTAAAAAGTTACTTATACCCCTTTCACACCGCACTTGTTAAACGGTATATTGCCATTTTTTTTCCATTTCAAGACGTTTAAGGCTGCAGTGGGAAAGCGCCAGAGTTCATTTACAGGTTAAAGATAACCGGTATTTAAAAACGTTTCAAAAGCAGATTCCTACACGTTTCAGAGACGTTTTTTATGCAGGGAGAATGGCTCTGAAACGGTATTTAGTAAAAACAACAGATTACAGACCTGTGATAGGCTGCCCCCTGCTCTCTGCCTTGAAGCATGTTCAGGGGTTTAAACGGGTTGACTGATGTGAATGGTACTTAAACGGTATTTAAATTGGTAATCTACTGCAATGTGAAGGCTCAGACCCGTTTTAAATACTGTTTCAAAATACCATTTTTTTAAACGTTTTGGCAGTGTGAAAGCGGTATTACATATGTCCTTATTTATTTTTAAAGAAAATCAGTTTTTTTTTTTTCAATGAAGAGAACATTAATTAAATGACTATACTACCTGCAATTTTTTTTTTTTTTTACACATAGGTGTATAGAGGCCAATTTTTTTTTAGCAACCATCACTACAGTGTTCTAATGGTACAGTGGTGTTTGCTAATGAAATTAGCAGACAAATGCATGATTAGAAAACAATTAAACACCCTTAACACAGCTGAAAGATTTTGCTAGTTAGAAAAGCAATAAAACTGGCATATCTTTGAGCTAGTTGAGTATCTGGAGCAACACATTTGTGGGTTCTATTATACTCTCAAAATGGCCAGAAAAAGAACTGTCATGTAAAACTCGACAGTCTATTCTTGTTCTTCGAAATGAAAACTATTCCATGTGAGAGCTAAAATACTTAGCTTCAACTTCTGGTGCTGTAGCTCCTACACCAGAAGTTGAAGCTAAGTATATTAGCCCGCTATGCTAAACTGGAATAGCGCCATCACGATCACTAAACTTTTTCTGTCAATTCACAACCATCCCATGGGACTTTAAGGAATAGTCCTACTTTGTGATAGTGAGGCAGCAAAACATCAGAAGCAGCGCCCAAAGACCTTGCCAAAACCAATATATCCATATTCCATGTGAGAAATTGCCAAGAAACTGAACATTACCTACAACATTGTGCACTACTCCCTTCAGAGTACAGTAAAAAAAAGGCTCTAACCAGAATAAAAAAATAAAGTGGGAAGCCCTGATGAACAACTGAGCAAGTAGCACATTAGAGTCTCAAGTTTGAGAACTAGACGCCACAGCTGTAACAACCAGGGGGTCTAGTGTATACATTGGGCGGCACTATCTGTGAATAATTGGATATATCCGCATGGACCAGCCGGTCCCTAAGATTTCTACTCCGGGAGTATGCCAGAAGTGGTCTGTGATCTTTTAGGCCAGGTAACTCATTGTCCATACGAAGGATGGGCCATCCTTCGTATGGTCAATGAGTTACCTGGCCTAAAAGATCACAGACCACTTCTGGCATACTCACGGAGTAGAAATCTTAGGGGCCGACTGGTCCATGCACATATATCCAACTATTCACAGATAGTGCCGCCTAATGTATACACTAAACCCCCTGGCTGTTACAGCTGTGGTAAATGTATAACTTGGAAATACATGATCAAATGTAAGGACTTCCAACACCCCCATTGCAATAAGAGATTAGATCTGTCCTTACGTGTTCATCAACACACGTGGTGTACGCTATTATCTGCCCGTGTCGCCTCTGGTATGTGGAGCAAACCACTCGCAAGTTTAAAGAGAGGATGGTGGCCCATCGGTCCTCCATTGATCTTAGCCTAAAAGGTAGAGGTGAGCAATTAATGCATCTATTTATTAGATTGTTGTGTGCGGTAATAGGTTTGGTTGATTACACTTTGTCTGTTGGGGCTATCATCCTGAGGATGGGGGTTGCATCCTCCGTACTCCAATAATAGAGTGACACAATCCAATAGTAATGTCACAACGAGTGTATTGGGCAGATAGTCATACTATATATTTATTAATATATACATGTCTTGATAAAGGGCTACCCACCCGAAACATTGGCTTTGCACTATACCAGTATCTTCCCGTTTTTTGCATTGACTGCCGCCGTGCAGTCCTGAATTATTCTTAGAGTGACTTCTGCCTACTTTGACATATATATATATATATATATATATATATATATATATATATATATATATATATATATATATATATTGTTGCTGTATGCCCGGCACTCCTGTCTCTTATTCAGTTTCAGCTTAACCCGGTGCCTTCTCCAATCAATCGTGTAGTCAGGTAGTAATGAGCGGCACTCCAAGGTATAATAGAATCAATAATGCACAAAACAAGTGCTGAATTCTACGTTTCGGTTTATTTCAACCTTCATCAGGATGAAGGTTGAAATAAACCGAAACGTAGAATTCAGCACTTGTTTTGTGCATTATTGATTCTATTATACCTTGGAGTGCCGCTCATTACTACCTGACTATATATATATATATATATATATATATATATATATATATATATATATATATATATATATATATATATATATATATATATATATATATATATATATACATATACATATACACACACATACACACACACACATATATATATATACATACATATATACATACATACATATACACACATACACACACATACATACATAAATACACACACACACACACTACAGATGAAAGCCTAGGACAGAATGGTTGATTACAAGGTATATGTTGGTTTCAGATCTGTTCATCAACTATTTAATGCACTGAAATCAACAGTTACAGCAGAAAAGGAATAATATAATTTCTTTACAATTGAATAACGTATAGCAAAATTACTTTGTAGCTAGCAATTAAATTAGATATAGTTAAATTATGTACTTAACAGTATTTAATCAGTTTGCATGTTAACCTACATTTAGAAAAATAACATAACAAACCAAATAAGCTTTTTACAGAGTTGTGAAAATGTCATAATTGCGCTCTGGCCTAAAAATAGAGTATTTACTCCTACAAGGCATATGGCATATGTTCTGTGACAACATAAAGATGCTATATAAATGCAGGGTTTAAAACAATTTGATTTAATGCAGAAGCACACAACATTCCCATGCCATTGGTTTGACTTTCTGAATTTATGACATGTATTCAAATAAATAAAAGATGAGGTTGAAATACCAGTATAATATGTTCTGTTTGAGGTGTGGGGACTCTCTCAAACTCTGACTGAGCAGCTGCCAGACAGACTCATTACCAAGCTACGAGAGATGGCCTCATGTACAGTATATATTCATTAATTCTCAGTTGAATGGTAAACATCTATATTTTGCTTCAATTACAATTTGTGCAAGTACCAAACTAGTTACATTAGCAATCTGTACTCTATTTAGATATGTTGTTTGGCACAATCTGGTGCATGTTTAAAGTGAAGCTGGCTACAATAATTGTAAAAACCAACTGACCATACGATTGGATTGGATTGAATAGTACACGGCACAATAACCATACAAACTAGCTGACCATAAGATTGGATTGAATAGTACACGGCACAATAACTGTACAACTCCTTGTTGAATGCATTACATCTTTCTTGGTACTTGATTAACGAGGGTGAATCAGAGATGGGTGCTAATAGCAGCCAAAAGACTTTCTGCCAGCATCACTATTCCAAAATCTGCTCACAAGATGCAATTCCACTGTAGGGGCCAGGAAATATTTAACCAAAAATGTAGGCAATTGACCCCCCCCCCCATTTTTTTTTTAGGGATGATGCCCAGCGATGACCCCAATCTGCCCTTAAACAGCTGCAGCCTTAGGAGGCATTGAGCACGATGATGTAGACAGGAAAAGACCAGCCCACCCACCATCAAAACCATTGGTTTTGTGCACAACTCAATCACCCCCAATGTGCTCTCCTACACTTTAAACTGAACTTGATTATTTTGTTCAGATTTACTGGTGGTCTGTTTAATGTTGGATTTCTCGGTACTTATGTAATATCTGGGCGCCGGATTTTTTCATCACATCGCATCGCATGCAATATAGTGGCATACAATTCATGCGATGCGATTTTTCATTGTATAGACCCGATTTTTAATTGTATAGTCACCCATGGGTGATTTCATACCCCCACTATCCAACTATGCATGGAGTTGATTTTATATTTTTTATACACGAAATGGTTTAATTTTTTTATATATTTATCTGTGCCAAGCTTTCTTAAGAAAGTAAACTGAAACCTCTTTTTTTCGCTGAACATAGCCCAGTAATACTTAGCTACAGCCTCAGGAGCGGTGAGGAAAGTCTGTGCTAAAATGCACCCTCTTGAATCTACACTGCTCAAAAAAATAAAGTGAACACTAACATAACACATTCTAGATATGAATGAATGAATGAATGAACTATTCTTATTAAATACTTTGTTCTTTACATAGTTGAATGTGCTGACAAAATCACACAAAAATTATCAATGGAAATCAAATTGAATAACCCATGGAGGTCTGGATTTGGAGTCACACTCAAAATTAAAGTGGAAAACACACTACAAGCTGATCCAACTTTGATGTAATGTCCTTAAAACAAGTCAAAATGAGGCTCAGTAGTGTGTGTGGCCTCCACGTGCCTATATGACCTATCTACAACGCCTGGGCATGCTCCTTATAAGGTGGCGGATGGTCTCCTGAGGGATCTCCTCCCAGACCTGGACTAAATCATCCGCCAACTCCTGGACAGTCTGTGGTGCAACTTGGCATTGGTGGTTGGGGAGCGAGACATGATGTCCCAGATGTGCTCAATTGGATTCAGGTCTGGGGAACGGGCAGGCCAGTCCATAGAATCAATGCCTTTGTCTTGCAGGAACTGCTGACACACTCCAGCCACATGAGGTCTAGCATTGTCTTGCATTAGGAGGAACCCAGGGCCAACTGCACCAGCATATGGTCTCACAAGAGGTCTGAGGATCTCATCTCGGTACCTAATGGCAGTCAGGCTACCTCTGGCGAGCACATAGAGGGCTTTGTGGCCCCCCCAAAGAAATGCCACCCCACACCATTACTCACCCACTGCCACACCGGTCATGCTGGAGGATGTTGCAGGCAGCAGAAAGTTCTCCTAGGCTTCTACAGACTCTGTCACGTCTGTCACATGCTCAGTGTGAACCTGCTTTCATCTGTGAAGAGCACAGTGTGCCTGTGTCGAATTTGCCAAATTGGTGTTCTCTGGCAAATGCCAAACATCCTGCATGGTGTTGGGCTGTAAGCGCAACCCCCATCTATGATGTCGGGCACTCATACCACCCTCATGGAGTCTGTTTCTGACAGTGAGTAGACACATGCACATTTGTGGCCTGCTCGAGGTCATTTTGCAGAGCTCTGGCAGTGCTCATGTTCCTCCTTGCATAAAGGTGGAGGTAGCGGTCCTGCTGCTGGATTGTTGCCTTCCTCCACGTCTCTTGATGTACTGGCCTGTCTCCTGATAGCGCCTCCATGCTCTGGACACTATGCTGACAGACAAAGCAAACCTTGCCACAGCTCGCATTGATGTGCCATCCTGGATGAGCTGCACTACTTGAGCCACTTGTGTGGGTTGTAGACTCCATCTCATGCTACCACTAGAGTGAAAGCACCGACAGCTTTAAAAAGTGACCAAAACATCAGCCTGAAAACATAGGAGCTGAGAAGTGGTCTGTGGTCACTACCTGTAGAACAACTCCTTTATTGGGGGCGTCTTGCTAATTGCCTATAATTTCAACCTATTGTCTATTCCATTTGCGCAACAGCATGTGAAATGGATTGTCAATCAGTGTTGCTTCCTAAGTGGACAGTTTGATTTCAAGAAGTGTGATTGACTTGGAGTTACATTGTGTTGTTTAAGTGTTCCCTTTATTTTTTTTTGAGCAGTGTACATAGGTTAAAATGGGAGACAATCAGCCATACTATAAGAGATTCTGTTAAAACCATTAACAAAATTATTTAACCAGCAGCTAAGAACAGTACTAATCCCAGACAATAGAAAAGAGCAAATGTCATCCCACTGCACAAAAGTGGAAGCAAGGAAGACGTAACAACCGACCACTGAGCCTTGAAAATTAGGAAACTTAATGTAAACACTATTAAAAGAATTGTAGAATATATGTCTCAAATGCACCAATTTACGAGAATCAAAACAGTGTGGCTTTTGACATGGTTCCATTTCAGACTGAATAACTGGAAAGCTTGGGATTGGATTGCAAGTCCGCTATCCAGTAGCATCCATTAATGTACTGCAAGGCAAAAACTGGATACAATAAGCTTGATAGTATATTGAATTTACCTTGGTTAATTGTATAGCAGTTTAAGATGGTTGAGCGATTAAGATCTTGATTACAGAATAGGAAACAAAGGGTTGTAGTAAACCTAATGCATTGTATGGAGGGAAATGTTACTAGTGAATACCCCAGGTATCTATGTTTGGACCAGTGATATTTAATCATACACTTATTGACAGATAAGCAATCTAACAATAAATGGCGAATCATGTAAATCATCCAGTGTATCATGCTGCTGAGGTGTGTTCCCACTGAGTGTTTGTCACTTCTACTGATCTTTTAAACATGCAGGAAGATCTGTATATATTGTTTTTGTCAGCATCCTCCTTGAAGTGGCAACTGATGATATTTTCTGCAAGATTGCACAGTGTGTACACACTATATAGTTTGTCCTGTAGTTCATGGGAAAACGTAGTTGGCGGGGATGGAGCAACAGCGGGGCCATGCTGCAGAACTTCCCTCCTTAATTAGGACTACCCTTCAGACAAGGGAGGGGGTCATTAACGAGAGAGGGGGCATTGTTAACGATGTTGAGTGTACACACTAGACAACCTTTTTCATGTTGACCTATTGCTTGTGTCGAACTTTAGACATGTTGAACCCAGCTAGGTCAACATTTTCATGTGTCGAACTATGGCCTGTCAACAAATAGTGGTTGACCTATTTACTGACGACCATATCCCCTGATCACACCTTTACGGTAAAGGCAGACAAGCAGTGGGTACAGCAGGTAGATACAAATGCATGTGTATAGACATCATGTTAGCAAAGTTGTGTATGGCCTGCTGAGGCCTAACTACTTGTAGAGGGTATGGGTCATTGGATAGATAAGCATTAGGTCGACAGTCATTAGGTCAAACACTGAAATGAACCACCCAAAATGCACCTAAAGTACTCTCAGACCATGAGAAACAAAAATTTAACTCTTTGGCGTGAATGTCAGAAGTCATAGTTGGAGGAAAGCAGGCATCGCACATCCCCAAGCCAATACCCTCCCTACAGTGAAGTATGGTGGTGGCATGTTTTTCAGCGGCAGGAACTGGGAGAATAGTCAGGGTAGAGGGTAAGATGAATGCAGCAATGTAAAAAGACATCCTGGATCAAAACCTGCTCAAGAGCTCTTTTGACCTGGGATGGCAGTTCAAAAAACAGGGTTTTTTATGTTGTAATGATATTGTGTGTAGAATTTGGTTAGAAAAAAAATATTTTATTCCATTTTGGAATAAGGCTGTAAGATAACAATTTGTGGAAAAAGTGAATCACTGTGAACACTTTTCGGATGCACTGTACACATATACACACATACACATAACTAACTGGAAATACTGCGCAAATAAATGTGATTTGCAAACAACGCATGAACACAGACCCCATGATGAGAAGTATACTTATGTGCTCACCTTGCGCCCATCACTGGCGTGACAGTTCACATTTAAAGGGGTAAGAAGAGCCATGAGCTTTTCTTCATTCCCACTCCTAGAAAGAACAAGAGAGAGATTTAACATTAATTACATCCTAATACTGTAGTCTATTATAATCAAGGTTACTACAGAATATTTTCTGGTGCTGCTCCAGAAATATAACGGTTCCTTTAAGTGGGTATAGGGCACAGAAAAACTAAATCTGCAGACTTCCCTATAAAAAAGCAGTGCTTAAAATATGACACAGTGGGTCACAATATAGTCCAAGATCAGACATTTGTACTTTCATACAGTATGTGTCACCAGGTCTGTAAAGTGTTACTGCAAAAAGTATGTGCTGATATGCCGTATACTGCAGCATAAAACTCATCTAGCGAAAGCAAATGCACAAAATATGGTGCAAGTATTAAGTCCAATCAAAGCTACATGTGCAGAGAGATCATTGCAAGAGACTGTGACAGCATGACACTGGTTCTCATCATTGCAGTAGATTCCAGCACTCGCTGGGCAGCTAGGCTTCTAAAAAGGGGGAAGGGAGGCTGTAGGCCTTGGTTAGTGTTTATTTACATACATTAAATTATGTAGTCATTAACCTCCATTCAAAATAAGCAGGAGAAATTGAACGTGTTCAGATTTATATTTCATCTAGTTTTCTAGTGCAGCAGTTTTAAAAACATTGCAGCCCGCTCTCATTCAGTAATAAATGCAGTAAATACTGTGTATAAAATGTATATAATATGGTGAATGGACTAACAATATGCCCTTTAACTATGACTTCATGCCTTTCCTGTCCTTTCTATGTATGCAGTGTTCAAGGCCATCAAGCCTGACTCGTAATAGCATACACATCTCTGTAATTTAAAAGGTTTGTTTTTATTTAATGAATTTGCCCAAAACACTCTAAAGAGCCCATGCAGTGCGTTCTACACAGATCACTTTATTATAGATTGGTAATTATTACCAACTAACATACCGTAACAAATTCTGATATGCATCCTGATATCTCTGCAAAGTGCTGCGGAATGTGTGCGCTATATAAATAACTGGTAATAAACAAATATGCAACATTGATGCGATCTAACAAACTAATTATTTTACATAATATCGAACTGATTCCAAAAATAAAGTTGTAAACCTAAAATAAATCCATACCATAATAAACAGTGGAAGGATTCCACAAGTGATAAGACATCTAAACAAGACCATGCACTGGAGATGGAGGAAGTCAGTACTGCGATACTGAAGGGATAATATGACTTAATTGCAATTCTCATAATTGGCAAACTTAATGAATGTATGTGTACCATGAAGAGATGACTGTTGCTACATCGCTCGGCTTTTGATGTAACGCTTACTGAAAGATAACAGTCGGCTCTTTTTTTTTTTATAAAAACAGCAGCAGTAGGGAAATAATTATAAATGCCATATAGACTGACATTTAAAGAGGACGCCTGTCACAAAATTGGGCATTCGCTTACAGCAAAACAATCACATAATGTTAAGCTAAAAAGCGACAATATGTGGCATGTCATGTCTATGAAGCCACTGCTCTGTTCCTCACAGGCAGCTAAGTGTGCAAAGATCCATACTAATGAACTTGGCCAGCTGTGGAGTGTGCGAATGAGCACCAACAACACTGCAATGCTATTATAAGCCGCCTCTATCCTATTACCCCACAACCCCCCTTCTCCTCCTCCATCACTCCCCTGAAAAGCTTTGGAAATTTAAAGAGCACTCACCTGGCAGCTTCCAGGAGTTCGTCCTTTTTGTATTCACCTAAATGATTGCAAAATATCATGCTGTTAGCATTGAGTAGGAGGCAGAAAGAGAAATGCACAAGCTATCTAAGAACAAAATAAAACAGAGAGAGAGGGAGAGAAAACGAAGGAGAGAAAAGAGGAGGAGAGAAGAAGGGGGAGAGCAACAAGCCCACACCCAGGCTGGGTGATGGAGCAGTGACGTTAGCCAGATTGTGAAGGCAGCATCATCAGTGCCTTGGAGACGGGCAGCAAATTGACGCAGCTGCTTGTCCAATCCTCCCATGAAATGGCTTTCTTTAGACAGCCAATGAATGTTAAATCGTATGTCCAGATAAACATTCTGCTCCGATAACTGCATGCCAGCCCCAGACAATATCCTTTTGCTTCCCACAAACCCTCCCCTTCTGCTATCTTGTTTGGGCAACCGCACTGAACATGTTAAGGATACAGCGATCAGACAAAAGAAAGTCACGGAGCTATTCTCTGAATGGTACAAATTACGGTGACATTTGTGCCCCACCCCTAACCTATACTAACAAGCTTCTCTCATGGATGTCACACACACACACACAATACATTTGCCTACTAGTATTCCTTTGTGCATAGCTATTTAGATTTTGCTCTCTTTATGAGCAACACGAATACAGTAGATAACAGTGACTGCATACAATAGACGCACAGACGGGAGACGGAATATGCTTGCTTTTTGTGCTATTTGTCTTTGTGTGGAAATAAAATTCATCAAACAGATGACGGCTATTGTGGATATCGCTCATTTAATTACTGATGGAACTATGTACATCACAGTCCCAGTAAAAAAGATGTGCACAAGGGAAAGGTGAAGGATGCCCTGAATTAACCTTCCAGCTGCCACAACACACTGTACAGTATGACTAGATGTCTGTCTCAAAACAGCGTCAGAGTGTCTCAGGTTATTCAGAGACCCACAGGCATAACGGACAGCACAATTACATGGATTATTGACCAATTAAATATGGCATAAGACAGAAGTGCAAAGTCAGTAAATAGGGTAGTGGAGGAAAAACACAAAATAAATCAATGGGGTGTGGAATATTTGGTCAACACCTGAAAAAGGTAAACATGGTCTAGGATGACATTGGCAAAAGGTTGAAATGGAAATGGTCAACACGATTTTCCCTTTTTATTTGGGGGGGGGGGGGGGTCTGTCAAAATCTGCAGACATGGTATAAGTGTCCCTTGCCATGCTTCGACCACGGAGCCTTGATGTGCTCAGCATACTATTATAATCTAACTTTCAGATAAAGAAAAAAAAATCATGAAAAACTCATGACAACCTTTCGACCTTTTGCTTGTGCCAACTTTTTGTCAATGTTGACCTAGACCAGGGCTAGCCAACTCCAGTCTTTTAGAGCTACCAACAGTTCACGTTTTCCAGCTCACCTCACCTCACAGGTACACAGGTGCACTCATTACTGACTGATATTTTAAAACAGGGGTGGGGAACCTTCGGCCCGTGGGACGTAAATGGCCCCGTAGCCAGTCTGAGTGGCCCACCCACCTGCCCGGCGGTCTTGCTGGGAGTCAAGTACGGGGGAGTTCTCGCGAGAGGTCTGTAGTTCTCGCGAGATGCCTCTTAATCAGCAGCAGCTAGAGACGGAGTCCTATTCAGTGTCAGCCACGAGGTGTGGGGCGGCTGCAGCAGGGCTATTTGTAAGTGGCATTTTCATATATGGCCCCCGAAGGATTTTTCTCCGTTATAAGCGGCCCTTGGCACAAAAAAGGTTCCCCACTCCCGGTTTAAAAGACCCACACGTGGCGCTAAATACTGTGAGGGGACATGGAAAATGTAAACTGTGTGTACCTCTCGAGGACTGGAGTTGGCTACCCCTGACTATGTCAACCTATTGCCTGTCAACCATTAGTGGTCAACCTATTGACTATCGAGCGGATCCTAAATCAATAATACTATAACAATTATTTAGTGCAGTCTGGTTAAATTGCTCCAAGGAAGCCAAAGTAAAGCTATAGAAAAAAAACAAAACATTAATATTAATGTAAAGATCAGAGATCAACAGTAAATATTAGAATGGGTAAGCTAATAAGAAACATTAAATGATACAGTTCAATTGCTCTGCACAGTATCTCACTAGTGTTCCTATACTGCAAGAGACCAGCACTATTGCCCTGACAGTATAAAAGCCAAAGCACCATAATATCATAGTAATAATAATAATAGTAGTAGTAATCATACTGTAGTAATTATAATAATCATCTTATCTACACCTGGCTGCATATGTCCCAGTTGACATATCTCAAAACAAATCAAACTAAAGCCCCTTCCAAAAAGAAGACATTTTAAAAGATATTGAGACTATTGTTGCCTCAACTCAGAGATATCTTTAAGAAAATAAAAAAATAAAAGATATGCGCAGCATGCTCACTGTTGACTATATGGTCAACAAGGCATCACATTCAGCAGCCAGGGAAATACTAACATCACTGGCTATATGGTTTACCAATATTGTTCAGTGTGTATGCCTAATATTGTTTTGTCCGGGGTTACCACCAATATCATTAATGATATCAGAGGTAGAGGCGATCGGCTAGTGTGTGCGAGGCTTAGTCAACCTATTAAAGCAAAAGATAATGAGAATGGAGAGCTCACAAGTATCGTGCTTCTGCTAAATCTACAACACAAACACCAAATACTATCACCATACAAGTAGTAAAAGCACATTTAACTGTAATTTTAGTATTACAAGAAAAGACAAGAAAAAAAAATATTTTGTGCTTTACAATGGAAACTGTGTAATAACAGACAAAAAGGGTATGATGGCCCTGCTCGCATGCTTCCTATCGACAGTACTGCTTTTCTAGAATTAGTCAGTTTTGCATTACAGTTTCTAAGATTATAAGAAAGGAAAAGAAATGCTGGTCTTAATCATTTGGGTTCCGCTCACTACATACTAAAATAAGAAATCCAGACAATTCCTCTTTTAATAATTTGGTAGATTAAGTACAAACATCCATATAAAGCAAACAAAAAAAAATAGTAATATGGAACTTTTATGCAGCATCCCATGAATTTGCTATATTACACAATAACAGCAAAAAGAAGTGAATGAAGAAAGGAGGATGAGAAAAAAAATATCTTCCACCATCTCCCATAGAGACACCTAAAATACATGTTTTATCTTGCTGATCGTCTTCAAGCCAATCTGATAATGAATGAAAATGGTCAGGTGCTGATATTTTTGTTTACCCTTATATAAAGATGTTCCTTTTCTAAGGCTGTGTTCAAACTGGAAATATGTCATTTTGATACATACTGGAATTACATAATTAACATCGCACAGGTTCCCATGTCATATACGTCAACTTCTGGCTGGCTGTGCTTCATGGTCAAAGGTCAATCACAAGATACAGGTTGAGTATCCCCTATCCGAAATGCTCGGGACCACGAGCATTCCGGATAGGGGAATTTTTCGGTTTTTGGAATATATTTTTTAAAGCATACTTACCTGTCCCCTGATGGTGTCCGGTGGTCCCTCGGCGTCCACGCAGTCCCCGGGCGTCCACAGCAGGCCTCCGGCATCTTCTCTGGGTCTCCAGCGGTCCCAGGAATGCATTGCGCCACCGGCGCGCGCGCACTCGCGCAATGCATTCCTGGGACCGCTGGAGACCCTGGACTTGGTAAGTATGAAAAGAGGGTTAGGGGGTTAAAAAAAAAAAAAAAATTTTTAATGATTCCAAAAACCACGGTTTTTGGAATAATTTGGATAAGGGATGTCCGGATACCGGATACTCAACCTGTATCATGAACAATGTGGTGCACTTTAAGAAGTGTGTATGGCCAAACAGACAACCAGGTAATAAGCCTTTTGGATTTAGACAGAGCTCTTAAAAGGTTGTTCTAGTGTATACAACAAAACGATAATCGTATATATAAAATCTAATGACACGCTAAAGTAATTCGGTCTTTGGATGAATTGTACAGGTTCTACTCTCAATAGAGAGTGTTTGAAAACTGGGCCAATCAGTCGTGTGTGTGTATAGGGAGGAAAAGTCTCAAGAATGGAAAGCGATATGGCACATGTATACACAATGTGAGCTTTTCTGTACAAAATTATATAATTGTCATTTTTGAGTACATAATGTTAGTTGTTCCATTTAGTGTCAAAGTAAGGAATGCTAGTACTCAAGGCATAAGAGTTTTATTTATGCAAGAGGAAATGCTGCTGGCAAAGTAGGTTCACTCTTAGTGACACCACGCACTATAACTATTCATACATTTTTATGATACATAGCACAGCTTAATGCTTTTACTCTACTTCTGCTGAGGAGATTCTAAACTCAAATCAGGGGAGAAAAAAAAAAAACATAATGCAGCCGTATTCTCAGGCTACATCTGCCAATGGGCCGTAGAACTGCATGGTGCCTTAGTATTAAGACTAAAGTGAATTGCTTAATTTATACATATATGAAGTAAAAGTGTTGAAGATACAAGAATATATATACAGGTTGAGTATCCCTTATCCAAAATGCTCGGGACCAGGAGAATTTTGGATAACGGATTATTCCGTATTTCGGAATATTTTAATATTTCAATGATGTATTTTGAAGTATCTTGCATTTATGCTGTATAAACACATAATATACACACACATATTTTATTACCACATAAAATACACACAAATATATTTTAATTGTTCAAAAAACAAGGTTTCAAAACGTGAAACAAAATGTGTGTACTATCTCAGCACTGAATTTGAATGCCAAGCAATCATTGTCTTGCACATATATAGTGCCAGTTACATATCATGTCCCCAGTAATGCTGTTACAAATGTCCCCAGTGAGTTTTTAGCAAAAAAAATATTTTTTTTCACTTTCTGGAATGTCCGTATTTCGGAATAATTCGGATAACGGATATTCGGATACGGGATACTCGACCTGTATATATTTTTTTATAAAACATTTTGTCCTACAAATTAATTAGAATTTGTAATGCTACTTTGGGTTGCTTCTTGCAAATACTGCAGATGCAAACGTTTAAGCTTACAACTGTCTACTGACTGGGGGGGGGGGGGGGGGGGGGAGAAAACATAATACATGTTCCTTTCAGGTGCATTACAGCAGTTTCCAAGCCATTGACTGTTTTGGCAGTATTCAATGAAAAAAATTCTCTGTGCATGGCGAGAGATTTTTTCTCTCGCCATGCACTCTCCCTGTTCCGGAGCCTCCTGCTCCCACTATTCAATGTATTTAAGACTCGCCGCCACTCGCGGCGAGTCTTAACCCCTGCAGTGGACGAGCGTCCGCGGCAGGGAGCTTTCAGGGAGCCGGGGGACGGAAGCAGCCAGAGAGATTAAAGTCTCCCTGGCTGCTCCAGAGGAATGTGGAGGGGAGGAGGGACCCACAAGCTGCCCCCCCCTATAGCCAGCGGGGGACCCAGTATTCACTGCACCCGATCGTGCATATTAACGATCGGGTGCAGTGAATATATGAATATCTAATGAGCGGCTCGAGCGCTCCAGCCCCCTGCTGGCTGCACTGTGTAAAAAAAATAATAATTTTAAATTAAATATATATTCATGTGCTATAAGCACATTAATAAAAATAACATGCCCCTTCACAGAAAAAAAAACCTGATTTTTTTACACCAAAATTAAAAAAAAAAAACTTTTAGTTTAAAAGTTCACATTCCAGCTCTCCATCAAAAGATGGAGAATTTCTACACGGAGAGAGACGGCGAAAATCACTTAGAAAGACGGCGAATATTTCACATTGAATAGGGTGGTTCACTTTTGGAGAGCAAAATGCTCCGTCCAAGGCGAAAAAGCAAAAATTCTCCATAAAACATGGAGAATTTTTCTCATTGAATACTGCCCTTTGACATTTAAACAATGAAGAACATGCCTTCTTTCATCTAAACTACACAACTTCAAATAAAAAGAAAAACCCATAACCAACAAAATAATAGTGTAATAACACAGTCTATGGTGAATAGCAGGGTTTCCCAACCTCAGTCTTCAGGAAACCTAAGCAGTGCATGTTTTGTATACATTCCTTGCAGGAGCACATACCTGACTGACACATTTTAAAAGATCCACAGGAGGTATTGTGCTAATTACTTCACTTGGGACCCTGGGAGGAGACTTCACAACATGCACTGTTATGGTTCACTGAGACCTGGAATTGAGAACAGTTGGTGTACAGAGGTAACATCAGTAGAATTTTTTTTAGTAGGGTGCTGGCCACCGGGCAGGGCATTTTTTTTTCAACCGAGACGACAATCTATATTAGAAATTGAAATTAGAAACATAATACATACATATATACTTGAGCACTGCACTAGGATTACGCCCAATAAACATCATCCTACTCTGCTGTGACCATTACATATTCTGTCATAATGACAATTACATATTATGGTACACACCATAATGCCCATAACACCTCCACACACTGTTCACAAGACCTCCACCTAAATCCATTATATCTTCCTCTGGTCATTCCTTTCACTTCCATCTATTATGAATGCTTCTAGTCTCATTTTCTTATTATACCACTCCGTGTCATTCATCCCTTTATGCAAATTACATCAATCATTCCATATCCCCCCTCAGAATCCAGTTTAAAGGCCCCCATACACTAGCCGATTTTGGTCAGATTTCGGCCAGATCAGTCAGATCTGGCCGAAATCGGACCAAAATCGGCTAGTTTTGATGTCCCCTCAGATCCGATGCGCGGTCCCGTGCGCATCGGATCTGCGTCGGGTGGTCGGACCTGCTGCACGTCTGACCACCCGACTTGGGACCTAGTGGGGCGGCGCGGCGGTGGAGGGAGCAAGGGGGGCTGGAGACGCTGCGGGGGACACAGGCGGCATAGAGCCGGGCAGGGGGAGCCGGGAGCTGTCAGTACTGAATAAAAAAAAAAAGCCCATACAATGAATTGGCGGCCTGTGATTGGCTGAGCGCTCTCTCAGCCAGTCAGCAATTGGCTGAGAGAGCGCTCAGTCAATCACAGGCTGCCCATTCATTGTATAGGCTTTTTTTTTCTAGCACTGACAGCTCCCGGCTCCCTCTGCCCGGCTCTATGCCGCCTGTGTACCCCACAGCGTCCACAGCCCACCCTGCTCCCACCAGCAGCCCTGCTCTGTAGCCTCCCCCCCCCCCCCCCCCGGGTTTTTTACATGTGATAAAGCGAGACGATTTATCACATGTAAAAAATGGCACATCAAGTGCCAATCTAATCAAGCTCCCCCGGGGAGCAGCCGGGGAAGCTCAGGGGGAAGTCGGGGGCGACTTGTCCTAAGGACAAGTCGCCCTAGTGTATGGGGGCCTTAACATTTTACCTTGCATATCTGTAACCACTTGACATTCTATTCTTAACCCCTTATCTCCATTCAACATCTTCAACCTCAATATACCTACATTCAATCTATACCACCCCCAACAATCTTCTTTGATTACAGACTCACATCTACCCTGATCTCTTTCTTTTGTTTCCAAGATTTTATCTACTCTGCCTAGTCTTACCACCTTCTAAAGTGCAATTGAAAAAAAAAATCTCTTTTCATTAAAGCCTATCAGCCTTTGGAAAAATCCCCACTAACCTCTCTACCCAGGAACTTCTTTTCATTCCAGTTTACCCTTTAACTGCTCCCTACTCCTTAGTATACTCACCCTTATGTTGAATGCCAAACTGCATTCCTTTACTTGTGACTAACAACTAATTGCCGCGCAAGTTACAGTAAGTGGCACTACTGTCACCTCTTGTCTTCATCCTAGTTAAGGGGCATACTCACTGTGCAATATTGGCTAACTTTTCTTACAATTTTGACTATATAGTCAAAATCGTAAGAAAGGTTAGCCAAAATCTCAGTGTTTGTGATCCTTGCAGGTCGGTATCAAAAGTAAAAATAGAATGTGTAGGCAAGGCAATATTGACTTTCGCATACAGTGTATATGGCCATATGTCAAATAGGATTATCAAAATTGGCTCCATGCACATCAAGGAAATTTTGCATATTCAAAATCATTCATAGTCTGTGGCAGGTATTCAATGCTGTTTGCGAGTGGTGACAGCGAGCAGAGCTTCCTGCTCGCTGTCACCACTCACCCTGACAGCATTCAACACAGCCTCTGCATCCGCCAATTCCCCCTCGCTCCGTTTTTTGAGCGAGGGGGAATTGGCGGATGCGGCTCCAGAAGCAGCGAGACCCGCGGCTAAAAACTGCGAGTTTTCTGCAGCAGCGGCGGGTCTCGCTGTTTTGGGGAATTCTCGCCGTCCTGTGACGGCGAGGATTTCCCCACAACGTTGAATAGAGCGAGCAGCCGCCGCGGGGGTTAAACAGCGAGGATCGCTGGTTTTCAGCAATCCTCGCTGTTTAACCCCCTCGCCGGCCGCTCGCTGCGGCATTGAATACCCCAGAATATCTTACTGTGTGTGTGCCCTGAAAATACAGACTTATATCTAAGTAACTTACAACCCTTAAATAGCAACCCGATAGCAGATTACTGCTGACCAGAACAGTTTGCTCTGTACTGATAAGTTCAAAGTGGGCAGGCTGAAGCAGAACTGTACCTGCAGGTGGTTGTTTGGTGTCACCAGAAGCTAGTGTCACTGTACTAATAAGAGAGTGAATGTCGGACTTACTCACAATCTTGCCATAAAAATATCTATTTTTAGAACTTCCTTTTCCTATTGGAGAGGATTACATAACTAGAAAAGCCCTATTCTAGTGGTGCATATACATATTATTTTCTGTATCAGGGCTATTTTTCAGCAGGCTCCAGCAGGAACTGAGGGGTAGATTTATTAAGCTCGGTGAAGTGATAAAGTGTCTGGTTTTTATCACCGGCCAATCAGCTCCTACCTGTCATTCTTCAGACCAAGCCTGTAACTTCACAGGTAGGAGCTGGTTGGCCGGTGATAAAAACCAGACACTTTATCACTTCACCAAGCTTAATAAATCTGCCCTGTGGCCCTTATTCTAGTTCACTCTTTCTGACAAAATATTTCTTAGATGGACAAAACCATGTGCACTGCAGGTGAGGCAGGTGTTACTTGTGCAGAGATAATTAGATTTGGGTGGGGTTTTACACCTGCCTCACCTGCAGTGCACATGGTTTTGTCCATCTAAGAAATATTTTGTCAGAAAGAGTGAACTAGAATAAGGGCCTCAGTTCCTGCTGGAGCCTGCTGAAAAATAGCCCTGTTCTGTATAGAAGTTGAAAGGCTGGTTCAGGCAGAGATTACAAATTGCAACATCTTAACACATATAACCAAAGTAACACAAGTTCAAGGTGATCCAATTTGGCCTCAAACCAGTCTCTTAACCTAGTGCATAAAAACTAGAAGTTGAAAGACTGGTGCATTAAGATAGATTCCATGGTGGGGTCACTGCTAGACAACATGATTCACAGAATTAGATGTACAGTATTAAAGGTTCAGTTTTTATACAGCTACCAGATGATGGAATGATCAGAAAGCTAATAAATAGTAGTAAGGAAAGGATTTGGAAGTTTTGTTCTGAGTCGCTAAGCGCAGATCTTGCAGCCAAGCATAATAGTGGAATATATCGAAGACCAGTATTTCTATCACAATTAAAGGGACTTCCAAGGTTACTTTACCTCTCAGTGTTCTATGAATACATAAAACAAACATTCCTTCTATATTAAAAAAAAAAAAAAAAAAATGTTTTTAAGAATACTCCACAAAGATTTGCTCTCATTTCCCATTATCTCTTAATTTCTTCCCAGAATTTGCCAATTTTATGCAGATGTGACAATATTCTAAGTCTAAGGGATAAATTTACTAAAATTTCTAAAAATGAAAAGGAGGTGGTGATGCTCTCCATAGCATCAGATTTGGTCTATCATTGCCTAGAATGCAATAAAGAAAGGATACACAGACTCTGTTTGTTATGGGCAACATCCCCTCTCCATTTTTAGAGGTTTTAATAAATTTACCACAAAAAAAAAATCTTACAAAAGATATATGGGTACTTGTGTAGTTTCACGGTGGCAGCTTACGCTACGTTTGAAGCTACGCTAATAGCGTAGCCCAACTGCTGCCTTACTTGTGTAGTTTCACGGCGGCAGCGTAAGCTAGGTGATCAGCGTAGGCTGCTGCCGTGAAACTACACAAGTAAATACCGTACTGTTGCTGGGAACTGCATCTCTGTGGGGGTATGAAAAGGTCGGGAGGATGCGTAACACGTGCGCTCGCCACGCTTCCGGCTGCCGTGAATAGTGGAAGTGTTTCAGGAACACATTCACACCTGCCATATCATACATCTGAGACAGTAACGACAACATGTGTTAACTTGTAACTGGATTTTAGTTAAGAAGAATTAAAGCAATTTAACACATTACAGTACAATCAGTACTTCTGACTGACTACACTGGATCTGACAGGGACGCTTACGCTACTTCTGACTGACTAAGCTAACTACGCTGGCCGCAGGAACACTACGCTACTTCTGATTGACCACGCTAACAGTGTGAACCATGCTGGTTCTGACAGGGACGCTACGCTAATGGCGTAACTGTTGCCGTGAAACTACACAAGTACCGACATATGCAATAATAATTTTGTGTAACCTAAAATAACAAGCATCTGAGAGCGGAGACAAATGGATAGAAGCCAATTGGGAAAAAAAAATGGAAAGATAACTTGTGCATAGATCGATCGAGAGATATATATATATATATCATTCTTATTGTGTGTATTAATATTTTTAGAGGTGTGTTTTTTTAAGATATTAATGTGATTGTATAGTTAAGAAAAAAAACAACAGATAAATGCTAGCACTCACTACTTTTTTGGATAGCAGACAACACTATTGCATTCATAACCTGCACAAGGGGCTAACACAATGGGCAGTATTCAATGAGAAAAATTAGCCGTGTTTTATGGCGAGTTTGTGCTTTTCTCGTGTTAGACGGAGACTTTTGTTCTCAAAAAGCGAGCAACCCTATTCAATGTGCACTTCTCGCCGTCATTCTGAGTGATTTTCGCAGTGCCTCTCCGTGTAGCAATTCTACATCTTTTCATGGAGAAGTGGAATGTGAACTATTAAAATAAAAGTTTTTTTGTTTTAATTTTGGTGTAAAAAAATCAGGAATTGTATTCTGTGAAGGGGCATGCTATTTTTATTCATGTGCTTATAGCACATGAATATATATTTTAATTTAAAAAAATATATATTTTTTTTTACACAGAGCAGCCAGCAGGGGGCCGAGAGCCGAGCCGCTCATTAGATATTCATATATTCACTGCACCCGATCATTACATATGCACGATTGGGAGCAGTGACTATACCCGGTCCCTTACTGCCACCGTCCCACGGCTCCCTGCCGTGGACGCTCGTCCGCTGAAGGGGTTAAGATTCGCCGCGAGGGGCAACTCGCCCCTCCGACATTGAATACAGGGAGAGCGAGTGGCTGCCAGCCCTCCAGAACACAGTGAGTGTGCAGCGAATCCTAAACAGGATTCGCTGCACACGGTGATATTTAACATTGAATAGTGCCCAATGACATTGCTAACAAATAAATGATTTAATGCTTTAAAATGTATAGTTTTCCTAAGACTATTAAAATAAGTTATTTGGGATTTGTGCAGCATAATTAATTTAATTATAAGTCACCAACTATATAAATTATGATGTGACAAAGAAAAGCATTCTAAGAGGTATATTCATTTTCAACCAGTTTTTTTGGTTTAATTAAGAGACCGTTTAATTGCCTTTATTCCCACAGGTTACAGTTTCAAATAATCACAGCTTAGTTTTGATTTTTTTTTTTTATACATAAAACCAAAATCCTTTGCAAGTACTTCTAATAAAATTATTACATTTATTTTTATATATAAAAAATTGGTTTAAATATTTTTTTTTTTAAATAAACATGTTGTTACTACAGACACAACAGCATAACATTTTTTTTTTTTTTTTTTAAAGAGCCTATTGTAAGGGAACCCCTGGTGTTATTCCACATTCTTGTTGCTTTTGGTCTTTATCGAAGTAAGCTACACCAATGCAGCAAAGCACAGACACACTCCCACATGAGAGATCTAGGGAGGTGTATCAGATGAGAGGTGCTAAGTCTGCCTAGCATCAAGTTTCTCCCCCAAGTTATTCCCATTGTATTTCCCATTATTGAACAACTTTTGACTACTGAATCATCTTCAGCTAGTGTAGAAAGAATTAGTTCATTCAAAGCTTTGAAATAGACAGGGAACTGAAAAAGGCATCTAAACTAGTGTTTTTATTCAAAATGTTTAATGCCAGTGACCTATTTAGTGCTAATACTCAACTGTTTTTTTGTGTTTATGCGTTTCTCTGAAACATACTTTTTTTACATGTTTTAATTATATGTTTGGTCTCAGATTGGTTTTATTGAAAGATTTCAAATAAAATATATCAAAGCCTAATAACTTTAGAATGTTAAGGAAAATTTACTAAGATGGGAGTTCTACTGCAGATGTTGCCCATAACAACAAATCAGATTCTACTTCTCATTTATTTAGCACCTTCCAGAAGATAATAGCTCTCGGTGGTTGCTATGGGCAACATTCCATCTTCAATCAATACGTCGTCTATTTTAGTAAAATTTTCCCCTTAAAGTTAGAAAGCATTAACACATGGTTGATCAAGGTTTCTAATACAGAACAATGTTTCACAGTATTATTATAACAAATGGGATAATATTCTTTCAATAAAACGTTAATGCAAAAACGGTTTAACACACACATATATACATATATATATATATATATATATATATATATGTATATGTATATATATATATATACACACACACACATATATACGGTTTCACACACACACACACATATATATTTGCACAAAGAAGTAGCACTCAGGAGACTTGTTCTTGCAGTAAGAAAATGTTTTTTTATGAATTAGATTCCTATACCCCAATTCTGAGTGAATTGTTATACAAAAAGTAATGTCATAAATATATGCATCAAACTCTGTTTTTTAATACACTAATGGTTTTTCATTTAGGTTGCTATAGTAACCGGGTAAACTATCTCCTCGACTGCGCTGAACACCTGAGCGCGTCATCTGGCTGCGCATTGTGAATACTCTGCGTGAGCACAGAGCGGGCTGTGGAGTGACAGCCGCAGCTGATGAGTATGTTGCCTAAATGAGGGGGAAGGGTTCTACATTTTTTTTACTGCAAGAACAAGTCTCCTGAGTGCTACTTCTTTGTGCAAATATTTGAAGCTGATCCATCAGTTCAAAGGGGGCACCAGAGCAACTACACCCTGAGGGGTATTCAATGCCGCAGCGAGCGGCCGGCGAGGGGGTTAAAAGCGAGGATTGCTGAAAACCAGCGATCCTCGCTGTTTAACCCCCGCGCTGGCCGCTCGCTCTATTCAACGTACTGGGGAAATCCTCGCCGTCACAGGACGGCGAGGATTCCCCAAAACAGCTGCTTCTGGAGCCGCATCCGCCAATTCCCCCAAGCTCAAAAAACGGAGCGAGGAGGAATTGGCTGATGCGGAGGCTGTGTTGAATGCGGTCAGGGTGAGTGGAGCCCTGCTCGCTGTCACCACTCGCAAACAGCATTGAATACCTGCCCCTGAGTGAAGTGAGTGCCAGGAATTGGACTTATATTTTGGACACAGCACCATTGGTGGAGGAATCGCTGTATCCATCCAAGGCACCGCAGGTATTCATATACCATTGTAAGCTGCATTTGCAAATTAATATCAGGACATTTTCCTCTGACCAAGAGTGGTGCGAGTAATTATTCCATCTGTACCCATTGTGGATATTTACAAAGCAAAATGTCACTATTGGCGGAAATGGAATCCGGGGGCAACCCTGCACACCTAGATACAGGTGATTTTTTTGCCTCAGGGGCCTAGTGATAAATCCGGCCCGGATTAAGAGGTGACCACAGAACTCTAGCAGGCATGGAGAACAAAGATCACATGATATAACCAGCTTAGTCAGGCAACCTATCAGGAGTTGAAAGATTAATGCACCCAATTTCAACTCTCTAGCAATAACAGAACAAACATTAATAAAAAAAATATACAATATTGTTGATTGTCAGACGGTTGATAAAAGAAATGAAAATTAGAAGATCATTAATAGCAATATGTTATCTGGAAATGAACCAAGAAAATGTGACAGACTGCACATGCTCTGCCCTGCCTGCAGCTATCATTAATACCCCTTTTACACCAACGAAAAACCCAGGTCGGACCCAGGTCAGTGTTGGTGTAAATGGGACCAACCCAGGTCCATTGACACTGGTCTCCTACCCAGGTCCTGACCAGGGTTGAACACTGGTCGGACCTGGGTCGTGAGCGGTGTAAATGGTCCCAACCCAGGTCGGGACATCTGGGTAGTGCTGAAAGGATACCAGAAGCACGGGACGCCTTTCCGTAAGTCAGTACCATGCGTTCCACAGTGCATTGCAGCAGAAGACAGCAACCCGTGCGGACAGTGCACACAGGCTGCTACCTGGCACTCCACAGGTGGACCTGCCACAACCCTATCTGGCACTAGGATGCAGCGCTGTCAGGCAGTAGTGGGACCAAGAGCTTAAAGGAGGAGGGTGCGTGATGTGCCTCCCACTCCAGTGACTCAATTTTTTAAGGGATATATACTCTACCTACAGAAATCATTTATGTTTGTTTTGGGGGAGCTGGGGGGAGGGGTATGGATTGTATGGTCGACCTAAAGATTGTCGACAGTCATAAGGTCGACATATTGCAAGGTCGACAGGTGTCTAGGTCGACATGGGATAAGATCGACAGGTCATCAGGTCGACACAAGCATTAGGTCGACATGGTCTAGGTCGACAGTCAAAAGGTCAACATGGGGTTTTTCACTGTTTTTTTTTACCCGAATGTCGACATAGTCGACATGGACACAGTTGTAAGTGTCCATGCACTCGGCACACTATTTTATTCTCCCACAATGCCCCAGTGCAGTGATGGCTAACCTTGACACTCCAGCTGTTGTTGAACTACACATCCCAGCATGCCCTGCATCAGTTTTAGCATGGCCAAATAGTAAAACTGTAGCAGGGCATGCTGGGATGTGTAGTTCAATAACAGCTGGAGTGTCAAGGTTAGCCATCACTGCCCTAGTGGATATTAGGGCATGAAATACCGCCTGTCGGTATATGTCGGCTCATTAAACAGTGAAAAATCCTATGCCGACCTAATGCTTGTGTCGACCTAATGACCTGTTGACCTTGTCCCATGTGGACCTTGCAGTATGTCGACCTAGTGGTGTCGACCTAATGACTGTCGACCATCTTTAGGTCGACCAACTGACTGCTGCTGCAGGGGCAGAGGACTGAGGGGAGCACATGGGTGATGCTGCACTTTTATACCGCTATGTGCGCTTCATCACTGAATATAACTTTTTGACAAAATATTTTGCTAAATAAACCAACCAACATTTTTCAATGCTAACTTTTCATGTCTTTTAATTTTTATTTAAATCATTGAGGGAAGGTTGGCTGGCAGTTTATCAGTCCTAAAATTGACATTTTTAATGTTATCCATAGGGAAAAGCAGGGCTGACCCAGGTTCAGTGTAAATGGTGCAGACCCAGGTCCGACCCAGGTTGAAGTGCTGTGTAAATGGGGTATGAAGCAGGGTCCGACCCTGGAAACTTCTGTGTTCAAAGACCTGGGTCCGACCAGGGATTTTGGTGTAAAAGGGGTATTAATAAAGATTTGTCACCATATTTCTGCTTGCAGCAAGGTTATGTTACCTTGCTTCAAGGAAAGATAATTTCATAGTCTGGTGAATATCTGTCCTATATCATAAATGCAGTGAATTTTTAGTCCGCTAGTAAAAGGGTTAATGGATGAAGATTCAAATATCAAAAGTATCATCAATCAACTCGATCCTCAGCATGCGCATTTGTGATAAGGTTATAAAGCTAAAGAACACTTCAACCTAGAATACAGTGTCTTCGTTTATGAGAACAGCAAAACTGAAGTAGTTTTGGGGCCATAAAGTATTAAAGTATACTGTATTCTATTAACTACGCGTGTTTTAGAGAGGAATTATTGAAATTCCAATAGCAAACTAATCTAGACTATTTTCATAGAGAGAATGCGAGCGGTGCAGAGTTGGAAGCATAGGAGCGAAAGAGAACCAAACCATGTTGCAGTGAGAGGGATGCACATGCCTTTACTTTTTTTTTTTTTTTCTCTATGAAGAATTTTTTTTTTTTACAATTGTATAGTTCAAGGGAGGAAAATGTTTAAATTGGGTTAGTATTACCGAATCCAGCAGATCAGGGGTGTGGATCAAAGGGTCAACAGTGTCTAGGTCGAATATATTGACTCCAAAAGCCGGGTACAAGGTGGGCATAAACAAAATGTTGACACAGACAAAACGTCAACATCATTTTTCAAGTTTTTGGAATCAATTAGTGTATCATGAACCCTCATACTTTACTGTTCCAACTGTAGTCCACATAAATAGCAAAGCGTGATAAAGGATTTTTTTTTAAAAGCCTATGTCAACCTTTTTAATGTGTCAACTATTGCCATGTCGACCATATGTTGTCAACCTAGACACCGTTGACATATCTGGAATTTGAAGATCAGCACTGGACAGATGAGGGCTTGGCTGATGCATCAATTAGAATTATAACACAAGCCAGATATTAAAACCTGCTTGAATGAAGAATCACTTTAATAAACTGACTTATATCATCAGTTGAGTATAAAGGCCCCCGTACACTTGTCCGACACAATTTCCCGAGCTCCCCTGGTAGCCCCCTGGGAGGTTCACATACAAATCTGGTACTTGTGCCATTTTTGCATGTGATAAATCACATGTGATATCCCCAGGAAGATGAAGGTGGGAGGCAGGAGATTAAAATAAATAAATATTCAAAAGAATGGGTCCGCTGACTGGCTCAGCCAATCAGTGGCCAACCATTCTTTTGGATGGCTGTTTTAAAATTCTATTGCCACCCGCCGCCAGCTGCAGAGTGGGGAGAGCGTCTCTTCTGCACGGTGCTTCCTCAGTCAGGGATCAGATGTGATACATTGCGGATGCCAGATGTGCTGGTAATGGTTTTGGATAATGATAATTTGTAAACAGGATTTATTGTACCCTACTTGTGTTAAGGCCTGTCCGAAGGACAAGCAAAAGTTTATGCTTATGCAATTCTTATGCTTATGGCTGGAACTTTCTCGGGCTGAGCTGCGCTGCAGGATTGGGCTTTACCAAGAAATTCCATGCATGCCACTGTAAATAAATGGGGTGCCAGTGGTGCCTCCAGTGGTGAAGCACTAGCGCACCACCCTCCCCCCATCACTGATCTTCCACCCCCCCCATTGCCGATCCTCCCATCGCCAATCGGGGAGGATCGGAGAGGCTTGGCAGCGCTCGGTCATTTGTGTGTTCAGGTGTCCAAACACAGGTATGTCCAGAGGAACGGCTGAGCGCCCGAACACCCGAGCCCCCACAAGCTTCTCCAAGTGGCCGCAAACAGCCGAAGCCGACAGCAGCAGAACCGGGGGAGCAGGGGCTGCTGCAGGGGGCAATGGCTGCCCCTTCTGTGGTGAGTATTTCTGGGGCAGGACAAACCTACCCTGATAGGTTTGACCTGCCCAAGGAAAACCCACCACTCAAGAGAGTCTGTTTACTGTTTTGTATTCAGTGCCGTCGACAAGGGGGCAGGTACTTTTACCAAGGCCTGGGCTTGCTGGAAGGGCCCGGGGTCCCGCGCTCCTTCCAGCTTTGCAGAGACTGGTCAATGGGAGTAGAGCGCAGAGACTGGGCAATGGGAGTAGAGAGCAGAGACTTCAGCAGCAGCACAGCCTCTCCTCACAGCTCAGCACATGCTGCTCAATGCTGTGTGCTGAGTGGGGAGAGAGGCAGCAGCCTGTGCACCGGCACACAGCCCACACCACCTGCAATTTTTTTTATTACAGGGCTGTGACCACTCCACAGAAATAGCCTGGACCCTTATGACAGCACCCTTAAGGGGTCGTCCGATTAAGCCCATCTTCGAACTTAGCTTGTCCCTTAAGATAAGGTAGTAAGCAAAGTTTGAAGACGATTAGTTAAAGCGTTCGAGAGTTATCGTGGAACATCCATACATACACAAACAAACGTAATTTAATTGTAGTTCTGTAGATAGCATGAAGGAACTCTGGTTTTTGCACCTCAATTGTAAAAGTTTTTTTTTTATTTTCAAAGCAATATTCAGCACCTTCAGCTAAAACGCACTTACTCTAATATCATCTAATGCTGCGGATAGCATTTTCTTTTTAAGAATAAAGGCTTCACAATAACCTTATGCCCCTTCCAGACCGCACTTAAAAAACGGTATATTGCCGTTTTTTTACCGTTTTAAAACGGTAATCTGTGCGGTCTGAAAGGTGCAGGACCACTTTACCGTTTTACAAAAGCCGATTTTGTAAAACGGTTAAAATGGAGGGTCCTACCCTTTTCAGACCCGGTATTTTGGCATCAAAATCAGGTATGAAACGGTATTTGGGACCCAGCCAATGAGCTCCAGGTTCCTAGGTTTAGGAACCTGGAGTTCCATCATAACACAAAGGACATCTCTTACCACAAGAACTATCCTTTGATAAAAATCTTCATCCATACGGTGTTCATAAACGCCAATTTGCATGCGGGCAGTGGGGGGATGAGTCGCAAGCAAAATGCGGTTCTTGCTGCATCCAGTCCTCTGTAGGAAAGGAATGAAGGAAAACATTTGTGTTTTACTTAAATAAAAATCAATGGAAACAACAGAGATGTTTATAGTGAACTGTCAAACATGCCATCTGTTGCTTCCAGATCTGTATGCAAACATTATGCACCATTATAGGACAATTCAGTGGCACTCGCATTAATAAAAACGCTTTGAACATACTTTGTGGATTCAAATACTTTATGAAGACAGACCAAGAAGTGGATAATTATTTCTATGTATCTATCTAAAGTATAATCTATCAGAATGTCAAGTATAATGTCCAGAATCTAATCAGGCTGAACCACATATCAGCTTGAGAAAAGGGAATTCACCAGTGTTCATGAGAAACTTCCTAGTGTGGGAGGCAGTCATGGTGTCTGGGACCGAGGTTCTGACCTGTTCCAGGACCGATTTCACTTTGGAACCACCAGTGACGACACTTTTGTTCCGGTATTGTCCTTTGGGAAAGTTAACATACTTTTCTAATTTATGTATTCTTAATTTACATTTGAAAACACATGTAAATTCAATATTTCTGGAGACTATTTAGGACGAAAACCATCTTTTTTTTTTCCGATCATTTTTTATTTAAAAAAAAAATGTGATTCACAGAACCTAACTCGCTCCTAAATTGCAATTCTTCATGAGATTAGCTTCACTGCATAAATAGCACCAAGATGAAGCAAATTATTTAATTACATTTGGGATCGCCCAATAATTATGGGCATTTTGTTTCAGGTGAGACAGGATGCAGAGAGATGGTAGGGGTATTCAATCAAAGTCCGTTTTTTTTTCCAGCTTCAATTGTGGAAGTTTCGGATTTTATTTTGGTCATTGTTCGCCGATTCGGGTCCCAATTTTTTTGTTTATGTCGAAAGTCGAAACTGCATTGCTGAAACATTACTGAAAAACAGTCGAAAACAGACAAAATTTCCCCAAACACACATGGAACGGCAAGTAATTTGCCAATCCACATGTTTTTACAACTAGTTGAAAAAAAATAAAAATAAAAACACAGCACTTAACTGAATACCCCCCTATGTCCCCTTTACACTGAAATAGGCTTGGGTTCCTACCTTAATCCTAAATTTCCCTGAATTCATCTGGGGGTCGAGCTTTCAACTTTGTTGCTCCAACTCGATGGAACGCTCTTCCTGGCACAGTGCGAGAAGCTTTCACTGTAGAATCCTTTAAAAATAGACTAAAAACCTACCTATTTACTCAAGCATTTACCGGATATCTACTGTTAAGCTGGTTTTGTATTTTGAGCTGACAATGGTAAAGCACTTTGAGTCCTATTGGGAGAAAAGTGCTATATAAATATTATTATTATTATTATTAATAATAATGGATTACTAAAGACAGCAAAACACAGTTTCTAGCCTTTAGCTCTGCAGCTTATTAAATGATCAACCGGGACTGGATTCATTGGGCCTTTCCTTTGTTTTCTTTATATAAAGAGACACTTAAAATCTAATTTTCAGGATGGATTAGGTGGATATCAAATTTAAGAAAAAGCATGAAGGCTCTTTTTTTTATCATTTGGTAGAGCTACATTGAGACCCTCCCTCTGTCTTTGCGGAGAAAACTCCAAAATAGCCTGTTTAAACAAAAGGTATGAAATGAAGGTATTAGATGGGCACCCACCTTATTGTTTTATAATACAAATGGTACTGTCATATACAAAAACTGAAGAAATGTGACTTGTTTAAAAATCGTTTCTTTAACTTTTTTCTTTAAAAGGTCATTATATAAATACATTTATTGTATCAATTCAATATTGTTCACCGTTTCTTGAATAGATGATCAAAAGTTCTACTTAATGTATTTTTATGTGCTTGCTGATTTGTTGGTCAATTTGTAATAAAAACCATGAAAAAAAAACCTATAGTGGGTCCTCCCGACTTTTTCATACCCCCACTACCCACGTCGGCGTGGAGTTGATCATATAAAGTGTGGCGAGCGCAGTGAGCCCCCGAGCCCGAAGCGTGGCGAGCCCCGTGCGAAACCAGCCCAAAGCGTGGCGAGCCCCGCGAGGGGCTGTGTATTACTTGACCTGTATTCTGCTGCGCTCGTCACGCTTCGGGCTCTTTTCTCACGGCCGCTCTTCACGCTTCGGGCTAGCCACACTTTATAAAATCAACTCCATGCCAAGTGGATAGTGGGGGTATGAAAAGGTCGGGAGGATGCGTAACCGTGTGCGCTCGTCACTCTTCGGGGTGACGTGGATAGCGGGGGTGTGCAAAAATCACATAGCATCGAATAACACCGCATGGGTGCTTTTAAAATGAACTAGGATATCTCATCGCATAGATGCTTAGAAAATGAAAAATCGCATCGCAAATTGCATGCGATCCGCGGGCACGGTTGAACTAAAAATGAACGAAGGAAATCGCATCGCAAATTGCATGCAATGTGATTTTTCTATGCAGAATAGCCCAGTACTGCGCTGTGAAAATACACAAGTACCAAATTTATTTTATATAAACAAGATTGGAAGTGCTGGGTTTCTAGAACCAACGCTTCCTAAAGAGGATATCAGAATCAGGTTAATTTCTGCCCACTTACCGAAATAATACATATGTATTTATGGAAGCGGCACTCATTTTCTGGTGGTCATTACTGTGCTATCCAGTTACAGCCTGTTTTTTTACCACGTGGTAAATGGTACATTTTCAGGTGATAACACATGGAATTAGGGATGTCAATCCCGGGGCATTTTTTCCATCCTGGAAATCTGGATTGAAAAATGCTCAATCCCGGGATCGGCATCCCTAAAAGAAAATTGCCCCCTGTGCCCCCACACTGACTTTTTCTGAGCTACGGAAGGGGGCAGGTGGCCGCAGTGCAGGGGCAGGCGTCTGGTAGACATGTGCGACGTGGGAGGCCCGGCGGCAAGGCGGTTCAGGCACTGGTGGTCAGCGCTGCAGCCTGCGCAGTGTGACCTATGACCGAATCACACTGCGCACGCTGGGTCGGGAACAGCCGGGCAGTGTCTAAGCAAGTGCTCAGACACCGCCCGGCATTAGACTGCGCATGCCCAGTCTAATCCCGAAATCCTGGGATTGGATACTCCAATCCCAGGATTGAAATCCCGGACATTTTGGGGCCAAATCCCGGGATTGGCCACCCTACATGGAATCCATGATAAATTTCCATACCCATGTGTTACTATAGCAAAATGGGTCTTCTAGGGCTGGTTAATCAGGGATTATGCTTTGTGTACCTCATAATCCCCTATAAATGATGGTTTCTTAGGGTTAATTGAATAGACCCCAAGGGATGGATTAGCTGGGGTAAATTAAAGAAATTAATTGGACATCCCCAAGATGTATAATGAAATCAGGTTGTATATTTAACCTTTATTTAGAGTTAGAGATTATATCAAGAGGGGGAAAAAAAACGTAAACATTCCTCATTATTTATGGACATAGAATAAAGGCTGCTCTAGCTCTGCTTCAAAAGGCACAGTTCATTCTTATTTTTGTCAACTTCCAGCAATTTAGCACTTTGTGTATGATTTACGAGAGCTGTCTAACATCATGAGAAAAACAAAGTTTCTTCATTTTCGCCCTTAACTGTCATTCTGTAGACTGGAAGCTTGTCAATTACCAGTTTCATGACAGATCCTTGTCTTCTCGCTTAAAAACACACATGTGGAAGCCTTGTAAAAAGGTAGACAAATATTACAGCTTTTAATAATATTTTAATGTCTGGCTGCTACTCATATTTTTCTATTACTTGAATTTGAATGACTAACAGTCACAGATTATTCATCCTGGTGGAGAAAAGGCAGCTGTGTATTATGTACTTATTACCAGTTATTTATATAGCCCACACATATTCCGCAGCGCTCAGCCCCGTGCCCCAGTGGAGCTTACAATCTACATTCCCTACCACACCACTCACGTTCATTCTAGGTGCTACCCATATTTCAGCCTTCACTGACAAGGTCATGATATATGTAACCAAAATGGTTTATGGCTTCATAGATCAGCAGATGTCACAACTCTGGAGCAATTTCCTTTTTTTTTTTTTTTTATTAATCTCAACTAGACTCCTATCTAAAGGATCTTGGATGTATCCAAAATTAGTAGGACACATAGGGCTTACTTCGTCTCCAAAGGTTATACTTTAAATAAGGGGTGGGGAACCTTTTTTTGTGCCAATGGCCATTTTGTATGGGGGAAAAAATCCATGTGTAAAAATTTCTCTTACAAATTGTCCTGCTGCAGCCTTCCCACATTCCGGCGGCTGCCGCTGTATAGGACCCACAGTCTCCAGCTGCTGTGGATTAAGAGGAATCTCATGAGAACTACCAACCTCCATTGTACTTGACTCCCGGCCAAGCCACCGGGCAGGTGGGAGGGCCTCGCAAAACAGCTACGGGGGCCGCATACGGCCCATGGGCCTGTGGTTCCCCACCCCTGCCTTAAATCATACCCAAGTACGTGTGTTGACACTTTATTTCTCCAATTTTTATTGTATTGTAGAATCAGGAAATGTGGGCTGTATGTATGTGCCATGTGGTTATACTCACCTATTTAATATGGTATTATTTACCACAGGCACTGTCACTCCAGCTGTTGTTGAACTACAGATCCCAGCATGCCCTGCTACAGTTTTGATATTTGCCCATGCTAAAACTGACTCAAGGCATGCTGGGATTTGTAGTTCAACAACAGCTGGAGGGCTGACTGTTCCCCATCCCTAATTCACCAAACAACAATACTTCTGTATGTAATCACAAGATGAAAGTAAAGAAAAAAATATTTTAAGTTAGGTGTGAACTGTATAGAGGCAGTGTAATTCGGCAGAAAAGCTTAAGAAGGCAGAGTGCTCTGTTCTGGAATCTGATTAGTTTGTCTAACACTTGAAGGTTTTTGAAGAGGAGAGTCTTATTGTGTACAGGAGGGCATTGCACAGTATGGGTGCAGCCCGAACAAAGTCCTATAATCATGAATGAAAGCACATGTGGATGAGAGACACAGATCTTGTGCAGAGTGGAGAGATCAGGTTTGTATAAAATTTAGAGATGCATGTTTTTATTGAATACTAGTAGCAACTGGAGAGACTGACAAAGCAGATAGAAACATAGAATTTGACAGCAGATAAGAACCTCTTGGCCCATTTATAAACATGTTACCTCAAATCATATTTGATATTTATTTATTTTCTTAAGGATATCAATATGCCTATCCCAAGCATATTTAAATTGCTCTAATATATTTTGCCTCTACCACCTCTGATGGGAGGCTATTCCACTTATCCACTACACATTCTGTGAAGTAATTTTCCTCAAAATTTTCCTCCCTGTAGTTCCAGTGCATGTCCTTGTGTTCTGTTGCTTCTCTTCCTGTGAAGAAGGTCTCCCTCCTAGACCTTGTTCAAACCCTTGATATATTTGAAAGTTTTTATCATGTTCCCCCTTTCCCTTCTCTGCTCTAAATTATACATATTAAGATATTTTAGTCTTTTAGGGTAAGTTTTGTAATGTAGGACATGCACCATTTGGTTACCTTTCTTTTTACAGTCTCTAATGTATTTAAATCCTTACCAAAGTCTAGATAAGCTATATCTACTGCCACCCTTGATTTATTACTTTAGTCACCCAGGCAAAAATGTCAGTAAGATTTGTTTAACATGATCTCCCCCCTCCAAACTTGTTTAAAGTGTTTCCATCAATTTCTCTTCTACTGATGTAAGGCTTCCTTGCTTCCACTTTTGTGCAGTGGGACTATATATATATATTCGCTATTTTCCAGTCCTCTGGGATTACTCCAGTAGCTAGTGACTGGTTGAATAATTATGTTAATGGTTTTACAAGCTCCCCTTTAAGCGTTTTTAGTGTCCATGGATGTATCCCACCTGGCCTTATTGAGTTTTCCACTTTTGTTAGGACTTTCTCCTTTGTAAATGTACTTGTTTCTCCCTCATTTTTCTTAATACACTTGTAACTTAACTGTGGCCCCTTCCCCTCTCTTTCAGCAGTGAATACTGAGCAGAAATAATTATTAATATGATTTATGGCATTCTCTCTCTCAAGAAGACTTCCACATTGTGTCTTTAGTCTTATTACTTCACTTTTTGTTTTTCTCCTTTCACTTACATACCTAAAAAAAAAAAAAAAAAGTTTTCCCCCTTTACCAAATGACTGGGCAGTTTTCTCCTCAGCCTGTGCTTTTGCACATCGGATTACCTTCTTAGCACCCTTCTGTCTAACAAAATACAGATGGAGCCACACTCATCTGAGCGGCTTCAGGCAAACATATCACCATCCGTCGAATGGGGTGGGCGCACGTCAGAGACGCTCAAACGTCCACGTCTGCCAGATCACCATCCACCAGATGGCACACTGGCGGACACACTAAGAACGGCCCCATCTGCACACTGCTTTGTCTTAATTTTTTTGCATCTGCTTATATTTCCTAAAGGCCAACTTTAAAATACTGTATGAGACGAGTGTAGATAAGTCTCTTAAGTAGCTTGGAGGGGCATGCAAGCGGAGAGATGGAACAGTACTTAAAGGGTCAAACTTATTTATTATATAGAATGGTGTAACCACTCCATGCTCGAACATAGATAGAGAGCGAGATTACAGATTTTAATTAAGGTTGGGATAAGTACAGGAGAAACTGCTTTACTAATTTTTGAGGGTATAGGATCAAGAAAGGAGATGGCAGAAAAGGAGGATAAAGAGAGTGTAGATAATTCTTGTTTATTTGTTGAATCAAATTAAAAGAATAAGTCAGATGGTTTCAGGTAGGGAATGGAGCAGGTCACTGGCTGAGAAAGAGCATACCCTTTTCATGTTGTCCTTGAAATATGAAGCAAGATATTGTGTAATGATAGTAGTTAGCACACTGGCCAACCATTGGCAAGGAGTGTACGTTCGCACTGGCTGCAAATGGATGCTTTACATAAACATTCATTTGCAGCCTGCGGGGTAACACCCACATCATTCGATGGTCACCGACCGTTGAATGATGTGGAACGTGCACGCAGATGAAAGGTTGCTCGGAACAACCTTAGATCTGCGTGCACATTAAGAGGGAAGTGGGCAGGCAGCTGACATCTGGTGAAGGCAGCTGCCCACCCCCGACATCATTGGCTCATTAGCATGAGAACGCCCAGTGAACTTTGTTGATGGTCTGCCCCATGCCCCCCCCCCCCCCCAAACACACCCCCTCCATTCACAAGGATGGATGTGTGCCCCTAGCGAACAGTTTGTTCGCCATGGCCGCACGCACCCAGCGCATGCACAGAAATGCGCAAAGCTAAAACATCGGCCCGTGTTAACAGACCTCAATAAAGTCCACTGAGCGATTTTTGTCCCTCTAAGCTATTTTCGCAGGGGTGGATGGTATTCCATAACAGAACGCTATGAAAAGCTGTCCGCCCCATCACTCATAGGTTATTAAAACCAGCAGATGAACGGAGGCCGGCAATGATGTGGGAAAGAACATCAGCGCCCACTGCCCATCACCGGGCTCTACACACTGGATGGCTTTTGAGCTAAAAGCAGCTCAAAACGGCAAAACTGAGCTGCTCAAAATCGCCCAGTGTGTATGGGCCTTTACAAAGAGGTGCTCCATATCACATACATATATGGTAGCAGACTGACTGGGGGAAGAGGGAAAGCAGTTTTGGGGAAATGAACTAAGATTATCTATAATTTATATAGATACACAGACTGTCTGTAGCTAAATTCCTTTGAAATGATAAGAGTGGCACTAGCCAAAAACGGACTTGAATCAAGACAAACTTCTTATTAGATGACCAGTTCAGACAAGGCCACCATGCCTTACAGAGGACAGAAAATTGGCCAGTTATGTAGTGAAGATTTGCATCTGCATTTGATCTTAAAACCTCTCTCACGGGGTGTTGGATGACCTCCCGAAAGTCAGGATTCCGCCAGTCATTACACTGATGTCGGAATCCCGACTGTTGAAAACCAGACAGTTGGGATCCCGACTAAAGGCCCCCATACATGCTGCAATACTACCAGTATTATCTGGGCGCACATCGCATCGCATACCACTAATTAAGGGATGCGAGGGGACCCGATTTCCGGGCGCACAGACCCCCACTGTGCGATAAAATATTGCATCGCATGCCATTAGAAATGGCATGCAATGCGATATTAAATTGTACAGGCACCCTGATGGGTGATTACTATGTTAAATGCACCCCCATTGTTAACACCACCCCCACTACCAACGGCCACCCAAAGCGTGGCGAGCGCAGTGAGCCCACAAGGGGCAGAGGTACGCGTCCTCCGACCTTTCCATACACCCACTATCCACGTCGGCGTGGAGTTGATTTTAGATAGTGCGGCGAGCGCAGCGAGCACCACGAGGGGCCGCTGATTACATGTGAAGTAATCCGCGTCCGCTCGCCTCGCTGCACTTTCTAAAATCACCTCCACGCCGACGTGGATAGTGGGGTATGAAAAGGTCGGAGGACGCCTACCACTGCGCTCGCCACGCTTCAAGTGGCGTTAACAATGGGGGGTGCATTTAACATAGTAATCACCCATCAAAGCGTCTGTACAATAAAAAATCGGGTCCAATTTGGTCGCATCGCATGCAATGCGACCAAAACTATGTTGTACGATGGAAATCTTGGGCACCCAGATAATACACAAGTACCGCAGCATGCAATGTGATTTGCTGTACATACTTTTTGTACTGGCGACGGATCGCATCGCACGCAAAACCCATGCAATGCGATCCAGCCAATAACGCTATCGCAGCATGTATGGGGGCCTTTACAGAGGCTAGTCTCCCTTGTGGGGGTCCACAATGCCCATAATAGGAGAACAGAATAGGCATGATCCACTGAGATCAAAAGCGGCTTTGAGTTCGATTGCCCTGCTGTCTGGGCCTCATTCAATGCGGCCGGCAAGGGGGTTAAATAGAGAGGATCACCGAAACCAAGGATGGCGAGTATTCCCCCAAACGGCAAGGTTCGCGGCTAATGCAGGGAGCCCGCTGCATTTAGTCGCGAGACTCGCTGCAACTGCGTGGGTGTTGGAAGATGCAGGGTGCTAGAATGAACACTGTGCAAATACATTTTTGTGATTTGAAAATTGAGCAATAATACTTTCTAAAGCTACACCCCATAAATTCATTCAGTGTGCAGTCAAACAGAACTGCAAGTTGTCCATTATCTACACTGGATAATCATTGCACACAGTGGAGGTGAATGGCAATCCTTTGTGCAGCTTTTCAAACTACTCACTTGTAATTGTGTAGGTGTCAACAATGCAGCTTTTCAAACCAGCCCCATCAATCGCATGGGTGCTTCAGAGGTAAAATCAATTGCGTTTCTGACAGTAACTGAAGTCAAGCTACTTAAAAAGAGTTACGTTTATGAAGAGCATACACATGCCACAGATTTAAAAATGAAAAACACTGCAAACGCATGCTTTAACAAGTGAGCAAAGAAAAGCAAGGTGGAAAATATTTAGATTTATGACAATATACACCAGCAAATATGTATTATCAACAGAACTACAGACAGAATAATAAGCTCAACATTTTGCTGGTTTATGCATTCTCTAATAGCAGCACGGACGATATAATGGTTAGCATTACTGCCTCATAGTACTGAGGTCATGGGTTCAAATCCCACCACGGCTTTAACTGTGCAGAGTTTGTATAGTCTCCCCGTGCTTGTGTGGGTTTCCTCCAGGTACTCCGGGTTTCGCTCACAAACCACTATACTGGTAGGTAAGGGTAATTGGCTCCCTATAAATGTGTGTGCGTGTACATTAGGTACTGAGTATGCTCCACTGGGGCAGAGACTGATTTGTACATTCAATATTCTCTGTAAAGCACTGCGGAATTTGTGTGCGCTAAATTTATCATTTATTTAAATAACAGTTTCTTATATAGCGCACACATATTCCGCAGCGCTTTACAGAGAATATTTGAACATTCACATCAGTCCCTGCCCCAGTGGAGCTTACAGTCTATATTCCCTACCACACATACACACATTTATTTTAGGGTTCATTTTGTTGAGAGGCAATTAACCTACCAGTATATTTTTGGACTGTGGGAGGAAACAAGAATACCCGGAGGAAACACACGCAATTCAGGGGAGAATATACAAACTCCGCACAGTTAGGGCCATGGAGGGAACCAAACCCTTGACCTCAGTGCTGTGAGGCAGTAATGCTAACCATTACACCGTCCGTGCTGCTAAATAAATAACTGTTAATAATTAAGATAAGTAAATAATATGGCACTCACCTTGGACCTCTCATACCCTGCATACTCGTGGTCCCCATATGATGATATCATGACTGTAGACCAGTGGCAGATTTTACCTATGGGCTGCAGAGCTGCAGCCCCCCTAGGTAATATCTGCCACTGTTCTCTGCCTAAATGAAGCCAGATGCAGTCTGTGTGACTGCTCTGGCTTCACTGTGACTGGCAGTGACTTCCTATTGGAAGTCCAACCTGCCAGTCAGTCACTCACTCAAGGTAGCCCCATTGGGAGGTGTTCCCTCCCTCTAGGATGCCTCTCTATGCGCAGCTGCGGGGCAGCCCCCAAAACAAGTTCTGCACATGCGCAGTACTGCAGACGATACTGCGAACGCGCTGGACCTGGGACCCTGAACATGCCTCCGAAGGCTGCTGAAAAAGAGGTTGGGGCCAGAACATGGGCAGTATGTAAGAAGCCACTGTCTAGAAAGCATTGCAAAACAATCCTGTGTTATGTTCCACAAATATCGGAAAGGGGAATCAAAAGTAAAGTGCAGGCATACAAAAAAAGGAAGGGGGGGTAAAGGGTCGCATCATTACTAGAAGAGGTGCTGTGTGTATCTTCACACTAACTGTTCTTACTTAGGACTGCAGAATATAAAGCAAATAATTCTGCATTTGTCACAGAGATTTACCACCCACTAAAATGCAGAAAACAGATACCCCTTTACGGCTTCCATAAGCAATATGATTTACCTCTTTTAATCTAAAAGCACACAATCAGTGTCTTGATACAATGGTTGTAATAAGGAACTGAATGACATTTCAAAACAAGGTAGCTCTATAAGGGTTAAAATCTTTCTTCTAGATAAATCGCATTCAAAATCATGACATGAATATCAAGCAGCATTAAGAAAATGTAAACAAATTCTATTTTTTATGACAGAGGACAGAAGAGAAAGAAGAGAACATACTGTCAATAGAAGAAGAAAATAAAGCAAAATAAACCCTTTAAGCTGGTTGAGGAGGGAAGGATTGTAGATCGCTTACCAGTAAGGACAGCTTTTGCTGAAGGGTCAGCCAAGTCCAGGGCTGATTTGCCATCGGTGTTCCGGATGCTGGGATCTGCACCGTGCTGCAGCAATACTGTACAAGGAAAACAGAAACATCGTCTGATCTCGGGAAAACACAGGTTACTCACAGCAAAGACTTTCCTCGGCATACTGTTACAATGCATTTCCATTTCCCTCCCTTTGCCTGATTATAAGGAACCCTGGCAGCAACAGAGGCTCAAATGAGAGGACAAAAAAAAAACAACAACAAGTTGACTAGTCAAGGTATGTGAAGACCATGTGACTATGCATCACAAACAGAAATCTGGTTATCTAGCGATAGAGTTTCTCTTATCCCTCCCACTGTTTCCTATAAGCAAGTGTAACAGAGAAGCAGCAAGCACACTGGCTCATTTTGACACGTAAGCTGCATGTGGCATCTGATGCCGGTTCAAACAACACGACTCATTGCTGGCACTCATGGCTGCTGTCTTAATGCTCAAACACTGCTGCTGAACTAATAGACATCTTGCCTATTACTTGTTAGAAAAACATTTTTAAGTACACAGATATTGGGATATGAAATGACAACATCTCTGAAATCACAGACATGCTTCACACAGATAGACAAAGCAAGGTATTTACTGCATGTTTCTGTCAAAGGGTCCTACCACAAAGGAAGAAATGGAGATTCTTAGTTGTGCCATAAACCACAATGAAACAAACAGAAACAAATGTGATTTCAAATGATTACATGGTATTATGCAACACTGAAGTGATACGGTCAACTGCTTTTTCCGAAATCATTGTAATACAGAATGTTGATATTAATAAGTGCCATAAACATTGAAATGTCAGAAGGCAGTAGATAAAATGAGCAGCACGCAAAATGGTCTGCGGCAAGCATTGCCAAGGTGTTCCCATAAGTTTTAATTATATCTGGTTACTGGTGACTGCATGAGGTTGGGACCAAACACACTGCAAGAGGTGGGAACCATGTACTTTGAGTGTTTGATGCAATCTTTTACAGGCAGAAAAGTACTGATCCTCCTACAAAGAGACTCGACAGCGAATGGGAAAACTTGCATTCAGCACTGTGATAATGGAAACACTCTAGAGCTGTTCTTGCATGAAAAATACTGCATTTACATTTATTGCTGCATTTCACCATAGGATCTATAGAAATGGCACAGTGTTGTGAACAGCGTCATCTGAAATGAGATCACGTTAACTCACGCGATAGCAATGCATGTGGAGACCACTTGATTGAACTGAACGCATTTACTTCTATTCAACAAATGATAAAATACATGCACTTTACCCAACAACTGTTATTCAGCTACCTTGTATATCAAACTTCTTGTGCAAAAAACTAATTTGGGCAAAACAATCTTTCCCTTCACATTCAAGTACAGTAATGAACATTATTTGTGTCTGTATGTACAGTTATGTGTAATATGCCAGAACTTTATAAATAAATGACAATAACGAATATAACTGAATACATGCACCCAATGGCAAGATGACATGGGGGTCATTGTTATCAAACTTTATAGCTTTACATGCTTTTGCTAGCATCAAACAGTAGGAAAGCAACTGCAATTTGACACAGTGGGTATCAATATCTACAGCATTATCAGGGGTTAGGACTACTACAAGGGCCTTAAGTACTACTGAAGAAAGAGCGTTATATAAATATAATTATTATTACTAAACTAGCATCTGTTCATCTTCTGTCTGCAGAAAGGCTCCCCTGGGAAGCCAAGAGCATTCTGACTACTTGTCCTGAATGTCAAATGACCAGATCTTGTGCAGCCAATTAGAACAAAGCCTGTAACCGAGAACTCAAATCAAGACCAAATTATGTTTGGTCAGCATATGATTTCCTAAATTAAGCGATAGTCACTAGCAAGAACTGCGGTCTCAGATGCTTTATCTATAGTGTAGAAAAGAAGCTGGCATACTAAATTCTTTACAATCTAAAAATAAAGACTAATTTGCTGAACACAAAAGCTGCATTAGGACTATTTATAAACACTGAGGTTAGCAATGGAATGACGCCAGACATTGCCACTGACCTACCAATGACATCTGCTTGCCTTATCGATTTCATAGAAGCAAAAAAAAAAAATAGAACAGAGCAGACACAAAAAAAGGGTTTGCAAAGTTTTCTAACACAACTTTGCCGGTTTTGTTTTTTACACAGTAAAAGGTGTGTACACACTTGTACGATTTAGACTATATTACAATTTAGACTATATTGTGCAGATCTGCACTATATAGTCAATGCAGCCAAGACTTTCTGGCTGCGATACGGGAGCGCGCATCGGGATCGCAAGGGTTAAAACCTGTGCGATCTGCATGAGATCCAGATGAGATTTTGACTATATAGTCAAAATCTCATGCACATTGTACAAGTGTGTACACACCATAAGAGTTGGATTTATTTCTGGTTGACACCTATTTTACCTAGCGTGTACAAGATCTTATAAAATAATTCAGATTTTATTTAAAACATTAAGCTGAGCTATACACATTTTCCAAAAAACTTGAATATTAAAATGACATTAAAAAAAGGAACGGTGGTTGTTAATAATGTGAAACTAAGGCCCCTAATTCTAGTTCACTCTCTCACAAAATCCTTCTTAGATGGACAAAACCATGTGCACTGCATGGGGGCAGATGTAAAATGTGCAGAGAAAATTAGATTTGGGTGAGTTATTTTGTTTCTGTGCAGGGTAAATACTGGCTGCTTTATTTTTACACTGCAATATAGATCTCACTTTCAAGTAAAAACCCACCCAAATCTAACTCTCTCTGCACAAGTAACATCTGCCCCCACCTGCAGTGCACATGGTTTTGTCCATCTAAGAAGGATTTTGTCAGAAAGAGTGAACTAGAATAAGGCCCTAAGTGTACGTACTTTCTATGTTTTTACCTTTGGGGGGAAAAAAAATAAAGCATATTTAAAAACTTATTTATTTTTTTTGCTCATTGAAAAAGGGGCTTTAAAAAAAAAAACACACACATGGATTAGCAGGCAGTGTAAATGTGTTATCCAGGTCATCTGACCCAGGGGCCATTTACAGTATGCTGAGAGCAAATGCCTCACAGGGAGGTATTCAATCACCGGCGACCATCTCCCCAAGGGGGAGATAGCTGCCGTGCCCTATTCAATGCTGTATTCCCCGACAGCATTGAGCAGGGTATCTCGGCAGAATGAGCCCAACTTCACAAGCAGTCGGGCTCGTTCTGCCAAGAACGGCCGGGAAGTGACGAGCTGCTGGCTGCAGCTCGCTTCTTCCCAGCCGCAACTCGCGGCCACGTCCCATTCTCGTCCCGCTGCAGGGGGACATTGAATCCCACCTGCGTGTTCTCGGTCGAGCAAGCTCGACCGATGTGACCTCCAGATTGAATACCCCCCACAAACTGCAACGTACCATGGGTGATCAGGAGATTGGGTTACATGGCACACAGTCAGCACTGCTGTCTGCCATGCTATGTAAACAGCAGCGACGGCCAGGTAAAAGTGTGCCGGAGGTGAGGTGCAGCCTTTCCAAAAAGCTGAGCTTGCCCCCAGTGTGATGTAAGCAACTTACATTAGGGAGCATGGCCAAATGGTATTCCTTGCACTTGAAGATTACATAATTTGCGTGACGGCAAAAAGACACTGCACCTTTGTAAATGGAGTCAACCTGGGAATGTCCCAGAACAGCATCGCGGTGGAAAAAGGGGAAAAGCCCTGGATCTGACCTGGCATGGGAACAGTGTTCCATATCCCAGGTCAGACCCAGGACTTGAAGAATAGGAGTATTATTGGCCATATTAAATGGTACCGAAGGCAGCCTATAAGGTAGACATTGGAGCTTCAAAAGCATTAGATAGCAGCAAAGTTATGCGGGTCAGTAGGGGAATGAGACTGTGGCATCAACCCATTTTGTCCTGGGACATCTCAAGACGGATCCACTACAGACCCACAGAATATTGCTGCTATCAGACGCTATAGAAGTTACAACTATACGCCATCAGCGGTCCAGACACCACAGCGCGCACCTGCCCATGGGACGTCACTGCACAGCTGTTAGCGGACTCATTCACTAATGGTTCATTCCACCGCCATTTAACATAGCAATCCACATGCTCTGGGTTCCATCTGCCACAGCTGTACCAGGTGCTGCACATGTAAGTGTATTTGGATCCATCAACCAGCATCCTGCAGTGTGCTTAGTGTCCACTGTTTTTTTATGGCAGAGAAGGGAAGAGATGGGACGGATGGGACGGATACCCCCCACCCCCCCCCTTTCCCCCAAAACCGTTCAGGGCACATTATTCACACACACACCCCATCACTGATCAGGGACATTACCCCCTCATCTGCATGTCTGAAGCAGACACAACACAATGCTCGCAACACAAAGAATAATACAGTCCTTAGCGGCATGTCAGCGGGAAGGGCAGGGCAAATTTTGAAGCTTAAAGGGAAGGGCGTGGAACCCTGCAAAAGATGGAACATATTTGGCACAAAGAGGAGCTTGTTGCAACTACCATTGAAATACTCCAGCATCTATCCATCCTGTTGCGAGTATCCGTTACCTTTGTGTTTTAAATACCCAGCTTACCAGCCCCTGGGACAGAAACGTTTATGGCATGTGCTCATAAAGCAGTATGTGGAACATTGTTCTAATCATCTGCAAATCTGTACCAAACTGTTTAATTACCTGAATTGTTGACTGCTTTTACATCATACAGGTATATTCATTTAGTGTTGGATCCATTCAGACATTCATGTGTCAGAATGGATCAGACAAGACCTACTCAAATCAGTGGGCAAATCCAAATGTCTGATTTGGCAGCTGATTGCTGCTTACCTGGCCAGGACCTGGTGACTGATGGCTTGTGGCGGCTGGGAGCCAGGGACGAGCCAGGGTGAGCTGCTCTTACCTGGCCGGCAGCTGCATAGTACAGCAGACAGCCTCTGCTGCTGTCTGTTGTACTATGCAGACAGCAGCGGAGCCAGGGAGGATAAAAATGGATGCCTGTGTGCGGCATCCATTCACCTCGCGTACCGAGGCTAGGGGAGCAGCCTGCTCAACCTCCGGACAGACCGCAGTCTGCAAGTATGGGCACCCCAATTTGTTCAAATGCTTCCGGGGTTGGATGACTAACCCATGTTCAACCTGGAACATTTCTGGGTTGAATTGTCGGGTAACAGGGCCAGGGTTATTTACTTTTTAGACCAGTTTTGACTCAATAATAACGCGGGTTATTGCTTTGGTGTAAAAGGAGTAGTATTTGCAAGACATTTTTACTTGGATATACTTCATTGTTTAAAATCTAGCTCTTTTGATCAGTAACAATTAACTAAAGAGTTACTTTATTTTTCTTTTATTCACTAACACAGCAGTTAACAGCATCATATTCCACATTCTGACAAATAATGCTAAAAACGCCAATGGCTCCTAAAGTAACCCCAGACTCCCTGCCTAATACCTGGTCAGCTTATTTGGTAGCAGGAGCGTTATCCATGTGTACAGACAGCATCTTTATAGGCAGCTAATAGGCATAATTAATCAATTTGGCTCCAGTTTATTCCTGATCTCATCAAGAACCTGGAATAGATCCATGTTCAATTGCGGTTCTATGCTTAAACAAGGAAAAAAGTGTGACCAATAATAACAAAAAACAGCCCAAGCAGTGGATAAACCAATGTTTCTGAGGCAAGGTGCAGAACTCTCTGCACCTTTATAAAAGGAGCCACTAGGCTCAGAAACTTTGGTTTATCCACTGCTTGGGTTTTTCTTATTATTGGTCACACACACTGACTATGGCCAACTGGTACTATTTTTTTTCCAGCTGCAAATGGTGTATGTGATGATATAGGTTATTATTGACTTGAACACGCTTCCACCATTTGAACCTTTTGGGGATTATTACCACCACTGGCTTCAGGTGACGTGCCTAATTTACAACACTGTCTTGATCATTTATTGCTACTGACTGTGCTTTGCAAATATAACTTTTTATCCCTGTATGATAAACTTAAAACACACACCCCTGATGAAGTCTCCTTTGAGACAAAACAGGTTAGGTTCATCTGACATTTGCTGTTGATCCTGTATTGTAGGGGATAAGATGATGAATGTGATGTTGTATAATCGTTTTTTTAAGAAAAGGAAAAAAGAAAACATTTTAGTAATATTCATGTTTGTATATTGGTCATTCATACCGGTCGAAGTCTAAAGGAATACTTCAGGCACAGTTGGGTGACCTGGCCATGGGCACCTAATCACTATTGTAGGGTGTGGGGCTGTCTTATAATAACAATTTGTGCTTAATTTAGCATGGCCAAAGGGTATTGTGTACATATACTGTATATGTTTATAAACCCGATATCCTGACAAATTTAGGTTCTATATTAAATTACTCACCAACTTCTACAAAACAAGAGTTCTGGCCTCATGCAGTGATTTGCCGACCTTGCCAAAGATCCAATTGGGAACCATTGACGATTGGCAAAAAAAAAAAAAAGCGTGCGATTTTTTAACATATTCCACAACTATCTTCCCCACAGTTTTATTCATGTTTATTCAATAAAAAAAAGTGTGTGTGTCTTCTCCCCAGTGCTAAATGAGACGGGACAGGTTTTCTGCAAATCCCTGCATAAACCATGTTTTATACAGAGCCCCATGCCTTGAGTGATCCAAAACCAAAGGCCAAGAATGTATCCCAAAAGTCAGTGGGTTAAAAAAAAAAGGCAAAAGAAAATCTGTTTGTCAGTAACAACTACTGCCAGAAGCAAGCAGACTGGCCCTGATCACAAATCTAACGTTCAGGACCTTTCACTCAGGTAGTGGATTAACTGCTGCACTTGTCAGCAAATGACATCATTCAGACATTTCAGATCAGTTCCTGCCAGCAATGAGATTATAGTATAGTCCCTGCTCTCAGTTGTACAAAAAAAAGTCCAAAACCTTTACACTGCCCCATCAGTCTATGACAGTGGTTCCCAAACTGTGTGCCACGGGACACATGCAGGGGTGTCATGGGTTGTTGGTCCAGGACCAACTCAAATTATTAATAGTAAATTATTTATGAGCAAAACCGGCTGGCAATCATAAAATGTGTACAAACAGAAGCAATCCTGCCCTTTATCACATAACTGACCCTAAGAGTTGCATACAAACCCAATCCAATTAATGTTTTGTGGCCTAGGGGTGCCGCGATAAAAATCTGATACACTAGGGTGCTGCAAATTCAAAAAACATTGGAAACCCCTGGTCTATGATCAAAGTAAAGCAAGCAGAAGTACAGCTGTTAAGGAGATGGACGAGGAACTGTAATTAATGATCATTTATACACATAATAGTCTTCATTCTAGCACCGGTCATCTTTGAAAACCCATGCAGTTTCTCTTCCCTGCCTGGGGTGTCGCTGTCTGCTGTAGTGCTTCTAGCTAAGTGTAGTCTGTATATCAGCAGTGATATGCAAACCAGACCTGTGCTAGAAACACCACAGCAGACAGCGACACCCTAGGCAGGGAATAGGAACTGCATGGGTTTTCAAAGATGACGGGTGCTAGAATGAAGAATACATAACTTATAAATATCAAACACTGTGAAGCCAGCTTTTAGTACAGCTACAATAGTATGGCATAACATATGACCTAGCGTAAGCCATCATAACATTATTAAACTAAAACATGCATTACAAAAAAAGTGACTTTTATATAAGTGTCCCTGACAATAAGCTTATGTTCAAACCAATAAGTCTAAAAAGGACCCCAACACACTTATGAGATTTCAAGCAATTTCACCCAATTCTGACAGATCGGGCAGAGAAATCAGGTGAAATCGCCCAAAATTACATGTGATTGACATCCGATCAGTTCTGATGTGCGGTCCCATGTTCAAAAGACCTGCCTGTAGGTCCACCTTCCAACAGGGACCCTCTTTTCCAGCGGCAGGGGATTGGGGTTGCATATGATACATCACATGCAAAAAGGACCGCCTGCGATATATTGCATAGGATCCTGCCGCCTGGGCATCGGAAGGCCATCCACTGCTGCGAGAAATCACAGTAGTGTATGGCCACCTATTAGAAAGTAGTAGAGCATGCCATGGTCTATGACTGAGTTCACATTAATTTTGTAAAACAAGAACACCGATATAGATGCAACCTAATTCTATGGCAACAGAACATGCACAAGACTTTTAGACTAAGTTTGGGTACACCGATACAATCCTTGGCCCGTTATCCCGATATCTGGAGACTGGCCATCCATTGTATAGGTGTGCATACTGTGCTGACTCACTAGCTTTGATCGACTATCGGCATAAAATACTGTGCAATAATTGGGCTCTTTCGGTTGCATCTCAAGTCCAGTTTAGTTTTAGGCAATTATATGTGGCTATATTGGAACAAAAGTGCAGTTTGTAGGCATGCTCGATCATTCTTACAATCCTTCCTGGGGAAAAAATAAATAAATCAGCAGCTGCTGGTATATCTTATCCACGCCATTTCATGAATAAGACGCAAATTTACTTCAGAAGTCGCTAGCAAAGATGCTCAGTACTAGCAAGTCACGCAGTGTCATGGTGCAACTAGAAAGGATGTTTAATGCTCAAGGTGGATCAATGTATGTGGACACATCTGTATCTCAACACAGGTGAGTACATTATTACAACATGCTGGTAATTGTCCCCAGGAAGTGTTGTTAATTTCTTGTCCCTTAAAACAGTCATCCCGATATCTAAACCTAAGAGCGTCTATTACTTCCCAAGGAAAATATAGCTTTAGACCTTCTGCTATAATGGGAAACAATACAGTGGAAAAGTACTAATCAGAACAAAACCATTTTGCAAGAGCTACAAATTTAGACTGAAAAGTTGACATTAACATTAGGACTGATCAAGTGTTGAATTTAAAACCTCCTTTTCACTGGCATGAAATGTTTGTACCCTAAGGCCTATCCATAATATACACGTGTAATCAACCCCCAAAGAATGCTAAATCACAAGACCGAGACATTTATGAAAAATGCAGCACCATAAAAAGTGCTGCAACTCATAGCAACCAGTTATGTACTTTTGTTTACAAACTAAGCTAGAACAATGATTACTTGTTGTGGGTTATGGGGCCTACACACATGCCGATTTTGTGCCATTTTCTAAGCGATTTAGCAAGGTCGCTTAGAAACTAAGCATACATCGGTGTGTGTGTGGAGGCTAAACCGATATAGATGCGCGGCCCCGCGCGTCTAAATCGCAATAAGAAGAAGAATGAGCATGTCCCATCAATCTAGTAAAATCGCTTAGCAAGACCCTGCATATCGGGCGCCTTTTGTGTGGTGTCTTTTTTTTGTGCTCAAGTGACCACCGATTTTGCTCATCTGGACACTCCCTGAGCCCTCCTCTCCATTCTGCACATGCTGATGCTGTCAGACACCACGCGCTGTGAACCCTCCGGAGCTGGTAAGTACTATGCTATCCACTATGCACCACCAACGCACTGATTACAGGTGGGGTGGGGTGGTAATGAGAGAGGTCCACTGTGCCACCAATGTAAACTTTATGGGTGAGGGTGTCATGTTATGCGCGCTGCCCCCCCAGCGCAAGAATATGGGCACAATGATGTTTGGGGGGGATGTGAGGCGACCACTGTGCATAAAGCATGCTTCTGGGTGAGGGTGTCATGTGATGCGCGCTGCACCCGCCGCGCGCTGCCCCCCCAGCGCAAGAATATGGGCACAATGATGTTTGGGGGGGATGTAAGGCGACCACTGTGCCACCAATGTTATAAAATAAAGCATGCTTCTGGGTGAGGGTGTCATGTGATGCCCGCTGCCCCCAGCGCAAGTTTGGGGAGGGGTGATGGCACATTGCAAAAGCCAGTCATGTGTTGTTAACTTGCATGCTCTGGGGTGATGGCACATTGCAAAAGCTAGTCATGTGGTTTTTACTTGCATGCTCTGGGGTGATGGCACATTGTAAAAGCTAGTCATGTGGTTTTTACTTGCATGCTCTGGGGTGATGGCACATTGTAAAAGCTAGTCATGTGTTGTTTACTTGCATGTCTATGATGGGGTAAATAGTCTTACCAAACCCCCTAAAAAAAAAGTGGATGTGTGCGCATGTACATGTGGTAGGGACAATAGATTGTAAGCTGACCTAGTTTGGACTGTTTATGTACATAGTGGTGGATGCATATATGTTAATTATGTATTTACATTTTATACCATATTATTCCCACAGAAATGGCAAAGCAGAATTCTTCAAAAAAATTCACCACTGGGTTCATTGACATCTATCGGGCCCATGAATGCCTGGGGCAAATTACCAGCAAAGACTTTTCAAACAAGCAGAAAAGGGATCAGGCCTACAATGCTTTGCTGGCCTATGCTAAAGCCAACAGAAGTGATGCCACCATGGAATGTGTGAAGAAGAAAGCGAATTTGAGGACCGTCTTTGCGAAGGAGCACGCAAAATTGACTGAATCGCAGAGTTCTGGAGCCGGTGCCGATGACGTATACAAGCCAACGTTATGGTACTACGACCAGATGCACTTCATGCTGGAGAAAGAATCGAAAACGCATGGACAGAATAGCATGGATCCTGTGCCTCCAATTAGGCAAGAGGAGGAGACCCAGGATCTGGTAAGTTTGAACACATATAGATATGCGACATGTCATCATTATTCATGGTCCTAACATATTTTATTTTACAGGATGCTACTCCGGAGCTGTTTGCGGAGACGCAAGGTTTGTGGAAACCTCTACCTCTACCCCCCTGCCAACGCCACCACCCAGGCAGAGGAAGAAGACAGCCAAAAGATCTGTAGCCGGCAGCTCTGAGCAATTTTTTCAATTTGCGGAGGCAAGGCTTAATAAGCCTATTGATTCAATTCGGCAGTTTTCAAATACGGTAGACTCGGAGATGCGTTCAATGGATGACGACACCCGTCGGGAATTCAAATGCATCGTGTACGACGCAATAATTCGGGCCCAGGATAAAAACATTCCTGATGACCTGAAATTAATGCGCGACCCGATGCATTACGCATCTTGAGGACCCTCGCCACAGTATCCCTACCACCAACCCTATAGTAATCCGCCGGCAATTCCTCCGCAGCTTGCCCCCTGCTAACACGACGGGAGCCCCTTCACCCAACCCGCCCACATCAGCCACCACCAGCACTCTGTCCAGTGGAATGTACTCAGCGTTCTCGAGTACACAAGGACAGGACGATGCTGTTTATTATCCGTTATAAATTTCAAAATAAAAAAAAATCCCAATTTTTTAAGTTGAAAAAATTGCTCTTTCTTCCATACGTTTTCGATTCCTTGTAGACTATAATGTCTGCTTGTATACGTCATTTGGCCCTGACTCCAGAATGATGCGATATCAGTCACTCTTGTGTGTCCTTCACTGAAGACTGTCCTTACCTTTGCTATCTCTTCTTTGCACATTTTGTGAGTCATCACTTCTGTTGGCTCTAGTATACTGTAGTGAGTTTGTTGGCCTGATCCCTTTTTTTGTTTGGAAAGTCTTTGGGCCAGAGGCATTTCTCGGCCTGATATTGTTGATGAACCCAGTGGTGTTCACTTTTATACTTTTATAGTATTTGCAATAAATTATAAAAAAACACGGTATGGTGTCATTTCATTTCAAAATGTTATTTATTGTTCATTATGTTCAAGTTAAGTTTAGTTCAATTATGTACAGGTATGGTTCCTCTTTGCAACACTTCTCCTGACTTCTCTCCCCTTGAAAAAAAAAATCTTTTTCAAGGGGAGAGGAGTGAAGAGAAAGTACTGCAAACACTCTGGTAAGGTGCTATTATGAACAGGTACTCTTTGCAACACTTCTCCTGACTTCTCTCCCCTTAAAACTCCACAAGAACTCCCCCAGCCCTTTGAACTGCCCATTTTTATTTAAATGAGTTTTTTTTTCTTTTTCCCATGCTTGAGAAGAATCTGGCATGCTTAAATCGCTAAGCAGAATCGCTGAGGCATATCGTTGACACATTTTGCACGTTCTAAGCAATATAGATGATTTTGTGCTCAAAGGAAATCTGCTATGCTAAATCTGGCATGCTATATCACTGGCCAAACTCGGTATGTGTGTAGGCCCTATTACACCATATATTTTAATTTTGTAACAGTGCCAAAGACCTCATTCTTAAATCATTCACAATAGTATGTAGACTTCTTCAAGATGGTTTACACAGAGAGAGAGGGTGCAAATGCACTATGCGATCATTACATTACAATATAATATATAATTAAGAGGTTGTTGGTATATCATTGGCCAGTGATATTGGCATGCCCACCAATCGTCCAGGTCACCTCGTGAAGCAGGTCCCTAACACTATGGGGTCAACACCTGGGACACAGGGAACCCCGAAACATGATCCAGCTAAGGACTCCGCAGGGATCACAATAAATAATAGTGATAGTAAAGTGGTAAAATTATAAGTATAAAGGTCCCTATTATATGTTTGAGGTAGAGAGTGTGTGTGTGGAAAAAAAAAGTGCATACATTTTTTAATGTGAAAGCAGCATAAGGATGTTTTTTAGCTGCAGCTTATGATCTTATCATCTGTGGTAATTTACTGCTGCCAATAGATTTGCCTGGGGCCACCCAATAAGCTTGGATTCCTGGACTCAGGGGTTAAAGCAGGGCTGGGCAACACCGGCCCTCCAGATGTTAGTGAACTACACATCCCAGGATGCTTTGCATTAGTTTTGCTATGTGGCCATGCTGAAACTGATGCAAGGCATGCTGGGATGTGTAGTTCATCAACATCTGGAGGGCCGGTGTTGCCCAGCCCTGGGTTAAAGTGTGGGCACACAGGGACAGGATGGAACAGTTCCACCACCTATAATGGTGAAGTGGAACTAGTTCAACCTCCACTTTGGCCTGCAAAGCAATTATAACAGAAAAGCATTATAATTTGCAGGAGGGTACCAAAAACTCTACCACTGGCCATGGATTTGTCTAATGGGAGGGTTATAAAGTGGCAAAGGGAAATGGTTCCACCACCTCTCCAGGACCACTTTAAGCTAGAGATGTGTAGGTTCAGATTTAACTGGATCTTAAAATGGGATCTTATTGGCTACTGGCTGTCACATGTTTTGAATCCGAAACATGTGACATCCAAATAGCCAATGAGATCAGTTTTGAAATCTGGGTAAATCCGGATGGCACATCTTTACTTTAAGACCTGCCTGGATTTATCAGGGATTGTGCTTCGGGTGCCTAGAGTGAACACCCCTACTCTAAATATAAGAGCTGCTACCATGCGGAAACTTAATGCCACACAGAAAAAAAAGGGGAAATGCAGATGCACACTCTCAGAACTAACAATTCCAGTAATCAGAACAATTAGCATACACTCTGCAAGTTAAGTAGTAAAAATAATAGTTCTTGGCATCATTTTTGACAGAGTTATCTGGGTCCACCTAGATGGCTCTAACATGCCTAAGGTTCAAGAATATGAACCTGGGACCTCTGGGATAGGACAACCCAATAGCCCCAAGGCATCTCACCTGGGTTGGTGTGGCTACTTATAAATCAAATACATTTTAACAATTTAATTGCTACTTCTTACTAGTGTGATGCCTTGGGGTGGTTGGGTCGTACTAGCCCAAGGGGTCTCATTTTACTCCATGTTAAAATTACAGGGTTAATAATAATCGTTCCTATTACCAGTGTTCTTAGTGTTTAGAGTGTGAACCTGCATTTTCATGTTGTTCTGTGTTGTAGTGAAGAGTTATCTATTTCACTAAATAGGACTCCCCCCCCCCCCCACCCCAAAAAAAAAACCCACCCAGATCCATATCATCTGTTAAGTAAAGAGGAGACACCAGCAAGTTAGGTAATGGTGGTCATTCAGTTTATTAGGAAATATAGATTTCCTACCTTCCCTAGTAAAACAGTTAACAGTCTCCACGGACCACAGCGAATACTCAGATCAGTTAGGATTGTTGAACCAAAAAAGTTAGCAATGTTTTGTACTTTTAGTCAAATTATGGAACCCTACCAAAATATTATTATTATTATTATACCATTTTAACAGATTTCTGGGCTTTTTTCGAAGTAGACATTCATCAGCATCAGGTGGATGTGGCTGCCGTACAATGTGCAGAACTTTACAAGGAAACAAACTCACGAGGATTGTCTCAGGTAACCGAAACATGGCCAGAAACTTATACTTTTGGCCCCTCTCTGCAGAAGCTGTTCTACAGAGCTTCCAAAGTGAATACATATCACTTATTTTGCATCCGAAAGAGGGAACCATTTAACAATGTGCTAGGCATAGGAGCTTCAGTGGGGATACTTTTTAATTATTGGAATATATATTTTTTTAAATAATGTGTTTAAAAACAAAATATCTACATTATAATTGATCACTAAGAAAAAGCAAAGAAGAGTCATGTTAGGGGAAAAAAACAAAAACACAATGTTCATTCCAAAAAGGGTAGTTAAGAAAATCCTTCGATTTACAAACAGATAGCAGAATAAATTGCGGTCTGCTCACAAAGATAGAAAATGCACTGGCCATGATGAGTTTGAGCATATGCTGCACGGCAGAGTGTTTAGAATTAATTGCAAAATGGCTGTAAGGTTTAAAGGTCAGAAGAGACAATTTAACTTTCTTAAACAGAAGAAAAATCAGAAAATAGGTTATGTAAAAACAGTAAATTACAGCACTTTCTGCAGGATCCACCAAATGAAGTGTGGCAGTGAATGGCTGGGTTGTAGATGGCATCTGTCAGAAGCAATGCAGGCGACTAAGTGATGAAGAAAATTATAAAAAGTGAAGCAGAATGGGAACCGCATGAACAAAAAGAAGCTAATTACATTGGTCATGTGTTATTTCATTGCAAACCAACAATATTTAAATAAATGTAAACAAGATATTTACATAAAACAAAATAAATGAATTACGCCAGTAGAAGAAAATTAAGACTTTAACAAGGCTTACAAAAACACAACATGGTTGAGTGGTGGCAGGGGATTTTTACATTCAGCAAGCGTTTGAAATTTCTATATTAAGCAGGAAAAAAGCTATTACATATATTGTAGCCGACACAACAAGATGGTCGTAATTTCTATCTTGAGCAAATTAACTACAATAATTAAAATATACTGTAACATTTAGTGTGGCAAGTAGATTTTGCTCCCTTTAGTAATAGTTTAATACGTGAAAAAAACATAACATAAAAAGATAGAGTAGAATGTGATTTTTTTGGGGGGGGGGGTAACTACAGTGTTCAAAGCAAAGCACGTAGCAGCCCTAGATAATTGAAGGGCCGAGACTCCTCAAGCAGCCGCCCAGGAGGTCCCCACTGAACGAGTGGAATGGGCTTTCACCCCAGAAGGCGTTGAAAGGTTCACCACAACATTGGGGTCTGGGGGGCATTTAACATTGGGGTCAATGTAAAATCGGGTCTCAGGGACAATTTTACATTGGTTCCAATGTAAAAATCGCATCGCATGCGATTTGGTTGTATGCGATCGACTCTTTTTAGGTCCCGATGGATACAATCATCGCTGGTGCCGTGCTAGGAAACAAGTACCGACTTTATTTCTTGCCGCATGATGCTCATTTGAATTGAGACTGTGACCATATTTTATGTCTGGAAAATATCGGCAGAAAACAAATCTGAGTGAAAGTGATTGTGAATTTGCGCTAGGTCGACCATTTTCCATTTTTTTTAAGTCTACGGTAGGTGGAACACTTTTGCTGCTGCAGGCAACTGCCGCTGGCTGAAAATAAAGCTGGATACTCACTAAGCAATGTATACCAAAATATGGGATCCTGGATACACTTCAGAATGTTTTAATGAAGGACGGAAAGATCACTGCTCTATCCTTAATTAACCTACACCAGGTGGAATGCGATCTCACCCACTGAGCAGCCATGGGAACCTGTATTCTGGGCACACAGAGTGAGCAATATAGCCTATCAGGCAACTATCATCACAGTATGTACCCAGTTTAAGATTCAGAAGATAGATTTCCAAACCCTGGCATAGTAGTCTCCCTGCATAAGCTATAGAAGTTCCCTTGGGTCTGGTATGAGACTTGTGTGACTGGAATCTATACAAGCCATTGCCACCAACTGAGTTCATTCAAACTTCGGGTGTGCTAATGGCAAAAATGCTGTATATAGGAGCTATATCTAGTAGGTGCTGTGGCACCCCATTACTGGATCCCTATGGGGGACACAAGCGGACCATCGGCGCACTGGATCCTGGGAATAGCGACCAATCAACAGACAATCCTTCAGATCCAACCAGAGCTCCATGGAATTAAGTTACATACCCATAATTTAAAAACCCTATACATGATTGACACACATTTTAAAACACACAATGCATCAAGATGAAACCATACTTCCACTGCTTCAAGCACTATAGATTACCATTTAGGGCTGTATTCAGGGTCCATCGTTAACTCATGTAGTTCCGCCTGCTCTAGCTTTTACATCAGCTAGACAGGCGGATTAGCTTTCCCCCTTCCACCAATTAGTGTATTCAGAGTGAATACAGGGCGGAAAGCCTCCTGGCGTTAAAACACCTAAGAGGCGAAAGGGGGCATGTCCAATTCGCCTGCAGGGCAGGCCAGTCAGTGTCAGACACACACTCCTCCGCCGTTAGCTGAATGGAGATGTGCTGTCCCCCTGCATGAATTATTAACTTTGAGCTGGCCTGTAATGGAGTGCCCCCTGTCCCCATGCCTGCCTGCTGCCAGCCCCCCTCCTACTATCTGCCCTGCATGAGTCATTCAGCCTGCGTGCTTCCCTTTAATGGAGCACGCTGTCCACCAGCCCCCCCGGCCGCTGACACAGCCCGGAGCAAAGGAGGGGGGGCTGGGTTCGCTAGGAACTGGGCTGCCTGCAGAGAACAGCAGAAGCCGGCTGAGGGGAGACGGATCCCGGCCTGGCTGCAAGGGGCAATTCTGTCCCTTGTGTCCCCCTGCCTGCCGCATGCTGTCCGCCAGCGAGGAGGGGGGATGGCGGTGGGGGCTACAGCCGGAGCCCCTGTGCGCAGTGACCGGGGTGAAGCGGCGCAGGCTCTGACACCGGCTCCCGGAGCTCCCTCTCATCCCCGCACGCAGTGACCGGGGTGCTGTGCCGGGCTCACAGATCGTATGCAGCTCGGGGCTGCGGGGACCCCCCCCCTCAGACACTGCACCGCTTGTCCCTGGTGAAGCAGGACAGGCTCTGACACGGGCTCCCGGAGCTCCCTCTCATCCCCGCGCGCAGTGACTGGGGTGCTGTGCCGGGCTCACAGATAGTATGCAGCTCGGGGCTGCGGGGACCCCCCCCCCTGCAGACAGGGCACCGCTTGGGCCTGGTAAAGCAGGGCAGTCTCTGACACCGGTTTCCGGAGCTCCCTCTCCCGCAAGTGTGCTGAGCGGCAGTATCCGTCAGTTCGGCTGGGAGCTTGTATCAAATACTGATACAAGCTCCCAGCCGCATTGACGGATACTGCCGCTCCTGCAGCACAGCACACTCGCGGGGATGAGAGGAAGCTCCGGGAGCCGGTGTCAGAGCCTGCCCTGCTTCACCAGGTACAAGCGGTGCCCTGTCTGCAGGGGGGGGGGGGGGTCCCCGCAGCCCAGAGCTGCATACTATCTGTGAGCCCGGCACAGCACCCCGGTCATTGCGTGCAGGCACACTCGCGGGGATGAGAGGGAGCTGCAGGAGCCGGTGTCAGAGCCTGCCCTGCTTCACCAGGTACAAGCGGTGCCCTGTCTGCAGGGGGGGGGGGGGGGGGGGGGTCCCCGCAGCCCCGAGCTGCATACTATCTGTGAGCCCGGCACAGCACCCCGGTCACTGCGCGCAGGCACAGGGGCCCCGGCTGTCCGGATCCCCACTGTCCGTCAGCTCCCCGCCCGCTGTCCATCAGCCCGCTGTCCGGCTGCTGCCGTGTATTACAGTATTCTGCCTCACCCCCCGCTGGCCTCTTTCACCCCCTCCCCCTCTCCCCCCTTTGCTGGGCCCCTTCACCCCCTCCCCTTTGCTGGGCTCCTTTACCTCCTCCCCCCCTTTGCTGGGCTCCTTTACCCCCTCCCCCCCTTTGCTGGGCTCCTTCACCCCCCCCCCCCCCCCCTTGCTGGCCTCCTTCACCCCCCATGATGGCCTCCTTCACCCCCGCTTCTGCGCTCCACCCCCTGCTGGCCTCCTTCACCCCCCTGTCAACATAGGTAAGTATCAGTATGTGTGGGCTCCGTGTGTATTAAAGTTTTATTATTCTGGTGTCAGTGTGTGTTTATTTTACTATTTGTATTGCTGTGGAACTACAAGTTCCAGTGGGCCCTTTAATGCCCCGCATGCTGGGACTTGTGGTTCTCCCAAGTCCCTGCATGCGGGGGGAGGCTTGCTGGGACTCAGTTCCACAGCAATATACAATAGTTTCTTCAATTTTTACACCATTTATCAGCCCGGTACCCACCGCCCAGGGGTACAGGGGACAGCCCCAGGCTTCAGCCTGGGCAGGTAAATTCTGGAGGGGGGAGGGGACCCCTTCCTTGGGGTGGTCCACACTCCCCCAGGACCCCTGCACAGGCTGACCGGTCAGGGGGATAATGTTTTGGCTGTGGGACCTTATATAATAAGTGTCCCCCGGCTGTGACATTACCCTGCTGGCTGGTTGGGCCTGGTGCTGGTTCTTCAAATACGGGGGGACCCCTATTCATTTTGTCCCCCATTTTTGGGGACCAGGACAGGCTCTGTGAGCCTGGGGTTGGTTACGTTCGTGGGGGGGGCACCCCACGCCATTTTTATTATTTATTTTTCTATATTTTTTACACTGAAGCCTGCGCGGAGCTGACTAATCCGTGCAGGCTTCTGCGAAATATACCTGGAAAACTAAGTGTATTTTCCTCACGTATTTTACCATCAATTAGCATCTGGATACCGCTAATTGCAGATAATTACCATCTGTATTGAAAAAATACGAGTACTGTACGTCAACAATATTCTTATTTTCTAATACAAATTACAATTTTGTTAGGGGTATTTGCCTAATTAAATGTCCCATAATACTGTTGGACGACCGTGATTAGTTTAGAGTCAAAAGGTTTACATGCGTTAGGTCGACTTGTGAAAATTGTCGACATGGAAACAGGTCAACATGCTTTTTTATCGTGTTTATGTTGGCAAAAGTCAACATGGACACCATATAAGTGTATCATGTCCGCTTGACATGCTTCGGCCACAATGCCTTTTTCATGTCGTTATATTCCTTGTGTCTACATATTGTTTGTGTCAACCTAATGCATGGAAACCATCTTCATGCATTGACATTTTGACACTCGACCAATAGTGGTCAACCTATTTACTGTTGGCCTATGGACTGCATCCCCCTGAAACTTTGTTCCTGTGTCAACTTTAATCACGTCGATCTTTTGGGATTGACGCAGACATTGTCAACTTAATATACAATTATCATATCCATGATTTACATACTTTGGCCCTCATTCTGGTTGACTCTGTAAGTTGCAAAGCTCGCAGCTTACCGTGTCCTAGAGGGGCACAACACTGCATGCTGGGAAAGACAATCAGTGGGATGTACTAACGGGAAAATGCGGTAAAACCCCTGTTTTACCGCATTTTCCGATGTACTAATTACCCGGCCGCCACGTCACCGCATTATAGGGTGGCGATACCCTATAGAAGCCTATGGGCTTCTTTTCGCCGCCTCCACCGAAAAAACCCTGGACCCGGAAGGTAACACCTGTCTCCCCCTAGTGACGCAGCTGACGTCCTTCCGGCTGCAGGGGGGAGAAGGAGGTACCGGGGACAGCCTGCTTAGCTGTCCCCGGCATGAGGGATGCAGGAGGGAGCAGGGAGGTGACGGAGACACCACATTCCAGGAATCGCGGGGGGGGGGCCTCCGTCACCGCATCGCGATGCCAGCCGCATATGTTAGTACATATGCGCTGGCATCGCGGTGGACAGGCAGCGAAGGGCGGCGATGTATATTAATACATCCCGCCCAATGCAACATGGGTAGAGTAAAAAAAAAAATAATTATAAAAATCAAAATTTATTCATATGGGCAATAATAAACATACTAAATATATTTACAAACAAAATGAAAATAAATTACATTGATTCATGTCAAAAACGACATAAATAAAATAATATTTAAGGTTTTGTAAAGCAGTCCCGACAGAAGAAATTGTCTAGTTCACTTTGTCTAAAGCCTGCCTGAAAACTGTAGAATCCATTTAGACAATCAGACACTGAATAGGCTAAATCAGATTAACATGACAGAGTTTAGACAAAGTGAAACAAAAAGTCTAAATGACTCATTTAGACAGGCGAGGCAAACGAAAAGAGTTGACAGGTGAAATGCTTTAGACTGTCTAGAAAAAAATGATAGTGAATACTACAATTTATCTAGACTTTTTTTTGCAGGCGTAAAATATGCTGTTTTAGACAGAATGGACCTAACGACCAACAGTGAATACACCCCTTAATCGCTTTCCTGCTTACCTGTCTACCCGTAATCTAATTTTTGTGTTTTATGTATAGCCACACTAATTATTAAAGTTATGATATTATGCATTATTATTATTATTTTTATTCATTATTCAGATTTTTTTTTACTTGTTGGAAGATTTAATAGAGGTTAATTTATTATCACATATTACACTATTATGGTAAATTCTCTCTTCACATGTGAAAGTACTAATTTGTAGAAGCTATTATGGAGTATCGTGTATCAGAGGTAAGCATAAAGGTAAGTAAATTATGTTTTTAGTTTAATGTGAATTGTTTTATTTTTGAATGATAGCCATTACATTTATTGCATTCACTTCCACCTACTAGTGTCAAAATGATCTCCAAAACATTTAGTATTTAGTGTTCTCTGTTCTAGGGTGGAAGTAGGAGATATACAGTGAGTGGCCAAAATATTATAACCACCCCCTCAAAACAATGTCAGACCACCTTTTGCCCCTAATACTGCATGGATTTTTCTTGGCATGGACTCGGAGATGTTGGTAGGTGGCATCTGCAGACAATGCCAGGTTTATGATAGGGAGCATTGTCCTGCGGGAAGTTTCCATACCTGGCAGGGTACACTATCAACATAACAGTATGCACTTGATCTGCGATAACACTTAAATACCCTTAGCCATACAGACGTTGTTCCACAGTCAAAGTATCCATACAATGCCAAGAAAACATCCCCCAAACCATAATATTGCCTCCACCAGCTTGAAGTGAGGTGGCATTGCAGTTGCGGTCCATGCTTTCATGCTGTTTTCTCCATAATCACACCCTGCCATCTGCTATTGTTCAAGGCAGAGAGTAGAGGCTTTCGAACAGGTTGATGGCTTCCATAGCCTATACGGTGTAATGTGTGCCGAACAGTTCGTTCAGCTTCTTGATTAAGATTCCCCGCAATTTGACATACTGTTTCTCTTCTGTTGGACTGGACAACTGTGGCAAGTCTCCATTCAGAACAACCATTCAGTAGCCTGTGACGACCACAAGCCCACGGTTTTCTGCTTGGTAGTCCACTCTCTGTAAACATTAAATAACTGCTGCTCTCGAACACTTCACAAGTGCAGCCGTTTTGTTGATACTGGTTCCGACTGTTCGAGCGCCTACAATCATCTTGCGTTCAAACTCAGTTAAATCACTTTTTTTGCCCATTCCTTCACAAGCAACACAGTGCAATTGATGCTTCACTTGTCCTGCATTCCCTTTTTATAGCTATCTCACCCTCTAGCTGCAACTACGTGAAGATATGGCCGATCTGCGTATAAGTGTCAAGTGGTCATAAACAGAACTGCCTGCATACACTGAGTGGCCAAATTATTAAGTGCCTACATAGTTTCACATATACATACACACACACACACTATATATATATATATATATATATATATATATATATATATATATATATATATATATATATATATATATATATATATATATATATATATATATATATATATATATACACACATATATACACACACACACACACACACAATATATATATATATATATATACACACACACAATAAATATATATATATATATTGTAAGACAGTGACAGGGAAAGTCATAGATGGCAGGTACTTTTCCCCTAGAATCCTGTCTTATGGCATATAGACTGCAGGCTATTTCAATCTGTGTGGTAAGCTCCAGCTTACAAAGGGTGTTCTGTCCTGGGCTGGTAATCAGGAGAGCACCTGATTCTTTTAAAAAGGAGTCAGCCCTTTCCATAGGGGCTCTCTCTCTCTCCCTGGGTGCTGGAGGCAGTAAGCTGCTGCTAGAGAGAGACAAGGCTGTAAGTACTGCATTACTGGATCTATATCTGCTGTACGTGTCCAGTGTCACATAGTGTGGCCCTGGTATAGAGAGGGACGTTTATTCTGTTTAGTTAGAGCTCAGACGAGCAGGTTTTTGTTTTTTGTTTTGCCTGAAGTGTAAAGGCTGCTGTAACACTGCAACAGGAGACTGTTAAAATGGAGGACCTTTTAAAACACTTGGTGCAGGCAAACGCATGTCAGCAAAAGGTGCATGAGGAGGCCATGCGTGCCCAGGCTGAAACCAATGTTTTGCTGCTTGAATCCAACAGACTAGCCTTAAAGGAACAGCAGCAAATTAATCTGCAATTACAAGAGCAAATACAGAATGTGGCTAAGAGTGTGGCGCAGAGTGTGCAAACACCCCAACCCTTGCTTCCAACCACACGGGCTGCAGTACAGAAATCTCTGCAAAAGATGACTCTCACGGATGATGTAGAGGCCTTTCTTGCGGTGTTTGAACGTGTAGCAGAGCGTGAACAGTTACCCGTGGATCAATGGGCAGGTGTGGTAGCACCTTTTCTAACTGGAGAACCACAAAAGGCGTATTTTGATCTGAGTGAGCAGGATGCTAACGACTACGCGAAACTCAAGGGAGAGATCCTTGCTCGCTTAGGCGTAAACATGAGTGTGCGTGCCCGGAAGGTGCATAACTGGACTTTTTCTGAACAGTTACCTGCGCGGTCCCAAATGTATGACCTGGTCCACCTGGTAAGGAAATGGCTACAGCCAGAGGAGTCTACACCAGCGCAGATCGTGGAGAGAGTCGTGCTGGACAAGTATCGTTGTTCCTTACCTCCAAAGGTTCAGCGCTGGGTCGGTCAGGGCGACCCTAATGATGCCGAGGGGCTTGTCAACTTGGTTGAGAGGTACAGAGCTACTGAAAATCTACTCCAAGAAGTGCCTCCTGGACATTCCACCCTCAAGAACAGCAAAGCGGCCGGATCATCTGGTAAGACTGTTCCGTTTACTAGAGGGGTGAATAATGTTGTAAAGGGAGGTGGCCT